>NC_058053.1:3444887-5909887 GCF_020085105.1 Siniperca chuatsi | reverse complement strand
GTAAAAAAAAACAAAAGTGTCAATCTGCCGATGGCCCTAGAGAAAAAGTCAGGGGATCACCAAAATCAGTAGGATTCATACTCTGGGGACCATGAAAGTCTGTACGCGATTTAATCTCAATCCGTCCAGTAGTTGGATATTTCAGTCAGGACCAAAGTGGTGGACCGACCAACCAACTGACTGCCAGACCAAAATGTAAAAAAGTATCAAAACATCCATAGAACTGCTCAGACCACTCATGCAGCATAATCCACTTCTCCGCTGTGCATCCGCCTGCTCAGTATTTTCCATTTGCTTTTTTGCTTTTGGCAAAATAGGCTAAAGCACTGAGTAAGTGCACTGAACAATTCCAATCAATGATTGGATTTGGCAAAATTTCAAAGATAACAACAAAGAAATAATTGTCTTTGGACCCAAAGAAAAACGATAAAAAGCCAGGGGTCAGCTTTCATGCACCACATATCTGGAACAAACTCCCAGAAAACTGTTGTTCTTTTAAATCAAGGCTTAAAACTGTTCTGTTTGCCACTGCATTTTATTAATTTAAATTTGGGACTATTTATTCATATCTTAAGCTACACTGTATTTTATTTTGTTTCATTCCTTTTAAATCCTATTTATGTGTGTCTTTGTATATTTCCTTGTGCTTCTTTTATATCTTGTCTTAATGCCTTTATGTATTATGTAAAGCGTTTTGAATTGCCTTGTTGTTGAAAGGTACTATACAAATAAATGTGCCTTGCCTAAAGGAACACAAAATACACTGTTAACACTTGTCGTTTGCATACGCTTGGCAAGAAGCTTTCTCAAACTGTCCTAAACTACCTAGCTTAACATAGTTTGAGTAAGTGAACTTGAGCTATCTTGCTTAAGATATTTTAGGTAATTAAGCTAGGTTGAGTGTGTGTACAGTGAACTGTTAAGTTTTTGTCAAAGTTACTTTATTGTTGAATGGTAATGAAGTTCGAAGTGCTGACTCAAGAAAGTAAAGCTGTTATATCAGAATTGTCCTGTGTTGCTGGAATATCAGAGCCACACAGAATTAGCATGCATATATAACATTTTTTAAAGTTTTGCGACATTTTTAATAATCCTTTTATGGTATTAAATAACAACACCTGTTGTTATACTCTTCTTATACTGTATATCACTGCTGTTATACTGCATCACAATTACTTTAATAATACATCATTTTCCAAAAGTGTCACATAAATACAGTTATATACACATTGTTTTGTCTTGTGGCCTGGGAACTCAGCATGAACACACGACCTGAGCAAAGGTATTGCACTTAACTTCCGCTACTATCCTCACCTATTGTGTTTCTTTGATGGAGAAATGGCTCCACACTACAATTAGACACAACTTGAAAGAAACTTATTATTAGGTAGGATTGCAGAACATATGGGAGAACTTGAATTATGAATGTAGATAATGTTTTAAAAGCCACACACTGATTAAGGATATGCTGTACTAAAAAGAAGTAGCAAAGGAAAGCAGTGCGTTGAAACATCAACAGCAGCTGATGCAGACCAGTCTAGTCATATCCTTTGATTGACAACAAATTCAATTCTTTCTAAACATCTCAACTTTACCCTTGCAGTCTATCTATTTTATATAATTTGTTTTGCACATATAATGTATCTAATATGTTTGAATTCCTTAACCTTTCACTTTTTAACTGCCTTCAGCTTGATATGTAGCACACTGCACTGTTTATTAATACATAAGTAAGCTATATAAACCTTGATTTATAGTACTTATGTATTTTACCCTCATTGTTTTCCTCACGGTAGACAAACTGCATAGCTGAAAGTTCACTCCACCCTTTGTCTACACTGAATATTCCTCTGAAACACATCTGTCAGCATATGCGGACAGCAGGAGCTCTCCTTTCATCAAGTGTCACGTTGGAAGGCACTCACTGCAATATGAAAATGGACAGAAAATGCAATTATCCTTATAGCCTTGTTGTTGCATATTAATTATGCTTCCAAGTGGGATCAGCAATGGATAGTGTGATGATGGATTTGTGGAGTGAGGGTGTTTGCAAATTTGTGTTATTACACACATTTGTTTAACAAAACTATGAATGCACTGTTGCAGCCTAATGAAAATAATTAGTCCAGAGGTCAGGCTTCAAGTAACTGACAGCTTTCTCTGTGAAACCCAGGGATCATGAAGTGACTGTGGTCAAACCATGGCTGGAAGGTTAGCGTACAGTACATACATACATGTTCTACTGCAGTAAATAACTAAGATCAGGCATAGGGTGGGGTGGCACTGTTGACAATTACATACTGCTGCCGACTGTTCTGGTGTGAAAACTAGACATAATTTGGCTTACAATGACTGTAATTTACACTAAAGATAAGTGTGTGTGATCTGGATTATCTTTTTTAAAACTCACACAAAATTTGTTGTTGAGGTGCATTTGGCCAAAGCAAAGAACTGTTTCTACTTAGCTAGTCAGTGGTCAGTGGAAGAGTGTGATTATGCTGTGTAGTTTCCAGGTGTGATTGTGTACTACCATATGAATTTACAGCAGGGTGTGACTGACAAAGAGCAAACTTTGCAAACTTCATGGGAGTAAGGTTTGAACAAAGGACAGACCAGGCAATTTCTATCAGGCTGTCCATTTTGGTGTATTTTTTGCCCCCTATGTAGTGATTTTTAACATCTGTTCTTAAAAAGACCACAAAAGAGAGTTTAAACACTTTGTTCAAATGCTTAAAACAACCTATGTTTAGATTTTCCTGACAAGTGACCTTACCAACACTCAATCTTAGTTACTTTTTGTAACTCGGAAGGCTATCTTTCCTCTAACTTCAACCAAATACTTTTAGTTGTCTAAACTTAAAGGGGAACTCCAGCGATTTTACTCATCAAAGTCTGTTTACACGTGTTGGGGAGTACTGCTGCATATGTGAAAAAGTTGTACAAAGCCTTTTGTGGCTCCAGAGGGAGCTGTGTGAAATCTGATGAACTGCCTCAAGTGATGTCACTTGATTCTGAGTCGGTTGGCGCTGAAGATTCAATCGATTTTGATACTTTTCAAGAGTGAGTGGAGTACTCTCTTAAGTTGTATTCAGACAGGTATAAGAACTCTATTCTTTTTAATGAGACCGTTGTGCAGTGATGGGGATGCCAACATAGGAGACTCCAGCAAAAAACAAAAACAAAAACAAAAAAACACCTGGCCAATCGAATAAAAGTTTTTCAACTTCAAACATGTAGATATAATTTGAAAGAACCCAAATTCCAAGCACTCATTCAGCATCAGAAATTCATCACTGCTCTCACAGAGCTCTAATTTGTTTCTTAATTTTATTTTTCATATTCATTTCATTCATATTTTATTATAATAATAATAATAATAATACTTTATTTATAGAGCGCTTATCAAAACAAAGCACAATGTGCTTCACAAAGAGAGAAATAAAATACCACAGTGAATGATAAAATATAAAATACATAAAATACAAAAAAACAATAAAATAAACAGACAGCTCAGGTAAAATCAGGATATGCTTTCCGATAAAAATGTATTTTGAGAAGAGACTTAAACGAAGACACTGACTCAGACAACCTAATTTCTTCAGGCAAGTTGTTCTAGAGCCTCGGGGCCGTGATGGCAAAAGCTCTGTCCTCCTTAGTTTTCATCCTGGACTCAGGACAGACAGAAGACCCCTGCCCAAAGATCTCAAGCTATGTGAAGGTTCATAAGGAATTAAAAGGTCTAAAATATAATCTGGAGCCAGGCCATGAAGAGCCTTAAAAGTAATCAATAAGATCTTAAAATCAGCCAATGTAAAGATGCTAAAACAGGTGTGATGTGATCGTACCTCTTGGTTCTTGTTAAACGCCTAGCAGCTGAGTTCAGTCTGCATTTTTATCCCATTACTGCATGTTACTAACTCGACATCTTCTCTCTCCTGTAGTTCTGTGCCTTCTCGTTTCTCTCCTCTCTCCTTCTGTCGCTTTCAGCAGGTATTTCTGCCTCCGGAGCTGCAGAGTCTGGATCTGTGGCTGTGGGCCACTTGCTGCCCCCGTGTTCCTGCTCGACAACTGCTACTACAGTTGTTGTTATTGGCTCTGTTACTAATACTGACATTATATTTCCTATAGCTGTCATTCCTTTTATTATTAATTTATTAATATTAACATTACAGTTACATTTCTACTATTTTAAAAATTATAGGTAGTATTTGCATTGCATTTGAACTCTTAAAGGAAGTTTTTCCTTGCCACTGTCACCAAATGCTTGCTCATGGTGGGATTTGTTGGGTCTCTGTAATTAATATTATAAAGAGTACAGTCTAGACCTGCTCTATAGGAAAAGTGCAATGAGATAACTTCTATTATGAACTGGCGCTATATAAATAAAATGGAATTGAATTGAATTGCAGTCGTTTCAAAGTTTTTTGATTAAGAGAACAGACTGTTACAATAATCAAGGTATGAGGAGATTAAAGCATGTACAACAGTTTCTGCATCACTAAGATTTAAAATAGATCAGATTTTTGCAACGTTTCTGAGGTGATAAAAACATGATATGAAAAGCTTAGTGATATGTTATGGGATATTTCTTACACATCATTGAAACTTGCCCCTCAAGAACATCTGTACTTATATCCTGGGATTTCTGATAACTTTCTGTTTAGCCTGGAAGCAGTGACATGCAGGCAATACAGACATATGTCTTGCTAATGTGAACATGGATCAGCAACAGGAACCTTTTGATATAACCAACCAAAGGGTATCTGGTTGAACTGGCACTCCGAGGTCAGAGGTTATCTAGAGGACAAAACGCTCACCAGGCATGCCTTTGGGAATGGAGAAAGGAAAGACTAGCCTCACTCATATGTGCACCAGCTCAGGGTGCATTAAATGTCTAGGTGTACTTGTAGTCGCCTCGAACATCAGTTATCCACTATTTATTTATTATTGAGATATCAGAGGCAGCAAACATTACAATTTCTGGAAGTTTAAGTCAGTTAGTCAAAGTACGTTTCAATTTGTATGGACTTACCATCCTAACCTCATCTATCCCTATAAAACTAAACACTGATTTGCTGTCTCTAGATAGCTACAGAGGCCACCTAATTAATTGATAGCTTTAAGCAGTTTTGCTTCCCTTTTACCACCTACTTACAGTGTTGTTTAAATTCATTAAATATAATGGAAAACCATACAATGATGTTCTAGTGCATCTTTCTACAAGTATTTACTGTTCGCCTCGGAGCCTTTCATGAGAAGCACACTAATCAATATCTGCTTCTATTCCCTCCCTCTCTGTGTAGATTTCAAGACAAGTTTAGGCTAAGGTGATATCAGGGATGGAACAAAGTCACTTGAAAGTAATTCAGACTTTGCCGGAGGCAACTAAACTGTCTGCTCTGCTCTGTGAAAGAGACGTGCTGCAAAGGAGAAGAGATATAAAGTTTCTCTTCAGTGTTAAAAAAATCACTATATAACTTTATAAGTTTTGCAGTGGTTGAGTGAACATTTGAAGTGTGTATAATCCTGTGGCTGAATCTGAACATTTTATCAGCCGTTTATATGTTTTACAAGATCACTCCCATGCTGTGTTGAATGTTCGTTTGACATCAGGGTGCTGTCGGGTAGTTGTTATTGCTGGTCCCATGGACCCACAGGCTTGCAAGTTTTAATTATAGCCATCTTAACAAGACCAGACTTATGCCAATTGCAATTAGCTACTTAATGCAACAGAAAACTTGTAGTACTGGGTCTCAAAGATTGAGAATGCTAATGTAGATACTAATGATAAATATATACAATATCTATCTAGACAGATAGATTTATTTATGTATTTATTGTTAAGACAGTCCTGCGTAGCAGCACACAATCTTACCAACATCTTGTTTATGTATGTGAGGCCTCTTTCAAAAGAGCAATGAAAGCACATGTCATCAAGTCAGTACACTAAAGATGTCTACCCACCTGGGCTGATTCACTGGTTGGTGGACAGGTTACGTTTACATGCTGGAATGTGCTTCTGACATGTAACCCGACCTGTTCCATCTTTCAGATAAACATCCTCACAGTCGTGTTGCCTTAGGCTTGGTTCCTGTGGAGGTCAGGTCTGGGCCTGCAGCTCTCAGGCTCCAGTCTCCTGCAAGTCTCAGTCATGTGCCAACAACTGAAAAGTCCTTCTATTTGTCTTGTACTACCTAATTCTTTTTTTCCCCCTACTTCCTCTAATTTATTAAACAAATTTCATGGGTGTTATATGTCAGAGTCTTTGCAATTCATTTGAACAGTCACACTCTGCTGAGTCCTGGTCTAACTTTGGTCTGGAGTTGTTTTCTTGTCCCCAACGTCCTTTTATTTAATTTATGATCATAATCATTCCAAGGCATCACATGAGATGCTCACTTTTCAAAGAGAGGTGGCTTTATAATTACTCTAGGCCCCTGTGGACATAAAAAGGATGCTTACATAATGCACATTTTTCTTTCAGGGAAGTGCATTTAACTGGAAATGAAACCTTTGGACTGTGGAAAAATGCATCCTATTAAATGATTTGATAACTGGCGAAGCAGTTTCAAATGGAATGATGTCTGAAAACTGAAAGTGAATGTGGAGCTCTGGTTGTGTATAAAGGAGAAATTAAAGAGGGAACTGTGTGTCTGTGTGGATTGTTGGACACATCTTTACTTATCAACAAGTCCTGATACCCAAATCACAAAAAGGTTAAGTTTGTCAGTGCCTATTTCTCACTAACTGGTATACTGCTCACATAGACAGCACCTGTTGAACTAAATGCAATATGTTGTTTAAAAAAGGTAATTTTACCACTGCATCTGCAACTTTTAAGCAGATTCTTCTGTGCAAATACTGAAGGGTAAAAAGACAAGTTGCGGTTTTATGGGTGGTTATGTGCCGGACTATTTCTTGGCTGGGAGCGGAGACTTTCCTTGTCTGGTAACCTCACAGTGACAACAGGAAGTCACAGCACCAGGCAAAGAAATAGTCCCGCACATAACCACCAGTAAAACTGCTTGGTGAGCTTTAGAGGTGTTAGTAGGTGGATTTTGTTACCTTTAGACAGAGCCAGGCTAGCTTTCCCCCCCTGTTTCCAGTCTTTGTGCTAAATTAAGCTAACCTGCTGCTGTTTGTGGCTTATATTTAGCGTACAGATAATGGAGAGGTATTGATCTTCTCTGTTATGTTCTGTACAGTATATCTGTCTGTGTACCTGCCCTCTGTTTCAGGAAGCTGTGACCAATCAGTGACAGCAGGCCTTTCTTTAAGAAGCCCTTCTTCCAGCAGCCCTTCTCCTCTCAGCAGCTCTGCAGGAGCAGAATCTCCCTGCACCACTTTGTTTGTTCTTTGTTTTAGTTTTATTTCATTTAAATAATAAACTTAAATGTGGTTCATCCAACTTTGGTTTGTTCTTCATGTTACATACCCCCAAGCCAGGGTTGTAACATCTTGGCATGAAAGCGAATAAGCATATTTCCGAAAATGTCGAACTATTCCTGCAAATAAAACATTGTATTGATTTACAAGTACACATACACACACACAAACCTACACAGGCCATTTGGGATAATCATATTTAAATCTTTTGGACAGGGGAAGTCCTCTGAACTTATTAAATTTCCTTCTCAGTCAGATGGTGAAAATTCTTTTACAAAGAACATTGCAAGAAAACAAATTCTTGGGCTTTAGTCTATCAAAGCTAATTACTTTACAGTGTTTGGAACCTTAGTAGACAGTTGTTTTTAGCCACACTAGTCGCTCTAGGGATGGCAATGTGGTCTAAACTGAAATATCTCAACAAATTTTGGATGGATTGCCATAAAATTTGGTAACAGTATCCATGAAATACTGACTTTGGTGATCCTCTGATTTTTCCTCTAGCGCCACCATGAGGTTTGTGGTTTTGAGTGAAATATCTTGACAATATTGGATGGATTGGCATGAAATTTTGTACTGACATTCATGTTTCCTACAGGAGGAGAATCACGTTGGGGATCACATTATGCTTGCGGAACATCAGCATTTTAGCATTGTCATTGTGAGCTTGCTGACATTAGCAACTGACACATTTAGCTCAGAGCACCACTGTGCAAAAGTACAGCCTCACAGTACAGTTTTCAATCTTTTCTTTGTGTTAAGTTCAGTCAAAAGGTTTTTTTATAATCATACATTTTTAAGTTAAAAACATTATAAACACTCCCTGCTCAGTTAAAATGTGTTAATTAGAGTTAGTTAAGTTTTAGCTTCGTAACAATACGTACATGATTAGAGGATAATGAGTGACAGTGGCAGTAAATGTAACAGTAATTTATTGTGATACATTTTTAATGACATTTTATTTTCAGAACACATCTCAAAAATATTTTTGACTTTAAAATGGGTGCTTGGCAAACAAATACAAGTAATCAAATTTTCTTTACTGGTCAGTTTGTTTCTTGCCAAGGTGTCAGAAGAGCAATAGGGGTTAAACCAGTGTTCAAGACCTCTGACAGCATCTGCATTCACCCTCGAATCACATGCTGTTTAGCCCAGGAGCACTAATTAAATTTGGAATCCAATTATGGAAATGGTAATGAAATTTCCAAATGGGGAAACTCATAATCTGCTCATTGAGGTGTTTAATTACAAGCAGGTCTGTGCATTGCAGATATGTTACACCTCTGGATTTGGCGGACAGAGACATGGACACGAGTTTGACGTGAGTGATGGAGGAAAAGAGACAAAATACTGCATGTGTGTTTGTGTGTCGGGTCATAAGATGCTACAGTATGTCTACACTTTCAGTGTGTGTCTTGTCTGTCCTAGTAGCTAATGTTCTTATGTGCCTGAGACATGTCTGTGATCATGTTCTGAACATGATTTGTGTGTATGTACTATATGTGTGTGGGTGTGTAAACCAAGTAAGCCCATGTTGAGACAATTTTAAGAGACTTTTAAGGACTTCTTTTTTCTACTTCTAATTAAAATGTATTGAATCATACTGTATGTAATGTAGCTTTGACAACAACATATCATCCACATTCATGCCAGTAAAGTCTATTTAAAATTTAAAATTCAAAGCTCAGAGGACATAGTATCAGAGTACGCCCAAAACTCCCTCCACCAGCCTACCACTGGACTCACTCCCTTCCAGAGTACGCCCAAAACTCCCTCCACCAGCCTACCACTGGACTCACTCCCTTCCAGAGTACGCCCAAAACTCCCTCCACCAGCCTACCACTGGACTCACTCCCTTCCAGAGTACGCCCAAAACTCTCTCCACCAGCCTACCACTGGACTCACTCCCTTCCAGAGTACGCCCAAAACTCTCTCCACCAGCCTACCACTGGACTCACTCCCTTCCAGTGCATACTCGGTTACCAACCCCCTCTCTTCCTGTGGTCACTAGAACCGTCAGAGGTACATGCTGTGGACTTCTTGTTCCGAGAGAGTGAGATGGTCTGGGACACCGCTCACCACCAGCTACAGCGATCACTCTGCAGATGCAGAATGACGGCCGACCTACAACGATCTACAACCCCGATCAGCCTGGTCAGAAGGTCTGTCTGTCAGCCAGGGACATCAGGCTGCGTCTGCCCAGCCGGAAGCTAAGTCCCAGATTCATTGGACCCTTCACCATCATAAAGCAGATCAACCCAGTCACATACCAACTTCAACTACCACCTCAGTACAAGATTCACCCAACCTTCCATGTATCCCTCCTAAAACTCTCCAGCGGTTTCCTCTCCAGCGTAAATTTCTCTCCAGTGTGGTTTCCCTGTCGGCTACCCCTCCATCAGCAATGGTTCACTAAGGACAGTATCTGGTTACATTCTTCATCATCTTTTATTCCTGCCATCCATGTTTGCTCTGCTGTTGTCAATAAAATACCATCCTGTTCTACTTCAGTGTCTCCCGGCTCTCTGGCCGTAACATGGAGGAAGCCCTGAAGTGCTTGGGTTATGGCTGAAAAGACCAACTCGTTCTCAGTCATCAAAGGTCATCAAATACTGAGGCATGCATAAGCTACTATTTACACAAGCCTGGGGTTTTTTAGTATCTTTATGATTCTTGGTTTTGGGCTTTTATGTCAGCATGACATAGCCCTTTTAATCAGAATCTATTTTATTAGCCAATGCAAGCTTTCAAAGAATGTGTCTCGGCATTTGCTCCTAAGAACACAACAAAAGTAAGGTGGTGGTAATAATAATAATAATGATAATGATAATGATAATTAAATAAACAAAGTAATATTAAAATTAAATTGCCATTTGAGTGTGCTGTGGACAAAGAAATTAAGTGTATGAAATATATGAAGCAAAAATTAAATGTGCATAAATAATTAAAATATGTATCAGTGGAGGTTAAATGCAGTGCACAATATAAAGTCCAGTTTGATGAACGTGACAAGTGCATGGATTAAATGAGGGATGTGAAAGGTAAAGTCCAGTTTGATAAGCCCTTTTTAAGAAAGTTGATTTCATAATTTAATATCCTCAGCCACATACAGTATTCTTGGAAATTTATAATTAAATGAGCAACTTCACATTTAACAGTCATAGGCTATAAAACACCTTTTATTAAACAGAGATAGTGGTGTCTGGATTCGGGTTATAGCGGACAGAAATTTGAAAAGGAATGAAGACGGCAGACAGCCCAAAACAGGAGTCGAACGCGCCAAGTCCACCCACAATTCCCCACGTATGCGTCCATAGCAACCACCATATCAACAATCTGAGACCTGAGAGAATCTTCATAATAACTAACAAAACTAAGGATCATATACATTCACTGAACGAAGATTATGAAAATAAAATGCACATTTCTCACTACAAATGTTATCAAAATGCATTTTAATGCAGAAATCTTAAAATACTGCATTTTCCACTGAAAATGAAAAGGAATGTCCCCCATTTTGGTTTTCACAAAAGAAACTTGGCAGTCATGTGACGTGGACACAGGCCAATAGAAAAGAATAGGACAAAAAAAACTATTTCTCAAAATTGAGGGAGAAATCATTCAAATCATTACATTGCCCTATTGTATTGTTGAATTAGCAAGGACACTTTCGTGTTTTAGTTTTGAGAAATGTTGAGGATGTCATTGAAAGAAAACCTTAACATGGGAATTAACAGTGAGAAAAATACTTAAATTGAATACTTTACATTGATGTTAATTGAAAGCCCTGTGCTTCTCATACAGACGCTAAAGGGTACCTCGTGGGTCTGTATGAGGCGCCAAGGGGCGTGACAAAACGTTGGTATTTGACGACCTGAAAACGGGTTGCAACAGCACTCAGTGAAAAATACAAATACCACATCACTCATATTCAGACTGATCCAAAACAACACTGAATGGCACAGGAATGTCGCTGCAGATGTGCTACCGTACTCAGCCACAGAGAACAAAGAATTTAATATTTTCAAAGTGCTTGAGTGAGTACAAAATGTTCCTTCAAGTGTGCACTTCAGTCAGTGCGTAGTACCTGTCCTGTATAGAGAGCACAAGCTGTTTAGGAATTATCCATTGTACTTGCTGTTACTCTCAGCACCAAGGGATGAACCTCAGAGAGCTACTTTACAGTGACATCCCATTACAGTAGTCCAGAGTGGGAAATGAAATGTCCCGTTCTGCAAACTTGCCTCTTGTATGAACAGCACACAAACATAAATCTGTCAGAGAAACTAAAAGAGATACTGTTAGAGTGGAGATTTGAAAAATTAAATAATATTCTTTAAAATCCTGTCTCTCTAAACCATGATTCTGAAAATCATGGTGCGATAGATAGAGATTGTTTTGGTAAATTTAGAAATGTATCCCTGGTTCTTAGGACTTCCTCCACAAATGCCAGTGATGGACTGTAAGTACATTTACTCAAATAACACATTTGAATATTTCCATTTCATGCTACTTTACACTTCTTCTCCAGTACATTTCAGATGGTAGTGTTACTACATTTATTTGACAGCTTTAGTTACTTTACATATTAAGATTTTATTTTAAAAAAAAATATATGGTGAGTTTATAAAATATGATGCATTGTCATAGAATTAACTACCCAACAAGATAAAACGGTGTAGTCCCTCATTCGTCCAGGAATGTTCCATAGAAAAAAAGTCCCCAGATGACTACGATTGAAACCTTTTCTACGATACCCAACAAGATATAAAATAATTAAAACTCACTTAATCACTGGCTTACCCAAAAACTATATAAGAAAACTACAGCTAGTTCAGAATGCTGCAGCCAGATTCTTAACTAAAACAAAGACAATGGATGACATCACCCCTGTACATACTGCAGTGGCTACCTGTATCTTTAAGAATTGATTTTAAAGTTATTTTACCTGTTTATAAAACTTTAAATGAGCTGGCTCCTCCCTACATCCGAGACTTTCTGTCATTTTATGTTCTAGCCAGATCAATAAGGTCCTCCACTGCTTATCTTTTAAATGTTCCTTATGTGTCCCATAAAAGTATTGGTGAAAGTGCCTTCAGTTCTTATGCCCCTAAACTGTGGAACTCACAGCCTCTGGATATTAGAATCGCAACCTCTCTTGGTATTTTTAAAAGGAAATTAAAGACCTATCTCTTGAATCTGGCTTTTAATGTGGAGTAAAGCTGGTTCTTATATTATTTACATCATTTTTATCCTTGCTGTTCATTTTATTTTTATTCAGTTGAGTTTTATGTATTGACTTTTAACACTATTGTTTCATTGTTGTAAATTTTAGTCTTACAAAATGTTTTTTCTTTTTTTTCTGTTTCTTTTTGTTTCTTTGTGTTGTGTACTTTGACTATGTAAAGCACTTTGGGCTACATGTTTGTATGAAAGGTGTTATATAAATAAAGCTGTGTTGAGTTGAATAGTATAATACTCACATGGGTTATTTTTTTGCAGTATGAGTACTTTTAATTTCACACTTTAAGTGCATTTTGCTAATAATACTTTAGTGCTTTTACTTAAATGACATTTTCAACAACCTACAATGGTCAGTATTGGAGAGTTTAAAACATCTGATAATATAAATATATAACAACAGATACTAATTTTTTTTAACAAACTTATAAGCAAACATCTTTGATACAGATTCCTTCAATTTGGTTATTAAAGACTTATATATGTACTGAAGCTGAAATCAGGCAATGATCAATAATGTGGGCCAAGCCGTTGTATCGGCCAATCGCTAAACTTACACAGACTGGAGTCCAGAAGCAATAAATGGCATTCCTTTGAAGGAAATAATTTGTCTTGTCAAACACATGAGGGAAAGGGTGATGGAGGGGGTGGGTGGGGGGACGAAGTTATGAAGAAAATGAGATAAGGAGATGGCTATGTGAAGTCAGTAGGCGGAGAGGCCGTGATGAGCAAGAGGTAAACATCAAACTGAGGTTGGAACAAAATCATTTGTTCCTTTGTCTCTGTTTTTGTTTCCTGGCCCTGTTAGAGCTCATTCCTTTGATCAGTGCCTCAAAGCTTGTAATAGTGCAAAGCACTGCATATGTCAGATTACTGTGGAAGGGCTGCAGGGGCATAACCAGCTCCACTCTCCCACAGAGCCAGCCTCAAAGTGTTCAGCTTCCTCTGAGAGATGATCCAGTGTCAAATTTATGTCCACTGATTTGCATCTTTATTTTTAGGAGCAACTGACAGTGTGTAATTTGGTTAAAAGACCTGCAGTGTCATCCTAAAAGAGTATTAACACCTACCTCTACATAGGTGAACAGAGCCTCTTCAGATACACAGAAAATTGTACTTTGAGTAAAGAGAGTATTAATTTCTGAGATTCAACTGAATGAAGTGTATCGGCCCTGGCGGTCGGAGGTTGTCTGATGTCAAATGAAAATACAAAATGAAGGGAAATCCTCTTTTTCCAAAGTGTTGTAAAAATTTTACTGCTAAGGCTGTTGATGGAGTAATATAAGAATGGTGAGCTCCATTTCAGGAGCTGGACAATTGCTTTGTACCATTAATCACTTTATTGAAATAAAGCTTGGTGAGTTGGAAGGACATTCAGCTGACCTTTTATGCATCTATTACATCCTCACTAAGATTTAGCATGGCACTTATTGTAAAGACAAATAAGAGCTGCGCTGGGTTGAAGCCTTGGATACAATAATACTTCATACTGCCTCACCTCTCCCATATGTCACTTTAACTTCTTAACCACTAACTGAACTGCACTGCTTTGAATGAACAAAGTCTAATCTTCAAATGCATTTAAGCTCAAGTTCAATTTGACAGCCACACATTAAATATCCTCCTAAGAGGTATCTCGCTCAAGTTACTCAAGATAACTTCCTACAAAAATACCATTTACTTATCCGTCACAGAGAAAGATTCAAAGGAATTTCTCCTGAGATGATTTGTTTGAAGGAATAGTTCAACATCTTGGGAAATGCACCTATTTACTTTCTTGCCAAGGGTTAGATGAGAGGATCAATACCACTCACATGTCTGTCCGTTAAAGATGAAGTTACAGCCAGAGATGTTAGCTTAGCCTAGCATAAAGACCTGCCAGCTTAACCTGGCTCTGTCCAAAGATAGCAAAATACGCCAATTAGCACCTTTTATGCTCACTTATTAACAAAAAAAGAAGTGTTGTTTGTACACACACAAATGAAACAAATGGGATATTGAGTGTTAATTAGTACATTTTAGAGGTGCTGGTAGGAAGATTTCATTTAATTTTTTTACTTTGGACAGAGCCAGGCTAGCTGTTTCTCCCTGCTTCCACTCTTTATGGTAAGCTAAGATAATCACCTGCTGGCTCTAACTTCATACTTTGATTTCAGATGTGACAGTGGTATCGAGCTTCTCATCTAACACTCGGTAAGTAGAGAAATGTGTATTTCCCAAAATGTCAGACTATTCCTCTTCAATAGCCGTCCTATTTCTGAAGACAAGGCTGAAAATGACATAACCAAAAAAAAAAAAATGGTTACTGTTCTTGAACCCCTATGACTACAGGCAAAAGATGAATCATTGCTGAAAGCTAAGCCTTGGAAGGTTATTCTCCAGTTGTCAGAATTACTCTAAGTGTTACTGATACTGAGTAACACCAGCTCAAACACAGTGGAAATTGAAATTTTATTTTCACCTAAAATTTACAAAGAAAACACTTTTGAATTTAGACAGTTACCCGTGAGCCTGGGAGCCACAGCCACAGGCCTGACCAAATCCAGAGTCGAAAGTGGATGGGAAAACCTCAAAAAATGAGCATTTTGCAATGTTTTTTGTAGGGTGATATTCAAGCGGATTTCCAAAAGACTCATAATGTCATTTGGTTACCAGGTGATTATTTGGAGTCTCCAAATGACTTTTTTGTTTATTACAACAATACCACACAAATTACTCATAAAAACCTTTTTTTTTTTTTTCATCTCTTACCCAAAACCTCTACAAAAGTCAAATTATTTTTATGTAACTTATGTAATTATACCAACAATAATAATTTAGGTAGAAGAACAGATTCAAACCAAACAACTCTGAACATTGTAAATTCATGAATAAATAGGAATACAATGGCAGGCTGCAAAATCATTTATAGTACTATTATATAAATAATATTTTTGAATTGTATAAATTGGCGTAATGAAGGTAAGTACCAAGCTATGATATCTGCATTACATCAGCTTTCAGACACATCAGTTTCTCGGGTAATAAGATCCAAGGCTTTTTCTACGGTATACTGAGACTTTTGTTTTGCTTTCGGCATCGTAAAATAACTACAAATAAACAAACCGCTGGTCAACAAAAGTGTTTGGCCGGTGCTGTATTTTGTCTGTAATCATGCGTCAGACCGCCGCCAGCGAGAGCTTCAAAATTCGCTCCAGCTGCCCTGCCAACAATGCTGAAGAAAGATTCATGGACGCTCTGACATAGATGAAATAGATTGAAATAGATCTACTTCAGAGACTTGCAAAGTTAACAAAGGGCATTTTATTGATGATTTCCAGAGTTAGCACATTTGTGTGACTACATGCAGTGGCTAGTTTTGTTTGTTGGACCCTTGCCTTAATCTGGATACCATGATTACCATTCTGCCTGTTGTTTTTGGACTTCCAGGTGATGTTGAAGGTGGGGAGATCCCATCTTGTGTTGGTTTGTTTTCTGTGCACTCTTTGCACACAAACTGTGTCAGCTCTTGCTGCGTCACTATGATCCTAGAACGATCAAATCTTGAGACTCTCTCCTTTCAAATGATGTGTAACATGGCCAGATGTGTTGAAAATGTCACACTACAGTATTAATGAGTAATGAACAATAAGTACATGTTTTATGGCCCACGGGCAGGCCAGTGTGAATCAAAAGGTTCCTTTTAAGTTATAGGTACATCAAAGAAGAGCTCTATGGTGCCACTTTGTCACTCAATGTAAGCACAATTTTCTTTAGATAAAAACTTTTATACTATTAAAGAGAACACATCATTCAGGCTGACTGACTGCTGCAGAAACAAAAGATGTACATCTTATATTAGGATATACTTTTTTATTATTTCCCCCAATCATTACACTTAAACCACACCATGTAATGCTTACCCAAATTTTATTTACTTCTTTTGCAACTTGTGACCATTTGGTTTTTAGACAGCTTCACCACACATTAAGCCAACCTACGGTCACATTATGTGCCATCAGTCTCCTCCAAGCCATTTGTGAAAACTACATTTAATTCGGCTTTCTAATTACTCACTCCTCCTATCCCCAGTGGCTAGCCAAATCAGAGAGGAAGCCAAATGAACTCTGCCTAACCAATTAGCCGAGTGGGCTGCTCAAGCTAATGACATGAACAACAGTCTGCGGCTGCTTCATTGCTGCAGGAGGCCCTAAGGTCTGTGGGATCCCTCCCGTTGCAGATGAGAAGATTTAAGAAGGATTTCAGTTACTGAGCCAACTGCAACATTAATTACTTTAAGGGGTCTGAAAGTATGATGTAGCCTCTCTACCCTCTGGGGCCACAATTGAATTTATTCAATTGACCTGTACCAGAACATTTAAAGCAAGCTGACTTTAACAAGAGCACTACCTGAAGAGTTTTAAATGTTCAAGAGGATCGGAGAAAGATTGTGACGCTTTTACTTATTACTATATAATGATGCAATTCAGACCTATAATAGGTTCTAATAGCTGCAATTCAGACCTCTGCTTAAGCACCAAGTAGATGAGCTTATTTCTTTTTAGTATGCCATTTTTCCTCTTGCTATATTCTTGCAGGGGCCTTGAGTGCAGGCATAAGTGGTCTCCAGAAGGATCCACGTATTGGTGTGAAGATCTTTGTAAATGGATCAGGTGTCATAAAAACTGTTGTCATTCTGAGGAGTCAGCATACAGCTTTGGATTACATTTCCTCAATAGTTTAAATGCAAAAATGGTCAGCATCAGTACCTGTATACCAATGACAGCATAAATTAAATAAATTCCTAGCCCATATTAATCAGGATTTCCGGATCCGGATTTTACGACCTGAAAATGTCATGCTGCTTCCCGAGTGAAATGGAGAGGATTTGAGGACATCTATAGGCTGAAGTATGTGAAGATTTGTCTTGTCTGAAGATTGTGCCCACTGTGCGAGTCGTGTAAAATGACACACTGTGCATACACATATTCCTGCTGCTGGTGGCTTACAGGTATTTAACTGAAAATCAACTACACATTCTACAAACAGTTGTGATTAACAGTATTGATAAGAATGACAGGTGGTCTGAGCAGACGGAACTGCAGGTAAAAATTATACTATTGACAACACGAAGGGTGTGTCTGCCGCCGCAATTTGCATGTATCATTAAGTTTTTACTCTTTCTCTCTCTGTCTCCCTCTCTGGCCTCTAACATTTGCCATTACTGCCTATGCCAGCAGCTGGCTCTGCTTTGATAAAGGACCCTGTAACAAAGCATTTTGGAGCTGCACTTCAAGTCTGGTGAGTGTTTGATACTTAAAGGATACATTTCGGGTGGAGAATAGCTTTAAGGTGGCTCATGGTAACCCAGCCCAGTGACCGGTCACCTAACACCACAATATTATGTTCTAGCATACTACAAAGTGCTGAGGTGATGTGACACTTTCCCTGAATACCAGAGAGTTCATCATTGCTGTGCCAAAAGCATCTTGACATGCTTTGCCACTGGGCTCTCTTTTACGCTCATGGACTTTGCCCAGTGCAAAGGGATAACACTTTGTGTTGGTCCTAGTGGATTTCACAATGCGCTGCCCTGAAAAACAGTATTGTGTATAGAGTGCTGTGGTAGTGCACAGGTGTTTGATCTCCTGATTTGGAATCCAAAATGAAATTCTGGCAATGACATTCCTGTAAAATGCATTTATTTATTTTTTTTAATTTGGAGTCAAATTCCTTGCATACATAAACATACTTGGGCAATAAAGCTGATTCTGAAATGCTGTATACAGTATGATGGTTCCACAGGGCTTTCCTCCTTTGAGTTATGTGAGCCTCAGGGGTTCCTGGATGTTGTTGAAGGAATTATTATGTTCAGTATGTCCCTGACCTTTGAGAAAACCTCCATACACTGAATGTGTTGTCACTAAATAATTTGCTCTGGGTCCGGGAACCTTAACAGCCGGGATGAGGTGTGGACTTTTTTTTCTTACTCTAGTTAGATATTGGATAACCTCAGATTTGGCTTACCAAAATCCACTACTGTTTTTCTTAAGATCCCACAATTACTTTTTACAGGTCTAAACTTAGGACATGACGTTTGACCAACAAAACAATGACCTGTGGTGCCTATAAAACAAGGCAACAGGTAATGCAGTTCTCGCAAGATAGGTCTGCTCCTCCCTATACCGGTCCAAAATATACTTATTAAGTGACAATGACCTATCATGGTCATGCTGTACACAAGGGATGTTCAGTATGGCTGTGCAAACTCAAAGAGAGCAAAACACACCTATCCTGTATTCTCTTTAACCCTTGAGGAGACCAGTGCCTGTCTCTCTTGCCACGTCCATAACTGTGAGAAATGAGTTACGGTCAGCTGTGCCAAAAACAAATTAACCAGGTCAACCCAGAAAATGAAGATACAAGCTTGACAACAACAGATTCCTTCTCCTTCTGTCTGTAATGTAGCCTAGATAACATCTTCAAATAGTTCTTTCCTTTGCCATTGGCTATTGCACTAATTTTTCAGAATTGCCTGCTGTCACTCAAACCGTGTGTGCCCTACAAACCTTATTAGAGGACATGCTGCAGTGAAGGTGATACTGCAGAAGCATTTCTGTCATTAAAATATGTAGCCATTGGGCCAGCATCTGCAAATTCTAGTCTCAATGTCTCTCTTCCAAAGTATTGGAAAAATACAGTAACACCTTTTTTTTTAAATTGTGGTCATACACACTCCACACCAAAATGATTCTTATCACATTATCTCATACCCACAATGTGCCACAAAAAGTTGTTTTCTAAGTGACAACACCTGTGTAACTCAAAATGTCTGTGATCACAGCCAGTATTATTGATTTTTGTTCACTCCTGTCCTCACTGACCTTTCAGGATTTGGTTTCATGGCTGTGTTGAGCACTGACAAGGTTATCTTGGCAGATAAGCAAATTAAAAATACAAAAAGTCAAAAGCAACAGTGACTAGAGATGGTTAGGTCATCATTTGTACAATAATCATAGCTTCAACCAACGCACTTATACCTTCACAAACCACTGAAGTGCTTCCATCTTTCATGATATTTATATATTTAAGATGTATATAATCACATGTGTAGTGCAGCATTTTTTCTCTGCTCCAGCTACTGAATATGAAACTATCTGGGGTTTTTTTCAACATGCTCACTGTCACAAACCGGAAGAAATTTCCCAGAATTTCATTTACCGTTGCTAAAATAATTGGTCTCCCCGTCCCCAGTTTGTATGACCTTATCTCCTCAGCCCTGACACGGGAAGCACACATGATTATACTGTCAGCACAAACAATTTTTGTTACTTCACTCTTGCAGAAGCAGGACAAAGGGCATTTTTTCTGGTATGGATTTATTGGGTGGGGGGGGGGGGTACATTTTGTGTACAATCACACAAAAACTGATGTATTGATGTATCACAGCCCCGTGCATAAAGGTTATTATAAGAATTACATAGATAACATCACCCACTAAGGGAGGATAGTAAAAAAGAAATACTTAATAAATGACAATAAATGTCAAAGAAAGTCATTGGCTAATGTTTTGTCAAGGAAAGGCCACTAAGTTCTCATTCATTACAGTTTGTTGATGAATGCAGCAATTGTTCACCAATATGAAGTCAGCAAGGAATAGTATAGTATTAGTATTTTAATCCCCTCTCAAGTTTTTTAGATTTTTCATGCAAATGACAACACTTAGTCACTTAGTGTGGACTCAAAGAGATGTACTAATCTCAACAGTAGTATTAAGCTACAATTTGAAGAGCTGGATTTTTTTTTTCAGTATACAGTAATTGACCCTCCTAAAACCTTTCTCTGAACACTGATTGTCCAATCATACTGTAACTAGGCAACCATAAATGGGCAAGTGCTGCTTATACTTTTGTACTTCTACTCTAAAATTTTGAATGCAGGGCAGAGTATTTCTACAGGGTTAATCACTATTCACTGCTAAATGAACAATTCAACAACTGCACTACAATATTGACCATCAACTGTAAAAGTTGTAACTGTAAAGTTGCCAAACATTTACAGAAATGCATGAATATGCAAATCCTTACCATAGAAATTTAAAAGAACTACCACTAGACTCACTGTGAGTGGCATAATGTAAAAATTGTAACTCTTTATGGTACTGAGGTTTTTAAATTTCTGTATGAATTGCGGCATTGTGTTATCATAATTCAACCATCTTAAATTTGTGTTGTGACTGGTTGTTATTCCAAAGGAATCTGTGTAATCAAACAGAGGATGACACACACATAGTATAGAGACCGAGGGAGGAGGGTGGATAGTGCAACTTTATCCCTCCCTCACCATTTAACTCCGAGGAGCAATCAGGCTGCCTGCAATCAGAAGAGATGAGCTGCTTAGTGCCTTGTGTCCCTCTGCCTAGCACCTGCTCATTAAAATCACTGTTCAAAGCGAAAAATGGCCGGTTTGCATTTAGGCAGGTGTGTGTGGCACACTTTGTATGGAAGTTGCTGATGCACTGAGTCATACACGTGTGCATATGTCCACATTTGTCCCTATTTAATTGCATGTCCATATCGTGTGTAATTATATTATAGCATGAGTATAAGTCAAATCTTCGTGTCGGTATGGCCGACACACAAGCAAGGAAAGTATAAA
Organism: Siniperca chuatsi; assembly: GCF_020085105.1. Lineage (NCBI taxonomy): Eukaryota > Metazoa > Chordata > Actinopteri > Centrarchiformes > Sinipercidae > Siniperca > Siniperca chuatsi. The sequence goes on along the minus strand of NC_058053.1, from coordinate 5,888,623 downwards.
TTCTTTCAAAAAGTTATGGATAGATGGACATAGTAAGTCAAGGGAAAGAAGAAGGGATGGATTCACTAACGGAAAGTGAAAAGATTTGGGTGCAGTACACCACTGCCCACCACACACCAACTGGTCAACTGCCCAAAGGGAAGTGGTAAATACATTTTTTTCTCAGATGAAAAAGTTATAATTCCCTTAACGGTATGGGCCTGTGCAGCTCTGTAGGTAGTTATGGGCCTGTGCAGCTCTGTAGGTAGTTACTAATACGCCAGGAACAGTGGCTTTACTCCCACTGGTGCCATCCATACTAAAAATGTAAAGAATCCTCTTTCGGTGTGGTGCTTTAGGTGTAAGTATTCACCAAGTGGTATAGCTTGACTGTAACTACTGTGCTGCAGCTGCATTTCACCTCTACCACAGGTTATTACCCTCAGGCTAACTCTATTAGTTCCCATGAGTGGGAAAGAGGAAAAAGCTACTTCCTCATTCATTCCTCCAAGCATCCATCCAACTGAAAGCACACTGGCATATTTATGATGGATATTTCATGGACTAGATGGCTTTGTGTCAGGGATGGATGCACTCTTTCCTGTTTTTATTCATGTACAGAACATACTTACTTGTAAAAAAATAAAGTATCTTTGGTACGCATAAGTTCTTATCTTTTCTGCTTGAAGGACAAAGTTCAAATTCTATAGCATGTTATTTTCTAGTAGCCATGCTTGCCAAATCTAGCTGTTAGTATCAGGAAGAAATGTTCTGATGTTTCCTGAAATTAGTAATTTGTTTCTTCAAACTGCTTACGTAATTCAGTCCTGCATTAGTTATTAATGCCCTCATATTACTCAGTCCTGCTTTCAGTTACTAGGGTGTCAGCACATGTCTTTGCCAAAGGCCTATCATAGTTAAAACCTGAAGTATATCCACATTTCTCAGTCAAAATCAAAATTTAAACCTGCAATAAATTATTTTTTGGGCCATTTGGGCGCAGCAGAAATAAGCTGTGATGTAATGCAATGTAGCATTAATTTGGAGTCGTGTTTCTGGCCACCCGGTGAATGTAAATCCAATATTAATTGTCTTTTAGCTCTGTTTTTGGTCTCTGCCAACTCCTATGGGAAATATCGGGCTGTTTAGCTGCTAAATGCTCTACTATGTACTGTGTCTGTCTGCTGTTTGGTGCTGAGCAGGTAGTGTATAGCAGGTTTTTAGAGCTTTTTCACTGAAAACAGCTGCCTGCTGCATCTGAAAACGATGCTATGAGAGCAGTGAGAGTGAACCAAAACAGTAAAGTTGTGGGCCAGACAGCTAAACAATGAGCTGAAACTTTTTAAAGCTCTGTAAAGCAGAGGGGAGCTGCAGATTCAGGTGATAATTCTCTGTAGGTTCATCACATGTTTTCACATTGTCATTTGATACATTGTTATTATAAAAATATCGATTATAGCTGCTTTAACTACTGTATATTAAGTCTTGGCTGTGCAGTAAGAAATTAACGTGTTAAGAGTACAAATGGCACGGAGGTGACAATGCTATTGAATTGAGGGAATTAATTAAGTCATTTGTGGGGACTAGTTAGGGGCACAGTTTTACAAATTCAAGGATAAAAACTTCCCTCCAGACACTTTATGAGCTCTGTAATCAACCCTGTCTGCTAGAAATTATGTTAATATACTACTAATTTGCAACAGCAAATACATTTTGAACGAGACATAATGCCGACTGGATTACATTTTCTATAAAGGTTAATTTTTTTAATGTATGATTCACAGGAAACATTGTTAGTTAATGTATTTGCCAAGTTGCAAAATGTTGATATTGAATGTGTTAGCAAAATGTCACTGACAATGCATTTCATTTGTTTTCCTATAATATCCACTCTTGCAATACAAGATCCACTTGTGGCAACTAAAGCATTATTTTTTAAGATTATGTTTTGGTACTCACAGCACTTGGTTAAGGTTAGGGAAAGTTTGTAGCCTACATTTTGAAAAAGTGACTTGAAGCACGAGCTATTATGTGTTTAATTTATTATCATTTAACCAAAACCACAATCTTTCCCTAACCTGAAAGATCCCTGGTCTGAGGTATCAGAGTCCTGCCTTTTGTATGCGCACCATCCACAAAGACCACATCCCTACAACTTCTGTGTCTGGTACGTACACACGCCTCCTACACTAGAAACAATGTTGCCAAGGAACATGATCTAGGCAGTAATTACGTTCCCTTCAAAACAAAATTGGTAAAACAAATTAGTATACACATAATTTCTAGTAGACCTGGTTGCCGTAACCATGAGTTTCTGTTATGCTAATAACACCAGCACATGTATGCTGGCATGATGTACAGAATAGTTTCTCATATATATATATTGGTGGACAAATAACAAGTGCTATTGCCTATGACTCAATTGAGAGTGAGTTTTGTAATGTGCTGTATTATTGTCATCAGGCAACAATAAGCCTTTTGGATGAATAACTCAACAATGACAGATATTGTGGCCAGTGAGGGCATGAAGAAGAAGAATGATTGAGAAGGTCGAAAGCAAATTACAATAAACATGATGATTATGATAAATAATGATGCTTGAGGTGATGATGATGATGAAAATGATGACAATGCCTGGAACAGAAGGTCTGCACATGGAAGCCTAATCTCTTCTCAAGAACTTGGAGTTAATCATAGTTTCAGAGTACTGCAGCCACACAATCAGAGAAACTCACAAATCAGAGTCACGACTGCAATCAGTGTGTGCTAAGACAAAGAGTTGAAAGATGATTCGACAAACGCTTGGCTTGCCGGTTACAATCACATACACACACAAGAAACTACCAATGCTTCCAAGAGCCCAGTATCAAATTGTGATAATGCATCTTCGTAATCACCATGACATGTTGACACACTTACCATACGCCTCTATATGCACTCCAACCTTTCAACTTTTGGCATGGGTAATATACACCAGCAAATCCCATGACATTGTCATCCCTTAGATTTACAAAAGAAATGTATGATTTATTAATACATTAGAGTAATTATGAGGTAAAAATCAATCATTAGATATCTGATACAGGGTTGAGTGTTATTCCAGAATGCTCTCTCAGGATTCGGTGTACATTTCACCAAGTCAGAAATGTAATTAGCCTTTAGCCTGGGGCTAGGCTGCGTTTAGGCCGACCTCCTCCTCACAACGCCTGCATGGGCATCACTGATACCAGACCAGGTATTCAGTCAGACTAATGCAGAGATAAATGAGTCACAGACAGAAGAGGAAATTACTATTTAGCTGCAGTGCAAGTGTATTCTGTTGCAGTTGGGTTAAAGCTTGAGCTACTTGTAAATTCTGCAGCCAATACTCAACAGTCTTCTTTAGCATGAATCAAAAGGAAACTCAACTATAACAAATCTGTTCTGTGTTGACCTTTACACACATCTACTTTTGTTACTGGAGTTGTGTGCGATAGCAGAGAACAACTGTCTGGCCCCAGAGACAGAGCTAATACAAAACCAAGATGGTTGTTCATTTTACACCCTGCAATACCATGTGGGCAAAGTTTTGAACAAAAATTGACTCAAGCATGGCTGGCATTGCTCAGTAAGGATCCATCTACACAGACCAGTTCTCTTGACCACTTCAGGAATACTAAAGTGAAGATGATTATACATTATGCATTCCTGGCCTCTAAAAGAAAGTTCAAAGCCATGCATGTCTTGGACAGGTATACACAAAACAAATATATATAGTAGGTAACAGTTGTGTAAAATTCATGAAAGAGCAAAAAGAGTCTAGTCTTGCATTGCCAGACAGGTTCACATAAATACAAGCAGCTGTGTCTACAAACGTAGAAAATGTGAAATGAGAAAACCCCTATTCCTTAAGTGTCCTGCTTGAAAAAATATCATGCAGGGTTACACTTTGTCTTGGCCAACTGCCAAGGTGAATCTCTACTCCCAGAAGTGGCAAGATCAGACACACCAAATGTTCTGTTGTTGCCTTCAAGGACAAGGATGAGGGCCAGGACAAATCAGGATTTGCTACAAATGTACTCCTCAAAGATGGATTGATCACTGTGCATGACTCAGATGCAAACTAGGAATTTCCAATTTCTGATAACAAGGACTTTTTAGTAAAAGCAACAAAGGTATTCACCACTCAAGTTGTGCTTTGCTGCTACAGTATATCAGAAAAAGAGAGACAACTGTCTGCAAAGTTAGCTTAAGGAAGATGGATGGTTTAGCTTCTAGCAAGTGGGACTCCACTAACCTTAAGCCAGAATGAAACATTGTGTGTGACAAATCAGTTGTTCGTGAACCATCAGTTGGCCTAAAAAGCACTCTCACAATTAGTCCAGTCAAGACACAACCCAATGCTGATGGGACAAAACTACTATGTTAGCCAGAGGCAAACGCCATTGCCGCCACTGATGTTGTTATTAACCCATTTGTCATCGCTTTAGCTAGGTTAGTACATGTCTCTCTTGAATTAACAATGCTCTTCTAACAAAGAAAACCTGAAACTGGCTTTATTTGTAGAGTCAGTACAATCACTTTGTGGGAGTTTTGCCTCCCACCTCTCAGCCTGACCTCCCACCTCCCTGCTCATAGCTCCCACCTCCCACCACTCAGCTCCCACCTCTCATCTCTCAGCTCCCAGCTCCCCTTTCAGTTTTTCCTCCCACCTATCAGCTCCCACCTCCCTGCTCCCACCTCTCACCCAGCTCCCTCTCAGTTTTTTCAGCCTGACCTCCCACCTTCCTGCTCATAGCTCCCAGCTCCCACCTTTCAGCTCCCATGTCCCACCTCTCAGCTCCCAGCTCCCAGCTTCCACCTCTCACCTGTCAACTCTCACCTCTCAGTGCCCAAATTCAATAGATCAGAACAGAAGGATCTTAAAGTTCCACACACATTTACAAGTACGTAAAAGTACTATATAAGTGTAGTTAGCATATTTTATTTGTTTATGTTGTTTGTTACCTTATTATCTTGTAACTGGCAGTGGCTGACACAGTGTTAGCAGTTGTGAAACATACAATAATATTATATATAATATATAACAAGGGTCTAAAATCAGGAATTGTTGTACCTCAACCCCCAAAACCACTGTGCACTAACTGAAATAAGTTGTGGTTATGCTATCTATATCCCACATTGGATCTTGATGTGGCTAAAACTAAGGGGTTCTTTGTAGATCCCACATCTATTATTCATGTAACTGGTTCTTCGCATATATTCTATATGTATAGAATATGCACTGTTACTTTTGATGCAACACAATCATAATATCGATTATAAGTCGTCTACACAGTGGATCGAATTATTCGCGGACAAGTGTTTTGCCGAGTTTTGCATTCTTGTCCTTTTGTACCTGCAGAGAAACACAAAACATGCCGGCACCTGCCATCGATGGAGGGTAGCAAAGGGGGAAAAAAAACACCAGAGTGGACCGGTGTTTGCAACAATTCCTGTGTTTAACCGCAGATTTGAATACAATCTGGGTAATACTCAGCAGGCATCAGCACACTTCCCATGTCTTACTATTACTGCAGACATTTTTTTTCCTAAAGTAAAGACACTTCTAATGCTCGTTGCATGTTAGTTTGCCAATGAACTAAATATTGTGTTAGGACAGTATTAACTCTCAGAAGCAGTCTGGCCCTACATTACTGTTTTTAATGAGGACCCACCCAGGGGTCAGCTGAGAAAAAAAACCCAGCCATTGTTATAACCAGCTATGTGTTATAAACTGCGCTCTCAGATTCATAAAGGGTGATTGTGGCTTAGCGGTAGAGCTGGTCTTTCTGTCTGTGTGTGTGTGTTATGGCACCTGCCATCAGTGTATGAATATGTGTGAATGGGGTCAAAGTGATATGTAGTTGAAGTGCTTTGAGCAGTCAGAAAAGACTAGAAAGGCACTATACAGTATAATTGCAATCCATTTACCATAAGATATTTGTACTTGTAAACCGTGTGCACTATTACCTTATACAGTATTATTATCATCAACCGGTAAACCCACTTTGTACTTCACACTTATTTTATTTTATACTTATACCCACTTGGTACTTAATTTATTTTCTGACTTGTATTATAGTGTATTATATTTTTTTGCTTAGTACTTCTATTCCTGTGTGCACTGACGTGATAGTGAGCTGCTGTAACAAAAGAGTTTCCCCTCGGGGATCAATAAAGTATTTCTGATTCTGATTCTGATGGATTTGTAAACTGAGAGTACCAATTTAAGGTGAAGTCAGATAATTTGGGACACTTTTTGCAAATAAAGCAAGCCTTCAAGCCTGTGAACTCTCTCCTCTTGCCTATGTCTCTGTCTATCATGGACTCGGTTGTAGCAAGCTTGCTACCGTTACATTACCATTAGCCAAGGATAATGCTGTGGATAGGTAGACCCAATTGTGTAGGGAGTAATAAATCTTTCACCAACCAGAAAGCCTGGATGAATGGAGAGGCGAGGGCTCTTCTCAGAGCCAAAAAAGCTGCTTTTTGGTCAGGAGACAAGGAAGCTTACAACACTGCCAGAGCAAGAATAAGAGCTGGCATCAAGGAGGCAAAGCTGAGAGGGAGAGACTGGAGAGAGACCTCAACACCAACAACACCAAAGATGGGCAGGCGATCAAAAACATCACAGGCTACAAAAGCAGGAGCGCCCCGTTACCAGATGAGCTAAACACATTTTATGCTTGTTTTGATCTCCCCAACAAAGAGTCAGCTGTAAAGTCTACTCCACCTCCAGAACACCAGCCATCATCAGTATCCACAGCGGATGTGAGAAGAGTCCTGCTGAGAGTGAATATGAGTAAAGTTGCTGGGCCTGATAACATCTCTGGCCGTGTACTAAGAACATGTGCCAATCAGCTAGTTGATGTTATTACTGACACTTTTAACATATCACTGTCACAGGAGATTGTTCCCACCTGCTTCAAGACAGCCACCATCGTCCCTGTACCTAAAAAGTCTGCAGTGTCTAGTCTAAATGACTACCGCCATGTGGCTCTCATCCCCATCCTGATGAAAGTTTTGAGAAACTGGTTCTCCAGCGCATAAAGAACAACATCCCAGCGAGCCTGGACCCTCATCAGTTTGCTTTCAGAACCAACAGATCCACAGAGGATGCCATCTCCACTGCCCTCCACTCAGTCTTCACACACCTTGAGAACAACAACACCTACTTCAGAATGTTGTTTGTTTGATTTCAGCTCAGCATTCAACACCCCCATGAAATCCCCAAGGAAACCTAGCACTCTGGGCTTGAGTACCACACTCTGTAATTGGATATTGGACTTCCTTACAAACAGACTCCAAATATTTGGATTGGTAGTCACACCTCCTCCACTCTAGTGCTCAACACTGGAGCCCCCAGGACTGTGTGCTCAGCCCCTTCCTGTTCACGCTGTACACCCATGATTGCAGCCCCCAACATGGAGATAACTCTGTTGTGAAGTGTACGAATGACACCACCATCATCAGCTGGTTTACAAACAACTATGAGATCTCCTATCGGGAGGAAATCAAATCGATCGTTGATTTTAGGAAAAAGGAGGCAAAGACACATCCCCGTCTACATCAGTGGAGCTGAGGTGGCACAGGTGAATACTTTTAATTAACTTTTACAGAGGAGCAATAGAAAGCATCCTGTGTGGTAGTTTAGGTGTTATCACTTCCTGTTTTATTTTGGTAGTATTCTTCTTCCCTTGTGTGTCTTGTGTTTTTACTTCCTGTCTGTGTTTTCCCTCCAGTTTTGATTGTTGGCCCTCCCTTGATTGTTTGCACCTGTGTCTCGTTGTCTCACCTCCCCTAGTGTATTTAGTCTGGGTCTTTTCTTTCTTCTGTGTTGGATCATCATTGCACACATGGTGTTGGTCCTGCCAAGCGTGTTTACCGTTAGTTTGTATTGGATTCTTAGTTCTCCTGTGGACCTTGTTTGGATTTTTGGATTTTGCCTGCTCCCCTGTGAACTGTGTTCCCACCTTGGACTCACTCCCCTGCTTTCACTTATACTAGCCGGTACTTATCTGCCTTTTGTCTGCTCACTACCTGTCTGCTTACTGTTCTGCCCGTACTTACCTGCATACCACCACACAAACACGGTAGTCATCCGGCTACTTTTCCCTGAGACTGCTTCCTCGTCATCTGCTTTTGGGTCCGCTTACCTCCATATAGCACCCCCGTTACGACATCCTGACTGGAAACATAACAAACTGGCATGGGATGTGCATGGCCCAGGACCGGAGAGTTCTGCAGCGAGTGATTAAAACCGCTCAGAAGATCATTGGTACCAACCTACTGAGCATCAGTGATATTGGTGAGGTGCCTGCGCAGAGTCCAAAGGATACTAACCAGACAGCACCCACCCAGCCACAGCCTGTTTACTCTGCTGCCATCTGGCAAGAGATACAGAAGTATCCGCTGTTGTACCACCAGACTACAGAGCAGCGTCTTCCCTCTTGCTGTGAGACTCCTTAATTCATCCTCAGCACTCCACCATCTAAAATAGTTTTCATTTCTGTGACTTCTTATTTCTATTAATGATTATTTATTCACTGATCTACTATATATATATTTTTAGTAGCATAAAGGGAATTACAAAACAAAATCTCATTATACCACCCTGTGTTGTAAAATGATCATTATTAGAACACATCTTTGAACATTAATACAATTGAATAATACTAACATATTTAATTTAACCTTATTTCCTTACCTCTTTTAAATCACTTTATATTACTTATTTATTTTAAACAATAGTAGCATTTTATACCTGGAAGTATCAATCTCTGTTGTGATAGCCAGAGGACCCAGTGTGAGTACAACTAGGTCACCCACAACTCTCTATGACAAACATTAGCTGGGAGGTGGGAACTGAGAGCTGGGAACAGGGAGGTGGGAGGTGGGAGCTGAGAGCAGCAAAGTGGCAGGTGGGAACTGGGAGGTTGGACAAAACTGAGAGGGGGACTGGATGCTCCCAGCTCCCACAAAGTGATTGTACCCCTGCTGCAGCATTTGGTCAGCAGTAAGTTAAACCAGCTGTCGCAAGGGCCATGCTCGTGCAAAATTTTTTTCTCAAGAACTATATATCATTATAGTAGCCTTGCGATGCTTAGACAAATGTGGTGGAAATTCATAGTAAATACATTATGTGTGTAAGTATATAACAATAATATCACCTTTATTCCTGTGCAATGATATTAATGATCTTGCCTCTCAATAACCTGTGTGATACAGTATATTGATGACCATATACCTCGCCCCAGAGCAGTGAGCCCCAGAATCTTAGAAATAGCCAGTGCTTGTGCTCTTAATTTGGCCATGACAAATAGAGAAAGCAGGCCACGTCTTGCTAACCAATAACTAATGAGAAGGATCAAGAGGTGTATGTTCAGGATCTGCTATCACTTTGGATTACAGCACCTATGACACTATGTTTAAATCTACTGTGTGCCTATATGAATTCAGTTGCTTTGCAAACCAGCTCAGGGCTTTGTGATTTCAATAAAGATCTTTATTACTCTGATGACTTTGCCTCCGAACATTTGATTTCTACCACACAAAGTCAGCCTTGCTGCCCTTGTCCCAGTGGCCAACCACGGTATTGCAACAAAAATATGTAGTCATCTAGAAAACCTTTCCCCATAGACAACTATTATAAGAGACATATCTAGGATGATCGCTTTTATTCAGGGTATTATGATTTTTTTTATTCATTAAGATGTTATATTTGTAGAGCTTTCTCTATGCCTAGAAATGTGTGCTTTTGTATGTGATGCCTGTGGTACGAGCCAGCAGGACCAGATGATGTCACAGTGGTCCAAATCTTTTGAGTCAGACTGGATTCCTCTTGGCTTTTTGACTCACCCTTACAGCCTAGCCTGGTTTCTAAGCACTAAACTGGCGCATTGTTTACATCCCCTACCAGTAAAATAAAACCCTAAAAAGTGAACTCACTCCTATCTAAGTCAGCCTTTCCTTTTATAAATCACAGTGTGGTGGCAACTGGCCTCTGCACAAGCAAAACAACTGCCAGTGCTTTTATTGGTGAGCAAGGATGGACTGGGAATGAAATCTCTGGACCTTTGACTCAGCTGCTTTCAATACAGTTTATTTAACATGACGCCATGTCTGTGAATGTTGGCTGGTCTGAGTTGTGACCATGTGCTCCAACAGTCTGATCATGACCCATGGCAATGTGACAGCTTTTTTTGCCCCCAACCAGTCTGGGCCACTATTCTTCAGTGTTACAGCCCCCAGCAGTTGAGATGTTTACCCTTTCTTTTGCAATGTGTTGCACTGGCCAAAATGGCTGAAACTGCCCACCAGGGAAGCTGGTCCAAAATGGCCAGTCTGGCCCTGCTGGTGATTGCTCAGAAACAGAATGCTGGCAAATAACTTTTTTCTTCTCCTTCTGCCAAGACTTAGGAAAACTTATAGTGAAAGTAAGTTTGGCAACTGTATTACAGGTGTCACTGATGTAAGCAAGGACTAAAGCTTCCTTTCCACAGCTGTGCTACTGGGAAAAAAAAAAGCAAACACATCATATGAAGGACTTCTCAAATGCCATTACACTAAAATCGTCATATTTTACTCCTGTTTCTCTTATTGTACTCCTGTTTCACACACCAGATAATACACAAGGTTGCCTGGAAAGCAGCAAATGTACAGTATGCCCAAATGCTTCAGTGGACAAATGAAGACTGCTGGAAGCAAAGAGAAAAGCCTTGCTTTGAATTCCAAATTAGCACCAGTACAAAGCCTGGGGTTGCCTCGCCACTATTCTGCTAGTTAGTCTTTTTCTCTTCCTTGTCATACTTTTAGGCTCACATTATACATATTCAGTCAACTTCTGTTGCTGTCCTCGCTCTGATTTTGCCTGACAAATTTACAGACAAAGACTACACGTCTTTACATTGTAATCATTTCACATTCATTTGGAAGATGCTTTTGTCTACAGAAAATTACATTTCCCCCCCACATACACACCCATCTGGAGCAATTTGGGGTTCAGTGTCTTGCTCATGGACACTTCAGCGAGTGGACAGGAGAAGATGGTGATTAAACCACCAACTCTTTGATTAACGGCCAGCCTGCTCCAAAATCAGCTAACCCACCATTTATATTTGTATAAATTTATATTTGTATCTTCATTAAAAAAAAAAAACTGCAGGTCCAACAAAGGTCGACTTACAACCCTGGAATTTTTTCTGAGCTTTCAGCCACATCTTGTGGACTTCATTGGCGGATGGAGTTACAATCTCCCCCCATATACTTTCACCTTATTACGAGAACCAAATTCCATACTCGTGTCACGTATTAACAACTGAACCATCTCCATGACAACTGAGCAAACTCCATCCGCTCATGAAGACCATGTGGCTGAAAGCTCTGGAAAAGTTTACATTTTAATTAATTTACGCATTTAATTCATGAACAATTAAATGACGGATTACACACACAAACACACATCCTGCACACAGTGTAAAATGTACACAAGCCATGATGTCTCAGCAAACCTGTGGAATTTCTATAAAAGGAATACATTATTTGTTACCCTTAGAAAAACATCTACTTTAACAAAATTAATTACTCTGTACTTTTACCGAAAATGATTAGTGAAAATAAACTGACCCAAAATGTAAAGCTACATTAATCAATTTTTAGCCAGTGTGTGGCAGAAATATATCAAAACAGATATCAAAACAGCCATACTTACGCATGCATACTTATAGTAACGTTGCTATAATAAATATTTTTATACAGTGGTGGAAGAAGTACTCAGATCTTCTACTTAAGTAAAAGTAGCAATACACAGTGTAGAAATACTCTGTTACAAGTAAAAGTCCTGCATTCAAAATTTTACTTGAGCAAAAGTACAAAAATATTTGCATCAAACTTTACTTAAAGTACTAAAAGTAGAAGTACTCATTATGCAGAATGGCTCTTTTCAGAATAAGGTATGCTATATTTTGGATTCCAATTATTGATGCATTGATGTGTACATCACTTTTAAGTTGGGCGATAGAAAGGTGGGGCTAATTTTAATTACTTTATATACTGCTGGGTAGATTGTGAATTTCCCACCAGGATCAATAAAGTCTTATTCTAACCTATAATAAAAGCTCATAATGTATTTGTTGATTATATTTTGTATTATTAATCTGAATCTGCAAAGTAACTAAGTATCAAATAAATGTAGTGGAGTAAAATGTATAATATTTGCCTCTGAAATGTAGTGGAGTAGAAGGAGAAAGTAGCATAAAATGGAAATACTCAGGTAAAGAACAAGGACCTCAAAATTGTATTTAAGTACAGTTCTTACTTTCCACCACTGTTTGCCACACGTGTATTAACAATGGATCAAATGACTGTGTATGTGAAAGGCGTCGCTCGTAGTGACAGAGAATTACCTTGAATTCCTCTAAGCTCTACGGAGCATTTTTCAGCTCGTTTTTGTTTTATGACCCGCAACTTTACTGTTTTGGTTCACTTTAACTGCTCTCTTTAGCATCATTTTCAGATGCAGCAGGCAACTGTTTCCAGCAAAAAAAAGCTCTAAAAACCCACTGATACCCAGCAGACAGACACTTAGCAACTAGCTGGTGAACATAGTGGAGCATTTAGCTGCTAAAGAGCCAGATATAGAGACTTTTTCATCAGGTATCCAGAAACACCTCCAATGAATGCTAATGTTACTCTGTATCTGCTGGATGTGTAAATAAGCCACTTTTTCTCTGTCACTGTCTGCTGTTTGGTGCTGGGCAGGTACAGTAAAATGGGTTTTTACTGGAAATGGCTGCCTCAGGGAGTTGAAGAGACTCCTCATATGCTCACTCATACAGTAAATGTAAAACCAAAACAATGAGCTCAAAGGAGGCTTAAAACCTCTATTAAGCTGCAGGGACGAGTGATAATTCTCAGTAACTTCGGCACTGCAAGCAAGCCTTTCACATTACAGTCAGTAGATTCAATGACAATATCGGAAATAACGACATAGGTAAAACCAAATAAGTGTCACACGACGTTTACACTAAGGGCAGACTAAATGAGGTTGAAGGCATGCGAATAGATGTGTTTTGAGTTTACTTTTGAATGAGTCAACTGAGCTAGCCTCTCGAATTTGGATAGGAAGACTATTCCAGAGAAGAGGGTGCCTGATATCAGACAGAATTGTCAACTCGTTAGGCCTACCCCATTTCCATCATTCCATCATTTAGTCAACTCAGTGGAGTGCGCGGATTTAAAGGTCTGGACCCAGGCAGGAGAAGAGGGGCATGGTAAGGGAAAGCCCTGTCACCTACTGTTTTATTTATTTTTGGAATAGTCAGGAGACTGGTATTTTGTGATCGCAGAGCCCTAGCAAAAATATGAGGAGTGACTAGAGGTGAGAAGTAGGATGGTGAAAGTGTGTGTAATATTTTATAGATTAAGTTAAAAGTAGAATCAGATCTAGCATGTGCAGCAGTAATTACAACAGGGGTAATATGTGTTTGTGTCTGAGAAGCAATCCATACTTTTCTTTCTCTCAAGACCTCTAGCGTGCAGGTGTGTTAGCACATATAACCTGCATGTCATTAGCTGAGACAAACTATGGGTATTCCCATGTCATGATCTTTAACTAAGTGAAAAGCAATGATTATTTGTTTACAGACAACTGCAACTTTGCTTCCTTAATATCATGAGATCAAGTGTCTCTATAGTCGTCACAGGCCTTAACAGCAAGCCCTTTGTTTCTTCTATATAAAGACTTCCTTGCGCATGGCTGCTAATTTCCTTGGTTCAAAGAGGGTGAGTGTTCTCAACCTGATGTTGAACTTGACCTCTGTAACTCGTGCAGATGCTGTACACTTTCTATGGCTTTCATGTCCGAAAGCATGCCAATTGCGAACCGCATGCTGCAGTGACAGCGGTAGCCTAAGTTATGTCCAAAACTATATGAATAATATTGAGGTCTCTTTGGATTGCCTTGAGGCAGAGACCCAGGAATAGCGTCAGTGTTGTTTCAAAGCGGAGCAATTATCCAAGGCCTGGCTGGACGAATCGATTCCTGGAGACTTTTTAAATGCTCCTGGCCAATTATAAAGGCAGTGCATCCTCCCCTGCACTGCCTATCGGTGGTGGAGGCATCAACAACTGATAGCACTATAGGCCTGGAGCACTCTGTCTGTTTTTCCTTTTCGTTTCCTCCCCCCCCCTCTCTCATTCTGTCTTCTTCTCCTTTGCCTACTCCACTAGTAAGATATTCCAATTATTACTGAAGAGCAATCCCCTCCCTCTTTGGATCATACTCCACGTGATCATAACCAAGGTGGGAACCAGCTGCTGGTGAGAGAGAGAGAGAGAGAGAGAGAGAGAGAGAGAGAGAGAGAGACCAACTCGCGGAGACTCTGAACGCACCGCACATTGTCGGCTCGCGGGAGGACCGTTCCGCACGTGCGGGAGAGCTGCTCGTTTCACCCGTGGATACTATTACACAGCTGCCGTCGTCTCCAAACCCCGTCCGTGGGATACTCTGGCTACATCATCTCAGTTTTACAGTTGTATTACTTCCTTTTGTATCACTCCTTTTTTTTCTTTCCCACATTTCGCCCCCTCGCCTCATCTTTGAGCATCCTCCCCTTCTCGCAAGTCTTCCTGCCTGCCTGGCTAACTTTTCCACCCGACTCCATCCCACACAACCTCCTCCATCGCTCACCAACCCTAGGCAGTCCCTCCACCCCCACCCCTCCACCCCCAGTCCTCCTCTTATTGCAGCAGCCTTCCCTGGATCGGGCGGAACCCATTTGGTCAGTCTACACGGGGCACTGCTACATGGGGCGCACGGTCTCGCTCGGAAAATGGTCTGCTGTCGGTCTCTAGGCGCCCCGTTGAACCTGCCGGGATTGGAGTTGTCGGTGCGCGTCTGCGTCTCTTTCCCTCCTCGCCTGTGCTGCCGGGGCCAGTGAGATATGGGTCTCTCTGTGGCGGCGCAGGCACCGCTCGACGAACCCCGACGGCTGCGTCAGTGGAGCGGGACGGCGGGAGGCTGGCTCAGGATCACCCTCGTCTCGTTTCTCGCCACTTTACCTGTGGAGCAGCTGCGCGCCTTCCCCTCCTCCCTCAGCGACTGCCAGACGCCGACCGGCTGGAACTGCTCCGGTGAGAGTCATATTAAGAGGGCAGTTGCAGTCTCGCTGTTTGTGTTTTATAGATGTGCACCCAGTGTCCAAGTTAAACATATAAGACTAGTAAACCACCAGGACTAATACGCAGGATTAGAGGACCGAATCAAACTTTAGAAGAGACGCCTCATTCTTAGTATTGTGGCTTCATGTGTTTATCCAGCAGCCATGCCGGGGTTCGGTGTCGGGCTGCGGACACTGAGCACTGCACAGCACTGTGATGAGAAGATGCAGAGTTTTGGGTTGCTTGATGTGCATTTAGCCTTGTTGAGTTGGTCTGGAGCACGACAGCAAGGCATTCACAGCCGATCATGTCTGAATAATCACTTAGCTGGCAAGGGATCGATGGTTTCGATCCGAGACAAAGTGAAAACAGCAACAGTAAGGGTGGTTTTAACGAGAAATGTGGCAGAGAATGATTGGGAAGCTGTTCACCAGAATAACGTGATGTGCGCCACAAAAATGACACCAACACTGTAGTTTTAGGCTACAGACCCTCGCATTAAGTCAAGATAGGCTACTTTATGTGTGTCGCTGTGTAACTTGAACATGAAAAGGTTCTGGTCAACTCTTGGGTAGGCTATTCCACATTACAGCTCAGTTGGAGCTTTAATCCCCCAAATTCTGGAGTAAACAGAGAAATCATAAATCTAGTTTTATTGGCTTATTTGGCTTCCCAGCCGTTTCATCAAGTGTTACTTTAAATATAAATGTAGTCGTTTCTTTTATAGGCCAGCGAGCTGTAAACTTGTTTTCTCCTCCTCGGTGCCCAAAGCGGACCGGGCTGCAGAGCCTCGCCTCCCTTTGTAAATCAGCCGACTGTGCCGCCATATATTTCCCCTGTCGCCTGTCCAAGTCTGAACCCTTAAAATAGCTCCAAGCCGATTCCACACACTCACGGGCAGTAGCAGTATTGATATTATAGCTCATAACAGCCACACATCAATATGGAGTCATGCCTGCCGTTTGCAGTCTGAAATAGAGTATGTGTGTACTTGGATGACATGTATATAAATATAAAGAGAAGGGAAACATGTCCGTGATATTTTACAAACATGAAAGAAGGATTTTATGTAGTGACAGGTAGCTGGCAGGAGATTCTGTTCGATCCTGTTTGATACATTTACAGTTTACTTGCAACAAACAAAATTCCCTGTCAGAAGATAGGGACCTCATTTGGATATCAACGTTTTTAATTTGATTATGATAATAGGCTAATTAAGACTCTTAGTTAAAACACAAACAAGACCAAATTCTAACGTTTTTTTAAATTTTATTATTGTGATTTATGACATTTGGAAGATTGTTGTCATTATTGTAAGCATCTTTGGTATTTAAATTCTTTAAAAATGAAGCTTTAGAGGGATTTCAGTGACAGTCTAGGTTTCATGGTGGTAGTGCTGAATTAGCTCATCTGTTTTAATATGTTACTTTGCAGTGATTCACCCAGATTCTCCACCGGATTAACTGTCTCCATATGTATTGTATTGTACTGGAGGATCATTGTGTGCTGCTGTTGATGGTGGTGATGATTTGCTCATAATGACTGATAATGGTACACATAATGTCCAAATACACACTTGCCTACCTCCCAACTTCCTGACACACTCTCGTATGCATTTCGACGAAGGCTTTCATCCAACACGCCTTGAGGAGGCTTAAGTGCATATACTCAGAACAATGCATAGACACACACACACACACACACACACACACACACACATGCACCCAGCATCAATTAGAATGAATAAAACAGAACAAGTGACACGTGGTGCATCATGAAAAAAAGATAAATCTCTTTCAATAATAATAAAAAAAACAGACAGTAATTGCACAGGGCTTAATTATCCACTCCTTCCTGCAGATCATGCACTTTAACAACAACACTAATGTGTGACAGTTTTCAGTCCAGGGAGAATAAGGCAGGCTGAAACACAGTTCGGAGATGAGTTCAGTGTCACTTCAGTGCAAAGACACAGATAATTATGGGCAGTAGTGTCATGAAAATGGGAATGGGGCACCAGTTTCAGCAGTGCTGCCTTTGAATGAGTACTGAATGAGATTCTGTTCCATGGATTAAAATAGAGGGGGAAAAAAGTCACTTTCACAAAGATTGTCATTCTGTTTGGTTTGCATCTGTGGATGGCACGAACAACTGCCACTGAAGGCTTCACTAAGGCAGAACACAGGATCCCAAAATGATCTTGACACTAAGTTAATCTTTGTTCTATTGTGAGTGCAGAGATAAACTTGGTGAACCCAGTGTGCCACTGGGATAAATGTAATGTGTAAAGCTGCACCAGGCAGGATTTGTGAAAGCACTTAATTTATGAGTCATCTATCAGTGACACTACAACAGAAAAAAGCATTTGTTCCCACTTCTTGACATGCTGTTTTTCAAATTAGCCACATATATGGGTGCTGTGTTTGTGTATGGGTATCTACACATAGGAAGAGCTAAAGTAAAACCACACAAGACTGAAAAAAATGAACGGGTTTTGGTATTGTGCATGCTGGCTCTCAGGAATACAGCATTTAGCTGCTAAATGAGCCACGATGTTCACTAGCTAGTCGCTAAATGTGTCAGTCGGTTTATCAGAGCTTCATTGCTGAAAACAGCTGTCTGCTGCTGCTGGAAACAATGCTGACGAGAGTGGTGACACTGAACCAAAACAGTAACGTTGTGGGCCATAAAACCAAAACAATGAGCTGAGAGACGCTAAAACACATACAGTTGATGGGAACTGCAGAGTCGGGTGATAAATCTCTCTGGGTTCATCACTATGAGCAAAACCTTTCACTAACTCGTAGTCATGTGATCCATTTTTAATATGAAATATTGATTAGTGCAGCTTTTGAGGTTTTTTATGCAACTATAAATAAGCAATGTGGTGGTTGAGGTCTTGTTATGATGGTAATTTAACTACATGGAAAAGCTGGTGCTCCATTAATTAAGTTACTACACGTGTAAATGAACACGAACAGCCAACTCTTCTCAAACAAATTAGACAGGTTTTTATATTCATCCAGCACAGCTGACTGTGTATTCAACATTTTGTGTAATTATCACAGTCAAACCGTTGGTGGCATTCTGCCTGTAATATTTGGCTTGCATCACTTAAGATAAATGAGCGAAGTCTGTGTTATCTTTAATAGGTGCACTTTCAGACTTTGGCCAAAAATCCACTCATGTATTTTTGCCATTTTATTCATCCACATTAAAAACAAGTTGAAGCTGATAACATTAATATTCATGTCTCCCTTAGTACCAGTTTTAGTCAGTCCAGTTCAGGTTTACAGAGTTAAAATTGTTTTTCACAAATTACAGTATTGCAATGGTGGTACTCCATGAATGTCTACCCACAATTTATTTACCCCATGATATACCTTACATCTCCTGTGGGAGAATTCCTGTGCAGGGGCCACAATCCCTTCTTCACTGAATCCCTCTGCTATTGTTAACTCTGAAAGGCCAAGTGATGCTTTGATAGTTGAAGTGACAGGGATGAGTGCAGAATATGCAAAGCCCCCTGTAAATCCCATCAAGTGGAATGAATTACCAGTAGTCTGGAGAGAATTGGCCATCTGCTTCCAAGATTTGTCAACACGGAGGTCAAAAGTACTTCTTTTACATGCAGGTCCACACCGCTGACAGAAAACAGTGCAGAAAACAGCGAATTACAAGACAAGGCAGTGGTAGGGAGGTATCGTCAAAAAGGAATCAAAAGTTAAAAATTGGCAACTGGCTGCATGGAGGGAGTTTTGTTTAGCTGTAGTTGTTTGACTGAAAATGCTTTATTTGCCCGTGCGGAAAAACATCTTGCTGTAATTAAAGAATCCCGTTCGGATTATGATTGGAGTTATTGGGCCTTTTAGTAACCTTACATGAGGGCTGAACTGTAACTTTCTCCATGACAAACATTTGAATACCTGTTGCAGTTATAGAAAAAAAAAGCCCCCCCGGCATGAAAGAGGTCAAGAAAGGATGTCTCACCAATGTGCTTGTTCAACCTTCATTATTAATTCAGCCTACTTAATTATTGATCAGAACAATGCTTAAAACAGGGGGGAAGGACTCCTCGTTCTTCTTAGTGTTGTGAAATTCCAGGTAGGTAGGAGGAGATGCATTTGGCTGACAAGCTCTCTCTTTTAGACAAGTAAGTGCTTCGCTTGCCATCTTAATCGTTAGCATACAAACATTACCTTTTCAATATTTGATGTTTGCCAGCTTGTTTTCGTTAATTATTCAGCTCACTGTAATCTCCTCCTGGATCGGCAGGGCAGGAGCAGGAAGTGTAAGTTTTCCAGCCCTCTGACACAGTGCAACTTGGGCACAGAACCAGTATCAACCAGCACCCATTAACATTTTGCAGAAGATGAAGTATGAGAGAGGGAGATTTCATTCTAATCTGTGTGCTTACAGTAAAAAAAAGTACATTAACAGGAATCATACATAGAAAAAAAAAATCACTTGGAACAGACAAAGACTTCAAAATTGGCTCAAATTGTCAAGAATATCATATTAAATGTTAATACCACATAATTCTTCATCAGATGTAATCACTGTTAAAAACAGTCCTCCTTCCATTGTTAAGATGTTATCCAGTTTCTCTCACCATTGCCCTCCCTACAATTACTTTTTGTGATGTTGATAATGTAGAAATTAAGAATCTGTTCCATTTCTAGAGTCTATTAAATGTTAAAAAAAAATACTAAAGAGCTACTTCTAGGTAGAATTACTGATTTTTTACTTTAGGTTTAATGGAAATTATGCTTTGAAAAGTGAATATATGGTTTTATATTTTTTACAAGCCATAACAGCAGAAATTCAGTAAAAAAAATTGTTTTCTTTTGTCAGTTTTTCCACAGTGCACTGTGCGATAGTAGGTGGCACTGTGTCAGGTCAGTTATCATGTAGTCGTTGGTCGTTGCTAGTTTTAGTTAGCCTTTCACAGTTTTTTTTATCAGAATTTTTGGTGTTTGTTCAGGCTGCACAAATTCCAGCCTGTAAGTATTGGGAGTCCACAGCTTTCCTAACAGGAAAAGACACGGTGCTAGCTTTTCCAGTTCTCAACTGACACTACAACTCAGTTTCTCTCCGCCGGCCGTTATTTCTTCTAATCCTTGCCTGGTCCACGTCCCCTCCTACTAAAAGGCATATAAGACTGTGGTCTGTCATATGCGCAAGGATATATATTATAAACCTTATCAGTGTAAAAATTAGGCTTCATATTTCTTATTTTTGAACTTGACCTAGCTTCACACCACATCCAGTTTCTCTGTTTTGAGGTGGAAAACTACTTTACAAAAATGCAGAGATATACAGAGATAGATTTTTTGAAAATCCAGTTACTGCATTACTTTCCCACACATCAGTAAACTAGGGTGGCCAACCTAAAAGTTGCTCTTTAAGCCCCTGATTTACTTCAGGGTTTATTATTTACCAGTTATGACAGTGCTGCAGTACTTCCCATCACATTAAGATTCCTTGACTTATCAAGACTTCTTTGATATTCAGTACTTCCAAAACTTAACTCAGCTCCCAGATACTGACAGTTTTTGCGCTTTGCTATTGCCCATCTTGAATAGGTAATTCTTATCGTAGGGATGTTGTTTAGACCGGATTTTAAGTTTTGGAGATGTAAGCCCAAGTGTTGGAAGGAAAGAGGAAAGTGTTCTGCACCCTTGCATTTACTGTCACTTTTTCTTTTACTACACAGGCACTCTATTTTTTTTTTTTTTTTTTTTTTTTTAGACAGGCACTCTGAGTTTCAGCTCAAAATGGATCCCAGGTGTTGGAGATAGAACAATAACAGTAAATGCTTTACTTTGTTAAATAGTGTGAATGTGGATGTTACAGCCAGAAAGCTCTTTGGGTGTGCAGAGCTGTCAGGGCTAGTATCTTTACCTGCTCAACAAGGAAAACAGTGTGTTGTGTTTGGATAAACCTAGAAGCTGAAGTAGTAAATGTGGACATTTGAAAAAAAATGCTACTGAACAAAAAAAGGTTTATACTACACTTTAAGCTGTTTTATACAATATGTTTAAATTTCTGTTTCACTCTCCAGAAAAATTTTATCTTATGACGTCATGTTCATGTTTTAATGGCATAGAGAAATTGCTTTGTCACAACAAAGCTTAAATCTTGTTCATAGTGATGCTGATGTTTTCCAAACGTATGCACTCAGATTGCAGAATTCAAAACAGCTGCCACTAAAGAGAATCTGAAAGGGGATTGTAGCAGTGGCCACATTTGTTTTCATCACTAGGATGATGAAAACTCAGTTGCATGTCAGGGTGATTGTGTGTCATTTATTACTGTGAAAGTAATGACATTTTCAAGAATATTGCATTCCCAAAGTCCTTAACTGACACGCATTAGAAATTGGCTCTCAGGTTGTACCAGTACTGTAAATCTATATTTGTACTTGCTTTCAGGCAATCATTGTCATATAACTAATTGAGATTTGTGATGAATTTTCTTTGACGCCCAAACCCTGTTGGCCCTTTTGTTTCTGAGAGGTGATCATCTGGGACATTTACTCTATTATGTTTTATACTTGTTTCCTTCAGAGGCTCGACATCCATTACAAAAGCCGATACGTAAACAGTTCACAGAAACAATCTCTTCTGTGGTTCCAGACAAAGTGTCTTTTTTATTTTATCTATACGTCTTGATTGTTGTTCATAAGATGATGAGGAGGATGACTCCATTGTTAATGAATCCCTCTAAGTTATTGTTTACAAGTGATACATGTATTCATCTTGCTTATTGTCTCCTGAAAATGTCCAAGCTGCACATCTGTTTCTTGGTAAAGAAGACAGTTTAATGGCATGTGGAAGAGGCACATTCTTTCTTTTTCCTTTCATTGAAAAGCAAATGCTGCTTTTTTTGGTTTTCCATAGCCTGCTGTCCAGGAGACTGTGAAAAAAAAAATGCTCAAATTAGTAGCTTGGAGTGATTTCACAAAAAAAAACAAAAAACATTTCCCATCTTACAAAGACTCTACCAGCTGGCGTAAAAAGGATCTGATATTTTCCAATCATTTGTATACACCTAGCCAGTAGTATGATTGTCATCATAACAATGCCTCTCTCCAGTGAGTATCCTGAACATGTCAGTTGCCTGGGTGCCAGTTCTTTTGTGGGTTTCCAGATTGCCTCGTATGGCCCTCTTGAGGCTAAGGGCTTTGTTCCATCCATGCACTCCAAATGTTGAGACCTCTCATGTCACTGTTCTTGGCTGGATGATTGTCTGTTTGCACAGAGAGCTTGCACTTTATGGTCATTCAGGACCCTGGCAAATAGCAGGTTCGTTTTAGCACTGGCCTCTTCCATGGGGTATTATTGTCTGATAGGTTGTTCCATGCCAAGGAGGGCTTTTAGAAGCGGAAAGGGGCATTGGTTATTACAGTTAGACTCAGCACCTTCTGTAACCTAAGTGTCCATTACAATAATCTATGAATAGAAAATAGCATTGTAAAATATCTGGCTCGTAATGTGGATGGTAAAGATTCCAAAGCTGATGACATTCAAAAAAAAATTCTCTTTTTTTTGTGATAAAATTTGCCTGTTAAAGTTTCTACCGGGGCAAAAGACAAGCTTTTCATGGGGTTCATTTTGAGTTTCATTAAACTTTTTATTTGAGTACAGTATTTGTGAGGTTTCATATTAATAGCACCTGGAACACTCCTGGAGATTAAAAATATAAAGGGGGTTTCGAAGTGCTATTTTGGATGAACTGGAAGTGATTATCACTAAAACTGTAAAAATGTTGTTTTTGCTGATCTCGATTGGATGGTGGCTGTTATCTGAATAACTCATCTGAATGACGTTAAAACCTTGGCCAAGTATGAATGAAACATACAGTAGAGCCACATGCGGGTAGTGGGTAGTGTGTAACATTGTAAGAAGACATGCTGCTGAGGTGTCCTTGTGCCTGACAGTGACATCTTACCTGCTCCAGGAGAGGAACTTGGCATTTGTGCTCCCTGTGGAGGACGGCATGCCAAAAGAGAATATTGGTATCAGACTCAATTAGAGATTTGTGTTCACACTGGAGTTGCCTGGTTAAATGTGGTTCATTAAAATAACCTAAAATGTAATTATATTACTTTTAAGAGATGTTTGCACATATCTCACCATCTGGAAGAGCAGATGCATTTTTCTGAGGTGCTTACCATGAAAATATGTGTCACTAATAAAAGAACACACACATTAAACTCTGTAGAGTTTCAACTGATCACAATGTAGACCCTCCATTGGCGTCCTGTAAAATTCAGAATAAACTACAAGATCCTGTTGATTACATATAAGTCTCTGCATGACCTTGCCCCACCTTGTTACATTTCTGCTTTGTTCAGATCTGCTCATTCCTCATTCCACTTCTCGACCACTCATATCTTCAAATCTCGGCCTTTTATCCATCCCCCACTCCAGCCTCAAAACAAAAGGTGATCGTGCCTTTGCTGTTTTAGCCCCAACCCTCTGGAATCATCTTCCACAAACTATCAGATTTGCTTTAAGTAGCTTCTAAAAACCCATCTCTATAGGCAAGCCTTTTTAGAGATCTCCATCCCTGTCTTATGTTTTGGTTGGTTTCAGTTTGGTTTTGTGCTGTGTTTTTGTATTGTAGTATATCTTTATTTATCTATTCATTTATATTTTCTGTGTGTGTGTGTGTGTGTGTGAGAGAGAGAGAGAGAGAGAAGCACTTTGTAACTGTGTTTTAAGAAGTGCTATACAAATATACAAATAAACTTTACTTACTTACTTACTTACATAGGTAAAATACTTTGCATGCATAGCTTTCTAGTTAAAACAATTTTTCATAAGGCCACAAAGCATGGACTGAGACAAATATAGGAACAAACCCCACATTGTTCATCTTTGAACATCAAAGATGAGTATCTTTGATGTTCAGCTTCAAATTCCAATTTTACCATGCCTTCTGGACTTCATGCTCTTCTTGAATTACAGTGTTTGTCTTATTTAATGCTTCATTAAACATTTTATAAATGTTTAAAACTACCAGGCCCAAAAGCTGCTACAAAGCCACAAAAACTTTATCTTAGGTTTCAGTTAATTACCCTAAGCAGTAGGCAAAATAACAACTGTTATATAAGGTGTTGCTTCTATATCCAGTCATTGTACCAGTCTCCACAGTTCTGTGTTGTTTTGCTGCAATGGCCCTGTTGTGCTTTATTTGCAAGCACAGTTGGAAGACAGCTTTGCCAATTCTTCAGAAACTGAGATGCAAAGAAGTATTTGCTTAAATGTGCTAGTATAAAATAACTATAGTAGCAACTTCATGCTTTGGAAGAAACACATGTGCATCCATAGTGACAGTTCTCTAAGCTAAATTGTGTCTCTTTAAAACTTGTAGCAACACTGAATCTGTCTTTGTCCTGCATGTGCACTCAATCCAAAGGTGAGGACTTGACGAATGGACTTTTAGGGCCAACAGCAATATTCACGTTTGAGTGTAAAAGAAAGTCTAATAACTACATATCTTCATCGTCATCAACACATTAACAAAGATTTTTGGCAAGGATCCTTAACATGTGACAGTTATATTATCAGTGATGGTGGTCAACTTTCCTAGAAATCAGATATTATAAATGACAACAACAATATTATATAAAGCTGGGGATAGACATCATTTCACCAATGACAGGGCTGTATCGATACTTTCCCAGTTCTCGCAAGATATTGGAAAAACTTTTTATTGGAAGATTGGACAATTTCATTGAAAAGCACAAATTGTTGACGGTCAGTCAGTATGGATTCACGACAAACAGATCAACATTGATGGCATTAATGGAGATATTAGAAGAAATAATCAGTTGTATAGATAATAAAAATATGCAGTGGGAATATTTATAGATTTAAAAAAAGCATTTTTGATACCATAGATCATGACATTTTACTTAATAAATTGGAAAAGTATGACATCAGAGGAGTTGTGCTGAGCTGACTGAAAAGCTATATAGGAAACTGGTAACAATTTGTGCAGATAGAAGACTACAAATCAACATTTTTGGATATTACCTGTGGAGTTCCACAGGGGTCAGTATTAGGTCCTAAATTGTTTGTTCTGTATATAAATGACATATATAATGTATCAGGAATATTGAAATTTGATTTATTCGCAGACAATACCAATATTTTCTGTTCTGGGGAACATTTGCAGCAGCTTTTGGAGGTGTTCATGGCAGAAATGAGTAAATTAAAAAGGTGGCTTGATACAAACAAATTATCATTAAATCTGAGCAAAACTAAACTTATGCTGTTTGGAAATCGTAAAATAAACACACGTGTACAAGTAATGATAGACAATGTTGTTATAGAAAGTAAATGAGAATACATTTCTGGGTGTGATATTAGACAAAATCTGCTGGAAACCTCAAATAAAATTTGGACGAGCAAAGTTGGCAAGGAGTGTTGCAGTTCTGGGAAAAATGCATTCTGGTTCATAAAGCAACACTCTGTAATGTTCACTTGTATTACTGTATCTGAATTACTTTGTGGAGGTAACACCTACAAAAACACCCACAATAATTATGCGTACTACAAAAAAAAGCCATATGGACAGTAAACAGTGTTGGATATCGGGAACACACCAACAAACTGTTTTTAAAGTCAAATGCATTAAATTCAGGGATCTGATGGAATATAAGACTGCACAAACATTATACAAAGCAAGAAATAATTTACTTCCTGGCAATATACAAAAACTGTTCTTGGACAGAGAGGGGGGTTGTAACTTGAGAGGGAAATTTAATTTAATGTTGTGTTTGTACAAATCTTAAAAGTATATGCATGTGAATTTGTGAGGTGATTTTGTGGAATGGACTGGAGGAAGAAATCAAACAAAGTAAAAATATCCGACAGTTTAAAAAGATTTTAAGAAATAAGTTTAAGAAATTATTTTTGCAAGGTACAGACATGAGGAAGGAGAATGTAAAGCATGCAAATGGTGATATTGTTGTCACTGGTTTTCTTTTATTTTTTCCTTTTCACGTTCTTGATGGGGTAGTGTTGTTAATTATGTATGAAGATGATAAACACAGTGGTTTAGTTACGGGGATGGACGCTGGGGCAAAGAGTTGGTTTATGTGATTCATTGATTGAGTATTTATGGATTTGAATAGAATAGGGGTAGGACTAGACAAGCATTTGCTTCTTCCTGCTCCATTTCGGACATAAAATGTTAAATTTATGTTGCTAATTGCAAGTTAGTTACATGTGTAGACCGTTTATTGGTTATTTTGTTGTTTTTTTACCTATAAAATTTTATTTAAAGGGCCCAAATAAAGAAAGAAAGAAAGAAAGAAAGAAAGAAAGAATATGTTGAACTTGGCTCAAGAAAAAATAAGGATTAACTACAAACAGCTGTAATTCAAAGCAGGGTGTCATTCATGAATGTACTGCAATTTTGTTTTGCATATCTGAAGATTTACACATATACTGACATATCTGTGATGACCTAATATAAGCATTGGGCTCTCTTAAAGAGTGTCTCTTAAAGCTGATGTAGCAGATTTGATATTTTTTTACACGATACACACAGTATAAACAAATTGAGAATCAGAAAAAAGTCTTCTTTTGGGACTACACAACATCCCAAAACAGGGTGTAATCAGACCTCTTTATGTTATCATCAGGCAATTAGTAATTCATCATCAAAATAACCTTAAAGTATTTTTTTCATTAAATTTCCCCTTTAGCAACTTAAGTCATAGGGTTTGATTCCAAAACAGCCACTGCAAAAAATTATGCTACTGTTTTTCTCCTCCTGAATTAGGATGGCTGTGGCCTATGCAAATATCTTCAGTATCATATCATAATACGCTTTTTCACCAGTAATTAGAATATATATCTACAGCAAACCTGGAATAAAATGTTGCCTTTTCTTTTACCTTGAAATGAATGAGATTATACTGTAGGATAAGTAGGCCCCACTAGGATAAATCATAAAGCATTCTGCTTTAACAATACAATATACAATTTCCAGTTCTATTTCAGCTGGTATTTGAGAGAATTTAGACCTTTAGTACTTTGAAATGCAAAAGCCTACATGTACATAGGGTTGCTTTTTGTAAACAATCAGTTCAGGTAGACTAAGGTAGACTAATAGCAAATACTGAGCTAACCCTAGCTCAGTCTACAGTCTCATGCCCATGTGACTCTTTGATTTGATTCAGGATGCTTTGTTGGAGTCATTTGAGATCCCTAACGCAGCCTGAATCGTATCATATCCCAGGTTTGCCTCTCCAGGACAGTGCTCCGGGAGTCAGCCTTGTTGTACACAAACAAATATTCAAGGAAAACCCTGAATAAATGAGTAGAGAAACATGACAAATGCAGATGCTTCCACATAGGGCACAGATGATGTGAATCATATGCTATGGCCTTCACCAGATGTCACCTGTATTGAACACCTATGGGAGATTTTGGACCGGCACATTAGACATCGCTCTCCACCACCATCATCAAAACACCAAATGAAGAAATATCTTTTGTTCATCCCTCCAGTATAGTCTAGAGACTAGTGTTTTATAAATGCATTTTATCATTTTGGCAGCTAAGGACAAGAATGTGTACTAGCATTGTCTTTTCAAGTGCACAGTATGTGATCTAAGAGTGCTGTGGGAGCCATGACTAATGGTAGACTCTCATTATGAACAACCCTCAATGGGGCTCAGGTCAGAGTTGCTTGAGGGCTGAACAGAGAAACACTTAGTCACTGATGTCTCTTGTTGGCTTTGGTCCTACAGGTTTTGATGACCGGGACACAGACCTGTTCTTGTGCGACACCAACACATGCAAGTTTGATGGGGAGTGTCTAAGAATTGGGAACATGGTGACATGCATTTGTGACTTCAAGGTAAGACCTGTGATGTTTCTGTGATTGTTCTGTTTTATTTGTTTTCTTTTGAGGTGACTGTTCACAAAACCCTTTTCCAAACAGCGATTGTCAAATCATAGATTATCAACCGTAACTAGCTACAGCAGGCTTGCCAAGCTTTGGACGTTGAAACGGGATGCATGGAGCTGTAGTAAGAACAATAGTTAGTTGGAAGGGTGGTGTCTTTTTTTAAGGCCACTCTAAAACCAAAAGTATAAGGAATGAAATAAACAGGGTTTTGATCTGCTCAAAATTAAGATGCAACTGTTAGCATGGTTAATTATCTTACTACCTACAGTAGTAACTAAGTGTTACTTCCAAGGCCATTTTACAGGTTATGAAGAAAAAGTCCTATGACTAGCACATCCACTGAGCAGTAGTTCCGCCCTGTCTGGAACCTGGCCCTGGATGCTGTCAGAGTGTAGGCTAATGTTAATGGCTTTGTAGTACACTTTATTGGATTTGGGGACATTTACACTCCAGCAATTCTAGCCAACATTACCTGAAATAGTGTTAGATTTGTCAGACACAGCGGTTAGTCCTCATCTTAAAAGCCTTTTCTCTTTTAATGGTAAATGTGAAACATTGTGAAAATATGAACAAGTGAGCCAAAGACAGCGTTTTCAACCAATTCATGGAGCTAACGTTAGCTTAATTAGATAACGTTAGCTAGCTACAGCTGATAAAATCTACCAGACAGTTGTAATTTCAGCCGACAAAATTGACAGTCGCTGGTTTGAAATGCGAAGCCTGCTTATGTCCATCTCTGTCTGATATCTGGGATTCATTGTTTCAAAAATTGCTGAGATGTTCGAGCGGCAAATCTGCCACCATTATCAGGGTAAACTAAATAACTGCGGGCTGCAAGACTTAGCGAACGGTTAGTCGAAGGAGGGCGGACGAGTATTATGGGTTAAGATTTTGTCAAGAATTTTAATCATCATTTTTGTAGTCTAAAAAATGTAGTTTAGCCCAATATATAGTAGAAATGTGTGTATGGACAGAGAAGAGGTATGAAAGACAAGAAGTTTAGATAAGCACGTCCTGTGTTTGAGGGTTTGGAATGTGAACAGTCGATGGGCAGAATTCCATGATCTGTGTCTACATTAAGAAAACACTGTTATTTTGATTTCAACACAAGAAATCTTAATAAGAACATATGTTGCTGTGTCTACTTAAAACTGTAAAATGATTCAGATGTCAAGTGCTCATAGTGTGATTCATAGAACTTAAAAGTACTCTTGAAGATAAAAGAACTGGCCATAGATCTAGAAAACTTGCTTGGCCATGCACAGCATATGTTAATAAAAACACATGTTACTGGAAACATTTGTTGAGTTGAAAGGTAATATATTTTGGTGAAACAGGTGAAACAATATTATAATAAATATATATATATATATATATATATATATATAATCAACTGGATCGAAGTCCATTGTCTTGATTAGACAATATTTGCCCCAAGGGGAGGTGGTTGCATAGCATGAGCCCAGTTTATAGCTCCCTATGAAACCCCATGTCACTCTTCTGAACCGCTGTACGCTCTCCACATTCATAAACAAGACAACCGCTGATGAGACCAAAGACTGAAAGGCCCTCATTAATGACATAAATCTGGGAAATTATGTTGTTCTTGATAATGACTCATGCTTAACTTTATGACCAGACCTATAATAAAAAAGGAGCAAACCAGTCAGCCGAGTATTGATTTTGGTATAATGTTTGCAAGCTTTGCCGACTAATATGCTATGCAGAGCCCTAGATAAATCAAGCCACTGAGATCTGAAGACGTAGCATGTGTTCTCATCCGTCGCTTTTATCCGCACGTCATCAGCGCAGCCAGGCACTAGGCAGGCTGACACTCGATTGGTCACCAGCTTTTATCTCAATTTCGTACTTCCCTTGGAGCAAACGTTAACAGAGGCCTGTAGATAAATGACATTACAGCTCCATTCCTCTTCAGGAGATCTCACACTGATACTGCTGTCGCTGTGCACTGAGGCGCTCTCTATGCTTTCAGAAAGGAGCAGGTCGTCCCACAATTTCTGGCTTAATACCATGGGTCTGAGGTCAACTCAGCTATGCATCTTCTGTTTGTTTGGGTGGAATGTTCCTGATGTCAGTGTCTTTATTTCATCAGTCAACGTAAACATGACCTTCCTAGCCTAGCGACTGTTGAAATAATCAGTCTCTCCCAATCAGTATCAAATAAATAGGTCCAAGATTTTTCTCCCGTTGGCAGTTCATTCAGGACTGTCAGAGGAGACATGAAAGCTGTATAAATTCTCATCTTGGTTGGGTTTTCTTTGTTCTAACAGAATCTATGGATGCGTGCGAATACACTCACACACAAAAAACCCCAAGGAAGAGACATGCAAGGGGCTCTGTGAAGAGGAAGTGAGTTTGGTGTGGTGGAATCAATAGACACTATTCATTGCCAAGATGCATTAGATTCACCTCACACTGACTCTTGAAAGAGCCAAGACTTTCACTCAGTAAGCAGAGTCAAACTGCTACAAAGCAACATGCTCTCTTGTACCTGAAAATGAGTTGCTTTCGTCAGCTAACACCATACCCTGACTAATCACGTAACATTTCTTTGTAATTCATCAATAGCTGCTGGGAAAAGCTATTGTTGCCAGTTTGGTTGTGTTAATGGAAGGTCACAGTTCTGATTCCCAAAAGGGTCGTCCATTCTAAAAATATGTGTGCTCATGGCGCTGTGAAACACTTCAACTAAAACTGTTCAAAACTGTTCACCAATGGGTAAATGGGACATTTCATTGCTTTCTGTAATGGAGTTTGGAGGTCACTGGAATTGTTTCTCATAACACACAAACTGTACATACAGCTCTGATATTCTGCTGTCTTTTGTAATTTTTTTTTGTTCTAGATGAATGCAGTTAAAATCACAGGGAAGTATTTGATTGCCAACAGAGTTTTTATTATTGACATATTTTTCTGAAACATAGTGATTTTTATGAAATTAAATATTTTAAGTCATAATTCTTACAACAAAAAACACATTTGCCAAGTTCATTGCAAAACATTTAACCCAGCAGTTGCCATGACCAAAGTGTCCGATAAAATGCTTGCAAACACGTTTTTTGAAATTTCAATTGGCAGATTGGCCCTATATGGTGAATGTTTGAGTCAGATATTACTGCAGTAATATAGGTAAGTATAGCTTATATTGATCCTGCACTCATTCCTACCAAAATTAACGTTATGTGTTTAATGTTACATCCACACATCCGTGGTTTATCCCGGTAGTTTTGTTGTTGCTTCTTTTTTTAATTTTCCTTGGATTGTGGATGCATTTAGTCCATAACTCAGCTACTTTTTTTCATCCAAGAGCCGTTGAATGTTAGTTACTGTATATTAATGGTGAAGACGTAACAGTACTGAACTGTGAATGCTGCTTATTAGTGCAACAGGTTGGTTAATTGAATGGATGGAGAGGAGGGTGGCAGAGCATATGGTTTTACCAATCAGGAGCATAATCAGGAACATAATCCATAGATGCATGCAGGTCTGGTCTACAGCAGGACTTTGCATAAAAGCTGTAAATATTTCATTCGTCTTTCACATTACCATTTTAAACCTAGTATTTATTTTGAGTTATAAACTTTCAAATCATATTGCTAAAACAAATTATAAAAAACAAAACACACATTGGCACTTCTCATCTTGGTTGGAGGTTACTGTGTGTAGTTTTGAGACAGATGCAGCAAGTTTGTTTACAAGTTAGATGTTACATTGCAGGAGATTGTAAGTGGAATATTTGTAAAAGCAGGTTTAAGGAGGTTTAAGACTCCTGCAGAAGATTTTGCAGATGAATGGGAGACAGGTGTTAACACAGCAGATGTAAGTAATGTGATGGGTCATTTATGTCAGGATTACTTACAGCTCAGTGCTGCTCACTACAGGCCTGGGTCAAAAATTTCTTCTGGTCTTCCAGGTAGGACGGGTTTAGTACACGTCATTAACCCAGTTGTTACCCAGTGGTAGAGGGCATCCAGCTTGTTGGAGATTTTCTAGGGACAGTTAAGTTCATATCACCATATTGAATAATGATGATTGTCATTTGGGCCAAATTATATATATGGTGAAGCAGACCAAACCATTCTCATTGCCAGGCCGTCAAATACCAACGTTTTGTCACGCCCCTCTGCGTTGTATACAGACACACGGTAGCCTTTAGCGTCTGTAGGAGACGCCTTCAGAAACTACTTAGTTAGGTAGTAGGAAGTCACATGATGTAAATCACATAAGTCATGTGACTTAGAAGTCACATGACATGCTGGTTGGTTAGGTTTAGGCATGGATGTATAAAGAGAACTGGATACGGCGCCGCCGCTCAGCCTTGCAGCCATTTTTTTCCAGTGGCCACTCACAGTATTGCAAAGAAAAATTCCCCTGTGGCCTAAAAAGCATTTTCCTCATTGGCCGCTATTATAAAACAGACACCTGTAAAACTGTTGACAGGACACCTCAAACTACAAACAAGTTCAATTATGACTCTTTGTATTATGAATTTTTGATCCATTGTGGTTTTATATTTGTAAAACGTTCCTCAAGCTGAGAAAAGCGATTTCAAAATCTGTGATGTCATCACAATGTAAAGTCTATGGGCTGAGCGGGGAGTCGCGAGCAGGGCCAGCGGGCGAAACACTACTGCGCATATTCAGTGGGCCACATATCCCGGAAGTAAACCCCGAAGCTAGAAAACTTTTTTGCTGTATGCGCCAGGCAAGCAGTTCTCAGGGTTTAGGCAACAAAACTACTTGGTTAGGTAGTAGGAAGTCACGTGACGTGACTTTTAGCGTAACATAAAACTTTAAATAACTCAATATTAACTTTTGGTTTCACATGGGACACAAACCCTGGTCTCCTGGGTGAAAGTCCTGTGTTTGTTTGACCCATCCATCCATCCACCACACCACAGCCACAGGCAGACTTTCTCGCTCTTTATGTTTCTCGTTATACTACGTCACCTGATATCCTTTAGGCTTTCTGGCAGCCCTGTGCGTCCCATACAGACACTAAAGGGTACTCTGTGCAACAGAGGGGCGTGACAAAATGTCCGTATTTGACGCACTGGGAATGAGAATGGGCTGAGCAGAAACAATTGTCTTTGTAGTTGCTGGCATGTTTGTGATATGGCACATTAATGACCATAATTATGTACGTAGTCCATCAAATGATTGTTACAAATAACTCACAATTGGTCAGGTAAATTCCATCATTCCACTAATAAAAATGCAATGTAGGCCTAATGCAAAAAGCAATGATTGTTGTGACTGCAGGCGTCAAGAATGAGGTTTCATCCATGTTCAAATGTATTCCACAAAATATCTACCACAATGTGAGAGTGCAGGGAAGTGTTTGAATGGTAGTTAAATTTAAATGAAAAGGCAGTAAAATCAACATAACTCAGATCATTTTGTCTTTTTCTTCTGGCTATATTTAAAACACAACAGCTCTAAAGATTTCACTTAATGCTGCTTCAGATAGTGTGTTGAAACATCACAGTATTGTCTACTGTGTGTGTGTAGATAAATGGACACTGCAGTCACAAAAATGTATTGTAAGTTTAACTCACCAATATTGCATAGATCCAAAATATATGCAACAGTGGCAGTCTTAATGTTCATATTGGCACATTAAACAGAAATGCAAGATCAAAACATTCTTTAGTCGGGCCCAAATCATGGGCAACTGCGTTTAATTTGAGACTGTCTTCACCAGAAAAACAACAGCATTGGTTGTTCATTCAAATACTCAAAACAACCTGTGCATACATTCTTCTGACAAGAAGGTTTAGTTGCCTGTTAGTTTTCGTATTGATTTTAAAATTCTTTTATTAGTTTATAAGGCACTACAAGCCCTTGCACCACACTACCTCTTTTAGTTTATGAACCAGGAAGGCCCCCCAGATCTCTGCTTCTTCTCTTTTAGGTGTTCCACAAACCAGAACAAAAACATTTGGAGATGTTGCGTTCAGCCACGACTCTCCAAGCTGCTGGAACAGCCTCCCAGAGGAGCTGAGAGCAGCTGAAAACACTGATATTTTTAAACGGAAACTAAAAACCCATCTATTTAGTTTGGCTTTTATGTAGTATTTTTATAATTTCATGCTTTTATTACTTACGTATTTTATCACTATTATCTTTATTATTACAATTATATTTTATCTTATATAAGACTATTATCATTTATTATATTTTATCAATATTTTACTTTTATTATTGATTTAGTTAATTTTTTTTTACTATCTTAACTATACATCTTTTATTGTTGTCTTATTCATTTAACTTTTAGTTTTTGATTCTTTTAGTGTGCATTAGTCTCTAAATCCATACATCCTACATCCCTTGTAAAGCACTTTGAATTGTCAGTATCCTCTGACAACCTAATACACATTCAACATCATAATGTACATTCAGTCAGTATAGCATAGTTATTGACTTTATATAAAAGAACTTAGGATAATGTTGGCAGCACATTTGGTCTTCAATATGCTCCCTGCTGGTGGTTTGATGTGGCTACTATTCGCTGTTATGCCTGACCTCAAATTGCTCTCCCGCTTTTCACTGCCGGAAGCCGCCTAATGTTTGGGTTGTGATGGCTTGACTGCTGAAGCTCGCAGCACTTCAAAGAGGGATGAGAGCTGATGTGGGTTCATATGATGTTGATGGGAGAGTGTGGAAGGGCAGCGCGTCCTTCGTATTGCACTAAACAAGGACCTGTGAAAATGCTTTGGTACACACCTTTCAAAAACACACACAGGCCACAAATGGTTCTCAAACTGGTGGAACGAGCTGCTCTC
This sequence comes from Siniperca chuatsi, assembly GCF_020085105.1. Classification (NCBI taxonomy): domain Eukaryota; kingdom Metazoa; phylum Chordata; class Actinopteri; order Centrarchiformes; family Sinipercidae; genus Siniperca; species Siniperca chuatsi. The sequence continues at coordinate 5,853,723 of NC_058053.1, read as the reverse complement.
CCACTTCCTCCACTTTCCTCTCTCTAACTCTCCTTTCACACGGACTTAAACACACCAACATCTTTACATCCACACAAGTAGACATGATAGAATGTAAAATAATGAAATGCCAACAATTACACAGATACACACAAATTCACACAGGCCCAGGTGGTACTGACATCAGCTTCTGATGCAGACCCCATTCCATATATTTACATTCATTTGTAATCCTTTTATCCAGGGCCATGTGAACATGTGGGACTGAGATTTTGAATAATGGTGAATTTATTTCCTGATGCAGGGAAGTTCTAATAGCAAGAAAAGATGATGATAAGCATTCAACTATGACTAAGGTGACAGAACGTAAAATGCCAACCTGATCCCTGGGTTACTTAGACTTTTTTATGAAATTGAACGCACCTTGGTTTTTGTACAAAATCAGTTACAACTGATAGTGAGTGGTAATGAGATTGTTGTAGAAGGCCTTTCAGTTTATTTTGAAGACACACACAGCTAAAGACTAAATGTGATTGGATGTGTCCTACTTTTTGAAAATAACTCATTTTTGAGTATAGTAAAATGTTTGCAGTTTGATTTGTTTATAGCTACATATTACATTATGAAAAAGCAAGTTCCTCTCTAGCACCCACGTGCGTAACAGTCATTTCTATAAATTTAAGATAATCTCAATTCAAGTAGGGCTGCAGCTATCGATTATTTTAGTAATCAAGTATTACTAAAGCCAATTTTTCCATCGATTATTCAAGTAATTGGATAAGAAATTATTTTGCTTTGGCAATAATTTTTGCCAATTTAAACTGGTGAGTTATATAAAATTTCACGCTATGCTACATACTTTGAAACTGTAATGTGGAAATTTAAAGAAAGATGGCAAAAAAAGGCAAAGGTTTGTTGTTGGTGATGGTGTTGGCCGGTGAATAAAGTCAATTCAATGCCCCCTTGTCCCAGCTAAGCAAACAAATGTATTCCTTTAATACAATAAAGATAAGCACTGGATTGTTTCATCAGTATTTTGCATAGCCTAATCCTCTTAACTACAGTTCTTTCAACTCTGCATCGCCTACCGTCTCCACGCTGCCTGCCATTTCTTCCATCCTCTCATCCGTCTGATTTTTCCAATCACTTGTCTCGTGTATGTGGTCCTCTTGCTCCTGTAGTTTCTCAGTGCTTATATATTTTACCATTTACCCCTAGTGGCTTCTATCCATGCAGATAGATTTGGTTTTATCTGTTGAGGTTTTGAGATATCTTTCTGGGATTTCTGCTGCAACTGCAATACATTGGTGATGAATGGAATTTTGTAGTTTTAAGCATTTTATTATGCTTCAAAGTGCTTGAAACTACATTATACAGAAAAAAATACTCTCTATGAAGATCTTTGGATTATCCTGAGTTGTGTCTGTAAAATACTAAGTTTTTAAAGTGTAAGTTTTCAATACTTTCAGGACAAATGAAATTCCATTTCTTCTTATACTGTTTTAGAGTGGCAGCATAAGTTGAGCTGGATATCTCAACACCTCGGCATGGTAAATCAAAATGATCTGCAGGGCCAAACAAGTATGAGAAAGTATGTTTGCTTTTTTGTAATTGGGGTCAATCGTCAACAGTAATTGTTCAGGTTCTTGCATCTCTCCTGTCAGAGGACTCTGTGGTGGGGCACAACCACCTCTTGTCTTTGCATGATAAATATACCAGTTAAAATCAGCAAGACAAGTTAACACAGGAGGCAAGTCTCTGAGTCACATATTTGCGGTCTGAAAATGTGAGAGCATGCAGCTAAAACAAAGCAAGTGATGATGTAGGAATTGAGTATTTGACACATGCTGGTCTGTTACATGCAGTGAGCTGTTGACATAATTATGTTTGTGTAACGTGCTATTATGTGTTATTGATATATCGTTAACTTTCTTTCTGAAAGGGATACATTTTTTTTTAAAGAAGCTTTAAACAGCATGTATAAGCTGTATGAATGTGTACTAAGCTTTAGGGTGTGGTGGCCCTGAGGTGCACAGCACAACAACAATGAACTGAATTTCTCCACTATTTGTACAGAAATGTGCTGCTGCAACCACAATGTTAGGGAAGATAAGGTGGTCAGGTGCAGGGCGCTCCTTTTTTGCCTCAGTGCAGCCCGTTCCGGGAGGTCGTTCTCTCCTCGGTAGCTCCGTATGCTGTTAATGGTGACACTGTATTTCTCTGTAGATTAATTAATACATTAATTAACTATTTTCTATAAAATGTCAGAAAATAGTGGAATCTGTCCATCCCAGTTCCCCAGAGTCCAAGGGGATGTTTTCTAATGCCTTGTTTTGTCCAACCAACGGTCCAAAACCAAATATTCAATATTCAGTTTACAATGATATAAAATACAGCAAATCCTTACATTTAAGAAGCTTGAACCAGCAAATATTTGTCATATTAGCTTGAAAAGTGACTCAAAAACGAATTGATGATCAAAATGGTTGACTAGTAATTTTCTGTTAATCGACTGACTAATTGACTAATCTTTTTACCTCTATATAATTTTTTAAAATGCTGAAAAACACGGCCATAAGTCTTAAATAATGCCTGTAGCAGCCTTTATCCTTGTAGCACTGTCTGGTTAGCACTAGAGAAAAAAATACTGCACCGTGCCAACACAGGAGGCCACCCTAATCATCTCACATTTATGGCATTTCTGGATTGTGAAATATCTTTTTTTTAATTTTTTGTTTATTGTCTTTTCCTAAATGCTGTGTGTTTTTTGAGATGTGGTTGTGTTTTCTGAATTGCTGCATTTTCTGTGATGTTGTGTTTTTTTTTTCTGATTGGTTGATTTGGTTTGAGATTTATATTTTGTTAATGTGTTTTGAGTCTCATGGCTGCCGTATAAGTGCACCGCACATTATCACATTAGGTTTCGATTACGTGATTCTAGTCACAACTTCATTTTTTCCTAATTAGAATTAGATTGAAACACCAAGATGTGGCTAAGTGTGCTCAAGCGAGGCTGCTCCTTTACACTTCAGCTCTAGACAAGATATAGTGTATATGATACACATTTATCAATGACAAAATTTATTTCTACCACATTTAGGCTTGGAGTCGCCCGTTACATTGAGACGACTTAGTCAAGGCGGAGAAGGGAGACACGGGACTTTGGGAGGAATTGTGTCTGGCGTCTCTCCTGCAAAATGGAGCATCTGTGTCAGCTCCTCTGTGGCTCTGGCTGGCCTGTCAGACACTATTACAGAGGAGCCTGTCTCCTGTGACTCGGCCGGGGAGACTCCGCAGGGACTGGTGGCCTAGGCCCTAATCAAGAGAAAACTGCCAAGCGGTTAAAGAGCAGAAGCACAAGCCAGCCACCTCCCAGTCTCTCTGTATCTCTCTCCATCTTTCCATTGTCACAGTAACTCCCGTCTCCTTCCATTACTCTCTGTCTGTCTCTTTCTCTCCCTCACTTGTCCAAATAGCTCCCCCTCCCTTTTTTCTGTCCTCTGCTAGTCTCTCTTTGTCTTTCCTTCTATTGTAAGGACTTGACCAGTGTTTGTAAACAGGGCAAGGCATCATGGGAGAAGAGTTTGTCACTTACCCAGACAACGCTTGACACGCCTCTGTCCAGGAGGTCTGTGGAATACAACACAGTGTCAGGCACAGAACAGATTTGTCACTCTGACGGCACTCCTCAGGGATCTATTGTTGTTTGTTGGGGGTTTTTTCCGTTCACCTTCTCTGACATCGACTGCTTCTAAGTCTCTGGGGTAGGGTGGCATGGCTTGGCTAAAGCTTTCCTAAAACAAAAAAAAAAAAACTTTGCTGGGACTGTGGAACACAGCATTTGTCTGCAACCCTTTAAGAACAATCTCTCTGGGAAACCAAGTTTGATTTGTTTGATTAATATAATTGACTATGTCGGTAATCATTATCTCAGACAGACCAACCATGCCACACCTTTTCTTCCTTAGTGAGCCATCATTAGGGTTTCAGTTGTCTTTGTTTCCCACATGAAAGAAGGTCAGTCCGCCAGCATGAGGCTAATAATCTGACCAATACCTGTTTCAGACTAAAACAGTGACACAGGATAAACCAGGATGACCTAAATGGGCTTAACACACGAGTTATCCAATTTTGGTTTTATGACCCTTCTCCCAACCAACACAGACTCATATTTTAATATAAAGGGATGAATGTTTCTATCAGAGAAGATCATTTTGTTTAATGCTTCTGACGTTTAAACGTTTTTGTTACTAGCCTCTTGACTACACTACATCTTGTCTCAAATGGCAGTGATGCTACCTCGTCTTGTTTCAAGATAAAGGCAAAGTGCAGGTAGAATGATCACCAAGAACATTTCTTGAAGGCTCAGTCGGATTAAATGACCTAGGGAGGCACATTCTAAGCAATTTTCTTGATCAATCTGTGGCCATAATGGATTAATCATTAAAGCTTGTAAAATACAAAATGTATTCAGTATTTTCCTTTATTTTGTTTTTGCAACACAACCAATTAATTTAACATTTTAAATAATAATTTTTCATCAACATAGGTACATTATCTGAATCACAAATTAAAGACACAATGCTGTCACTCAAAATTGCTCCTGCTATCCCTATTCATGATTCAACAAACAGCCAAACAAACATAATGATTCTGTACAAATAGAAAGCTGTAAGACATAAATTAGACTTGTCTAGACTAAGTCCAGCCCATTCGTGTATCAGTGGAAGGGGCTGTATCCTGAGGTGGTAGGGTGTGTCAGCCTCTAAGATTAGGGTTAGTGGTTAAGTCACTAGTTCACTCCTCCTGTCCACGTGACACTGAAGCCCAAATTGCTCATAAATTGTGTGTATGTGGGGGGATAGCGTAAGAAAATGTCAAATTAATGTAATGTAAACTGTAATTCTGCCAGATGTCTGTATCAGAAAATAAAAAAACAGGATGCCTTGTTCTCTTTTGACAAAATAATTAATTCTCACTGGTTTTAACAGTATTTAAGAATATGAGCACAACGACCTGGTCAGGGGTACGTCAAATGTGTACATATGAGAAGAATATGGTAAAGAACGAGTGACCAGTGTGACCTGGTTTGGTAAGGACCTGCATGCTGACTATCGGCTGCTGAAAACATATGCATACGTTGTGCATTGTTAGTTAATATAATCTTGATAAAAATATACTGGTAGAGTTAGATAAATATAAAAATTAAAAAAAAACCTTGAAATATCACAAAAATGTTTTTACACTTTGCTAAGGTGGAAAAGTTGCAGTGGAAACAGACAACAGAGTGAATAAATCATGACGTACATGAAGCATGTGACTTTAACGCTCCACTGAGGAGACAAAAAATAGCGGCTGACGAAAACATCAGATCTGTGTGGAGCGATGAGGAGACTGTAACCTTCCTCACATTAATACATGAAACTAACATAAATGTCATAATTCCGTCACGTTTTCTACATTGTTTTCCACCATTTTAGGTTTGACTGGCGCTCTTTTAATTACGTCATCTCGTTGTGCCCTCTTCTTCTGCAATGATTATTATGAGGGCAGTTAGCTCCACCAGCTGTTTCTCATTATCCCTGACTCCCAATATGCACATAACAGAAGAGGATGGAAAAACACATTCATTCATTTGCATTTCTTTGCCGATTTTCTGTAAATTCGGTCAAAATTTGCGCTATATTTGGATGGAAACCTGGCTACAGTAAGACACGCCAGGGATTAACCTGTGACAGTAGCCTCATAGGAATGGCTCAAACAGAATGCATTGCACAGAATTCCTTCATTAACATCAAACACAATATTTGTATGTTAAAAGACACCCCCACACCCCCACCCCACCCCCACACCCCCACCCCCACACCCCACCCCACCCCAGCACCAGGCCATGTCACAAATGCTGCACCAGATGTCAATCACAGGACGACAGGGCTAGCCGATGGAAAGAAAGAGGGCGCCTCAGAGACGCAGAGGAATCTTGGTCGAGAGCGTCTGTCTCTTGTCATGAGCCACAGGTGCTTTCTACCACCACCACAAGCACTGAGGGGCCTCTGTCAGAGTTGATAAAGCTGCAGCTTTGATAAGTGTGAGAAGGCATAAGTAAAGATTGTGCCTGGGGGTCTCAGCAACTGAAGACAAGTCTTGTGGAAAGCAAATGCGGTGCTCAGTATGGGCCGAACAGACAGAGTTTCATAAGAAGTAGAATGTGCGGGGCGGTGCCGTCTCCATCCTCTGAGGCTAGCCCTAGTTTTGTGGAGATGTTTATTATTGATAGAGGTGGATGATAGCCTTGGGATGAATTGCATAATCTAGAGCTGCCTCTAATGGATTCAGGAAATGGATCAGGCTATCAGTCAGGTCTCTGTGGATGAAGGATGTGACTGTGTTTGTATGTGTCTCATGCATGTGTGTGTGTTTGTGTGTGTTTGCACTAAGGCTGGGCAGTACTATAGTCCTGTCAACCAACCATCAGCACATATAGCAAATCCCTAATAATATTAATTGTGTGGATGTGATTACCTAAACTGAAATGCATCTTTTAAATACACAAGCAGGGCAATTTTTACATTTTTGATAACTCCTCACACTCCTGAAAAAAAAAAGTAACGAAGGTCGTGGTGCTTCTTTATGAACCAAGCTCTAAATATATTTGAAATGAGCTTGAAACAACTAGAAATACATTGCAGTGTTTTCGAAAGCATGGATCATTTGGTGTACAGATTTTCCCTAACTAAGTACAATAAGTGGCTCAACTGAGCACAGAGCACTTCACTTCTTCTAGAGCAGTGTTTTTCAACTGCAGATACATGTAGGTGTGAAATTAAATAAAAAGCAAAAATACAGAGTAATGGGCAGAAGTAGTTCATATCAACCACCAATAGTGGTTCAAGGTTGAGTGGATATGGCTCGAAAGTCTAGGAAGATTATTTGACATAAATACTGCAAATGAAATATGGCACACTTAAAACTATAGGTTTAGAGGATGAATTAAATCATGTGATATATTTGACCACTGCAAAGTTTAAAATTTTAAATCAAAATAAGTTCTTTCTGACCTAAACAGAAGATTACTAAATTTAAAAATCTTGTGGTCTATTTTTTCAGTGTTTCACCTGTAGGCCTACAGATATCACTGTACCAATCAAGTATTCCTCCACAAAATTTCCCACAATTACCAACATTTGAAAATAACTAACTATGGTATTTTCATGAGTTGAAACCAGAACTTTATTGTCAAACTAGACAGCGGACTACAAAGAGGGCATCAAAATCACATTTACAGATCGTCCCAAGCTGTTAGCAAGTAGCAGACTATCTCCCGCGACTTGGACTATTCCACATCACCCCTAGCAGGTGTAGCAATGGACTGAACCGTCTTGCACCTGGTGTGTACCAACCTATTTTATACAGTGTATGGTACCAACCCATTGTCTGTACCTGCAGGATCGGGCCGGTTGGACAGTACAACTGACTACAGACCAGGTGTTGGTTCATTTGTATGAAGACGTAGAAGTTGGCATATGTCATCGTTGTTAATGTGGTTAAATGATGGTATGGTTAAATATTGCAGTTATTATTAAAACATAAGATTAATTCAGCTAACAATTAGCAATATTTTAAGCTAGCACTGGAGACCTCGAGGCAGTGCAAGGCACGGTGCATTCCCCAGTCTGTGTGGTCTTGTTACTTTGTTAATATACTCTGAAGTACTTGACCAATTTGTGTTGTGAGCATTCAGTCTTTGTTGTTCCTGTTGAGGTTATTATTTTTTCAAGGTTGCCTTTTGCACAAGTTGTAATTATTGCCTCAGTATTAGACCATTTTTCCATATTTATCCTGCACGGATGTTTAGCCAATAGAGGGCAGCATAAGTCAGCTATTGCTACATTTATTCACCACTACCCATTCTACAGTATGTTGACGTGGAGAGATCAGAATCTTACTGTTTTAATATTCCTTTATTACATAATATTCACTTTTTATTTTTGTTGTGTATTTCCAGCACATGTTCTGCTAAAATTAGAATAAAGTCCTGGACAGTGTTGTTGGAAAAGTCTGTGGACAGTCATTTCTTCATCATAGTCCTACACCTTCTAACAGAGGACAGGAATATCTATGTGCATATAGCGTGTCCCTTACAAAAAAGTATAAAACACTGATGCAGTTTTGCACAAACTTACTTATTTTGTCAGCTCTCTAGTGCAGTCTTCACTTTTTGCCTCTCCTTCCCTGATCTCCTGTTGCTGATTATCTACGTACATTCTCGTCTCGGTAAATCAGAGATCGTGAACACAGACTGTAAACAGTGTATTAGGCTTTGTTTTGATATGCACTTAAACTCTCTCTTACTTTCCTCACACTTATCAGTCCAGGCATCCTTTTCCACCTTTCGAAAAGATGGAACAGGTTTAAGCTTTAATGTAGCATTTTGTACACAACTCACCTCTCTGATGTCTCGACATCATCTGTCCTAATGTGTTGTACTCTGGATAGCTAGGCTTCCGCACTTGAGCCTTGGTCTGATAGCTACTGTGCTGAAGGCTCCTGAAGCACATGTATCTTTATTGTATAAAGGAAAAGTTTCTTGTGAACCTGTCAGAAACATAATTCTTTTTGGTTTAGTATTTTCACTCCAACTGTAGCATTTTATGAGTCTTAGGGTTAGCCACTTAATACTATGCAATTGCTCCCTCTAATTTTACAAATTGTATACTATGTATGTTTATGTGGCGGTACAATAATGAGTCCAAAAAGACAGAAGTGTTATTATACTGCACCGTAGAAAAGGTTTCAGTCGTAGTCATCTGGACACTGTTTTCAGAATCAAGACGTTTGGCTCCCATCCGGAAGTCATTCTCAATTGAGAATGACTTCCGGATGGGAGCCAAACGTCTTGATTCTGAAAAACAGTGTCCAGATGACTACGACTGAAACCTTTCTACGATAGAACACTCCTGGACGAATGAGGGACTACACCGTATTATACTGCACCATTTCTACCTCAATTTCTCACAATTGAGCAGTTTTCTATACCTCTTGTGTGTGACGTCCTCATCCTTACCATACAGCAAAAGCCAGTGTGTACGAGGGTGACACGGGAGTGTCATATTTTTATAAGTGCTGTATGGGAAGATTTCTACAAAAGCATTACAAATCTGAGCATGATGGCTGTGGAGGCTCAGCCTCTTCTTCTTCTAGAGTGCAAGTAATCATTTACTTTTCTAAAAATAATCATTGTATCTAATATGTATCTTTATGAGACATCAACTCCCCAGCAAATGTAATTGAAAAACTGTGTGGCATATAGACCCATAGCAACTATACAAGTAAAAAATGTCCTCCAAATTATACAACACACAAGTGTTTTCTGATCTGACGCCATTATCAGCAGGACAACATCATTTGTCAGTACCTTCCAGAATCGTTACAAATCACAGTTTCAAACATCAAACTGCTTTCTGATCTGACACAGTAATAGTTAAGGTTTGGTTGGGTGTAGGTACTGAAATGACTTGGTTAGGGAAGGATCATGGTTTGGGGTCAAATATCATAGTTAAGGTTAGGGAACAACCCTGGTCAAGGTTTAAAAAAGATAATGTCTGTTGGAAGGAGAAGGGAAACAAACAGCTGTCTCCTGTGTCAATGTCCGATGTTTTGTTGACCGATCCATCCACCGAGACCTCCTCCCTCGGATTTTGTGGCTCTATAAGAATGTCACTACACTCCCTTTACTCCCGAGAACAAGTCAAACTTCCTTCCACTAGAGGGGTTTGTCCCTTGAGAGTATACATTTGTAAATATTGTTATTTTTGGGCATTTGCTCAAATGTGGATGCTGTTGTTTTTCTTGGGAGGATACTCAAAAGAAACTTTAACACTTTCAATGTATCTAGGTAAATAAAACTACTGTCTATAACTGGATTAAGGCTCTGACAGAACAGTTGCTTTTTTTAAGATATTGTAGTCGTGAAGTTTCTTGCATCCTACTTGACTGGGGAACATTTTTTTGGTTGGGGGGGGTCCAGTGAGAAAGATTTAATAGGCAAACTCGTTGGAAGGCTGATGGTAGCCTGGTTCCAGATCTCTGAATCAACCCCACATCTCATATTTGTACATATCCATTTGAGATTAAACACACATGGCAATTCAGTCTGATTATCAGGCTGGTCTGAGGGGGTTGTAGAGGGGACTGGAAAAGTGTGAGTATTGAGAGCCCTGTTAATTTATGCTTCATAAACTCTGAGAGACTCTGGAAGAGTTCGCGACAGGTGGAAGAGGAAGGCACCGGTTCTTTCTCTACTTCTTTAGGCATACTTTGTTGATGCACAGTGTCAGATTCGCTCTCAGTTCCATATGTCTCTTTGTCTTCCCTCAGATGGCTTTGGATACGCTCAGACATTTCAAAGGAAGAATTTGAATAAATAAATTCTTGCATAGCACCTTAGCTCCCAGCTGGGATCAGTGGATTCCATCCTCTTGAAACAGTTTTCTGTGCCCCGAGAAAATGTCAAAGTTGTCGTTGAAATTCATTCTATATGCCACACATGCTGATGAAGGAGGGATATCAGTGTAGTGAAGCATTTCATACCCCTGTTTTATGTTGGGGTAGTGCCTGAGATGCTTGCACAGAAAGGTTTTCAAGAGTGTCCTTCAGCTGAATGAAATCCCTTTTCAGCAGTTCTGAGCTACTGACTCTGTATTTAGGAGGATACACAGCAGGCCCACATGTACAATCATTCTCCTGAGATATGAGCATTCGAGTAAAAATTGTTAAGTTGACCTTGTTATCCTGCTTAGAGTAGTGTCATGTAGGCTGTTGGTTTCTTTTTTGGTGGCTTTATGCAGCCTTAATTGTTGTCTCCAACTGTTAAATTGTCAATGTCAATGCACTGATTTAAGTGTGAGCTCAGCAGTATTCCTGGGGATAACATTAGCAGAGTTAGCATTAGCGGCCTGCACTGCTGTATAGGCTCATATACTGTAGCGTCGTCCTGCCAACTCTGCCTCTGTTTGCATGTTTGAGTGGAGCTTCGTAATATTAAAGGGCTGTTTCAAACAGGTTAGGGTGTAGTGGAAGTAAGTAAGTAGAACCTGAGCAGTGCTGGGTTTTACTGTAAGCTAATACTGATATTTATATTGATATGATTCTAAAAATGTGATAACAATTTAAGGTCCAAGGTTAATTTATTTATCATTATACAACACGGGGTTGTACAACGAAATGCAAGTTTTAGTCACTTCATGCTACACACAAAAAAAATATCGTCTGATATTCATTTTTTAAAGTAAACACAAATCAGTTTTAAAGAATAAGGATCTCAAATTAAATTTGGTTGTTAAAGAGTTGTGACCAAGATATGTACTAAGCAGGAAATATTAAGTTAAAAAACGATTGTCCAAAACATAACATAAATATAAAACAGTATGTTTTATGTAGAGCTAGGCCAATAAATCAGCCAGGCCGATATATCTGCTGATATTTGCTTGTTGCAGATATATCGTTTTTGTGTGTATTGTATGTCAGCTGATAAGTACCAAGTACCTTCTGACTTCTGACTTGTTTTTGATATCGATATATCTGCGATTCAGCCGATAGGATTAGCTGAGTCTTCCAACAGCAAGTCTGCCTGGGTGCTGAATTACTGAAACAAACCCAACTGTCTCTTAAAATAATACGCCCATGTCAAAGAAAAAAAAATAAATTCTGCATTGCTATTTTGTGAAACAATATTTTGGTAATGCATACAAACCTTTGCTACAAATTCTCAAATTGTGTTGTCATGGTGGTTTTAGAAGAAAATTACATAAATGATGTAAAACTCATAAATTAACCTAATGACTGAGGTGATAAGGCGTTGATCATTATCCACGGCGACACTATGGTTCCTGATTATGTTGGAGGTCACATGTTTATTTATACCCACCCAATTAATACAAATTGCCTACCAGCTGTGAGTGTTACCTTGCATGAAGTAACACTCTGTAGTGAAGTGACTACAGTGGGGTGGTGCTGTTAACCAGGTGCTGTAGTATTAGCACGCTCTGCTCTCCCTAACAAAGTGCTTACAGAAACATGGTAAAGCTTAGTCTTTGATTGTCAGCAATGGGGGTGACGGGGAATGCTTTAGATGGAGATTCTATGTCAGCTTTGACTTTGTACAGGTTTCTAAGTTACAGGCCTGTCATTTGTGTAGATGGTCCTAGTTAGAATTTAGTCTTGGACGTTAAACACTGGGAGTGGAGGCATTCAGCCTAGATGTAAGTCCATATCAGTAGGCTGTCCCGGGAATGAGAGTCGCTGACAGAACGGCTGCCACAATAAGTCCATTTGAGTTAAGGCCTTCGCAGGCAATAGCATCTGCCAGATTGCCTGCATGCGCAGCAGTCCCTTGCTAGCATGGCAGCACTCTAAATGTGCCCAACTGAGCCAGTCATATCATTAGGTTGTGTTATGGTCTCTGTTGATACTTTTGCAGCTGCTGTCTAAATGTGATACAAAGAGGCAGGGAAATCTGTAGACCCTGTGTTTGAGGACAACATTTGAGTATGATTTAAAGAATGTTAAGTGCCTGTAATCTCTTGTTGATGACAATTATATAATTATTTACAGCTTTAGACATTTTGTCATAACTGGAGCATCTGTACAGTAATATATTGCCTTGCTTGATAAGTCAAGAGCCTCCAGTGTTTCCCACAAGATTTTGTGAGACTGTTGGGTGGACCTCAGACCCTCTACAGGGGTCTGGGGACATGCTCCCCTACATTTTAAAGTGAAATGCATTAATCTGGTGCACTTTGAGAGCAAACTTAATCGGCTACATCTTTGAAGAACTTTGTGCTCTTGTAAACAATTGAATCATAAACACATTGAGGTTTCTGGAGGGGTTAGGTGCTGGAAAAAAGTGAAACAAATATGCTCACTGATGAAGTAAGCGCCATGTCCTGACATTTCCTGAAGTCACATTTTTAGTGAGTAACAGCAACTGCGGACAAAGCAGATGGAAATATCGCTGTTTTACTTTTTACTCGAGTTGTCGTCAACTGGGAGTGAGAGATGCTTTGTAAGCAATGTTATAGATCTTTAATGTTATGAGAAGTGTAAAAATATTTTCGGTTCATTATGAAACTGTGGCTGGACAAATTAGCCTGTGGCGGGCCGCCATACTCTAGATAATTAATGGGAAACACTGCTTCTATATAGAGCAGGAAAATTACAGTAGAATTGCGTAAGTGGTATAAAAATACCTGTATACAGAAATGTCAGTGTTATTATATTAATTATTACATCATATTCTGAACATAATGTTAGAGCATATTAGTATTAACATTAAACCTACAATTCTTGCATTGTGTTAAAACTTAAGGGTTTTAATGTTTTCTAAGACCTTGGCTTTTTGCCTAGTTTGTTTGAGTGTCACTGAACTGGACAATCTTTCTACTCCAGCTGTGCCTTGTAATTTCACTCATGAATTTCCAAAACAATCTTTATTTATTGTAACCCTTTATGCAATGAGCAAAGACTGAAACCTCTAACAGAGCTCTAGAGGCTTAGCCACACTGAAAATTAGCCATGAAAGTTCTGCCTGAGTGTGTTGCTGCTGACTTTCCCTGCAATTAGCATAGAGCTCAGGAAGAGTACATGTACAGCACCTGCTGTCTTGATGGAATGCTTTTTAGATACAGATTCTCCACAAAGGGCAGCTGTTTGGTTATCTTCTGACCAGTTCTGCACAAAACTGTGCCTATAGGAAAAGAAAGTAGAAGCAGCATTGCTACTCCGCTTTTACACATTTTAAGGTAAGCCCATTTCAAGTGTGAGCCATATAGCTATTTTATTAAAGAAAGAATTAACAAAATATAATTTAAGAAAAATCAGATCAGACTTGGTATTAGCAGATACTAATTAATGAGGCACTCAGAACGAGATTGGGGTCAGAAAATGTGAACCAAATGTTAGGGGGAATGCATGGCATGGCCTTGAACGAGGCCATCTTGGGTGCTGTGTCCACGCTCTTTAAAAGGTAGGGAGTGATCAGGTCCGTCAAAAAATAGAATATAGACTACAGTCTATAATAGTAGTGCATTAGTACATGCACTACTACTTATTACTTATATTACTACATTGTATTATTATACCATTATCATCATCAACCGGTAAACCCACTGGGTACTTCAAACTTATACTTATACCCACCTGGTACTTAATTTATTTTCTGACCTGTTTTTATAGTGTGTTGTATTATATTTTTTGCAAGTACTTTCTCCTGTGTGACGTAAAGGCGAGCTGCTGTAACAAAGAGTTTCCCTTCGGGGATCAATAAAGTATTTCTGATTCTGTCACCTGGAGGCACAACAGAAGAAGCATATGTTTTTGCAAAACGTAGAGTATGTGGGCTGCAGCTAGATGCCCTATTACACCTCTTGGTTTACTTCTTCCTATGGAACAATCTTTATCCGTATTATCGCTGTTAAATTAACAGACAAATGTTTGTAGTGGTGCTGCATTTAGAGGCAAGTACATCTGCCCACTGTCCTTCCTTTAAGTCTAAGGCAGTGAAGAAAACTGTTTTATGTTGTCACAACGAAACGCCACATAAAAGCACACAATGCAGTGAGGGTCAACTATGGCGAGGACTTTGGGAATCTGCTCCTCTACATTGACAAACATTGCCTCAGGCAGTTTAGGCACTTGGTAAAGTTGTCCCCCTGGGTGCCTCCCTTTTAAAGGAATTTACAGTAACCTGGCCTCAGACCCATGTGGCAGACATAGGCCACACTGCAGGGACCGTCAGTCTGCAGGGACTGCAGTCTGCAGGGACTTCCTGCAAATACTTCCAAATACCTACTTTGTCGACATCTTACACTGGCGTGTCAGATAGGCCGCAAACTGACCTATTAACTATTGTCTATTAACAGCCATTTGATCCTGTTAGCAAAAATCGCACTTCTTCTTCTCAGTCATAAGTCAGTCAAATCTGAACATACAATCAGAAGCCTCATCTTGCCTCATACTCATCATGTTTGGTAAGGTTTCATCTGTATTAAAAGTAATCCAGTGATTGTTTTTACATCCATGGGTACATTGCAAGCAGGAACTACTAATAAATGTAAACGGCTACAAAACGGGGCTCATGGTGTAGCCCACTGAATCAAACATTATGCTTCCTGCTTGCATCATCCAAAGCATTATTGGGAACTGTAGTTCCAAAATTTAGAACATGATTTATCCCCTAAATCAGTGTGTCCAGAGGGGTGACACTAAAAATCCACAAAAAGATGCAAAAAGATGACAAACAGATGCAAAAAGACCACAAAGAGAGGAATTTTGAGTCCACCACAATGACGACTGATGAACACTGCATTGGATTATTGGACCAACAAAATAAGCTAAGTTCAACTTCTGCCTCAAATTAAAATTGTGCTGTCAGGGAGCTGCATATTTATCAGCTGTCCAAGTTCATACAAATGTTTTCACTTTAAAGATTGCTTTTCAAGATATCAAGCTTCGAATCTAAACTTTTCATTTAAATTAATCACATGTAAGATGACTTTTGAAATATGAACAAGTGCATCATTTCAAACGACAAAATCTGTTGTATTCTATTCTGTGTTTAACTTCAAATCCAGTTATCGTGCAGTTTTGTACAGTGGATATGACACCCCCCTGCTGTGCTGCAGTCCACACATACCTCAGTGTGACTTATATCTGCAGAATTTGCAAATATCTGACTAATTGTTGCTTGGAATGGTGATTATTTATGCATATGTGAAAACTGCACGGTTTGGGTGGAGTGGAGGTCCATTGGATGGACGGATGAGTCATTTGTTTTCTCGCTTATTGGTCCTGATATCCTGTCATGTTTGCTCTAGCTGCATTTCACAGTGGTCTACCCCTCAAATTGGCATGCTCCTTCTCTCCGCTACATAGTCACGCACTGTGCACTCGCCTTCACTTTGCATCTCTCCTCTCCTTTGTCTCGTATGGTTTCCTCTCCTGCGGTTTCTGTTGTGCATGTCCCTCGCCACTACCCCACATTGTTCTCCTCATTCCTGTCATTGCCATCGTCCTATCATCCTTCCGCCCACATCACTTACACTTTTTTACATTTCAATCTCATCCTTCTTACCTGCTCTACCCCTTCACCCTGCTGGCCTCCCTGCATCTCCCTTCCTCTCTCTCTTACATCTCCCTGCCTCCCTCCTTTTCCTCATGTCCTCCTCTTCATACCTGCTTTTTCACTCTGCATCCCTACAACCTCCTCTCCTCCTCCCACCACCTGTCTTTGTTCCACCCGTCAGCCGGCAGTTATGTTGGATGCTAGGTGAAGTCAGCATTGGGAGCTGCTATATAGGCACAGAATGAATGATGATCGTTCTGCTTGTTTTGCAAGGTTGTTGTGTGTTGCGACCTGGTAAGGCACGGATGGCTTTTTTTGTACAAAGTGCTCAGAAGGTGGATGTGTTGGTTGCCTTGTGTGTCTGTGTGTGTGTGTCTGTGTGTGTGTGTGTGTGCGCATGTATCTGTGTCTGTGCATGTGTGTGATCCACCGATCCCAGGCAGGTAGAGAGACAACAGGTCCTGGCTGCAGTCCCAAAGCTTAGCTTTTGGAACTCAGATGAAGAGAGTTGAGGGTAGGCAGAACCACAGCAGCCCCTGCAGGAGCTTTGTGGAAACTAAATTTCTAGTTACAAGAGAACAGAATGGGTGGGAAGGGTTATGAAACGGCAGAAGAAGAAGAAGAAGAATAGAAACTAGCTTAAATGCAAACAAGATGCTGCAAATGTAACTCTGAAGAACAGAAATGTATGTATGTACGTACGATCAAGTGCAATCCACCTGCATGAATACACATGCATTCTCTTCCATTTTTCCAGTCACACATAAGAACACAAGCACACGCACACACAGGACCATCGACACCTCTGCTGTCGCTGTGTTCTCGGTCGAGACGCCACACGACTGTCCAGGTTTTGTCACAGCGGAGGTGTGGGGCAATGTCTGCGACTTTTGCAAAGCCTGAGCCAGCGGGCACATAAGGCCGTGCCATATGGCCCTGGCCAATGGCCCCCACTACCCTGTCTGCAGAGAATAGTGGAGGATCACATTTTCTCACCTTCTGTCTCATTCACCCCCTCTCATTAACATACTTCATTTTTCCTCCTCCAGAATCTTTTTTCAAATGACCCTATCTTTCAAACGCATATCTCAGATTTTTTTTGGCAGCTTTGTCTTTTTTCATTTACATTTAGCTGACAGTCATCTGGGCCGACTTACAGTAAAGTGCAACAGCTGACGAAGCTTATATTTGCAGACTGCCAACATCACACTCTGCTGGTTATCACGGAACTCAAGGATCAAAGCTGCAGCGACCTGACAAAGGCTATAACAAGAACGTCTTTGTCTCTAATATGGTCATGTGCTATGTAAAGAAGTGCTGTGTGAAGAAATACGTGTCAGTTTGAAAGTTTGAAATCTGTAACCTCAGCTCGCTTTCTTCCTCACTGTCACGTCACGAGAAGTCCCAGATGAATAAATAACAACTTGGCAGATAAGTGTCAAGGTTTTTTCAACAAGACTGGTTGAAGATCAGTTGGAAGATTCAGTCAAGATGAAGACATGCAATGTTTTATGTCTCATCTGACGTCTTATTTTATGTTTGGCAATCTATTTCCGCTCCATACCTGTCTAAGTCACTCACTTCTGGTCCACCTCACCTAAAATATAAAAGGGGATACACTCAACATGCTTTAAGAGGCCCATAAGACACAGGATCCTCCTTTATACCCACGTACGAATTTTTCTGGGCGAGACCGTCATT
Source organism: Siniperca chuatsi (assembly GCF_020085105.1). Lineage (NCBI taxonomy): Eukaryota > Metazoa > Chordata > Actinopteri > Centrarchiformes > Sinipercidae > Siniperca > Siniperca chuatsi. The sequence continues at coordinate 5,835,923 of NC_058053.1, read as the reverse complement.
TGCACACAGCTGCAGCCTCCATCTTGCACCTCCTCTTAGGGAGACAGAGGTTTTAAATCACCCATCTTCTTATCACTCCTATCCTTTCCACAGGGGAGAGAGCCAAATACCAGGGAAGATCAAGAGATGGGGTGGGGGAGTTTTCACGGAAAAGAAGGCACTCTTAAAAGACACCCGCAGGGTTCTGCCGGGCAGCTTTCCCTTCCGTTGCATCACGCCTGGCATAAAGTGAGAGTCCCCAGGTTAAGAACAGCCTGAGCCAGATGGGAGAGAGAGAGAGAGTGTGTGTGTGGTGGGGGGGGGGGGAGATGGCAAAAAAACGCGGGCCCTGCAGTAAGCTATTCCAAGTGCCTTTGTGGGGTTGCCATTTTTTCATTCTCTCCCCCTCTCCTTTGAGGGGATTTTCTATTCCTCTCCCTCTCTCTGTCTGTGTCCCCATTTTTTCTTCTCACTTTTTTATTTTTTATTTTATGATGTTCTTTTTTTTTTTGCCTTGGTTTCTTCAGGCGCTGTGGTTCTTTTTTATCGTGCCAAGTTTGTTGAGCCAGAGCTCCATCTCTCTCTCTCTCTCTCTCTCTCTCTCTCTCTCTCTCTCTCTCTCTCTCTCTCTCTCTCTCTCGAGCAGTCTGCATCTCACTTCTGTATTTTTCTTTACTTTCATAACCCCTCAGTCTCTTTCTGTCTCACTCTTATCCATTTCCACTGACTTCTTCTCCCCCCTAAGCCCAATTTCACTCATCAAGTTTGCCTCTCGTCTTCTCTACAGTCTCTTTCCTTCCTGCATCTCAATCCCTTTGATCAAGAGCCATTGTGCAGTTTCTCCTCCCCTTCTCTACACCTCCTCCTCCTCCTCCTCCTTTTACTCCCTCTTGTGTGTATTCTGCCATCTTTTTCCCCTCAGCTGGTTAAAAACAGTGTTCACACTTGATCGTTACGATGCTCCCGGGCTCTTGAACCAATGGCATGGTTATTTTTGTGCTTCTCCTTGCGGCCATCAGACCTTGTGTGTACTAGACCAGCTAAATTTGAAAATGCAGTTTATGTGTGAAAACGATGTGTGTTTACACTACTGTTTTCAGGTCCATTTCTTTAAGATCTCTCTCCACACTCAAACACCTGAACCATAGGAAAGTTAAACAAGACGCTAAACAACAAAACTCACAACCAACCCCTGGTAAGGAATGGGACAGACAGTCGGTACTCTGCTGAGTTTCAGCTGGTTAAACCTTCCTTCAGTCCCCTACTGTTCTCTGTGATCACCTACAGTATGTGTTTTAATACAGCCGGACTCTCAGTTTAGTTGTTCTCATTCGCATATTTTTCTATTTCTGTTGTCAGACAACTGAACGAGCATAAAATAATGATATGATCCCTCTTAGGAAGCACCCACTTTTTCACAAACCAGACACTGAACATTTTTGGTTGATTTTCTCTCTGGCCTTTTTGTTTAGAGAGAAGGTGAACATTCTCTCTGACACAATTTTAAGTTTACATGCAAGCTTTGGGTTGTTAAAGACAAAGGGTTAGGTTGTCATTAAAATTTAGTATTTTTGTTCAAAAGATTTGAAGAAATGACACATGCTTATCAAAGATATAACCTGTTCTTTTAGAGTATGTGTCCTTTGTGGAGTCCTCGCTGTGGAACGCACGCCTCTGTATTATAGTGTATTATATTTTGATTTGCTTAGTACTTCTATTCCTGTGTGCACTGATGTGATAGTGAGCTGCTGTAACAAAAGAGTTTCCCCTCGGGGATCAATAAAGTGTTTCAGATTGTGATATATATATATATATATATATATATATATATATAGCTATACCCTTTGGGAAAATCACTAACAGAATCGTTACATGCAGAATTCTGCATATACATTTTACACATACACAGAAAAACACCAACAAATGCATGTAGAGTAGAATTAGGCAGATACCCACTGATAATTAACATTCAAAAGAGAGCGCTCACATTTTTTAATCACCCTAAATCCAGCCCCGAAACACCCTCCACCCCCCCCCTACTTATTTGTATTTTGTATTTTTAACTGCAAGTCTACAATTTTTTGTTTTTTATGATCATTATGATCATTATTATTATTATTATTATTATTATTATTATACCTTATCTGTGTATATATATATACACACACACACACACACACACACACCCATACACACACACACATATATATATATATATATATAAAACACGTGTCTTCTGTTTATATATGTTTTTTTTATTTCACCCATGCTTTGGAAATGTTAATATCTTTCCCGTTACGTGTTTCCCACGCTAATAAAGTCCAATTGAATTATATATATATTTTTATATATATATTTTTATATATATATGATATATATATACACAGTATATGCCTGTTTTCCCCTAAGACTTAAAGGGTAACTTAGACACAAAAACATGGGAAAATAGGGTCCAGGTTGAAAAATACCTAAGTGACTAATTGGGACAATAATTTTTGAAATTAGTCCAGCATTGAGTGAGAGGGCTGCAGCTGACAGCCACAAAACCGGTTGTAATGTAATCATCCGGGTCCACCGTTGTACGTCCACTAAAAGTGCTTGTTTTTGCCACGGACAGGCTCAGACTGTTATTATAAGTGTCTAACAACATGGAAAGGATCCCTACAGAGATAAACCTTTTTGTTAAAAAGTAAGATCCTTTTTATTTAACCAGAAACAGCCTTATATCGCTCTCCTCAAAGCCACCAGACTCCATGATCAAAATGTCTTCTGACAAATAAGCATATATACAGGTCAGTGATGATGAGTGCTCATAGAGTGGGTTAGAGGTGGCAAAGTTTTCCTCTGCTTTATTGCTTCATAGCACCTGACTGTGTCAGTCGACTGTGTGGCCGTAGAATCAGCATGTTTCTACTGTGTTGTAGTTGGAGTGTCATGTGCCTGAAAACAAACAGATTTACAGGTTTTAATGCCTATCATGTCATTTTATGAGAGCCAGGTAGTGTTCTGCGAGGGCACAGGCGGATGATTTGGCCCAGAGAGAACAGATTCCAGGTCAATCCATTAGAGACTTAAAGGCGAACAGAAGTGGAGACAAAGAGCCATGAGCTCCTTAGCCTCGTTCCTGTGGGGACTCTCAAGCAAGCCCCTTGTCCTTGTGATGTCACACCCAGCAGGAACACATTTTCACGCACTGCCCATTTTTCAGGACTTTAAAATGTAATTAGGTTATGGGCTGTGACTACGGAGCGACAATTTCTCTGGACCCTCTGATAGCCATTCCTTCTTCCCAGGGAACAGAGAGGAATATTTCTCAATTGAATAATCACGTTTGTTATTCCTGCAGTGTAGCACTGGCAAAGCAATATCAAATCAAATGAATATCTCTCTTTTACAGCCAGAAAATGAAAACTAAGACCCGGCACTCTAGTGAAAAATCTAGAGTTGCTCTGAAGCCAACAAAACATGTGGGGAAATGAATGAGTAATCTTCTCCCGTACCTTTGCAGCTATTTTGCTCAGTGCCCTTGAGCAAGTCACTTAACCTGCTACTGCTCCAGCAGAGCAACAGAGGTGAGCAGCAGTGGATGCTGGCCATTTTTCTGAAGATATACCGCATGAATATGATCCATTAAAAAGAATGTGTAGCAAATCTTTGTTGCAAAATGTTTAAAAATGTTACTGACTAAATAAGCAACAACAAAGTAAAACAAAAACAACAGCAACAAAAAAAAATCTGCATAATTTAATTACTGGGGATTGGTAATTCTCATTTTATTTTACAACCTATTTAACCAGTTATCCAGTTATAATCTAACCCATCAGGTGCATTGCACAAGTTAAACTAAAAACTTTTTGCAACTGTCTTACTAAGGTTGGCTCAAAATATACATCATCAGTTTGACACTGGCAAAATATGCTAAACATCTTATGTTATGCACAACATCAGAAAAACACACAAACACAAAATCAACCCTTGACACTGAATCACACATTATTATTCTTTTATTAAATTGTATAGTAGAATACTTTTTTATTTTTATTTGGTAATGTCCAATCCAGACCCAGTATTGGTTCCAACATGTTCAATTAAGGGCATTTTCTTTTCAATTCAAAGTTTGAACCATACATACCCCCCCTCCCCGAACCACTAAATTTGCACCAAAGGACTTATGGGGTCTGTCATAAAAGGATGTTGGACAACAGCAATCATTCTGTGCATTTTCATGTCATTTATTTGTTTTGTTTTCTAGTGCACAGTCATACAACAACATTTGACAAAAGTAAGTGGTAGGATTTCTCCAAATAAAGAAAGGAAATAGAAGCTTTATAAAATCAAACAAAAAGACATTCTTATATGACCTACCTACAGATGACTTTAAAGGTTGAAACAAGTGGTGTGTGTTTCAAGAAGTTGCATTTTCATTTTCCATTTCAATTGTACGCTATATGCATTTATTCATTATTAATGTATGGATTATATTTGTAGTAGAATATCTCTCGTTTTTCATTTGAACAGACTACTCTGGGGAGAACAGAGAAACTGACTTGCAAAATCAGTCCTTCACATTTGTTTTCTAAAGTGGCGTTAATGAAATGGAGTTGACCCTTACCAAGGCCTCACATCCTGAAAATCTGAAGGTTGAATGAACACAATTTTATTTGTGGACACGCTCACAGTGTTTCGTTTTTTTTATTATGCCCTTAACATGACGACCTCAGCTTTTTATTCTCATCTTCTTACCTGTTTTCTACTGTTTTCTCCTCTCCTCTCTGCAGTGCAACAATGACTATGCCCCAGTGTGCGGCTCCAACAATCAGAACTACCAGAACGAGTGTTTCCTGCGCAGGGATGCCTGCAAGCAGCAGTCTGAAGTACTTATTACGTCAGAAGGCGCCTGTCCTGCTGGTATGTGCATTTACATTATGGCGCCTACACAGATGTATACACAAGCAAATACACTCACACACACACACACACACACACACACACACACACACACACAGAGGAGCACTGATGCCAACACACCCCTGCAGTACACATTGAACATTTACACAAACAGAAAATGCTCAAGTAAGAAGGAAACACTCACTGAACATTTCCTGCACAGTTGTCTGTAAGCATGCAGACGATAAACAGCAAGCTAGGATGATAGAAATGTAAACCAAATCCAATTTTAACATTTTATATGCAGTAGTACAAATTTCAGGCTTAACTATTATAATCATCAATACGTGCAAATGCTCCCAGTGGATGGGATTCAGTAATTACCGAGTGATGCATTACTTCAAAGGAATTACAAAAAATGCATGATGAAAAAATTACTAGAGGTGACAGACTGATGTAATTTTCCCAAGTTTAGTGTAACAAACAAAACTACAATGACAGTGACAAGTATTCTCATTGAACAGGTGAAGATTTCTTCATAGCCAAACAATGTCATCACAAGAAGCTGAAGACAGCATTTGACCAACAGGCCTGCTGAGCAATGCAGAGTTAAACAAGTTAATTATACAGTTTGTTTAAATTCAGCATATTAAACAGAAAGTAAAAGAAAGCTTGATAGCTATGACCTTTCATTATGCAATGTTTAAATAAATGTCAAAAGGCATAAAATGTAAATACTTGCCAAATTGTCATAGGTAGTTACTGTAACATTGTTGCCAAGAGGCATGCTCAGCAAAGCAGAAAATTGAATGACTGAGTCACACATCATCTTGATGGCCATTTCAATTTTTTTGGATTGTGTAGACATTTTGTTTTCTTTTATCTCCTTCAAAGAGTACTTGAATTTGTTCTGTAAGGGATCCAGTAAAGCCACTTGCATTTTTTCAAATATATACTTACTGTATGACTAATCGCTAGAATACAAGAAAGAATATATTTAGAAATGGTATGCTCACAGCTTTGTATTCACAAACAATGCATTAAATGTAATTCTCAGTGGCTCTTAAATTAACAAAACACACAGAATTTCATTGAAGTTTCACAGAATATTTACTATTTTTTTAAAGACCTGTTAGTTGTTTGTTGAGTTCAATTTAATTGATTCTCTGCTTAGCAAAGTCCACCTTATAGTTACAAGATACATTTTTACCCATGCTAGCAGTGGGGCTCTTGGGATGGCAATGTCAGTCCGTCCGTTGGTCAACCACTTTGGTCCAGACTGAAGTATCTCAACAAAATTATCTTTGAACTGACTTTGGTGATTCTCTGACTTTTCCTCTAGCATCATCAACAGGTCAAAAAAAATGTAACTATCCAATACTTTGTTTATGATCAAATAAAAACTAAGCCATCAGGCTCAATTGTACAGTGTTTAGTGCTAATGGGCAAATGTTAACATGCTAACATGCTAAATTGAGATGGTGACCGGGGTAAACATTATCTGCTAAACATCTGCATGTTTGCATTGTAAGCATGTGGCCATGCTGAGGTTAGCATTTAGCTCAAAGCACCACTTTAGCTAAAGTACAGTCTCACAGAGCGCTAGCAAAGAAAAATCTTGTAAAACCATTCCCAGTGCAAACATTCCTTTCACTGCGGTTCTTGCACTCCATCCATGTGAAGGAAGGAAGGTAAATACAATTACTATAGCTATATGATGATTGCATGGAAAGAGTCTCCTAAAAATTCTCCTTTTTTCAGCCATACCCAGTGAAATCGTTCCCATTGTCGCACCATCATTAACTGAATGAAAGAATGTAAATATTAATTAGCTTTGGGTATATAATGAATGTGCATCATGGCCTAATTATGGACAACACATCGGTTCAGTGGGCTCAAAAGAAACAGGTGAAGTGTTACGTTGACCTATAAATCTAACGGGCACACAGTATATGGTGGAAACTCTGGCACTGCTTAACTGTGATGCATAAATCCAGCCTTAGTACAGTATGTTTGTAGTAGAAATAGCTATTGGTGAGTCTTGGTTAAATCTGGACACTTTGGTTCAATCTTGTAAGATTATTATTATTTTTTTTTTTGTTTATGTTCAGTTCAGTTCAACTTTATTAGTCCATTAGAAAAAAACATACAACACAAACAAGGTACAATACATACATTAAAATAAAAAGAAAAACATTGCCACTTTTTTTATAAAAGACAGTTATACCAGTGCTTCCACGGGGGGTGACTGGTATCGTACAACACTAAGACTAGGATTTGAAAGCAGTATGATAATGGCATAATATGGCATAATCAAAATCATGAATAAACTATGTTTTAATTGCTGGCAAGCAGTCATGGTACAAACCCCCTCTGCTTCACGTCAATGAGTAATTAGGTTCTGTCTTGTTTTTATCATGTTTTTATATTTTTCAGCAGCTGCTTGACTTAGATTAATCCTAATATGTAGGAAATACACATTTTTTTGACTAACAGCTTTCTTTCTAAGAATATTGTTTCCTTTTCTATTCCCTTTCCATTGATGGCATCGCCTATTGTTTTCATCTTTCCATTCGCTGGAAAGAAAATGCACTCGGTGTAATTATCTTATTATTATTAACATAATTGGGCTTGCTGTTTGCTGATATAGTTTGGTGTTTAAGCTGCTGAGTGGGCGTCTTAGTCGGAAAAGGTCAGCCACTTCATTAGCAGTGTTGTGGAGAACATGTGCTGATCTTACGCAGTACTATAAAGTTAAAGCTTCTCGGTCATAAAAGGGTTTGTTATAATAATTCACTCTATAGGCAGTAGTAGAAATAAGATCCTCATTACTATATTTTCATCCTGATGACTGAGCACAAGCTGTGACTGTTTTAATTAAGACACATTTTTACCAATGTACAATATTTTTTTATCCTTTTAACACCCAGTTTCTTTGGTATACCCCGCCATGAATTCATTTCAGCATTCTTTTTGAAAATGACCACAGTGTCTGAAATGACTAGTTTAATCTAATGATACATACAGTATATTACGTGTTCATATTTATGTAACTTTTCATTGTACTATCAGTCCATGAAATGTAAGGCAGATGGTGATTTTTTCCCCTCTGGTTTTTATTTCATTAGAACATGTGTAATTAGGTTTGGCCTATGTAATGTGTTTAATCCTATGATGACAAATTCAAATGGATGAGCATATACTTCAGAAAAAGCATTCCCTGGCGCCCACAAAGGAATTCTTTCTGAATCTACCAATTAGTGAGTCATGTTCTGAATAATATGCTTAGTTGTGAACGAGTGAATCCACTGGCAAGGTGATGTTGGCTGTTTCTGAGGCATATGTGAATCACTGCTTAAGCTAAGATAGTTTTGCTGGTTTGAGTTGAGCAGTCGCTGACTCAGTTACCCTCAGTGACGGGGAGCTTGCAGAAGTCCATTAAAAGGCCCTTGAATGGGCTCAGCTCAGCAGAGGGAACATGTGGGGCTTGAGGTGGAAATGTTACTGCAGTAACAGCAGCGGTGTCTGTGTGCCAGTAGGCAGGGCTGAGCACAGTCACATGAAATGTCCAGCCTTTCTCTAAATTGCTTGTTTGTGGGTTGTGTGTGAGGTCCTTTTCAAGACATGTGATAGCGTAAGCCAGTGTGTGCGATATGACTTTGTGTATCTTTTGAAAGAGAAAGGGATAAAGACCCTTTTCTGTCATGCAACAAGCAGTACTTTTGAGAGCTTAATGCAGGGTTCAAACAAAGATGTTCTTGTGACGCAGTCTTGTGACAGACCATGACAGTAGTTCTATATTTATCTATTCAGTGTCTCATGTTACACTTAGCTGCACACTTTATTCTGGCATTTATCCAGAATAAGATCACAATAAACAACTATACTTCCCACTCCAGGGCCAAGCAAAGTGTTCATTTCAGTAGAGTCTGATTTATTACAGACAGTGAGCTTACTCACTCTTTTTTCTAAGTACAGCACTGTGTTTTTTTTAATACTACATTTTAACCCCCCCCCCCCCCCCTAAATATGAGTAATTTTGTGGCTTCAAGTAATTTTAGTGTGGTTATGTAGTTATATTTGGATGGGGAAGAGTGATGAATAAAGGTTGAAAAAATATTTCTAACTTTGTTGAATAAGATGTGCTCTCAGTTAATATACAACTGAAGCAGTGACTGAGACAAACAACTAAATGAAAGTGCTGTGTCCCAATGCCTTACTGATTGCATACCGTATGCAGTGCACTACACATACTACACAAAAAAAAAAATCTACATATTTTAAAGAGGCGTATGCGATTCTGGAGAAATCCAACACCATGACAAATACCATGACATAGAGCGAACAACCACACAGCAAGTAATGGAACTAACGTTAGCGAGGTTGTGGGTTAGCAAACTGTCGCTACAGTTGCTGCTAAGCTAACAGCCAGAGAGGACGAGACGTTTCCCAGAGCCAGCACAGCAGCTCCAGACAGCGATACTCACAACTCTCCTGCTACTGTAGCTAACATCACAACAGCAGCATATCTTGGCAAACTAGAAAGTAAGCTGAATGTCCATGGGCAAGTCATTGAACGTTACCTGACACACAAATCATGGCTGGAATGGTGTTGTGTGGCTCGGGCCGAGACACTTTGTTTGTTTCCCATTTACAGAGCCAGGGCTGTGTTTTTCAGCGCACACACTGAACGGACAGCTAGCGGACGGTGAGGAGATATTCGCTGAATTTGACAAAAAGGATTAGAATCGCATACCCCACCTGTAACTGTTTTATACTAAAAGTAAATGATACAATGATACATGCGCTGAGGCAAGTCAGTCAAACTGCAACTTTGCAATGTCACTGCAAATCAAACTAAACAGACAGCAAAATGTTTTTCCAAGGATTTAATAGTGTTCACAAAGCTGTTTTATCACAATCCACAGTTTTCCACAATCCACACATTTTTTTCTAGCTGTGAGTAGCTCCTCCATTTTATTTGTGTTTTGCATTGTGGTAGAATAGTGTCCATGAACAACACATTCAAAAATCATGACCTCACAGCATGACTGATGTGCTGGCTTGGCTTTATCACACATAGACGGGTGTTCGGCCACCACGAGCCTCCTGTACAACCTGAGTGCTCCTTGTCATAGATTCTCTGAACTCTACTGAAGGGAAGAACAACATTTCCCTCATTTGAAGATTTGATGATGGTGGTGTCATGGTGGTGCTCTGAAATCTGCAATAGGTATTCATTTGGGTTCACATTTGGTGACTGTGAAGGCCATTCACAACATTTTCAAACTCATCAAACCATTCAGTGACTGCTTGTGCCCTGTGTGGAAGCATCTGCATTCATTATGTTTGCCATCTCATTTATTCAGGGTTTTTTTCATAACGTGAGCATAATTGGAATCTGTTTGTGGTAGCTTCCAAAGGCCAAAGGCAGCTAGAAAACATCTCTCCCAGGAGGTGGAGAGGTTTCAGTGCAAAACGAATGCACTCCTTAAAAAAATAAAAAATAAAAAAAATATTTAAAAAATTGAAAAATAAAAAAAATACATTTAAACTTTTCTCATTTAAATACAGTTTTCAGTGAAGTATTTGTCATACCGACAAGCTATTATTAGATAACGTGAACGTCAAAATTTTAATCAATTTTAATATCCACCAAAGCAATACAATAATAAATCAAACCACTCAATTTTTTTGTTGAATTAGGTCTAGTGCTATCTTATATGGTTTAAATATAATTGATAATTGACAGACTGAGTGATTAAAAAAACAAAAACATTCTAAATACAGTTAATTTAAAGTCATAAAATCTTCGATATTATTAAGATATCTAACGGAAGAATTACAAATGCTTGCTTTTCATTTGAAAGTTAAACACATGAGATTGCAATGTGGGAGCTTTATTACATAACCAAGTGTTACACACAAACCTTTCATGTGGAAAAGTAGGGCAGGCAGTTACTTCTGAAGTGTTTCCTCTCTGCTCTCTTCACCACTTAGCCATTTAGTTGATACTCTCAGCTGAGCTAACTTAAACTGAGTGCAGCCGTTGAAAATGTTAAAATATCTCGAATACCAGCGATACATATACTAATAATAAGGAATGCAAGTGTCAAAAGTACTTTACCCAAGCTGTACATGTACTGCCACAAACCCTCTTTCTCTCTCTTGTTCTCTCTCTCTCTCTCTCGATCTCTCCCTGTCCTCCTTTCCATTTCCATCTTCCAAAATCCCATTAGCGGCAACAGTACACAATGTAATGGATACATGTCAGCTCGCCAGTGCCAGTACTTGTTTCCCTTGCCGTGGTGAAAATTGTCATGAGGCAGGCATCTCTGGGGTAGGTTTGGATGTAGAGTTCATAATGTAACTTTGACTCTTCACTCGTCATATTAGTAGATCAGTGTCAAAAAACAAGGAGTCCTGCATTGTTAATTTTGAGAAAATAATATAACCACAAGGTCCATTTAGTAGCTGTTCTCAAGATCACATGATGTTCAGCATATGGAGTTTACACTGGTGTCATGGAATTGTAGATGTTCAAATGTCAGTTTTTTTTCTTTTTTTTTTTAGCATTTTTAAGGACTATTACGTAAGTCTGAGTTTTAAGACTTAAATCTGCAATAATTTATTTTTGTGACAATAACAAGCTGTAAACAACAACAACAATGACTTATTATTACCTAATGCCAAACATATTTGACGCAGAGAAACATTAACATTAATGTGTGACAATATGCTTCTAGTCACCTGATGAATGTAAGTTCAATATTCACTCTCCTCTTACCTCTGTTTTGGTCTCCACCAACTCCTGAGGGAAATATTTGTCTCTTTAGCTGCTAAATGCTCCACTATGTTCACCAGCTTAGTCATTAACAGTGTTTGCCATTTGGTGCTGAGCAGGTAGTGTACAATGGGTTTTTAGAGCTTTCTCGCTGAAAACAGCTGATTTCCTATACTTCATATGAAGCAGCACTAGTTATTCATATTCCCTATTTGATTTTGAATCTTTACATAATTGTGACCCATCTCGTTACATTGCCAGGTCTCTTCTTGTGGTTACTGTACATGACGGCCCTGCAGGATCCTTCTCGATGTTTACCAAACCAAACAGCCACCTGACAGCACAGTTTTGTGCTCTTATTAACCCTCTTGGATGCTGCTGAGGCCAAGAGGCCAGACATTCCAAACAGTAAACAGGAGGCCTGCTGAGGTGCCAGTTTCATGCTAAGTGATGGCGCTGAGGCATAGACATACCACAGCCTTCTATTTTTTGTCTCCAAGGAAAAGCATCTTGTAATGACTTCCATAGAAAAGTGTGCACATCATGCACAATATTATAACATAGAGGTTTAGATTTGTGACATCTTACAAAGTGAGGTATTTTAGCCCATTATTGACTTTTTCTATGTAACATCTGTCAGATGGAGAAGCAAATTTACATTTCATTCCAGTCTTTACTATCTCCATGTCACTAACAGATAAGGAAGTTCTGATTTAGAAGTCGATATCAGGAAGAGAAAAGCTGATTATCAAAGGATGGTACCACTTTCCCAGTAAGGAGCATTAGCTTAGTGAAACAAACCAAACCGTCTATTTTAAGTTAAATAGCGTTAACACAGCATTTTCCAACTCAGCTCACAAAGTGAGCAGTATAACTTCCAGGAAGTCATTAAATGGGAAGGTGGGCGAAGGTTTAATTGACACATTGTTAAAATGTTGATGACATGTTTAATCACCATTTTGTCGCTGTGCAATCCCTGAGCACCGACAGACGACAGCAGCCATATGTTTGGCTGATGATTTAAGAAGCACACTCTGGGTTATCAGTAGACCCAGAGCTAAATGAGAATCAGTGTAAAGGTGTCAGTATAATCTCACATACAGTACAAGTCATCAATGCACCACTAATTCTCTGTGTACAAAAAATATATGTCTCATCAGTGCTAATTAGTTGCAAATTCTATCTAAATTCAAGTACTATCAAGTAATGATAATCTAATACATTATTGATTTCACTTTGCTTGCTCTCCTGCAGGGAGGTCAGAGGTTAAGATGAGCTACAGAGCAGCACCCCAGAGGGGATTCAATGTCTTTCTCAAGGACATTTTAGGTTAGGTCAGCCCTGTCGTCAGACTAGAACGTCAGTGTTGGATGATGATTCTGCAAAATCCTAGATTACCTCTCAACGCCAACGTTTTTAAAATTGGTGCTTTATGCAATATCTGAGCATGGCAACTGTAGTATCGTTAAGATCAGGAAAATAATGTGGTTACGGTTAATAAAAATGCAAACGTTAATTGCAGGTCTGTAATGCCCATTCACACCCCACCACCTCCACACCCTTACTTTCCGCCTCGGTACATAAATGGCACACTACTTCCTGCACTGGCACTGTACGTTGGCATTGGACATAAATCGTGCCATGCAGAATCATCTAGGATGCATATAATTCTCAGGAAAACTGGGCTGATTGGGGCTTACTTCAAAGCCCCAACTCACTTCTGAGATTCCAATTTGGGATCTTTGTTCTATCTAGAAAGCTAAGATAGCAAAGATTCTTGCAGAATCCTGGGATCAATCAACCCCTGTGGTCAGTAGAAACCCATGTTTCCTACTGAGTTGAAAATGCTCCCATGAAGTTATGCTTTGATGGAGCATAATATCAAAGGTGTCCCAGACAGCTACTGTAGCCTTTAAAGCTGCATATAGAAGATTTTTGTAGAAATCAAATTCAGAATTGAAATTCAGATTTGTACATTAACATCACAAAATGTGAGGAAATAATCTGCCTTTTGTTGCTGCTGGAAATATTCCACATGGGTTGTGTTTGCGAGTGTGTGTTTACTGCATACGTATGTGCATTCACGCATTGGAGGGATTTTAAGGTTTTGTACAAAGAATGAAGTGGTACTAACAGGCTACTGGCCTGTGTCACAGACTGTGTATCACAGAAAAACCAATGACCAAGTGTTCACAGTAAAGAGAGCCCATTAGAATATGAGTGTTTTTACAAGGACCCACCCCCAGGTAGTTTGATACACAAAACCGCCTGCCATGCAGACTGTCAACAGTACAGCAGCCATATATTCTACTGAAGCTTTCAAGTCTTATTTACAGTAGAAGGTGGTAATGTGCAAGCAGGTAGTGATGTGTGTGTGTGTGTGTGTGCAATGCAGTATAGCCTCTGGTGTAAGCAGCACAGTAGGGTTAATAACAGCTCCTTCTATTTGCACTCTCCTCTTCTAATCAATCGCTCCAAAACTGAAAAAAAAAATCACCTCAATCATCCATTGTCAATGGAGGTAACCATTTTTTGTTCTCTTGGCACCCCTCCCCTGCTCTCTCACTGTCTTCAGTGCCTCTCACAAAATAGAATTGTGTGGTATCTCCTCTTTGTGACCCTTCATTTGGCAGACAAGCAAGCAGAAAAGTAAGCTTGTGCCTATCTCTCTTGCCATTTTGTTCTGTTTTCTAATGCCAGCCTCGCTCCTCAAACCTCTGCCCTTGTACAGATACTAAAGGTTTTTTATTGATCTCCCATGAACCCCTTCTGACTTCAGCCTGATCCTTCAAGCTAAGCCTTTTCATGAAACACTGCACATTTAGTGTCCCACATGTTCCAAGGTCACTGAAAGTCTGCAGATTTAAAAGGAGGTAAGACAGAGGAGGGCAGTTTTTGTAGAGGGTGTGCATGGAGATTTTTTTCCAACATTGAAGGTGCCCTGTGGAGTTTTCTTCAAACAAAGTTTCTATTTACATTCAGTGTTACTCAACAAAAAGCATTGTGTGTATCCTCAAGATCTCACAAATGTGTTTTATTTATTTACTTCCTCATGAAACGTTTGCAAAGCCAATTGTTTGAATATTTTAAATTGTGCATTGTTTACATGTTTGTTAGCAGGCAGTCTTCTTCTTCACTGCGTTTGTTGGAGCATTGTTATGCATCTTTGCACATTAACGTCACCAATGACCGATCAGTGAAATAGTGTGAAACCGGTGGCAGGAATATGTATTGCGTTACCCGTATGTGCATGTGCGTGCCAGCACATCGTCCTGTGTGTGCACAAATCTGTTTTTGTTCACTATGATTTATGCATACAGTCGTTCTAACCTGGAACCTTGAGAAAACATAAGGGTGGTGGCCTTACAGGGCACTATAACAAAATCAGAGAGTGTTTCTATTGTGAAAGATCAATCCTTTACTCTTCCATTCATTATGTTGCAGTTACACTAGAATTAGCTTCTGCTTTGTTTCACTCAAGAAAGGACATTTGCTTTCTCTCTTAAATTGATTTGTTGTTACCTTGGAAACAACTACTCTTCCTGTGGTCCATATTGAAATATACAGTATAATAAACAAAGGTTTACTTACATTTCATACAGTAAATATAACAATAATATATAACAATATCACCATTACACCAAATGCTTTAAAATCACATCAAAACCAAACATATGACATATAAAAAATAAAACAATAGACAGTAAAACATAAAAAACGATACAATTAAAATTTATTTGAACATATTTTGCATATTTATCTTGTAGGCCTGTCTTTAAAAATAACCACTTTAGTTGTTTCTCAAAAACCTTTTCACTAGATTCCTGAAATATGAAGTATGGCAGACTATTCCACTGATATATGGCTGTAAACATAACTCACCTGCCTTTTTTGATAATTGTGGATACTTCCAGAAAATAATATTTTTGAATACAAATAATATGGTTGTTTTAGAACTATTATACTACTAAACAAAGTTAATTAAAGACTACATCTTCAAGCCATTTCCGATGTTCAGATCTATTCTGCACCACCTGAAGTTTCTCTAGCTCTCTTTTTTGAATCCTTTGACCAGATTAATGAGCCGTAATCCAGATGAGACAATACCATGGCTTGTATAACCTGCAAGATGCAACT
Organism: Siniperca chuatsi; assembly: GCF_020085105.1. Classification (NCBI taxonomy): domain Eukaryota; kingdom Metazoa; phylum Chordata; class Actinopteri; order Centrarchiformes; family Sinipercidae; genus Siniperca; species Siniperca chuatsi. The sequence continues at coordinate 5,820,136 of NC_058053.1, read as the reverse complement.
TGCCATAAATCATGAGGAGCATCTTATACTAGATACTCCTCTTCCCATTTTGCTGCTATATTATTTGTATGAAAGTGCTCCGTATCTGGCAGTGAGTGCAAGGACTGGGATAGGGGGTAATGAAAAGGATGTATCATTTACAACTTGTAGAATGCTATTGTTAGCCTGCTAGTCATGCTGACTCCAGCAGCTTATGCTTGCAAGTCTTTTTGTAAAAGTGTAGAAATACATCAGTTCTGGTCTGACTATGGCTTTACTACTTATACAGTAAGCCAACCCTCTTGTTTCACTTAGTGAAAATATTTCTGGGCAGCTCCTTACTACTATTGCTGTCTGCTACAGTGTATTTTTATACTACCACTTCTACTTTTACCAATTCTACATCTAGCTGTAACAAAGTCACCATTAATCATAACACAACAATTCAGGTGTGAGATAAGATGTCATGGTTGTTGAAATAGACAAAATGAATAAAGTTAGTTGGAAAGTTTGCTAATTGAGAAAAAGGTGCACGGACACCAGGTTTTCAAATCAGTTTGTAGTAACATGTAGATCAGCTAATTCAACACTTAAGTGCTAGTTCATTAAGAAGCATTTAGTCCACCCACAAGCTTTTTTTTTTTTTTACAGAACAGTTAGCTCCAACTGCACTATTAAAGTGACTGAATTATGCCATTAAAAATAAGACAAAAGCAAAACATATTTTTCAAAAAAGTTGAATTTCAAATTTTCCAGTAAAACAATCATTTTCATTTTGGAGGCAGCCATGAGATTCTGACTGGTTGCTTTGAGAGTTACTTTCTCTTGGCACAGCTGACCGTCTGCTGCATTGACCTCAACAAAGCATCACACTGGAGGCATGTTTTTATCCTGTCACAAATGTATTTCATTGAACCAAAGCTTATGTCATTAAAGTATCAGGACAGCTTGCTGGTCACACTCCTTGTGTTTTAAGGCTGTGATGGCCCCAATACTCCAGTTAGTGTGTGCACCTCTTCTTATAAACCCTCCTCACATGGGTATTCATATGGAGCTGAGCTATTATCCCCCTACAGTCCTCTGAGGCCCTGCATCTGGTCTCTGGCCTGGGCATTTTAATAGATCAAGTTACATGGTGCCTGTTCTTCGAAGTGCTTATCACTATCCCTTTCACAGCCATATTGTTAAACAATTCACTAAGCTCAATGTGTTTGAGGGAGCTTTACACAGATTCAGTGGGAAAGCCATGGAGAAGGAGTCGCTGAAAAACAAACACATTGACAACTGGAAACGCAGTGCCTTCCCGCAGTTCTACCAGGGAAGGTCCACAGTTGGAGGTGTTATCATCAATGTACTGCTGTAGAATGGGGTAGATGCATGCTGCTCAAAGCCTCAGGGCATCCTCACTATCATCTCCTTTCTGTTTCCCTGCACTTTTTTAAAATCTGACTCTCAGTATCACTTTCTGCACCATCTTTAGAGAAATCTCGTCTCGCTCAAGCACCCACAAGCACACAAAGTGTCTTACTCTTAACACACATACACTCACAAGCAGATATTCACATTGGCCTAGACACACACTTACATATGCAGACACACTGGCTTATTCAGCGAATGTCTGTGGCTGAGCCTCTGGTTAATAACTGTGTTTGTTCTCCTCTGCAGATGCCGGCTCAGGATCAGGAGACGATGGTAAGACTACTCACCTCCTCCTCCTCTGTTCTAACTCCACATGCACTGCTTTTTAATGTGTTTTTCTGTGCCCATTGTTTTCCTCCGCTGAAACTATGTTTGCAACCCAGTAGCATTATGAACAGACATGTCTGTAAACCCAGACAAATTCAGCTTATTGAAAGAAAATTTGATTATTCATGGCCCTAAACACTATGTTATGCATTGTTGAACAAACAAACAAGATTGACTTGAATGTACAATATCATTAAACCATTAAAAACATCCAAATGTAAATATACTAACATAGTGTTAGGTTGCTACTTTTTAATTTCATTTCATTTGTAAACCTTATTGTTTTATTTAAAGCTGCTATAATCAATATCTTTATATATCTAATGGACCACATGATTACTTGCATGTGAAAAGGGTGTAAATGATGAATCCACAGATAATTATCAGCCAACTGTGCAGTTCCCCATAGCCCCATGTTGTGGCTTGACTGCCCACAACCTTAATGTTTGGATTCAGTCTCACCGCTCTCATGATGTGTTTTCAGCCGCAGCAGGCAGCTGTTTTCAGCAAAAAAGCTTACACTGTACACGACCTGCCCAGCACCAAACAACAAACAGACAAAGTCAGCATCTAGCTGGTGAACATAGTGGAGCTTTTTGGAGCTAAAGAGCCAGATATTTCAATAAAGGATTGGTGGAGACTCTCTCTCTCTCTCTCTCTAAACCTCTCTCTCTCTCTCTAAACACGGCAGCGGCAGATGGCCACCCACCATTGAGTCTGGTTCTGTCTTAAAGGAAGTTTTTCCTTGCCACTGTCACCAAGTGCTTGCTCATGGTGGGATTTGTTGGGTCTCTGTAAATAATATTATAAAGAGTACGGTCTACCTGCTCTATAGGAAAAGTGAGAACTTCTGTTATATAAACAAAATTTAATTGAATTAATCAGGTGGACACAAACATGACCCCATATGAATGCCAATGTGGCTCCATATCTATCTATTTTAGCAAATAGACAACTATTTGCTAAAACGTTCGGCATAGCAACTTTATAATGTGATAATATGTCAATGTTGTGTTTACAGCTGGATTCCACCACCCCCTAGTGGTAATTTCCTTTACCTAAATGAATACATGAAACAGACATCAGTTTTTATGAATATTATTTCAGCTTTCTAATTTGATACCAGATGTGACAATTATCAAGCAACAAAGGAGCTTCCTCTACCAGCCAACATTCTAAACATTAACATGCTCTAGCTATGTAACTAAATTAAACTTAAAACAGCAAAACCTTTTCAGCCACAGCATTCTTTGTTTTGCTCTGTCTATATCAGTACACATTCCATTGCTTTATTAGATTTTGTCAAATCTACTAGAGTTTTGAAAATGGTCTTTGCTCACAGCTGTGGCAGTAAATGATAATGTAACTGTGACAGAAAAGTATAATAATGAAAATAAAGGCTTGTGATGGATTTTCTGTCAAGTCTCAGCAAGATAATTTTCACATCATCCTGAAATTTATGGCCTGGAAAGCAGGAAATTATTTGAAAAACTGAAAGTATGGTTTGGAAAATGGTCAGCAGTTACACAACTTTTGTTGTTTTTCACTAAAACATGCAACATTATTGGCACAGTCCTCTTGGGATTCCTAATCTCAAACTGATTAATTTGACTAAGGTTTTTCTGTAGTACAACTAGGAGGCCCAAAATACAAATCCACTTATAAAAAACATGTGTACTGCCTCTTAAATTGTCCCACTGAAAATACTCAGGCCTAGTTTCAGAAAGATTTGTAAAGACAGTGCAGACCACATGTGTTACAGGAACCTCTTCTCTTCAACTTTCTCATTTAGGATTGTTCAAGTGTTTTCTCCCTCTCACACTGCTGAATGAAAGAGAGTAACAGTGGCTGTTTTCTCAGAATGAGTGTGGATAGCAATGCAATTAATAAACACTGGAGCTGAAAGAGGATGCAAGTTTGGAGGAGGTGATAAGTGTATGAGAGTTTATTGTAATATGATTGGGATTGCGAGTGACTTTTTGCGAATAACTTTTGTGTGAGTAACTAATCATGTAAAACCTCCAGCTGATTAATAATGTGTCATTCAACTAAGACTCTAATTTGTTGCCTAATTGACTAACAAGACTCAGCTCTAACGTCAGAGCAGACAGTACACACTCAGTAGTCAAGCTCATCTGTCAGTGCATGTTTGAACGCATTCATATATTTACTCTCGTCCGCCTCTGTCTGTCCTCCTGTGTGTTTACCCATGCAGTTCCTTCATTAACTCTCACGCATGGAGCTTCACCAAGCATATATGAGAGAGAGATTGGAAAAGAGATTAGTCCCCAGAAAAAGACGGCGTACAGGCAGATGAACGAGCGGAAATGAAACTGGTACTAGGTCAACCAGAGAGAGGGAGAGGGAGAAGGAGAGGGTGGGGGGGTGGTGGAGCAGGGTGGACAGAGAAATGGCCCGAGGAAAGTCACAAAATAGATAACAGAACTGTGGAAACAGAAGGCGAGTGATTCAGAGATGAAGGGAGTGAAAGAGGGCAGGCAACAATAAGATGCATGAGGAAGAAGAAACAAAATGAAACATACATTTTCATATACTGTTTGTTTTCCAAACACTATTCAAAACATTTGCTGTGCTTTACATTGAACTTTATTATTTGACAAGCATCCTTATGACACAGCAGAGTGAGAAGCATGAGCATTAGCACCATGCTTTGTTTCCTTTTCTTTTTATTCCATCAAGTAATGCCATGTAAGCTGGGTCTAACTCTGTGCTGTGTTGTAGACAATGATCACACTTCCCAGGAGTGTTTCAGTGTTTTATTGCAAGACACCATTATAATTTCCCTGCAATTGTAAAGAAACAAAGCAGTTACATGGTTGCTCTTGTATATATACACTCGGCGTCGTAATGCACAATCTAAGGACCCAAATGCAGAACACAAGGAAGTGGTAAACTGGATGGTAGTAGCAACAATCTTCATTATAATACGGCAAGCAATCACTGGTAGAAGAGTGTTCTTCCAGAGCGGGCAAGTCCGGTGTGGTCCACTATAGCCAGTGAGGACGTAGTAGGCCCAGTCCGTGAAGAACCGACTGGGCGCAGAGGACGGAGACGGTGAGTGTTGGTTCTGGGTTTGGCCTGTGTAGCGTGATAGGCAGAACAGGCAAGGCAGCTGGCTCGTGTAGCGTGGCAGGCAGAACTGGAAGGTAGCTTTGCAGAGATCAGAGTGGACACGGTGGCTGCGATCACCAGCAGGGGATAACTTGGTGTACAGAGACGATCCGGCGCTGGTTGTATGGTAGAGCCAGGTAGATATACTGTGGAGACTGATTGGATGATGAACGTCAGGTGTGCCGGTGATCAGCAGCAGGAGGGAGAACCAGGGAGCCCCGCCCAGGCCAGTACACACACACACACACACACACACACACACACTCAGCAGAGGACAGACAAGGAACACAGGGAGACGAGAGCACACTAGAGCACACAAGGATAGGGAGAGAGATGTGGCTAACTATGACACTCTGTGCCTTCCCAGGTTAATGTCTAGAATGAAGAGACCATAATTTTGCTCTAACAAAACAAAAAGATAAGTCAAATTCTCATAAAATAAATAAATAATCAAATTATTACAACCCTCTGAAATTTTTTTAAATAGCCTTGTATAAACATATAACTTACCTGCATTTGACCATTCGCTAAACCCCTCCCCCAAATCCATTTCCAATCATAGCTTAGAAGAACCAAAAAAGTGTAAGGAGTGGATTGAACAGTGTATTTGACTGCTCTAACATAAGCTGCAAATGTCACAGTAGCACATCCACTGTGTAATATGTATATATTAGCAATATTTAGTGTATCAATGTATCAAGTGTAAGAAAAGAAAAATATAATATCACAAGTGTTACCTGTAACCTTCAAAATAAAAGTCTCAGCTAAATTCACATACGATTTTACATGAATGTATAACGCAACAACATACAGACTACTAAACATGGCATTTAAAAAAAATGATTGATGATGAAAAATGATTTGTCATAAAAAAAAAAAAAAACAAGAGCAGCAGAAATGGCCAGTGAAGCATCAGGCAGGGAAAGGGTGAAGAGTTTAGTGTCATTATGCACATTAAAAAAGGCTGTCGTCCTGTTAAAAACAAGTGAGAAAGGTTTTCTTTGAATATCCCCAATGAAAGCTCATTATTAATGCTCATCTTTGGAGACCTCTGGGTGGTTTAAAGTAGAAGCTTGAGAACTGTCCTTATTCTCAAACTGTCAGATAAATGTGATGAATCGATTATTCAGGAAGAAAATAGACAATTAAGAAAAAATTGCTTGGGGGCAGAGAGGGTATTTGTGCAGTAGAAGAGTGAGAGGCGAAGGAAGAGGGCAAGGACAGGAGGACAGGAAACACAAACACACCCTATAAAGATAGAATCATAGCAGAGGTCAAAATAGATGGAGAGATACAGTAGAAGAGTCGGAAGGGAAGGAGGAGGGGAGTTGGCAGAGGTGGAGAAAGTGGAGAGCTGCTGGTGTTTTATGAGTAGGGAAGAAGGTTAAAGAAAGTGGTTGTAAAAGGCGGGTTGGACTCCTATTGAGGAAACCAGCAGGGGAGAGCCATCCTGGTAAAAATCAAATGTATTTTAATGGCTAATGATAAATCTACACACATAAAGCTCAGGTCAGCTGGGCAGTTGCCAGTTTCATTGGCTGTATTTGTGTGTATGAATGTGTGTGTGCAGGGTGCAGGCTAGCCACGATGCATGTGTGCATTTATGCTTGTCAGAGTGTCTTCTCTTGTGTGTTTGTGTTTTTTATCTGATAAGTGAGACTACAAGTCAACTGGGCAGGGACCCTTAGGACATCAGTCTGGTCACATGGCCCCTTGAGTCAGAATCAGACATTTGTCCAAATCAAATTGTACAGTGGAGAAATTGAATTGAACTCACATGATCATGGAGGGACAAAGGAAACCAAAGCCTTAAACCAGAAATGATTTCTGTGGCTCTCAACAAGTCTTACGTACGTACATACGTACAAGTATATTTTTAAACAAAACTACAGTAAGGGTCTACAGTCATGCTAGCAGCTCTGTGAAGCTGTAATACTCATTGTAAAGAAAAGCAAACTGCAAGAGAGATACAAGTTGTGTGTTGTTTGGAAGACTTTTCACTCTTTGCTCCCACTGGCAGGAGTTGGAGGTGGGCAAGAGACATGTTTTGTTTAGATATCAAAAACATCTTTATTTTGTTAAGCGTTTACTTTGACTTTTATTGTTTCATTAAAATAAGTAAATTCAAAGACTTTTTAACTGAACATTCACAAAGTAAATACATACAATAAAAACGTATGATCCACAGTCAGTACATACATTTTCTTGCGGATGCTGTGGTATTTGACACTCTCTCGGTCTTTCCCTTTATCACACATCTTTCCCTTTATCACACAAATAAATATAGGTACCAGTAACACACAAAAGTAGCCCACTGTAGTGATACATAGAAAACTCCCTGCACTTGTCCAGAACCATGCATCGACAAGAGATAAAGTCAGCTCCACTGACCAGTCCACAGCTGAGACAGATGGGAAACTCAAACATTTTGAAAGTATTTGGTTGTAAACCAAAGAAACTCTTTGGAGAGAAAACTCTGAACCACAAATGTCAACCACATGGTGGCACTAGAGGAAAAGTCAAGGGATCATCAAAGTGATTAGGATTAGGGCTGGGTATCTGTACTCAAGACCTGTAATGTATCGACTGATACCTGCATTGATCCTTTTTGTACCCAGATCTAGAAAAAAGGACTATTTATATGGTTTCATTCAAATTAATTTGGATGGGGAGGAGTGGTGGCACTGAATGCTTCCATTCACATGATGGGTATCGAATGAAGTAAAAAAAAAAAAAAAAAAAGTAATCGATATCGGTAAGTACTCTATTGTTATCGGTATCACTTTAAGAGTACTGGTACGATATGGTACGATACTCAGCCCTAATTAGGATTCATCTTCTGGGAACCATTAATGTTGGTATAAAATTCAATGGCAATCCATTTATTAATATATTTTAGTCTGGACTGGCCAACCAACATTGCCATCCCTAGAGCCTCGCAGCTAGTGTGCAGCAAATTAAAGGTTTAAATGCATTAAGTTGATCATATCGAATTACCAATTCAGCAACTGAGAAGTTTCGGAAAGTCAAGGGATGTTATTATTAGGAATTAATAATCACCTGAAGTAATTTAGCTATCATACCAATGTTGATGGGATATCCAAATTTTTATTTAGGTTTCATAATTGTTCTTATTAAGCTAGAGCATCAAACCCCAGACGAGAAATGTATCTGTTGTTTCACCTGAGTTTTGACTGAGCAAGGCAGGCGTTGCCCTGGAGGGCACAGGAGAGTGCCATTCCTCTGGGGCAGTCTGTGGTCGGATGACTTTGGATCGAGTCAGATCTCTTCTTCCATAATCAGGCTGATGACATTCGGTTGTGATGGCAACGAGTTGTATGAGCGTCTGCCAGCTATTGGCTGAGTTTAAAGTTTATTACGGTCTTCGTTAGGACTCGGGTGCTGCAGCAGAGTGGAGCAGGCTTCTTTACCCTGGTAGCAGCAGTTTAGAAGTGCTGCAGTTTCTTTGCTTAAGAGTTAGGTCTTTGAGTTGCTGTTGCTTCATCTTTCTATCTCTCTCTTTCTCCTTCTTTGCACCATGTGGCTGGTGCATAAAGTCCAAAGTTTCTTTGTTTCTGACTTTGTCATGTTAGATCTCAGAAATGGCACAAGCTCCTTTTAACAGGCTTCTTTCTTTCAGAGTTGTTGGACGTCTGCATTTTTCCAACATGTTCGGTGCACTTTCGGTTCCTCAGCGGGTCAGTTGAAGTGAGCTGGGCCTCCCCATGTTCCGTGCGTGTTTCGGTTGCTGTGTGGGTCGTTTGAAGTCAGTGGACCTCCCCCACAGGTGTGTCCGAGGTCTACTGAAGATGGGAATATTTTTATAAGTGCAGAGGAGAAGAGCGCAGGACGTACAGGCCGTGGGCAAGAAGTTTTCTCTTGTCTTAAAGTCTTCTGTGAGAGGGGGCGGGGTTGTTTGTGTTCAAGGTGTGGAACTTCACTCCACTCCCACCACTCCTATCTTATCATAATTCTTTCTAATAAATTAATACATTTTTAAGTTTAATTCTCCCATGTTAAAGCTTTGTCTCGTCAGTTGTTGGAAAGCAACACACACTTTTATAAATAAAACAGATAAAAAGTTATCCACTTATAAGTAATTAACAGACAATTAAATGTCATACATGATAATACATGTTACATCTGCTATTATGACAACGCACCATATATAGGCTATACACACATATCTGCAACAGTAAATGCAATTGTAAAATAAAATCACACAAATTAAATGTCCATATATTTTAGCAATCTTTGACTCTCAGGATGTCTTTTGTCTTAAAGTCTGTGAGAAGCATACACAAGGAGTTATTTCTTCTCCCTAATAGACAGACACAGCACTCTCAGCATCTGCTCTCGGCAGAGATGACATTTCTACTTGCATTTTATCTTATTGAAGGCTATGATCAAATAATTTCTTGTGTAAATGCATATTTACATTTCCAGTTTCATTAGCTATTCAAAGAGGCTAAACACATCATAGAGTCTATGACAAGTGGAGTGAGGATAAAATAAGGCTATCATAACACATCATAATAGGCTAATATGTAACATCCAATAACCTTAGGTATGTTTAATTGATTAATATTAAGGTTAAGACAACAAGAGATCAGTTGGAAATATTCTTAGCAATATCTCATTAGAGGTCAAAGCAAGGTCTTACACTAATGAAAACCGTATCCTAAATTATTACACATGATGTCCAAATTATTATGGGTGTTCTGAAAGAATGGTTTTGTTAATACAGAAAATGGTGATCCATACTTTGTATGACATCATATTAATTTATTTACATAAAGATAAGTTCCTGTTAACAGGGTCTATTGCTGTTTGTCGGCATTGGCATGACAACATCAAGTTCCACACTCTGAAATATCTTTCCATAGAGAGTCCAGCCTGTTAAAATTTTTGTTTGCCAACCAGTAACTTTAATTATTCACTATCTTTTTATAATACCTAAATGTACTTTAGGTCTGTGCTTTCTCTGTGGCTTTTTCAATTCAATATTAAATATGTACTTTTTGACAAATCCTCTAGTAGACCTAAATTAGTCCAAAATAGAACCAGCTAGAATACTGGTTAGGAGCCAGCAGGATACTCCTGCCTCCACCCCCAAAGTCAAAGATTTAAAATCTGTCATGCTCTGTGAGCTACTGGCATTAAACTGACCTAATTTCACTGCAGTTTCGAAGGGTAACTCTTATCTAAATGAAGTGCTTTGTCAAGGTCAAAACAGTGTCCCGTAACTTATCAGAGCCATTTTTCAGTTTGAATGGTAAAAAACGACTCCATTATGAGTCCTTAGCGGCAGGGAGAGAGCATCGGGACTGTCTGCAGTCTAATTACCAGTATTTATGGGGCATTCTTCTAAGTGTTTCTCTGTCTTTTCTGCTACCTGATTTCCTTTGTGTCTCTCTCTAATTACTTGCTGAGCTTTGTTTAGGCTGAGACTTTTTAAGCACTAGTCCTTCAGTACTATCAAAAGCATATACATGTATATTGGTATATTCATGTGCACATGCACCACACCCTGTCTCCACTCTATATTTTACATTTACTTTTCTGAGTGTTGACTAATGAAAAGATAAAGACTGCGCTTGGCTTAATTGAAATACAATAGCCTGATTGGGGTAATTAATCTAATGATCAGACCTACAACACTATGGATTTGCAAGCACTTCATTAATTTGAATTAAGGATGAGGCTCCACTATCGTGCAATTATGAATTCAATTTCAATTGATCTCCCTTGGTCAGTATGCAGCAATGCACAAAAATGGTTATATGAAGTAGCACTCCACACTATTATTTTATTGACTCTCCAAATATTTTCAAGCAATATATTCAATCAAAAGCCTAATGCTCCTGTATTAGGCCTAATATTAGCTAACATTAATAATAAAGAATAATCTCTGCTGGTACTGTCCCTATATCAGTCTTTGGAGTGTAGGTAATAGATGTTGAACACATGACCATAAGATGACCTTATTTGCCTGGTCTGACTTTGGAAACAATTGGAAGTTAGAATAGAATAAAATAGAATAGAACAGGATGGTGAGTTACTGAGGTAAAATAGCTGGCTGACCTGCAGTTCCCCTGGTGATTGTTCCATCCGTCCATACCCGCATCTACAGCCTCCACAATGACAAGCTGCTGCCCTAGTCACACTGCTATTGCTATGGTAACCAAGTTAGAGGTTTAGGGAAGTGAGTAATCTAATCTTCCCACTTTGTGGCATAGCGATAAGGCTTGCTACCGCCAGCCCACCCGTGTGTGTGTGTGTGTTTGTGTGTGTCCTATTTGGTAATTCTATGCTGCGTGTCTACACACACACACACACACACACGCACACACAGAACCTATCTAGCAAATATGTTCCACCCTAATAGGCAGGTAAAAGCCGAAGGGCAGATAGGCTTCCAGCCTTGTTGAAAAGTCTGAACCTTACTGAAGTTGACATTCTGCACCAATATCCTCAACATTAAAGGAAAGCTCTGTTGCTTTTGTTGCAGAGGTTAGCTGAATCTTGAGTTTAAACAGAAACGTTTGAATTGTTTCACCAATTTCTGCAATATCAATCATTCAGTGCAACATTTTAGATCATATCCCAAACTCTATGAAGCTGCCCAGCTGCATGCACACAGCACGCTGACATGTACATGTTCGCCTAAGTTAATTTGCTGTATATGTTTGTTTAGTTACTGGACAAAACAATGGAATAATGATGTTTGTTTGTTTGTTTTTGCTGGGGTGGGTTTGTGATGTGATGGTGAATTTATTATCAGCTGTCCATTGACTAACTGACTGGTTATACCTTTGTTGACCAAGCTCAGGAGAACAGCTCCTTCGTTTGATTGGGGTTGTGATCACAGAAACTTTATCCCATGCAGAATTACTTGCAAAATAAATGGCTGTAAAACAATTAAGACATGTCTGAGTTTCTCGCAAACACTCTTTTTTCTCTGTTATCACAGAGTTTTAGCCACTAGGTTCAATAAAAACGAAAAAGTTTTGCAGAGTCATATCAGTGTTTTATTGTATTGTTGCTGTTAATGTATGTGGGGAGTCAAACCCGAAAGCTGGAAAAACTTTTTCAGTGTATATGCCATTTATTACAATGAATATTGTAACATCTTGTGTATTTCTCTTCATACATTAATGTAATGTATTAACTAGGTATCCTTAGAATCTACATTAGCCACTAGCAATACATTCACAATCATTGGTCTGGGGTGTTTTTTATTATTATTATTTATCTTACAATTACAAAAGACAATTTCCAGAGACCAGTTATCACACACTCTGCATTAGTCCATGATGAAACTTTACGCTGCATTAGACTGTGTTTCTGTTCATTATTCCACTCTTGGCTGCCAGTGGTCTTTCTTGTCTCCACTTGTTCTGTTGGTTAGGGTTAGACCAAACGGAGCTACCAAGAAGAGAGCAATTGACCACTGTCTCAGTAACCTAACACCTTATAAATCATTATATACATACACACACCTCTACCACCGCTCAACCAAAAAATGTGATAAAAGTTTATGTACCAAATAATTTGTGAATGCTGAACATGTAAGGCGTTTCCAGGACTATAAACCTTTAGCAGAGAACACCTTCAAACACCAGATAAATAACAAGCATAGCAAGACTGAAATAATAAAATTGTGTAAAATTATGTACTGGGTTTATAAAAATTGTCTTATAAGTTTCATTTTGTGCTCTACTCAGATACTTTACAAAATGCTAATATAGTTTACACAGTTACACTGATGATTCAGAATGTATAAATATGCTAAAATTGCCTTCACTGAAATATAATAATACATCATTTACTGTTGTTATGGTTGCTAAAAATAGCTAACTGAGGTGCTAATGAAAGCTAGTTAGTGTAGTGCATTAACAATAGAGGCTGTAGTTTAACAAGAGAGGTTGGCAGAATTTTGTGCCATAGGATCTTCTACATTTTTTACCTAAAATACGTAATTTAAAATATTGACATTTTAACTCCTGCAGCTTTGTGCATGATACATATAACCAGGGCTATGGTACAGTGTGTTATGCTTTCATTGGTACATAAGTAGGGCTGGGTATCGGTACTTGATACCTTTAAGGTATTGATGGAAATAACCCAGTACCACGTAGTATTGAAACATTTTCAGTCAAACGATAACTACATTCGATCCTTGTTGTAACCAAATTTAGAAAAAAATGACTATTTGTATGGTTTTGCTCGCAGCAAGCGTTCTTCGATTTAATTCGACATGTGATTGGCCCACTACCGCAGCTACAGCTAGCAGCTACATATAGCAGGCTGCCACATACAGCGGGCTGCCACCGGGCTGCCCCTCCACACACACTGAAAACTTCTTCGCCTTGTTCTCCAGCGGGCTGGACCCAGACCCAGCTCCAGACCAGTTCTGGGGGAGTGTGCCAGTGCGTGGCAGCCCGCCCTGCGGACTGTCCGTTCTGCCTAGCCAGAGTAGAAGTGACCGCAAGAGGAGCAGCAGGCAGGCCGGCAGGAGGGACTGTGACAGCCAAAGAGATCGGTGTGTTTACCGGGGAAACTTCTCACAAACCGCTGTATCAGCATCACCACTGGCTTTGTGTTTGTCTTTTTTGGTTGGTTTGTAAAACAGACACAACCAGAGCTACACATAGCCTAATACAAGCTCTATGCTTGACTCAAACCGTTTCCCGTTACTGAACACTCTGCTGGCTCTTTGTATATAGGCTAGACTTATCTTGTGCATTAAAATCAAATTAAAGAACACTTTCAAAATCTATTTGTGTAAAAATCATTTGGATGGGGAGGAGTGGTGACATTTTACGCTTTCACTTTAAGGTTACTGGTTTTGGTACTGGTATCATAATTTTTTAAACAATACCCAGCCCTGTATATAAGTCACTTTAGATAACATCAACCAAACAAATAGGACCTTGTTCTGATAAACATGTTGTATACAAAAACAGCCTCATTCTTCACAGAGTACAACACATGAAAAAGAAAGGGTATATGAGGTTTATTGTAATGTACATCAAGATAGCCCTTACGTTAAAACAGATCTATCTCACGGTCTCCAGAGCATATGTTCAGGCAGTGCACATGAGAAAGGCTTGGCCGATAAGCCTTTATTTTGGCATGGGGATAACGGCGTAATATAGACTGAGAGGGATAGGATCTGCAAATGAGATAGAAGCAAAGTCGTTAGATCCTTTATCCAAACACGTTCACGCTCTCTCTCTCTCTCTTTCCATCTCTCACCTCGGCTGCTTTTGCTTTTCCTTCATCTCTCCACGGGAACGTATCAAATCATACCATTCTGAAATTATTATTAAAATTTCCATTGCCTGTGTGTGTGTCTGTGTGTGTGCACAGCGGGGGCTCTGAATGAGATGAGTTGGGGTGGTGGCGGTGGTGATGAGTTTCAGACAGTATCTGGTGTAAGAAGGGAACGTAAGCAGCGAGTGGCGAGTGGCAGCTGCCGTGTGTCAGAGCTATCAGTGGAGGTGGTGAAAAGTGGGACGGAGGCTGATGAAAATAGCGGGGTCACCTTTGGGCCAACCCCCCGCTCTCACCAGCATCAGGGATTTTATTGTCATATATTTTTTGTCATCCTGAAAATAATGGAACAGGGCTGAGATGGAGAGTGGCGCTGGAGGGGAGGAAGATTGCGCCAAAATCGGGGGCCAACAGAAAGGGAGGGATGGACAGATATTGGGGTAGAGAGGTGGGAGGATTGGACTTCTTTCTGTAATGGTAGGATTTGACTGGGATTAAGGGAGGGAACAAGGGAATCAGGTGGGCACTTTTGGAAAGAATTTGAGTTGTGTTGTGTCTGAATGTGTGTGTATTTGAGGGGGATGGCTGCTGTTGTGAACAGCCCCTTCCTGTTTGAGTGTAAACTAACATTTAGCAGTTGTGAATCTTCATATCTAACGTGAAAACAATTGATTGTAAAAGTGCACATATAGCAGCAGTTACTCATAATGTCAAAACACACAGTGGATAATAAAACAAATGACAGATTGTATCTTCATCTTCTGGGGAAACCTGGCATACTATATATCAGCTCAGTGATATTCAGTTATATTGTGCCATAACCATCTGCTGTATACACAGTCTTACAGTGTAACTGTCATGGCTGTAAAGACTGTACTCAGGGAAACAGATAGGATGTCCCTGATAAATGAAGGCTCATAATCCTTCATGCAGCGGCAGTGGAGACATCCGCCCGCCCTTTTGGCCCTTCCCTGGGGATTTCAGGTCATGCTTTCTTATGTAAGCCTGATAAAAACACTTGTAATGGAAGAATAATGCCTGTCTCAGCTCAGTTTCTCTATTTCAGGATTTAAAAATATTACCACTATTAATATATTACTAATATATACTAATATTATTATTACTAATATTATTTTTACATGCCAACATCGTAGATTTTCGGTCACCGTGGTGATATGCCTTTGAGATTTGTTTCTCCTTTCCTTTTCTAGATTTTGGATTCCAAGCTCAATTGATGTTCATTTTAGAGTTTCTCCTTCCCCAGATCATTTTCCTCAAGTTACAATTTGGTCAACTCCCAGATTTCTGTAATCTCGCCAGCTGTCATTTCCTTTGTCAGATGCGAGCTAGCGCAGCTCATTAGAGACCGTGTGTGGCTGGATGATGCTAGCAAAGCAATTTGAGCCACGAGCTGACAGAGAGATGTTGGCCTCAATTCCAGGTATGAAGAAAGAAAGAAAGAAAGAAAGAAAGAAAGAAAGAAAGAAAGAAAGAAAGAAAGAAAGAAAGAAAGAAAGAAAGAAAGAAAGAAAGAAAGAAAGAAAGAAAGAAAGAAAGAAAGAAAGAGGGAGAGAAAAGAAAGAAAGGATAGAGAGGAGTCACATTATGGTTTCTCTTGTGGGTCATTGTACCACGGAGAAGAACATTTTCTCATTTGCTTGAAGATAATTGCAGTAGTTATTATTCTGCTGATGCTCAGTTAAGCAGTAACCCAGAACAGGTAATTTTATATGGGACTTATATTCATAGCTAAGGTGTAATATTGGCTGGACACCTTTTCGATATTTTTGTGTTTGTTTTTTCTCATCTTATCGTTTGCAGAAGCCATTAATATAGTAAGCCATGACAGAAGAGCAATAGAGTAGGGAGAGAGAGAGTGGTTTTGGGAAGGGGGGGCACAATGCAAATACTACCTAGAATTTTTAAAATAGTAGAAATGCAAGTTAGTTAGTTAGTTGTAGTGTTAATATTAATAAATTAATAATAATAGGAATGACAGCTATAGGAAATATAATGTCAGTATTAGTAACAGAGCCAATAACAACAACTGTAGTAGCAGTTGTCGAGCAGGAACATGGGGGCAGCAAGTGGCCCACAACCAAGATCCAGACTCTGCAGCTCCGGAGGCAGAAATACCTGCTGAAAGCGACAGAAGGAGAGAGGAGAGAAACGAGAAGACACATAACTACAGGAGAGAGAAGATGTCGAGTTAGTAACATGCAGTAATGGGATAAAAATGCATACAGATGGAGAGCGAGAGAGGAGAGAGGTGCATCATGGGAATTCTACCGGCAGTCTAGGCCTATAGCAGCATAACTAAGGGATGGTTCAGGGCTCACCTGAGCCAGCCCTAACTATAAGATTTATCAAAGAGGAAAGTCTTAAGCCTACTCTACTATGTGGAGATGGTGTCTGCCTCATGAACAGAAACTGGGACCTGATTCCACAGGAGAGGAGCTTGATAACTGAAGGCTCTGGCTCCCATTCTACTTTTGGAGAATCTAGGAACCAAAAGTAACCCTGCATTCTACAAGTGCAGTGTTCTAGTCGGGTAAATTATGAGATCTTTAAGATATGATGGTGCCTGACCATTAAAAGCTTTGTAGATGAGGAGAAGGATTTTAAATTCTATTCGGGATTTTACAGGGAGCCAGTGCAGAGAAGCTAATATTGGAGAAATAGGATCTCTTTTCCTAGTTCTTGTCAGTACACGTGCCGCAGCATTCTGGATCAACTGGAGAGTCTTAAGGGATTTATTCAGGCAGCCTGATAATAAGGAATTGAAATAGTCCAACCTAGAAGTAACAAATGTATGCACTAGTTTTTCGGCATTATTTTGAGACAGGATGTGCCTGATTTTTGCAACGTTGCATAGTTGAAAGAAGGCAGTCCTTGAAGTTTGTTTCATGTGGGAGTTAAAGGACAAATGCTGATCAACGATAACTCAGAGGTTCCTTACAGTGGTGCTGGAGGCCAGGGCAATGCCGTCTAGAGTAACTATATCTTTAGATAATGTGTCTCAGAGGTGTTTGGGGCAAAGTACAATAACTTCAGTTTTGTCTGAGTTTAACATTAGAAAAATGCAGGTCTTCCAGGTCTTTATGTCCTTAAGGCATGAATGAAGTTTAGCTAACTGGTTTGTTTAATCTGGCTTGATCTACACATATAATTGGGTATCATCCGCATAACAGTGAAAGTTTATGGAGTGTTTCCTAATTATATTGCTAGAGGAAGCATATATAAGGTGAATAGAATCGGTCCAAGCACAGAGCCTTGTGGAACTCCATGACTAACTTGGTGTGCATGGAGGACTCACCGTTAATATGTACAAACTGAGATCGACCAGCTTAGTGCGGCTCCTTTAATGCCAGTTACATGTTCCAGTCTCTGTAATACGATGTGATGATCAATGGCGTTGAATGCAGCACTAAGATCTAACAAGTACAGAGACAAGTCCATTGTCTGATGCAAATAAAAGGTAATTTTTCACCAGTGCTGTCTCTGTGCTATGATGCACTCTAAATCCTGACTGAAAATCCTCAAATAAACTATTGTTATTTAGAAAGTCACACAACTGTTTGGCAACTGCTTTCTCAAGGATCTTAGAGAGAAAGGTAAGGTTAGATATAGGTCTATAGTTGGCTAAAACCCCTGGATCAAGAGTGGGCTTTTTAAGAAGCGGTTTAATTGCAGCTACTTTAAAGGATTGTGGTACATAGCCTGTTAATAAAGACAGATTGATCATATCCAGTAAAGAATTGCTAACTAAGGGTAAAACATCTTTAATCAGCCTAGTTGGAATGGGGTCTAAGAGATAGGTTGATGGCTTAAATAAATTAATCATTGAAGTTAGTTGAAGAAGGTCGATAGGAGCAAAGCAGTCAAAATATATATCAGGCTTTACAGTTGTTTCTAAGGTTCCTTTGTTTGAAGTTAAGTCGGTACACGTTGAAGGCAGGACTTGATTAATTTTTTCTCTAATAGTTAAAATTTTATTATTGAAGAAACTCATGAAGTCGTTACTACTGAGGGCTATAGGAATACATTATTCAATAGAGCTATGTCTCTCTGTCAGCCTGGCTACAGTGCTGAGAAGTTTTTATTTTCTTCTATTAATCAAGTTTTTGTGATGTTTGCTTTAATTTGCGGGTTTGGGGGTTATACCATGGAGCTAACCTTCTTTGTTTTATTATCTTCTTTTTTAGAATCGAGTGTCGTTCGCAGTGAGCCTGCAGCACTATCAACTAGATGGTCAATTTGGGAGGGGCTGCGATTTGCATAGGAGTCCTCTGTTATATTAAGACATAACATTGAATTAAATGCAGATAGGATTGCTTCCTTGAATCTAGTCACAGCAATATCAGACAGACATCTAGAGTAAGAGTTTTTGCCTAATGGCATGTAGTCCAGTAATAGCAGTTCAAAAGTTATTAAATAAAGGTCCGATAAAGAAGGATTCTGTGGAAAGACTATTAAATGTTCAATTTCAATGCCATATACCAGAACAAGGGTTCTGTGTGGTTAAAACAGTGAGTGGCTTCATGTACACTCTGGCAAAAGCCAATCGAATCTAATAATGAGATAAACGCAGTACTAAGGCTATCATTTTCAACATCCACATGAATATTGAAATCACCTATAATAATTGCTTTATCTATTTTAAGGACTAAACTTGATAAAAACTCTGAGAATTCAGATAAAAATTCAGAATACGGACCAGGAGCGCGGTACAATACAACAAATAGATAGCTATCATGTTTTCCAGGTTGGGTGTGAAAGACTAAGAACAAGGCTTTCGAATGAGTTAAGATTTAGTTATGATTTAGGTTTAGGGTTGATTAATAGGCTTGAGTCGAAGATGGTTATATTAATATGACTGGGCGGAGTGAATTCATTTAGGCTAACATATTCTTCATGACCCAGCCAAGTTTCAGTAAGACAAAATAGGTCAATATGATACTCTGATATTAAATCGTTCACTAGTACAGCTTTAGATGACAGAGATCTGATGTTTAAGAGTCCACGTTTAATTCTCCTATTTTGTTGTGCTATTTCAGCGTTTTTGTTTAGGTTTTTAAGTATAACTCCTCTTCTGTTAACTTTTGGTTTTATTAATTTAAGTGGTCGGGGGGCAGACACCGTCACTAAGGGTGGGTAACTGAGAAGCGTGTAGGACTGCAACTCTGCCTCCTTGTCTCAACTCTGAGTTGTCAGAGCAGATGATTATATTACAACAGTTATTGACCTAACAGTGGGCATTTATTATATTTATTTATTTTACAGTTAACATTAGAAATCATGACATGGTACTGGCCTATAGATAAATAGATATACAGTAAATATTGTACACTAAGGTTTGATTTTATCTACAGTGTTTATCTACATTTGGATAGGTCTCAGTTTGCTTTAAAGTGTAAAAACAATGTACAATGTGAAACATTTTTCATTCTAGTTTAGCTTCAATATACAGTATTTTCCTTTGCAGCTGTGTCTGTAATATTTCCCCCTTAACCTAAATACAGTTTGAATCATCATAAGCCAAAGGCGCCATTTCTGATTCTTTTCATCAACAGTGCAAATGAGCTTTCCACTCACTCTCTGGAGGCCTTCGACAGCGTTGTGCTCCATATGTAAACATCTGAAGGCTGTTTATTTGTGGGCTTCAACACTCGTCCCAGGAGGAGTGGGCAAATCCCTTGTGGCACTAAAGTGGGAGGAAACTCTGTGCGTGCTAAAGACTTTGTGTTTTGAGAGCAGAACTCATAGGTTGTGCTTTGGGAATGCCCAGCGTGACTGGCAGTTTATTTACATTAGAGAAGCAGATCATATTGTGGGTTGAAATGGTGGATTGGCAGTAAAGGGACAGGCGGCATGTTTATTTACTGCCTGAAATTGCATCTACAGGAGCAATGGAAAGTGCTCAGATTAAAAGTACTGCATGATGACTAGTGAAGAAAAGATTTATTTGTTCAGCAAAGGCCTCTAATCAGTACAGTACATCGTGAGAAAAGGACTAGCGTTCCATACCATTTTGAAAATCAACGTCTTGATACACTTTTTCTTTTGTCCTCCTCAACCTATCCAACATATTTATTTTAAATGGGAAGTCAATCTACCTCATCTCTTTAAGCTTCAGTTAGTTTTAATTTAATTTTTTATCATATTTCCCAAAAACAACCTCTTGAGTATATCAACTGTAATGTACAATGGGTGGAGATAATGGTTCGACTTTGAGTCACGTCCTGCCCTCAAAGGACATCTATTTAGGTTTCTCTCTGTGGCGAAACTGGTATTTCTGCTTCTTCTTTGCTGGATTTCTTCCTGTATGAATTCCTCATTCTTTCTTTGTTTTTTATTGGCAGTTACTGTAATACACAGACTAAGCTTAGACAAAAAAATTAAGATTCAAATTTTTTCTGCTATTTAAACACACACAATATGTTAAATGTCGCCTCCACTTAAAAATGTGTTTTGCTAATTGTTACATTACTGTGAAGAATGGTGTACACACAGATTTGAGTTTGAAGAGGCTTTTCACATTTATCTACTGGAGGTGAAAAGTTTCTCTGTACTCACCTTAAATCTCAGTTTAACACGTGTACAAACAAGATGATTCTGTGACATCACAACTAGTTCGGAAACCAATTGAGGTCCAATATGCAAAGTGTGATGTGTAAACTTGAAACCTCCAGTGCACATACACTGAGACTGGATTTAACAGTGTAGTAGGAGATGTTATGTGTCTAGTAGTTAAACTTCTGAAATTAACAATATTTACATATTTTTTTATTTAATGAGGGAGAAGGAGTAAATGTAATTATAAGAATTTTTAACAAGGTAACTGAACCACCCTATTCGATACTAATTCTTTTTCCAAACTTTTTAAAAACAGTGTTTATATACAGTGGTGTGCAAAAGTGTTTGCCCCCTTCCTGATTTCTTATTTTTTTACATGTTTGTCACACTTAAATCTTTCAGCTCATCAAACAAATTTAAATATTAGTCAAAAATAGCAGAAGTAAATACAAAATGCAGTTTTTAAATGAAGGTTGTTATTATTAAGGGAAAACAAAATCCAAACCTACATGGCCCTGTGTGAAATAATGATTACCCCGTAAACCTAATAACTGGTTGGGCCACCCTTAGCAGCAACAACTGCAATTCAGCGTTTGCGATAACTTGTAATGAGTCTTTTACAGCGCTGTGGATCTGTGATCAACCTGTGTTGCATCAAAACACATCAGCATGGCTTGTATGAAAGTAAAAATGTTCATAACCACAAAAAACACAAGAATTAACTTTGGTGTCTGAGCTTCTTTTCTGTGTTGGAATATTGCCCTGCCACATTTCTCCTGCTCTCAATGCTTTTCACTGCCATGGAAAACTCAGTCAATCCAAGAACAGACTCAAATTCAAATTCATTGGCAGAAAGAACATTGTTCTCATGTTTTTGCAGTGCAATCAATAAGGAAACTAAACTTGTACGCACTTTTTGAAGCAAATCAATTTGAAGTGCTTTATAGACAATTTATAGCCAAATCGATATTTTAAGTTACATAAATGAAAAATATTAAATAAAGCCAAATACTGAATAGAACAAAAAATTCCACCATACATACATCAAGACAATAGGCCCACCTATAGAACCTTGTACAACATGCAATGTTTGTACCTTTGTTGCACAGCGTCATCTTTATTGGATTGTTTTTGTCATTCTCAACAATAACTGCATTAAATGAGGCTACCTGTGGGAAAGAAAAGTAGAAATATCTTAAAAGTGTTTATGTCTACTGCTGCCATGTGGTAAAGATGAGCACTTTTGACTACCACAACTAACTGGCGAACATAGTGGAGCGTTTAGCAACTATAGAGCCAGATATTTATCTTGGGAGATGGTGGAGAAATGAAATGACAAAATACTTTGTTTGTACTTGCCCCTTAGAACGATGCCTAGAAGCGCTTTCTTTTTTATTATTATTATTGTTCTTTTGGGCTTTTTTGCCCAGGAGATGACATGCAGCAAAGGGCCGTGGGCTGGATTTAAACCCAAGCAGCTGTGGTAAGGACTTAGCCTTGGTACATGGGAGGTGCTCTACCATGATGTGACAACCCTAACGGTTACAAATTTAAATAAAATAATTCTGTTTTATGATGTGACAGCGCTATGATTAAGGTTTGGTTATGTAAAGGTACAAAAACGACTTTAGGGAAACATCATGATTTGGGTTAAAATTGCTACTTTGTTCAGGTTAGGGGAGCTTCGTCATGGTTACAATAATAAAAACATGGTCAAAGGTGGAGTATGCGATTCTGGAGAAATCCAATACCATGACAAATACCATGACATAGAGCGAACAACAACACAGTTATGGGTTAGCTAGCTAGGTTGTGGTATTAGCAAACTTCCACTACAGTTGCTGCCGTGAAGCTAACAGCCAGGTTAGATCATGGTCATGATGGTCATAAAAAAAACAACTCTAAACATATGTCATTTTCGGGCACCTGCTGAAACGACTGATGCTGCTGTTCTTCCTGGGAGGACATTCTCAAACCAAACCAGAGCTAAATTGAACTCACATTGTGAGCCACAGTTTGCCAACAGGTTCATCCAATGTCATAATGAAGCACAAGCTACTGCGCCGATGAATTACATTTTCTTTATTATAATTTTGTTACAGTGCAGATATTTGTGCTGTCAGATATCTCTGTGTGACCACCACAGAGTGACCACCGGCTCTTGCCTCTTCCATCCTTTTCCTCCCACTAATATCCTCCACATCCTGATACGGCTTTACTCCTCCTCCCTTTTCACCAGCTCCTTTCCTTTTGCCTGGTCTGATCCCCAAACCTCTATCCCCTGTAGCTCTCTCTTTAGCCCCAGCCAATCCTCTCTGGTGGTCTTGTGCACACAGGATTAGCCATTAGCTCGTAGTTTTCTCTTCCTCTTTCTCCCGAGACCAAACCCTGCCACCACTCACCCGCTGTCCGGCTGAACAAGGCTCCTTTCCAACACTCAGCGGTGCGAGATTGGCCCCGCAGGCTGGTGCCGAGATTAGACGTGACATGGTGGGGCTCAGTGGGCAGCCAGCTGACACCGGTGGAGTTGGTATGGAGTAGTTGCAGGCTGGAAGTTGACATTTTCTGTCACCAGTGTATAATGGGGCAAGCAGGTGATGAGGACAGAAGGGGCATTACTGCGCCAAGATCAGTAAAGTGTGTGTTTGCCCAGTGACAGAGGGGTCACTAGATGAGAATGTCAGGGGAGTGTCTGCTCAGAGAAGGTGTGCATGCAGGTCCATACATTGTTCTATCTACAGTATAGATCAAGTCTATATTTTTGTTGACCTTGATCCAACTTAAAGAATCGCTACACAATTTTGTTAAGTTTATTGTAATACAATACTCAAATGCCATTTGGAAGTTGAAAGAGTTATTGGTTACTATAATCATTCCTTCTGTCCTTATGGAAATTAAGCCTTCGTAGCACGAGTACACTACACTGTCAGATGAGGAAGAAAATCCCCAGTCTTGGTTCTGTGCAAAATTATATTCTTAAAGGTTCAGTGTTACATTCAATGTTACTCACAAAAACACAATGTGTCTAATGCAAGAACATATATTCTTATCCTAAAACTCTCTTACTTTCTTCTGTGATGTTTGCTCCTGTACACGTGTTCCAAGTCGGATTCAACAAACTCTGTTACCTCTGTAAATTCACGGTTTCAGCCTGATGAATGCCACCTGTTCATGAGGAGGTGCGCATTCATGAGATTTGATCATTAGCATAATCTACAACCCTAAAATTGCCATTTAAGGCTCCCTGTTCTGCTCCGTTTGTTGGGAAGTGTCATTCGCAAAAATGTTACCAAAGAGTAAAAAAAAATAATAATAATTTCAGACTGTGGAGCTTCATGTCCAGCCAATTAGTAAACAAAATGTAACACATCTAACTGAGTCAGAGGTCGTATTAGAGGATCTGGAACAATTAGTACAGCTGTCAATGTTGTGTCATCAGAGCAGAGCTGTACTGTGACAAACAAATAAAGATGGATTTATTGAACATGAAGTTAGATGCTTATAACAACGCTATGAGAGCGGAGAGAGTGAACCAAAACAGTAAAGTTGCCGGCTGGATAGATAAATAATGAGCTGAAACTCTTCAAAAAAAAGCTCCATAAAGCCGAGGGGGCTGCAGATTTGGGTAATAATTCTCTATTGATTTGTAACTACAAACAACCCCTTTCAATGACTTGTATGACAGGTTTGGACCACTTGTGAATTTTGTTCACATCTAAAAGAAAATTTTAGGTATAAGGAAATTGAAGAATGCCACAAATTCTTAAATCACTCGTACATGCAAGAACGAATCTGTTTGTACCAGTGCTTCTTGCATAATGGCCATTGTGTGTAATGCAAAGGTGTTGTGTGTTTGTTTTCTTTCTCTTCCTTAGTTTTTTAATCCATTGTTTATAGCCATAGCTTGCAGTCTTCTTTTTGCTGCATTTGTTGGCGCATTGCTACCAATGTTGCATTACTGCCACCAACTGTTGATCATCAGAATAGCGTGAAACCAGTGGCATGATGTTATTCGCGTTGACTGCATGCTCGTTTGTATGCATGTGTGTCCTCATTTCTGCAAAATACAACCAAAACAGGGACCTAGTGTTAAAAACATTGCTTCATAACACTACTAGTGGTCAAAAACTTCACAAAGTACCTTACTGAAGCTAATATGAGCCTCCAGCAGTCTGAATTACTCAAATCAAGTGGGTTTCTTCCAAAGTTTGTGTTTTTACAACATTTTTATGCATCCTGGTAGTCGCATGTAGGTTTGTTGCCAGGACACAACACTGGCAATAAACCTCCATCTGCCAGGACAAAGATCCACTTGATTTGTGTAACTCAGACTGTTAAAGCCTCATATTAGCTTCAGCTGAACTTTAGAATGCATTTTTGCACAGAGTGAAGATTGTGGACCGCCATCTTTTGCAGTGTTGTCGCTCTAGTAAGGGATCTGTTCTCGGCCGGTATAGACAGGCGCAATGATTGCAGCAACCAGTAACTCTTTCAGTATACAAATGAAATGTGAGTTTTGTATTGAGGCTTGAAAATAAATCCAAACCTATATTTTAAGATTTGCTAGCTGTAGTTATAAAATTCAATGAATTCAGAATGTGAAAATGTCTTAAAAATTGCATGGGCTGCAAACAGTTAATCAATACAATTAAATAAAAAAAATGTAAAAAAAACATTTTTGAAAAAAGAAACAAAAATCTGAAATGTCAGTATAAATCCATATACAGATACATATACTGCATATACATACTGTAAACCCCCCAGTGTGAAATGTCTGCAGCCAGGAAGCTCGTTGTATTGGGTCAGTTATATTCATCGCTTTAGTCCCTAATTACTGGTTACTGTTTGCTAGGGTGCTTCTCTGAGTGCTTTGCTGATCATTTCAGGGGATAGGATTGAAATGTCTGGTGTTTGAGACTGTATGCCCTTGCACTCTGTCTGCTTCTGGTGATAAACTAAATTTGTGGTTGATGGCAGCATAGATTTCCAGCAGAGTTTACATTTTATCAATCTGTTGTGTGTCAGACTTGAAGTAACAGCACCACCGACGTCTTGTTACCTCGTTTTGTCACAATAATTCTTTATGTGTATGATTGTTATGGCTGTTGAGCTGCTGCTTTCTTTGCCGTGACTTTCGTCTGAAGGAGCGCTCATATTTTCTGTCTATCCGACTTTTGATACAAAAACAATAACGTGCGTTTTTTTTTTTTAGCAATGCATTCCTATAGGAGGTGTGCTAGCCATTCCTAAAGGACTACCATAGAAATGGCATTGTATATTTTTTGCAGTCAGCCAGGGTCAAAAGGCTTTGAAATACCCAATATCACTGCCAAAGTGCCCTAAAGCATTGCATTAAATGACAATCTCCTTCATGGGCACTGACAACCTTGGGCTGACATTTTCATACAAAATATCTGTGTACAAGGCAAAATTGTATTTTATCAATTGATTTACAAAGTGGATGATTAAATAAGCTACTTTTCTTTTTTTGTTGCTTTGATTTTTCATCATAGGTCACAAACAAATGTACAGTGTATGTATACAGTACATAAATATGTACCTTGAGCCTTTTTCTCCATGACCATGCATGCAGAAACAGACTTTTACACACAAGGGCACTCATGTATTTGTGTTGCTTTACCTATGAAGACTTTCGCTTGACCACATTCATAAATGTTTTAATCAACGTGTGCCTAATGCTAACCCCATGCTAACTTTAACAGTAAAGCTCAGTCACAATCCCTGCCATATCATACACACAACATAATGATTACTATATGCTAAACCATCCACATTTTCAATCCTTGTGAGGATCTTTTAATACTCATTCACACAAAAACACTCAAATAAAAGCACGCACATAAACACTTTGTCTTGCTCTCTCTGTCTTTCCTTATTGTTTTTAGTCATTGGTGAGCTGCTGTGTTGTTTGTTTGCCATGTGGGCTCGCCAGCTGCAAGAAGAGGAATCAGGGTCTGGTGTGTTGCCAGCTGAACAGTAGGATTATGGATGGATTTGCCTTGCCTAGTCGGGACTGGATGTTTCTTTCGGTTTAACTTTGAGCCATCAACCTAGTCAGCAGCAGCGGCTTGTCAAAATAATCACAATGACAAGCCACATGGACAGCAACAACACTAGTTGGAATGACAGAAAACCTAAAGTCCAACCCAGTTTCTAGGTTAGCTTGTGCTCCACGTAGCCTTCATTGCAGTTTGTTTGTGCATAAAAGCCTTCTTTCATTGATCTTTTTGAAGGCTCAAACATATGATACTGAGCTCTTGTATCCATAATGTAAATGTGTATCTAATACTGGAATTGTTACATTTGAGCCCCTGTCATTTGAATATAGATAAAACAGCAGTTTGTTAGCATTTAAGTACACCCCCTGGAGGTTTTGATTAGTTCGACATTTTTGGAAATTTGCTTATTTGCTTTCTTGTTAAATGAGAAGATCAATACCACTCTCCGAGAGGAAATTAGCTTACCATAATGACTGGAAGCAGGGGGAAACAGCTAGCATAGCTCTGTCCAATATCACATTTTTACAGTTCAGATACAACATGTTAGTGAGTTTAAGAGGTGCTGGTAGGCATTTTTTTACTTTGGACAGAGCCAGGCTAGCTGTATCCCCACTTCTGTTTTTTTTTTTATGATAAGCTAGCTAATTGTCTCCCGGCTCTAACTCCATATAATATATAACAGATATGAGAGTAGCAGCTTCTCCCCATCCTTCTCTCAGCAAGAAAGCAAATCAATTTCCCAAAATGTCAAACTATCGCTTTAAGTCGCATTTGAGGCATACGGTGGCCTATAGGAGCTGTATTTTGACAAGTAGACAAACATTCTGGTGAAAACCAGTTTTGGCTGTATAAATGTTTTGGGTAATTTTCAACATACAACCACAGTATAATGAAGTGTGTCTCAGTTCATACCCACTGAAGCTCTATACTGTAGCATAGGTCAGGGTGGGCTATTTGTGGACCCTAGTAGCCACATGGGACAGGATTGCAGAAGGACCACTCTACAAACAAGAGTGCACCACAAGGGTGAATAGAAAAAGATAGAGACAGAGAAACAGAGGATGTTTGTTACTCCCTGCCAGCTCATTCCTGTATATTCTCCACATTGTGCTGGGGCTTGCATGGAGAAAAAATATGCCAAGGTTAGAGAGGCCTAGTGCAAGTGCGAACTGCAAGGGGAAATTAATTGAATTTCCAACAAGCATGCTGATGTGAGAAATGGTTAGGAAATTCAAAATCCTTGTGAGCTGTGTATATGAGGACAAATAATGGAGTAATGGAAGGAAGGAGAGATGGGCAAAAAGAAAAACATTGGCCAAATAATGCAGATCCATTTCATTTTGATGCCTTGGTGGTACTATCTGCCACATTCATGTAAAATTAAACAGACCCGAAATTAAGCAGAAATAAAGGGAAGACTGATTTAATGTGGTTGATGAAAATAATAGCCCTTCCAGCCACTGTCCAGGGTGTAGTGCTGCCTAAGGCCCAAAGTCACTGGGATAGGCTCCAGTCACCCGCATTAGTAAACCAAGCAAACTTAAAATGGATGGATGGATGGATGGATGGGTGTCCTCTTTAGGGAGGAATGGCCAGCATTGCTTTCTCCCTGTGTTATTTGAAGTCCAATGTGACTTGCTTTAGGCTAGTTCAGCGTATTTCCGGATTATAACAGGAATCTTGTCTGGGACACAACACAGGAAGGGACTGTTCAAAAAAAGGGCCATAGCAAATATAGAGGAAGAAAGGCACAAAAGCTGATTCCACACCCTGTTGTTGGCAAAGCAGTGCACTGTAAAATGCTTTTTGCATAATACTGAGCCGTTCCAAATTCCAGATGTCCAGTACTTACTTCATAGATTGTAGTTTTTATGGTATAAATCAACATAAACACTAGTATTTTTAGTGATTTTTATTTCTCTTGTAAAGGCACATGACTATTTGAGAGACTATATAAAGACACAACCTCAGATACCTCTCTGATTCACAGAGTCACACTAGTCTGTACTTGTCGCTGTGTGTGTGTGCATGTTCTCAAAAAGTAGGGAATGAATTATTATTCCTTAATGTGAGCTGTCAAAAAATGTACAGTGTAATTTGGTATGGATACTAAAACTTAAAGGAATACATTGACATTGTTTGAATTATGCTTATTTGCTTTCTTGTCAAGAGTCAGATGGGAAGATCGATATCAATCCCATGTCTGTGTATTCTGTAACTATGTGTAACTATGGAGCTAGTGCCAGGAGGTGATTAGCTTAGCTTAGCATAAAGACTGGAAGCAGGGGGAAACTGCTAATCTGGCTCAGTCCAAAGTTTAAAAATACGTCTACCAGCACATTTAAAGCCCACTAATCAATACATATGTAATTTATTTAATCCGTACCCAAACAGTAAAAACTGTTATGTGGGGTTTATGGGGAGTAATGTAACTGTTTCTTAGCAACAAGTGTATTTTTAACCTTTGGACAGAGCCAGGCATGCTGTTTCCTCCTGTTTCAAGCCTTTATGCTATGCTAAGCTAAGCTCATTGCCTCCTGGTTCCTAGCTCCATAGTTAATGATATCGTCATCTCACTCTCAGCAAGAGAGTGAATTAGCATATATCCTAAAATGTCAATTTTTTCTCAAAAGTTCTTTTTTCTGCCCTAACCAGGATACAATCAAGGTGCCTAACAAACAGCACGTTCTGCTAAATATCAATGTCCATCAAAATGTGGTATTAAATCACTTACACATAGTCAAGAACTACACACAGGCCATACTCTGTCTCACTCATGTTTAATTAAGAATATAGAAAATAGGAGGTGTAGACATGCCACTTCTAAAGTTTTTTGAGCAACCTGAATGCACTTTTCCAGAGCTCTGGTTGACTTGAAAGACAGTCACTGAGCCATTCAGGTGAGAGGAGAACAGAATGCAGAGTCTAATCCTCTCAAAGCTGGGAAAGATGACGTTTTAAAGCCATAATTCCTCTTTTTAATCTATTCAGAAAGGCCCTGACCCAGTTGGGGACCTTGTTCATGGATTCATTAACTGCTGCACAGTCACTACCAATGGTAGTTGTACCTGGCTGCAGCTGCTCATAGGTACTTTGGGATTTGGGGCAGTAAGTCAGAGGTCATTTTGTTTGTGTTTTGCTTGAGGTTTGAATTTGAATTAAGCAAATTGTGTTAAGAGTTTTATTTTTATTGGCTTGTTCAGGGGACAGGGAGGATTTTAGACAAACAATCATGGACACAACTGAAGTTGCCCTGTAGCCAAGCTATCTTGATTTACATTCCCCAGATCCAGCAATGCAGGTATACAATATTGTCTGTTGTTAAAGTACAAATAAAAGGGGCTGCACTGACTGCTTACCTGTCTGAACAGCTGACATCTTTGAAATTAAGTGGCTACATTTTCGAAAGGCTGAACTTGTCCGATGTTAGTTTGACAAACAGTAGCTAATGCATTTTGCATACAGTAGCCTGTCATGTACTCATTAAGCCACTCAGTCTAATTCATTTTAACATATTATATGCTGAATGTACTTCTCTGAAGGTCCTGTTGAGATTGTTTCTTATTGTGAATAGTAAAAAGTTGAGAGAATGAGAAAGATTTTGAGTGACAACTGATACAACAACAAACATTGCAACCAGTGATTCCCAAAGTCAAAACTCCAGCAACACTTTATTTATTTATTTACTTAATTGCCAGACAGAAATGTTTCAGGTTTCAGCTTTCATCAGGGTCATCAGGTCATCAGAGTAATGTCATCACAAATTATTAATAGCTGCTTTCAGTTGCTCAGAAAGCACAAGAATCCATTTTCTTGTCAAATGCTGTGATCATTGGAGCCTGTAAGATGTGGCAGGCAAGTTATTTAACAAAAAGTCGGTTGCGGTAAATAAGTAAATAAGAATCAGAAAAACATTATTGTCCATGGCAAAGCGATGGAAATTGGCCTTTGACATGGCTCTGCCATTGAACCACAAACTACCTGCGAAAGGAATGAAGAGAATCAACAATATGTTGTGACAGTAAAGCTGCAAGGTCGCAAGTGAATCATCTCTTCAGCATGCACCAGCATGCCTCAATTACAAATGGTCGCTGTCATTTTTGATTGGGTCTTGATAAAACATGAGAGCAAGCCAGTAATAAATCCACCTCAGTGAGGACATTAGCTGAGTAACTTAGGCGCTGGGGCAAAACACACTCACTGCAGCTCAACAGCATCCCTCCTTGTATTATTTCGCTGTGCAGTTATAAACAAGGATATTTACAATCAATCTTTTCTGAATGAGAGGTCAATCCCACCCACCTCTTGAATTGGATGGACATTGGAAAGCCTTGCTATTTCACTTGTCAAAGTGAAGCAAATTTTGGTCTGACCGCACCTTCAATCAAGTTAACGAAGAGTCAAAATGTGATGCCTTTATGTCAGTGGAATGTAAACAAAAAATGCTGTGTGTCCTCATTTCCGACCTTTTAAGATATTGCTTGATGGATTTTATGTTGGTCACAGGAGTATGACTACATGGAGGATGTTTTGTGTTTCCCTGCCAATGCCCACCAAGCCTTTTGATAGTATCATTATTTATATCACAGTCATTATTGCCCCGTGCCTGATTCATTTTGTCATTTGCGTCACTGGAACAACCGCCCTTGGCTCACTTTTTGGCAGAGCTTGGCTTCTCCTCATCGGCCTCATGGCTGACAAATGACTTTGTGAAAAGCGATATGGTCTCCTGCAGGGAAAAAAAGAATAGAAATTGAATCCTGGCGTCTGTCGTCAGTCTCATCTGTCATCTTTTCAATATTGATGTCCATTATGTTTATAGATTATTTGGCTGTCTTCTGTTCTCTGGCCCAGCTCGCCCTGTCAGATCGGCCACTTGGGGCAGCGGCCCGTTGATAATGCCATTTTGATTGATGGGTTTCATAGTTTAATTGTCAGTAGGGCCTTCTTTTAATGGAGCTCCCCACACAACTGAAAGACTACATCTTAGAGTCAGATTTCAAACTGCATGTACCGCTTGCAGTGTGATGCAGATACAATGTGACCGTACCATAGATTCGGTGTCATCATCCCGGGCCATTATCAGCTGTTTGGCTCATGTTTATTGCTTCCTGTATCACCTTTCATGGATCACATGTCCGTTTACGGGAAGAAAACAGCCCTCAATCAGATTTATCACACCTGCCAATAGGCATAATTTTGTTTAGCTGGCATGGTGCAATTATTCTGTGGCTTGTATACAAGTTTTTGGAACACTGCAATTGAGTATATGTATTAGGAATAAATGTATTAGGTGCACGTAGCTAAAACTAATGCAGTCTAATACAACAGCCCTGCACCTTCATGTAGGTCATAATGTTTATTTTTTGTTAAAACTGAGAGTGTTGATTCAACTTAATGGAAATTTTGAAGGCTGTAGTTTGTGCTGCTGTTTGTATTTTGTTATAGTGAGAGTTGTTTCTAATATTTTGTCTACCTCATTTGTATCAGTGAGGGTGGGCTATGGCATACATTCTACAAGGTGTTTCACTGTCCTATTGTTCTGTATGGGATGTTTCTACATGAGTGCATCTGCATTGATGAATCCTGTCATTAAATCATTATTTGTTATTGTCCTTAACTAATTGTCCATGTGCAATATCCATACCAGCTTACAATAGGGATTTCATGCATGTAAAAGGCCATATTATGATATTATAACACACGGCCATCACACTTGCACATATGAACCAATCAAATCAGTAAAATGCTCCAGGGAGTTTGAATAAATTGCTTTAAACATGTTTAGTCTGGACCCAGTCTGGACCCTTTTGAAGGGTGGTTCAGTAACAATAGTGAGCCATGTGGGGTTTACACTGAATCTGTTACAGCGACCACACACACAGCCATATGTAGGGTGCATCAGCCCATGTCTCTTTCACATTCCTCTCCTCTCAGTCTCTCCCCAGTGTGTTTGCAACCAAGGTCGTAGTGGTCTTGCTGTGTTTTCCAGGGGTGTGTGGGCTTCATTCATCATCCATATGATAGCCGCATGCTAGAGTGCCCTAAATCTCCTGTCTGTGTTTGGGTGTGTGTCTTTGTGCGTGTGTGTGCTCACTCAAAGAAATTGTCTCTTGTTCTCTCCGTATGCTCGCTCAAATGAATTATCTCTCTTCCTGTCTTTCTCCCTAAAACTCCCTTTTTGTTTCACTGATATATCTATATGCAGAAAGCGCCAACACACCATGTACATGCAGTACAGTATATGCTCATGTAGAAACATTTTGCTAATAATGTTATATACTGTAAAATCCAGAGCAAGATGAGATAGTGTGAGGAAGAAAGAAAGGCAGACAAAGAACAAGAAAGAAAACAAAATCATTTACCTTACTGTACTGTGTTCTTCATTTCAAACCAATGCTTCGTATCTTATACTTATATAAGGATGACTGTTGTGTAGCTCTATAATGTCGTCTGCCCTCTGAATGCATTTTGGATGTAGTTGACATGCTTGCTCTCTGATTGGTGCTTTTCATAGACTTGTCTCAAGGTGTGTTCAGACTGAATGCAAGATGGGATTGCAGATCAAGTCGATGCAAAAACATAGGCAGATATAAACATATGTACATAACATAATGTTGTAGTGGGCAGCGTGAATAGAATTTAATGGAGTTGAAAATGAACTTGAGTGTGTGAAAATTTTGCGCTTATCTCAAAGTTTCATGACTCCCAATTCACGAACGTATGGAGACAAAAAGAAGAGGAGAGTAGTCTGAATGAAATTATCAGAAATGTTTGGGCTGTTTAAGCTGTTTTGGGTGAATAAACAAATGGCAGATTTGCTTGGAATGTTCCTTTTGTCATAATGTAGTTTTAAAGTCACATTGTAGTTGACTGATCAGCTGTTAGACCTTCCAGATGTACTTAACCTGAAATCGCTTTAAGCTAATGTGCAAATGGCAATGGACATGCATTGCTTCCACTGACAAATGCATTTTTAAAAATTCATAAACTGAAGTTATTTGCTATATCATCACAGAATTTTTTTTTAGTTTGCCATGCACAGTGCCTGTCCCTTGTTCTATTTTACAACTTACTGTAGCTGAACCAGTCAAGCAGTGCTTGTTCTCACCAGAGCAACTAAGCCAGCTGCTGCAGTTAAATGAGCTCAGAGCTTGTCATGCTGGTGTCCTCCTTCACAGCAAACCTTTCCCATTTTCTATGGGAAAATTGGTGAGTGCATGGCTAGCATGACCAGTGGAGTCTCAGGTTTAAATGCAGAAGTCATGGTATTGAATTCTGTTATCTCTTTATGTGAATTTGTGTGCATACATATATGCATATAGTATTTACAGAGTGGCCAAGCTTAAGGAGATTAAAGACAATCTTTAAGCCCTGGATGATGCTCCACAGCACCTTTGCGAACCATTTGTGCTCCTCTGTTGTTTTTTCTCTTATTCTGCTTATCTCCCCTTTACCTCATCATTTCACTTTAATCTCTTCTTCTCTTCCTAGTAACTTAATCTTAACTTTTTCTTGGCTTTGCTCTCTCTTCTTCTCTCCCCTTCCTGTTGTGGTAAAGTCACACAAAAGCTACACTTACAAAGAGGAAGTATTGTTTTTATTAAAGTGAACTAAAAAGGTGTGAAAAGGAACAAAGAAAAGAAAGGATTTGGTAGAGATGAAGTTGAGGGTAGGGCAGTAGTCACGGAGGAGGCCAGTCGACCGGTCTGGTCCAAGCGTGGATCGATACTAGGTGATGTAGGACCTGGTGGGGGGTGATTGTGGGGGCAGTAGAAAGGCTAATCATTTCAGTCATTACCCAGCCATGTCTCCTGATTCTAGGATTAGCAGACGCAAAAACAGGGGAGGTGTTGTGTTAGTGCTACAGGAGACTCTATCAGGGATTTGAGGAGTGGAAAACACTGCCTGTCCCCAGTCGCCTTTGGTAATTGTGCCTGCAGTACCGTGTATGGTGATCTGGGGAAGAGTGTGTGAGATAGTGTGCATACAAGATGTGTTAGCTGGGAGAAAAGGGCAGAAAGAAGAGGGAAATGAGACAATGTTGGCATTTGTGTTGTGAGTGTATGTGCACACATGTAAGAAATACGAGCAGGCATACAGAATCGTGTACAGTCTCTCTCTCTCTTTCTCTCTCTCTCTCTCGCTCTCGTAGCAGAGGTGAGTCGTGGGAGAGCTGAACATGATTGCCTGCCCACAAGCCTTTATGTGGAGCTGATCATTTGACAGAGTACAGAGCAGCTAGAGGGACTGGCTAGCTCCGGTGCCTGCGAGAGCCCTGTGAAAATTTCACACACCACAACATACAAGACAGGTGGAAATAAGGGAAACTACATTTACGTAAGTGGTCAAAGAGTCACAAGTGGTTAATTCAATCATCTGCGGTCCCAGTCTGATGTGAGACAAAAAAACAAGCCCATTTAATTGAACTGTCATGCACAGTTGAACACTTGAGAACAATGCTGACAACATGCCTTGAAAGTATATGAATTAAGAATGGATGACATGGAATTGCAGGTGTTGCTTGCATTATTGTGTTTTAAAGTGGAACTTCGCCAATTTTACACATCAAGATCAGCTTGAAGAGTAGTACTCAGCCTGTGAGCAGTACTGTGAGTTGTATAATGTCTCCTGTGGCTCAGGAGGAAATAATAACCCTTGTGCTGGAGACAACAAATTTATAACTGCCTTACAAACTGGGAGTATATAATTTGAAAGACATGGACATTTACCAGGGCAGAGAGGGTCTAACGAAAATATGCTATCGAGTTACATTATGGTAAGTGTAGGCTCTAGAGTTTTCTTTTGTTTCAGGTCTCTTTGATAGCATTTCCCAACTGTTTCATTTTTATTTGTTTTTTTTTATAATAAGCATAACAAATAACACATTTCTCCTACTATATATTTCCCACAATGCAACTTGATGCATATTTCATTAGACCCTCCCTGTGAAAATCTGTCCTTTCAAACCTCACACCTCCTGTTTGTAACAGAGTTTTTCTTTTAAAAATTGTAAGTTTTGATCCCTAGCCTGATGAGATCATCAGGGTTATTTTTCAAACTTTGGAAAGCTCACTTGGGAGCTACAGAGGTCCCTTTAATGAAATGAGATACAAAGTGGACACATTTCTTTATACTGATGTGTGACCAGGTGTTTCCCCTCTGATTTCTGTCAGGAGCTGATGGATCTCAGTGGTGAACTGAAATTTTACAGATAAAGTTTTGTTAAGCTACGATGAGATTCATGATATCAGTAGCAGAGACAGCCAACACAGCTCATTATTATTAATATATTTAATATTATTTAGCCATACCTTTTTAGGCTCGTTTCCACCAGCGCGGGTGGGAGGGGTGGGGTTGGACTTTAAATAGAGTAGATTCTAGAATCATATAGGACAATTTTTGCTGACATGGTTGCAGCGAAGACTATTTGGCATTCAAGCTTCACTGGTGGACTATGCGCCAACGCAGCTTCACACCTTGTATTCTTGTCAGTCCTGTGACCTGAAGGTAAAGCAAACCAAAGCTGTGAATACAGAATGTACATCTCACCACCTGATTGCAAATTTTCAGCATTCAGAGGACCTGCTGCCTCACCGCCATGGCTGCTTTCCAACACCTGCAGCTTCAGACACAGCTTCAAAAGGAATAAACATTGAAAGCAAAGGCAGAACATTTAGGAGCTTAACATCCTCAGCAAAGGAACTTTTCACTCTTGTAGGCTGCATTGTGTTTTTGGACACAGGCAAAAGAGGCGAATGAAGCTGTTGGGATAATCTGACCCAACAGCCACAAAATCCAAGCTGAGAGTTATGGAGGAGGCAAGTCAAATGCTAACTAGATTCAGCAGTGAAAGACGGCGAAGTAAAGTTAACTGACTTTGACCTTAAAATAAGAGTCAAACTCAACTTAAGCTTGACAGCGGAAAATCAGGTTAGACCTCTCTACCAGAGTTCTTTCCAATTCATCCAGCGTGTCGCCAGGGATCACAAGTAATAACAAAAGTTTCAGAAGGGAAAATGAAAGAGGAGACACAAGGGAGCAGTGCATGGTGGCAGCAGTGTGGGAGTCTGTGCATGTGTGTGTGTGTGTTGGGGAGATTAAAGATATGACATGGGGAAATGATGCCAAGTTCCACCTCTTCGTCTTCTTTTCCAAAGTTGTCCTCATGGGCCCTAGTAAGTTTAAAAATAGAGCTTTTCTAATGGAGAAGAGGGCCAAGGGGAAAGAGAAGAAGAAAGAAAGCATGCAGAGACTTGTGCGGAGTCCTCTGTGGTAGGAGAATGCAATTTGAGATTGGCCAGATTGCTTTTTTTTTGACCCCCGGCTGCTCATGAGGCGTGATTTGCACCAGCGGGGTCCCTAAGCCGCCATAAGCCTGACGCCAGTACCCACACCACCGCCAAGAAGTCGTCACACTCACAGCGCGAGACAATCAGTGCGATGAAATAAAAGAGGGACTCCAAAGAGATCAGCGGGGATATTGGGAGTGATAGATGAGAGTCAGGCGAAGAGTAGAAGAGCGTGGAGAAAAGGGGAAGAAGTGAAAGGATGAAGGAGTTAGCTTCGGTGGGATTATGGTGGGATATGGCAGAATGTAAATGCACTTGAGTTGTCCAAGTCTGAATTCTCACGGTCACATTGCATTTTAAGAGGTGCATTGTTACGGGCCTTTGTTACAGGTTTGTCCTCCCTCTGAATGAACCAGTTGGGTTTTAGACAAATATAGTCACAGACAGGAAGTGTTACAAATCTGTCTTGGATGAAACAAGTGTTGAATGTTTTCCTCTGTCCCTTTCTGTCTTAGATGGAGAGGGCTCAGCCGAGGCAGGGCAGAAGGAAACGTCCACCTGTGATATTTGCCAGTTTGGGGCTGAGTGTGATGTCGACGCAGAGGATGTTTGGTGAGTTTGCACACACAAACACACAAAATGCTTGGAACTGTATTTTTTTGTCAAAGCCATGAGACACCAGTTGACCTACACAGCTAAACTCAAGTCATCTTGACACCTTTAAACATTTTCTATCAAAAAATACCCTATTTGTTATTTGAAACATTTTAATAAGTTTGAACACTAAGAATTTAGATTAGAACTCTTCTATATACTGCACACCCCCGCCGCTGAACACCCACTGAGGTTTAGTGCATGTTTGACCATTTCATTTAACCTCAATTACTAGAGCAGGGCACAGAGAGAAAGGAGATTTTCGCTTATTCTGGAAATCCAATTACTATCCTTACAGGACTTGGCAATGTCAGGCCAAAAATGACTTTGACTCACACAAGGAAAACTAGTTCAGTGAAGAAATAACGTTTGTCAGAAATGTAACCATTAATTGCAGATGAGACGGATGCAGGTAATGTGTTATCGGCTCCCCTGCATGCATTACTAAGGAAGCAGCTGAAAACATCCTCAGGGGTACATAATAAACATGCGAGTACAGAGCCCAGTTAGATGAAGGCTCAACTGGTGAACTGTTTCCAGCACTAGACAGTAGCATCAGTGTATTTGCTTTCTACAGCATGAATGAAGCTTATATGAACCACCATTACTGATTCGGTGTGGAACAAGGATCAGCTGCTATCAGCAAAAGGAAGGCAGCGCTTATAAGAAATCCCAGACGTACCGCTAGAAATTAGAAGTGCCCTGAGAGTATGACTCTATCAAACTGCTTGATGTAATGGAAAGATAATGTACCCTGGTGTGCAATAACCGTAATGCCAAGGAACGGTTTCATGATGCATTCTGAGCCTTGTTGCAAATACCAAACAGCTGGATTCCACTCCTCCTGATGCCACCTACTTTCACAAATGCACCTTAATATTCTACTACAACACAGAAATGGATTTATTGGCAATTTCTTAATCCCTGAAGGTAGAATTCATAAAGCCACAACAGCACAATGTACTGTCGATGT
Organism: Siniperca chuatsi; assembly: GCF_020085105.1. NCBI lineage: Eukaryota > Metazoa > Chordata > Actinopteri > Centrarchiformes > Sinipercidae > Siniperca > Siniperca chuatsi. Next base: position 5,781,485 of record NC_058053.1, on the reverse strand, counting down.
GCGCACACAAAACTGAAAACATAAAAGAAAATGCAGCCTTGAGCATATGCAGGATAACTGGAACAAAGACAATTACATACCGTTGTACGTTTGCCTCCACAATAAGAAGACAATTGACCAGACAAGAGAGGCAGCCTAAGTCAATAATGTATCTCGTTAAAAAAGCAGTTGACATAAACAGACATATGAATATTTCAGTGTCCCTTCTTGTAAAACGGAAACTACAAGTAGTCTTTAATCTTTAAAAAGCCCAAAGGTGTTTTATAAGAATGTTTCTGGTGAATAATCAGACCGGTAATTGCCATCCAACAGCAGGTAATTTTCATCAAACAGCAGCCAACCACTGGCGTAGCGTAGGATCATTTTGATTGAAATGACTATGATTCTAATCAGGCGGCAGCTGATTTTAATCAAATAAACTGTCAGTTAATCAAACAATGAGTGGAGGGAGATGACTGTAATCAAGGGCCAGGTGACGGTAAAGTGATGTGTTTATAATAATGCATTATTCTTATTTTCATACAAACAATACAGAGTGATAAATAAATGCTGTTCTGTAAATTGTGAGCAACTGTATGAAGTGTTGTGATGTTTCTAGGATATGTGGGACTCAAAGTAGCCTGATAATCAGACTGAAGTGCCATTTTGTTTTCACTTCATTATTCAGTCTGACGTTTTATTCATGTTAGTCGTGTTCTGCTTGGGAGAGGTTTTTCATTTTGCCCTAACCAATCAGTAGTTAATGATTTATCCATCCTGCCAATGTTGTATTCAACCGACACAGAAGCTTCGTAAGAGTTTGCCAAGACCAATTAACTTTTGTTATGTTGATCCAAGAAACATTCAGAATTTTAAATGACTTGTTCGACTTTTTGGGAAATCTTCTTATTCACTTTCTTAGTTAGATGAGAAGAGCAATACCACTCTCATGTCTGTAAGGTAAATAAGAAGCTACAACCAGGAGAAGGTTAGCATAGCTTAGCATAAAGAAACAGCCCCAGTAAAACTACAACTTGTCATTTTTTACACTTAACAGTTATTGTACGAATGAAAGAAACTTGCTAATTAATGAGGCTTTGTTACCTTTGGGCAGGCTAGCTGTTTCCTGCTACTTCCAGTCTTGCTAATTTAAGGTAACAGACCGCTGGCTGTAGCTTCATATTTAATGGAAAGGTATGAGAGTGGTGTTGATCTTCTCATCTAACTCTCAGCAAGAAAGTTAATAGATGTATTTTCCAACATTTCAAACTATTCCTTTAAAAGTTGTTGTTTCTGTCAGGATCAGACTGTATGGTCACTGTGTCAGATTAGGTGATCATGGAGTCATAATTCGTGCTGTAACTTGGCCAACAGACATGGCTACACATTAGATCCCGACCAATCATAGCTTGCTGTCTTTCATGACTTGCATGACATAGTACAAGTGGAAGCATGACCTTTGCAATTGAGTCGATCCCATCACCGCCTGATGCCGTTTTTGTGGCCATTTTTCTGGCTTTGGCACAGGAAGATGGCCTCCACATTCTTAATCCCACCTAAAAAGCTCTGATTGGCTGATTGAGCACAACATTAATTTATTTGAATCGCTGAAAAAATGTGTGAAGCAATTCAGAGGTCTGGAACCATGCTAGACGAAGAGCCACCATGCACTGAATGCATTACTTTTCATACTGTAAACAAATGTCGAGCCACTCGTAACTACTGGTGGCGTCAACAATTTTCTATGTTGCCTTGGTGAAAAATAATCCATCAATGTGTTCTGTGAAATTGTGACAGGACATTTTGATGTTTTCTTTTATCTTGTATACCTGATTATTATTTTTATACAATTTGACAGCATACAATTCAATTCAGGAGGCACTATGCAAATACCACCTAGAATTTTTAAAATAGTAGAAATATAATTGTAGTGTTAATATTAATAAATTAATAATAATAATAATAATAATAGGAATGAAAGCTATAGGAAATATAATGTCAGTATTAGTAACAGAGCCAAATAACGGGGGCAGCAAGTGGCCCATAACCACAGATCCAGTCTCTGCAGCTCTGGAGGCAGAAATACCTGCTGAAAGTGACAGAAAGAGAGAGGAGAGAAACGAGAAGGCACAGAACTACAGGAGAGAGAAGATGTCGAGTTAGTAACATGCAGTAATGGGATAAAAATGCATACAGATGGAGAGCGAGAGAAGGAGAGAGGAAAGCGGTGCATCATGGAAAGTCTCCCGGCAGTCTAAAGCCTATAGCAGCATAACTAAGGGATGGTTCAGGGCTCACCTGAGCCAGCCCTAACTATAAGCTTTATCAAAGAGGAAAGTCTTAAGCCTATTCTTAAATGTGGAGATGGTGTCTGCCTCTCGAACCCAAACTGGGACCAGATTCCACAGGAGAGGAGCTCGATAACTGAAGGCTCTGGCTCCCAGTCTACTTTTGGAGACTCTAGGAACCACAAGTAACCCTGCATTCTAGGAGTGCAGTGTTCTAGTCGGTAATAAGGTATTATGAGATCTTTAAGATACGATGGTGCCTGACCATTAAGAGCTTTGTAGGTGAGGAGAAGGATTTTAAATTCTATTCGGGATTTTACAGGGAGCCAGTGCAGAGAAGCTAATATCGGAGAAATATAATCTCTTTTCCTAGTTTTTGTCAGTACACGTGCTGCAGCATTCTGGATCAACTGGAAAATCTTAAGGGACTTATTCGGGCAGCCTGATAATAAGGAATTGCAATAGTCCAACCTAGAAGTAACAAATCCATGCACTAGTTTTTCGGCATCATTTTGAGATAGGATGTGCCTGATTTTTGCAACATTGCGTAGGTGAAAGAAGACAGTCCTTAAAGTTTGTTTCATGTGGGAGTTTACGGATAAATCCAAAGATAACTCTGAGGTTCCTTACAGTGGTGCTGGAGGCCAGGGCAATGCCATCTGGAGTAACTATATCGTTAGATAATGTGTCTTGGAGGTGTTTGGGGCCAAGTACAATAATTTCAGTTTTGTCTGAGTTTAATATTAGAAAATTGCAGGTCATCCAGGTCTTTATGTCCTTAAGGCATGCTTGAAGTTTAGTTAACGGGTTAGTTTCATCTGGCTTGATTGATAGATATAATTGGGTATCATCTTCATAACAATGAAAAAATGCACCATCTGGATTAAAATAACGAAAAGAAAAATGTGCTCAGTCATGTAGCTGAAATACTCTATGTTGGTTGAACCTATTTTCGCTGAACTGTACTGCATGTGACTCTGCTGTGGTAAAGAGCCTTGCTATCCCTACACCACCCCTCTGTAGCTTTCTGTACTCTGGAGGCAGGCGGCAGGCAAAAAAGACCAATTTACCCCTCATGGATCAATAGAGTGTCACGAAAACCCATTTAGATCCATTTGTGGAGCTGTAATTACCCACAAAAACCCATGCTTTCAAACCCATCAATAGCGGCCACCGGTGTTGATAGAATTAAGGTAGAGGAGGAGGAGATAGCGAGCTAGTCATAGTGAGGGGCTGCTGGGACACTTGCTGTGTGAACGCTGGGTTTAGACCTCCTGAGAAAGAAGCTAGAAGCTTTTTAAAGCCGGCACTTGTGTCCTTATTGAAGTCCATTCTATGGAGAGAAAAAGGGAATTTCACTGAAAAGCCAGACAAGTCACAGGCCAACGGGCAAGGTGGGAGACTGCCTTTTTTTCCCTTTGAGCTGGGTCCATGCACACACAATTCATACAACATCCACTGGAAGCCCTCCACACACATTATAATAATAATAATAATATCTTTATTTATATAGCACTTATCAAACCAAAGTTACAATGTACTTCACATAGCAAGCAAAGAACACATAAAACATAACATAAAAACAAATAAATAAAACACAGCAGTAATAGAATCAAAATGTTAATCAAACCATAATAAATAATAAAAACTTGAATCAGAGAAATCAGGGAAGGCGGTGCGATAAAAGTACGTTTTAAGCTTAGATTTAAAAGAAGCCACTGACTAAGCCTGACGTATTTCCTTGGGGCTCTTATTTCAAAAGCTTTGTCACCCTTAGTCTTCAGACAAGAGTCTGGAACACATAAAAGCCTCTTGCCAGAGGATCTCAAGGTGCGAGCAGGGTATGTACAGAGATGTACTGAGGAGTCAGACCATTAAGTGACTTGTAAGTAATTAAAAGCACTAATTACTGACATGGACTGATTATGAGACAATGGGCCAGACATGTAAAAGCCTACATCTCTTTGTGGTTGTTTTGCATCTCTTTGTAATTGTTTTGTTACTTTATAGTCATTTTGCGACACTTTGTAGTTGTTTTGTATCTCTTGGTGGAGGTTTTACGACTTTTTGTGGTAGTTTCACATCTCTTTGTGGTTGTTTTGCATCTTTTTGTAGTCGTTTTGTGGCTCTGTAGTTATTTTGCGTCTTTTTATAGTCATTTTGTGTCTCCTCGTGGTGGGTTTGCATCCTTTTGTAGTCATTTCATTGATTTTCCAACAAGTAATGTTAACAGTCACTTCAAGGAGAGGCTCTGGCCCAGGAGGCCTGTTCAGTTATCCATCCATGATTACTGAACTCACAGTGTTTAGTACCACAAAGCACAAAGTATGTGTGTGTGCACTCGCATGTGTATTCTTCAGGCTTTTCCTGCCTCTAATCATTTGTATACACACTGTATATACATATCCTCTCTTCTCTCTTTCTCCCTTTTTCTTTCTGTTTCAACATTGCTGATTTGCTCTCTCTTTCAGTGTTTCTCTCTCTTTCTCTCTCTCTCTCTCTCTCTCTCTCTCTCTCTCTCTCTCTCTCTCATGTCTGTCTGTCTGTTTGCCTCTCACTCATTTTTTCAAAGGATTACACTGAAATTTGCGGCTAAGGATTATGAAAATCAATGCTATGTTCAGCTGCAATAAGGTTTGCTGCTAAGGATTTGTACACATCATGAGGCAGTCAGTGGATATGTTGGCCTCAGTTGCCGTGTGTGTTTGTGTGTGAGTGTTTACATGTGTGTAAAGTGGCCTTTTCAGTTGAGAGCCAGTAGACAGTGTGGGGGCGGGAGGGACTTTGATGGGAGGGAAATAATTGCAGGGAACTAATCAATACAACACATCCTGCCAAGAAAGTATCCTCACGCACACATGTCACACACACACGCACTCGGGTATGTTCAGTACACACATTCTCACACGCCACTAACATTCATTTAACACTTCTCTACCCCTATGTTCCTCTCAGCAGAATGTGTGAAGCAATGATTTGGTGTGTGTGAGAAAAACAAGGTTTATCACAAAGCGATTGCTGTCTCGTGCATGTATATGTCTGTGCACGCCTGTCTGCAGGTGTTCCAGTGTGTGTGTGCAAGTAGCATTAGGATGTGTTGACGCACTGCAGTCTAATGGTATAGTGCCTATTGTGGAGAAAGTGAGAGGCCTCATTAAAAATGTATGGAGCCCAGACATCAGCCACCGACCAACAGCAGCCTCTCGGGATGGCCGAGACTCTGAAAGCTCTTTTATGATGGGTTGTGAGTTGGGGGGGGGGCGTGTGCATTCATACATGTATGTGCGCAGTGTTAAGCCTATACGCTATACTTTTTACACTGGTGGATGTGTGAAAAATTAGTTTTAGCTCAGAAGCTCTTAAGATTTTGATTTGATTCTTAGTTCCTCACAGTTCTTCTCGCTGATTCCTTTCATGCTAAAACTATTCTCATTTAGATACTTTTGATGATAACGCAGACACTTTAATTGTAAATCTAATCTTGTCTTGAGGGTGGCTGTTGCAAAATTAGCGTCTGTTTTATAATCTTTAAAGGTTAACCCAAACTACAGATTTTTTTTTCTCACTTGCCTCTAGTGATATCTAGCTATGCAGAAAATTTTGGCTTTAACTCATGGGGTTTTGAGGAATCTGCTTGTGGGATATATGTATCCACCTTAATACAATGGAAGTAGGGGTGTCTCTCTTAGAGGATTTGACACTTTCTAGATACATAGTCCATGATCTGATACAAAAAATTATAATAGGTAAATTTGTAACAATACACTGTGATTCAAAGCCAATACAATTACAATTTAGGAAATTTGGAAATTTTGATAGTTTTACTTTCAAGAACTATACAGTGGTGTGCAAAAGTGTTTGCTCCCTTCCTGATTCCTTATGTTTTTGCATGTTTGTCACACTTAAATGTTTCAGAGCATCAAACAAATTTAAATATTAGTCAGAGATAACACAAGTAAACACAAAATGCAGTTTTTAAATGAAGGTTGTTATTATTAAGGGAAAAAAAATCCAAACCTACATGGCCCTATGTGAAAAAGTGATTGCCCCCTAAACCTAATAACTGGTTGGGCCACCCTTAGCAGCAACAACTGCAATCAAGCGTTTGTGATAACTTGCAATGAGTCTTTTACAGCGCTGTGGAGGAATTTTGGCCCACTCATCTTTCAGCAGAATTGTTGTAATTCAGCCACATTGGAGGGTTTTCGAGCATGAACTGCCGTTTTAAGGTCATGCCACAGCATCTCAATAGGATTCAGGTCAGGACTTTGACTAGGTCACTCCAAAGTCTTCATTTTGTTCTTCTTCTTTATCTGTCAGCCTCACTAGAATGCTGTATCAAATTCACATCTGAATCCATATAAGGTCCGGCTATTATGCAACAGATGTTGAATAAACATTTGCAAACAGTTGTTCAACTTATCTCCACTAGGCCACTCCAAAGTCTTCATATTGTTCTTCTTCAGCCATTCAGATACCCCACAACAACATCCAAAGAACTGCAGGCCTCACTTGCCTCAGTTAAGGTCAGTGTTCATGACTCCAACACAAGAAAGAGACTCGGTTAAAATGGAGTTCCAAGACGAAAACCACTGCTGAGAAAAAAGAACATTAAGGCTTGTCTCATTTTTGCCAGAAAAGATCTTGATGATCCCCAAGACTTTTGGGAAAATTCTCTGTGGACTGACGAGACAAAAGTTGAACTTTTTGGAAGGTGTGTGCTCCATTACATCTCGCATAAAAGTAACACCGCATTTCAGAAAAAGAACATCATACCAACAGCAAAATATGGTGGTGGTAGTGTAACGATCTGGGGCTGTTTTGCTGCTTCAGGACCTGGAAGACTTGCTGTGATAAATGGAACCATGAATTCTGCTGTCTAACAAAAACTCCTGAAGGAGAATGTGTGGCCATCTGTTCGTGACCTCAAGCTGAAGCGAACTTGGGTTCGGTAGCAGGACAATGATCGAAAACACACCAGCAAGTCCACCTCTGAATGGCTAAAGAAGATAGCCAAAGTCCTGACCTGAATCCTATTGAGATGCTGTGGCATGATTTTAAAAAGGCAGTTCATGCTCGAAAACCCTCCAATGTGGCTGAATTGCAACAATTCTGCTGAAAGATGAGTGGGCACAGCGCTGTAAAAGACTCATTGCAAGTTATGGCAAAAGCTTGATTACAGTTGTTGCTGCTAAGGGTGGCCCAAAGTTAGGTTTAGGGGGCAATCACTTTTTCACATAGGGCCATGTAGGTTTGGATTTTTTTTCCCCTTAATAATAACAACCTTCATTTAAAAACTGCATGTTGTGTTTACTTCTGTTATCTTTGGCTAATATTTAAATTTGTTTGATGATCTGAAACATTTAAGTGTGACAAACATGCAAAAACATAAGGAATCAGGAACGGGGCAAACACTTTTGCACACCACTGTATATAGTTACTAAAGCTAGCTAGTTGTTTTGGTGAAATGCTGTCAAATGAGTATTATTAGTCAGTATCCTAAATTTGGTATTTTTACCAATGCTATATTGGAACATGTCCTTGTACATAAAACAGCTTAGGGCTTTAGCATTTGCCTTCAAGAGGAGCTGGGGGCCAGTGTGCTTTTGAAGTTGCATTAGCTGATGTCAGCGTACACATTGCTTCTTAAATGAGTAGGAAGATGTATATTGCCACGGGTACATTTTATGATAGCACTGTGTATTTTGCAAACTGAAAATTCAATGTAAAGATTTCAGGGAGTGTTGTACACGGTAGAGTCTGACACTTCAGTTCATGGTTTTTTTCCAGTGAAAAGCTCGGCATATGTGAAAAGACAGCTTGTTAGCAAGAGAGAGGTGGGCCACGCACAGACACACACACACACACACACACACACACACATCAGAGGCACAGGAACACAGAGTGAGAGAGTGTTGAAAAGATTGTTTTTTGACAGTATGCATTTTTGCCAAGTGTCACAAAGATTGGATTCTTGTCATTTTTACACCCCTGATTGGAAGTGAATGGAAATTAATTTGTGGTGAAAAATGACCTTTAAAAAATTAAACAGCAAAAAGTCACAGACGATATCCTCACTACTGTGGATAATACACAGATCATGCTGCCAACAATTATTTTCGTGGCTATTTCTCCGTTTCTAATAAAAACTGTTGACAGCGAGGTCTTGAGGCGGATATCTCAAAACCTCAGCAAATAAAACCAAAACCATTTGCATGGTTAGAGATTGTCTAGGGGTAAGACAGAATATGTTTTTTGTCATTTGCGTGAACTGACCCTTTAAGTCATGGTATTACAGTCTCATTGTGTAACCCTCTGCAGTGGCATAGCTGCGTTGGCTCACCTTCAGTGTCATGTGGGATTTTGGATATTGCGCGCCTTTATACAACCGTGTCTTCTCTGATGCATAACGAAGCCTTTCTTCACATCATTCTTACTTTGCTGATCCATCATTACAGCAGTAGCTGAGCACTGCCACGCTTTGCTGCATGGCGTTTCAATCAGCATCAATGTCAGCAGTAAGATTCATCATGGCTGATTGTGAAGGTGTCTGCGTGTGTGTGTGTGTGTGGCACACGTTTATGTGTTGGCGGTCGCCCACATGGGCGTGTATGCAAATGCAGCTGTAAGACAGCTGAATGCCTGTGCTTTACTGAGAGCTTGGCACCATGGGAAAATGAAAAGACCGGGAGAATAATGACAGATTTATAATTACAGAATCTAGCGTTCAGCGCTACTCAGCAGCAACTGTCTGGGGAAGGCAATCTGGGTGTAATTTCTGCTGATCAGGCCTGCCACACACTTAAGGGTCACACTACACGTATACCAAAATACACACAGACACACACGCACGTATATGCACATGCGCGCAGGTATATGTGCTCTCTCTCTCTCTCTCTCTCTGTCATTTGTGCAGATGTCGCAGACGCCGAAGAGCCCACACAGACTCACACACACAGAGACAAGCAAACATAGGATGCCTCACACTTAAATTCCACCGAAAATTGTAGTGCGACTGCAGATTGCCCGGTTAATTTGAGCGAGCTAAAAGCATCAAGTAAGCACCTGATTCACTGAGAAATGAATGCATTACAGTGTGCCACAAAAACACACCAGAAATATCAGCTTTCTGGAAGGAAGTGACTGATTCAATATACAGAGAAGACAAAACAGGACTAATTTAAAAGCATATGGATGTAAGCAGTCATTTGCCAAAGACAAAAACTAACCCACTTTTAATTTGACTTTTATGTAGAAAAGCTTTTCCAAACTTAACAACTTGCACTTCAAGTAATCATCTGTTGTAAGCAGTAAATGCATTAATTTTAAGCTAATCAGTCATTAGAACTTGCTTGTCGAAATAACAAAGAATTTCCATTTGAAGGTTATGTAGGCCACACTTTAGTGCTGTGACAGTGATACACCAGACATGCCTGTGGCCTCAAAGCCAATGTACTGCAGTTGTTCTCAGCTTCACCAAGATCATTTTTATAATTTCTCAGTCGAGTTTTGTTGAAGGATATTATAAAGACATGGTGTAGTACCAGAAACAAGCTGTTCTGCAGTCTTCAGTGACTTTTTGTCGCCAAGCAGTTTCAGTGCGCACTATGATAGTATTAGCTTAGAAGTTATTATTTTCCATTTAAGCTGTTTTCAATGTTATCTAAAATAAATTATGTATCTGAAAGCTCGAGAATGGTGGCTGTTTTTTGTGCTCTATTTTCCTCTCAAATGTACAGCTTTGTTATCTACAATTTTTTCATTATTAATAGCTTTCTGCCATTGTAATGCTACATCATTTGTCAATCAAGCCTTCTGTGCAGCCTGTCTCTTTTAGCAAAGTTAAATCCATTTGCTATTGTGTCAGATTGAATGTGCCAAAACCCAGTCTGAACAGGATTACTATGCATGGTCCAACATCCTGACTGAGTGCAAGCTGTACTGTTTTTCTTTCTGTCTCATTTTTAATCCCTGAACAAATTTCGGTCTGTCCCTCGCAGTCAAACACACACATAAGTCTCTCCGGAACAAAGATGCAGTCATTTTCATTAATATTTCAGATCTCATTTATTTTAGATCTTGACATAGATGATAAATAAAATGCCAGGAAGTTTGCTACTCTAATATTGTTTCCTGTTCTGCAGGTGTGTTTGCAACATCGACTGTTCCCACATCAGCTTCAACCCGGTGTGTGCCTCAGACGGTCGTTCCTATGACAACCCCTGCCAGGTGAAGGAGGCGTCCTGTCAGAAGCAGGAACGCATCGAGGTCAAGTACCTGGGCCACTGTCAAGGTCAGATCCATAAACACACACGCGCGCATGCATACATTCATTCCAAAAGACACAACAACACCTTCACACACACAGCAGAAGCCATCAATCTGGCGGGCAGGTGTTCACTTCAAGTTGAAGTGCGGCCATGGGGGCAAATGAGGCAGCATGCAGAGCTGAATGCACACAGCGTGATTCCACTGCAGTTCCAACCACATTTCATAATTACAGATATTTTCACTCAATCATATTTTGGAATAGTGTGCAAAGATAATCCTCAAAACCCCATACAGCCTTCGCTGCTATGTATATTGATAATTTTACTGAAAGGCAATCCCCCCTTCTTAGTCTAGTATCTTTTATTTGGGTGCAGTATTTGTTTGTAACGGTTCCAGGGATAAAGTTATTTTATTAATCTCTGTGGTTAAATCCCTAAACTGAGTCATATTGCTAATCCACGTGGGAGAAGACAAAGGCACATAAGAATTATTCTTTTGAATATGTTTTATTTTATTTTATTTGAGCTGTGTTGATCCACCAATATCTTAATTTCGTCTTATTTTGAAACTGCAAGATCTGGCATCAGGTGGAAAGAGAGGCAGAGACTTATCCACAGGGAGGTGTTCAAATCTCAGTTGTCAGCAGGCTTTTATTGTGTATGAGTACATTTGCAAGCATTTGATCGGCTCTGCATCCACCCGGGACAAACAGGACAATTGATCGAGATGTGGGAACCAAGATGAAGGCTTTGAGAGGTAATGGGGAGTAAAGCAATCAGGGCTAACCAGCGCTGGAACACAAATAGAAATCTGTATTCCCCCACGTTACACCCTGTGGGTCAGACCACCCTGATCGATTTGATCACGCCTCCGCGCATTCTGTTTCAGTCAGGGAAAGTGGTGAGAGAAACAAATATCATGAAACTCCGCCATGAAACTGAGGAATTTAGACCTGTGAAAAGGTAAAGCTCATGTTAGCCAGGATTCAAAGTGGCACCTTGATATTTAGATTGCTGGTTTGTGTGGTTCATGTGTCACTTTGTATTGTCATATTATTGGGAAACAGTTTTACATTTCATTTTTCTTTTTCTGGAAATAGCCCTGCTTTCTATTGTAGCTCATACTGATCTGTAACAAGTACTGATGAGCCTAAGATTTTTCATTTATGCACTTGCGGCATGTGTTGTATCAGTAAGGCCTCAAGTTGTCATTGATGTGTGATTTTTCTTACATGGATGTCAAACATACAAGACTCTAGCTTCTGATCTCACCAAAACGCTGCTTTGTTTCTTCTGTTTTATTCTTCCTCCTTCCTTGTTCTACAAGCAAATAAATAATAAAAAATGAATTAAAAGTCCCAGATCCAAGAACATTTCTCGCCACAATTCTTGCATCATAAACCTGGGAAACACTTTCACACCCTCAGTTTTGAGGGAATGAATTCACTGAAAAAAATCAATTACAATAAAATGATAATGATTGGAAGGAGATTTAATCTAGCCTTTGTGAAAAGAGGAATTCAATGCAGCATCAATAAGGTGAGCAAAAAAAGGCATGATTTCCTCTGATCTTTTGTCCCCGGCTCTGCTCCATTCTACTCTTTGTTCAGTTTAATACATTAGGGGAGATGGTTTGTGACTTTTGAAGAGAATAGTTCGCATTTATATACATTAGCTAGACAGGTGCACATACCACATAAACCCTTTGTTGAGATGATAATTCACATTCAGCTCTCTCCACCTGCACTGGTTCCGTTTGAACATATCCGTAATGGAGGGGTTTGGAGCTATAGGAGAGGTTGTAGTGACCTGAGGTCAGTTTGAATGTGTCTTTGGCCTTTCCAGGCGACATCATAACTGGGAACAAAGGCGGAGATGGCCACTTTGCACGGACCGACCTCACAGGTGAGTGCATGTGTAACTGGCAAATAACATGTGCTGCCACTCAAAGCTGCATCAGCGCTGATTCACTTCTGTCTGTCGCTCTCAGACTTTTCTCTCACTTCATCCATTTCTGTCCTTGATATTTTTTTTTTACTTTTTCTTATTCATCTCATCCTCTCTTTCTTACTTCGCTGTGTCTTTCTTGTACAGTAATGTATGTGCACAGGTGGCCACAAGCATAAGTATTTTTGGATTGTGTGTCCGTGTGTCCGTGTGTGTTTACGTAGTAGAGGAAAAAGAGGATCAGAGGAACGGGCTGGCCCGCGGCTTGTACATCCCCTGTCCAGATCACTACAAAAACTACTGCGTCCACGGAGAGTGTCAGTTCCCCAGTATCCTGGCCCAGCCCTCCTGCAGGTACACACACTCACACACACACACACACACATACATAGAATATTACTATGTTTGTTAGGACAAGGGACGGTAGGGATAGGGCAAACAAAAAATGATACTGATACAGCATATGATATCATTACCTAAGTATTTTTTGGGTCATTTTTGCCTTTTATTCAAAGAGGGGACAAGAAATGAGGGGAGAGAGAGGGGGAATGACATGCAACAAAGGTCCCCAATCAACTGAGGACATTGCAATCATAGTATATGATTTGCATCTTAACCACCAGGACACCCATTGTTAAAGTCAATGCCACAATGCCACAATATTTGAGGACAAGTTTTGAAAATACACCGAGTTGAGACTATCGATTTATTTATAATGAGTTGAATGGATTTTTTAATAGCTAGCAATCAATAAGGCTATATTTGTAGTATCTAACTATGGGCTACAGTGCATGGATCCTTATGTAGCAATCAATTCAATTATATTAATCTTAGCTGCTATTGGCTGCAATGTTTTGATGAGTAACTCTGACTGTAGCATGCCGATAAACAAATCCTACATAAAGCAAATAGACTCTGCACACCACACTTTGTTGCACCGTCATCTGTCTCCCAATGAAAATACTTGGCTGTAAACGCACCACTATGCTGCTGTCACCGTCATTGATGACTGACACCTCGAGTGTATCATCAGCGAATTCCAAGAAGCTATGAAATATTTTAGTATTGTTTACAGCAGCAACAAAAAAAAAAGCAACTTTAAAAACAGTATAATTTGCAAGTTTGTGACATCAGTACTGCTAGCAATCTTGTACCAGTACAGTTGTCAGTGCCCATCCCTAGTGAGGACCCAAACTCTAACCTTCAAGCTGCTCTAAATGGTGTTATATTAACAATGGAGGAAATTACTTATTACTTTTACGCATCTTTCAGCTCATTGTTTTGGTTTAACTGGCCGCAACGTAACTGTTGTGATTCACGCTCACCATTGTCATTATCGTGGCTTTCAGTCGCAGCAGGCTGCTGTTCCCACTGTACACAACCTGCTCAGCAAGTTTGGCTAACCTGGGGCTTTGTTTCTTGCAACGTCAGACGTTTTCTTTAGTGATTCCCACATCTCAGCAGTGACTTTGGTAAATACAATGTTATCCAAACCAATACAAAGAATGGCTAAACAAAAATAAGATCCATAAATTGGATGTATCCTATAAAGAGGCAAGGAGTAGAAAAACAGTACTCGCCGGCCTCATAAGTATAGAAATACAAGAAAATGCAACAAACAACAAATACAGACACACAGACACACTTACAGAACAGCAGTACACATACAGTACACACATATTCATCAAGCACACAAAATACGCATGAACACAGGCAGCACACACATGCATTTACATAACGGCACAATGAGGAATGATATTAAAACCCGCCACCCACACACACATACACACACACACAGTGGATGTACATGTGGTCTCAGGTCTACCATCTTTTACAGCCTGATAGTGTAGCAGCCAGGGGGTCCTGGTATGTCTTGCTCCCTCTATCTCTCTCCTTTCTCTCTAACCTCGCTCGTCCCAGCTCCCCCAGCCAGACATTCTTCTTGCATACAGAACAGTGCTTAGCAAAGAGGGAAAGGTCTCTGCTGCCCCCTACTGGTTGCAGGTTATTGGAGGTTGTATCCTAATGAGAAGGGGAGCACAGTGGTCTCTATGGGAATGGTGCATGTCAGTGTGTTCATGTGTGTGGAAAGAGAGCACTAACCCCAAACAGAACAAGGTTGCAATGTTCATCTTACACACTGTCAGGTCGAAGGGAGAGAGAATGTGAAGGAGACTGTGTGTGTATGTGTGTGTGTGTTGGTACCAAACAAGGAAATGCAGGTGTTGGTGGTTAACAACCTCCCCAGAGACAGCAGAAGCAGGTAAAGAGATGGAGAGGGAAAGAGAGATTAAAAGGGGGACCATTTTAGCTCCTCTCTGAGGACAAAGATCATCTCCATTAGTCTCTCTCTCACTGTGTGTGTGTGTGTGTGTGCGCATGTCTGGCTCTCTACGTCCACACTAAGCTGGATAAATCTGAAAACACTATGTGAAAATGATGTGCGTCCATGCTATCTTTTTCAGGCTGTTTTTGTAAAGATCGTCGTCCGTACTTAACTACCTTAACAAAATGAAAACAGCTAAAACTCTTCACTCTTCTTCTTCATCCTCTTTTGGTCAGCAAACAAGAGCACTGCTGATCATAGCCAGCATCTGTTAAGGAGTTGATGTAGCCCAGTTACAATTGTGATTTAACCAGACAAATCTCTATTTTATGATCGCAAAATCATGTGATAAATGCAGCTTCAAGACAACACCCGTATTGTGCAACTGGCTATACTGTATATTTAAAATGAGTGATCACAGAGAGAGACAAAAAGTTGTCTTCTTAACTTTAACTTTAATAACTTTCACTTATTCCTATCTACACCCATCTATACTAAAATGTGAGGCTTGCATTTTTAGATATATCCACTAGATGCACTTTTAACACAGGAGACTGCTGTTCGTTACCCATTTCCAACATTGCTGTAAATTCTATTCCGTTGTGTATTACTGCTGAATAGGAGACTACTGCTGTGCAATCCCGGTGACAGACAGCCGTGATCACGGAGAGCAGAAGGTTTGCAGTGGTAATGGCTTTGCTAAAAGTGTGTTGCAGAAAAGAAAAAGACTGCTTCACTATCAATCAACTGGCATCAGAAACACATGCAGCCCAAGCTGGCCAATCACAGTTCTTGCAGATTCCATGCGGTTTCTCCATAGCTTCTGTAGCCCTGAAGTTATATTTTTGAGGAGGCACACACCGGCTACAGCGTAGCCTACGGTGTAGTTACAGAAGCTATGTAGGTAGGTTCTGTAGCTACGCCGTGAGCCCTTAACACACTAATATAATTCCAGCTTTAGTGTGGGCAGAGGCCCAAAACAAAGAGAAAATAATGTGTTTTCAAATGTAGCTACTTAGTGTGAACATACTCCCTCTACCTCCACTGCAAATCGTATCCGTCATGTTCATCTAAACAGTCACAGCAAAGAAAAAGCCCAGTCACTACACTGTCACACAAATGCATTGTTCCACCACAAAGGTTTCAATTAAAAACACAAAAATAATTAACTTGTTAACCTCTCAGTGCAAAGAAATTAATCTCTTTTTCTCTCTTTCTTCTCACTTGTGTGTGTGTGTGTGTGTGTGTGTGTGTGTGTGTGTGTGTGTGTGTGTGTGTGTGTGTGTGTGATCTCAGCTGTCACTCGGGTTTCAGAGGCCCCCAGTGTGACATCAAAGAGTACAACGTGCTCTATGTGGTGCCAGGCTCTGGCAAACTGCACTATGTCCTCATCGCCTCTATCATTGGAGCGCTCCAGGTGGTCATCATCTGTGTGGTGGTGCTCTGCATTACCAGGTGAGTCATGCCCCAACAGACACACACACACACACACACACATACACACACACACATAAACATGCACACACGTTCAAACACAGCTTACTAATGAGCCTGGGAGCAGTATTTTCCGTGTTGTGTGTATTTGGGAGGGGGGCCTGGAGGAAACAGCTGAAAGGTCACCTTGCTTGCACCACAGAGAGAAAGTAGTCACTTTCCCTGTGGACACACACACACACACACACACATCTGAAAACGTGCAGCATGTGCGTACAAGCATAGATACACAGAGATATCTGTGTAGGCAAGCATACACACTTTTGTTTGAACAGGGGTTTTGTATTCACAGTAGAAGCCCACCCACACACACACACACACACACACACATATATATATATGTGTGTGTGTGTGTGTGTGTGTATATATATATATATATATATATATATATATATATATATATATATATATATATATATATAGCCTGCAGCTTGTCTGCCTCTGGCTGACCTAAGCAATTTATGACATTTAATAAAAGATTTTAAAAGAGTTTTGGCCGAGACGAAACTGCTCCTCTGAGCAAAGGAGGGGAGGAGGAGGAGGGACAAAATGAGAGAGCGCGAGCAGTTGTAAAGGGGCAGGGCCAGAGGGTACGGAGAGAAGATAAAGAAGGAAAGAGAGAATTATAACACTGCAGCTATCCTACCATTAATGTTTCCTGCTGCTCAGCGATATTGATTTAAAGCAAAAAATCTAAAAATACTCAATATATCATGGGGCACTTAATTGTTATGGTGGAGTCTAGTGAATGAACAAATGTGTACACGAATGAATGAATCTATGCAGACATACATGTCAGTGCCCAGTGACTCACTCACCTCAGTGTCCTGTCTCTGTTGGACAGACTGAGCTACAGTTCGTGTTTTGTGCTTTATGAATGTTGCTGGAGTTTTTATGTCATTTCCACTTATTATAAAGACTTGCCATTCACTTAAAGGACAGACAGGTGGGAGTGGAAAAGGTCATCTCTATGCTTTGCCTCCTGTGTATGACATTCTGTCACATCTTGGAAAAGGTCTGCTCAAAAGGGTTTCACTGCAAGATACCACATTGTTACCACATAATTTGACATTTTTCCAACTGTAGACAAATCCTACAAAAAGACCAACACTAACAATGTGTGTCTCGAAACTCAAGTATTACTTTGCCCTCTAAGCAGCTAGCTTCATGAGCAGTGAGTGTTGCCAGGAGTTCTTGTAGACTTTTTAGTAAAGATGCTAATACAACATGATCTAACAAAGTATGAAGTCACTATCAAAGAAGCTAACGATGCATTAACAATACAAAGTTAGTAAAAGAGTTAGATGGGATTCATTTCAGGACGACTTTATTGGGGTCCATAAAAACGTCAGAATTGCATCAGAATGATCTTTCACAGCTGCAGATTCTTACAGTAGCATAGCTAACCCCTATGTGTATCTTCTTGTACCCCTCCCTCACCTCCTTCTTTTTACAGGAAGTGCCCACGGACCAATAGGATCAACCGGCAGAAGCAGAACAATGTCCACTTCAGTTCAGAGAACACCATGCGCGCCTCCACTCGACTTATCTGAGCCCAGACACACCGGACAGAGTCCCCCTCCACTTTATGGAGCACTGCGGCGTTACATGTTCCCCCTTGTAGGCCAACCCCTGAAAATTAGGATCTGCTTCCCCTCACTCCTTGCCCTCTCTCCCAGTATGAACTTTAAGAATGTCCAGGGAGGATGGTGGCATAGCAAAGACAGAGCTGGCGTACCAGCCAGTGATGAGGCCCACGGGTGGGGTAATGTTGTCATCAGTCTCCGCCGCCGCCAACCCCCGAGTTGCCCGATGTGTCTCCTTGCTTGCACCTTGTCACTTCCGCCCAGGGTTTTTCTGAAAAACTGAACCACAAGGTGTTGGGTGGGGGGCGATGAGGATACTGAATATGAGTGTGTGTGTGTGTGAATGTGTATTAGATGTGTGAGCTTTGGTAGAGGCAGGCTAGCCAGTGTCTGTCGTTTGTAGATGAGGGGTTAAAGCAAATCGGGGTAGTGCAAAAAGCAGGGTAACAGGCTTTAAATGAGGTGTGTGTTGTTTGGTCTGGGAGGGGGGGTGGTGGGGTGGGAGGGGGATTCGGGGCTACACGTGATGCCTTGCACCTTGTGTTATAGGAGACCTTTGACAGAGGGCACAATGTTATGATAGAGCTCTCTGTTCGGTTGTGACGATGACGTCAGCTTCTGTATCTTGGGTTCTCTTTACAATAGTTATTACTACATTGTCTTGATGGGGTCATTTTTCTGTAAATGTAAATAAATAATTTATATCACGAAATGTAACATGCTGTGTCGTTCTTTGTTCGTGAAACCTATTTCAGAATGACTAAGCACTTGTAGTTAATATTTATTATCACCACAGACATGTTGTTCTCTAACATAAAAATAATTGAACTTGTAAATAACGTAAGACATATGTATTATCTATATATTTGTAATGATGTCATATGTCATACACAGCAGATGTTAAATGGTGGAACAGAATACCTACATTATGGTTGGAATTCTTCAAGATGAATAGATGCAGAACTCGTTATCTTGCACTCCTCAAAGAAAATATCCAAATATATTTCTAAAGGTATTTATCACAAATAAGGGGAGCAACAAAACTGGTGAGTAAAATACTTTGAAGTTGCTTTGTGTAGCACCTGGTGAAAATCTGATTTCATTCCATGTCCATTCTAGTATAGCCTACATTCATATTTTATGATCACCTTCCCTTGACATTTTTTTTTCATTTCTCACTGTTGTACATTTTTAACCGGCTTTTACTTTAAAAAGACTTAAAGTCAAGTAGGGATACAGAATGTTAATAAATGTCTCTCAGCAACATGTGTCCACCCCCACAAGATGGTGCTGTGTTCACCATAACCCGGATGAAACCCAAACAGCGCCTCTCTACTCCCGGTTTCAGAGTTAAATGTGAGCGGAATGATCTTAATTGTGCCCAGATTAAGACAGCCATGCAGCGACAATGGCAACTAGAATTAATTCATTTGTTGTGAATCTGTATCACATTCAGAAGCGTGTAGTTGTCGTGGCCGAGTGGTTAAGGCGATGGACTAGAAATCCATTGGGGTCTCCCCGCGCAGGTTCGAATCCTGCCGACAACGGTTTCACTTTTCACAGCGGGGATAACCTTGAATTAAGAAAGGTTTGAACTGCAGAATATTAATATATAGCCAGCCACACAGTGGTAGCTGTATAAACAGCATCATGCAAATTTGACTTTGGCAGTATGTAAGTAGGCTAACCCAAATGTTCTGGCTGTTGTCTTTGTGTGCGTTTATTTGTACTTCACTCAAGACCTCGAACGTGTCTGCAGCCGTCAGAAATGAGGATAGGAGCCCTCTTATAAACAAGGTGGATATATAGTTAAAAACTACAGCAGTCTTCCTGTTCATTACACTAGCATACATCTTGTGTAAACACAAGAACGAGCTATGATCCAATATGTTTTTCCTAGCAAAGCTATTTAAGGTTAAACATTCAAAATTGAGGTCCAGAACAACAGCCCTGGATTAAAGTGGTGGAAAGTAAGTAAGAAGTAACAGTACTTTATACTTCTATTCCATATCATTTCAAAGGAAAGTATCGTACTTTTTACTCCACTGCATTTTGTTTGACAGTCAGTTGGCAGATTCTGATTTTGGACTCAAAACATTAGCTTATGAAACATGCTGTACTGTTATAGATTCAACTACCCAACATTTTATAAAATGCTTAAAAATACCTCCATGTTTTTAAGCAGCTATAACATTGCAATGCTGTTGGGATATTAATGCTAATAAAAGGTTTCAGTCGGAAGTCATTCTCAATTGTGGACCGGGAACTCAGAAATTTAAGCTACTCTGTGTTACTTAAGCCCTCCCCTC
The DNA here is from genome assembly GCF_020085105.1 of Siniperca chuatsi. Classification (NCBI taxonomy): domain Eukaryota; kingdom Metazoa; phylum Chordata; class Actinopteri; order Centrarchiformes; family Sinipercidae; genus Siniperca; species Siniperca chuatsi. The sequence continues at coordinate 5,761,286 of NC_058053.1, read as the reverse complement.
AGGAAGGAGTCTACCTGAGTATCTGCTGATTACCCTGCCTAGTTTCACCTGAAACTGACCTAATTGTTTCCATGATGGCCCAGTAATCAGTAATCAGGCCTATTGTTTTCTGGCTGCACCTCCCACATCACAGTTAAGTACCTGATTAGCATATGATTGGCTTGACCAAGGTGCTAATACACTGTGGTAAACATTGGGCAGATTGAATCTCAGACCACCATTTCTGTTCAAAGAGGAGTTTTCTTTTTTCACAAAATAGCCATTTTTGTGAAAATCTGCTAATCTGCTAATTACCCTGCCTAGTTTCAGGTGAAAACCTGCCTAGTTGGCAGGGTAATTAGCAGATAATCAGGAAGACTCCTTCCTGAGGGCAGGGCTTAAGTAACACAGAGTAGGTTAAATTTCTCTGACCATTTTTCACAATTGAGAATGTCTTCCGGATGGGAGCCGAAACGTCTTGATTCTGAAAACAGTGTCCAAATGACTACGACTGAAACCTTTTCTACGATAGAACACTCCTGGACGAATGAGGGACTACACCATCTTAATGCAAATAAACTTGACTGATTGAATGCACCAGTAATAACAAGCCAATAATACAATATAACACTCATTAAGTTATTCTGCATAATGATTATTTTTACTTTTCATACTTACATTTTTAATGCAGGTCTTTGTAATGCAGTAATTTTACAATGTGAATTTTTTTTTACTTTATTATATACTAAAAAAAATTTCCCAACACTGCCTGGTTACCCATTAATAAAAACTAAAGCCATTCATTCACATAATGAGTCGATGTATTGTCTATAGCCACCAAGGACAAAGTGCACAACATCATATTCCTCAAGATTTCAAGCTTTTGAAAACATCAAAGTCACATTGCTATTAAAAACAACACACAACTATTCTAATAAGGGAAACGATCACAGTTGATATATGAAGTTCTCAGGTGGAACTGTGCTCAGGGTCACCCATGGGTCATTCAGGCTGGGAACATAAAAATGTTCCCAGCCTGTTTTTAATGGATCTGTCGGCATGCAATACAGGCATGTGTTGGTTTGTCTGAAGGGCAGATCCCCTGTCTTTTATTAACTTATATGCAATAGCCTATGTGTGCTGAATCTGATCTAAACAGCCCTGAGAGCACCTCTGTTCTCCTTCTCACCTTCAGCAGCAGCCTTGTACTTGACCTCCTGAAACCTATTAGGAAGAGTCTGTGAGGCTGTTTGAAATACCCAATGGAGAATATCTAGTCCCACAGTCCATACTCTCACCTTCATCTCCCTCCCCCACCCCTCCCCCAAATAAAAAAATAAAAAGTCTACTACTACGGAGTACAGACCCTGGAAAAAACACCTCCCAGACTCCGTACCCTGCTGTTCAACCCCTGGGTACACCCCTATTTGCATACACATGTGTGTGTCTGCAGAGTGCCCAGCAGACCCAGTCAGCGTAATCCTGTCAGTTTCCTGTCTTCTCCTGCTGGTTTCAGCTCAAATCCAGTGGGCCCGAGACCAGGGAGGAGTAGGAAGGAAATCTCTGGGAATGTCTGAGTATCTGCTCTCATCTGAGGTCGAGGAATGTGGTGAATGCTATCATTGATGGACAGCAAGATCATCCCACAGTGGATTTCACTTTTACTTACTTTAAAAAAATAAACTTTAAACGAGACGTGCCATACACAGGGAAGTTACTTAAAACAGTAATACATAATCAGCTGGGCTGTGGGGAAATCCCACCTTGTTTCCAGAAATAAAAGACTTTACTCATATGTAGGCAGAATGATGTGATTTTTTATGTCTGCCATCTGTGGGTGCATTTGCCACTATTACTTGGATTTGCATGATCATGTTTAAACAAAGTGCAGGTTGACTGAGCACTAAGTTCCAGGAACAACTTGCAAGAGATTGTTGGTGGAGGAGGAACATACTGCACCAGTTTTAAATCTTGGATGCAACTTGAAATTTCATGTTAGTCTTTTTAGATTCAATTTTGACACAAAACTGTTGCCAACAGTACAGAATGGGCACTTTACAGTGGTTCTGCTGCCTCAAGTCCAAGGGTGTAACTGCAGACCTCACATCTGGGGACTCCAGGTCTGTGACTTGGAAGACAGGAGGGTCCCCAGGCACGAGGTGCATCACTATTCAGCCACTAAATTGTAAAAGCAAATAGGTTTACTTTGACAGTTATTTATCTCTTTTTCACTCAGAATGAGTTAGTAACAGTACCATAACTTCTGTTATAAATATGCTACAAGTGAAATAAATCCAATGTGTAAGAAAGCCCTACAGAAAGTGGAATGTTCAAGTCCCACTGGGAAACTATAGCTTTATCTTCAGTCTTTTATGAAGACATTGGTAACTAACTAATGCATTTGAACATTAGTGGGGTGTGGAGAGGACGAACATAAAGATAAAAAAAAAACATTAGCAAGGTCTGAAGACAATAGATTAGAATCCAAATGAATGCTCATGTTAGATCAATGTTAGTCAGCTAATGTGCCGTTAAAGATCAGCATGTTGTATTTTATATTCTGATATTGTGTTTGTCACCTAAGTTATGGTACCGTTACCTTCTCAAAACAGTATGCTTTTGGAAAGTGTGTTTTTTAGGAAAGTTTTTAGTTGTTTATATTTTTGTATTTTCTGTAAACGTTTTGAAGGCAGTATGCAGAGTGTAGGCACACATAAAACACTGACACTGACATCACAAGAGAGAAAAAGTAAGTAAAATAAATGTTAACTTTTACAACACGCTAACATCACCCGCACTTCACCTAGCATTAACCAGGTTGCATTTATTTAGATAATTTAGCATTCACACCTGACACACAACAAGAAACTATATTTAGCTAGCTTTTACCTGACAAACAACATTATGTTTGCACTCCTTAGCTACTCAGCTTTAACTGGCGTTCTTATTATATCATTGTTATATATGTGAAAATGTGAAAGAGGTCGCTCGTGTAACGAACCTACAGAGATTTACCCACTTGAATATTCCACAGTGTATAAAAAACAGAAGAGATATTTAGGAACTTTCCAAATACTTTCTTTTTTCATCAGTTATGCATAATACGGTGTAGTCCCTCATTCGTCCAGGAGTGTTCTATCGTAGAAAAGGTTTCAGTCGTAGTCATCTGGACACTGTTTTCAGAATCAAGACGTTTCGGCTCCCATCCGGAAGTCATTCTCAATTGTGAAAAAACTGGACGGGAACTGGAAATAGTAGCTTAAATTTCCAGTTCCCGTCCAATTTTTTCACAATTGAGAATGACTTCCGGATGGGAGCCGAAACGTCTTGATTCTGAAAACAGTGTCCAGATGACTACGACTGAAACCTTTTCTACGATAGTTATGCATAATGTCCTTTCTGATTTTTACAATGACTACTTGTTTTTTTCCTTTACTGTAGGAATGCCCACTGGGATAACTCAGTTTCAGTGTTAGACATTGTGTTGAATTGTGCAATACCTCAGGGTTTAAACACCAGAGATTCACCTTTGCAACAAGTGTGTGTTGCACAGCTGTGCCTATTGATGGAATAATCCATTGATCTGTAGTGCACGGGGGGTGGCACATTGACAATGGTAAAATAAGTGCTTTGAGAGCATTTAGTAATTTATTGTAGGCTATATATGAGTTATATGTATTATGTCTAAACATTCTAATGCATCTGTAGCTGTTAGGGGGGGGCCGAGGCAGCTGCCCACCTTGTCTAATGGTAAAGTCCACCCCTTGGTCCTTTTTTACTCAGGTGAGGTCTTAGCGGTCCCACCAACCCTGTACTTAATGACAAAGGTAAGCACAGAGGTGCAATTTACAGGACTGTATGTGTATTTTTACCCTGTGTTATATTGTAACGTACAAGTGAAATACAGAGGAGTAAAAGTGTGGCCATACATTGATGAGCCCTGCAATGAATCTCAGATGGCCTTGGGTTCATTTGTGGTAGACAAAGACCTTAAAGAACAAATACATCCAAAACCTCATTCTGTTTGCAAGACGCAACAGGCAGGGCACACAGAAATAACTCCTCACACACACATTCTCAACACAACACCTACTGAGCCTAACAGAACACTTAGCTTTAGAATCTGACACTTAGAAATGCATAGTTTAGACAGCATGTTTGAACATGCAGGATTTACCCTGAGCTGGGTGCTCCAGTCAGATTAACACTCAGGGGTTGAGGAGGTACCGTCCGTTGACAATGATGCTTGGCGTTATTTTAGTAATTAATAATTATTCAGTATTGCTAATTATTTCTCAAAACTTCATTCAAGCATTCAGTTAATAGGTAAATAACAACAGGAACATTATTGCAAATGTTTTAATACGTTTAACATTTTGCATCTGCCAGAGTGCTGTGCATGTCTGCAGCTCGACCCTTTTCCAGCAGGGGGCGCTGCAGCCCCCGCAGCAACCCTACTTCCCACGGCCAGGCCTACTTGATAGATCACTTATGGGAAATTACCAATGGTGTGGAGAGAAGCACCTGTGATGAATGAAATAAGAGCAAAATCAAACCATTTTGCTGGGAGACACGTGGCTGTCTTTCAGGAATCCACACTATAGGACGCATCAGGCTGAATGACTGGCCAGGAGAGCCTTCACATTGATTTTACAATCAACAAACTGTACCTCAACTCCTTTGGCAGGGAAGGATTGGCCCATTGGTTTGAAAATTGATGGTGTTGGACACATGAAAACATAGACACTCGAACAAACAAGCACACACACACATACTCAAGGCATTTCCTCACATTCTGAGGGTATGTGTATAAATCTCGACACCTCGAAAATTGGTCCATTAGCTTCAGAATTGATAGCATTACAGAAATCCCACACACACACTCCTCTTGAAACGCACAAGGCCACCTTTAAGTGAGCGTGTGTCTAACACACGCTGGTCTATGAAAAAGGGTCATTTAAAGATCCATCGCCATCTGTTTTGGTCCCAGCATGCCATTTTCCCCTCTATGGAGGCCTTTGATTCAGCGACAAAAGGGTACCATTGCTGCCTTCTTTCCCACTGTGCGACCAGACATCCAGTCTGAGCTGGTTATACAAATCAAACACTGCCGGGCATTCATCGTCTCATCATAGGTATGACCACCTGTGTGGGACTGTTGATGGTAATCACAAGCATTAGGGGTCCCATTTAAGCACTGATCAGGGAACCTGTTTGTTGTGTCTCTTACAGATATTACATAACCTGGAGTGAACAAAACTGACTATGAAGTATGAGGAAGCAAGTGAAAAAAAAAACAAATTGGTTCTCTCCTGTAGTTTAAAATTTACAAAGCCATGACAGCGCGCACAGATAATTAAATTCTAGATATAACATCAACTTAATACAGAAAAATACAAACTACACATGCCTCAGTTCCTCCCCCAAGATACAAATCATTTTAAAGTTCCTCCTCTGGCCGTGACCCTGAGTGCCAATCCACTGTAAAAGATAAGGGACAAAATTCACAGTGTGGACTGGTGTGTAAATTTGGTGGAGTTCCTCTCCTAAAGTGAAGACCCACTGGGGGCCTCCGCCACTTCTCGCTCGTCTATGTGGGCACGTCAGCATTAGCAAAAAAGCGAGTAGCTTGCTCGTTAGCAGACATTGTGTAAGTAAGCAACGTACAACTTTCTCGAACAATTTTTATGACTGTCCCAGCACTGCATCACTTTTTTCGTTGTCAGTTTTTCGGCAAGCCATTGCAGAGCCCCCAGGGCGATTTTCACATTCATTTGCATAAAGTTTTAAACTTTCAGTGGTCAGTGGCTCTTCACGTTTAGCCTCCATTCATGGGCTACCAGTTTTTCAGAAATCAATTTAAAAAATCGTTGTTTTGAAGGCTGAACTACCTCTGCCCCCAACTCCTTATCCCTTATGAGCCGGATCACTACCTGACATCTTCTAGCATGGGTCTCCTGGCTGCTACATCCAGGCTTGAAACTAGAGAGAGCCTTCTCTATCAAGGCTCCCTGAGAAACTCACACTTGCTACTTTAGTGTCAACCTTCAAGTTCCTTCTTATATATAACTTTATTTAACCAGGAAAGGACCTCATTGAGAATATAAATGACTTTTAGAGGAGTGTCCTGTCCAAAATAGCAGCACCACATAGAACATAAAAAATAGAAGTTGCAAAACTTATAACACAGACTTTTAACTTATAACATATTACATATTTTTACAGAAAAGCATTTTCATGTTTACATCCTCCAGCCTGCTTTCAGTTGCTGTTTTTTAAGCATTTTTTATATACATTTTATCTGCATTTTAGTGTATTTTATCTTATGTTTTATATATTGCTGTCGCTGCTATACTCATATTATTGTCTTCATTTTTGCTCTGTGAAGCACTTTGTAAGTTGTTTTGAAAAGTTCTATACAAATAAAGTTCATTCTTATCACTATTAGTATTGTTCTATAGTTTTATATTTTACCCCATGCAGGACCTGCAATATGACCACATATACTGAGCATTTACCAACCTGTAAACACACATACAGAATCAAAGCAACTGTAAGAAGAAATGCAGACATTACGCTAACATTAACATTAACATGAGTCCATGTGAGAAACCGTCATTAAAGTCCCCATGAAGTCTGCCACAAGGTATTTCAGTTGCATTCTTGTATCCTCATCAAGCGGGCACAAACATGTGGCCTGGAACAACACAGAGGACGACACGCAGCATGTCACCATCTTCTTAAGCCAACGGATGCAGTTAGCAATGACAAGGACTGTAGAACATGCAAAGGTGAAACAAAGAGAGGGAAACACGATTGAAATAAACTGCTGTGTAGGGGTTAAAGTGTGTAAGAAGTTGTTCCCGCCCAGAATAAAATGTTAACCATCTTCTCCGCCTTTTTGTATGCAAAAATGCATTGTGGGTTGGTGCTTCAGGTAAAAAAAAAAAGTAAGATTGCCTTTAGGAAAAGAAAGGGAACATACATTATTTATGCAAAGATTCGAAATAATCCTCCATTGAATTAGATTGGGTTTCATATTCAAAGAAACTTGTTTGTTAACCATTCTTGGAAAACCAGTCATCCACCCAGGTAATCTGCCAACATCCAACGGTTACAGCAATACCACACCCCCTGCTGAAGGCTTTGAAGCAACTCCAGGAAGGTTTCCCAGGATACAAAGCTCATTCATTCGATGATGCGACTTGCAGCGGCATGTTAGTTGAAATGATGACAATATGATAATATGCTGATTGCTGTTTCTGCTGCAGTATTCGTTTCTAGAGAATTTTTACAGTTTTGATTATGGAAATTTTCTTAAGCAAAACAACACTGTCAATAAAAGGAGAAAAGATATTGAAGGGCGGTCAATCATAATCACCTTTAGCAGAATATAAAGACATGAAGTATGATTGAAAATGTAGTCAAAAATCATACTGGCTATTGCTCTGTTTTACAAAGGTCTAACGCTCACTGAACTGTCAGAATTAGGTCATGCACTAGCATTTATTGGCCTCCAGAGGGCAAATACATCAATTTTTCAAGCTGACTTGTAAAGATGTCTATCCAGCTGCTGCTTTTTAACTCATTGTTAAAACAGCTGTTTTTTTTTTATGTGCTGTGACATAATTATTTTTCAAGTACATTCTATTATATGTAACTGTAGGAAGGTTAGCAGCAAACAAAGACCCCGTAAATACATAGTAAGTGTTGTTACAAAACAGGCAAGGGAAAGACAACATTCCTTGACACAACAATGTATGAAACATGTCCCAGACCATCGGGAACACTGGAGGAATTCAGGAATGCAGAAGATAAGTTACAGAGAAAGGAAGAAAAGGGGGAAAGGGAGGGATGGATAAAAGGGGGAGCAGAGGAAAGGAAAGGAGGGGGACAGTTGGAAGAATGACAGGATGGGAGCATCATGTCCCCCGCTCTATCCCAGGAGTGAAAGTGGGAAAAGTCAAGAGCTAGGAACGGGAGGTCACACTTTTATGTTGACAAAAGTGTGTATCCAAGGAGAAGCAGTGACAGAGAGAGGGGTTGAAACACAGGGGTCTTCAGTTATCGGAGGAAGGAAATTTGTTTGGGTGAGTGTGCGTCTAGCACTTCCACTCTACTCCGACAGCTTTGAAGCTTGTGGAGTGAGTAACCTCAAGAAGGGGTGTTAGTCTTGGATGTTGACATGGGAGAATCTGTCCAGCACACTTCTGACTACATGTATAGCTAGTGAAAAGATTGAGCAGAAACAGAAAAATGGCAAACTATGGCTATCGTATCAATGAAGGTACCAGCTTTTTTCAAAGGAATAGTTTGACTTCTTGGGAAATATTTACTTTTTACTTTCTTGCCGAGAGTATAAATATGAAGCTACCCGCTTAGCTTAGCTTAGCACAAAGACTGGAAACAGGGGGAAACAGCTATCCTGGTTCTGTTAGAAGCAAACAACAAGTCCACAAATACCACCCCCCCCCCATCCCACAACACTTCGGTTTTTGTACAGATTAACGAGATATAACGTGCTGATGAGCGATCTTTAGAGGCAGAGGTAGGCAGGTTTTTACCTTTGGACAAGGCCAGGCTAGCTGTTTCCCAGGTCTTTGTGCTAAGCTAGGCTAACTGTGCCTGTATTTTTGTTGAAGTGGTTTGGATCTGAGGAGGACTGTGGACTCTGCAAACATACTGTAATACTGTTCTAAGGCGTGTCTTTTCTGTGTGTACATAAAAGTAGTTGCAGAAAGCCTAATCTCAGTTTAAGGGTGTGAATACTCTGTATTGATCTTAGATGAGATGGTGGCTAACCAAGCTTTTACTGTATCTGACAGAATCCAATAAAACTCAGGTGTGGGCTGGAATGCTTTCCACTGCAGTGATAAAATAGATTCTTGTCATAGTTCCAAGGCAGTAGGTTTTAATCACACAGATAAACACACATGCTTCTCCCCCCTTTTTTTTCTGAAAATGCACAGCCATCCAACCACTCCTGTTGCAACACACTGACATATTCTGTTGAACACCATTTGACTTTAAAACATGTTAGATTGACTGTGTTCCTGTGAACGAAATATTTACAGTGATGGTGACAAAGAGAAAGATTGAGAGGGAGACCAGGGCATCATGCCAGGGCACAGATGAGCTCATTGTTGAAACAGGGATTTCCACATTTCCATGTCGGTGCACCCCATACCATGACACAGAGCTCAAAAACAAGAGGGGAGAGGAAAGGGGCGCTCATAGGGAACACACATCCAGCACACACTAACATCAGCATAGGCACACATACATAGACCAGACTTGGCATAAACAAAATATGGTGAATGGTTTATCTCGGTGAACAGCATGGCAGTGGAAAATTCAGCTAAGTTCCTGAAACACACAGATTTGGATTGTAGTTTTATCTTCACTTTATTGTTTTGTTGGACACACACACATCCCTCGATTACAATGCAGTCCACTACAATTTGGTACAATACAAAAACACACCAGCGAGTGCAGTAAACAAAAGTAGCCTTCACACATATTTTGCAAATGCAGCCAGGCATGCACAAAGTGGAATGGCTGGCAGTGACCTGAAAACAAGCAGGCATACAAGGAAGGACACACACTCACACACCAACTCTACCTCTATTCTGTCAAATAGGGCTAGGCCTGCGCTGCACGGTTTCCACAGCAACCACGCCCCTCCCTTTCGCTTGCAGGGGAGGTGTTTTGAAAGTTCACAGTGTGTGTGTGTGTGTGTGTGTGTGTGTGTGTGTGAACAGAGAGAGAGAGAGAGAGAGAGAGAGAGAGAGAGAGAGACAGACAGACAGGGGCGTGGATGTCGAATCAACTCCATGAAGTAAAACACCCAGCCTTCAGTTCTCAGCTGGAGCAAGTGACAGCAGCATCAAAGAGTTAGTAAAACTACTACTAACTAATTGTGTTTAGGTGAATTAGGCCTACAGCATTAAAGCGGGACATTTGACCACCTGTGAACCATGGAAGAAGACGCGTCCCACGCCGAGGGCAGCAGCGCCCACACCAGCCCGCAGCAACAGCCCGAAAACACAGAGATCCTGATCCCGAGCTTCAGCCCGTCGTCCGCCCCGTCCTCCCCGACCAGCACCCTCTCCAGGCTGGGCTTTAAAATGCCTACCAGCCCGACTGCGGCCGCGCCGGGAAGCCCTGTCGACCGCGGCCAGGTGAGCGCCATCACCGTGGTGGCGCTGCTGGACAAGCTGGTCAACATGCTGGAGGCGGTGCAGGAAAACCAGCAGCGAATGGAGCAGCGGCAGGCCGACCTGGAGGGCGCCGTGCGGGTCGTGCAGGGCGACGTGACCCGGCTGTCCAAGACCCACGTCAGCACCTCCAACAGCGTCAGCAAGCTGCTCGAGCGCTCCCGTAAAGTCAGCGGGCACCTGAAGGATGTGAGGGAGCGCATGGACAAACAGGCGGTCCAGGTGAAGAAGCTGGAGGCAAACCACAGCCACCTGCTGAAGAGGAACCACTTCAAAGTGCTCATCTTCCAGGTGAGGGAACATGGTGATAGAAAGAGAAAGTAGCACTCTATGTTTCAAAGATATATTAAAACCAAAATAAATATTGCATTATTGTGTTGTGGGAATTTTAAAGAGGGACTCCACTGTTTTAGGTTCAGTGAACTTGTCACAAGGATCACTACTCAGCCAACAGTTATAAAGGCTTATGTGGCTCTGTAGGGATTTATCCAAAGTCTGAAAAATAACCCTAGTGATGTCATCAGGGTTATCCCAGCTTAGGCTGAAGACTCAATATTTAGCTAATAGAAGCCTGTGTTACAAACTGGAGGTGTGGGGTTTGAAAAAAAGTGGGCATTTAGGAGGCAACTTGCATTATGGGAAATGTAGGATCCAGTGTTTTCTACCCCTTTAAGGTTTAGACATTTTTTTCATAGGAATTATTTGCATCTTGAACTCCTATGAGGACTCACTGTAGCGTGTGTCTGTGTGTGTGTGTCATTTGACTGCAGAGGTGGGTGTGTTTGGATGTGTGCCCATTTCTTGTGTTCCTGCTTGGCAGTGAAACGTGATATGCTGTAGGTGAGCAGCACATTATTACATTTTCAACACTTAAAACTTGTTGAGCAGGACTTAGGCAACCTGTTGAGCTCAACTGACAAATCCTGTGGTGAGCTGTTTGCTGTTTTCTGACTCTGGAGATACATTTCAAATACACCTCTACTAATAGAAGTGTTCATTTGTATGAACATGCTGAATGTCATCTGGTTTATGAATATAATACAATTTTCACACACATGCATATAAGGCTCTTCTCTCTCATGCCGTGTGTGTATGTATGTGTGTGTGTGTGTGAGAGAGAGAAGAAGGGTGTGTCTGGGAATGGAGCTATAGAGGATAATAGAGGAGGGCTCAGACACTGACTTTGACTAGATCTGTTTACACCCCACAGTCATAATTCAGACAGACAGATGGCTTTTGGGTAGATTTACCACTTCAACAGCCATATCACACCTGTGAGGGTAAAACTCTATACTGGCACTGAAAAAGTGATAAACTTTCCAATTTCCCCAGGAAATTACTAGTGGAAAATATGAGGAATGTCCTTACATAACCCATCTCTCGCTTATCTCGAAATACAAATAGGTTAAACTTTTTTCGGTTTACACAGCATGTAAACAATCTACCTTAACTTCAACCTGGATTCTTGATATGCAGATAAAATTGAGTTTATTTATCATGCGGTTGCCATGCAAGATGAAAGCAGCTCCATATTGTATTTGACAGATGCATTTCCACTCGACCAAAAAAAACACGGTCTCCGAGTATGCTTCGTTCATGTGTAAGTGCATGGTTTTTCATACTTGTGTGTGTGTGTGTGTGGGTGCGTCTGAGCGTGTGCGTACAAGTGTGTGCCCAGGCAGGGAAAGGGGGGCCATTGTTGACACAGCCAGAGTCACTGAAAGCTCTTAACCGCCGTTGTTATCTGGTTTCCCAGGTACTGAGGCTCTGTTGTTCAAATGCAACAGGTGCCAAGACCTTTCCCTGTAGAAGGTGGGCGAGGCACCGCCGCTGGATTTCATTGAATCCCCGGTCAGTTTTTATGTGCTAGTAGGGAGTGTCCTGTTGCTGTAGAGATAGCGAGAGTGGACAGTGTTGCTTGCTTTCAATGCATTGTCAAATTCCACGTGTCCTTTTGGATTTTTCATGTTATGTTTTCCTGGCTGCAAATATCTGTTCGTTTTTTTCTCCCTTCTGTGCATCACGTGAATGTGTTTAACCAGTGTTTCTAATCTAATCTTTATTATATTAACATTATTAGAGCATGGAGGAATATACTTTAAAGTTTACTTTATGTATCATGAGTGTTGTGCTGCTCACAGGCTCCAGTTAAAAGTGCTGATCTGACTTCAGCTGAGTTGTTTTCCCTCTAATTTTGGGTCAAACTAAGAGCGGCGCAGTAGCAGATGGGTGTAGTAGGGCCAGGTATGATCTCAAGGGCGTGTGTGTACAGCATGTGTGTGCATGCAACTTGCCCATTGGATGTTAGGCTGATGTGTTGGGTCAGGTGTATGCAGTTACAGAGCTGGTAAATGAGACTTGACGTGCCTGAGGGGAGCGGGGAATAAAATAACTAAGAGCAGCCCTTGTTCCTTGTCCTCCCTGAGCTTGTGTTGTCTCTTTTCTGTTCCCATCACTTTCTGCCTCACCTCATCTCTTTTTTGCTTCCAGTATTGTGTCTTTTTCTTGATTTTTCTTGATGTTGTGCTCTAATTTTCTTGCCCAGTGTCTTTTGGCTTATGTTTAAATATCCAACCATTTATCACTTCTCATTATGCAAACTCCAACTTGCATGTGACCACTTTTCTCTTTGGTCTTTGGTCAAGCCACCTGTCCCGATTCCCTGAAACTACATGAAAGCACATGCTGCGCGCCTCACACTACTCTTTGATAAAGCACATTTGCTGCACACCCAAACCCTATACCAGTCCAGTAGCTATTGGCCGAGGGGCCCTCCTCCTCCCCTCCCCGCTCGACAAAATTGATCCAGAACGCTCATCACCCTGTACGTGCCAGCTGAGGTGGAAACACAGAGGGTTTCTGGGTAAACGCCCACTGTTGCACAGAGCAGGGGTCTACACCAGCTCTGGGCTTTGGCCACTGTTGGTCAGAAATGACAGCACTGTCTGCCGCTCCGCTGTGTTCCTGTGCATAACAAGGACTAATGAGGACTAAATTACTGCTGCTTGGGCCTTGTTTGTTTGTTTTTGTGTGCCAGTGCTTTTCCTGTCTTCACATGGCCCTCCCCATCTCTAGGCCTCTTCTCTTGCACACACACACACATACACACACTGATACACACATTCAGAGCACACACAATTCCCAGCCATCTGAGATTCCAGTGTGTACAATCAGTGTAGAAACTGTTTTGGTAATTACTGTTTGGAAAGGTAAAATGTTTTGTGTTGGACTGCAGATATTTTCTTTTTTTTATTATTTGTCACACCGATTCATTTCAAAGGCTCATCACCTGAGAGTTTAAATATCAGAAATCACCCTGGAGATCTTATAACTTATCTTATCTGCATCACCAGGGCATGTGACACGAAATACGGCATATTTGGAATTTCGTTTCCTGCGACAGAAGTAATTTATTTCTGAGTAGATCTTAATCTCCCCATCTGTGTTTATTTCACAGCGGAATTTCATCACAACAAATAAGTCAACCACAATAGCGAATTGAATTTGAACGCTGTGAGAATTACATTTGTTCTCCCGCTTTGCACATGAGGGCCCGATTCAGAGTTTTGCAAGATATTTAGCAGTGACTTGTGTGTCTCTCGTGGTGGGATGGGAAGAGGATGTTTGGTGATTGTGTTTTTGGGATCCCTAATCGCAGAGTGGCGGGGAGTGACTACAGTCACACTGTCAAAGAACTTTCATATCACACTGCAAGGAAAGAGAAACATGCTCCCCAGCCAAACCAAACACAATAACTGCAACATGTTTTTTGCTGTGATGGAATGAGGGTCGTTCTTGAAAACGTGATTCTTTTGTTTGTCATTATTCCGTTATACACGCATTGAGTGATACTCAGTTAATAAGTTAAAGTGAATTAATCGTAAACTTTCCAGATTGTGAGACTTGTCCTGACTCGTCATTCAGTACAGAAGATGCTTACAAAGGCTTAAAGATTTTGAGTGACTGGCTTCAGTCTTTGTCATTTTGTTTGCTTTGCTACCAATCGTCACAGTGCTTTTGTATATCGACACTTGACCAAAGGTTGTGACTTAATCTTAGCTTTCAGCAGCAGGAAGTAAAGGCTGTTTTTCCACGCTCTGTTCATACTCTAAGATGGAGGACCGACTGGTAATTCTGTTCCCACCCTCGCCCCAAGCTCTTACCTTTAGTTTAATGACACAAAGCTCAGTACTCTGGAGGTAAATAAATCTAAATAATGGTCTAATAACTAACTAGTGTTCCTCTATGTCAGATCATTTCGGTCCCATCTCCTGTATACAAATCAAATTTGGCACAACTGAAGCTTTATTACAAGAAAAACCCTTAAAGCCGAAACCTGAAGAAGCAACAGCAAGAGAGAGAGCAAGCTTAGTTGTTGAAAGTTAAACTTGAATATGGAACACCTATTCGACTAGTCTCATCCCAAACAATATACGCTCTGGGGTAATTATACTTGCGTTGATATTTGAGTATAATTATAGTGCACATATTGCGTGTGTTCAGTGCAGAATCTCCCATTATAAAATCGGATCCATTTCCGCAGGTTGGAGCAGGCTGCTGGCTGTAGGCTACAGCTGAGATTTGTTGTGTGTATCCCCCGACCAGGTGATGTATTGCACCAGCTTATAGCCCAAAGCAGTGCTGGCTGTTACGTGCATTCAAACATGCTGGGCCTACATGTAAGCTTAACCCATGGAGATGTTTAAAGAATAGGGTAGTTAACTCAATGTAACAGGCCAGTTACGGTAACATATGCAGCTATTGCCACTGTAGACAAACTGACAGAAACAGAAATCCAGGAACATTCTAACAGAAAAATCAACTGCTGTCCCGGACCCACGGTAACATTAGGAAATACTATGTGACACGGTATTTTTCATGTATTAATGCTGACAATATAACCAGTAGGGCTGCGTTAAAGGTATTTTTTTTCTTAGTAGCGCTAGCAAGTAGTGTAAGGGGTTACAATTTGAAATGTATGTATTACTTTACAGTTACTAATACAGTGACATTTCAACGGATTGGCTTGTTCGCTGTCTGACCAGGAGTTAGATGGGACCGTTAATGTCAATTTTGTGTCTATGCACTAGGGGCTGGAGGTGTAGGGAGGTGCTATAGCTTCCACAAAAAGAGGAAAAATGAGCGTTCCAGTAACTCCAAAATGATGTCCTCTTAGCTGGCTTTTGCCACTGGTAAGCCTACATTCTGGGTTTTGTTTAGAGATGGAGGTTGTGTGAACTCTTCAGCTTCACTGTGAGGGCTCAGCTAGCTGTTGAAGCTACCTGTTGACCATATCCGGTAGCTTGTTAAAACACAATGTCTCATTTTCTAATTCTGCCAGTAGTAAATACAAAAACTCCACCTGTGGTGGAGGCTTTGGAATTGTATAACGGCACCTTTAGACAAACAACCTAGCTGATTGCATCACATCATTTTAGACAGGTAGCTAGCAGCTAGTTACTTGCTGAGTGTGAATGACTGACAGCTGTCGGATAGTAAACTGTAGTCAGAATATCCCAGTTAAACTGGGATGAGATGAGTTTGTAATAGACCTTTTTCATGGCACACATTTGGACATGTCATAGTAGGAAAAGCACAGGTGTGTTTGATATAATAATTACTGCATTCAGCCATTTTGAGGACACTGGTATTGTACATGGTGGCTCAGTGGAATGGCTTATTGTGATACACGAAATTAATTACACCAGTGCTTTTCTGCCAATGACAAGTCAAAATGTCTTCTGTAGAAAGGCCTGTTATGTTTGGTACAAATCTTGTTTAATACCATGTAGATCACACATGCAAGCCTGGAGTTTATAGTGAATATTGCAATTTCAATATTGGTCAGAAATATGGCAATTAGGTATTTTCCAGCCCTGCTGTCAGTGACCACCAGTACACAAGAAGTGACTTTCATACATTTTGAGATTTTAGGTATTTGTAGAAGAGTGTTGTTGGATAGAAGACTCTGAAGAGTAAAACTGGTCTCAGTGATAATAGTCTAACATGGCTGCACAGCCTTTAAAGCTAGGGTAGGTAACGTTGGAGAAACTTGCAAGAGACAGCTAGATTTTGGAAGTATCTAACTGAAAAATCCCACCCCCTCCCTTCAGACCCCCCTCCAAAGCCACTCCCCCAAAACATATTTGAATGCGCAGAGTGCAGGTAGGCTTATTACAGGCCTGCGACAGCTACAGATACCAGACTTTTTTCATTTATTTGCATTTGCATTTGATTTATTGATTGCTGTCGAGATGTAAAGAGAATTTAAACAAATATAACAAAAATGCTTCTGGAATACATCACCTACCCTAGCTTTAAGGCATGCTTTCTAAATTAACAATGAGGTTTGTTTACAGCATGGCTTCTTGCTTTGTTATCATTCCTTTTTTCCCTTTGGGGGTTCATTCCTCAGATAATCCTCTGGGTTTTCTTTAAACAGAAAATAAAGAGAGGAGAAGAGCGAAAGAGAGAGAAATATAGAGAGAAGGTGATAGGCAGAAGGAAAAACACAAAGTCACAGAAAGTCTGTTGTTGTCAACTAATGATAATACCATAAGAGTGAGTTTGGATAAGAGATTATACTTAAGTTTGCAAACTGTATGGGTGAAAGACATGTATGTGGACGGGGGAAGTATTACCTTCACTGCTTGCTCTTCTGCCTGATGTCACATTCAGGTTTGACAAGTCTGCTCAACTGTTTCAATCTCTGAGGCAAAGGCAAGTTTGCAACTGCAGATTACTGGTGTGAAAGGCTAGTTTTAACCGCTTTAATAACACAGCAAAATGATGATAATGTGAAAAAGTCTGAGCGAGCCTCCACAACAGGCAGATAATGTACGATTTGGCATGCTAGCCAGACTACTCAAGTTGTGTTTCAATTATGTCGTTTATATGTAATTTTTATTTGCCTTGAACTAAAAGTTGATGGTATAAAAGAAACAAAATGATTCCCTGAATTGAAGATTTTAAAAAGTAATGGGGACAATACAACAAAGCTGGGTGTACAAAGATAAATAAAGGAGGCAGCTCCTAAGACAGTTTAGCCTTCCAGCATATCCCATGATGCACTGCACTTCTTCGGCCAAGAGCACATATTTAGCATGTTTTTCATCATACCACACGTATTGATATTAAGGTAATGACTTTAAGCTCTTTTACACACTTGCACTCACTTGTTCTTTTTCTTTTGAGCTTTCTCTTTTCTCTCGCACAGCATGACACGTTAGGTGCAGGTGGTGACTTATCGAAGGGTTAGGTTAAAGAAACAGTGCTGGGAGTTTTGGTGCTGGTATTCTGCCAAAGAAGCTCAAGGTCCTATTATACAATCTGAAATTGTACTAACCATCCTCTTTTGACTCCTCCTATCACCTCCCTTTTTTTCTTTTAGTCATTAGACTTCAGGACTCCTGCTTGACTTTTAAAACCCCAGTGTCCATCCAGTCCACTTGCCAAGGCCACAACATCCATGGCAGGAAAAGGGAGAACAACAGCCATGTTGGTTGTGTTCTTATTTCTCTGCTCTTAAATAAAACATGAAAATAAAATGAAAATAACATGTTTTGAGATGAAATGACGACTTCCTGGCTTCTCTGCCCTTTGACCTCCATACGGGGTAAATACTGTGACAATTGGTGGTAGCCTTATCAAAAATGCTCATGGTATCTCTACACAGCCCTTATCAAACAATGGCTCTGATAAACACAGTTTGGGATTTTGCAGAAGCAATGTGTAAAAGGGGGATCTTGGGAGATTTAAACAAAAGAGCGGAAGGAGATATAGTAGGAGAACATAGTAAAAACTGGAGCAACCAGAACTGGAAATGTACAGGAATGTGTTGTGTTGACACTGCTGAAGACATTTTACTTCATTCATCATACATGCAGAGGGGATGGTGCAAGACGAGCAGGGTTTAGCCATGTGATCTGTTTGATGTGGAGGAAGTGCAGTAAGTGACAAAGAGCGCAATGGTCCAGTCAACCATGGGGTTATTATAATGAATACCATGCCGTGTATGAAATCTGTATGAGAACTGGAGAGCATATATCATAAAATATGAAACTTATCATCATGTGCACAGACTACTATCTTGTAAATTAGGGGTTGAGTGAACGAGTTTCTTCAGACGTCCAACATCATCATTTATGTCATCAGGAATAATCGTCCCCTCTCTTGCGATTATGTTTATTCTACCAACACGTCAGCATGACATCGCGCCTGAATTGGTTATTGTGTTGTGTGATTACGCAAGCCTGCAAGGCCAGTAAACATGCCGTGTTTTCTTTTGGTGAGGCAGATATGGGAGGGGTGTGGATGGGAAAGAATGCCCTAACTTGTTATACTAAGCTTCATGGGTATTAGGCCAAGAGGCATAATTCAAAATTGGCATGAAGTTGCTGACAAGATGTTTATGATACTTTTTACACAATACGAGCATACTTGGTATGGTGGTATGATGTTGGGCTAAGATCTTAACAGTGGTTAGTTATATGTTTAGAATATTTGTATGTACATTCATTAGTGCAAGACAGTGTATCAACTCCAGTACACTGAGTACACTAGGCTACATTGAGAGTTTATCATGTTACCCAGTCCCATGACAAACAGCAGAATTCCATTTCCTTTCCATCCTTTCCTCCTTCCTTCCTCTGTCCACAGATGTCTCTTGGTGCACATTGAGGTGGGGGTGGAGGGGCGTGAAGTTACGCAACAAGCTGGGTAGGGAGGAACTGTAGAACAACTCACTGCACTGCAATGGGAAGGATCTAATCAAAACATATGCAAATGAAAATGTGCACAATCACGCGAGTTTCAGGTAGACACTGTACTGCAACTGTTCACTGAATGGATGAAGCTGTGTGTGCGTTTGAGTGTGTGAGAGGCTGCAGGGACTATAATATAAGGGATAGTGTTTTGTTCAGACATCTTGGATGAAGGTAGGTTTCATTACAGATGCAGAGGAAAGGCACATTTTGAGAATATAGGGAGGGTGGGAGGAAATTAAGAGAAGAAAAAATGGAACATTCAGAACCAGAGATTTGTCTTTAGCCCTTAGTTTGATATGTCAAAATCAGATATAAATCAATAAAAAGCATCTGAAGCTGTACATTCTTGAAGTAGCATTCAGTTTGTCTGCAATCTCTTCCCCCCCTGTTTTTTTTTTTTTAAACTAAGCTTCCTGTCTTTCTCATTCTGTAACAAAATAATTGCAGGGGCTTGACAATAGCAAATGTGTGCACACATGTATTTCTGTGTGTGTGGTGGTGATGGTGTACCCTCTCATTGGTGCAGTCCCCCGGAGGCACCTGACTCACTGTGCCAACACACCTGTACTAACCTCGCCTGTTAGGATTAAGAAAACCTCCATTCGTCATGTGAAGGGCCAGGAAAACACACCTGTTCAAACTGCTAACAAACACATACACGTTAACACACAACTGACTATGTGCAAATCTGGAATACAAACCATAGATGATGCAATATTATGGTTCATATAGTACTCATACATGAGTAGCATTTGTCTTGTTTTTTCCTGCATGCATATGTGTGTGTTTTGAATCTGAACTTTATCTAGAGTGTAACATAATCAACCTGGCCTGGAGAAATTATAAAGCAAGCTGGTGACTGATGTTGGGAGGGGATTTAATCGGGATTTTATTGTATGAGATTCTGTGATTTATGAAATACACACACATACAGTACACGAGAGATAGAAGTAGACAGTGTTAGGCAATAAAAAACAGCTTTCAGTGAAAGTGTATCGTGATATGATCATATCATGTTATCACTTTTACAAAACGCTGTTGTCCAATTTAATATCTCAAAGCAAATTGTCATTAAAAAGTCACAAAAAAAGTTATTAGATTTTTGTTTTATATTTGGGACATCAACTCACACTGATTTATTTTGTCTGTGATTTTGCATACACATCCATGTATAGGATATGGGAACAAGACTAGGAGGCTACAGCCATGCCATGCGGCTCTGTGAGGCTGAACTTAAATGTGGTGCTTTGAGCTAAATGCTAACATCAGCATGCTAACATGCTCACATTGATAATGCCAACATGCTGTTTAGGAGGTATAATGTTTACCATGTTAGTTGAGGTATTTGGTCATAAACCAAAGTATTGGTCAAAAATACATTTTGACCTGGTGATGGTGCTAGATGAAAGGTCTGGGGATCAAAGTCATTACAAATCATCCTGAGGGGGATATGAATGTCTGTTCCAAATGTCAATCTGGGTAATAGCTTTTGAGATATCTCAATAAAAAACAATAATGTCAACAAGATTTGTGCCAATCCATCCAGTATATTTCACTGAGTAAGTGACCTGCTGGTGGCACTGGAGGGAAAGTCACCAAAGTCATTAGGATTCATGCATGTAGAAAATTTCCTGGCAATCCATCCACGTTCCATGTTCAGATATTTCAGTCTGGACTAAAGTGGTGGACCGACTGGCAGACAGACCGACATTGCCATTCCGCTAGCATGGCTAAAAATATTTGTATATATATTGATTTCAGCCATATCGCCCAGCCCTAAGTAAAAGAAACAGCACAGGGCATCATTACACATAGGTATAAACAGAGACACACACTCCTAGATTAACCTGAGCCCATCTGAGCTCTTTCAGTCAGTCCTGCCCCGCCCTGATCTCTCCCTATTTGAATAAAGCAGGAGACTCCAGAGAACTGACTTACATAAGCAATGGCTTAGTAACACCTAGCAGGACTTGCAATTAGATGGCGAGTCTACCACGCAACTGTTAAATGAGCTCTTGAACTCCATTACATAAGCGTACAAAATGTCTTTGAAGTGTGTGCCCTAATGTAACGTACAGTACACTTGCTGTCACACTAAATCAACTTTGTTTTGTGGTTTGCTCCAAATTTATGTAAATTTTTCTTTCATCTTGCTCTCTTTAACACTTTTTTAAACAACTGTGGATGTCCTACATGGCTGCACACAAATACACACTGGCACACAGACACTTAAACACACACATATCACATTCTCAGTGGCTAATGAGTGCTTGCTTAGAGGGTACGTTAATTAATGGAGTTCCCAAGAGAAACGTGCCAGAATGTGAGGTCCACACACACACACACACACACACACACACACACACACACACACACACACACACACAGACAGGACAGACCTGGGTCAAATGGTATTTAGGAAAATTTTGTTTGTTGTAGCTTGCTTGCCAAGATTGTTGGGGGTTAAACTGGGGACACTCATTTCACACTATTTTACTATTTGGGCAGTCAAACACATAAACAGCATTTTCACCAGTCAAACCAAATGAAATATGTAGAAAAAGAGCCAGATGAAGGGGAAAAAAGGCTAAATGTGATGGTAACACTGGGGATTCTTGCTATTATTTGTGTGTGTGTATATATGTGTGTGTGTGTGTGCGTGTGCGTGTGTGTGATCAGTATAAGCACTCAATTCAAATTGACAAGTGAATCATTGATTATATTTATCACCATGAGTAACGCATGAATCTACTGAATGTTACTGCAGCAGGTCTGGTACAGTATGTAGTGGGAGAGCTCAGTTTTCATTGGAGGGCTTTTGAATTTCAGTTGCTGCCTCCCACATACTCCAGTACCCATACCGATTATATCAAACATGTTTGAGCCAAATCAGAAAGTCTATGGCATGCCCAGACTAGAACAGAGGTTTCAAGATTTAATCTTTAGAAACCTTAACACCACCAAACAATTAGGGAACATTAGTGTGTATTATCAGGGAATGCTCCACTGAGGGTTAGGAGAAGCCATATTAGCTCTGATTATCTAATCGTGACTAGTCAGATTTAGGTCTCACACTTCATGCTGCTTTAACGTACTTGACTCTGTCTGACTTGAAATGTACACACAGAAAAGGGAGACGAGCATAAGTCTGGATTAATATCATCTTCCTATAAGCAAGCTTTCCTGGTATTTCTCCATAACATCTAACATGTCAAGTACAAGAGCTGTCACCCACACATTCCCGACTTTTTGATTCTGTGTGTACACGTTCAGATCCACACAGTCTCTGTGGGTGTGGCACACTGTCAGACCAACAGCAAATTGGGGCATCCAGATACTGCTCATTCAGATATGACAGGAGGAGCTACAGAGAACAAAACTGAACGGGAGGAATGATACTTAAACCAAATCAGAGGTAGTGGTAACCAGAGCTGTTCCCCAAGGTGCTACCTTTGTCTTTTTGGATTTCAAGTTACAAATGTGCAGTGCAACACAACTCCCAGCTTCTCTGGGATGATGGCATACCCCTAGTGGTTGTTGGCGGTACATAAAAGCTCACAAACTGTCTACATACACAGAAAAGCAGTTCCTGGATGTTTTACAAGTGCTACCTATAATGAGGAATGCCAGAAAAATAGATTAGAATTATTAAGAATTGACACCAGAAGAGGACCAGTGTATGTGATTTATCAATCCTAAGTAATCAACCCTATTGTGCTGTATATTACGCTGTATATTCTAAAGATCTACCTTTACCCTGAAAATGAGGCCCTTTTCTTGAGTTTGATGTTGTGCCTTTGAGAACACGCTGACAGATTTATTTGCATTAACTGGGAGATACCACACATGCTTGGCACACCTGAACTGTGAATCATGCCTGCATGTTTGAGATCAAGGTAAGAGGTATCAGGTGTCTGCAAGGTGGTAAAAACAAGAGGGTTTCTGTATGGCTTTCCACTCTCAAGAGCCTTGCATACACTATGAAATTGTTTAGGTGTCTAAATAGAGTGCTGTGAACTGCTGTGGATGGTACTATGGTAAAACAGTTGGACATCATCCTCAGTGCTCATTTTCAAATTTCCTCAGTCCCATGGACAGAGTTTATGCAGTCAGGAAAATGTATAAAGTGACCCAAAGGTTCTAGGAGCAGTTTTGGGAACAAAACCCACTTTGATACATTCTTGTGATGTAGTAAATCTTGTGTAAGTATGTTTTTTGACATTTTAACAATATTGGACCTTTTAATCACTACAGGGGTATTTCACTTTGCATTGTAGTTTTGTGCAGTTTACATATCACAATCACAGTCCAATAGCCCTCCTTACAACATTATATCATCTAGTATAACTGTCACAGATACTGTATCATCTCACACATTTGACCTCACACATTTGACTTCATAAAAAGAGCAACAAATAACGTGTCAGAATTGACTTGAATGGGCTAAAGTTGGCAGTGACAGATTGCAGGTACAATAACACTGTCCTTTTCAGCAAAAACACACCATTGGTGATGAGTGAAGAATGGACAGGAGGCAGGACTCTTCTAGACCATCTGGTTGGCCCAGTACTTAAGTATGTGTTAATGACACCCCAGGAAATATGCATTGCACACTTCTTCAACAACCTAAAGCTTCCTGTAAGCACTTCTATAATGTCTTAAGAGCTGCCATGCATTCTTTTCTGTCATACTTTTTAAACAATAGTTGTTTCTGTGCACCATGCTTGTAAGTATGAGTCTGCATTAAAGTATGTCATTCCAACATGTACTGAGGTTGACTGGGGCCCATATATAGGCATGTCTTGTACCTGAACTTTAAAACATAAAAATGTGCTGTACACTGTGCTGCATTAAGTCAACTCAAAACCAAATATCCTCTGGTGATACGTTAAGCTGATGTCACTGGGAGGTTTCTTTATGAGCATTTCAAATGTGTAGTGGAGTATGTCAACCACTGAAGCTGCACCTTCACTCTCCACTCACTGCTGGGTGTGAAAGGATGGGGGCAATGGGGGGTGGGAACTCTCATAAATCCTCAGTGGAGTGGAACATTGTATCGGTATGCGTATGTCTGCAAGTGTGTGATTGCATGATTGTGCACAGATGGATAGGCAGCAAGTAAGAGGGAGGAAGAAGAGACTGAGGAGAAACAAATTCAAACTTTGGCTATTGAACTTACTGCTCTCCATCTCACTCTGTTTATGGTCATCAGTGTGTTCATGGATGGCAGGTTACAGGCAGAGAGGATCTAAAAGGGAGAAAATGGAGAGAGAGGTGTGTGACTCATGCAGAGACACAGATGGAATTCCTCAGATGTCCTGAGGAGAAGACTGGGGAGGCATGCAGAGACTGGTTTCCTCAGCAGCACCAGCCCAACATATAGAGTGTGTAGAGTGTAATAAATGCAGACAATGGCCAAACCATAGTATAGATAAACATGTGTGTTTGGAAGTACACTTGAAATATCTTGACTTTGACCACCATGATCAAGAATTCCATAGAAGTCATTGGAACTTGTAAAGTTACCTAAAGTCTAGCCCTGAACATAACCAATCATGAAGGTCATTCCTTATCAAACTAAAGCCTGCTTGAAGCAGTTATGCTTATTCATAACTTATCCAAATGACTGCCCTCTTAACCCACCTGTTTCTGTCCTTCTGTTTCTCCATAGGAAGACAATGAGATCCCCTCCAGCGTGTTAGTCAAGGACTCCCTCATGACCCCACAACCAAGCCAGTATGATGCAGAATCCACCAACCCTACTCCGTCTGTTATGGGCTCTGTTGATGGCTTCCGTGGCCAAGAGGAGGGTCTTCAGACCATTAGCCTGTCCTCAGAGGGAGATGATGATCTTGCAGCACACCGAGAGGAGGAAGAGATGCTGGAGGGTGAGGACACAATGGGTTTGGGCACTTCCCGCACATTTGAGAGAAGGGCTGACAAGTTCAAGCGTTCCAGCCTGAAGAAGGTTGATAGCCTCAAGAAGGCCTTCTCACGGCAGAGCATCGAGAAGAAGATGACCCAGATCACCACCAAGATTGTGCCACCGGAAAAGCGTGAAAAAATCAAGAAGAGTCTCACCCCAAACCATCCCAAGAACCCGACTGCCAAGACCTCCTCTTTCAAGGTGTCTCCCATGACCTTCAACGTCAAGAAGGTCAGAGAAGGAGAGGTCCCCACACAAGACATGGGCTCACCTGAGGAAGAAGCCCATGTGGAGATTCCGCCTCTGGGAAGCTTAGATGGAGAGATTCCCTTGGCAGAGGTACATACCCAGGAAGGCGCTGTGGAGGAGATTCAGGAGATGCTGAGTCCCTCCACCCCAGAGAGCATGAAGGCAGAGCTGGCAATCAATGGAGAGGCACACAGCACTGAGTGCGAAATGAATGGTGATCGTTCTGCTGGCCTGGCAGTTCCAGAGAACGATGAAGATATTGGTGAGGAGGAGGAAGAGGAGGAAGAAAAAGAGAAACACAAAAGCCCTGTTGAGAAAGCAACAGACACCAAGATTCTAACAGCAACGATTGCTGTAGAGCAAGTGTCTTAATATGATTTCATTTTAGTGAGCATCGATTCTAGTTTTCCATCCTTTCTTTTCTTCCTAAAGTTTCTACATTTATGAACACCCAGCAGGCACAAATCATCCCTCCATTATAAACAGTCTTGTGTTCTTGTCATAAACACCCACATACACTAGAAACATTCTCTCGGCTTCCTAAGGTATTCCATCCTTGGGCCATTCCTGCAATACTACCTTTGATTAACAACAGCATAAGCAACTAGGTTAACAACTAGATCTCAGAGTGTATCAGAATCCAATGAAAGTGCTTCCTAAACCCTATAGCAGGGTTGTCCAAAGAAAGCAACATTGCACCAATTCACCATAACTCACTCCCATCAACTGGTACCCACCTCTTCAATAGCAGCACATCTCCAGGGCGTTGGGCCAACTATCTCCCTCCTGCTGTGTTTGTCTGCCTCTGAAGCTCTTTTCCTCGCTGACAAATAGCCTCTTTGTTCTCTGTGTTTTTGTGAAAAATAGTAAATCTTTGGCAACAGTGGTACTGCCCACAGCCTGTTGAGGCAGTGTGTTGCCAGGTTGTGCAAGAGTTGGAATGGGGAGTTTTTCTGGGTTTTCAGTGAGAAGGTCCTGGTGTGTTTTGTAGTGAACTAGAGGTTCTTTACTGAATTATTTGGACCTGTGCTGAAAAAGCCCAGATCTTAACTAACAGGTGACCATACTTCAGTAGTCCAAGTGGCGCTGTCCTGTCTCCTGTCCTTCACCTGCACTTGTCAAATTGTTATGCTATAGTGAGAGCCAGTTTGTCATTTCCAACTTTATCATTGATGACCTACCTAGAACACCTGATGAGTTGCAAATATTTTTGTAATTTGTGATTGCCAATTGAGTAAGTAACAAAAAACCTAAAGGTGCTGAAAAAAAGGTATAATTTGAAATTGTTGTAAAATTATAGAATAGAAGATAAAATTATTTTCAAATACCAGTTAACATGTTTGTGCTCAATCACACTGATGCAAATGAAGGACATCATTGCAGGATAGAAGCTGCTCTAGATGGTGAGACAATAGCGACACAAAGAACCCTACAAGTTTTAAAACTGACACACTAAATGTCCCTTTTACAGCCCTTTGTCTTTTCTGCAGAGCAACTGTATGTTTATGTACAGAAACATTTGTCTTTTTCTATGTGAGGCACACTACTCTCTAGGTATTAACAGCTTATACACCATAAATTTGTAACTTTATGATAACTGCCTTGAGTGTGTGTACTTGTGTACAATGTGTATCTGTGAATTTTTTTTTGAGTTACTATATGATACTTGGGGAACTCGTCTTAAAGTCGTCTTTTTCTTTCAGGCACCCATAACTTGCATGGTGAAATGTTTACTCAGTTTCATATGTTTAAGATATATACATTTGCCAGGGCACCATCACTAAATCCCCTCCTCCTAGATACATGCACACACATACTAGGAGTATGCAGGACACTGTCCTTTACCTTGCACAAACTGGTTTGGGTAATTGCACTCCTGAGGGGATGGATTCCCCTCAGGAGTGTTTGTTTTGGTTGATAAGAGTGATAGTAAAAGTCTGAAGTTTTTTTTTTTTTTTTTTGAAGAATTCCTTGCAGTTATCACTTTATGGGGCATAGTCAAGGTTTGATACCAACTACATAAAAACTGAGAAAGTTTAAGTTCGAAGGAGGTGCAAATACAGTCACAATCATTCACAATCAATTTTGTAACTTTTTCATGCCTGAAAGGTTATATAAAGTAAGTGACCTTCCTCTTGCTACACATTGTTTGCACGTTACCAGCCTTAGTTACAGATGTCTAATGCCATGACTCTCTAAAAATAATTTAGCAAGTGATAACAGGTGCCAAGGATCCAGATACTAGAGAGGTCGCTGAAGTGGATAAAGGCAGAGGACAGCATTCCTAGCTTTGACGGATGACTCCTGCTCAGCCCATTTTTCATGCTCTTGGCCTCCTTGTTGAGACAGTGCAAAGAGAGGAAAAGGCTCTCTGGAGCCACAGGTGTTCTGCCCCTGTGGAGGCTCCTGGGCATG
The DNA here is from genome assembly GCF_020085105.1 of Siniperca chuatsi. Taxonomy (NCBI): domain Eukaryota; kingdom Metazoa; phylum Chordata; class Actinopteri; order Centrarchiformes; family Sinipercidae; genus Siniperca; species Siniperca chuatsi. The sequence continues at coordinate 5,733,735 of NC_058053.1, read as the reverse complement.
AGCTTGTAAAGGAAGGGGGACAAGTTTGGGTGTTAGGAAGTGTGGGAAAGGACTTTAGTTTTTGGAAAAGATGAAGAAGTTGCCTTGGCGTTAGGCATATGCACAGCTTGGCAGAAAGGTGTTACATTTTTGAGAGTCTGAAATGCATTAGGCCATGGGAACTGAAATACATTGTAGGGTGTACACATACCGATATCTGGAACTGCAGGATTCCATTACCCATACCCCTCTACATCCATTATACTTCTTCTAGATGAAATAGAGCAATGGATTCTTAAGTTCTTTAAGTCGAAATATAGTGCCCCAAATATTTTGATACCATATCTTAACTATGCAAAAAAAATCATTGTCATACTTTATTGAGGTCTGGTAAACACAGGAGAAAAGCTGTGCTAAAATATTTTTACTTGCTTTTTAAGTGCTTTGTGCATTACAAAAATTAATCTGCCAGTTGACTTAATGGGATCGTTAAGGAAAAAAATACGTAAGACATAAATGATTTCAAACAACTTGTTACCTGTGTTTATCAAATGTGCATAGTCATTGAGGATTTTTTTCTTTTGAATTTTTCTTTGTATAAATCATCTTACTGAAAAGGGATTGAACGCTAGGCTTATGTGTACACTCTTTACTGTAGAGGTTAAAATGCGAGTGGCTTTGAGGTATTTTCTGCTTATTCGTGCAAATGTGTTACTTTGGTGATATCTCTGTCTGCTAATGTTTAATATCTAGATTTGTGTATTTGTGTAAAAGTCTGTTTTTATTTGTCTTGAAATCAGAGTGTTTAATCTGGATCATATGTGAGGAACTGTTTTTTGTTAGAAAGTTCAAACACCACATATCTTTTGTCTTTATCTTTACCTATTGTCATGTAGTGATATGTTTAACATCATCTTTGTCCATACAAAGTTCTTACTTTATGGCCTGTTCATTTAGTTAACCGCTTAAACCAAAGAAGTTTCCTTCAAAGCAGAAGATTCCCTGCCACTTGTGTGGTGTTTAAATGTACTCCTCCTGACACTTGTTTCAAGCATCTGGTAAACAAACAGGCATTTCCTTTCAAAAATTTGTATTGTATACGTCAATAAAGATTTTATAACATTAAAATTGTTTGTGGTCTTTATGTGCAGTCCTTGAGTTAAAAGGAGATGAGTAAATGTCACACATTTAACCTAAATTAGATAATAGTAGTTAATATGCTGTGCATCATCCATGCACTCTTTGGATAGTGTTGTAATCTAGTAAACCTAAATTCAGGAGAACATACTGTAAACTGTTTTTATTGGAACTACGCTACTTTCTGTAGTAGAACTAGTCCCTATGAAAACTATTGACAGCACATTGTGTGGAGTATCCAGAGTAAAGGGATATGTTTAATTTTTGTTTATTTTTCTTTTTTTCAATAGGCTACTATGAGCACCATAAATTACATTCCTCCATTGTTGGGGTAGCGGCAGAAAGATTATTCTGCAAGAAAGATTACCAGGGGTAAAGAGAAAATATTTATTTGTAATTTGGCTTAACTGTCCTTTAATATTGGAACTGTCTGCAAATATGTTGCAAATGGGCCTACAAAAGTGAACACAACTATTCAAGAAAATCGAGAACATACAAGAGTCAAAACAGAGATAAACTCCAATTCAAGAAACGATAAGTTAATGTTGAAACAAGTACAGCAGCAAAAGAAAAGAAATTTGTTCCACATTCACACACTGCAAAACGGTCAAAAATCAAGTGTGTTATGTGTGTTGTTTACGACAGAATAAATCAGTGCTGTGGTGTCGTAGGTGTTTTGGTAACCTAATTTATATGCTGCCCATGAGGGCTTTTCTCAACTTCCGTGGGCGAGCCGAGGTGTTTTAATGGAGTTTGTCTCCCTCCTATGTCCGAACTCACGCCGACACCCTGTAATTCTTACACTGCGTTATCTGTGAAGACTATTGTCATTGTCGATGGCACAACTATTATTAGCAAGCCAAAAAACACATCTGTGCTTGAGCCATTTTCTGACATATCTAACTGTAAACTTCACAATTAACGATTTTATTTTATTTATATTGTTAAGATGACTTCTGGAGAAAGGTATTCTTTGTATAGTCACGGTGGCCGAGAGGTTAAGGCGTTGGACTCGAAATCCAATGGGGTTTCCCCGCACAGGTTCGAATCCTGTTCGTGACGTGATTCCTTTTGCTTAGTTCTCAGACATGCTTTACAAACACAGCAAAGAAAACCCAACGGATTTATAACTATTATAATGCTGTGACGAGTTCTACACGTTAATAACTGCTGTATACTTGTTATTAGGACGCATTTTGCACCCCGATCACTGTGACTACGTCTGTGGTTAAACGGGCATACATGTGACGTTTAATAATAAAAGTAACAATTAACCGTGATGACATACAATTAATGAATAATGTGGCTTCGTGTAAATCAATTCACCACCGTTAGTTTCATGCTGACACTCTACTCTCACAAATGCTCTCTTATTCTCGCGTTGTTTGCGAATGGCATTAGTTTGGTTCAAACCAACTAACGTTACTTTCTTTCTTTTCTGTAAACAGGTCAGCACATTGTCTGCTTATATTTGAGACTGCATTGAATTTATAAATAGAAGCCTGATAATTTTCGTATCTGACGACAGGATTGTATAACGTTAAGAGCACATAAAAAGAAGTTTCAACGTTGATACCCTTTGCTTATGTAGGATAATGGAACTGACTGAGTCAGATAAATATGACCGGCAGTATTCGCTGACGTAGTTTTGGGGGCATTGTGAAGCAGGGGAGCTCGTGTAGTGAATAGCTTGTGCAGATTTTAAATAGCGTTTTTGGGCTTCAGTATTGTTTAGGCACGAATAACCAGGGCACTTAACACAAGGCTTTTCGAACACTTGCAACGTTAAAGGGGGCACATTTAGATATAGACACACCAGTCTTATAACAAAGCATTTGGCCAGACTGCGCGCTAGCAAAGCTAATCGTTCCACTTACTCAAAAGACGCTTTCAAAGGAAATGCGGTCGATTTGAATTTATTAACGTAAATTGGAGTTGTCTAAATGGTCGAGGGGAGATAATAACTGTTCTCTCAAAATAGTTAACAACACAGACAATTTTTCAATCGCTGGTGTAATCTACAGCCATCGGGGTGGACTTTGTTAAAACAGAAACATCTCAGATTTGACTCGCGATTCTGGATTTGCCAGCCTACTACCGCTGTTTTCTCTTGATTTCGACATTTAGGGCAACCGCATTACTAAATCGTTCAGTGCTTATTAGTTACATCAGTACGTTGTTCCACGTTAATCTACGTTATGTGAAGAATGCAGCTGTCATTATGGCGATAATCGCGAAAAGAAAGATGCACAGAGATTCATATCCTGAAATTAAAATAAGGTAGCTTATTTCACTAGCTTTCAGTACGAGCTAGCTGTTCCTTAGCTATCTAGCTAGCAAATTTAGTCACCCTGCTAGTGTGTTTGCTGAGGAGGCCAGTTAACTGTTATCAGCTTTTTCTTCCAGCGTCATAGTGGTTATGGTAATCGACTTGAATGTAACTCACTTAGTCGGCTATCTAAGAAGCTGGCTCTTGTGTTTATAAACAATAACGATAACGCTAGTGTTTTTAAGTAGGGTTTGTTAGGATTTAGCTAACAGGCTAATTACTTAGCTGAGCTAAAGCTAACGTTGTAGCTACCCATTAACGTTACAAAGTAACGACAGCCATCACTTATTGATAAGTTATTGAGTTTAATTGACAGGCAGGGAACAAACGTTTTAGTTCGAGACAAACAATGGCAACCCCAACAAACGAGGCCTTGTTTTTGATAAAGGATGTGAAGCCTGGGTCGAAAAATTTGAATATCGTATTCATCGTATTGGAAATAGGTAAGTGGTTGGAACGTGACTCTAACGTTAAAGCGTCTCTCCCCATACATCAACTCGTCCTTTTTTTTCTTCTTTTCTTAAAGGGGCCAGCAGTAACGTTATATATTACTTAGAGTAAAATTTCCCGTCAACAGAGACTTTTTTTTAATGAACTCATAATATTTCCATATAGGTCATGTAACCCTGCTCAGGCGTGTTTTGACTCGGTTTTCCCTATATATCTAAGTTATACTTGCTTTGTTCTGTTAGGGCGAGTAACCAAAACGAAAGATGGTCACGAGGTGCGCTCGTGCAAGGTGGCAGACAAGAGCGGGAGCATTGCTATCTCTGTTTGGGACGAACTCGGCAGCCTTATTCAGCCAGGGGACATCATCAAGCTGACCAGAGGGTAGGATTGTTTCCATGCTTGGAAACTGATGACATAAACAGTACTTGATCAGTTTATTTTGAATTTGTACTATTTACTGACAGATCAATGCACACACAATACCTGCATTTGACAGGTAGTTATGCAAACAAATTATTTCTCCTAGAATTTAAGAGCCAAGTTGCTCAGGTACATGCGTTTTTAACTTGCGATTTCTGTGTTAGCTATGCATCCATATGGAAAGGCTGCCTGACCTTATACACTGGAAGAGGAGGGGATCTACAGAAGATTGGAGAGTGAGTAGCCGCCCACAAACCTAGTTATACTTAAACAAAGTTCTCAAGCATCATACAAGACCAAGGTATTTTGTGCAATTTGTCAGTAACATGTAGGTTTTTAAAGCATAGTTGAAGAACATTAATATACAACTTTCTATCATGAAAACATAGATTCATATTATTTACTGTATACATTTTCTCAAAACAAATTAACATACATAACCTTTTAATCCCAAGACATCACATTTACACTAGTCTCACTCTGGCTTTTACTGTCCAGTGAGCAGCCTCCTGTAGAGAATAACTTCGGTGTTTTTTTTTTTTTTTTTTTTTTTTTTTTTTTTTTTGAAAGATCTCAAATCTAAATCTTAATAAAAACATTGATGCCCTACTGGTCAGACGATGATTGTTTCAAACTTTCAACCCACCTAAACTCATAATTTCTGATGTTTTGAATGTTCTGTTGAAACATGGGTCTCCACAGGTTCTGCATGGTGTATTCAGAAGTGCCCAACTTCAGTGAACCAAACCCAGAGCTACTAGCCCAACCAAACCAGCAGAACAAGTCTGTGAGTAGCCATGCACCCACTCCCATCAAATGCCCTGCTCGGGTGTCTATAATGGGATTATTTTGAAAATATATTCATATCTCTTGGATTAGAATATTCCCCAAAAAGAAAATAGTCCAAATATCAGCCCTTCAAGCCCCCCTTTTAAACACACCCCTGTTTGACGGCCTATATTAGTAACTTCTGTGTTTAAATAGTAAGTCCTCAGTCCAGCCTAACACCAATTGTGGGTGTTAAAGGTGGCATTCTCTTCCACTAACAGGGTAAACCAGACCAGAATCAGAGGGGGAACTCTCCGCCCAATCAGAATTCAGGTACACCTGCCCCACCAGGTCAGTATATTTTCCCTTATGCAAATAACCACTGCTCTACCAGTTACTCACTTACAGGAAACGGCAGACTTGTGCATGTTCTGTAGAATGGTGCACAATTGGTGCTGTGCATACAAAATGACTATAGAAGGGTGGTGTAGTGTGTCAGTATTACAGAAGTAAAATGTTTGAAAAGTAAACCTTCTTTTTTGTTTAAGTGAAGGCGCCCTGGTAGCTCACCTGGTAGAGCGTGCGCCACGTATCAATGCTGAGTCCTTACTGCAGCGGCCTGGGGTCAAGTCCGGCCCAGGACTGTACCTGTCAAATAAAGCAGAAAAGCAAAAAAAAAAAAGATTTTGAAATGAAGTGAAAATATGACAAAGGTAGTGTGGTGCCCTATTTCTTTATTGCTTACTTAAATCTGAAATGAGACATCTCTCGTCTCTTGATATTCTTATGTGTTTAGACAATAGGAGGCACAATAGGCATTTTCACAGCAGACATGTTGACTGGTCATAGTAGGAAAAGCACAGGTGTCACTAGTAACATTAACAATGGCTCAGTTCTTTTAAAGTGTCCCAGTAAACCATGACAGTGAGCCAGCTTGCACAGTATCAGGACCCTGAAACCAAAGCAGCCAAATAAATATCAGCCATCATTATTTTATTTACACTTGTTCTTTTCCTTCTGTGACATGTCAATGTCTTTTTGTTTTATAAAAAAAAAAAAAAAAAAGACTGACAGATGAAATGTCTTAAGATGCCTTCTTTTTTCAGTGAGGACTTACTTGTATTTCTCAACCCACAGGTAATGGTGCCATGCCGCCATTTGCCAACAACAACAACCCACCACCTGGTGCACCTCGTGACCCTGCGTTCGGAAGCATTGGGCGGTCCAACGGTCGGTCACCTGGCAACGGAGCACCTCCAGTTACTGTAGCAGGACCCCCAACAGCCGCAAAGTCTTCAGTTACCATTAGCAACGGCAGGGACCCACGGCGTGCCAAAAGATGAAATTGGGGTTAGGGGGGGATCATGTGGGAAAACTATGGACGTCCCCATTTCCCCCTGCCCATTTTTTTTTTTACATTTCTGCCCCTTCCCCGTTACAGCCTATTGGCTTTCAAAACAATTAAATTTGGGACTACTTGCATCACTTTTATAAAGGCTATCATAGTCAGATGTGTCGTTTGTCATGCGTAGTGCAAGTAGCGCTCTCAGTAAGCAGCACATTGTGAATGTGATCTACCACTTGATGCACTAGCAGGACTTTTTATATAGTCAAGCCTTGGTGCTTGAGTTGTGGTCAGCCTTCTCACTCCACATCCTTGTCCTCAAAATCTCACTGCAAATTGCCAGTTCTGTGCCAGTGTTACCCCCGTACACTGTCCTAACCCCCTTCCCTGTTAGGTTTCAAACTATACACCCTACTTGAACACTTGACGCACTTTCTTCTCTTAATTTATGTCGAGGCAAGGTTGCCTGTTATTTAAATCAGGAAATTCCGAAAATCCGTTTCTGCCTTTTTTAATAGGAAAGGCCTTAAGTTGGTGGAAATGAGTTGTTTGGACTGAATGCACAAGTGACATTCTTCAAAGGGTCTTCTCTCCCTTAACCAAACTGTATCCAAAGTGACTCTGTGACAGGAAAGGTGTTAGTTTTGAATTTTTAATGATGGGTAGGAACATAAATATTAAACTGTTTAAATTAATTTTTTTTTCTTTTTTCCACAAGACATGTTTTTCTTGTTTGCCATCAATTGTACCTTGATCAAGGTGGGACCACTTAAATACTGGCGAAACGGTTCACTGAATAAATTTTACAGTAATTCTGCTGCCACATTTGGGTTTTCTGTAGTCTGTTTGACAGTTGAACACAAGTTACTGTTAATGTCAATAAAATGTATGTCAAGTTGGTTAATCTGCACTAAAAAGGTTTAAAAGTGCCTTGTATAGTAATATGGCTAGAACAAACAAATTGTGACTGTTAGTTTATTTATTTTTGGCATTGTTCCAACCTCTTCTGGAGATGTACACAGTTTGTCACAAGTATCAACAGTAGCATAGTTATACAACAGCTGTATGAAGGGGTAAAGATGATGAGTAGATGAGATGGTATAAATTGACACTGCCACCTTTAGCGCTCCATGCTATCACGAACAAATATAAAATAAGCCTCCCATCAGATTTCATGTGATGTTTTTAATTCTACAGTACCATCTAGTGCCTACAAAATAAACTACATTTGTAATTTTAGAAGATGCTCCTAAATATGTGCTATATCTGAGCAGTGGGTTTTGTACCTTTTCTTCCCCCCACCCCTGAACTTTTATAGACCGAAAGCATTTGCATGAATTATTCCATTTTGAAGCAATGCATTGCATACAACAAAATGCTGTTTCTTCATATCCTTTGTTGCACCAAGCACCTAAACTTTATGACCTCCAAGCATTTTACTTTTGACGCACTTGCACTTTATTCTGGTTTAGTGTTGTCGAAAGTGGTAGAGCAGTAGTGATGCAAATACTATTCTGTTCTATTCAAATGAGAAGTTTATGTCTGACACACATTTCAAATGACACAATGGAGTCTGTTTAGTCTAACTAACAGCTCTCTGTTCTTTGAGCATATAAAGGGGAAAGAACATTCAAAAAAGACATGAAGGTGTCCCAGTGGGATGGAATATTAACAAAAACATCTGACATTGATTTGTGTACCACAATAGCTACACAACATGTAGGACTGGAATAGGGCTATAGAAAAAGTTATGTATAATGCTCACAAAATCCCAGTCCTAATGTTTAATGGCTCAGTTATTCTTTTTTTTTTTTTTTCTCACAATCCCACAGTGCTTTTACCCATATGTTCAGAACATGTTTATGTAAATCCACTTGTGATAAAATTGTAGTTCTTGTGACACTGGAAGTTGAAACACATGAGAAGTGTGGCAGGAAATGTGATGCTAGTTGCTCATGTGTCAACACAGATGCATGTCATGAGCTGGGAAGTTCCTCTCAGCAGCAGTGGTCAGTCAGAAATGGAGTCACATGTGGCTTGGAGTATTTTAAATTTCATTGCATGTAGATAGAAGCACAGATAGGGCTTTCAACCTGTTGCCCTCATCAGCTGTTGTGGGTTCTATTCTTTATAATAAACAACTAACCTAATATTTCCAAAATGTATGGAAGTATAATGTGTATAATATTTTTATTTCTATATACATTTATTTACTATATAAACATCAAATAAACAGGATGAGTGGTTTTGCAAAACCAGAGAACCAAGCAAAATTGAAATAAGTGACACTTAAACATTTCTGATATACTGCATCTGAATATCTTGATTATTCGTCCAGTGTCTATTTTGAATTCATAAACATTGCATGAACGGATGGTTTCTCTTTCGATTTTGCATACAGTGTGACAGCAGATCTCATGACACAGATGATTCAGATAACGTGGCATGGGTTTGTTTAGAGGGAAGCATTTTGGTTTAGGAATAACCAAACATTGATGTATCAAAAAACCCTTGACACAAGTAGAAAAGTACACAAAGTACAAGATTAAAAAGCTTTGAGAAGATAGTATTTAAATCAAAATGGGATTGGAAATCTAAATGTACGCAAAGTGCTGAGTATACTATGTGACAAATGCAGTTAAAATAAATAATTTAAAAATACAATTACAAATAAAATAATTAAACAGTGTTACAAGAGTAATACATCTACAGAAATATAACATTGTTGAGCTTTTAACTCAACCTCCAACTGTATTTTAAAGATGTGATACATTTGCTTTGATGGATGGATCTTCCTGTTCTTTCTTGAGGAAATCAGAAAACAGGTCTCTGGTTTGGGTGATGGGAGGAGTGTAGAGAAATATAGCCTGCTGTTTGTTCCTTGTCTCCTTGTCACATACTCAGTGTCTCCCACAAAGAAGATACCACAATGTCTGGTGAGTATTTAAATCCTTAGTTTAACAACTTGTATAACAACTTACAATTTATATTGATTGATATTTAATTAATGTATGGATTCATAGCAAACAGGCATTTTGACAGATTTTGTAGCCCTTAATACCTCACTGAAATATGTAGTAGGTAATTGGGCAAAGGGACATTTACAATTCAGTATTGTGATGGACATATGTGCTGTGACTACCTTTGTGTGTATAGCCTGCTGCATGTAGCCAGTCTGATCTGTTAAAAAGTACATTTTGTATTTTTATTATTATCATTATGTTAACAGGTTCAGCACTCAGACCTGCTCTATAGGAGAAGTGCAATGAGATAACCTGTTGGGAATTGGCGCTATCTAAATATCATTGAACTGAAAAGTTTATAATAGTTACATGTATATTGTATGACTGAAATTTTATCTCGATTGCTATCCTCAGATCCAAACAAATCTTTTCTGATCATAGACTTTGCGGATGCATATGAAGAACTCAACTATACATATGACCCAAACTTCACCATAAACCCGGACACGCAGCCCTGCAGCCACTTCTCCGCCCCAGATGCACTGATGGTTGTTGTCAGTGCGTTTTATGTCCTCATCTTTCTGTTGGCGATTCCTGGAAATCTGGTAGTGGCAGTGGTGATTGGCCTTAGCAAGCAGTCGCTGCCTCCCTCTGACCTCTACCTCCTCCACCTGGCCGTTGCCGACCTCCTGCTGGCCATTACTCTCCCATTCTTGGCCACCTCTGCTATACAGGGTTGGGTGTTTGGAGACGCCATGTGCAAAATTGTCACCATCCTCCAAGAGCTAAGCTTCTACTCTAGCATTCTCTTCCTGACTTGCATTAGCATGGACCGTTACATGGTGATTGTGCGAGCGATGCAGGCTCGCAGGGCTAACCGACAGCTAGCCAGCTGGGGAATTTGTGCTGCTGTCTGGGCTGTTGGAGGACTTCTCTCTCTGCCAGGCCTTATAAGTTCTTCTTCGTCTTCCAGTAAATCCAGTCAGACAGTGTGTACTGAGCAATATGATCCCAGCAGTGCTGACGAGTGGCGGCTGGCCACTAGAATTCTTCGCCACACTTTGGGTTTTGTTATCCCCTTGGCCATCATGCTGTCCTGTTATGGAGTAACCATCCGGCGCCTCCTTAACATCCGCGGGGGGTTTCAGCGGCAACGAGCCATGAGAGTGATTGTGTTTGTGGTCGCCGCCTTCCTGCTTTGTTGGACACCGCACCACTTTGTAGTGATGACGGACACATTTTTCAGGGCAAAAATAGTGCCGTACCAGTGCCCAGCCAGGATGGCAGTGGATCAGGCCATGTTTGCCACCCAGAGTATGGGCCTGCTTCACAGTTGTGTCAACCCAGTGCTGTATGCTTTTGTGGGCGAGAAGTTCAGGAGGAGGCTGCTTCAGATAATGAAGAAGATGGGCATCCTGGAGAGAACATCAGTGTCAAGAAGCAGCAGGTCTTCACTGTCATCAGAAATCACATCCACATTCATGTGAGAACGCCAAAGAGACACTTTAAGCTATTCGGATAAATTGATCACATCAGCGTGTTTACTGCACGATCTCAAGTGCTGGACTCGAGTTGCTCTGAACATTTCACCAAATTTGTAAATATTTTTTAAAGCTTTGTTCTATTTTTAACAAATCTTGTTGAACTTGTTTTTGGTTTCAATCCAGTGTATGCCAAAGTAGGCTATACTAGTTGGGCTGCAAACATCAACAACATTGTTTTTGTGGTTACCCATTAAAAAAACCCTCTCTTTACTCAGCCATGTCTAGTTATGTGGAAACTGTGGAAAACATGTTTGTCAAGTGTGTCTCTGTTTCATCACAGTAATACTATGTCTCAACATTAAGACAAAACATCCGCTGAGAAACACCTGCAGCAGAGAGTTCTGGAAAAAGCTAGAATTTGAGTTGAGTTAAGACAATTCAGTCTGTTTGAGTTTTATGTACATTAAGCTGAAGACAGCAGGTTGCTATTCACACGGCAAACAATTTGCAGTGTATGTACTGTTGCAATCATCAATAAAGTATTCTATAAACATGTACACTGCTTTCTGTTTCTGATTGATAGAACACCATTGAGTCACCACATGTCACCAAAGCTTTTACATCTGACATAAACAGCTGATAGAAGATACGACTTCCCTGTAACTAATCAGGCGGTTCTCATTCAGTTTTCATACTTATACCTGCAGAAAGTAATGCACTACACTTCTGATATAGGCCACGTAATAGTGTGCCAGGAGGCAGTGATCACGTGACTTATACGCTGCAGGCTGATCATTGCTAAAATTAAGGCATCTATAACTTAAACAATCGATGATCACAAATATGCTTCTTCATCTCGATTTTATGTTAGGGTGATGCGTGACATCTCCACTTTGGTTAAGGTTGGGGTTAAGGTAAAGGTTAGGTTCATAGACAACTTTTAAGGTGAAAAATTGACAAAATGCGGATAACTTATAGCTACAGTATATTCTGCAGGCTGCAACTCATCCTTGTCTGCTTGAATCTTGTTTGTTTGTTTAATTTGAATGCCAGAAGAAACACTGGCCTCATTACAGCCGGATTATTTCTTTTAATCAGGCAGTTTCCATTTCCAAAAATCCCTGCCTGAGTTAATATTAGCTGCAGCCTGTAATGTGGTGGTGATTGATATTTTCGATAATGAACATGCTCTGCGGTCATTTTTTGAGACAGTGTTGATATCATAAGCTCCAAAATGACAATATTATAATATCAGTGTGTATGAAATAAATAAGCTTTCTTTTTTTTTTTAAGATGTCTCTATGTTCCATCACAAGGGAAAACACTTCTCTGTTTAGGCTAGCTATTTCCACCATTTAGCCTACATGTCATTAAGAGGAGCTGTTGTGTGTATGATGTGTGGGTCTATGCTGCCGACTCAGAACGTGCCATTCTCCTCGACATCGTTCATCTTTGAATAGTAAGTATACTTAAAACACACCTCACAGTGTGCCTGTGTGTGATCCGGTGTCACTCTCAGCAAGAGGCAGTATTTAGTAGCAGTTATATTAGGAAATGTTATATGTTACTATGGCATCAACCAGGGTCATGTTATAGTTCATAGGCCAAACTGTATGACTGCCAGAGCCAATCGAATTTCGTAAAAAAAAAAAAAAAAACATGGTATACAGGAAGTAATTTGAACTCTAAAAACTATTCATGTGTTTGTACTACAATAGCAAGGAGGTCTGTGAAGTTTTAAGTCATTTGGCTTCATGGAGGCGGTATACTGGCAAAATTTAGATTTCTCAAAAACACGTTTTTAACTACTCCTCCTTAGCTGTTTATTTCACTTTCAATAAACTGTATGTTTGGCATCTATTGGCCACTATTTGCTGCTAACAGTTGGTTGGCCAAACTGTTTGACCAGATTAGGGGCATGGTCAAAAGGTGCCATAAGGATTTGGGGCATTTCGGGGATGTACCTGTTGTCTGCCACTGACAATAAGTTGTTCTGATTTTAGTAGTTAACTATTGGAATGACTTTCTAACACTCTAACTTTTAAGATTAGAAACCAAATTAGAGGAACATCTGCAACCCCTGGGGCCTCATGTATAAAACTGAGGACAATTCTACACTAAATGTTTTCGTACAGAAGAAAGATGAAACCTTTGTACCACTAAAAATACTCTGATGTATTGCTAGTGTATGCCTGCAAGTGGTGAGCAATATGGCCCAAATTTCATTTCATGATATATTAAGTTATTTCTTATTAAGTTTTCTGTCTTGCTGATTGAATTTTCCAAAGTCATCCTTGGTGTATGGAAAAGACAAGCTTAGAGTCTCAGTTGATGAATACAAATAAGATTAAAGCTACACCAACAGTGAAAATGTAAACCAAATTGGAAACATTACCTTGCATTCTTTGCATTCCGCCTTCCTATAGTCTATAATTTGGTTAATTATTTCATCGTGCATTAGCCTACCTTTACCATCTACATCACTATTTTCAAATTCTTCCAAACCATCCGTATGCAAGGGTTAAATTCACATGAGTAGCACACGCATCATTTCAGCCCTGTGTGTGCATACGCAGCATTTATACATGAGGCCCCTGGTTTCCATCATCTACCAGGCACCAAAGACAACCTGCTCAGTGCCTTCTGGTGTGATGGATAATGTCATACCTGCCATACCTTTCTTTCCTGTTAACTCATAGTAACTCTTTCTTCCTCTCTGCTCCCTCATTGTCTCAGTTATAGGGTTGGGAACCTTTGGGATTTTAACAATGCCAATTCCTTAACAATTCCCTTATCGATTCCTCGATTCCTCACAGTCACTTGCGCATACAAGTGACGGAGCAATACAGACTTCTGGGAAAATCTGGGAATCGTTAGCGGGAACCGTTAACTCAAATATGTCGAGGCGTTCCAGTATTGTTGGAAACCAGAAGCTTGTGGTTATTTGCATATACCTTTTTAAAATGAAAATATTGGTGGGTAAATTATAGTCAAAAACACATTATTTGGGCCTGGGAGAAACTTTAAAAAGTCGGACAATCACCACAGTCAGTCACTACAAGTTGAAGTTGACAGTTAGATAATTAAATTCAATTCAATTCAGTTTTATTTATATAGCACCAATTATAATATAATAACAAAAGTTATCTCATTGCACTTTTCCTATAGAGCAGGTCTAGACCGTACTCTTTATAATATTATTTACAGAGACCCAACAAATCCCACTATGAGCAAGCATTTGGCGACAGTGGCAAGGAAAAGGAGAGGAGAACTACGGGAGAGAGAAGATGTCGAGTTAGGAACATGCAGTAATGGGATAAAAATGCATACAGATGGAGAGCGAGAGAAGGAGAGAGGAAAGAGGTGCATCAAGATCGCTTTAAGATACGATGGTGCCTGACCATTAAGAGCTTTGTAGGTGAGGAGAAGGATTTTAAATTCTATTCTGGATTTTACAGGGAGCCAGTGCAGAGAAGCTAATATTGGAGAAATATGATCTCTTTTCATATTTCTTGTCAGTAACAAATGCATGCACTAGTTTTTTGGCATCATTTTGAGACAGGATGTGCCTGATTTTTGCAACATTGCGCAATAATGACACCAGACTGCCTGAAAATGAGACAAATCTCATTAGACTCTCCCTTTGCTTTTCAGGGTGGGCATTTACAAGTTAAACTACTCAAATAAAACTATGAAACCGAGAGCCACCTTAAGAACACAGTTGGGGTCTAATACATTATCAAATTGGCATTCTTCTATGATATAAACAAGGCCAGCCCAGCCATAGAAGCCAGAGTACGGTAAAATTTAGCCCAGTACAGTTTTATGAAGAGTAGGCATATAGGAAGCCTGTATGTGTTTGTCTGTCTGTCTGTTTCTTTGTTTTGTGTCCACTTGCATGTGTGTAAAGGGGCATATTCTGGAAAATATCCTTTTTTTTTTCAGAAGTCACTGTTGGCAGGTATGTAATGTCTGCCTAGGCACTTAACATGAATAGCTGTAATGATGCAAGAAATCTTCTCTTGTACAATGTACAGGAACAAGCTAAAGGCTAACACTCAAAAAATGAGGTTATGCTGTAGATGTTCACATGTTCTCATAGTACTTGAGAAAGCCTATTAATACAAATATTTTTCAGTTGAGTTAAATAGCTAAAACTCAGAATTCAGCTTTGTGTTTACACATTCTGTGAAACACAATGAAGATATGTATGATGATAATAATACAGCATTAAATAAGATAACTCTTTTTAAAACAGTGATAGTTAAAAGAGAGAAAGAGGCCCAAACCTTCATTCCAGTGGACCCAGAGGGACCCTGCTGAACCCTCTATGGATCCTGAGACCATGGGGGAAGATGGGACCTTTACTATTAAGAAGTATAATGAGAATGTATTTGATTAAAAACACACAAACACTTCTTACATGCTTGGCCCTCTTTTGGATGTCTTCCACAAATGCTGCAACCTCATCATCTTTGCGAGATGATGAGAGAAGCACACCCTCAAAGTAACCCCCTTCAGAGCTAGAGAACATACATGGGAATATGAATTGTAAAGACAATTGCAATCATTTGAAATATCAGTTTGCATTGCTTAAGAATTAACACCTGCACTGCCATGTAACAAATGACAGTTAATACATGGACATGCTTGGAAGATGACACATATAAAATATAAACAGACGGTCCGTCCTTTTTGAAGCGGTAGTGCGTCCGGTTCCCATCAGCTGACACGGCCAACATTTGTGGAGAACAGGCTGGGCAAGTGAACGGCTTGTCCATCTCGTAGGAACTTATCACCCACTCCATGAAACTCTTGTAGAATGTGTCAGAACAAACTTTACCAGTCTGTTGAAAGATTCATTAAAGCCAAAGTTATAAAGGACGTATATTGTGTACATATACTGTAGGCCAACCCACCCTGCCATACTCTGTTGTTTGCGCATCTAGCATTCTTATGAAGGTCAGACGAGAATTCCTTGGAGCAGCCAACTTCATTTCCTTAAAGCCTTGAAAAACAGCTACATCAAAGAGGGTGTAAAAATTGATGGTGCCAGGCAAGTAGATGCTTACTTGAACGTCATACAATTCTGGTGTCCAGCTGGCACAACAGCCTCCACAGCGCCGGGAGGTATCGTCCTGGGAAAAAAAGCATAAATTCATGTTATGTTGGCAGATAAAACCATAGAGAAAGGGTGTCTGCAGAGCTCGAAAAACCAGGAATGGTCAGACATTACGGTGTTACGTTCATGGTATGGAGTTACCTTTCATGTTGATGAACACCACATGCCTCCCAGGAATGACAGCTACAGTCTCTGGAGGGCAGTCACAAATGTGGTGTGGCATTTCCATTGGCAATATTCTAGCTGCAAAATTAATTAAATAAATACCAAAATTACAGAGGATTTTTTTCTTTCAAATCTTTCAAAAAATAAATTAATTGATTGATGGTTTCAAAGAAAAGAAAGAAGAATATATACTGTATATAGTACCACATGTGTGATGTGAATAGCACAAAGTGTTGGCGGCAGAGGCGTGTGGAAGCCATGAATCCTGGATGCCCGATTGTGTAGTGTTTGGGACTCATGGTGAATAACGTCACAGTCACAACAGTAATACTGCATGGGCATGCATTCAGCACATCTGATAACAGCTTCTTTCTTTAGGCACCTTTGACTGAGATGTGGTTTTATGCAGTTAGCTCTCAGCATATTGTCCATGAGCTGGTGTCTGGCTTCCTTCCACCTCTCTGATGAGGAAGTACTCCTCATTTTCCAGTCAGTGGCTGCTGTTGGCATGCTGGTGTCAACATCATTAATACTGACATCAACATGTGCTACACTGAGAAGTCTTGCCAGTTCTTTATGGGCAGCATCTGTTTCAGGAGAGGGGGAAAGTGTTGATAAAGCAAAATTAGGGCTGAACAATTAATCAAAATTTTATCGAAATCACAATATGGCCCAGTGCAATATCCAAGCAAAACCATACATGGCTGATGTAGATTGGTGGCAAGCTAAATACAAGTTGATGTATTTTGATTAAAACTGAAAAGTTATCCCCTTTAATTACCTATTAAAAAGAAAAATAATTTGTTACAAGATTATGTCAAATTCTGTCAATAATGAGGAACTGAGAGTGATTTAGAGTTTGGTTGTTGTTTGTTTTCTTTTGGGGGTGACAATTTATGTATTTTTTCAAACAGGATATCTATATTTGCAGAGATGCCAAAGGTGTTCGGACTAGGCAAAGAGGTGAAGAGTGTGGCCCACACATTATACTAATGGGATCCCCAACACAGCCACTAAAAACAGACATTATGTTATCACAAAGCATTTAAAAACAGACAGAATAAACAAGTTTGTGCACACATTAAATTTGAATGTAGTCCCATTTCTCAATAAGATTTTACACTTACATGGCAAAAAAACATGCTATGTAGCCCAGTCCTTATCCCTCTGACACTATTATCGGTGCCGTACATCCATCACTACCCACCCAAATATGCTAAACCAGTACGGACTATCCCCAATCTGGAAAATCATTGAGTGAGTGTTTATGGAATAATATGAAATTATTATTTGTGTGTAATATTATGTGTATTTAAAAACATACATTATGGCCAAATCGTGCCAAAAGTCATGGGAATCTTTAATGAAAAATAAGTTATGATCACTTATCAAGTCCTGCCTCTTGCTCATTAGGCATCTCCGCTGACGTCTCCTCAGGAACACTGGGAGTAACTGATCTGGCCCGTCTAGCTGAAAAGAGAAAGTTCAATGTGAAGGGTGCCAACAGAATGTCAGTGCAATGTCAATGGGAATGGAATATTTATTCATAATGGGAGTTTCTCACTGGTTGCAAATTGCAATAGGCTCCAGTAGCTCAATCATTACTAATCTAAGGCCTTTTTGCTCCCAATGGCACTCTCTCATTGCCTATTTCTCCTTCTGTATACAACCTAAAGAGCAACACATCTCTATTCATTTGGGTCTACCAAGTTTGGTCAGATGGCTTTTTCACTTATAGTATGTCAAATGTAGAACACAACACAGACACACAGACAGATAGCATAGTATTGTGCTTTAAAGTACACTTGTGAATGGTCCCTAAATACATAAAAAAACAAATGCAAATAATTAAAACTACACCATGTGACCACCCCAATGTGAGCTGCCGTGTGATAATAGATCACAGGACATGACAATCAGTTAAATTTTCCACTGGCTCTCCTGCCAGTTAACTTTCAAACGGTACACCAAGCCCAAGTTCGGTTCATGCATTGGTTTTTGGACCACGGTTCTCAAAAACAGAAATTGATTGTTGTAAATGTCTCTTCTCATCTGACAGTCACATATGTTCATTAATGTGCCCTTACAGCTTTTGTTTATGAGGTACTGGCATAGGTTAATGGAGATAGAAAAATAATTTCAACCCAATAAAAATATAAAATTTGGGCAATAATGTTGCCATCTTCATGTCGTTGTCTCCACCGAAACAGTGGTTGGGTGGGTTGGGTTTTCTTCTTTTTTCCCCCAAAAAGCACTACATAATCCAAGTAATGCAGGTAAAACCATATAGACTTCCTGCACAAATAACTTCTTTCAAATCACAGAACAATACCAAGTGACCACTGCAAAACGTTGTCAACTTTAGTCAAACATATTAAATGAACAGGTATGTATGGACTACACTGTTTTCATTTTCCAGGAGGAGCGGCACACAGGGCAGACCAAGCTTGATTACATTACACTATTTTAGTTGTCATACCATTACAGATTGAATGCAACATTTTAGAGTAACGAGCACCATGTTCTATATTCCATCAGTTAGCTTTTATCAGGCAAAGAACCGATGAGGATCTGAAAGAGACTACTACGCAAGCTTTTAGGCTAGGCTAGCTTGCTCGCTGTAGCTATGTTAGCCTTGCTGCTTGTCGAGTAAGGTTGGTCTCTCTCAAATCCATGGCAGTAATTATCCTTTAATACAAACTAGCTAATGGCGTATAGAACCTGGTGCTATTAGCTCTAAAATTACGCATCCAATCTGTAATGTTATGCAAGTAAAATAGTGTAACGTTAATGTGAGCACTAGGCTACATACTGTAGATTAGCCAGCAGCCTAGCTACTCACAAGATGGATGCCAACGTGACCACAATGTTATATATATAGCCACTGTTCTCTTCTGAAAATTGCAGATATATCGATAATCGTCAGGAAAGTTTCCTGATCAATGAGCCTACCCCACATTGAGATTTTGTAGATATAGTAAACAAAATGTTGGTATGAATCATAATGTCTGGCAGACAGGTGTTTTAACAGTTGTGTTGACATTCTGGAACTTGTGGTGTGGTGCATGTGTGCCTGACTAATTTCAGACTAAAACTAGATTCGAAGAGACACATTGGAATTATTTATATTGTAACAAAACAACTGTGTTCCAGCAGTCAAGCCACTAGGCAGAGGGGAGAGAGAAGCAAACATGCAGAGAGCGCAAAACAGGTTCGGGGAACAAGGCGGCCCTTTTTAAATACTTCATCTATAAACATACCAGGAAATGCAAATTTTGGAAGACAAATCTTTCCAAATCTTTACTTTTAGTGTGATTACATTAATCTGGGACACTGGAAAGCAGATTGTGAAATGCATAGAAAGGCTAACTGCCCTCTGATTTTGAATTCAAACACATCGTTACAGATGGAACATTAACATTTTATAATGTTCCACCTGTAATTCCTGATAATTCCATTTTCGAACAATAAATGACAGCCCTATTCACTATTAAATCTCACCCATCCCTTAAAACATGCACCATGTCTCCCTTAGCTTGAAAAGTCTGGGAGGTAGGAAGGAGCCTAAAGCCAAGGGTGTAAGCACCGTAATAGCCCAGATTAAACCCCACTGAAGCCAAGACAAATTATAAACACTGGCTTGCCTTGCTATGCCCACCTTGAGCACAACCATGGACAAGAGGCCATTGTTTAGCTAACCTGTACTAAGTTTAACATTACAGATGCCACAATGAATACTCGTTATATTGACGTACAATGAAAAACTTAAAATGTAGATACAAAACAATATATGTAAGAAATTCCCTTCACAACAATCATCTGGAATTTGTTTCCAATACTGGTCCTATATCATATCTATCCAGGAATACAGAATCACAAGATAAATGATCCAACTGCTGTTCATTTCATTGAACTACATGATATCAAACCAAAACTCTGTTATTTTCAACTAAAATCCCCTCAAATATTGAAGATCTCATTTTGATAGAAAGTCATTTAATATGTGGTTGTCATCATTTATTTAGATGACAGAATTGTGTATTTCATAATTTCATCACAGTATGACACTGATATGATACTATAAACAATAATATTGAATTATCGCCCATCTGTACTTGGTCATTAACATAACTTTTGAACATGTTCAGCATGCTATGCATAGTGCACACTACTACTTACCAGACAATTCCTGTTCACGGAACCCCATAGCAAGGTGGATTTGGGATGACTGACTGACACAGGAGAAATACCAGGATGCAAATAATCAGACAGACAAGACACAGAGAGCGAGAGAGAGAGACAGAAAGATAGACAGATAGATTGGGTCTTAAAAGAGCTGTTGGTTTTCATGTTTTACAAGGTGCTGGGACTGAGAGTTGAGGGAAACTGGTTATCTGTAAAACAGTAATAAAAGCACAGTGAGCGCATAGTCAAGAAAGCCTTCTCTAACGATGGCATTAGCTTATTTGTCTAGACTCTACAGCAGTGGTTCCCAAATGTTTTCATGGCAGGGGCCACCACAAGAGGCATTATTTTGCTCAGGAATGAGCCCAAAATGCACGCTCGTCCACACACCACACACTTTATGCACTGAATTTAGAGATGAGTGGTGAACAGCAGAGAGAAAGAAGATGGTAGAGGACTAGGTCCAAGCCAAGGCCTGTTCTCTCAATGGGCTAGTGAATTAAATGTAATGAAATTATTCCCCATTTTCTGGGGGACAGGACTCGACCCACAATTTGAAAAGGGAGAGTAACGTTAACCTAGCTAACTTGATTGAGTAACATATTTGAGCTAATTTCAACTACTGTAGCTTAGTTAGCTAGCGACTGAGCCTGGCTATATTGCAAATCATCTAATCTTAACAAGTGAAGTTGGTAACGTTAGCTACTTTGCAAAACGTTGATCAGTCAAATTTGTCACTTTTTATTTGTTGTTGACAAAATGGATTTGTTTCATGGCAAAATAGCTATTAGAATTTGTGATTTCAACACAATTTGGAGATCTTACCTGAGGCTAAAAGCAGTAACATATAAATACACATTAATGCAGCAGCAACATTAATCCAGAAACATCAGATACAATAGGAAAACACTAACAGGGAACATCATCTGCATAAATAGTACTTTTGATACCTTAAGTGAATGTTGCTGATAATACTTTATTTTTTCTATACGTTTAAGGTTTTGAAGTGGAGTACTTCTGAAGTAAAGGATCTGAATACTTCTTCCACCACTGCAAGCAGTATATGTGTCGCAATCTTAGACTGAATATAAAGATTTACTATACTACTATATATACAGTCTATGGTAGCAATAGTTCACAGTAGCATTATATTTGAAATTGTATTTGAGCTATCACAAGTGATTTGACTTTGTTAATATTATTATTTTTGCAGTTGCCTTTTTTTGCTGCTTGTGGCGGTGCTTTGATTGCTGATGTTAGTAGTTAGATTAATTTTAAGTGATCTGTTTTTTGTTTGTTTTGTTTCTTTACACGGTAAGTTTTCTTTTACAACATTGAACTGCTTGTGTAATGGACTTGGCTTGGTCCCTAATCCTTGTTTAAGAATACACACAATATACACACTTAGTAGCAATTTGCTAGCAGTAAATGTGTAGCAATAAGCTGTTCAGCTGTAAGCTTAAGATATAAGTTGTATTTTAAATTTGACTGTTGAGCTACCACAGGTGATTTGACATCTCATTGATGATGTGTTGTTATATTTGCAGCAATATGCCAGCAGTAGAGTTATATGCATAGCGATAAGCTAGCATATAACTAAGTTAGCAGTAAATTAGATTATAAATTGTTGTGAGCTGCAGTATTTGGAATCATTTTACTTCAGTTTGACTTAAATATTTCCATTTATTAAGACAGGCAGTAACTAATGCTAACCTAGTTTTCAATAGGTTTTTTTTTTTTTTTTGTTTTGGTTCAGGTGTTTTACTACCTACGTCCCAATTTTCAGTGGATATAACTACTCCAAATCTGTCCAATATGCTTCCTGTATGCAGAATATGATTCCGCCTCAACTTTGTCAGTCAATGTAAAAGATACTTAAAATATCAAAGCTGCCAGCTCACAATGTTAATGCAGTGATAATATTTTCTTTTTCATGATATTTGACCACCTCCCAACACATTTGGGAGGCCTACGTCAGCCTCTACATTTGACCTACAAATTGAATATCTGTCCCATACCGACCATCCCCTCCTCTGTGTCGCACCAAGTGTGTTGCACCATCTCACATGTTCTAGTGACCTCAGGTTGGCTAAAAATGACAAGGGGGCGGGAGCCTAGCAGTGAGTGGGCAGACGGCTCACCATGCAGCTGTCATTGTAAGGCTTGCTGGGCTGTGACTGTCATTTTCCCCTTCGGACTGACTGGCAGAGGTAGGGGGAGATCATGAGTGGGGTGGTTTAGCTCATGGGACAAGGAAGGGGGGGGGGAAGCTGTGACTTGCTGAACAGGACTTGATGCTTGCGTTCAAACAGAAGCCAAGGAAGAGCAGATCTCAAAGCCGCTGGGAATAAAGAGGAAACTCACTGAAGATTCACACCCCTTGTTCCCCAGGAGAACTTACACACTACTGGGGAATGGTTACAACAGGCTGAAAAGTCAGAGAACATCAGGATAAGGAGGGGGGAAAGCAGGACCGTCACTTCCAAGACAAGTCAGGGGAGCTGTTAATGCAACATGATCCAGTGGGTGCTGCCCTAAAAATACCTCTGGGCAGGAGAGTGGCAGCTATCTCTATCTGCTTAATTACCTGGTAATCAACTATTTCTTTTTCTTTTTCAGAGAACTTTAATTTGAGGAGAATTTATCCATGGCAGATAAGTTTCTATATATTTTAATTTGGCTTTTCAAGTAAAAGAAAGTTAGAAACTATCTTAAATTCAAAAATGTGAGAACCTTGTTAACTGTAATTTATATGTAAAGCCTGCTCATAGACTCTAATGCCCTCACTGGATTTCGGTTTAGAAAACTGAGAGAGGGCCCAGTCAGTGTTAGCCGTACGATCCACATACACAGTTACAGAATCCATTGTAGGATCTAGCAAATCAGTTCAACCATGAGAAAAGCTGAGGTGCAAATGACCCTGAAGAAAGGGGAAGATGAAGCAGTGGCGCTCCCGAGCCCCATCATCCCCCCAAAACGGTCCAAAGCGAGCCCAGAGCAAATTGGCCCGGAACCTCACGGACCCGATCATCCCACCCCAACTCCACCTGTTTTTGTACGCAAAATGAGGAACGCTGCTGTGGGGACAGGCTGTGACATCCGTCTCAAGGTGACTGTGGCAGGAGACCCCCAGCCCTCCCTGTACTGGTACCACAATGATGACCTTCTCAACATGGAGAACCAGGAGTACGGAGGGCTCTGGATTAGGGATTGCAAACCCAGTGATGCTGGCCTCTACACCTGCATCGCCAACAATCACCTGGGAGAGGCACGGAGCAGCGCTGTACTCGCTGTCTTGGATCTGGGTGAAGGTAATGCTAATGAATACCTTTAAAACTTCACACTTGTATCTAGATGATCAAATAGTGTAAGGAACTACTAAAGCATAACATTATACTCAGAGTATTCAGAAACCTGAACTATTTAAAAATAAATAAATAGCAAGGAGCTTTACATGGATTTGAGTACAAAACCTACAGTTCCTCCTGCAAACCCCTTTATAATAATGTCAATCTGATATCACAGTGTAATTTAGTCATCTAATGCACTCTTACATGTATTTAAGAATATCAGTAATGTCATTGTCAAGCTGACTGCAACAATGAGGTTTAAACTACAAAATCATTTATTGTAGTAACTTCCATGAAAATTGCACAGGATGCCACAGTCATCCAAAAGGCCCAGCCCCCTGAGCAGCAAGCACTAACTGGAAAACGTAATGTGGGCCTGTTTCATTTGCTGGAACATTAAGTGATAATGCTGACTAATATCTCAACCAGGACACAAGTTACTGTATCCACCATGGATGGTGTTTGGATGTAAATACCATCGTTGTCATGGTGCAGTATTCATTTAGGTGGTTAAGGGGCTAAATGGTTTCTGTCATTATCTGACACTTGGCCAGGCAATGCAGCTCTGTAGCTTTTAGAACTTTTGTTCTCCAGTTATTTGGGGGGCAAGGCATGCTATGAATTTCTCATAGATATCGTTTTTTGTTTTTTTTTAATCCATAAATATATTTAATACCAAATATTTCTTTGCTATATAAATCAAAGCATCCAATAAGAGTGAACTTGATTCATTGGAAGTATTGGAAAATATAGCATGCAACTGATTAATTTCCCAAGACACATAAAGATAGAGATAGGTTGTTGCTAATGCCTAATGCATCTGGAAAGGGGCACAAAAGCAACAAGCAAAGGAATAAACTGGTACTGTATAAAGACATCAGTGTCAACAAGATCTGTTTCAAATGACTTGTGTCATATAAGGTGTGATAGATGAATTACCATATGCTGAACAAATTGAATTATTGCATTAGTTCAGATTTTATATACTGTGTGTTGTTACAAATATATATCCAAAATGAGTCATCCATTTGGATTTAAACTTGATGCAACACTACATTTCTGAGAGATGTTTTTCTGAAGCAATGTAAGTTTATCTTTTATAGTGACACAGAGGAGGCTTTGGATAATTTGCAAACATTGACAGTTAAATCATGTTCATTTTCAAGTTCTTGGAAGTCCATAACTCCATTATCTACCTGCTTTTTGTGTTATGTTCTTGTAGATCCCAATTTGGAAACATAGATTTAGTATTTATATGGAATTGTGGGTATTGCTGTTTGAGATTGTCATATGAAGAGAAAGTTGATTAGATGTCCACCATGCATGCAGAGACACTGAAAATGAATCATTTTTTAAACAGCACTTGCTTTTGACAAAGTTGGCCAAAGCGAGCTCTCGAGAGTGTATTACAGTCAGATTCCTCAATGTCTAGCCAAGGATGCTCAGAAGGCCAATGTAGCTCTTCACTGTTGAAAAAAAAACTTGCATTCTGATCAACAAAACCTCTTTTTATGCATCTTGTGATCTCAAGCACTGATCTAAATTCAGCTCACCTGAGTGCTTCGTCCACTCAGCTACTTTGAAAAATGACATTACCAGCTCCACAAATATGCCCTTCATATATCAGCCCAACTACTTTGTCATTGTTCTGCAGTGCTCGGTGTGAGTGTGTAGTGGAAACTC
This sequence comes from Siniperca chuatsi, assembly GCF_020085105.1. Classification (NCBI taxonomy): domain Eukaryota; kingdom Metazoa; phylum Chordata; class Actinopteri; order Centrarchiformes; family Sinipercidae; genus Siniperca; species Siniperca chuatsi. Next base: position 5,708,355 of record NC_058053.1, on the reverse strand, counting down.
ACTCTTTAATTTAGAACTGCCTTTTCCTGCTGAGAGCATACTGTATGTGGCATGCATTTGTGTGTACTATGATGTTAAGACTCACCACTGTTGAATACAGTTCAATCAGTTTAACCTGAGTAAAGTTTTGGCAAATGATAGCATTCGCTGACAATGTAGAATAACGGACTGGGTGCTTACATAGCGATCCCTGCTGATTTCAAGATACAAGATGCTTTGTGCAAGCTTAGGACAAAAATTAGGTACGAAAAGAGTGGTGATGTGTGCAGACTGGACAACGTGATGACAAGGATTCCTTTTTAGTGTGGGCAGCAAGAAACCACAGTGTATTACATTTCCTTTACTATGTAAATATTGGATGCTTGGACAGAGTCCACAGAAAAGATGCACCATCAAATGTGAGTAAATTAACGATACGACCTCGCCTGCCTAGTTTACGAAAAAAGATACTGATAACAAAACATGCTTGAGTCTCCATTTCAGTGTGATTCTTAGAAAAGTAACTGAGCTTTTCTGCTAAAATTCTATTGTTTTATAAATCAGTAGGACTGACTTTGTTATGAATGTAACGGATGCAAAACAATGACAGATTAGAAAATGAAGATAAGGAGCCTACAATATAAATACAGTAATCACCCCAGTTTCTTTCAGTGACTTTCAGCATTGTTAGCATTGACAGGCTTTGACGATTATATAAGCAGTAATCCATGTGTTTCTGCACACCCAAAATGATCTTAGACTCGATAGATTGTGTGATTTTATGCAACATAGGCGACGCAGATACTGAATATCAGAAACTGTGGTAGCACCTCAGTATTAGTCACATGCATATCAACTTTCTTCAAACCCTTCAAATGAGGTTTGAAAACAAGATCTTGGTTCAGAAGTTTGACTCTCCATTTTAACCTTCAGTTTGATTCAGCGCTCTACTGCTTTGCCATGTGTGTCGTCTACAGCTGTCCCATCACTCATTGATACTGCCTGAACCCTTTCTCTCTCTCCCTCTTTGAAAATGTCTCTCTGTCCCGCTCCCCTCGTCCACCAACTCTCCCTAGTTATTTATACAGAGGAATGTGCCAGGCCTTAGAATTTTGTGATGTAGCAGGCCAGCGTCTCCTGTTACACAGGAAGACATCACTGCTAATTTAAGGCCGGCCCTGTATGACTTTTTTCCCTCTACTGATCAGGGAAAGGGCCAATTTTGAATCCACAACAGCTACTAAATACGCAGGAATGAATAAAGATGTCTGCCACATGTTGTGATGTCATGCATCTTTCACTATCCATACCGTTTATGCTCCATAATGTCTCTATCCTCTTTTGAGTTCTGTATTTGATTGTGCAGTCAGTCGGCAAATTAATGAAAGGATAAATAGATAAAAGCAATAGATAAAAGACTCTAATTCAGTCAAATATGTTTTAATAAATAGCACAAATAAGTAACTGAAATGTAAAAAATAATACAAGTAAAGCAATAGATAAGTAAAGATGATAGTAAAACCTTTAAATCTGCATAAATAGATTTTTTTGGTCACTTGGGGACAGCAAAACAAGTTTTAAACACAAAGTTGAAATATAATCATTGTATGAAGTTGTTATGGCGAACACATCAGCAAACGGTTGCCTTTTTACCCATTGTAGATGTGTTTCCTGGGCAACTCTCCAACTCCTGAAGGAAATATCTGGCTCTGTAGCTGAGAAATGCTCCACAATGTTCACCTGCTATTTGCCAACTTTGTTTGTCTGCCATTTATTGCTGGGCAGGAAGTGTACTGTGGGTTTTACCAGATCTTTTTTGCAGAAAACATGATTTGAAAATGACACTGATGAGAGCAGACAGAGTGAATCAAAACAGCAAAGTTACGGCCATAAAACCAAAACAATAAACTGAAAGAAGCTAACACGCTCTGGAGAGCTGAGGAAAACTGCAGTGTTGGGTGGCAATTATCTGTAGGTTTTTCACTCCAAGTGACACCTTGATCATTATACATAGTCATTTGACCCATTGTTATTATAAAAATATTGATTAGTGCTGCTTTAAACCTGCATTAGTTAATGCAGGTTTAGTAAACAGCCTATTTACACATCCAGCAAATGCACAGTAATTTTAACTTTCATTTAGAGCCGCGTCTACTTTCTGGAGGTGAGTGTAGAGAGCGGTGAGACGGAACCAAACAGTAAGCTGCAGGATGTAAAACCAAATCAATGAGCTAAAAGATGCTAAAAAAGCTGCATGGAGCTGAGGAGAACTGCAGTGTTGGGTGATTCTCTGGGTGACTAATAACAGCTCAGTAACTCATTAAAGCTATATTGCTTGTTTAAAGCTTGCAGAGTAATTACACTGTTTGGAGAGACCTAATACTGGGAACGTTAGATGTCTCCACTGAGTGTGACCATGGCCCCTTTCCAGGGTGTTTGGATAGTTTCCTCACCATGTTGTCTTCCTCCTGGACCATGAATGTGAATGAACAGGTGGAGCTGCAGTTACACTGTGGAAATCCCCTACATCGCCATGTTGCTTTACGTAGATTTAATAGTAGGTCAACAAATTAATGTTGTTTAATATACAAGAAATCCTGAAGGGTAATTATGGAGTTTGTTAGAGCTGCTAAACGACTTGGAGTAGCAGACTGTTTTGTCAGAATCACAGCAAATCTAATCTGGGTTTTTAAGTGTATGAGAGATTTCTAGTTTCCATACTCACATTCAGTCGAATATAATATAAAAGGAGTAACAGCTCATGAAAAGCAGAGAAGGAAATAGTGATGAGTAAACGTGATTGAAATACTGAAGTCTCATACATCACCATTATGATAAATATGGCCCTTTCTTATAACTATTTATACTTATTTTGTGGAATTGGGTGTTAACACTTAGTCATGCTGCATGAAGTCAAACCTGTGCAGTCATAGTATAATCGGTGCTGACAAAACTACATTGAAAATAATTACCTCACATTTAAAGGTGAACAACAGCAAAACGTCCTTGCAGCAAATTGCAGAACATGCAGTTTGCCAAGTCAGCAACACAAAATCCCTTGACTGCAACAAAATACCACTTTTTATGATATAAATGTGGTATTTTATTTTCAGTACAGCATAAGAAATATTTCTTACCTTTTAATTCTTATAATTCTTAGTTATGTGCCAATAACCAGATTCTGGATGTACAGTAAATGCAAAACAATAACAGTAGCAATAATATACATTAAAGAAAAGCAAAGAATATTAACTGTCCATATATCAAAATGAAGAAACCAACTGTGATTACTGGAATCCATTTGTGGAAAATTATGATTCTTAAGTTAGCTGTTTTAACGTGGAAGAAAATGTAAGTAGTTGGAAATATTGTAATATGGAATCTCATCATCATATATTTTTGGCTGCTGGAATAAAAAAAATGCACCACCTGGCAACAAAATTGCCCCAGTGCATTTCCAAGATGAGTGTAAATGTTAAATAACGCTTGTCTTTTTCTTTCACCAAATCAAGGATTCTGGCAATGTGGTGAGGTCATTCCACTTGTGTGTCGGTTTAATTTGGACTTTTGCAGACACAAGTCAAATTAAACATGGCAAAAAAACAACAGATCACTTCTGGCTCTACATTCCTCATGCCTAATTCTACTTCCAGAAACAAGCTGATTTTCACTGTAGAAGCATGACATTGTTTCATGCTTACTGGCACTCTTTTTAAACAAATTTTAAAGCTGCAATAATTTATTATTCTTTTTATGAACTTGGGGGTAGAAGAACTCCAACAAGTTGATAAACACAACGCTAACACATTACCACCCAATTTGTAATGGCACATCAGGAATTTGCAGGCCGTAACAAAGCTAAAATCAAAGAGCAAAAAGACGCTAAAAAGCTCAGTAGAGCTGACAGGAACTGCAGAGTTGGGTAATAATTCTCTGTGGGTTCATCACTACAAGCAACTTCTTTCACTTTACTCAGACAAACTAATATTTACACAGTTAGTGTGAAAACACAATTATTCAGCTACAGGTTATCATTCTCTAGCACATAGCCTGTGTGTTTCCCTTTGTTAAATTAATGTTGTTGAAATCATACATTAAAAAAAAAAACAAACAGAAAAGGTCCACATAAAGTGCAACTGAAACAAGAAGGCACTCTCCATGACCAGAGATTACATAATCAACAGAACATGTAAGAAAGCCTGTTGGTTAGGTATTTGCAATTATGAAAGTGATAACTACATTTTCTGCACAATGCACATTTGTGGCTGCAACTGTTAGATATTTACTATGAAAATGTGAATTTACTTAGGTGTATAAGCAAAATCTCAGCATGATCACTGTGTGATTTTGTCCTGAGCACAGTGTGATGCTATGCGAATTGAAATGTCATTTTTAAGCGTAGCTATTTCTGTGTACTGATTTATACTCGGTGGTGAAATGAAATGTGTAAGCAGTAATGCCTTTTCCTTTCCCTCAGGGGAAATAATTCTTAGATTCTGAGTCATTCAAAATGTAGCATGTGATAACGTTTGCAGAATATTCAAGAATTATTACACCAAATGTATCAAACATTAGCAGCAACTGAAATTGTCATGTACAATAATACAATAGCTACAGTATCTTTTGTGAGTGTAGCAGTGAGTACAGCAATTAAATCTATCAGCCTTTGGAAATAGGATTGCTTTGTGTAGTCAGTCTAAGCAGCCAGTAACACATTTGCTGTGAGAGCGTGTTCCAGCAATGCAGAGGAGTGAGGAGGTCCCTTTAGCTGTTGCAGCGATTCTCCCCTTCTCTGCCGACAACACAACATGGGCTCATTACGCCAGTTGCAGAATAAGACTCAGCCACATGGGAAGGAAGGAAAAAATGAAAAATGTCAACCAATGCTGTAGAACACTGATCTCAAGAGGGCTGGATCACTCCCACTGGTTTTTCTGCCTATCGGTGTGCACTGCCTGTAGGGTGGAACACAGCGGGGGAAGATGCTTACACTGTCGCTGGCTGTTGTGTGGACAGGGGGGCTCCCTCAGAGTGGATGATATGCATTCAACAGACATTTCCACCTGCGGATGGAGGTCTATGCTCTATGCTTTTCAGAAACGGATTCTCTCAGAAGAACTGCTGAGGCTCTGAGGTGCCACTTGTTATATAATGGACCAAAGTGCCTTCTTTCCATTTTTCTTTGCATTTTATTGAGAAGCTTTTCCCTGCATGTTAGCAGACGTACAGTATATAATAAGTTGAATCTTTTACATCCAAGTCAGATATTACTTGCTGATCTCTTCATAGAAAATTTCCTGATTAGGTGTATAGTAATGGCTCAGAACCCCCAGTGTGTCTCGGGGAATACCCTGCTGCTGAATGTAAGCCCAGGCAAAACATCCCTGTCGAGGACATACCAACAGTGGCCATGAAAAAAATCCAGACCAAAGCAAAAATCAGGCAAGTGCTATTTCATGTTATCTTTGTCAATCATACGTCTATTTCTTTTCCTCCTAAACTAATTCAACCATTTAATGTATGTAGAACACACAAGACTGTAAAATATTCCATGTGACATGTTGGCAGAAGTATTTAATTAACATTACTGCTCAACAACTGGCCACACAATGTTTTTTCAAGTGATCAGATGCAATGACAATGATTAAAGGGGATGAAGCTACTCTGTACACCCTTAATCGAAAGGGAAACAAGATTAGACCAATGTCATTGTGGAATATAATCACCTTGGCCATTAGAAAGTAGCACTAGAACTCTGATTAATCACCAAACTCAAGGCACCGCCATAGCTTTGAACTAACTTCAAAGAATTGCAGAAGACTGTTCACTAAAACGCTGATATACTGTGATGTTTCTCAGGCTGATGTTGCAAATGTAAGAGGGGGATTTCTAGAGTTTCTTATGATAAGTATGGGTTTCTTTATTGTTAGATATACATATTGTGAAACTATTAGCAATATCCTAAACTGGAAACATTTTCTAACCCTAATATTGAAGTGTGGATTTTAAATTAGCAGAATTGAAAATAGAAAAAAATCAAGAAGATGAAAGACAAAACCTCGTAAAAATGTCACAACAACAAAGAGGGCAAAACTAAGACACTGAGGTAGTACTCAGTCAAGTGTAAATCTCCTTTTGGAAGATGTAATTTGAGCTATGTGGTTTTCTGCAGGGTTGCAGTGACAGGTTTATGAACCATACTTTCCTGGGACTATAGTGGGATATGTTCAGTAATACCCCACGCAGTCACTCACTGACACCATACCCCCGTCAAGCCAAACTAACTAAGCTGTGCTGTGATGTCTAAATTCTTGCTTAAACTGTGCTTTACGGTGGAGATGAAAAAATTCAAAATCTTTCCTTTAAAGTAGTTCAAAGTTGTTTTCACTATCATTTAATAAAATCTATCTAATTCACAAATGCAACGCAAACATGGGCATTTTGTGCACTGTTCCTTGATCAATGTGTCTGTACACAGTTTTATACCAATCCATCTTGTAGATGTTGAGAAATTTCATTGGATAAGTGAAAACTTTGACCTAGATGAAATGTCAGGGATCCCCAAAGTCAGTAGGATTCATCCTCTGGGGACCATGAATGTCTGTATAAAATTTCATGGCAATCCATCTTATAGATATTTCAGTCTGGATCAAAGTGATGGTCTGACCTACACTGCCATCCCACGGGCCGCACCACTAGCAAACTAGTGTATCTTTAATTAAATTCTCTTGTGTATATCCCGTCTTATTTAACTTGGCACTTTCGTGCAGCATGTGCAATACAGCCTAAATTCTAGCCTTTAAAATATTATAATGACTAGCCGTTTGGAGATGTTTCAGCAACATGTTTTGCTTTTTTCTAAAATCTTGAACAATTGGTTGTAGAAAGAAATACGTATTTTTCATAATAATGGTAAATATGTCAACAGAAAGCACTGCCTCTTTTCTGTTGCATTGCTTTTGGGTTTTTTCTTCAGTTTTCACTTTCTACCTTTTTCATATTGCCTCTCCTCTTTTTCTCTTCTTTTTCCCATAAAGCTATCAACACCTACACCATATCTGGCTCTTTTCACAATCTGTCTTTTTTCTTATTTAATCAAGGCAGAGGGAAGACAGACAGAAGCTTGTCATGGTTTACCATTTCGGTTTAAGCAACTCATTGGATTATCAACCTGACACATGGCTAGCTATAAGAACAGCCGTTTAATCAATAGACATTTTATTACTTTTCTGATTTAGAAATGATTACTGTACTGTACGTTTGTGTCATTTTTTGGTGTGTGAACACTGCTTTGAGATTTGGACAAATCTGCTGATGGCTATGGCATGCTTTGGAGAAACAGTTGTACATATTGTAAACACTATGTAAAAATCTCATATACTATGTGTACAACAGACTCTTGGTGGTTTTTAGGATATGCTCATAAATAAAACATCTCCATTTGTAACTGCTTTATTAGATGATTATGTGCCACTCTGGGAAAAAGATTGCATTGCAAACATCCAAGGGAGTTTTATTTTGAAATCTGAAATGTCGTCATATGATATAAATATTACATGAATGTGCAACTTCTTATGAATGTAGATTTTATAGCTTTGGGCAACATCATGAGCTTAACACACATGTGGAGAGAGAGTTCACCAGTTTTTCTTTTTCTACAAAAAAATAAAAATAAATTACTGGCTGACATTGAAGATCAAATAAACAAATTTACTGTGTAATGTTTGGTGGATTTTGTCTTTCCACTGAATTCATAAGAGCCTTTCTAGTATTTCTCTACTGTGTTCAATATGACAAGAATTATTCTTTTGTGTTCTCTTACTGCCAGGGAACAACAGATAGCCTCTGTTTTTTATAAGTAATTCCACCTACTGTGTAGCAGACACCTCATGAGAGCTGCTGGGATGCCAATGACTCAGTATTGCTTTCTATTTTGAGTTCTACCAATGACTAAATTTTCTCTCAGTCTGAGGAAAATAGTCATATCTTTCAGATGGTACAGCTGGAACACATTTTTAGATTTAAAAGGGATAAAATGGAAAGTTGATTTTCTCCTGAAAATACTGAAACACCTCTGTTTACTTTGTATTATATTCCCTTCCTTAATATTAACCTTTCAGCTGCAGCACATTTAGTACAGTTAGCTTAGCTGTGCTAATGAGGGTGACAACTTTTCAAGTTAAATGACATAATCATCATAATAATAATAAAAATGGAGATGAAACGGAAAACTAAACTTTTAGCTGAAGGTTAATTTAATCTTGGATATGCATTTTTTTTTTAAATACTTATGATGATATATTTTAGAGTAGTGTATGTGTTTTTTCTTCACACCTGGGATTCTGTTCTTAAAAAATTGCACAATTGAAATGTGTCACCTTCAACATCAATTTGCACTGGGGATTTTCAGTTGCCTTTCACCAAACACCATTAAAGAGTAAACTGAATAGGATAATGTAGTCTATTGGTTCCTATAGTAACAGTGTGCTCTCTTCTTCTACTGCCACTATGGAAACATTGTTTCCACTAGTGCCGAAAGATCAAAAATTGTATAATATTTAATTTTGTAAATTATTTTATATTGTCACTGATTCTCTTTGCACTTTAATTCCAAGTACTATTTTAACTTGCGCTATCTGTCTAAACGAATAGTGTTCTCCAGTTAAAATCTAATTCAGAGAAAAATTATTTTCCATTGTTTTATATATTTTTTTCAGATTCTGAAACAACAGAGGATGAAGACCAATTTGAGACCAAAGAAGATAGTGGGGATGTTGAGGACCAGGCTGAGTATACAGGTGCAAATATTCCTTTAGACAATTTTGAATTGTCTTTTTTTTCTTTTTCTTTTTCTTTTTTTTACTGATTTCTATCAATGCAACAATATTACAACATTTATAGACAATAATGATAATTCTGTTTCAAAGGAGGCCTTTTCTCATTTACATCTGCATCTTAAAGCTGCATTCATTGATTGATTGATTTTTTGGCAACTTATGGGCTGTGGGATGAGCTGAAAACACAATATTGATATATTATCACCTTATAAAGTTGTTATGGTGAAGGTATTAGCTTGGCAATGTAAACATCCAGCAGACATGGAGCAATGTTCGCATTTAGAGTGGTATTTGTGTTTACCTGGTGAATGTAAGGCCAACATCTGTTGTCTTTTTAGCCCTGTTTTGGAAATACTGTCTCTGTAGCTGCTAAGTGCTCCACTGTGTTACCATCTAGTCTCCATTTGGTGCTGGGTAGGTAGTGTACAATCGGTTAAACAGAGTTTTTTTTGTGAAAACAGCTGCCTGTTTTGGCTGAAAACAAGGCCGATAAGAGTGGCGTTTGCATGCTGGAAAACCAAAACAATGAGCTCAAAGACACTAAAATGCACTGTAGAGTTGAGGGGAGTTGTATAGATGGATGTTAATGCTCTGTGGGTTCGTCACTATGACTGACCTCTTTACAATTTGTCATTTACAAAAAATAATGATTAGTGCAGCTTTACATTTGCCTTGTTTCATGATCAATGCAAAGAGTTGATTGCTTACCTGTACAATATGTCATATCTCCTCTTTATATGAGATGCAGTGATGGACAAATGTGCAGAAGATGACAATAGGACACATGGACATGAGGATCACTCTAACACAACCAGGCAAGAAAGAAACACGCAAATAACTCTAGCAGTGACCTTAGTGTGCTGATTGTATTACTGGATTCAAATTCCATACTAAAATATAATACTCAGCAGATTGTGAATTAGTAACAAATTACAGATTTTGCTTCAAATCCTCTATCTCAGGAGCCAGTCAGAGAATTTTTCAAGAGAATCTCCCCCACAAGTCCTCCCACCTCCATCCCCAAGACTCATCAAACGTCCCTCCACCTCTCCAATGCCAAGTCGCTCTGGTTCAACTACACCTCTTAGCTTGCGGAAGAAAATTGTTGTGCCAACTGAATACCAAGACACAGTGCCTGGGGAGTTTGAAGAAAAGGTTAAGCAGCCAAAATCCGTGTCCCAAAGTAGCACCTTGGACTCCCGACCACAGACTCCACTGAGCGAGTACTCCCGGAAAGAATTTACTCTTAGACCATCCCCAAAGCTTACCAGGGCAAGCTCAAAGGTTTTTGAGAAGGTCCGTGGCTTAGAAGAGCGGAGACGAAGCCTTGATATTCCAGAAGGTTCCATCTCGGGAAGATCCTGGGCAGGGTTCAATCTTGCTGGATCTGTGGATTCAGATGATGGAGGAAGCCGGTTGGGCATCTCCAGAGAAAGTTCAAGGGAAGATCTAAGGGAGGCTTTGAAAGAGGATGCTGCTGAACGGAGATCTATGTTTAGACAGAGAGCTGCTTCGCTGGAGGAGAAACCTCGCTACTCCCAAAAAGTTCAGGACATTGAGAATAAGTTCACTGAGGAGCTCCAGCGCATTAAGAAACTTGTTGGTAAACCTCATCTGAAGAAGTCTTTTTCAACTGAACAGCTCACTCTGAAGAGCAAGCAGCGCCAGCCCCTCAGGAAAATTGAACCTATTCCTCCACAAGTCCTTCAAAAGCTCCAAGAAAGGGAGCGTGCCCAGTGGGCAATGGAACAGAGAGGAAAGGAACTAAGTCAGCAACCAATGCAGCAACAACAGCAAACACAGCAAGAACAGCATAAATCCCAACCCCAGAAGACAGCAAGCATTGGTTCAACAACTATAACAGTCAGTAGATTTGGAGAAGTTGCAGGCACCCCAGAGTCCATGCAGCTATCTGACTTACCAGGACAACGATCAGTGAGAGAATTAAGTAGAGTCAGTCCAGTTACAGAAATCATTCAGAGATCATCATCCCCAGCATTATACCATCAACAAAGGGAAGAATTACCAAGCAGAAATGTTGCTGAGATGACATTACGCAAGGTTGAACGAAGGCCACCAAGTCCGCTTATACAAAGGGTATCTCGAATGCAAGAATCCCAGCACATCCAAGAATCTCTTGCGCAAACATCACAAAAGGATGAGACTTCGGGGAGAAAGACACCAATTGAACTAGTATTAAGAAAAATTGAAAACAGACCTGAAAGTCCACTGGTACAAAAAAGGTCTGTCATTGTACAAGATCTTCCTCCTCAACCTCCTTCAAAACCCTCAAGGATGTCACCAGTCACTCCAACGGAGGAGAAAATGGAAGTGGAGCTATCCAAACCAGCCTTAAAGATAAGAATCCCCGCAATTATTGTTGAAGATGAAAAGATGGAAGAGGATGTTCCTGTGAAGACAAGTGAGCCTCAGCAGATTACTACCAGTGCCAAAGAGGGACGACAGCAAAAGACCAAAGGAAAGAACCGTCGCCCTCGACCCATGTCTCCAGAGTTAGGTTAGATTTGTATTACTTCTTTCATTTAGCTTTTTGTAGTTGTGTGCAGTTCCAGTCTGCTTATTTTTCATGTTTAATCAACCAATTACTCATTTCTTACTAGAGGGGGTTTTGCTCGAATTTGATCATGAGGAAAAAAATGACTTCAGGCTTGTTTTTTGTTAAACTGTGCAGATTCTTCAGATGATTCTTATGTGTCTGCTGGAGAAGACCCAATGGAGGCCCCTGTATTTGAGTTTCCCCTCCAAGACACTGTAGCATCTGCTGGTGCAGATGTGCTACTAAAATGTATCATTGCCGGCACTCCCATTCCTGAAGGTAACATTATGTATTTTGTGGTTATGGCTATTTTGTGTTTTAACAACAAAACCCTCAAAAGTAATTTTGAACTGTACATGTAAGCAATCAATACACAAATTGCTTTGTTTGTCTTTTCTGTCTTCTCTGTGGAAGTTACCTGGACAAAAGACAACACTGAAATCACCAGCATTGCAAATTCCACAGTCAAAGTGGAGGGTGAACGACACAGTCTGCTCATCAAATCAGCTAGAATAAGTGATGGTGGAAAATACTGTGTAACTGCTGTTAATCAGGTGGGCAGAGCATCCAGCAGTGCCACCCTTATAGTTAAAGTAGGTAAGTTTGATTTTTTGGATATCGGATGAAATTTGTGAGTATATACAGTACTGTTTTGTGGTGATTTACTTTCAGTTCTGACTCTTCAAAACCTAATTATAAATTACTTGTTTAGCATTATTGTGCAAAGGAAGTGCTATTAATTGGTTGTTTAGTCAACTATAGTGCAGGTTTCAATTGTGTCTACAAAAACAATAGTTGCTTATTTTAAATTAGAACAGTTCAACTAGATTAAGGATTAAGGATATTAACATGAAAAGTATCATGCTGCTATGACCAACACTACAGACATGTTCATTGTTTTTTTTTATCGACATTGAAATATATGTTTGCCCATTTAACTTGGATGAATGATGTCAGTTATTAGCATAAACTGAGAACTTTTATTATAGTCTGTCAAAAACGTAATAGGACACTTATTTTTTCCCCCATAGATTAATTTAAAAATACCCTACATATTCAAAAACATGCCAATTTTTTACTTAACAATAATTTTTAATTTAATAATTTGAAAAGCTCTTATTGTCCATCTTAAAAACATCTTGTGGTCTCTTCACACATGGTTTCTCTCCTGCTCCCTTGTCATTATCTCTCTGAGCAAGATGCCTGTGCCATATATTCCAGCTGAACAACCTCACTTATAGTTACCATAGCAACTCAAAGGAGAAACTGAACCTATAAATTGCCCGCTGAGGCTCACTGGCTCCTCCCACTGTGAATCCACTATTGTTTGGATATCACATTTGACATCTCAGATTCTAATTATATTTCAACGGGGGCTTTGTTTTTTTTAATATAAATTAACTCCTTGAACCTCTGTTTTCTCATTGAGCCATGCTCAATAACAAAAAAACTAAGTTTACAGAGACAAAATGAAAGATACCTGTAAGACTTGTAAGCAGGATTGTATGAAACTACAACATGAAACACAATGTAACCTTGTTGCTTTTACAGAGTCTGCGCAGGAGCCAAAGGGAAACCTGGGCATGCCTATGGATATCAGCAGCCCTATTACATCTGATGAGGAGTATCTCAGTCCCCTGGAGGAAGGCATGGATTTTGGAGGGCCAGAGCCAAGGCGAACAATTGACACACGATTCAGGAAACCCCCTGCATTCCTGGTGAGACTGTACAGAGCTGATTGGATACCTAATTGACTTTTCCTTTTTAGAGAATGACATTTGTATGTTAAGCATTGACACTTACTCAACTGCATTATTGACTGGTTGATTGCAAAATATTGCATGAAAATGTTTTATGTACAGGATGTTCTTGATTCTATCAATATTAAGTTTCCTGTATGAACGTTTTGTCCACTGTGTGGTCATCCCATCAACATATCTATCAAATACAACTTACAGGTAAAATGCACCTCTCAGCTTCTAATGTACATTACATTTCAAACAGGTAACAATGAGTGATCAAGCTGTCATTGAAGGACAGGAAGTCACCATGTCTGTCCAAATAAGTGGACAACCCAAACCCATGCTCTATTGGTAGGTCCCCTCACTTCATCAAACTACTTAAACTCATTGCTTGCATGGGACATGGAAAAGACTTTCTCTGTATCACAACCCATGAGCAAGCTTGCTTGACTGCATAGTTTGTTCTAGAGCATGCTGCTTTATTGCATCTGTTAAAGGAAGTGGAAGCTTAATGTTTACTGCCTAACAATCTCCAGGCTGGCAGAAAGAGTCTTAATAGGGAAAAGGGAAGAATAACATGCTTCCCCCATTTACCATGGAGCTGCTCAGTACTCAGAAACACAAATGTCTGGCTGAACTAATGAGCTCTTTCAGACAACAATCTGGAATTTACATGCAACGCTGAGGCCATCCAACAAAGAGCCAGATCTGATTGCACTTGGTCAGGTCCCTTAGTGTTTGTAGAACACTTCCTTAGGCTATATGTTCTATCAGCCAGTGGCTCTTTTATTGCTGTTGTTAGCTAGGAAAGTGGCTCCAACTGTTATCATGAACATGGGCATTATATTTGATTTTGAGTCAATCCCACATACGCCATCCTCCTGCTGTTAATACTCACTAGTGTGTTAGCATTAGCATATTTTACTGATAAGGCAACAGGGCATGCACTGGGTCAGACGAACAGTGCATCCCCTGCTGGAGTACAAGGCACGGCCTTGTGCGCTTATACACTGAAAATTTTAAGTTCTGATTATTACAGATCGAATATTACAGTTTTTCCTACATTCTAACGGTCAAATTTCCAATAAAAAGTGACAGCCTTAGTAGGGAAGACGAAAAGTGTTGGACTAACACATTGTAGGTTTTGGTCTTTTCATCAGATTTGTTGACAGTAAGTGCAATATAGAATAATGCCAGCCTTATCCTTTAATACAGGAGACAAGAATAGGCTGAATCACTCAGGCAGGTTCTGTCATTGGAGTTAGTCATGACTCAAGAGACAATAGCAGAAAAGAAAGTGCTAAGCATAATATTGGCAGTCCTGGATAATGTATCCCACCCCCTACCCTCCCACCCCCTTCATACCAGCCAGAAGAGTGCTTGTCCAGTAGTTGAAAAAGTGTGTGCTTGGTCATCCTTCACTGCATGAATTAAATTTAAAAAAAAACTGTGGTGGTGTGAGTGATTCATCTATTGTTAAACATAGCAACAATTGTTCCCTTAATTCTACTCTTTTGTAGGCTGAGGGACAGAGTTACGGTAAAAACAGGGCCACGTCACATTGTACGTGAGACAGAAGATGGCACTTTTGAAATGACCATCAAGTCAGCAGTGAGATCAGACTCTGGGATTTACACCTGTAAGATCATTAATGAGTATGGGACAAAGCAGTGTGAAGGAAAGCTGGAGGTAAAAGGTATGCTTCTTTTCAAATATACTGGTGCTTGTTGTCAATTTTAAGAATGTACAAATCACATTTTACTCGCTATCTGTGGTTGATAATGGATCTGTTTTTTGTTAGTTTTGTCGAGTTAACTATTTACTACATTGTGACTAGATTCCTGACGCTAGTTTACTTGTTAGTCAGCATATACATTGATACCATAACTCCAAGTGAATAAAAACGTTCATTGTGACTTGTTCACCAGACCGACCTTCAGATTCGACTTAACAGCACTCTTCATGTCCTTTATTTACACCCAGCACCACCAGTTGAGCCAGGTCTGGCTGTCATCCGCCCGGTCAGGGACATCACAGCCAAGGCTGGAGAGACAGTTTTGTTTGAGTGTCATGTCATCGGACCGAAGGACACTGATGTGGACTGGCTTGCAGATGGGAAACTGATCCAGCCGGCATTGCTCAACTGTAAGATGCACTTTGACGGAAGAAAATGCCGGCTGCTGCTCAACTCCGTACACGAGGATGACAGCGGGACATACATGTGCAAGCTTAGCACAGCTAAAGGTATGTCTCAAGAATAAAAATCACAATATGTGAAATTAAAATCAATGTATTTATTGTCCTGTCCGCCTCTTCTGCTACTTCTGAATTAAAATTTTTACTCCTCAGAGGAAGTGACTTCATGTGGCAAACTCAAAGTCATCCCTTCAATTGAACCTCTCTTCACTCGCAAGCTGGACATTCTAGAAGTGATTGAGGGGCGTAACGCTCGATTCGACTGCAAAGTCAGTGGGACGCCGTCTCCTAAGGTCATCTGGAGTCACTTTGGTAGGATAGTACTTTAAAGTGTCATTAGGATCTACATTAGATGTGTGAAACTGATGAAAAGTTTACATATTCACAATCACCTGAACTGTTTTTAGGATTTAGAAATTGTCCTTGTGTATCACAGAACCCTTAACCTTAACATTCATGCCTTTGTGAAATTACCTTTTTCTTTATATTTCTCACCCTCTCTTCTCATCCTTCTCATCTGCTGTTGATATTGTGATTTATAACACACTTTATAACTAAAGTGATGTATAAATACAGACTCTTTTCTTTTCTTTAGACCATCCGCTCACAGAAAGTGAGGAAATTCGTATTCTTCAGGAGGGCGGACGCCACTCCCTCATCATTTCTCATGTGACCAATGAAGATGAGGGTTTTTACACTGTCACGGCCCGTAACAGTCACGGTGACGCAGAGACCTCCGCCGAACTTTACATACAAGAACCACGACCAGCCATCTCCTCACAGATGTAAGAGCATGTTATTCATTGGATGTTGGGCCATGTCTCCTGTGTGTTTCATTTTCTTCTCTGGATTATCAATTATAACATTTTATTTTTATGCAGTAATGGACATCCTTCTGTCCCCTGTCTTCCCCTCCCTTCAGGTCTAAACTGGAGAAGATGCCATCCATCCCAGAGGAGCCAGAGGTCCCAGAGAATGAGGTGGAGCGTTTCACTATGCCCGACTTCATCAAACCCCTTTATGACCTAGATGTGATCGAGGGAAAGGAGGCAGTGCTCAAATGTAAAGTGGCTGGGTTACCATACCCCACCATCGTCTGGTTCCACAACGGCAAAAGGATTGAGAGCACAGAGGACAGAAAGATGACACAGTGTAAGTGTTTCAAAATAGATTAACAATCACTAAATGTTCCGGTCTCTTTAAAGTTTAAGTAAGATTTATAATCAAAATGAAAATAAACAAAGAATTTTATTAATTACATGAAGAAAAGAAAACTTTCTAAAATCAAATGAGTATGTTTTTGCATTAAAAAAACCCCCGAGTCTGTTGAACATGTGTTGAATAAAGTAAGCTAAATTGCATAGAGATACTAACAGACCAGTATACCTATATGATGATGATGATGATGATGATGATGATGATGATACCTATATCATCTCCGCTTTCTCTTGTAGTTCGTGACGTCCACAGCCTGGTCATCCGCTCTGTGTGCCATGCCCACGGTGGCGTCTACAAGAGTGTCATCTCTAACAAAGTTGGCAAGGCCACCTGCTATGCTCATCTTTATATCACAGGTGATTTTCAGTCCCTTTTTGGCTTGCACTTTAACAAAAACACAGTGGGCCTCATGCAAGAACCACTCGTGGCACATGTCAGCGATTAGAATTTGTGGCATTCATGAATTTTCTCTAATGGACAAACAAAATGTCAACAAAATGTTGTCCAGACCTGTCTTGAAGTCCTGAAGTCGTGAACAGATCTATATTGCACCCTAACCCCTTCTTCACAGGGGGAAAAACACTCATTTCAACAACACTTCACTTAAGAATTATAATGCCGATATCTGAATGAATTTGGAGTTTTTATATATATCTACATACTATATTATCAAGGCGCTAATGATCAAATAACCTAAACGTGCAGGCACTCGTGAACAAGTGGCATTCATCAGGCTGAAACCAGCAATTTGTGCAATTTGTGTCCAGGTAACAGAGTTTGTTGAATCCGACTTGGAACACTCGTACAAGAGTAAACCTTACAGAAAAAAGCGAGAGACGTTTAGGATAAGAATAGGAATATGTCCTTGCATGAGGACCAATGTTTACATATTTGTGTTCAATAATACATAGTAGGTCAATTCCTTCGGACAAAGGCAGATCAAAAACATTTATGGGCCTCTAATTCCATTGTCATCATTTTCAGATATCCTTCCTGACCCTCCTGATGGGACTCCAGTGATAGAATCCATCACTGGTAAAACCATCACCTTAAGCTGGAAGAAACCAAGGAGGCTGGACCCTTCCATTGGTATGCAGGAATGATATTCAGAATAGTTTGATCCAACAGATTAAATAAATAAATTCTATTTTTAAAGAATATATCCTGCTGACATTAGTGCAAACACATTTAACACAATGCATTCTAACATAGACCAGAGACATAAAGATGTTTAATACTTAGAGTAAAGTGACAATGAAAGACTGATATACATACATTGACGGAAGACACAGTAGATTATCCTAGATGCACTGAACATTAAAAATAGTGTACTGACACATTGTAACATGTTACAATTTAGAAATTTAGAAACTTTGCTCCATACAAAGTGATAGGAAAAAGAATCTAATTTCAAGCTTTCCTGGGATCTTAGCTAACACAATTGTTGCGTTTTTGAGGACAGAAAAAAGTAGTTTCAACATTGTAGTGTAGCATTTTGCATGAAACCCTTTTTCTTTCAGATCCCAGCTCCCTGGTGTATGCCATCCAACAACAAGCCCTGGGCTCCATCCAGTGGATCATCATAGCTTCTGGCCTTAAGGAGACCACCTACACCATCACCACCCTCTCCAAAAGTGTGCGCTATGCTTTCAGAGTCCTGACCATCACCTCCAAAGCCTTCAGCAAGCCCTCACCTGCCACCGACCCAGTGCAGCTCCTGGATCGAGGTACATTTGGGGTTTTAGAGCATCCATCCATCCATCAGTGTGCGCTACCTGTTTATTAAATATTATCTGTGTACATTTTAATTTTCTTCTAGGTTCCTATCTTCAGGAGGCACCAGTGATTATTGATAAGCCAGAAATTGTATATGTGATTGAAAACCAGTCAGTCACCATCACTGTCACCCTCAATCATGTCAATGCTGCAGTCATCTGGAAGAGGTATCTCTGTCTCTGTTGTCAAGTTTCTGTTAATGTCTCTTTTCTTTATTTTCTTTTTAGGAAAGAAATTACTTAAGAAAGTATAATGTATCAAAAAGGGAAAGGGATGTTTTCTTCAACATATACAGGATATGTATGTGCAGGCATCTGTTTTAATTTTTTTTTTTTAAATTTTAATCTCATTGAACAAAAAAAAACATTGTAAAATGCTCCAACTGGTATACTCATAGCATAAGTTGATAACAACACTGCAGTTGTGTTTGTAGATTTCATCTTAACATCCATGTTGTTATGACATGATTTGTTAATTAGTCACATCAAGCGGTATCTGGTGGTAAAGTCGCCACCTTGTGGACCCAGTGTGTTTACACGATAGTCAGGGTGTAGGACTGACAAGCATAAATACAGTATGACAATGCATACAAGCAGCTGTTTAATTCCAAGTTATTATCAGATCAAGATTCTAAAGCAGTGAAAAAAGTCTGTTATTGTCCTAGCTCATTTTAATCCTGGTTTACAATACAAACACTTTTCCGCAGGAGGGGAGGGGTCTTGGCCAGCAAGCCAGGCCTGTACGAGATGACAATGCCAGATGACGACCAGCACACGCTGAAGCTGCTCAAAGTGAAGAGCGCTGACATCGGAGAGATGGTGTTTGTGGCCTCCAACAAGTATGGCAGTGACAGCTGCACCTTCAACGTGGAGATGGCAGGTAGGCAGTAGATTGGTCTATCTAGCTATCCATTTATCGGTCTAAAGATAATGCAACTTGGTATTGTACCTTTGCAACTCTGTCCGCAGCTCCACCAACATTTGAAACTATCATGGAGGACTTAGACGTTTGTGCTGGGGAGACCCCTCGATTTGCTGTGGTTGTGGAGGGCAAACCCATACCTGACATCCTCTGGTTCAAGGTGTTTATCCATTTTAGCAGTCAAAAGTCAAAAGTAACTTAATAAGTGATTACCAAGATAGACTGAACTATACAGTAGGCTAAGATTTTAAAATGGAAATTTACCAAAACAGATAATTGTTTGTTATTAATCTTAAAGACCCATTGCTGAAACTTGCTTTCAGAATGATATCCTGCTGTCGGAGAGCAGTCATTACACTTTTGTGTACGATGATAATGAATGTTCCCTGGTGGTCCTAAATGCTCGTTCAGAAGACTCTGGGGTTTACACCTGCACTGCTAGGAACTTGGCAGGATCTGTGTCCTGTAAAGCTGAACTCACCATTCATGAGGGTAAGAGGTCAATCCATCAGAGCCCTAAAATATCTAACAATCCCTTGACTGCATGGCTAACAAGCACAGTGAAGGACTGAACTCCCAATCTTTCTTGTAATTATTTGGAGTCAGTTGTACATTTCCCTTTGTCTAATTAAAACTTGCTCATTACTGTAGCTAAACGTAAAGAGGATCCATTGGATGATGAGGAGACTGTTCTAAGGAAAATGCGCAGACTAACTGACAACTATGACATCCATAAGGAAATCGGAAGGTGAGCCATTTTTAAGCCCACATTTGAAATCCCATACTTTGATTAAATATAATGCAGAGAACCACTGTCTGCACTGGAACCAGTTTTTATTGAATGTCCAAAATGAGGCTGTATTTTTTCCCGTCTTAGTACCTCAATCTTACTATTTTTAAAAGATTGACTCAAGAAGACTTAAGTAGAACTCAGGTTGAAATTAATTTTTCCTCCTGATTTTCTCCTCCAGAGGTGCATTTTCCTATGTGAAACGTGTGACCGAGAAGGTAGGCAAAATGGAATATGCTGCAAAGTTTATCTCCACACGGGCCAAGAAGAAGGCGTCTGCTCTTAGAGAGATGAACCTGCTTTCCAAGCTGGACCACGAGAGAGTCCTTTACTTTCACGATGTCTTTGAAAAAAAGAATGCAGTCATCATCATTACTGAAATGTATCCTTATTGCGCAGTTAAAGAGAATGTGTAGCACATTGTGTTGTTCTGAAAAATTCTGTCTTGTTCAAAGTGAAATAAACATGTATACGTGCATACATACTATTTATTGTACAATGCATCTAAAGTCTTATAAAGAATAGCCTTAATTAATCTTTTAAGATGCCATGAGGAGATGCTTGACAGATTTACAAGGAAATCTACAGTAATGGAGTCTGACGTAAGTCCTGTGTTTTATGACCGCACAGCAAATCTTACACTAATCTTTTCAATATCAGTTATTAATAATACATGTTATGATCAAATGTACGTATGTAATTTAACTATCTAATAAATATATACGGCTATACTGGTACATTTGTGTTTTGGGACCACCAGGTACGTTCATGTATAAGACAATTGCTTGAAGGAGTGGACTACCTTCATCATCTAAACATCATTCACCTGGACATTAAGGTAGATACTCATGGATACTCACTCTCCCACCCTTGCATTGTCTTCCTTTGCCTATAAAACATTTGTACTAAAAATGAATAAAAAAATTTAAAAAGTGCCCTGGAACTGTTTTTGTTTTTACATTTGGCAAATGATCATACAAAATGATGGCAGAACATGATAAAATATTATTTTCTTATTCTTTCCTCAGCCTGATAACATCCTCATGTCAGACCCCCATGGGGATCAGATCCGAATCTGTGACTTCGGCAACGCAGTGGTGATCAAACCTGATGAGGCTCAATACTGCAAATATGGCACACCAGAATTTGTTGCACCAGAAATTGTCAATCAGACCCCTGTGTCAAAAGCATCAGACATCTGGTAGAGTATCTCTTGAATCTACAGCAAAAGTGTTTGTTATGAACACACTTTTTGTTTGTTTGTTTTGTTTTGTTTTAACACACCACTTTTCCTAATTCTTTTCTTTATTTTCCTAGGTCAATTGGAGTTACTGCATATCTGTGGTGAGTAAAATTATTATTAATTATTAAATGTATTTCAGGATGCTGAATATCAATGTCAGTTTTCGACGTGTTTGCCTGTTCAGGACTACTTGTAGGCTTGTCATTAAATGTATGTGTTTCTGTTATCAGTCTGACAGGGGTTTCTCCATTTGCTGGAGAAAATGACCGCAGCTCCGTACTGAACATCAGGAACTATAATGTGGCCTTTGAGGAGAGCATGTTTGCTGACCTTTGCAGAGAGGCTAAAGGGTTCATCATAAAGCTGCTGGTAGCAGACAGGCTGTGAGTAACACTACTGGATCTCTATTTATCGAGATCTAATTTAATGTAAAATTATTGTGTCAAATACATACAGTATATAAATATATAATTTATAATAGCAACACGCAAGTATACTGAATAATACAAGAGATATTGAAGGAAATATTTTCAGTAAATCCTGATGTCTGGCGCTATCTGGAATGCAATCTTAGTCTATATCTGTGTTGTACAGGGCTTGTAGGTAAACATAGTGTATCAGAATGAGCAAACTGGTGAGAAATCAGGTTTCGACACTCTTGTTTGGATAGATAATAGAGTCCTTATTTAATGTGTATCAATGAACTTTACATAATTTGTAAAAACACAAACACAAACCAAGTTTATGTCAACAACAATGAGATGATGACGTGAAGTGTGCAGTTTGTCCATTGTCAATAATTTTAGATATTCATGTAATATTAATCTTAGTAATATATTTAGTAATATTATTAAATATTTAGTATTTTCAGAATTTTAATTGATATTTATTTCCTACATGACCTGTTTTAGATCATTTGTTTCAAGTTTTTATATAATTTGTTAATTTTTCAAAGCTGTTTAAACATCTCTGGAAGATGTCTCACTGTCATTAAATTCGCAACTTTCACCACAACATTTTCCCCTCTGATATTTTGTAACTGCATAGAGAAATTGTCCCTTATCAAGGAAATAAAAAGACAAAGTCGCTCATGTTAATGATTTTGTTTATATATAGATGCTTATCAGATGGACATCTGGTATTTATATTACATTATTCTCTAGTCACTTGTCTGCAACTCTATACAGTCTTCCACTGTTGCTTTTCATTTAAGATAGTTAAGTCAAATGCGCATAAACCATGAAGACTGAAATATGTCATAATTTTCCTCTAGGAGACCTAATACTCAGGAATGTCTCCGACACCCCTGGTTCAAGGTAAGACAAGGCCAGTGGCACTTCAGTGTTAATCAACCACAACCTCTGCAATAATTTCTACTTGACAATACTGTGCAAGGTCCCATTGCTAATTTATTTTTATTACATTTAATGTCTATTTATTGTACAGACACTTAGCAAGGGGAAGGCCATAAGTACAGAGGCTCTGAAGAAGTTTGTATCTCGCAGAAAATGGCAGGTGAGGGATGTTTTATTTCCTATTCTGGTTTTCTATATTGCATTACACCCAGAATAAATATAAATAATTCAATAGTCACCCCTTTGTGATTTTTTCATGGTACCTATTTTACAGCGTTCACTAATCAGCTATAAATCAAAAATGGTCATGAGGTCCATACCCGAGTTGCTGAATGATTCCTCCAGCCATATCTCGATTGCAGTTCCCAGGCACCTTAAAGAAGGTTCACCTTTGCCATCATCATCCTCGGATTCTGATGAAGACATTGATGAACTGCCATTTATTCCAATGCCACTTAACATGGAATTCTCTGGATCAAGGATGTCATTGAATGACATCCAGACCAATGAGCAGGAACCAGGAAAGCAGGATGGAACAAGTAAATGGTCTGGATCTCCTGTTCAATCCCAGGAGGCAATGGAGTGTGACCCTAAACAAATGGATAAAGAAGGGATTGAATTAACAGTTAAAGGCCACCTGCGGAAAAGGTTGTCACAAGACAATGACAGGGGTTCCTCAGACGAAGAACCACCTGCTGAATTGCCACAAAAGTCAGAGCTGACTAGAAAACCCCTGCGAAGAGGTTCAAGCATGGAGTCAGACAAACCAGAGGGTGGACGACGAAGAGGAGAGCTAAGACGTGGAGGCTCAGCCGACAGTGCATTGCTGCTCCGGATTACACCTGAGGAAGGAGCTGGAGAAGGAAACCAAGAGGATGGCAGGAGAGTTCTCAAGAAAGCTGTCTCCATGGAACTACCAAGGAGGAGCACCAGCCCAGGAACTGCCAAGATGAGTCAAGAAGACTACGCTCTTAAACTGGAGCTGATGAGACAGCGATTGCTTCGCGGTGGCTCTGTGGACAACAAGATGAGTGGACTGAGAGGGCCTCTGTTGGAAACATTAGGAATGGGAGATGAAAAACGTGCAATATCCTCAGATCGCTACTCTCGTTCTACTCGTTTGGGCCCACCTCCACTAACTAGAGCTGCATCCAGCGATTCCGCAAGGGACGAAGTTCCCAAACCCAAAGTTTTGCGCAAAACTGCTTCTTTCAGTCAAGGTGATCAAGAACCCATAGCTTTACACCGCCGGTCAGGAGCTCCCTTGGAGATTCCCTTGGCACAGATAGAAGAGAGAAGGCTCAAGGAGGCTATATCAATGTCAGCTCTCACTGAGCAAACCAAGCTAGACTCCCGTCCAGTGACTCCCAGGGAACCTTCGCCAAAACCGCCAACACCAGAGTCTGTTGTGCAGGAAAGTCCAACCAAAACAGAAAGTGAGGAATCATTCATGGAGAAAGAGATAAAGCCTGATGAGACTATGAGCGAAAAGATGGATGGGCTTACTACAGATAGTAATTTTGATGAGAGATCGAGCACAAGTGGTTTCTCAGAGAAGGATATGAGCATATCAGAAGAACCAATGATTGAATCAGAGTATACGGGCCAGAGAATTCCTACACCTCCTCTTGTGGTCCAAAGCTCTAAACTAGAAGAAAAAATGGAGGAAGAAGAAGGACAAAAAGAGAAAGAAGAAAAAGAAGAGATTATGAAAGAAGAAGAGGAAAGAATTATCAGCGTTGCTGGATCAAATGCTAAAGAAAATGTGGAAGTTTCTGAAGAAAACATAGAAGAAGAAGTAAATATGCCTGCTAAATCTTCTGATATGATCATAACCACAAGCACAGTTAGGGTGAGACCAACACAAGAATATTCTCATCCCCCATCAAATGTTGTGTCAACTTATGTAACACCCTCGCTTCCTGCTCAAGTTGCTCTTCCAGATGGAAGGATTTCAGCATATGCCAGTATTATGCAGACTATCACGGTCCCTTCAGTTCAGCCTCTTAATGACCAGCCTTTAGGCACCTCTACACCTGTTGTTGTGCCAGCCACCTCGTCATCCTCAGTGTCAACTGAAACATTTTTACCCACATCTTCACCTGCCAGCATGCCCTCTGCTTTACCTGGTCCACCAAAGCCAGCCATCGTGTCAAGCACGGAGCACCCAGCTGTATACTCCAGGGTAGCATCACCAGAAATGATCACAAAAGAACCCAGTCCACCAAAGACTACCACACATTCCTCATCCCAACAAGAGCTCTCAGCAGGAGTTGACTTAGAGGACATTACCTCTGAAGAGGTATTTGAGGCCCGCTTTAAAAAACGTGAGTCTTCCCTCTCAAGAAGTCTAAAATTTCTGTCACGGTCAAAGAATGAGGACAAATCACAAGCAACTTCATCAGACTCTACAGAGTCAGGTGAAGAGATATACAGACCTGGACCAATTGGTGCACCATTGGAATTAGCACCAAGGAGACTTGAGGAGAAGTCAAAGTCAGTCCAGGACCTTCGTGAAGCTCAAAAGGACCAAGGCTTTATGAGAAGGCTCTCTATGCGCCTGAAGAGAACTCCGTCAGCTGAGCGCAAGGAAGAAATGTCCAAAGAAGAAGATTCAGTTGCTTCAAAACATAGGCTTTCTTGGACTCTCGGCCGAAGAGGGTTACAGGACAAGAAAGAAGTAGAGATGACGCGCATGGATGGTGGAGGTGATACGTTGGTGGAACAAGATGAAAAGGAGCTTAAGAAACCTAATGAATCACCGGTCTTGGCAATGCGCAGAAAGATTGAATCAACAGTGGCTGGGATCTCTACTAGAATTCGCAGCTTCTCAGAGGAAAGGAGAGCATCAGAGGACAAAGAACCCAAGAGGACACCCATTCTTTCCATGCTTCGTCGTTCGACATCTGAGAGCCGTTCTATGAAGGTTACCGGTGTTCCTCAGAACCAGCTGGCATCTCAGGCCAGTAATGGTGCCTCATCAGAGTCTCTAGACTCTATGTCCAGCCTAAAGTCAGAAACATCAAAGGGTATGAAGCAATTACTTATACATATTGAAAATTTTACTCCACATTTGCCTATAGAGTACTATCCATTGCACTTTCTTCATAGGATGATGATTGATTTATGGAGTTGATTGTGTTTTTCTTGTAAAAAGGTGTGGAGGGTGAGCGCAGATCCCGCTGGGATCGATGGGGGCTGACCAGAGGGAAGCGAGACAAGACAGTATCACAGCCTGACATACCAACAGCAATCTCTAGAGAAAATAGTTCCCTACGTTCACGCCAGTACTCCAGACTGGCTTCTGGTAAGTCACACAAGAGTGTACATGAAGAGATTGTGATTGCACTGTGTCAAGGGTAAGGTAATGAGACCTTAAAGCAACAGTTTGACATTTTGGGAGATACGAAGAAGACCACTCTTGTATCTGCCCATTAAATATAATGCTCGAGCCAGCAGCCGGTTAGTTTAGCTTAGCAGAAAGAGTGGAAACAGGGGCGAACAGCTAGACTGGCTCTGTTGCTTATGTCATCACCATGAGGTTGCCAGGCAACCAGTGGATACTTCAGGAAGGGATTGCTCCTGGCCAAGAAATAGTCCTGCACAAACCACATTGTGTAGTTTTTAACCTTTTTTTCTTTTTCTTTTTCTTTTTTTGCAGATCTAACAAATGAGATATAACATGTTAATTAATGAGCTTTAGAGATGCAGATTTTGTTAACTTCAAACAGAACCAGGATAGCTGTTTCCCGTTTCCAATCTTAAGATAAGCTAACTGACTGTAACTTCATATTTAGCATATAGATATGAGAGCGGTATTAAGCCCTTAATCATCTAACTCTCGGCAAGACAGAAAATAACTGTAATTCCCAAAATGTCAAACTGTTGTTTTAAGTTACCTTTCTAAAATATTGACTGCTACATGGTCTACCAAACCATGACACAAAGATTGCAACATCACTGAACACATAGCATGATGTACATATTCATAAATGTACATGTGATGCCTTTGTATGTCTTATTCATCTCTTTATAGCAATAGCAACAATTAAGAGGGGCAATGTGTGAGAAGAACACAAAGACAAAGGTTCCTAGCCTAGTGATGGTAGTCTTAACCATCACTGGATACAGTAAATTATAACTTTTAATTTGACCTATGAACATATAATATGGACGCGATTTAAGTGGTATAATGTCTTTTGCTCCCAGATTTCCCTCCAGTATTCCACATCAAGCTGAGAGATCATGTCCTGCTGGAGGGGGATCCAGTCACACTCAGCTGTCTGCCAGCAGGCAGCCCCCACCCACACATCACCTGGATGAAAGGTAAGGGTCTTTGATGTAGATGACTTAACCAATGGTCTCAGAGATTAATGGTTAGAATCACTTCACTTGTTAATTACAATAATTTACATAATTATTCTTGGGTGCATGAGTGCAGAGACATAATGATGGCTTACATTGCATCTCGCTACACACTAACAACTGGTACTATGACAACAGATGTTGCATACAGTGCAAATAAATAGTACAGGAGATAAGATAAATAATTGAGATTCCTAATTGTACAAAAACTGATTAAACCAACCATACCTTCTGATAAATGATAATTTCTTACAGAATATTTTTGAATCTTAACAGAACTTTCTTTTAGGAGTTAACACTCTTCATCCTTATCAGTTATAATAAGTAAACATAAAATCTTCATCATTAAATCTCATAATCAAAGACGTTTCTTTATGCATGTTTGTTTCCTCAGATAAGAAGCCCCTGGAGATAGATGCCAGGATGAACATGATTGCCTGCCCTGATGGCCGGCAGCTACTGATGATCATGCAGACCACCAAAAAGGATGCAGGGGTCTATGAATGTGTTGCTACAAACCCCCTGGCCTCTGTGTCCAGCTCATGCACAATATCTCTTGCTCGTAAGAACTGAGACATACATCACTTTGATGGAGCAGTAAACTGTGTTAGTCCTATAAACAGTACAATGCACAGTATATATTATAGTACTATATGTAAATAAACACAGTAATAAATACTGTTATAGTCTACTGGATAGACAACAGAGAGCCCAAGAAGAAAATGGAGGGCAAGTAAGAGCCCAAGGACAGATGATATGTATGTAATACTGATATATTTGTTTTTACAGGTCTACCCAATCGTCCTGGGACCCCTGAAATACCTCAGAAGTACAACAACACAGCCTTGGTACTGTGGAGACCCTCAGACACCATGGCTCCCTGCACATATTCTCTGGAGAGGAGAGCAGAGGGTTGGTCTTTACTAACAATGATTTAATGTTTTATATCTTTTTTACACAGATGCCTATTGTCAGATATCCACAAATGCTCCACACACATCAATAATACAAGTGATCTTAAGGTTGCTATGGTAACATGTGGGCCATGGCATACAGTGGTGAAGGTGATGTTTACAGCAGATGAGATTTAAGAACCTGAACAATAAATACAGCAAATCAGCCGCACCATGTTAGAACCAACATTTAATCGAACAGAAGTTTTTTTTGTGCCGAACTCTAATGTACAGTATCAATATGTCAATACACATGAGAAAAGAGACTGGCTTATGAATAGCAAAACAATGTCTGTGTATTTGATGTAGAATAATAGCAAGTGTGATATAATAAAACTATAAACTGTCTCTTGAAATAACATGGACATATTGATCTTATTTTTACTCCCCAGGTGAGACCAACTGGTTGATTGTGGCAACAGGGGTGGCAGACTGTTATTACAATGTGGTTGACTTGCCAGCAGGGGGCTCCTTCAGTTTTAGGGTGGCATGTGTCAATAAAGCTGGCCAGGGCCCCTACAGCAACATCTCAGAAGTAGTAAGCCTAGCTGCTTCAGGTATGTATGATTTCAAAGAAAATATTGGATAACTTTGTGTTTATTTTAGATAATGCTGTCAAATATACATTAAGTTGCTTTCTATGTACTTATTGATGTATGTTCTTGACAATGTACAGATACTGAAAGGATTAAAGTTGTGTAGTTCTTGTTTTCCTCAACTCATTACAGGTGGTTATGTTTTTATGTGGATGTTGGTGATATTTTTGTCAGGGACAACTTACATTAGAAGTTATTCAACATCATTGGACAGTGTGTTAAAAAGGACATGTCTTAATGTATTGTTCTTTTCTTATATCAAGTCTTTGAGGTGCATCCACCGTCTCCTTTTCTTTCATTAGAACCAGCTAAATCCAGTGCTACTGTGGTGGTCAAGACTGTCCCAGCAACAACTCCTCCTCCCCCTGTGGTGATGATGTCATCCATGAAAGTGCCTCCCATTAAACCAGCTCCTAGTAAATCCATTACAGTAACACCTGTCCCTCCCTCAACTTCAGCTCCTGCTCAATCTGTGGCCAAGTCTGCTTCTCCAGTAACCATCAAACCCACTGTGCAGGTTAATGCTAGCCGTCCTGCTGTTACTCCACCCGTTAGTGCCACCCCCTCCGAACAAGCTCCTGTTCAGACCACCACAGCTGTCCAAGCCACGCCAGCCAAAGCCAAGACCACCCTTAGCATCAGTGTGAGCAAACCCCAAACCAAATTGGCACCTCCCCCTGTTGTCCCACCCAAACCTCAGAGTCCGGTAAATGCACCCCCCATAACCAATAAACCCCCTTCTCCTGTACCACCACCTGCACGTGTCATTGGGAAACCTATTTCATCTGTTCCCATGTACATACCAGCTGCGACCGTTCGTGCTACTCCGCCTTCTCAATCTAGTTCCACCCCGACAACCACCACCCCTTCAGTCACTCCTGTAACTGTCTTACCGCCCGTGGTGGTGGTGCAGAGCTTGACACCAGTGCTGCAGGGAGGAGACAGCCAGAGCACCCCATCTGGACGGGTCACACCATCGGGACGGGCCACACCTTCGGGACGCAGGACACCGTTGGGCAAGCCTGGAGAGGGATCTCTGCGGCAAGGGGTTCCACAGAAGCCTTACACCTTCATGGATGAGAAAGCAAGGTAATCACTACTGACGGAACCTGACTTAAATATATAAAGAACCCATTTGAACAAAACTAAATCAAATGTGAGCAAACAACTTCAAACTGTACCTTGAAAACAAGATACAGCAATTTTGAGATTTTAAAGCTGCTATAATCAATATTTTTATAACAATAGATTAAATGACAATGTGCAATATGAGAGAGGTCACTCGTGGTAATGAACCTACACATCATGTAAGTCTACAGTACTCCTCACCTCTACAGAGTGTTTCAACGTCTGGTTTTGGTTTTGAGGCCCAAAACTACAGTTTTGTTTCAGTCTCATCCGTGTCATTTTCAACAGCAGCAGGCAGCTGTTTTCCGCAAAAAAGCTAAACCCACTGTATGCTACCTAGCTAGCAGCAGACACAGTTAGTGACTAGCTGGTGAACATGGTGAAGCATTTAACAGCTTAAGAACCATATATACCTCTCAGGAGTTGGTGGAAACCAAAACAGAGCTAAAAGAATGAGTATTGGACTTTCGTCAGGCGGCTAAAGATACAACTCTAAATGAAAGCTAATGTTACTCTGTGTCTGCACAATGTGTAAATAAGCAACTGTCTACTAACACAATTGCAATTTGAACTTTTAAGTTAAAACTATGTCAGTGTTGTGTTTACAGCTCATTTCACTGCCTCCAAGTTGCCAACAAAAATAAATTAATACAGGTTTACAGTGGTACTTTAAACTGGTATTTTTTGAGAACATAGTACAGCTTTTGCTAATAAAACAAATGTATAGCATCTGAAAAAGTAGAGAAAACTAAGCCAGGCTTTATAGATAACTACAATTATAAAGTGTATAATCTTTCGGAGCATTTAACTGTTTGATAGTATGTTCTGCCTAGTTCTCCAATGAAGGCTGAAGTTAATATATGTTGAAATTTTGTTCAGTTTTTTCCCTTCAAAATTAGTATTTGTTCATTTAAGAAGACAAAGGATTAAACTCTTGTAAGTGTGTGTATTATGAATGTCTTTCATTTAAAATTTGACCACAAACCAAACAATTTAATCAATGTCAGATTTGGGATTAGTAGCTGAACATAAATACAGCTCTCACTCTGCTCTTTTTGCCAAATGGACATATTGCTTTTGGAAAACGAACCATTGACTTATTCTTTATCACACAGGGGTCGGTTTGGTGTGATCCGTGAGTGCCGGGAAAACGCCACAGGCAACCTCTTTATGGCTAAGATTGTTCCATATGAGGCAGACAGCAAGCAGGAGGTGCTGCAGGAATACGACATCCTCAAGTCACTTCATCATGACAGGGTGATGGCTTTGCATGAAGCTTATGTCACACCGCGCTACTTGGTGCTTATTTCTGAGTACTGCAGTGGGAAGGAGCTGCTCTTCAGCCTCATAGACAGGTGAAGCCAAACAGATGTACTTTTGGTTGCTTGTCTGTCAGAATTTATTTATAAGTGCATCAATGAGCAACTGCCTTAAAATATTCTGCCTGGAGTCCTCTAACAAGCTATTTTCTGCTGTGTTTCAGATTCCGTTACTCAGAGGATGATGTGGTGACCTATATTGTGCAGATACTCCAGGGTCTGGACTATCTCCATACCCGACGCATCCTCCACCTGGACATCAAGCCAGAGAACGTCATCGTCACCTACATGAACGTCATCAAGATTATTGACTTTGGCAGTGCTCAGACTTACAACCCCCTCTTCCTCAAGCAGTTTAGCCCTCCTATTGGAACACTGGAGTATATGTGTAAGAGTCCTGTTTTTCACAGAACACTGGTAATATAAAATTAAAGCTGCTCTAATCAATATTTTTATATGAACAGTTGACCAAATGACTACATGTAATGTGAAAGTTGTCGCTTGTAGTGATGAGCCCACAGAGAATTATTACCCCCTCTGCAAATTCCCTCAACTCTATGGAGCTTTTTTAGCATCTTTCAGCTCATTGTTCTGGCTTCATGGCCTTTTACTGATTTGATTCAGTCTCTCATCAGCATCATT
This sequence comes from Siniperca chuatsi, assembly GCF_020085105.1. Taxonomy (NCBI): domain Eukaryota; kingdom Metazoa; phylum Chordata; class Actinopteri; order Centrarchiformes; family Sinipercidae; genus Siniperca; species Siniperca chuatsi. The sequence continues at coordinate 5,676,738 of NC_058053.1, read as the reverse complement.
TCTAGACACAGCAGGCAGCTGTTTTCACAGAAAAGTGAAAGTTAGCAACTAGCTGGGGAACATAGTGGAGCATTTAGCAGCTAAAGAGATAGATATTTCCTTTAGGAGTTGGTTGAGACTGAAACAGAGCTTAAAGGAGAGTGCATATTGGACTGACATTTACCAGGTGGCCAGAAACATGAATCCAAATGAATGCTAATGTTGCTCTGTATCTGCTGGATGTGTAAATAAGCAACTGTTTGACAAAACATTAGCCACAATCAACCTTATAAGGTCAGTGTGTTTACAGCTTGTTGCACTGCCCTCAAGTGGCCAAAAAATCAATTATTGTGTGTCCGTGTTCTGGTCTGGCTTCCTGATCTCCTGTCTGCTGCTGAGACCCTAGTTTCTAAGGCAGGGTAACAGCAGAAACTCTTAAGGCTTAAGTAACACAGAGTAGCTTAAATTTCTGAGTTCTCAGACCATTTTTCACAATTGAGAATGACGATATCTTAACTCTGTGTTCTGCATTTGGGTTCAGAAATCAGGCATACGACATAAGGTGCCTATTACAATAAATCATTGAATAGAAATGTGTTCAATGAATGTACTAAGTAACTGATGATGATAAGGCACTTAAATGATTAAAACAGTAGCATTCACTTCAGAAATTTTGTTCAGAATATACAACAGTTATTTTGTGCATTGTGTAAAATATATCTAATATATCACCTTCAAGTGTGCATTATGCAAGAGACATTAAAACACTTAATTACACAAAAAATCTAAGTAAAAATAGTATAAATGAAGGACCTCACTCTGTTGATTTTGATAGTTTGTTGATGTATTATGTTGATACAGATCTTCTCTAATTACAGTAGATGTGGATGGAAGGAGAATTATAAACCAAACTATGCATTCACTCATTTCAAAAAGCTACACACACCATCAAGTAACTACATACAGTATACAGAATCACAGGCAATAAGTCATAAACTGTACTGTGGTACAAAGACTATTTGCAGATGTAATGAAAGTCCTATGTAAAAAATTGTAAGCTGTGCATTTTTCCTTTCTTCTCCTTGTAGCTCCAGAGATGTTGAAAGGGGATGTTGTGGGCCCTCCAGCTGACATCTGGAGCGTGGGCGTACTGACTTTCATCATGTGAGTACTGCTTTCACAGCTTCCACCCAGCAAGCCCTCTTTAAACAGAAATGTAATAGTGTTCTTTATGTGAAATGAGGCTTATGATTGAAAATTTGTCTGCTGCATTTCAGATTTCAGGTCTTTTCTATATACTGCAATTTTACATGGTGTGGACATCTTGCTGCTCTTCTAATATTGATTTACTTCACAACAAACCTAAGGAACCATCTTAGATTTTATTGTGTATTGTTGATATGTTTTTAGGGATCTACACTGTTTTGTGAGCATCAAAACTACCCCATATTTTTTCCAGGTTGAGCGGCAAGTCGCCTTTCATTGAGAATGATCCTCAGGAGACTGAAGCCAGGATCCAGGCGGCAAAGTTTGACCTCTCTAAACTTTACCAGAATGTGTCCCAAAGTGCCTCCCTGTTTCTTAAAAAGATCCTCTGTAGCTACCCTTGGTAAGATAAACATTATTCCTTTTTGTAATTCCCATATTGTACAGAGTTTCTGATAGTTAACATCTATCATTGCCTATCGCTGAGACCTAATTTTACAGCAAAATAATTATTAAATCGATACAAACTGATCAGTTACTCAATTTAGTAATTCAATTTATTTAAATTAAATTTTATTTAAATAGTGCCAATTCATAACAGAAGTTATCTCATTGCACTTTTCCTATAGAGCAGGTCTAGACCGTACTCTTTATAATATTATTTACAGAGACCCAACAAATCCCACCATGAGCAAGCATTTGGCGACAATGGCAAGAAAAAACTTCCTTTTAACAGGCAGAAACCTTGGACAGAACCAGACTCAATGGTGGGCGGCCATCGCAGCTGCCATGTTAGGTTTTAAGAGAGAGAGAGGTTTTGGGGGAAGGGGGGTGGGGGGTGAGGTAGAGGGAGGCACAATGCAAATACCAACTAGAATTATCTTTTAAATAGTAATATTGTAATAGTAGTGGTAATATTTAGAAATTAATAATAATAATAGTAATGACAGCTATAGGAAAAATAATGACAGTATTAGTAACAGAGACAAAGAACAACAACTGTAGTAACAGTTGTCGAGCAGGAACACGGGGGCAGCTAGTGGCCCACAACTACAGATCCAGTCTCTGCAGCTTCGGAGGTAGAAATACCTGCTGAAAGCAACAGAAGGAGAGAGGAGAGAAAGGCTGAAGTTCAAGGCTCACCCGAGCCTTGGCGCCAAGTACAATAACTTCAGTTTTGTCTGAGTTTAACATCAGAAAATTGCAGGTCTTCCAGGTCTTTTGGCCTTAAGGCATGCTTGAAGTTTAGATAACTGGTTAGTTTCATCTGGCTTGATAGATAGATATAATTGGGTATCATCCGTATAACAGTGAAAGTTTATGGAGTGTTTCCTAATAATATTGCCTAAAGGAAGCATATATAAGGTGAATAGAAACGGTCCAAGCACAGAACCTTGTGGAACTCCGTGACTGACTTTGGTGTGCAGGACTCACCATTGACATGGACAAACTGAGATTGATCTGATAGATAAGATTTAAACCAGCTTAGTGTGGTTCCTTTAATGCCAATTAAATGTTCCAGTCTCTGTAATAGGATGTGATGGTCAATGGTGTCGAACGCAACACTAAGATCTAACAAGACAAGTACAGAGACGAGTCCATTGTTTGATGCAATTAAAAGGTCATTTGTAATTTTCACCAGTGCTGTCTCTGTGCTGTGATGCACTCTAAATCCTGACTGAAAATGCTCAAATAAACTATTGTTATTGAGAAAGTCACACAACTGATTGATGACTTCTTTCTCAAGGATCTTAGAGAGAAAGGGCTAAAACCCCTGAATCAAGAGTGGGCTTTTTAAGAAAAGCGGTTTAATTACAGCTACTTTAAAGAATTGTGGTACATAGCCTGTTAATAAAGACAGATTGATCACATCCAGTAACAAAGTGCTAACTAAGGGTAAATCGTTTTTAAACAGCCTAGTTGGGATGAGATTTAAGAGACAGGTTGATGGCTTAGATGAATTAATTGTCAAATTAATTAGTAGCATCACCTTTTTCACAAAATATTGTATGCGGCCCATTTTCTTCTTTTAAATCTCTCTAAAAAATGTTTGTATTTGGATCCTCACTGTCTGCTCTTCAATAGGGCCCGTCCCTCCATTAAGGACTGCTTCAGTAACTCCTGGCTTCAAGATGCCTACCTGATGCGCCTTCGTCGGCAGACCCTCACCTTTACAACCACCCGTCTCAAGGAATTCTTAGCCGACCAGCAGCGCAGGCGAGAGGAGGTGGCCACCAAGCACAAAGTTCTCCTGCGGTCCTACCAGAGCTCGCCACAAACCCCCACCAGCCCCGCCACGCCAAATGTGCCAATTTCACCCACCACACCTGTCACCCAGTGAAAACAGGCTTCCAAACACCATTTGCTGGGACTTTAAAGGGGGAACATCCTCAGACAAGACTTTGGGCGGCGAGGTGGGGTAGTACCTTCAGGTTTGAGTTGTTGAACTTGGTCTGAAGAAAAAAAAAAACCTCTAGAAACCAGCAGTGGCTGTTATCCACAGAGACGTCACTACATTTTCTTTTCTGGTTCTGAAAGAGAATGCTTTCACAACGAAGGAAACTCTTACAAAGTTACAAGAGCCTGACTGCAATTTTTTATATGGTGGACCTTGTTCATACAAGGCCGGATGTTGTCTTCAAGTTAGTACCTCAAGGTTTGTAACTTTGCATACATTTTGGATAAATGACTTCCTTTCTTACTGTCAACTCTACAATGATTAGAGGGGACACATATTAATACATTGTAGTAACCCACCATGGAAGGCCTAAAATGTTGTTATAGAGTTTAGATGTTAAAAATGTTGTTTCATTTAAGTACAAGTTATTCACAAGATTCCAAAATAATGAATACTTAGCACAATTTCAAAACAAGAAGTGCTAAAACAATTGCAACACCTCAACTTTATCAGTCTCATATTCAAATGTTTCCTGAGCAGAAGTTCACCGATGATGTCTAAATCTGTGTCCTTGATTAAGGACAGCCTAGAATGCTAAATATTGCTCTCTATAAACTTAATCCAACTTTAATTAATGTGGTGTTATCTGTGCTACAGAACCAGGGGTTTTATACTGCTGTAGCATCTCAGTGATTGTCAAGATTGTAGCAGTTCCTGTTACTTTTTTGTTTTGAGTTTTTAAAGTTGAGTTCAGAGGATACAATGGAGGATTCTCTACAAGGGCTATTGGAAAAGGAATCAGCACAAATTTCTTCCCTAATGTTACAAAATACTAGTTCCTTCACCACAAATAAGCTAACAACCACCACATTGGCTTCCAGGTAAACTAAACTCTTCCACTCAGCCCAGTGTAATGATCCAGTTTGATTAGCCATGCAGAGATATTTACACTCATCTCTGAGTTTACTAAAATGAGGTTTACACGTTTGCTGAGTCAGTCAGTCAATGTATTCTTAGACTGTGCATACAGAGCTTTGCCTGGGATAAAAAAACATCATTAAATGGAAGATTATTCAGGGGGTTAGTGGTAAACTGAATCACTTTAGAAACCCACTGGTGATGCTAGGGTGCCTCCAAGTGCCCTTAACCAGTTAGCATTAGTCAGCATAAAACATAGCCTCTACAATTCATTGAGAAAGAATGTTTATGAAGACAGTGTTGAGTGTATTAGTTCTTATTTTAGCTGTAATAAACAGCTACTGCTTTGAAAAAAAGGGTTTGTTTAATTTGGATTTTTATAAATTAGTTTTTAAATGGCAGAACTTTTTATAAATAAAGTTAAGTAAGATTAAGTAAGAAGGGTTATAATTAGCATTATATTTTACATAAATTATGATTTATTTATTCCCTTAACCAAAAAGGTTTTCAACCCATACTAGCTTACAAGACACTGTACACAGTGATAAACATAAATTAAATCATATGCAACATTGCAGCACCTGCAGACATGAAATCATAAATTAAAAAAAAGAGAGAGAGAGATAATTGCTCTTATTCCATGCTCTATGTATGACAATATTGAAGACTGCATTTGGACACATACTGACATTTGTCCCTTGGTTCGATTGAAAGTAGAATATGACTCAGTGACATATTGGTGTTTAAAAGTTATTGTGTATGGTCTCAGTTCTCAGTATGGTCATGTGCAAGGGATTACTAAAGTAAACAGTTATTTGGTTTACAGTATAGTCTTTTTCCAAATATATTGTTAATGTCACCTTTTGCCCAATTATAGTTCATCCTTAATATTTGTTTTGGAAGTCTGTCCTCAGGCATAGAGTCAATTCCAGTACATTTGGTTTAACATTACATTGATCATAAATCATTTGCACAAATGTCAGATTTTCTATCATTTTGCATGTATTGATACAGATTTGTACACACACAAAGTGTCATTTCTGTGACAGATTGGATTAATTTAATAGAAAGTATCAAGGAATCACAATCAGACACTGATGAGTCTTTTATGATGATATCACATAAAGCTGTGCCATACATTCACACACTCATGAGTTGTTTTAATCTGTGTATTGACTGACAGAGATTGTTGGTAATTCTATGAAATTATTTTACCAGTTCTATTTATTCTAATGCTATTGCTAGATAAATACTGCCCTTTTTCTGCAGCTCTTTGTCTTTTTTGCTGAGTCAGTTTTCTATGCAGAGTAGAAGAGGGAGTTGTTTTAAACCTGAATGAAAACATGCAAGATCAGCATGAGAGTGCAATGTTGCACTCGGTTCTAAACGTCTGTGCAATATATTATGTTCTTTAATCATATAAAATTAAATACAAACAGGGTTTTGAAAAAGATGTTGAACGCTCCACATTTTGTATTAAAATCCTATGCCGTATTTTATGGAATGTGTTGCAGTGCCTCGTGATGGATATTAGACCCACAAAGAAAAGAGTTTGTTAAATGAATGACATGTTTGTGTTTCGCAATTTGTTTATTTATTGAGTGACTGTATTTGTTATAGCTTCTGCTTTTTATTTTGTGAAATTTCTGAATTTGGCATGGAAAAGGCATGACAGCTGTTAAGGCTATGAATAATAAAGGAAATATATGAATACAATGTAGCAATTGGTTTCTACAGTGGATGAAAACTAGGTGTGAAAAGAGGTAGCAGAGTTAAATATAGAACTGTTGTGAATTTATTACTAAGCATTCTTGAATTTGCTTTATTTTAAAAATGACTAATTTCACTCTTTGGTGCTAGAAGCTGATTAACACAAAGGGTTGACTTGAAAAGTGTTTCCACTCACAGTTGGGTCGTGATTTTATGATACTGTCTTACAATGTTCTCAGTTCAGGCTGAGGCCACTCCCTCCACATGACCCCGAGGACCAACACTTATGTGTGTATTTTCACCAGGGACGACTCACATTTCAACCACAAACAAAACTATTAACTGCTCCAAGGATTCTCAGGAGTATTTGATATGAAGGCTTTATAAGGATGGGAAAGTATCTCTGTAACATCTGTTGCACATTTACAATCGGTCTTGTCATGCTGAGTCTTTCCTAAAATCCAAAGAAGGAAAGGGAACGCCTCGATCCTTGAGGACCTAAAAGGCTCCTCCTGACCTTTAGATATAAAACATGAAGTCTTTTAGGTGTGCTGACTCTGGAGTGGATCTGAAGTAAAGTGCAGCTTCGAGAGGATCTCCGAGGTAAGAAATGTCTTAACTTTTTAACTTTAATTAACTCCTGCTAACTGTACATTTTGTGGTAAGAGTAGATAGGGCGTTTTCGCAGAAGACATTTTGACAAATTTTACAGTAGGAAAAGCACCGGTGTAAATAATAAAATGAATGACGGCTGAATTCCATTTAGCTGCTTGAGGGTCCTGGTATTGTGCATGCTGGCTCGTGACTTACTGGGACACTTGAACAGAACAGAGCCGTCGTTACTGTTCTTAGCAACAGCTTTTTCTTCTATGAAAAAGGCCATTTGGATATTAAATAAGTTCTTAACTAATTTCCAGGTTCCTTCCAGTGTTAACCTGCTCTGACGACTGCAGATGTCCAAAGCGAAGGCTGCACCCCCTCCTGGGTGCACTCTGAACATCAACGATCCTCAAGTCCAGGAGGCTGCTATCCGAATCCAAGCCTCATATCGTGGCCACAGGTACCAAAATATCCAATGTCTGTTGGCATCAAGTGGCTTTTGAGCAGAGTTTAAAGCATGTAATCATGAAAGGCGTCAGTATGCTTCAAACAAACTGCTTGTTGGGCCACTGAACAGCATCTGAAACTGAGACTAATTCAGAAAACTTACCGACAATCCGACAAGCACGTCCACTGAATGGAGTGATTGGCCAGCTGTGCAGAGGTCAGAACATATGGAGGATTTGAAATTCTCTTTCAAGCACTTTTTCTACATTTCTACTCAACTACATCTGTTGTGTGTTTACAACACAATGAATGCTTTTGAGAGGAGACATTCGAAACACTGTGTGTGGTTATCCCCATTTGAACTACAGTATTATAACATGTCAACCCTCTCTATGACAGCAGGCTTTTTACCTTGCCCTCAAGTGTGGCCATTTAGAACAGGTATAAACACTTTTACCTTAATACTTGTTCGGACACTTCATATGAACTAGTTCGTTTGAAGCATACTGAACCCATTTTTGTATAAAATGCTTGTGTGGCAGATTCTTATATTACTGTGTTTCTCATGTAGGTCGCGTAAAGAGCTGCGGGAGAAAGGCCCTCCCAAGATCCTGCAGGAGCTCAAAGATGTGGTTCTTGTTGAGGGCAGTGCTGCAAAGCTGGAGTGCAGAGTTAGCGCTTTCCCAGATCCTTTCATTGTCTGGTACAAGGATGGCAAAGAGCTGAAGGATGGTCCCAAGTACCGCTATGTTTTTGAAGACCCAGATTTTGTGGCGCTCGTGGTTAGAGATGGGGTTCTGGCTGATCTGGGAAAATACACTGTTAACATTAAAAATCCATTTGGACAGACCTGTGGATCTGCCTGTATTCTAGTGGAAGGTGTGTGTACAGATTGTTAGCGTTAGCTGGCATTTGTTGTTTCTATACTTACCCCATACTATACAGTGGGGCATGAACCTAAGTTTTGCTAATTTGGCATGGATGGAGGAATCAGAATGTAATCAAACAGCTTAGAGGAATAGTTCAACATTTTGTGAACTATGTTTTTGTTACCATTGGACAGAACCAGGCTAGTTGTTTCCACCTGTTTCCAATCTTTATGCTAAGCTAAGCTAACCACTTGCTGGCTGTAGACTTAAATTTACAGGAAAGATATGAGAGTGGTAATGATCATATCATCTAAGTCTTGGCAAGAACCATGTCTACTATAAGTAAACATTTACTTATAAAGATGCTAATGTTTGCTCCTGTTAGAAACCTTGTCAGACACGTCTGATGCCAAGGCTTCCTTCTACTCTGTACCTTTAGTGATTACTCGTGTCTCCCATAGAACTTTATAGATCTTTGAGGCAGTGTCCAATAGTACTTGCGATCTTCAACAAATCATGTGGCTGACAGAGTATTTGCATCATGCTTTCCCAGTCCCTGCGAAGGTTTCTAAAGGCCCAGACAACATTAAGGCCAAAAGAGGGACAACAGTGGTGCTCAAGGCTCAAATAAGTGGGGAGCCTCCTCCAGATGTTGCCTGGCTCAAAGATGGAGATGACATTGAAGAAGACAACAGGTAGGCTCTCTTAGAGACTCAATTAGGGGGAATGCTGAATTAATTTCTATCTATATTTCAACAATGATTTTTCAGGAAATGTGTACATGTAGAAATGGCATTGTGTATTGCCTTTTTCAGCAACACAATTATAAATGTAAACTGTAAATTGATTCAAATAGTAAAATGATGATGAAATGAGCAATTGCTAATCATTAAATTAAAGGTCCTGTTGTCAATGTGACAAAGTGACCTGTGACACTAGGTAGTTGCTAATCTGCCTTGAACTAATGCCACCAGGACACACACCATCCAATAACTGTAGACTGCAAAGTAAGTGATTGTGATCCTAATTCTAGGGAAAGTATTTATAACAAAAAGTGATAATAAAGGTGCTACAATTGTCTTTCAGGGTGTTCTTCGACGTTGAAGACACCAACACAATCTTGACCATCAAAAATGCAAAGTTGTCTGATGCTGGCAAGTATGAGGTGTTTGTGGAGAACAATCTGGGCACAGACCAGTCCTCTGCTCGTGTCGACATCCTCTGATGCGACCTCTCAACTACACCAGCGCTAACACAATGAGCCTTTGTTTTCTTATAGTACAATCCAATGGACAATATACTGTATTAATGCTGTGTTCCCAGCTGTACATAACTTCAATCATGCTCATAATAAAAAGTAACAGCTTTTTTTTTTGAGTGTTTTTTAATGATCTACTATTGATGGCAGGGTAAAGCCTTTTTATTTTGAGACTTCTACAAAGTGCAATATTTGTTTCTGCTAGAAATGGTTAAAAAAAAGTAGAGATTTATAATGAAAAAGACATAATAATATATTCAAAACATATTAACCATTTTGACATTCAACATTAAAATGAGAGAGTTACTTAAAAGGGTACATGTGAGAGACGTGTTTAAAATAGTATCCATACTGTTGCTGTTATTACTGTAAATAAATTAATTCGTACAATTTCTCCTGTCCTGGTTGATAATGACAGTTAAGTCCTAGATTTGCAAACTCCAGCTCAAAGATGCGTAAGTCTGAGTGGAGCCGAGCTGGCATGAGTAAATGACGACCACAGCTGTGAAATAATTGTGTATTTTGGCAGAGAAGGTGGACATGAATGGAGGTAATTGTGTATAGTCAGAGACGTTTTGCTGCCAGCAGCATCTAGCTGTGATCAGAGGAATTACAGCTTCAGGTACACCATTGAGAAAGTCTACCCATACACAAAGCCTCCATATATTGATGGGTTCCCTTCCCACATTCATTTAGAGATACAAAACGATCCAGTATTTCACACACACACACAGCATTCAAAATTATGAAAAAATAAAAATCATTTGTGTAGCAGAAATGTTGGTTTTTTTTTGTCTTTACTTCCTATTTGTTTCATCATCTTGTGACTCCTCAGATTTAACTTTTTTTTAAAACTATTTAACGATTTTTATTAGTCCACTTTCCCCCTATCAAAATGCCTTTTGTTAATGGGACATTGGGACATGCATTTTTTTTTCTAGTTAAATAAAATGTCAAATACGGACCTAGTCCTCTACAAGTAATAAGTATAAGATTATCTATATCGCTGTCCTCTCTGTCTCCATCTCCATCAAACGATTTTCATGATAGTCGTTACTGAAAACAAGGTCAGGTCAGAACAATTACAGCCATAACAATTTACAATTTAAAAAGCATCCTTATTTATATGTGGGTTGTTACTTTGATGTTAGGTGTGGGCACTTTAAAGACTGCCCCTATCTTCCGCTTTCTCTCGGTCGGTTTCAAGGCGGCCCCCGTCAAAAGTTAAACGAACACATTTTAAAAACACGTCACGCAGCCTACAAGAAACGTCTCGCTCAGACGCCAGAAAACTGAAATGTGTTATCAACACGAAAAGTATGAGAAATGGCATTTTTATGTATTAGCACTTATATTCGGCGAAGTTACACTGAAAATAAAAGTATAAAATAAAACATCAGAAACTTATTGGAATGTCCCCACAACATTTCCCCAACAACAAAATAACTCAACGAGTAAACCGCTACACGTCCAGCGATATCTTGTTTAGCGCTTCACATTCTGCATTGTGGCTTTAAGAATGGGGTTTCCTTGAAACCGTCAAGTTCCATGTTAGCATGGTCAAATTGATGAACTTCAACGTAACAACTTTTAGAAAAAACTTTTTTAGATACTTTTAACCTTTGCATTTTAGAATAGTTTGGTCCGATATGATATATTGTTTTGTACGCTTTTCTGCTGTTCAGAGTTTCTTTATTGTTACACTCAGTATGCGCGTTTGCAAACAGGGAGTGGCAAAATATAAATATTTTTTTTTGCCATAACTCCTCGAAATCATTTTATACAGCAATAACGTCCGTGTCTTTGAGTGACGGATCTAATGGACCATTCGCCGTCGATAATCACGCAAGTAACCAGAGACGAGGAGGAAAATGCGACTTGTCGTGAGGAAGGTGAGTTTGGGAAAAGTTTTCTCAACTTTTCAGCTGCGCATGACAATGTCAGCGAGGCACAAGACAGCGGTGTTGTTAGGGCGCCACGGTGTCACAAATGTCGAGTGTAGCTCCGTGAACGAGCTCAGATAGGCCCGTCTGTCTCTCTGAGAGACTCATGCCCTTGAATGTCATTGTTTTAAACAGTTTTGCTAGATTTGAGTGAGTTTGAAGCCGGTTGCCTTCTGGGTAGGCCATAGCCATGGGCCGCCGCTTCAGAGTTTTATAAGTACACAAATGACAGGACTTTGGATTTAAACGACTATGTGAAGCGACAAAGTCGCTAACTTAACACGCTGCTTGTGTTCGGCGGAGTTTTTGCTCAGAGTGAGTAAAACAGCAGAAATAATGTGTCCGTTCAAAGGGGGCGGGGTCACTTTGACAGTTCACTGTTATTGTTTTGGACTTTCATGTTGAGCTGCTTCATTTTATCTCCTCAAGTTGTCCCAAGAAGGTATTTTTAGCAATGAACACATAGTGATACACAAATGGACATTTTAAGGGCTAGCCTCAACCACGTATGTTATCACTGTGGGGACCGAAAAGCATGGCCATGGCTATCTTCCGATTGTTAACATCTCAGGTGCAATACAGGTGTCCCTTTTATATTAGTATCATTAGTTCTGGGCTTAAAGGTGCTTCCTGAATGTATGGCATATTTAAGAGCTCACAAATATACAAAGTATGTTATTCCCACTGAAGGAGTTCCACTAAGTCTTGTTCAATGATTTGGATTCAGTTTTCACCAAACAGAGAGAATGCAGAGTTTAATTAATATTATATTAGTCATGCCAGATGTTTAATAGAAGTTACCAGTCAGTCAACAGCTCACTAAACTAAGGTTATTGAAAGCAGCACCACCTCACATGTATGTTTCTTTTTACTTAGACTCATGGGTTTGCATAAAAGAAAAGCATCATGAATTTGTGGCCGGAACCTTTTAGCCTCACATGAGCCAGCCTAAATTGTACAAGCTCAGTTTTCAGAACAAGATATTTGCGGCAATGGTTTAGATGATGATGATGTTGACATCATTCACCTGCAAAATAAGGCTGGTCTGCTCTCAGTGATGACACCTCTAACCCAAGCAAATGCCTGTTGCCAGGCAACAAATGAGAGAAGTGACCAGTAGTTGGCTTCATGAGGTGAGATCCCTCATCTGGGATAATAAAATAATAAAAACAATATAACTGCAGGATGTTATCTCCATCCCATTCTTTGGATTAAATATTGCTAATCAAAAATATCCAACTATACATTTATACACTGGAGTACTGCCTTGTAAGATCTTCATTTGTCATCAGGAAGAAGGCCTGAAGGCTGGCACGGTGGCTCTGTGGTTAGCACTGCCTCCTTACACATCAGCCTGTGTTTACCTGGGTTTTATTTGTGTGCTTTGACTTCCTCCCACACTAAAATACATAAAGTTTAAACATTAAGAATATTCCTACTACTTCACTTGACCAAGGCCCTGGCATCAGAATGACAGTTGGCTGCTGGTTGCCCTGGTTTAACAGGGATCAATAATGTGCATCTTTACAGTATTAAACATAGCTTGAGGATAGCTTGTTGTATTAGGCTTGATGTGTTGCCAGCCACATCTTTTCATTAAACAGATACTGTGTCAGTTTTATTAAATTGTGGCTAGATGTCTAACCATTGCTGTGACTCCAGTCATGCACTTACTGTCCTTTGACCAGAGAGATGAAGATAGTGAAGTTAGTTTTTCTTTGTTGTGGAAATCAGTAGTCCCTTTTGGATTTAGATGAGTATGGTGATTGAATGAAAGAAGACCATGTAAGATAAGACTGATAGTTGAGGTACTGAATTTGTAATGAAATGTTTTATCATACCCCCCAGTGATGTGATTTGGTACAGTCTGTGTGCTGTGGCATTCCCCTTATCAATAGCATCTAAATGAATTCATTAAATCACTTATCCACAACCAAACAGTAATATGATGGGCTGTAGCATGTGGAGAAGCAGGATGAAGAAAGAAATCCAGCCAGTGCTTAACTGTGCATCACAGTGCAATGTTTCTGATGTTACCTTTTGCATAGCCAGTCGAGCCAGAAGGTGGCAGTACTGTCCAGTGTACTAGTACAAGACAACTCCAGCCTGCTCTCAGATTACTTCCTCATGGCTAAGAGGTCATGAGTCCAAAACAGGGCTGCTATCCAGAAGAGAGGGGCCAGAAAGAAAGGAAAGGGGGAGCAGCCTTCAGACTTTCTTTAGTTTTGCGAGTTGTTGCAGCCAAATGGGGGCATTATAGCTTCAATACACTCAAAATGTCTTGCAAATTTCCAACCTGCTATGCATCACTGTTCCTTGAAGTTTCATTCTGTTTGGTGGCATATTTATCTCACTTCTGCAATACTATGTAATATGCAGTTTTATGGCCATGATCACTGCTAATCTATATTTATATTCTATTCAGCGATCCTTTTCTGCACCAAGCCTCATTTCCTGTTCACAGAAGTCAGCACAACAGCTTAAGCTGTAATAACTAGTCGTTTTTTTTTTTTTTGTCATTGGAAATTAGACAGACTGTAAGGTGAATATTTTCAGATGGATTAATGTTTAAACCTTGAACTGATCTGACCTAAGTCTAGCTTGGCCACCCTGAACCTGCCATACCATTTGCTCTGGAGGAGTGTGAAGCAAGTTGTCAGATTGTAACAGAATATCAGGTGTCAAAGTGGCGGAAAGTGGGCTGTGGGAGGCCTCGTTCTTTCTGCGTCTGGATAGGAATAGAGTCAGCCAAGAGGCATGCCTAGCCCGAAAGGGTCCCAGATAAGCCTGCTTTCAGCTAAGTAGGCTAAAACATGCTGATGTAGCGCAAGGTTGTTGCTGCCTCTTGGAAATGCTGTAACCTCATTATCAGTGTCTGAGCCTGTTGGACAGTGAGGTGTGAAGAATGTTGCAGCACAGTTTGCTTCTTACCCATTTCTGCTACCTAATTATACACACAGGACCTGATTAAACAAGGAGCTGAAGAGCAGATAAGGTACAACTAATGAATCTAGTTACAATCACATTAGTGTTCAGTGTTAAAGAGTACGGTCTAGACCTGCTCTGTAGGAAAAGTGCAATGAGATAACTTATGAATTGGCGCTATATAAATAAAATTTAATTGAGTGTGATTAATCATAGCTAAATAAAACCAAATACTCTGCTTAAAATCAGCTGTGGTGTGAATAAGCTTACTTGCTGGAACTCAGTTGGCTATGGTTGTTTCTGTTCAACTTGGCTAAAGTATCTGGACGTATTTGTAATCTCCCCAGTGCTCTTTAAAATCTGGCTGCAGACGACTGATCAGTGTGTAGCCCTTAAATACCAGTCGAGTGTCAGTGTTAAAAGTTTGTCCCGGGTCCAGCATGCCATGTGGTGACCCACCTGCAGATCAGGATCAAACCCGCACATGTGACATGGGCTGAATATATACAGATACAGACTACAGATTTTTAAATACATGAGCCTAAAATCTCTTTTCCAGTGGACAATATCACAACAAGTGTATCAGTGAACCCTCCACATCAGAACAGTCCCAACATAAGTTTGGTACTGTACAGTCAATTGTCTTCAATGCACAGTGTCATGTAAAGCCATGTGTATAATCTTTATTTGTAATACTTTATATCTAACACAATTTCATAGCTTTTTAGTGTTTTAACTTGATGCATCCCATCGTATTGAGGAAATGGTTACACGCTAGTGGTCCAGACTGAAATATCTCAACAACTGTTTTGATGGATTGCCATGAAATCTGGTGCACTCATTCATGCCCCCCTCATGAGGAATTGTAACAACTTTGGTGATCCCTTAACTCTTCTTCTAGCATTATCATCAGGACAAAAATACATTATTTTTCCAATACTTTGATTTCTGACCAAATGTCTAAAAAACTAATGACATTCCCACCTGTACAACACTGAGACAGTGTCTGTACTAACAGCCGCCTCCCTCAGTTTTTCTACAAGCTCTATCTTGTTTGCTATACCTATGCCAGTAGAGAAATTTAGTTTTATAATTGCAATTGCAAATAGGATAAACTTTCTGAATCTCCAAACTCATACTGTACCTCCACTCATGAATGGGAACCATGTATCCATTCTTTATCACCTGCTCCACCTGTTTTATACTATGCTATAGCCTTTATCATTCCTGGGATTCTTACCCCTGCAGTAAAGAAAAGGTTAACCTATCCCATAATGGGCATAATGATAAGGACAGCCTTTCTGAACTAATTTTGCAATTTTACATGAGAATTCAATCAGATTATCAACTTTTGAAATTACTTTGGAATCATACCATGATACTAGTTAAGACAAATCTCTTTTGTGTTTTAAAATAAAATTCTTCACAAGCCATTTCTAACTGCCAGTCATTCTCCTGCAACTGCAGGCCCATAACAGAGGATAGCTTACATTTCAAGATAATTAGTGTGTGTAAATCACAAAAAAATTCTACAAAAAAACGTCTCTACGGCCGATATCTCCAAAACTCGGCAACTCGCACAAAAAAAATCTAGATGCATAAATAGCACTACAGGTAAGAGGAAAAATATGTATTTTTGATTTGCCATCTCTTGCATGGTTCTCGAGCAAATGACGTGTCTGGATATCAAATGGTTAAATAGAAATGTCAGAGCATTATTTGTCTGCAATAACATACTAGAGACCAAAGGAAAACCTAAATGAAACCAGTTCAAATGGCTTTTGGTTTATACTTGACCTTTGACCTTACCTCATTCTATCAGGAGCCAGTGCCGTCTGTGCAGCCTGGGATTCCATTTATGTTAACATTTGCAATGTAGACATGGTCGTTCAGAAGCTTTGGGAATGACATGATGTTGCAGAGTATATTGGGTCAGTAGTTTCATTTGGTTCTTTTTTCTGCATGTACTGAAGCATTTCTGTGCAGTGTAAACACACGGCTTAGCCATTTCCTACTGTAGGTTGTAAGTGACACAACAAGGTTTTGTTTGTGACTGTTTATGGCCTGGTGGGAGTATGCAGCACTATATAAATATACATAGAATCTCATCATTAACCGCTGTCAGCAGCTGCTCTGGCAGGCTATTTTAAGCACTGATGTGTAAGAGGTAATGCACTGAACAGCATGATGTTTTTAAACACTTCAAGCTTCACCTGCCCAGTTCCTTCACACATGATTGCACACAAACATTTCATCTTGGGACCAAGAGAGGTATGTCCCAACAAGCATGCCCAGGCCATAATGACCGCTCTCCAGTGGCTTCGTCCACTTTCAGCCCCAGTTGAATGAAGTAGTCAACAGGCCAAAGCCAAAGCAAATAACACTGTATAAGTAGGTCAGAATTGTTCAGGGATGAAGCTGAAACTGGGCTGAATAGAAAGGTTAATAATGGTTCTTATAAAGGCTGGGTTTTTTTTGTTTTTTTTTAAATTAGATGTGCCATTTTCTTTTGTGTGCTGTGTTGAGATAGTCATTGATTAATATATAATGGAATTTGATAACTGAATTATGACTTTTGAGTAATTTTGTCCATATTTCATGGGTTTTTATTTTAATATATTTCTGGGTGTGTAACAACAAGGTAACCATTGCCCCTCTGTGCTACATTGGCAATCATTACACATTTACACCCAAAGCAGGTTGTCAGGTCCATGATACGCCCCGTACTGAGCCAACAGATTTAGTCTTGTCTGAGCAGCATGCTAATGCCTTAGCTGACAGCTCTGACTGGTCATCAAGGCTCAGCTAATTTGTCAGTTTTTTCTTTCTTTGAAATCACTCATCACTCTGACTCCAGTTGATGGGATGTTTTCTACCGCTTGTGTGTGCCAATAGCTGTTGTTACATGGGCTAGTGGTAGAAAAAATGTAAGATTAAATGCAAATGCAGTCATAAGACATTGTCACATGTATCGAGGGATAGCAAAGTGTCATATGTATTTATGTTTTTTATTATTTAGGCCTATATTTTTGAATTTCACATTTATTTCTGTTCTTACTGCTCCTCTACACGCAAGTAGAGGAGGGTTCAAACCACATTCATTAAGAAGATAAAATAAAGATTTATCCCTGTTTCAAAACTTCTTGGCCATCATCAATGAAAATATATCAAACTGACATATACTTTAGGTTTATATCAGCCCACTTCCCACAGTTGAAGTACTGAAATCAGCATCAGGAAACAATAAGTGGGATCTTTGCATGTTCTGTCATGTTGGTACAGTATGAGCATCATGCCGGATGTTTCTTCTCTCTGTTCCAGGTGCCAACGAAGTTTCCCCCTCAAAGAAGCCTCGCAGCAGAGGCCTTCTCCACAGTCTCTTCTGCTGTCTATGTCACAAAGAATCAGAGCCACCTGCAGTAAAAAACAATGCCCCCCTCTTGGTAGAAGAAAATGGGACCCTGTCAAAAGTAAGTCAATCACTCAAGATCCCTCTCTCACTCTTTCTTGTGATATCAACTTTCTCTCACCCTTCCTCTTTATCATCTTTGAGCGGCATGTGGTCAGCATGATTGACAGCCGGGTGATTCGTGAAACGCATGTTTTCTTGGCTCAAAGCTTTTAATGTATACAAGAGCATCTGTCCTGGGCTAGGAAGTAATGTACGGCACTATGTCCAGACATCAATCAAGATGATTGGGTGTCACAATAAGGGTCGAAATGGTGTAAATGTTACAGAGGTGGATGTCTGACTGGAAGATTGCATTGCAAAAATCCAAGAACAGTTACTGTAGATGTGCCATGGATAAGGCACATTACACTAGTTGGTAGGAGGGAGAGGCCCTTAAAACTATAAACTATAATACAATGCAGGTATGAGGAGTAATTAAGAGCATGTCGTCTTTAAACCTTTCTTGGATTCATAAGGGTTTTATTTGATTATTAAATAAGGTATTAATTAAAACATTTCTGTGTGAAGCTATTCCTTTACATTACATTTTTGGACAATTGACAATACTGCCTAAGGTTAAACTGAGTATATTCTTGGAAAACAACATGACTTTTGGCAGTTATGGTCTGAAGATCAGGTGGTGAAGGCGTTCTCAGGTGTCAGTTTCAGATTAATGCCTTAGTTCAGCCTTTTATAGAGATTTGATATTCCAGAAGTTATTTGTCACGTCTAGCCAAGCCCCCAAAATAAATTTCTTGGTCTCTGGGAAAGGGGGGGTTGAGTCAAGTGCTACGCTCCGTTTTGGTTGTGACAACCTGTCATGTCAACGTGCATGCTGCTCCTGTTGCTGTTACTCTCTCAGGCGGGCTGCGGTCTCAGTGACTCCCCCCGCCAGCTTTGTGAATAGCCGCTCTGAATGGACCCAACAGTTACCTGCCAGTCATTTGGACTTGGATTCTGCAGGATCTGGAACCAGTGCATGGACTAAAAACTTTGAACAAACAGTGCAGACTGAGAAATAATTTCCTAATGTATTTGGAAAACTCTGAGCAAAGCAAAGTCTCTGGAGAAAGGGAGCAGTCTACTGAAGTCATGCTTGCTGAACAATGCCAGGTTCCCAAATTAACAGAAGCTGCAGATTTAACCAGCCCTTCAAAGGGAAGTGCTGAACTTGGCATAAAGGTCCTTGTGGAATATAGTGAGCAGACTGTTGTCAGCAGAGAAATGGACCCTTCTATCCTTTGTGTGGAACACTGCAACATGAATAGAGATGAGACTGAATCCTGCACATATTGCAATGGACACTCTGAAAGCTTTGAGCAATACTCAGCAAGCGATGAATTTTTTCAATCCGACCAGATCCTTGATAAGTGTGAGACTTTGGGGTTAAGCCAACCATCTGACGAATGTGCTCAGCACCGTGAGTGTTTTAAACCTTGCAAGTCCTCTGAGCACTGTGCTAATCATAGTTTAGCTTCCACATGTAGTTCTTGCTGTGAACATTGTGCAAAACACCTCCAATTATTTCAGCAATGCAAGCCCTCTGATCAGCAGTTTGAGTCTTTTGACTTTGAGCCAGATAAATTACCAGTGAACTGTGACAGTTTGGGGCAGTGTGAAATGTCTGATTTCATACCTGAATGCACAGACCACCTGGAGTTACTGCAACAATACGAGCCTTCTGATCAGCAGTGTGACTGCTTTGACTCTGAGCCAGAAACATCAACAGAGGACTCTGAGCAATGTGACATGACTGGTTTCACACCTAACATCTCTGATTCAGTGGACTTATTGGACTGTGGCGCTGAACTTTGTGAGTATGACGAAATTCAGAATCAAACGGAATACACTGATGATGATGATGATGATGATGATGACGAGAGCTATCCACTTGAAGAAGAGGACGAGCAAAATGAAACAGAGCCTATTGATGAAGAGTCCTGCAGATTATCAGATGATGTAAATTCCTCACATTTCGACACACCTGTTCATGTTTATTTTGAGGACAGTGAAGATGTTCCCTTTGCGAGTGAATGCTGTGAGACACACCAGTTCAATGAAGAAAACTCTCCGCAAGCTACAACATTAGACAAGACCACAGATCGCTGTGAAATGTGTGAAACTGATTGCTTTGAAACAAGCCAAGAGTATGAGCCAACTCAACAATGTGCTACTTCAGAGCAGTGCAACTCTGACAAGACCTCAGAGTTTTGCAGTGAAGAAGATGGTTCCTCAGATTGCTCTTCTATTGAAACCAAATCCTTTAAGACTTGTGCCGATGGCAGTATTCCTTCAGATCCCTGCTCTGATTCATCTGGGGAATCAGAAAAGGGAGCTCAGGAAGATTCAAGTGATGAGCAGACACAGTGGGAATCTTTTGAAGATGATGAAGAAATAGAGCAAAGCAATATTAAAAAACCCACTGTTGATAGTGTTATTGAAGATTACTTTGATCTATTTGACAGAGCTGACTATTACGGACACGCGTTCGCACAAAAGCGGCATTACATCTCCTGCTTTGAAGGGGGAGATATCCATGACCGCCTGTATCTTGAAGAAGTTCAATCTGCCAAAAATGCATGCAAATGTAAAAAAATCAATGAGCAAATTCATGTACAGGAAACTGATACATGTTTTGATTCCCCTGAAGAAGCATGTGAAGATACTTATGAGGAAGATGCAGATCAGAGAGATGACACCTCTTCTGGGTCTTGTGAGTCAGAGAAACAAGCTGAAGAATGGATTGTACAATCAGAATCTAGTTTAGCAGAGGATGTAGTTGAAGAAAGTGAATCAGAAGCCCACGCCCTTTATGCAGAGAATTGTGAGGAAACCGAGGAAGATGAAGACACTTCTGATGGAGAAGCTTGTGCGTTTGACGGCCATGTTTCTGAAATCTGTAACGAAGAAGAAGCTGAGGTTTGCCTGTCCTCTGGTAATGGGGAGAGCATGTGTGCGCCATGTGCAGAGGACATCTCTGTTGAAGGTGATGCTTATGAAGATGAAGTCTCTGTTGCTCAGAATTATGAATCTCTTGATGACAGTACCTCTACCGTTGGTCGTTTACAGAGATCTGTTACTGATTACAAAAAGGATGACAAAGATGAGCCTGAAGAAAAAGTATTTATTGCATGTTCGGAAATGGAGCCATATTGGTCACTTGTTGATCATGAGGAAAGTGGAGAGATGTGTGAGCCAGGTGTTGAGGAATACTATGCATATCAGATTAAAAGCATTCAGTCATCTGTTAAACAAGCCCTGAATAGATTTATTATGGAAGGAAGATCATACAATCAGATAATCCATGGAAAAGCTAATGAGGATGCTTGTAGGAATGAAAGAGAAGATGGAATCTGCCCAGAAGAGTGCAAAGAAGTCAGATTTGGAATTACTGATGTTATCGAACTGAGTGAGAATTTAGCCAACTGCTCTGTTGAGGAAAAAACAACCAACGAACAAACTCCAGAATCAGACGAAGACTATGGATTCAGTGAAATTTCAAGAGAAATAAATCCTCCTTTAGATATTATTCACAGTGTTGTCTCAAAAAATGAGGAAAGGGATGCACACACGCTGGTCAGAAGGACTGAGGAAAACTCAGAGGCCTCCGAACAAAGCAGAGATTCAGAAGAGGAGCAGAGTGACGATGAATCCTCTGAGCCTTGTGAATGCGAGTACTGCATTCCACCGATAGAGCAGGTATAATTCGTCTTTGCACCATAGTTAGAAGTATTGGAGTTGTCAGAACTGTCTGAGAAATTTTAATTATCCCAGAATCAAGGCAAATCTGCCGTCAATACTGTTGGTCTATTTTTACATCATTAAGACTGTACCACCAACTGGGGCAGGGAATAAGTTACAGGAGATCTCAACTTGGCAGATTGTGTGGTATCTGTGTCAAACTCCAGCTCTGCCATTATCCTCACATGGCAGTTCACTCTACACGGACAAACACATGCACCAATGTTACAAGCAGCCTGTTTTTGTCACGCCAGCTTGCTTTTAGCATCTGAATCACATTAACAAACACAGATCTCTGACCACTTGTTGAAGGGCGAGACACAGTATGGTGATATTTACATGCTCCATCAACGTGGCAGCAGCTGTAGCGTCCAAGGATTCCTGTAACCCCTCACCGAAACACCACAACACAATTCAGTCTCTTAAGTGACAAGAAACACACACACACAATGAGCTGTAAGTCCTACGTGACATATTAAGATGGTAATTTCTTATATTAAAAGTAATGACTTGCTTACATTGTAGCTGCTGCTCATATTGTGGACTTTAAAGCTAAAAGAGCTTTATAATTAGGGGCAACCATTGCAATAAATGAGCTTTAGGTCTTAACTCTCCTTTTGTCCTCAGGTTCCAGCCAAACCGCTGCTCCCACGGATTAAATCAAATGATGCAGGGAAGATCTGTGTGGTCATTGATTTGGATGAAACATTAGTGCATAGTTCATTTAAGGTAAGTTGGCCTGTGTGACCTACTTTCTCATAGTCATGCGTACGTATATTATATTCCTTGCTGGGATCATTGACAGATTATTAACCACTAGCAGACATCATTATATACTGTGTACTAATATGATTAATCAACAGTATTCAAAAGAGATAATTAAAGTGTCAGCTTATCCAAAATAAAAGTAAATGAATAATTTTCCTCTCACTGGGAGTAATGTTGATCCAGATACCTTTTTAAAGCAGGGCTATTCAATTACAAATTCAATTTGGCTGGATTTTAAAACCAGGAAATGTAGATGGGCCAGACATTTTCAGCAGCCTATTTAAAACCTTTTTTTTGTTTTGTTTTCAGTAATGACAAATTTTAACCAAATGCAATGAATGTCCTGCCTGATCGGTACTGTGCATGTGCAACTCTCAACAGAGATGAGAAGGAAGCGAGATGGCTCACTCGCTAGCTACTTCCATACACTATATATGTAGTTAACGTATTTTGTCATTAATCAGATTTTTGTATGCTGGGTCACTCGGAGGTTGCTTCTGGGCCGGATGTGGCCCGTGGGCCGCCAATTGAATAGGCCTGCCTTAAAGCCACTATGTGTAGAGTGTTTATGTGGTGTGGTAAGTTAAACTAACTGGCTGCTGACTGTAGCTTCATAGTTACCATAGAGAAATGGGAATGGCATCGATCTTCTCATCAAGAAATAGAATAACTGTATTTCCCAAAATGTTGAACTATTCCTTTAAGTTTGATTTAGCAAGGTGTTGAGATGTTTACTGTAGAGAAACATGTCTGCAATCACTGCAGTACAATGAAGCCCAATGAGATTTGGTTTATGATTGATTTTGGGGTGAACTGTCCCTTTAACAGCAAAAAAATTAAGACTATTAAGAATCATATGAAAATGAATGGATATACAGTATAGCATGCTGGGTAACTATGATTGTTTTGCCTTTTTAGAGACGTTATAGTAATTTTAAAATCTTGACTGCAAATGTTTTATATCATATATACATTTATATTTAAATCTTTAAAAAATAACCCACTTCCATCCAAATGAGTTTATTTTCCACTTGTTTCATCTTGACTAAATGGCTTTTATAGCTTTTTTAAAAAT
This sequence comes from Siniperca chuatsi, assembly GCF_020085105.1. Lineage (NCBI taxonomy): Eukaryota > Metazoa > Chordata > Actinopteri > Centrarchiformes > Sinipercidae > Siniperca > Siniperca chuatsi. The sequence goes on along the minus strand of NC_058053.1, from coordinate 5,653,450 downwards.
ACTTTTATACTCTTACTCTTACTCTTACTTTGCCTTTAATTTTTTAAAGGTCATCTTTTCAAGTATTCAAAAATAGCTAGGGCACTTTCACTGAGTATCTGCTGTTAGGCTTCCATATTGACTGTCAAAGCAAACAATCTACTTGCCAAGTTAAGGCAAAAATAGCAATAGGATTTGTACTACATCATTCTGCATATTTTTAGGAGGCACATTACTTATTTTTATCTTAAAGGACTGGGCTCACGTGCCACCTAAACGTTAACCATTTTATTTTATGGGTGCTCTGGTTTCATGATGCAGAACTCACCTGGACCCTAAAAACCAAGTGAGGTCTAAAAAAAGTAATTCAAATCAGATTTTAAAGAATAAAAAGTAAATTGCAACAGACAAGGAAATGGTCAGCTGTTATGCCCTGCCCTACCATTAGGTCTGAGTAAATATGACACAAAATTACAATTATAAATACAATGCTAACTTGAGTCATTTATATATAAACACTGCAATTTCATAAAAGAAAAGAAAACACCTACACACCTTTTTAAATAGAATCTCTGCAACATAATTTGCAAAGCAGTGAAAATCAATCAATATTAATATACTGTTAGTAAAGATTTCAGATAGCATACTGATTTTGATCAGTTTGATGCCTTTTAAGGTAGCATTCAGTGAACAAAGTAATCAATGCCAAAAGTCAATGACAAATTATGTAACGAATGCCATGTGGTGTTTAGTCCTTCTCAGGTCACAGACTGTCCTAAAGGATGTCACTGGATATTGCCACTAGCTATGTGTAAACAGGGTCAAACTCTGTGAACTCCATGTTTAACACAAGGTGGATAATAAAACGCATTATTACTTTGACACACATATTAAAAATAGCATTAGGTAGCACAGTTTTGGAGTTGGTTGTATGTGAAAGGCAGAGGAAAGCCAGTGTGCTGTGTGACTCATTTTTTTAAACTTTTAGAATATAGAATATTTAATTTTATATGAAATGGAAAACTGGATAAAATTAAACAAACGCAATTATATAAAAATGAGCTTGAATGTGTACAACTGGTGAATAGTCAAGTAGTGTTACCCTTAAGTCAGCTCAACTTATTCAAACCCTGCCTGGTTCTGTAGCAGGTTAGTCAGACAAGCCCACCAATTTTTATAAGGTGGCTCAGTTGCCTTCTTACAGTTTAAAATGACCCATTTTGAATGCTTCAGGAAAGAAATGCTCCATTTCTACGAGAAGCCATACCAAGCTGGTCACATTACATATAGATTAAAAGTGGGGAATATCTTACTAATTGAATGTTTAAACCTTTGGTAATATATCATAGGACAACAGAGACACTAATTACACAAATCAATCAAGTATAGGACATGTGCAGAATGTTGATAAACTAATTGAACTGACTGAAATACCTGACATACTTGGAAGTATTTTTGGGAGTGTATTTGTGGTGGCTTTTAAAAATATAGGTTAAGATAGCGGATATGTCATGTAAAGTAGGATGAGAGTAGTTGAAGGAGGAAAAGAGGATTTTTAAAATGGTGAATGCATTAAAGCATTATTTTTATAACAGCAAAAGAAAGACAGTGTTGTGGTGGTTGCTCAGCCCACAAGCTCACATAGACACTACACACTGCATGCTCACTGTGAAAGGATGGAGATGGAGAACTGATCCCAAAGAGTCTGCGGATCAAACCAGAATTAAAAGGGCTATGAATCCTGGATTTGCATTTGTACTGATGGCACTGAAATATGTGTTATAGTTCGAGTTCAGCTGCACACACATTGTTGCCCATTGAGGTTCTTGGAGTCTGACAAAATACGACAAAAGAAATTATTCATTAATTCCCATTCATTTCTTATTTTAATGCAAACCACTTGACCCAGTGGGTGCAGGACTGAACATAAACCAGCATGCAACATTTGGAAAAATACTTTGCATTAATTCTAAATGCATGCTCACACTTTCTGTTTATGATGTTAAACTCGTGAGGAATAACTTGCATTACCCCATAGTATACCAGTTTAGGCCATGGTGTAATGCCTTATATAGAACACATTTAGGGCAACTCTAACATTTGAGACGCATATTTCAGGTCTGCCTAAATTTATCAGGTATTTTTATCAGCCTTGTCACTTTCTGTAGTGGCTGTATTTCAATGATGGAAGTGACAAGAGCCATATTATTTACAGTGTTGTGTTATTTAAAAGACGCTAAGGTGGCGTCTTCATGTCTATTTGACACATCTTCACTTCAGATTTGTTGCTGTCACTCTCATCTCTATGAGAAAGTGTAGATTTCTTTGGAGATGAAATGGAAAATATTCTTTTTGTGTGTTTAACACTTCTTCTTTTGTTTTCAACAGCCAGTGAACAATGCTGATTTTATCATTCCAGTGGAAATTGATGGAACAGTTCACCAGGTAGGCACTTAATACTGTATGCTTAAGTGACCATTTGCTACACTTTCTTCTTGTGTTGCTTCAGTCGCATCACCACAATGTCAAAGCATAAAGCAGCCATCATGGTGGTTTCTACAAGCTTACTAGACTTCCTGCTAAAAGCCCACCAGTAACCAAAATCTATGATATACACCATCTGACCTGAACAGTAGGATGGTTTATGAACTCTTATGACCTCTCAAATACAAAAGTACGGGAGTAAAATAAAAAAATAAAAATCCTACATGGCCACTCCAGTTTGCAGTGAAAACATCAAACTGGAGCAGCTAGTGCCCTGACAGTGCTGTAGCCCACTCTGTTGATGGCTCCAAGCAGCAGGTGGCTATTTCCATGGCCTGACGAAATGAGGAAACCCTGGCAGGCTTCTCAGAAGTCACTGGCCATCAATCTCACTCTGTGGCGCATATTATGCCCTGCTCATTGGTGCTGGGGAATGGCAGTGACTAGTCCCTGCAGACATTAAATGGTAACTACAGTCTGTTGTGCTAGGCCTCCCAGAAGACAGGAGCTTTGTTGTCTAAAGGGTCTGGGTCTGTTTCAAGTAATCCAGGATAGGCTTGTTAAAGTGGGGAAAGCCTATTCGGGATGACTTGGTTCAGAAACAAGGCCACCAGCATCTTAGTGGAAGTAGATATAAAGTCCTGTTGGGGTGTTTACATGAACTGTTCTTGAATGAAATATTACAGCTTTGTCTTTTCTTTTGCAATATTTGATGTCATTATAGCAATATAAAATAATGTTAATGGTAGAGAATATTTGTGCTCAAAGTGGGCAACGCCATACAATGTATATATTCCTTTTCCTCCAATATGACATTATATATTATATATTTATATATATATATATATATATATATATATAAAAAAAATATTAAAAAGCCTACATTTGCACTTGTAGATAGGTTTCTCTGTTATGATTTAATAAACTACTAAGTGCAGGTGCTGTACAGTATTTAGAAAAGAAGACTATGAGAAAATTATCCTTAAAGAGTCTCTTTTTGAGGACACAACTACATCCTCTGACATGGACCAAGAAGATGCAAAGAAGACTTTAAAGAACCTCTACAACCGTGAAACAAGACTCTTCCTACATGCGGTTACGCTAAGTGACTATTTACGACAAAAAAGGATCCCCGGTGCTCTCCGGATTCAGAAGTCCCTGATTGTTGGCCTGAACAATCCCACATTCTGTGACAAGTGTTGTGAAATCACCAATAAGTGCTCTTTTGACCTTATTATTCTAGTGATACAAAAACCCTCTGATCAACTAACACGGTACGTAACCAGATACAGGCGACACGATATAAGGTCAATAAGGACTTCTTGAAAAAAGACAAACTCAAAGAACTACTTACAGAATGTGACCAGTTTAAAGAAAAAAATTAATCTGTGATAAAGTCAATAAAAAAGAAAAAGTCTGAGAGAGATGCAGAGGACTATCACAGCGAACAGGTATATTCCTGGAGAAACCCACCCCACCACAGAGAGCGTACTAGCTGGGATAAACCCACCAGCCTTCATCATGCACCTGTGCCGTAATCCGTGGAGACTGACTCAGAAACCAACAACAGCACAGCTTCTTCTGCTTCATCTTCTTTTTTAGAAGATGGCTCCATCCAAGTTGGAGGATGGAGAGGATATATGATAAACCAAAGAAGAAGAAGAAAAAATGTAGGAGGGGAAAACGTAAGAGACCCCAGTGGCATGAGACGATATCCAACAAGAATCAAGAGATCTTGAACGTTGTCAACTTGCCCAGCAAAGAACTATCTTCCAGCTTTCTAGAAGCTTTAAGTAAAGGTTTGTCTTTCGTACCTTTAACTTACTGTATGATTTCAACGTCTATGTTGATTTTCAAAAATTCTTTAGGTCCTTACGCGTTAAAGAATTAAAAAAGAAAAAAAAAGGCCTAATATGGAATCACCTACTGGCTCAGCTAGTAACCGTATGCAGTCGTCTTCTTTACAGTTGCAGTCCAAGCCCCTTGTAGGCATTGAAAGATTCTTCAGAGGAAAATCCACTTTTGTCCCTCCCCAAAACAGAAGTGCCTCATTAGACACTTACTGTCGCCTAGTAGAGAGAGATGTTTTACAAAGTCTTAACAAAAAAAAGACAAAGTTCACAAAATTGTACCATTAGATCAAAGAGAGTTGATCTTACAAAAGATAAAAATGTTGTTGTCAAGCCAGCTGACAAGGGTGGTTTAAAGGAGTGATGAATTGTGTGACTCAGATCCAACTGAATAATTTAAAAAGATTATTCACAGCACCTTATCCCATTACTTTGAGAGTGGAGACATTGCCAAAGATTTAGAAAAAACACCAGGTAGACCAGTAATATAATACCTAATAGCTGGTATTGGCTCTTTAACAGAGAAAATATCTGTTCACTATTCTCTAAAACTTCATGTCACTTCTTTGCCTTTGTTTGAAAAGATACCACTGATATGATTAACATCTTAAAAACCATTGACTTTCCTGTTGATAATATGTTACTGGTTACGCCTGATTTGGAATCACTTTATACCAGTATACCACATGACGGAGGCATTGAAACTGTCGATTTCTATCTACATTCCTCTAATTCAGATATGAATCCCAAGATTGCCTGTATTAAAGAGCTAACAAAATTGGTTCTAACAAAAAACTTATTCATGTACAAAGATTCTTTTTTATTTGCAGTTGAAAGGCACAGCCATGAGCAGCACCATGGTCCCAAACTACGCTTCTTTGTGTGTTGAACAAGGCTCTGTGTTGAATTCCTCGCACAATCCTTTTTTTCATTATATAGGTCTTTGGCGAAGGTACATTGATGACATTCCTCCTCTGGTCAGGTACTACAAAATATTTATTGGATTTTGCACGTTTTTTAAATGCAAGTAGTCATCATCTTAAATTCACAACTCAGCTTTCTCGACATTCTGATCATCAAGAACAGATCGCTATAGGAAACCAACAGACAAGAATACAGTATTACATGGCAATAGTTTCCATCCCACCTCTCTTTAAAAAATGTCTTCCAATGAGTCAGTTTAATAGAATACACCTGCATTTGAGTCTTACAATAAACATAGCAGTGATATGGCGGAAAGATGTAGGGATAGACAGTATGTGGAAGGCTGGATCCAAAATGCTGCAGAGAGATTTAAGAATGTTAGCCAAAGTGAATGTCTCAACTAGAGGGTTGACACAGACAATGGTAGTTCCCTCTGCAAAAGTTTATATCTGCTGATGATTTTGTTTGTTGTTTTTCTTTTTGTACCAACATAGGTTCTGGCTGATTACAAAGCTGAATTTGCCTGTATTGCTAAAGGAAAAATAAATTGACTAGTAATCTTCCATTTTTCTATAATATTGATTTTTGGGGTGAGCAATATCACTTTCTTCTATGTATTTTCCTATGGAGTAACACTCCGGGTTGGTTTGATGAATATGTTTGTGCCTATATATTGTCTGCTCTGCTTTGTGATGGTGATTTGACAATGCCTGACGAAGATCTCTGTTAGATCGAAACGTTGCTCAATAAACAGTGATGGGAGCTACCACAGCAGTGTGCGGCTCTTCTGTTTGATTCTTCTCTGCTGAACAGTATGTGCCAATATATTTTTGTGGACACACAGATCAGAAGTAGGATTACCATGTCCTTTATTTATATATATTTCTCCCAGAGTAGTTTGTATTCCTGATCATATCCCTAATAACTGAACCATGTGTTACAATAATTAATTTCATACTCTGCCTTTTGTGTCTCCACCCAGGTGTATGTGTTAAAGAGGCCCCACGTTGACGAATTCCTCAAGAGGATGGGAGAATTGTTTGAGTGTGTTTTGTTCACCGCAAGCTTATCCAAGGTCAGACTGCTGTTCTGATTCTGTGAAACTTATGGTTAAAATTTGACTCATAACAGGCAGGCTGGCATTTTACAGACAGGCACAAACAGACTTGATGTAGAAATTGACGCCTGTTGTTGTTTCAAAACATGCTTAGAATTAGCCCAGTGTCATTTTTGTGTCTGATTTATTAGTGACCTTCCACATACATCCTGACTCATAAAGATAGATTTATGATACCTGTCAGGCGATTGCACAGACATTTTAACCTCTAACATTTACTTCAAACTGTGTTAACCTTAGCCTTAACTTTGTGAAGCATGTGGTCTGTTATACCTCAGTGACTCACTCACACTTGATTAATTAGATGTTTAGTCGGCATGTTTGTCTACAGCACTTGACAGTATCAAAGGTATATTTTGTGTACATCGTCTGAAATCAAATGCTGATCTGCCGCCTTTTCATGAAAATGTCCAAGCTTAAATGTTGCAGATATCACTTCTCTGTGGCTGACACATATATTCATGCCAAACTGTGCATTGAAATTTGATGCAGGTTGGTTGCAGTTTGTGTAGGCCTTAATGTTTAAGTTTAAGTTTTAAGGCTTACTATTAAACATAATGCACTTAATAACAGCTAGTAAAGTACCATAACATTAACAGACTAATGTAAAACATGCAAAACTAAGTTATAGTTTCATGATAGAGAAGCTTTACCCCTCTGCTCCATCTTCAACAACACACAGTGGCAAGGCACAACAGTCACATTAATAAATTCCTAACACAGATGCAGTGTTGGGTTGTCACTGCCAAACCCCCAACTCTAGTTTTAAAGCTGCTATAATCCATATTTTTATATGAACAACAGATCAAATGATTGTGTATGTGAAATGGGTTGATTGCCGTGACGACACAACAGAGGATTATCATATGACTCTACAGCTCCCTCAAGGTCTACGGAGCATTTCTGCATCTTTCTGCATTATTTTGGTTTTACTTCCCACAACTAGATTTGGTTCACTATGACCACTCATCAAAGTTGTTTTCAGATGCAGCAGTCAGCTGTTTTTAGGGAAACAACTATAAAAACCCACTGTACATTACCACCACACATAATAACAGGCAGTGTTAGCATGTACTGTGCGCATGCGCCAGCCCGCGTGCTGCCTGTTGCCGTAGAAAGAGTTTCCCTACGGGGATCAATAAAGTATTTCTGATTCTGATTCTGATTCTGATGTAGCAGCTAAAGAACCAGCTGTTTCCCACAGGAGTTGGTGGAGACCAAAAACAGAGCTAAAAGTAGAGTGAATACTGGAATTACATTTATCAGGTGGACAGAAACATGTCTCTAAATGAATTCTAATGTTGATGTGTGTCTGCTGGTGTAAACAGGCAGTTGTTATCCATTCCAAGTTCTCCATTTCAACTTGTAACTTGTAATAATATGTCATGGTGTGTTTACAACTTGTTTTGCCTCGTGAGGACTTACTACAGCATGCATTGTCACTTCGTTTCTGCAATTTAGTTCAATAGTCTGCTTCATTGCTTTTGAGTGGAAAATGTGTGTGTGTGTGGTTCTTATCTCCCATGCAGTGTCTGCATTTTTTAGTCATCTTAGTTATTTAGCAATTCTCGTAAGTCATGTAAAGTACTATTTAAATGAACATACCCATACATAATTGCTGTATAGCCATAGAATAACATACAAACGGAGCTAAGCACTGTTTAAAGCTAGCCCCTGGTTTTCTCATGCTACTGTAGTACGCAGACCCTGTGTCGGACCTGTTGGACAAATGGGGGGCCTTCCGGAGCCGTCTCTTCCGGGAGTCATGTGTCTTCCACAAAGGGAACTATGTAAAAGACCTGAGCCGTTTAGGAAGAGACCTCAACAAGGTCATCATCATTGACAACTCCCCAGCCTCCTACATCTTCCATCCCGACAACGCAGTATGTCATTTATATTTCTTTCTCTGCATTACACTGACATACATGTGATTAAAGAACACTTAATAGTTGTCTGTTGTTCACCAAAATCTAAAATAATATCAATATAATAATTGTATAATATTAAGCACTATGGAATATTAAAAATGTCTTCTAATTCCACCATGTCTTGCTTCTTCAAACCTCCAGGTTCCTGTAGCGTCCTGGTTTGACGACATGTCAGACACCGAGCTCCTCGATCTTATCCCCTTCTTTGAGAGACTAAGCAAAGTGGATGACATCTATGATTTTCTCCAGCAGCAGAGGACTTCAAGTTAACAGACAGGATACTACGATGAAAATAATCACCAGCAGCTGTTATCACGGGGCCACGGAGGCTGGTGGGCCACAGGCTCCACGCTGCTTCCAACTACAAGGACCACACTGCAAAAAATGTATCATGAATCATTTAATCTCATATTCTTATAATATATTGCATAAAAAAGTGAAAGAAATCTTCCAGTAGGGTTTGGTACTTCAGCACTGACAGTTATCCAATCCCAGTGCCAGATTTGTTTTTGTTTTTCTTTTTTCTTTTTTTTGTAATACAAGATAAAAACTGAATGAGATTCAGTGACTTCTGTAGATATCTTTTGCAGTGCAGCTAGTGTGTTGTTGTTGTCGTTATGGGACAGCAGTGAGTATGTAAGTGTGTTGTAAACCTAGATTGTGTCAACAGTTGTTCGGTGCCTTCTACAAATGAACCACATCAATCATTTTTGTCAGTACAATGTAGCGTTTTGTAATAGTATTCGAAGCTCTCACACAGAATATAACAAGTCATTGACGACTGTCCCTTAAATCCCATTAACTTACTTTTTTTTGTGCCTAAAATGGCCAAATGTGTATGCAGTAAAAGACAATCATTAACTTTAGTGAATTTTGGTTTATTAATTTCTAGCATGTTGTGACACATTTCACTACAAACCACATTTTTGATAATGAATACTGTGCACTTACTGTATGTCTTCGGAACGCTTTGAGCAAGTACCATTTGTGGTAGGAATTTGGCTCCAAAAACACAACATTTACTTCAGATTTTGCATTTAGATTGAAAAGAAACCAAAACAGTAATCATGGGAAACATAGTAGTCTAATAGTCCATTGTCACTAAAAGTCCTTATTCACTACTTTACAGATGGTTGATGATGTTTGATAGCATTAAATTCTAATATTACTGGAATCTAATTATTAATGTGTAATAACCCTTTTATATGTTGTCTTATGCCCAGTCCAGTCACAAAACACCGTAATCTTGTTATTCACAAATTGACCTCATACTTGCATAGCAATAAATCTTGAAAAAGCTAAATATAAGATATATAAAACATATAAAGTCTGGATCTTTTGGACAGTTCTGGATTAGCATTAAGACAACAGCTTGACTGCACACTTATAGGACCTTTCAGAGATTTACCACTGCAGAAATGGTGAGATTATTTTTGTACATACAGTATATCAGGATTTTAGGCAATCGGTTTGATTTAGTTTTAATGTTATTCTACCTAATGTTATTTTATCTTTTTGAGTTTTTAGTTGACTTGGCCACCAGTGCAGTGTGTGGCCCATCAATAATGCAATACTGTTTATGTGTGCAAGAGGAGGCTGCAACCTGCTATGGCGACTTAAAGGTCCAGTATGTAGGATTTAGCGGCATCTAGCGGTGAAATTGCAGATTGCAATCATTTGAATCCCGCTCGCCTCACCCTCCCCTTCCAAGCGTGTAGGAGAAACTACGGTGGCCACGAAACTAACGAAAAACGCAAACGGCCCTATCAAGAGCCAGTGTTTGTTTGTGCGTTCTGGGCTACTGTAGCAACATGGCGGCCTCCATGGAAGGGGACCCGCTCCTTCTATAGATAGAAATGGCTTATCCTAAGGTAATGAAAACACAACGATTCTTTTTTTCAGGTGATTGTACACTAATGAAAACATACTTGGGAATATTATATTCCATTTCTGCCAATAGCTCCTGCTAAATGTTACACACTGAATCTTTAAATAAGTTTGTTTGATTTGAAAGCACACTTTGATGCCTCCTATCAGTAAACTTGAATCCGAGCTTTTTCGTGTAAGACGTTAATGGAGTCAAGTGTACTGCCTGATCGATCTGTATATTCAGTGTCACAGGGGAAACTTGTACCAGACATGTTCGAGCCCTAATTGACTTTGCCTCAGTCTGGAGCGAGTGTGTATATTTGTATGTGTGTGTGGGTTTCAGTGTGATTGCGTCAGTGTGAGTATTTACATTGGTTTAAGATTTTAAAAAAGATACTTTGACAATACGTGAAAAAATATAACCTGACTTTTAAATAATGATTTAACTTTTTTTACTGTATGCAACAAGAGTATTAATGTTGTGACTCAAGTAAAGAAACTGGTTCAAACAAGTGAGTTTTTAAAATTGCTGCTGTCAAATGTTAAGATTGAAAAAAAAAAAACAACTAGAGATATTTTTACCTTGCATCAATAAAGCATGTTTTATTGATACAGCTCATATTTCACTACAGTACTTTTTTTCACATACCTAATGCTCAACACAACTTGGCAGAGGTGGAAACAAGTCAAATGGAAAAATGGAATATGGAACAGATTTCATATGAAAACAACTATCATTCTCCTTTAAGTTCAAACATAATACCCACTCAACAATAACACTACCGTGCCTTGATTATCAATCAAGGTGATCAAGTAATTTTTTAACCTATTTCTTTCCTAAATTACCTGCTTTTTGGCCCAATGTATTTACATTACAAGCCCCTTGCTGCAAGACAGAACTCTCTTCATTCAAACTTGAACTTCAGGTTTCATCATTAAAAAAAAATGTCTATACAATGGATAAATGATGAAAATAGATATGAATTGTTAAATGTAATGAATTAGACAACTGTTGCTTAGATGATCCTCTCTTAAGCCTGAAGCAAAATGTAAATTTGAGGTTGGATACATGGCCGTTGTCAACTGGAAAGTAACCTTTTGTACGTGGTAATCTCTGCCGGTGTCTGAGTACGCTCACTGTCACAACAACAGCCGCACAAAACCATGCTGTGCTCTACGGGGAAATTACACTGAGAGCAAATCATCTAATACTGCAGAGAAAACTGCACAATTACACATGTAGTCTGTCAGTTCTGATTTACGTATGTTCTCCGCTTTCATTCATTCTTAAACTACACCGAATAGACAAAATTACCATCAGCCAATTACTTTCAGGCTGAACGAAAAGAAGCCAACTGTAATCAGACACAGACACAGAATTCCAGAAGGACTAAGATGGCATCTGGAGCCATCTGAATTAGTTTTTTGCCCAATTTTTAAGATTTACAATACCACGATCAGGTCTTAGCCTTAGAAATGGCCTTATTAATTCAAATGTCTCTCTACATGCATTGTGGCTGTATTGCATTCAAATTACTGTATGTAAAACTCTGAACTCAGACGTTATTGTTTCACGAATCTAACCGTAGTTCTTCCCACTAGTGAAGTCCTTTGATCTTTACAGTATTCAGATCAGATATTTATTTTCACAAATACACAGTCAGCTTAAACTTCCATAACATGGTTAAAGTCAGATCACTTACACACAGGACATTATTTACATCCAAACTGCAATTTGTATTAAGATAAAGGAACCTCTTAAAATGTCTTCACACACTGGCTATGACACATTTTATATGAACAGAAATTTAGTTCCTTAAATGCAAGTTACTGAAAGAAAATCCACTCCCTGAATTAACTGAACATGAAAATCCATCAAAACCCTGTTTAAACCACTTTTATAGACTGTTATATACTGTTTGTAAATATATAAGCAATGTCAATGTTAAAACTTAAAAGCATTAATAGAATAATCAATCCATTTCAATTAGGTGACGACAGAAGATGTCACTCACGGATCACCTGTGGAATTAAAGCAGAGAAAAAATTAGGACTGAGAGCATCAGTCAAGTTTGACCTTATTCTGTCAAAATGTACACCTGTCTTACCTGTCCATTACACAACAGCCAGTTTTTACTTAATATTTTCAACAATCCAACAATTCTTGCATTAAAACCTTTTTTTACTCTAAGCCAGTGGTTCCAAAGCTTTCTGGCTTGTGACCCGTTAAAACAGTGTCTAACTGTGAGATCCCTTATTACAAGTTTGGTGTGGACCAAAGAGTGATTTTTGCTTCTCAGATTGTTTCATTTGAAGGATTTTTAGAGGTTTAAAGACCTAAAATTATCCAGTATTTGATCAGGAAAGCGCAAAAATTGGAGAAAAGTCCGAAAAAAATGATCATTTTGTGCAACAGAAATGGCTATTTTTCTTTCTTTCTACATCTTGTGACCCCTCACATTAATCTTAAAACCCCTTCCTGACCCCCAGGTCTAAGCTTAATTAAAACCGTCCAAAAAAACTTTCTGCAGATGATGACTTTTGTAAACCCCCACTTTGTAAAAGTCAAAGTAATAAACTAATTTGCCAGTGTCTTTCCCCGCTGCCAGCGATTATACTGTATAGGCTATGATTCAGCAATCACACCCAGTTTAGAGTTTCTGACCATTTTAATTTCTGGTTTCTGTTTGAGTTCTGGTTGTGCTGCACCTCGCGCTCAGTTTAAAGCCGAATTAATTCATGACAGGTTTACCACCCAAACCAGATGATTGAACATAATACTCTTTCGTTTTAAGCCAACATAATAAAACTAAAAATAGTTTACTCTCCTACACAGTTAAATAGCTCAAGAAGGTTCTGTGGGTATGTGCGCTGTATTGCTTGACCTACATGCCTGCAGATAGAGTATGACCATAAACACCCTATATCATTTACAGAATGCAGCACTCTAAGAGCCAAAACATTTACTGTATTTATTGCTATGTGCTGCATGTGCAGTGCCAAGTCATGCAACGCACTTTAACACGCCTTCTTGACAATTCAGAATCAGTCTGAAGGATTTATGGGGGTTTTTTTTGTTTTGTTTTTGGTACTTCTAATGCAAATATAGTGTTTTAGGTGAATAGTTTAATAAATACCAGTACTGCATTAAAACACCATTTTCTTCAGTGCATTGTTCTACTACTTGATGTTTCTTTATTCATTTAGGAAAACTTAAGATTTTGTCATTACCTCCATCTAGTGGTTATTTTTTTAATTACATGAAAATGGTCATCTAAATTCAGTGCTACCGCTGATCTCTCCGGCTAATACACCCCCAACAGTGGCAAGTCCAAGGACAAAAACTCAGTTATTGGCTATTACTATGGAAAAAGTAAGCTGTTATTAACTGTATAATGTGTGCCTTTATCATGTTTTAATTTTAGATGCAGGGTAATCTGTTACATGAAAGAGATTATTTTCACATGTTTGTGAATGAATTGAAATCATGTTGCATAAATGCATAGCAACACTGTGACAACTTGGAACTGTGACAGTCATCCATGAAAGAGTCATAATTCACCCCTGCAGCCTTTTATGACTCTTACATGTATGCAGATATATACATAAATCCATACCCATTTTACTGACAATTTAAATACAGTTAAAGGTAAATACATTTAGAAAGTAATGTCAAGTAAACTGCTCAGAAAATTGCATTATAAAAATACCGTAAAACAGCTTCTTCTTTTACTTACTCAGCACCCGAAGCTGGGCTCTGCTTGTTGCTTTCCCGGAGGTGAACTCCACCGCTCCGTTCATGTCCGGGGAGGTTTGTCTGAGGGTCAGCCTGTGGACTGTGCCCATCTTCTCCAGGAGTACCCGAGAGCTCGGCTGTAAGGCCTCCCCATTCAGACTCCACACAGGAGCTTTGAGGACAGGGACTGAGACCTCGCATTCAAAGCAGGCTTCATCGGGGGCCATGACTTCCACATCCTTCAGCTCTCTGACCATTAACAGGGACTGGGCTGAGTCCGTGCACAAAGGACAGGGAAAGCTGTTAGCTTACAACACACATGTTTGGCAAGGTTGCCTGCTAGTGTATTTAAGAGTTGAACAGTAAACTTACAGTATTCTTAAGAGCAACAAACTCCCAAACCCACATTTTTTGTGAAAGCTGACATCTAGTTGAATTGGTTAGCCTTTATCCACTTAATGAAAGCTTTTTCATTTCCTGTACTAAGTGGGGAGTGGTAGATCTTTCCAAGGTAACCTCTTGCACCACTGAGAGTTTGCTTTTGCTTGTCTTTCAATTCCTTTATTTCTTTGGCTTATGGTAAAGTCCCTACACGTCTCACCCGGGCATATACAGTACAGCCATATACAGGTGATAGGCCTTTTTCATAGCAGGCATTTTGACTTGTTACTATAGGTAAAGCACAGGTGTTACTAATTAATTAACATTAAATTTAAATATGGCTCTGTCCTATTCAAGTGCCCCAATAAGCGACTAAAAAAACAATCGAGGGTGTTGCAAATGGCCACTTTAAATGTAAACAAGGCAAGAGGGAAAGGAAAACAGTCATGTGAAAAACGGAGGGTCATTTTTGTGTAAGTGCTCTGGTGTTATCCCATTACAATCAGACAGAATACATGTGTTATCTTAGCTTTGCCAGTAGATGGAGCTAAGAGGTTATGCATGAGGTCCTGCATTCCCTGTTGCACTACCACATGTCTCATACTGCTGCCCTTGTTATATTTACAACACTCTTTGGGTGTGTTGTTGGGGAAAAGGAAACATTGTTGTTGGGCTATGACAAGTCCTACCTATACTTGGGATGGGATTATGAATACCATACACATACTAATAACAAGAGCAGTACAGTATACATACCCATGCTTCATTTTTGTTGTCAGACGGTATTGAGAGTCAGATTAAAATGTTTCTGCACTGGATTGTGTTGTATTACGCTGATTGTATTGTACAATAAGCTTGCAAAAATCAAATGGCTGTGAAAACAAAAGTTAGGCTGTAAACTACGCAGCGCTTGTAACTGATCATGAACTCTCTTACCCTCCACTGTCAGTTTCGCAGAGCATGTATACTCTCCAACCTGCACACTGTACATGCCCTCGTCGTGTAGCGCCACCTGCTGGATGATCAGTTTGCGATAACAGCCTTCACTGCAGATCTCAAAGCGCTCGGAGGGCAGGATGACATTGCTGCCTTTATACCAGCGGATACTACATCTGGGGTTAGACACAGTGCAGTCGAGGATCACACGGCTCTTCTCAAGCACGGTCTTATCCTGCAGAGGTTTCACAATGCTGACAGGAAGCTCTGAAAAGGACAAAGTGCAATTTAGGGATTCAGGATTTACAGTATTCAATTCAATTCAATTTTATTTATATAAGTTATCTCATTGCGCTATATAAATGGATAAATGGATGACCGATGACTCTGACTTATTATGTTTTTTTGAGTAGAAAATGAACTGCACAGCTTTAAGTGCTTACAGACATTGTTTTCGCTGTAAATCTAAAATTCTGTGGGTAAAACAAATCGAAAATGTAACAAGCGAACTCATAGCTCAGACACTTCATGGAGCTGGGACTACAAACATTCATGTTCTATAACCCAAACTGATGAATATATAATTAATGAATACATACTTAATTTGGAACACCTAGTAATATGTATTCATTATACCTTCCACCTCCAGGTAAGCGACTGATTCAACATGTCTGGCGACAAACTTGATCTCTCCAGAGTCCTCTGCTCGCACATTGCACATAAGAAGAAAATGTTTGGTCCCTGAAATAAAAATAAATATGCCAAGGTAAATAATGAGCCAGTTAATAATTGGCTCAATTCTACTGGCTAAAAAAATCTGCAATTCCAGACACATTATTTTTCCATTTCTATTCATGGGATTATTATTATTTACAGATTTACAAATGTCTCCTCTTCTGCTCCATTACATTGTATCAGAGCATTTTAGACCTCTGTCTCGTTTACAGTATTTATGAGCATAACATCATCACCAGAGATGTGCAGGAACTATGAATCATGTGTTTGCGATTTTGAAGCTGACCTTCCTGGCGGATCTTGATGGTGCTGGTGGGTTGTATCCTCTCCCCATTTTTGTACCATTCTCCTTGCACGTCTTCCACTGAGATCTCACAAACAAACACAGCGTTCTGATCTTCCTGGATGTCCAGGTCCTCGAGGCCCTGCAGGGTCAGCAGCTCACGCTCTGCCGAGAGATTTAACACTAAAGGAAGGAACTATGTGATATGATTCCCTTTCCTAACATACTGTAAATGTATAGAACTGTTGCATTTTCTGTGTTATAGCCTACAACTATACATTGAAAGCTAACTGTTATTGCACAGAAGTTTGTTTACAGAAAATATCAGGAAAAGTCCTCTGATGTTGTACTGCCATCGACTCAAAGCCACGCTGTAATACTGCAGGAGGCCCCCCTCCTGCAGTATTACTAAGGGAACTTATGAGAACTAAATTAACTACTTTTCATACCATAACAGAATTTTCATCACAGTAATATGCATATCATACTGCTACCAGTCAATACTAATACTTTCATTAATACTAATAGAAGAGAAACAGCACAAAAGTGCTGGGTGAGAAAACTGGAAAAATATAAGCTTAAAATGAATTCCTACTTAAACCCATTACTTTGTAATTTATGTATTTTGTATAAGTAATATTGAATATATGAACATTATTCTACTAGCTTCCAGCTGTCCACCTGAGTGCAGCTTCTCTATATAACCTGTTAATTTGGACAAAGAAAAAAAAAAACTATTCAATTGCAATTCAATATGCAGCATGACTGTAAAACCTTGCACATCCACACAGGTGGTTTCAGTTATTGTGGCCAATTAGACCTCTGCTCAGGCTGAGAATTATGTGAGGTCACCGGACTCCATGTGCCAATAAGAATGATAAAAGTGTAATTTGTCCCGCCCTAACAGGTGCAACTAAGTTTTCAGGAGAGAGAGAGTGACGTCAGTCAACTTTAGTCTCTACATGGCCACACAGTCCTTAATAAAAGTCTAATCAGCCATAAATGAAATCACCTGTGTGGGTGAACCATGGATGTGTAGAACCAAGTTTTTAAATTTTGTGGTTCTGTTGGTAATTTATGTATTTTCTGCCGCTCATATCATGGTTTATTTGACTTTTAATTCGGCTCTGCTCTTTTGATTGAATGAACTTGAGATAAGGTTAGAGGGAATGTGCACCATCTTGGAGCTCCTTGGTATGCACTTATCAAGCTAGCAGCTTACCTAAAGATAGGGTTGGCGCCTTATTTATTTCAATGGTTGAGAAAAGTTAACTGTTGGCTAAATGTAAATAACATATGCCCAGGGGAAATAATAAAGTCAACAACATTAAAGAGATGCAGCAAAACAAGAGCAGCAAATTACAGTATAGCAGCTAACAAAGAAGAGGCTAAAGCAACCAAGATGGCAGTGCTTATCTGGCATTGTGACTGCTTTCTTCTTTTTTCTTTTCATAAGTGTTAAAGATACATGTTTACAGTCTTGTTGGTCAAAATGATCCTACCTGGCATTACCAAGCTAACTACACTGGAAGCACCTTAGTGCCGACATTCTGTGAAGTATATCTACTGTTTGACTTACTGTGACGAAGCTTACTTCAGTGCGAGTGGAAACATAGCTAGGTCACGCAAACTCAGACTGTGCTCCTCTCACATTATGGTCGTACTGAATACTAAAGTGGTCCACATTATCCTAAAAGCATTTTACTATATTTTTTCTTTGACATTATTTACCCTCCTTCATAAACTTTTTTCGCAGCACACATTTTTGACTTGTCAAAGTGTCACAATGAGCTATTGTGCAGAATACAAGCAAAAGTACAGTGAATACATTACTTATTTTTCCAATTACACCTGTGTTTTTCCTGATATGACACGTCAAAATGTCTGCCGTGAAAAAGTATGGCACCCCAACTGTGAACTGTGCTGCAGACTGTATGTAGGTTGACGTAGATGTGGCTGCCTGAGTTTAACTCCAGTAGTATCAGGTAGCACCTTATGTAGACATTTAAATTGATTCTTTGGACATTTTCCTTTACATACCATTACAATATTGCAGTGTCCCCCAGACTATGTGTCAGCAGAGCTGGGTGGTTCAGGGTGTACGGTAGCTGTATTTGGAGCGGGACTGTGGTACAATTGGGAGTTCTCCACTTATTTTTTCTCTGTTGTTCATTTCCCAGATTTGTGTTTTTTTTTAAAGTATTTTAAGTGTTAGTTTACCATTAAAGAAATGTGCATCTGCAAAGATTTAGCACAGTGGTGAGTTTAATTTCTAATTAACAATGCAACGGGCTGCTGCCTTGTTGATTATCTAGAATAACTCATGTGTGCTTTCAGTTATAAAGTTGGTGGGTGAATGAAGAAAGTCATCATGTCATTTGTAAGTAAAGGGCCGACCCATATCTAACCAAAGTACGAACTTGTCTGTAATTTATAGTATTTAAACAGCAGACTTTACCATAGACCTCCACCGTGCAGGACGTAGTAGCATCTCCAGCATCGCAGGTGTACATGCCAGAATCACTAACATGACATTTCATGATCTGAAGAAACCGTTTCCTTCCCATTGCATAAATGCGCAAATCCTTGCCTGGTTTCACCTCGACCCCATTCTGGAAAGGATTAATCATCACAGTCACTATTAATTATCTCCAAACAACTGAAACTGTAGGTGATGCATTGTCCAATTGAGTGAAATGTGGTTCTTTGTTTTCACATTGATCAACACAAAGCTGACAGAATACAACTGAGCAGAAATGTGTTTTACTTTAGGCTTGAATGCAAAAATTGGCCCAAAACTTTCAAATGCTTGGTTGTTGTTGTTAGTGCTTGGAATATGTTTTTGGTTTTTTTTTACTTTTGAATTTTTAACATATCGTAACGTAACTAATTATAGATTGTTTTGGCTCTGGAGTTTTTTAAGAAATCATAAATGTCGTTAGTTATGAAGAAAAACAAAAATCCAACACTTGCCTTCATCCATTTCACATCAACATTATGTCTTGATAGCTCACACTCGATAGAGATTACTGCCCCCTCAGGGAATTTCTGGTCCTCCAGTTTTCTGAAAATGGTCACTGGGGGCTCTGGTGGAGAAAAAGCATGCTTAGGTAGGCAAATAAAACCCTTCTTAAATTTCTCCAAAAAACGCACCAAGCG
The DNA here is from genome assembly GCF_020085105.1 of Siniperca chuatsi. Taxonomy (NCBI): domain Eukaryota; kingdom Metazoa; phylum Chordata; class Actinopteri; order Centrarchiformes; family Sinipercidae; genus Siniperca; species Siniperca chuatsi. The sequence goes on along the minus strand of NC_058053.1, from coordinate 5,634,069 downwards.
TATGCAGTGCTGCGCAAATCTGAAGTAGCCTATACAGTTAAGTTATGTGGACTAAGTTACCGCGATGACATTTTCATCCGATCGTCATCCTCAGCTTTTCAACCCCTAGCTCAAAGGGATAATACACACTGAGTGACTCGGCATGGAGCGGATTATTTGACAGCATTAGGTTAAACTAGCAACTGACAGAAAAGGCTGAACAGAGGTACCACTTTTCACTGGGTCAGGCTAGGCTATTCTGTGTTGGTAACGTGAGCCCAGATAAAGGCAACAGTAGCAGAGCCGTCACTCTGTTCTATTATCATGCTTCCACTGGTTGGCATTTGGTCTACTCTGAGTGGACCACTTTAGCTACCAGTCTGAGGTCATAACAAAATTAGTACAGTAAAATGTTGTTTTGATAGTACTGCAGTGTACTGTACATGGTTTGTGAGCTGAAAAGTTATTAACTTAAAACAACACTACACGTTAATTGGCCTTTTAATAAGTGCATTGTCTCAAAATTACGTTCCTTTAAATTAGATAGATAATGCCGTTTTATATTTCTACTATGCTGAAATCAAATGTTGAGCTCGGCTTGTTGAAACATTGGCAAAATCTCTTTTTCTAAATGACCTACCCTTCACAACAAGCCTTGCAGAAGTCTTCAAATTCTCTACACAGAACATAAAGGTGCCAGTGTCTTCTACTGACAGGTTAGAGATAGTGAGGCTGTGGACTTGTCCTTTGGCACTCATACGGAAGTGATTTGTCGACTTAAGCTGGATTCCGTTTCTCAGCCAGGTGCCTGGGACATTGGGATGAGAGAGCTCCACCTCAAAAGACGTTGTTTCTCTCTCTGTGGTTTTAATGTCCGTCAGCCCTCTCTCGATTGTGATTTTTCGAGCTGTAAAGAAAAGTGCAGAGCTTTGTAAAAGCAACAATTACAGGTACATTTAGCTTAATTTTTTTTTTTGTATAGTTAAACAAAGGTAATGTTTGAAAGCTTGGCCCCAGTAACAAGCATTTTCATTCCACCTTAACACTGAGCAGACATGGTGTCCATTTTCTGTTATAGAATACGCTTGGAGTCTGTTCTGTACACAGCAGTCTGCAGTTAAACAATACAAGCTGGCACACACTGACAAGCCGATATTTTAGTCATTTGAGTACGGGGCTTTACACAAAAGCCAGCTTTGAAACTGCCAACATTTTTCACTTTTTCTAACACAGACGAGCATTCCCTGTGGAAAAAAGGAGTGTTTATTTTGGAGACCTGATGACAACAACCTTAGTTTTGAAGGCCAGGGTGTAAATTTAGATGCAATGAGAGGAGATCCAAATTCATAGGAGGTGCCAACAGCAGCCTGAAGTCCTGACTTTCCCCTTCCCTCCCACACTAGTGTTGAAAGAACAGCCTTTAATTCACCCACTTGCCTGTGGATCATAGGACTAAGAAATATAAGAAGCATGCACAAAGAAAAACAAGCATAAGTATGTCTTAATCACTACAAGATGCCGGTTTTATAGTCAAGCGTGCTACTTTCGAGAAATTTAAGTGGTGCTCATTTTCAAAATGTAATTCTAGTTGTTGAACAATAGCATCGTAACTTGTTATTTATCATGCACTTACCATAAAACTATAATCTCATTTGCCTCTGACATAGGTAATGAAATCATCAGGGCTTTATTGATCCTGTGTCAATACAGAAACCCTGGTCTGAAAGTCAGCTTGGGCTGTAAGGCTATCACCTGTTAGTTGCCATCATGTTCCAGTACAAGTGCCACCCTGGTCCCCAGTCACTCAAATTACTCTTACTCAGTTAATTGAGCTTTGCCTTCACAAGAAGCAGCGATAGAGTGTGTGTGCAAGAGGTGGAGTCGTCGCAACGGTGGTAAACAAACAACAACAGGCATAGTGAGAACACGTGCACACTCACGTTCCACTGTGAGCTGGGCTTGCATGCGGTCATGGAGGGTTTCACAGCTGTAGGTGCCCCGGTCAGACATGGCCAGCTTGTGGATGGTGAGACTGTGTTTTCGGCCCTTGTGTTTCAGGGTATACTTGGCTCCGGGGTGGATCAGCATCCCTTGCCTCATCCACTGCACCTCTCCGGAATCCAGACTCACCTCCACCTCTAGAGTTGCCTCACTGTACTCTTCAGCTACAACTGGTGTCATTTTCTTGGTGAACACCACCTGTTGCTCTAAAAAATAATTTAAGGAATTACTAAATAGCAGCATTGTCAACGATTTAGGTACGTTTTATATGATAACACTGTATGTACTGTATGTAATTCTTTGTTAATTAACAAAGCAAAATACAATATAGACCAAAGAAAATCAGCAAGGTTACACTGCAAGTTCAAGCACAGAGAGCAAGCAGAAAGCTCAGAGGAGTCTTGCCCCCTGCAGCTCACATACTCCAAAACCACTGAGCCACTTGTTGCTGTCAGTTACCAGAGGAATTCTAACAGTAGAAGCTGCTAAGCGCTAGCCGTCCAAGGCGCCTCTTCAACAATTTAAACTTGTCTGAAAGGGTCATTATTTATACAATGTATGCTTATTTGATACTTATGGTACACAGCCGCTCAAAGTCTCCTGCTTCTATCGCTGAAAATAGCTCACAGTTGAAAATATGGTGATAACTACCAGAGAGAGATGAGGTTATTGAACAGTAAAAGGTTGTTAAATGGTGTAACTTCTGTGATTCACTGAGACGAAAATATAGTTGATGTGTTAATAGCTGGGAAATCAACTCACCTTGAACCTGGAGTTCTGCCTCTGACACCAACCCCTCTGCGTCAGCTGTCACTCTGCCGCTGTCTGAAAGCATGCAGTTGTGGATGCAGAGCATGTGGCACAGTCCGTTGCTTGAAATGACAGAGCGCTCATTCAGAGCTACTTGCTTGCCATTTAAGCGCCACACCAGCTGAGTGTCCTCTGGTGATACCACACACTTAAATACAGCATCTTCTCCTTCACAGACCGTGATGTTGCGAAGCTCCGCTATGAACTCTAAAACACGGGGAGCTGAAGGCAAAGCGTTCAGCTCCATTAGATTCATTGTGCTTTAAATATTAGCATTATAATTATTTGAAAGGACTTACTTTCTACAGTGACAGTAGCTGAGGTCCTGTCATCTGTGGATTCACAGGCATATTCTCCAGCATCTTCTTCCACTAGTTGGTGGATAGTAAAGCTTCGCTCTCGACCTTGTGCCCGTATTGTGTGCCGACGGCTTGGAGAGATCTCGTTGCCATCTTTTAGCCACTGGACATCTCCTTTGGGCTTGTTGATTTCGCATCGTAATATAAGGCTGCTGCCTTTCAGAGACACAATGTTCTCCAATGGTCTGATAAATTTCACCGTCATTTCTGATGAGTAGAATAAAGAAATATAATTCCAGAGATGTTGACTTTGTGACAGTTACAATCAAGTAAATGTTTACTTGTAATGGAGGTCACATTTTGTTTAGGACTGCCAAATTCTTACCTTTGACTAAAAGACTGAAATACATCTCATCTGTGTTTGCGTCACAGACATATTCTCCAGAATCTGACAGCTGCAGGGGATTAATGGTGAGCTTGTGGGTATTACCCTCACTGGAGATGTGAATGTTGTCCCCGTTCAATAGCTGGCCATCTTTCAGCCACCGAACATTAGCTCTGTCTTGGCTCACAGTGGCACACAGTGTAACACTCTCATTTTCATAGCCTGAGACGTTATTTCTTGCTTTTTTATTTACAAACTTGACCGGTGGCTCTGAGAAAAAATTAGATTCACAAAGAAGTTGCTAGTAAATTCCATGTTCATACATGAGACAAGAAGTTCATCAAACAGAAACTACAGAATTGAAATCTAAAACATGTTTTAAAGTAATTTCTGCCGTTGTCTAAATCTTACCTTGGACCTCAACAACTGTTATCAATTTGTCATCGATGGCATCACAAATGTATTTTCCAGAGTCTGAGGGCTGAAGTCCAGAGAGAACAAGCTTCCTCACAACGTCGTGGCTGTCAATTTTTATGCGAGTGTCTGGTTTCAGTATCTCGCCATTCCATAACCACTGAACGGTGGCGTTCGGCCGAGACACCTCACACTCCAAAATAAGGTCGTCTCCTGCTACCAGGATATGATGCTCCGGGTGGCCCGAGTTTCCAATGATCTGTACTGGAGGCTCTGAACATAAAAGACAGCATTATTTTCCTCCTGAGTGAATGAAAGACAGATGACATTTACATTGCTTGATAATGTGATTACCTTTGACAGTGATATAGAAGAGCATCTTATCATCCACTGCATCACAGATGTACTCTCCCGAATCTTCGAGCCCAGCATTTAGAACAACCAGTGATCGGAAAACACCTTGCTCCTCGCTACAGTAGCGCTCAGTGTCGTCAATTAGCTGATTATCTTTGTACCAACTGACTGAGGCATTGGATCTTGATAGTTCACATACTAGAATAATGTCATCGGATACTAGAAACTGCTTTTCTATTTTTGCGGCCGTTTTTCCAATAATTTTTACAGGCAACTCTGAAAATGAACAAGAAAAGAACAGAATTGCTTTTGGAACAGAAAATCTTTTGTATGCATTTTAGGCAAACTGTTGTTTCATTGTACAGTACAGGGCACCAAAGTCCCAAAAGATTAAAACATGTAATGTTACAGGATTTTGGGGTGCTCCATATCATTTTGGAGTTATACCTTTAAGTACAATTACCTTGCACTTTTACATCGAAATCCATCACGTCATCCTTTGCATCACAGACATATTGCCCAGCACATTCCATGGATAGTGAGTGAATGGTCAATTGACGCATGACACCATCCTCAAGGATGGTGATATTTCTGGAGTCTTCTACTTCTTCCCCATTCTTCTTCCAGGTGACCTCGGCATTTGATCTTGAAACCTCACAGTCTAGAACCAGAGACTCGCCTGCCACCTTCTCTACTCTACTTGCCATCTTCCTTGGACGTATGAAGCGAACAGGAGGCTCTGTGCATTAAGAAGAAGTTGCGTTAGAAACTGATAAACACTGACACAGCAACAAAATTAGAGAACCTACTTTTTTCATTCTTTAGTTTTCTCTACCTGCTATGTTTACAAAGAATGTCATGGAGTCATCTGCAGTATCACAGACGTATTCAGCGGAATCTTTGACAGTAGCTTCAGGTATAATAAGTCTTCTGTAGACACCATCCACCTCCAGAATAAGGTTGTCATTCTCCTCCACTTCGAGTCCATCTCGATACCAGCGCACCACTGCATTGGGCCGTGAGATCTCACAGCTCAGTACCATCCTCTCAGAGGTCTGCTGGCAAAGTTCCATTTGGGACTGACTTGGGGACACAATCAGCACTGGAGGTTCTGGAAAGGGGCGTTATCATCCATTTAGCCATCACTTATTAGTTTAATGATTGCTACAAGAAATCTACACTGTTATCTAGGTGTCAAGTTGACACCTAGGAACCGCAGGAACTTACCCCCTAACTTTGGCAATGTTAAATAATAAGAACTTTATAATAATAACTTTATTTATATAGTACCTTTAAAAAGAAAGTTTACAAAGTGCTTTGACAGACAAGGCAAAGCAGAAAAAGGAACCCAGAAGGCAATATGACAGCAGAAAGCCAAACAGAAATGCCAAACAGAGCAGAGAAAAACATGGCAATGGAAATAAAAACAAATGGAAACAATAAAAGCAATAAAGAGACAAATAAGAAGACGACATCACATAAAGCAAGTCTATAAAAATGAGTTTTAATAAGTGATTCAAAAGAAGTCACAGATCTCGAGAGCCTTATCTCCTCAGGCAGGTTGTTCCACAGCTGAGGGGCCCTGATGGCAAAAGCACGGTTACCTTTAGATTTAAGCCTCGATATTGGAACAGTTAGAAGGGCCCCACCTGAGGATCTAAGGCTCAAAATTTCCATTATGTAGCTTGGGGCCTGACCCACACGTGCTTTAAAAGTGATCAGTAAAATCTTAAAATCAATTCTAAAATGAACAGGGAGCCAATGGAGAGAAGCCAGGACTGGAGTGATGTGATGTTGTCTGTTAAAGCCTTGCTTCTCACTGAACTAGTTCTGAACTAGTTGGAGGCGAGAGAGTGACTTTTGGTTTATGCCAGAAAGGAGGGAGCTACAGTAGTCAAGTCGAGAGAAGATGAATGCGTGAATGACTCTTTCCAGGTCAGAGTGCAGAGCATTGGTTTAATTCAGGAGATGGTTCTTATTTGGAGGAAGCAGGACTGGACAACTTTTCTGATTTGTGGTTTAAAGCTTAGGTCAGAATCAAAAAGTTCATCCAAATTTCTGGCTGTGGGATTTACATTTGCAGACAGGGGACCAAGGCCACTCTCAATGAGACTAATGGGGTTTGGGGGATAGAACAGTATGATTTCTGATTTAAATTTAGTGAGTTTGACGTAGTTAATTGCATTTTTGATGTTACTTATCTTCATTAGATGTGCCATTAATGTATGTCATACAGCTAATTTGTACACTCATTATATTGACTGAATCTACACAAAAACTAATGTTGCATGCCTATAAAAATGACTTTATAAATGACTTATATAAAGTGTGACAAAAGTATGTTAAAACATACAAATTGTCTTATGTGTGAAAAGTATTAGAGTTAAAATATATGGTCAGATGTTCTCTGGAAACAATGGTGTAACAAACTGGCCTACACTGGTCTAAACAGGCTCAGGTAGGAGGAGTTGAGGAATTTCCGGACATCATTAAAATTGGCACAAGGAAGAGTTTGGTTTTTCCCAATGCCCAAATAAGGACAACAGGACACCATTATTTCCGGAAGAAACATTAGTAGGTTTTTTAAAAGTGGGTGGGACTTTGGGGATATAAATGATGATGCTTGAGGCTCAGAGATCAGTTGGTTCCGGGACCACCTTAGTCCAGACTTAATCTCTGGCCCTGACCTGGGTTCCTGACCTCCATGACAAGTGACAATTTTGTGCCATCCAACAGTTCATTGAGACAATATAAAACAGCAGCTAGGCTTTTTGGGTCATCAGGTCTCAGGGGAAGGTATATCCGTGTGTCGTCTGCATAGCAATGAAAAGGACGTTGTGATGTTCAATGATTTGGCCAAGTGGAAGCGTGTAAATAGAAAATACAATTTGGTTATCTTGAGGAGGGCAGTTTCTGTGCTATGTAAAGCTCTGAAACCTGACTGAAACTTCTCAATGATGTTATTACGACATAAAGGCTAAAAGTTGGGTTGAAACCACCTTTTCTAAAACTTTGATAAAAATGGTAAAAAGTTAAGAAAAATTGAGTCCAGGATAAAAAGAGACCAGCTCCTCTGTGTTAAAATGTGGATTAAAGGCAGTTAAAGAAGCAGTAAAAAAAATGCTCAGAAAACTTGCTGGCAGACGTAGAGTTAAAAACGCAGCAGCAGACAGGTGTACTGTGATTAATGGGTAGTTGGGATAAGACCACACTGAATAAAACTGCCTTATGATCAGACACACAGATATCCTTTGTCTCAAAGTTGTTAGGGCTGAGACCACTGTACAGAAGGCCTCAGTATGCTTCAAACGAAGTGCTTGTCAGATCATCAAACAGCGTTTGAAACCTCCTCTCCCCACACCTTTCCAATGTCAAAATTGGTGGGGCTGCACCTGATGACTTTCTTTCCAAACTTTCAAAACCGTTAACTCAATTAGTGTGCCCACTTCATGTAGCGGTTGGCCAGGTGTGTGGGGGTAAGAAACTAACAGGATTTTATCTTAAGTCCCAAAGCCATTATTCCCTATTTGTACAATTCATAGTTTCTCATCCCTTTCTATGACGTCAGGCTTTTCAACCTAACTTTGTGTGTCGCCATTCAGAACAGTTATAAACACTTTTGCCTTTAGACATGTTCAGATGACACTTTGCATGAACTTGTTCGTTTGAAGCATACCTTAAATTACCACGATCTACCTTTTGTGCTTTTTGCTTTTACACTACTGAGATACCTTCACATATACAGTATGTACAGTATATGTAGTATCAGGGATTTTACCTGTAATACTCAGGTGAAAGAATATTGAATCGTCAGCTGTATCGCAGACATATTCTCCAGAATCTTCGACTCCACAAGAAAGAATCTTCAGTCGCCGATACGGGCCTTCAATCTTGAGCTTGATGTTCTCACTCTCTTGCAGCTTTTGGCCATCTTTGTACCAGCTGACAAAACCGTTAGGACGAGATAATTCACAGCTCAGAATAATTTCCTCAGGGACGTGACGGTCAAGGTGGACATCCTCCTTGGGGTAGATTATCATCACCGGAGGTTCTTTGGACGAAGAATATATGAAATTGAAACATTGTCTGTACATTATTCTTCACATTTTAACACAGTTAAAGTGAATTTAAGTGATTTGTTTTTTAGTTTTTTAGTTTCATAAGCTATTTTATTACCTCGTATGTTAACCTTGAACATTAAAACGTTGTCTCCTGCCCGGCATGTGTATGTGCCTGTGTCGGACAGTTGGGCTGAATGTATTGTCAGATTCCTTTTGGTGCCCTCTGCTTGCATTGTGATATTATTTCTTGGTTGCATTTCAGTTCCATCTTTGTACCACTGGACAACACCATCAGCCCTTGATACTTCACATGACAGAACAAGCTGTTCTTGTTCCACAACACTTTTGAAAAGGTCCTCTTCTGGGATATCAGCAAATGTTACCGGTGGCGCTGCAGAAAACAATACACAGAAAGTAAGGTAGTTGTTGCACAAAAGTAGCATCATTGTTTATGTCCATGCATGCATGTAGCTGTAAGGTCAGATTTTCACAGCTTAGACATGCTGATCTCAAGCCTTGCTATCTAGATAACAACTACTCATAGGCATATTTATCAGTGTTAATTCAGCAAAATATATATTTTTTTTTAATTGAAGCAGTGCACTGATGTAATGCAATTACCATAGATGTGTTGGAAAAAGCTGTACTTCAGACACTAGCCTTAAATGTAAAGCATATGAAAAGCAATTAAATGTTTAATGAAATTAGGACATTTAGAAGGAAATCTGCTATGATGAATATGATGATGATCAGCTTTTGCTTCCTTCTTAGATATTAGAGGTCATGAAGGTGTATAAGACTCTACAATGACAACATCTTGCCAAGAAAAAGCTTAGCATATCACCTTTCACCTCCACATAGAAATCGTTGAAATCTGAATCATCATCAGTTTTACAACTGTACTCTCCAGAGCATGAAGAGGTGGCCGACTTCATAACCAATGTCCTCTTATTGCCCTCTGAATCGATGTTTATTCCCGATTTAGGCAAGAGTTTTATTCCATCCTCATACCAGCAGGTTTGGCTTGTGGGATCTGAAATCTCACACTGCAGTTTGATCGGGCTGTCTGCTTCAACAGACTTGCTCCTTTCAGCCTCTGGAACAGCTGAGAATCAAACCGGTGCTATAGGAATTTCAATTCATTGAACAGTAACCAGATAGTAATCAGATTTGCTATGCTATGTAACATACTTGGATTTACAGGCTAACGGCTGTAAAATGTAATATTTTGCTCCAGATTAGACAGATGGTGTAACAATTGTTTGGTATAATAATGTGTGTCACTTTGACATTGCTAGAGTCATGGACTCACATGCAATCAGTGAGCCAGCATAGTGGAACATCAGTTCAATTTCAAATGATTGTTTTTTACTATTGTACATGTACAGTATATTGTCCTTGACAACGACTCCCAAAACTCTCACATGACCATGTCAGAAATTGGGAGTCATGTAAGCCACTACTGTTATCACTGGACTGGGCACAACACAACACTGATTCATTATAACTTTATAAAGTTGTGACAAACCGTTGCCTATTTACACAGCCAGCAGACACAGAAAATTAAATATTCATTTGGAGTCGTGTTTGTGGCCCTACGTCCTTTTACCTCTGTTTGGGTCTTCACCGACTCCTGAGGGAAATAACTGGCTCTTTAGCTGCTAAATGCTCCACTATGTTCATCAGCTAGTTGCTAACTTTGTCTCTCGTTTGGTGCTGGGCAGGTAGCATGCAGTCTATTTATCAGAGCTTTTTGGCTGAAAACAACAGCCTGCTGTATCTGGAATAAGGGTTGATGAGGGCGGTGAGACTGAACCAAACAGTAAGGTTGCTGGCTGTAAAACCAAAACAATGTGCTGAAAAACACTATAACACTCGGTAGAGCTGAGGGGAACTGCAGAGTTGGGTGACTCTCTGGTTTGTTACTACGAGCAACCCCTTTAACAATACACATAGTAATTTGATCCACTGATTAGTGCAGGTTGAAGTTTTCACCAGGCTCAAAAAAAACAGTCAACCACCAGACCACTAGACCAGCCTAAGTTGGTCTAGTAGCCAAGTATTAATTAAAAGAAGTTAGTGATTCTGACATAGCTCAAAATAATTAGATCACCTGCAACATCCACCTTGAATTCTATATGGTCATCTGCGGCCTCACAGCTGTACACCCCAGAGTGTCTGACTTCTGCTTCTTTAATAACCAGCGCTCTCAGTTTTTCTTTTGTTTGGATTTCATATTCACTCTTTGAAAGTAGCTGTTGTCCATCCTTGTGCCAATAGACTTGAGCAGTTGGTTCTGAGACTTCACATTGCAGCTTAATTGGGCAGCCTGCTTCAACAAATGTGTTTCTTGCGACATCTGGGAGTGCTGAAAACCTCACAGGAGTAGCTGGAAGGGTATTATAAGATTTGCAGAGAACTGCTGTTAAACTGTCAGAACATCATTTTACAAATAGTTTTGTGTACATCAGATTTTTTGGTTTGGTTATTTTACCACATACAGCATTAGGATCTCTGTGTTTTCATACAGGGTTACAAAATACTCTAATACTATTAATTTAGAGTTTTGTTAAGAGCAATTGTGCAAAGAAGTGTACCGTTATGGGTAATTAAGAAACAGCTCAAATGTTCATCTCACCCCTGCAAACTCATTCATTAAAACTGAATACAAGAAAATCACCTTCGACGTCCACATGGAATGTCACAACATCATCAGCAAGGCTACAGCTGTAGAGGCCAGAATCAGAGACCTTGGCAGAATGAATCATTAATTTTCTCAGGCTGCCCTCTCTTTTCATATCAAGGCCAGTTTTGCAAAAAAGCTCCACCTCATCTTTAAACCAGGAAACCTGGGCAACGGGGTCTGAGACCTCACACTGGAGGATAACTGGACAACCAATTGCAATCATCTTGTATTTTTGTGACAGTGGCATTGGCATGATCTGTGGCAATCGGCCTAAGAGAAGGGAATAACAAGGGTTTTGGATAAGAGATTAATTTACTAACAGTGGACAAAACACACTGTCCAGCCAGTCATACCATTTTCTCATGAACATTCAAAACAAAACAACTCTTGTTCACCACTCACACTATAGAATAAGATGGATGTGGTATGTATGACAAGAAGATAGTAAGGATAGAAATAAATCACCTTTTACTTCCACTTTAAATGTGATGGTGTCATCTGATGTTGAACATTCATAGGTGCCACCACATATGTTTTCAGCTGAATGGATGAGTAGTGTCCTTGTTAGACCATCTGACTGTATTTCCATATTGTTTTGTGGTAGGAGTTTCATCCCATCCTTGTACCAGTCGACATGAGCAGAAGGATCATGAGAGAGTTCGCAGCTGAGGACAATGGGAGAGCCTTCTTGGACGGACTTGTTCCTGTCAGTCTCTTGAAGCGCTGAGAACTTCACAGGTAGGGCTAAACGTTTCAGATATTGCAAAAAGAGTGTCTTAATAAACTTCATAAATATAATTTCTTGGTAATTAAATATCCAACCTACTGTATTGTCAAAGAATTTCAAGACAAAACAACATAAAACCATACAACGACATGAACACAAGTGGTTTAACAAAGACAAAAAGTAACAAAAAAATTATTCAAAGGGCTAAAAGAGCAAGAAAGTTTATCCACAAATATTGTACACCGACATAACAAGCACAGACAAAAAGCACAGGAAGACAAGAAAGTGCCAAAGTGTTTGTTTATGGTAAAGGAGCCGTATTCAGTTAGTGTCTTTAATGAAAAACAACAAGACACATGAAAAGTTAGCTTTCTTAAGATATTGGACATGCATAACAAGAGGCTGCATTGTAGAGCTGCATGTTTAATAAGATATTTGGAGAGAAGATGTCCTGTATTATTTAATTTCACTTTTGTTAAAAAGTTAAAAATGGTCATCATGATTAGGTGTGAAAGGGAGTCTTTAAATTGACATAACATGACATGCGAAAATAAATTAACATAACAAATTAAGCTCTGCTTTTTTAACTTGTATCAATTAAATTGCAAAAATCATTATTTCAGAGGAAACCTGTTCCTTTACATTTAAAAAATTAGTTGACCAAATTAGGAAAGCAGAAAAACTAACCATTTTCTGTTAGGTGATTAGACAAACGTGACTTCATCACCTGCTCTTACAGTTAGTTGGCCATGCAAGACAGTGAAAGCGCTACAGAGTTTCAGAGCTTCACCTTTTACTTCCACAGCGAACTGGATGTCATCATCCTTTGACTCACAACGGTATATGCCAGTGTGAGCCCGCTCTGCTGATGGGACAACTAGACTCCTCAAATTTCCCTCTGACTGGATGTCTACTCCATTTTGAGGTAGGAGCTTTGTTCCATCCTTGTACCAACTGACTTGTCCGGTGGGGTCTGACAGCTCACATTGTAGAGCAATGGGACAGCCGGCCATGACCGCCTTTTTCTGGTCAACCTCAGATAAAGGTGAAAACTTCAGAAGCGGAGCTATGGGATTGAATGTAAAATAGAAGTGGTCAATAAGACAGGTACTATTTTTAACCAAATGAAGCAAAGCACAATCCTGAAACTTAAGCCTTCAGCAGCATATTCATCCATTAAAAAGACATGAAAATCGTTTATCCTAGCCAATAATTTTGAGTCAGTATTTATCAGAAAAGGTGTAGCTTATTATATATTATATTTTGTACAGTTAACAGACCTGGTAGACCTAATGTAAAAGTTACTAAAAATAACTGAAAGGGAAAATAGCACTTGAATGAATTTAGGTCTGACTGCGACCACAGTGGAAATTTAGTCAAATTAACTGAATTAATGAATTAATCTATGGATCCCGTGATTAAAATATGAAAGTTTTATGTACATAGTCTTGAGCCTTTTTTTCAGTAAATCTACATCTACATCTACACATTTTGGCATTGCTTAAGCACTTGTAAGATATTTCAGCCCAGAGAGTTTCCTTCCTTTCCAACACGAGGTTGGAAAGTTGGAGGCACTCCAGTAGCCAGTCATCAAAAATGAAAGAGACTGATGAAACACTGGCTGCTTGACATAACTTGTGTTACTTTTCTTTCGATGTGACTGCGAACACCTCAGGAAGTTAGGGTCAAAATAGCTCATCTGACTTTGCCAAAACTGCGTGCTTCTACTGCCTGTTCTGGCAGGGATTTTTTGCCATTCATGTGCCATTGCAAGCCAAGGTCTCATCGCATATTCAAGCTATCTGTTCTGCTAACCTCTGCTAAAGAATATGTTTTCTCCTTAAAGATTTCTTTTGAAAAACTTTAACATGTTCCCAGGATTTTCTGTCCATATTCGGAGCTAAATGGGCGTATACTACCGTACTGAATTTTGAGCACCTCAATATTTTAACCATGATAAAACAACAATTACTTTGTTAGCGTTTATCGACTACACCCATTCATCATCCTCTTCAGCACACTGGATATCAACATTAACAGCCTCTTCAGTGCTGTATTGGAAACCGTGTAAAGAATGTATGAACATTTAAAGAAATGCTCCAAGAAAACACTCTTAACTTCAAAGATTGCTCGGCATCAGGAAAAGGGTCTGGCTAGTTAGTCAGACATTTATCTTGTGTTTTTAACTCTGGCAATGTCTTAATTTTGCTTGTGTTCTATTTCTTGAAAGATCTACTGTACTTTAGGTTTATTTTATTCATCCAAAGTAATAAAATGAGAACTTACTTTTTATAAGCAAAGCAAAAGCATTTGGATGCACTTTACGCTGACAAAAATCTATTTGCAGAACAGATGAAATCAACTTTTGTCACCTTTAACATCCACATGAAACTGTACTGCATCATCTGTTGTCTTGCAGCTGTAAATCCCTGCATGAGACAGCATCGCTGACTGGAAAGCCAGTGTTCTTATGGAACCCTCTGCCAGCGTGTCTTGCCCAGATGCTTCACGTAGTTTTATTCCATCCTTGTACCAAGTAACTTGAGCGTTAGGATCTGATATCTCACATTGTAGCACTATGGGTTCACCAACTTCAACAGACTTGTTCCTCTCAGCCTCATAAAGTGTCGTAATTCTCACAGGCGGAGCTGGGGATTTTTGAGGTAACATCAAGAGAAAATTGCATCACTATTACTGACTACAACAAAAGTTTTGCTTTCAAACAACAGAAGAGCAAAATTTCACAAGATTAGTCATGCCAATAAATCTTAAGAGTTAAAAGAAGTCATAATAAAAGATGTGTCTTTATGTTATTAGTAATCTAACAAGAGGTATCTTTGGTTAGACCTAGTTATCTAGGCATTCAAGTTAGAATTTAAAGCTATGTATTTTCTCTTTTCCCTGTCTTTAATATTCCCCACAGACCGCCCAAGCTCAGAGTTTTACATTAACTGCTAAAGTAGTTTTAGTATGAACAAAATCAAGTAAATAAATGTAGAAATTGTCAAAATATCAAGGATTGCAAAAAGTAATCTCTTCATTTTCCACAATGTCAGCATTGTGCCCGTCCATTTTTTGTTTGATAATGCTAACCATTTAAATCACCTTCAACAGCCACCTTATTTGCAGTGACACTGTCACTCCAGTGACTGTCACATGTCCTTGATAGATAGATCTCTTCTGATTGGACAGTAGATGTCTGCTTGACATAATAAGGCTCTGCAAACTGGGTAGATGATCTTTGCCCAGAGTTAACTGTGCTGTCTACTTGGTCTTCTGTGGCCTTCATGGTGTGATGATGCCCTGGTTGGACTGTTGTGGCCTGCAGGGACTGACACAGCACCTCTGAATGGTTAGGTACTGCTGGTCCTGTGTGACAGAGGTCGTCCAATCTGACACATGCAGACTGCAAGTTGTACTGCTCCCCTGGTTGGACAGTTTCTGCCTCTTTAGAGTTATACAAGTCCAATGTTTGAAGAGATGCAGAGTTGGGTAAGTCACCAAGCTTCTCTGACTGGACAGTTGATGTCTGTAGGGGTCTGTTTAACTCCTCTGATTGGTCAGTTGCAGTCCATAAGGGGTTACAGGGCCCCTCTGAATGGACAGTTTCAGTTTGTAAGCAATCAAGAAGCTTCCCTGAGAGGACAGCTGGCATCTGTATGGAGCCGCAGAGCTCCTCTGATTGGACAATTGCAGTCTGTAAGGATTTCAAAGGCTCCTCTGACTGAACACTTGCAATATATAAGGATGTAAAGGGCTCCTCTGATTGGACAGTTGCAGTATGTGAGGATTTAAAGGGCTCCTCTGATTGGATAGTTGCAGTATGTGAAGAATTAAAGGGCTCCTCTGATTGGATAGTTGCAGTTTTTAAGGAGTTACAGGAGGTGTCTGAGTTGACTGTTGAAATCTGTAAGTGGTTAGTAAGGTGCTCTGACTGGGCAGTAAAAGTCTGTAGGGGGTTACCTAGCTCTGACTGGACAGTCAGCATCTGTATTGAGCCATGTAGCTCTTCTGATTGGACAGTTAGAGTCTTGTGAGTGGATTCCTCTGATTCAACAGTAGCAGTTTGTAGAAAATTACAAAACTCATCTGTCTGGACAGCTGTCTGCAGGGAACTATCAAGCTCCTCAGATGAGGCTTCTGCATGCTGTATATAGTAAATGAATTCCTCGCCTTGTGATTCTGTGGGCTGTTTAGTGTGATGGTGTGTGTCAGATTTCATTATTGTTGGCTTTACAGATTTACAGTAAACTGGAGATTGGACATTTATTGTTTGTTGATTGTTGGAGAGCTCCTTTGGCTGTTTAGTTGTAATCCAGTCAGTCATATATTCATTTGTTGACTGAGAAGTTGGCAAATGCCTGGAATGTTCTTCATTTGTCTGTGTATCTCCTCCCTTGCCACCGAAAATGCCAGAATTGCATTTTGAGGCCATGCAGTCAACGTCAACAGGATAAGCCTCTTCAGTGGACTTCTTCTTCTCTTGGTCAGAAGAGAGCCTTGGCGATGTAGCTATAAGCATTGTGATGTACACAGAGAAAGGTTTTCAGTGGTTGATGGTCTTAATACTTCTTCTCATAACAGAATTTTACATCAGTGTTGGTTAGCATGGAGTTATGGGATAATTCATTGCAAAGACAAACAAGAAGGTCGACCAGGTTTGGTCTAAAATTGAGCTCCTATATTTCCCCCTTCAACTGACCACTAATACTGATATACCATCAATCTGTACACTAACACCTTAAAAACCTAAAAAGTTCATGAATTTTCTTCTCTTTGATAAGAGTTTGTTGTCATTGCAACAGGGAGAGGTTCGGGACAGCAATGTGAATGAGAGGATCTGGTGATGAATAAGATTTAAGATGAACTTAAAGAGTTGTTAGCTGCTTGTTACAAGCAAAGATGGCTGTTAAAATGAAGAATTAAAAGACAACACATCATGTATGTTAGTATGAAGATCAGCTACTAAACACCCACATATTTGATTATGAGCCAAACACTGCAGGAAATGACATGAGAACAGGATTCAATATGACAAAAAGCAATTTTCTAAAGACAAAAAAAGATGCCTCAGATGATTGAGCTAACAGTAAAATACACCACTGTTGTTAGTGGCATGTATGTGCTGGGTTAACATGGATGACTGATGTTGAAATATATCAAATCACCTTTGACATCCACAGTGTATTGGGCAGATGCATCAGCTATCTCGCCAATCTCGTCACCATAGTGACACTGCTCTGCTGTTTGGACAAAGCCAAAGAGAAAACAATGAGCTGGGTGATAGCTTCACGTATGTAACGAAATACTTGATTCTTAATTGTGCATGTACTATGTGGAACACCACCTTTCATGTCAACATTTAACTGTGCATCACCAGACGTTTCACAGCCAAACCTCCCATCAACAGACAAGTCATGTGGCTGGAGGGGCAAGGCTTGGCTGCTGCTCTGTGATTCACAGTCAGCTTCCCTTTTTGGGTAGATCTGGGTTCCATCTTTGTACCAACAGGCTTTGGCAATGGGATCTGAAATCTCAAATTGTTGAACAATTGGACAGTGCGCTTCAGCAGACTCTGTCTTCTCAACATCAGGACCAAGCAGATGTGTCGGAGGTGGCACTACAGACAGTCATTGGGGGGATAATTTCAGTGTACATTACCGTAGATTTTTAGAAAAACTGACTTAAAAGAGATATTGTCAAAACTGTCACAAATATTAGCTCTGCACTGTGACAACAAATAAGAAGACAGACTAAAAGCTACATAAAGAGTTAGTCATGACTAATATATAACACATTTTTTTTTTTAAATCACCTTGATTTTTTACTATTAATTGGGCAACATCATCTGCTGTTGCACAATAGTATGCTCCCGAGTTTGAAGGATGAGTTGGTTCAATAACAAGGGTCTTCTTGATGCCTCCCATTTCAAAATCAGGCTCTCTATTAGAATCATGTTCTTTATCCCCCTGCCATGACACCTGGAAAGCAGGCTCTGAGGTTTCACATGTTGGTTCAGTTGGGCAGGTCGCTTCAAGTGACTGCATCTCCACCACCTCTGGTGAGGGCGACAACGGCAACGTTGGAGCTAAAGATGATGATTCATATTATAATTGCGGACTTAACAGTGCATGTTTACAAGGGGAACTAATCTGTTATATGACCAAATTCAAGGAGAAAAACTTTCTAAGGATTACATCGATATTTTCATTTTGTCAGTAGAGATTAATTTTTACCATGATTGAAGAAACAGTTACAACTTTACACAAAACACCACTTGAACAAAGACAGACAGATATGCATATTGTTAATGTTAGTTGCCCTCTAGTCTTCAGAAAGCTCTAGGACTTGCTCTAAGATTCAACAAATTTAAACAAAAATCACCTTTGATATCCACGGTGAAGTGGATAGTGTCATCAGAGGTTTCACAGCTGTATAGCCCTGAGTGCAAGAGCTCAGCAGATGGGATAATGAGTCTCCTCAACGTGCCATTACTCTGTATATCCCAACCATTCTGCGGGAAGAGCTTTACACCATCTTTATACCAGCAGACAGGCACAGTGGAGTCTGCAACCTCACATTCCAGCTCCAAAAGTTTGCCCGCTTCAAGTGACTTGGTTCTCTCAACGTCAAAGATAGTAGAGTACGTCACTGGTATAGCTAGCATTGGGAATTTAGGACAGCTAAATAAAATCAAGACTGTGGAAATGGACAGCTTGCAAAAATTTGACTGCAGAGCAGAAAATGAAAAGGGCTTTGGAGACTTTCAATTCAGGGCACAGCAGTCACAAAACATTATAACATTATAAATTATAAATAATATTTTCCTATGCGTTAACAGTTCTTTAAAGTTATGTGCATGAAACAGTCCTTCAAACCACATACAGTAGAAGCAGGGATTATTAGTGGCATCTAGAAAGAGGAGGTGGGATTACAATTTTAACGCACAAGATAAAAAGTGTAAAGTCACCTTTGATTTCCACTTGAAACTCCATGGTATCATCCTGTGTGGTGCATCTGTACACACCAGAGTGGGACAGCTCTGCAGACTGAACAACTAATGTCCTTGTGTTGCCCTCTGAGTGGATTTCTAATCCAGAGTTTGAAATGAGCTGCATTTCATCCTTGTACCAGCAAACGTGGGCCTCAGGATCCGACACCAAACACTGGAGTACAATAGGGTAGCCTGCTTCGATCGACTTGGTCCTCATTTCTTCAGGAATTGCTGAGAACTTCACAGGTGGAGCTATAGATATGTTTAGATCTTATGTCAACCTTAAATCAACCTCATGCCAGCCTTTAAGATTACTCAGCATAATCTATTTACTGACAACTAATTAGCTAACATGCTGTAAAAAAAGTCAAAGAATATGTGACAGCTTAGCTGCACTTTTAACGAGTGCTAAGAAGAAAGGCAACAGACAACATACAAAAGTGTCATCAGAGTTAGTTGCTTTGCTGAGGAGGAGCTTGTTAATGTTTCACATAGTTTAAGGTAAAACAAATCACCTTTGATGTCCACACTGAACGTGATGGTGTCACACTTTGTCTTGCAGCAGTATAACCCAGAGTGGAAAAATTCCGCTGAATGGACAATCAGTTTTCTTGCCACGCCGTCAGTTAGAATATCTACTCCAATTTGAGGATGGAGCTTTGACCCATCTTTGTACCAGTTCACCTGGGCAGAAGGATCTGAGAGCTCACATCGTAAAACAATGGGGTAGCCTGTTTGGATGGTTTTGTTCCTCTCAGCATCTGGAATTGCTGAAAACCTCACAGGTGGGGCTATGGATATTAGATATTTTAATGGATCATTAAGTTGTAAATGTAATATGTTCTGATAAGTAAGACTTCAAAAGAAGACTAAATGCATTTTTAAATAAAATGCAAAAATAAAAGATAAGAGGGGTAAAAAGTGACAGTAAAGATGGTTAGTCTCTGTGAAAGACACCAGTATTATAAGAAACTCACTCCACTCACCCTCTACTTCCACATTGAACCTGATGACGTCATCAATGGCATCACAGCAATACACTCCCGAATGTGAGAACTCTGCCGATTGGATGACAATTCTTCTCATGGTGCCCTCTGATTGGATATGAAGACCCTCCATTGTTTGTAATTCCATCCCATTCTTGTACCAGTGAACTGGAGCTGCAGGGTCCGACAGCTCACAGTAGAGAACAATGGGGTTTCCAATTTCTACAAATTTGTTTCGATCCATTTCTGACAGTGGTGAAAACTTGACAAGAGGAGCTGCAAATTTTAGAAAAACAATGAGAACTTTTGACATCATTGGATTAGGATAATGAACTGAAGGATACAGTGCGTTAGTGTCATCTTGCATTGTTGGTGCCAAACAATTTTTGCACATTTGTCTTACCACATTCCAGTTAAAACAAAATAAACAAACAAAAAACACAATCTTTGACCGACCGAGACACATACGCAAGCAAATTATGACAGTGACCCAAACGTACCTTGAATGTACATTGCTGCAGAATCCCGGATGCCATACGCAATAAATGTAATCTCAGCTCCATTGTCTGTATCACGTACTCCGCGAATGCGAAGAGATTGGTGTGTTCGTGACCGGCGCATGGAATAACGTTCATCCTCCTGAAGCTGAGTACCATTTAAGAACCATGTACCAATAACTGAAGCAGAGAGCTCAATAGAGAAGAGGGCATCTTGCCCCTCTGGCACCAAGGCATCCTGTAAGGGAGCTTGTATTCTGGCAACTGGAACTGGAAAAGAAAATCAGTTTATATATGATTTAGCAAGCAATGCCTCAACCATGCTGTGATTTAATCAATCAATGCAAATCACGGCATAATTGATTTAGCACATTTGTTTTAGTATAACTGAAATTACCCAAGTGAACAGCTCTAGGGAACTCAACATTGTTGCTCTTTCCGTATTTGTTTAAACTGCAAATGCGAAATCGATAATCGGCTTCACATGGTACGCTGTCACCAAGGATCTCCACAGAGGTTGCGGAGTCAGTGGTCAGGCACTGTAGCCACTCCTGTGAGCCAGTGCCCACTTCCTGTCGCTCAAGCACATATCCAGATGGAGGGTTCTTTCGTGAGTCCTGAGCAGGAACCCATGAGAGAAGAGCTGCATTAGCACGCTCTGTGTTGATCTGCACACTCACTGGACAACTGGGAGGACAATGTCTGGCCGCTGAAACAGGAAAAGCCCATCATGCATCAATGTCCCTTTGGATTGGAATAACTGATACATGCAATTTTTGTGCAAATATTGCATTTGGAATCCTATAATTTACAGATGAGGGACCTTACCTTTCACTCTTAGCTGAGAGGAAGTCTTGGATCTGCCTACAAGGAAAATCACAAGGCCAGAGTCTTGAGGCATTGTATTGACGAAAACCAGGATGTGAGTTCGACCAAAGGACTTAAGGATGGTCTGATGCGTTTCACGCAGCTCTACGCCATCTTTGTACCAGTGTATGTCCATTTCCTCTTTTTCTACCTCAACACAAAAGGCAGCATTTTCACCTTCCAATACATCCACTTTTCTTGGAAGTTTCCGCAAAATTGTCCCTGCAAGGAAACATTTTGACAGTGAGTGACTCCTTGGCACATTAGCAGGACAATGGTTTTGATTATCTAATGGACAACAAGTCCTACAAATGAAACAATAAAATATGCCATTTGTAACTGCCTGTCAGAACGACACATAAGTGTTTTCTGATCTGACACCCCAATCGTTAGGACAGCATCATTTGTCAGTGCCTTCCAAAATCGTTACAAATCAGCTTTGTAAAAATAATACTGTTTTCAGTCTGACACTGCTATGGTAAGGGTTTGGTTAGGCTTAGGCAATAAAACAACTTCATTAGGTATAGGGAACACTCATTTGGTTAAAATAAATAAAATTACTTAATTGTTAAGGTTAGGGTACCTTCATCATCAATTTTAAAGTGAACAGTGGGCTCCCATGTTGGTCCAACGTTTTGTTGACCCGTCCAACCACTCCCACCTCTTCCCTTTACAGACTTTGTGCCTCTATAACATGTCACACTATTTCTTCCTTTGTCCCCGGCATTCAAGAGTCATAATTCATTCGGCCACTACAAGGCTTTCTCACGTACACGTGTCATTTTGGGCATTTACTGAACAACAATACTATTTGTTGCTAGTTTGATGGAAGCTGTGTTTTCCAACTGGCACTGGTAGCAAAACCATTGATAAAAAGTACCACCACACAAAAACTGCTTTTTCAAATTACCTGACAAAAATTGAGACATCAGACTTGTTCACTGCTGTTAATTTTCAATCTACAAGGTTTTAACCTTGTCTCTCAAGTGCCAAACCGGCTCAAAGGAGGAGAGAAAAGTGAAATGGTATATTAAGACGGTAGTGCAAGTTTTTGGTCAGGCACGTGTTTCAAAATGATAGAAGGAAAACAGACAAATTAAGGGTAATGGCTGTCACAGTTTGAGTTAGATCAACTTTGGTGTTGATAATCCCAACCATAAATTAAACTGTCTCTTCTGAACTTTAAAATGTTTTTATTAAAAGGGTCCTGTTGTATCTAACAACCACATATTGGTTCCATAAAATTTTTATCAATTCCTCTCCACCCAGAACTATAGTAAAGATACCACACAGTCTGTATGTGAAACCATACTGTTACTTTATTGTGTGAATCAATTTGCACATCCTTTTGCATTTTTATCATGCTTTTCAAAGAAAGCTATTTTATTATTCCATCCTGATTTACCTTTCACAGCTACCTCTGCAATGCTTCTCCCCCCATCAGGCATCTCACAGAGGTAAATCCCATCATCATCAACTCCGATGTCACGGATAGTTAGTCGCCGTTTTGTTCCCCACTCCTCCATTCCATATTTGGCCCCTGGCTGCAGTCGTCTATCCTCCAGATACCATGTGATGGGAACAGAGTCCTCAGGAACTTCACACTCGAGAACAGCCAAGTCTCGTTCCCATACTTCTAGATCAATGAGAGGCTGCTTGAACCGCACAGGCGGCTCTGGAACCAGGGAGGAGAAAGAACACCAGTTTGATCAAGCCAACATGACATCTCAACTGATGTTGTTAAAAATCTAGCTTAAGCTGTTCATATTAACTTCTATCTATCAAATGGTAGTAGAGTTACTTGGTATACATAAACATAAATTCTTCAAGCAAGCCAACCCTGAGAAAACTCACACAACACATCATCTATGTCCTTGTAGTAAACACTGTAAATTGAAATATATTTGACAGTAAATTCCAGTGAAGGAAACAAGACGAGCAAAATCATGAGACAAGTGGCTCATTTAGTTGAGCAATGGAAAGGTCATTAACACCTTGGGGTGTTAGAAAGGAAATAAACTGTTTGTAACTGACACCATCAGACAGTACCAGACAGTTGTAAACAAAGGAATGTGGACTGTATTTAGTAGTCTGTGTGCAAAGCTCTTCATTTCCTTATCTTACTGATGTTTTAGTAAGATAAGGAAGTCCAATTAAACACACAAACAATGGATGAAATACACTCACCATCTACCATTTAAACATTTAAAATATACCCACTAGCCACCACTGACCATTAATCCTACCTCAATGTTCATTTCTTTCTCTCTGACTGATACGAGTTTGGACGTGAGAAATATGACCCCCTTACCAAAAGCTTGGGATGCACATTGATGCCCCCCTAGACCTTTCACAAGCTAAGTGACTTTGCAGACATCAAACTGCTGTTGGAATCCACCTCAAGCTGATGCACTTTGCCTGTTTAGATATCTCTTGGGTCGAATTTCAGATCATTAATGCATTTCATTAATCCTCCTGTGGACCCAGGATTGAATTGCTTTTAATGCAGCTGGTGCCAAATAATTTGATTACTGATTATATTTGAAGCTCACTGGCCTGCTACCCTGCCCTTTAATGAGTAAATTACCTGAAGTAGGCATTTGTGAGCAGCAACCTGCGTGATGCAATAAGCATTGTACAGTTTGTGCTGTTCTTTGCTTTGTAAAAGCATTGGTCACTTCTGTTACTAGCTTCTATCTTGAATAATGAGATAATAATCATTATTGTACCACTTAGGTATATACTTTTATTGTCTAACTGTTGTATACATGTTTGTAAGATTTATGTATATTAAAGCACATTAGTTCAGCATATCTGAAACAATATCATCGTGCAAAATAAACCGATTTTGATACCACCATAAAACTTTGAACATTTTTATTTTGCCCTCCTTGTCTGGCCCAACCCCAATAAATGATCTCAGAGTACCTCTTGGAAGAAATCTCCCTGACATCATCCTAGCATCAAATGGATAGAAATCTGATCCAAGAACACACCACACATTCACTTACTCCTTTACTGACTGCAAAAAGCATCACAGGCTGCAACAGTGTCTGTGTTTACTCTTGAAATTGTACCTAAATATCTTCACATTTTACAAAATTAAAACTTTGAAGCCACTGAAAATGATCTTGACTTACCCTTTACGGAGAGGTGTACGGCACTGAGGGTTTGCCCTGCAGTATTTGATGCAGCACAAACGTAAACTCCGTTGTCCTTCTGCTTACAGTACAGAACTTTAAGTGTGAAGTATCCTTCTCTGTCCTCATATAACAAATAACGCCTTCCAGACAGTATCAGCCTGCCGTCTTTCCTCCAAATTATTTCTGGTTTGGGTTTACCAGTCACAAAGCAGCGGAATTTGGCATGTTTACCCTCTGTCACTGCAAACATTTTCACTTTAGTTGACTTGGTCATGGTTTCGTCTTTGAGCCGGTTTGGCACTTGCCTTCCGCTCCTCTGTTTTCCCTGGTGGGCTTTCCAGTGGCCATTTGTGTAGCCATTACGATTTCCTTCTTCCTCATGTCCTGGGCCTGCATCAACGAGCAACACAGCTCCTGCCAACGCTTCCCCAAACTCATTCCTGGCTTTGCATGTATATACACCACCATCTGGTGCACGAGTCTTAAAGATCTTGAGCTGGAACCATCCACCGTCCTGGTAGCCCACACTGAAATGTGTGCTTTCAAATATTTCATTGAGTTTCCTGCCATCCTTTTCCCAGACGACCTCCGGTCGTGGGTTTCCCCAGAGCTTACAAGAGAAGACAGCATCTTCCCCACGACCGACGCGAGTGGAGAGAGGCTTGATGAGGAATCGTGGCTTATTTTCCTCTCGGAACTCTATCTCTTGTGCCTCACCTTCCACCTTCAGTGTGGCCGCTGCATATGTTTCACCAATGCTGTTCTTTGCTTTGCATATGTACTGGCCACTATCCTCTGTGGTCACAGCTGAAATGATGAGATTGTAAACATTTCCATCCTCAAAGACCCTGTATCGTCCTTGTGCGTCAATCTTTTCATTGTTTCGCTCCCAGATAACTGCAGGTCTTGGATCGCCACCAATTTGACACTTTAGGACTGCATCAGTTCCACTTTGTACCACCACAGGTCTTGGATAGGCCAAAAACCGTGGCGCACCACCAAACACATCCATTTTTGCTACTTTGTCAGCCTCAGTTCACCTTTAGCAGTCCATGAGAGTAATAAGTGGCAGTTATTCACCGGGGTAAGACGGTCCAACTTGTACTCTGCAAATTTCTAAAAAAGAAATAACAGACGGATTACTTTAATATCAAACAGCTTGTGTATTTGAGATATTATTTGCACATAAAAATAGTGAATTTGTAAGTTGTTATATGAAATAACTGTGTATGTTATAAGAGTATACTTTCAGGCTGTAATAAGGAAATGAACCCTTATGTTTTGGAATGCAAAATAAAACTTCTGTCATTCAAACACTCAGCCTCTGCCCCCTTTACGTGCATGTGTTTCAGCACAAACGGATGGTATGATTATTAGGGTTAATTGAATTAGATCTGTCTGCATGAGAGAAAAACACAGGCTAGCAGTGAGAGGGGGGACAGCCTAGTCCTACTGCAACAGCAGCCACAACACATAGCCAGTACAGCTGGTGCTGTATTTCAATGGGAAAGTGCTTAATATAGTACGCCCTAAATAAAGACCTGCGAGGGAGTGTGTGTCAGGTATCACAAAGAAGGCTCTGAAACCCGCGTGCTCACACAAAACACAGGCTGAAATCACGGTCTGCCCACCCAAGAGACCTTGCAGTCAAAATATGCTGAGCCTCCATCACGCCCTTTGTTGACAGCTCTGTTGGGGAATTCTCTCCTTAAATGTCACGGTTAAAACGCTTTGTCTGTCATATTCATAAATAAATATCAGTTAGGCGATCCTAGAAATTTTGTTTAAACTACAGTTTGTAATTTTCTCTCTCCCACTGAAAATTATGCTCCCCTACTGACCATTTGTGTCAAATGCCTAAAACTTGATGAACTTGAAAGAATATATTTATCAGTAAGCTTGGGATTGTTGTAACTTTTGGATGCAGGAAGGTTTCAGGTCTCGAAGAAGATAATCTTAGGATAGTGTTTTTGAAGCCACCTAGCTGGCCATCATAATATTACATATTATTTATTTTGAAGAATATATTTTACTGAAACATTTAATAACATTTAATAACAGTATTTTAATGATAATAATCATAATAAAATATTGTTGCTATTCAAATACAAAAAACCCAACCCATGGTCAAATACTGAAAAACTGAACAATACTGTCTTGTGTTCTTTCACACTTTTCAAAGTATTGTCAATCCTTATGTCAGACGCATGCCAACTAAAAAAGAAATCAAGCTTCTATATGATTATATTTTTTGCAGTTAACCATAAAAATGGTAGGTAAAAATTAATATTTAAATATTGATGTAACTTAAAACTTAACTGAATTTTGATGGAAAACTAATTCGTATAACAGTTGAACATATTATTTGATATAATTGGGTCTTTACATTCATTTTATAAGTTGTACAAAACATCTTTGTCACATGTTTTATTCCTGTCAAAATGTTTTATTTACACAGTTTGGACATTGCGTTGAAAGTGTCTATTCCCTCCGGAGGTTTAAAGAGAGGAGATTAACCCCTGTGTTTACTCGTCTGATTTAATTGGAATGACCTCTGCCCCTTGTGAATCTGTGCTGTGTACCCCTCACACGACCTACCTCACTTCAGTCGCGGGGAATGACCATCAACATACATTCCGCACTTGCAATCTCTCTTCGAGGTAAGAAGCAATGCAACCCGTCTCCTGAAGGCTGAGTAATGTCCCAAGTTGACTTCAGATTCAGACACATGCTCTCCTCAAAGGTCCCAAGTTCTATTCCAGTACATCTATGTAGACGTTTGTCCAGTAGGAGGGATAGAAAACAGAACTGCAGTATCCACACCAGCTTCCCATTTAACAACTTCAGAGTGGTCCCCCAATCTCTGTGTCGTTCAGGCCTTAGGCACCCCAAGTGTCATTGTTCGTGGAATACCGTTAAATGCTTTTGCAGCTGCTGCTGTCCCCTAAAAATACTGGCTGCCTCAATGACAGCAGTGAAGATAAGTTGGGCACTTCCATTCACTTGCCAGCAGGGGCTAAAGATAGTTCAGGTGGCCAGTGCAGGGCAGACTGCTTAGCTTACTTGAGGCTTTGCAATACAAATCTAAGGAGAAGAGCAAGTTTCTGGTCTCAAAATATTTTAAAGCTCACCTTCATTAAATCTCCAAAATTTGTTTAATTCACAAGATACCGTCTGTCATCTTTCACAGTAGAGTATTACAGTGTGCTGACAGTAAGAAAGCAAGTAACAAGTAGAAGGAATTGTAAATTAGTTAAACATGGCTCAGAAAGTTCCACCTTGTTGCATTCTTATTAGGTTGGTAAAAATTAACAGATATAATATCTAAGAACAAAAAGCAAAAATAAATAAATTGATGTTGTTTTATGGTTCTTTAACACCATGAACTTCAACATGTCTATATTTACCAGCATGTAGAATTCTGAAAACAGTCAAGCCTCTGATAATTTACAAATAACAAGAGATAGAAGAGGAGGAAACCTTTGGTTACGCCCAGGCTTGGAGCAGCGATTTTAAAAGTCTGGGAGTTGTAAGGGTGGGCAGTGACCACCGCAAGCCCTGCCACCTTTGGCCTCCATTCCAGTATCCACATATACAAATAATAGCTCAAAATGTATATTGTAGCACCACACCCTTCACCCACTACTACATACTATATTCACCAGCATTCAACATCCCATAGTATTAAGCAATGACTTTAGACTGTTTATGTTGGTTAAAAAACAAACTTTACACAGTTAGTTACTATTCAGAACACATTACATTACATTCATCCCCTTCCTGTCCAGTGAATGAGTGAAAAACATGTACCTCCAAATTTGCAGATTTTGAAAGTGAATGTTTGTAAAACTAAGTGTTCCTTTATGGGTTGAAATTCTTCTACTTTTTAAAGAAAATAAACAATTTTAAAACCGCTTGGATAAGCTGGAAAATGCATCACAAAGCTACACACACATGCTAATCTTATAGAGCATGATGCATTAATGTAGATTAAACTACCGAACAGTATATAAATTAGTTCAAATTAGCTCAACCTTAAAAATCTACAGCAGTAAAATGCAACATACACATTAATGCAGCAGCAGATATAATAGGAAAACACTGACAGTGAACATTTTACTGCACTATGAGTACTTTTACTTTAAGCACTTTTACTACATTTTGCTGATGATACAATTTATATACTTCTACTGGGCATGTAGAGGTTGCTAAAAAAAATAACCCTACAGAAGCCTGAACTATTAGATGAAGGAAACTGTTATGCCTGGGGAAACCATTATCGCTAGGGCACACTTTAAAGCAACCTTTCAATTGCGTACGATGCATCTCCTCCAGCTGGCAGAACTGCAGAATGTAGTCTTTTGCCGAAGCCATGAAGAATAGTTGTAAATGCAGATTTTAGGCTCTTATTTGGGGTTGTGGGTTAAAGAGCAAACAACCACACAGCAAGTAATGGAACTAACGTTAGCTAGGTTATGGGTTAGCAAACTGTCGCTACAGTTGCTGCTAAGCTAACAGCCAGAGAGGACGAGACGTTTCCCAGAGCCAGCACAGCAGCTCCAGACAGCGATACTCACAACTCTCCTGCTGCTGTAGCTAACATCACAACAGCAGCATATCTTGGCAAACTAGAAAGTAAGCTGAATGTCCGTGGGCAAGTCATTTAACGTTACCTGACACACAAATCATGACGCACACAATGAACAGACCGTGAGGAGATATTCACTGAATTTGACACTTAAAAATACTTAATGTTTGGGAGTCTTAATGGCTGGATACAGTAAAGTTCTGCATGTGTTGGCAAGTATAATGGATGTGCTTGTCCTTACTAACTGTTTAACTGGCTTTGAAATACCTGTACCAGTGCACTTGCTTCAGTTTGAATAGGTGTGCAGTTAGCATCTGTGTTGTCTGTCAGTTTCACTTGTAAGCAGTGGTGGAAGAAGTATTCAAATAATTTACTTAAGTAAGTAAGTAAGTTAATCATATGTTTTGTACTGTATGTAAAATGTTAGTCTGTAAAGTATCTAGTGATGTAACTGCAGCTGTTAAATAAATGTAAAGGATTAAAAAGTACAATATTTTCCTTTGAAATGTATTGGAGTAGAAGTATAAAGTGGCAGAAAATGTGCCTCAAATTTGTACTTAAGTACAGTACTTGAGTAAATGTACTAACTTGCAAGTCAGTATCTATGCTGTGCAACCGAAGTGAATCATTTAACAAAAATGGTAAACCTTAGTAACACAATGTGGAAAATCTTAAAGCTTAATGAAATGGCAATAGCTTATCTTTTGTTTTATTTCTGTCATGGGTGATCTTGGAAGGTTAGTACTGTAGCTATGCTAGATTCCATCTTTTCCTCGTTGGTGTCATATATTTTAGGCGTCGTAACATAATTATTTTCCTCTTCACTAAACCGCAGTCAAGTTAGTAAACCACTGAGTTTTAATTCAACCAATGAGATTATTTACAGTATGTACTTTATACATGTATGGGTCATACAACTACAACTCCCAAAATCCTCCATCCAGTATCAGTATTTTTTTTTTTGATTGGCGCCAATCGGCAGTATTTGATCCTATGCCTTGTGGTAATGAGGGGATTGGCCATCACGTGTGCCTGGGTTTTTCAGTGTGTGAGGCTGTTGTGTAATTGTGAGACCTGGTCTCAGCATGGGCTGCAGTGTCCCTTCAGCTGTTTCGTGGCTCCACAGCCCCACACTCCCTCCTCCCTGATTTCAGCTGTTGAAAGTAATCTGATATAACTCAGACCCCTGTAGCTGGTTATGAAATGCTTTGTGCCTATGACTGAGTAACAACTTAAAGGGTTATTTTGTTGTCAGAACTCACATATACTGAACTGAAAACAAAATTCAAGTATGTATTGTATCTGTGTGTTGTATCAGATCCATGTAAAAGTGTTTTTAAATATATGTTGGCTATCATAGGCTACTAAGAGCGTAAAAGTGTTTGGGTTTACCACATCAAGAAAAACTGTCAAGTAATGTTTTCATACTTCGCTGCATCTATTTTCTTCAAACAGGCTGAAATAAATTCCAAATGATTTGCAAATATTATTAAATGTCTTCTCTATCCCAAATCTGTTTCTTCAGAACAGAAAACAATTTCATCAATGGCAGATGTTGGTGCAGATTTCAAAATGTCCCATCATTCTGAGGCTTTCACTTCAACACAAATAAACACTGACATATTTTTAATGGTGTTTGCTTTTTTTATTTAAATGCCTCATTAGTCATGGATGTTAAGAATGTTTTTTGGCCTTAGCGTGTATATTTTCTCTACAGAACTTGGAATTTGAATTAAAACTGTTTACAGTAGAAACATTTGTCATTCTCTGACACCCATTTATTAAAATGTTTTCATTGATAAACACAATGATCACAATCTCTCTGTGTTTATTAATGAAAACATCAGCATTGCAAGCTGGGTTGAAATTATGATGGAAATAAACTTGGGTCAAGCTGTCACCTATCACAAGACCAGTAAATCATTAGACTAGAAAAGGGTGTGAAGCTTTTAAATCTGAACAGTGCTGACAGGATCAGCAGAGCAACCACCTGGTTACAAACACTGTTTCGTCAACAGGGACTGTCAAGAAAATACAGTTTCAGGATCTGGACAGTGGGTTACTCTGAACCATTTATCACTACAGTCTATTGTAGCTAGTGACCTGATATGGAAGGAACACAAGTGTGTCAAGGGTGTTGTACGTATTGATTACTGAGTATGAGACACACCTGTGTCAGGTGACTTGGTATATACAGTAAAGTGTGTCACTCACTCTGTGCAGTGTAAAGGGCGGTTAGCAGGACTGAAATGTTGCTGTGAATAAATAATCCTCTGAAGAACCATTACTTCAAATGTTGTGCCCATGCACAATGTGTTGTATTGGATAAATGACAAATGACAAGATTACAAGCCATTTATTTGAATGCTGAAATAAATGCATGGAAGGACAGAGGCACCATCAAATCTTGGTGCTTATCTTTTTAGGGTAAATTGCAAACACATCTCTATGCTTCAAACTCCTTTTTAAGTTCAACTCAAAATGACTTATTCTGTTTTGCATTTGTAAGGCCACGTCGACCATCAATATAATATAGAACCTGCATATGTGACACTTGTGTATTTAATATGTAATATATGTGAATCTTATGTAAACTGTTTTGGCAACAACATGTTTTTGTTCATGCCAATAAACTTATTTGAATTGTGTGTGTGTGTGTGTGTGTGTGTGTGTGTGTGTATATATATATATATATATATATATAATTATATATATATATAAATAAATTATATATATCTATAAACAACAGGTGGTGTTACCCTAATTCCCTTTTACAGCTGAAGTTTGAAGTTTTAGGCTTTTTTTTAGTTTTCATTGAGCAGCTATTATTAGTTATTATATTTGAGCACTATACCTTCGAACAGAGTTGACAATGAATCTGTTACTAGCATTAGGACTCACAACTCTATCAACTCTATCACAGCATTAGGGCTGTGATAGAGTTGAGATTGTATAATAAAGCATTTTGAACAGATTAAAATAATTTTCTATTCAAAAATTATGAATGATTTATAAATGAATAAATATACAAGTTGTAATTTTACTTTTGAAACCCTGTGATCACGTACTGTAGACAGTCTTCCATTGTTGCACCCAGTACTAAAAAAAAGGACAAAACAATTAGCATGACTACAGCTGGGACACATTGCTCATGTCAGGTGATAATAAATGAAGTTGTGTTTTCATTACAGAGCTGCAGTATGCACTATATGTTACTCTTTGTGGAAAGAGTCCTGCCCTGCTCTCTGTAAGGTTACATAGCATTTAACAGACAAATTTGACTTTCCTTTCCCTGACACTGGAATGTGCGCAAAGCAGACATTCACAGAGCTGTGGACGTGTTCAGACAGTAACCTGGAGGCTTACGGATAGAGCGACTAATCCAGCAGAGTCTAATACATTGTGCAGAGGACTGAACCCACTGCCTTTTCCTGTGATAACAAAACTCACCTTATATACTCAAAGAAGTCATAAAGAAGCTAGTAGTACCTGGTACACGTAAAAGAAGTACCATTAAATTGATGAATTCACATGTTTTATTAATGTTCTAAAACTTTTCAATCATAACTGAAAAAACCAAGACATGCATCAGTACATGTGTGTACTTCTACCTGGAGCTGCTGCACTGACACACATCAGCAAATGGATAGTTTTCTCTCTCGTTTGTGGCAATGGAGACAAAAACAAATCTGACATTAAAGGTGGGGTCTTTTTGTCAAATTCAACGAATATCTCCTCACCGTCAGCTACCTGTCTGTTCAGTGTGTACGCTAAAAAACCCCCACCGGTGTTCGTACACAGCCCTGGCTCTGAAAATGGGAGACAAACAAAGTGTCTCGGCCCGAGCAACACAACGCTAATCCAGCCATGATTTGTGTGTCAGGTAACGTTAAATGACTTGCCCACGGACATTCAGCTTACTTTCTAGCTTGCCAAGATATGCTGCTGTTGTGATGTTAGCTACAGCAGCAGGAGAGTTGTGAGTATCGCTGTCTGGAGCTGCTGTGCTGGCTCTGGGAAACGTCTCGTCCTCTCTGGCTGTTAGCTTAGCAGCAACTGTAGCGACAGTTTGCTAACCCACAACCTCGCTAACGTTAGTTCCATTACTTGCTGTGTGGTTGTTCGCTCTATGTCATGGTATTTGTCATGGTGTTGGATTTCTCCAGAATCGCATACCTCACCTTTAATATATTTCAGTGCTTATATTTAGCAGCTTTTTTGTTTTTTGGACAAAAAAAACATCAATTTAAAAAACAAACCTTTTCAGGAATGTAACAATAAATAAATAAAAAGTTTTGAAGTTTTTACATCGCTATTGCTGTCGTCGTTTATGCAGTGCAATGAGCCCTACACAGATGTGAACAAGACTGTGTTCGCATCGAACACAGAGACACAAAATGAAAATGAATGAAAAGAAAAAACAGCATGTCACATATTAAAATCAACAACCAAACACAATCCACAGCGTACACTGTGGGCTCACAGCAGCAGTGCAATGATGAGCTCTGCTGAACAGGACCAGATCTAATGTTTCCTCTGCAGACCTTGAAAAGAACACCAACTTCGTCCTCTGGTGGTCACCTTGTGCAAGTGCGACATGCCACAACTCAGCTCTTATCCTTGCTTTAAAAGGCAAATACCAAGACTGGTTAAATTTCAGTTTTTAAGATGATTTAAGTGTTTCATTTGTTCATTCACAGTACTTTAGTGGCTCAGTGAGGTATTAAACTACGTGCTGTAGGTTTCATTTTATACTGATCTTGCATGTCAAGCTTAGCCAATGTGATCATACAGTTATTTTTTTTTTATTCAGAATCAGAATCAGAAATACTTTATTGATCCCTGAGGAGAAACTCTTTCATTACAGCTGCTCACTGTCACATCAGTGCACACTTGAGAATAATAGGAACAGAAGTTTTAAGCAAATCAAAATATAATACACTATAATACAGGTAAGATAAATTAAGTACAAAGTGGATATTGGTATAAATGCTAAAATAAGTTTAAGTACCAAGTAGATTTAGAGGTTGATAAGTATGTACGGTATAATACAATGTAATAATATAAGTAATAAGTAATAGTGCAATAATGAGTACTGTCAAGTTAAGTGTAGCTTATAGGATATTGCACAGTAGTAATAGCAGTATGAATAAATATCAATAAATTAAACTGAAAACAGAATATTGCACAGCAGTATTAACACAGAATATTGCACAATTATGTCAAGTATTGCAGTGATGTTAATGATCAATGTCCAGTTTAGGACTTAGGGTCATACAGACTATCACTTAGAGGGAGGAGTTAAAGAGTTTGATGGCCACAGGCAGGAATGACTTTGGCCCTTCCTGTAAAGAGCCAGAGTGTTCTTAGCCCAGTCCAGTTTATTGTCCAAGTGTCCTCCCAGGTACTTGTAATCCTCTACCATGTCCACACTGTCCCCCTGGATGGAAACCGGGGTCACTGGTGCCTTGGCCCTTCCTATGTCTACAACCAGCTCCTTTGACTTTGTCGCATTGAGCTGCAGATGGTTCTGCTCACACCATGAAACAAAGTTCCCCACCACAGCAGAGTCATCAGAAAACTTCTGAAGGTGGCAGGACTCTGTGTGGTGGCTGATGTCCGGGGTGTAGATGGTGAAGAGGAAGGGAGAGAGGACAGTCCCCTGAGGGGCCCCAGTGTTGCTGAGCACGCTGTCCGACACACAGTGCTGCAGGCGCACGTGCTGTGGTCTGCCAGTCAACTCTTAAATGGAATAAATCATTCAGGAAGAAAAAAATCGAGGAATAAAATGTTATTTCTTTTTACATTGCCAAAATGAGCCTGTCTTCCTCTTGGAGGTCTCACCTTTCTCTTACCTCTGAGCAGGATAAACCAAAGCAAATAAGCCTTCACTTAAACTAAGTGCGGTCGTTAACTTGTCAAGTCCGTTCTTGTGACAGTGTACACAGGAATGAACGAAGAGTATCCGGCGGAAAACGTAGCTTTCCACAGCTCGCGTTGTAGTTTTTCACCTCTTCTCACCCACCCCAGCTCCTGTCAGCAGAGGGGACACCCTTGGGTTTGTCAGGTTCATCTCAGGAGACACAAGCGGTGCTAAAGCTCTTTGCTCTCTCTCTGCGATGTTAAAATGCGAGAACAAGGGGAGAAAGGGAAGGGTTCTGCATCCAGAAATAAATAACACAAATGTAAATATTTGTAAAAGCATTACACAAAATATTAAAGCACACATGCATTAGTATTGTTGTTGCTGTAGGTAAGTATGTTTTTGGATGACACGGGTCCCTGGTCATACAAACGATTCTGACTCGAAAATGAGTGGAATTTGTTCCCTTCTAGGACCTGGCGGACGTCCCTGACGTGAACCCCTGCAGGCCACCTCTCCCCCTCTCCCCCTCTCCCCCTCTCCACAGTCCCTTCTCTGTTTCTAGCAAAGCGCTGCGTCCCCATCAGCTGTTGCAGCAGCGCGCAGCAGCGGTGCTGGACCAAGGAAGCTGTGAGCTCTTTTTCCACCCCGTTACCCCCGAATAGTCCATGTAGCTTTCCCTCTCGGTATCAGCGAAAGAAGAGATGAAGATGAGGTGCTTTTTTTTTTGCGTTTTTATTAGAACTTTTAGTAGTAGTTTTTAGTAAAGTAGCGATAAAGTTGTAAATGTGATTGCTTGCTACCTCTGCAGGTGTTCCTCATGGCTGGAGCGCCTTCTCTGCTGCGTCCTTATTCTCGCCAGCCCAGCTGCATCGCAATGGCCAGGTAAGAACTGATACTGAAAACATGAATGTAACGGCTCGGATGGCATGCTTTACCTCAGTGTACTTTCTTTAGTAACCTTTGCAACATTCACAACGTCTTGTAGCGCCCCAGTTTGCCTTGTTGATAGCCTTTGGCATACATCTTCCAATACACTCAAGTTTCCTTCACAATAAAAGTTTAAAATAGTAAAATACTGGCTTATATTGACAAATATACTTTTGGGAAAGCTGCTGGAATTTATCTGCCCAATTTAGCACCAATCTTAGTGGAGTAATGAGCAGTTTGATTTGTTGAGTAGCCTTTATAAGTAAGTGAGGCTTCAGATTGTTAAAGCTTCAGCTAAGTAAGTAATAAGTACTTGGACTAAACTTGAGAAAGCTGCAGCAACACTTAGTCTTAGGACGATGCTTAACTGCTGCTGTATGCCGAGCATGATGCTTGTTCATTGCTATCTTTTCTTTGGCTTGGACTGCATTTGTCTCCTGCGTATTCTTTGCTCTTTTAACAAGATTCTGCAGCACCACTAACTCACTGCCTAGCATGGCTGCTACAAAGCTGATGCCACATTGTGATGGTTCAGTGATAAAACATAGCAGATTGTCCATTCCTACAAGGTCAAAGTGGCTTTGGGACTGTTTACGGGTTTTCTGAAGTCCAAAGTCTGCAGTGCTCAGAAACCTACATTCCTTCTTTGTTTGTCCTGTGTCTGACCAGAGACTGTTGACTGTAGTGGCTGCATCTAAGAACTGAAAGATGCTTTTCCCCCTTTACTCCTGTGTTGCTTAACTTATATCTGTCCAGCTGTTATAACGTCAGTACATTTGAACAAAGATGATTTTACACACACAGTGCTAATGGTGTTAAAGGGCTATATGAGCCACTGAATGAAAGAACTCTCTTCTGCTGCTGAATAATTGATCTTTGAACCTCACTATTGCCATTCATTTAATTTAGTAAACGTTCAGCTGGAGCTGAACTGTGTAGCTGTCAGACGATAGGGAGAGGAAACTGAGAGGACATCAATTAATATTTGATTGACTGTGATCACCACCAGCTAGATGTGGTATTTTAGGGGCTTTGGGAGAAGACATACTTCACAGATTGACTGTACCCCTTCTAGTGTATTGTCTTTTGTAACTAACCCAATCCATGTAGTACTCCGAGCAGGTTTGATCAAACATTGTTTGCATTTTGCCATTCATCTGGTCCTCCATTTTTGTTCTCTTTTATATATTAACATGCCGGATCTTGATTATCTTTAACTTCAGTGGAGATCAGAACAGGTAAAAAAACTTTAAAAGGGTAAAACATGTTGCAAGTAACACTCAAACAATGTGACATTTTCACAGGAATGCTGTCCTGTCTGTGTGTGTCCAGGCTCAAACAGCCGGCCACTCTGTCTCAAGAGCAGTGCCTTTGACTGGCTGCGACATGGTTGAATTAGGTCTGATTCATTCCCAGTCCCTGGCTGGGTCAGGAATCCCTATTGTCATGTGATCTTTGACATGCACCCAGCGTGGTTTTCCCTGAGGGGAGCAGGACGAGGCGGGGGAGGGGAGCGGCTGTAGGGGGACACCCCACTGTGCCATTTAATGGCTGAATTAGATGCCACATTAAAAATCACAGCTGGCTTTTCAGTGCAGGGACACGATGACAGGCCCAGTGTGCTGGGAAAGGAAGCAAAACATTTTTAAATCCATATATCACTGTATTTGCTCCAAAGCATATAGAATAGCCTTTATTTGAGTATGGAATCTATTTTTTAACTAAGATTAGTTGCAAGCTTTTTGATTGACAGTGCTCCTATTTGAGGTGATTCTGCAACTTCCATCTGATTATCTTGAGCCCAAGCTGGTGATACTCCTGCTGTAATACTATATGATGGGATAGTAGGTCTGAAGCAGAGGACTGTTTGACAAACATGTGTTCACTCATCACATATATTTGCAGCATTTGCAGGAAAACATCTGCTTCCATACCTCAGGTGGCTCCCGAGAATGATCATTCAAACATTCCTGTTTTTTCTCGTTTACTCTCCGCGGCTGCAAAAATCAGTTTTGCTCTTTAGCAACATTTGAAGTTTGATTTCTTGGATTATTGAAATATTTTACATATTTGCATTTTTTTTTCTGGTTTTAACTACAAAATTTCCGTTTGCTCTGTGAATGGATTGTTTAACGCTTTAACAGTGGTGACCATTGTGGTTTTCAATAGAAGTTACTTAAGGCAAGACACTTGAATGATTATCAGTGTAAGTAGTCTTAATTATTTGGAGTCTTCCTATCACATTTTGCCTTTAGTAGATAGTCGAGAGACAGACTGGAAATTCTGGGACAGATAGAGAGGGAAGGGAGGGTCCTTGACTGAGTT
Source organism: Siniperca chuatsi (assembly GCF_020085105.1). Lineage (NCBI taxonomy): Eukaryota > Metazoa > Chordata > Actinopteri > Centrarchiformes > Sinipercidae > Siniperca > Siniperca chuatsi. Next base: position 5,596,160 of record NC_058053.1, on the reverse strand, counting down.
CAAACCTGACACATTGTGGTGACATGTACATTATGGATTCCCCACCTGTGCCTTATTCTTTTTAGTGATAGCCCAGGTGGTAGCCAATGAATAGAAGCATTTTAAGGAAGCATGACATAGTATATCCAATAACCACAAAGCTAATTCAGCTCTACATTGTGTGAGCTTGAGAGAGCTGGAAGATAAGTGAAGAGCAGGCAGTTAAGTTTTCAAGATAAAAGTGCAAAATCAGTTTCTTCTAGGAAAAAAAAACAGTTTAGTTTCAGGATATAAAGAATTACAAAATGTACCAAAGTACAAATCATCAAATGTACTTTGATTCACCACAGGTTCAGCAAATCGTAAAATACATGTGATTCTGAAAAATCACAGAAACACAGGTTCTTAATTGGAATTCCTAAAAAGACACAAATGTCGTAAACTCCCGACCACAGACAGTAATGATCCAGAGAGTATGTCTTCTAATTTGTAAAAGCCCACCCCTTCAAGAATAAAAGTCAGGTGTTCTGTGGTGAACGACTATTAGATCGGCCTCTGTTAGAATCATTGTAACTCTCAAATGAAATAAATGGACCGACTGTGCACCGATTCTGTTGACTCAGTGAACCTTGTGATGTATAATCCCTGGATTTTCTAGCCAGTAAACCTACTTATTCATGATCGACATCTCTGGAGGTGCCTCATATCAAGGCTTGGAAGTTTCATCTAACATTGTTTTGTTACTGTATATTGTGTCAGCCACCGGCATTTCAAAGGTCCTTAAACCTCTGTTTGGACGACGGTTTATATCTTTCAGTGTGGAGATAGCTTGGTTTGTGACTTTCAGTGTTGGCTTACGTGTGCGAGGCTGTGGGTGGGGGTCATCCAAAATGTCAAGTAGATGTCTGTACCACCCTTTCTGGCTCCTTTTTTTCTGCATTTTCAAGGGATTGACATGACCTTCATGCATTTATGCTCTTACTCGTGCCAGTATGGCAACTGTCACTCACCAAGGTACAAGTTCTCTGCTGAAAATTTGAGACGGAAATTTCAGATGCGTGAGAATGGACTGAACACAGCTTTTAAAATCCCATTTGATGCTTTTCTTTAAAAACACTTGAGACTCTTTATGTAGCTGTTTTTTTTGTTTCATACAGACTGTCACAACAATGTTTATAAGGCCATTTCTGTCCGCCTCTTAAAAACTCATACAGCGTAGCAGGACCACACTCTAACGCAGCACAGCTGTCAAAGACCAGGACAAAAAAGTGACTCTATATGAGAAACACACTTTCTAAGGAGAATGAAAAGGAAATCTAGATGTAGTGTAGTTTACTTTAATGTGGATGTGTTTTTGTAAGAAAACCACGGTGGTCACATCCTGCTTTGATTACTTAATTCAGCCCATCTGGATCCTGTGGTGAATCTGAAGAGTTGTATATCTGTACTGGACATTGAAAAACATGGCCCAGTTTGAGGATCCCCCCTGCGTCACCAGGCACTCTGTTTGAATCATGGGGGTATGTACACATCGGAAACATAAACGAGATGTGAGTGTCACTTTGTTTTTCATATTGTTTTTCATGATTTCTATCTACCAATTAAATATTGCGTATTTCCTAAAACTCTGGTGCGTTTAGACCTGACATTCTTTAGAATTTACCAAAGATTATCATTGGACCACCCAACCACACACGCACACACACACACACACACACACACACACACACACACACAGTCACTGACATAATGCTTTTCCTAGCTCCTTACCCTGACCTTAACCGTCACAACTAAATGCCTAACTTTAACCCTTACCCTAACCTTAACCTAATTGTAACCTGAAGCCTAAAACCAAGTCTTAACCCTCAAAAAGCAGACTCTACCCCCATGGGTTAGTGTGCATTCAGGTTAAAGTCCCCACCAGGATATAAGAACATGAAACACACACACCATCACCTAAAATATTGTGGAAAGCTTATGCACAACCCAGATACACGTAGCTGGATGTTTCAGGTTTGACCTGCATGTAACAATGGAGTATGATCTGTGACAAAACTTAAACCAGCTGCCTGTTGCCTTTGCATTTAAACTTCACTTAAAAAGAGAGCTACACCCATTTGAGTCTGCTTGCTGTATTAATTTGAAATGCATCAGTTTGACTGATGCACAGCATGAATAATTGAAAACGATGAGTATGCCTGTTTGTTATTACCACATGACCTGATAAGAACTTTTCATGATTACTGTTTGTTTTGTTGTAATTCTGAAGGTGAGGTGTATATTTCTGTTGTATGTAGTGCATTTAGCCCAATTTTTGAGCTTTGCAAGTGTTTGCATCAGAAAAGGAACTGAATGTTAGCTGACGCTGTGGATCGTATTTTACAGAAATCAAACAAAAACTGACCACAGTCAAAAGAGTGACATGAATTAGAAATCTGATATTGTGATCCAGTAAATCTGATATGGATTATGTAGACAACATAGTTTTGTTAGCATTGCCATGTGTAAAGAAATGCACTTGCAGGGCTTTGCTCAGTATTTGTTCTGTATTTGCAATTCCCTATCATCTTGCTTTTCGGGGCAGAGCATCCTTTTGAATGTTGCTGACAGCTGTTATTTGTATTTTTATGTGCTCCCACCATTCAGTGTTTCAGGTGCGCTCGGCTGTTCTCTAATGCTGCCCCTGATGTCAAAATGCTGGGTTGACAGCGGCAAAATACAGAGGGACACTATAATTACTGCTTATGTTCCAAGAGAAGAGGATTTGTAGGGCCACTTGCTCTGTACACCCAACTATCTCCAGCACTAATGGCACACTGAGTGCCCTCTTTCCTGTTTGCGGTGAAACCCCCACTTATTTGCTTGTCTTTCTCAGCCGTAATCGAGGTAACAGTTAATGGAAGGCGTGAAGCCTAGTTCTGCAAATAACAGGACCCTGCAGTATATTAAGGTTTTGTTTTAAAGATCTGAACATAGAGCAAGATGGAAAAGCTTTTTTACCAACACTTTCAAAAGTAAAGCTTAGCCTTGTCCATCTCTGTAACCATAGTTGTGCATTTGAAGATACTTTTGAAATGTATTTGCTTCAGGAAAACATTTCTAGACATTTGGATAAAATGAATTGTTGTTGCACAGCATAAAAAAAGGGAGATAAGTGCTGTAGCAAGATAGCTTCATCATATGTAGATTTTTCATTCCATTGACGTTGTTGCAGCGGTACTAATAGACTACAGCATGTTGGAGCAAGCTACTTCAAACAGCAAAAACCCCCACAATGAAATCTGTCTTGGGTGAACATAGCCTCAGTTGCAGTAGTGTACTGTAACGTAAAACACTTAATGTTATTATAGACATGTCAACCTCCCAGATTGCCCTGGCAAAGGGCATTTAGCCTCTTTAGAGGCCAGGCTTACATCTACTCTTTGTGGTCAGTTTGTCAGCACTGTAGGCTGTAGCCTGGGTGAACACTGGTTTCCATGGCCACCAGGTGCAGATTTTTCCACCACAAAGCCATATTTGGCTGTAGCAAAGGAAACCAGATCTGTCTACCTGGCACTTTGTCCCTGTCTCCAGCTTTAGGGAGTGTTCACTTGTCCTCACTGACAGCCTGCTGAACACAGGGAGGCATGAAACAGGAGACCCCCCTCCACCCATTTACATTCTCTTGTCCTAAGAAACCTATACCATAAGCTTTTCACTCTCCATGAACCAGGACGGATCCAGAGTGACCAAGACTAGACCGATTCATGTCTACAGTTATGATGTGACCCTCTAACATTTTTTCAAAGGTACTTTGCAGATTCAGACCTGAAATAAGCACATTTTAACTGTCAGATGTGAACACTGTTAATACAAGCACCAGCTACCACCCAATGCGTTTTTTAAATGAATGAATAGACCATTCAGCACTTCATGAGGCCCCTCTCGGGAATGCCATTGTGCGTTTTCGAACCTCACGTTGCTGTTATATCCCTCTTTTTCCTCTCTACATCTTATCTTCTGATTGACTCTCATGATGTGCAGGGCGCTTTTCAAGGAATCCTTGAATTCCACTCATTCACCCGTCCTTCAAGAGCTGCCATGTCTGTAGACACTTCTCTTTTTACCCCCTCACAAATCTCACACCATGGGGGTGTGAACTGAGGAGAATCCCATGGGACGGGGCGATTACCATCAAACCTAGAGCTCCTGTGACAAAAGAGGGATTTGCTGATTCCTGCACCTCTTTCCTCCACTTTCGTATGGTCTTCCCGGAAGTAGGACTTTGGGTGAGGTATGGGACTCGATGACATGGCCCATCTTCACTGAACCTGTCAGAAACTGAGAGGTGGACTTTCCAGGTGTACTCGAAGAAGTCCTTTATTTAAGTTAAAGTACCAATACCAAAATCATACACAAATGTGTATACATTTTTGGACTTTTATCTAATATTATATAAAAAAATATTGGTTAATAATAATAATTATTAGCCTCAAACTGATCCCATCTGAAAAGTAATTAGTAACTAAAGCTGTCAAACTAATGTAGTGGAGTAAAAACTACAATATTTCCCACTGAAATGTGATGGAGTAGAAGTATAAAGTAGAATAAAATGGAAATACTCAAGTAAAGTACAAGTACATCAAAATTGTACTTAAGTACAGTACTTGAGCAAATGTACTTAGTTACATTCCACCACTGCAGAAGACTTAAGCTCTTGTGGGATCATGTGCTGAGCCTGGAGTTTTACAAAGAGAAGGCCTCGGTTGGTTGTATTTTGGAAGCTGCTAATTGTTGTGTGAATCATGAGCTCACAGACAATAAAGGGTGCCCAGTGTTCATTCTGTGGTTGTTATGGGCCAGGTGGCACAGTGCCATCCATTGAGAGGTTTAGAGAGGAGGAACATAGGCCAACCACTGGGACATTAAATATTTAGGGGTCCAGTGTAAGATTTGCAGGGCCATTTGTCTGCTGAGACAGTGGCATTATCAGTTGGGGAGATGGGCTGAAAGGTCTTCAGTCAAATTCCTCCCTCTGTGGCTACTTGACTTACTGAAGCATCCCATGAAACTTAGTTAGTGCCATGTTCAACAGGACCCTGTGGTTTCACAAGTCCAGTTTATAACCTTATTAATTGGGTGTGGTAATAGAGTTGGTTGTGTAAAGTTTTTGTAACTTTGAGTTTCCTGTCTTGAATGTGTCCACCCAAGTTAAAAGCAGGATAGAATGCAGGAGGATAATTGCACATACAATAAACATACACATGCAAAATAGTAAAGGTGTCAGTATCCACCCAGGCTGCACTGTGCTGTAGTGGACTGATTTCTTCTCACATGGGCACATTTTGATGTGTTGTATTTCTCTCGCGGCAATGCAGGCAACGTAACAGCTCGCGCTATATGCAAAGCTTCTTGGGTAGTTGTTTGCATCAGCCAGCTATCACCAACAGGTCACATTTACCTATCAGAACAAACCTTATGTACTAAAAGTTATGAAGGTCATTTTGCTCCGTTACTGATTTGCAACTTACAGTCTTTTCATTTAAAATAAAATTTAATAAAAAAAGCAAAAGGCTGCAAATGGAATCATTCTCAGAAAAGGTGATGTGCTTATATCATTTTGTGCAGTGTTTTTTACTAGATTTGTATGTTGTGTGTATTAAAAAATGCCTAATATCTAATGTAAAAGTGATTGTATTGCTCTTTGCAAATGTAATTTCTAAAGGAATGGGGCATAAGGCCTGCTGGCTACAGAAATGCACATACACTCTGTGCCACAGTGAGAGAAAATATCTAATGAGAAGTCTGTATTTGGTTAGCAATACATGACCCAACTGTACCTGGCGGCCCACTGTTGGCTTGATGTGTCAGGGCCCTTAAACAGGCACACACTAGCCTTGGGCCTTGGTGGGTTTTGTGCTTGTTTTCTCCCAGTCTAGTGTTTCCTCCCTTCTTCTCTTTCTCTCTGTGAAACTCTGGAAGCATGATAAGGTCACTGCTCTAGGAATGCCTTCAGGTGAGAGTAACTGTAGATTTCTGGTTTGGCATATTATACATACAGATCAGATCAGAGGGAGAGGTTTTTGAGAATCAGTTCTCTAACCTTAGTTTATATTTTGATCTTTGTCATTTTGTGTGTCTGCATTCTGCCCTGAAACTAAATGTTTCCTGTTGCTTGTCTGAAGAGTTGCCAGAGCATTGTCTGAGTTAACTTTGAACAAGAGACATAATATTGATACAGGTATGATAAAGATCATTCTGTCCTAGCTCTTATGTTATCATTTTTGAAATACCTAGCTACATTTAATAAATTGAATTTAGTCATACACCTCGGCTGTGGGGTCAAGATATGTTTCAGCTGGTTCACTAAGTTCACTTGTTTTAGATCAGGTTGGTGCTCCAGCTCACCAAAGCCCCATCACGTGGATTTTAACATGCCTTTGCTTGGCTTAAGCAGAAACAGAGGAAGAGCATGACCTGTGGGCGTTTTGTGCTAAAGTGGGGGAACAATGAACGCTGGCACCCTGGACCTTAGTCTGGTCTGTACTAATTGAGGGCCCTGATATTGTCTTGTCAATGAAAGCCCTCTTTGTTCCACTTACTTCTCTTCATCTACTGTATCCCCCGAGCTTCTGATATAGCCATAGGCATAACGTCATTCCCTTCCACCCATTGTCTCCATTCATTACAGAGGATTAAAGTGTCAGCTGAAGGTGAAGTATAAGCTAGCCAGCATTATTCACTGAGGGGGGTTTGAAGATGATGTGCCGCGTAAGCTAAACGTTTGTGCCCCCATCAACACCCCTTTTACTGTAGAGGATGAGACTTTGCTTTTTGGGGACTGGAGGGGATCATCTGAGGGAAAGGGAAGTCTATGCTTCTCATTAATCTATGTGAATCAGATGCGATTGATACTCAGTCACCAAGTAACAAGGATTAGGACTGAAGAAATGGGTAGTGGCTCTCAGCTGTGACCTTTTTTCAAATATGGTGAAAACATTGAGCACCAATTCAACCAACTCTGTCCACTTAAAATACATTTACATATGTAATTGTCCAGTGCAGGGAAGATAAGTGGGGGAGCCTGCATCCCCTGCTTTTATGTCATTTGTTGTAGCGTGTAGTGTTCTCACTGTGGAATTTGTATCAATCTGCTGCAAATGTCAAGGGTTTGGGCTTACGATTCCCTCCCATGAAAAGACGAAGCTTTGTGACAAAAAAAGAAGTGTTTTACCCCCCTTTCATGGTCGGATTTACTGTCAAAGTGTTGATCTGCATTGACATGTTCTTGAAGTGCTGCGCAAAGCTGACACTCAACACTTGAGTGAGGCCTAGCGGGTTCAAAGAACCAGCAAAAGGACAAAGCGATGGACTGGACAACAGTCTGATCTAACAATCTGCTCCTTACACAAACTGGCTAATGCACAAATGTGATCTGCATGCACATTCTTTCCACATGAAGCCCACGTCTTCAGTGGAGGATGTTATTTACTTATGCATTCAGGAGCAACAACAGGAATGGAAGGAAATTCATTTTTGGTTTATGCTGACTGCTGAGAGGATGTACATATATATTTGCACTTTTGCCAGGTAGCTGCTTTATAAATCTTAGACCTGTGTGGGCAGGTAGAATTTGTGCATTCATAGAGAATGTGAGGGTCTGATGGGCCATGAAAAGAAATACTGTAGATGAGAGAGGGAGTTGAAATTGCATAATATAGTTATAAATGTCACATTTTCAAAGCTTCTTATGTGCATTTACCTCTCTAGAGAGGATCAAATCTATGAAACTCATAGGAAAGGTTTCCATATAATTCAAAGTTTCAAAGGTTTTCAAAGCTTTTTAACTTTTTATGGTAGAATGTAACCTAGGTTGTGTCGAACAACAGTTTTTAACATACTTTAAGTAGAGGAGACCCGAGTTTGATGCTCAGAAAAGGTTCTAATCTGAGAATACTTAGAATGATGAAAAAGGGGGAAAATTAGAGGAGGCTTAAATTACAGACAGCAGCCCAGAAATGATAACTCATTTCACTTTTACTCTTGACTGATTGAGACATGGTACAGCTGCCCTAACATACTGTAGTTTAATTCTCGATACTTTAACTTAAATACAATATGGACATGGTTCAGCAACTTGTCACTGTGCTCCATAGACAATAAATATCATAGAAATCTGTCAGTGTCAAGCATTGCAAAATGTAGCTTTGAAACCACTGAAAGAATGTATAAATGTTAACGCTCTATCTGATAACTATATCTCAAGTAAACATATTCTTTTAGCAAAAAATGTGCTGTGTTTTTTCTTACTTAACAATCACTTAACCATCAGTTTTATTGATGAAGATGATGATGATGATGGTCTATCCATGGCCAAACCATTCTAGGTCTTCGTCAGACGCTGGCAAAACACTGCACAAGATAAAATCCAGCATCATCAATCCTGCTTTTCTCTTATTTGGGAGGACAACATTTGGAAATTGCCTGAGTGATCAGTGTCTTGGCACATGTCTAAACATGCGCTTTACAACTTGTAGCTAATGATCCAGACTTTTTTCTAAGACGTTTGATCTTTGAGTCCTTGTCTTAAGTCTTTCAGGGTGATGAAAACTAACCTATTCCAGCCAAACCCCTTCTGTCAGTGTTATGGAGCAGCTTAACGGTTGTTGAAATGTTGTTACTGTGCAACAGTGTGATTGTCAATCTGTAATGTAAAGAACTATAAACCTTGAATTTTCTTGACATTGCATCAAGGTTGTTAGATGGTCAGTCAATAAATTGTCCTGTGTGACTGGCAGGAGAATCTTAAGAATGCTGATAGCCTGGGAAGTTTGTCAGTGGACAGTCTGCACGCCAAAGAGGTGGGCCTCTATTTTATTAGATATGAGCATGTCTTGGAATGTGACCATAATGTACCTTTTGACTAAAAAAGCCAACAAGCAACTGAAAGTTGAGAGTTCTCAAGTCCTTTGAGTTCCTCAGTGTTACACAGTTTTTGTCAAAAATGCTCTTTTATGGTTTCTTCATCATATTTTAAGCAGTTTCTTTATTGCTTTTATGACAATTCTTATTATGCTGTCTGTCATAAAGTAAGATATACTGTAGAAGATAAGCATCTCTAACCACCATTTTATTATGTTCATGCTGCTATTGGTACACTTCCCCACCAAAGGATTTTCCCTTGGCTGGAAGGAAATAACATTGTCTGTGGCAGATAACTGTTGTCGGAAAGCAGGTACATTCACTGATTTTATGAAGTCAGTGCAAACTCAACACTTTCTGCTTCACAATATAAGAAACGACTAAAACATGATACATTTATATTTTTGTAGGTCTACATGTGCAAAACAGTCAAGCAAGAATAATAAAGACCTGCACCACTTGCAAGGGCATTATCATTATGTACATTTAAATAAATGCTAATACCATAAAGCTACACAGTACCAGATGCTTCAATTAAGTACAGCACATCCACTTTAATAATTATCACTTTGTGCACAGACAGGGCAGAAACTGAAAGTCTGCTTACTACTTCATCTGCAATGTTTGTGTTGACAAGACATTAGCTGATATCTGCAAATGCAATGCTCCATATTTTATAGATAAGAAAATGTATTTTACATCAGTGATGACGCAAAGCGATGATGATTAGTGAGTGTCTGAAATCTCAATTTACTGCTCTCACTGAGTTAACTATAGAGTGTCTATTATATAAACAGTCACAGTTGACGTGACTCAGGGCAATTAATATAGCCAGATATCATATACATTAATTTTTAACTTAAAACAACCTCTTTGTGAACGTTGTAATAACTGGATTTCCACAAAGCAGACATTTTACACATCATGGGGCTCTAACGGAACCACTTACAACAAGTAAATACTGCCTACACATAACATTTAGTGCAGATGTACACATGTTTACTGAGAAAAAGCACAAATGCAAAGATCGATCTCTGGATTTTAAGAATCAATGTTGGATCTTTCAAATTAAAATCGCAAGTAATCAGAAAATCAATTCTTTTATCCAGCCCTACAAGCAAATAGAACTGATTATGGCTTCTACTGTGAAACCGAAGCATCTTGTAATGTGCCGATGTGATGTAAACTCATTTTCCAGTGTGACCGCTGTCAAGGTGTAAATTATGCTCACGGTCATGTACTCTGACAAAACATTGGCTTTACAGTCACCTGGGGAAGCTTGGGTTGGGTTTCTTTGATTTGAATTTGAGGCTAAAAGGTTGATCTGAATCATCTTTTTTTTTAATGCTTCTCTGTTGCTGGATAAATCTGTTCAGCTGCTGCAGACACTCATTATCATTTGGGAGAAAACCTCCAACACTCATTAAACCAACTGAAGAAATGTCTAACCAATGTCACACACTGGCTGGGTCTGTTCCCATATCTGCCTAGGGTATCAACTTCTACATTTTTTTTTACCTTTCTCTGTTCCTGGAAAACCGTCACCAGGTTGTGTACTGCTGTGACAAACAGTTAAATCTGGAAAGTCAAACTAATTATATGCCAGTGACCTTTTTAAAAAGGTTTTATTTTATTATTATGATTATTATTTATTAACATGCTTTCTATAGCTTAAAAATGATTCTAGACATTTTATTGCTTTTACTAAAACAGCAGTCTGCCTGATCAGAATCAAGCTGGAATTTTTCTTCCACCACTCCCTTGTTGGTATGTTCTTGGGTTTTTTTTTGTTTGAGTGAAATGGGCAGCGAAGCTGCTGTTAAAATGGGTCAAGTGGGAAGATTAGAGAGCTCAAACACACAATGTGTGAACCCTATGGTCTGTGGTTTAGACCCTGTTTGTTTAGTGGTTTATGTTATAGCAGCAGTTTCTGGTTAGACTGTGTAGGTAAATCGTGTTATGCTTCTCCCATCATTTATTTCAATTCAGGCTGGTCTAACAGAAGCTGACTTGAGTTCTTTGTTTCACTTATAGAGATTGTTGTTTTAGTTGATTAAATCTGGCAGGCCCTTACGAGTTCACACTGATGTCAGATGATCGAGACTTTCAGGTATTGCATATATGCAGTCAGAAAATAATCTGTGTTTTGTCTCACTGAATGCAAGTTAAAACTGAGCAATGGAAGCTTTAGGCATAACCTTTAGGCAAAAATGTTTAAGGGATCAAATTTGGGTCCATATTTTGATCTACTTAGCCTTCTAACTTGATAGCACAATGTTTAGCTTTAGAAAATGTGAATGTACCATATCACTCATTTTGTTTGTTCAAGTTTGGAAAGGATGTTTTAGTGTTGGCTTATTAATATGATTTTCTGACAACAGTCTGACAATATTGTTTACATTTTCAAAAACCTTTTTTGAAATAAAAAAGTATGATTTATGAAAAAAGTACCAAGAACTGTATTAATAATATGTTGAATCCCATTTGATTGAGAATGGAGGTCAGGCCTTCCAAGTTAAAGCTGTGTAACAAGCTGATGTTTCTTAGATCTCCTATCAGCGTAGTTCAGACCTTGTCATGGAAGTCAGTAAGGCAAAGGGTGACCCTCAGAGCTCTTGCGATTTCTTGTCATCATTGGTTGTTAAACCTCACAATATAGGACTGTGGTCAAAAGGCTGCATGCCTAATCTAATTCTGACACCCGATACTGGATTGACCTACATCAGTTTCCAGTGTTTCCAGGGCCCAGCACAAGGAACAACTGATGTAGCGTCAGTTTAGAGGCTCGCTTCCAACCTATGCCATTTTACAGGCTTCAACTCGTTCACAGCTTTAAAAAGCCACTAAAAGACTACCGCATGCTGAAGGGCTTTGCTGTTTGTGGTCTGCAACTGTATTTTTTTTTAAGTCTCCCTACAGCCACAAAATGATTTGATGTCATTTATATTTTGTCATAACAGTTAATGTATGTGTGTAAATGGCATTTTACTGACAAGGATCCACTGAGAATTTACTTTGTGTTGAGTAAAGACTTGAATTGAAGTTGACATATTGTGCAATAAACCACAAAAGGAGCATCAATTAAGCATTCAGACATGTTTTCTCGGTATCTACTGTAAAGTGTGATGTGGTGATGTGTGGAGTGCCCTGTTGTAACACTGCATTGATGGATGTTTGTTTTTACCCCCAACACCAGCGCAGTTTGCTTACCCTGAGGGCAAGTCAGACCTCTCACTTCCCCTGAGACTGTGTCTCAGACCAGGACAAAAAAAGTGGGCTGGTGAGGTGTGAGTGGGTGGGGGGCAGGGGTCCACACGGCCTTGCTTTAAGAGGCTGGCCACTTTCCAAGAGTTTAATACATCACTGGAAATTCACAATGGGGTGAAAAGTACACTGCTAACAAATTACTCCTTGATAAACACAGTGGAGACCTGAGCTGATGGCAGCCAGTTATTCAAAGGATATAGGACAAGCTGGATCTGTGGGTGATGAACAGGGTCAGTGTGTTGTTAATAGTGTTTGAACTGCGTCAGGATAAAAAGCCATCAGGATGAGTTGGCTCACATGAGGTGTGTATTTGCCTCCACTTCCTGCTTCTTACCTTACATACGCCTTTTTCTTCCTGCCACCGCTCAGGTATTTGGACACATTCCGGCCGTGCATACCGCCGCTCAGCCCATACAGCGCAGCAGCGCTATTGGGTTACTGCAGCGTTACCTAATAGGTCTGATCTGGGCTCAAAAGCGGCATAGTTGTAAGATTGGCTTCATTATTAAGACGAGGAGGCAGAAAAGTCTGCACCTCTTACCTTTTGCAGATTAAAATGGCAGAGCCAAAACTTTTCACCTACTGTACCTGCAAATTAAATCTTTAACGTGTTTTTCAGTGAAAGCAGAGAGCTGTATGATTTCCTTCCAAATAAAAACCCAAAAGACGAAAGTTGGTCCACTGAAGGTTCAAGACGTCATACAACTGAGTAGAAGCCCAGAGCCCTCCCAGGGGTTATTAAATGCTTATGAACGCTCATCACACACTAACAAGCCATGCCTGATGGTTTCCTAGACTTTTATTATGAAGGTGGGATCATACTTCTGTTTTTCTTGAAGAAGGTGGAGGTTAGAAATGTTCATTTGTGTTCCCTCATCTTGGGCTATTGAAATAGTTAGGTGTGGCCAATTATTTTCATCTAGCACTTTGTAGTAAATGTTAAGCTTGAAACAAAGAAAAACATGGAAACATAAAGAAGAGAAGTACAACTCTGCTACATCATCATCTTTTGACAGAACCTATGAAATCATTAATGTTATCTCGATTTATCTCTTGTGTGTGGCTTCATGAAATGCAGCCTCTGAATGTCCTTCCTGTAACAATTTGTAGCCTCTGCGGCTTAACTTTTGTAGCTTTTGTTGTATTTATTCTCCAGCTGAATGGTGCATTGTTTGTCAGAAAGAAGAAAACGAGGCCACACCCACCTCCTCCTCCCAACTGGAGTTCACCTTCCTCCGCTGCCAGAAATACCATGGCGTTAAGCTTCCCATGAGTTTAGCTCCAGTTCTGGTGTGTGTGCGTGTTCGTTAGGTTAAGGATTTCTGTCATTCACAACAAAATGGTCCGTTACCCCTCCCTCACCCCATCTCTAAGTCCTGGCTTCATTTTATCTCCGCTCCCCCTCAGTGAGCCCAAATGGCCATAAGCTCAGTGGCTGAAGTTGAAGTGAGGGGTCAGCATGCTTTCTCTGTCTCACACACAGTGAAGTCGCCTTGGTGAATAGTCACAGCTTGTGGGGAATGCATCAGAGCAGACAATAGCCATGTATTCTTACTTACTTCTCCCACCATCCAACTGAAACACTACAGGACTCTGAGATCTAGTCCGTGTTCCCCCCTTAGCTCAAAGTGTCCCAGTCTGACTTGTTTTCCTCTGGTGACACAGATCTGAGGAAGTAAGCCTACATTGTGCAAATGAGAACAGCTAAATGCTGCCAACACTGTTTCAGAAACACCTTTGAAATTTCAATTTGAATTGTGTGGATTTGTAGCACCAAAGTAAAGCAGACATGAAACCAAAAAATTGGAAGAAATAAATGCCAGGCATGTGACAGTAAGGGTAATCATAATTCCAGCCAGGGCAGTTGGACCAAGACCTGTTCTGAATAATTTGAGGAAAAAACACAAATAAAATAACACGGGAGAGGTGGGGGTTTATAGTGTTTGAGGCAACTTTTGTTATCATAATTACTAGCGGACCCATTATTTGTAGCTCATATTGGTATCAGGTATTAGAAAACACGGCCACGCTAGCACTACTGAGAAGCTGTAAGTCGGCACAGAGGTATTTTGAGCTAAATGCTAACATGCTCAAAATGACCTATTGTTTATTTTAGCAGGTAATGTTTACCATGTTCACTATCTTAATTTAGTGTGTTAGCATGCTAACATTTGCTGTACACACTATACAGCTGAGGATGATGGGAATGTCATTAGCTTTGCAGGTATTTTATCATAAACCAAATTATCGGATACATTTAAATTTTGGCCTGATGATGGCACTAGAGAAAAAGTGAGGGGATCATCAAAATGATTACAATATATCCTTCATGAATGTGAGTACCGAATTTCATGGCAATCCTTCCAATAGTTGTAGAGATATTTCATTAAAAACCACAAAAGTCAGCCTCATGGTGGCGCTAGAGGAAAAGTCAGGGGATCCCCAAAGTCATTAGGATTCATCCTCTGGACACCATAGATATATGCAAAAAAAAAAAGAAAAAAAGAAAGTTGAAACAATCAGTTGAAATATAAAGTAGGATCCCAGAGTTGCAGTTACAGTGCCTGATGCCAACCACAGTACAAAGACAACAGGCCGTTATGTGCTATGTAAAGGGGCAGTGCAGGGCAGGCCTTCTTAGAAAAAAAGCATTTTTCTTTTTCTGTAGCAGTGGTGACAGTTTTCCTGCTGTGGTGGCCCACTGCTGCCCACTGTTTCAGTTCAGCTCTGTATTTTGGGTCTGGGTTTGCCCACTCAGTTCTGTCAAATCTTTGATGTCAAGGGATGAAAGGATGTACCCTTCCCATCTTGTCTTTCGTCTACAAGGACAGCCTGTGTACATTTGAGTGTCCTCCACACCCGTTGCATTTCTCTGAGGACCATGTCATAAAAGTTAACTTGCAAGGGACAGAAAGAGGGACGAGCAAAGAGAGCAGGTATTCAGATGGTCAGAATTGTACGCCCCACCCAGGCTTTAAAAGGCAGCATTGTGTCTAGATGACACAATCCTTTAGGTCTGTTTTTCACTGCTGCCTTGTAAATCTTTGGTGTTGTTTGATTTGTTTGGTTTTGTTATGTTTAGTTGTCCTTGAGGCATGTCTGTAAGGTTAAAAATCTCCCTTTCACGAGTAGGACTAGGTATAAAACATTAATACTTTTTAGGTACAGAATGAAATGTGTCTCTAGCACCAAGTATCAAAAACTTGAAAGTATTGAAAGTTGGCATGCTTGGTCAGATTCTTAGTTCAGAAGTTCAGTCTTGTTCACATGATGATTGATTATTTGCTGATTTAAATACGTTTGGGTAGTGTGCAAGAAACTGTGTTGATGCTTGATCGCCCTCCAGGCCTAGACTGCACCCAGCTTCACTTCTTGTGAAAATGTTTCAGGGGCTTTTTGCTTTCCATCTGCTCTTTAGTAAATAAAACACATGCTCGGTTGGATATAAAACATAAAAAAACGTTCCTAGTCTGTATGTTTAGGATCATTGTCCTGCTGTATTGTCGTAAAATTAAGGAACTAAAGACCCGTGAGTTCACTGTTCACCCAGTATGAATGGGAACAGCCTGAAACACCCAGGAAGGTCGATGTCAGCACCAAAACGATAGAAATCCATCACTAGTAATACTTTATAACTGCACTGTATAAAACACCTAACATATATATTGAAAACACATGAAAATAATTGTTGCCTTATTTAAGATATGCATATGGTACATAAAGGAATTGAACATTTGAATTGAGACTACAGCTTTTGCTGTGAAAAGCCAATGCTGCAGCCATCTGTAGCCATCAGCAATAAGTGCTGAAGGAAATCCCTGTACATCTGTTTAAATGATTGAGGCCCATAGTAATCCAGTTGCTGTGGTATATGTCTGGAAGATGACAAATTCTGATACAACCTCTCTCTTTCTGTCTCTCTCTCCTCCTACACTGTCAGCTGTGTTTTTCCTAATGCTTCATGAAAGTTTTACGGATGTGAAGTAAATCATATGTGGTTTGAAAACACCTCCATCTTTTCCCTCTCCCAAAATCCCTCAAATCATTTAGACATGCTTTAGCAATCGCTGACACTTGATTCTGAGACTCCCCCGCTTGTACGTTTGTGCTGCAGAATGAAGATTCATTATTTGCAGCAGTTTTCCCTTCTTAAAGGAAATAGGAGGCGTTTGCAAGGACTAATGCGTTCTGATATTCTCATCTTACGGCCCAGGGCTGTAGTTTTTGAAAATATATTAGAGGTTTGAGGGATGTGATGTGGTGCAAAAAGCTGTAGCATTGACTGTAACACTGTTGATGTGCCACTGTTTCCCAGATTGCCATTTATGTCAAAGAAAAAAATAGTTTGTTGAAGGGGCAAACAGATGTATTTGGCCGACAATCAAACTGAGTCAGACTGTCTTGTTTCCAGGAGACTGTAGGTGGTAGAAAACTCCACCCTCTCTTACTGACCATACAAAACCACAGCCCTGGGGCGATACCTTTGGTGCGCTTGCCTGCCGTTCCTCTTTCACATGCAGCATTTTGGTATTGCAAAGCCTGAACCAACATGATTGGAATGCTTTTTTCCCTCTTTTGTCTCCTTTTCTAGTAGAGAGCCTCTTTTGTTCTAATGGGATAATTTAAGTAGGAATGTTTTCACTTTGGGGTTTGGAGCTGGGGTTTGGGGGGTGGGGGGCTGTTTAGGGCTGTGAGTGGAGAATGAAAAGATGGACATTGCAGAAAGGCCTTTGTTTTTTAGAGATGTCTCTCTTCGTTTGTTGTTTGATTCAGTCCAGTCCCCATTGCTTTATTCCTTGTTTCTTTCCTTAAAATCTTAGAATTTTTCTTGAATCTTTACACAACTTTGACTCAGCATATAAACAATGCTAAAGGAGCACTCCACCAATTTTACACATAAAGGTCAGTTTATCATGGTTAGTACTCATTAGCCTGTGAAAACATCATCAAGTTTGAGAAAATAACCCTGATGATGTAAAATTTCTAACATGATGAGACTACATATTTATAACAGAAAGCATGTGTCACGAACTGTGGACATGGAGTTTGAATGAGATGTGGGTATTTATGAGAGTCTAACGAAAGATGCTATCAAATTGCATTATGGTAAATGTAGGATCCAGTGTTTTTGAAGCTTGACCCACACTAGGGCCTGAAAGTCAGGATATCTTGGCCTCTGCAACACAGATTTGCACCGTTATTTTTTAAATCTGTCCCCTGTGGGTGCTCCGACTTTATGGAAGTACAATACTAAAGTGCTGGAGGACCCCTTTAAACAACACTTTACACGTTTCACTACCATTTTTCCTTGGTCTTAGTCAAATTTCACAAGTTATTCTAAAATAGAGGGCTATAACGGTCAACCATAACTGTTACAATATAGTATTGTTTTCCTGTTAGAACAGGAAGCCTAAAGCTCGCAACAGTGTCTTGTGGTGGCTTTGTTTTGTCTGCTGGCTTGACTGGGGTGTGGTTAAGGGAAGGTGAGTCCTACTATAACTAAAGAGAATGTAAGCTACTGCATTACTTGAAAGAATAAAACATAAACCAGAGGAGGTCTTGGTTCTCCATGTGTGTTCCCAAATGTTTGAAATAATGAGGAATAATGAGGACTGAAAGAATATGGACAGTGATTTGAATTTGAATCAAAATTTTAAGTATATACAGTTGCCTGATATCATCATTTACACGCAGTCTACGAGGCATTAGATGTTGGTTCTCATTCAGTAAATAAATACCTTCACCATTGAATTACATGTTTTCAGAGTTTTTTTTTCAAGCTGTTTGAAATTTAGTGGGAGTAAATGAGCCCAAGAGGCATAGCAAACATAATGTGAACATGTCATTAATTGTACCACATTCTTGCAACAGCTGTCGTTATCATTATAGCAAAAGTATTTAATTACAATTATGAATACACAAATCACAGAGTGATTTTTCTTTAACATTGCTTTGGCGGTTCCATTACCCTGATTTCTGTGGCTCGGGATAGTCTGCTGTATTCTGATGATGAGTCAGCAGTATGGTGGGGTTTTATTACCACTGCTTTTGCATGCTTGTATTGTCTTGTCTTGAATGAGGGCTTTCATCTGCAAAACAGTTTCTTTGCTTACAGTGGATTATGGAGATGAAGTTCCACTGAGCATGCAAAGCCACCGAATCTCCTCTTTTTTATCCCAGTTCTTCCTCCACAACTCGCTCTTTAGAACAGATCTGCTGAACTAAGAGAACGATTCCCCTTGATATCCCTTTTTTGGAACATGGGTGTTACGTGCGTTGGCTATGCTTGTGAATATGTATGGTGGGCTCTGTGCTGAACCACTTGCCATTGCATGTGTTTCTGAAATATTTCCCTAAAGAAAGTGAGTCATACAGTGAGTATGACCCCAGTCTGTGACTCTCATGTAGCATTACATTCAAGGGGTTCAGGAAATACCTTCAGAACAGTGGTAAGTGTTGTTAAAAGACCTTTGTTTTATCAAAAATTGAGAAGAGAAAGAGATAGCTGCCACTGTGACTCGAATGTAATGCTAATACATGACAGGCACAAAGTCAGGCTAAGAGTGAGTGATAGTCTATGGGAGGGTAGCAATACTGTTCACTTATTTTAAGTGATATTCCACCCAAAGTCTATTTTTTTGCGTGTCAAACACTCACCTGTAAGCTTGAAAGGTGGCTGTAAAACGTTTTATTCTTCATGGAGAATGATCACCTTGAATTCATGGTGGTAACAGTGGTTTCCAATGGTGGAAAAACACATCAGAGCATCCATAGAAACATTTCAAATGTCCCTTGCAGCGTAATCTACCTCTCTGTTCCAAACATTTTTGTTTTCTGAAATATGGCTTAAATGCACAGCTGCCAACTCACACAACCCTGAAAAGGTCATTAGGACCACTAATGGAGTCATTTCAGTATGAATGTCAGCTGATAATGATGGCACCAGATTGACTGAAACCCTGTAGTTTGTGATCATGATCATGACGCAGTGTAATATAGTTTGAAAATGTTTGATCACTGTCACTGTTCTATCTCAAACACACTTGTTTGGGAGTATTTTAAATGAGCAGGTATGTAAAGGTTAATAATTTCAGTATGATATGGTGATGACGCTGCCTTGTACTTGTCCATGAAGCCAAAAAGTTTTCATTTATTTTCTAATAGACCAGATGAGGGCTCTTAATGCTTGGTCAGCTGAGTAAAGCTTCTGGAAATGACTCCCTTTCATTGGCATGGTCACAGAAGAATGCTCCTCTAACGGCCACAGTCCCACGACCTTTTGATGTTTTAAACACATGCTTCACTCATTTTGGGATTAAGAGGCTGAGGAAAAGGCCTGGTTGACATTGCTGGAATTACCCAGTGATTTATAATTAATTCCTGCTCCTTTAGCATCAACTGGACTCCCCTGGCTTGTGTTGGTGCAAGTGCACCGACGCACCTTAACACACACCCACATATTGTACCCAAAAGTGTCAGAACTAGACGTACTCTTCTGTGCTTTTATTCTTTGTTAGCTAAAATTACCACCTGGGTGGTTCCCACCCAGCACAGCAACTGTGCAACTATCTGCAGATGAAATGTCACTGTCTCTTCCAGGATAAAGTCTTCTCTGAAGACAGATAAAGCGTTGACTAGCGCAGGCACCTTCGTGAACATGGCATAAATGTTTGTAAGGATATAAATGTTTGCAAATCCTTCTCACACAAAAAGCCAGTCCCCGGTGTTATTGACTGTCTGGTAATAGAGACGTCTGGATTTCCCCTCCATCTGTTAGTAAGTAGGAGAAATTTCCGATTTACTTCTGCTGACTCCTGCTCTTTAACAACAGAGCAGTTTTACTCATTTTGGCATGAGTCAGTGAGCGGAATAAACAAAGTCTGAGACTTTGATGAATCCAAAGCACTCTGTTTTGATTGTTCTGCAGTATCTGTGACACATGAATTGGCTTTTAACTTTATCATGAGCTTTACAGATAAACATGTTTTACTCTGGACACTGGTAGTAGTAAGACTTTGACAGCATGTGTGTGTGTATATGTTATACATAAGGCAGTTTTACATAATAGACAAAAGAGCCTTGACTCCTGCAGTGTATATGAATATAAATAGCCACAAATGATGCTTCAGATCTCTGTAAGGAATGGAAAAAGAAACACTCCTGTAAATTCATGTCTCAGCGCATCACTGTCTCCATCCATTCCTGGCACAGTGATGATGGTTGGTTTGTACTGAAGCCAAGTCTACCAGCCTGTCTGCCATGCATGTTTTATTACGTGGGTGAGAAACATTAAAGAGATCACCATTAAAACCAGCCAAAGACTGTCAATGTGTGTGGCAGGAAATTCTCAAATGAAGGGAGTGGAAAGCACAATCACCCATTTTGAGAAGAATCATTACAGAAGTTAAACATGAAGTCAGATCCCACATAAAAGAGAACCTGGCCACAATAATGAGGTTTTTGGGTTAATCGCGTTAATGGCGCCTTTCAAGTATTATTGATCAAAGCGAGCCCAAACAAACACCCAATCTTTCTCCTATTCACAAAGGGTTTATCCTTTTAAGACGGAGGCTGCTTGTAGACATACATCTTGCTTAATTTACCTTAAAAGAATCTGGCACTTTCAACAGCCCTGTTCACCGTGCTGTAACGATCTAATTTCCTGCTACAATGCTGAATAAAGGCAGCAACTAAGGCAAAGAAAGGTAGACATAGCACTCTGTCTACATCAAACAGCACATCTGTTTGAGATTTTTGCTAGTTAAGTCAATATTTCGACTCTCTAAGCCATTTCTGATTCTTACCTAAATGAAGTATCACCCTTCATCAAAGGCTGCCTAGGCTGAATGTTGAGTTTAGGTGATTTTTTTGGTTTGTCTTGGTGTTCTTGCGTCAGGATCAGGAGTTTCTCCCCGCACACCATTTCTCTGAGATTACACTATACACAGAAATGTTCACAACCCACATTCATTGTGCCTGCTCTCATCTGGGAAAGGATAATAATGTGCATGAACGAATCCTCAGGGGACAAATACAGTGTATATATTAGCACAGACACGGCATTTTTGAGAGAAAATAAAAAGGTCAAAGGATTATTTAAAGGACGTCAGTTCTGTTTTCCATTTCCCTGCAGTCACTTACAGATGCCTCTCAAAGAAGTATCTGGATAATTTGTTCTTTTTCTGCCCATCCGGTTATGGATTCTAATCCCCAAAGTCAACACTCCTAATGCCGGACTTCCGATCTCCACGCTGTTTCATCTTTGTGGGAAGTGAGAATGACAGCGTTGTCATCACCAGCTGGCCAACCCTTCCCCAAACACAACACTGTAGGTGATCAGGTAGCAACCAACAGGATTTCTCTTTAGTTGGTAATGAGCTGGAATTATTTACCTTCTGATCCTCAGCCAGTGCTGTAAAAGTAGTGGCTGTTCAGTTTTGCAGCATTTTTGTTTTGTTGATTCTCTTAAACATGACTTTGGTTGGAATCTGACATTTTTATGAGGTGTCAAAATATGGCTCAGCATTTGGCCCCAAATTGGACCCCTTGGCCTCTTTCATGTGTGTCAGATGTCTGAAGAAGGAAAAGTTCAGACTTGCCGTGCACTGTCCTGTTAGGCAAACAGCTGGAATGTGCAATTCCTCTACTAACCTCTCCTCCTCCAGACTCACCTCAATTGGTGCTTACCAATGGAAAAATTAGATATTTCTTCAACGGACTGTCAGTTTGGTAGTGCTCGGAAATGTTAACCGGATGCATTTGATCAGCCTGAACATGGGAGGCATTCATGTAGCATCACTCAATCTGTGTGTCCTGCACACAACTGTGATTTGCTGGAGGGTTGTAGATTGTCAAAGACATGAATATATAAAAGTTAAAAACATAAATGATACTAAACTAGAGCCAAGTGGTTGAACTACTCACAACCTGGTAACAACCCTTACAGTCATTTATCATTAGCCAGTGAGCAGTTCCAATTGGAGGTCAAGTGCCTTGCTTAAGGACATCTTCATACCAGTTCATCAAAGGAGATGATGACACCGTCACTCATTTATTCCTCCAATACAGATTTTCCCAGCTGGTCTTGGGAGTCAAACTCGTAACCCTCCAGCCAAAGAGCCCAATTTTCTGACCTGTAGCCACCTGGTGCCTGCTAATGACCCTATTCTCTACCACAAAGAAGAAAAAGAAAAACGCTATTGAATTTGTTGAAATTAGATTTTCATCAATAATATCACAGCTAATGTCGTTTCTCCCGGCCCAAAAGTTCATAGTTAGAATGCTGTTATTTTAATGTTTTTTTAAGGGTCATCAGAGCCAGATATTCTGTAGTAAATATGTAGCTAACCTGAATGGGACATGTTCCACTCTGTGACCCTCTAACCCTACCATTATTAGGCAAGCAGAGTGTCTGGATTCCAGGTGTGGGAGAGTCCCTCTCCATTCTTTTCAGGTCTAGAAAGCAGGTAAATGATTTGTCAGAGTGACCCTTCACTTCAAGTTCACTCAAAGACTCACTGGGCTGTCCTTTAAAAAAATAATTTACTCTTAGGTGCGCTTTATTCACTTCATTCTTCATTCAGTATTTGTGTCACTGTTCTAAACATTCAACCCATTTGTCCTTACTCAAGCCAGCAAGGAACTGACTGATTTTTTTTTTTAAAAAGCAGTGCCACATGGTTCTAAAAATAAATACCTTTCAGCGCTGAGGGGATGTGACTTTTCGTGCAGTTTATTTATTAGACTTTTTGATCTTTTTTCAGGTTTGTAAGAAACCACAGTTGTAGTAGAACAGTTCATTTAATTCTTGCTGTTGGCATGTCTATTCACATTTTACATTGTATTCCTATTTTGATTGAATTAGCTTTTGGAGTAAGGTATTGATACAGCAGGGAACTTTGTTTTCACTATAATGTGGTAAATATACATAATACATTATTTTATTAATATTATTAGTTATTCTTAAATATAGATATATATATATATATGTATATATATAAAGGAAATGGGCATTATTATTACAACATATAATTCTAACATAAAAATACCATTACTTCAAAAAATCTAATATAAAGTACCACATGTAGTGACTGTAGAGATAGGTGCTGTTGAAAAGAGGTTGGAGGAACATGCTCATCTAAAACTTCTGTCTGCAACATGGCACTTGACTGCAGGTTTGTTTAACAAAATATTTAAGCTCTGTCTCCTATGACGACCAGGATGGACTTGATTTGATCGGTCATCCTGTTTGTCTGCCCCACCTGTCTCTCATTTGACATGTGTGTGTGATGTGCGTGTGTGTACATGCTAATGACTTTCCTAAGTGCTGTGGACTGTAATGAGGTCAGTGTCCCATTGAACCCCATCATAAACCTCACAGTGATTTAGTCTCCCTCTGCTGATGAAAACAGTGAACAATGCAAGTGAACCAGCAGAATTGGTTGTCCCCATGTCTTTGATAGACACCTGGAGATTATGCAGATATTCTGTGTATTTTTGGCACAAAAACGAAAATCTGTTTTGAGTTATTTGCTTGAGTGAAAAAGAGGTTTACTTTGGCAGTTGTGATAATTCTATAATCCATATATATATATATATGTCTTCTTGCAAGTCATGTCTTGCACTATTGAATGTCAAAGAGCTGACACTTTTAAGGACTTACTCGTCGAGTCCCATCATTCTGGAAACATAATAACTGTGATTACATGTTCGTGGGTTTTCTTTGTGCTGTGGCATCAGCAGTGCAGGTGTGTTGAGAGTTCTGCCGGAGGCTTGGCCATTACATTGGTGCAGCTGATGGAAATAAACAGCTTGTAATGAGAGTATTATCTAGTGAGCATCATATTAAACAGGGAGTGTGTGTAATACAGTCATTCCCTCTTACCTTCCAACTCCATACAATCATGCACAAGCGAACAGCTGTACACATACATTTGTCAGAGCTTTTAAAAAAATATATATATTTTTCAGCATCTTGACCACGTGCCTTATCTGCCATGAGGTGCTGTTTGCTGCTGACAGGCCTTGTGGACATTGTGTTTGATTTTCCACAGGTGTGTTTTTGTTAGGGGAGCACCACCTGTCTAATAAAGTTTGCTTTTGTCTTTTGCTGCAGCAGGGACATGGGGACAGCATATCAAAGAGCAGTTTTTTTACTGATCATTGTGAACGTGTAATATCTGTTAACATCTTATTCTTCATGATACAAGCGCAGCCAACTATACTAAGAGTAAACTGTTTGTACTGGGCCGCTCCATGGGATGAAAAAGCATAAAGAACTGCTTTCATTCTATTGTGGTTGCATTTGAAATGTACCTGACCACCTTGTGGACAGTAGAGGGAGCTATTTCCCCACAGCTACACCTCACTACTGTGGGATGTAAAGTGATACTCCAGGCAGAAATACTAGCACAATCAGACTTTCCTATAGTGCTGCTTGTTATTTGGGATGCAGCTGTAGCCCTATGTATCAGTCTGCGGTAAAGATCCACAAGGGCTCTGCAGAACAAGGGAAATATCCAACATTCCAACATTACTAAAAAACACCTGCTAACACCTTTACAGATGGCAGTTATACCATGATTGTATGTAAACTCTCACAAAACATCTATACACCAGCCAACTGTCAAATGTCAAAGTATAAAAAGTAGTCTTTCTGAACCAACACACATTTATGTGGTAAACATCTATTAGAGGAGCGTTTCCCAAACCTCTCCTGGAGGACCCCTAGTCCTGCATGTTTTAGATCTCTCCCTGCTCCAACACAGCTGATTTAAATGATCGGTTTGTTATCAAGCAGCTTCAGGGGTTTCTAATGAGTTGATCATGTGAATGAAGAGTAATGTGCTCTGCAGTTTCAGCTTGTCTTGTCATGTACTGCAGTCGGTGAAGTTTTGTTTTAGGTAGACGAATCAATACTGTGCCTGTCATTAGCTGAGATAACACCTCCCAGGCATTGCGGGCCAATTACAGTTCAGAGATTTCCGGATGCTCTGACTTGACAGTGCACTAATTAGTGGAGTCATTACAGGTACAAGAAGTAATCCTTTTGGAGTGGGAATTTTTTAAGGATGACCAGAAGGCAGTTGGTTTTCAATTATTCAGTCTTTTCCTGCATCACACTTCTTTTTAAGGCCATGTTACCAGTTATAACACCTAATACAATAATTCCTTAAATCAGTGTAATATTCAGCTGGCCTTTTTGCCTGAGAGTGATGATAAAGCTGAGTGAAACTTAACACAATTTGAAAAGTGTGTGACTGTGAGTTATTTTAGGAGAGTTTGTAGTTTATTTACATACATTGATGTAAAGAATTTGACACTCTATTTTGCTGGTGCGTGGGTAGCAGTTCCCAAACCATACATGTTTCATGGGGTTTGATTAAATCTCAAGCCAATGAATCAACAAAGGAACCCATCAGTCACTGGTCACCAGGGAATTTCATGGTGTTTCAAACTAAGTGGAACAATTTATGTAAGGATCAACAGTCTAGCTTTGATCTGCCCTGCTGGCTGGTAGTCTTTACTGAGAAAATTACATTTCTTCAATGCATTAAAGATGGTAAAACATGGGTGCCTCCCCTCTATCCCATATACAGTACACCCTCTACCCTTTTTCTATACTGTAACTGTTGTGTAGGCCCCACAGGCTACATATTCTCCTGTTGTTATGGAATGTGTCTTATTCAGAGCGACAGCCAAGCTGTTTCTGCTTGCCTGAGCAGGACTGCGAGGAACCCTGCAGGGCTCTGTCTGACCGTCTGTCTCTTTCTACAAGATACTGGATTGTTCAGTGGAAACACTTGAAAGATGCAGCCTAGCGGTCTCTAAAGCAATCAGTAGTTTTTACTGCTTTTCAACAAAACGTTTCCCTTATATTCAGTATCTGCTGGGATTTGATAGGACTGCATTGACAACTCAGTGCTTACTTTACCATGTGGTGAGATTTATGGTTTTGAAACTCACTTCCTTTAAGTTTAGGTTAGAGTTAGTGCTAGAGACGTTTTTTGAGACAAGTTCTGTCACTGTTGCCACTTGTCACTGGTAAAGAATGACAAAAAACAGATTCATTTCCTTTTATACGGGAACACCACTTACTCTTTAATTCAGGCCTTGATCGGTACTTACAATTAAGTCACAATTAACATCGATCTCCAAATGTCGCTTTTGGACTGCCATTAGCATTGCAGCAAAAATGTATTGCACCTCATTCATTTCAATGAGACCACTGCGTTGGGGTAGTAGGGTTGTCACATTTTCAAAAAATCAGCTTTGAACGAATTCGAAGTGACAGGTTATTCATTCACGTTAATTTGAACACAACCCACATAGTCTAAACTACAATGTAGAATTAAGATTGTTCCATTCATTGACGGTGCCTCTGCTGCTTCAGTCAAGTGACAAGCTAACGTTAGTGGAAGGCAGTTGTATACAGCCTTACTTTTATCCACAATTTTTCCATTTATGGTGTTGAATCTCCTCAGATGGTTTGGTGTCATGATGATCCATTCAGCAAGGCTCGCTGATAGTCTCCATTTTGCTTTAGCAAATAGAATGACAACTGCCAGCACAATCTGATTTTATCCTGCATTGCACTCTGTTGGTCAGTAAATACACACATATGCATATACCAGTTGGAATACCTTCTAGCATATACTCATATTTTTCTGTTCTGCATCAAAGGAGTGTCAAACTGCTGTGCAATCCTTTGGCTCTTGTCAGGGCATTACAGTGGACTCTCAGATTCATATTTCTTCTTTCCATGCCCACACCAATGCTTCCCTTTGTGTTGTTAGCCCTAGTGTTGTAGGCAGTCTGAATACACTCTAGCGCTCTTCTAAAGTTTTAGCTAGTCTGCAGCTCTTCCATAGACAATGAGTTTAAGAAACTTACACAGGGTTTACAATAGTTATCATGTCTGAATGAGAGGCATTTACACTGCAGGCAAGGCTCCTCACTCACAACCTGCTCCTGCAGTCCACTCCAGGACAGTGATAAGCCTCTATTTGTGGGAAACGGGACCCCTTTCCCTTCTAATCTGATAGCTGTGACCTTCTGACCTCCATTCTGTTACCCCCCCCCCCATTCTCTGGCTGTCTCACACAGTCAGTGATACACATTCACTGGTAGGAGATCTCAGAGATGTGAGAGAAGATGTCATTTGAATTAGGGTCTTTGATTCAGACATGGAATTTGTCCTGTGTAGTGTGGCAGTATAGAAGCACTATGTATGTATCCATTCTCAGCACTGGATCAGTTGGAGTGTCTTATTATCTGGTGCCAACATGCTTGTCACCTAGCAAGGCTAAACTTTACTCAAAAGAAAGTAAAGTTTCCATTCCGAGACACACAGTATATTACACTAATTCCCATGAGACTGGAACAACAAGGGTACATGACCATAAATTGCTTGATCTCTGTTTTCAAGATTCACAGGGATACAGGGTCAGATGCGAAAAGTTTTCTTTTTGCAACATGTAGAGAGAGTGGATGCACAGTGTTGGAGATTATCAGATGACGATATTACTGGCATGTCCTCGTGTGTTTTTATTTCAGTGGT
Organism: Siniperca chuatsi; assembly: GCF_020085105.1. NCBI lineage: Eukaryota > Metazoa > Chordata > Actinopteri > Centrarchiformes > Sinipercidae > Siniperca > Siniperca chuatsi. Next base: position 5,568,454 of record NC_058053.1, on the reverse strand, counting down.
TGATTCAAATTGAGATATGTTAACACTGCTGCTCAACTGTGACATGCTGTATGGCTGCAGGGGAGTCGGTGTGTGTTTCAGCCATATGTTCACTAGAGTTTGTGTCTGTGTGTGTCTTACTGTTTACACTGCCGCTCAGCTGTGACATGCTGTGTGACTGCAGCTCAAGTTTGTTTGTGTGTATGTGTGTCTGCACATATATTTCAACCATATGTGGGCTTCATGAGTGTCTGTGGCTATCTTAATTTGTGTGTCATTTGAAACTTCCAGCTCTGAGTGGTCAGAGCTTAATGCTTGTATAACCACAGAGACAGTGACTACACTGTGACTCACAGCAAGAGGTTAATGACCCCCACTTGCTGAAATAACATCAGTGGGGTCCAAGCTGCCAAAAGGCCCTCTAGCTGCTCCAAGAGCTACAGAGAATAGGCCCTCTCGTTTTTGTATCGTCAGTCTGGGTTGTAGCATGCGTCTAGTTTCATGCCTCTCTGTTTGTACAGCAGTTACACTTCAGGTCAAAATGACTTGCAGTAGAACATTACATTTAGGTTAATAGGGAAGGTTTACCTGTAAATCGCAATTGAAATGTATACTTCCCTCTTTCCAGTGCCAGTTGTGTAGGAGATTGTGTTGCATACATATGCCCTCGTATTCTTAAATTATTCACAAAAACTATATTTAGCACCAATGAAATTGGCACCCTGCATATGAAATTCAATATCTGAATGACAGTCAGTATGGCATAAAATACTGCTGTGCAGTGACAGATAATTGGCCGCCTTTGGCCCCTCATGGATTATGTTCAGCAGGTTTTGGTGGTGTTGTAATTAGTCGATCATTCATCCTCCCATTGATGGTCTCAGCCCTCAGACTCATTCCTGGTCTTAGGTTTCATGCTTTTGTCTGTGTATTGTGAGGACAGACACTGGGGAGGCCTGGAATTTCAGTTCATCCCCTGCTCAAACATCTCAGGATTTCACAGGTCATAGACATTACAGAAATGTATAAGGAATGCCACTTTGCAATATCCACATATATCCAATATTATTACACAATAAAGGCTTTTCTTTTCTTAAAGGAAGATAATTATACAGTATTTGTGGCAAAACCAATGCAGTAAATGCATGTAAGTTAGTTTATATTTTAGTCTAATTCCACATTAACTGACTCCATAGCCAAAGATCTCTGTTTATAATTGTAAGTCAGATTTGAATTTATTGAATTTATACGAGATACTTGTATCTCTAGTTGCTAAAAGATAGGGTCGCTTCACCAAAATCATTAAAAACATCTCTTGGTATTGAGCCATGGAGATAGTTTTGGTGTTGTTATTGGGTTTATCTGCTGCTAAGATTTCTGCCACCACCAAAATACAATGGAGGTGAATAGAATTCCATTAATGGTGCCAAAAGCACTGGAAATTTCAATTTTTGGGTAATTTGGGCTATTACTGAGAGAAATCCCTGCTGAGATGATGATCCTCTGTCAGCGGGCAGCAGTTTGACAGCAGGCGACCAGCAAGACACAGGCGAATAGAAACCATTTCATTTGTCAAGTAAAGCAAAAGTTCAGGAATACTGTTGTCAAAGGAGATGATGTTCAGCTACTAATGATTTGAGATCGTCTCTGTTAAATCTTAGCTGTGTGTGTATAATATTAACATTGGTTAAAATATCAACCACATTTTTACAAGTGCATTTTTGAACATAGTCTCGACACTCCATTTCATTGACAACAATTGGCCAGCTGTTGTTTTCTGTCAAACGACACATTCTATTGGACGGTGTAGTCCCTCATTCGTCCAGGAGTGTTCTATCGTAGAAAAGGTTTCAGTCGTAGTCATCTGGACACTGTTTTCAGAATCAAGACGTTTCGGCTCCCATCCGGAAGTCATTCTCAATTTTTTTCCGGAAGTCATTCTCAATTGTGAAAAAATTGTCCAGTTCCCGTCCCAATTTTTTCACAATTGAGAATGACTTCCGGATGGGAGCCAAACGTCTTGATTCTGAAAACAGTGTCCAGATGACTACGACTGAAACCTTTTCTACGACACATTCTATTCACAATTCTAATTAGTCCCTCCAAGATACATTTTCTTTTTATCAAGTAACACATATTAAAAGGACTGCTTATCTGACCTCTTTGAGTTTGACTGCCCTAGAAAAAGATGTATCATCAGCAAAGAGGGGATATATCCCTTTGTTGAGTCTCCCTTCTGTCTTCAACGTACAGTTCAGAGCAAACTTGTCAACCATTCTTACTGTAATTACCTGTTCCAATTACAAATGCCACTCTTGAAAACAGGAAATCTTCTTGCCGTGTTGTCATTATGACTCTCGCAGCCTGTACTCTATACGGGCAAGAGTAGACATCAAAGGGATGTTGAAAACAGGGACACTGACAAAGTTCAAAGTATGTTCATATTATGATAATTGCAGATTACTGTGCTGAAAAATCTGTCACTCCAAAAGTGCAAATGTACTACCTTCATTAAGTGCAGTTTAATATTTTCCTTTTCAGGTTTTCTCATAAATATGCAGACCATTTCCTGTTTTTAAGGTGACAGCGTGCATGGCCACCCAAGTCTTTTGGCAAGTTTCCCATGTTTCAAGTGTGTATGAATATTTCCAAACTCTGTAAAAACTGTCATACAAAAACACCTTCAGGCTAATTTATTGTCATCTTTGGAATAATAACACTCTGATTGAAGTCTCCTGATGATACATTCTTTTTCAGACAATTTCTTCTTTATGTCTGGATTCTGTGAGTCATTAGGATTTGGCAGCTTGTGTAGTTAAGGGATAAAGGGATAAAAAGAGCAACTCATGCTGGTGGGACTCCCCACATTAGATGGAAAGTCATATTAAGTTACAGTGATCTGATTTGAATGACCCTTGTGAAAATGAAAGTGTCTACTATTTTGTTTTTGATCTGAAATCCTAACCTGTACAATAATGCAATGAACCACAAGAGTCCATTAGATGGGTAGAGCTGATGTTTAAGGCTAATCATTACCTATCACAAGACTTTATTACCCTAGGGTTTATTAACTAAGTCCCTACTATAAACATTGTGTTTATTTTGGTTTACAGACTGACTAAAGACTACTTTGATCACTGAATTTGTCTGACCACAGAAAAGTTGGCTTGTGGCTGATAAATATATCAGCAGTCCACTTTAAATTTTTCCTGATACATTTCATGATGGTCACTTTCTTGCATAGCATTGCTTGAAAGTCACTTTGAAAATGAGTTATTTTCCCACAGAAAGTTGTCTATTTTTTCTCAAGCAACTGCTATTATTAAATGGTCTATTTTTGACAGTTTTAGAATGAACACATGCTTGGTTAAGAGTGTTAACTCCTTCTGGCCCAGAGGGCCAACTAATCTACATTTACTGTAATCATGCTACAACCAGCTCCTTAGAATTGTGTCACTGAACTTATGTCTTCCATTCCCGAAGTAGCATTCTTTATAAATTATATTAATGGCAAACAGACTTTATTTTCTTCTTTTTTGTTCCTTCAAGGGACAGATGTTATAACAAAAAATTAAAGTCAGACATACACCAGCTAAAGACAATCACAAGCCCCTTAGTCATGTTTGCCCAAAAGGAAGCTGCTTATCATATGACTACACACACAATATTTTTCTTTCATTGAAATTTTCATTAGGGCAAAAAGTGCAAAAATAGCTTGGCCTTGTGATAAATAAGTGAGATATACTGTATTATTTTCTTTAATAGGTCACAGTCTTTGCCGTTTTTATCAGCTGTATACATAATGATTTTGATGAAGGCTGTATTGCATTCAAGTGCCCGCTTTTCAGGTTTTTCTTTTTACAAGTAATATTTTCCATATTGTTTGCCATTTCTTTGGTGCTCACCCTCCCCTTTGTTAGACCAAATAAACATAATCTTGCAGACAGGGGTCAGTTGGATCATCCGTGAGCCCAGGCCATGACAGAGAGCTACAGGATAAAGTTGTCAAGCTTGTGTCAAGACATTTATGTATCTCAACATAAACAACTGGAAGCTTTTATAGGGATGGCGGCACAAATGACCTGAGTTCCTTTCTGTCAGCAACTGTGGTTACATGCACAAAATGCCTGCCTTCATTTTAAACCGTGGTGCTATTAGAGAAAAACTTGCACAAACCTCCTGTTCCTTTTATCACAAAGCTCCCATTAGCAGATGTCGAGGGTCTCTGTCAACTGATCACATAGGCAGTATGAGAAACCAGTCTGGACAAGAAAGTGAGGCCTGGATTACTGTGTAACCACAGAGCACAGAAAACGGGGGTCTAAACTGGATCGACAATAAATGGCACCATGTAGAGCAGGGACAATGTATGCAGGGAGGTTTAAGGTTGACACTGTCTTGATCTAAATGTAAGACAAATTATACAAACTTTCACTGGTGGATTGAATTTCTTTAGTTTACATTTTGTGGTTTTGAATTGTGTTGTTTAGATATATTTGACCATTATCCCATGAAATAATACAATTACTGAAATAAGATACTGTTGATATTGATTATATTTAAACATGTCAACATGTCACAGCAACTTTGCTTAATAATTGGTTGCATTATTGCAATTGATGGGACTAATTTAATCAATTGGAGAGAATTCAGCACAGCTCCTGATATTTCAAACCTTCACCACAAAATAGCATTCAGTTCTTTTTGTTGAAAACTAAACTCAGCAAATCACATTTTACAACTTTTGCTGCCATTGCAGTTTCACACAGCTTGCAGTTTTTTAAAGCTGGATCTGTAGTTTTCTTACTATCGTGTTTATCAACAAAGAGAACGAGTCAAGGGGAACACATTGGCCTTCACTGTAAAACACTGAAAGCATCAGTATTTTACATTGCTGTAATTCTAAGGTATCAGTCAGCAGGAGAGATCGCTTTTCACTGCTGTGACAAAAGGAGAAGGAGGAGGAAGGAGGAGTTAGGAGAGGAAATATTGCCAGGGCAGCCAATACGGAGCACACCTCCTCCTGCTCTCCCCCTTTGCTCTTTTGAATGGGGCACTCCTCTTCAATTTTCCTCTCTGCCTAGTGGAGTGTGTGTGGAGACAGAGCTAGAAAGTGTGTGTGAGGAGTGTAGTAGCCGTGTGGACATGTGATAGCTCACCTTGGGAGTCTGATCAAGTAAGTGGACGTGGTCAAGACTTGCCATTATACCTAAGATGAGGGCCCAGTTTGGAGTTTTGTTTTTGTTGGCCCTGTGGGTGGTCTACTCTGATGCTTGGTTTTGGTCCTGGAGTGCTACTACAACTTTGGCCCCAACAATGGACCATGAGGGGTCTGGCAGTCCAGCAGGTAGTGGAGAATCACCATCAGAGAATATTGCAGGGGTTGGAGCGGAGATCATTGATGAGGGACATGAGACTCAAAAGGTTGTGCAGACTTGGGATGAGACCACTGAGGCTCCTCAACTGACCACTTTAATACCTACAACAGAACCGGAGAATATACATGCATCAGAAAAGGGAAGACCGCGGATTTCGTCACGCATACATAAACCTGGTAATGGCACATCTTCATTAAAGGGTATGGGTTCTAGAGGATCTGATCATTTAAGGTTTACAGGAAATGTATCAGGACTTGGATCTGGGCTTGAGTCTGAATTGGCCTCAGACACTGGGTCAGGTCTTTGGTCTGGTTCTGAATTAAGATCAGAATCTGGATTTGCAACAGGAGCTGAAACTACCTGGGGGTCTGGCTTTGAAACACAGGGGTTTTCTGGGGAAATCCAACAAGGAGCAGTAATGCCCAATGGTCATATGGGATTAGATAGTGGAGGCAGTGTAGTGTCCCAAACAAAATTGAAGTTTCAAAAGAGCGCTTGGATCATTCATAACAGAACAGATGAGGGCCATAATCTTGGTAGCACAAAATCAGAGCAAAATATTGATTTTTCTATCGAAATCCCCAATATCACTAGAGGAAATAGAAATCTTAACAATAGCTCTAATTGGAATGCTAATGACTTGAATTTGACAAAGTATTCTCATGAAAATTCTACCCCAGGAGATTTACTAACCACAATTGTAGGCAACAACTCCATAGACACTACCCAGGTAACTAAGGACAACCAACAAGTGGAAGTTACTCATTTACCAGGTGGTGAGTCAACAGCTAACCAGGAAGCATTACAGACTAGTCAAGCTTCATTTGCTAGCCAGGCACTTTATACAACCCAAACACCATCTACTACTCAAAAAATGTTAATTACCCAATCACAAACAGCTGGCAAGAGACCAGACACTACCTTAATACCCATAGCTACCCAACTGCAAGTGGCTAGTCAAGCATCAGCAACTAGCCAGAAATTGGCGACCGACCAAATTGGTCACATCCGAGATGCTGCTCAAACATCAGTAAGCCAGCAAGAGCCTAGCCAAGCAACCTTAATTAGCCAGACAGCTGTAGATAGGTGGGCAACTGCTGAAAGCCACACAGAATTAGTCAAATCGGCACTGGTGATAGAATCCCCACAATGCTTGTTGCTAGATACTGCTCTTCCTTTCTGCTCCTCCATGGTTGGGGAAAGGTTTGTTGTGCCCAATTATCTCAACCAGAGCAGTGTGGAAGAAGTCCAGGTACTCCTTAACGAATGGGCATGGCTGTTGAGGTCACATTGCCACCATAGTTTGGAGTGGTTTTTCTGCCTTCTCTTGGTACCAAAGTGTGGCTCTCTGGTCCCGCTGCCGGTGTTGCCTTGCCGGAGTTTCTGCGAAGTCTTACGGGACAGTTGCTGGACACTCCTGGATGAGGGACGCCTCCCTGTGGAGTGCCACACTCTACCAGACGAGGAGGAGGAGGGGTATCAGTGCTTGTCAGTTAGTAACCAGAAAGGTAATCACTGGTTCAAATGAATCCTAGTTTTGTGATTCATTTTGAACCAGTTTTAAATATCTCTTCTCCCCAGTTTGTCTGGTGTTTCCACCTACTACCCAATACCCACCCAAAAAAATTACATTTATCCCTGTCAGCACAATAAAAGACATTAACAATGTCTTGGTTCCCAAAATAATTTAGAAGAAAAATAAGCATGCTTCAAGTTTGTTAATCCTGTTGTTAAAAGGAAGTTCTGGCTACAGCCTAACAAGCATGGTGCCAGCACTCTTAACAGTGTTGCATGTACAGTATGTGTTTCCCTTGTCATTTGGATCGCATGTGACTTACTACTTGAAGGTCATTATAGCACACACACACACACACACACGCACACACACAGTTCAGTGGGTTTGTGATTCATTACCAAACCCACTGATGTGTATTTCCTCTGTATGTTATTTATTCATAATAAATTTGTTTTTGTACATTCTGTATATCCTATCCTGCATTCATAGTATCAGCAGATGTACAGTCCGTAGTGTTAAGAAGTGGCAAGCAAACTTCAAGCATGGCATGCCACAAAAAATAAAATGTGAATTGAAAGAACCTCCATCTTCAAGTTTCGAGTTCCTAAATGCAGACTGTAGTAACATCAGAAAACACATCCATGTAAAAAAGCATTTTCTGTTTCCACACATAATTATTTATATGGAATAAAGTACTAATTTAAGAGTATTTTTTTAGGTAGCTTTAGGTACAGTTGGTGTTTTTTGTAATACTGAGGAGTTTGATTTTTCTATTAGCCTTAACACATCTGAAATTGCATAAGACAGAGGACCATCTTCTGTAAACAATTTGTGCATGAAAAACTGTAGATAATTGGGCATGTAGGATTGCATGTCTCTTTTGACAGCGAGTGGCTTGCAGGCAGCTTGATGTGCATTTGTCTGTCCAGGAATAGACAGATTAGGTTGTCATGCATGGGAAGCAGTCATGTTTGCATCAGTGGTTTTCAGTGGGATGCCAATTTGTACAACTGTGCTAGGTAAATGTATTTATGACAGCTGACAAGTTACTGGACTCAGGTGACACATTTTAACAGGTGAAAATGTTAAGGTAAAATAGTGAATCACCAATTAAGGCACTTGTTTCTATCTGATCTGGAGTGATGTGCATAATCTAGATTGTTGTAGTTTAATTCAGTTATGCGGCTGATGAACTCTTTCATCAAATTTGCATGTAATTACTGTGTATAAAATGCATTTAGATTCAATGAATATTTCATGTCAAATACCAGAACAGTGAATGGGGTTGTATGAAATAGCGCTTTCAAACAGCAGTATTAGAGCTGAAGTTATGTGAATTTCTGTAATGTTCCAAAAATTCCAGTAAACTATTAGTTATACTGTAGCTTATGGTTCAATTGGTTGATGATATAATCCTAAACATTAATAGGACCAGTGTGCATTTGAGTATCTTCTCCAGGACTAACAAGTACATTGCATGCCTAAAAATGATGGAGAAAATGACTCAGATGTTCATTGCTACTAGTGAGTGCTGATTCATGTGAGAACATCCTGTATTCTGAGTTCTGTATCAAACAATCTAATATGAGAAAATCTATTTATGTGAGCTAGCTGCCCCTCAAAATTATGAATGGCTTTATAGCCTATTCCCTTTTACTGGGCTACTGTCCTGCCCTCCACTCTCAGTTCAGATCACGGGGAGTTCAAGACTGTGTCTTTTTACAGCTTCGCTATCTTTCTGACAGCTTGCTTCATTGACAGACCTGAGTGGACAAGATGTCTCTGGTTCCAGGACTAAGTGACACTTCTGGGCCCAAAATAGATTTGTGTTTGTTTGAATTGAATTGAAGTATTAAGTGAGGTGTAAGAAGTTTTTAACTGCTCCATATACGTGTTTGGGAAAGATAAAAAAGGATCAAGATATATGAAAAGGCTTCCAGACACCACAGTCTTGACATTGTAAATAGACCTTAGGCAAATTAAAAAGTATGATTTTTGTTGCCATCTTTACACCCCGAGGACAGCTTTTATAGGTTCTCCAGAAGCTGGTTCACCACCAAGGCATGCATGTTGGGTATCGCCTTAGAGTAGCCTCAAGGTATCACTGGAGTGCTTTCAGTCACTCTAAATCATTCTTGGATAAACAGAGAGCCACTGCAGTCAAGACCATCTGGTATCACTCATTCAAACACAGCAGTCTTAAAAATCTACCAATGGACACTACTGAATAGACTTGATGTAACATATTACTTTACTATTGAGTTACTACTATCCCTGTGAGATCTCCTTGCCCCCAAATCCTAAAGATGACTGATACACTTGAGAGTCAATTAGACGTTGCCTATGAGCATTCTAACACCACATGGTTTCTGTTACCAAAATGCCTCATGTGCCTATGCCAGTGTCTTACTGCAGCAGCCAGTAGTCATACTGATGCAAGTGGTTAACAGGTTGGTGGGCTTTGGCTTAAAGCTGAATGAGGTCACACAACAAGAGCCATTTTTGCCAAGATAATGTGTTACAAAGCTCTGTAAATGTGTGCCCTAATGCCCTATCTTGGGCTGTTTTCTAGTGCATCTACCCACTTACGAGTTCTTTGACCTCTTAAATTCAGTGATCAGAACCCCTACTATGCAATGTCTGGGACACTTCAGACGCTTTTCACTATCTGCAGCTGTGTTTGCTTGATGTGTGGGAGGAGGGCACTCATATTCTCCTTTTGTTTTGGGCCTTAATACCACCCCACTCCTACATCATTCAACTATGACCTGCCATGCAAGAATGTCTCATGATATACTTGCATCTTTTTGAGTTGGTAATTTGGATGAAATTAAAGTTAAGGGCCATCGTCATGGGGCATGAAAACACAATGAAACTGTTTATACACTAAAATATTTGAATGTAGCCTATATATATGTGTATGTGGGAGATTGCTGTGGGAAGATTGCAGAGATATCTGTGTGTGCATGGAAACTTTGTAAGAAATCTGTCAGATGTGATCCTTTTACCACGGAGGGGGGGCTACCCCTGCGGTAAGACAGAATTGTTAGGGCACAATAGCCCTTTTAATGATGTTTTTCCATGGTTACCAGTCTCCTGCGTGAAAGATGAGCAGTCATTCATATCAGGGTCTAGAGGTCAACTGCAGTTTATTTTGGTTAGTTCTTGACGGTAAAACTATATCCTGTATGAGAAACTCCAGTGTTCTGTCAGTTAAGGCTGTGTAATTGATATTAAATGGAATCCTGTCACCTCTGTTGTGGTCTAAAAACATGAAAAGGATGTTTTCCTGTTAAGATATACACTGCTCTTTTGGTGGTATCTGAATGTCTGTGTACTTTTAGTTTGTGTTTTGTGGCTTACACACCCTTTTGGTGGTCTGACACTGATTTGTAGCACCATGGTTCCACTGAGCCAAGATTGATATTGTATCTCATGACAGGAAGGCCCAAAGCTGGCTCCAGTTCTTCAGCGTGCTGCTTGCCAGGGAATCATTTTGAGTTGGCTCTCAGGGGGGTTCCAATTATGGGCACAGTGTAGTCCGACTTCTTTGCTGCCAGAAACTCATTGCCCCCTCTGGTTTGTGCTAGTGCAAAATGAGAAATGATGAGGCAGTGTTGCAAAACACAGTACAGAAGCACAGGGATGTCTCGAGCTGGCTAATAGCCCAATTGTGACACTCTTAAAATGTTTTTAACAGATTTTGAAGGAGAGTGGTGCTGTCTCAGCATTTTGAATGAGCTCTAAACCTATTTAACAGCATCACTGTGCATCTGTGCACACTATTTTCTTCCAGTGTTCCAAAAAGACATATTTATGAAGTTAGCAGTATGTGGCAAGGGGTTTGTTTACACCCTGCATGTTGCCTCAAACGTTCGTCACTTACAGGTGGAGAACTTGGTTGAGAACTTGAACAGTATCATATTACTCCTTCCCCAAAGAGTAAAGTGCACAGCTGGTGGTAGACCCATCTTCCTTTTTATGGTTTGAGAATTACAGCTCAGTCTTCAGGGCGAGCAACATGAAATCTCCTTCCTGGACTATGATGTGGTTTTTGGTTTGATATCTTTTTCCGAGCGTTCTGCATCATGAGGTTAAAGATACTGCCAAATTTGCCCAGAGGTTCACATAATATTCTTTGCAGAAAGAAAGGACCATTTATTCATGGTGTTGATATATAAACCTGGATATTCAAAACATCCTGTGTTCATTTTTGTTTTTCAGTTTAGTGACACATTAGATCAGACACCTTGTAGTGGAACTTGGTCACATGTATATGCCACTATAGATTTTATGTTGTTAGTATGTAAGTTCCATAAAGTAACCATGGTACCATATCTCCTTGCATAAGATACAATTATTAAAGCGCTGCTGTATAGTGCACCTGTGTGTGCCAACTGTGGTATTTTATTTTGCCAGATAAAATTGATTCCAACAAGTGACATTGATTTAACATTATAAGCATTACAAATGACTCCCCTTAATCCTATAAGTAGCCAGACAAACCACAAAATCAAACAGGATCAAATAAGCAGAAAGTAAACACAACCGCCATATCACGTGACCAAATTTAACTTACTTCACTTTTAAATTGCTGACAAGTACTACAGACATAGTTTATAGGTGAACTCTGACACTCCAAACACAGGTCAGACCACTGACCAGCTTTTTTGCAGAGTGAGGGGCGAGATCATTGCCCTTGTCAGCAGGCCTCAAGGGATGTTTTAAATGGCGATGGAGCGTAGTGAGTGAAACCGCAAAGTTTTCTGGGACTGTCCAGATGTCCAAATGTTTTCCCATGGATTATTCAGGATCCTGTACTTCCCAAAGCTGTATATACAGTCTCACACTGTATGTACAGCTTTATCAACAGGGTATCACAATCTCTGGTACCCCATCTTGGAATGTTAGAAAATGAAAAAGAGCTACGTTCCCGGTCAGTAAGCGGACTTCTTGACAAGACAATCTAGCACCATAAACCCAGCACCACTCCATTCATCAGCAGTCCTTTTCTATGCCCGATTGGCCTCGAAGCTGTCATTGGTTAACAAAAGCTATTTGGGAAACCTGAATTGAGATTGCACTTAAAATGCTAATGGTCAACCTTTTGTATACCCAACAATTTTTGATCTCTGAGAAGGAATGGCTGGCTGGCCCTTTGCTGACAATGCAGGCACATTGAACAGGCCTCAGCAAAAACCTTCCTTTGCCAGCCTAAAGCAGGTCAAACCTTTTCATCTGCTTTAGATCCGGTAATGAAATTGTCTTCATCTACAGTTTAGAGCTTTCTTTTTTCTTTATTGTCATCCGGCACAATTACATCAGGATCCTTTTTTAGATTTGTAATAAATAGATTATTTTTGCATGTAGTGTTTGATCATCCTCTGGTTCATATGGATGTTTTTTGGTAAATTCTGAACATAGTCCAAAAGAGTGCACATCTCGTCAGTGTGAGTAATGACTAATAGGTGAGATATTCCACTAATGAGGGGATTGGGAAGCTTGGAACGTGAGTGCGCGTGTGAAGATGTGTGTTGTTCATTTGGCAAATACATGAGAAAATCAGATGTTTGAATTATAGGATAAATAAATGGCCATACATGCTGCATTCTGAGGGACGACCAGGCTCCAGTCTGAATTGATTAGACCTTGAAGTCTAATCTGCACACAAATTAAATATTTTTTATGCCCAGCTGCTAATTTATGCTTAACAAACTGCATGTTTCATGCAAAGTACTGAAGAAAGTTAATTGTAGGTAGTAGTAGTAGTAGTAGATACATTTTTCAGCACAAATGTTGTAATTCAGAGGAAAAACATTCTCATTACTTTTCATTGCAAAAAGAGTTACGATACATGCTCAGCTATGGAGTGTTTCTGCTGTAAAGATAGCTCACATGTCAGCTTGAGCACCCGTAGCAGGAGAATTACAAATTAAAATGGTGTGCTTTCCCACGTGATGGATTTCACCACTAAATTACTACAGAGTTTTGCCTTTTTCAAACCTGCTCTGGCAGAAATTGTGCACATAAGAGGGAGCCAGGTTCAGACATGTGTGCACAGGCCCACTGAAGAGACCCTTGAGGTTTCTCAGTCTGACTTTATCAGAGTAAACATCTGGTTGGCCTGGTGCAAATGATTTAGTTTATTGTAAACCGCCATCTATGCAGGATTTAAAGATCCACAGTCTACCAAAGGTGTTCTGAACCTGGGACTCTGTGACTGTCTGTATTGTGTCATTTCATGGTTAACATTTTCTAATTTTGGTAGAAAATGTCTCTTTTATGCTGAGGTCTTGTTTGTCTCAGGATTTTTGTCTTATATTAGTATATATTCTATAGACTGATATCCAGCTATCTGGTTTTTAGTTTGCTAATACATGCTGTATTGGATATATGTTATTGGATTTTCCACCAAGATGCTATTTCAAAATTGACCCAAAGAGTATCATTTGTATAATCAACTAATGTAGGAGATCTCACAAAAAACGTTTTTTGTATCACTTATCTAAATGTGCTTTTCCAGATTTGGTTGGTATTTCTGGCACATCTTCATACTAACAGTGCTTCATTTATATATTCTGGTGACATTTACAGTATATAATTAAATAAGTATAAATTATTAATGTACAATCCGCTTAGTGATGACTCTTCTTCAGAAATGTCTGTCTGGCTGGTGCATAATTAATAGTGGAAAGTATTTTTATTGCTGTCCTGTTACAGCTTCACTGGGTTCCCTGTTAGCTCAGATTCAAATGAAAGCATCTTTAGTTCTCAGACAGCATGCAGAATATTCAGACTCGTGTTTATGGTTGTACAGCGAAAAGCAGGACCTCGGGTCAGCTAAACTTCCTGTGTGTTTAAGCTCTCAACAAAGCCAACTGCCAACCCCACTGATCTCCAGCACTCAGGGCAGTGGGGAGGCTTTGAACCGAGCAAAGCATTTCTTCAAAGCACCAGAAACTATGTCAAGTGTTCTCCCAAAACAGTGATTTTTGTGATTTCTCTTTTAACACGAGGAAACATTATTTTTGATCAAAGCACAAAAGGTTTAGTCTATCTCCACCATGAATGTGAATGAATACACATCGCACTTTGAGGTCCTTGTATTCTCGCCTCCAATTATTATGCACTGACCTCGCCAGAGTCACCCAGGGTGATGGAAGAGTGAGCAAAGATATGCAGGAGGCCCAGCTGTTGGTCCCTGCGTGCCCTGGAGCAGTGACATTTAGCAGATGTCACACAAGTCGGAAGAGTTTTTAGCTTTTTGTTTCTGTTTTAGTGTCTTCAGGAATGAGATGCATAGATATCCATCTTATCCATCCTATTCTGCACACAGTAGATTGATCAGTGGTCAAAATTAGAAAAGATTTTCTGCCATAGAGTTTTACAGAGAACACATCTAGTGGCTATAGCTCGGCATGTTTTTAGCTCTTCTGACAAATTTGTTTCAGACCCTTCTATCACTACATTCAATAATAAAGGCTTAAACCTTTTATCAGGTAAACACAACACAGCAGAAATATAAAATTATCTTCTCGACACATACTCTATACAGACACATATTTAAGTGTGAAGTAAACTCGAGTCACATCTTCATGTACTGTCTCTTCTGGACATCTCCCTTCAGTTTAGGAAGTAGGAGTTTGGCAGTAGCTGGTCGTGTCTTTGGAATACAGGCCTTGCAATTTCTGCTAAAGTGATCTGCTTTTTTTAGTCTCATATGGCCTAGCCTTTGCCTTTTTTGGGGGATGTCAACCCTTTCCATATTTCGGTCTGTGAGTTTTAAAATGGTCTGTTTGTTTGTGGTCCCCTGAGCAGAGTCGCTTTGCCAACGCTTCTCAAAAAAGCTTACAGTTTGGTTGGAGGCAGTTGTGGTAACTTTTCATTTACATTTTATGAAATGTGTTGATGCTTTTTACATTACCTTCACTTTAAGTCAACCCCCAACAGCCTAATAAAGCCTGGTCTAACATTACACCCTGCCATGCAGCCCTCCCTTCTAACCTCGAGATATTTCATGCATATTGTGGCCTCACATCCTTTTTCTCTCCCCCTCTAGAAGACAGTGGCGTCTCCCTGCTACAGCTGATTGGGGATCCTCCTCCAAATGAGATCACCCAGATCTATGGGCCTGATAACAGCCCTGGCTATGTCTTTGGCCCCGATGCCAACACGGGCCAACTGGCCCGTGCCCACCTGCCAAGCCCATTCTACCGAGACTTCGCCCTCATCTTCAACCTGAAACCCACCTCTAACAGGGGCGGCGTCATCTTCTCCGTCACAGATGCCTCACAGAAGATCATGTATGTGGGTGTTAAACTGTCAGCCATGCAGGGCGGCAACCAGAATGTCATCCTGTACTACACAGAGCCCGACTCACAGCAGTCGTATGAGGCGGCCAGGTTCCTTGTGCCCTCCATGAGGGATACCTGGACTCGCTTTGCCATTGCTGTGAGGGATGACAAGGTGATGTTCTACCTCAACTGTGACACAGACCCTCAGGTGATGCGCATTGAGAGGTCCCCGGATGAGATGGAGCTGGAGGCTGGTGCTGGGGTCTTTGTTGGGCAAGCTGGAGGAGCTGATCCTGAGAAGTTTCTGGTGTGTACACAGGCTTTGTCTGTTTTGAACAAAACAATATTCAAGCCCATGAAATCAGGAAATTAAATAATTGAAGGGCTATATGATATACCATGTTTATTTTAAAAGCTTTCATAGTAGCTAAATAAATATTTGCATGATGCTTCTGCACTGAATAAGTCAGACTAATTCTTGTGTTGGAGACAGAAGACTGCACATCTCACATTCCCAAACTACTTCTTTTTCTAGAACCAACATAATGAGACAATGAGACAGTGAAGTTTTTGAAAAGTGCAGTATTGTGTTTTGATTTTCCATAGTCAGTCATGTGAAACATCTTGGCTGAATTACTCTCATATGATTTGATTGCTCAAATTGGCCTACTCTAAACCATAACATAAATGTCTTCCTCACCTCACCATCCTCATCAGAGTAGTCTGCAAATAATTGGAGACCTGACAGTTGTTATATAATTAACTTCAGTCATTTGACTGCTGTAAATCCCTTAGCTGTTAAATGGTTATAGTAGTTCACCCATGGCTACCTGCACAGAGAAAACATGCAACTGTAATCAGTGATAATTGTTCATTCTACTTCTGTGCATGCAACTAATTATTTTTAAAAGATAAACCATGGGCAGTAGGTGCAGTACAGTTTTTTTTCTTGCACAAATCAAAAGAAAAAAAGTAAAAGGGCAAAACCAAAATACTCTGTGTAAGCCCTGAACAATTTAAGTGTTGAGGGAAAAACTGCATTTGTAAACGATGATATATGACACGCTATTGCTTTAGTGATTTGCATTACTTGGGAGCATTTGTTTTATGTCCTTATAATTCACTAAGAATCTGGGGGGAAATTACTTTTTGGACTCTAGTACAAGTTTGACAATTATAATCCCAGATATAAAAGGCGGAATTTTTGATTCATGCAATCTTCTTTATTTATCTTAGACAATAAGATATTTAAGAGACTTTTACTGTCTTAGATGGAAGCTATTCAATAGATGGCTGACTTCTGTCAGCATTCAGTTGCCTTATTTTCAGTAGAAACACACAACTTCTGACATGACCTTGTTGTCTTTCTCCTTTTGAGTTACACTTTAACATGGCTTTTCGCTGTTCAGTGTTGCCAAGTATGGAGTCTTGCTGCTTATGTGGACATAAATGACCTCCCTGCTCTGTTAATAAGACTGAATTGAGGCCATGAAGCCGTAAAGGCAGAAGCACTTTTGATTAACTTTACAGGTGAGCCAATAAAGGTGTCTATTCCCTCCATCCCCTGCTAAAAAGTATATTTTAATAATGAGGATTATATTGGTACATAATACAGAGCTAAAGATATATTTACACTACTAAATATGTCCAAATTCCAAATGAGTGTTTGCCCAGCTGAAACATCATCTCTCCCCTCCTCTCTCAGCTGTTACACTTGTTTTAATGTTGTTTTATTGGTGTGTTTGAAGACAGCTGCTTATTTTGTTGGAAACCGCTTTGTAACTACACGGTTCAAGTTTTTCTTTTTCTTTTTAGTACACACATATTTTGTTAGAAAGATGTTTTGTAAACTGCTTATTTGGAAAAAGGAACCTAACCCTGTTTCTTCTTTCAGGACTTGTTGGCCATGTGCTATTTGTTGACCCTAGCTTGGCCCTAAGCTAGAAAGGTCTTGTGAATTTAATTTCTCTAATCAAATCAAGACTTGACGAGCTTCTTTTGCATCTAAATATTTACATTATGTATTTATAAAATGGACATTCCATTCTGAAATAGGATTTGTTTAGTGGATGTCTCTTTTTCTTATTATTCATCACGCAGTGACAGTTTGAGATTTATTGTGAACATCTAAAGCAATTTATTAGAAAAAGACCACAACATGTCGACTAAACATTGTACAAGTTACAAAAAAAGCCAATCAGTACAGCCACTAAAAGCCTATGTAGACACACGGTTTAAATGTCAAAGATATTTATCTTCAAAGCTCTCCTAAATCCATTTGACTTTTTTCTCAGGACATAAATGTGTCCTGAAGAGTCACCTTCAAATAACTCAGCAGCAGAGAAACCACCTCTTCACACACAGCTAATGGCCCTCTGATAGGCAGTCAGATAGCATTCTTGCTATCTGTGCGAGTATCCTGTGTGGGAACATGTATCAGATCGTCTGTGTGGGGCAGAGATAGAGGCACTTCACAGGCACGGGCTAAAACTGGAGACATCAATAGCCCCTCTGATTTTTGTCTAAAGGGGGACTTCCCTCAAAAATATCACCAAAACCCTAGCAGCAAGTTCAGAGATAAGCATCCATGTGTGTTGAAAGTAGGACATTGTGTGTGTGTGTGTGTGTGTGTGTGTGTGTGAGAAAAAGTGCTGTTCTGACATTATTATATGTATAATCAAACATCAAAACACCTTGTCCTTGTTTTGCAACAGGGGGTGATCGGTGAGCTGAGGGTGGTGGGAGACCCCCGTGCTGCTGAGAGGCACTGTGAAGAGGATGAAGATGACTCAGATATGGTGCGTGGCAACTAATCACATTTTGAACATAACTGACAACAACTCCCCCGAACAGCGATCGTCCAATCATAGCTTAGCAACAGTAACGAGGCACTGCAGTCCTGTTAAGCCTTTCCAAAACCAAAAACACACGAGCACAAGAGTGTAAGGAATAGTGTTTATCTGCTCTAACGTAAGCTCCATCCATTAGCATGTCCGGCTAACTAGCTTATATAGTTCAAATGGGGCAGAGATGCCCTAAAGTAACACAAGTAAGGACATTTTTCTGGGCTTTGTTGATTTATTGCAGCATCACATCACTTATTATCAATAGTAAATCTGTAACAGTCAGGGAGCAGCCTTTTCACCGCTGACCCTGACCACACACACAAACACAGGTGCCTCCCTGCAGCCCACCAGCAGCCTAAACTGGTATTTAGTAAAACATTGCCTTCACAGCTGTTCTCCTCACTGAGACCACCAAAACCTTGTCTTTACCGAGTTTACCGCTTGTTGTCATCAAATCTTTAGATGTTGTTTGGATTACACAGGAGAATCACGTTTGAAGTGGAAATGACAGGTTTCTGATTTCAGGATGTGTCTTTTATCTCAAATGATAAACTCACACACACAGCTGTTTTCCCGTATAGAGGACACATTCACGCTTTGAATCTAACAGGAGTATATGAGACCTACTTACTGTATTGTACATTGTCTGATACAACAAATACACAAGCATTTGACTGAATTACATAAGTGCATAGACATAGAGTACTAACAATGTATAGAGTTCAGTATTAAATTACACCTTAATTCAACCAAGTAAAAGGCTCATTGAGATTAGAATATCTGTTTCAAGAGGGAAGAAGGTGGCATAAAAAGCACATTTACAGCAATAAAGATAACACAGACAACTACGATAGGGCAGTAATACTGTCACACAGAGCACAGATAGCATAGAGGTATGTAGTTCAAATATGTGTACACGTATTCAATAAACACACCGCCCTAAATTGCTAAATTCATTTATAGCTGACTTGAATTTTACTAAGAATTTAAGTAGAGTTCATGAACTGACACACATGGTGCAAGGACAACACACGCAGTGAAAAGATATCACAGTTGTAATTGTCAGTGCACGGAATAAAACAAAAACAACAATTGTGTGGACATTAAATTCAATTTAAAATGTGTGATTGGTCTTCTCAGGCTTCAGGGGAAGGAAGCGGCCATGAGGAACCCAGACCCCCAAAACCAGCCGTGGAGAAACAAAGATGGACAGTATGGAACAGCCTTTGTTTATTATTGAGCTCTTTTACTTATTACGAAGGTTTGACAATACTCACCTGCTGCTGTTTGCTTCTTCTTGTCCTTTAAGCTTGGCTAAATGATGTTTCATTAATAACAGTTCTGTTCCTTGCAGTTATTTTGCTGCCCTTACTCTTCTTGACGCGTTATATTGCAACATTATGGGTTTTCTCACTGGAAATTGTAACATTGTAAATGAAGAGCACATAAGAGAGTGAGGAGAAGAATGAATGAAGAATGCTTTGTTCCCTAAAGGAGGATTCAAACAGCTGATCAAGCCATACATGTATACCTGGCCGACAAAGATTATTACCAGCAGACTGTGCTTCTGCAAACACTGAGTCATCCCAGTGTTACATATACCACTGATGTCTCAATGTCTCAAGTTACTCATATAAGTGAGTGAACACTCATTCCTCAAGAGAGATTAAAAACTGCTGAGTTGATAGAAACTGAGCCTCTTCTGGCTTATACATTTGGGGACTTTTTACATAGAGAGTTTCCTCTTGTCAGACTAGAAAGGAAATGACCTTGGGGAGTTAAAGCTGGGCCTTTCTAAAGTTTTAACAATACAGTCCTTATGAAATTGTATAGCTGGTTTATTTGCTCATAGCTGTCCAAATATAAAGAAAGGCCAGCATGTTAGTTTTAGCATTGTTCTTCAGTATAAATTGTACATGCTTAAACAGCAGGAAATTTACCTGGTGTCAGGTGAGGTGTGTGTGCTCTGGATAGATGTAGCTGTCGGCTTATCACCTGGAGGAAGGCCTAACCTAACAGATATCGCGAGAAGGCTGACAGTAGTCTCTCACCAACCATGTACATTTGCACTGTTCTGTTCACTCACACTGTCACACTTATGCTATCATTCCCACTATCTCTTTGCAGTCACCCATGCAAGATCTCTAGATCATTGCATGTACTTGTATCTTTTGGTGTCTTCCTTCATCTCTGCTCCCCCCCCCTCCATTGTCCTTCGGTCTTCCTCTCTCTGCGTTCTCTCTCTCACACTCACACACAATCAGATTCCACAGACACCCACTCACATCTCCCCACCCTCAAAGATAGTCACGCAGGCTGAAATGTAGCACAGCCTCCTCCCTGTACCACCACTGTGCGTGCGTGCACTCCCTCTCACAATTATAGTGGAGAGTTAGAAAAACCAGATGTCAATTTGGACTCGATCTGATCCAAGACAGAGGCCCCCCTCCTCAAGGCTTTGTTATTCTGACTGGTTTCTCAATCAGCTGTGTACAGGAACTGACAGAGGTGGAAAGAAAGTTAGAGAAGGAGACAGGGAGGGCAGGGTCATCATTACTGCTCTCTGCCTTGATGCCCTGCAACCTTTACAAGAGGTTTTTCCATCTGTTCAGTAGGCATTTATTAGCATCATGTGATATGTAATGTAAAAGACAACAGCTGGCATCTAACGCCCACCTGCCGATGTCTTTCCATCTGATGTCTGTTCACAGAAAGTAGAACCTACACTGCACAATGGTCCAACCAGTGCAATTAAGGCAAGTCTGGGCAGATACAAGTTAGAGAGGGAGAGTTGTATAAGCGAAACTTTCCATTTTGTCATCCTGGAATCCATGGTGATAGATGGCAGAGCTAGTCATCCTTAACGGTGTCACCGCTGGAATCCAAGTGTCCCCATCAGCATGAAGCCCAAAGAGGAAATGTTTCAAGAGCATAATTCTAACTCGATGCGATGCAAATGATTGTTTCAGGTAAAGCACAGCCACTTAGTTGTTATTTCCAAATGTCCGCAATGTCCATCATGTTAAGAAAAACTCCATCAAACTACATTCAATAAGCAGAACAAGTCAAGGAAAATACAGTAAACATGTTCAAATTGATTTAAAGAGTAATGATTAGATGAAACAGAAATCAATTTTGTGAGATTACTTAATGCTCTAATTAATTAATCTTAATAAGGCCCTGGGGGAAATGCTGTTATAGCTCCATTAGGTTGTTTTCATGGAAGACAAAGTGTCAGGGAAGGCAAATTTCTATTCAAAATACCAAGTAGCTAACTGATTGGCTAAGAGGCACGTTTTGCATTTAGTGTGCTTTTAACTGAAACGCAGCAATGTTTTGGGAAAAGACTTGATTGTTTCTGTTCAAATAAAATAATAATACGATTCCATGCAAGATTGCAGCATCTTGTAAACAGCCAGACTGTTTTTCTTTCATCCTTCAGCCAACCACAGAAAATGTGCAAATTCCAATAAGTTTCCTCTGTGATACTTCGTTGGGGCGTGCACTGAAAAAGAAAAAAAAACCCCATCCTACACTGCTGCAGAGGTGGAATATGTTCATTGCCGAGGGAGCTGCATACCTGCTCTTAGATTCAGGGGTTGTGTGGTTCAAATCCATCAACACTATGTTCTACAGATCCAAGCCTCCCACCCGTCACCCCCAGCTATGATGGATAGGTGAAGGAGTGACTAAGCAGGGTATTCTTTATCACATTAATACATATATCAACTTAGAACAGTCAATAGTGGTCTGGCCAAATTCTTAGCATAGCCAGTGCCGTGCAACACAGTGGGGAGGATAGTTTCCCAGAGAGGAAACTGGTTAATTATCAACACTGACTTCACTTTGCCCCTTCAGCTGCCCCCTCCCCTACATTCTTTATCCCGCTCCTCTCTTGAATTCCACAGGTGACAATCCGAGGTGTGTCACCGGTGAAGAATGAGCTACAGACAGGGGGGCATTTGCATTATTTCTTCCCCCTCTCTCTTTTTTTACCCAAAGGCAGTTTGGGAGCAGAAGTGACCCCACCTCCCCCAACCTTCAACTACTCCTGTTGCTTCTCTCAGTCCTGCTGTGTTTTTAGTGACGGAGGATTGTTGGTAGACCGGAGGCTTTGTCCACAAACACACGTTACTATATGTTTCTGTAGCATGTATGTTTTTACGAGTATAGGGTGCACAAAAACATAAAAAGTATACTTTCTAAGTATATTAAGCTACTTTGACAAAACAATGAATGTGACTTGTGAATGCAGTCATAAAATGCAGTACGAAGGTCAAGGAAAAAGAAAAGTTGGGAAGAAATCTGATGACACACAAACACACACCACATCCTTCCTTAAGTTCAACCCCTTTTATTTGATCATGGGGATTAATAGTTCAGCTGTGCAGGTTAAAATGAGGGTTTGGAGTGGCTGCAATGAGATGACCACACACATACACAAAAATGAATACCAGTGAAGGTTGTCATTTGTATTGCAAACAAACTCAATTATTGTACTCTGAGTGTCATTATCACTCTGGGTAATGACATGCAGGGTAGATCGGTGTGATAGACTGGGAGCTGTTTTCCCTGACAGCCTCAATAATGTTCACTTCAAGAGGAGTTTTGCAACAACAATTTGCCAAAAAAAAAGGAAAGGTTTTGTTCTTTCCGCACATGTTGACTCCATCACGTTTTAAAAAAGCTTGTTGTAGAGTTGGGAAACAATGTTGTTAGCTGGGAAGACAGCTTTGGCTGCACATACTATAAACATTAGTGCAACTGAATGGTAACACAGTGTAGAAACGTGAGTCATTTTTGTTGGGATTGTTTGGGATTAATGTTAACGAGCCTTACTTTTCCCATGCAGTGACATGGTTCTTACATTTTTTCCAAGGCTCTTCAGTGTAGGGGGGGAAACAGAGTCATAAAGTCTAGGCTTAGTGCAGCTTCCAGTAAATGTCATCCATTGCCCTTTTTAAATATGCATCTCTCTCTGTTGCATGTTTATTTTCCTGCAGACTACTCCTCCATCTTCCCGGCCTATTCAGCAGCCACCACTGACCAGGAAAGAGGAGGTGTCAATTGCAAGAGAAACAGGTGAGTTTATCTGGACACAGTCAACACTTCCTGAAGAGAGACTGAATTTAGTTTACTTTTTTATTTACAGA
This sequence comes from Siniperca chuatsi, assembly GCF_020085105.1. NCBI lineage: Eukaryota > Metazoa > Chordata > Actinopteri > Centrarchiformes > Sinipercidae > Siniperca > Siniperca chuatsi. The sequence goes on along the minus strand of NC_058053.1, from coordinate 5,545,288 downwards.
TCACTCGCTGTCCTTTAGTTAGACCATTCTGCTGGCAGAGAGACATCAGCACTACCTTGAGGTGGAATATTGTTTGTGTTTCTGTCTTGGACAGAGTTTTGTCAAACGGTTTAGTATACTGTTTTTTATGCAAGCCCTCTTCAGAGTGTTTTTACAGATGCCTTTGGATCTGCCCCTTTCTGTTTTGCAAATATCTTTCATGAATTTATAATATTAATTTTAAGATGGAAAATAGATGTTGTACTTCCACATGCCGACACGTGGCTTAGCTCACCTGTTGGGTATAGTGGGGAATGTTTATGACAGCACATGGTGTTGCAGAGTTCATGTTCCTTGAACATGCATAGCTGAGCTAGTCAGAGCTGGCTGCAAACAGATTCACTGACATATGTCTCCACCTAGTGGACATTAATGCAATATAGGCGTTGGAAGTCTCATTTGTGATGAGCACTGAAGTGTCAGTGTAGGTGTTGGTTGTTGTGTGAATTACATTAAAATAAGTAATCTTCACTGCTCACTGCTGCAGTTTTTATTTGGAGTTCTACCATCCAGGGTTAAAGTTGACTTTATCCCCATCGTACAGACAGAGAACGTGAAACAGATTTTTGTGTGCTGCTGTACTATATTTCCTAAATTGCACAAGATATTCCAGTGGAGAATATGTCAAACAGTGTCATGTAAATGCGCTTAGAGCCACTTTGTGTAAGATTTTAAAATGTCTGACTTTGGCACCATCTGGTGGTAGTGGCATGAATGACACACTGGGCACCATTTTCATTTCAAAAATAAGTAGGTCTCAGTTTTATCTACTGAGGCACAATGCTTTTGTTTGGAACCTGACGTTTGATTTGTCTGCAATGTAAAGTGTACAAACTATACTGTATAGAACAATATTACATTTTCTATGAACTTTAACAAAGCTTCAACACTAATGCTAAATAAGAAGATGTAGGTCTTCTCACTCTGTGGAACTTAGATGTCATCATGGGATGTCAGTTGATGACAGAGACAAAGCGAGTTGTTTTGTCTTGGAAAAGAGATATAAAACTACCTCGACCAGACTCAAACTTTAAAAAAAAAAAAACTTATCATGACTGATTTGATAAACTAACAGTTACCTCACGTCCCGGAGCATCCTTGTAACTGACCTGAAATAGTGTCAAACTGGAGACTTAATTTAACACTGTCTTTTGCGTTGTGTTCAGCAAGTGACTCCCAGCACGTTTCAGTTTCTGTGGAGTCCAGGCCTGGACTTCCTGGGTCACCAGGTGGGTCGAGGGGGGTTAAATACACAGAGACCAGCATCCAAATCTCCTGTGTTTCATTTCCTTTTTATTCTCTGGTCTGACGTTCTGCCTGCTTCATGTGTTCTCCTCATGCAGGACCTCACATGGATTTCATAAGCACACAAGCACAAGAATGCATGAATCTGTCTACTTTATGCTTTTGAATTCATGCAGGGTGGTGAGCATGTTTGTATATAAGCCATGGGGATGGAAAATTGGGCCGCTCAGGCTGTAATCCCACGAAAAAATATACGCAAAGGGAGAAAATAGGAGAGCTCAAATGAGAGGGAAAAATAGCAAAGAAGAGAAAATGGAAAATGGATAGAAAAACAATTTTGGTAAATCGTCACATAGATTTCATTTCTTAAAAATAACAAGGATTGGACAAGCCAGACTAGTATTGCATATTAGCTTAGGCTAGTAATGCTGATATGTGTCATTAGGTTTTCAGCAAATATTATATGCTTATGTATCCGTTCAGAGGCATGGGATCCATTTTTCCATTGCTAAACTCTAACTCCTAAACTGAAAGATTGAAAAAGCCTGCTTGAAGCGGGCAGCATTTCGCTGTGCATGTCAGCAGTGTTGGAGATGGGCGACTTCTACACAACTGACGGAGTGGGTTGCATTTCATACGAGCTCCACTCACGTCAACTGAAAAGTGACGCATTCAGTGGGAAGAGTTTAAGGTCTATTCAGCTCACACCACCTGAAAACCTTCACATGGCCTTTAAATTACAGCCGTGCACGCTGGGATTCTCGCTCCATCAAGCAAAAAGTCATTTTCTCTTTCCTCCTCTTCTTTTGGGTGCAGGACATGTTTATTGTTTGGGATGTGGGATACAAACATTAATCATGTTTGAAAGGTCTTTTCATGAGGGTATTAATGACTGTCCTTTGTCGCTGTTTTCAGGGCCAGTTGGGGCTAAAGGAGAAAAGGGTGACCAAGGGGATAAAGGAGACAAAGGAGACCGGGGTCCAATTGGGCCAAAGGGAGAATCTGGCTCCGGCTCTGGCTCCGGCTCACGGGGTGCAGCCCGTGGAGAGAAGGTTTGGGCCTTTTTTTATACTCTACTTTGACAGTTGATGGAATACTTGTGTTAGACAAGTCATCTTTGTCATCCATATTGAGAGTAGGGATGCACTGATGATGCAAGAGAAGTTTTTTTTTTAATCTAGTCTGTCTTTCTGAAGGTTGCAGTGGGCAGTGGGCAGACGTAGTAAGAGCAGTGATATGAGCTGTGGTGAAATGTCCCAAAGAAACACCAGAGGGCGCTGCAAGTCATAATTTTATGCAAGCGTGTGCAATATAATGTCAAGCCATGTTTTATGTTACTTTATTATACATTTTATTTATTTCAGTACATACTGTACATTTAATTTTTTATGAGGATACGCTGTGTGTGTGTGTGTGTCTGTGTGTGTGTGTGTGTGTGTGTGTGTGTGTGTGTGTGTCCAGTTCTTTTGTCTTATGAAGGCCAAATGTCCACACAATGATTATAAAATTAGACCTGACATTGATTTGATTTTCTTCTGTCAACATACACATAACACATTGGTCCAAATATACACAAAACCAGGAAAAAAGAAAACAAAAACCAAAAAAGAGAAAGAAAAAGAAAAAAACACACACTGATTCAATCCAGCAGGGGATACAGACATAAGTAGACTAGAGTAAAAAATAAAAGCGAAAAATAAACTTTAAGTAGAATTGAATACAAACAAGGTGTGTGCATCAAACAGAGGCATGACGCAGGACAAACACTCAAAAACACTCAAACCAAAGTTGCATTTATGTTATGATTAGGCTGAGGTATATTATGATCATTGGTCATTGGGATTACGGTTAGAAACAGTTTGAGTGTGTGGCTGTGTAACTCAGCGGGATGAGAGTTCCACTGGTGCCAGCCCTGATGAAAGTGTATACGCTCAATGTGAGGTGCTTTAGGTAAAACTCTCCCACACGTGTCTGTGGATATGTATGTCAGTGCGTTCTAATGTTTCAGGTCAAATTAGACAGCCAATGAAGACTGTCGGCACTGACCTGGCTCTGTTTCTTCTTTTCATTGTCAGGGAGAACCAGGGGAAAAGGGAGCAAAGGTAAGTTGGAGATTATCTTGTGTTTTGGGTGACTCTTCGGGTCAACTAGAAGTTCTAGAGACGTGGACAAGTTACTCAACATTAAATAAGGACCGTCGGTCTTGTCACTTCTTCATCAACATCACCCGTTCCAGACACTGACGTAACAGGCGTCTTGTATAGGACTGCTACAACATTAAAATAGTAATTCAGTGGTGTCGATTTCATTGTTTGGATTTCTGGTCAAATTGATCCACCATGAAGTGACAGATAGAGAAAAACTAGCAGTTTTCATTCCTCTTGTTTAATCACTGATGCTTCTTTATCTTCAGGGCAGTGCAGGCTTTGGCTACCAAGGAAAAAAGGGAGAACCCGGCCCCGCTGGGCCCCCCGGTCCCCCTGGCCCTCCGGGGCCCGCAACTGAGTTTTCAGTCGGCAGTGACGGCTCAGTTGCTCCCAGAGTCCCCGGACCCCGAGGACCAGCTGGACCACAAGGCGCCCCGGGCCCCCAGGGACCACCAGGAGCTGATGGAGAGCCAGTTAGTAGACTGCAGTTGAATTCTTTACATCATACTGTACAGCACATCCGTTCTGCTACGTGTGCTGTTGACAGAAGTAGTTTAGTTTAGTTTCATTCCAAAATGTCAGATATTATCCTTTAATTTCAATCTTTATTTCAATCTCACAGGGTGATCCTGGTGAGGATGGAAAAACTGTAAGTTGTTATTTTTCCCCTGCACAATTCCAACAACACTGATAAACTTACCAACTGTCAAAAGGTTATGTGATGATGGATTGTTAAAGTAGATACCCATGCCTTTACACTTAGCTTTTCCTTGTATTAACACCAAGACGACCTCTAGTGCCCTAACATTATTGTTTCCTCAACGCAGGGTCCTGATGGACCTCCAGGGTTCCCAGGAACCCCAGGTGACGCTGGACCTAAAGGAGAGAAGGTGAGATGCTCAGTTACATTGACAGAATAACAGAAACAATATTGTAAACATTTACAAAGTACAGTAGAATGTGTAAAATAGAAAAATCAGTTTAAATGGATGTATCTGTTGTAGAAATATACCTTGTCTTAATGAGTCTCGTACACACAGGGAGACCGTGGAGAGGGTCAACCTGGCCCCAGGGGACCACCAGGACTTCCGGGACCCCCAGGACCAGGACTCAGATCTGTGAGTTAATCTCGACCTCAGTCACGTGCTGCGAAAATGTTTAGACACAAATAGTAGCAGCACAAGACTGCCTGGCTTCGTGAATCATTTGTTGAATCCAACTGATTTCAGTTCATGTATTTCAGACTTTTGTGGACATGGAAGGATCAGCGTTCCCTGATTTGGAATCTATTCGGGTGAGAAGAATTGGAATTTTAAATAGTAAAACAGTAACAAACTATGTAGTAGAGGACATCATCTTTGTAATTGTAAGACTGTAACCAGCATCTGTAAACCACAAAGAAGATAAAGTGAAAGGCATTTCTGCAGGATACATTTATCTTATATGCTGCTAGAAATCTTAGATTACTGTAAAGTAGCTTTATGCAAAAGGATACTTTTTTTTGTTGTTGTAGGGACTGCCTGGTCTGCCAGGTCCCCCTGGTCCCCCTGGTCCTCCTGGTCCCTCTACAGCAGGCACAGCAGTGAGTTCTGGGGCATTCGGACCACCAGGAAAGGACGGGGCGCCCGGTCAACCTGTATGTGTTTGCTTCTCAACACCACTAGCCAAATAATTCTCTAAACCCTCAACTTTCTGAAACCTGATGAAAGTGACTGTAAACCTGAACCAACTCTTTCGGACTCTAGGGCTTGTCTGGTGTGCCCGGTACTGATGGCTTCCCAGGAGTTCCTGGTCCCAAGGGAGAAAAGGTAATAACCTTGTGAGAATAATTGTTTCTTTTGTAAAGATTAACAAAATCATAGTCACAGTGTAAACATGAGATGTATCTGATTCAAAGTTGGCTCCTCCTCCCCGCCTCAACGAGCGAGAGAGAGAGAGAGAAGCGAGCCAGAGCGTGAATTAACTAACTGATTGTTTCACGGCGGGCACGTTCTAAAGCACAAATAAACACGCCGACACTTCCGCACACCGCCGTAATTGCAGAATTTTGTGTGAATGCAGCTGAAGCCGGGCTCTGTGGCCTCTGTGCTCTGCCTGTGAGTGGAGCTCAGCCCCGCCCTCGGTCAAACAGACACACAGCCCTGCACGCAGCCAGAGCCCAGGAGAGACGATTTCCCGAACTCACAGCCTGCGAGCTGTTATTGGCTGGGGGCTGCACGCCACTGCCCAAAGGTTGACGCCCAGAAACGTCCCGAACACAGCAAACTAATAAGAAACTAAGAAAATACAGGCAGAGGGTAGCTTCTCTGCAGATACAGACACCGCCACACACTTCTAGAAGTGATGACTGAGATGGATTATTTTGTGTGAGTCTATACATTGTTTTGTTTTTTAGGAAAATCCTACTTATTCTGCCTTTAAAGTCTAACTAAAAATTAAAATTCAGTTCTGCTAAAAAGTAGGGGCATATATTCTTTGTGTTAGTTGACGATATTGGTACTTGTCATTTGATTGGTGCAATATCTGTGTGGGCGGGCACTAATATAGTACATAGTATCACTTCAATTCCAACAGCCAGGCAGGCAACCTGCTGGGGACTGATGTTGTTAGCCGTTGCTTAGTCCCATCTGTGATTTGAGCAATCTCTGCGATACTCCATGTTGTGGTATGTGTTGTAATTTCAATCACTGGGTAATGTATGGAGTGTTGAGGTTACAGGACTACTCAGTGCTGTGAGTTTTGACAGTCTTGTCACCACAACTGGACCCATGAAAGAAAGACATCTAACACTAGCTTGACCCCTGTCCGTTCTATAATGCAGGCCGAACGCAACACTGAGTGAGTTGGAGCTGCCAATGACTCAGCAGGTGTTGAAAAAATATGAACAAAAACTGATGTCTAGTGGGAATTAGTGGACTAGGCTAACTAGCTTCCACTTTCCGAGTGGAAGCCACAGTTGACAGATGACGCTTCTGCTAGCAGCGCTAACCCTAACCTGTCTGTCACCCGCTGCCATGGGAACCGCCCACCCAGAGGCTTGAATCTTATACGCTGTTTCCACAAATATGTCCAAAAACGGTTTTATGCTCTTATGTAAAATGGAGAAAAACATGCACAATAGCCACAGTATTATTATAGATTATATTTCCTTACACAAAAAGTTAGGAGAAATCAAATTTCAGTTAGTGGTAACATGTTTTGTCTGACTCTTTTTCCTACACTAGGGTGATTCAGGCGAGCTGGGTCTGCCCGGAGCAGTTGGAGAGAAGGTGAGGATTTATGATCCTTAATTGTTTTCTTTTTTTTCTCCAGTTTTACTTTAAAGTAGCTGCAGCTTTTCAGTGAGATCTACATTCCAAAACACAACCAAATGCAAATTGCTTCTGTTGTTATAACCCGTATTAGAGAAATTTTATTAGACATAATCCTGAGATGAAGGTACATAAATTCAAGTGTAAGATGGTGGCGTGCTTTTGGGATACCAGAACTGTCTAATTGTGCTGTTTCGCCAATTAGAACGACATATAAACTTTCATCCAACTATTTCTAAAGCTTTTCTCATCCCTTTAATTTCTCCAGCCAAGCTCCTACTTTTCTTTTTTCACCAATCAGCTGCCTCACTGTTTATTCTCCTCCTACTTTCCTAAGCTTTCCCATCTGCAGGTAACTGGGCTCCAGCACGCCAGCCATCAAAGGGGATTTGTGTCTTCTAACAATATGCAAATGTTTGTCAAATATTGTCAGCTACAGACTTGACTTAAAGTTTAATCTGAGTGTTGGCTATGGTTTGGTTTAATATTTGGTGACGTCTGAATTTGGTCCCAGAACCACTGTTACTGGTACTGATAACTACATGCTGCGTGACACAGGTATTAGTAGTTTTGTGCTGGATGCATGAGATTTCTGGCAATTAATAAAAAAAAATCCACACTACCTTGATTATATGCATTTCACTGAAGATGAAATTTTTGTTTTCATGAACACTGATTTTACTTATGTCATTCCATCCTACAGGGAGCTAAAGGAGACACTGGTTTACCGGGACCTGCAGGAGAGCCCGGATTGGCTGGTCTGCCTGGACCTATTGGACCAGTTGGGCCACCTGGGCCTCCCGGGCCTCCTGGACCAAGTTATCGGGTTGGATTTGTAAGTTCTCTATTTAAAGATGTTCAATAATAGTACAAAATACGGTCTATTGACAGCTGTAGTGCAGACACATCGGTGTTTCTATCAGAATTCAAACTATACCCATTTCAACAGAATAACTGTAAAGTACCCACAGTGCAGTAGGTGTACAGATTTTGGGTGTAGTAAGATTATGTTATTAATCATAGGGGCGGTGTCATCTCAGTCACACCCTTATCCTCAGTGTGAAGTGAATATGTGTAGCTCTGTCTACATAGATATAGAGTTTTATGAACCCTCTTTTATGAATTGTACCTTTTTTCTTTTTAATCTCATTATTACTTGACGCAATATTTTGTTTGTTACACATGCTAATAAAGCATGTTGAATTGAATTGAGCAGTGAAGCTGAGTTACAGTATTATTTTGTCAAATATACTGTATATCAGTGAGGTAAATCATCTCAGGTGACCTGAAAGCATTTAATCTCAAAATAAATGAAACAGGACAGAAAAAAACAATAAAAAAAAAAGTTTTGTTTGGCTGTTTGTCATAAAATCTTTGTTGGTGTTTGAAGGATGACATGGAGGGCTCTGGTGGAGGTTTCACCAATGGACTTCCTGGCGTCAGAGGACCAGAAGGAATACAGGTCAGTACTGCGTATTGAAGAAATACTTCACATCCTGTGGAAGATGATATAAAGTATCTCAAATTCTTCACAGTACAAAGTAATAGTTCCTCCTTGTGCTGAAATTCTTTTAATTTTTTTTGTCCCTATATTACATGTCAGAGTAAGTCTCTGATCCCAGATCTGATCAGCAGCTTTAAATTGTGGTCAAGCCATGCCATCACTTAGGCAGGACAAAATCAGGTGCAAGATGGCGACTGTTTTATACTCCAGAGTCCCATTTTTCTCTTTAATTCAAATGATGTCTTATGGTAGCACTATTATAATTATTAATTAAATATAAAATTAAATATTTTGAGGCAGTAAAAGAAATGTTCATCACCACAGCTTGCTTCATGTACTATTTACTTTTCATTTGAAAATTGTATTGAAAATTGTTAATCAATCATGTTATTTAAGTGCAGTTTGTCTTGCTTGGAAAGCTGCTAAAATTAGTATCTTGGTGCAGCATAGAGAACAGTAGTTATCAAGTGAAAATGTTGCCACTGCATTAATTAATTTGTTTAAAATTAATTGTACATTAATTTGTTTAAAGGTCCAGTGTAACAGTGTAACATTTAGGAGGAGCTATTGGCAGAAATGCAATATAATATTTATAAGTTTGTTTTCATTAGTGTATAATCACCTGAAAATAATAATTGTTGTGTTTTTAGCTTAGAATAAGACCTTTATATCTACAGAGGGAGCTGGTTCCCTTCCACGGAGGCTGCCATGATGCACCGCCATGTTTCTACAATAGCCCAGAATGGACAAACCAAACACTGGCTCTAGATAGGGCCTTCACCACTAAATCCTACACACTGGACCTTTAACTGTTTTAATCTGTTTTGGGTAAAATTTAATCATATGGACTATTTGGCCTAGCTACCATACATTCTATAAATTATCTATTTACAAAGTATCATTGTTTCTTTAAAAACAACATGGCATATATTTTCTTCATGTATATATTTTACGTCTGTGAATTTTTAACTAGAACCGGTCCAACAATTTTTAGTAGGAAGTTGCAAATACATGAGGAAGACATACATTAGCTTGTAAATAACCAAGGCAAATGTGTTTGCTTTCAGGGTCCTCCTGGCTTGCCTGGACCTTCAGTAAGTAACTGAGGATTTGGAGCTGGTCCTCTCGCTCCCTTCTCCAACTCACATGGTTTTTTTACTTTAAAAACAAAAAAATTGGATCAAAAAAGGTCTTGTTTTGACTATGTGGAATCACAAGCCTGAGGTACAGCTACCTGGGCCTGAACCAAGGCAATAGGCGAGTGTTTAGCCTGTGCACTCCCTCAAGCGTCTTAACGAGTATATTTAATTCAGGATCGGTTACAAACAGAACTGAAAATAACTACAATTAAATTGTTATTGTATTAAGTAGAATGTATGAAAATATAGGGGTCAGAGAGACAAACTCATAGCAACACAGCATGAGTTTATCCCCAAGTTAGCGTGTTAGCAAACATTTGTCTACGTGCCTGCACATCCAGCAGAAACAACAATATCACATATCAATTTTTCACTGGTGTTTCAGCTCTGGTTAGTTCCACTGCCATGATGTGGTGGTCGACCAAACCAAAAGCAAATCACTGAGCAGAAAGTAGCTGAAAGCAGCGTAAAGCTGCAGAGGTTGGGTGTTGATTTTCAGTGGGATCAGATGTATAAGCAAATGTTTCACATTAGAAGCAATTATGTTGTAGTAACTTTTAGTAATCTTTTTGTGTGTTTTAGTGAATTTTGTTTTTCACTGGTGTAACTTGAATGTACCTCTGCAGGGTAAACCTGGGTTACCAGGTGTACCAGGTCAGAAGGGCAATGAAGGCCTTGTAGGAAGAGATGGGCAACCGGGGTTGGATGGCTTCCCTGGACCTCAGGTAAAATAAGATTTTTAAGATTTCCCTCTAGATCTGGCACTCTGACACATAAGAATATTTCATGTACTAGCTGGATACCAGAGGCCATATAGTTGTTGAAAAGTCATGGTGAGTTTTCAAACCTGTGTGATGTAACAGAGCATTTGGTTTACCATGTTACATTACAGATGGTGCAAGCTGTCAAAATAAGGATACTTGACATTAAAGGACAGGCTCATGGTTTTTGTTTTTGTTTTGTATCTGAAACCGTCTGACTGCCTTTCACTTTTGATTGTGTTATGTAGCAGACTTCACAACAATGTCATAACCTAACAAGGCATGAGGCAAAATATTTTCCATTCTCAAATGTTTATGTTTATGGCCCATTTACCCCCATAGCCACAATAGGTAATTCATTAAGTCTTTTGTATCAAGTACATTCTGGGTTAGAAAATTATTTGTTTTTTGAGGAAAAACAGCTGAGTTTGCAGCCTGAAGTCAAACAAAGTTAGCACGATGCAGTAACAGTAGAAGAAAATGCTAACCCCTCACAAACCCCTGTGTCAACCAATTTTGTACAAAAGTAACTCTAATAGAGGGAAGGAAATGGACAGTTTAAGGACAATGTGGGAAAAACAGTATCATCATCTTTTGCACATCCTGCTGCTGTTTCCAGCAGTGCAGACAAAGTTAAAACACAGTTTAGCTGCAATTCTTAATGAAGAGTTTTATAGTAAGAGTGCACAATACATCCGTCATCTTATCAGTGTCAGGCAATAACTGCTTTAAAATATATTATCATATTGGGATCTATAACAAGTTATACCCAATATAAGCATGAAAGTTCATTCTTAGCCTTGGAAGTAGTAGTTTAATTCAATGTTCACTTACCAGAACTTTCAAGTGCATGTCATGGTCTTCACCAGTGGATGGGGTTTGTTCAGTTGTCATGGAGATGGCTCAGTTGTTATCCATACTTAGGTAATGTGATGACAACTGGGAAAACTTGATCCACTGACAGTAAGGTGCAGTTCTGCGGATAGTAAATGGACATCGAGTTAAGATTATGTTGTCAATACACCCAATATATTTTGGAGCAATATATCAGGCATAATTTGGATATCTGTTGAAATGTGTGTAGTAGCCAGTTTTGATTCGATAATGGTAATATCTAATCTTTTATGTGCATTTCTCTTTTGTGACAACTGAAGGGAGCATATTTCCCCCATTTGATATTGAAAAGTGCCTGTTCAATTGAGGCATGATGTTGAGCTGCTTAAATAAACATAAATGAAATTTTTAACAGGTTTATCATCTAATAATATAATATAAGCAGTGCTTTTATTGTCTTCAATTTTCTATGACTAAGAATGTTGTTCTTCTCGTGTTTTGCCAGACCTTTGTGAAGCAGGTATTTGGACATACAGTGCTTTCACCTTTGTTAAATTATCTTTTGTCTCATTCTTCTTTGATTTTACAGGGACCAAAGGGTGACAGAGGTGACAAAGGAGAGAGGGTGAATATCATTTTTAACCTCAAATATCAATTTATTTATACATTATGTTCACTACAAAGCAAATGTCTGTAAGATGCTGATCCCATGTTGCACTGCAACACACTTCCCCTCGCACTTCTGTATGTTTCTTTGTAGTTATTTTGATCTGTCAGACCTTTAAAGACTAATACTTGTTACCTTTTTTGAAGATATTTTAATTTTTTATGTTTAATACAAATATAAAAAACAAAGGCTGTGTCATATTGAGGATTTGATTAATTTCCAGTCTACTAGGTGGGACAGTTATTTATCTTTTTGCTGCGTGTGTGCATGTTGTGGTTTTAGGGTGACGCAGGTCGAGATGGAACCGGACTCCCAGGTCCACCTGGCCCGCCTGGCCCACCAGGACAAGTCATCTACCAGACATCTGGCAATGTAAGTAACAAACAGCACACACAGTGGCAGACATGGCGACATTCAGAAATAATGAAACCAGCACTGCAGTTTGAATTTGTATCAGGCAATTTCTTCTAGACTGAAACCCAAAACTAAGAGCAGTCCTGACCAGTAGAATCTTAACTTCATTCTCTTTGTGTCACTACAGTTTGATGGTGGCGTTGGCAGTGTTGGGGCCCAGGTTTGTATTCATGTTTACACACTAACACTGATACCAAAATAATGCAGAACAACTCTGGTAGAAATACACTGTAGTCTTCGAGATCATAGTTGATGTGTGTGTAATGTTTACATGTATGTGGGACATATGGTTGTTGTATTCACGCAGGGCTTCCTCTCTATTTTGCCAACTTTTTAAAAAGTTCACATTGGTAGCTCATATGATGCACTATTCTGAGTGGTTGCCTTCAAACTGAGATCTAAATGCATTCTGTATCACCACAGACTTTACAAGGCCCTGTACATTTCACTGAGCTTTTTACAACACATAAAGTTGATTGTGCACTTGTAATTATAACCGTAGAGTGGGCTGTCAACTGAGACGTGACATCCACACATGGTGAAACGTACAATTCACTTTTCTGCGTTAGGGGGGATTATGGAACCGCTGTTCAAAAGACACATCAGTGCTGACAGTGTCAAACTTTATTAGAACACAGGATTGTTGTGATAACTGTCGGACCTTTATCAAATATAACCACAAAACATCGGTTTCCATTTTAATATATTATTAAAGACAGCAGTATACCAGCACCTGTACTGATTTCACAACATACATTTTAGAATGAGTCAGTCCAATCAGGGCCAGAATAAGCTGTGTGGGGATTTGCTTGTACATTTTTGCTATTTGTAAAGTCAGTAAAAACAAATAAAAATGTATTATGTTTTCCTGTACAGGGGGGACCTGGTTTACCTGGTCAAGCTGGATTCCCTGTAAGTCTACCTGTGCTACATAATTAATGTACCTTGCCCTTATTATAACCACAAATGTGAAGTGTATTTAATTCACATTTATGGTTGTGACAAAATTGTCCATACATTATTGAATAGTTTGTCTTAAAGATGAGGAATGAGCATTCTGTGTGATTCTCAACAGGTGATAACTGAAAACACACAGGCCTGTTTCCTGCTGTGTTTTCAACCTGTTGTTAATCTGCAGTGCATTTTTTGTTTTTCTTGTTGTAAACAAATCCTGTGAAAGTACCAAAACCAAGAATGTGTTAATCCCCCTGTCAGTACTTTCCAACTTACTTCCCTACCCTGTCTGGGGCACTCAGCCTCAAGACCATTCACTCCTACTGAAGATGCAAATCTAAAAATATAAAGTATATTAAAGGCCCTGAAAAACTATTTTCTCAATCAGCTTCATGCTATAACCGATGGTGTCCTACATGAACACACTATTTTCTGCCAGAGTTTGAACAGTTCTGGTCTGAAGTAGGTGCTCTGTTAAGAAATGGTGACGTCACGTATTTCAGTGCACCAATCAGGATTTAACATGTGAATCAAAGTGTGATGACAGTTGTTGGGGTGTTCGCTTGTGTTGCCAGTCCACTGTTAGTCAAATCTGATCGAACCACACCCACACAGTCCTGATGAAGCAGATTAGCTAAGTTAATGAGTGTTAAACTCTTAATAAATAATAACTATGAATGTTTATTTTATCTGAACTTTAACTGTGATTTTTGTACTTTTAGTCATGAATATTTAATGTTTTGGAGAAATACTTAAGATTTGAAACCACGTTTTCAGGGGCTTCTTCTCTGTACTACAGTTATTCCATTTTGCACTGCATCTACTCAAAGAAGCCCTCATTGCACTCAGCACTGCAGAAGCTGCACTGTATAGACAGAGACCAATGGAATGGCTGATCATATTGGCTTGAATTTTTCTAAGGGAACAAAGACTTTCCTGCGGCCGAATGACCTCTTGTTATTCAGTAAAACTTATATTTATTTATCTTGCCTACCCTAGGGTCCTATTGGACCAAAGGGTGACAGAGGAGAGCCCGGCCTTCCAGGCTACGGAGTGAAGGTTAGTTATTTGTTTGTTCAACTATTTATTTTGCCACTCATCATCATTAAGACACTGCTGTTATTGAGTCTGCGTTGTCTCGTCGCTGCTGTTCTGTGTTCAGGGTGAGAAAGGTGAACCAGGCTTAGTGATCGGACCAGATGGAAATCTTCTGTCTCTGGAAGGGCTAACAGGTCTGAAGGTGAGCTGTCAGACAACAAGGCAAACATGCAAATACAAACTCATACATGCACCTCTTCTCTACAGAATATGTTGCTGCTTTTCATGTCTAAATGTGTTGCCTGTTTTGATCTGCTGCAGTGGTTGTTGAAACTAATCTGCTTCCTTTACCATGTCTGTAGGGAGACAGAGGACCTCCTGGACCTGTTGGACCCCCTGTAAGTATTTGAGCATTTCTGTCTAAGATATCTGCACTAATGTACCAAAACGGTGTTTTCTACTTCACTCTGCAGTCAGCTCACATGGTGTTTTATTTCATGATATATTGTTGTAGGGTCAGTATGGGCCTACTGGATTAAAGGGTGAAATTGGAATGCCTGGAAGACCTGTAAGTACCCCTTCCTTGGTGTCTTATGTTGGTATATTTTCATATAAATATGTAATACTATTCTGTATTTATATTAGGTACCATATTTTCATTTTGCTGAACTATTATATATTGCTGTAGTGACGTTTTAATCCTGTTCTTTCTGTTTTTCCAAGACCAAGAAAATAATCAATGACTTTCTCCCCTCAGGGTCGCCCTGGTGTAAATGGATACAAGGGTGAGAAAGGAGAGGCAGGAGTTGGTTCTGGCTACGGCTACCCAGTAAGTGTTAATATTGTTACCGATGCCTTAACAAGGCTGATTTGACAGTGGCAGAAGTTAATACACTTTGACATCATCCTGTTTACTCTCCAACCCCCAAACCATGCCAGAGTGTAATGAAGGCACAGCCTCCAATGTCACAAAAAAGACACTTATTAAATGTGACCTGTCTGTGACCTGCCTTCGGTCAGAATAGGTGTGGTGTAGGTTAGCCTGCAAGCCACAGGTGACACATGCCACGAACTGCACATACTCAGTGAAACGGAAGAGAGTCTTACATTGGGCTTTAAATACTGACTGGCTAGCTAGCTATTTAGTTAGCTTGTTAGCATATTTTATTTGAATCAATATTCATTTAACCAAAAAACCCTCACTGAGATCTCTTTTCAACCTCTTTTCAAGTGGCTGATTACCTTGCTAGCTTTTAGTTTTGTACACATTATTTACCTTTGGACAAGTTCAAAAAACACAATCCCTGTTTTAATGTTACATATGTCAGCTGTTCTGCTCTGTAATTGTGCCTTGTCAGAAAAACACGGTTTGTGCGTTACCATTCTCTCTGAATTGAAATGAGCCGCTGTCTCTGAATTTGGAAGTGCCACTGTGATAAATGTTGATAGATGTTAACATGTCTGTAGATCCACTGTTCATGGATTCTTCCAGAGTGAGCGTCCTTAATCTTAATCAAAGCTGTACATTTCTCAGACTTGTCAGTGTCTGCTTGGAGAATGCTCTAATGTCAAGAACATACCTCAGTGTTTACATCAGTGCTAGCAATCAATGTGTCTCAGTAGTTGTCAAAAAATATCAAAACACTGTCTAAGTTTGATTGATGGTGTGTCAGTAATCTCACCACTACCTAATGCGAATCATGATGTATCTGCACACCAAACAGAGAGAAAGAGTGAATAACTTTGTTTTCATCAGGGAGTCCCTGGCCAACCCGGACCACCCGGACCACCTGGACCCCCTGGGCCAGCTGTTCCCTTAGATCGCTTCAGTGTGAGTACACAAGATCCCGAACCTCGTACCTTGAACAAAATTTTGGACATTTATATGTACCAGTTAGAGTTATCGGTAGCTTGTAACACTCATGTACCCTCTGGTGGCTGAGAGCTAAACCATTTCATATTTGAGTCATTAACCCAGTCATTATCTGGCGCTTTTGTTCTGTTGTTTAAGCCACCTGTTTAAGAAGTAGTGAGTCGGTTGCTAATTGCATAATTTGGCATAAACCTTAGACACATCTTTTTCTCTATTGTTGCTGGAATTGCTTTTTTTTTTCTATCTGTTCATAGCGCTATGATGAAACTTCAAGGAGTTACCCAGGTATGACCTCCAACACCCACTGTTGCTTTAGCACCAATACATAATACTGTAATATAGAGAGGGATAAGAATGGAGATGTTAAGTAAATGTGCCAGTCAAGGAAGAGAGATTTAGAAAGGGTTTAAAGCGCCTGCAGACATAAACAGTTCTATCTTAATTTCACTTTGATCCTGCTGCCTCCGCCTGAAGGGGATATACGTACACTCTGTTGTCAAGATTAAGCTATCAAGTCTTACCAGATTTGAAGAATGACTTGATAAAACACAGAAGACATTACTATCAATGACACAGGGTGCCAACAGTTTTGCAGATACACCTGTGGGATATTGTGTCTAACTCACCACTGTTAAAAATGATATGTTGTTGCAGCAATTAAAGGGGAAAAAGGAGAGCGTGGTGATCGAGGACTTCCAGGAATCCCAGGTAAATCCTAGTTTGTATAAAATACACATGCTGTAAAATATACATGCTGCTCTTGAAGTGACTTATTATTACTTAACTATTAAACTAATACTTTATTTTTTTCAGGAACAGCCTCTAATATTGACATTTACACATTCAAGGTACAGTAGCTTATCACTACACCACAGGTCAGTTTGATTAGTATGCTGGATGTACTGTAAGAAGAAAAATCTTCATGATGTTGAACTGTTTCCAACAGAATGAACTGAAGGGAGAGCGTGGGGACTCAGGTGTGAAGGGAGAAAAGGGAGAGCCTGGTGGTGGATATTATGACCCACGTTTTGGAGGAGTACAAGGCCCACCAGGGCCTCCTGGCAAACCAGGCCTACTGGTGAGTTCTGAGTAAAATGTCTGTCCTATAGTTAATAGTTACAGGTATTAACGGCCCAGATCCTATTTTGTGAAAAGATTTCTTGTTTTATCTGTACAGTAGGCACATGACCCGTTATTACACAGAAACAAACGCTGTTTGTCGTGATCTAGATGCGAGACATTTTAAAATGTATTGTTCCAGTAATTTTGATTTTTCTCTTTCACGTTAGGGTCCAAAGGGAGATTCTGTAATCGGCCCTCCTGGACCCCAGGGGCCACCAGGGCCACCAGGGATTGGTTACGATGGGCGTCCAGGTCCTCCAGGACCACCTGGACCTCCAGGACCCCAAGGATCTTCCTCACTTCCTGGCGCATACAGGCCCAATCACTGTAAGTGGCTTTTTCTATCTTTAAATATTCTGGATATTTCTAAACTATACACTCTATATACTACTATACCAGGACATTCTAGAGCCTCTGCAGAGTAAATGAAATATAGTTTGTAATCTTCAGAAGTTAAGAGTCATACTGTCCCTCCTTCACCTAGTGTGTATTTAAGACAAACACCACTGGAGCCGTTCATAAGCCAAATCATTAACAAGCTTTTGTTTTCATTTGAAGCCCTCAGTGTCCCTGGACCTCCTGGTCCTCCTGGTCCGCCTGGAAGTCCTGGTCTGTCCTCTGGGGTAAGTGCCATCACTGCATTTTAATAATCCTCCGACTGACTATTTGATTGTTAGGCTGGCTTTGAAAATAAAAATACATTTCGTAATGATCGGTCTGCACACTGGAACAGTTGTTGAAAAGGGATCATGTTGTGTCTAAAATACATTTGCCTGCTAAACTATTCAGGGCTGATCAGCTGATCAGAACTTCTCATTTTAAGAGCAATTGGCAGCCATTTATTAGTTATTCCGTTTATGTTCAACAAAAGCTAAACACCATGTATATTTGTTTTCCACAGGTTACAGTTTTGAGGTCATACGACACAATGATTGCTACTGCCAGACGGCAGGCAGAGGGCAGCCTCATCTACATCATAGACAAAGCAGACCTCTACCTGAGAGTACGCGATGGACTGCGGCAAGTCATGGTACCGTAATCTACTTCTCACCCAAGAAAATGCAAGGCTTAAAACTTTATTATAGAGCTCAAAACAGGAATTTAAACCATAGACCATACCATAGAGCTTTAATACAATTTAACTTTAAAGCTGCTGCAGTAAACCATTTTTGACCACTAGGGGGCAATACAAATATGAAAAGATGTTCACACAGCTACTTTTCTCAAATTCAGCAAATTGAATAAATTTTTGTGTTATATATTTATAGATTTAAAATATCTTAAATAATTACATTATTATGTGTTTGTGAAAAAAAGTCATTTGATGCAATGTTAAAATAGAGACAGTATATACTACCTTATTCAGTTCAGATCAGGCGATACATTCATTGTGAGTTGAGATGTCAGTAAACTGCTTTTTCCCCCCTCTCAGCTTGGCGAGTACAGTCCCTTCTTCAGAGATCTGGTAAGTTCCACAGAAGAAAAATAGAATAAACATATTTTGCCTTTTGACATTGACTGTTTAATAATTTTTTAATCTCTTTAATTTTTATATTTAAAGGAGAACGAAGTGGCAGAGGTCCAGCCTCCACCTGTGATTCTGTACCCCCAGTCCCAGGACCAGTCCCACAACAACGGAGCTGGCCATTACTCCCACGGGGGTTCTGCCATTCGGCCCATTGAGCCTCCACCACACCCACCTGTAGACCCCAGATACCCCCCACAGTATGATCCCAGATTCCCAGACCTGAGACACACAGGTCAGACAGACGGAAGATTAGCCACCCAGCAGACCGAGAACAGGCACCCTGTCACTCCGCAGCGACGACCCAGCCCACCTGTACCGCAGCCTGATGGCCACGTGGACACGTCAGGATCAGGAGTGAGTAGAGCAGAACCTGGAGAGCTCAAGAATATAATAAATGTTAATTAGTTAATTACGGAGGGTAATGCATTACTTTAATGCAGGATGATTTGGTGTAAACCCTAACCCTAAAACACTTAACATTCAGTAATTGAGTGATGATAAAGGGGGTTTTGTTGGTGAGATAATGCACTTGGTGGTGGGGAGGAGGAGGAGGAGGTTGCAGCACACTTAAAGACAGTGATGATGATTAAAATGTAGTGTGTGTATATATATTTGACAGAGAGGTTATCATTGGTTTGGGAGCGGGCTCTAAAAAAGAAAGGGAACAAACAGATAGCAACAGAAGGAATAAATCCCCAGAGAAAGGTTTGTAGAACAGTGGAGCTGCCTTGGATTTTTGGGGGTATCTGTTCCCTCTTGACCTGTGTATAAGAAGCACCTGCTTTGTTTTTCACTCCTGTAACATCCCAGTAGTGCTTTTCTTCCATTTTCAGATTAGATCTTTTTTTTTTTTTTTGCAAAAACATGCATAGAAGCAAATGTGTTAAATGGTTTTGGGAATAACCGTGGGATTAATGTGGAGTGTACTGACTGGATAAAAGGCTAAGCAGAAATAAACGGAGGGGCAGCTTCAGTTAGAATATTCAACATGTGGCTCATGTTCATTATTCATGTTTTACTGGAACAGAATATTTGGATATTATAGCTTGAAAGATACTGGAATGTTGAGGCTGATATCAATACTAATATTTGAGAGTTTCCAAAATTCAATAGTGATATAGAGCCCTCTTTTATTTTTAACTGTGATCAAGATATGTAAGAAGCAGGACCTTGTCAGTGGTCCCTACCTCAAATATATCTTTGACATTTCCGTACTGGAATTATTTGTTACTTATCATCAGATATATGTCAGTGGACATATATCTGCAGTAAGCGTTATTGGCTGATATAGCGGCCCAGCCTATTTAGCGGTCTAGCTCCATTATATATAAAACCTGCTCTAGACAGAGTAAGGGTCACATACTGCCATACAATGGAACTTGAAAAAGTAATAAAATTTGCAAAAATGCAGGCGCATAATTTTAAAAATAAGGGTGCAATATTTTATCTGAAACTTATTTTTCTGTAATGTGCTAAACTTAGTTTATTAAAATAATTTACCCTATACTGATGTGTAAGAAGAGCAGGTCAAACAGAGGAAGCTATTTTAACATAAACCTGTGTCTTCCTCATCAGCTTCATCTCGTCGCCTTGAACGCCCCTCAGACTGGTAACATGCGAGGAATTCGCGGGGCGGACTTCCTGTGCTTCCAGCAGGCCCGCGCTGTAGGCCTGAAGGGGACCTTCAGAGCTTTCCTGTCCTCCAAGCTTCAAGACCTCTACACCATCGTCCGCAGGTCGGACAGGGACAGCTTCCCCATCGTGAACCTCAAGGTGGGGTACTACTGCTGGGGAAGTGGCAATATTGCTAAAGGGCCGTATATACTCCAAACGGACACTACACTGGGTGTCTGCATAGGCTATGCTAAGGCTGTGTCATTTTCACTGAAGTCCAACTGTAGCTCTGACTACTTTTATTTTAAAGGTTTCTTGGAATTTTTTGCATAAATGTAATTTATCTGGATTCTGTCTTAATGGCTGTGGTTTACTAATGTGTCTTCACTGTTTTCTAAACTAACTTTATTCTATCTATGCATCTTGCTGCTTAATGAAGAACACATTATGTAGGAGAAATTCTATTTAAGGTATTATAATCTCTGTCTTGCAGGACCAAGTATTGTTCAGCAGTTGGGAGTCTATGTTTGGAGACAATGCGAGGAAAATGAGGGAGAATGTACCCATCTACTCCTTTGATGGTAGAGACATCCTCAGGGATAGCGCATGGTGAGTGTTAACTGGGCATACTTTGGTTTGTACAACAGTCTTACATTTAATACAGCAGCCTGTACACTAACATGTAGCTGTTCGTGTAGTAGTATCATTTGTTGATTAGCAGTAACATTTTGTTTACTTTGTTGGTTTTTTATCTGTGGGCACATCCTGTAACTGTATATAAATTCTGACCTCCGTGCTTGTTTTTGCTTTCCTCCAGGCCAGAGAAAATGGTCTGGCATGGATCAAGCAACAAAGGCCACCGGCAAACAGACCACTACTGCGAAACATGGCGGGCGGGCGACCGCGCTGTGACTGGTCTGGCATCATCACTACACAGCGGCCACCTCCTGCAGCAAACCTCCAGTAGCTGCTCCGGCTCCTACATCGTCCTCTGCATTGAGAACGCCGTCACATCACACTCCAAAAAATAAATCCCGTCCATCCTCCTTTTTTTTTTTTTGTTCTGGGCCCCAGTTAAACACAGTTTTACTTCCCCGATAACATGCCTTGTGAACATGTGGCGTCCAATGAACTGGCCCTGTGGCTCTTTGCCTGGCAGAGACGCTTGGCATTGTCTGCTCCTCCCCTCCATGAACGCCAAAGAGATGGGTCACACAGAGGGGTGTTGGTCCTTTTTCTCTGGGGCATTGGCACATATCTTCTCCAAGAGGTGGATCGAGAGCAGAGAAGCTAAATGCGTTCTCAAATTGTATCCATTTTTTAAAAATTCTGTATATTACATGTTTGTCGTTTGTGATTTTTTGTTTTGTTTATTTTTTTTGACGTTATCAATGTTTTACCTTTTGAACTGTTTATAAAAATGCTTTATCCATCCTGTTATTGTTTTTATTTTATTTTAGGTATTGATCATTTCTACATTTTTTCCTATTTCATTTTAGAATTGTGGGTTATGACGGGGTACAGCAAAGGTTTAAAAACTATTTTAAATTTAAAGAAGTAAATAGATATTTATTTTAAATGAAGTTATGTAAGGACAAAAAAAAATTTTGGAAAATTTAAAAATGCTAAATACCCTCATTTATATTCTACACAGCACAGAACATTTAATTCTTTTCAAAATCAGAAACTGTGCCTTATTACACAACCAGGACTGCTTTACAAAATAAGCTCATAGAGTGAACCACTTCTTTTGTATGCATTATTCTACAAATATGTAAATGTTACATTGTTTTTTTTTTTCTCAAGTGCATTCAGATGCTTTTACTTCACACTAAATTTAAATGACCTTGTTGGACACGGACACCACAGTAATGAATAATCCCACATCCAGAGGGCAAGATTCCTTCTAGCTGAAAATGAGCCTTTTGAATCGAAAATGATTATTTTTCCCTTTTACCACTTTATAAAAACCTATCAGTGAGTAAGCTGGAAGTGATTAGTTTGCTGCTAATCTTTGTTGGCATGATTGCTGTCACGGGTGTTAGGGACAGGAAAACTAGTCAGTTAAGGAGACATTTTTTGCAGCTTTGAATCTCAGAGAGTAACCTGGCCTTAGTGCTACTGATGTCTTGACTGAACCTGTGGATATCCATTTTTAAAAAAAATTGTGCTGTACTGTTTCTCCCAGGCACTGAATAAAAGTCATTTTCAACTACAACAATAACGTGATGTACTGTACATAGGTCTGTACAGTGTGTTGAATTCTTTTATTTGCTGAACCAAATGCAACCATCTCATGAAGATCTCCGATAGCGCCGTGACCTTGATACGTTTCACTCAGCAGCCCTGACCAGCAGTTTTATGTCCTGTTCAGTGAGATGTTGCTGTGGCATTGACTCCACCACAGTTGAGTGTCTCCACTGGCAATGAGAGGCACTTAACACACCTGGGTCATACATCATCTATTAACCTTGACAGTTAATGTAAACTTGTAAATTAATTCAATTTAACCATGAAAGCATACCTATAGAATAATAATAAATAATATCTGTTTGTCAGATATGGGACTGTTCATGTAGCACTTCACGGAAGTTCGGAAGTTGGGTGATCTTATACAATGGTACAACCGTAATAGTGTTAACTGCCAATTTCATGGGTATGTTAAAACAACAAAAAAAGTACTTCCAGAAGCACTTAATGTGCATTCTATCAATGTGTCTTGATTAGGAGTTAAGTAACATTATTGTTGGGACATGGGTTGCATTGTTAACTAATTAGAACACATTAGTACAACAGTCCTAAATCCTGAACATGTCAAGATTGACATTTGATTTAAATGAAATTACCAGGCAATCATAAACACATTGGCTGTAGGTTCTCCAAGTATAGTGGATTTTAAAAGAGAACTGAATTAGGTCACCAGTCATTGGCGATGGCTTATGAAATCCCCTTAAATCTCTTCTTTAAAGTTAGGAGGAGTTTCAAGATAATATTTGATTAAGAAGATTAATTTGAATTATTCAGAGCTGGCCTAATTTGGTAGTTATTTTAAAATGATATGCCCACTATAAGAGTTTCTTACATTCAGGTGGTTACAGTGGAGAGAACCTTATTCATGCCTCTGTATGTGGCCAAAACATTCATGTAACTGCAGATAATGCTGGCAAGCCGTTACCATGTGACACAGCCAGTGAAGTAACAAAGGTGATTGAATAATAATTGCATGCATTCAGCATAATAACTAGGTTCATCAGTAAGGCCAGCTCAACACAATGTAGTATTTAACCCTGATGTATTTTAAGTAGACAAGGTCAGCCATTGTAAGGCAGTTATTCTTCTACATCTAGGTATGTCTTTACAGAGACAATGTACTGAAAGTACATACACATTTCATCGTGTCAAATCAAATGTGTCCCGTGCCCACACTCTATATGCTTGCCTGCTCATCTCTGCAGAATAGCATTCTGAAATTTGCATGTAATGTCATGGGCCACTTACAGGGTTTACCCTGGCTCAGAAACCAAGGCATTGAGGCAAACTGGCACCTCACTGACCTGCTGGGCAACCTTTTCTTGCCTTTGACAGGTTGTGGTTCAATCCTGGCAGTCTTCCCCAAACTAGGGTCCAGGTACTGAGACTCTTTCATGCGTTGTGCTTCTTTAAAAGGAACAGTTTAACATTTTGGTAAATACTCTTATTTGCTTTCTTGCCAAGAGTAAGATGAGGACATTGATAATACTCTGATCTATTGAATATGAAGCTACAGCAAGCAGTCAGTTAGCTTAGCTTAGCATAAAGCCTAATTTGTTTGTTTAATTCATACTAAATACAAAGCATATAAATGACAGGTGTGGGTCCATTTCTTGGCTTCCTGGAGTCTTTTCACTGTGAGCTTGCCAAACAACCAGCTGGTAAACAAACAAGATATAATGTGTTAATTAGTGAGCTTCAGAGGCCTCCACCTAGGCCTGTCACGACATATCGACTTATTGTACGATATATGGACATGACTATTATATTGTAATTCATTCCCATGCATGCTGTGTAGAGTAATCGCGGTCCTCGGCTCTTCTGCCAACAGTGCCGGGGTCTCGTCTCTCCTCCTGCGCCATGTGCAGACCATGGATGTATGAAGAGAACTGGACAGGGGAGAGGCGGGTTGAGAAGAAGTGTACTGTATTTTGGAGCTCGTCCAACTGGTCCCAAAGTTTTACCTGAAGTTATTTATTATCCACTCGAATGTATCAAGATTGGTACACAAAAGTTGATTAAACCTGCCAAATTAAAACTGGACCTCAAAGGACAGAAAAACTCAAGTAATGATGAAAGAAAAGAAGGTGTTCGGGAAGTGGAGCATGACTATGCTATGGACAACAGACATTGATGACAGTCCTAAAGTCTCTAATGAGACCATTTTGGAGGCGATACTAAGCCTGGAAAAAAGAGTGGATGAACAGCTAGCCGACTTAAGCGAGAAAACAAGACAAAGAGGTGAAAGAATGCAAAAAGAAAGTCAAATACTTGGAGAAACAAAACGACCATTTTTGCGACGAATACAGCGAACTTAAGGATTAGGAGTTAGAGAACAAGAAAGATACAGACTGAGGTGGTGTTTCCGGATCAAAGTCTTGGTGGAAAAAAACGATGAAGATATCAGAGTGCAAGTCATCCAAATCCTGGGTAAGATATGGAGTTGGAAAAAGCAGTGGGCGTCGTGCATAGGGTTGGAAAAAGATGGACAGTAAGAACAGGCATATCATCATTCTGTTTGCCAAAAGACAGATGAAGGAAGAGATATGGCGGCGGACCAAAGACTCCAATCTGCAAGGATAAAGGCATTCGTTGAAACAAAGCAAGCTTCCTTTCAAGGCCCCTATGGAGACATCAATGGACGTCGGACTGGCGACGGCAGGTGAACTTATCGGGTTATGACTGTGACATAGTGGAAAATGATTAAGGGGACGATGGATGGTTATTGAGTGGGGTGATCAAACAAGTGCTACACTTGCAGTTCATATTTTAGTTGTTCAGGGTTAATGGTAAATGTTAAAATTAGTTTGGTTCTTAAATGTTAGGGGCTTGAAGGACATTGTAAAGAAAAAAGCACTGTTTTTATTTTGCAAAGGACAAAAATTGTTTTTACAACAGACTCATTCTGCTGATGAGGATGCAACCTTTTAATCTAATCAATGGGGAGACAGGACTTTATTTAGTCATGGTTCTAACCGGTCTGGAGGTGTAGTGATATGCTTTAACAAATGTCCTGGAGAAGTTATGACTCATAGAGCTGATGGTGATGGTCACTGGCTGATGGTGGTACTGGAAATAGAAAGTCTATTCCTTATAATAACTAACTATGGTTATAATAATGATGGCTATAATAATGATGGCTGAAACAAAAAACCAATGGAAAATTTAACAAATGTGATTTCAGATCATTTAAAGTGCTGTATCCTACTGATTATGTTTTAGTAGGAGGGGACTGAATTAAATAACTTGTAAAAAAATAGGCTGATGGAGTTACAAGTCAAGCTAGACGAGCTTTATCTGGAAAGAGCTCAGGGTGCTTTTATAAGATCACGAGCGAAGTGGATTGAGGTGGGTGAGAAGAACTCTATTTTAGTAATTTAGAAAAAAGCAGACAGCAGAAAAATTCAGTTATAAGTCTGATGATAAATGGGGTAGAAAGCAAAGATTTTAGGAGTATACAGTAGAAAAAGAAGTTCTCTCATTTTGTTTCATTTAAGTTGTACACCTTAAATTACTCCCTGGTAGACATTTTTGATAACATCAAGAACGTTATCCCATGTGTTGAGAACTCTTTTAAGAACTTATGAGTCAAAATCTTAAAATCTTAGATCTTAGTATTGAGGAATTGGACTCAGTTATCTTGAAGATGACTTCAAACAAATCTCCAGGGACTGGACTCATGGCCAATTTTTACCAATTCTTTTGGGATGATGTTCCACATTTATTATTCAAAGCTTGAAAGGAGTGCATAGAAAAGAAAGAACTGTGGTCAAGTATGAAACAAGGTTTAATCACCCAGATTCCTAAATCTGGTAAAGATAACAGAATATTAGATTATTTGAGACCGATCACATTGCTTAATACCAATTATAAAGTACTTTCGGGGGCTATTGCAGCTAGGCTGAAGAAAGGTATTGCGGTCATAATTAGCGAGCGCGATCTTTAACTTACTCCTCCAAGACCCAACCCTAACTCAGGAAAATCTCTCCTCCAAGATCCGTTTGAGAGGAGAACTTTGGCGGAGAAACTACAGGCGAAAGATCTGGGCCCAGATCAACCTGACCTCGCGGTCACAGCAGGCTAGCGAGAAAGTGAAGCGGCGTATGCGAGGCTTCGCTGGTACCTGGTACACCAGAAAGGCCTGGCTAGCTGGATGCAGTCATGCTAATGCCTTATTTTGCCTACCTGCTTGCTTTTTTAACACTAGAATCGCCAATGGCTGTTTTTCGATTGTATGTAACTTTGTTACAATTGAATAATTCAATACAATATTAAGTCCCCCAGTTTTTGACCTGTGTTGTAGCATCCCCTATTGTTAAACATTGTCAAGATAAAGCCAGATTTTAAAAATTGGCATTTATACCTATAAGTGCCTCAGGTAAAATTTACCCCGATAGAGAATGCAATCACTTAGGTATACAGCGACTCCTGGCGGTTCTAGTGGAAAACATCCAGCAAGGACAGTTATGAGGAAATGTGCCTGTTTTTATCCAAAATTGTGATTGTGTTTTGTTTTGTGAGGCTTTTGAGTTGGCCTTGCAAGGGCATGACTCCTCGGACAACCCTGGCATTTTCATGGGAATGGTGGCTTTTGATGCCTCCCTAGATAGTGTGCTGGAGAAGCACCTGCTAATTTACCGTTTTAAAGGCACGTCAAAGACTATCGTTACAAAATGAGCTGTTGGACTGCATGATGTCAGTGCTAAAGGATTACATTCTGTAGGAAGCTGATTTTATCGCCATTCAAGCAGACGAGATGACAGCTGGTGCTTGTGCTAAGCTACATCGACGCCAGTAGTAACATCCAACAGCTGTTTTTCAAACACTATCCAGGACCTTACCGCCAACATCATCGCTACAGCACTTCAAATGGACAATAAATAACCAGGTATGAAGTAGATGTAGTCAAACTCTGACTGGTAGTGTACATTTGTTCATGTTCAGCCCTACTGTGTGTTTTTGTGCAAAGTGCATAGTTAACATTTTAAAACAAATCTCAAGTTATTCCATGTGTGACATGTCAATTGATACAAGATTGTTTATGTTGTTATTTTGGGTTTTTCCTTCTGTTAACTGTTTTGTCCATTCAAGTGTCTGAACAGCAACTTAACACCACTAACTGCACTTCATGTTTACTTATCTTGATCTTTACCTCCCTATTGGTTTCCCCGACAAAACAAGGTCCATCTCAAGGGGCATCTCAAGAAATATTTGGGACAGCCAATGCATCAGGGTGGATGCAAGAGGCTGATTTCCTGGTATACTTGAAGCACTTCCAGCTTCATACGAAGTGCTCCTCAGAGTCCAAAGTTCTTTTAATCCTCGACAACCACCCCTCACACCTGTCCGAAGACAGCATCAACTTCTGCCGCAGCCATGGCATTGTCCTGCTGTTTTAATAGACAGATTATTCCAGGAATGTGACTGTGCACCGTCCCTGGTCACTGACCATCTTCGGCCACTTTCCGCTGTGCCTCCTCCGACAGGGCCACCTCCTCCGACAGGGACACCTTCCTGCTGTGCGTCTCCCTCAAGACCATCAACCTCTGGGATGGGTATAGATGACTTCTCACCAGAAGCTATCAGGCCACATCCCAAAGTAGGAGCCAGAAAAGAATGTGCAAAAGGCAGGAAATGACACTCTACTGTCATCCTTACAGACACTCTTGTGAAGGAGGCATTAGAGATAGAAAAAAACAAAACTCTGCAGCAGAAGGCAAAAAAAAAAAAAAAGAATTGGAGAAAAGAAAACCACAAGTTAAAGTGTAAAGAAAACCAAAAATCTGCTCAACCCCCCCCAGAGAAGTAGCCGACTTTTCTGGCAGAATGATAAAACTAAGCATGATAGCCATCTTAATGTATTGCTTTTAAGTAGCAGAGAATATGATTAAAGCATGGATAAATGCAGAAAATTTTATGGGGGAGGACCCCCAGACCCACATTTCATTGTGTCCTTCCCAATTTTCAAACCAAAGCTACACCCTTGAGCTAACTGCATAGTCAGAGAGATAAAACACATATATCAAAAGGATCAGATATCTTAAGGACTACTAAACTCTCTTACCCAAAAATATGGAATTCCACACTGTGCCAACTCACATACACTGAAAGCGATGAGTTAGATCAATTCGCTGTCTAACTGTCCCCGCTTGTGGGCGTACTGGGGGTGGTGCCAGGGTAGAAACGTCAGTAGCAAATATCGGATGGTGTGGGTTAATACTAGGCTATGTTTTCTGTTTTGATTTGATTAGCGAAACTAAGCATTTTATTAAATGTAATTTGACATCATTCGTACAAATCTGCGTCTAAAGCCCTTCTCATGTCAGCGGAGGCGTTAAATATCTTCCGGTGGTGAAAAATAAAACTCATGCACTGGAAAAAATCCTAGCGGAAAAACTGCCATTATGTGCTGCATCCAATACAATCACAGAAAATACCGTTGTTTAATTAATACACGTTATTTAACCCAACAAGATGCTTTGAACCTGTAAACATGTAACTAATTCTGTATTAATTTGCTTTTGAGACAGTTCATTTTGTTATACTGTATAATTTCCTGGATAAACAAGCCTGTACATCAATACAGAGGACAGTGAACATTGTAAAAACTTTGCTGGGGTGAGTTTCTAATTTCAATAAACTCATGCCAAAGTCTGTATTAAATATTGGGAGCCTGAAGGCATCATCTTTAGTGACATGTCATTTGAGAATCAAGCATAGCTGATAGGACAGAGGCCTAAATTTATCCGTGCGCCCACCCTGGAATAATAAGCAAGCATTTCCTAAAAATAATCAGTAAATACAGTCACTTCCCACTCAATTTCATCAAATCTGCCTCTTAAGCATCTCAACCCGCTGAGCAGCCTTACGAGAGCTATAAGGCTTATATTAATTGACTGGGGGGGCTGAGTGTCGCAGCAGTGTCCCTGGTTGAAAGGAAAATAAACTAGCATCATAACTCCCATCCAATTTCTTAATGTCCTTGGTTGAGTAAATCTTCAGGACAAAACATAACTTACTGAGTGGCGTGTTATCCATTTAAGTCTTCTTGACTGAGTGAGGTTAGAGTGGGTGGGGGGTGGTTGGGATGTAATAACCCGCAGCTGGCTTTGCTGCGAAGTGCTATCACTGTGGCTGCCTGGGGAAAGCTATATTTAGTGGGTGCCAAGTAATAACTAAGTACAGTGAAATGATCCAGCTACGGTAATGATCCAACAAGGTGACAACCAGATATTGGGGGACTTAATTACATTCGGGGCGGAAGCGAAAAGCCACAGTTGTCAGATCTCTGGTCTGTGTTTATTCAACGCTGGTGACTCACTGTCACATTAACCCAAATCTAACAATATCTTAACACTGCACTCACGGCACAGTTACAGAGCCACTTTGTTTTGTGACCTTCTAATGTGTTTTATCTGAGAGAAGAGCAACCTTATTTTAGTGCAATACCAACCTCAGCATATATACAGGAAAATAAGTGTTTATAAAAAGCCATACATCATGTTTTAATGCATTCTGCCTCTAACTAGACTAACATGTTTCTCAATCAAATGAAAGGGTAACAAGGAGGCCTAAAGCAACATTTGTGTAGTGTCTGAAATACTTAAGGCCTACTGCAAGGCTTTCATATTTCACTGACATTTAGATAGATAATGAGTAACAATCTCCCAGTCTTTACGTCCCCGTGTGAATCTTCTGGCATTTAAGATTTTTTTTTCTCCTCTTTAAATATTTGATGAGGAGGATGTTATCTAGAGCGGATATTCCTGGCATTGTGGAGATAGGCTTTGACCACTTCATCATACCTGCTCTCTCCTTTACACTGACCCAGGTATGTTGCTCCAGTGCCTTTCATCACCTTTACATTTTAAAAGAGTAATTGGGAACTGTAAAGTCAAGGCAAAGCCACTTCCTGTCAAACAGTCTTCGGTGACATGATGTTTTCTCCGGAGATGAAAAGATCATGACTTACCACACTGGCTAATACTGATTTGATGCATTTTAATTAATGCAATCTGTGCCTGTGCATTAGGTTTAATGCATATTTTATGTATTTTTCTGGATGAAAATGTCACTTAGCAGCACTGAGGAAAACTAATTCTTTGACTCGTGCCAAAATTCTGAGCCATGATGTAGTAGCTCCTTGGTATATACAGCTACTGTTTGTTACTTTTCATCAGTGAAGAAATCCTTAAGCCAGTATTTATCCAACCTTGTTTGATAAACTACCAAATAACCACTAAAAACAAATATCTGTTGATATTTATCAACCTTCCGTTTCTGCATCTCCTTCTTGATGAGACCTGTGATGGTGTTATTTAGGATTCCCCCCAGGTCAGGTCTACATCGTCACAGCTACCTCACCAACCTTACACAGCTCACTACCCGTGGTCATCACTGCAGCTGGCTACAAATTTGATGTGACATCTCCTTCCATCTTCTAATGAATTTTTTATGTCTCTTCCTCTCCCACTCACACGCAGACAGAGCTCGTACCGGCCCCGTTCTGTAAATCTATGCTACTGTAAATGACAGTGTTGCCTTTGGAATGTGTGACCCTGTAGGTTCCATACTGATTGGGTTTGTACAGAGACATTGTAATGCACAGTGTCGGCGCATTCGCAACATCATTTTTCTGATTAGGAGTTATGCATGTATGTCCAATCTTAGAGTCATTACACAAGCCAGACTCCAGTATGGACCATTTTCAAAACTAACAACAAGGGATATTTTTTCTGTCTTTATGTCTGGCGATACTGATTTCAGAGAAAGACAAACTTCTGGATTTTACTCTCTGCTTAAATGACAGTTTGATGCCACACTTGTGCTGTGCATATCCGACCATGTTATAATGCACTTAGGTATCGACAGCCTCATTGATTTTCAGGGCCCCTG
Source organism: Siniperca chuatsi (assembly GCF_020085105.1). Taxonomy (NCBI): domain Eukaryota; kingdom Metazoa; phylum Chordata; class Actinopteri; order Centrarchiformes; family Sinipercidae; genus Siniperca; species Siniperca chuatsi. The sequence goes on along the minus strand of NC_058053.1, from coordinate 5,513,953 downwards.
CAAAAGATCATTCAAAGGGGAGGAAAGTGTTAAGCAGGCCCTACACATGCAACAGTTTTACCTTGATGGAGATATAACACATTTCACAAAAAAAGCTCTGTTGAGCAGAAGGAATGTATTTTATGTCAATGCAAACTTTGAACAAACAAGAATCCTCTGGACTTTTACCACAAAACTTTTAAAAGTCTCTTTAAAGTAAACAAGTCTGAATTGAAAGCTGTCAGATTTATGTAAAGGCTGCAGCAGCACAAAGTTAAATACGCGCAGAGAGATAAAATGCATGTCTTGCTCAATTTGTCACGATTAGAAACGATTAGTCGATTCATTAATCAGTTGGTTGATAGACAAATAATTTGCAAAGATTTTGCAAAGAAGTCATTTTTTTGTGGCCAAGTGCCAAATGGTCCCTAGTTCAAGGGTCTCACTTGTGAGGATTTCCTGCCTTTCTTTAGTGAGTATCCTGAGGTTTCTGACCGTTGGTCAGACAAAACAAGCTATTTAGTGAAATGACCTTTTTTCTAATATTTAATAGATATTTAATAGACCAAACAATCAATCAATCAAAATAACTGGCAGATTAATTGATAATGAAGGTAATCGTTAGTTGCAGCCCTACACTTAATTATCATTTCTTGTGAAGAAAGAAAAAAAACTGCATTAAAAAACACTGTGAATGAGCCAAATTGAAGTTGTTGCATTATCCCTCTATTATTTTCAATAAATCCATGAAAGATATTATTCTAAAAAATAAAAAGCTTCACATACAGCATGTGACCAAACAGGAATTCTGCTGTTCCATTGTGCAATGGTGCCATTGCTCACATTAACATTGTGGATCTTTCTGTAACGGTCCTGTAACGGCTGAATAAAGCCGTAGTGAACATTTATGTACTGGAGACCTCCTATGTTTGAATGCCAAAAAGAGATCACTTTAACAGATACACAGTGTTTTTTAATGCAATGTTACTGTGTGTAGGCTATTCCATGTCGTGAAATGAGAAAAGGGCTATAGATGTTGTCAAGCCTGTTCAGATTAAAGTTTGACAAGGGATCTTGAGGAAAATGTGTTAACTTACTACTCTACCACTAACTTCTAGTTAGGCTGTTGCCATCAGTTTGTATGTCTGCATGGGTTTCCTCCCATGTCCTACACTCGAGTGGCCACAGGTGTGAACGTGAGCGTGATTTTGTTTGTTTATGTGCGTTAACCCTGTAATAGTCCACGGTGTACTCCTGCCTCTTGTCCAATGCATGCTGGGATAGGCTCTAACCCCCCCACCACCCTGAACAGCGGTTTAGAAATGGATGGCTCATTTTCCTCGAGGACTCTCTTTTCACGGCGAAGCCAAGTTATTGTTGGACCTTGTGAACATCACGAAGAAAACGCTGAGTTTCACAGCAATATATAAAAAGCCTGCATCCCCCACAGCTGGCGGCCCCTGAGAATTCCCTCCATCCCTCAGAAAAGCTGACAAAAAGAACAACGGAAAAGTACAGCTTCTTTGCACTGCTTTTGATGAAACATTATAACTGGTGTTTCCTTCACTTCCCTGTGCAGAATGAGGAGTGGAATAGTGATGTGCCTTTAATTCCTCAACCTGACAGTTCACCATTGATCATTTATCAAGCTGGGCGCTTGGCAGGACCATCGATTGAGCGGGGGGGAAATAAAATAAGACTTGTGGAAGTGAAGTACGCTCCTTAGTGAACATATGAGCAACAACGCCTGATGAAATTTCACACTTTGTTCTTATTCTCTGCTCAGTGTTGTTGATGAAGAAGGCTGAAGGCTGAGTGTAAATGGACTGTATGTGGCAGAAGGGGATTGATTATGTGGGTGTGTGTGTGAGAGCCAGTGAATTTCGAGCACATGCCCGTATGTGTCATCATGTGTTCCCGTCTTCGTGCATGTGTGCCTTGTTTGATCGTACATGAGTAATTCTCAAACTCCAGCTGACTGAAGCGTGTTTTTCTGTGTGGCGGCAGGGTTTTTGCCAGGTCTGCAGAGGAGCATGCAGTGATATTGTGCTAAGTTAAGTGGCCCAGAATCTAATCACTCTAATGTCTGTTGCAGCCCTAAATCACTCTCACTGGCTGGAGTGCAACGCTTGGTCTGTCCTTCAAAAGGGAAGCTCTTCATGACTCCTTCCATATTGTAATTATTTCAACTGGATATGAGCTATTGCACTTATTGGCTGGGGCAAGGCACTGGCTGCTTCCACTTTCATTGGCTGCCTGGACATCTCTGTGCCGCCTCTCATTGGCTGCCTAGAGGAGAGTGGGAGGAGAGCTCACCCCATCCTCCCCCTGTGGCAGAGCGTGTAAATGTAAAGACTCTTTCTCTGCCTATTATCTGAGTGACTCGGGGTTTTGGTGTCTGCCTCCGAGTGTGTGTGTGTGTGTGTGTGTGTTGGAGGGAGAAAAGAGATAAAGAGAGAGAGAGTAAGGGAGGGAGAGGCAAGCAGCGTTTCTTCTCCCCCCTTTAGCCTCCCCGTCTCCCTGCTCCCTGTCACTCCATCCTTCCTCCCCTCTCCTGGACCACCCTCCAGCCCTGCTTCGAGCCAGACCGAGACCCCCTACCACCCAGACCACCCCGGGACCCTTTGACTCTCCTCACTTCTCCGTCCCACCAACCATAACCTCTGAGCAGGTAAGACTCTGCTTATTTCAGCCTGCACTGAGGCTTTAAAAAGTACTTCCTGCCCTCTCCTCTCCTTCTTCTGCTCCTGTTTTTGTTTTCTTTATACTCAGTTGTGTCTGTTCTCTCTAGCGTCTCCGTCTTTCCTGTATGCATATTTCAAGTTTTCCCTGCAGCACTTCTGTCCCTCTCACAAAAGTGACACAGTTGCAGGAGATAATATCAGTGAGGTCATGTATTTTTCTTCTTCCTCCGATATTCTGCCCTGATATAAACTCCCCCCTCCCTCTCTGACCCACAATCTCTTCATCTTCTCTCCTCATGTCTTTAGCAATCTCATACCCTCTGGCTTTCAGCGTGTGCAAATTCATTGGGAAAGTGAGTCAAGTCTTTTATTTTTAAGTCTGCCCGGAGCACATGTTGACAAGGACGACATGCTGTACTTTGGTTATGGAAAAAGGATCTCTAATTGATTTTTGTGTGTTTATGTTAGTTGGTGATGGCTATTTATAGGCGCTGACGTGCCAGGCACACGTGCTTTCGCTAGGCCACTTCCCTAATGCCGGGACAGAACACAGGGCAGTCCACTGGCTCCAGAACGCATGACATTGCACAAAGTAGAATGACTTTACAAGGCAGTGACTTGCTTGATTGAATCAAGCAATCTTTCCAGCAGGAGAACTCCAATATTAACATGGCCCATAAAGCATTCCTGGCAACAGCAGAGGAGAAAAAAAAAAACTGCTTAGTTCTCCATCCGCACATCCTGTACTTTACCAGGAAGGGGAAGTGGAGTGTGTGTATGCATGTGTGTATTTGTGAGGGAGAAAGAGATACTGCTAAAGTGCTTTAGACATCAATACTGCCAGCCCGGGGTTTTTAAAGCCACATATCTGAAAATTGGACCTCACAATAATGTGAACAATTGAAGAAATGCTTCTCCTGATGTGGTGTTTTGTTTCTTTGGAGGTTTTTTTGTGAGGAGGTGGGTGTTTAAATATGACTGAGGAGCAAAGGTGGATGCGGAGGAGGTTTTTAATCACACATTATTATTTTATCACATTATTTGCATTTGTAAATGGCACCTAAATTCCAAAAATCGTCTGCAAAGCCATGGATGTTTTACTCTTTCAAAGTATTAAGATAATTCAATTTAAAAACTCTTTATTATATCACAGGTCAGGTATACTGCTTCATTTAAGGCATCTTAATTTGCATGTTTATACTATTTTCATTATGCAATCATATTAAGTTTGCCTGTGACTTTTTAACTGGCTTTTTCTATCAGACAGTTTGACCTTTCTTTCTGTGATAATTATTTTCTAATTTAGACAAAACGAGCATCTGTGAGAAAGTCTCTTGGGAATGAGAGTCTTCCCAATAGGGCTGCCTCAAGGGAGAGCAGCTTTCACTGAAAGGCTTTTATTGTGATAGTTTTATTGTGATAGTTTGTGAGGAAACAACTGAATGAAAAAACCTGACACCTCGATTATGCATATTTATGATGTTTTTGACCATAAATATGTCAATAAAGAGCATATTTATCATGTTATTGGCAGCATTCACATATACATGCATGCATTCAGGTGTTGGGTTAGTTTATTAGGACGTGTAAATTGAATTCTTGAAGAAACACGCAGGTGTGTGTCTGCACTACCCCTCAGCTGCTCAGCTGGCTCAAGGCCAAAAGCTAAAGCAAAGTCACAACTGCTCATCCTCCCCATATTAATCTCTCTCTGATGTTCATGTGTCATCAAAAAAAAGCATGTTGATAGGACGCCTTTAAACCTTAATGGAGTCCAGGCTGGATGCAAAGTTCCATTGCTCATTGAACAAAAATACAAATGAAAGTGAAAAATGTAAGTGTGACCAATAAAAGCAAACTTGGCATATTGACTTTAGTTCCTTAAGTCAGGCACTCAGCTGTATTTTGTGAATAACGTTGTATTTTCATGAATGAACAGATGACGTGTAGTCTCGAAGGACAATTATTTCTTAGTTTTTGACTTTGAGTTTCTTTCCCACTAAAGCTTAAAAAAATCATTTCATTCTCATTCAGGTTTGTGACAACTTAATGTCACAAAACTTAGCCACCTTCTGAAATTGACTCATTTCTTTAAATCGTCATAAGTAACATAGTCCAAGTTTAGTCAAGGATTGTCAATGCATATAGAAAACTCACTGAGAAAACTAAAGAACTATGAAAGAAAATAAATTGGCATTGCTTTCCAAACATAACATTCATAGCAGTCATTTTTTTCTTCACCATATCAGCCCAGCAGCCATGTTTAATACACTTACTGCACAGCTCTTTCAGTATAAGCTCTCATAAGAATGCATACGTAAAATCCCTTGTAAAATGAGATATTTATGAGCTTTGGTGAAGAGTTTGCACTCCTGCTCGTGCACTTGCATGCCTCCATAAGCCACTGCTTTAAACTAAAGTTGAGCTGCATGCAGTCAATGCACACAATGACTGTGGCTCGCCATGTCAGACCAGTTTTACACTTTTGCATCACATAATGCCACAGATGTCAGTTTAGGGCACTAGGTGTTGTGAAGGTTTGGGAATTGATTTGAGCAAAACACACAAATGAAGTGTTGAAGTGGCAGCATATGAAATGTGAGGAGACAGGCTTTTTTTTTTCACGTCACTGAGAAAAGACAGATTCAAACTGAAGATGCCATGCGTCTCATGGGCTACTTGCTCATAATTATTCAAGTGAATCCTGAGTAATTATATATTAATACATATATTCTCTATGAACTTCTTCATCAAAATTCATTTTCAATGTGTTCCTGTTTCCACCACTAATTTTCCATTTGGAACAACTACACTATAAAAAGATGGATCACATGTATCCAGTATATTCAGTAAGCCCTGCTTCCTTCTATGTAAAGCCAACGCTCTGCAAGCAGCTGGCCCTTTGTGCCTTGGCCCTTTCGAGCCGTTCCGGATCTCCCGCTGGCCTGGCTCAGGGCACAGAGTGTGCCGGGAGTCGCCTGTGTAGGGACTGGCTCGGTGTGAACAAGGCCGCTGACGCTGACTGGCTGCCTTCTCGGTAGCTGTCACAGAATGATGCGGCAAATGGACACAGACAAAGGGGCTGTAGAGGAATTACTGTGTTTGGTCTGTTGGGTGCTGACTTTACCGTTAATATAACTGTAACTCTAACTGTACACTGGTGTCTGCTTTCCCACTAGGACTTCTTAATGGGCTAAATTAAAGTTTCATGCTGTCTATGAATTAAATTTAGTGAACTAAAATGTTTAATACTTTTAGTGTACACCTTTGGCACATTTATTAAACCTACATTTTTAACTCATTACAGGGTTTTATTAAAAGATTTAGTACAAATGAAATGTCATTATGACCACGATGTGGTCATAAATAATCTTAAATAACTTGTAGCCCAAAATGTGACAATATGAACACAGTTCAAAAGAACTATATGAAAACACTGTTATTTGTTAGTTACATCTTTCTGGGAAAGATGTTACCAAATCTGGGGATTTATCAGTTTTTTATTTTGAATATTAGAACATTTGAAAATTAGATTAAAGAGTCAAATCAAAAATCTACTTCAACTTTTTATTGGCTTTTTATTAGGACTTTTTTGGCTGGTATTTTTTCAGATTTCATACATTTTAATATATTTTGTATATTTTCATAGTCAGACTTTTCAATGAGTAATTTGTCAAATAACTTCTGTTAACACCAGGTTCTGAGCTGCTTTACCCACCTCAGTTCTTTCTGTAAGAACGCTATTATATGCCACTCCCACAAAGTCAATATTTAGTCTTTCTTTATCTCCACCTGCTTAATATGTTAGACACATGGCTTAGCATGTAAGTTTAGATTGATGCAGACATGGTATGATCCTCCTAGATAATTTGTCACTCTGGTTTGTATACCATATTCTTTTGACATGTGAGATGTGATCACCTGATTAATTATACAGACCACCTGGCTCGAAGCACAGCACCTAAGGGCGATAAAGTTTGTCCAAAAGAAAAGAAATTAAAACAGTCATGGCTGGATTAAGACCTCCATTGAACCTGGGCAGTTTAAGGTCAAAGACTCCCCCATCCCACCCACCTTTAAACAATCACACCATCAGTAGCACAGCAACCTTATTATGACGCCACTGTTCAGCATTAAAGCAAATTATTTGATCTTAAAACCCATTCATCCGTTCATGTTGTGTCTAATTTGCATTTCCTTTTTTTGTAGACCTGCTAGGTGAACATTTTCCACCTTCATTACAATGAGAAAACAAATGATTACTGGAGAGTGGTAGCTCCATGTCGGGCAGTGACCATGCTCAGCAATGCAGTTTCTTGTGTCCACTGGTTTGCTAGTTTGACAAGCTGTGGCAATACAAATGAGTACACCCATAGCCATCTTCCCAGCTCCACCTGAAAACAGCGGGTGTTTTTTAAAAAAAGTCTACTTAACGTCAGTGACTGTTTTGACTTTCAGTTAGCAGATAATACAGTATGTGCATGTACAGTTATGCACAGAAATCAAACACAGGATCAACACACAGCTGATCAGACACTGAGATAGCAAACTGTACAAACGATCCATTGGGCACTCCTGCGGCCACTGACCGTTTTTTACCCCTCGCTCCCTCCGTCACACTCACTTGATTGGTAAGCAGTTCTCTGTCACTGAGCTGGGCTGTAAACTTAAAAAACAATCTATCCTGTGTCATAATTCATAACAGAATACGAAGGTTGGGGGTGTGATGTATTGCCAGAGGCTGAAATTGAACATGGCACCTTTTAAAAGTTGAATCTATTGGAGAGAATTATGATCTGTGAAACCCGAGGGCCTTTTTGTCTCTGTGCAAAGCCACTGGCCAATGTCATTTAAGCTAGTGAAGGAGTTGCGAGATCAATCAGAGAGAGGATGAAGAGTTGGGAGGGGAAAGATGGAAGAGGCTGGGGGTAAAGAAGGGAAAGGTGGAGCAGGAACAGAGCTTTAGCCTTCCCTGCTGCTTTCCTAGCATCACTCTGGGTGGTGAAGTATGGTCATAAATAGGCAGACCCTCTGCCCCCTGTGTTAGTGCTATTTTTATACTCGCTAATGCAGGGGGTTTGGAGAACCAGCTCAAGTGGGGAAGTGACAAGAAAATATTATTGTTGGCTTGGAGTTAAGAGAGCTGTAGTGATCAAAGAACTATGCACATACCCATGGAGGAGTGTTGTGGCAGAATTCGCCTTGTGTTTTTTATTAGATTAGAGCTTGAATGTGCACGTGTGACTCTGGCTGGGATCCAGCCTGACATGTGTTTGCATATTGGATCCATTTCCAAATTGTGATAGTGTTTTGGTTTAAGATGTTATAGAGTTAAATCAGAGGTCAAAAGTTCAACTACAGGTCTTTCCATTGTTTTTCTAATGGAGAGCACAGTAAACTTTGTGCAGAGTATTTTTGCCTTGGTTAAAACGACAGGAAGGGTGTGATGGTTTCCCTTGAATTCTGTGAAAATGTTTGTTAAGACGTGTTGTCTGACCTCGTTGGAAATCAGCAGTGTTTCTAGCTGTTTCTAATGGCCACACCGGAAGGCGGAGTGAAAAGCCAGCCGATGCTTTCTCCCCTCTGCACAGCTGACCAATCACAGCGTGAAGTGGGTGTGAATGTCGCATTGTCTTTAGGAAAGTTACAGAAATGGTCGGACACAGCCTCACCAATCCGATGTTGGGAAGGTGTGTTCTGACACACTTGCCCCTTAAGAGTCAACAGCCAAGCTAGCATCTCCGTGAGGGTGTACTTAAGCACAGCTTTGTGCTAAATGCTAACATCATGCTAACATGGTCCCAATGACAATGCTAACATGCTGATCATCTTAGCAGGTATTCAGTAATGTTTACCATCGTCAGCATCTTAGTTTAGTGTGCTAGCACGCTAACATTTGCTAAATGTCACGGAACTAGTTGTGGAGACATTTAATTTAAAAACAAAAATGTCAACCTCATGGTGGTGCTACATGAAAAGTCAGGGGCTCACCACAGTAAGGGTTTCTTTGACAGTTGATTTCTATTGCACATACAGACCAGAATTTGGCACATCAGACACACTGAAGTGCAGAGAATCAGCTGTAACAGAAGTGCATTTATAAGCTAGCTTCTGATTAAGAGCCATTTTCTCAAACTGTACAGCTGCACATGAATGCACCATTTGGGGGGACTTTTCAATCCACTTTTCAATAGCACTTTAAAGCAGGTTTTTAATGGAATAAATCTACTGGCTTATGGTAAAGCCAAGGCAGAACATAGAGCTGACATCTTTGATTTTGTAATCAATGTCCATAATCAAAATCAGACTCTGTGTCAGTTGGGGAATGCTGGCACCTGCTGCTGACAGTAGGGTCTCACATATAGTGCAGTGGGTCATGACAACATGTTAAATGTACAGTTGGCTGGATTTTACCAAAACAATGTAGGCTAGATTACACCTTCATTCACAGTGAATGTGGAATCTATTTGTAGAATGTGCAGAGAATTGTCGTACTATGAGACAGATACACTGAACATGATGATTCACATTAAATAAAGGCATGCAGAAAATTCACTGTGTCCTCTTTGAAGAATAAAAAACCAGACGTGTTTGCAGCTTACAGTGAAAATGCACGTCTGGTGATGTCAGGAGAAAGTGTAACAGATATTCTAAAGCTCATCTCTTAGCCTGGGCTCTTGGCACTCGCCACTGCCTCTCAGCATTTTTGCTTGATTAAAAAGCGCCCAGGAGTTTGTAAGCGTGTGGTAGGTGCGAGCGTACAGCCTGACAGCTTAACATAATGATTATTCAAGCCTCTTAGGCTAAGCCACGGCACTCGAGTGATGAACGTCAAACCCCCCCCCCCCCCCACCCCCCCCACCCCCCACCCCCACCCTCAAACAGTCTCGATTTCTCCCTCTCCCCTTTTATTCTTTATTTGAAAGAGTGGAAAGCCAGTGACAGCTTGCAGAAGGCAAACCTGTTGTCTGGAAAGCAGAGGGGATCAGTGACACAGTGATTCATACACTGCCGAGGCTTTATTTAGACATAATCCACCCAGCGTAGGGTCCTCGCTCGCAACTTCTTGTATGGAGCTGGCTAGCTGTGTATTGTCCTACACTGTGGACCACAGGGAAAGTCCCTCCAGTGGGGTTTAACGCATTTGTGGCTGCCTGATGTTTTGACCCCTCGAGGAGGACATCAGATATACAACAGTGCTGTTTTGTCATCACAGCTAATTATACTATGTTTCTTGACATGGCTACTGGGTGCTCACTGAATGGGAGCTGCCATCTAAAGTATGTCTTTCGCCATCCCTGTTCTGTTGTCAGTGCACAGCGGCACTGTGTTGGCACTATAGTTTCCGCATCACTGTCTGTGTTCATTTACTGTAATGAGAAAGGTTAATCTGATTTCTGTGTATTCAGACTCTCAAGAATGTTTGTGTTTCCATTTAAATGTCACTCTGGATATATAGAAACATTCCATAATGGTAACAATGAATTGCCACAAGGATATTTTGCATCTGTTGTGTGTTATGGGTTGCACTGCAGTGTAAGCTGCCCCTTTCTGTATGTGTGCACTCTCAGCTTGCTGGCATGGCCATGGCTACTACCACTGAGCCACACCTGACCAACAGATTGGCCCCAGCTGGAGGCTGAGGCAGGAACAGACACAGCGGATGCTTACCTAGTGATTCAGCTGGTATTGTGGACATGTACAATAGAAGAGTGCATAAAATGCCACTTCAACTGCCTTTCATAGGTCTTAGGTAGACTGATTTGGTGGTTTGATTACAGACAAACCACAGATATTCTACACTGTCATCTCTTAATACTTCCTTACTGTCTGTGGCTCTCAGCCCCAAGCTCGTGCCTTCCTACTGAAGATGTAAATCTACAGGTCAAAAATATATACTTTGTTTTTGTATGCTAAAAAAAAAGACAGCTAGGCTCTGTTGTTTTTGGCAAGCATTATTCAAACAAGAGTAAATAGTGTGTTTGTGGGGAACTATTTTCAGCCACGGATTTGGTGCACTAGTACCAGCAGGACTGTGAATGTGGGATTGGCTCAAAATAAACTATGGCACCCATGTTCATGTTCACAATTTAAGGAACATGTCATCCAATGCAATGATGTGGCAACTCGTGTTTTTTATAGGTTTTGGACAACAATGGAGCTCTATGGCACAGAAGAATAAGCTAATCAGGCTTTGACTAGACAGGCATGTACTCTGCAAATAAAAGAGCCATCTTTGTCTTGTTTTTGAACTGAAACATATCAAATATTATTTGCATGGCACTTCTAGAATCTATTACAAGGTGCCTTACTGGCAATACAACAATACTGTGTCAATAAGATAAGACATAAAGAAAATCATCTATGCAATCACATTTCAGAGTATTACAGACAAAAGCTAAACTTGTCAGAAAAAGCTATGGCAGGAATTCAGCAGATTACTAAATTAAGATGTAGATTTCTTATTTCCTGTTGTTAGGTTATTAGGCTGGGGATTCACTACATGGGCAACAAGTCAATTAACCCTGCTGTGAACTTTATATTTCTCCATGTTCAATCTCTCTCATCTGGCTCTTCTTTCTACTGTCATCCTCCTATCTTAGAGGAGAAGGAATGGTTTTGCTGTACTTTCTGTTTCCCTGACACACTTTTCCTGAACGTTGTCTTTATTTTTACATTTTTTTGTGCAGCTCCCGAAGCATCCGCAGAACAGGCTGCTAAGTCAGCGAGAACTCAGCAGTGTGCTTAAGCAGATGTAGAAAAGGAGGCGAGCACTTTAGGAGCTTGAGAAAACACTTCTCCGGGTTGCTGCCATTGGTGTGTACTCAGCGTCTTAGGCAGTGGGTTTGATGGGGAGAGCAGCCATAATGCAATGGAGCAGGTCTGAAAAAGGAGAGCTTAAAATCCCATTAGCCCGTGCTGCGCTTTTCCACCTCCCCATATGTTCAACCTAATTCATTAATCAGTAAAAATTTCAGAGACCTCCAGGAGACATTTAAGAATTCCAGCATGTACTATTAGGAGTAACATTTGGATGACTGGATGCACCAAAATAATGCTGAAAGTGTGCATTAACTTAAACTAACTGTCAAAAGAACGTCACCTTACAGTTGAGCCTTGTTGTACGCTCCTTTCTCCCTGTCTTTTGATTCGTTTTCCACATTAGGAAAGAGGAAAGGCTCTTAACCCTCCCTTCTTCCTCTATTATTCATTTAATGGAATACTGAAACTGTGTCAGTGCAACTACTCAGATATTGTACCAGACTTGGTGTGCAACAGCGGCACTCCCTCTCTCCTGCCTTGTAATCTTTGCTCTCTTGTTTGCACGCCATTACCGTGTCCTCTTATCTCCTCTCTGTCATGTGTTGTGACATTGGAGACATGACATTTTTCAGGCCTATGCGAGACCCACACCACCTGTTTCAGATCAGCACTAAACAATGGCAACAGTAATTGAGACAGCAAAAACCCAGCATCTTCCTCTTGTTGAAAGCTTGAATCAGGTGTAAAGATTCACTTTTAATTAGTAGACACAAAACCTTCATAATAATGTACATTCTGCGACGTGTGTCCTCTGTGTATTGACATTGTGACATCAACTGAAGCACAAGAACATCCTCTTGAGTTTTTGACACTTTGCAGAGCTCGTCGAGAGCTGAGCCACAATCTGTTTCCCTGCAGGCGAATCAAAAGTGGAAGCAGATTATTTAACCAGCATGGTGTGATCTCCACGCACCCAGATTTGATGGAACTTGATCCATCAGCTAATTCGCTTTTGTCGTTCTGCAAGAGGGAGAGCCGTATGACATCATGATTACCCCCCACAACCATTTCCCCACACATGAGCATATTGCAGTTGTCATGTGCAAACCTTGTATCTCCAATTGTTGGGGGAATTTCAGAGTATTTACTTGAAGGGTTAATTGATCTCTGCCGGTTGAGTAAATTCTAGGAAACCCTTTGAAATATCCATGGCATAAATCACAGATGCATGGATGTTAAGTTACAAAAGTACTACATACATGTCTCTAAATATGTCAAAAATATATGTGTATTTGTGTGTGTGTGCAACGTGTAGAGAGTGGAAAACTACAAAAACAACTTTAAATGTAGGATGTTCTTAAACCCCCCCCCCCCATTGGGATTAAGTGGTTAAGGACTCTGGAACATCAAAGACTTTCAGTGTTGTCTTTATGTTAAGGAAAGGCTCTATGCTGAAGGTGTGAAGATGTCAAATGCTGCTTAACAATGCAGGATATTAGGCTTCCCCTGTTTCACACACACACACACACACACACACACACACACACACACACACACACACACATAAGATACAAACACATTTTCACACACACATTGAGCCTATATATGACATATGATTGGCTCTTTTAGCTAAGTGGCATATAATAGCTCCACACAGAGTTGTTAAGACATTCACATAGTGAAGTCTCCTGAAGTAACTACAGTATTTGTAAATCTGCACATTACCTTCCTAATATCTGTTCAGCGGTGCAACGAACAGCATGAAGGTTCGGGGGATTTGAACAATTTTACCTTTAATGTGTAGCTCCATTCATTTGCATGTACATCAGAGCGCCAGTGCTTTCAAAGGCTCTTCTTAGCCACTGACCTCATTAATGTGGTTAGATCAAACAGTCTTTTATCATATTCTATCTACCATTTAGCAATGGGGTTCTCAACAGCAGGGTCAGAACGCCACAGGGGGCTGCAAGACAATTTAAGGGGTTGTGCCTTTATTTATTGGTGCATTTTTTTGGGGGCGAAATATGAAAATAAAATAAGATCGTTTTTTGGCTAGATACATTGCAACTATTAGTGCTATAGTAGCGCTATGAAGCAGTGTTTTTACTAGTGGGTTCCTGTTTGTTTATACTGTGCATGAAGACGCAAATGCATGCACACGGGCATGTGGCGACGTGATTCCCATTCCTGTTGGTCGTTTTATGCTATTCTACTGTTGGTGCCAGTAACGCGCCAGGAAATGTAGCAATGCACCAGCAAAAGCATGGAGGAAGACGACTGCAAGCTATCAAACATAGATGTTAACAATGTCGGATTTTAAATAATTTAAAAAAAAAAGTTTTAAAGTTTTACATGTTTGTTAGACCTCTAGGCTATGCACAGTGCAGCTTTAAGTAACAAGGAAATGTTGCACATACATGCCAAAGATATTTGAAGTGATGATACTGTATGCACCTGATGGTGAGAAGAAGAGAGAGCGAAAGAGAGAGAGTAAATTCACTTGGGAAAAAAGAAAGCTGAGTTAGTTAAACATCATTAAATCTGTAACTCACCACCTTGGGGAGCAATCAAGCTCCATTTGCAGTATGTCTTGACAAAAAGGAGAAAATCAGGTAACACACCCTGTCAGAAAAATTGACTGGTCAACAGTTTGCAACCGGTAATTTATCAGATTTATTAAAGCTGGCACTTTTCATCTGCAGAAAAATTGTACTAGTAAGGGGGAAAACAGCTGTGCAATTTCCATGCACATATAGGGGCATGTCTCATGATGCATGAAACTCATTTGGCTGACTGTGTATTTATATTGAATTGGGATATGTTATACAGCTTAATAAGGCACATTATATAATTCTCTTTAAACAGAAATATATGAAACTGGGACTTGGGCTACTGCTGTATTAGTAGAGCAATGAGGAAGTTTGCTTCTTTCCTGCTGGAGATGTATGCAGGATTGATAAGGCTCCTCTATTGCAGGCATTACATTAATGTTACTCATTAGGCATTAGGAATAAGCTAAACTATAATTACAGTGATATAATTGGGCGGAAAAAAAAACATTGACAATGTCTTTTAAAGATTTACATTCACTTGTGCCTTAGTCTTCATTGAAGACAAGAAAAACGCTCTTACTTAAGCCTTATATATTCAGATTAAACAGTTATTTGGTTGGAAGAGCAACATCAATTCTGTTCTTGTATCAGAATTCAGAAACAGATGGTCGGTGATGAATAAACACCACAAATGATAGAAACAGAACAAATAAAAGAACAAGTTTCAATCAGAAATCTGTTCACAAAGAGCACCATGCTTGCAGGATACATGGCGTGCCCGTTAGAAACAGACTTGTGACTGTAAATCTAAGAAAAGTCATAAAATTGATTTAGCAGGCTGTGATTGACTGCCCATCTTGGAATAAATCGGTGGTGAAACTTTATTTATTGAACGACTTGCTTGTCACAGCTGATAACACAAAATTCGTCTGTGCAGCTCGCAAACAACAATAAGCTTTGGGTGACCCCCAACTGCTGGCAGGGGATACTGCAAGCACTTTTAAAACAGGGTTTGGCAGAGATGGGAAATGTTAAGGTGTGAGAGACTCTGGCTCTTCAAGCACTGTGATTGGAAATATGCTTCATTCAAATGAGTTCTATACTGTATTCTAGGACTAAACAATCATTGATTTTTTCACACATTACAGTGTGTACACACACTGAAAAACAAAAGCGTACTGCAAAAACATGTGGGTAATTGTCCTTGACCTGATTCGATTAAAGTGATTAGAGAGGTGTCAGTATGTCAGAAGAATACAAACAAAATAATATTCATCGTTTTTGAGAAATGTGTGATTTGTATTCAAAGCTCTGTGTCTCAATGCTCATTCACACAGATGTCACAAAGGATGAACTGATCTAAATATCCAGTGTGAAAGGTGATTTATTAGACACAGCAACATAACAGCCCATACAATGATCCTGACAGGCCTCAGTTTGCTCATATTCGTCATTTATCTCTGCATTTGTCCTTTGTGTAGTTTGACTTGGACTCAATGTGACTTGAATGTCCACTGAATAGTGAACATTCAAGTCACATTGAGTCCAAGTTTGCACATTTGCACATCCCTCAGGGTTGAGCATCCACAATGTAGACATTACTATGGTAAAAAAAAAACAAATGATGAACATGACATCACCTGGTAGTTTTTGGGGTACCGCATCAATTTTTTCACTGATTTTTGGGGTTTCAAGTGGACAGAATTACTGGCTTTTTTTTCTCTGGAAAAAAGGAAAATAACTTCTGTTGCAATAAACACTATAAAATGGGACCGGGATCAATCTTCTTCTTCTTTTCCTTTCAGCTGTTCCCTTTCAGGGGTCGCCACAGCGAATCATGTGCCTCCATCTAACCCTGTCCTCTGCATCCTCTTCACTCACACCAATTAACTTCATGTCCTCTCTCACTACATCCATAAATCACCTCTTTGGTCTTCCTCTAGACCTCCTGCCTGGCAGCTCCAACCTCAGCATCCTTCTACCAATATATTCACAGTCTCTCCTCTGAACACGTCCAAACCACCTCAATCTGGCCTCTCTGACTTTATCCGAAACATCTAACATGAGCTGTCCCTCTGATGTACTCATTCCTGATCCTGTCCGTCCTCGTCACTCCCAAAGAGGGACCAGGATCAATAGATAATGTAATAAAGTGACTGTACATTTAATTCACTAACTCAAAGAAGTGAATTCAGTGTTAAGTTACTCTTTAAATAAAATATGTAGACGGATAAAATTTGATATATTAAATGTAATGATAATTAAAAAAACAGACTACATAAAAATCAGAAAGAGAATTTTAATGGAGCTTAGTACAGTGTCATGTGTTGTTTCGTGTGGATATTCTTCAGGCTGTGACATAGTTTAATGCTTCTGTTGGAATGTATGTTTTTTTTTCTTCAGCTGAAGAACAGTGACTAAAGCATGCTGTACTGTGGAATAGGAATATGTTTTAATTTTGCTGGACTTGCACTGGTCTACACCTCGCTGTGTATGCGTTCTCACAGTTCTTACGCCAGTTTTTTCTCCAGGTAAATGTTGAATTTTGTAAGAACGTGGTCTTTCTGTCTTTATACAGACTGCAGTGTAGCAGGAAGTGTTGCTCTGTCTCTGCCTCTTGCTTTTGGCAAAACTAACTGTTATTCTGCATCCATCAGTCTCAATGGCCAGGTCGTGCCCACTCAGTCTATATGTTTTATTGTTTATTGGGATTCCCATTAGCCGTTGCCCTGGCAACAACTACTCTTCCTGGGGTCCACTTGTTATTGTCTGTTCAGTGCTAAAACGCATTGAAACTTACTTTCAGTTTTCTTGATGATGTCCAGTGATTGATACTTTTATTTTTCTTTGTGCCTGTCCATAAACTGGTTGGTGCAGATTGTGTGAGGGCACTGCTGACTGTGTGTACTGTTAGAGGGGCTAAGGATCAGGATCAGCAGGGGGCTTTTCTCCATCTTCTCCTCTTGGCAGGTTTGGGTTGGTAGGCCGGTCTGTAGATTTTTTTTTTTATGCCATAGAAAGTCCTGCTTCCCTTAGCACTGTATGCAGCATAGTGAATACCATACGGTGCAAATTATTGATCTCATTTACATCCTGCATTGGTATACTTAGATTGTAAATATTGTACAATATGCTTTGGCAGTGTCCAGTGTGTCCAGTGTGTCCAGTGTCCTGTACCATATTGGTACAGGACACTGGACACACTGGTCAAAAGCACACACACATAACACAACATGCAAATAGGAAGATGCGGACACTACATACAGTATGCGCATGCATCAGGTCTCCTCTTATCAACACAAGCACATAGCACAAACAGACCCTGCACACACACAGTTCACCACCCGACAGTAGCTGTGATGAGCAGGCAGAAAGGAGAGCCTCTCTGGGCATAAATATGTCCAGTGTCAAGATATACAACTGGCAATTCCATCTCCAGTTGAAGCCTCGCCGATTGCTTTTTGCCCCTTCCCTGCAACTCATGGAGGCGTGCAATAGACACAGATAAAAACATGGCCTTGCACACATGCATGCACAGCACAGGCACATAATACACACACACACAATGAGGAGGGTCAAAGAAGGGATATCTAACAAAATGAAAATTACCTCTCAGTTTAATTGAGGATTATGCAAACACATCCATCTATCTTACATTGATGCTTTGTGCAGTGGAGCAGCAACCTACAACCAAGGAAGCAGTCTTACTCCTCATAAACTAGCAATGTGTCTGGATGGGCACTCCAGAACCAAGGTACTATGTGATCACTTTGAACATATATCCATAATAAAATGTTTCAATTAAATGCTTTTTTTGGGGGGGGAACAAAAAGTAACATTCATAAATGTGTCCCAGTAGACTAAATCAAATCAGATCCATATTCATTCTGTGTAAAGTTTTTACAGTACAGATGATATTGAAACATCATGCAGGACATGATCAACTGTTTCTATTACCAACAGGACACGTTGTCCCCATTTAACCTTTATGTAACCAAGTGGCCCCACTGAGAATCTAAATCATCTTTCAAGATATACTAGTCTTAAACAGAAGTGATGTGTAATGGATAGCAGGGTGGCTGTATGAATCATGTGATATTCATTTAAATAAAAAGGTCAGTTTTACTCTTTGTAATTCCCTGTATCTAGGTACCTTAACATTTGATTGAATTTCAATTCAAAGTGTTATGATTAAATTACAAAACTTGAAGTGTGAAACTGATGTATGATCACATCCACAAGAAGCATGCATATTAATATCTATCCAGAAAAAAAGTTGGAAAAAAGTTTCACTCATATGCAAGTGTGTCAATACAGTATTTAGTAAGTATAATTATCAGCCACATGAGCCACGCGGGACATGAAAACAGCCTTTGGACACCTGTGAATCACTCTTGTACGTGTTTTTTTTCTTCAGAAAAATTAGAAAACCGATTCATTTTACATACAGAACCATCAGTGTGTCTCCTCCCTCACAGAATAATTATGAATAACTGTAGCTCATTATGGTGCAGTAATTAAGGGCAACTTGCACTGTTCCTTCATTGTGAAGGAGTTGCCCAGCAGGAGAAAAACACTGTCTGTGCTGGAGGCCCGTGAGCACTGGCCTTATTGAACTGGGTCTATTTCTTTGCTTGCAAATGGGTATGAGATAGTCTGATAGAGAAGCCCAGTGTGTAATCTAAAGAGAGCCCCCAGTACATGCTTCTATACAACTGGATGCATATAATTATGTTCTCTGTACTGGAAGGGATGTTTCCCTGAACATTTTCCATCTATCACTTTTATGTTCATGCAGCCTGCTGAACAACGAATGTCATATTTATCTGCAGTACTTTTCTCTGCAGTTTTCACTTCTCTGCCCACCACGTGTCCATTATCCATCCATCCATTATCTATAACCGCTTATCCTTAGAAGGTCGCAGGGGGCTGGACAGCTGACATTGGGTGAGAGGCAGGGTACACCCTGGACAGGTCGCCAGTCAATCACAGGGCTGACACATAGAGACATTCACACTCACAACCACACCTACAGGCAATTTAGACCACCAGTTAACCTTTCTTTGGATTGTGGGTGAGTACCCACACAGGCACGGGGAGAACATGCAAACTCCACACAGAAGTGGGGTGTGTGCGCCGTGTGTGCATCTCAAAATGGTGTCAGTGTGAAACTTATTAGTTTAATCTTAAATAAACCAAAACAATCAACAAAAGTACACTAATTCCCTAGCTTAATTTGTTCTGTTCATTTGCAACACTGGAGCTAATGGCTACTGGCTACTCCGATTTTATATATCCCTATATCCATCTTGTAAAAAATGTCAAGTACTGTCAGGTGCCGCATGATGTGGTTTTGTGGATACTGCATGCTGTATAGACAAGTGAAAATGAAAGTACAGCATGCTGTTGGCTTTAATAAACCATATACTGTATGTATGTTATACATTATTTTACAATAATTAATGTCATTGGGAAATGAGATAAAATATGGTTTCAAAATGTTTATATGTAGAGCTGTAATGCAGGGACAGACTGAGACTAAAAAGGCAGAGGTGGACTGGCCCAACTCAGCTGGCAGAATTGTTGTGACTCTGCATTCACTACAACTTCGCTTTTAAATAGCATCACCCCCACATGCACTTTGCAAGGCTGCCCCTGTCCTTTAAGAAAACAATAACTATCTTGAAAACAAAAACACAACACACCTTAAGTAAGGAATCACAGAACATGTACTCCTTCTGGTCCACAACTAACTAAATCCTGAAGGTATTTTTTTGCAAGAGCAGAACTCCATAAACTTAATGACGTGACACAGCGAGGCACATCAAAGTTCGAGGAACTTTAACTCTCTATGAAGGCATAATGCAACTTTACTAACTGTGTAATAGTTGTAGAGTTTGCTTAACGCTAAAGTTTTCATATGTTGTTCTCTTACAGTGTCAGTGTTCGGCGACTGACAAAAACACCTCTGAAGCAAAAATCCCTAAAATGCAGCAGTCAAGAAAGCTGATGCACCCTCTCCAATAAACACAGCATGACTAATCCCTCCTCACAAATGACAAGGCCTAGTCATCTTACACACAATGAATGGTCTCCCTCTAAATGACTTCAAAGCAGAGCATTTCCCACAACACAGACTTGAGCGATGGAACTACATTTCTGTTAGTAGCACACGGGGTTAACTAAACAAGCAATTTCAGAATTTCCGCACGGCAGCTAAAAAGCTTGATGGGCTAAGCTCCTGTGATTGGCCTTTGTGTGTGAAAGTGACCACTTCAGTGCTGCTGCTGCGTTTGTAGGCATAACCTTTTACTCTTTACACTTTTTGCCTGCTTGCACTGTGTGTTTGCGTGTGCGTCCTTGAGAATGTACTGGTGTGTGCGCACATGTTCACTGGTGCATTTGTGGTTGTTTTGCTGTGTGTGTGTGTGAGAGAGTACATCTGTGTTTGTAAGTGCACTGCTTCATTGTGGTGCTGTATAGTGTGTGTGTAGTCCCAACAAGATTTGAATGCCCCATGTAAAAAAAAAAAAAAAAACTTAATTAGCAGCTTCTGAAAGAGAGAATATTCACAGATTCACAAAGAAAATTTGCTGACCCGAATAGTATATATTTACAATACAGTCAAAAAACATAATGTCATTGATCTACTTTTCACAGTTTAATCTCCACTCCAGCACATTTAATTTGATATGACACAGTGATTATGAGGTTTAAGTGCTGACTTTCAGCTTCGGAGAGTTCACATCCATATTGGGTGAACAGTGTAGGACTGGCAGCCCTTTTAATACTTAGCAAATGCATCAGGACTATGATCCTAAACATGCAGACAAGGCTACTGAGGAATTGTTAAATTAAGGAGTTGTTGTGTTTCACTTGCTGAAGACCAGACTGCAGGCCCCAAACCCCTGAAGTAAAGATGGCTGCAGTACAGGCCTGGCAGAGCATTACCCAAGTGTTTGCTGATATCTCTGGGTCAGAGACCTCAGTCAGTCAGTGACAGCAAAGGATGATGCCACCAAAAATGTAACGTAATAACTATGTATGAAGGGGCTACAATCATGCACTGGTCATCCACCGTCAGCACTTTTACCTTATATTCATTGTTTCATTTCAGATGTACTGTGCTGAAGTACGGAGCCAACACAACAACAAAAAAGTGTCACTGTCCTAAAAGTTTCTGACTGAACTCTAGGTTCTCTGGACCAGCTCACACACAGCACACTATTCAAAGTGGTTGGGTTACATGATGTGATTATGGGATTTTTAGCCATGCTAGCTGCATTGCTCTAGAGAAGGCAATGTCGGTCTGTTGGTTGCACTGTCTAATTCAATTCATTTCAATTTTAATTATAGATTGTCAATTCATAAGTTATCTCGTTGCACTAGAGCTGCACTGTTCACTCACTGCACAATCCTTCCTGTGTTGTCAACATATCATATTTTGCATACTGATGTACAAAAAGTCAAATTGGTAGCTATCTGACTCATTTTTTTTAATCTACTCTCCTTTAGTGTTTTGTCAGATTGAATACAATTGATTTTGTCCTTGCATTTGTTCAAACTGGCTTTACAGCAAAAAGTTTTTAAGAAAGTCTAAATCTGCTTTTAATAAACCTTATCAACTCAATTTTTGGAATATTAGCTAACCTTGCTAGCATTGCAAACAGTTCTGTTTACGCATATTTATTGTGAGCGCATCCAGACATGTTAAGTTACTGTTTTATCAACAGTAGCTTTTTACACATCATCAACATTAGCTTGCAGCAGCAAATGAATGTGGGCTAGTAATTTAAGAATACCATTTGACTGACAGAATGTCTGCTGGCAAAAAGTGAAATTTAAGGCGATGTTATGCACAGGGGATTGCTGTGATGATTTCCAGTGAAAGCTGCTCACCCAGCATGTATGCCCTAAAAGCTTCACTTGCTTCCTTTCCATAACTCATCCACATTAGTGTCTTTGTCTGGGTGAGTCTTCACACACATGAATGGCACCAAATGAATACTTTGATATTTATCTTGGTGGCTTTCAAATAAATATTGGACTTAATGTTCAAATTGTGATAAGTCACAGTCTTTGCTGAATGTGTGTCATGTTCAGTTTTCATAGTTTTACTTCGTTTTCCCTCTTTTTGCAATTAATACATATGGCAAAAAGCCTGCCTGGTTCCCTGAGCTGTAGTTACAAATGAACAATTTCCTCTTCACGCACAGATTTAAACGCTCATTGCTGCCACTGGTGCCTGGGAGTCACCAGTGGCAGCCACCGGGGGCCGAGTATTATTTTAAATGAATCCCCTAGCAGAAACAAGACACAGTTATAACACACAGAGTTACGCATTTGTATACACCTGGTATAAACTATAAAGATCATTTTCTGTGCTTATTTTGCATATCCATGCTACGTTAAGCTTTTGTGTGTGCATGTGTGTGCGCAAGTGCAAGAGAGAGAGAGAGAGAGAGAGAGAGAGAGAGAGAGAGAGAGAGATGCGTTTACCATTAGTGAAGGGCAAGTCCTTCAGTAGACGGGGTCAGTGCTCTAATCTGAGGAGGTGATGATATTGTGAGGATATTTAATGAGAGGATAAAAGCAAAAGCGAAAGGAGGGGATGAGTATTAGCCTTTTTAGATATCATTAAACATTAATACTGTCAGGGGACTGGAGCACACTGGGGTCCTTTTCATTGACTTTCATGCTGCCTGCTAATAGAGTTTCACCTCTGGGGACCTCCACACCCCCACCCAGCCCTCGCTGCAGTACTGAAGCTAAGGGAAGATCAGATTGCCACCCCGCTTCTGAGGATAAGATTAGTGGGTCTATCTATCTGTCTGTGTGTGTGTGTGTGTGTGTGTGTGTGTGATTATTATGTGAGGTTATGCACTCTCTCTTGCTCCATTTCTGTCTTTTGCTCATGATGTATGATATACGCATATTATAACTATTCTAAAACTATTAAAAGGCCCCGAAGAGACTTGCATATATTAACCCGATATTTAATCCTGAGAACTTTTCTACTTGTTATTTGTGAGTGTTTTTCCAGAGTAATACTTGAAGTATTTAACAAATTACTTTTGCTCTTATTTCAAACTCAAAAACTTTGAGTTTTAAACTCAAAAATGGTGTAGGCTTCAGACATGTAAGCAGTGTCTTTCTCAGACTAGTTCTATTCTGTATGAGTACGTCATTTGCTAGTTTGGCTGGGATTCTGTGTGGACTGATCTATGTTAATGTATAAAACACACATCTTCATTATTTAAAAACCTGTTCATGTTCCCTAAACAATGCACTTCAGTAGGACTGCAACAATTAACAATTTTTATGATCAATTAATCTGCTGATTTTTTTTCTCAATTAATCGTCTCAAAGAAAATGTCAGAAAATAGTAGAAATGCCCATCACAGTTTCCTAAAGCTGGAGGTGATGACGTTAATGTTCAAGTTCCAATTAATAAGACATACAAATGCAGCAAATCCTCACAATTAAGAAGCTGGAATTGGCGATTTTTGCTAGAAAAACTGCTTAATTAATCAATTATCAAAATAATAATCTTCACAGGTTGTTAATTTGCATCATATCACTAATGATAAATATAACTGTAATATAAGCATTTATCCTCTTACTTTTCTTATATCACCTTTCGTTACTGAATGGTGTTTGTCATGTGAAGCACCAACAGAGGGCAGTGATCCCCTTCTAAAGAAAAGAGGCTTGGCAGCGCACAGGAACTCAAACGCTGTGTGTGTGTGTGTGTGTGTGTGTGTGTGTGTGTGTGTGTGTGTGTGTGTGTGTGTGTGTATTTATTTATTGTACAGCTGGGTGTGGCTGGCAAAGAATGAGCCTATGTACTCACACTAATCAGTGGGGTGTAGACAGATGGCGACGGAGGGAGCATTTACTGTACAAACCTGAAGTCACACTGAAACCAAAATTAATAAATGAATCTCATTCACAGGAATCCTTCTCCTCTCCCCTCCTCCCCTGGAGTGCTGTCTGTCAACAACTCAACTGCACAATGTAAGAAACATTAGCACAGCTTGCACTCATGAATCATTCATTAATTTTGGCTTTATTCAAAATTGGACCGTTCATGCCTTCACTTCACGCAGTATGATAATGTAATAATTCATTCTAACAGCAGAGGAGTGCATGGTGTGCTTTCACATATTCAGTATTGCCTTTAAAGCAGTGTTCTTTCTTTCTCTAACAGATCCGTTAAATCCACTTCCACAAAATTCATTGGATCTTAACAGGCTTCTGCTGGTCAGGCGCAGCAACGTAAGTGGCTGTATTGAATTTGATTCCCCTAAACACAAACAGTAAAAGGTGCAATGTTTATCCTCACATCTGAAAATTCCAAATTTTTCAAAAGATATACAGCAAGTATCACAATCCACCCACCAGTTTCAGTTTTTTTGAATCACTTTTATGCTCTTCACACTTGGCTTGTACTTGTGGAGAATCCTAACCAAGGAGCAGCCTTTGTAATGCACATATTTAAATGCAAATGCAGGCCTCTGAATTAAAAAGTACATTTATCAATTATATAGAGGTTAAGTGAGCCTCAGCCACAGATTTCCACAGGTTAATTAGAATTTACAATGATTCAGAATGTGTATAAATTGTTATGCATCATATGGCCATTACAAACACATTCAATTACAATTGTTTTCATTACAGTGATATTAGAAAATCTTGTGATGCTGAATATTAATACTAGAAAGGTTTTGTTCAAAATATAAATTGTTTTTTAACTGAACCTTTGCATGTACAGAAGATCCTCAGGCATCTTCACAAATGTTCCTTCTGAAAGAAGATATCTGAAGTAATGAATTATGTTCCATGAGTTTGTAATGAAGTGCATTCACTCAAGTAGTCAATTCGACTACATTCATAAGCTACTTGAGTGTTTGCATTTTATACAACTTTACACCTCAACTCAATTATCACTAGTGGAACAGAGTCCTCAAATCCTTTACTGAAGTTAAACGCAAACAATACCACAATGAAAAAATGATTCATGGCAAGTGAAAGTTGTTGGAATTGTTGGCAAGAAGAGAAGAGTTTAGTTTTGCTGTCGAAAGGGGAGGGCCAACTTGTGTTTCCAGTTTTGAAAACTTCTACCCAGATTCTCTAAAACGTGTGTCTCTAACTAATGTTAGCCTGAACAGTGAGCACACACGTTGCTCTTAGCAGTAGTAAAGTTACAGTTATGACAGTGACAGCAGTAGCCATAATGGCAGTACATGAGTAGCCATGAGATCATTATCACCAACAGTTGGCAACAACAGCAGTATCAGTAAAACTGTAGTACTGCAGCAGTAAAAAGACGGATGGAATATAGTTTCGATTAATTTTTTGCTGTTTCGAGTGATTCAGATTGTTACACCCTTAGTTCCCACCAGTATACAAAGTATTTAGCTTTAGAACCATCTGGACCATCGAAAATATTAAATGCAAAGTATCACTTTGTAAGGGGCCTACACTTAACCTGTATATATTATTATTAATTGAATCAAGTGAAAGGTAAAGGGGTCACTCATAATGATGAAATAACAATGACAATGATTAACTACCAAAGCAGCTATTATCAACCCACTGTAGGCAGCTGTTTCCAGCAAAAAAAAACAATCCTGTCTGCTGGAAATTATATTTATATACAACTCATTTGTGCTTGGTTACAGTTAGGGAAAGATCATGGTCTAGTTTAATACAAAAAAAGTCCTCAGTGACCTGAGACACAACGTGTTTATTAACATTTAACCAAAACCGTGATCTTTCCCAACCTTAACCAAAGTGCTTTCGTGGCCTAAACCTAACCACACGTTGGATGCAAATCCTGGTCTGTCCTGCAATTTGTAAGGCCACCATCCACCTCCCTGCAAATCCAGTGCAGTAGATGAATGTAGCACTTTGTTCATTTGAAAAAACGTTACCTGTGAACATAATCCAGGCAGCGAATGTAATTGGGAAAACTATTTACTAATAAAAACAAAAAAACAAACTAAAAATTTCTAGGACACAGGGTTGGATGAACCCACTACCTGCCCAGCACCAAACAGCAGACAAAGGTAGTGACTAGGAAATCAAATGGGGAATCTTGTCACATAAACACCCAGATATTTCGTAGAAATATGGACGAATGAGGGACTCCACCACCCAGATATTTGTTAGATGTGTCAGATGGCTAGAAACACAACACTCCAAATGAATACTAATGTAGCACTGTGGGTGTGTGTGTAAGTAGGTAATTGTTTGGTGACACATTAGTCATAACAACTTGTAAGCCAGGGTTATGCGGTGGCTGTGTATCTGAAAGACAGTGGCCAAAATGCAATTGATGCAACTTTGAGAAAACAATCAGAATTCCTCTTTCACCACCGCATACGATTTTATCCATTAGATCCCCGTGATTCAGCTAATACCTAGTTGTGAAAAGACCCTGTCATGTTACCACAATTTATCATGTTTTCATGTCTGAACCCTGTGATCTGTGTAGGCGTATCTACCACACGTCCAGTCTACCCATTCTGCTGGAAGGCCGCCAGCCACAGGTCACATGACCTGGAAGAAAAAACCTAGGAGACTTTTGGGATCCCTCTTCGGTCAGACACACCTTCTTATTGTTATTGCTTGCACACACTGTGAACATGATTGATGGGTTGCTCTATTCTGATTGAAAGCTGGTGGTTGCTTCAAAATGTATCGATCCTGTGCAGAAACACAGGCTTTACCAAGAAAAACAAGCCAGGTTTTACAAAAAGCGATTTTGTAGTGTTCCGTCATTTTGAAGAATCACCATTCAAAAGTACAAATCAAATGCAAATGAACTGGATGAACACAAACCTGTTAAAGATGTTTCTTATTTCTCTGTTGCAATCACTCTTTTCATATCTATTATTTTTCATTGGGCTTTAGCATGGGCTGGCTATCAACCTGAAGGGAAGTCCAAAGGCTGATGAACTGGTCTGCGTCTGTGTGAGACCACATTACTCTGGTGTCCTATATGCCCTGGGAACACAACACCCAGCGCAAATCTGGTGAGTAAGGACACTTATTTGATCTGTCAATGGCCAATTGATGGGATTCTCTCCCTTCCATAACAGAGAGGTTTAAGCAAGCAGGCGTCCTTGCTTTGAAATTTTAGACTGGATGATGGTTGATGAGGGCTGTGCCACTGATGCTGACATGCATCAGATGATTTTCAAGTGGACTTCCAATCATGTAAGTTTGTTTGGTTGGTAGGCAAAGATAACTGATACAATGTGGAAAATATGTGTAGTTGCCCATAAATAGAAGATATGTTTAATATCATCATAATGGTATCAAATAATGCTCACCATTTTTTTCATAATTTCCTACCTCTTCTTTATCTTCCTATTTTCTGCCTGTCTCAGTCTGTCTAAATACCTTTCTCAGTTTTCTGTACTGTTGGATAAAGTAACAAGGCATATGCTCCTGTCACTCCAAACTTCATCTCTTTTCTGTTCCACTAGCCTCTGTAACACAGTTTCATTTCATTTAACCTAAATCCCCCAGGAGCTTCAGGCTTTTAGTGTTCTTTCACACTGGTAGTTTGGACTTGATCCGGTAGTGGTTGGCCTAAACATTTGGTAATGTGAACGCTTTTTGCAAACTTGGGTGCAGACCAAGAAACCATAACCCAATCAACCTGACACAGTAGACTTTGTTGTGCGCATCATGTGTGAGTAATTTTTGTAAGTGTATTTCTTGTTTGTGTAGCAGCTGACAGATAGCCATGGTTTGTTTAAACAATAGAGCTTATTAGCTGTAGTTAAAGAGCCCCTGTGGAGATTTTGACTGCTAGTAGGCATTGCGATACACATTCCTGTTAATGGTTTCACACTCCTCCACTGATTTGTGGCAGTTAAGTGCCAGGAAATGTAGTAATGGCAGCAAAACCAAGGAAGAAGTTGACTACTAGCCAATGTTAGCATGGATGTAAGCAACAGGTTTCAAAAACGTGGCATAACATGTTTGTTAGGCCTCAAGGATACACACAGTGCATTTTGGTGAGAAACACAATGTAAACATAACTCCATGGGGCAATTTTAAGCTTCTCCCCCAGAAACAATGATTACGTATCATAATTTTAGTTCTATGTAGAGTTTAGCTTCACCACATGTATAGCACCGGTTGGCTGAGACTAGGGTGCTATCCAAGGTGGCTTAAGGACTGCTATCTTAAGGACTCAGCTGCATTGTGTGGGCAATGGCTAAATACATGGACTGGGCCATGAGGATGAGGTTAAGACAGAAGAACAGTGTCCATACACTTTGAAAAAGTAAAAAGGTACCAGGGAAAAGATGAACAGTTGCCAGTTGTATTCGTAGGCTAAACTTCGGAAGGCAAAACAGAGAAAGTTCCTGTGTGTAGGTACCACCAACTTGTGACAGTAAGCATCTTTTAAGTCTGTAGCCATGCACAGGCTGCCAGCTCCATTGGCCTCTTTCATGCCAGTATGTGGCGAGTGTGCTATGCAGACATTCAGCAGGCAAATATTCAGGATGAGTCTCAGTCCTCTTAAAGAGCAGGAAACAGAAAAAGACCCTTCTCCCAGTCTTCTGCCTTGACCGCAGAGACATAATTACACCTTCTTGGGAGGGCATGCGTGCCTGCTGCACCAAAGTGAATGAAGGTGCCTGAAACTTCCATTCAGTTAGATTGCAAGCTGACATCTCTCCTGCAGCTAACTGTGGTAAAAACATCAAAAATCTTTTCAGCCCACTCCTCCATCAAAATATCCCATTCTTGGAAGGAATTGGATTGAAAATTGTGTTCAATGAATGCCAGTGGGGACATTAGTCACATGCATGAATTACATGCATGGACCCCCAGATTCATTCTTACAATAATTTGTATGACAGGTAATTGTGACATCTATGAACAGATTGGGCTGCCCTTTTTGTAAGGTAAAAGTCCCCTTTACCACTTTAGTGCAGAGTGTGAGGAAGGCAGAAGGCTCCTTAAGGCAGATTTTGCCCTTTGTCAATGTAACTGCTTTTGCGATCTTTCCAAGGGTCAGGGGTTACTAAGGAAAGGCACAACTGACAGGTTTTAAAATAGCACATCAACAACGAGTTCTATTAAATACACACAAAGCTGTGAGGTAAAACCAAAAAAAAAAAGAAACGTGTACTTTAGGTTCTTAGAGAAACTATAACAACAACTATTCTGTACAATTGTTAAGACTGCTTAGTTGGACGAATGAATGCGTTTACCTTATTGAATGAATCCACGTTTGTAATGCTATCAGGTACAAACACAGATTAGTGGACCAAAGGCAAGTCGGCTCAACCTGCACCTCCTCCCTAAATGAGACCGTCTAGCATCGAAGAGACCAAAATGAAAACATCCAACAAAATATTAAAAACAAGTGGTAAACTCCACCAAGTTTAATGCTGACTGTGTGCAGTATGTATTGTGATGTTTCACTTCAACACATGATGGACAAACAGTGTACCAATGATAAAGTGAAACAAATAGTGGAATGTATGTTTACAGTCCATTACTTAACCCTGGAAGTGACTTTTCGTTGGTCCAGTTTATGTCATGTATTTACCAGTGACTGATGACGAAGACCTGGTTGATATGGCATGTTCACATGATATTTCCCAACTTTCAGAGTTGATAAGAAAGCCTCAATGCACCATTAAACAAACAACCAGTCTCCTCAATCCGTAGTCCAGTCCACTACAGATTGAAGGATGCCATGAGCTGTAAAGGATACACCTGTTGTGTCCTTCATATTTGAGCAAAACAAGTCGTATTTTTCAGCCATATTTGGTGGAGCCTTTGGACAGGACAGCCTTGTCGGCCATAATGACATATTCAGCCTTGATATGTCGACTTTCAAAGAGGCATCTCCTGAACTGGAGCACAGTTTTCTTATCTTCTCTGAGGGACTTATCCATGTGACTCAAATGTTAAGTCAATTGACTCTGCAGGGATCAAAGGCCCATGAACAATAACAACAGCCACCTGCTCAGTTACGCTTGGAAACCGAAAGTGCTTACAGCACTTCTTGCATCATATTTGATACCATCACCAAACTTTCACTGACAAACTATTCTGTTGTGTTTTAAGGGACTGTAAATTTATTCCAGATGACATGCTGGGCATATAGTAAAGCATTTCTACAGTTAGAGAGACAATATTAGGAATGGTGCCTGCAAGGGAATGAAGGTCTATAAGCAGGATTCACAGTACAAATACCGATGCAGAAGAGCTGCCCACTACAACCAGTCTTGCAGTGTTGGTCAGTATTACACCCACTAGGACAATCTGAGAATCAGTGTCTTACTCATGAGCAATTCAGTGTTCCTCCTCATGTGATTTTCCACAGAACAGTGGAGCCCATATGAGTTGCTGTGACTTATATTTCCTAGCTTCAACTCTGTTTTAGGCTTAGGGCGTAGGCTTTCAGTCCACCATCATTGCTTCATTGGAGAGCACAAAATATCAAGACAGTGAGGGGAAAGAAAGGAAATAAGAGCACAACCTTCCTTTCAAGTTTTTCTGCATGGATATGTTGGTCTGATTGTCTGCTTCTTTGTATCAAAATCCTTTGAGCATATTTGTATGTGCCTGAGCAAACACATGTATGTGTGTTTTGATTATTAAATACTGTACTTGCAGCAAAGCTTTATAGATTGAGCCTCAGAAAAAAATATCTAAGCTGGTTCCCACGACAGAGTACTGCTTTGGACTGATAGGACTTAGGCCCTGATCAGACAGAGGCGCACTGCACTGTACTGCCTTTTTTGTTGAAGCCTACAATTTAAAAGCAGCTTGCTGCATTTTGTTTTTGTTGCTAGGCAACCACCGAATCACCTGTCCTTAGCCTAACTGTGATTTTGCTGTGAAGTAAACTCACAAATCTCACCCGATTGGACAATGGGGGAAAAAACGCTCTGGTCTGAGTTAAAGTTTTTTCAACTCAAGGCGCTCACAGCGGTTCTGCAAAAATACGAGGTGCTCTGAGTGTCTAAAACGCAAGGCACCCCAGGGTGCATTAGCAGCACGCAAAATGCTTACTGCTCATAGAAAACAAATGGAAAAAGACGTCTCTCACTGTAAAAACTAAGTCAGCAGATACTGGTTTCCTTCCATAACTCTATAGGGGAAGAACACTGTGCCTCTGCTACCTCTGGCCATAATATGGAGTCTGTAGCATTCGCTGTACAGACAGATTAACTAGACACAAACACATCGGAGCTTTAATACTACATATGGTTCAGACAACATGCCTTTGAAAACCACCATGAAAACTCTACTGGCCAAATTTATAAGACGACATTATAACAACACATTACAACAAGTGTTTGAATAGACACATTATTCATTAGGTTGGATAACTACGTTAATCAATGTAAAAATACATCACAATCTGACCTGAGTAGGTTCAATCTCACACCCCATACAGTACATTACATCTTTATTTGTTTTGATTGAAAGAAGTTCTTTTGCAGATTCAACCAGGTCAGCGTGGTACAGAGAGTAGATTGTATTTATGGTTTGAAGTAAAATATTGTTTTACTCTAAATGTTCAGACACAACCAAGGATGTTGCTTTTTGTTCTTTCAATATTCAAACAAATAATGATAATAAAAAGAGGCTTGTCTCAGAAAACATCACTATACTGAGCACAGTATGATCTATGTTGGGCATGTTGACTTAATTCTGAACAAGATTCTAAAATATATAAATAATAAAAGGATCAGCATGAACCTATGCCACTAAGTGCAGTACATGAAACTAAAACATGTTGTAGGCTACATAAAAACGAAAGCACTCACTGAGCATATATACTCTTTCTCAGCAATTTCATGCTTCACTTTGATACAGTTGTTACCTTGTAACCTTAACTTAACCTTAACTGCCAGTTACAACTGCTGTGATCACTGAACAGTTCTACTGGAACCACTGGGGTAGTGATGCACGGGTCAACCCATAACCCACGCGGGTCGGGCGGGTTGGCGTACGCTTTCTAGAAAATATCATCCGGGTGGGTTGAAAAGTGACAAAGCAGCGTTCTGAGTAGACTATTATTATTAATAACTTACAGAAACATTGCATGCATTCCACCTGCTCTTCCTCCCCCCCCCCAAACATACACAAACAGTGCTGGATTCTAGCAACAAGCACATCCAGTGAGCGTGCTTTCAGCTCAGCTGGTCGTGTGATCGTCTTGAAGCGCGTCGAAAAAGGTGAAATCCTGGAACTGTGGACTCCATTCTTATTCTACACGGTGCAGTCAAACGCTAGGCTAAAAAAGATTGGGTGCGGGTATTAAAAAACCCTGATCCGTGCATCACTACATTGGGAAATAAATGGCATAGACTGGGGCACAGAGAAAGTTGCTGTGGGTCTTGCTGATGGAGGTGAGGGTCACTGGCTTTTCCCAGACGTCTCTTTGCTGATTTACATAGGATCATCAAAATTTCAATCCCATACAGATTTTCATTATAAATCAAGCAAGTACATCCATAGAGTATGTAAAAAGGGAAATCAATGGGAGCAATTACGAAATGTGTAACACACACACACACACACAGCTCACTGAGACCTGATGAATCTACACTCAACAGTAGCAGATACAGCTCTTAAACAACTTTTTATTGACTACAATTTTATACTGCAGCTCTGCCCTCATTATTTTGCTATTAGTTCATCCTTTCCAGCACTATCCCTAAACTAGCCAATGAGGAGCACTAAAGCCAACTCTGTAGAGATGCAATGAAGTCAAATATTAATGACCTGGTTGAAATTATCTGTCTTAACATGATCCTGGAGACTCATTATTTAACTCTCAAATCTTGCAGGGGGTTTCCCAAGCACCAAATGCCAGCTAAACTACTTGCATCTGTCTGACTGGCTACTTCTACAACTGAATATCTTTAAAACTTGGGAGCTTTTCATTCAGTCAGTTTCCTTAACTTGTGTATTAACTTTGAATATCATAAGTGTCAACTGTTTAGTTTAAACAAGTGTGAAAAAGCTCCCTACTATACATGGCCACACTAAAGCTTTATGATTGCCTCCTTCTGTCATTTTTTTCTTCCTCCCTTTACCACTATACAAATTATATATTCAATCTTGACTAATTAAAGTAGTGCAGCTGTCATTTTGAGCAGAATAAACTTTTCTTATTTGTTGACAAGCTGTTTCTTCATCGTCAGTTGCTGCTTTTTTGTTGTTGTTGGGTTTTTTTTTTGCTGCCTTAAAGGGCGACTGTCAGAGCTCAGCTGTCACACAGAGAGACACAATGACTGGATGTGTTGCTCGGCATCATGGTTTCCCTTCACTTTTTCCCCTGTCTATTCACAGTTTCACAGCTGCATGAAATGGCCACATTTGATTGTTTGATACTTTCTGTTTTTAACACAGCAGCAATTGAGACCCACTATATTCACACAATTACCAAAAATAAATTCTGACTCTGGGGTATGTACGCTTGCCCAAAGTGATAAACTGAATTGAATATTTAAATATAAACTGTCTTCTTATCAGTCGCCAGGAAATACTGCATTCAGAGAAAGCTACACTTTTCTTTCCCTTAGCTTCCTTTCATATAAAGCATCACAGACCAGCCGGAGAGGCAAATATGATGTGACATGATTCTGGATTTTGAAGTTAAACAAACATTTTCAAACATTTACCTACTGCTGCCATTTGGAGCTGCCAACATAGCTTTAAAATAGATATTGAAAAGGGCAGAGGCTGTCACTTACTTATTGAGCAGAATCTTTTTTAAATGCATCATCAGAAAGAAAAACAAATTAAAGCCACCTTAACCTGCTAGTGTTGCAGTGCGCTCTCTTTTACCTCAGCCAGGCTCTACACAGCAAGCATTTCGCTCCATATGCGAGTGAAAATTCGATTGTGTGAATGTGAAAAAGTATAGTAAAGTAAAGTGACTGAATCTATTCTGACACCCAGGTTGACAAAATATACAGATTCGCTAAATTCCGACAGATTTTTTTGCCGCTCCTCTCTCTTTCTTATTAGCAAAGAGCAGTGTACAAATCGTTCAGTTTCACTGGTTAAAAGTTACTAATAACGATGACAACGATGAAAATGATAATTAACAACGGCTCTGTTCTATTCAAGTGCCCCAGTAAGTCATGACAGTGTGACAGTGGGCCAGCATGCACAATCCCGATACCTGAAACTGAAGCAGCGAAATGGAATTCATCATTAATTATTTACACCTATGCTTTTCCTACAAAGACATGTCAAAAAGCTATGGATGTGGATGATGTTATTGCTCTTTAATTATGTCTAAGCAAGGTAAAAACAGGAACAGTTTTCTACCAATTGTGAGGCAATATTATTGACTATATGTTTCCCTTTGAGTACACTTACATTGCTGTCAGATGCAAACAAGAGGACAGTCTTTAAAGCCCTCAAAACTTTTTCATTAAGGAAATCAAGAATGTACAGTAGAGCCAAACTACAAAAGAGGCATGATCACAGCCTACAGGTCTGACAGCCAACAGGTACATATGGCTTGTGGAGGTGGGATGTGATTAGGGAGTTCAGACAGTGCTGTGGGCACTTGAGCTAAGAAGGATGCTGCTCTTGGGGAAGTGATTTTATTTTGGGTTCAACACTTGTGCAATGCGTTTGTCTTCCTGCTGATATTATGTGTTATTTGTAAACTCACCATTTGCTTTCTGCAATTCATCTTTGAAAATGCAGTCATGAAAAACTGCCTGAAGGTCATTTGATATCCACTGAACAATACCTTGCCTGTTGAGTGAAACGTCCCACTTAATTGTAAAGCCATATCACATCTGATAAGCAGACTAATTATGTTTTTTGTTTATGAATGAGCTGTGCCTATTCAGCCACGCTTCAGAAACCTGAAGTTAAACAAGAATCCCATGTACAGGAGCAAATGATAGATTTAAGATTTCCATTTTTCTCTAATTTTGTTACTCACACCTTCTTACTAACTTTCAGAAAAATACCTTGTTAAGATGGACTTTTTTTGTGGAAAAAAGTCCTTGGATATATCTCCCTGTGGTTGTTACTGCACTTTACCCTTTTCATTCTCTCTGAAAATGTCATGGTTTAGATGGACACTGAATTGACCCTATATGGAAAGATAATAGCTTGAACGTGAGAGGCCATTGGAGTGGGGACCATGTAACTTACATTAAGAACTATAGGAACATGAAATAGGAACACATGGAGGTTGTTTCTGGGAGTTACTGTTATAATATACTGGTTCAAGCATAGTATGGAAATATTAAAGCCTGTTTTTTACTTACAGCATTGTGATAAAATCATTTATTGTCAAAACCAAGAGACAGCAGGCAGTGCTAGCATGTACTGAAGTCATAAGGGCCACAGTCAAAGCTACACCAAGACTTTAAAAGTGCTCCACAGTAAACATACACAGCAGCTGCTATAGCAATCCTGAATCAGTAAATGATTCAATGTTAGAGTAAAATGTTGTTTCCTTGGTTAACAGAAGTTACAACATGGCTATTGATGTGGTTATGCCTTTTTAGTAAAACAGCATTTCGTATACGTTTTTCTCACGCTACACTATTTAGATTTGTTTCTTAGAGAGATTGGCGCAGGGCTATTATTCAATCGCTGACATTAACAGTGCCAAACACTGCTAAACATCCCCTGAGCAAGGGCATAAAGGTATAGAAAGACATTTTCTGTGCCTGCATGTTCATTTCTTATACAAATGCAGCCAGTAGTTTTTCCAATAAGTTTTAGATAAGTAGGCTAATCATGCAAACACCCAATGACCAAATGTATCAGATCTTTTTACATTTAAGACTGAGAACAGTTCCACATGTGGGATCAGGCACAATTTTCCATTAATGTGTTATGACAGAGTTTTGTGTGGTGTGCTGGCTGTACAAGGTTTCAGGGAACACTCACAACACAAAGTGACCTCCTTTTCTGAGACAGATCACTTCAGCCCAAAGCATTACATTCTTGTTCAACTTGTGACCCCAATGCAACATTGCTTTGGAATCTTAATTATTTTCTTAATATTCTCAAACTCTAAAAACTAGTTTACTGATGTTGAAAGCTACTGTAGATAAATACAGTACATTGGTAATGCTTTAGTATAGCTCTTCAATCTATATTCTGTTTCTAAGATTTCTAAGCTGTATTATTTATCATCTTTAGACCTATTTGTTTAGGACTTAGTTTTGCTCCTCTTTCACATGTTTAATTATTTCTGGACCTTCCTACATTATATTGTTCTCATAACAACATTGTATTAAATACAGCCTAAACTTAATTTAATCTTAAATATTACACTTGCAAATTCTGCAAAATTAGCTTAAAGTTGATCACAACTGTATTTTCAGTCCTGGGCTAAATAGATTTTATAAACAAGTCTTACATTTTAGAAACAAATTTAACCTCTAAAATATATATGGGTGATCTTTGCTGCACCAAACCTGGCCCAGTTACCACGGAGATCATGAAACTATAATGGAATTACAGACCAGAACCGTCCAATGTGTAGAAGGGTATTATCCTGCTTATACCATGGTCATTAATTTATATTTTCATGCATTTTGCAATCAAAATATAATGTTTTTCACAAGCCATAACTAAGTTTCCCTGCTAACGCCTGAGGGTTTGACTAATACCTGGAACAATCATTACCATCTCATAAGGTTCATTGGCAATGGAAACGTTGTTAACTACTCCAGTAAACAGGACGAACCTTAGATACGACTTAGCAACGGTGGATAGTTTTGATGTCCCTAAGTTAGCTAGGTTTTGTTCAAGATATTAACCACAGAAAACAAAATGCTGCAGTCAATTTGTGAAAGCCTGAGCTTCATTCATGTTATTTGTTATTATGATAGTCACAGTTCCTGTCCACTCGTTTTTGCCCCCTACAAATTCCACAAAGAAGTAAAGGCTTACGTTATGCCTGAGCTGAAGTTAGCTTGAAACTTGTAGTTCTGAAACTTAAGTATTAAACTAAAGTATATATATATTTTTTAAAGCAAAAGGTGTTTGTTTTTGCTTTTCAGAATTTTTTCTTTAAAACCCAGAATGTAATATGGCACTTCAAGGCACTAAATGGGTTTAGTTTTGACATATAATATTATTGTATGAAATTTAGGCAATAAAAATGGAGATTTTTCTAAAAAGGAAATCAAGTAGTTGTTCATTTTAAGAGACCTGTCTTATTTTCTCTTTTGCATATTTACTATTGCTCTTTAATATAGCAAAAGTATAGTATCCGATTACTTGATTAATCGATGGAACAATCGGTAGAATACTTTATTACTAAAATAATCGATAACTGCAGCCCTAATTTATATATAAATGACTCTCTCCACATAAATATTCTTCAGTATTGTTGTCACTGTCCAAACACCCCACAGAAGAACAAGGCAGATGATCACAGGTTCCCGTTAATTTTATAATGGATTTTTGTATTATGATATTTAAACCATCCGCCAACAGGAAAATAAAAGCCTCCTGGGCCTGTCTAGTCCGTAGCGCCGGCATAGATGTATTATGAGCGCTGGTTAGCATCATAGCTAGGCTAGCGTTAGCATTAGCAGATGCCTGGAACAGTTGGCTGAAAAGGAAGGAGCCATCTGATTG
Source organism: Siniperca chuatsi (assembly GCF_020085105.1). Classification (NCBI taxonomy): domain Eukaryota; kingdom Metazoa; phylum Chordata; class Actinopteri; order Centrarchiformes; family Sinipercidae; genus Siniperca; species Siniperca chuatsi. Next base: position 5,476,341 of record NC_058053.1, on the reverse strand, counting down.
GCAAAAAATGCATTTGTGAATCTAGCCACATCTGCATATATTTGTGGATTTTTCCTATATATATTTAAAACAAGAAATATGTGTGTGCATCAGAAATACATTTGTGAACCTTATCTTTTCGTGTGGATTTGTTTTACTTTATACTATTATATTATTGTATATGTTATATACAACAATAATTATTTTTGTGTGCATTGAAGAATATTTATGTGGAGAGAGTCATTCATATATATATATATCCTGAAAACATGTGTGAATCCTTTGTGTGTATTTTATATTATTATACTGATCTGACTCTATAATCCTGTATACAGAGGATGAGGCACTAGTTTTGTAAATAAGATTTTTAGAAAAACTATTTATGCTGGAACTACTTAGTAGAGTCCATTATCAGAAATTAATGGATATATGCATAATCAGAATCGATATTCACCCAGACCATATAAATAGCCTAATCATCTCCGGCATATATAAAAAGGCTATATAATTTAGAGTTTAGAGTTTTATATATAGTTATAGGACATGAACAAAACAACAGAAAATATAGAATATAAATAGACACATTTTAACAAATATAAGAGAACATGTTTGTGTACTAGTAAATGAATAAACAGTTTCACCATCTAATTTTAGCTGTACCTACCTCAGCTGTTTTGGTACTATTTCATGGTCCTACCTACGAGATACCTTGCTGGACAGACTCACTTATACTTATAAACCACACACACACACACACACACACACACACACACACACACACACACACACACACACACTCTCTCTCACACACACACACACGCAAAACAAACAAATTACTATTTATTTTGCATGCAGGGTCAAGACAAATATATATCACTTACACACATTGACAGGAGCGAGTGCTACCACAATGTTAATTTAAAAAAAACAAACATAAAAGCAGCACAATAAGATAAGAATAAGGTTTGCAAGTGCTGGTGGAAAGTAATTGCAAATGTGTTATCAGTCAATCAAAAATATGCTGGAGAATGTCTGGGACAGAGTCCTTAGGCAAAGATATGGAATCATTCAATTTCAGATTTGGCTAGTACTCATTCTGTTTGCTTGTAGCAACACAGTAGCACAAGAGTCACAACTGTATGGTCATTTGTATGTAGCAAGTTACCAGATTGAGGCAGCATGACTGTGGTTTTCAATGGGTCTACCAATAAAATATTTTAGTCTGTGGGTTACTGTATTCAACTCCATTGTGATCCAAAGCATTGTGGTATGATGCTGGGTTTGTCGTGTGTAAATGAAGTCAAAGCAGGGAAATGGTGAATTGGGTTAAGGGCAATGGTAATGTTTACACGTCATATCAACATTGCGAGGTACAATACACAAAATCAGAGGGGCAATACAGAAGCAAGCCGACAGTAGCGTTGAGCTACCATGTTTGATGGCTTCGCTGACGTGTCACTCAGAATATTCGGGCACCCATTTCAATTGTTTGCCACCTCCCAGACCCCTAGGGGCATCCTAATCTGGGGCACCCACCATGTCTTCTGCCCATGTAGAGGAGAACATATGCCCATGCAATGGTCAAAGCATGACGAAATGGCTAGCTGTAGCGTTTGTCCAAACTGGGGAGTATTTTTGGGTTACACGCCAAAGGTGACGTCACGAGTTGTGATGCATTGCCCACATGACTCCATGTCTTGTCCAATGACTTGCCAGTATTTCATCTTGTCTTAGTGATAGGGGGACATAATATTTCAATTCCATTTTGCTAATCTTTTGTTAACAGCTGAAGTGGTGGTCAACTGCGTGGAGCTACATAAAGGTAAATACTTTCTGAATAATTATAAATGATGTCACAGATGAGTATTGAATATTTCTGTGATCAAATGTTGTGATTCTCACAGTAAATATCTTATCCAGTGCCCTTCTGCTTGGCAACTATTTGTATGTACATGCAGTGTGACATATTGCGGGAAAAAAATAATCAGAGCAGAAAACAAATTTAAACTTCTCCCGTGAATCACTGTTGATTGGATGAGATGTTAATTCCTGACGTCTTATTAGAACTTTGGATTTATCATTCGATAGATTCATTTGTGAGACCATCTTAGTTTAAGTTATTACAGGGTAATAACTTGACATCTTTACAGGGTAATAACTTAAACCAATAGGGTGCTATAATGAAATCCTTTCATTTAACAAAAAAATATTAAATTACTTGCTTAAATTACTTGTATTATACAGTAATGCTGCAGAGTGGCAGATTTACTTTGAATGACAGTCTTATATTGTCTGGAACATGGATTTCAGTTCATGATGCAACTGAAAAACTGAAGCATTTCTTAATATGGGAACAGGGAAGACACTGTTACTGTTAGCTGTGTCTATATCATTATCTTATGAATCAGTACTGGATAGATTTATGTTCTCCATTAGCGATTACCGACAGCATGAGAGCATCGTCTTTTCATTGTATTTTTTGGTCAGACTGAAGAAAAGGGGAAACTGTCAGCCAGCATGGTTTATTAGCAGACACGCACCAATAAACTATGTTTGCCCTCCAAGCTAATGCTAGGTGGCAGAGGAACAATGCAAGGGGCCGTCAGCTTGTGATTGTAATTTAGGTTGAAATCTCAACTAGGCCAGCTGATTGGAGATGACAGGTTTACAGCCCGCTTTTGGGGCAAATGGGTCTGGCAGGATGAGCTGCTTGCAGACTGACGTGCTGCAACAAAAGGTCCTCGGTTGTGCATCTGCTGATGTATTAAACCTTTCCCTTTCCACTCTCCTACAACTCGTTTCCCCAAATGCATCAAGGCTGTTTGAGGCTGAGAGACCATTTTGAAATCTTAGAAAGTGCTCTGCAACAGAGGGACGGTGCTAATAGGCAACAGTAGCTAGCAGGTGATATTTAACCCAAACAAAAGGATGACACTCATCTCAAAGATGTTCCTGGCAAGCAAACGCACTTAATTGGTCCTCTGATATATTTAGAAACATAGTGTGCTTGGATGATTTGAACTACAGCAGGCAGAAAAGCCAAGTGCTTGTTGAGATACTTTGAGGAGCAATTCGAGTGTAATTTTGCCAAAATGGTTATCATCTGCCAGGCAAAGTACATTTGTAAGTATTGCCACTATTATAACTGCTCACCTGCATAGGCGTCATGAGTAAGAGGTAAGCGGCACTTTGTTCTGAAATACTGTCACAGTATCAATATCAAAAACAACACACTTTTGGCCAAGAACAATTTTAGAGTTTTGGGGTGAATAAATTCTGAAAACACCAGTCTAACACAGTTGGCAAGTGTCAACATCGCAAAAGTCTTATTGTTTTACTAGTGGAGAAACCAATATGATCTGCTAGAAACTGCTGGATAAGATGGAGGGTTTCATTCATGATGGACGCTTTTCATCCAGATGTCTGCTTTGTGAACTGAATTTTGTGACTGTGCATAACGGTGACTGACAGTGGTAATGCTCCCTTTATATGTGCAGTCATGTGCAGCATTTTAATGTGCAGCATTTAAACTGAGTGCAAAGACGAGTTTTTGACAGCTGGCTTTCCATGGCGAACAAATTAAGGATCAGAAACAGATTGGGCTTTATAGAGCTAATACAATCTATTGTGTGTTTGATGGTGCATAGTTTATGATGTGGTTGTGAGTTTTGCAGACTGCAAATGCAATGTACACAGTAGAGTCTGACATTTCTTACAGTGTGGGATTTTTTTAACTAACAAAACACTACAACAAAAACAATACAATAACTTATTGTCTATACAACATGCATGTTATCATCAGTGATGTGACTTTCAAATTTATTCAATATATCAAAATGTATGCAGCTGACTCAGTTAGACAACATTGTACCATAATTGTGTGGCTTGTCATTTGGGTTTTTCTTTATTCCTATTCCTGCCTGCTATCACTGATTAAGCTTTATGTTGCTGCTGTTTTGCCTTCATTGTATGTCAAAGGATAATTGCATCCCTAAAGCACTGGTTGTCCTTGGAAACACCATGAACGGACATTGGGGATAAATTGGAAATTCGATACTCAGTTTGAACTATGAGCACTACTTTAAAAAAAGCTTTCCAAAGATATTCACAGGTACTCATTAAAGATGATTTGTGATGGAAATTGGCTATAAAAACTTTTAAGATTCATCTTGACATAGAAAGATAACAAGCAACATAGAAAAAAAGAAATAATATGAAATGCAGCAAATCAAGCTGGGTTCTATCATGACATCAATAAGCTTTTCCAAACAGCAAAAATTATTTGACCCTCTGCTCCAATGCTCCACAATGGGATTCATTTGGTTGTACATGTTCCGTGAATCAAGAGAAAAGCAAAGCAACACTGAATTACATAGAATAGTAGCACCAGTACCATTAGAGCACTTCATAACGCATAGTGTGCATGCGCCAACGTTCATGCTGCCTGTTGCCATTGCTAAAGAGTTTCCCCTCGGGGATCAATAAAGTATTTCTGATCTGATCTGATAACAATGGATGCTACCATATTTAACTGAGTGTTAGCTAGATTAATTTTAGAAGAGTTGCCCTATTTTTTCTGCTTCACCTCTTGGCCTTGGTGGTTGTTTAAAGGAATAGTTTGATTTGCTTTCTTGCTAAGAGTTAGATGAGAAGATTGATACCACTCTTTAATCTGTACACTAAATATAAAACGACAGCCATGTGACAATTAGCTTAGCTTAGGACACATACCAGTACCTCTAAAGCTCACTAACTTATATCTTTGGTCAAAAACTGGGTGTAAAACTAAGACTAAACTTCCTTCTTGTTGTCACTTCCTTCTTGTTGTCACCGTAAGGTTTGCCCAATATACTACACTTACCTAAAAGTAAAATGACAGAATAACCACATCAAGTCAAGCTGTGTCCATAAACACAATAGTAACGACACATCTTTCAAACAGCACGGAAAAAATGCATAAAAAACGTTATATTGGTTCAGTGCATCACTAGGGGCAGCAGTAAGAAGCAGATTGTGAAATAAATTAAATACCTAAAAAATCATAATACAACAATAAGATTTAGTACACAATAATCAGCACACAGGATATGATGCCATCCTCCCCTGCAAATGCTTCCAAGTAATAGTTTTTGTCTTTAGAAGTTTACTGAAGTGAGCAGATCTATGGGTGGATAGGAACTTGTTAGCACCTTCAGTTGCTACACACACCCTGCTGTCTGCCACCTTTTCACAAACACACTGGTCATTAAACCTGGAGCAAGTAGGGCACATATGAATAGTGTTTTTTGGATATTAAGTTTTTTCACTGCTCTCTAGGTGTTGCTAGTTGGTTTGAAAAAATAACATCACCAGGAGGTGCAAAAAGCACTAAGCCTAACACTACATGTGAGTTGGCAGTTTTGTGTGTGAGAAATTTGTTTTGACACCACATCTATCACTTTGAAGTAACCAAACTAATTTCAATAAAATGAGAAATTAGCAGCAGGTATACTTAGTACACTTTGATTTTTTGTCTTTACCTCCTGCCACAAACAAATTGCACACATTCTTCAAATATATTAAATAAATTAATGTGCTTGTCCATGCGCCAGGGATTTCAGTCACTTTGGCTGATTCAATTTCTATCCAAAACTCTTTCAAATTTATATTATACTTTTTTCTGGACAGATAAAAAGTCAGATGAAAACTGTAGCCCAATCACTTTCTGACCTCACCCCTTTTGATTTGAACGAATTGTTTCCTACATGTTAACCTATATGAAAAGAGTGTTAGAATGAGGTTTGATTAACCAGACTGACCAACCATTCAGGAGACAGGGGCCCTCAAAGTTGACCCATATTGGACTCACACCCCACCTAAAGAGAAAGATCTCCTTCAAAAATAAACAGTATGATTCTCAATTTTGTGCATGAGCATGCTAAAAGAGCACCCTTCATTGAACATGCTCATATTTTTGGTGCAGACCCAAAACCAGCACCAGCACTCCGTCTGTTTGGCTAGTACTCGTTGCTTCCGTTGGTTAAGGTTTGGGTTAGGGTTAGGGATAGCCAATCAGGAGGCAGGGCAGGGGCTGGGCTTGGCAGAAAGCTGGTGTGGAAAAAATGACGCCACAGAATCTGATGGGTCTTGTGAAGTGTGAACTTGCATAGCACTGATAGTTCTGTGATTAACCAATAGCAGGAACACCATGAAAACTTCAGGAGATATATCCTATATCATATGAATAAATGAAAAAAATAGGAGTTTTTTGCAAATTAACAAAAAAATCACCAAATTTGCATATTTATTTATTTTGGACCAGACCAAAAGTATTGAAATTGTGGATAACCTTGTTTGTAAGCTTTCCAATAATCAGAGAACCATACTGTTGTGTTTACTTTTGAAGAAGATCTCTGTGTATTTAGGTGGGGTGCAAGTCCAATACGGGTCAACTTTGAGGGCCACTGTCTTTTTAATGGTTGGTGATTCTGGTTAATCAAACCTCATTCTAACATTTTCTCATATAGGTTAACATGTAGGAAACAATTCGTTCAAATCAAATAGGTGAGGTTAGAAAGTGATTGATTTCTGACAGAATGTCCCCTAAGCTAAAGGAGATAGCACATGAAGCACTAAATCTTATTTCCTAAATGCTGTAGGATAGGGTTGGGCGATATGTTAAAATTTTCCAACCGGCCACCGTCAGCCCAACAACCAGCGATTGCTAGGGCTTGTTATCGGTACTCATACCTTTACGGTATTGACCAAAATAACCCAGTACCAAGTAGTATTGAAACATCTCCAGTCAAACGATACCTGCACTCGATCCTCTTTGTACCCAGATCTAGAAAAAAAGGACTATTTGTACGGTTTTGCTTGCAGCCAATCACCGCAAGTGTTCTTCTATTTAATGCGACATGTTATTGGCCCACTACCGCTACCCGCTACAGCTAGCACCTACATACAGTCTGTGGTGGTGGTGAAGTCAAGTACGGTGTATTTGACGGAGTTGGCAGTTCAGCCTGCTGGTCCTCTCGTGGTCATTTCGGAGCCCACTTCGCTGCCGGAGTGTCTCTGGCCTGGGAAGAGTGGACAGGCCAAGTGTCCGCAGGGTAGGGTTGGGCGATTAAACGATCTCGAACTGAGATTGCGAACAAATTTATTTCGATTTCGGTGATAAACCTTGCACATTTTAAGTCAATATGGATAGATCTAACAGCCTGTCATGTAGCAAATGCAGTTTTTGGCTTGCACGTCAGTGTACACGCCCACTTTCTACTGCAAAGCACTGTTTGAGTTAACGGCGGTAAGGAACGGGAACAGTTGGTAAAAAGAAAGCTCTAGAAACCATAGCTAGAAACTCGGAATCGCAATCGCAAAAAACAAAAAGCGATCCAAAAGATGAGGAAATAACAAGCACTGTTTCATACTGAATAGCGAAAGACATGATGCCCCTGAGCAGAGTGAAAAGGGACGGGTTCAGCAAACTGATTAAAGTGCTGGACTGCAGGTACGAACTTTCAGGCAGAAAATACATTTTCCAAATCTGCACTGTCTCATCTTTACGAAGAGTGCCGTGGAAAGCTGGAAATTCAGCGATAGGATGTGAGATACTTTGCCACCACCACCAACCTATGATCCAGCCGCACATCTGAGCCGTTTATGAGCCTCACCATTTATTACAGTGGGCTCTCCAAAGCAGATGCTTGCAGACGGAATATTTTTCAGGGGACCATACTGCCAAAATAATCTGCCAGGGGCTGGAGGATGCACTTGTATCTTGGGACCTTAGCAAAGACCGACAAGTATGCATCACAACAGACAATGGGGCAAACATTGTCAAGGATGTTTCCCTTAAAAACTGGACTTGTCTGCAATGTTCCTTGAGCTGTGGCTCAGATGCCTGATGAATGTCAGAGCACATCACAAGCTACTCTCACATTGAGCTCTACTGTGCCATGGGAAGACAGAGGAGCTACTGCAGCTACACCAGCCAATAGACAGAAGAAGACACTGGGCAGCTTTTTCAAGAAGTCCCACTCTGTTCCTACTTCTGGTCTTACAGACCAGCAGGCTATTGAGCCGGAGCTGAACAGCTACCTGTTAGCTCCTGATGCTGACAGGGAGACCAACCCCCTGGCATGGTGGATGATCAACTCAACAACATACCCCAGAGTTAGCCTCCTGGCAAAGCACTACCTGTGTATTCCTGCCACCAGCTCACCCTCAGAGTGTGCTTTTAGCACTGGCGGCAATATTGTGTCCTGCCACAGGACAGCTTTAAAGCCAGACACTGTGGACAAACTAGTCTGTCTGGCAAAACGCCTATAATGGGGTTACAAATGATGTGCACTAGCTAAAAATGCAGCATAATGACTGGTTTACAGTGTTTACATTTTGCACTTTTTACTCAGCCATAAAACATTTGAGAGATGTAAAACCAGTATATGATCAATATTACTTTATTTTATTTTACAGCTGTACTTAAATATGCCAGGACTGTTGTGATCCATTTGTTTACTTTTTGTTTTGGTTGATTAAACATTTGAGATGTTTGCTGCCCTGCCAAAGGCACTTGTGATGGTATTAAGTAAGTGTTTTTAGTAAAGTTACAAGGCAAGCAATTTTGCACTTTTTACTCAGATTTTCTACCTCTAAAACATTTGAGAGTTGAAAAACCAGTACATATAATAAGTTATACAATAAATTACAAGGCAGGCTAACTTGATTTGCTTTGTTAAGGCAGATAAATATTTTTTGCACAGTTAAATATTTACATTATGTTGTTCTATTTTTTGTTAATAAACTATTCTAAAGTTTAGAAGAGTTCAGTCATTTTAGTCTTCAAACTGGCAGCATTATCAAATTATATATCGTGATAAATATCGATTAATGGGGCGGGGGCAGCCCGCCCTACGGACACCCGGCCTGTCCGCTCTGCCTAGCCCAGAGACACTACGGCAGCAAAGCGGGCTCTAGAGCAGAAGTGACCGCAAGAGCAGCAGCAGGCAGGCCGGCGGGAGGGACTGTGACAGCCGAAGAGATCGGTGTGTTTACCGGGGAAACTTCTCACAATCCGCTGTATCAGCATCACCACTGGCTTTGTGTTTGTTTTTTTTTGCAGTTGGTTTGTAAAACAGACACAACCAGAGCCACACATAGCCTAATACAAGCTCTATGCTTGACTCAAACCGTTTCCCATTACTGAACACTCTGATAAACAAGGCTGTTCTGTTGTGCTGGCTCTCTGTATATAGGCTACACTTATCTTGTACATTAAAATGAAATTAAAGAACACTTTCAAAATGTATTTGTGTAAAAATCATTTGGATGGGATCATTTTACGCAAATGAATGCTTCCATTGACATGATGGGTATTGAATGAAGCTCTCAATTGTTATCAGTATCACTTCAAGGGTACTGGTTTAGTACTGGTTTGTAATTTTTTAAACGTTACCCAGCCCTAGCAATTGCCTACATATTTGCGCAGGTGTGTGTGTGCGGGAGAGGAGCTGGGAGATATGTGCAAGCGGTGAGTTCATTACTTTCCACAAGCTCTCTTAGCTTTTTAAATCTAATAAATAAACAAAATAAACTCACAAAATGTCAAGAAAGTGTAGCACCCATACAACCACTCTGTATGTTACATACGTGAGAATGAGGGTGCTTGGGTTCGTTGTAGTTCAGGTGGATACCACAAAGGTGCACCTAATGAGTTTCTACTCAATTGTAAAACCTTTTGACAGGAATATTTAACAATAATGAGACCCAGAGATGGTTTTTAGTTTAGAAAAATCAGTTGTCACTTACTTACTTAAAGTAAATAAACGTTTACATTTTAATAGTCATGTCACTGGGTTTTGAGAATAAGAGGGATCAATCATAACCCACCCAGTTTCCCTTACACTATAATACCCGAATTTACCACTGGGCTACAAAAGGAAAAAATTCTTACACCTATTTTCCTTATTAAACAGTACAATACAACCGTACACCTTCTGAAAAGGGGGCGCCATTTCACTCTTCTTCCACACAAAATGGACCGATGGCATGCCACCTTCTTCAGTCAGGAGTAACAGGTTGTTATAACGGAGAGCTATGAAGGATATTCAGAGCTCTTAACCTTTAAACTTGATACAGCAGATTTAAACATTATACTCAAGAAGTGCATTTAGGTCTGACACTGTCCCATAATAAAGGAGATGTGGAAATTTTTGGCTAAATCAAAGTGAAATAAATTGTATTGATTTACTATTATCCATGATAAATGCCAACAGACCAATCAATGTTCTAATCGGTGCTGCAACACCAGCACTATAAAACGGACTTGGCAGCAAAGCAGGTCCAAGCATAAAAACATAATCCAAAGTGATATGTAGTTCCTATGCCTTCATCATTCTTTTAGTGTATGGATGATGCTGTGTAAAATGTGAAGTGTTAACATTACTGAATGAATTGTGACGCAAACTGGGGGGGGAAAAAAACATGTTCTGCATCACCAACTGAATGCGTGTAGGTTCCCGTGGCAAAAAACACAATGATGCATACAGTTTGCGCTAACGTTACTGTAATTACACAGCTTCGTTAGGTTGTGGCAATACTAACGTACGGATCAGCAAGTTTGCTTAATATAGCGTATTCAGTCCGCTGAGAATACATATCGCTCATAGAGAATGTTGTCAGGAAAAAAAATAGTAAAAGGGCAGCGCTGTTAACAGCTGATTTAAATCTGAAACTCTGAACATAACCTCCTCCGGAGCAGGTTTGGTGTGCAGGATAAGTTACCATGGTGATCTGGCTAAGTTAAAGAGCCGCCTTCGTGATGCTGAAAACTCTGGCTAACTCATTAATCTCGCTTCGTAGTTCTGCTGTAAGACAGACAGTGGTTGTGTGGAGCAGTCGTGGTGGGCAGTTAAACTGAACTTCAAACCCAAAACACACTTATTTTAGCAAAATGTGGGAGAAAGCCTAGTCTGACAGGTCCGCTTAAAAGCAGGAAGGCATAAAGTGGGACACAGCCTGCTGGTGTCATTTTACAAACCAAGCTGCGTGGTGATAATAGCAACCGTGTAATACTAATTCACATAACATTTAAACCCTACATTCACATCAAATACATGACTTACACACCTCACTATACTATATCTACACTGTCTATATGTGTGGCATACAAAATAGCCTACACAGGTCTACAGCAGTCTTTTTCTAATTACTCTTTGTTATACACGAGTTCTAAATCAAAACAAGCAACAACCAGACCCTCCACATAGTCTGCAAATATTCACAAATCACACACAGTGAAAAGGTTAGCCCCATCCAGGGTGTTTAGTGTGTGTGTGGGAGCCGAAGGTCATTCTGTGGTTCTTTATGGAGGCCAATTGGTTAATATCCATGTTAATTTTCCTGGAGGTGTTGTTGAACAGTTTTGGGAAGTCGTTTTTCACCATAAATCCATCACAAATCATCCATAAATGTCGGTCCTGTCTAGATGGTAACCCTGGATCTGCGGAAACTCTCGCGAGATTTATGTGTAGGCAACAAAACTATATGGTTAGGTTTAGGAATGCGCACAATGAAGAAACAACACGTACAAATCTCGCGAAAGTTTCGCATATCCACAACCCCAGATGTCCCTTCCATTGCTGCTAGCTACAGCATGGTAACTGTGAGCCGATATCATAAAGAATAATTACTTCACTTGTTAGCTAACTTTCATGGTTGTTTAATTCCCACCATGCTGTGTTGTGTGGCTGTCTTCATTTCACATTTTGTCACAGTTACGTCAACCCATTCACAGTTTTGCAGTGGGATGGCAGTGGCTATATCTCGTTGATACTTTATTAGGTAGAGTTAGCAGGACTGCTCTTACTGTTGAGGTGGTACCCTCTTTTGACTACTCAAACTGACATTTACTTCACCTCGTTATCGAGAGGATCGCTTTTGTTTGTTTGTTTCTTACAACTTTGTTTCTTACAGAATTGCCAAACACTCCTATTGAAAGAAAAAAATATTCATAAGTGCAAACATTGCCTGAAGTCCATATTTTGAGATACAGAGGGGTGAGTTTTTATTTTCATATGAGCACAAAAACAACAATAGTTTAAGGTTGTGTCTGGCAGAAAATTTTAAGTTGCTTGTGAAATTGAATCTGTGGCCAAACAAAAATATCAAAACAGCCCAACTTTAGTCTACAGAGTAAGAGATTGGTGAAAATCGCCTGGGGCCTTTTGATATCTTTGGAAAATGAAATGATAAACTTGTGCAGGTAATGATAACGGCAGAAAGTCAACAGGGTGGATGAGGACAGCAGGTAGCATATGATGACTTGAAATTAACATTTGGATCATGCTGCCTGTGTGAAATTACTATAGCTACATGGTTAAAGAATAACACTTGAAACCATATGGATAGCAGTTCAAGCCACTGAGGATTTAAAAAAAAGAGCAAATTCGGTTTCAATGTCACATGGCACAGAAGATATTTCAGAAGAAATTTGCATTTAAGTATATGCTTCTTGATATATCTCTTCTAAGTGCTGTATCTCAGTGCTGTAACTAAAGTGAAATGTCAACAATAATTGTATTTTGTGTTATTGGCTAAATGTGTTTTCACATGCAGTATGTTCTGAAATCGTTCTAATGAATTGTGAGCACCATAGAGCCATTTATGGAGGCATTACATCATAAATAAAGGTCAGTCCTAACTTGGCAACTCTGCAAGATACAAACACATTACAATGAACAGAACAATGTGTCATTTCTTATAACTTATTCTGCACAAAAAGTAACTTTCCTTTTTTGGCACAGCCATCAATTCATACAGGCTACTGTTTGCTGTCTTTGCCTTAGTAGCAAAGGCAAAGGGGAGCAAAGTCATTTGACTAACTGTAATGAGGGCACTGGAGGAAAACTTTAATGTCTGACTCATAGAAAAGAGCCTTTTACCGTTGACGACTTTCCCACTAAGGATTCTGCAAGTCAGCGTGCTGCACCTTCAAGTGAACATTATTACACAGAGATATTCATTTTCAGGAGTTTAGTCGATGCATTCATTATTGTCTCATCTCTAGCGCAGTCCTTTGTGACAAATTAATAGTTTTGATCTTGTAGTGATCAGTATTATAATTTGTAAACCCCTGAGCATCCCCAGTGTATTCTTACGAACAAGCTGGTTGGTTTTTCTTTGTTTTTTTTTTTTTTTTTTTTTATTTTTATTTTGAGACAACAAATAGAAAAATATATCTGGGGGAACTGAATTTAATTACACTTATTAATCTCCGGATCTTCTCTGCACAGTTATGTTTCATTCATGGAGCAAATATTGCGTGGGGACCTCATAAAAGTGATGCCAAGCTGTGCTGTATTTGCAGACTCTCCCCTACAGTGTTTATTTTGCCCAGACATTTGTATCATCTAGTATTTATGTTCTGTCTGTTTAAATATGTGAACATGTATAATAGTATATACAGTATATAACGTGTTTTTGTGGGATGTTGTGTTTGGCAGGTGACTGGCTGGCTGGAATACCACCCTACTCCTTCTCCTTCTGAGGACATCCCATTCCAGGACGGCGCTTTGGTCTCACTCCCCCCTCAAGCATGGAGCCCACTAAAGTCCAGTCAGAGGGTGGCCTCAATGTCACCCTTACCATTCGCCTCCTCATGCATGGAAAAGTAAGCAGGCACAGACTATATACTGGCTGTGGTAAAAAGTAAGATGTGGGGAATTTATTTCCTCATTGAAGGGGCCTTTAAGTTATTTATGACCTTTTAAGCAACCAGTTGGACTTGGTTGAACTGATCTTCTCTTGTACAAGTCTCTGACCCCCCCATCCCCCAGACCTATTATCTGCTTGCAGCCTCAGTAAACCTGTGAAAACAGTTGTATAATATCGTCTGCGGCTCTGGAGGAGCTTTGTCAAAGCTAAGTTAATAACCCTGATGATGTCATTAGGGTTATCTCAGCTTGGATTTGGACCAACTGATTTTTAACAGAGAGCCCATGTTACAAGCTGAGGGCATGGAGCTTGAAAGACATTGGCATTTTTTGAAGTTTGACCCATACTAGAGACTAATAGTCTCAGTCTCTGCTGCTTCAACCACAGTTTTTAAAATCTGTGGCTTATAATCACCGAAGTGCCTATTTAAGTCATGTCTGTGTAGACTTATCTCAGCTGCACTCAAAATTAACTTAAAATTATTATACAATAGCTCTGCTTTTCTGCAACAACAGTCCAGTAAATTGGTTTTACTGACAGATCCATATTCACATTAGAGACTCCCAACACCCCCACCAGCTGTACCATCTGTTGCATCCTAATCTGGCATCCACTTTGATTCTGAAAGATCAACATGAAAAATGAGACATAGATGGCCTCATCTTATCTCCTTGGTGCGATGCTGCCCTTCCTGCCCCAGTCTCACCATGACAGCGGGTTCTGTGCAACCTGTGATTTCCACCTGGGAATAAAACATGACCTTTAGTGTTAAGAATGAAGGTGCTGAGCTTTAGCTTTTAACTCTGCTGTTCCCACTATAGTTTACACCTTCTTAAGTCCTTACACAGTATGACGGAACTGATACAGAGGTTGGACTTGTGGCACTCTCCTCTCTTACACCGTTGTTTCTGTGCTTAAGAACATCTCGGTGGCTGGGCAGCAGGGCGGCAGCTGTCTTTTGTCTTCCAATGCCACTGTCCAACTCTCTGCACTAGCTTGACCTCACTACAGTATATTGTGTAGTTATAAAGACTGAGCCTCTGGAATCAGGATGGTTGTTTAGCTCTCCACTATCTTAAAGAGTGACAGCCTTCTGCCAACTGCTCAGTGTGTTCTTGTCCACCCTTAGTGTTTTCAGGTTTCCCAGGGCGCAGTGTAAAACCCATCAGCGGGCGCCATCATCAGTTTTTCTTTCAGGCACTTATGTGTAGTGTGCTCTCCCTCCCCTCTCCTCCCCTTCTGCTCTTTAAGAGGTGGTCAGAGTTGGTGTGTGCTTGTTGGCCTGCTTGTGTAAGATCATTCATGCTTGGTTAATGTGGCCTTTGCTTTCCTGCCCCAGCTGCAGGAAGGTGCTAAAGCTGTGGTCCACACTTTTAACTAATAGCTGCAAGCAACTGGCTTCACTTTTTTGTCTTCAGTCTGTAGAGTTTGTTAAAGGGCAATGTCTAAGTGAAATAGAATGAAGGTATGTATCAGTAGCTCTGTTTTAATGAGAGGTCTACTGAGCTGGCCATGTTGATCAGGTGTGCACCACAAAGACTAGAGCCAAAATCTTCCCCTTGGTTTGTGTGCCAAGCAGTCTGCAGCCCATGAATTCACCTATTACCATGGCACCAATTTACCATCGCTGCTCATGCAGGAGCTCCAGACGCCAGTGACCCGGTGACAGTTTGAATAACCCTGCAGCCAGACAGGCCCAGTCAGGCCCCAGAGCCGGCTAGAAGATGGTGTGCGACTGCCACGGGGGGAGTTTGGCAGCATGACCCAGGTCTGGCTCTGTTGCTCACAACAGCAGAAGGGTCTTTCCCTCAAACTGACTAGCCACTGGGTTGGGTGCATTTTCAGCATGGTCTGTAGTGCAGGTGCCCATCTGTGCCTAGCTAGGACACTCCCAGTCCTCTACAGTTTTGGTGGCGGTGCTGAATGCATGGAAAGAAACGATATGTCATTTGTGAGTGACAGAACAATCACAATAAATAGAATATACAATAAATTAAATCATGGCTGATTACATGGATAAAAAAGGATGTTAAGTAGGGCATGAACATGTGGGACAGAAATTTATATTTTGTAGCAAGTAACAAAGGTGGTGTTGGAAAGTCTTTTGGAGTAAAAGTGTCAATTATATTTTCAAATCATAGTGAAGTAAAAATTTGAGTAAAAAGAAAGAAAAATACTTGAATGAAGTACAAATTCCTAAAAGACTATTTGAGGGCCTTAACAAAGTATTTTTACGGTGTGACTTTACATAGTCCTTTATAAATATAAATGAATGCTTAGGGAAGAACCTGGCACTGCACAGCAACTGGCTGTGTAACCTCCTAATGCCCTTGTACTGTTTGCACCTTGTCCAGGAAAAACAGCAACACACAGTTTTAGTACTGTGCATTTATCCTGAAGATTCTTTAATGAATCATTTAAAAAAATCCATGTTTTTTCTCTTCTTTGTTTTTTATTGCAGGAGGTTGGAAGTATAATTGGCAAGGTATGTTATTTTTATCAGATCACACATGCTTGTACTCATGGAAAGAATATATATATCGAACCATGTTATGAATTATTTTTTGAATTTTCATTATAGTTTTACTTTTTTACAGAAAGGGGAAACAGTAAAAAAGATGCGAGAAGAGGTGGGTTTCAGTCTCAAAAAAAGCACCATTTAAGAAATTAAATAATAAAAAAATGTACACTGTACCCAAGAAATTCACAGTGATTTACTAAAAGCACTATAAACAATGCAAATCTCTTGAAATGAATGACAAACTCATGTAACTTTCAACATTTTAGATAGTGTCTTCAGTTTATTAGTGGTTAATAGATTATTCAGATTTGGTAGAGATCCCTTCCTGGATTAAGGTCACATATCAACTATATTGACTCCACTGACAATATGTTTGTGTTGTTTTTCCAGAGCGGAGCACGAATCAATATTTCTGAGGGCAACTGTCCAGAGAGGATTGTCACCATCACTGGACCAACAGACACTATCTTCAAGGCTTTTGCTATGATTGCCTACAAATTTGAGGAGGTATGATAAGATTGTACGATGGGTGGCAGCAGTATTTCTCTATAAAGAAAAACATGCACAGGTCACTGGGCACACGCACTAACAAAGTCCAATGGGAGTTCAAGTCCTTTGCCCTCTTTATGCACACACAAAGTACCTGTCTGCCTGGGGTTTATTAGTGTCATTTTAGATTAGTGTTAAATATCCTGTCTTTGATGTCGCTCATCTAATTGATATACTCAAGCACTGTGACTGGAACTTGTAAAAGGACTGCTGTGTCCTCACTGACCTGTGTAAAATCTGGTCTGCCAGGCCAAGACTCGTTATTTAAAGACAAAACCAAATAGCTCATTCACCAAGCAGAAAATATGTATATATGTTTTTGCAGCTCATTCCACTGATTTATATGGATCGTCATTACCAAAACAATTGATGTCATGGATTTTTTTGGGGGTCACATTGAGAAAATGTTACGACTACAAAATGAAATATATGTTCTTGTTTCCTAGGACATAATCAATTCCATGAGCAACAGCCCAGCAACCAGCAAGCCCCCAGTCACCTTAAGGCTCGTAGTGCCAGCCAGCCAGTGTGGCTCCCTCATAGGAAAAGGAGGCTCCAAAATAAAAGAAATGAGAGAGGTATGATATGAAACATCTTTTATGGATGACTTAAAAATTGCCATACAGATATAAGAATCAGGCCTTTCCTCAATTTTCCTTGTTTCTTTTTGCAAGACCAACATAAAATGCAATGCAGCCAAATTGTTTCGTCTCTCCCCTTGTGTTAGTTACATTTTATTTGTTGTTTGTTGTTACATTCTCCATGAATACTTCAATAGTGAGACAGATATGAAAATTGATTAATTGTTTAATTAAATTGTTACATTTTCCTGTTGTTTGTTTTCATTTGATTATGCAGCATGTAGGAATTTAATCATGTAATAAATGTAACTTTCAGCACAAATTTCTGACCTTGTAGCAACAATAACTATATCATTGCAACTCCATTTTAATGAGCACAGGCAGAGCCCTGTAACAGGCGACAAGTGTTTTCCCCCTTCCTGATTTCTTATTTTTTTGCATGTTTGTCACACTTAAATGTTTCAGATCATCAAACAAATTTAAATATTAGTCAAAGATAGAAAGAAAGAAAGAAAGAGAGACTGGGCAAAAATGGCCTGCATGGCAGAGTTCCAAGACAAAAACCACTGCTGAGCAAATAGAACATTAAGGCTCATCTCATTTTTCAGACTTTTGGGAAAATACTCTGTGGACTGATGAGACAAAAGTTATACTTTTTGGAAGGTGTGTGTCCCATTACATCTGGCGTAAAAGTAACACCGCATTTCAGAAAAAGAACATCATACCAACAGTAAAATATGGTGGTGGTAGTGTGATGGTCTGGGGCTGTTTTTTTCAGTCCAGTCTCTTTCTTATGATGGAGTCATGAACACTGACCTTAACTGAGGCAAGTGAGGCCTGCAGTTCTTTGGATGTTGTTGTGTGGTCTCCGAATGGCTGAAGAAGAACAAAATGAAGACTTTGGAGTGGCCTAGTCAAAGTCCTGACCTGAATCCTATTGAGATGCTGTGACATGACCTTAAAAAGGCAGTTCATGTTCGAAAACCCTCCAATGTGGCTGAATTACAACAATTCTGCAAAGATGAGTGGGCCAAAATTCCTCCACAGCGCTGCAAAAGACTCATTGCAAGTTATCGCAAACGCTTGATTGCAGTTGTTGCTGCTAAGGGTGGCCCAAGCAGTTATTAGGTTTAGGGGGCAATTACTTTTTCACATAGGGCTATGTAGGTTTGGATTTTGTTTTCCCTTAATAATAACAACCTTCATTTAAAAACTGCAATTTGTGTTTACTTGTGTTATCTTTGACTAATATTTAAATTTGTTTGATGATCTGAAACATTTAAGTATGACAAACATGCAAAAAGAAAGAAGGGGGCAAACACTTTTTCACACCACTGTAAGTCTTAAGCGAACTGCCATCCACTACGTCAGTGACTTGAGGGGTGGCAGGGTGACATAGTTAGAGAGCTCCGCCTGTGCTCATACAGTAGAGGCAGGGCTACAACGTTCTATGTCACACAGGCGTTGTCCTCTAATGGGGTCTACAATATTAAAGTCAGATGATTGCCCCAGTTGTGGGAGGTTAGACATTCACTAAGAAACAAAAATGTCAACCTCTTGGTGGTGCTAGAGGAAAAGCCAGGGAATCACCAATATCAGTATGATTCCTCCTCTGGGAGCCATGAAGGTCCGTACAAAATTTTATGCAAAGCAATCCAATAGTTGTTGAGATATTTCAGTCTGAACCAAAGTGGTGGACCGACCAACCAACATTGCCACTCCTAGGCTAGGCAACAGCATAGGGAAGCCAATGCCATTTGCTGTCACCTAGTGATCGCTGTGAACATACTCTGTAGAAAAGCTCCACTGTTGGAAGAGTGGGAGAGCGCTTCACTTCTCCCTTCAGGTTGATGTCACCAGATGAAGTCTGGAAGAAACTGTAGCAGAAGATGCAGAGCCAAAAACAGGGGCACGTTGCTCTGGTCCTAAAGCATGTTGTACTCCAAGATGGACCTTCATAGGCAGCATGACACATCACAGCTGAGGACAAGAGTCAGCGGTACATCAAAGAAAAGGCCAAGCTAAGCATCTCATTTATCATGGTGCTCTTTCAGATGTTGAAAAAATATTGATACAGGGGCAGAGTACAAAGTCCATT
Organism: Siniperca chuatsi; assembly: GCF_020085105.1. Classification (NCBI taxonomy): domain Eukaryota; kingdom Metazoa; phylum Chordata; class Actinopteri; order Centrarchiformes; family Sinipercidae; genus Siniperca; species Siniperca chuatsi. The sequence goes on along the minus strand of NC_058053.1, from coordinate 5,456,918 downwards.
TATACAGCCTGCACCAGGTGGGGTTGGTTGATCAAGGATTGGCAGAACAAGTACATTTAAATTTTAGCGTGCTGCCCTACAGAAATGAGTGCATGTAAAACCCTTCAGAGCGCTGCACAGCCTGTGCGACTTAGAACTGAATCTTGTCAACATTGTCAAGTCCCTCAAAGTCCCTTACTCTACTCCAGTCCACAGGGGCCCAGGTTCAGGTGGCAGGGGACATGCTGCCCAACTCCACAGAACGTGCAGTGACAATCTCTGGGACCCCAGAAGCCATCATCCAGTGTGTCAAACAAATCTGTGTGGTCATGCTGGAGGTAGAGTATGTTGAGATTTAGCAAAACAGTTTAAAAGTACACATTTTTAGTAAGAATGAAGTTATACATTCTTACAAAATGTACGAAAGCCAGTATTGAATAGTTTGAGGCTATGAGAGTTGTGTTGCATTTCTGGCTAGACACTCATGCACCATGTCTCCATAAGTAGTTATATTAACTGCTTGTGGGGAAATGCTTTTTCTCAGGAATTGATTTTTGAATGTTTTCAAATTTGCTTCACAGAAAGAAAAAAAATGCCACCATGAGATACAATTTAGGCCATGTCTGGGTCAGAAACACCTGGCTATTGTTGTCCATAATCCTTGACAAGCATTCTGCTTCTGTAATAGAGGGCAATTTGTGTCTAGCTATGTACTGTCCATTTAGTTGCAGACTTATTATTAGGTATTAGAAAGTCGCTCAGGGATTATTTGTGGTATAACTACTTTAAATAATGAGTATCATCTCGTTACAGTTTAGAGGAAGCATTTTGTTATTACCACTTGATCATTTTTGCATATTACTATCCAGCTGAACTGTCAGGAAAACCCAAGCCTGTTTCTGTGAAACACCATTGCTGTTACTTGATATTGTATCTAAAGCACATACCTAAGTAGACTCCTCCCTCCACAGCACAGCAGCTACAGAGGAAATCTGATTATTCTCATTGAAACTACCTCCTTGCTGTTTTAGAAAAAAAAGCTGGCACATTTGCCAGAAAAAATAGGGTCGTGGGGATGCATTTAATCTGTTATTATCAGGTTCCACACGTGCTAGGTCTTTGTATTTTTCTAATCTCCATTAGAGGCTACTAATACCTCTGAGCTCTATGACTCCTTTTTGTTTTCATGAATAACATATTTCAGTTGTTTTGAAAAGCTGACAGCAAGTAAGAACACCAAGTTATCAAGACACAGTATTGCCTTAGTACAGAAGCATATACAGGACTATATTCAAATACAATGTAAACTTGAAAATGAATAAATTAATGTCATTCCACAATAGCTTTATAATTTTCCACATATGTATGTGTTATTTGAGTAAAAATGAAAATGAAATAATCCAATTTTCTTTTTCACATTCTTATATGGGCGTCCTTTGACTATATTAAAATGAAAATGGAAAAGCTGTTTGACATTAAATTTTCAAAGTGGTAACCCGCTGTACGGTGGACAGTGTTCAAATGTTAATTCAAGTTTGAAAATGAAAATGCAATATAAACAATGTTACCTGAATATGTAAGTCAAAATAAAAATGAAAATGAAATTTTCTAACAATTTGAAAATGAAAACTGCATTTGACGTTTCATTTTCAGAGACTTCAGCTGCTGTTCAGTGGACAACATTCAGATGCAATAAGCCAAACAGCGCCCCCAGTCTATTGCATTTATATTTAAATCTCACCATTCTTTTTAGTGTTTAAATGAAAATGAAAATTTCCAACAATTTGAATATGAAAATGAGCACAGCATTTGACATTTACATGTCACCATGCTCTTGGTGCATGGTGGTCCGACCTCTCGCTTGCTCCTCTATCGCTTGACACCCCTCCTGTCCCCTCCTGTCCCCACCTGAACCCACTGTGCCTTCATCGTCCCCAGAGTCAGAGACCTTGTCAGAACCTTCTCGCCTTTCTGCCACAAGCGGTCTATGCACATGAGCAAAGCAGCAGATGTTCAAGCAAGTGACGTCCTAACTGAAGGCCTGCCTTGATGAGAGCACTGACAGTTTTCATTTTTATTTTCATGTTGGCCCCAAAAGAGCGTGGTGACATGTAAATATAGATGCAACAGACTGGGGGCGCTGTTTTGCTTATTGCATCTGAATGTTGTCCACTGAACAGCAGCTGAAGTCTCTGAAAATGAAACGTCAAATGCAGTTTTCATTTTCAAATTGTTTGAAAATTTCATTTAAATTTTGACTTAAATATTGCTTGCATAAATGGAAAATCAGGTGACATTGCTACATTTCATTTTCATTTTCAAATTTGAATTAACATTTGAATATTACAACTTTTAAATGTTAAACAGCTTTTCCATTTTCATTTTAATATAGTCATAGAACGCCCATACAAATGAAAATGAAAATTGGATTATTTCATTTAAATTTTTACTCAAATAACAAATAAATACATATGTGGAAAGTTATAATGCTATTGTGGAATAACATTTTCATTTTCAAGTTATCATTCATATCATTATAATTTGAATATAATCCCGTATACACTTTCATAGCCAAGCAATAGTCTGGCACATAACCCCCTGTAAAACCACAACCTGACATTTTTACAATTTGTCTTTTGTATGTATTAAACAAACAAGATATGACATGTTAATTAATGGGCTTTAGAGTTGCTGGTAGGTTGATTTTTATGCTAAGCTAACATATTTTGGATTCAGATGTGAGAGCAGTAACAATCTTCTTATCTAACTATCAGCAAGAAAGAAAATAAGCATGTTTCCCAAAATGGTGAACTATTTCTTTAAATGAGTGTTTGCATTTATCAAATAAAGTAAGAACATACTGACTCTGCCTCTCCTCTGTCTTCCCTTTCTCTTAGTCTCCACCAAAAGGTGCCACCATCCCTTATCGCCCAAAGCCTGCCTCCAACCCGGTCATTTTTTCTGGTGGCCAGGTAAGAGCTGAGCTAGCTCCAACTTGTTAGTTTGTGCCTACAGCCAACCTGAGACTTTTACTGCAGCGTCAGCCACTGCCTGTTACTGCATGCCTTTTTACTTCATACTTTTTACCTAAATGCACACAACCCTTTTTCAAATGAGGCTATCTTCATTAGATTATTACAGCATAAGTTGTTCGTTCAAACACTAAAATATGCCTTTGCAATTCAATGTTTCTGTCTCCTACCGTCTTTGGTTGGGAAGTGAGGGAGGGAGGGAGCTGTAAGCAATAATGTTTGATTCAGCAACAATGACATTAGTGTCAGGAAGAATACACAGCAAATTCGAATGTGCATCCAGCTAATGTAGATAATTTAGTTGCAGTTTTGGGACACACACACACACAAACACCTGTGCAATATAGTACAACCCAATACAAAACACCAGCATAAATGCTACAGTGCACCTTTGTGGAGCTGACGTTCAGTTTTGTAGAGGCAGTGTCCAATGTGTTGATACAACATTATGGTTATTTTTGAAGCTGCGGCTTTTGATGGTGTCACTTTGGATTGCATCACATTGTGCAGACGTTCCTGGTATTGTGTCCACTCCGGGCATTTGGAACTTAAATGTGATGCATGTATACGAAATACGTTTTACTATAAATGGACACAAAAGGAGTGTATAGATGCTAAGATTTGAAAACATCAGTCATCTGAGACTTCTGAGTGTGACTGATTGATTTTTGTTTTTTTGTAGAATTGAATTTATGAATAAAAAAAATGAAACAGGAGAACCAAAGATGAGGAATCATGAAACAGCTCTTCTTGGAGGTGGCAAAGCAACTTTGTGTACATTATGAATCATATGCTTATTCTCAGAAAATACAGTGTCCACAGTGTTCCAAGTGTCTGCAGTGAACATACCTATTCTGTTTTTGAGTCTAGTCCACTATATGATATAGGACATTATTTTGTCTGACACTCAGAGAAGCAGTTCATTTTGCATTGATTTATCATGTACACAAACACTGACTTCTAATACTTACATATACAGGGTCTCACTGCATTTCACATTCATCTACATATTATATGCTGTTTTTACTGCTTTGAATATGGTAATGCAATGATTAAGATCATTCACTGTAATTTCACTTACTGTTTTTGAAAATCATAATAAATTTGCAATAAGCTAATTATTATGGTTATTTGAGCTAAAAGTATAAAGAGGGTTTGTATAAAGCTTAGACTAATTTGTTTTTTGTGTGATTTTTTTCCCCCCTCGTATGCTAAAATCTGCTATCTGTTATGTTTTTCATCTTTCCAGGCCTACACAATTCAGGGACAGTACGCCATACCACACCCAGATGTGAGTTCTAAGTATCTTTCAAATAAAATTCAAGAAGTATACCTGTATCTTAATTATATGTAATTAAAAATAGTGGCAGACATTTGATTACATGGACACAGCAGCTTGAAGAGTAGAGGCAAGTCATAAATCACGACTTCCACAATCTCCTTGTCCTTTAAGGTTTAAGGGCAGACTACAGCTCAACAACTGGAAATAACTCTCACCAGATCTGGTTGATAACAGTGACTGCTGGTGATAATGATAAGAGCAAAGACAGTAATGGCAGTTTTGACATAGGCAACCCTTTAATTCCAATGCACCATGTAGTCTCCATTAATTATCTGCCTTCATCTGTCCTTGTCGTAAGAGCATCTCAAGAGCTACCTTGTGTCAGATCCACTAATTCGTTGTTGGGCAATGATTGATGCCGCTAGAGGTGGTGGTTGATGGTACAATCACTCAAGTACAGACTTGACACCCTCTTCCACCCTCATTAAAACTCCTTTTAAAAGGAGAAGAAGGCTTGAAAGCATCAGTCTTCCCCCCATTCCTGATGGAAATGATCCACAGCGAGGGATGGACATCCTGTGACCATGTCGGGGGGAGAGCTGCTGCTCTGACAGGCATGTAAAACTAAAGGTTCTCTGCTTCTGAGTCATAAGTGCCAACTAGAAGGACATGTGGTAATTGAGGGGGCAAATGGGAATGAAATTATTTCCTGCATTTGGTCAGTGTGCTCATGAGTGGAGTTGTTTGTCTCTATTTTTTAAATTTACAGAATTAAAAGGAAGTAGGTGGAAAAGAGTAAAGAATCAAATTACCTAGCAATTTAAAACTCCATGACAGACAATCGCCCACTCTCTGTATCTCCTTTTCTCTTACTTTTTGTCCTCCACCACCCTGTGTCATGGCCTCCTTCTCCTCACCGTTTCTTCACTCTAGTTTTGGTTGGCTTCATTTCTTGGTGTGACCTGTGTAACAGTAACCTCTTAGTTCTACTTTCCCTCCTAACCCTTCAGCAGTTGACCAAGCTCCACCAGTTGGCTATGCAGCAAACCCCCTTTACCCCTCTCGGACAGACCACCCCTGCTTTCCCTGGTACGTACCCACAAGGCCCTTTAGATAATTCCTTCTCTTTGCATCCAGAGAAACTTTTTTCTCTTTCCCTACCTTCCACCTTATCTCTCTTTTTTGGCACAGCATGACTTGGCCCCTGTGGTTTCTCTCCTTCTTTGATTTTTTCATGTATATATTTTTCTCCTGGCTCTGTCTGATATTATGCCAGTGAAAGGCAAAAAAAATTACACTAGGTTTCACTTTAGACTTTGTATTCAAAACTGCATTATCACTTGGCAACAGGATACATCCTTCCTCTAACACATTTTTAGGTTATTTTACTTTCCATTAAAGATGAAAACCTCGAGTGAAAAAGGCTGGCCACATTGTACTATAACTGACTGAATCTCCCCCCACATCTGAATTGAACAGTTTCATATGGTCCTTGGTACATATATTATTCTTCCTGTATTATGTCCTGTATGCGTACTTTCAAAAGACCAACTGAAGATCTCGTGAATAAACACAGTAATGTTTGATTCTTTTTTTCACCACTTTCATCCGAAAGTATGTGGCAACTATCGTCATACATGGAATGATTTATTAAATCAGCAATGGTTCTTCAGAAAATGTGCTCTCATTTAAATGCGTTTTAGCTGAGTTTTTTCACATCCTAACCTATCACATCACACGCACACACACATAGTTTAATAAATACAGTAAACATATGGAGAAATAAGCTTACATACTTAAAGGAACAGTTTGATATTTTGGGAAATACGCTTAGTGTTGCAGCTTAGTCACAAGAGTTTAATGAGAAGATCAATACCACTCTAATGCTACAGCCAACAGCTAGTTAGCTTAGCTTAGCAAAAATGAAAATCAGCTATCCTGGCTAGTCTGGCTGGCTGTAAAATCTGCCTGCCAACACCTTTAAAGCCCAGAGGCAGCTGAGTATATAAATACCACCCTCATATCTGTACGTTAAATATGAAGCTGGAGCTGGTAGGCACATTTTGTTGCCTTTGAGCAGAGCCAGGCTAGCTGTTTCCACTCTTTGTGCTAAGCTAAGCTAACTGTCTGCTGGCTGTAGCTTTATATTTAACGTACAGACATCTCAGCTAATACTTGGCAAAAAAGTGAATAAGCTTATTTCCAAAAATGTCAAAGTATTCGTTTAGAAGGTTTCAGCTCTGTTAAAGTGACTTTTTAAAGTCAAATCTCCTTTCTTATCCCATTGCTCACCAATTCAGGTTTGGATGCCAGTCCACCAGCCAGCACCCATGAACTCACCATTCCTAATGATGTGAGTAATGATTTCTTTTTTCTTCTTTTGTATATATATATTATTATATATTATTATATAGTATTATTATATTAAACTTCCTTTTAAAAATCAGATGTATTAGGTATAAATCTAATAAGACAACACAAAGGTTTCCTTGCTTCAGGTTCAAATACTTCTGCTTTTTCCCCCAGCTAATAGGCTGCATTATTGGACGTCAGGGAACCAAAATAAATGAGATTCGACAGATGTCTGGGGCGCAGATCAAAATTGCAAACGCCATGGAGGGCTCGTCAGAGCGCCAGATCACCATCACAGGGACCCCTGCTAACATCAGCCTGGCCCAGTATCTCATCAATGCCAGGTAACCTTTTTACTCTAACAGCTGGGCTCCATCACAATCTAAAGAATAAAAGCAACACCTGAATAACCATGCTCATAGTGAAGATCCAGGAAAATTGTTATGTGTTACTGTGCTGTTTGAAAAGAAAGAAAAATCTTGCTAGTTTAGTTTTGATGTTTATGACACTGACATTTGGAGGAGTTGGCAGAAAATGCACTGACATATCTGTCAGGTTTTGACAAGAGACAGATAAGGCCATGACTAATGTGGCTATTCATGTTTCTTTCTTGGTTGTTCTTTCTACTTTTGTTCCTTATTTCCACCCAAGTGTAGACATTAAAATGCATGAAGTTTCAGCCAGTGTACTCTTTGCAAGTAAGTGGTTCATGGGAGCACTGCCAACTACTGAGACAAGTCGGCTGTGTCTGTGAACAGAACCTGCAGATTAGTAAATTGGATGTCCAATAAAATTAATCTTCAAATGTTCAATGACTACCTCAGTCTGCAAGATTCATGGCTAAAATCATCATGATAAATGTGTAAAACAACATAAAAAAGGTATACAGCCTCAACATACCTAATAAAGCAGATATAACTAAGATCTAACTCTGGTGTATTTGCACATACACCATTTATGTTATTAAATTAAAAGCAACTCACTCCAAGACAAAATCTGTTGAGCCCCAAGACATAAAGAAATAAACATGGGCTGGAGAGTAAGATACTGTACATACCAGTAAAATACGGAGGAACATATTTTTCATTTGAATTTCTTGCCACGCTCCACTACCCCTGTCTCTTTCCCCCTCTATCCACTGAAACCAGTAACTCATTATCAGCAGAGAAAATAAATGCATTATCTACAACTCTGAACCTCACTGATGTCCACAGGCTACCTACACCTCCGAGTCAAATGTTATCAGTGTTAGAGCAGGAGAACCCACATGGTCAACAAACAGGACTTTATGTCTCTGCCGTCTTAAGGGGATTTCAGACAGCAGTCCACTGAGAAATTGATGGCTATTGCTTTCCCACAATTCCAATGGCAGGTTCAGGGACGTGGCTGCCATGTGGAATGACCCTTCATCCATGACTACATCCTGAAATCACCCCAAATCTGGTTCTGTTTGCAGAACCTAACATCAAAACCGCCGCTTCACAATTAACCGCTATGTGTTATCCCATGGAACTTCCCCTAGACTCCCTTGGTTTTGCATACCACTCTAGCATTAGCCTGTTGGAGACCTATAGTAAAAGTCAGACTAACAACACTGGGATTTGTTTTAAATGGATGTAGCCAATGTATCGTTAAAGGAATAGTTTGACATTTTGGCAACCTCACGTTGACAACAAGATTCCAGGAAGTCACTGCTCGCGTCAAAGACATAGTTTGGCACACAACCCCCCATAAAACTGTAACTTGTCATTTTTATATGAATTAAATAAAGAAGCTCTAATATGTTAATTAGGAAGTTTTAAAGGTGCTAGTAGGCAGATTTTGCTACCTTCAGACAGAGCCAGGCTAGCTGTTTCCCCCTGTTTCCAGTCTTTATGCTATGCTAAGCTAAGTTAACCATCTCCTGGCATTAACGTACAGACATGAGAGTGGTATTGATCTTCTCATCTTTTCCTCCAATAAAGCGAGTTAGCGGATTTGCCAAAATGTCAAACTATTCCTTTTAGTATTTATTTAGCATGCCTCATTCCAAGAATAATATTGTGTTTATTTTTGTCATTACTATATTAGACAAATTTGCCTATTAAGTCCTATTGTGTCATTGTCTGGAAAGAGTAAAATTAAAAAAATGTAAAATGAACAAAAAAGCAAAGAAAAAAGAACACATGACTGCCACTTGAGCAATGCCGTTGAAAGAAGAGTGATGTGATGCCTCTGTCAGGGAATACAACAACTTCTACATTTGACATTTCACGACACCGCCATTCTTTTCTGTCCACTGCATGGCTTCATGTGGGGGTTAGTATTGCATGGTTATGTTACCATATTTTTCAGAAAATATTTTATGTGAAAGGGAACAATGAAAATATGGTATCACATCTGTGTAAGAAAAAAAAAACAAACAACAAATTTGAGCACAAAGACAGCCATTGCAGCATAACTTTCACTTTCAAGCGAAAGTTCTTCTTTCACAGCTGTTTTATTTTCTCTGACACCTCCCTCCCCCACCTCCCCTCCCCTGCTCCTCCTCCCCCGCTTTCCCTGAACTGTTCTAGGCTGACGTCTGAAGTCACTGGAATGGGCACACTCTAATTTCTACCCATCTTCCCCCAGTGCATCACATGACCCTTGAGCAAATGGCATTGCACCTAGTTTATTTATTTCTCTGTATTTGACTGTCCTGATATTTAAGTGACTTTAACTTTTATAATTTCTTGTATTTACTGTAAACATGTGTATCTGCACTGTTAGATTCCTCACACCTATCTGGAAACCCTGTTGTTTCTGTTCCTGAAAGGTCGCTTTACTTTTTTGACACTCTAGTACCTTTCATGGCATCTCACGTTTTACCTCGTGTTTTAACGCGTCACTGTACTTTTATGTTTTGCACTGCAGGCACCTGAAAGTAAAGTAAACTTAAAGATTGAAGAACAATTTAAACCAAGGTTGTCCCTCCTCCACCCTGCATTCTAATATATTGACACATTTTTATTCCATATTTAGATTACTACAGTACCTGTCAATGCATTACTAAACACAAAGGTTCAATAAGCAACTCTAAACCAGATATTTTATTCCAGTCTATTTTAAGCTGATTTCATGATTGATGAAATCAATGCTTTATTGTGTGCCTGTAGACATTTGTCTTAGTGTTGTATGTACACTATACAGTAGATTGATCAGCATGACACACAAAACTTACTGCATTTCCAATTTATTTGAAAATCAAACAGGTAGAAAGGAAGACTGAGTGGCGAAAGGGAATGGAACAAGCCGTGAACAGTCTTGTTTATGATCTGGATGTGGCACTCTGACTCCAATCTGAAATGACCTCATGGGTACAGGCCGATATATATCCACTGTAATGTCTTCCCGAGTTTCATGTGAGACGTGACATAAAGGTTGGGTGGGGAAATGAAAATAAGCCACAGCGACGAAATCCAAATGCATGCAACAAATAAACCCCACTTTAATCATTTATACTCCACAAACATGTAATCATGTTATTCGTGCTGCCATCTCATAGCAGCTATGTATAAGAGGCATGGGCCATATAGAAAGGTCTGAGAACTGTCTAGCGTATATTTGCAGTCACATGTAGCTCATTTAAGCTTTTCAGTGTATGTCAAAAGGGCTGAAAAGCTCCTGGGGAGCAAGACTCTGTTAGTCAATCATGTCTGTTTTTTAGCTCCTTCCTCACAGATGCCTGTTACAGTTTGGTAGGCAACAAGCCATTCCAGACACAAATGTAATGTGTTTCTGATTAGCATGTATCAAACATTGGAAACACATTTTTTAATAACCTATGTATCTACAATGAACCAGTTGTTGGTTTCGCAGGTTATGTCAGTCAATCAAGCTACATACAAGCCTTACATATACATGTATGTATGACTCTGTGCAGTTGCTATCTAACACAGTATCTCCTCGGTTACGCCAGGTTGTATATCTGTTTCAGCTGTTAGCTTGTCTTACTTCCAAATGCACAGACACCCAACCTGTGTACCTGTTCAACCTAAAGCTGAATGAATTTCAAAATTGCTAACATTTACATATAAACACCTTTAATTAGTGCAGTAGAATATGATGCAGAATGATGAATATAGTAAAGTAGAAATGCTTATTTATCAAAACAAATGAAATTGTATGTGGTCGGGCAGATTGCTCTCAAGATAAGTTCGGTTACAGATGACCTATTTAAAATTGTAATCAACAGTTTATTACACTAGATACATACAATGTTATGTAATCACATTCTTTTCTATTATATTAAATATGAAATATACACGTAAACCAAGACTTTCCTGAAATTTCTGCAAACCTTTGAAAGAATGGCCTACATTTCAAAATGTAGGCTGTAAGATTTTAGGAAAATCTATCTGTCACTTCACAGTCAAACATGCCACTCCAACACATAATATGATGTTTATATGATGGCTGTGTTTTACTGATTGCAGGTAGCTACTAATTTTAATCCACTTTACCTTAATACAATTACACATTTTACTCCGAAACCTAGATATGCATTACTCCAATTCTAATTATAGAAATGATGTCTGGAGAATATTATTTGCATCATTGCAGTTCAGGCTCAGGAACTTGGCTTTTGGTTAGAAGTGATGAGTCAGTAATGCATTGTTGTTGTTGAAGCAAGGCTGTTTTACATTAATGCATTTACGTTTCACTTTCACACATGTGCATTACGAATGTAAATCTGTACATTAGCGCTCATCTGGCTGCATCCAGATGTGTTTCTGATGAACAAACAGGAATAGCTGATTGAGGGCTAACAGGGTTTTAATGCATAATTTAAAAACTTTCCATTCATCTACAGAATCCGATCATTAAAGTAATTTAATCTTCTGTAAAGTGCACATTAATGGGTGTGTCTGTAGGTTCAAGATGTCTGCTGGTTGTGTGCAGGCAGGCGAACCGAGATGCAGTCGTGATACTTACAGTATGGCCAATCTGCAAACATCTCAGTTGCCTTTTTGATTGTCATACATCTATTATCCGTAATCATGGCATGGCTCATGTGCTCATCATTCTACAAAGTTGTGTACGTCAAACACCTCTTGTTTTGTTGCTTTTGCCACTTTACTGATACATTAACACTTTTTTTGTTAATGTGCTAGAGCTGCAAAAAATTAAAAGTTAGCACTGTATGATGCTGTTTGAGGAAATGTGTCTGATGTGTCATGTTTAAGTTTGATCATTTGCTTCTTGAAGGTCTGTATTGGATTTATTATTTATTGAGGTTGATTCTGAATGTTTTGTAAAAAGAAGAGAATAAAGTTTATGTTTTTCCCTTGACTTGGACCGTTGTCATCTTTTTCAAGTTTTTACTTCTTGTGAATTGTGTTGCATATGCATATAGTGATGCAAGTTACAAAATCTTGTTATATTTAATTGGCTGGGAGTGCTAACACCCCTTGTCAGATCATGTAAGTTACAGACTAGACTATTTTTAAGATATTGAATGTGTTGAAAGTTTCAGCTTCACTTCACTTTATTTTTCAAAATAAAATGTAAACATTTTTTACGGAAACTAACCTTTGGAAGGAGAATTTCCCTCTCTTCCTGCCAGTAGAGGGCAAGTTGAGTCAACAACTGAGGAGTGTCGGGTCATCTCTGTAAATCAGACACAAACGCATGCATATGCATTCACACACACACACACACACACACACACACACACACACACACACACACACACACACACTTTGACAGGCTGTTTTCACATTCATCAGCCGAAGGGGGAAAGTTTCTGTGCTCACATTAAATCTCAGTTTACCATGCTTAATTATGATGATGATGATGATTTTTTGACATCACAACTAGTTTGGAAGCAAATTGAAGTCCAAAATTCAACTTACACACATCTCTGGTGCACATACACTGAGAATGGACTTCAGTGAATTAGTCAGATCTTTTGTACCATTACTACAATGTAAAAATACTCAATTTCAAGTAAAAGCTATTCCTTCAAGCTAAATCCCGCTAAGTAAAAGCACAGAAGACTGTAGTAGCAGGTCGAGGTGAAGCTAGTTTTTACTACTTTCTATAAAGGCAGGTAATTTAGTCCAGTGGTTCCCAATGTAGGGGTTGGGCTCCTCCAAAGGGTCCCAAGTTAAATCTGAGGGGTCATGAGATGATTAATGGGAAAGGAGAGAAGAAAAAAATAATTTGTATTATTTCTTTGGACTTTCCTCTAATTTTGGCTGTTTTTGTGAAATAGAGCCAAACATGAAAAAATGATAAAAACCTTTTTTTGCAAGGAGTTACAAGCCAAAAAGGTTGGGACCAACTGGTTTAATCTCTGATAACACAGTGTCTGTCATGTGCTTGTGTTTATGATTTAAGAAACTAAACTAAAGAAACTAGTAACTATAGTTGTCAGATGAAAGCAATGGAGTAAAAAGTACAATATTTCCCTCTGAAATGTAGTTGAGTAAAAGTATAAAGTAGCATAAATTGGAAATACTCAAGTAAAGTACAAGTACCTCAAAATTGTACTTAAGTACAGTACTTGAGTAAATGTACTTACTTTCCATCACTGGTCTAAAAACAGGATCTTTAAATAGTCTGTATCAAGAAAACATAAAGGATGTTATGGAGTAATAGATATGTAGAGTGGAGTCAATCAGTTTAAGGCAGAAGGAGGACTGGCTTGAGCTTGTATTGGCAGCTAATGCAAAGACTTCGGAATAGGTGAAATCTGGTGGAACTTCTGAGTTTTAGAGGCGCTCTGGGAGCTGCGTTTTTGACCAAATGATTGTTGCTGTCGTGGATAGGCCAGAGAAAGTGCATTGTAATATTCAGTTGTGGATGTTATAAAAGCATGTACAAGGGTTTTGGTGTCCGTTGTAGATAAAATGGGGCGTAAATGAAAAGGGGGAAAGTTGGTACCATTCATGATGTGTGGCTGAAAGATAGGAGAGAGATCAAAACCTCTTTCCAAAGTCTTGACTGAGTTCAAATGTACACTGATCCCATGCAATGGTATGTGATTCATTTTGATTCCCACTGCTTTTCTCTTTCACAGGGAGAGTCACATTCAGCCACAGAACAGCGTCTTGTTCAAGGACACTTCAGCAGGGTGGCATCACATGGGCAGTGTAGACCTGTGTCTGTTTAAAGGGAGCTGCCCCCCAATGCATTCATCTTCAATACTGGGTGTAACTGATTCCAAATAAGACCAAGATAACCCTGCATGAGGTCAGTTAGTTAATAGTTACGCACAACTTAATGCCCATAAAGTGGAGAAAATAGTATACAGTGAATCTCTGAAATGCAAGTCCCAGTCAGGCTTTATGTCAATTAAGATGGTAAGTGATTTTTGGCTTCATTTCCCTTAAATAATCAGCGATTGATTGCACACAAAGGCAGTGGTTTCCCACAGTGCCAAATGTTCACAGCCATTCTCACAATAAAAGTTAGTTAAAACTAATGGGAAAGGGTTTTCATGTGTTCTCGTAAGGCTTTTCGCAGCATTACTGTCAGGCTTCTAAAGGTTTTTGGTTGGTGCTCCTTCAGTGCACCATTTCGGCCACTGTGTTGACCGAAAGCTTGTCTGCTTATCTGGATCTGTTTTCATTTCCTAATGTCACAATCTACAACAACAGACAGGAATGTGGACAAAATATCAGGAACACTTTGCAATATGATGCAATCAATTGCAACATCCCGGCAGTTAATAATGTTTTTCTTGAGACTGTCAGTGAGGTGTTGATTCAATTCTATGGAAATTTTTGAGGTATGTTCTTTTGCCATTCAAGCACATGCTATTCCTGCCTGCTATTCTCTGCTCAGACTGTGAGAGACTATATGATACAATTAACTGTTAATAATCCTAATGGTGATAATAGCTTTGACCTAAAACACCATCACATGAGTACCACGTTTCTCTGCTTTCTGCATGAGCTCCTTGAGAGACACTATAGTTTACAATATAATAATTTGAGCCTACTGTTTAATATTAATGCAATTCTCAAATGTACCAAAGTCCTGATGCGAAATGGATGTAAGATGAAAAGGCTCTGTAGTGTTAGTTTCATCTAAAAGAGCCACTGCTGTTAATAGGATGTAGCTATGTTATGGTCTGACATTCAGCTGGAATGTGTGAATGTGTGCACAAGAGACCGAGCCACAAGGGACGCCTTTGTCCACAGGCATGTTGCAAATGTCGCTCTTCAGGGGCGACAAGAGGTCACCTTGTGTACAGCTCGACCATCAGTCCACACCAAATCTTTCATGGCTGTTAAATATGCCCAGTTTCAAGCAGCTCTTGATTGAGCTCCCAAAGTCCCTGATTGCATTTAGTAGCACATTCACCAAGTCTAAATAAGGAGAGATAATCCCCGTGCTAAACAATTGACAACCTTGAACAATGATGTGTAGTAAGCTCATTGTGATTTTGCAACATTCAGTAACTTCATCGTGACTCCTTTGTCATTTCCCTCAAGGAAGAAAAGGTTGCTCACATTTATCTGAACTGTCCTTTTAAGATTGCTCTAGACATTTCAGGTAAAGTATGAGGTACCTCAAATATAATAAATCAGTTGTTGTATGGCCTTCCACTGCAAACCCCACAGTTTCTAGTTCAAGCAGGTTAAGGAACACTACGATTTGCAAATGTTACAGTATGTAGCTATGAAGCTGAAAAATGTAGTACTTCTCCTTTTCAAATGCTAGGCTACGTAGAAATTTTCATTTTAGTTTGTTTGACATCATGATAAAAGAATTACAAATATAAATGAAGACGTATTTTCATTGTGGCGCTTGATGGAGACACGAAACATGCAGTGCATGTGTGAAGATGGAGACGATGTTATGAAGATAGAAGCATGGTGCTTCTAATGATGGGAAAAATGTTTTTTGGGCCAGTATGAATCACGTGATGCTGCAATACCAAGTTGTGTTCCTGGAGGCGTTGCTTAGTTACCAGTGTTTTCAGTTTAGCTAGCCACACAGTCCCAATTGTTTCACTGATGTTACACTCACTAACATATATATATATATATATATATATATATATATATATATATATATATATATAGATATAGATTATATAACGAAAATGGGAAATGGGAATAGATCAATTATTTAATGTGTTCCAAGTCCAAAAGAAAAAGAGGAAAATTAAGAGCTGGAAACTAAATGAAAACAAAGGAGGACGAGTAAAACAAATTAAGTATTCATTTATTTTATCAAATGCTTGCTGGTAAAGGAAAAGAATAAAAAACCTTTTTGCTTTTTTTTTACCATCTTATTGGAGGTTAAAGGAAAAGTGTAAAACTTGTAAATCTTTTTACACTGGAGTTTCAGTGCTCCATACCTATGTATCACCAGTCCGATAGTTGGCAATGAACGGTGCTTCCAAGTATAAATAATGGACAACACTCAAGATACCAGAAACTAATCATGCAGAAATATTTGAGACTTTAATATATTTTGTAATTAACAGCCTACTTGAGAAAACCTGCTTTGCTCTGGTGTGTTAGGTCCCATCCAGCTGGTATTTGTGGGGTAAAAGAGTCTCTCTAGTTGAGCTTTTGCAGCTTAGTGAATTCAGATGGCCTAGTGTTTGGTTGGAATGAAAACCATAATCTTGGCTGTCAGCTGCATATTGTTTAAAACAAATTAATTTAGTCACTGCTGACAGGCTACAGATAAACACTCGAAACCTCTGCCTCCTCATTTCAGTGTCAAAGCAGACATAAACCCTTGTAACTTTTTTTTTAAAATAACGATTTATATGTTGCTTCGTAGGTACAGGATTCTTTCATGGATTAATTCTCAGAACTGTATTGTCCTTGCTGGTGGTCTGAGATGCATTTCTATGTAACTTTATCGTCAAAGAGCAAAATGCTCTTTAAAAACTATGAAGCCTTATTCAATTCTTGCAACACTGACTTTTTGAAGACACAAGGTAATCATCTGGTGGTAGCAGTATAGCATTGAGCCTTGACTGATTGATTCATTATTCTTGTCCCCATGGCCTACAGTACATGTTGACTTCATTCAGATCGTCAGTGCTCAAAAAAGGCTTCTGATGCTAAAGATAAAGATATTTTAAAAGCTGTGGATATTCAAGGTGGACATTGTCTTTATATGACTCTCTCGCTGTGTAAGGTTTCTATTAAACTTGGACGAAAACCGCTGGACAAAAACCCACTAACAGCCACCAACATCTGGCTTTTGTCTTCAGTGTGAAAGGGTGCAATCGGGATTCACTCCCAGGTCAAATGAGTCTGTAGTAGTCACAGGTATTTTACACACAGCAACCACTGTAACATTGTTACTGGCCTCCATCCTGCTTTCTGCTGTTTACTAACCCTGTTTTCCAGCGCGTTCGTGACGTTAAACGCGACTCATCAGAAAAAAATCAGAAAAGGCAAACTCGCCTTCCGGCAATGTGAAAGGAGGCAATCGCCTATTTTTAGCAGGTTTACCCACGTTTAAAAAACCTGCACATACGAGCTAATTTTGGTGTAATAAGGGTGTACCTCAACTTTTGAACATTTGAGGTCAAACGGAAACAAGCTGAAGACACAACACTGACATGGCATCACCTTATAAAGTTGATATTGCGAATGTGTTAGCAAACAGTTGCCTATTTACACATTCAGCAGATATGGAGCAACATTAGCATTTATTTGGAATTCTAAGTCCAATATTCTTAGCTCTGTTTTGGTTTCCACTAACTCTTGAGGGAAATATCTGGCTCTTTAGCTGCTAAATGCTCCACTATGTCTACTGTGTAGAGCTGAGGAGAACCGGGTGATAATTCTCTGTGGGTTTGTCACTATAAACGACCCTTTCATATAGCTATCATGTGACACATTGTTGATTTAAAAATATTGATTATAGCTGCTTTATGGTTCCCTCAGTCATGGCCTTGGGTATGTTTCTATTGGATCACTCAATCATTATCTCTAATTGCTATCAATTTCACACAGCATTCAAAAGTAAGCTTCCTAAAGTAAGCATCTATGAATGTTTGTGTAAGACTTAAACACTAATGCTCTCATCATATGACTTCCTCCTGAGCATGTGGACATGACCACCAATTTCCACATTGACATGACATTTGAGGGCGTCTTTCGACCCATTTATAGTTAAAAACACACACTGAAATCAATGTCCCCACCTAGGTTTGCTTAAAGGCCTTTTACTGGTATTGCTAGCCGCAGTGTCATTACAACAACAATACAACAACAGGTCAGAAATAAGGCGAGATTAGCCTGTCATCAGACAGAGGACGATTCTGGGGATAACTAAAGAAAAGACATCTTGGTGTGTTACATCTGTCGTAGTGCATCATGAGAGTGAATGCAGGTAGTGGTCGATATTCAGAAGATTTCAGTGTCAAACTGTGGAATGACTCTTCTTGTTAGGAGAGAATTTCTTTCATCACATCACATTTTTTTCTCTGCCATTTACCTTCTGTCCCTTAAAAGAGACGCAGCTCTCCTGAGTAGTCTCACAGCAAATTGCAAGGCATGCTGGGTAGGAAATGAATCCACCCTTGGGTTTAGATTAGTTCTTACCCAAAAAAAATGGGTTTAAAGTTTCTTAAAACTGTGTATGGAATGCAATTAGGTAATTTACCTTATAAATAATTCATGGTCTTACATGGGGCTTTGGCACAGCAAAAGTCTTTTTACAGATTTTTTCGCGGTGTATTTACAAAGTGATGATGCTCAGGCTTCAATATGTACAGCTAATTACACTTAATCCAACCAGAACATCCGTGTTCCCATAAAAGGTTTATTTCTAACTGACTGAAAGTTGAATGACCTGTGCTACAACTTGTGAATTAGTTGTAGAAATGACAAACATTAATTAAATCATGTAGAATTATTTGACATTATTCAAAAATCAAATACAAATTAAAAAAAACAAACGTTTGTATGGTATATAAAAAGGACATTGATACATTATTCCTGATAAAGGTGTGCACCCTGTTCTGCTGCTTATCATTTATGAGAGAAACCTTCCAAGTGGTGCTCATCCTCAGTGCTCAGTTTTATCTCACACAACGACACAATTCAGTGTTCAAAGACACTCAGATAACCTTGACACCCATGTGGGAGTCATTCTGATTGGCAACACTTTCAGCCCACACAAATGATGTCCTAATTTCGAGGACTGACTGGGCATCTTGGTGTCTACGTCAAGCTTCTGTTACTTCCAGTCTATCTTTGGGGAAACTGTCTGACAACACCATTTGTTTTCTGTATGCAACAATAACTTCTCTACGCAATGAACAGAAATATCTGTGTGATCAAAATTTAGAATCAGAGTCCCTTTAACTGCCGAGTATCAACAGTGTCATTTGTCTACACAACATTCACTGAAAGACATTTGACAGAAACATATTAAGAGAAGCGTTTAAAAGAAAATTCTGTTATCTTTCTACTGAAAAGACTTTCTAATGCGTATTCTGTAATTCCAACAATTTAAAATTATTTATTCTTTCTTGTACTGTGAACATTTTAGTTTTAAAGGTGGGGCTGAAGATAGGCCTGGTGGCTTGCTGAAGATCTTCTCCAGCAGCCATCTGCTGTGACACGTGCAAAAAAGAAAACCAGTCGCATTCTTTGCATTTCCACATCCAATTAATG
Organism: Siniperca chuatsi; assembly: GCF_020085105.1. Classification (NCBI taxonomy): domain Eukaryota; kingdom Metazoa; phylum Chordata; class Actinopteri; order Centrarchiformes; family Sinipercidae; genus Siniperca; species Siniperca chuatsi. Next base: position 5,437,644 of record NC_058053.1, on the reverse strand, counting down.
TCCGAAAAAGTCTATATGAAAAGATACTGTATAGAGTGTAGAAATATAATCAGGTCATAAAAATATATATCAGTTCATGTCAATACTGACAATACTTGGTGGCATGATAAATTCATTGTTAGTTTAGGTCTCTTCAGGGCAATCATTGATAATATTAAAGAGACAACAGCACCAGCCATATCCTGTAAATTTGATTTTTTTCAGCCATGAAATTGTTTCCCACAAGCACGATGCCCACAGAGGTGCAGAAAATGATTCCCAATCTACACAGTCCATTAGCAGAGCGCTGAAAAGACCTGGACAAAATGTTTCCTGTTTTCTCACTATAGTGTACTTGGTCGTTCAACTAGTTAAGTTATCAGAACTAATGAGGTTGATGGCCAAAACTGCAAAATAGACCAACAATGAAAAAAATGTATCCTTTGTTTAATGTTTAACGTACAGTATTATTGTTCTGATAAAATCATTTAAAACTCTGCTGCTTTCGGTGAAAATGTTACCTAGGCTGACTCATTATGGATTATGTTATGTAGTAGGGATAACGTTTAGAAACAGTGTAAGGCCAAATGTGATCCGATGTAAGTTTTGACATCTGCAAATGCAAAGTGACTATAGAAGCACAAGTTTCTCACCAAACAGTTAATGTCCACACAGCTTTTACAGGTGTGATGACTCCTGTCTAGAAACCAACATTCACCTGCGTTATTAACAGTTTGATATAGCCTGAAAAATAACTGCCTGAAAAAAAGACCAATTAAATCAACAATTCACTAATTGCTGAGACCAATTGGGAAGGATGGATGATAAATGTTTGGGAGAAAACTAGTTGTAAGCAAAAGTGGTTAATTTGACCTGCAGGATTCGGGAAGGATGGATGAGGGTCGTGTGCGGTGGGACGATTAGGGTCGAGGGGAGGGATGAATGGGGTCACTGGACTCGTGATGGCTCCAGAACGGCTACAAACCCGGGGGTTGAGACTCAGGGTTGGGGCACGTCTCTATGAGCTTCTGCTTCAAAATCCCCCTGTGGTTCCTATAATACAAGAAGAAGAATTATGTAATATATTGTCAGGGTGGCCATGATAACCTATACAATAACATTACTCTTGTACTTGCTAAAATATGAAGAGGACAAAGGCTAACTTTAAGCTAGACCAGTTTATTTTCCCAATGTAAATACAAATTTGATAAACAAATTGTAGTTAACATAAGAGAGAGATTTCCCCATGCTTTGCTCTATTACAAGAAAAAGGTCCATATTATCACATGGAATTATTAGCTGAAATTCAATTATTGAAACAAAACCAATCATTTATTTACCTCCATCAGTGGATAATATGTTGGACATCAATATATTGTGCATCCCCACTTACTGTGATGGACATTTTGGGCACTGATCTTAGCCAGGAAAGGATAGGTTCACACCTTTTCAAGTCTGACTTAAAACAATAGTCAGGTGCCCATATGAACATTGTAACAGGTTTTGCTGGCTGCAATCATTCCTCCTGTTCATGCTGGCCATTAAGAAATCCCTTGCTAATGTGACTTCAGTGTAAAATCCACAGTCATCTGTGCAAAAAGCCTCATATTAACTTGATATAAACTTTTTACACATATATTTTTACACTTAACGAGGACTGCAGATTTTGTCCCCTATCACTTACATCGGAAGTGTAATAGAAAGGTTTTTTAATGGCCAGTAAAACCTGTTTCAGTTTTCATATGGGCACCTGACTATTGTTTCAAGACAGACTTGAAAGTTCTGAACTTATCCTTTAATTTGTTGAATAAAATGTTGTCATAATCAGCAGCTATTATAGGCAAAACTATGAAAAAAACAAACGTCATTTGATATAGTGAAGTGATCCAGCACAAGGATTACCCCGACATACACCTTGTATTGTACACACATGTATGTGCAATACAAGGTGTATGTGTGGTTGGGTAATCTATATACATGCACAGGTTCAACATCATTCATGACATATTAAAGAATAACGTGGTACAATGTTCCATGATAAATCTTGTTCTGCTAACTTCGTGACATGCATCAGTACAATCTGTCTTATATTACAAGTCACCTTGTCACACACAAACAGCGCTAGATGCATTACAGCAGCTAATCAGACAGTTACACCCCACCTCCCTCCATGTGGATGCTATTAGCCGCTAATGCGCTGCTTCCTTGGACACTGTTGCAGAAAGTATGTAATTGTGATGAATTGTTTCAAACTAAAGGCTCCACTCATCAGTATCTTGACCCCTTTCAAAAGAGATGGATTTACTCTGTCAAAGGAAATCCAAAGTGATACACTTGGATAAGTAAGTAGGCGACAGGAGGTTGAATTGACTGGAGGCAGCGGACATGGGTAATTTGTCTCTTCAAAAGCATTTGGAGATTCATTAAGGGGCAGGTGAACAGGAAGATGAGGGGAAAGGCCTCCTGGTGAGAACTGGACCTCTGGTTTTTGCCTGCTGAGTAAATTCTACTATGCCAGCATGCACACACACACACACACACACACACACACACACACACACACACACACACACACACACACACACACACACACACACACACACACTAAACCACACCTCAGTCCTTTATCTTCAGAGTCACAACCAACTGGTCATACATCAGAGGGCCATCTCCGCTGGCTGTTGTCAGAATGTGTTTTGTGTTTGCAGCTGTTATTAGTTGTCCCAGGGGCAATTACAGGCAGGGACTAGTCATATTTGTCATAAACTGTGCATAATATAAATAGATGGTGATCTTTAGAAACACTTGACCATGGTGTTTATCATGGGACAAATGTGGAATAATGCCATCTTATTCACAGTATCCCACTGACCAGAATCATACCCTCAAAAAAGAAAATCTGACATAGAGGAAATTCTACTGTGGCTACATTAATCACGATAAATTGATAAGGAGGTAAACCTAGTGCTGTTGTTCATCTAGATGAATACCCCCCACACACACACACAAGTTTCTCTGCCTGGTCCCTTTAATTGATTAAGGAAGGTTAGCACAAGTCGCTGACGTAGAAAACCTGCTCTCTCTCTGGCAGCAATTGTGTCGTATTTCTGCTGCTGCCGTAACAGCTGTGCTCCAAATTCCTGACCTTGACTTCCTTTTATCTGACTGCCACAGTACTCCCATTTTCTGTCTTAGTAAGTGTGTGTCTTGGCAGAATGAAACAACCAGTGAGCCCTATTATGACCCTTTATCTGGTCGGACAAAGGATAGAATGTGTGTCTGAATGTCTGTGTACTGCTTGTGTGAGAATCATCAGGCTCAGCAGATATATCTTAAGATACAATCCCTCCTCCAGCTGCTTGTGTCGTCTCGAGCCATACTTTTGTGTTCAACTTAAATATCTTTGGGCTTATTCATTCTAATTTAGCATATTTATGGCTACAGGAGCCTTCCTTTGTTGGGACTAAGTGAATGATGGATTGGTGATGATTAGTGGTTGGCTGTGGTATATAAAGGAGGAAACAGATTAAAGTAATGCTGTGTGCCAGTCAGACCCAGTAAACTCTGAATCTAAGTGATTTAGCCAGATTGGCACGCTGCATTGCTCTTTCTGTCTGGAGCCACCCTGCCTCCCAACATGATGACTCCCAGTTTACTGTAGCTTGCCACTAGTCTGTGGGTGTTGTTATTGGTCAAGGCAGCACCTCAAGTGGTTTTACAGCATTACCTAACTCTGCAAAATCTTTATTTATGGCTATACCTGATAGGTTTTAGTCGCTCTAACTCCATATAGTTGAGGTTATGATGCATCACTGGTTAACGTCTCAAAGTTGCTCTGGTGCCAGACTCCCTGAGTGCAGGGGCGGACTATGCATTTTCTGCCTATAAACTATCTGTGAAGCATCACATGAATCTTGGGAAACTTCATTATCCCAGCAATGAAATTCATTTTTATCACTGCATGACAATCAGGGCATACCTCTGCTGTACTGAGCAGATAGGTACATTTAAACATGCACATCCTCTTATCTAAACACTTGCATTCTGACTTTAACAACATGACTGCCACTGCAAAATGCAAAGAATGGAAAGAAGACAGCATCTTCCTTGAACCACACTATCTACATCTCACTCACTTCATACTGCCATAGGCTAACTCCTCTTTGTCAGTAATTTAAATGTCCTGTGCCTTGTCTGAAAATGTACAAATATTTAGAAAAACACACAAGAAATCTAATCAAGAGGGAAGATGTTATCATTATATCATAACCGGGATCTATGTCTTTCAATTATCTGTCTTTGCTTTGCAGATTTGTTGACATTTGGACATAATTTGCACAGAACTGATTCTCTAGTGGACTTCCACGATAACAGCTGTGACACATTGATATTAGATTGGTGTGTGAAGGCCTACCATCAGAATTTTATGGTGCCACTGAAAAGCATTTTTTCTTCACCTGCCTGTTTCTAATAGAATTTCCCAGATGAAGACAGTAAATCATGGAGATGTTGAAACCTGACCCAAACTCTTGCCTGCCTATTTATCATGGAACAATAAGTGAGCAACTGGTAGTAAAAGTCGATGCACACTGTAGTGTGGTGACCTTAGATTTATGATATTCACTTTTTAACATCCAAAATTGGGCACATACAGTAATTCTCTGAGGGCCTATCATCATTTAAAGATTTTTTAAAAAGATTTTCTTATCTAATCTAATCTAATTTATTCTTTCTAGAAAGATTTTCCTTTTCTCAAAAGAAGCCATCTATGGCCAATGCTGAAAACTACTGAGGGCCAGTATGTCACAACTATCACAAAGGCAGACAGAACGTTGTGATTATAAACTCACAATTTGTTATTTTTCACCATAATGATGCATGATGATGAGTGCAGCAAGTTGAAAACACATCATTGAATATTATCCCCTTATAAAGTCGATACAGTAAATGTTTTCGCAAACAGTTGCCTATTTGGAGCCCCATTTCTGGCCGGCTTACCAGTGTAACTCCATATTCAGTCTTCTTTAAGCTCTGTTTTGGTCTCCACCAACGCCTGAGGGAATCATCTGGCTCTTTAGCTGCTGAACGCTCCACTATGTTCACCAACTCGTCGCTAACTTAGAGTTGGGTGATACTTCTCTTTGGGTTTGTCCCAACAACTGAACCCTTTCACATTACACATTTGATCCATCGCTAATATAAAAATATGGATTAGTGCTGCTTTAAGATGCTGTTCCTATGACCAGCTAACTCCACACAATTTGCCACTCAGTAAATGGTATGTATTGTTAATTCCCATGACTTTCTTGTAGCTTAAGTCTCCCGGTGACAATTACAATTACACAGCTTATTACAAATATAATGTCATGTATACTAGATTCTTGTAGTGAACAATAGCTATTGACAAAAGTGTGGTTTCTGAGCAGTACATGACCAACAGCCCCATGGTTACCCCCAAATACTACCCTACATCATGCTCAGGGAGTTCAGTAGTTAAGCGCCACATATAGCACAATTCATCATGCCAGCTGGCATGCTCCGGGTATGGGACTGTGGCAGGCCCATGAAAAACTTGCACTCCTCCGTAGCTCAAATGACACCTGGAACACTGGGACCAGCTGACCTACATTTGAATCACATGGGGCAGTGCAAATGGAATTGAAGTGGTTGGTTAAACTCACTTTTCTGAGCCCTATTTGCAGATATTTTTTTGCTCTTGTCAAGGTTATCTGGAAAACATTACATTACATTACAACAATTACATTACACTGTGTTTCTTATAATCTGCACTAAATTGTTACAACTAAGATTTAGGCTCAGTGCACTTTGTCAGACTAAGACAATTTAAATCTGCAATGTAAGTTGCCACAACACTGTTTGAAATAGCTTTTCATTTTGGACTTCCACTAATGACATGGAGCAAAAAACCACAATGCTAAACGCTCACTTGCATGTGCAGCCATGCACAGTCAATCTGTTAAGGTCACATGGGATGTGACCTTATTTACCATACTGATGCAAATTACACTCATTGTGGCGTTGACGCTCCTCCAGCAAGAGGTGTGAGGAAAACAGCTTGTTTCTATGATAAGTATAGGCACACGTTAAAATTGTTGCATAATAAGTTTAAGACATTCTCTTTAATGAAACACCACTAACAGCTTAGTTAAAGAGAGTATTCACAATTGCTGTTATTTGATGCAGACATGCATGGTGCTTGACTCAGTCATAGAAGGTCTTGTAGCATTAAGTAAAAAGACAAACCAAAAACATAGTAGCCCACTTTGCATGCAGTTAGTGAGTGTGGAATAAGCCTCCACAGTTGGAATAGGGCAATTACCACCCGGATACAGTGCAGACCTCAAAGCTGACATCTTGATTCACTTCTGTGCAGTCTAAACCCCTAACATCCAGGCTCTTTGATAGTCTGTCTGATTCAGCACTTGGAGTGATTAAAGTAATCAATACATCACAGTTCAAAGTGACATGCAAGGTCTTGAGGTGGGGTGTTTTACATGAGATTCCAAGAATCTCTCTTTCACTCTTTACTTATTACTTTGTCACTGCATTTTATAGGTCTTGAAAAAAAAAACAATGTTAAAAATAATGGGAAGAACATTTTATTAAACATTTTAAGAGGCTAATTTAGAAATCAAACATAATCTTGGTCCAGGTGTCAGGCTGTTTTTACATGGTTTAAGGCAAAGAAGTCATTTTAAAAGTCATTAGGACTTGACAAGATAAATGTTTCTCGCTTATTTTGCATCCAGGAACAATTTAGTGTTGTTATTTGTTTGTTAATTGTCTTAGAGGAGAATGGTTCAGAGGAGAGGGGAGGTGCGGGCAGGGCAGCCAGGGAGGGGGACAGACAGACAGACAGACAGACAGACGGGGAAGTGGACGAGGAGAGCTGGCAGCGGAGCGGCAGAGCAGTCCAATGCACGCGCTGTCGGGACTCCTTCTGGCGCCAAGCGCGCGCGGTTGGGAGACAGAGGCGCGTGATGAGTCGAACCGGTGCGGCTCCTCGAGACCTTTCCGGAACATCACCTCTACCACCACCACCACCATCACCATCACCATCAACAAGTGTGACTGTCATGTTGTGTTTCATGAGAAGACATTAAAAGAGCCACATTTGGAGATATGAATCATTTCACTCGGGTATTGAATAAGTTCCCCGCGTGCCGTTTAGGAACTTTCCTGTTATTTTCTTTATTCCCTCGCGGAAATGTGGACGCCTTGAAGTAGCTGACTGTACTTAAGAAAAAAAAAAAACAATGTTGTTTTATTATTTACTTCCAGAGAGGTTCAGCCTTCTTCCAACGATGATACAGATGTGATAGGAGCAAACTACTGCTGCACTATCTACGACGCTGGATAAAAAAGTAGCTATTAATACATTCCAGGATAAAACTCTTTCCCAGTAAGTACCTCTACAATGTAATTAAGTTATTAGCCCATGTGGAATTGTTTTTGCCGAGTAAATATTTTAAAAACAGAACCACATGTTAATGTGATTAAAATCCGCAATATTACAAAACGCTATGATGCTGTTCACTCTGCACTCTTCTTGCCTCTACAGGTCCACCTAATATTCTTATTTAGATACATAAATGTTTACTTTCCTAAATGTTCTGTCAAGCTGTGATACGTTTAGTTGTTTTTTTTTTAACGAAATTTACTTGCAAAACTGAAGAAAACATCTGTTTATATAGCCTATTTAAGAGCCAGTTTGTCACCTAATTTCATTTTAAGAGATTACTACAAAATATATATTGGAAACGACAGCTCAGACAAGCTACAGCACAATATGCATGTGTAAACATTAAATGTACTATTTTATTTAATGATGTAGTGGTGTCATAACAGAAGCGCCCTTGTATGTGTAGATGCCACATCTTGTCCACACCTCCTGCTGAGCTCAGACTGATGAGAACGTGAGGGGCTTATTTAAGACTCGTGCTTGCGTGTGTGTGTGTGTGTGTGTTCAGCTATGAAGCCCTTGCCAAAGACAAAGGCAAAAAAAAAAAAAAAAGAAAGAAATGAAATATTAGAAGAAGCCACGGGCTCCATGGGGCAGATGACCTCGAAACACAGCGAGGGGTTCATTGTGTGATCAGTTTAGCCCACCAGAGGGTGCGCAGTCCTGAAGTGATGATCCTCCTGTAGGACAGATGGAGTGGCTTTAGAGCCCGCAGCTATTCTTATCATGTGCCTGTGAATGAGAGACAGCAGTCGCTGAAGTGAGGGAGTGGTGCAAAAAAAAAGCCTCTCCTCATTGTTGGAGTCAAAGGGAGATGAGCTGGGGTTTTTTTTTTTCTTAATTGTCCAGCAATGAAATAATGTTATTAATGTTGATATGCACTACAGTGCATAATTCACATGAAATTATTTCATGTGACATTTATAGTAGACGATGCAGAACAAAATCACTTTTTCCTAATTGAATGAGAAAATGGGCGATGACCCATGAGTGTACCTTCATGAGATTTGCTAAAGTGAAATGGATTTTCTCAACAATCACATTATACATTTGTAAGCATTGTGGGAATACCATTTAGTCAGCTCAGTTTGGGAAGTTAAAGGCAATTGCCTGTGCAGTTAGAAAATGACTTATCTTAGCAAAAGGCACCGTCTGGATGAGCTGGATTCTTCATATGTACACTGACAGCAACTATTGCCATCTCCTGCACTAAAGAACTAAAAAAATGTTTTTCTGTTCAAGAATAACACTATTCTCTTTGTTTCTTTCAGTGTACAATATGACATGTTGATTCCAGTGTCGCTTGCCCTGCTCCTAACTCTCTGAAGCTTTCAGCGTCCTCACAAATTAAACCTGAGATTACACTTCCCTGCTGCAATCTGCTCAGTGAGCTGCTCAGTTTTTGGACGAGCACTTTGGAAATTTAATTCAAAAGATTATATGAAACTCTATCAAATCAATTTTGAAGGATCATCTCAAGATAAGCTCTTATGTTTGTGTGAATGAACTGATAATTTTGACAGCTAATGAAGCTGCAATCATCACCATTTAATGCTGGGAAATAGGTGAAACTATGATTGCTTTTGCCTGACAGGACTTGTGGGAGGTCGCTGCTGAATATGCCCAGGAAATCCCCTATCTTTGATGGCTTTGCCCTCTTATGGGGCTTGCTCTTTGGATTATTCATTGCAGGTGCACCAGTGATGGCTTGTCCCACAAGCTGTCACTGTATAGAGAAGAGTGGCATGACCGTGGTCCAATGTATGTCTCGCAACTTGGAGAAGATCCCATCAGATCTTCCAAGAGATACTGTTGTCCTGCTTTTGGCATCCAACCACATCAAGCACATCCCCAACCACGCCTTCAAAGAACTGCACTACCTTCAAGAGCTGGACCTGTCTAACAATGACATTGAAACTGTGGACGTTGGAGCTTTTCAAGGTGTTTCTGACAGCCTCCTTGTCCTGGATCTAGCAAACAATCGCATCCAAAGTGTCCCCAAAGAGGCTTTTGCCCGTCTCCGAGCAAAAATCAGTCTGTCAAACAACCCGTGGCACTGTGAGTGTACGCTGCAGGAGGTCCTGAGGGAGCTGCGGCTGGACCCCGAGACAGTGAACGAGGTGATCTGCCACACAGCGGTGCAGGAGGAATACGCAGGCAAACCGGTAATCCAGGTGCTGGACTCAGGGATCAACTTCTGCAACTTTCACCACAAGACCACCGATGTAGCCATGTTTGTCACCATGTTCGGATGGTTCACCATGGTGATTGCATACGTCATCTACTATGTGAGACACAATCAGGAGGATGCTAGGAGGCATCTGGAGTACCTCAAGTCACTTCCCAGCAGCTCTCAGATCAGCAAGGACTTTGACACCATCAGCACTGTTCTCTAGCAGGGCCATATGCAGCTCTGGAGCTGTGGTGTGTGTGCCTCTGTATCTGTAAATATGTGAGTAAATGTGTGGTCATGTACAAAATGACTAAAAAGCTGTTGCAACACATAATCACCAGTGTTTGTGAGCACATTCTTTGGGGTCTTTCAGCGACTAAAATGCATCATTTTGATTTTTTGATTTGTTCAGCCTCATAAATGATATCTTTTGTATTATTCCAAAACATTTATTTTGATTTTATTAAATACGAGTAAGTCTGACTCTGCAGTGACAGCACAAAATACTCATATTTCCATGAGAGATGATAGATCTAGACTGGAGAGATAAATGTTCCCACTCTGGTGTTGATCCATAGTGTGATTGAATTTGGACTGAGATAAATGAGGAGGAGGACTGCATCTCTCTGTTACTTTGTATCTATGTATTGATTTATGTTCTTTATGTCACACTGTCAAGGTAAAGGGCATTGTACGAGACTTTGGCTTATATATGAAATAGGGCAAGGTGTTAACATTCAGTTTGCATAACACGTGCATAACAGCCCTGCTTCCAAAAAAACCTTACACATAAAACTCCTTACCCGCGAAGTAACGTTACTCTGTGCAACCACTGCACCGTGTCATGTTAAAGACTAAATGTATTCAAACAAGGAAAACTGCCATACACTTGCAGCTCTGATGTGTTTTTGGTATATCCCAAAAACGATCTAAACAAGCATTTCAGCATGTCATGCCAAGGTTATGAAGAGAAGGAATGTTAACATGTCTCCTTTATTACCAGGCAATACCAGGCACACACCTTCCAAATCATCATTCAGTCCGATTGGCTGAGTCAACTCCTGCCAGGAGACGTGTTCGAAACACAGATAAGAAAGTTACACAAGCCATGCGAATGTATCTGAATGACCCCTGTGCATGTTCGCCTGCGTGCAGCAAGCATAATTCCAGCCTCAATGTGTGGGCAGCAAAAACAAAATTAATGATCTTAAAAGAGGCTGAAAAGCTCATAGTTGAGTGACAACTCTCTTTGATCCCTTTTACATTACAAAGTCTTTTGATTCAATATTAAAGCCCTATGTGATAACCTGATACAATGGCGGTACCCTGAAGAAGGTTAGAAATCACAACTGCGGTCTCTTGTGAATTTCCTGGTGGTTTGAGAAACGCATGCAAAAACATATATGGTAATTATATTGTTGTTGTTTTTAAAAATTATTTTTGTTCATTATAAACAAAACCACTTCCTTTGTAGGACTACACTTTTGCACTGGGGTATTACCCAGTACACCACAGACAGAAGTTCAGTTCAGCTAAATGTTTTATTACATCTAGGAGGAGTCAATTACAGCACAGTAATAAAAAAAACAAGTCATCATGAAGAACTTTAATATAAAAAGCATTGATTAATGCAGCTTTGTATACTGATAATTTAGTTAGCAATTTTTGGGGTCCAAAAATGTATTTCTGTTGAATGTCAACATTCAGAATTGTCAAATACTACGTCATTTCTGTTATTTGGGAACCACAGACGCAAACCACAAATAGCTGAATTAACATACCACAGCCATTACGACTATTGATTTGATTGTAGTATAACTCTGTTTGTTTGGACACAAACTCAATAGTTTTTAAATTACGTGTGGGTTACTTTGTTGATCAAGAGTTGATTGTGTCCAAGTGCCTACTCTCTGGGACTTCTACACCATAGCACTGTGCACAAAGTTGGACAAATGAGTGTCAAGTCCTCTCCCTGTCCACCCTCGCCATTGCAGAACTCAGAGTCAGTTACAATGTATGCCTGGCCAGTTTCTGTGTAGGGCTGGGGACCTGAGTCATAAAGGTGTTAAAGCTCAATTCCCCAGATGGGTGGATTTTTCCAAAAAAAGGACAAGAACAAGTGCCAGAAGACAATGACAGAAAAGTTAATGTATGCTTTTCTGTAATTGACAACTTACTGTACTAGTCCTCATGTGGTGATTCCCACTCATCTAGTAGTTCAAGCAGGTTAGAATAAACACAGTTACTAATACCTGATCTACTCTAGGTAGAGACTTGTTTTTAATTTTGCATACTGTATTTACATGTGACAAAATAGTCTTTTTTATACTACTGTAGGTGTATTTGTTACAGAAGTGTCTGTCTGTTTTGACCTGTCTTCTAACAGTGTTTGTGCTGGCCAATGTGTATACAAATTTTACAATTTAAAGTAATGCACATGCCATCTGTGTTGTTATTTTGTAAAATATGTCTTTAGCTAAACCCATATCAAAGTGTTTGGATGTCTTTGAGAACTCAATCGGTCAGTGTCTTTTCTTCATCTAAGAATTGGTCTATGAGCTGTGTGATGGAAATAAAAGGGCTCCAATCGTTTTGTTTTCTCACCTTGTCTATCTGTTGCAGTAATTACTGTATGTTTGTTTTGTTTTCTGGATTTCAATAGACACCTTACCAGCATTTGAAAATAAAAATTATTTTCCAAGACAGTTCAGTCTCCTCACATTTTTGTATTTTGGCCAAATATTTTCTGAATAAAGACAGCTTTCATTACAACAGTGTATTAGTTGGACCCTCTTTCTTTCAGATTTTTTCCTTAGCCTTGCCATCTCAGTTAATTAATTTACACTCAATGGGTTCAACAAACAATTTAACTGCAGAAAAAAAAGGAGCAGATGTATGACATTTTTTGATCGCAAATATATTTCCTGTTGATGTAAAATTTCACTGACAAGAACTATTTCTATCTGGACAAAGAAAAAAAAAACACCAATGGAAAAGTAAAACATGTGCACAAAACACAAAAACATGGAATTTCATTTGTTGTGGTCAGGGGGCGACTTGAGGGGGGGCACCACCACCCTTGTTAGCAAAATAACCAAAATTCTTCCCCCTTGTTAACCTGCTCAAAAGATGCTCTGTGCTTTGTCTGGTAGTGGCGCTTCACATTGCTGCTTTTAACTGCCACGCTCTTGGAACATATGAGACATACTGGTTTTGAACTATCGGTGGGAAGATTGAACATGTAAGAGTCTGTCCATTCTTGATTAAAAGCGCTCTTTCCGCTGTCTACGTTTCTCTTTTTAGAGCACGCCATGTGAAATGATTTCTCCAACTCACCTCTACTCTCCCTGTGTGAGTACCTCACTCACTGACTCGACTTGTGGGCCGCTAAACCGGCAGTGCTGTAAAGACTAGAAAAGCTGCCCCTGTTAAAATAGAAATGCTCTGTCAAAATGTAATAACTCTCAACAATTCATCTATATTCTCTACAGCAGATGGGGGGAAAGAGAAAGTGCAGAAATTAACAGAGCTTGGATTCAAGTGCCCTTGAATGCTCATAAACTTTTTTTTTGCTGTCATCTTTTCAAATAAAACAAATCTTTGTGCCACAAACTAAGTGTTTATTTGACAGTGGGGGAGGGTAGGGGGGGCCCTCTAATTGGGCCATCCCCCCTGATAAAAATTAACAAATCAGCTACTGGTTGTGGTGATTTCTCAGCAGTCAAAGATGTTGGCTCATTTCTTTGTTGTGAGGAGGTTTCATGATGGAACAGAGCGAGCTGGCATTATTATGACAACTAATTTACTTCTAACTAATGATTTTTCATCTTCCAAGCAATTGCACATCATAGTGCAGGATGTACAGAGAAGCCAGTTCTCTAATGAGTAGGAACGCTTTTGGCTTATCCAGCTAGTAGTTTGAGTGCACAATGCGGAGATCGATAAAAGACTCATTACTGAGAGAAACTTGAGCCTGCTGCATCGGTTTTAAAGGCCAGTGTCACTAAAGTTGTGTGACATACTGTAGTAATTATTTGAACTGGTGTTTCCTAAACCTTCTGCACAGCATTGTTTTTTGCTGTGGCTTGTTTTTTTTTGATGGACCTTGTGGTAGCACCTAATGTCTTCTTTTGTCAGCTATTCAGAGTTTCTGCTAATGAAGCTGAGAAGGTTAGCTCCAGGGAATTACCCCCAAACCTGCAAATTAAAGCAAACACTGCGAAAAGGAAATGGCATTACAACAACCTAGAAGAATCTCATTTAGTCTGGCAAGATAGTCATAAAACATATAGGAAGGCCCTCCGTAATGCCAGAGCAGCTTATTACTCATCATTAATAGAAGAAAATAAAAACAACCCCAGGTTTCTTTTCAGCACTGTAGTCAGGCTGACAGAGAGTCATAGCTCTATTGAGCCAAGTATTCCTATAGCCCTCAGTAGTAACAACTTCATGAGCTTCTTTAATGATACAATTTTAACTATTAGAGCAAAAATTCATCACATCCTGCCCTCAACCGGTACTGATTTATCTTCAAACACAGGAACCTTAGAAACAGCTGTAAATCTGATATATATATTTTATTGCTTTGCTCCTGTCGACCTTTTTCAACTAACTTCAACGATTAATTCATCTAAGCCGTCAACCTGTCTCTTAGATCCCATTCCAACTAGGCTGCTTAAAGATGTTTTACCCTTAGGTAGCATTTCTTTACTGGATATGATCAATCTGTCTTTATTAACAGGCTATTTACCACAGTCCTTTAAAGTAGCTGTAATTAAACCACTTCTTAAAAAGCCCTCTCTTGATCCAGGGGTTTTAGCCAACTATAGACCCACATCTAACCTTCCCTTTCTCGCTAAGATCCTTGAGAAAGCAGTCGCCAATCAGTTGTGTGACTTTCTAAATAACAATAGTTTATTTGAGGATTTTCAGTCAGGATTTAGAGACAGTACTGGTGAAAATCACAAATGACCTTTTAATTGCATCAGACAATGGACTTGTCTCTGTACTTGTCTTGTTAGATCTTAGTGCTGCGTTCGACACCACTGACCATCACATCCTGTTACAGAGACTGGAACATTTAATTGGCATTAAAGGAGCCGCACTAAGCTGGTTTAAATCCTATCTATCAGATCGACCTCAGTTTGTACATGTTAACGGTGAGTCCTCCATGCATGCAAGTTATTCACAAGTTCCACAAGGTTCAGTGCTTGGACCGATTCTATTCACCTTATATATGCTTCCTTTAGGCAATATTATTATCTATCAAAGTTTAGCTAAACTTCAAGCAGGCCTTAAGCACATAACAACCTGGAGACTTTACTATGTCCTGCTGATATGGAATACTACTTGTGATGGCGGGTGCTCATGGCATGTTGGAAACAACAGTTGCTTTCTGTTGTATTTTTGACAAAGAAGAGTGTCAATGAGTGTTTACTGCCTATAGAATTTCGGGGATCTGTATTATTAAACTGCACTGGCATGTCATCAAATTAACTAGGATTGAAATCTTAAGGATTACATCTTTAAAGGTCCATTACGTAGGATTTAGTGGCATCTAACGGTGAAAGTGCAGTTTGCAACAATTTGAATACCGCTCACCTCACAGTCCTGTTCCAACTGTGTAGGAGAAACTACGGTGGCTGCAAAACTTGCGAAATATGCGAACGGCCCAATCTAGAGCCAGTGTTTGGTTTGTCCATTCTGGGCTACTGTAGAAACATGTGTAACATGGCGGCCTCCGTGGAGGGGGACCTGCTCCCTCTGTAGATAAAAACGGCTCATTCTAAGGTAATGAAAACATAACGGTTCTTATTTTGAAAGCTAATGAAAACCCTTATAAATATTATATTCCATTTCTGCCAATAGCTTTTCCAATGTTACATACTGGACCTTTAAGGTTGGGCAACTAACACACTTGATTAAGGTTTAGGTGAGGGGAGGGTCGGAAAGGGTCATGGTTACAAAAAGGCAAACATTAATTGCAGGTCTAACAGTCTAACACGGCAAACTCTTAATTGTGGATGCCCCACAAATCCTCCTGTTGATCTTACACTCCCTACATGCTCTCAACCAGAAGGGGCCAGTTGTTTTTAAACAGATTACCAGGCCTCAGAATGGAAGGTGTTAACCCTCGTCCCAAACCACCCAAGTGCTGGGAATAGGAAATGTTTGGCTGGTTGTCATAAGTGCCATTCAGGTTTTTCTATGTTGTTTCTTGTCTCAATCCTTTCCCTTATTTTCTTGGCATGCTACACTAGCGTACTATGCTTTTTTGTTGCCTCCATCAAGAACATAACCTCTTCTGGTGATTAACATGTAGAACGGTGCACTTGGTTGGAATGTGACTCACTCGTTCGCCTTCCTGTGTTTGTTGATCCTGGCTGTTTGCCCTTTAAACCATCTGTTCCTTTAAAATTCATTAACATACTGATTAAAGACCCGGACTCTTCTTATGAGGGAGACAAAAGTGATTCCTTCTTGTTCGGAAGCCCCTAAGTTTCGCTGCCAAAACAACCTCCACCTTTCGGGATCTTATGGTACAGGTCTTCAAAGGGACTGAGCTCAATTTACATTTTACAATGTAGTCTTTACTGATCATTTCTAATTATACAACAGGACTTATTTTGTGTTTCCTTCATTTCTAGAGTTGAACCAATGCATCAGGCAATTTTAGTCTTTTACTAAAATTGGATATAATGCAGGTTGTTTGATTACATATATGGAAACTTTGATATGCAAGGTTTAAAGTTGTGGTAAATTTAAAATCAAAGGCGTTGAAAAAAGAAAACCCTCACAAGAACTCCAAGACAACTTAAAAGTAGTTCCTACAAATGTCACTGACTCACCAGTGGGTCAGTACAATCTCATGCTGTGCGGCCAAACTTGTATCAAACCCACAGAATTATTATTATTTTTAATTCTAGTGGAAATCCCAAAGTTTCCAGAGATATCAAAAAAGGCTGAACCTTAAAGCTGGAGTGCGGGACTTTTACATATAACAGAACGTCCGTTAGATTCAAGCCCTTGCCAAACGGGTTCACACAATGCTGATTAAGCCTATCACCACAGAATACCTGAGTTTTTAAATCTGGTGTCTGTGGTGGCATTCCCATGTTGGCGCACCAGTAGTGATGCGTTTTACATCAACCAACAATGATGGGTTTGCCAGAGCTGAAGGGGGGATAAAACATAGCGACGGAGTAGGCTACAGCAACTAGGAGTGTGGCAGTGCCTGTGGCAGAAAAACCTAAGAAGCGTCCAAGAAAAGTGTCTGATGCTCCAGATAAAAAAGAAACTCGGAGTTCAGAGGAAGTGTTACTGTCAAAAAAATAATTGACAACTGACGGCGAGGACAAACACAGATAACAATTGGTGTAGCTTTAGCTTTTCCTTGTTGGAGAGCGCTGAGAGAAGGGACTGAGGGCAGACACAGATGTCGTGTTCCTGCTCTTGGACAGGTTGGTGTCTGTAAAATATTTGGAGTAGGCTCTGTAGCTATTTATTTATCTAAATAACGGATTGTTGTCTTGGAACTGTGGAAATTTCTTTGTATTTTCATAAGCACGTAACTATTTCTGAACACAAAAGGTCCTGCAGGTTTAAGGAAATTTGAATCACCTGATGCAGAAGCATCATATTTCATTTGATGCAGTGGTGGATCCATAAAAACGTTACCAAACAAATTACTATCAATGACAACTCACACTCTTTATAGTGAAGCCTCTTATCCAGAGTAAGATATACTGGGAAGATATACTGCTGTTGAATATTTCAGAAGTTATTTTCAGTGCTATGGGCACAATAAACATTATATTCATCTCCATTAAATTGGAGTGGAGGCAAAAATCTCAGAGACAGGTTGGAGACGGACCTGGGCAAGTAAATTCAAAACTATCTACATGACTAGACACCATTAGGGGTACAGTAAAAAAGAAAATACCTTTTTTGTAATTTGGGTGACATGACCTTTTGAGGACTTTGGGTATTACTGTATTACCAATTGAGCAAATGCAAGCAACTGGCCCAAGACCCAAGACCCTGAGGGGCCCAAAAGGCACCATGTTCACTATGTGATAATTTGATTAATTGCAAATGTATTTGCTTATATGCAAGCCAAAAGCACAATATAACCTGAAAAGACAAGGGCCTTAACATAGCTTCCACATTTTTACCTTTTGTTGAGGCCCTGTCTTGTGTCCTGTGTCAAAATTGAGTTTGACCTTGACCTTTAATATATCAATCGATATTGTGCTTACATGGTGCATATTCTCAAATAAATTTGCATGTAATCAACTGATCTCAAACCATCAAAGGAGTGAAGGAATGCAGGTAGCCAGCTGAAGGGGATCTGTGGTGTTCTGTGTCCAAAACATAGTGTACGAAGAATATGACTCATGCAGAGCTTCCGTAGTGACTGCAAAAGCAATGTAATCTGTCATGAGTCAGAATCTGTTGTGCATCATTGTGGGTGAAGTTATTCTCTAGGCACTCACTTCAGTCAACCTTGGTTAATTCAGCTGCCATCAGTAAGCCGCCCCTGGACACAAATCTAAGTCACCTGAAGTCAGTATTCAGCTGTGAGTTATAGCATTCGTGGTCTGAATCTTGTTTTAGATGCTTTTCTATCCAGCCAGAAATATCTTTCTGTTTATAATTGCATCTTAATAACCCAAATGTAATTTCATCAACTCGGATGTGTTGCTTTGTGCAGTGAGAAACTGCTCTGGTATATTTTAGAAGGATAAATGTTCTGTGCTAGATATGCACTTTGTACTTGGAGAAGACACAGAAAGGACACTCAACATAACAGACTTAAGATTGATAACCCCACCTTATAACAACCACAGGAAAATACTATTTGCAAAAAACACCTGAAAAGGCAGATGCTTTGCAGGGTGTTCATGCTGTAAAATCATACTAGACTATTCAAAGGGATTGTTTTTTTTGGCCACTTGGGGACCAAAATGGTAGGGTACAGTGGATTTATCAGCGTGAACTGCAGAGTTGGGTGATAATTGGGTGACAATTCTCTGTGGGGTTGTCATTATGACTGACCCCTCTCACATTATAAGTAGACATTTGATCCATTGTTAATTTAAAATATTGATGGTGCAGCTTTAATGAAATGGTCAGTAGTTTTAATGCAGATCCAAGACTAATTAAGCAATGATTTGTGATACTGTAGCTATTGGCTTTCTGTCCGGTTTGCAAAAAAAAAAAAAAACTTTCCATGTTGAATATCTTTATCTAGGGCAAACCTTTACACAGGCCTTACACGACAACACCATTTATGACATATGACAGTTTGGGTCATCCTTATTCATTCCTAGCTGTAACCCTTCCTACAGTTCACCAACCTAAAACTCTAAAGTCTCATAGATTTGGACAGCTTGGGCCATTTGGAGGTCATGGGTAGCAGGTGGCAGAGAGACTGCCAAGAAGGTCACAGTTTGAATCCCTGAATAGGTGACTGTGTCTAGCTGCATCAAAGTGTCCTTGAGCAAGGCGATAACCAGCCACATGCCAAAATCTCTCAAACTTCATGGACATGCTGAATCATTTTAGACATCTACACTGCTACCATTTTAGTAACGTATGTTTAAATTAATTAATTATGCTTGAATATTGAAAAAGGGTCTAGTGCAGCTTGAGAAACCAAGTGAAACTTGGCATTTTAGCTTCTTCACGGCTTAGGTTCCTACATGTGTTTCTAGAGTTGGGATTTTTTTTTTTTTTTTTAATTTAGGAGTGTGAGTGCTTCAAATAATGCCAATATTGGTTCCCACTTCTTATCTCATATTACAGTAAAAAGCATTACCTGTGCAATTTATGTGCATGTGTCATATTGAGAGATACAGTATCTCCATGCAGCATCATAACAGTGTCTTCCATGTTCAAAACACCGTTTTGTAATTTTGCCAAAAACAAAACACTGGGTAGTTTTGGATTCAAAGTATAGTCATCTGTTCTTTTAATAAGCTCTGACACCACACCTATCAGCAGGTGACTTGTCAGAGAGCTGGGTGTTTCTGCATTTTTTTTTTGTTTGTTTGTTATTAATCTCATTTAGATGAGACAACACTTTGCTTTCCCACAGGATCAGGAGCAGTTCATCATTACACTGTCTCTGAGAAACTACAATCATCATCTCAAGTCCACAGGTGCTGGTAGGAGAACATGTTCAATTAACCCCCCACCATATTTCACCACCACCCAGCACAGTGGCCACCGCTGCTTTGGCTCCAGCTTCCAGGCTCAGGCAGTCATCCTCACTCACCATCAATTCAACTTCTGTGGGTAGTAGTTTAAAAGCAAGAGGGTGCCTTAATACCATTTCTCTGACTTGATTACACCCAACTTTATGAGAAGTGATATTCCTATTTGTGAACAGTAATGACTTTTAAGTAGTGAATATATTGTATTTGTATTTCCAGTTGCATGGAGATGCGTGTTTTTTTTCTTGGCAAGCCGGCAATCTACACAAAGTGGTAAAATTGCACTTTAACACAAATGATTTACTTGTGCAGTCTCAAAGGCTCCAAGCAGTCACTTTCTCCCCGCAGAGATTAATGGCAGGCTATTAAGTGTGTGTAAATGTTATCCATACATGACTTCACATTTTGGAGGGCATTGGACTTAAATTAATACCTGAGATTCAATAAAAATGATGTCCGAAACTGACAAGCAGTACAGCGTAGTAAATCTGATTTTCAGTGTAGCCAGTAAAGGAGGTGACCTGCTTCAGTGCAATGTTTAGTGAATGGATTTTTAAAATGGGGACATACAGAGCTGTGGTGGATGCCAGGCCAGAAGACGTGTGGTGAGATCAAAGTACAGGGTAGTGACTGAAGCAGCATCAATCACTGCACACAGCAACCCTTTCACCTACATGTTTACTGTATATAAATTTACATTGGCAAATTGTTTATGGAGGAATAAGAAATTCTGAAAAATACTAGGCCATATAGAGATGTAATTACTGAATGTAAATACACTGAATGGCTATTGCAGAAAAAATGCTGACTATAAATAGTATCAAAAATGGGGTTGTTACAACCTGTCATTGCCTCACCAGCCACTATTCTCATCACAGTCACTCTGCACTCCCTCACCTGATTATTAATTCCCAGCACCTGTCACCTTTAGCACACCTGCACATAATCAACCACCCTACTCCCTATAAGACCCAGCTCCGCACCTCAGTCAGTGTCCGGTCTCGTTTCTACAAAGGACAGATCAGAGCAGTCTGCCTGTGTATGTTTCACGGACTCAACACTACGAATATTGGATAATTCTCGCTACGAACTCTAAACCTCAGCTCCTATCGATCTACCGTCTCCTGAGTGTGCCGCTCCTAATCCTGGCTCCCGTCCTGTCTCCTGTGTGCGGAGCTCCTGAGTGTTCCCCGTCTTCGGTGTGTGGTGCCCCGGTGCCCACACGCCTCCGCCATCCGTAAGAGAAAGGACAGTATCTACTCCTCTCTATATACTTCTGTGTTTGCAATAAACTCTCTAGTCACGTTACCATTGTCTCCGGTGGTCTGTCCGTAACAGGGGTGTGATTTCATGTAAATCTTCAGGATTATAATTTTAAATTTGGTCTAGGTATTTCTCTAACATCACATATTAATGACTAAATAAGTGCAAATCAAAGTAAAAGTTACAAAATCCGTTTATCCCATCGCTCAGAGTAAGCTAATTTAAAATAAAAGGGGATTTCAGGGCTTTTAATGTCTTGCTGTATCATCACTGCAGTCATTATTAGAGCAAATCAATTAATTTGGGTTCAGTCTTTTTAACTAGAGTGCAGAGAGGATAAATACAGTCAATGGAGTAAGAAAATCAATTGATTTGCAGTGAGTGTTTAAATATTCCATTATATTATTTCAGCGATTTATTGACTGTATGATTTTACTGTAGCT
This sequence comes from Siniperca chuatsi, assembly GCF_020085105.1. Lineage (NCBI taxonomy): Eukaryota > Metazoa > Chordata > Actinopteri > Centrarchiformes > Sinipercidae > Siniperca > Siniperca chuatsi. Next base: position 5,416,086 of record NC_058053.1, on the reverse strand, counting down.
TTCAAACAGATTTAAGTTTTTTTATTTGCTAAAAAAAGTGTCTTGAGGGATGTAGAAAGAACACACAGCTTGACAGACAAGATTTGGGCTGACAGATAAGATTGCACCTTGCCCAGATTCAGGGTTGCTCAAGGCACACTCTTAATATTCTTGGGATGACATTGCACCATCTCATCCATGACACAAGAATGTAGACTATCGTTCTCCTTATTAATGTATTTTTATCCACCCCAAAGCCATTTTTTGGCAGTGTTGGATTGTCTGTATGTCTCAGACCCACGTCCCTGTCTCATGAACTTGGGATATTAACTTTATAACTACGGCCTTCACTGTGGGAGAACACCTTTGCTGTAGCACTAAAACTACATTGCAATACACAGAGGATATATTTAGGACTTGCATTCGTGCCCCATTCCCTTTCACCTTTGTCTGAATGATATCTTCCGGTAATGAGAAATAAATTGTGTATGGCAGTCTTCATATAGCTGTTTTTGTATGCATGGTCAGGTCCCAGCAATAACTTTGGAACAAGTTTCCCAAGGAAGTATACGTAGGAAGCTTTTAACTGAAACCTCATTTACATAGACCTTTATTTGTTATTGCTTTCATATTAAAACTGTTTTTCCAGTTTTGTTGATTTATCTGTTGGGAGTCCAATGTGCTCTAGTTTCTGAATTTTGTAGCTTGCGCGGGCCCTCAGAGTGCACACAGTTTTGATAGAACTGCAGAGACGACTTACAAGTCTACAGCGTATTTTTTGTCTTCTTCTGAAATTAAGAAGCATAAATAGATGAAAAAGAATATAGTGCATTATGATAATGTTAGATACCACACATTTGTTGACCATATATCCAAAGCTCGTGTCTTATAACATGGTCATTTTAGCGCCATGGCAAAATGTAGCTGCACACATTTGTGCATTCACGATTGCCTTTACCATGTGGTATGTTTCAGCATATTAGCAGTGAAGAAAGGTAATTGATGTTCAAAGGATGTATGGATCTCTGATAGGTAATGTCATTCTCTCCTGTCTCAGATGTCTTAGTACCTAATCAGGGCCTCAAAGCCATCTTTGGTGTATGGGGTAAGAAATTCACTTTATTGTGAATCAGACAAAGGATGCACTTGATTTGCGTAAAACAAGGTCACATGACCTATATCCAGTAACAACCAGCGTCCTTGTGCAAAACATCCGCATGACAGTAAAGCAAAGTGAAGAGCTGCAGCACAGAGAAGCATTCTGTTCCTTCTAATGCAGACCTCGTAGGCTCATCTGAAGTTTTGCTGCTGCGTTCTCCGCACACTAGAAATAACAAATCTTAAAAATGGGTGAAATCCATAGTGTTGCCTGAACAGCCTTGAGGTGGTGCACTATCCTATCGTAAGAACGTTTCACTCACCAGTGTTAGCCTCTGTTGTCTCCTTGGTGCCCTTTACTATTTAGTGCTTACATGCTTCCTTGGAAGTAACAAGTTACACGACTTCAAAAATGACACAAGTATTATCTTTTAGTGTCATTTTTACCCTCCTTTTTGTGATTTTGCCATGTGTAGCTTTAAGTGCAGAAAGCATTTTAGAGAGATATATTTCCATGGGTGTTTTGTGCTATTTAGTCAAGTGCCTATGCCATCATATAGAGAACAAGCAGTACTAAGCCATGAGGAATTTCAAAATATTATACAAATGTGTATGCAAGATTAACTATATAGGTGATCATGATACATCAGAAGGAGATATACTGTTTAATGCATCAACAACACCCAAGCCGCTTTCCCTAGGTGCATGTTTAATTTGAAATTAGTCAGATCTGACGCATTTTTCTGGGCATGCTGTGATATTTGCAACTATCACTTGAAGTTTGGCCTGAAGGAAAGGCCATGTTAAAATCCTTGAAAACCTGGTATTTCTCTATAACATTAATGACTAAATAAGAAACCATCAAGGTTAAAGTTTGAAAAAAAACTTTCTTAGTTATTAGGTGTCTTTACACAATGAGCGTTTCAGCCACGTTTTTTTTTTAGTCGGCCATCTCACGCACGTCTGATGGAACAGATACGCTCCCATTTGAATCAGTCCAGCTGTCCAGACGAGCAACGTTTTACTCACGCTATATGCGTACTTTCTTCCTTTTTAGGCACGTAATGTCAGTCACTGTGTGTTAGGCTCTGAGCGCTGCCAGCCTGGGGGACTTACTCGATACTGTGCCCGAACGCATCCTGTGTAGACACAGGTGGAGAACTGAAGCTGCTGTTCTGCTAACGTCCTGCTCATGCTACACCTCCTATGTAGACACAGTGTAACAGCGGGGACACACCACAGCCTGCTTCCTTTCGGCGCCCATGTTAACCACTTGGGTGTGCCTCAAGCGAATCTGGCAAGAAAACACACAGATACTCTATTATAAACAATATAAATTGATATTATATATGAAATAAGTGATCTGATTCTGATAAATAATATCCCATGCCTGCCAACCCTTTTGATTTCTCTGCCCCCCACATGATGAAATATCAAGATCCGCCCATCCACTATGTTTATTAGAAATAGCATCACTGCTGTTTGTGATTGTGTTTTTTAAATTACATACTTATTCCACATATTTGTCAGTTGTCTCTAAACAGAGAGTGAGAGAGAGACGAACAGACACACACACACACACACACACACACACACACACACACACACACACACACAGAGGCAGGCCTGTCTGTGTGTGTGTACCCTCCCCGACGCAGATCATCGCATAAGGCGATCCTTTTTAACTTAATTGTAGCAAATAAAGGTACGTCCCGCAGAAACACATAAAAAGCTTTAAGTTATAAATTCATGAAGTTCGCTCTTTATTGTGATCAGAAAAAGAGCAGAGGAGCAGAATCGCTTGTTGACCGGCGCTGAGAAATGCACTTCTGGTGTGAACAGCCAGGCTACTGCTCGCAGGAGAAATGAGCTAGCGTGGTGCTTCGTGGAACTTCCACATCCTGTGTGTCGCCGACATAACACTCAAAAACTCAGCTAATCACCAAATCAGGACTGTGTGTGTGTGGTTTGGTCAGAATTGACTGACAGCCCTGGCAACATTAACATGTGACCCCAGAACTGTCATCACATTTTGATTCAAATATTGTTAACATCTGACTGGTGCATGGAAGTATGTGACATCATCTTTTTTCCAATTGAGCCCCACCCACTTCAAACCAGTGGGAAAAGCAACAACAAAAACACAAATACAAAAATCTCTGGAGCGAAATAACCGTTCTAATTTTGGCAGAAAAATGGCGTGTTCATGTAGGACCCCGTCGCTTATGGTCGGAAGCTGATTGAGAAAATGTGTTTTCGGGGCCTTTAATACCTTAATCCAAAGGTTTTATCCTCTGTTTGACCACTTTAAGACATCTCAGGTTTAGTTTTTTATTCAGTCAAGCTGCATGCTCAGTGTCCTTCATCTGCTATAGTTGCACTTACAGTGTCAGTATGCTTCAACCAAAGTTCCTGTCAGATGCTCGAACAGCATCTGAAGCTCCCTCCCACCACACATCTCCGACATCGGCATTGGGAGGGCCGCATCCAGAAATTTCTGTAACTTTCCGGAACTGACAATCCAACATTCATACCCACTTCATGTAGTACATGGTGCGCCGAGAGAGAGTTAGTTCTTCTCTCTCAAGATATGTTTTAATTTTTTTTTTCACATAATCACTTATGCGCACACCACCCCTCTGTATGATAGCAGGCATTTCAACCCGCCTTCGACTGTGGCCATTTGGAACAGGTATTAATAATATCGCTTTCAGACGTGGTCAGATGACAAGTTGTACAAACTAGTTCATATTGAGCATACTGACACATTTAGGCTCAGCTGCAGTTGACCTAAATGCTAATAATAGTTTGCTAACATGCTCACAGGCAGTAAACTAACATTTAGCCTGTAAGATTGTCACGGTAACATGCTCACATGTAGTATGTTGGCATATTAGTATGCACTAAATGCAAAGTACGGCTGAGGCTAACGATCATTAGTTTGGTACCCTGTCAAGAACTGAAGTGGACAAGTGGAGCTTTTGATCTGTTGAAAAGTCGGGGGATCTGTTGGATGAAAATCCAGCCAACAGTTGTGGAGATATTTCACTCTAAGGGTTACTCCCAAAAAGGACAGAGGCATATTTTCTGTTTCACACTTTTGATTTTACTTTAAAACCAACATGCGCAGCGTAGAGGTGCTAGTACCAGTAAGTGTCAATACATATCACATACATAACACCCAATGCTCTAAACATCAACTTCAGTTCCTTAGAGAGGGGTTTCTGCTAATGGCAAATGCTTCTTCAAGAAGTATGATGTTCAGTATTTGTTTTGATTAGTTATTTCAGTGTTATATAGCTAAAGATATTCAATTTCCATGAATTTCATTTGTCATGCTTAATACAGAAACAATTAAATATGTATAATGTACAACATCATCTGTGGGATTTATGGCTCAGTTCACCAAAGTCACAAAGACAGGATTTTTCACTTAACTGTAGCAGTGTCTGTCTACTGAGGTTTTGAGATTTCTGCCTCTGAAACGTCTACTGCCATTCCAATACAATGATGATGATGATGATGATGATGAATGGGATTTTGTTGTGTGAATAAATAAAGAGAGCAATAATGCAACTGGGACTGGAAAGACAAGTTGCTGTTGAGTTTTTCACATTTCCAAAGTGTCGTGCGGAAGTGTAACGCCAGGATCCCACCGCGTCTGCCTGACATTGTTGACTTGTTGATTTGGTCCTTTTTCCTTTACTTTTGTGCTTCTACCATGAGCAAGTAGGCCACGTAGTTAAATGGTTTCTTTTTTTGTCTGTTTTAGTTGTGGTTTTTGTTGATATACGACGGGAGTCTGCACAGGGTGGATTCTCTCTCCGTTTCTGTGTCTGACCTCCTGCCTGGTTTGATCTGCTCTGTGTAGCTTGACGTGGCTTCCGTCAAAAATAGACTTGCGGCGAATTCACCGCGGAGCAGAGCGGAGAGCTGCTTTGGGGATTGGGGGCAGCCATTCCTGGGCGAATCCACCTATAATGCTTGAGAAAAGTTTTCATGGGAAAAAAAATCTGCTCTTGTTTTTCTGAATTAATGAGATACCTCAAAATCATGTGAGAAACTCTCACCTGCATGGTTGCTGCTGCTTATCAGCCTCAGCAGTGCTATATGATTTCAAGTATGGGGTCAATACAGGGAAGGTATCTAATGGTACGTGCCCACAGGGGCATTTTTGGACGTGAGTGATCGTGCCGCTTCCCAGCATTGAACGCTTGATGGGCGTGCCACTGGCGGTGTCACGATAGATGATTGACAGGTACTCGCCTTCCCTCAAACAGGAAACACGTCTTGGCTGCATCTGATTAGACAAACGCTTTCACTCTTGGGCTGTCTGCTGGCTCTCAAACCAGACCAACATGGCGGCTTGTTTGGAAACTTTCTCTTATATTACGAATAGTTCATCGAAATGTGTTTCTGAAAACATTTGAACAAATAAGCCATGCAGTTGCGGAATCTGTCTCGTTTTAGATCGACAGTGGTTAGTTTAAAAGTTTTTCGGGAGTTTCCAGAGGCGGTGAGTCACGCTGGACACCCGTGATTTGCATAAAGTAGTCTAGACCTCAACTTTATGCAAAAAAACGTGGAAATGACGGATCATGTGGACACATACAGTTAGGTAAGGTAAACCAAAATAAAACTGGTTTAAACTGTCTGAAGTAAATGACAGCTTCTCTTGAGATTATGAGATTCATTCATAAGATTCATTCAGAAGATTTTTTTCCCCCATGCTTTTCTCGGAAATCTGAGATAATAATCTCGCTAATTCAGAAAAACACGGCAAACTTCTTTTTTCTCAAGTGAATGTATTACGCTTCATAGCTTTGAGCACCTCAAATGAAATTCCATTCACCTCCATTGTATTAGGGTTGCAGCAGAAATCTCAGAGACAGATATCTCAAAACCTCACCAGGCATATCTGAAACTATCTGCATTGCCGGATACCACTGAAGGTAAGGTTTGTTTGTAATTAAACTGACCTTTAAAACACAAATTTCATGACTGTTTTCATTGCCAGCACATACAGTATGAGTGATCTGCGTATGTGGTCCCTACTCACAGTGATGTCCCGCTTTGTGATCAAATTACTATCAGATTGCAGTCTATCCAAACAGCTGCCAGCCTCTTAGAGGTGGCCTTGAGGATTCAAAGGCACCGTGCCTGCTTTACATCACGCCAATGTTTATCAAATTAAGGCCATGGCAGAACGCACCTCCCGCTCTCCACTACTGTCGACACACTCTGTTACCGGTAGATCATAGTCAAAGCTGTGTCTGGAAATAGCATTTTAGGGGATAGCGGGTCATCTGCTATCTGTGTTGTCCATTCTGAGTCAAGCATATTTTATTATATTATAGCCAACCAAAGAAACTGTTGATGAAAGAGAACTGATTAGACCTTTCACTTCAGTTCTCTTTCAATACGGCTTATGATTTTAAAGATGTGATTGCAGCATTAGATTATCCTTTGTCTGTATGCAAATCGGCAAATGGAAGACAGCTGAAGTGAATAGCATCAGATTTGTTGAGACTGCTCTGTTCATCAGAGCATGTGGGAGTGTGTTTCTTAAAGCACTAAATAAGATAATTCCCCCCTAACTCTGGCGTCTCCAATGTTAATTACTTTAGAAGTAACTGGATTTGAATCACTTCAAGTTAGATGCATCAGCTTATTTATTTATTCAGTCACACTAGCGCTGTGTTTGTAGGGATGGCAATAGGGCTGCGCTATTAGTCAACTAAACTGAGTCTTAGTCGACCAAGTTTTCTTTAGTCGGGTAGTCGCTGAACCCCCCCACCCCCACCCCAAACTGCATTCAGTAGCTGCACCTTGTCACCGAGACGAACGTATCAGGGGATTGTTGCAACACGGACATTTTACATTCTACACAGGAAGTAACTTACCGGCACACTACTGCTAACTGTACTAGCTGCCATTAGCTAGTACAGTTAACTTAGCAGTCCTATTAGCTGACTCTGCCCGGACTGGAAGCTCTGAGTACCAGGGGAGTCTTGGTGTTTGTTTACAACGCTAGCACAGGCGCTTCGGATCACTGGGAGGAGGAAATTTTCAGGCCAGGGGCCACCAGAACCGCAGCTGGGCAAGCAAGCAACGGAACCGGGGCTAAACACAGACTCCGAGACCGACGGAGGTGGTTTAAATCACCGCTGTGCATCATTGCAGCTTCACAGAGCCACTAGCATGAATGTAGACTCTTAGTTTCCTTCCTCACGCAAAATGCATTTAAAGTCATCTGCAATTTATATTTCACTTCAAATTGCTAATTGGTTTTGTGAATGATAATGCAAAATGTACTGCACAGCACTGACAAGTATCTCCACTAATACAAAAAAGTAATAATGATAATAATAATAATAAAGCAGAGTGCACTGAAACACACCATGGACTGACCTCTCATTTTTCCCTCTGTCTAGTCTAAGAGACTAAACCGTCCATTGTGATGCCTTTCCTTTGTTTCTTATTATCAACAAAAAAAAATATAAAATCACAACCCAGAGCGATACACACCTGCTGCAATACTTTATTATAACACTTTATTGAACCGGCTGGATGGAAAACTGGAAAATGACAAAGCTTTGGTCAGTGATCGTGGTGATTACTCCTAAGTGTTGCTGTGATAGTGGTATTGATTTACCCTGATATTCATCTTCCAACCGCCTCTGTGCTTCATGTGAGCTGAACCAGCTCAACTCCTTTAAGGATGTTAACAAAGCAGAGAGAGGAGCTATTTTTAGATGTCCTGCTTGCACAACTAAAGGGCATCTAAAGGACATGCAGCACAATTGTAAGATTTTTGTTGTGTATCCAATTTTTATTTTTGCATTTTTCCACTTTAAAACCCACTTTAGGTCTTTCTTTCATGAAATATGATCCTAAAAGTTCACATATTCTGACAGGACTTTCCTGAGAAATGTCCACAGCAATGAGACCATGGCCAACAGAAAATTGAAAGCAAAGTACAATATTAGACAAAGTACAAGCTTCAAGTTGATTACTTTGTAATGTTTTTCACATCATGTGCAGTGGCTGCACTTTATACTGTAGACTTAATTTGATGAATGGCCACCCAGACAATAAGCCACAATGTGGTTGTGAATCTACTTCAAACCTTCAGTACTTCAAATGGACTCATCCCTGCCGGTGACGGATTCTCAGCTCTGGAGAAGATAATGCTCATCTGCCGCTGGAAATCTTATTACCTGGAAGGAGTGCTCTTACTAATACTAATTCAGTTTGAAAGGCTTCTATCTGTAATCTCTGCTTTGGTATCATGTCTGGTAGGAGCTTTTCAGTGTGTATAGTATATATTGAGTACAGATATACACAATTGTTGTGGTGCAGTGCTTGAGACATGGCTCATGCAAAAATAATGATGAGAGCACATATTAGCAGGAATATCAATCGCAGTACATTACATTGCATTAGAGATTACCTCTATTTCTTCTTCCAAAAAGAATAAAACTTCCAATTTTGGAAGTTTTGTTTTGCTTTTAAAAACGCATCACTTGTCACCGTTGCACTGGATGACATGTTTCTTGTCACACTGTAGTTTATTTTTTAATCCCACATATACTGTCCTGCTGCTGTAAATGCTCACTTTCTTTTGAGTGAGTCCACGGCTGAAAATAGTCCCTAACAAATTGAGTAATGTTTGCTAGGAACTACAGTGCCCAGCTGTTGAGGAAATTGCTGAGCCATTTTCAAGAACTATATATTTGGAACCAGCTGGAAGAACCTGAGCGCAATAGGAAGACAGACAGTCAAAGTTATTTGGAATGTCTTCATATCAGATGTTGTGAGCATGATGTGTGTGCCATCTGTGTTGAAAAACTGGAACAAAAGGGCTATTTGGGGCTCTATTTGTGTATCCATTGTATGCCCTAGCTGTCAGCTGTCACACGTTTATTTCATATGACCCCATGTTAGCCACAACAGGAGTGAAAACACATATTTTAATGGCAGTATGTCCACTCATTTTGCAATCTAATTAAAGCATGTGATGCAAAGCGGGCGGCTCGTTAGTTTGGAACAATCCCATCCTGTGCAGCACCTGCAGCTGACCCGTTTCTCTGCCCTATTTGGCGTGTCGCCTATCATTTCAAAAGAGTGGAAGTCAGAGATTTGTGTCACAACAAAGCTTCCATGGTGTTTCCTGGTAAAAGGAAGATCAATCTTATACACATGGGAGGATATATTGAGCTGGCCCCTCAGCCTTGAAGTGATAAACAAAGGGACGAGCACTTACCTAGTGCCAAGTTCTAACCAATACAGAACTGAGGCAGGAAAGAGGAGATATGTCTTTGCTGCCCTGTTTTCCCTCTGGTAAGATGAGCCGCTTTTGATACCTGCATATGTCAGCCATTGGCCCCTGCTGTGTCTGTGGAGATTGTTCAGCAAGTGTGGAATTAATCACACCCACAGTATCTGACTTTGCCTCTATTTTGGGGCAAGAAAAAAAGAAGGAAGAACCTGCAGCAAGTCATTTTGTTGGTTTCACTTACTTTCTTACTGACTGAAAAAAATAATGAGACGATGGGGAATTTTTCAGGGTGTTTCACCTTAATAAGTCTATATTGTTGCCATGGGTAAGCGTCTTCACACCGTCCAATTATAGCAAAGTACAAAACAAGAAAACAATGCTTCTGGATTACTGAGTACTGTACAATGCATGGTGAAATAGATTATAAACACAGTTGACAAATCTAGTTCCAAATAAGGTGAACATGGGCAATACTGTGAACGTTGAAAGCGATGTGACTCATGGGAAGAGCATAAAACTTCTATTAACAAAATCTGGGAAGCTTATTGTCCCTTTTGTATCTGTCCTAGAAAAATATGCACAGACTCTTGTCCTGGTTACTAAATTGTGGAGTTGATGCTATAAACAGTCCAATCTCCATGTGGACATATTTATAGTGGTTGCACTGCATTCATGGCTTCTAGTGTCTCTCTGTTATCTGATGGCCTGATCAAAAAAGAAACGGGGGACTTAATCCACAGTCCTCGTTCTGTGCAAAAGATGCATTCTCAAGTTCAGCCAATCCTAATATGAGGCTTCAGCAGTCTGAGTTAGCCAAATCAAGCGGGAATCCTCCAAAGTTATGTTCTTCTTAGTATGAAATTCCCTCTTTGTGTTTCCTTGCTGAGCTGTGGCAGAGGAATACGTGTATGTCATCACACGTAGGTTTGTTGCTGGGACAAAACACTGGCAATAACTTGACTACGAGGACAAAGATACCTACTTGACTTTGTTAACTCAGACTACTGATGCCTCACATTAGCTTCAGCTGAACCGCCTAATGCATTTTTGCATGTCCCCCATCTCTTACAATTTAGTTTGGCTATGAAAGAATCACTTTATGGCCAGAATGGACAAGAAGGATGATTACGGTGATCAATAATTAATAACCAATTAATAAGTACATATGGGATGTGAATATTGTATTGATAGAGACTTGAAAAAATGTATTTGTGTTTCCACCCAAAGAAGCATTGGCATTGTTTTATTTGATGTGTGCATACAGATGGCATTGGGTTCCCTTTGCTTTCTCCTTTGCTTTGTCTTTTATGTAATTCAAGAAGAATGGGGAAAATAAGTAAGGCAAAATTTTGAATGGATCAAGTTATATGGATAATGCTTTGCTATATTACAGCCTGCAAATAATGGTGGAATCTTTGTATGTACAGGATACCAATAAAATACTATGTGTACCTTAGGGTACAAAAAGGGATCTGTGGCTTTGAGCCAATTTGGGAGCTTTGGATAAAGCTGAATCATCTTGGCTAACAAGCTGTGTGTTGAGCTGTGTGCATATTTCTAAAGATGGGATCCCCCAGCCCCCCCAGCCCCCCCACCCCCCACCCCTGCAATCCGCAATTCTATTGTCAAGCAGTGGAACGGGCAAGGGCTCAGGTTAAGGTGACTTCATCTGTCTGGAAGCGTCTGGATTACAGTGTGAAATGAACACTTTGTTGATCTACAATATCCTTGTGCTCAGCTTTTATAACACTATCAATAAATCTCAAATTTTCTGTATAGCTCAGGTGGATCATTGAGAACATTCTGCACCAAAGCTTGTCCTAATCGCTGACCATGGTGCTGATCCTGGGATCAGCAGGGATTGCCTTTCCAGGATACATGCTATTGTTAGAAGGGTGACAGACAGATTCCTGCTAATGGCAAATGGAACAGGCAAATGGTGCATTGGACCTGCCCCAAAGTGAGTGTGTCTAATGCCAGGTCACTCCATGAGGCTCCACCTCTGGCAGAATTGTTCATCTTTTGAATGTTGTTTCTTTTTTTATATGCTTATAATTTATAAGAAAAGATGTATAAGCATTTAATGATTTATCTGTTGTCAACAATTAAGGAAATTGCTTAAATTCTGCTTGCCTGGTGTACATAGAAGCCAGGCTTTTATTCCAGAGTGATGATTTCAGTAAGCAGACTGGCTCTTTCTCAGATGGTAACTAGTCCAACGTTCCTATGCTAATACTTTTCTCACTATCATTGTATAATACTGACACTGAGAGTTACACAACCCATTAGGGTTAAATTAACACTGAGAAGAGAGTAAAAGTGGAATGAACGAGATGAGCTATTAAAGCAGGTGTCATGAAAATATATCTGTTTTATGAAAAAACAGGTTGAATCATTTACAGTCTTTGATGATAGCATCTTTGTCTTATGCTGATAATAATGCCAAATCAGAAAGGGAACCTGGGAGAGATGGGATAGAATGGAGAAAGGGTAGGAAGAAAAGCAGCACACACACACGTGGGTAATGTGGGCACGAACCACTGTGTAACATTCTGATAATCACAGTGCAGCTTTATTGTGGATTCTTGCAATATTACAAAAAAAACCCTCAAATGCCTGTAAAGTAGTCCCTACACTGACCCAATGGCTGTTTCATAACACTCCTCTACCAGCTTCCCTCCCAAAGCCCTAAGAACTCTCCTCTGGCTAACTTTAAAATGAGTTATTGCCATAGTATTCAGTGAGTAAGTGGGGTGGATTCTCTTTACTGTTTAAACATTTATACAATTTATTCACCATTAACTCATAACACATAACAGTTGTATTGCATATGAATACAGGTTATTTAAAGTCTGACCTGATGGTGGAACTACAGGAAAGGTCAAAAGGTTAGCTTGGTCGTACGTTCCAACCAACACAACTAGTAGTGTTTGTGGGAAGTCAGTGAGGGATCACATCCTTAGTGCTGCATGTGCAACTTCCACTGGTTAATCGGGGTGCCTGCACAGAGCACAGCAGCGTCACTTGAAACTCCTGTAGGTTTTCATACACCGCTAAGTGCCCTAAGAGCTGCTGAACAAGAATGTAGATAATGGTGCTATTTTGGAAAGGAGGCTAAGAAAAGCTGGACTTTTTCCAAATACTCCATCCATCCATTCTCTAAACCACTTATCCTGTTCAGGGTCACAGGGTCCTGGAGCCCTTTCCAGTCTATTATAGGGCTAACACACATAGACATATGCAGTCATTTTCTTATTTCAATTTAGCCTAAAAATCTAAAATGTGTTTATTTGGACTAAAGATTAAACGGGTCTAATCGGTTTCTAACAACGAGATCCAAGTTGGGACCTTGGCTGGGTTGCGTTAAGAAACAAAGTCTTGTTTGAGACCAGACTCTAGAGAAAGGCCCCGTAATGTGTTTTAACACAGTTATTAACAAATGCATAAACATTTACAACATTTATCCTTATGAGCTTAAAACATTGCTAGTGTGTTACAAAGCATTAACTTATTGTTAATATAGTGTTAGTGTTAATATAGTATACTTATTAACATTGCACTTAACTGTTTTATTTGTTATTTTTATTTGTTGACTGTGATTTTGTATTTGATTGCTCTCCGGCATTCTTTTATTTGTTCTTGTTTGTGAAGCACTTTGTAACGGTAGTTTTGAAAGGTGCTACAGAAATAAAAGTTATTTGTATTATTATTACATTTGAGTACACTTTTTACATTAACTGCCACACTGATGTTAAACTGTTAAACTGAATTACGATGGTGGTTGGAGACCTTTAAGATTAAGTTAACCCTGAAACTAGTGTGCTAAGTTAAGTGATGTCAAAAGAGGATCCAGGCTTTTTGTCACATTGTGAGTGTGAATAACACCAATTCCATGTCCAAAATTAAGTGGTGTTTTAGTCCTCATTTGGTAGCAGCTCCATAGAAAAAATTCAGGTTGTTTTTGACCTTCTAGATGTTTATTCTTCACCAGCCAAACTCAGGTAGTTTACAATTAGCTTATGGGAGCTTATGTGCTGGGAGGCTGCCCATGGATTTATATAACAGAGTTGGTGAGAGCCATTGGGACACACAGCAGAGAGCCACAAAAATGAGATGAAAGCTCCAAATTAAGCATCAGGATTGACTCTTATACTGGATAATATTGTGGCTTTTCCTGTAATTATATATTATGCACTCATCTAGCCATTTAGGTGGGTGAAACTAATTGTACAGCTTGTTGTTATGACTTGGCAAAGGTGCCTACATAAGAAGTAATCTAAGGATGAAATTAGGAATTAAATTTAAGCTGTTGAAAATCTTTTATTAGATGAACCAGAAATGTAGTGCACGTAAAAAAAAAAAAGCACATTCAGTGTGTAGCATTCCCCCACTGTGTGGAAGCCGGTCCTGGATGCTGTCAGAGTTTAGGCAAACATTAGCAGCTCTGTCCTGCTCTTTATTGAATTTGGGGAAGTTTACACTCCAAAACCCCCGGCAATGTTACTGAAGATAGCGTTAGGTCTGTCAAACACATTAGTTAGCCATCAAGCTCTTCTCTTGTATGTATGTTAAAAACATACTGTTTAAAAATACGAACATGTGTGTAAAAATAACTCTGATCTTAGTTATGATATTTCCTTATGGACTAACTAGCTCTCTGCAAAATAAGGACAATGATCCATAACACCAACAAGCATCCACGGTTGAGGATGCTGACTCTATGCCTGGGACAAACTTTAACCTCAGTCTTTCTTTTTCTTTTTTTCTATTTATAATAGTTGTAAACAGACATTCAAATGGATAACAGTGAAAACATAACTGCTTTGGCAGAGGTAATGAGCTTTTGAAAACAGGACCAGGTCTTGGTCAGGTACAGATTAAGTAGAACATATGGGGAAATAGGCCCTGACTTCTTCTCAAAGGCTTTATGGAAATGAGGCAGCTGTCCTTGATAATGCAATTGGAAGAGATTCTGCATGCTGCACTTGGGAAGTCAGCTCTGATAGTTTGCTGCTGCATCATGCCACACTGGAGCATCGTAGCTGATGCTCTCCACACCAACTCCATCAATCATTCAGAAAGCATACCAGCTCTAAACCCTGTTATTTTGGCTGCTGAGCAGGAGGGTCAGTATCAGCGCTGATATAAATGGACTGGTGGAGCAGCAGCATTGACAATGCAAGAATAAACAACATCAATTAACTATTTTGCTTGTCGTCATCTTCTCTCTTGATCTCCAAATCCGGTTCATTTCAGAGAACAAATACAGTGCGTAAAAGATTTAGCATTCATCTCTTCTGGGATAAAAAAAAAAGTGTAACAAACAATCAACAAGCATTTTAATCAGGAAAGGTCTTTCGGTGATGGATTTCATGTCTCAGGCTGGGTAAATCTTAATACATAAAGCTCCACTGAAGCACAATGCAAATTTGCCCACTTTTGGAGACTGCAGTGAGAGAATTAGCTAACGTGAGAAGGGATGCTGAATATTTGTAATGACGTTTGTGCACTGAATTCTGGATATTCTGCAGGGTAGAGACGTCCAATAATTTTGTGCTGTGCTGTTTAAATTCTGCTCATTCAACATGGACTTTGTTGCAATACACCCACCATGCAGAATTTAACTTTCTTTAACCAAAATGCTTAAATCCATTTTGCACTAGGTCAATAAATTATAAATCAAACCACAGACTAAGTAGCAGAAGGAAGAGGCATCGAGGCATTTTCCCCCCCCGTCTCACCTTTCCACCCTGAAGCAGACTGCCTTCATGTCAACCTGCCACGGGTTTAAAAAGTCACGGCACGTTCTTGTGTTACAGAACAGGAAGTGATGGTGGTTGTTGCTGGGGGAGCTCAGTTTTTCCACATAGGGTAACACCACTTCCTTGGCAGTCTAATTACAGTATCAGGAAAACTTTACTTCGTGCACATCCACTGTCTGAGGTGGAGTTCAGGATGTCGAGGTAAAAACAGGTAACAGACCCTTCTGTAAGTGGGCAGTGGGCAACAGATGAGTTTGACAAGAGTCAACAGCTATGCTAGCAGCTCTGTGAGGCTGTAATTATCCTCAGATTGGAGTCATTGTAATTACCAGTTTCTGACTTGTACATAGCGTTAATGTTAACATCCAAATCAGATTTTTCTGAAAGCTCTGAAATATCCGATTTGGCGCTTAGTAAAACAGAAGTGCCTGAAAACCAAACAAATATGGATGGCTCATGCCGTCGTTCGAGGCAATTAAAGGTGCCCTGTGGTGTTTTCTTGTAAACAAAGTTATGTTTACATTCAGCATTACTCACCAGAATGATTGTGTGTATCGTTGAGGTCTAACAAATGTGTTGAATGCATGTCCTTCATCATAAAACAAAGCTAATGCATGGTTTACATTCCTGTTTACTAGCTAGCAGACGTCATCTTCCCTGCCTTTTGTTGGCGCATTGCTGCATATCTTATATCTACCGCTAGCAGTAGATCAGTGGAAAAGTGTGAAACCATTAGCTGAAATGTGTATCGCAGAGTCCTGATGTAATGTCCTGCAATGTCTCCCCGATATAGAGTAACGCAATGAATGTCTTTCTTCCAGACTTTCAACTTTATTATCTCCCAATAATATTCCACAGCATGACAGTATACCTCAAAAAGCCTTGCTGATGTTATCATTATTAATGGCAAGTCATGCACCTGTCTCTCCGGGCAAGGGCTTATTCACCATGTGACATAGTCTATCACTTTGACAACGTTTCCTGTCTTACACCCTCACATCAGTTTGTTGCCTCTGGTCCATCGCTGATATTTTGAAAGGGAGCACAGCTGCAAAGCCTTACTTTTAATCCGTTCCACTCGCTACAGACGTCACCTGGCAGGCTGTCGTCTCTTCCAAAATGGCTTAGACCAATTACCCGAAAATTAGTCATCATTGTTTAAAGTATTTTAAGATATATACTTCTGATACCGTTAAAAGTTGAGAAAAGAAATTATTAAGAGATTTTATACACAGGAGTTTTGTGATCAGCAATGCATCAGTACAACCTTTTATTGCTTTAATGGATTTTATAGCACTAAATTATGTTTAACCTTTGTGGGGTTGTGAAAACTGACACTGATGCTTTTATGTCAACAAAATGTTAGATTTCATCCTGCATCTGTCTTTTCATCTATCTGTTAAGCTTTGACGCACAGGCTTTGATCATTAATGGCTCAACTCGCCAGAAATGTTGAGTTCATAAAAGGAAGAGAACATTGATTTTTATAACCTTATGACATTTCCCACTGAAAGACTCCATCAGACCAAATATGGCAGATGTCTATACTCTATTGAGTGCTTTTTTTATTTATGTTTGACGACCCCTATAGGTAATATATTAATGCTGATACTGAATTATTTTCGTGACAACATTTCTTAGCATTCAGCCCTTTTAAGAAAGAGCAAACTGTTATTTCACAGGTAACAGGCATTTTACGTTGATTACCACTGGCCAGTTTATGTAAATGGATAAGATGCCCAATGTAAAAGATGATCAGAACGAGCAAAAAAAACCAAAAAAAAACATAATAAACAAAAACAAAACAGAATAATCTTTTTGCTTTATTAACACACTCTAATAAACTAGGTGGAATTGTGGGTAGAAAAATAAGAGAAAGTCAATCTGACAAGATTAATAGAAGAAAGCATCCGTGGATGGAGCAGAGAGCACCACAGATTTCCAGGGTGAAAGTGAGCAGATTTCCAAACTAGTCCCTGTAGATGCAGCTATTTATGTAGAGAAATGAACCATTACTGTATCTAATTTGTGGCAAATTGATCCTGGAGACTCAGGCTGTCATCCATCCTCCTGCTTGTGTTTAGACTCCGATTTATACTTTGTCAGAGGGGAATAGAGCTGGGAGGACAAATGTGTCAGCTCACTGCCTCTCTGAGGCCCCCCGTCACACAAGAGCTATGATGGTGAAGGAGCCAGCCGAGGAAGGATTCACTCACGTTTTGGTGACAGGAAGCTCCGCAGGCGGACATCACTGAGGAAGCCCACCTTCGGGTGCAACTTGAAGGATATAATAAAGTGAAGCAGGGTATGACTCCCACTCCAGAAAGAAATGAAATGTTATTGACAAATAGAAAACACAGGAGGAAAATGTTGACAAGAAAAAATAGATATTTTACTCATAATTTTATTATTTTGGAATTTAAACTAGTGTGATTTCAATCAAACATAACACATTTATGTCACAATCTCTTCCACAATCTATGTCTGTTTCTTGTCAGTAGGGGACACTAACTACATGCATGGTCAACCAGAGCAGGACTCCACGTGTTGCTAGAAATTCTGACTTGTTACTAATTTTCCCCTCAAATGCACATGTCAAACCATAAGGGGTTAACTAATTGAGCAGTTTCTGACTGTAGGCAGGAATGTGGTTACTGCTCTTGAAGTCGCCAGGGATTCAGGGTCATCCTCCCGAGAGCAGACAGGTGACAAATTAAAGAAAAATCCTGAATAAATGAGTGGAGAAACATAATGAAGGCAGATGCTTCCATACGAGACACAAGGGGTCACTGAATTTGTTGACAACTATGAAAATGATGTGAATCATATGCTCTGGCCTTCACAGTCACCAGATCTCAAACCAGCTTAACATGG
The DNA here is from genome assembly GCF_020085105.1 of Siniperca chuatsi. NCBI lineage: Eukaryota > Metazoa > Chordata > Actinopteri > Centrarchiformes > Sinipercidae > Siniperca > Siniperca chuatsi. The sequence continues at coordinate 5,398,092 of NC_058053.1, read as the reverse complement.
GAAATGTTGTAGCTCATCATCAAAACACCATCTTTTGGAAGGATTGTGTTCATCCCTGCAGTAGTGTGTATCTAATGGTTATGGACAGGAGGTAGAGGAGGGTGGTTTGGAATGTTTATTTTCAAGCCTTTTCTAGATGTTGAAGATCACATTAAGACAAAAGAAGAAAAGAGGATACTGGAAACAGGTAGGATGGACAGTCCAGTAGAGTTCACCCAATAATCCAAGAAGAAGACAGCAGATGCACGCGGAGCTCCACTGATACACCACCCTAAATCGGTCCATTTTCCGTTCAGAATTCCACCGTTTTTCTAGTCTTTTTGCGCACCACAAACTCACACAGAGAACAAAAAAGTCCTGAATGAGAACATTTTTCTCCAAGTTCTTTTGGCTAGTGGCTTTGTACTTGCAGGTGTGTAGACTGCAGTGTGGACACATTTTGAGTCAATGATTAAAACATTAGTGTAATGTGAAAGGAGATGATTAAAAACGTATGAGACCTGGAAAGTCCCACAAATGCATAAAAAAGTAGTAAATAAAGACACCTATTAGAGCTCCTACTAAAACCTGCAACACCATTATAACAACTACTACTGATAGCACTAACATTAATTCCATAAGTGGTGTTGCTGTCATGCTGCTATACTACTACTACTAGTATTATTACTATGACTGCTACGCCCACTGCTGCAGCTACTGATACCACTACTACTACTAGAAGTCATAATCCTCAAGGGCAGACTTCGAGGTTAAACGGCAGTTCTTATAAACATGTTAATCCCTTATGTGAATAAATAAATGGGATTCTTGATGGCTAACTGAAAGTGTAGTGTTTCTGTTGGTGAACTGACATTGCATTATCACCATCTAGTGGTAGAAATCAGTTGATGTGTTTTGCTGTGACACTGTACAGCACATTACACACCATCCAATCTACAGTGAAACTGTGTGTGTTAGCCCTGCTGTAAGAGAATCACCTGATCCTCGGAGGCAGCAGAAATGCATATACTTTCAGTGATGGAAAATAACTAAATACGTTTACTAAAGTAGGCCTACTGTTCCTAAGTTCAATTTTCATGTACTTTACCTAACCATTTATGGTATGTTAATTTAAATGTCTACTCCACAACATTAGAGAGGCAAATATTGTACTTTCTACTCCACTACATTTATCTGACGGATATAGTTTTTTTTCAATGCAAATCAACTTGTTTCAAACATATTCTCAAATCAATCATTCATTTTTTATAATTCTACTCCAGTGACCTGCCTTATTCTTTCTTGTGTCAGGATACAGACACACCTGGAAACCCCTTTAGCGAGTTGAAATGTTCTCACTGGTTTTTAGGACTCCATTATGTCTATTATATCTGGGGGGTTTTTTGTTGTTATTTACAGCAATATTCAATAATATATAAAGTAGTTAAAATCAGCCCCACTTCACATGTTAATAATAATAACAATATAATGATGTTCTACATTTGTTTTAAAAACAAAAAGAAGTTTAACCATTTACAAAGTGCTTCACAAACATAAACACAGAAAATACACAGTGGAATTACATAATAGAATAAATACATTCCAATAAAGAAGCAGACTAAAAAAAAACATCTAAAAGAAAGGGAAAAAAAAGAATAGAACCAAATTAAAAGTCAGTTTATAAAAACAAGACTTTAAACGCATCAGCAATAATAATCCTGACACTATGAAAGTGTCATTCTTCCTGAGTACTTTAACTTCTTTATACTAGGTACGTTTTGCTGATAATACTTTTGTACTTTTACCCAAATAAAATGATGAATTCAGGACATTTAGTTGGAACAGACGATTTTTTCCATTGTTGTATTTCTACTTTTATTTAAATAGGGATCTTCTTCCACTGCATTTATATATACAGTGCATCCAGAAAGTATTCACAGCGCTTCACTTTTTCCACATTTTATTATGTTACAGCCTTATTCCAAAATGGATTAAATTCATTATTTTCCTCAAAATTCTACAAACAATACCCCATAATGCCAACATGAAAGAAGTTTGTTTGAAATCTTTGCAAATTTATTAAAAAATATAACTGAAAAAATCACATGTATATAAGTATTCACAGCCTTTGCCATGACACTCAAAACTGAGCTCAGGTGCATCCTGTTTCCACTGATCATACTCGAGATGTTTGACTGGAGTCCACCTGTGGTAAACTCAGTAGGCTGGACATGTATGGTCTGTATAAGGTCCCACAGTTAACAGTGCATGTCAGAGCCCAAAACAAGCCATGAAGTCCAAGAACTTGTCTGTAGACCGCCGAGACAGGATTGTATCGAGGCACAGATCACGGGGAAGGGTACAGATACATTTCTGCAGCATTGAAGGTCCCAGTGAGCACAGCGGCCGCCATCATCCGTAAATGGAAGAAGTTTGGAACCACCAGGACTCTTCCCAGAGCCGGCCGCCCGGCCAAACTGAGCGATCGGGGGAGAAGGACCTTAGTCAGGGAGGTGACCAAGAACCCGATGGTCAGTCTGACAGAGCTCCAGCGTTTCTCTTCCAGAAGAACAACCATCTCTGCAGCACTCCACCAATCAGGCCTGTGTGGTGGAGAGGCCAGATGGAAGCCACTCCTCAGTAAAAGGCACATGACCGCCTGGAGTTTGCCAAAAGGCACCTGAAGGACTCTCAGACCATGAGAAACTAAATTCTCTGGTCTGATGAAACTGAGATTGAACTCTTTGGCCTGAATGGCAAGCGTCATGTCTGGAGGAGACCAGGCACTGCTCATCACCTGGCCAATACATACAGTGAAGCATGGCGGTGGCAGCATCATGCTGTGGGGATGTTCTTCAGCAGCAGGAACTGGGAGACTGGTCAGGATCGAGGGAAAGATGAATGCAGCAATGTACAGAGACATCCTTGATGAAAACCTGCTCCAGAGCGCTCTGGACTTCAGACTGGGGCGAAGGTTCATCTTCCCACAGGACAACGACCCTCAGGACACAGCCAAGATAACAAAGGAGTGGCTACGGGACAACTCTGTGAATGTCCCTGAGTGGCCCAGCCAGAGCCCAGACTTGAACCCGACTGAACATCTCTGGAGAGATCTGAACATGGCTGTGCACTGACACTCCCCATCCAACCTGATGGAGCTTGAGAGGTCCTGCAAAGAAGAATAGGAGAAACTGCCCAAAAATAGGCGTGCCAAGCTTGTAGCATCATACTCAAAGACTTGAGGCTGTAGTTGGTGCCAAAGGTGCTTCAACAAAGTATTGAACAAAGGCTGTGAATACTTACAGTGGTGTGCAAAACTGTTTGCCCCCTTCCTGATTTCTCATTTTTTTGCATGTTTGTCACACTTAAATGTTTCAGATCATCAAACAAATTTAAATATTAGTCAAAGATAACACAAGTAAACACAAAATGCAGTTTTCAAATGAAGGTTGTTATTGTTTTGTTATACAAAATGAAGACTTTGGAGTGGCCTAATCAAAGTCCTGACCTGAATCCTATTGAGATGCTGTGGCATGACCTTAAAAAGGCAGTTCATGCTCGAAAACCCTCCGATGTGGCTGAATTACAACAACTCTGCAAAGATGAGTGGGCCAAAATTCCTCCACAGCGCTGTAAAAGACTCATTGCAAGTTATTGCAAAGGCTTGATTGCAGTTGTTGCTGCTAAGGGTGGCCCAAGCAGTTATTAGGTTTATGGGGCAATCACTTTTTCACACAGGGCCATGCAGGTTTGGATTTTATTTCCCTTAATAATAACAACCTTCATTTAAAAACTGCATTTTGTGTTTACTTGTGTTATCTTTGACTAATATTTAAATTTGTTTGATGATCTGAAACATTTAAGTGTGACAAACACTTTTGCACACCACTGTATATACATGTGATTTATTTTTTATTTCTTTCTTTTAATAAATTTGCAAAGATTTCAAACAAACTTCTTTCACTTTGGCATTACAGGGTATTATTTGTAGAATTTTGAGGAAAATGATGAATTTAACCAAATTTGGAATAAGGCTGTAACATAACAAAATGTGGGAAAAGTGAAGCGCTGTGAATACTTTCCGGATTCACTGTACATTATAATCATTTAATTTTGTTTAGGGATCATGATTTATGACAGGCAGGCAGACAAAGCGGCTCTCTGCGGGCCTCACGAAGCAGCTGAAAGGGGAGGAGTTGTCCTGCGCGGTTTGAAGAGCGCCTGACAGCAGAGGATGGCAGTGGGGTGGACATCGCTGTTCGTGTGCAAGTTGTAGATGAAAAGCGGACCTGTGGCGAGTAAAAAAGTGACACCGCTCAACTCTTTCGTGAAAGTCATGCGCCTGTTGATCTGTCTGTCGTCTGCGCTGATTTTCTGCAGAAATGGGAAAGCGACTGGAGAGTTCGCTCCGCCTGGACACTCTCTGCATGTCAATGACGGGAACTTTTCAAAGCGGGATCACATGAAACAAGAGCCCTTTCAGCGCCACCAACAAGGGCTCGATCCCTTGTCAGGTTTGTCGAGGCGTCGCTGTATCACGGGGCGATTTAAACTTAAGTAAAAGTTATTGTTGTGTGCTTGGTATTTAAGATGAAAATTAAATGTCATTGTAGCTGGAGAATAAGGCTTTCTGTTGGTATTTTGACATGTTTCATATTTCTACTCTGTCAGCCATCATATTACAGGTCCTCCTCTAACAGATTAGAGATGTCCTCACAGAGTCGGCCCAGACCATCTGTATCAGGATTTGCTCGCAAATCTACTGATCTGTCCATGAGTAATAAGCGGTGCAGCGGGAGCTCGCTGCTGTCGCCCCATGAGTTACGGTTTCTCCATCTGTCCATTCTAACTGCATCCCCACCAACAAGGCAGCAATGTATCCGTTTTTATGTGCAATATTATAACTCTATATTGGCATTTTAAAGTGATTTGGGGAGTTGGCCAACGTTTTTACTACTTGTCCAGTAAAAGAAAAGTGTTAAACATATGTGTGGGTGCTCAGAAAGCAGAGAGAGGGCCCTTGATATCCTCCCCCCTCTGTCTCATATGATGCAGGCCCTTTTCATGACATGCCTTCTTGTTTACAGCAGAGCAGTGGAGAGGAGCTGAAAGAGGGATGTGTGACCCTGCTCACTTATCAACTGATTCATGACTAATTCATGCTGCTGTAGGAGTACTTTACCATCCGTCATCACATGATGCTCCAGTCTGTTGTTGGCTGAAACACTTGGAAATGTATCCAAGCATGGCTGTTGTCCCTAGTACCACCCCCAGCCCCCCCCCGCCGGCATGCTGTCCTGCCAAACCTTCTCCTCTCAGCCTTCCTGTCCCATCAGTACAGAGTGAACTCTGACTGCCCACTTACCACGTCTACTAAATAAAAAGAGAAAATGTAGAAGTACAAATGTACAAAATCCACCTCCTTTCTTGAAACAGCTGGTCAATTCTCCCATGCTGAGATTAACATCTTCATTGTTGTCAATTCATAATGGGCAAAGCAACAGACTTAAAGATTTAATCGTTTTGCCCCAGGGATTATTGTAATTATTCGACAACAGGACATCAAGTCTGGGTGCCAACCCCTCACCCAGCTCCACCCTAAGCTTGTTTTGTCTCAGTTCAATTTGATATTGCTGACTCGTGCTTGAGGCCGATTTGGCCCACATATCAAAGGGAGCACTTATGTTTTCCCCCATCAGTGGAATGTATGGCCTAATTCCAACACACACACACACAGGCATGTTTGTGGGGAGGGTGAGGGTGAGGGGTTCACCAGAGATAAGTCCCTGTTGGACCATCTGTTTGTGCTGCCTGGTGGTCTCACAGAACTGACAAGTCAACATGTTTGTTCTCCCTGTGAAACTTTGATCACAGTCTATGGTGGAATGATAACAATGTCACGCTGAATCTGCCTGATATGTCAGCTAAAGACAATTTCAATGCTTTTAACCACAAACATAATTGTAACTTACCACTCTGTATTTACTGTCTTCATTTCTGGGGAAAGTAGCTTTGTGATGTAATGTTTAATCAGTGGAAATATTATTCCTCATGCTACAAATTAAAGTTTGCACATTAAAAAAAATGCATTTCCACTGAAGTGTGTTCAGTGTATTCAGACGCTTTCTTTTTTCAATGTGCAACAGTGCTAGTATGTGCCCAGTAATAACAGTATTCAAGCCGCATCACATGCAACATGGGATCTATTTCTCGTCTGCCTCAGTGGCCTCGGACAGCCCATTTCAATCTACTTCACAAACCTCTTTGTGGCGTGGTTCAGTTCACCAAATGGGGAGATTATAGTAATCTGGCATGAAACACCTCCACTTCAGATGTAGTGACCCCCTTCTGTTACGTTTGGCAACTAAGGCAGTACTCAGAAAGTGGCTGCCTCACCCAAAACAAGCATCCTCTTGTCCGTCTGCACTGGTGTGCGCATCCCAGTGGGTTGCCACTAACACTGCCAAATGTAGATGTTTGTTTCATATTGTGGCTGAAAACGCAGGCACTCCTGGCAGCTCCAGGCATTTGTCTGCTTTTGATCGAATGGAATGGTTGGGGGGCAATGATATGGGATGATCTGGTTATCTGGTTTTGGCAATATTTTGAAATATTGTAAAAGCTGGAAGCATAAGGCATGGCTTCATGAGTTTTCAGTAAAGCTTTGGTAGATTTTTTAGCAGCAGGATTATGTGCAATCAGACCAGCAGCAAATTCAACCACTGCTACCGTCAGCATCAAATCGTCACCATTAGAGAAAGATACTTACGACATTACGACTGGTGAGATTGCTGTTATAGCGATTTTGCAGCATTTAGTTACTGATAAAAATTGCGATGAGGACCTTTTTTATGGCCTCCTAGCACAAAATAACTATGCTATACTGTAACTGTGGAGGGTTCATGATGAGCTGGTTTATGGCTCCCAAAACTCACTTTCTGGCCCAGCCTGCATAGGAACAGTACAGTTCAGTAGAGAATATTTATAGCAGGGCAGTAGGTGAAGGAAGATACCTTGGCACTGGCCAGTGCTAGCAGAGTTTTGCAGCTGTACGCAGTACTCTTGGTACGAGCAGTTTCTTTGAAGCATTGTCCAGTAGTTGTTAAGGGGCACTCGTGCTCAAATCTTCCTGCCGGTCTGTGTAATCATACGTTTGATATTTTTAGTCATAAATGCACTCTTCTCATGCTATTGCCCCCTTGACAGTTGTCCACAGCTTGACGTTCACCTGCAGGTTTTTGGAACGCAAAACTTGACTTTGAAAAATTTGCAATTTTAAGCTGCATTAATTGATTGTTTTTGGCCACATGGGGGTAGCAGAATAAGCTGTGACATATCATCACTTTGTAGTGTTGTTATGGTGAACATGTTAGCACACAGTTGCCTATTCACATGTCTAACATTAGCATTAATTTGGAGTCGTGTGCCTGGCCACCCAATAAATGTAAGAATAGTATTCACTCGACTTTTAGCTCACTTTTATTCTCCACCAAATCCTGATGGGAATATCTAGCTCTTTAGTGGGTCAGTGCTCCTCCATGTTCCCTAGCTAGTTGATTAACTTTGTCTGTCATGGTGCTGGGCAGGTAGCATACAGTCTGTTTATCATAGCTTTTTTTCTGCTAAAAACGCTACCTGCTGTGGCTAAAAACAGGCTTGATGAGAGCAGAGAGTTAGACTGAACCAAACAAGTTGCTAAAGAGGCTAATATGCTCTGTAGAGCTGAGAAATGCAGAGTTGGTGATAATTCTCTGTGGGTTTGTCACTTTGAGCAACACTTTTCACATTACACATTGTCATTTGTTAATATAAAAATATTTATTCGTGCAGCTTTAATGCATTGTGTGCATCCCTCAGGCATTTATCCTTCCTGGGATAGGCTTATCTGCATGACCACCATTTATTTATATGTGCACCTAGTGATGTAGTACTGAGCATTCCTTCATTGTTATGCAACACTATACCTCTGAGAAATAAAGTATTGTTGTCATGAAGTTAATATTGAGTGTTGGCGCACAGTGTGAAAGTGGCTAATTGAGTTTGTGGATAAGCTGTCACATTATCAGTAGGCCCTGAATGGGATTCTCTAGGAGCTACCTGAAAAGATGTAATAATTAGGGCTCCCTCATGAGAATCCCATTACTGGAAATACGTACTGTCTGCATGCTGATGTAGCATAATGTTGTCTTGAATGCACGCCTTACTGTACTAATGGTTAATTTTGCCATTTGTATTTGTGTCCACCTCTGTGAAATCTGCTGGGATTAATTGACTGATATCCTTGAGGGATTCTGCAAATTACTCTTCCTGTTTTGTTGTCAATGAGGCCCCGTCTACGTTAATTGGAAATGCAGCTAACTCCACTCAATTAAAGCATCAAAGAATATGGTCGTTCTGCATAAAAAGAGGGTGGACAAAATAACTGCAACAACAATAACTCAACTGTAAATTGTTGTTTTGTTTTGTTATTTTTTCCCCAGGTTCTGCCTTTAACCTAAAGGTCCAGGTCAGCGACATGCTGAGTCGTCAGTACCTGAGCCAGGCAGTGGTGGAGGTCTACATCAACTACACCAGGACCAACACAGCTCTTACTGGGGAGGACGGTGGTGTTTTACTTCATGTACCTTACCGAACTGAGACGCCAATCACAATTGTGGCCAGCAAGGAAGGCTACATTTGCACACTGCTGCCTTGTAAAACCAATAGAATGCCAAGTAAGACATTTAATTTGTGTATGTGCTTAGTGTGGATGTTGTTTAGCTGAATGAGCTTCATCAAATGGATACAAATAAGAAATGCAGCTTTGTTTTTTATTCATTAGTGGGTCTGATGTATGTTTGTTTGACACACAAAGTCATGTGTATCTGTCAGTGCATCTGCACTCTAGATAGCAGGGTTTTTTTTGTTTTGTTTTTTAAATCAGGACACTTCAAATAACGCAATGGCAGAAAGTACTGAGCATCATTTACTTCAAAACTTTCTTCTTGTCATTGCAATACCAATTTTTGCTCCACCCCACTGCATTTGACACTTAATTAGGCGCAGCACCCAGGCAAAACTCTTTGGGATCATTTTATGACCCACATCTGGAGCGTGTCTCATCCGCCATCTACAGTGCTATGCATTTCTAATAACAGCATATAACTGAATCTTGAATCCGGAGCTATTGTTTTTGTTGTAAAAGCTTAGACAAGCCCTTGCCAGAAAAATGAATTCTCCCATTTCTTGCCCCTGTGTAAGGTTAAATGTCACACTGCCATCTAGTGGAAAAACTGTTTTTAATTTTTAAAGGAAGTACTCAGTGCTAATTTTGCATCTTTCCCCTTCCTCTTTTATCATTGCTGCAGTATTTTCATCCGTGACCATGTCACTACTTGGTCTGAGTCAGGGGAACATCTGGCTCTTTGATGATTCTGTCCTGATCACTGGCAAAACATCTGGTACTGTATATATTGTTAAAGTCACACAAGCATTAGTTTAAGTATATTAGCACAAGATAGCTGCACTAAAGGAAAAAACACATTAAAATCACATTTTCAGCTGTTATTTATCACTTTTTTTTATTTGTAGATGCTTCGTTGCAGCCCATTGTCCAGTTTCCCAAGGGCCTGCTGAACCTGACAGACAGCAGTAATGTCACCTCTGTTAAAGCCTACCTGACTGTTCCCAAGCTGTCGTCAGAGGAGGGCAGCTTTCTTAACACTGTGGGCATCATGAGCAGTAAATCAGGTAGATAAGTGTGTTGCAGTACTGAAAACAATACCTTTTAGGTCATAGTGTATTTTTTATTTTGTGAGTGATTTGACTTTTTTCCAGAAAACTGACACAAAGCACTATTTCCAGTATTAGTATTTCCAGTCCATCTGAAATTTGAAAGTTGCATTGCAGATTCTAGATGATAAAAGGAACTGCAAGTTGTGAAGTAAAAACCCATTGTATGTAAGATGTGGATTTGCTCTGTGGTGCCATCTAGTGGTAGTATCAAAAAAGACACTGTGGTAGACAGAAATGCAGACTGATAGAGATAAATGGGCTAAAAGCAGCACATATTCTGCACCACTTTTCATTTTCTACCAATAAAAAAATACATATGCCGTCAGAGGCTGTAATAAACTAATTCAAACCGAACCATTTAGCTAAGCTGTATATTTATGAACATTTCATTTAAGACAATTTTTTATCCAAGAAAAGATCAATTGAATTAGCCTAGTCCACATATTCTCTCAAGCATTACCTCCCCTGTTTTTCAAGGATACGTCAGTGTGGAGCTGAGTCCGGTGGCGGCTGTTAGTGTGCAGCTTTTCTCAGGAGACACAGAGTTACATGTGAGCGGGCCCATACGCATCAGCCTCAGCATTCCTGACAGCCGTGCACTTCAGAGTTCAAATGTTGTTCCAGCATGGTTCTTTAACCGGACGACTGGTGAGTCGAAGTCACAGTCATGCACAGATTTTGATCTTAGAGCACTCAGGAGAGACAGTGAGGATGATGTTATGGCATCTACTTGGAAATGTAGCTTAATATAGGGGGCTCACTTGTAAATGGTACACCTTTCCATCAATGAAATAAACCATTAACATAACAGGTCGGGTAAGAGTTTAATATCAACATGTTTACCTGTTGAGGTAGTTTAAGAATATCAATGAGATCATTGAAACTTTGAGTTTGAAAAAAAAAAGGATAACCTACAATTAACAACCCAGTCACAAATATGGTTATTAACTATGGTGCTAGATCTAAAAAAGCAAAGAGTATCAAAAAGGCCTTAGGTGATTATTGCAAATGGTGTAATGGGCTAAAATACACAACACATTAGCCAAATAATCCTTATCACTGTCATAAAAATAAATTATACATTGAGTCAGGTCAGTTGAATAAACTTTAACAGCTTGCCTGGCACTCTCTGACTTTTACCAAACCTCACTCATTAGTTTCAATGTTATATGCATTTTCAATATTGCTGAAAGCTATAGCTTAGTGGTTCATTTCTAGTTATTTCAGTTAAATACTGTATCAAGCCATGAGTGAAGATTAATATGAATATAATTAACATTATATTATTATCATAGGGAGATGTGTCTTGACTCCACATCTGCAGGGGAGAGTTTAACCTAAATGCAGAGCTCATGTCTTATTAGTGTCATGAACTTGTCTCAGTTAGATGCCCCTAAGGAGAAGTTCTATTATAAGACCTATCTGTTCAGACTGGATAAGAAGGCAAGCTTTACCTTGAGTTCAGTTCATCGTGTATCTGCTGCCTCATTAACTGTGTTTTACTCATTTATTAATCGCCCAGAGGAGCAACTATGTAAAGTGAAGTTCATCCTCCACAAATAATACAGTAGCTGTAGTATTCATTTCAGAACCCTCCTCATCAACACAGACTGTCTAACCTGATTGTGGTAGTTGTGGGAAATTTAAGACAATTTTATACAAGCAATACTGATGTGTTTGTTTTGCTGTTGGTTTTAGGTGGATGGATGAGGAAGGGACTAGGGACGGTGGTGTCAGTGGAAGGAAAGCTCGTGTGGACATTCACAGCTCCTCACCTTGGTTACTGGATAGCAGCACCTCTGTCATCCACCAGAGGCAAGTGCAAGTACCCTAAAAATACTGTAACTGGAATACAGTGTTCTATATTTGTTGATGCTACCATCCTCGGCTTGTTCAGCAGTAAGGTGGAAATGGCATGGTAATCAATAAAGCTTTATTGAATGACAAGATGAGACGTGATTTTGTGACGGTTGTTGTAAACCTACTGTATAATGCCATTGTTCTGATTGTGGCAGTTCAATTTTTTGAACCTTGGAAGCAGATGAAAAAATGAATTAATTTTCATAATCCATTGATTATTGACCTTTTATTAAATGGCAAACATTTTAGATACAAAATGCAACTTGTTCATTTTCATCTACAGTGATTTTTGCATGAATGTTTTATATCTCATCCAGACTTCTTCTTCGGCCCATCTATATGCTTTAGGTTTCTTTGGACTTGCCATCCCCACTGACTTCATCTTGCGCCATTCGTCTGTCCTGATGGTTATCCTCGGAGGAATGCTTGTTATTGTCATCTGTCTTCTGTTTGGGTTATTGTTTTATCGCAGGTAACAGAGGTTTTCATCGCATACCAGTCCATATATACTAAAAGTTGATGTGATTACTCAGAATAACATTTAAAGATGCACTTACTGGTTTTGTTGCAATCTCAAAATGTCTTCCCAGCATACTGGGAAGGCAAATCAAGCATATCTCAAAAGATATCTTCAACTTTTTAAAACTATGCTTCATTTTAAGGTGCTTAAAACAATACTCCACCAAAAATACTTTTGAGTATCAACGCTTCAATATCACTGCAATATCAGTAAAATACATACTGATTACGAAAGCGAATGCACTATTTGATCATTTGAATGTGTTTATGTCTGGAGTCCTACTGTGTAATCATGAGGTGTATGCAGGATGAGCTTTCACTAGCCTGGCACTGCTTGAGGCAAATGTTCTGTCTTGTCTACAGAAGTTCGCCCAGTGAAAGTAAAACAAAGAAGACCCTACCAGTGATGAGGAAAGACCAAACCACCTCCACATGTGATGATGAAGGGGACTCCTCTCATCCGCGGGATGGACTGCACCAATCATTCACAGGAAGGGGGGATAATCGGCACAATGCCTCCGTTATGTATATGCACAATGGCAATGTAATAGCCAACCCCAATGCTGTGGCCATTACGTTGGAGTGTAACGAACTGGTGGAGCTTAACACTGACATGAATGATCAGATGTGTTTGCATAAAACTACAGAGCAGATCAGAGTTCCGGCCTCCCTGACAGAGAACTTGTTTCTCTACAACCAGCCTGTTGCCATTCTTCACGCTCCAGCGTTCTTCCACTTGGAGGAGCAGCCAGAGCAGCCCCAGTGGAGCAGGCCGGCCACTCTTCCCCGCGCAGGGGCTTCGAACAGTGCTGCCACCGAGCCGCTGAGTAAAGACAGCTTCACCCAGACTCTACCAAAAGGTCCATCTGCCACCCAGAACCAGGCAGTAGAAACTGAGGACCAGCTTAGGGCACTCGAGGGCTCTCAGGCAGTGACCTCCACCAACACATCCAGGGGTCACTTCAGCCTCCCAGAGTCAGTGTCGGTCCCTGGAACATTAAATAAAATCGTGGACAGCAGACACTCGGTGCATGCCTTGGGAGAACTTTCGAAAATCCCCTCACTTCAGCGTCCTCGCGCCTGGTTTGTATCACTGGAGGGCAAACCTGCAGCTGAGATCCATTACGCTGTGTCAGAGCAGCAGAGGAGGCGAATGCCAGTTGAGAGTCGAGAAACCAGCTTAGACTCAGGAGTGGACATGAGCGAACTGAACCAGACGTCTGGGAGGAGGGCTGTAACTCTGGAGCGCAATGCTACTTTTGTCAAAAGCACATCCGGCAGTAAACATGCACCTCCACAGTAAAAACTTTTAACGCCTCCATGCTCCACTTCTGTCTATGACAGGTGACTTATTTACCTCATTGCTTCATTTATTACATATTAATGTCAAAACGCCAGACCAAGTTGGGGGTACAGGCCCATTTCCACCATCAGATTCCACACAGTCCGCGTTGCAACTGTTGTGCATGTACAAAAGTGTAAGCAGTCCAAAGCAGAGCATGTGGACTTAGATCCCAAATAAGTGTCACACACTTGTTGCTTTTTACCACTAGAACCGCCTAAGGGGAACATTTACTGTCTTATCTCTCATCTCCTGCCTCAGGCGGTTGTAATTAGAAATATAAAATTTTGCAAAGTGTCAAACAAAAACATTTCATACTGATCATGTTCATACTTCCAGTTGCCCTATTTGTCCACCGCCAATGTGACAAAGACAGCAGTGTGATTGGGATCAATGACCAGAGGTCAAACACTGCCATAATAATAATAGACAGACTACCATGGCTAACTTAACATGACTGGATGTTTGTTATTTTAACAATGTCGTTTGATTTGTATTTGTGCATGTTTCTGTGTATACTGTCATGAAGTGAATCATTTCATTATATTTTAATACAAAAAATCTGACCTTGGCCTTTTTAGTAGCGTACTATATGCAATATGCAAACTATGCTGTGTAAGTGCTATTTGCTACTTGTTTATTATTATAGTCAAAATACAAGTGACCACAGATGAGTCACTTCCTCTTTCCAAATACAGGACAGCAATTGAAACTGAATTGTAGTAATCATCATTATTAATGTTGATATTACCTGAGCAGCTCTGGGGTTCAGTAATTGGTGGTTCCTATTTTATGCTGTAGAGAAAGGGAATGTCTGCTGACGGCTCACGACTTTGTTTTATTGATTTCATTAAGCGTTGAATATGAAGGCCTATTGCTCAATATTTGTAAGAAAATTAATTTTCATTTTCTGAAAAGAAAAAGAAAAAGAATTCATTCATACTGTATCTTGTTCCATTATACCTATCTGTAGTTTAAGTTTGGGGGCTGCAGGCTACCTACTGCATACACTGAACATCGGTTAGCAGCTTGAGGAGGCTTTAGGCTCGAACGGAAAGTTCAAGTTCAAATCACGGAGTTCATTCAGTGTTCAAACTAAAAGCTGACACGTGACAGCGTTAGGCCCCGGTCTGCCTCCATACTGCTGGAGGATAGCGCGCTCTCCGCTGCACTGTGCGCCACACGGGCCGGGTGAGACACCGAGGAAGTGAACGCAGGAAGCAGCGAGCTTTTTGGTTTCTGTCGACTACAAGCAGGAAACGCTTGTATTTCATCTTTAGATCCATTTTTATACCTGCAGTTTTTCTTCAACTACAGTGCGATAAGTCACCAAATAAAGGTAGGATATGTGCGCTTTGTTGGGCTGTAACGAGACTCGCCAGATGTGGGTCTAGTTTACCTGCTGAAGTACGCAGTTGTCATGTTCGTCTACTGGTGATTTAACATTCCTGCTTGCATATGCACGCAAGGAAATGTTTAATTTGACTGTATAAGCAGTACTGTGTAAACGTTTTAGTCACTTATCATTTCAAGTTAACAAGGTATTTATGCAAGCAGTGGGTAAGCGCGTAAAAGTGTTGATTATTTTCTTATCTGGGCTACTACGTGGAGAAAACTCCACACACATTGATACAATTAAAAGGTAAAAGCATAAAAACAAGCTTTGTACTAGCAGTATTTTCTTACATGATGCTATATGACCTATCTTCTGACAGCCCCTTGCTGTCTAATGTCTAATTCCCTGTCCAGTAACTTTACAGAATTTCCCAGAAGTGGCCTTAGGCGTTTTCATTATGTGATTAAACAAAACATATTCACTTTCGATTCTGGAGCAGGAGAGAGCCAACAAATATACATTAGGTCATGTCTGTTCCTGTCTGTTAAGTACCTTGTGCACTGTTTCCTGTCTCATTGCAGATCATGGACAAGCTGAAGTCACAGCAGGACAAACTTTGTAAGTTGCTTTCCAGTGACCCTGATTACATCCTACAGGACTGTGGGGACATTTTATCTATGAATGAATTCCGAGAGGTAGGAAAGCAAAGCAGTGCGTTAGACAAGACGAGACTGCTTTTGAAAATAATCATTCAAAAGGGAGGAGATACCTGTCAGAGATTCTTTGAGATTCTGATAAAGCATCAAGCACATTACCACCAATTGCCACAGCTTCTCCAGCCTAACACTGCAGGTAAAGATCCGCCTGTAAAACTCCTGTATACGGCTCTTGTCTGTACTGTAAGTGAGCTTCAACATGCATTTGGGTTCAATTAAGCCAGAGTTGCAAGTTTCTCTTTTTTGCAGATTGTAATAAATGTGTCTGAAAGACACACAGGTTGTGATGATTGTCATCAATATTTACAGGGTCGTCCACTCCGACAGTGTTTGCTGATCGTAACAGTGTTGTTACTGTCAGAGAAATAACAAATATGAAAGGAAAGTCATTCAGCATGAAAATTGAAACAGTGAGTGACTCAGGAAGCAGTCCATCTGGTGAGCATTCATATTTCTTAAGTATTCCCTCCAGTATTAAAGCATAAAATGAAAGTTGTAAAATAAATTGCTGTGCTTCTTGTTTCAAAAGGAAAACTTTTACATTATTTTGGTGTGAGCATTTTGAAAAGTATTTTGAAGTTTGTTTTGTACATACTTGTTTTTTCCTTGTTCAGGGAATGTTGTTGGACATGTTCCCCAAGCAGATTACACTGCAGTAGGAAACAGTGTCGTATGTGCAGATAAAATATCTGGTATCAACACTGACGGTGATATTGATTTGTCAGTGTGTGTGAAAACATCACAAGTACGTGCAGGTAACATTTTGCTTTCTGTCAGTCATCAATCTAAGCATTTAACAATAAGACAACTTCAGCAAGTCCTAACACTGCTCTCCTCTCCCCAGGAACAGTAGATGAGACACTGCCTTCCTCTCAGGTACAGTGCATACACACACCCTCACAGAGTAAGATGCACTTTGATGGGTTTGGTTTCGTGGGAATTTTTCTAATCACCTAGAGTGAGACAAACTCAAGGATGCCTTTTAGTAAAGACTCAGTAAAGGCAGGTTTGGACCCAAAAGCATGGCGATTAGGCAAACAGGCAGGAGTCTAAAGCTCAGGCAGAGATTTGTTCAGGCAGAGAGTCAAGCAGGCAGGTAACAGGCAGGCAGGCAAAATGGCTGGAACAAATAAAACAATCTGACAGGGAACAGGTGAAAATTTGCTGGTATATACACTGCAGGGCTGATGAGGGAAGTGGGAACAGGTGAACAGGTGGGTGAGGCAGTCAGGTGATGGGGAGTGGCAGGAACAGGTTACTGCAGTTCAGGAGGGAGCGGCACGGTCTGAAATGATAGGAGAGTTAAGGCCTTTCTCATTTTGTACCTCCTTGATTCCTCTCCCTGCGTCGTAGTCTGACGTAGTTTGCACTTGTAAACATCATGCCAGTTAAATTGGGTGTAGCTGATAAAAACATAATTAATATCAAGGTGAAATGTCATTAAGGAATGCGGTTAGAACAGCGCACCATAGCTCCTCCGGCAAGCCCCCTCTCTCCTCAGGTTGCGCCCTTAGGAGCCCTTAGTATTGCAGGGATACGAGCAGAGAAAATAATGATACGAATCAAGCTGGTGTTGTGACAGACTAGCCCGGTAGTGGAAAAAGAAAATGACTCCAATTCAGATGAATACTTTGCACTTGTTAGCCTATATTTAAAGGAATAGTATGACACTTTGTTGCTCCCGGCCAAGAAATAGTCCGGCACATAACTCACTGTAACACTCGTAGAAAAGGTTTCAGTCGTAGTCATCTGGACACTGTTTTCAGAATCAAGACGTTTCGGCTCCCATCCGGAAGTCATTCTCAATTGTGAAAAAATTGGACGGGAACTGGAAATTTAAGCTACTCTGAGTTACATGTAACTCAGAGTCTTGATTCTGAAAACAGTGTCCAGATGACTACGACTGAAACCTTTTCTACGATTGAACACTCCTGGACGAATGAGGGACTACACCGTCTCACCGTAACACTGCAACTTGTCATTTTTACACTTTGGTTTTTGAAGGGATTAAACAAACAAGATATAATGTTAATTATAATAATGTTAACAGACAGATATGAGCAAGGCGGCAAACTCAAGTGGGTAGAAAAAGGTGACAGTATCCTTGAGCCAACAATAATGAACCCCAAATTGCTCCTGATATGTGTATTTGAAAAAGTGTAAGTCTCTTTAGACAAAAGCGTCTTAACAAACAGGGTCACATGTAGGTCTACGTACAAAATCAGATACAGGTCATTCAAGGATGTGCTGCTGAAAGCCTGGAGTTAGAGCGTCTTTGGAGAAGTTTAACGCTGTGTTTCACTACTTTTGAGCAATGCTATCCATCAAATTTCTATACCAGCTTATGCTGTTCAGGGTCATAGCGAGCTGAAGCTTACCGCAGCATACAAGGGCAGAGAGGGGAGTACATGCTGGACAGGTTGCCAGCGACAGGGCAAAGTTACACATTCACACCCAGGCAGACATTGAGAAAACAGGCAAGCTCCACATGCACACCTACAAACCACATGCTGAAACATGAAAATGGTGTCCAAGACTTTGTCCCACAGTAGCAACAAGTAAAATTTCCAAAAAGTGAATGAACCATTTCATAAAAAACAAACAAACACATTCTTTCATTTAGGAATGATAAACAAACCCTGCTGTCTTTTACAGGGCCCTGCTGTGAAGATGATCATTGAGCACAAGGTGGAGCTGATTGACTGCCTGAGGGCGGATCACTCCTTCATTCTGCAGCATGTGCATGCCAAACATATCGTCACAGACAGACAATATCAGCAAATTAAGCATATTTCACTGCCAGAAAAATCAGTGACTGACCTGATCGATCAGGTGATTGGTAAAGGTCAAGAATCCTGCTCTCTTTTTCTTCAAGTTCTCCAGGAGCCTGATGTTCTCAGGACCTTTCCACAGCTCAGACAAATTACAAACAAATGGAGCTAAGCAATAGTAGAAGCAATGTCTAAGCTAGTAATTGTGCTGCAATTAAAAAACAGAGAATTGTAGGCTAGATGTGGAGAAATTGGCTGTGAAGATATGATGAATACATTACTTTATGTAATTATGTAATAATGTACTTTATATTGTAACATCATATTTTCTAATGAAAATAAAACATTTTAAATCCATCCTCCTTCTCTTTTCTTTTTTAGATGCACATGGAAAGGATCACACCCAATTGTGTTTTCCTTTGAAGGGTTATAACTACCAACTGGAAAGGGTAGTGTTATCTTATGAAAATCACATTTTGCAATTATGGAAAAATAAAAATCCTAGTTTTCTGATTGAGTTGCTCAGTTAAATAATCATCTCTTATCTGTCATTGGGAGACATTAGTAAATGTTGATAGATTCGGACTGTATTCTCCTTGAATGGACTAATGCACGTTATGTAGTTCAAAAGCATGCTGCTGCACATAATCTACCAAGCCACAAGAGGTCACAATTGTAACACAATACTCTTAGATTTTACCCAAGCGTCTAAGGAAACAGTTCCCCCCCAACCACACACACACTCATCACTCATCAAAGAGTTTATGTATGCTATTATCCAGATGAGTTGATTAGTTTGATATGATCCTGTCATCGTGTCTTAAAGCTAAGCTATCACCATTGTGCCTCTGTGTTTTTCATCAGTAGTACAGTATCAAATGTCAGGAAAAACAGGACTATTCGATTTCATTGGGAAATGAGTTAGCTTAACCTTTAAATGTGGTGTGTAGGGGTTTACCCAATCAACGTATCCAGACCCCACACGGTTAATTATTTTAATTATTCACAATGGATGGACATTCATTGTTGGATCACATCCAACTGCTTCTGCTCTATGTTGCTACATAGAAATACTGACAGATGAATATGAATATTTTGACTTACTTACGGTAACACCTCCGCCTCTCTGCCCTGGAAAGAGGCCTTGGGCACCTGGCTTTGGACCAAGGAGCTCTGGATGTGTGGAGTAAGAGTGCAGAGGCAAAGTGGCTGGAGGGTCCATTTGGAATGGAAATAGTCTGACGCACTTGGTAGATCATAAAACGGCAGCAGGATTAGCGCTGGCCTATGGGGGACAGTGAATGACAAACATACACCTCCTGTGAAGTGTGCGCTTGCCTCACAACCATATCTTTCTCGAGCGTTTTTATGGATCTTACCTTTTGAAGCAAAAGCACCCAACTGTGAATTATTTCTTGGGGGGAACTGTTAGAATCACATGACAAAAAGCTTTATTAAGTCTGCTGATATGTTGCCTGCAACCAAGAGATTTATGGTAAACCACATTTGGCAAAGCTGCCCCAGACTAACAGACCCAGAGATATCATCTTTTTTATTCCACATTCTTCCTCTTTGACAAAACCTGACACTTACATTACCCACAATTCAACTTGACCGCCGACAGATCGGTCGGAGATTCAGGTGTGGTATGCTAGTAGCGGCAAATGTAGCCTCGAGCTGTTAACCTCAAGCAGAGATGAGGAGTGGGGAACAGAGTTTTGGTGAGCTCACTTCGTTCTAAATTTTAAAGATTTCAGATTCTTGTAGTCTTCAGACCCAACTGACGCTGACTCAAGTGACATCACTTGAGGCAGTTAATCAGACTTTAAGCAGCTCCCTCTGGAGCCACAAAAGCCTTATACTACTTTTTCACATATGCAGTAGTACTCCCCAAGACCTGTAAATAGACTTTGATGAGTAAAATCTGGGGAGTTCCCCTTTAATTCTAACTGAAGTTATGAGTATTGAGATGACAACAAATAACTTACAGCATTTAGAACATAATTCAACCTTCTTTTGTAATTCTGAATTTGTTCAAACAGACCGCAAACACACCTAAACCAACAAGCAAGGCTTGTGCAACTTTACATTCCATTTTGTGGGCAGCACGTAGGAGAAGCCTAATATTTCACAGAGTTGTCCTAAAGATTAACTGCCTTGGATTATATGGCATTTCTCTTTTTTTCTTACACATTCTAGATTTCAGGTGACATTCTGACAGTGTTTGTTACTGCATGTGATTTTCTTTGACAAGGAAAACCATGTGAAATAACATCAGTTCAAATAAGTTATAGTAATCCGTCATTTTACCCTTTAATGAAGTGTTCTGTCACACTGTAATTTTTTGCTGACCAAGGCCTGCTGTATTAATGGAAAATGGTGGCACCAAACATCAGAATACATTAGCGTGCCCTATTGTTGTACTTTCCTCCTGCCATCCCAACACGGGGGACATTTTTCACATGTCTCTGCACTGCCAAGCTTTTGAAACGTGAACCCCTGCCAGGCCAGACAGCGAATGCAACCCGGCGGTGAGAAAGGGGTATCTGTTACACAGGCAAGAGGCCAGCTCAACCGTATTTGTTTTAACAGCAGGCTATTAGCAGGCATGCTTGTCTTGTGTATTTACAAGGGTGTCCAATCATGTCAAAAATCCTCCTCAGTAGTAAAGATAAAGGGCTGGATTCCTAATTCATTCAGGCTGTAAAGTATCAAGACGGAATGGAACTGGATATCACACTGCTTTGTACACTAAAGGTGTTGAGACGTTTTCATGTAAATGTACAACTTCCCATTTGTGCTCTCTTTAAAGACCATTGTTGCAAGAAATATACTGATAAAAATAGTAATATCCACTAGTATATACTACATTTATTATGCTAGGAACACAAAACTACTGCTGGTATGCTAGGAAGTGGACTGTGTTCAGGCAGGAAGCAAGCTCTTTTGGGAGGAGGAGGTTGTTATCAATTTGTTGAATGTCTAAATTAATTATCTGGCATTTACAGGTGAGCTGCGGTTTGTCTTATTATTTTGAATGAGTGAAATGAAAAGTTAGTCTGTCTTTTTGTAGGGGGAGAGATAATATTTCCTCTAAACAAGAGAAGGTATACACACACACACACACACAAAATTTACATTTAAGTCACGTAGTCACCCCTAACCCTGGCATTGCATTTACGGTGCAGAAATGACTGTACTTACTTTAATTTCCCAGAGTGTAATGCTAACCTTAAAACTGCTGTAATCATGTATATTTATATATCAAAGCGGCTATGATCAATGTTTTTATTTAACAATGGATCATGTGACTACTGTATGTGAAAGGAGTCTCTGTTAGTAATGAACCTACTGAGAATTATCGCCCCCTCAGCACTAAGCATTTTACTGTAGCATATTTTAACTCATTGTTTGGCTTTTACAGCTAACGCATTTACTGGTTCACTCTCATTGCTCTCACCAGCCGTGTTTCCTGATGCAGCTGTTTTCAGTGGAAAAGCTCTGACAAAGCCACTGTACACTACCTGCTCACTCTAAGTTTAATGTTATGTTTTTCAGTCATCTGTCTTGGGTCATGCTAACGCTGATCCCAAGCTACATCCTGGAGGACCAAGTTACAGGTGAAGGAGTTCTTGAAAAATATGAGAAAATATTCAGCACTGGTTTTAATTGTTAATCAGCCTGTAAGAATCTCAATTTGTGTTTTCTTTGCAAAGAGAATGGAAGGTTGTGTAGCTGGTGGCTGGGTTTACAGTAAAGCAATATGTCACATTACTACATTTAGTAACGTTTTTTGGAATTCCTTTGCGCGCACACACACACACACACACACAAAGCACACCAGTCCCCCAGTTATCCCAAAATAGCACCACTTGGCGTAAATGGGTTCAGAAATAGCCTGGAAGGGATAGACATGGATGCCCTGAGAGATTGTTGGGTCTCAAGTGTCATCTCACTTTCTTCATTTTGTTTGTGTCACACATGGATGGCATATACTGTAGGTTCTCATTCTCAACATCTATAGTGTAGACGTGGGGTTACACTTAAGCCTATTTCGTGCTGTGCAGGACGAGGGGATTTATGCCCATTTTGTTCTTCTGTAAACAACTAATCAGAGTTGACTAAAATGTGTTCTATCTATTTGTAGAGGGGAACCACACACAATTCACTTTTTCTATTATATTGTCTTTATTCATGCAGTGTTGTACTGAATTAAAGGCCAACGTTTGAGCTCATTCCATCCTGAGGGACAAACAGAAGTGACGGGTGAGAAACTACTTTATATACATTTGTACAGAACATTCACACGGCATCCTATGGGATAACTGCACTATTCATTAATCAGAGCTTCATCTGTATCACCTATGTGTCTACCTGTCTACTTTTTGCCATATCAGCGCCATCTAGTTATGAAAACAGAAGCCTGTTTTAGATATTAAACTATGCACTTTTAATTTACAGTATATTCTCCGAAAAAAGGTATGAAGAAACAAAATTGCATATAGTAAATAAAGCTAATTAGGGAAATGATAAACCTTGGAGGTGATCCATTAAATACTTAATGCTACAGTTGGTTTAGTTCAACATGTGATAAGGGTTTGGGGTCAAGATGCTGGAATTTGAGGTCACATGGTCTACAGTGTATGTACAGGATCAATATGAAGCCTCTGTTGGCCTAACACAAATATAGAAAGCAACCTGATAAACTCACAACTGAAAAATTTCATAGACAGCAAAAAGCAAACTCATCAGGTTCAATGGCAACAAAATGAAAAGTACATTTATTATTAAAAACCAAGCTTAACAGCTTCAACAAGATACAGTATCTTTGTCAAAAGCCCTTTCACCCAGATTATTCCCCTCACATCCAAAGGTTGTGTTTTCTATACTGCAAGAAGACACTGGTCACCACAGTTGATTGTAAATGAGGTCTTCTTGCAGTCAGCACAGTGCACAATGAGCTTTACATAACAAAAATGAAGACAAAATGCGAGAAAACACATCAGCTGCTGACTGTCACAGTCCCTCAAAGTTGTTTTTATTCTCATGAAAAAACAAGACTAGAAGTCAACATCCATGCTATGTGTGGCAGCAGTGCTTTGAGCTCAATGCTAACATCACCATGCTAATATGCTTACAATGACAGTGCTAACATGCTGATGTTTAGCAGGTAATGTTTTCCATGTTCACCATCTTAGCTTAGCATGATGGCAGCACCAAGCGAATGTACAGCTGAGGCTGATATGCAATTATTATCTCTGTGTGCGACATGTGAAATGTATTTGGTCATAAACCAAAATATTGGACATAAAAAGTTTGACCTGATGATGGTGTTACAGGAATCATCAAAGAGAAGGGATCATCAAAGTTATTACAACTCATCCTCTTTGAACTATTAACATCTGTACCAAATTCATGGCATCCATCCAATAGTTGTTGAGAGATTTAACACAAAACCAAAAAATAAAATTTTACCCCATGGTGGGACTGGAGAAAAAGTCAAGGAATCATTATCATTCCTTGACTTTTCCATTAGCATGCTTCCTCTGGGGACCATGAATGCCCGTACAAAATTTTATGGCAATCCATCCAACAGTTGTTGAGGTATTTCAGTCTGGACCCAAGTGGTGGACCAACCGACATTGCCATCCAAGACACCCACTGCTAGCGTGGCTAAAAACTTGTACAACATGACAGAGTATCTATAACAATTAAATATGTATGTAATTGCACAACCCCAGCTTCCATTAGTGCTGATTTCAACATCTTAATCTCAAAAGACAAAGGGATTCTGATCTGCTGTGAACAATAGAAAATGGGACATGTGCTCTGCAGACAGGGTGGATCAAAGATGGCTGTTGATAGCTTTAAAGCCTTAAAGAACACCAAATTGATTTATGATGGTGGACTTGCTGTTTCAGCCTTATACAGCTGACTGAATTACATACAAACATTCGCCCCAGCCGGATAGAACGCCAATGTTGCTTATAAAGTTTAGCTGGAACGTGTTTCAGTATTTATTTGGCTTGGGGTGCAAATGCAGAGCAGCTGTTTGTCATGCTGTTCTGGGTCCAATGTATGTCACAAGAACTGCTCGGTAAGGATACTGGGTTTCGCTCTGTCTGTGGTCTGTTGTGGTTAAATGCTTAACAGACTTTCTGTTATGTGAGATTAGCTTTGATGATGAGGGTGTTTCTTGACATTGACTTGTTTTTCATGTTCTGCTTCATTTCAGTCACACATTTGACAGATGGTTGCTGATTTGGCATTTGTGTGTATCTTGTGTGTTTTTACTTGGTGGTGTTGTAAAGTAAGAGGCAGATTCTAAATTTTATTCTAAATTAAAATACAACATTCTCAAATCCACACCCAAGTTGAAATGTGTTCACTCGATGGAGGTGTAAATAAAATTGAATTTCTCTGCATATCTGTTAAAGCGGCTATAATCAATATTATATTAACAATGGCTCACTCAGCTACTTGTGTGTCAAAGGTGTTGCTTGTAGTGATAAACCTACAGAAACCAAACTCTGCTGTTCCTCTCAGCTCTACAGTGTTTTAGCATCTTTTAGCTCATTTTGGTTTTGTGGGCCGGAGTTTGACTGTTTTGGTTCACTCTCACTGCTCTCATAGCCATATCGGACACAGCAGGCAGCTATTTAAAACATTCTTACCCGGTACCAAACAGCCGACAGTCAAAGTTAGCGACTAGCTGCTGAATATAGTGGAGCATTTAACAGCAAAATAATCAGATATTTTCCTCAGGAGATGGTGGAGACCAAAGCACAGCTTAAAGGAGAGTGAATATTGGACTCACATTCGCCAGGTGGCCAGAAACATGACTCCAAATGAATGCTAATGTTGCTCCATATATGCTGGATGTGTAATTAAGCTAACAACAAGTTAGCTAACAAGTTCGTCATATCAACTTAAAGGTGATAATATTTCAGTGTTTTGTTCAAGGCTTGTTTCCAAATGGTAAAAGAGTCAGTTATACCAGGTTTTATGTGTTGCTTTCTCTCAGACAGCAGGCTCTCCATGTATAATTACATCTTTCTTTTTAGCTGATATGCCCGTTTAACAGGAACTTATTCAAGTTCCTTGCTTGGTTGTAAAAAGAAAACTATATTTACTGTAAGTGACTTTCGAGTCATGGGAAATGTTACTGTATGCGTATGAAAATAAAATAGCCGAAAGCACTTTGTTAAAGATATGACAGCAGTGAATGAAGGAAAGCATTACATGTCAAACTGAGGACACACATGTTTATTTTACTTGATTTTCTCATGGTCGTCTGGCTGCAAAGGTCCCTCATCTGTTCGTTAATGCAAGTGCACCATCAGTGCCTTTCAACCCAAGCGACCGGGGGCTTCAGCTGTACAAATAAAAGGAAGCAGGCTCCATGCTGGGATGATGTGTTTGAGTTGCCATGTTTGTGGTCTGACACCTGTATGGAGTGAGATAAGGGTCAGAAAAGGAGAGCTCATGGTTTGATCGCATGAACTGTGCTTGGTTCCTGGATGTGAACTCTTTAACACATCTGCTTTACGACTCTTTTTTTTTTTTTAATGATAGAGGGAAATTATATAGCACCAATGATGAAAGCTTAAATAAAATAGCTTGAACATTAAACACAGTCTTTTGAGGGCAAGCCAGCCCTGGTTTATCGGCAAAACAATAAGCAGACAGGCAGCATTTGGCTTTGAAAATAAATCATTCCTCCTAGCTACAGAGATAGGGCTAAATTGCTGGCTGCTCACAGATGATTGTGTGTACGTGCAGCCGTGGCTCGAAATGGGATAATATGAGACTGAGGCAAAGTTTCAAATGTCAGTTTAATTGAGCCAAATAATGTTGTTAGGGGTTGCACTGAGAGATCAGGAAGATGAGGCTATCTATAGCAGTATGGCCATGAGGAAGATATGATAAGAGTAAATCCTTTGGTAACCTCACTTTACCCTTTTGTACAGTATGGACCTTTTGATGTACTGTAAGAGGCCACAAGGCATACATGTTTTTAACAGCTATAGCTGTAATATCAATCTGTGGAACAGGTGCACTGTGTCTGTTTCTCCTCATTTAGATTTCTCTCTGATAAATCATGGAGCATGGAGCATGCAGGTTCTTCCGTCATACAGTCATATAGGTCTTCAGGCACTAAAAACCCTTTAATGATCCTCATGATTATGTTCTAGTCTTAATTTCCCGAACTGACACTGGGTATCCTTGCAAATATTTCAAGACATTTTTCCTTTGAGGACGTGTGTGTGTTTGTAAGTATTTAAAGACAGTGGCAGGAAAGCAAAATAAACATGCATAGGTATATGAAAAAGCAGTAAATAAATATTTAGTTTATTATTATTATTATTATTATTATTGTTATTAATAATAATAATAATACAGATAATACAGCAGCACAGTGCAGACTTGACATAAAGTGATCCAATATTGAAATTAGTGAAGCCAATCCAAACTTGTTTTTACAGCTGCATCATAATGTTTTAAAGGCTGTGGCCTACTGTCCTATAGTATCCTGTATAATATCGAATGTAATTCTGGATCTGTTGTGGCAGGAAGATTTGGAGAGAATTTGAACAGCCTTGTTTAATCTTGACATGAACAAAATAATTGAGTTCAAATATAATTTTAACAAGCGTCAGTGTTTCAGAGGCGAGGGCCACCTGCAAAATGTCACCGAAATAGAGGAATGAAACCACTTTTCCTTTGGTTTTTTTCAAGCTTTACTTGCATTGCTCACTGGTGCTTGCTGTCATTGCTGCTGTGTCATTAAACCTGCTGGCTGCTCCTTTCAGTTCGTGTTTTTACTTGTTTACTTGTTTGCAGTACTGCGCATTAAGAATTTTTGTTTGTTTTTTTTGTTTTTAGAGAGCTTAATGAGGAGTTTTTCAGACAGCTGGCGGCAGTTTTGTATATTGAATGTGATCTATCAGTTTCTTCTTGCGTGAGAGTGTGCGTACATTTACAAGCACTCCTGCCCACATGTATGCAGAAACCCCTCACCATGGGATTGATGAAGGGCCACTAGGCTGTGTCTGTAAATTGAAGAGTTGGTCTGCCGCCCTCTTTTGTTATAGTTCTAATTCCTGTGAAAAAGCATTCACTTCATTTGTTCCATGTGCCCAAGCCATAGCTTTATTTTCATTGACAGTCAAATAATACTGCTTGGTTTTGCGCTACTTCAGTTAGTTAGTACCTTCACCTTGTTGTCTCTACTTGGCTTTTTGTCCTCACTCCATATTGTAAGCAACAAACATGCCACTGGGACCTTTTGAAGGGAAGTTGCTTGAAGAGGTCAAAACTATAGCAACAATAACTTTATTATCAGACCAACACGTTTCTGGCCTGTGGCCTCATCAGGGTCAAGGGAAGTTTTTTAGCATATATGGTTGATTTGGGGTCTTTATATAACAGAGCCTGATCATGCATGAGCACAGCCACATAGGGCGGGCGGAGTTTATCATCGCTCATAGCACACAACTTTGCGTACACTGTGCATACGTACATGTGATCAATACCAGTTACCTTTTGCATTGGCAGTTCTTATAAACAGATGTGGAAGTGTTTCTATGCACGGGTTGATAGTTGAGCACCCTTGATTGCACTGGATAACAAAGAATGAATCAGAGGTGTATCCATTAACAGCTTTATAGCTAATACAGATCACTTAAAAAAAGAAACTTATATTGGCCCCAATAACGGTCCAACAGATCTATTAGGGAAATTATGTTTTAGACAATAAAAAATTACAAATAAAAAGATAAATTAAAAGGGTTTTATACAATCCAAATGTATACTTACTGTATGCTAACTGTAGGTACTGCTCGAAGACCAACAGGCATGTTCATTTTTTTAAATCGAAAATAGCTGCACCCCTCAACATACATGTGCTAATTATTATATTTACTAAACACTGAAGATATACATTCAATTTAGGCATAAAACAATACCAATTTACAGGTTGGTTTAATTTGAATAAACATTTGTATACAATCCATTCATTCAATGGCAGCATGTAAAACGTTGAAGCACATTGCCACGTGCTAGGAGACCCGCATGAGGCCTTTAACATATTTAGTATTTCATTTCATATTACTTGAAAATGACGTGTCTGTCTAAAGTAGGTGCCAAGGCCTCATCTTGAAACAAGAGCATGAGCACCGAGAGTAAAGTCCGTTTAAGTTACAAGGATGGAGACAATAACAGTACTTGACACGATCCCTGGAGGAGCTGAATGTGGTGGAGGAAAAAAATAAAATAAAAATGTGTGTATTTGTATTTGTAAAACTCTCCTTCCCAAACATTTTGTTCCCCCAAAGACAAGAGGTGATGTGGGTCATTGCTACAGTGCTCATTTCACAATCTGACTCCCCTCTCCTGTCTGGTATCATCTCTGAAACACTTGGTGTAGAAATGGTTGTTCTTATGTAACTCTAATGTTAGCCAATGATCCATGGTCATAAAGCATGTCAGCCTCCCAATGATCTCATTCAGTCCTACCAGCCTTTCCCTCAAAGCAACATTAACGCAGCCTAGCAGAAACTGTCCTGCATTGCAAATGAACAACTTGGGGTGAAATTACAGCCACTTTCATATAGGAAATATACAGGTGAGCCAGGATAATATAATATTTATACAAAATAGGCACTGATATACTGACTGTACCGTAAGAAATTTTGCTCACCTCTTCCCATGACATTGCCATCTTCCAGACTGAACTGCACCACTGTTATCTCTAGACAACAGGGGGTTGTTTGAGGGGAAAAAGAAAAAAGGAAAAGAGATACAATGTGAGTATAAGCAAACCTCAAGTTCAGCATTTTTACTGCCCTTTGGCTCTTTTTGTTTCCCTGCCAAAGCCAATTTTCTTTTGGAATAGCCACAGCTGTCTCGCAGGAGCCCCTGTGGATTTGGGGCACAATGCAGCAATGAAGAGATGTTTAGCTTTGTCACAAAAGGCCTTCTGAATTTAACATAGCGGAGAGGGGCTAGAAAACCGGAGCTGAAACCTTTTCAGATCCCAAATGTACATTTGCTGTTCATCTGCCATTTATGCACATTTTTGCATGCATAATTTCCATTTGTAGATCTAATCCTTCTCAGTGTGACATTCGAAAATAAGAGCAGATTGTGATCTTGCAGAATGATTAGCGACGACCAATTTGCTTTCATACTGAGGATTTTCTTTTCCCTAATGACGGGTCTTAGGACAATTGTTCTTGTACACACAAGTATCTCTGTAATGAATGGCTTCTGCTCGTTTCATCCTTTAGGTGGCACATTGAGCCTGACTTTTTCAAGTAAATTCATCTACCAGCACAATTGTGATTAACTGTTGACAAAGTGACTAGAATTGTGGTCGCATTTTATTTTACAGTACACTAATAAAACATAATAAGCCGAACTTTGTCAAACTAGACCAAAACTAGAAATACTTTATTAGACAGATAACGAACACAGTTCTACCTTAACTAGACACCATACATCTAAATTATGCTGTAATTAGAAACCGCATATAATGCCATATTAGACCCAAAATATACTTTTACTTGGATGGATCTGTTTCACATATTGTTTTTAAATGGGGGAGGGGTTATTGCACGAACTGTAAAAAACGTCCAAAAATGCTGAAAACTAAAAACAAAATCCCTTTCCTGTGCTGGAGCCTTTAAAACCAGTAATCTTATGTGATCCAACACAACAGCTCTGTCATACATTTTGCCTTTATGAAGATAATAATTTGGTTGACATTGTCAGAGAGGAATTAATTTAACTACATGTTAATTATTGAGGTTGTAGTTTGCAGTAGGCCGGAGAGGTGTTTCTAATATTCTGGCGACTCCATTTACATACATGAGAGGGCCAGAATTAGAAACATCTGTCAATTTAATGCACTCCAGTACAACACCACCACCCATTATGACCTCAATAATAAACATAAAGTTGAATTATTACCTTTCTGATAGTGTCAACAAAAACTGAAAAATGATAAGCTTATTAAAAGTAGAATTCATGGCAGTACTAAAGAGTAAATCATTTCCATACATGCTCTACTCGTAATGGTGCACTGAACAAATACAAGCACTACAAAAAAATGTCTTACTTTGCTCTCTTCTTCTGGACCTTTTTTTGTCACAATCTTGACTCGTGCACACTGCCAGAAAAAAAGAACATAACAACAACAAAACAAAATATGCACCATGATTTTCATGTTTGGTCTTCAATTTTTCCCCGTGTTTCAGATTTGACTAACCATCCACTTGAAACCCAACAGTTCTCTAGAAGTGTCAATCCCAAAACAAATTATTAGCACAGTATTACAAATGTTTTGTTGCTTACATATTGGAAATGTGAAAAACATAGCACCTGTTTTTGATTCTGCATTTAAATGTAACACATTTTGACAGTACCTTAAAAACAAACCTATGCATGAAGGTAAGCCAAGACCCCAGTGACACGTGGGATCGGCTGAAAATGGAACCATCTCGAATGCTCTGTATCACAGCCTTCTTGTGTACTTTTTTTCCTGCATACCCTACAATATGTAAATTAATTGGTTAGAAAGACGTGGTTTTTACCACCCCTCTCAACAAATCTGTGCATTGTGTGTTTTTGGAGGTGACATTTTGCACATCCTGAATGTAGGCTTTGGAAAGCACAGCCACATGACCTTTCACTAAATTTAAGGATATTACACACGACACTGACCAAATAAAAGGAAATGAGAAATGCCAAATACAGCTGTGATATGTGTTTTATACATGTTGAAAGTGGAGGTCGAATGACTGCTGGATTGGGGAGCACAGGAGCACACTCCCTGGAAGCAGGCACAGGTGCAGCGAGTGTTTTGAGTTCATTCACTGTTTGCATTTCGACTGAGGAGATTCCCTTTGTACCGGAGTGTGTTGAGTGAGTAGTTTCTTCCATTTTAAATGATTTCAAATGAAACCCGCTGACTGCCTCCTTCTGGGCTCATATACATTAAGTCAAGTCCTGTGCATTCCTGCAAAACAATACATGTTAACAAGTAACTATATTTACCCAAATAAGAACCGATAACCGGTAAAGGAAACTTTTACTTTGCAGTCATGAGGAAAAATCTTTTTTCCCCAAATTCATTAACCAAGTTTTCCAATTATTGACTTTTCATACATTTTAGAAAATGTCTGAATCAAACCTGGAAGAGCCAGACATCAGAGAGGTTTATGAAGAATCGTGCTAAACATTTAATAACACCCAGTTAGTACAGTTACTGTTTACATACATACAGTAACAGCTACAGTTTACAGGAACTAGATGATTAATCACTCAATATTTGTGAACCTGAAAATGCTCAACTCATATGGTGCGGAACACTTGCTAACAATTAATGTATTGATGGAAATTGCATGCACATAACTTATGTAACATTTCTGTGTCCATTATTGACAGGTTTTGAACAACAATGGCAGGATGATTTTTAGTGATGGCAATAACAGCGTTTGCTCAAAGCCTTCAATTCCAATCTATTTTGCAGTGATTAAATACTTGCAACAATAAGTCCTTCAAAATAGTCAAATACATTTTATATAAGGACTAATTCGTGTGTGTGTGTGTATGTGTATACTTGTTTGTACATGTATTTGTTTTTACTAAAGAAAAAAATCTTAGACTCCAGGAAAGCCGCTGAATGGGTAAAGCGAAACAAGCAGCTGTTTCCGGAAGAGGTCCTGTCCCCATCTGTCCTCGGTACGCCCCAGCCGACAGAAGACGGACTCTTAAGAACATGATACAAAACAAACCATGTACAGAGCCCGGGGAGATCTGGATCCATGCCTGTCTGTTTTAAACAACAGAAACGACATGGAGACATTTATGTAAGAAGGGCAGGATGTCCAAAACTTAAAAATTCATGCCATGGGTTAGTGAACATTTAACCTGAAAAAAGAAATTATGAGCATCCAGTCATTTACAAAACAAACCCCAATATTGCTAACGTGGTTCAGCTGTGTATAGTATAAACTGAGATGCTGGATATCATTGGTTAGCATTGGTGGAAAGGGAAATATTTTTTTTTATTTTACTAATTTTTTCATGTGACCGACTTCCATTAAAAACGACTTGTTGCCCGTAATGTGAATATAGGAGAAGAAATGCTGATACTGCCCAGCTGTGTAAAACTCTGTCTGCCTTGTCTTTTGCAGACCAAAATTAGTTTAGTTCATACACACGGATTTCTCATACAATATTTAGCATTATTTACTTTTGAGGAAAACAAATGGTTACTTTTGCTGTGGGTGAATATTTTCCAGTTACTGAGGAGAGGTCCTCTGAGCAGTAGTGTGATTCTGCCTCCATTCAACTGAAGAAGCTCAGAGAACAGGAGAAGGAACTGCGGGACGAGTCCAAATTCCTCAGGGAGGTGTTGGACCTCACAAAAGGTATTACACATTGTATGCAATGTACACTATGTAATTTTATGATGCTTTTGCATCATATAGTGGCTGTTTCAAGGGTTAAAGAGCTCCGTTTGTTCCGTCATAGTAAGGGATAGCTACAGAAACCCCTTATTAAACCGGCACTGGGGCTAGGTTAATAAAGACCATAGTATTGTTAAGCTCCGACGTTACCCGGTTTCTTTTATCGGTACTTTTAATGTTTTGGTGTAATTTATTATCATGCTGCAGCCTCCCTCGCTGTCTGTGTCGGGGCTGAGCTTGATTGGCGTGGCCATTTTTAAAGCCGGAAATCCTCAGCAGCCACCAAAGTAATAGTGGAATGACTGGTGTTGATCAGCATGTGAACCTCAGCAGCTCTGTTATGGTCATTTGTGAATTTCAGCGAGTCGCTAAAGGCATTTTGTGTTTTAATTAACCCTGAGGGGTGTACTACGAAGTAAGTTCAACATTGCCAGGCTTTCTTTGAGTGAGCTGGCCCAACAAACCCTAAAGCTCCAGTCAGCAATTATGGGCATCACAACGGTGGTTGTCAACTTAATTTGTCAACCCAGGCTTTCGCCAGTTTCCAGTTTCCAGCATTTTTGGTCATTTGTTATGGTTTGTATGGCTTTAGACACCTAAATAAAGTGCTGCAGGAGCTGTCGAGCAATATGTTTTTCCCCCTTCCCTATTTAAAAACAATATGTGAAACAGATCCATCATGTAAAGGCCAAACTTATAGAGGAATATTTTGGCTAATTACAGAGTAATGTTTTGGCTTTGGGTGACTGCACAGATTATGGAAATACTGTAGGCATATAATAACCCCATAGACTGTAATATTAAAAAATGTGATCATTGTGATTACAAAGGAGTAGGCTAGAATACATTGGCCTTGGTTACTCTGCCAGTTGTATGGGACCAGCCGAAGAAGGTGTATCTCAAGCATCAGTCTCAGGTAGTGGATGTGATTTCACTTTAGTTTACAGTACAGTTCTGCTGTGTCACAAATTAGGCTCTAAGAAAGTCTAAAGGTCTACCTGTGGGAAATAAAGATGCAGTGTCCAGGTATGGGAGTAGAGTTTTGAGGACTATTTACAAACTCCACGGGACTCCAGAGAACATCCAGACTACGAGGGACGCGTAAGGTAGCTACCAGATGTGGTTTGACTTTAGTTTACAGTACAGTTCCTTCTAATAAGCAACAAATGACCCTGTAAGAAAGTGAAACTATGTTAAATAAAGGCCAAATAAATGTATTGTCCTCTGAGCTCTCCGTTTTGTCTATTGTAAAGGCTATGCCCGATATAATATGCCATTACATTTGTAACTACAGCCGGTGGAATCTAATTACACTATGATCTTGTAATATAGTGTTTATTTGTGTATTACGATCTCCTATCTGGTTTCTAGGTAGAATATAATTTGGTATTATCGTGTCTAAGTAAAAGTATATTTTGTCCATGGAAAAGACAGGACAGAGAACTACATCAAATGAATTTTCCAATTTAAATAACAGACTCAGTTATGTCAAACTAAATTAATTAACAGTTCCAGCAGCCAGCAACAGGCGTACCGGACCTTCGTCGTCATGGTAACAATAAACACGTGGTTAAAGTTGTGAAACGGTCATAGTTTGGTTAGGTTTAGGCTCCAAAACTACTTGGTTAGGTTTAGGAAAAGTTCACGGTTATGATTAAAATAAGTTACGTTAGTCACTTGTGAAGTGAATCACGTAAAGTACTGCTCGTGACTTAACTCACGTAGTACTTAACTTAAAATAACTGAACGTTGACTTTTGGATTCACACAGGAAATGAACCCCGGTGAAATAGGTATAACTACAAAATGTGAATGAGAACAGCCTCAGTTATGTAGAGCATGCTGTTTTGGCATGTCTCTTTCCCTTAAAATTAATGCGAAACAGACATTTAAAAGCCTATTTGCAAAAAAAAAAAAATTTTAGCTAGCTAGCAAAGCTTAACATCATGAAACGCATGGCCCTCAGTTTCAGAAACAGCCACCCAGAGTGGAGCCGTGGCAGGTCCCTCATTTGTTACAGAGGACATGAGACAAGATGAGCTCATGAAGTGGCTACTAAAAGTTATTACAAGCATATCATTTGACATTGAGGTGTCGCGGATCTCGCAGTGAAGACAGTTCAACTCTGGAGCAATATTTAGCCCCTTTCCCAGTAAGCTAACATGACATGTTTGGTATCAACGGATTCATTGCCATCTCAAGATTCATACCACTGGTTAGCTTAAAAACTGCCTTCAAAAGACAGTAATGTTAACGTCAAGCACTGACGATGAGAATAATTCCAATTTTAAGATCATGGTGATCAATGAGGTAGAGTCTAATTAAAATATAACCTATGGTTCTATTTTTCACTTTTAGATGGTTAAATTATGTTAGAAATAGGCCTTCCGGTAGGATACAGTTCGATTTTTGGCCTATTCAAACAAGACAATTTAATTTTAAAAGATATATATCAGCTATATACCTTGCTTTTTTTTCAACGTGTTACTTTTATGGTCAGATTTAATTCTTTTCTTTATAAAAAGAAGATTTGATCTTCAAAAAATCTTTTTCAAACGAGAAAGAAAATAATGCTCTCTTAAGCATGATACTCCAAGCAAAGCTCATTTAACCATAGTAAAAGTATCACAGTAATTGTAGGCTACAGTATGTTGAGAACTGTGCAGACGTTTAAATGTGGTACGAACATTTCATTAGTGACTACCTTGAATAACCACTACAGATTCATGTGTACGGTTGTTGGCTCAATTATTAGTAAAAATGTTTCAAAAGATACGTGAGAGACATGGATCAGGAGAGGAAGGGGCCCACAGAGACTGCTTATGTACAGGCCCCAGAATTTTGTGCTACACCCCTGCTGAGAGTGATTGATGTACGGCTGATTGTGCCTTGAGACAAATGCTATTATGTATATTGATCTGTTGTGATGTAACCCTGTTTGATCCTAGAGGATTGACCGTGCAGCTGCACTTAAAAAGCTAGCTTGTTATCCTGCATGTTCCTAATGATGGCAATGATCCATAGATCTAAAGATGCTGATGTTTGCACAAGGAAGTAAAGATCATTCAAATCTCACACATTTATCTATTTATTTATGACAGGTTTGTGCAGTTAAGGGAGTTTGGTGAATCCAACTTGGAACACCTGTATGAGTAAACCTCACCAAAAACATTTTGAGAGATTTAGGATCAGAATATGAAAATGTTCTTGCATGCATTACAGTACTTAAAGGTAGCAGTATATTTCTGGAAGCTTTAATGGATTCCTGAAAACAATGGGAGTCTGATCTCTGGGAAGTTAACCAATGTTGTGCAACAGACAGTTTGATGAATAAATACAATTATGCGTGCAGACTTCACACGGTAATAAGATTTTTTTTTTTTTTCCTAATTCTTATTTTTCTGACCAGTATTTTAGCTCAGCCTATAGGGGCATGCTGCATTGTGTTTCACTAAACACATTGCTTTGGTTTGTGACAAATAAACCTTTGAATCGTCGAATACTTGCACTTGTGAGTGTCTTTATGAGCCATCATGGAACACTATAATAATAATACAATGTGTAGCTTACACACTATGTTTAAACCTGCAGGCAGGCATTCTGTACTCAAAGATGTCCTGAGAAACAGTAGGTTGCAAACAAATGTAATCAGTTGGAAAAGGAAGCAGGAACTCTTTAGAATGATGGATATGCACTGTATACGAACACATGGAATAACATCTGCACTGCATATCTCCTCATAATTCAATCAAGTTTTATGATATCCATATTAAGGATTGAAGTTTTTTGGATTTTGTTTAGAAATATTTTCTCTATTTCACTAACCTCACCTTCCAAAATGTAAATACAGTATGTATGAGAGACTAGACTTCCCTAGGACACTAATGATTACAGTGGAATACCACAACTCTCAAAGCAGGACAAATAAATTCATCCCTTCAGTGAATGTCGTGATTTGTTATGAATTTTTGTGTTTTTGAGGTTTGTGTACTTTCATTTGAATTCCACAAAATTATTTATGAATTCTTCATTGTGAGTCTTGTCCTTTTATTTTGTTAAAACAGACTTAATTGTTCATAGTCATTGTGGAATATGACACGCATACTGTATCTCCTCTCTTGCAAACTATTTGGAACCCTTGTTATATTCTGTGCTATTCTGTTCTTAGAGAACACTCAGAGCCTGCAGTGTGTGTAATATGTTCCCTCCCCAACCCAAAGCCACAGGAAGAGGCATGACAAAGGTTCAACCAACATATGCGAGCAGGTCATCAGTTGTCCTGGTAACTTTGCTCTGACGCAGAGCCCATTAGCTGTGCTTCTGGCTGTAAAGGTTTCAGGTATATTTGCTCTCCATTTTTAGAAAATGGTTGAGAATGATTATGTGTCTAAAATCTGACACTCAGCACTCATAATAATAAATGTTATGATGTTCTACAACAACATGGTACAATATTCACTACACTTAAAATGAGCTGATGAAAGGCGGAAATATCTT
The DNA here is from genome assembly GCF_020085105.1 of Siniperca chuatsi. Taxonomy (NCBI): domain Eukaryota; kingdom Metazoa; phylum Chordata; class Actinopteri; order Centrarchiformes; family Sinipercidae; genus Siniperca; species Siniperca chuatsi. Next base: position 5,360,822 of record NC_058053.1, on the reverse strand, counting down.
TCTCTCAAAAAAAAAGAAAGTTTGTCGAGATGTTTTACCCATAAGGATGTTTATTTTTTAATGGTATGTATGGTATATGGTTTAGTTTTTCCCCTTGTGAAGCATACATATTTTTCCTTCTGTGAGAATTTTCTGGGGTAACATCTGGATTTCATTTCATGGAACTTGGTTTTGAAGACCTGCTGCCCCTTCCTGTAGAGATGGAGATGAAGAGCAAATTCTCTAGTGAAAGATCAAATCCTTAAACAATGGGAACCATTTTTCACAGTGCAGTGGTTTAGGATTAAGCTATACTGCATGTTTGACATTCATATAAGTTGTAGCTTTATTAACACGTTATATCTTGTGTTTTAAATCCGTACGAAAACTGAAGTGTCAAAACTACACATTGTAGGTTTGCAGAAGGTCAATGTCAGACTACTTCCAGGAAGGTACTGCTCCTGGCCAAGAAATAAGCCCTGTTAATTAATTAATGACTTAAAGTATAAGATTGCATTGTAAACTCTTAAACTTATAAATGGTGGAATGATGATAAAGGATATGTTGTCAAGCGGTATTAGACCTATTTGAGTGTTTAATGTAATAGAAAAAAATCCTGGAAGCCTATCTGACAGAGTATCTCTTGCCTTACAAGCCAGTCAGCAGACCGTCGGCACCATGACCACTTCCTTCCTCTGTTGACTCCTTCAGTCTCCTGACTGATGTCTGCAACATACATTAACAATGCCATTTTGTTTACCCATCTTCAAAGTGGAAAACATGCTGAAGCGCTGACTGGTGAGCTGACACTGTCTTTCTAGCATCCCCACAGAAATGTATGAGCATTTCCTTCTTTTCCCCCTCAGTTTCCTGTGTTCTCAAAAGGACAGAGTGTGGGTCTTCAACCCCCCCCCATTTCCCACTTTAAAACACAGGAACACCCCGGGTCTCTCTCTAACACAATCTCTCACTCAAGGAGGGGACAAAAGAAGAACAGGAAGAACTTTAACTTCCACACTTTCTATTTCTATTGTTGTTGTCTTGTTTTCTCTTTTGGCTAGTTGGGGACAAGCCTGGTCATTCATAATACAAGCATCACCCTGAGCACTCACAGGACTCACTCTTCTGCCCTGCTGCCTTGAGAAGGAGCAGACCCAGCAGAATGTTTTAATATGTATAGCAAGAATTAGAAAAGACTTGTTGCAATCAATGCCATGCACACCTGAAGACATTTCCATTTCAAAGGTTTTGGGGGCTTGATACTTAAGTGATACTGTAGAATTTAAAATATTTTACCAGTACTTTAACTTACTCAAATGCTGTTTTGTTCCTTCAAAACAGAGGGAAGCTATCTTATTAGCTATGGTAGCTAAACTGCTCCACTAAAGAGTCATGGCTTACAGGCAGTTATGAGACAGCAGTTGGCTTGCTAGCATGTTAGTTAGCTCACCAAGTACAGCAGTGTGAGTAGTCTCTTCTGCAACACCTATTTCGTAAAGACACTTGGATGAACTAAGCTGTGCCACTTTCTGGTGTGGCTTCGCTCTTGACTGAGAGTCATTGGTGAAATTGTGTAAATGACAAAAAATGACACTTTGTAATCCAGCGTTGCCTGTGCTCAATCTGTTAAGGCGTTATGAGGATTACAGGCAGGATCGGGCTGATATGTGATGCAGACCAACTGATCAATTTTCACTGCCCTTAATATTTGTAAAATTTATTTGAGAAACGTATTCAGAATGTTATTTTGCTTTGAGGTTCCAGCATGCACAGCAGAGCAGTGAAAACATGTTTCCTTAATTAAACCAGCCAACCGTGGCCACAGTATCTGTGTATGTTTTTAGTCATCTTTCCCTTCAGGACTGAAAAGTTACATTTTAGGACTTCCCTTTTCTGTTCCAAAATATTCCCATTCTGTATTTTGAGTGAGAGTGGATGCACCTGTTGGTGTCCAGCATGTATATGATGAAGTTACTTTTGTCAAGGATTTATAATGCGAGAGACAGTGATTTCCTCTATTATATTTCCTGAAACTTTGGAACACTCTTCCTCTGGAACAATGTCTCTATTTTTGACAACTTTTGTCATCAAAACATAATGATATCAGAGCAGGCAGAATGACAGAAGTGTATGTTTGGCCTTGTGAGACAAGTGGAACCATAGCAACATGCTTGATAAATGCAGGCATTTTGACCCATTTTAATTCCTCATTTTAAGCCTGAAAAACAGTTTTTTGCTAGAACAAGAAATCCAATATTTAACATTATTACTTTGCTCCTGAACTAAAATGCCATTACCTGTCTTTATAATTGTTATATATTGCAGTCACCCAATATTTACTTCATGCTGGTTCCTTTTTAGCATGCAAATAGCTTAGCCTTAATAAGTATTACGCATGCATTTTTAGCACTACATTTTCCTGCACAACTCTATTCAAATTATTGCTATTCTCATATGGCACATTTAATATGCTCTTATTTATTAAAGCACAATTCCCGTGTATGTGTATTTCTTAATGGAATGTAAGAAAGTACTGGCATTTAAAGTTGATGTGAATTGTGTCACAACAATGTGCTGCAACAATGTTTGACCAAAATAATCCATTCATTATTTGAGATGGCCATGCAAAATTAGCTAGATAGCTCAACAAAACAATAACAGCAGTAAGAATAGTTGGAAGGGCAGTGAGAGGTCACTCCATGCTGCACGAGATGAGACAAGTGCAAACATCTGGGGGATTCTCAGCTCTGAGGTCACAGAGCGTACAGCCCAACGCGACAATAGGGGAATGAGGCTTCCTCAAGTACACAGGAAATAAAATATAGTCAATCAGACAAAAGAACAAGTCAGTAAAGTTAACATTTTGATATTTGTAAAGGTGATATTTTCAAGTGGTGCATATTCACAAGCTATAACATCCTATTCCAGAGATCCGGAGAGAAAGAGTGAAGCTGCCACAGACAGACAGAATATTTTTCTCGCCTTTTCCCTGATGGTCTGAATAAGTCGCTAAATTTGTCGCTAGTCGCTTTTTAGCAATAGAGTCGCTAGGAGGGTCTGAATAGTTGCTAAGTCTGGTGACAAAGTCGCCAAGTTGGCAACACTGGACGGTCTTGGGGGTGCGGCTGGACCTAGAGGTGGAGCTAGACCTAGTCCAGATCCACCTCTAGGTCCATTGGCTCTGCATTGAGCAGCCTCTATATTTTGGGTATAAGATGGTACAAGAAGGTAATTAAAACATCAGGATTCAGCCTCTGGGGATTCTGAATATTTACAGCAAATCTCATGGAAATCTGGTTGTTAGTTTTTGAATACAATCTTGAGATTGGCAAAAACTTGGGGAGTTTCCACTTTGCAAGCCTTTGAACAGACAGGAAATTTAACAACTAAGGAACTCTGACAGTGAAGGCTTGGTCACCCTTACTAGCTTCGGCAAGATGTTACAATAGCCAAAATAGCCCTGACCCACATTTTCAATCTAACTCATTTTATGCACATTTGCGAAAAAAAGTATAAATATTGCAAAAATGCCGAGGTGGAAAGTGCAATGGAAACAGACTCAGTGAGTAAGTCATGACGTACATGAGGCATGTGACTAAAATGTCCACTGAAGCTTCTGCTCCACCAGAGAGAAGAAAACATCAGATCTGTGTGGAGCAACAAGGAGACTAACCTTCCTCAAATTAATACATGAAAACATGAATGCCGTGTTGCCATTTTCACATTGTTTCCATTCGTTTTAGGTTTGACTGGCTCTCTTGTTGCACCGTCTTCTTCTGCAATGCTTTAATGGCACTGACTGGAGAATTAGCGCTACCAACTGTTTATATTGTTGTGCCCAACTCCTAATATTCACAAAATAGAAGTGGCTGGAAATGTACATTGATTTGCATTTTCTTTTGCAGATTTTCTTGAAATGTGTTTAAACTTTGCGTTAAGTTCGGACGGAAACTTGACCTGTGACATGGGTAGGAGCCTAATCCCATTAAATATAGCATTAAAATCAGAAATAAAATATTAAAGTAAATTCTAAAACTCTTACAAAGCCTCTTTTAGTTATACAGTAGTTTTGCACGAGCTATACATGAGACAGATGAGCAATGGGTCTCAGCTGCAGAAAACACAGTATATTACACAAAGTGTAAAACTTTATCGTAATTACCCAGGAGACAAACAAATGTGTAGCTTGTACATAAACCATCAGTTTTCTTTCAGGCAATCTTGACACAAAATGATCCACAATACATTTTGTTTTTAATTGTTCTCTTTAATCCATAAAGCATAGAGCGCACCACATGGTGGATGTATTTAAGGTCAGTGTGTTGTAATTGTCAGCCTTGAGACTTAAGATTTGGGGAAATCAGAGATTAAGCCACTACCCCTTCAAATGTCTGCATCTCCCTGGATACTTTTATCCTTAGCCAAAATACTCAAAATTACAACCGTGACACATGAAATGTGACGAGCGATTAACTATGATAACTACATTTTTGGACTTGTGAATTATAGAGTCATGGCTTCAAGGCCAAAAGAAAGATGCATCAAGTTGGCCAGTGAGCACAGACAAAGATAGTGCTTAGCTCAGAGCTGGTCTGGAAACACTGACTGCATGTTACGCAATACCTCTCTCACAGGAAGTCGCTTCATGTCTTGTGAAGTGGGAATTCCTGTTTAAGAAAGATGACCACAACAAATGGCATGCTATCGCCCTATTAGGATGACTTTCCCCATCTTCTCTTCTTTTCACATCAACAAATAACTTGTACTTGCACATTACAGATGTGGCACAAATGAATTTCGCACATCTGTGCACTGTTAGTCATATCCACCTCATTAACTGGATTAAAACTGACCCACTTTCACTCAAATAAAACAATACAGGGGACTTTTAGCACATTCTGAGCAGCCAGTATGCTTCCTTAATTTCCGTACTCAGTCAACACAACACTCATGAAATTTACTCTCAATGTGAAAGCTCCCATGAAAACTGCATCAGAAAAAATGTAGGGAAAAAAAGAGAGATGGCTCTCAAAAAGGGATCTGTCCTCAGATCTCTCTTTTTACATTGAACTATTGAACTATGAGCTTGTCTTGTCTTAGCTCAAGTCCTGGGTCTTGGACCCAGTAGTAGCACCTCATCAAAGGTAGCACCTCATCAAAGGTGGGAAAATACACCTTGTTGACTGCTGAGTGTTTAGTACTTGTCAGGCTAATGTTAACATTTAATTTCTAACAGAGCAAAGTTCATACCATATCCTAACATTTACATTGTAGCACACAGCTGTGTTTTCTGCAATATGCATCCTTTCCCATCCATTTTGGCAATCTGTAGAGTGTGCGTAGAAAGTGGTATCCATTTGCTATAATCTCATTTGTTAAAGAAATCAGTGATGGTATAAATATTTAAACTGCATGAAGTGTAGTAAGAGCAGCCATTCATCTTCAAAGAAGGTTAATAGTGTATTACGAGAAGTTACAGGACCTCATAGTCATTACGGAATGCAGTTAAGCTTGGCAAAGCTCTTCAAAAAACCACTAAACTGCAGTTAAAAGTACAGTACACAAGTAGGAAAGTAGGAAAACCACACCACCCCTTTAAGTAAATGAATGTCCAGGTCATGTGGTCACCACTTTAATTACTGTAATTACTCACCTCATTTTAAATTCAATTAAAAATAAAACAACCCATTGCAAATGACTAGCAAATGTTCTGTTTGTTTCCTCTAGGATCTAAGGATAGATACTGTACCGATTGTAAAGCCCCGAGTCAAATTTGTGATATTGGGCCAAATAAATTAACTTTGAAAATCCTGCATATTGGTGTGTTTTTCTAGCGTGTGTGTTTTTGGTACATTTTCAATTATTTAATAGCCTTGTGCTATTAAAGTCCCTCATATAAGTTTGAATACTTTTCTAGTAAGTGTACAACTTCACCGCTCACCACTCTGATACATTTTCCACCACACAAAGCCCCAGCTGTTACTGCACATTAACTTGACTTGATACACACTAGCACAGATGTGTATGGATCTACACACATGGCCATGCAAGTGACACAATCCACCTTCTAGCCTAATGTTGTCAATTTCTATCAACTAAATGCCTCAGGCTCACACACCCTAACTGCAAACTCACTGAATTCCTTAAAAACCTGCATTCATCATTTTACTTAACAAGTAATTTGATCAAAATGTACTACCTCAAGTAAAAGCACTCATGAAGCAGCAGGATAGCTCCTGTTATTGTTATTACTCATGCATTGCCATGTAAGCAGCATTCTTTTATTGTAGCTGCAAAAAGTTTAACTGCGTTAAACACTGGTGGGTAGTTTCATTTGTTACAGTGTAAAATATTTTCTAAGCTCATCGTGTTTTGCATGTAAAATATTACTTTTAGTTGTTAAATAAATGTAAAAATGTGCCCTTGAAATGTAGTGGAGTAGAAGTATTAAGTAGCATAAAATGGAAATACCCAAGTTAAATACAAGTATCTCAAAATTGTACTTAAGAACAGCACTTGAGTTGAGTTGACCTGTTTAGGATTGAGGACTGGTATGGCCTGTGAGAATCATGTTTCAATCTTGGTCTGGAACACATGGAAGCAGTGAATGGTACAGTAACATGCTGACGTAATATTGAACGTTAGCTTGCTCAGTAAAGATGTGTTTAGATTGAATGAGAGGTGAATTTCTGTGGGACGTTATTTGCACAAAATAACATCACACAAGGTTTTCAGTATAATTAGCAAACTCAAAATCAGTTACAATAACAAATCATTATAATAAACTTTTATATAGCACCTTTCAAAACAGTTACAAAGTTCTTCACAATAAAAAACAGAATACATTTAAAACAAAAATAATAAAACAAATTAAAAGCCATAACAACTAAACACAACACAAAGACAGTAAAATGATCTAAAATGTCATAAAACAAGTGATATCAACTAAAAGCCATTTTTAAAAGAGGGTTCTTTTTAAAAGGTGATTTAAAAGATGAGAGAGTTTCCAGTTCTGATGTCCTCAGGCAGGTCATTCCACAGTCTGAGCCCTAACAACAAAGGCTCCATCACCTTTGAGTATAAATCTGGACAGAATCATTTTCCACAAAGTCTTATATGTGCAGATGTAAGCTTTTACAATTCTTTTATCACAGAGCTATGACAGAATTGTAATGGGAAAAAAAAGTTTCAACCTAGTTGTAACAAACTGAAATGACATTTGGTTTTGTTGATCAGTTATCATGTCGAGCCGAGTCTACTAGTGCCCTGTCAGTCTAAATCATAGCTTACTATTCGAAAGAGGGCGACCCAAGTTATTGGAATACCGCATAATTTTCAGTCGGTGGAGACGGGCATATTTTATATATATATATATATATATTATAGAATATGTATGCTCCAGGTCCAGCTCCAGGTCCAAATCAAGGGCAAAGCAACTTTCTTTTCAACATATGCAGGACATTTCCACAGGCTATCCCCAGTGCAGGCACACCACTTAGACTGTTAATTCCATTTAATACCACCACCAACTCCCATTTCCTTTTAACAGTTGCTGTGAGTTTGTTTAAGAGGTTGGGTTGGTTGGCTGTATCTTGTTTCACATGACACTCCACTACCACTCGATGAGCACTTTGGGATGCAGTTCATCTCTGGGATAGATGTTGCGCAAAGTCCTAGAGACCAGCTGAATGGAAGATATCAGAACATTTTGTTTCAATGTTGAATGTGAGAGGGGATCTGTGTGGACCAGACAATTGTACTGGCACACTTTTTTTGGACAACGCAGTAAGTGCTATGCTAGTTTAAACAGTCATAGTAGGACATCGACAGTATTTTGCAAAGCTTTCTGTCACTGATACCTTGTTACTATCTGAGCAACACATTGCAATGCACAATGCATATTGTATGACGCAACAAGCGGGTTAAAAAGGGTTTTGGTTCTAACACAGATTTGACCTTTAGTATGACGTTCTCTTCTTTCTGTGTCAGTGTCTCTTAGTTTGTCTTAGCTCCACCTTATCCTTCCTGCACATCCTACCAAGTGCCTTGAGGAAACAAAACGTTCTCATCTTCACTCACCACACCTACATTTCACAGCCAAAGTGTATTCATCTTTCAAGAGCCTCTGTGCTGCAGCGCTGTTCATATTTTCCATTTCAGGCTCACCCATATCATTATTTTGAAGTCAGTTCATAATTCTGTGACTTCCTCCAGGTTTTTTTCCCCTTGAAAGGACACAAGCAGAAAGGTTATGATTTAGGATTTCTTTTTCAGAAACTGAAGATCATATAGTACTAAGACAGGAGGAAATTAATTTAGAATTGGTAAAACATCTTTTTTTTAAAAAAAAAAGAGAGCTAGAAAACACAAGGTCAAACTTTACACGAACAAAATCGTTAATTTGTTCATACTCTTCTACAGTATAAATGATAATGACATAGGGTACATGAACACCCTGGTCCTAATGGGAGACCATTCCAGATATGGTTGTTCTTGATGTCTTTTATTCTGCTGCTTTTACCTACACTGCTATTTGAAGCTCTTAATATGAAACGCTTTCTAGTGTAACTTAAACTTAGAACACTCCAGCTGTGCATGTGCAGACAGAGTGACATAGTATGGTTAAAACAGGCAGGGATTAAAATGATTTACTGAACAGAGGGCAATACATGAAATACTGTGAATGGTTTAGAGAGGCTACACACAAATATGCTAAGATTTGTTACAATTTTATTGATAACTTTGGAACATTAGGTGATTCATGGCTCATAAACCGTGTGGATAAATATTCCTTGAAACATTCAGAAAATGACAAAATAAAAATACATTAAACTTTTACATTTTAGCATTTAAATGATATTCTCATGCAGAACCATTTACAATCACTAATATAAATCCTAAATATCTACAACATCCAAGCAATCATTGTACTGTACTATTAGAAAATGCAGAGAACATTATTTCTCAAACCTAACATACTTACTGTAGCTGTCAATCAAGATTGTCACAATATCAGCAAATCGCATAGGCAGGAAACAGATTGTGACAAACACAATGAAGCTTACTGTAAATCTTATCGTAGCAATTAGGCTATTTGTGACAGAAAAAGGCATGAATAGCCTCATTGTCTTTTGTATGGGACTGATGTTGGATTAACATGTCCGGCTCTGCTGCCAAGAACACAGTTGATGTAGTCAGAATGAGATGAGGAAGAACATTTAACTGGTACAATGATGCTGATATTACCGGCGCCAGCCCTAGGGGAAGCTGGGCGGTAGCAAGTGGCACACAGCTAGGGTTAGACTGTGTAGCCTAAAGGTGTGGTGTAGCTGTGGAGAGACGAGGAGGAGACGTTTTAGTCTTGCCACAGCTTGTTTAATTCTGACAATCATTCAATTATCTCATTCTTACAAAAATCAATTGATAAAAAGATAAAGGACAGTAAATAAATTAACACAGATTTGGTAACAACATAAAATATCTAAATTGGCTAAAAACAATAATAGACCACCAAATAAACCATAAAGTGCAAATAAAAATACATACTATAACATTTCTCTTTCATAGCTTTACCACATACACACACACGCAGGTCGGCAACATAAAAGAAAAGGCGCCCGAATGGCGGCAAAACTGTCTCCCTACCGTCTGAACAGTTGGCATGGCGGCTGCCTTAAACTTGAAATTTCGAAACATTTACAATTAAAACTCTCTAAATTTGCACTACTACTAAGCACTTGAGCGAATTGGATCGCTTAAATAAGGCTTTAAACACATTATAGCTACACGATTGACACTGAACATGGCGGACTTGTGGTGAAAACAAGACGACATGAAACAGTAACAAAAACAAATACATTTTACTTTAAACTAAACTCTCTGACACATTTAGTTTGTACAAAACCTTTACACAGCAATTTGAAGTGTGTTTGGACCAAGTTTGAGTTAATAAAATAACTTTTCAGTCATACCTGTGGAGAGACGAGGAGGAGACGTTTTAGTCTTGCCACAGCTTGTTTAATTCTGAAGCGGCACCTGTGCTTCGTCCCTCTAGTCCCCACAGTAGCGCTTAGAGCGCCCTCTAGTGGTGTGGATGTACCCAAAATAAAAGACACATTAGAAAATACAAAAAAATAAAGGGGGTGTCTGTTTCTCCATAAAACTTTAGATGTAGCCTTTTCCAACCTACTACACTCTCCCCTGCTTTAAAAGATGACTCCGGCATCTTATACTAAGTGTCTCAAGGTAGGTCACATACAGTCTTAAAGAGTCATACTACTTGGTCTGTTAATCTGAATGGTTACTTAAGTCGTAAGTCTAATATGTCCATACGGGAGTAGGGTAATAGTACATGTCAGGTTGATAATAGGGCATTGGTTGAGGAACACAGGCAAACATCATGTTTGCTCCGGGCCTCCATTCTCTGTAAGAGGGTTGTCCAAACTGGTTGTAAGTGAACAGTTCTCTTGGCCTGATTGTTCTGGATGATCTGCGAACTGTTTCCCCATGTGTGTTTGTGTTGGACACAGTATTTGGCGACCGTTCTGTTTCCAAATCATCACTGTCCATAGTTTCAGTTTCAATGACATCGTCCCTTTCCGGTATTTCCGCAGCTGGAACGGTAAGAAAAGGCGCTGGCCTTGGTGCTGAATCCGGTTCAACAGCTGGTATTGACACATTTGGTGTTTGTACCTCAACTTGGGAAGGAGCACTTTGTTGTGGCACTCGAACTGGTTGAGTACTCTGTGTTTCTGGTTGGAATGCAGGTGCTGCGGCTCTGAGTCCAAGATGTGGTTGAGGTGTAGTATCACTTTGACATAAAGGCACGCGATGCCAGTTGTATGTGTAGTCCTCTTCCTCATCTGACTGTTCAGATTCAGTAGCATCCTGAATTTGTCTTTGTTCTTTTCTTTGTTTTTGTCTTGTCCGGTTTTCCTTTTGACATTGTTCTTGTTCAAGTGGTAAGTCATTGACTAGCAATAGGAGATTTCGATGTAGAATTCTTAGATTTCGGTCTCCTGACTCAGCTTGAACTTTGTATACAGGTTTATCTCCAATCTTTTCAATAACTCTGTGGATACACCTTTCCCAGTAAGCTCTTAGTTTTCCAGGTCCTCCTCGTTCCGAGAGATTCCTGACAAGTACTCGATCTCCAGGTTGTAAAGAGATACCTTTTGCATTTTTGTCATAGTACTTTTTCCCTTTAGCAGAGCTTTTCTGGCTGTTTTCTGAGGCAATCTTATATGCTTCTTGCATGCGACATGCCCATTTTTCAGCATACTCTTGTTTTGTTTTACAGTCACTTTCAGGTTTGATGTCAAAAAGCAGGTCTACGGGTAGTCTAGGCATTCTACCATACAGGAGAAAAAACGGCGAGTACCCGGTTGCTTCATGTCTTGTACAATTGTACGCGTGAAGAATGTGAGGCAAGTGATCTTTCCACTGCGTTTTCTTTTCTAACTGCAGGGTGCGCAACATTTGAAGGAGTGTTCGGTTTAGACGCTCAACAGGATTCCCCTGTGGATGATAGGGGGTAGTTCGAGAGTGAGCTATTCCTGCAAGTTGTTGGAGTCTTTGGAATAGGCTATTTTCGAACTCCCGGCCCTGATCATGGTGGAGTTTTTCAGGGTACCCGAACCTAGGGATGAAGTCGTGGAATATTTTCTCAGCCGCAGTTTTGCCGGACTTATTTTTAGTTGGATAAGCTTGTGCAAAACGCGTGAAGTGGTCTACCAGGACTAATATATATTCGTAGCCGCCTTTACTCGGTTCGAGGTGGAGGTAGTCAACTGATACAAGTTCGAATGGGGCACTTGTTGTGATTGAACCCATTGGGGCTTTGTCTGGAACGCAGGGACGTTTTTGTTTTAGACAAGTGCATTGGCGAATGACATAATCCTCTATGTCGCGCTGCATGAATGGCCAATAAAAGCGTTCTCTTACTAAGTGAATGACTTTATCTGCGCCTACATGACCCATATCATCATGCAAATGTCTCAAAACAGTCTTTTTCAGTTTGCCTGGTAGGACTAACTGTTTTCTCTTTCCAGTATATCTGTACAGCAGTCCTTTTTCAAGTTTTAGTTTGTTCCATTCATGTACTAGTCTCCTTGTTTCACGTGTCATTTGTCTCTTATCTTTGTCATTTGGATTCCATCCTCTTTTTTTCAACTGAATCACTTCACAGATTGACTTGTCCTCTTTTTGAGCAGCTCGAAGATCTTCAGGTGAGATTACAGGAGTACCATCTGGGGTTGTGTCATTGACATTTGAGTTTAACTGTAAAGCGGCAACCCATGGCACTTCACTGTCTCTCATGGCTTTGTCACCTTGCCAAATGGCAGAAATGACTTCAGGTGGCATTGTCTCTGTGTACTCTGGCAAGTGATCTGGCAGTTTAACTGGATATCTGGACAGTGTGTCAGCGTCAGCATTTGATTTGCCAGGGCGATACTTGATGGTAAAATGAAAATCCGCTAGCTCACCCACCCAGCGATGCCCAACTGCATTTAACTTGGCCGTGCTCAAAATGTATGTGAGTGGATTATTGTCTGTGAATACTGTAAAAGTGGGAGCGTAATAAAGGTAATCCCTGAATTTATCACAGATCGCCCACTTCAGCGCAAGAAACTCAAGCTTGCCAGAATGAAGGTGATAGTTTTTTTCAGCAGGCGTGAGTGTCCTGGAACCATATGCAATGACACGCAGTTTGTTGTTCTGTTGTTGATAAAGTACGGCCCCTAGTCCTTCATTAGAAGCGTCTGTATGGAGGACGAAAGGTAAGTCAAAGTCTGGGTATGCTAAAATAGGTGGACTAGTTAACATGTCTACCAAATGTGACACAACTGCACTATGTTTTTGAGTCCAGTTAACAGGAGTTTTGGATGGAAGCTGACCATTACTGGTTCTCTTGGACTTGTTAGGTGGACTTTTAGTGGGTCTGTTCTCTACCTCACTAGGACTCTCAACAAGTTTAAACAGTGGTCTCGCTAACCTAGAAAAGTCCTGAATGAATGTCCGGTAGTAACCTAAGAAGCCAAGGAGAGCTCTAACTTCTCCAACAGTCTTTGGTTCTCTGTCTCTGAGTTGGTTAACTGCTTCTAGGTCTTTGGGGTCTATCTGGACACCTTCACTAGTCACAAGACGACCTACATATCTGATTTGGCGTTTAAAAAGTTCACACTTGTTAGGGCGTAACTTTACACCATGTTCTCTGAGTCTGTGTAGAACACGTCTTAAGTCATTTACATGGTCAGTGAAAGTCTTAGAATAACATAACACGTCATCTAAGTAAGGGGAACAACACTCATCCCTTAAACTTTCAAGAACCCCTTCCATGCATCTTTGAAAGGCCGCTGGGGCGTTGGTGAGGCCAAATGGGAGGCGTTTCCACTCATATAACCCCCAAGGTGTGCTAAAGGCGGTTAGGTGTCTAGAGTTCTCTTCCACAAAGCCTTGGTGGTAGGCACTACCTTGGTCTAGTATTGAAAACCATGAGTAGCCCCCCAGGTTATCCAGCAGGTCTTGAATGCGTGGGAGTGGATGACGATCAGGGATAGTTTTGCGATTTAACCCCCGAAAATCAACACACAAGCGAAGTGACATGTCCTTTTTTCTCACACAGACCACTGGCGAGGAATAGGGAGATGTGGATTTCCTAATCCAGCCATGGTCAAGCAGCTTTTGAACATAGTCTTTCACTTCCTTGTACAAGGGTTTTGGAATGGAGTTGTAGGATGTTTGGACAGGCACATTGTCTGTCAGATTGATTTTGAGTTGCAGGCTCGGAATACAGCCAATGTCTGAGTCACATTCAGCAAAAACATCCGACTCCTCAAACAGCATATCCTTTACAGTCTTTTGCTCATCCTCGTTCAAATGTGACAAATCAACAGGCGGATGCCATTTTTCACTTTTCACTTGAGGGTCTTTTGTTGTTTGGCATTTGTCACTGGTTTTCTGCATAGAACTGAGATTGACAGAACATGTGTTTACATTGGTTTGTTGGTCTGAGTTTGAACTGTCTGAAACACAGTTTACAGATCTTACTTCAGTTACTTCTTCTAATGTTCCCAAAACAGTTCTTTTTGGAAGGTAGATGTCATGTTTAGTGACGTTCTGGATAGGGATTTTTACAGTTTTTGTTAAACCACTAGGAACATTTACTAATGCAGGAAACAACTCTAGACCATCTGGACAGTTGTCTTGAAAACTGGGCTGAAATAACTTTGCACCTCCAGTTGGCCACTCTCTGATGCTACACCTGATTTTACCTATTTGACCAGCGGGCAACGTTACACCCTTTTTACCAGTTTTAACTGTGCATTCAATGCAGTTATCAGCTGGGGTAAAAACTTCAAGTGCCGACACTAAAGCCTCAACTGTACTCTCATTTACACTTAGAGCCTCTTTGAGTAGATCGGTAATATTGGTATCTGTCTCTTTGTGGGCTTTAATCACTTCAGCAATAACATTACTGCCTAAGATAGGATGATTAAGACAGTTCTGGGTGACAATAACTGGAACTTGAATAGTTACATGTCCATTGTTATTACTTTTGATCTCAAGTGTCATATCAGCCCATCCCTCAAAAGGAACATCACTTCCATTTGCGGCAGAGATTTCAAAAGGCTGGTCTGAAAAGAGGGATGTGAGCGGTTGGATTGGAACAGTGGGTAATGTTTTTTGTATCCATGTTTTCCCAATCATTGTCACTTGAGCACCTGAATCAAGTAGCATTTGAAGTGGAGCACCATTGAGGGAACATGAAACCATACATCTTTTACCAATTATTTGAGCAAGTCTTTTCTTCGGCAGTGATGAGCGAGTTGAATGCGATTTTGGACCTTGGGCATTAGAGACTGGGGGCGTTAGGGTTGTCTCGGTCACTGGCTGCCCCTTTCCTGTGACCGTGTCGCGTTTCCCGACACTTTTCGCTGAAGACACCCTATAGCCCGGTGTCCTGTTTGACCACACACAAAACAATGATGACATGGGGTTATGTTTTGTTGTACACAAGATTTACATCTGCCCCGTGTTCCACCTTGTACATGTGGGTTGTGTCTCTGAGGGCTAGAGTCGACAAGTTTTGGGTTGTCAAGTGGTCTGGTCATTTGGGCTAGATGTTTAGTCAGTGAGGACACTTGTGCCGTTAGTTCTCTAATAGCATCATGTTGGGTTTGTCTCTCTTTGTCAACTTTATTGTCTTTAGTCTTGTCACCACTGTCAAGCGTAGCAACAGTCACTGTTTTGGTCTTAACAGTTGTACCCAGTCTTTTCTGTCTTTCAGCCTCTTCACTTGTCGATTTAGTGATTTGTTCTAATAAGAGGTCATCACTAACTTGCATGTCATTAAGGAAGGTTTTTAAGTCACGCCTCACATAGTCATTTTTCTGATTTAGCCCCTGATAGAGAGTATGGAGAAAAGTACCTTGTACAAGTTTAACATCATAAGTAAAACCCGTACCAGCTTGTTGTGACTCAAAAAGAACACGTTGTTTCAAACCCATTACTCGGTACAAGAACTGTTGTGGACTCTCCTTGTCTGACTGTTTAGTATTACTTAACTCTTGAAAGAGCTCTGTACTGTTTTTGTCACGAATGTGAGAGCGAAGAAACTTCTTAAGCTCATCAACATTCAAATCACCTTTGTTGAGTAACATATCTTTGAATGTTCCAGGTTTTGTGATTTTAAGCACACTTCTGATAACTTCTGATTCAGAAAACCCTTCAAGTAAACCTTCATCGATTTGCTTACACAGGTTACCATAAGAAACATCTGAACCAGTATCTGAAATCTGTCCACCATGTAGTTTAAACTCTCTGCGTGGGAGCAGACTGGCAACATCACTGATACTCACTACCTGATTTCTTAAACTGGATGATGGACTAGCCCCACTCAGAGGAGGGCCAACATTTCTGCTGGTTGGGCCTGAAGCAGCGAAACTTCTTGGTGGTGTGCTAATGTCTCTGTCTTGTCCAGGAAAGTGGTTGTGGGGTGAGGAGTGGAGATTGTTGTGCTGAGGTGATGACGGAGTGACGTTTTCTCCTGGAGTAGTGGAAGAAAAGGTGTTGGGGTGAACCGGTGCTGGAGCAGAAACGGTGGTCTGGTCTTCCCTCTGGATGTGAGCAGGACCCTTGCCTCCAGGACCTGTTGCAGCTGTAGATCTCAGTAGGTCGACGATCAGGTCATCTAGGAGGAGCAGGTGTGACATGCCTTGATCCTCTAGTGACTTGAGCTTGTCACCTCTCAGGTAGTCAACAATCAGCTCATACAAGTCAGTGTCACTCAACACATCAATGCTGGCTGTGATGCTGCTGTTATCGATGGATTGGGTGATGGCTTGTAGCTGGCTGGTGTTCAAACTGGAAAGTTGTCTCTGGATCTTAACGATCAGCGCCCGCCGTGGTGCATTAGTCGCCATGACGTCTTGATGGTGGTGGATACTCTCTGGAACTTCAGGGAAGGCTCCTTCTACGTGTGTCATCCAGTCACATCAACAACACAGGGCACTCTTCACCGGCAGTTGCTTAGTTTACATCCCGGACGAGCCCCCAATTGTTACCGGCGCCAGCCCTAGGGGAAGCTGGGCGGTAGCAAGTGGCACACAGCTAGGGTTAGACTGTGTAGCCTAAAGGTGTGGTGTAGCTGTGGAGAGACGAGGAGGAGACGTTTTAGTCTTGCCACAGCTTGTTTAATTCTGACAATCATTCAATTATCTCATTCTTACAAAAATCAATTGATAAAAAGATAAAGGACAGTAAATAAATTAACACAGATTTGGTAACAACATAAAATATCTAAATTGGCTAAAAACAATAATAGACCACCAAATAAACCATAAAGTGCAAATAAAAATACATACTATAACATTTCTCTTTCATAGCTTTACCACATACACACACACGCAGGTCGGCAACATAAAAGAAAAGGCGCCTCCGAATGGCGGCAAAACTGTCTCCCTACCGTCTGAACAGTTGGCATGGCGGCTGCCTTAAACTTGAAATTTCGAAACATTTACAATTAAAACTCTCTAAATTTGCACTACTACTAAGCACTTGAGCGAATTGGATCGCTTAAATAAGGCTTTAAACACATTATAGCTACACGATTGACACTGAACATGGCGGACTTGTGGTGAAAACAAGACGACATGAAACAGTAACAAAAACAAATACATTTTACTTTAAACTAAACTCTCTGACACATTTAGTTTGTACAAAACCTTTACACAGCAATTTGAAGTGTGTTTGGACCAAGTTTGAGTTAATAAAATAACTTTTCAGTCATACCTGTGGAGAGACGAGGAGGAGACGTTTTAGTCTTGCCACAGCTTGTTTAATTCTGAAGCGGCACCTGTGCTTCGTCCCTCTAGTCCCCACAGTAGCGCTTAGAGCGCCCTCTAGTGGTGTGGATGTACCCAAAATAAAAGACACATTAGAAAATACAAAAAAATAAAGGGGGTGTCTGTTTCTCCATAAAACTTTAGATGTAGCCTTTTCCAACCTACTACACTGACACACCAAATGTCCTACAGTGCCATCTGATACAGATAACAATAACCTCAACAAGTCCTCAGACATAAATGACAAAGTAGGTCTTTTGTCCACCAAAGCAACCCATCTGAGCCATTCCTATCAGCATTTACTGAATTGCCACGCCTGTTATTAAAGCTTAGATTCATATTTTAATAATACAAATGAAATGACTAAAGATGTGAAAGATGCCACTCGTTGTGATAAACCCACAGAAGTTACCTCTGCATTTAGCAGCTAAAGAACCAGATATTTCCCTCAGGAATTGGTGAAGACCAAAACAAAGGTTATAAACCTCTTAAACCTGAGCGCCCCCGGTACTGGGGGCAGCAGTGCATCTCACAACAAGCGCCATCTAAGGTCATGCTAAACACGAAGCAACATATTCATGCTGCCCACGTAACGGGGAGGAGCAAAAAGCATTCTCTGTCTGAAAACAGCGCTCTTAATAACTTTCATTTCAGCTATCCACACAAACATGACACCTCAAATTTACAGAGATTCCAACAGTGTAACCCATATCACTGTATGACCAAAACT
Source organism: Siniperca chuatsi (assembly GCF_020085105.1). NCBI lineage: Eukaryota > Metazoa > Chordata > Actinopteri > Centrarchiformes > Sinipercidae > Siniperca > Siniperca chuatsi. The sequence continues at coordinate 5,342,768 of NC_058053.1, read as the reverse complement.
CACTGCATAGCAGTCGAAGAAATACAAAAACTAACTTAGGTTCTTACATTTACTACTAATAATTGTGTCTTACCTGTTTTTGTAATCAAAGTTGTGTTTGATCACCTAAATCCAAAAATGATTCTCCAATGTCCCTGTGCCATCTTGAATCCATTTCAGCCGGCTTGTATACATTTGCATTGCATGGGGAATGTTTTATGCCAGGATTCCACCGGGCATGGCTCTATAACTATTACGATGTTGGCAAACAGGGAACAGGAAAGGACCCAAATGCAGACAGTGGCGACAGCACGATGATTTAAGTGATTTAATAGAGCTTACTGGCAGGTAATGACAGGTTAGGAGACTGGTAGACAGGTGGGCAGATACTAAACAGGTAACAGGCAGCTATAAGTCCAAACATCAGAGAAGCCAAATCCAACATAGCAACTGGGACGAACTGACAAAGAACAAAGGAAGGACACAAACTTAAATACACTTAGGTGAGTGAGACAACGAGACACAGGTGAAACCAATGTCACAGGTGAAAACACTTGAAGCAATCAACGACAGGAAGCAAAACTAACAGACACAAGAGGGAGGGAGAATATTACAAAATAAAACAGGAAATAACAGGCTAAAACCCCCAAAACCATGACAAGAACGTTGTGTCCTCCAAGCGGCTTCATACCCCTGGGAGCGTTTCAGAAGCAGAGCGCTCAGCAGTGATAGTTTCGGCGTCTGGTCTATTTTTTCCGTGTGCTGCGAGCTAATCTGGCAAGAAAACACACTGATAATATATTATAAATGTTATAGATTGATTATATATGATATAAATGATCTGAGGGGTGCACGGTGGCAGAGCGGCTACAGCTCCTGCCTCCCAATAAGGAGATCGTGGGTTCGTGGGTTCGATTCCCGGACCGGACCAACATCACACAATCTCTCTGGGTGGAGTCTGCATGTCCTCCCCGTGTTACCGTGGGTTCTCTCCGGGTTCTCCGGCTTCCTCCCACCGTCCAAAGACATGCATGTGTAGGTTAATTGATAACTCTAAATTGCCCGTATTGAATGAATGTGTGAGTGAATGGTTGTCTGTCCTTGTCTGTGTCTGTGTTCGCCCTGCGACGAGTTGGCCACTGTCCAGGGTGTGCCCTGCCTAAGGCCCGAAGTCACTGGGATAGGCTCCAGTCACCCGCGACCCCCTAACGGGGACCAAGCGGTAGAAAATGGATGGATGGATAAATGATCTGATTCTGATAAATAATATCCCATGCTTGCCAACCCTTTGTGATTTCTCTGCCAATCTCCCCGCTGTTGATAAAATATCAAGATCCGCCTATCCACTATATGTATTAGAAATAGTAACACTGCTGTTTGTGATTGTGTTTGTTAAATTACGTACTTATTCCACATATTTTTCAGTTGTCTCTAAACAGAGCGAGAGACAAGCAAACACAGGCCTGTGTAAATCATCACACAAGGCGATCCTTTTAACTTCATTGCTGCAGAAGAAGTGACCCCATAGAAACACTAAAAAAGCCATAAGTTATAAATTCATGAGGTTATTATAAAGATCAGCCCTTTATTGTGATCAGAAAAGAGAAGAGGAGCAGAATCGCTTTTTAACCAGCGCAGAGAAATGCGCTTCTGGTGTGAATAGCCAGGCTACTGCTCGCAGGCGAAATGACCTAGTGTGGCGCTTCGCGGCGCCTGCGCCTCCTATGTGTCCCCGGTGTAACACGATGCAGCAGTGCTTGGTGGGATCCCGGGGTTATAGATGGCCGACCTCAGCCTTCCATGCGATTACACTGTCTATGTCTCCATCTGTTGGACAAACATCATTTGCAAAGTGCAATAGGTCTCTTATCAGGAAAAAGGAATCAAACATGGGTTATCATAACTGTAATATACACTCTCTGATTTTGTTGTAATGCCTCAAATCCCCAGATTTTGGTGTAGCATGCCCAAAATGTGTCATTTTTTCATAATCCTGAAATTTGTTATAAAATTTGTTGTTGCACTGAAACATGATCCGCAAATCTGTTACAGCACCCCAAAATGCCCCAAAATATCATGAGCTTGGAGGACTTTTGATATACACAATGTGTGTATATTTTTAGCCACACTAGCACACTATGACTTTAAGGATGTCGGTCTGATTGTCGGTCAGTCCACCACTTTGGTCAAAACTGAAATATCTCAACAAATTTTGGAGAAAGGTTTCAGTCATAGTCATCTGGACACTGTTTTCAGAATCAAGACGTTTGGCTCCCATCCGGAAGTCACAATTGAGAATGACTTCGGATGGGAGCCAAACGTCTTGATTCTGAAAACAGTGTCCAGATGACTACGACTGAAACCTTTTCTACGATAGAACACTCCTGGACGAATGAGGGACTACACCGTCAAATTTTGGAGAGACGATGAATCCTAATGTTTTAGATGATCCCCTTAACTTTTAGCGCAACCATGAGATTGACATTCGTCGTTTTTAGTGAAATGTCACATCAACTGTTGGATCGATTGCCATGAAATTTCCTACAGACATTCATGTACCCCTCAGAATAAATTGTTATCACTTTAGTGGTCCCTTAACCTTCCATCTAGCGCCACCGCTAAGCTAAGATGGTAACATGGTGAACATTATAAATCAGCATGTTAGCATTGTCATTGTAAGTATGTTAGCTCTGTGTGCCACTGTGTCTTTACTTCACAGATGCTAGCATGGCTGTAGACACAGTCTTGTTAAAATATAAAATATGATGATTAAAAACTGGAGTTCACATTTTCACATCTGTTTTAGGATCCCCTGGTGGCTGAGTGCCGCAATGCAGAAGCTCAATTCGTCAATGCCCTGGGGCAGCTCTACATAGAAAGCACTTCCTTTTATAGTTAAACAGCAGTGTAATCTGTTGAGGCAGCTGGTTAAACTCCAGATGAGCCTGACTGTAGCCTCAGGTCCTCCAGCAGTTTTTTATTAGCTCGTTTGCTGGCTGTAGATTAAAGACAAATGATCTGGCCTTTGCCATTAGGGCTAGTCAATTTTAAAACAACTTGCATGAGGAACTCAGTCAGACTAAATCTCTATTCTTATCTTTTTTGCCTTTTATAATTCTTTCCTTCTTTTACTACTTTACTACTTTACATTTTCTATAGTTTCTAAAGTTCTTTGTAACTGTTTTGTAAAGTGCTACATAAGTAAAGACAACAATGATGATGAAGGTAATGATTAAAAATTGCAAATGTATGCAAATATATAAATATATAAGTTCACAAAACACTACATTAGTAAGCTATTGGTGAGACAATATTTCAGCAGGGAGAGGCATCAGTTGAACTGTTCCATGATAATGACATTCATTATTCCTCCTGTTGAAATATCATTATGCTACTGTGGGTCATTTCAGGAACCCCCTGACTAGGATACCAGTACTTTATGTTGTCCTAAACAGAGCATGAAACAATCTTTTGAAACACATTTTTATAGCTTTTTTGAAACAACATGCCTAACTTCACAATGCAGAACTGATAATGCACATCCACTGATACAAAACACAAAAATCAATTTAGGACATGATTTCTTATTTTGTGCATTGAGTGAGGGTGGCTGGACTATTCCTGAAACCCATCAAAACCTGTGTGTTGAGTACTTGAAATCGTGGGTGGGCTGTGATGCCTTTTCTTCCATAATGCAACGGTGTGAGAGCAAATTCTATTTTCCATGAGTTGACTGTCACTTTAAGTGGGCTCACAGGTCATGTTAGTCATTGTTATGATGAGTCATTCATGCTGCAGTGCTGGAACTAACGGGATAAGAACTCTGCGTCAAATACAGTTTATTTTCGAACACTACAGTAGAAATCTATTTTTGATATCATCTATATCCCAAGTGTAACATTTAGGGGCCCTAAAATATAAAGCATGCAGTTGCAGTACAATTGCAGTACAGTTAGCATGCAGTACAATTGTTTAATTTCCATGATAAATGCGACAAACCTTGACAAACAAAAAAAAGTTCACCTATTAGCTTTTTCGTGAGCTTTTAGTCGTATCACATGGTCTTCATCAGTAGATGGAGTGTGATCAGTTGCCGTGGAGATGGATCTGTTGACATATAAGCTCAGTAGCTGTTGTGGTCTTATCCATAGCACTTTTAGGGCTTACCTGGGGGCTGAAATAATTGTATATCAACAGATCTCCATGACAACTGAGCAAACTCCATCCACTGACAGCATGATATAGTTGAAAGCTCCAGGAAAAGTGGAACTTTAGTTGGGCTTGTTTTGTCACACTACCATTTTCAGCACCAATAATGAACTTCCATGCATGACAAGCCTTATTTGGAATGAATCTTTTAATTTCTGAACACATACGTGGAAAGAAAGTCAAACACACTCATCATTGCTTTATCAGTCATTTCAAAATGGAATAAACTGTTCTACCTCATAACCAATAATATCTGCATTTATTACTTTCAGTCATAGAGCTGAACTTACCTAAACTCATGCAGTGAAAAAATGTGTTATATAATCATGTGTCTTGCTGATGTAAATAAGATGTTTTAAAGAAGGGAAGACCACTTAAGATGAAAGCTGCTTTGGCAGTAAGTAGTAACATAGTGCTTTATAAAGTAAAAAAGCTACTAAAAGTACTTGAGAAATCAAAACAGGGATATAGTATGTTATACTTAGTTGTCCAGGTTGCCAACTAATAGGTTCTTGTTTCTGTTATGTTTTTGTCCATTTGCTTAAATAGAAAGATCTACTTGTCTGAATCAGACTTCAGTAAAATGGTATTTGCTAATAATGCTTTGAGAGTTATTAAATGCTTAGAGCTAAGTCTTAAACTGATTGAAATACCACAGGGTTAAGGTTGGGGTTAGGTGAAGGCCACTTCTGAGTGTATTTCTGTTTCTCCTTACCTGACACCATCTACATTCTTTAGACTCCACCTTTCTGGTCCACCAAACAGATTAAATAGGGATAGTTATTTGTAAGCACTTCTTGTCACATATTGTGAGTATATGCTTGTATGCATTGCAAATGTACCCTAAGTGATTCAAGCCAAAACTACTTTTTTGTCTGAGGTTTTAAAGCAATGATAAACTTTTAATTGTTTTTCCAGTCTGTCCTCTGATCCAAAGCACAGGCAGCACTCCCACACTGAAGTCAACATTAATTCAATATCATTTCCTTAATTGCATTCAACTATGAGCAAAAGGCATAAGCGGGAGTCGAGATTTTGTAAACAATACATCCTCTGTTTACAGAAATTTCTTATCTGGGGATGTGCAGGAGATTAAACACAAGGAAGATTTGGTTTGTTTGGGACTCGAAAATGAAAAAGCTATGGCGACTCACTAAACCAGTAGGTATTATCATAAACATGACGTTCAAACCATGGTTTTTAAAACAATTAAACCATGACATCACGTTTATATTGTTTGGGTTACTTTATTGTATTTTTATAATGTCATTTTATTATTATTTTACCCTAAAAAGTATTTTTAGCTTAAAGGCATGCAGTCACATTTAGGATTTATGTCTGTTGCTCTGCCTGGAACTTCTCACATTATGACAGAGGTTCCAAAGCTGGGGGTTGCATGGTTGCAAGATAAATCTGAGGGGGTTGTGAGATGATTAACAAGATAGGAAAGAAGAAGACAAAACATCACTGCTACACATCATTTGTTTATTTTTTTCTGGTTTTTCTAGTGAAATACTGGAGACTTATACTTTGTCAGGACTGTTAATCCTAAAAAAATGAAACAATCAGATAAGAAAACCTCACTATCTGGTTAAAGTGCTTGCAGCTCATAGGCCGCCTGTGACGAGGGGTGACAGGCCATAAAGGTTGGGAACCAGTGCATTATGATGAATTTAGCCTTCATTTGTCATCTTGTGCTGTGCTGACACAGAGCACATTTGAAGGGATGACAGAAACACCCCTGCACAATATCAGCGCTTTAATTCATTTTACGGACAATATGGTAAAATTCAACCATTTGGGTCGCTGCTTAGTGTGGCTGAAGCTTGCAGTACATTGCCACATATGTGTAATGTAGTATACGGAAAAACTACATTGTGTTATTTATTAAGTAGAGGATCTCTACACGAGCTGGGCTTCATGTGTGCGTTCATGTGTAATACATTTTACAAGGTGCACTGCTCATTCAGGTGATTGCCAGTGGTGGAATGTAACTTTAGTTTAAGTATTGTACTTAAGTGCAAAATTGAGTTACTTGTACTTTACTTGAATATTTCCATTTTATACTTCTACTCCACAGTATTTATTTGACACTTTTAGTTACTAGCTACTTTTCAGATTAAATTTTACATAAAAAAAATATGATGAGTTTATGAAATGCAATACACTGTTAAAGATTAAACCAGTGATTGCCAACCTTTTTGGGCTGTGACCTCTTTCAATAAAGCGGCATCTAGTTGGGGCTCCTTGTCACTGATTTCAGATGTTGTTAGCAGCAGTTCCACCAGGGAGGGGTTTCTCCTCTAAACTTTTCAGATGGTTTCATTTAAATAACAGCAACAACAAGGCTAAGGTAAAACTTAACAATATTTGACAAAAAAAAGCAAAGATTAGAGAAAAGTCTGAAAAATGAATACAAACATGTTACCACATTAATCATTTCAGGACCCCTCTTATCTTAAATTTACCTTGTGACTCTACAGCGCGGGGTCTGGATTACCACTAGATTAAACTACCTAACTGTATGTTAAGTAGTTACTGCCTACAACAGTATACACACTGATGCATCAGTGTTGATAATGTAATTTATTATATCAGTCACATGAGGGGATTTTCTGCAAAACGAGTACTTTTACATTTAAAAGTACTTTTAAATTTAGCCTATAATACTAATACAATGTTCTTGTACTACTATTTGTGGTATTGGTACTTTTACTTAAGTAAAGGATAGTCGTACTTCTTCCACTGCTGCTACTCTTTATAATGGTGCTGTCACTAAATTGCATATAACATGAGGGAATGCTACTCGCTTATACAACTAATATATTTCTCTGATCTCTAGATTCCGCACCTTGTGGCTAACTGCAGTGGAAGATGGAGCTTTATCAGGATGCATGCTTCTATCCCTTCTCTTGTCGGCATGATTCATGAATAATTGAGGTGCGCAACAAGCTGGTTGGGACACATTGCTCTTGCCATTACTGATCAGCTCATGATTTAATAAAGAGCCATCTCTTCCAGTTATGTTTGCCATATGGCTCTGCGGTGTGTGGTGTTTGCATAAAGTCCCTGCAGCACAGACAGCAGTTTAGTGCATCAGAGTCATAAATATCAAACTGTATTACTATTTGTTATCAATTGACCTGGTCAATTGAGTCTTGGGGACTGAAGAGGCCACTGCATCTTCTGATACTTTGTAGGACTGTTGACAAACAGGTATAATGTAGCTGGGCCAGATGGCTATACAGACTCACAAACTATAATGAGTTAACAAGGTAAACCAGGATATCCAATGTGGCAAATGCTGTAAACCTACAAATAGACTACAGCCTTCTCACCATGTGGCTCTATGGAGTAATGGCATCACCGCTCCTACAGGATCCTGTTGTACACATTAAATTAAATATACCTAACTACACTTTATTAAATTGGAATATTATAGAATTTAACAAATAGTACCAGTAGTCTTCTAATGGACTATAGAAACCCTGATTATAAGACATTCATCTTTTGTGTGGGAACAGACAGTAGTAAGACGTATGTTTTGCTTTCCCTAATGTATTTTTTCCCTCCAATTACCACTCGACTGCGCACTGGTATGGGTTACATTTGGGTGGAGAAACATAACTATCTTTATGACAACAAGCAAAGAGAGTATACACACTTCAAGTCAGTGTTTTCTCACAATTGCAGGAAGACTCTTTAGTGCTCGTGGCCCTCTCAGCAGTGAGCAACCTTGGCAGACATTTCCTCGTGTGATAGCAGAGCTACACTCTGCAGTTTGTCTTGTTAGCAGACGTCCTGAATAGTCGGCTCCACAAACAGGCCACCTCTTCCCCTTTTCTCTACTTAACTGAGAGGATTTGTTGTAAATTGTTGAACATTCCAGTATGGCTTGCTGAATGACAGAATTTACTTGAGGAAACCTTGTTTTGTCTTCATGAAGGAAGAGGAACAAATTGTTAAACAAACAATTAAGCCAGGCTCACACATTTGTTGTGTTGTGTCTCAAAGACAGCATCCGTACAGTCTAATGAAGCAAAAACCTATAAAATAAACTAAAATAAATATTGTATGGGACACATTGCCTTGGCGTCATTCAACTCCATTGTAAAGCTCTTTGCAGCAGATTACTCTGCTGCAAAGAGCTTTCCCTATTCGTCCAATTAAAAAGGTCTACTGTATATGGAAATAACACAAAAAAGGTGAATGTTCACGATAATGTTTTTTTCTCCAAATCTATGCAGACACAATGTCTACACAGAAACACAAGCAGTGTGTGGGTAGACTATCTGTGGTGGAAAGACTGTCAGCCATGTCTACATACAGTAGAATAAACAGAAGTAGGAACAAACAGGCAGTGTGTGGGTATTTCAGTGTGTCAGTGCAGATAACTGCAACCCGAGCAGCTCCCAAGCGTTGTGAGCAAACAGTCTTGGATTGAAGGTTGAGTCTACAGCCATGCTAGCAGCACAGCATGCTCACAATGACAATGTTAGCAAAAAATGTTTACAATGGTCTCCATCTTAGTTTAGTGTGTTAGCATGCTAACATTTGCTCATTGGCAGTAAACACAGAGTACAGCTGAGGCTGTTGGTCGTAAAAATGTTGATTAAAACTTAAATGAAAAGCCTGGAGATCACCAAATAAAGCAAACTAGTGCTGATGCTGTTGGTGTCTGCTGCTCTTCTGGGTTCCAGGCGACAAATTTAGCAAGGAGTTAAATCTCTAAACCTCTGGTGTCAAATCCAAGGGCACAGGAAGTATGACCGTTACAGTGCCCACTGAGTTTATATTAGTTGCCATGGACACAAATGCACAACATGCATGGTTTGCAACATTTCACAATATGCAATCTTTTAAGACTAAATATATTGCAGAACTACTTCTCAGTTGGGATGTTTATTTGCACTGCACAGGCATGCAACATACACACTTTTCACAACATACACAAACAAAGCTACATTCATACAAAAGAAAGAAACATGCTGGGACACACACACACGCCCCTACAAACACACACGCAGCTCACATTACACACACGCAATAAGCACTGTCTAGACTTATCCTTCTATTCTCACTTTCTGCAGTGTCCGTGCCACTGTTACGATACACCTGTCATCACGCTTCCCGACGTCAGCTGCCAAACAGCTTTCTGGCTGATGTGCATTAGCTACTTCCTGGAAGCTCTTCAAGCTGGATATAGACCCACAGACAGTTTCACAGACTGTCCAGTGAAGCTGCCAGCTGCTGACAGAAACTTTTCTTAAACAAAAGGTGCTCCTGAGCATGGTGAATATGATATATATCTGAGATGGGCCCCACTTATGTAGCCTATAGATATTTAAGATAACCGTGCCATGTTTTTTAGACAAATGAAATTTAAATCCCAAATTAAAGCAGAACGCTAACATCTCTCCAACGTGCAATATGGTGTTTTGCATGCATGAGTGCAAAATTAATCAGAAAACAGATCTGCTGTGGATTGCTCAGCCAGTAGAGTGAAAACACATCAGCATGCATACAAATGCAATGACTTTGTTTGCACTCCTTGCAGATTGCATTGCAATCAGCATGTTTATTAACAGCTTGATTAGTATGTGATTAACTACCAGAGCATTCCAACTCTATACCCACTATTCTACGCTTTCCCCCCTTTTTCTTTGCATTTGGGTAAACAGCACAGACAAAGTACTGTAGCATTTCTGTGGATATAATAAAGCAATAGGTTTCTCAAGTGCCCATGTGGCTTGTTTTTAGTGACTGTGTTATGGTAATAGTCATTTTACAACTCATCCCAAACAGGATGAGAATAAGACCCAGTTCAGCAAAACCTCTACGTCGCATGCACTGCCTCACCATTTCACATAATGTAACGCAAAGCCCCCTGGGTGTTTCCCAAGGAATGGGAAGGCTTGGTGAACCCCTCACCCCACACACAGTCAGAGGGAGAGCAGCAACAGCAAGACTCTCAGATATCTGCACCTGTCCATGCTGTGATCCTCCGTCCTTGCTGGGAAGCTATGGAGTATGAAGAGAAGAACGATACAGAGAAGAGAAGAGGTCAGACAGAGTGACGCTCAATTTCCTGCTACATTATGCTGCTTAAGTAATTACTCAAATTCCCTAAATAGCCTCTTCTTTAAACCAATCTATCTGTGGCGCCCACCAGCCACTCTGGATTAAACCCATTTATTAAATACAGTGGGACAAACATTTGATATTTCACAACGGGAAAAATCATCTGCATAAAATGAACAAAAAACAGGCACATAACTCAAAACAAATGTTGCCTTGAGCAAAGGCTCACTACACCTTTACCAGTGGGAATCAACCAGCAGGTTACACAAATAGTTTGGATTTTGGACATAAGGTCATAAGACTTACTTAACTGGAGTGATGCTGAGCCACAGACATCCGGACAGGGTATGAATCATGTAAACTGGAGAGCTCACAGCCAACCAGTGGTGTTGCCAGACCAAAATGAACAGCAGTAAACCAGACAGACCTGACGCAAACCTTTAAGCCATAACACGAGAAAGGGTCTGCAGTCATGCTATCCACTTTGTAAGGCTGAACCTAAAGAGTTCAGTTCAGTTCACCCCAAAATCAAAAACACATATTTTTCCTCACACCTGTATTGTTTTTTATCCATCTAGATTGTTTTGGAGTGAGTTGCCAAGTTTTGGAGATATCGGCCGTAGAGATGCCTGCTTTTTTTGACTATAATGGGACTAGATGGCACTCGGCTTGTGGTGCTCAAAGCGCCAAAAAATATATTTGAAAAACTCAACAGCAATGTCTCTTTCCAGAAATCATGACCCGGTTACTCAAGAGACTCCACAGATTTTGTTGTGAGCAGTTTCATGTAGGAACTATTTTCTTTCTACTAATAGTTCCTATATGAAACTGCTCACAATCAAACAGCTGCAAAGCTAAATCCTAGCATCAGCATGCTAACATGCTCACAATGAAAATGCTAACATGCTGATGTTGAGCAGGTAATAATTACCATGTTCACCATCTTAGTTTAGCATGCTAATATTTAGTAATTAGCACTAAACACATTTTATGAGAATGACATTAGTTTTGCAGGTAATTAGTTATAAACCAAAGTAATGGACAAATTGACATTTTGACCTGATGATGGTGCTAGAGAAGAAGTCAGGGGTCAAGAAAGTTGTTACAAATCATCCTGTGGAGAACATGTATGTCTGTATGAAAATGCATGGCAATGGTAATGTTCCACAGCTGAGCCTTTGCCTCAACCTGACAAAAGTCGAGGCTGCGCCAAGCCTGACAAGCTCAGTTAGAGATGTAGAAAATGGAGGAGGTGACAGAAAGGGCAAACCTGAACAGATGTCACCGCAGTGTCATAATGTGGATTAATGCTAAAGCCACACAAACACGTGGAAGTGAAAAAAGTGACTTAATATAAGTAACAAAAAATGAATATAGATGGTACTGTCTGAAGTGTCAGTGGACAGAACACTGGCAACATTAGAAAACATCCCACTGCCGATATCAGACATCACTGTCTGGTATTTAGCTATTTAAATGATAGCTTCAAATGATATCTGTTCTGAAAAGCATAGAGCCAAGTGTACAGCAAAGATAACTTATTTACTTATTACACTCATTTGAAATAATTTTTTATGTTGTATTTGACCAATGTCAACATTATCTGCTATGTCATGGTGTAGAACTCCTGACAAACGGCTTACTTACCTATTCACCATTTTATAATAAAGAAAATATTTATGAATCTCATAAAAGTTCTTAATTTGTGCATACACACAAGTGAAGATCAAATCGGAGTGTACATTTATCTAAACACAAATTAATAATCTTGCAAATCGTAGCCCTTTCTTTGACACTGATGAATCCCCTCTGAATTTCCACCTTAACAACATAGATGATGATGAAAAAAAAAAATCCATGGAGTAACAATTAGTCTTGTTTTCCTGACTCAGAGCTGCCATAAACTGCGGCTACATTCTTTAAAATCCCACTTGTCTGACCTGTTAATAGTAATTTCCGAGTTTCCCTTAAGGTAAACAATCTTGCTCAGCGTCTTTCCAGTGAAGTTGGCTGTTCTCCTACATATACACAACAGCGGTTATCAGTACGAGAAAGGGTAAATGTTTTCATTAAGTTAAAGGCCTCCCCTCGTCCTCATTTCCTCTGCTGTCATGGAGGGGTGCCGGATGGGGGGGTGATTAGATAGCGACAAGCACACATTGGCGCCTTCTCATCCTGTGGAGCTTTTTCGGCGCGGCGCAGTGAAGGGTTGAGCCACACTATTGTGTTAAAAATGAATCAAACCCATGTTACCATTGCCCGCCTGAGTAAGGGGGGAACTGTTTTTCCTCAATGGGAAGCTCATGCGCTAATACTGTAACCAAGCACTTGCCCCTGTGGTTGCGAAGAAAATGCAAAATCTGCTTATCTTTGCTGTATTTTCCCTGATTCATTGACGGAGGATCAAATACAAGAAGCTACAAGGTTTAATATAACAAGAATACAACTCGGTGCAGCAGCAGCAGAGATATATTTAAGAGCCAGCAATCAGTCTTTGTTCGCTCTGAGGCATAGAAAACCAACGAAACAGTGCAAGAATATGTTGGTTCCACAATCAAAACATTATGGATCCAAATCTGCATTGCATTTTAAATAATGACTGGTTTTGTATAGGATTTATCTCAATACAGGATACTTTGTTATAGCTTCAATACTGTCTAAAGGAGAAGTAAAGGTATGTTCAGATAGACTCAAGAGCGCGAATTGACACAAATTCACTCTAGACACCATAAACTGAGGTGGAAACACATCTGTGGAAGTTGAAAATATTTGAACTTGAGCAAAACAATTGTACTTATTCTGGAGCTTTATGAGTTTTTATGAGTTTCTGGTGAGTTCTGAGATCAGAGTCTGATCTGTCACACAAACACAGGCAAATTAGCTACGCGTGGTCGGTGTGTACGTTGCTAGCTAGCTATAGCTAACGTATGTACTGTTGGAACATTGTTTGTGGCGAATCAACAGACTGCACACACTTTATGAGTCAAATTTGAAAATTTGCTTTGTTTTGAATACACCTTTAGAATGTACAAATAACTGAAAGGCCACTCTTGTGTCTATTAATGTGACTAAATTGGAGTTCCAGTGTTTCCCTTGGACACCCCCAAAAAAAAAAATCATGTGTGCTAATGCAAATTACACAAACTGCATTCCACTGTGTACCATTTAAACCTGCAGCAACTGATTTCAATTGGAGACAGCAGAAATAAATTGTGAACACAACATTGACACATTATCACCTAAGTTGATGTTGCGAAATTGTTGGCAAACAGTTGCTTATTTACACGTCCAGCAGTTACAGAACAACATCGGCATTCATTCTTGTTTCTGGCCACCTGACAAATGTGAGTCCAATATTCACTACATAGTCATTCCTTTTAGCTCTGTTTCCGCTGAAACTCACCATAAAGCAGCGTAAAGGAGCTGCAAAGTCCGGTGACAACTTTATGTTAGTTCATTGCTATGACCCTGTTATTATGAAAATATAAATTATAGCTTCTTAATAAAGCACAAAAACAGCCTTATACAGTAATATGTAAGGGACAGCAGTGTTTGCATAAGGGTGCACATTCTTATTTTGAAAGGCGCTCAACAAAATTACAGAACAACTGTTGATAACTGCATTCATTTTGGGCGCTCTAATCCTAATCCAGAATATATTTACACCTCTGCGTGAAAAAACTACTATCTCACTCCAGTCAAATAAGTGTAAATGAGAGAACAACGTAATAGCCCCCATGTTGCGCTTTGTGCAGTGTACAATACAAAGGTATCACTGCTTTTGAGGCTGATTGCAGGTGACAGAGCCCTAAAGCAGCCTCTCCCTTCACTAGTTACCACTCAGTGGTATGCAGCCTTACTTATTCAGGTCATGTAAGAGGGAGACAAGCCACCAGCAGCAGAGAAAAAGACATGAAATGTCTGTTCACATAGAACTACAGGAAATGTGTGCCTCATCACTGAGTGACTTAGATCTAAGCTGCCACATGCTGAAAAGCTAGATACGGGTCATAAGAAATTCTGTATGTCAGCTCAGGCTGGTTGGAGGCAGTGGAGCGGTAGTTGAGCGGTCCAGGGAGTTCTAATTGGGCAAAATGGGATACATAGGGGGTGGGGAAACAGTCTTTAGCCTTGTGTTGTTCTCCAATGAACTTTTAGAGACTCATCTTTTGAACTCATCTGAGGGCAGCTTGTGAAATGCCAGCATGAACACATTCTTGTGGAGAGACAACTCAACATTAAATAGGAGCTGTCCCTGTGCCAGTGGGCTTCTTTGTTTTAAAGCAGATACTGAAAAAAAGACAATCACAGCAAATCATTAGGATCTCTGTGAAAGTGACAAAGCGGGGTTTCTGGAGCTCGGGGATGGAGTGGGTTGGTAATCTGTGCAGTGACAAATATGCTACTGGTGCATAATCCAGCAGTCCTGCATTAATGTATCTCATAATGTCATAAATAATATTACACCCCTAAATATTCCATGAGGACCACACTCATTTGAAATCTTCACTCTACATTAATAATGTATTATTTCAGAATGGCATTTGATTTATTACAGTATTTTTTTTAAAATGTTAAACCCTGCACTGTCTTGCTTTTGAATGTATGAGATTATTTCCAAATTCCAAATGACTGTACAGTCAGATATTCAGTGAGGTGTGGCACTCAAAGGAGCTTACAAGAGTGACAATGTTATTCCGTGGTAAGGTTAAAGGAGGCGGATGTAGACAAAACTGTGAGAATCATCACATATTTCATAACAGGTATGCAATATTTAGAAAAGCTTTCAGAAATCACATGGAGAATGTTAAAATGTATGTTCATCCCAAGAGTCAAACTTTTTTGTGTGTTTTACTGAAAAACTAAAATCTGCTCATTTATTATTAATCTCATGTTGCGACAAGATATTAGTCTAGTGTAACTTTCATTTATTCATTTAGACACGTGAGTAAACCCTGATATTGCCATATGAGAACCTTGTCATGATACAAATATACGGAGACACAATAAACGATAATATTGAATTATTACCCACCCATGGCTTGGCCAATAATGTGTTCCATTTGTTGTAACCTCCTTAAAAGGTCAAGATGAGAAGACTTTATCAAATAGGACAATACATGAGCATCAGAGACACATTACCACTGAACAAAAATAATATCACACCATATTCAACCTACAGTATATACACACTCCTGTGTGGTTATTCTCTGATAGTTAATTCTAACATGGAATATTTTTAAAATTGTGTAATGGATACAATGACGACTTGAATGTGTCTTTTAAAGTATATTCCACAACTTGTATAGTGACCTTTTTCAAACTCTGTAAGGTCACTGTGCAGTATTGAGTGAAAATATTTACTGTATATATAAATATGTAACTTTTAAATAAAGGTTAAATAAAAAATGCACACCTATTCTATTGAGGTGCAGGCTCGCAGGTAGACATAAAAAAAGTATGGGACAGCTGCACACACACATAACTCCAATGCAATCGCCTCAACTTATAAAATCCCACATATCTACAAACTGCCTTCTTCCAGATGAAGGCAGTCTTTTTTGAAATATGTACTTATATCTCAGGGTGTCTTCTCTACCCTGCAACATTTTACAGTACTACATCTATCTATACACTCGAAATGGGCTGTTGTACTGAACATTTCTCCTCACAGTCTCTCTGTAAATGTATTTAGTGGGATTGGAAAATTTGTATGAATCAGATGCCAGTAATAATCCCCTGTTATCACATATTTTTAATAGACTTTTCTCAAACTACTCAGTCCAAAAGGGATTGGGGACCTAAATGACATAAAAAGAAAGCTTGTTTGTTCCTTTTGACAGTTACTGTGGGGACTCTTTGCCAATGTAGCAGCTGTTTCTCATTACAACACCCCACCACAGAGCCACAGAGGTGTCAAATCAGTTACATTGTGCTCTTAAAGATTTGGCAGACTTGACTTTGACACTAAACTCACATTTTTATTCCGTGAGACAAACATGAATTATATTAAACACTACAGTAAAGCCTTAAAAATTCTGCTAAATTGATTTGCTTGTGTGGTTGAAGATTGAGGAGGGACAGGACCTTTAATAACCTGACGAGAAAACTACATGCACTGGTAATGACATTTTGACATGGAGTGAAATTATGAGTTGTGCTTATTATTTACTGGCATATTGACTGTAGGTGTAGTACTGAGATATAAAGCAGTTGTGCACCTTGACTGTATGCAGTTTAGATTTTTCCTGAAAACACATTTTAAACATGGACCACCAGCAGTTCAACATACTTGGGCTGGGCCAACCTTCACACAAAATCCAAAGAAAAAACATATCAAAATGTGTGACAGTGTGTGTGCAGCAATATTGTGCAGTACAATCTCTCACAATTAGGACAAATAAAATAAAAGTACTAGAGGTGACGGCTGGTGCTGTGCTATACTGTATTAGTATGCAGATACACAGAAGATAGCAACATTGTCTAATTCAGTAAAATACTAATAAAAATAGACACATTGTACGTAAATATATATATGTGTGTATATATATATATATATGTTTTTCACATCCACAGAATAAAACACAACCAGTTACATTCAAACAGCAGTGTGGAGTCAATGTGTCAAGACTAGCAAAGTTAAATACAGTACAGTATGAACAAAAACTACAGACATTGTCCTTAATGCTTTTGTCATACTTTATAACATGTCACCAAAGTGTCACTGAGGACTTCACAAACCCTTTGGAGAGTCAAATGAAAATAATTCACACATAAATACACAAATGGTACATAGGAGTTACTACATTTGCCGAAAGTCTCTGGCTTTTCCACAGTTGTGATAAAATGACTGTAGCTTCATAAATGACTATGATGCAGTACTACACTGTAAATAACTTGGTTTATGAAGATTTCATAATGCTGTCATTGTACATTAATCACTTGCTGCAAAGCAGTACTGTGACAGCCATACATGTAGGCTGTATGGTTTATGATTAAATGGAGAAACTGTCCTGCAGATCTGACATAAAAAAGTACAAACTGTATGCGTGACACTGCAGCCTGATTTTCACATGATACCTGTTGCTTAGAATACTGTCAATATATTCCTGTCTGAAATTACCCCTTTACCTCAAACACTGGCAGCCGAGAATACTTAAGTTTCTATCAAATATGTCACTTTCCCAGTCGTGTGTATAATCACATGCTTTAAGTCATCGCAGGTGTATTAAAGACTGATGAGAAAATTGAGACATTCAAAAATGATCAGAAAAAAAATGAACAGCCAGCAGTGTGAGGGGTGACTCATCCACCAAAGATAAAAGTTACTGACATTTTGTTAGAAGGTAGTTATTTTGGACAGTGTATGTGAAAGATTTAAACATTTGGTTATCCGCCTCATACTCAGAGTTACTGTATCCAAAGAAAGGAATAAACATGGATCATCGCAACAGAGGATGTCCATTTTTGTTTTCAACACTCTGCATTTTATAGTAAAGTAGAAATCCCTTTGGAAAGACTTGGATTATTTGTTTCAGGAAACATATGTATGTCTGTTCTGATTATATGGCATGGATAACTAACTAACACAAAACAAAGTGGTACTTCTTTCTTCACTTTCAAATACAGGCAAAAAAAAAAGAGAGGTGACAGAAGGATGATGACAAATAATATGGGCAGACAGATACAGTAGCTTTCCCACCCCTCCCTTTTTAAAACACAAAAGTAGAGCAAACAACTTCTTTATCAACGTCCCACACACTGTCACATAAGACGGTTGCTTCATGGTTGAATGCTTCTATAAGTGAGTATAATGTACTCATAAATACTGTATATATAAATCATGCACACACACACACTCTCTCTCACACACACAACTTGTCCTCTTTTCAGAAATGCTAGATTTATAAAAATATTTACATCAGCTGATAGTGACTTATGTTCCCAGCATTGCAGACAATGTGTTAAAATTGAAGGAAAAGTCAAAAGTAAAAGGTTTGGGTGGATGAAATGACAGCATAATTATAAATAAGTGCAATGATTCCTGACCAGGTCTAGATACAGTCTGCTTTAGCGAAATGCTTTACAAAGAATGTTTTTTGCAGTATTATTTTTTTTTTTTGCACAGTTTTTTGTGAGATGTGATAATATCATCACATGTACTTTTAGGCTGTGTTCAGACTGACATTAGCACTACGTCAAAAAACCTGGTCCCTCATTCATGTGAATGAGGTCGCTGCTTCGTTGCAGCAGGCTCCAGCAAAAAAAAACACGCAGGGCCGTCCTGCAAAACGGTTGAACCTGACTCAACTCTAGCCGCAGTGCAGTCCAGCATCATCTGGAAACTCACTGCATTGGTCAATCAAAAACTTGCAAGTGCACATTCCTTTTTAACGTCTACTGTTCACCTCACAATCATCGAGAAAGAGGACAACATTATTTTCTCCATGATAACTTTGTAGAGTTGTAGAATATTTCCTCATAGTATTATAATTCCCTGGTGTCTGGGTGTTTGATAAGCCTCGAAGGATGGGTTTGGAGTTTTTCAAGTCTTTCTTAATACAATACTTACATGCCATATGTATGTTGAAAGAGTTGTTGGTCGCTGGAATTGCTTTAGCCAAAGCTAATGAGGCTTCAGCTTTGGGAGTTAGCCAAATAAGGTGGGTATCTTCTCAAGTTACGGCCTTTTTATTACGAAATTCCCTCTGTGTGTTTCCTCTGAAAACCCCCCCACCAGCAATAGACCCTTAGGTGACTAGCTAGCATGAAGATACTCACTTGATTTGGCTAACTATATTAGCCTTGGCTGAATTTTAGAATGTGTTGTTGCACTGAAGAAGGACAGTGGATTTTCTAACAATTTAGTTGCACTACAAAGGGATTGATTCACGGCTAGTAATAGAAGGAATTATTACAACCACCAATAACTCTTTCAATAGCGTGTGAGTATTGTATTAAAATTGACTTTATGGACCTTTAAAAGTCGCGGATGAATCGTATTTCATTTTCTCACCGTTTCCCACACCAACGCAGACCCCTGCAGTTTTAACACAGTGCTGTTTTTCGGTCTGAACACCCGGTAATGCTTATATACTGGTTATGTCTGTGTAATTTGAGAAGAGTAAGGCTAAAGACAGAATGGGAATGTGATGCATATATCTTCAGAGCCAGGTCTTCAAACTTCACGGTTACATTCGAGTGTAATGACTAGATACTAGAGTACATGTGATTTCATGATGGCTTCTCGGTGATAATACAAAGGTTGCACATGTCAGTAAGGATCACTTAAACACGCTCACACATTAGCATGGTGAAATCTCTAAAAATGAAGCCTGCAAGCTAACAGCATGATTCTGTAAATCTTCTGCATTAACTACACAAACACAAACATACAAGAAATATATTGAAAGTTTGTGTGAAGCTGGCAACAAGTCATATTGGTATTCAATTGACTATTTTTGAAAAAAATGTAGAATGTCAACTTTAATAAATACTGCATGGTATTTATTTCATTTAATTAAGAATATGTTCAGATAAATTAAGTTTAACATGTGAAATATATAATAGAGCTTTAATATATTATTATGCACCTGTTAAACCCCTGTTCTGATTCTGTATTGAAAATAAAAAATAAATGAGGCAGGCAAGGATTTCTTGGTTTGGCACTAACCACGTCAAAAGAATTTACAGTGTAACCAAAGGCTGTTTGTGCACAACATGACCCCAAGAGGACAGTCAAGCAGTTAATATTCATCCATTTAAAAACAATTTTGTCAGGCAGAAAAATCACAACAATATTGTGATTACCAGAATGCATCTTAGTCCAAGTGAAGCAGTTCAGTTGCAAATTGTAGACAAAACACAGCGCAGCAATAGTTGCATTGAGCTCACCATACATTACTGTTAAAGGGCCTGTCTCGGTGTAAAAGAGAGGTGACAATTTCCTTTAGGTGGAGAGAGAGAGCCTGGGTATAAAATCCTTTTCCTCACTCAATGCTTCTGACATTGTATCTAAAGGAAGAGGCGAGTTTCCCTGGTTGCCACGGAGCTCCGAACATGCTGCAGTTTTTAAGGGGGGGATGGGGCGGGCAGGGCTTGGGGAGAGTGTTGTCGTCAGGCGAAGGGGCTGTCTGACTTTAAGATAGAGGCGTCGGCGTCATGGCAGCCCTTCCCGTTCATGTGTTCTGTGTGGCTGTCGATGCTGTAGCAGCCCTGTACCTCAGTGATGGAGGAAGCCGTGTAGGAGGCTGAACGCAGGGCATCTGAGTGGTTTCCTACACTGTTGCCAAACTGAATATGATACTGGTTCCAGTGCCTCCTCAGAACTGCTTGGACCTAACCAGAGAAACCACATATCACATATTAATGGGACTGCTCATGAATCATTTTAGATACAGAACTACGCTTTTACCGTTTAAAGATCAACATTTTGGGAAATACACTTATCTTTCCAAGAGTTAGATGAGAATATCAATATCAGTTTCATGTCTGTGTGTCAAGTATGGAGCTACACCTGGGAAATGATTAGCCTAGCTTAGCATAAAGACTGGAAGCAGGGGGGAAACTGCTACTGTAGCTTGGCTCTGTCCGAAGTAAAAAAAAAAAAGCCTACCTACACCTCAAAGCTGAATAATTAACAAGCTGTACTGAACAAACATAAATTATAAAAGAACTATTTGTGGTTTTAGAGAAAGTTACCTAGTGAACTAATTCTTGACAAACAACAGTTTATCCATCCAACCAGTACTTCTGTGCAGCATCTACACTGGCTGAAGTTGGGAAGTTACTGGCAAATAACAACTGGGTGGATTTTTGAACTTTGGAGAGAGCCAGGCTAGCTAGTTTACCCTTGCTTCCAGCCTTTATGCTAAGCTAGGCTAATAGTTTCCTGGCTCCAGCTCTGTAATTAATGCACCGGGATGATAATCTGTCTGTCTGTCTGTCTGTCTTGTCATCTTAATCTCTGAGAAGAAGCAAATAAGTGTATTTCAAAATGTTGAACTTCTTCTTGAAATGACTGATCCCTCAACACAGAAGGACTTTAAATGAACTTCAGGTGCCACTGAATGCCATATCAATCAGGTGTCCCTGCTCAAGGAGCTAGAGCTGAGACATGGTTAGCCTCCAAGACTGGAGGCAGGGGCAAAGAGCTAGCATGGTTCTGTCCAAAGTGAAAAAAAGTCTACCGAGCTGACTAATTAACAAGCTGTATCTCTTTTGTTTAATCTACATATAAACAGAAATGTAAATTTGTGGTATTATGACCTGTAAATATTTGTTAGCTGTAATATCTGGCAACCTGCACTATAGCTGTACAGAAATGCTAGATGCATGGATACATTTGTTTGTCAAAAAATATTTCCAGCACAACTCCCTCTGAAACTATACAAACTGCCATTTTTACAAATTAAACAAATGAGATACAATGCACATTTTTTCACTTTGGACAGAGTCAGTCGGCTAGTTGTTTCCCCCTGCTTCCAGTTTTCATGCTAAGCTAGGCTAAAAACCAACTCCATACTTCTTGCAATGACAGCTATTAATCTTCTCATCTTACTCTCATGAAGAAAGAAAATAAGCAATTTCTCAAAATGTTTACTATTCTCTCAAAAATGGTAATTTGTTTGTTCTCTTTTTAAATTGTATGCTCTTGATGTATTTTTTTGCAATATAGTACATTTTTGGGAAGACAGACGTGTCCCTTTAAAAACAATTTGGATATACTGTATGTGTTCAACAATTTCTAAATACATTTGAAGCTTTTGGACTCTTGTTTGGACTCTTGCCATCAAATATCAAATTGATCAAATATCTATATACATACATTTTATGGGCATACGTTCCTAAAAATGTTATACAATTTCACTGTTTCTTTGAGCGTATAATGAGGATTATTATAAGAACTTTGAATCTAATTATATGAGATAGCAGAAAAGCTCCACTATGTGCTAACCCTTTTTCACAGTGTAAATAGGAGTTATTCAGTGGCTCTTGAAGACATTCGCTTCAGGCAAAAACAAGCTATTTTGTATGCATATCAATTATCTGCATAATAGAAATCAGTGTACACTCCATGGCTGTTTGCCAACAGTAAACAATCTTTAAACCCCAGCAAAAACCTCGGAGGACTAAGCCTGACAAGAAATTCCCCTAGTTCACCATCCTGCTCAGAGGGTCATGCAGAGGAAGCTGCCTAGTCTATCCCTGATCACAAAGGGGAAGTATGGATGAGTGTGTGTATGTGTGCATGCAGGTCTTAAAAAAAAAACATAGTGAAAAGGCATAAGTCATCTTACTTCTCCGTTGAAAAAGCAGAAGATGGTGGCCACCAGCAGACCCTGAAATTCAAAAAATGAAACACATGAAAAAGAGAAAGTAACTAGTCTTAAGCATCAACAATCTCCTGTGAAGCAGATCAAATTCAGAGATCTGATTCGGGCTGTTGCTTAAGACTTTCTCCCTGGGCCTCCTATGCTGGGACAGCTCAGGATGGTCAGATAACACCTCGCAAACATCCAGCTGATTTCAGCCCCTTTTCAGCTCAGATAATACATGCCTTCCTTCCTGCTGTTCTTCCCTGCACTACAACATAAACAAAGTCTCATCAGCAGATGAGAATGAAAGCTCTGCTTTTACTGAAAGCTAAGAAAATATTTGATAGAATATTTTATAATATTTTAATAGCTTAATAAAGCAAAGTTTATGCCCAGGCAACAGTTCATTTTAGTAAAATAAATGTTTCGGGCATTGGAGGAGAGAGCCAGCCACTAACCTGTAATCAAGTCTCAATAAATGATATACATGTTACAAGAACAACAGGACTTCACAAATGGTGCACAGGAAAACTGCAGTGCATGCAAAAGACTGTAAACCATTCTAAAAAAAACTCTGGGCATGCAATTAGAAAGCATGGCATAATGTACAGCTCTATGGAAATGCTCTAAGAAACTGGTAACCATTACTCAGCCACAATTGAAACACTTCTCAAATCTCATAGTCCAGGTGCTGTTTTGGCTGGATAAAATACCATTCAACTCAAACCTTCACAATGACCGTTGACCATCGTCTCACCTGGTAATGCATTACTATGTGCATGATGTAGTCGTATATTTCAGAGGAGACCCGCCCCTCTGGCTTGTAGGGAAGCAGGACATACTGAATTCCCAGAAGAGGGACCAGGATGAGGGTGGCTCTCACAGCTTTCATGTAGAGACTAGACTCCGCTTGATAGGTCACCTTCAGTTTGGTGATGAGCACTCGCACGATGTTTAGTAGAAAGAACAAATTGACCTGCGGAGGATAGCGGCAGAGAGGCCATCAATAAATCAGCATAATATTCCGGCTATTAGCTGCTGTCAGCTGGTTAAAGACTTACTTGGGATGAGTTGTAAATTCACCCTCTTAATACCTTAAAAATATACAGCAGAAAAAGCCTTGAGCAGACAGGATGGTTTTATGATGGTTACAGGTTGGAAATCATATCTATGACAGTCCTTAAGCCTAACCACTAACCCCTAAACACTATAAATGTTTCAGGCACATACTCTTACCATCATAAAAGGACACAAAGTTATTTGCCACATAATTTCATTCCTACACTGCCCAGTACGAGTAAGGTTTAAACAAAATATCAATTATGAGCAAAACAACCTTTTAACAACAAGACCTTTTATGGGCCTGAAACCTGAACAAATCCCTATAAAGGTTATTTGAGCACTGAACATTTAGTCCTGCGAGAGTCTTAAGGGACTATTTTTCTCTGAAGCATGCCCTGGCTGTGCTGATTAGGTGAGTTCCTAGAATGTGAAATAGGTCTGGGGACCAGTGAGTGGATCCTTAGATGGGCAGATGCATTGATTTCATAAGATAAACGCAATTATGCATGCTATGAAACTGTGTCCTGCTTTCAGGCCTCCCACAGTGTCCACTCAGAAGGCATAAGCAGACTGTTTTTGCTCATTGCGCAATCAAAACAGTCAACAAAGAGAAATATGGAACAAATCAGTTAGTTCACTTTAGTAAATAGACATTATTGGGATTTACTTTGCTGTAATTGACTTGTGTCAGGAAAAAGACTGAAACTTCTTACCAAAAGAGCAGCACAGATGGGACCATGGATGATGTAGAGTAGTGATGTTTTGGAGCTAATCCAACAGCTACAGCAGGGAAGAGAGGAGAAAGGTTTGCACAACAGTATCAGAGCATCACATGAGAGCTGACCCATGATGGAGATCAATGGCTTTTCTGAGAAATAAACTAGCATGAACAGTTTAGTGGGGGGATTGATAAAAGATGCTGTCAGCGAGGTTGAATGTTTTGTTGAACTTCTGCAAAATGCAGATAAACAAACTTCAGATCATTTTAGACCATCTTAACCATATTTACTGAATATATTACTGTGATCTTACATATGTATACAATTCACCTCTATTATTATTATTATTGTTGTTTGGCTGTCACTTAATATATTTTATTGCATATATTATTATAAGCTGTAATATTTAGTGTAATAGATCATGCACTTGAATGCTTACTTGTCGTTGTAGTAGTAACTTCGAGCAACGGCATGTATGGAAGCCGGAATGAGAGGAAAGCCTACAAATAAATAAATAAAAATAATGAATTACAGTTGCAGTTTAAGCTATTAAGCCTTGCAGTCAGACTTCCCTTTAAAAGTACAATTCTGGTTTAAAACAACTTTTTACTACAAAAATGTGCAATGGGGCAAGCAGTAAGACAATCACACAAATTGGAAATAAGCCAAAAGTTTAACCAGAGCACCTAAACCGAGGTAAACCCAAAAGTGTAATAGCAGTAATTTTACCATTCATTGCCAAATAAGCCCTGCTGAACTTTAGTAATGCTGCCGAATTCTGAGACTTCCGAGATGGCCAAAATAACAAAAACAGCCCCAAGTTGTGTGAAACTCAGTTTTTTAGTCCACAAACTCAAGCTCAGCCGTAAGTAGACATACCAAACCTGGTTTTCTTTGTTTTAAATAAACTAGAATGAAGAGACTGACTCTAACAATTGAACTTTTTTCACAGCACAGAGAGCGACTTCCATTGACCCGTCACATTATCCTGTGACTTACCCCAGCCTAAAAGATAGTACCACATCAGGTGCTGCTTCTCAGCAAACACAGCCACCACGATGAGAGTGTGCAGGTATATTCCCTCACACAGCATCCAGAAGTAATTGCAGCCAAACAGGTACAGATGAATGAACTGGGAGACTTTACAGCTCGTCTGAGGAAGAAACACACACACATAATGGATTTGGATGGTGGCTGTTACATATTCTATTCTACTTATCTTATTTCCTTGTGCAGTGCTTTCACAGTTATGTGAAATATATAAATAAATACATTTAAAAAAATAAAGCTATTATAGAATTCCACTGCACTCGTGGAGATGGGGGCAGTGCTTTTACAGATTTTAATACTGAAACTAGGATGACAAAGCAAACAGCTCAAATCGCTGCTCAAACTGGTAGAGAATCTACGATATGAATGTAAAAATAATACAAATTAATTAGAACAAATAAACTACAAATAAATACATAAACACTCACTGGATTCCTCTGCACCAGCTCCTGGTTGTTTGCCACTGCCGTCAACCAAATGATGGTGATCACAGAGTTCAGAACAAAAGAAAAGAAGAGGTTTTTGTGAAGCGTGATCCTTTGGCAACTTAAACTCCTGCAAGAAGAGAAAGGCGACATTTACATCACAATGCTATTAATTCAGGCGAAACAAACAAACAAACAAACAAACAAAATATCTGTCTATAAAGCATGTTAAGACGAGGTTTGCTGACTCACTTGAAATGGAAGAATATTCCGAGCGAGATGAAGAGGGAGGTCAGTGACAGTCCATGTCCTATGAGAGCTAAGTAGAAAAGATTCATTGCAGTCTGGAATGAAAAAAGAGACACAAATGAGATTATCTGGGTCTCCTAATGACTACTCATGCTGTGAGACAATATAAAAATGCTCCTTACTCCTACAGTAAATCCCTAATTTATGTAAGGATGACATTCATCATCATGTAAAAGTGTTAAATGTTAAATAGTCACTCTGAATAGGAAATGTGTGACTAAGGGAAAAGGCCAGATGGTCCCCAGAGAATGTTGTAATGGAATGATTCTGGTGAATTTCCATTTGATGATGAGTTGTAATGTTTTCATCCCCTGACCCTTCTGCTTGCACCACCTTTAGGCCAAAATGTCCACCCAGAGGCATCTACAGAGGATAAACCATTTTGATTTTGTTTCACTGCTTTAACGACCTCATGTGTTTTACCTCTTGGGCCACCCGCAAGACAAACTGCACATGTTTAGCCTCGCTACAGATCAGTACATTTCAGCCAACATGAGCATGACACTTACAAGTGTGCTATTTAGTTAAATATATGTATGAGAAATAACGGTCTGCTGCCGCCACGAAATGATGCGTATGATATGCACATTGATCTTTTACTGTCCTCTCACCATTGCAGATATACAGTAACTGCCCAGATATCTACTATAAGATCAGTGACTAAGTTCTTTACATTCTATATGCATTCAATGCCATTTCATAAAGTGACCTACCACTCTGCCTTCATTGGTGTGTTCATTGCAGCGGGTGTAGTTGGTCCAAGTCCGGTTGCTCTCTGGATGCAGGAACCAATGACCGCTGTCTGTGCAAATCTTTGTAACCATCTCTGCAGGTAAAAATGATACATACATGTTTTTTTAAGAATATTTCAGTCCTGTAGACTGAATCTCAGAGGATATTTCTTGGTATTTCATATTTGCAGCGATGCAGGTGAAAAACTAGGGGCTACGTAAGTAAAACATAAAACCAAAAGGAAGAGTGCTATTGAAAATAAAGTCAAGAAGAAGTTCCCCTTTGACACACAACCAGACTGTTTAAAGACAGATTCAGAAGCTGTCCCCCGCAGACCCATACAGTTAAAATCAGGTTCTGAGACTCCATGAAACAAACACATCAATACACCTGAAACTACTGAGGGCCATGATTAGAGGGACTGAATCTAATTATATATCTGCATATCCTGTTGAAGGATGTGGCTCAGAATCTTCCAGCAATTAAAACTAATTTACTGTTATACACACATTCACGCACATACACCACTGCACACATGGAAACACAATTAATAGATGCCCAAAGAAGCTTGCATTGTCAGTTTAAGACACATCAATGAAAGATGTTATTAAGTTGCATTATGGGAAGTGGCGGATCCAACATTTTTGGAGCTTGACCCAAAGGTAAAGTCAGGATATCTCTGTCTGCTGCTTCGATTTAAACCGTCATTTCATTCATCTGTCTCTGTAAAGCCCCCCCAACTTTAGTGCAATACTACATTGTTTACCACTTTAAAGCAAAACCAAACATGCTTGGTACAAATGCACCTTCAGAGCTACTACTGTAAGCCACAGATCTTACCTGAAGGATCAAAATCCTGGAAGTAGTCCGGGCAGTGCTGCTCTGAGGAAATACCTGCCTTGGTGTCATCCCAACACAGCCAGCCATCCCAAGTGCGATTACACATGGGCTCTAAAACAACAGAAAAGGTGTTAGGAGCTATGGTGTGTCAGCGAGAATTTCCAAATATTTAAAAATAATTAATAAATCTAAAAGTATTACAACAACCAAATTCAATCAAGCGTAGGGTTTTGCGAGCAGTGGATTCCAGTTACTTCTTGCTGCCATTTAGCCTAAGAAGCTTTAAAGTTCAGAAACATGAAACATGACAAGCTACCTTCTCTGCTGTGGGTATTGTCCTTCATTATCTTTTGATAGCACTCAAACTGCGCTGTAACTATCTTGTTCCTGGTGAGTCCCATGTCATGGTAGACGTGGGTTGGTTGCTGCTGCTGCTGGGTTTCATTGACCTCCAGGCTTGCTTTCACAAAAATCTGCAAGGAAGGAGAGAAAAGGTGAATACATCTTTTCAGTTCTTTTTGTTTTTTTTGTTGTTTTTTTTTAAATCAGGAGAGATTTGTCCAAAGATGTCCTGTCCAGTGTCTCACAGAAGATACATTGGGCATGAAGTACAGTCATATAGAATTAAGAATTTCATTGCCAATGACTGCTTCACTGTAATTGTTGGGCATGTACAAGAACTTGAATATTCAGTAGAGAAAATGTTGTCCATGGCCATAACTTAAAATCAGAATTCCTCATGAATCTTACCAATTAGTAGTATTATTACAGTATTCCAGATCTGATTCCTGTAACATTTATTGAAGTTAAAAAGGACAAAAATTCTGATTTTTGGAGCCAACACTGGGCTTCATTTCACGAAAAGCCTGCGTGCAAGCATGTGCCCGGACCCACGTTCAGAGCGGTGTATTCTGACTCTGTGGGGATGTACTAAAGTAAGAACGCTCCTTACAATGCCAGGAAAGGGAGTCTACCATACACAAGCTTCCATTAAATCCATTTGCGCTCCATGGAAAATATGACATCTATGCAGAAATATTGCCAACCAGATATGTCTTGCTTATTTATTACACAGCAGATACCAACCTGAAGCAGCTTTGGTAATCCTTCAAAAATGTCTAACATAAACTGAAACTGACATCAATCTTGAGTGAGTCTAAATAAGGTCAAATAAAGTCACAGCTTAATAATAAACTATAGTATTTCTAAAATTTAGATACGTGTGCAAATCGCATGCTCTTTTACTACAGAGCCTTTTTCTTTCACTGCATTATGAATCCAAATGCACTGACGAAAACAAACAAAAAACACCTCTACAGGCTGCAGTGTCATGTAGCATTATGCAACAGAAATATGTCAGCCTCTGTCAGCTGGGTTATACAGTAACCATGTCAGTTCATGTAAATTTAGTCTCAGAAATTATGATCCTAACACACACTTGACATAAATAACATAATTCGTTCTACTATCTATTAGTTTCTACTATCAAATATAGACAAATTTGATTCACACACGTAAACGTATTCAATTAAGTATATTTTGCATGTTTTCCGAATTTGTTTGATTGCATGCAGGCTGTCCTACCTTTGTTAGATTACACAGCAGTATGAGTGCCACCATCCCACTCCGCCCGATGCTATCCATCTTCCTTTTGGCCATGTCAAAGCTGGTTGATGATTTAGCAGCAGCAGATCTGGAATGGAGAATAAACAATTAAGCCCCGTCATTAAAGCGACATACAATCCCCTCATAAAGGCCACTTCACAGCACTCCCTATCTCTCCCACGGCTGATAAATGTTTCGCTCTGTGGCTTTAATCTACTGAAATGTTACCCTCACAGTCCATTAAGCTGGGAACAGACTGTAAATGTATCATTGAAACAGCCCACACATAACGACTTATTGTTACTGTACCACGTTAGAAATACATGAGGAAAAAACATTTTGCTACTTCAAGGGGAAAGGCAAAGAAATTGACGACAAATTTGAGGACAAATCTGGATGACATGGCAGATAGAGATGTGGGTAACCAAGTCCTTGTTGGTTAGTGATTGGTAGTGAAGAGTGAGGTAACCTTCATCTGAGCTGTGGCTCTGCATGAAAATGTTGGGCCATTTTGTCCATTTGCTAGCTGGTTTTGGGCAGTTCTTTTTTTTTTTCAAGAACTCAAAAACTGTGATGTCAATGGTCCAGATTCTCGTCGTAAGAAGTCAAACATGTTGACTGGATCAGCGCGTAAACAGTCAGAATCCTCAAACACAACAAACGGTAAGATTTTATCTCCCAGGTGTCATCAACATGGATCTAACTTGATCTGATCTGTCGTAATCCAGAATCAACAATTGTAGCTTGTGTCTACCCCTTTACAGGCCACATAGCATGCAATCACTGACTGTACATGTTAAGTCAGTTTGGAGTTAAATGTACCCACAATGCTAGTATTCTGGCTTGGTGAACAACACAGCTGCCAAAATAAGCAGTCGGAATCAGTCCAACAAAACCCCACTGATTTAAGACATTTCCGGTTCCCTGACAAAAGTCACGTATGCACAGCTGAAATTTAAAATCCCAGGCTCGCACTGCTGCTGTGTGTTTTGTGAGCCATATCTGTTTTGCACTCTCAATTCTCAGTCGTGACAGGAACAGTTTTAAAAAGGTTAGTGCTCGTGTTACACATTTATACATTTCATTTTTTTTTTTTTTAAAAGGTGATGCTGGTTTCTCATCAAAGCAGAATCCCAGAAAGTTGTTTGCGGCAAAGCTCCGGGCCACTGGGATTTCATGTCACTGCTGCTGCATAGCAGATGAGACAAAATTCAAATGGAAACATATCCCCCAGGTTGTACAAATCTGCTTTGCAAAACAGTGGGTGTACTAATGCTGGGGTAGCTTTAGATAGTTTAAGCCTGCCTGTTACACCTAGTGTACAACTATCAAAGAGTTCAGGTCTGCAACTGCTCCAGTGCTTTTTGTTCAGACTCTGGAGGCTCTGTGGGCCACTTAGTCAAGCATGTTGTCCTTTTGGTTTGTGTTTGAAGCCCATAGTGGTGGCTTTCTGTCTGGGTGCTCTGTAACTGGGTGCTCTGCTTTTTTATTTGTTATTTTTGCCATAAATGCCAAGAGTTCCATACTGGCACCTAAGTTAACCAGAAACAGGTAGTTAGCGTTGTTAGAATACCTGATACAAATCACCAGGCTGGGTTCTTGCGGCAGCATTGCTTTCAGTGTGAAACTACGCAACCAGCATTTATCGTCCGAGCAGCTGAGGAACAAAAAGAGACAGGAGGGATGGCAGAACAGAGAGAGACCCTGAACCCAGGATGGCATACATGTTGGTACGTGGTATTCAGGAGTGGATTACATCTCATTCAGAAGCGAAATTTAATAATGCCTTATATACCCTAAAGGAACTAGGTCGTCACTTTGCAATATCTCAAGTCTAATTAAATTCGGTGGAATGGAACAGCTAAACCAACAACGCAACAGCAAAAAGAGGCAAGCATTCACAAGACGTAGGGCTTTTAACTTTAAGCACACAAATATCCATTTTCTATCACTACTGATAAATTGACAAGTATGGAAAGTAAGTATGTATTGTTTTAAGGCTCATCCTTTTAGTTTTTTTTGTTTGTTTTTTAACCAAACTGCACCCAAAAAAATACACCTTTTTTAACCAGCAAGATGTGTTCCCTGCTACAGGTGGATACTGTTCCTTTCTGTTTACAAGCAACGCCATTTTTTAACAGTTTCTGAGAGCTCAGACGGGAGTAATTGTTTTTGTGTCATTAACTTCATGAATCAAAAGTATGAAGGTTAGCTCAGAATGCAGAGCTGACTATCAGCATCCAGCGACCTGGTTAGAGCTCTGAATTCTAATTAAGTCAAGATAATTTTTCACAGACGCTGGTGAGGAAGGAATGCCTGTTTTAAGATAAGACAACCCACATTGTCACTGCGTGTTTCTGACTGTTTAACGAATAGTTGAACATTTGTCAGGCCCTGTGATCAGTGCTTTGCTGATCAGTTTGACGTGTGTTTAGAATTTCGGTGTGGGACTTTGTGACAGCTGATAAGAGTTGCCGAATGATGTCTTTGGATGGAAAATGCCTAATGGGTTTTTGCACTTACATAAGACAGCAACCTATGACAGCTGGCACATGTCCAGTGTGTGGTATATGTTTTATGATGTATTCATTTTATTCATGGTAACTTAGTAATATCCTGAATAAGGAGGCTTCTTTACTCTTAACGTATGCAGGCAAACAAATTTCATACTTGCTAACATAGCTTCTGTCCTCTTTAACCCATTCTGATGGTCGATGACACAGACAAGTAATTTCTCACTAACTACAAAAGCTAACATCATGTAGTCTGTGTTAATGTTGCAA
This sequence comes from Siniperca chuatsi, assembly GCF_020085105.1. Lineage (NCBI taxonomy): Eukaryota > Metazoa > Chordata > Actinopteri > Centrarchiformes > Sinipercidae > Siniperca > Siniperca chuatsi. Next base: position 5,310,657 of record NC_058053.1, on the reverse strand, counting down.
CTGCTACTAGCTGCCATGTCTCCCTAGAATTCCATGAGTCATATTAGCCAGTTAGAGTGAAACATGCATCTATTGAGCCCTGTAGTAAATGTGTTTTTGGAAACATGAGGATGCTTGCCACATATGGATTTACCTCTAAAAAGTAATTTTACTGGTTTCCAGCAAGTTGCTTGTTTTCTTACATTGAAAATGTCCACATGTAAGCTATCATGACATTGTTGCAATGTGCTTTCTACCCCCCTGATCTCGATATCCTCGATTGTTTGTAAACCTGGAAAGCTGTCCATAAAATGTTTGTAACTGGATTTTCAAACAGGTATTTGTGTCATCTGGTTTGGAGCTTTTTTTACATTTAAAATGAACACCAAAACGAAAATGTTCATATAACTTGCTTTTATATAAATACTTTGTATATATAACTACATATACTTTTAATGCTACAAATTATGCAAATACTGCAGCGTTATGCAGCTTCAACTTTGCTGACAGCTTGAATATTCATTGTTTGGTGGCCAAAACAAACCATTTTCACTTACGAAAACTTAGTACAGTCTTACAACACACTGACAAAGGAGGAAAAGGAGGCAAAGCAGGGGGCCGTCAGTCAGCACATCACTGAGAGATTTGACCCAGTCAAAGTCTCCCTGTGGCTCTGTCACCAGGAGGACTGGCCCAGTGCCTCCTCAAGTCTGCTCAGAGTTAAAACTGCATTACTCTGCAGAAAGGAGAGGGTGGGGGTGGGGGGTGGGGGGGGGGGCTTACTGAAAGTGGGATAGTAAAACATTATGGTGATGTGCAAATTAGAAACAGCCAGGAAAAGATCAGCTGCTCCGTCACACACGCATGCTTGCAAACACACAAAAATGGACGCGCGCAAACACACACACACGCACACACACACAGCACTGCTTTGCCAAGTTCCCCGGCTGTTTCTTGGCAAAGGCTGTTTGCTGTAGCAGACCGATACAAAGGATATATCTTGTCGGATGGCAACACAGAACAGACGACAGAATGATTTCCCATTAGCTGCTTCAGTGTTGCTTATAGTTGTGATTTGTTACTCATCCCATTTTCTTTGGCTATTGCTTCTTTTTTAGTGGTCATACAGCCGCATTTAACATTTAAAAAGGTGGTAGTGAAGAAAAAACCCCTGACCCCATCTAAATGGAATCCATTTGTTAAAGTGGGAATTTCCAGCATGACCTTTTGTTCACGTCTGTCATAAATACCTTGCTTATGAAAAACCCCACTATGTTATAGCATGATCAACTCTCAACACGCCTCTTTTTGAATGATAAAAGCTTGGGGAATGAATGCCATCAAAGAATAAAGAGTGGTTGGTCTGAAATACCTTCTTCCCAAACAAAGACAGATTAGTCTTTTTCAGTTCTCTTAGAAACCAAGTTTTAAATAGATATTCCTTATTCAGACTAAATGACACTGGTTATTACACAGAGAATATCGTTTCAGTTCTCTGTCCCAAACCAACAGTGTCTCCTACTGTCATAGAGTATGCAACTAATTTATAATAACCATTTATGTTCACTGGCAACATTTAGTGCCAGTACAGTAAGCAGTGGGATGTCCCAGCTCAACCTTAACTCTACTGTACTTACGCAGTCCAACACCATTATGTTTACCTTAAAGTTTCATTCAAATCATTTTGGCTATTAGGGGGCAGCAGAACTCCAAAACCAGCAGACACACATACAGCCCTGATTCGATCCCCAGCCCGAGGGCTGTGCCTTCGGTGTGTGAGTGTGTGTGAATGCATTACTTTCTTTCAACTGATGAGCAGTTGGCATCTGCCATCAGTGTGTGTGGGGTCAATGTGATATGTAGTTGAAGCGCTTTGAATAGTCGGAAAAAGACTAGAAAGGCGCTATATAAGTACGTCCCATTTACCATTCCCTGACATATTATCTCGTTATAAAATTGCTGTTAGCAAACAATTGCCTATGGCAACATAACCATCCCATTGGAGCTAGGCTTGGGCGCTGTGTTTTTCATACCTTATACAGTATATGACGGTATTTGTGTAAAAAACAAACAAAAAAAGCCCAAAGTAAACGCTGAGCTGTTGGTGATAGAAGTCACTGTAGCATGCATGACGTCGTCTAGCCTACAACGCTGTGTCTAAGATGCAATTAGCCTACTCAGTGCTGTACCGAATGTCATTTATTTTTTACATTTGAAGCTTCTATTGAGATTTTCGAATGAAGCTTTAAATGTCTGTTTCAATTTAAAAATCCTCAATTTGAATAAAGTGATTAAATGAGTTAGTCTTTTTTTTATTACATCAACTTTCTTTAATGAATGTACAAGTCGTCAGCTATTCTATGACTGACAATGATTTTCTACAGTAGTCTGAAGTCAAAGACTATTTGTATATCTCAAGTTGTAACTCATCTATTCTGTAGTAGCTAAAGCATTCACCCATAACTGTTTTTCCTACCACTACACAGATGTAGGCATACTGTATATCAGCAGCAATGTGATAGTCCATAGTAGATAGAGTCCATATAAAAGAAAAACTAATAAAAAATCATATACTTCATGAATATTCTTTGCTCATTTCAGCTCAAAGCTAAGAGCAACCTCTATAGAGGCACAACACTTGATTATTAGTCTGTTTGGGTCAACTTCATCCAACCATAAACCAGTGCGAACTGTGGGTGGTCCACTATTATCTGTAGTACCTCAGAGTGTTTCACTGAAGTGGTTAGTCATGTACACTTTGCACAAGAGCTGACATCACCTATTACATCCGCCAGCATGCAGAAAGATACCTGGAAAAACAGCCTATGCATAACAGCTGTTGTCTTCTCGCCCAGTGCCAGAGCTCAGCCTGTACTTCAACTCCCACTGTCCCTGCAGAGATGCTGTGCTGTGCTGTAAACATCCTTCTGCCCTCACAGGATGTTTGGAGCGCCATACTCCAAGTTCCGCTCAGTGGCATTCGGATGTCCATTAGGCTGGTGAGGACCTATAACATCATTACTTCCCCATTCTATAGCAGGATACAGGCATAAGACTAGAGTAGAAAGGGGAGTAGCCATGAGAACTGATGAAGTCCCGGCATGCAGTAGCACTAACAATCATTCATGTTGTCATGTTTTACTTCCCACCAAGACATATTCCTGTACATTTACTGCATATGGCAACTCAAAGTGATCCTGATTCTTGAAGGGGTTTGAGGAGAAAATAGATTATACGCTAACTCTATCTCAAGTATTATATGCTGATGCTGATGCATCAAGCAGCATATGGTGAGAAGGCAAAAATGAATACGGTACTGTTGCACTGCAATGCTTGCTTGATTCTGTTATCAGTCTTTGAAAGCCAAAGACAAAACGGGTCACTGGGGTAAGTATCTTGTGCTTGCTGCAAAAACAAGAGACAGGAAACTACGTAGCATGGGAAATAGCACAGTTGTGCCTTCTGGATCTAATTTCAAATGACCTGCAGACTTATATCATTTTGATAAACAGTAGGAGTCAGGGAACCTTTGGTTCAGGGTCAATTAGATGTATATCAGCACATAAATTTATCATATATATTTCCAGAGATGACTGTACCTCCAGAAGAATTAAGATATAAGAACATAATCAGATGTATAGTTGGTCATTGTTAAAAGGATTTAATATGGAAAGATTTCAATTTTTTTTTAACTGAGTGGGGCTGTTTGTTTTTCAGAAATCAGACTCGACCAAGTTTAAACTAATATATAATTCTTTTGGGTTAATTTGAATGAATAGCCTAACCCTAAACTACGTTGAGGAATTGATGTTGTTCCTTTCATTCGCGATGACGCAGCCTCACTGACAAGCTAATGTTACTATAAGGCAGTTGCATTATTAAAAGGCAGCAAACAGCCATTTTTTTTACATTTATGGTGTCAAATCAAAAATGCTTTCTCACAATATTGATGGTTTGGTGACACGATTATCCATTCAGCATGGATTGCCAGTCCTCCGGAGGCACTGTTAACACCCCCCACCGGAGGACACAGCCTGTCACACTGAAACACAGAATTTTGAATTCCAACAGAGGATCAAATATTACATTTTTCCATTAAAAACAGTAGAGCTAGACCACTAAAAAGCTGATAATAGCCAACTGCAGATATATTGGCATCGTGTATATGTTGGCCAATAAGTAACAAGAAATTGCAGTACAGAAATGACAAACTAGGTTTGAGGTCATTTAGAACAGTGACACCATTACATAGTTTGTAGGACTGACAAGTTGATTTTTCAACTGTAAAATGTCCTGCTTTGTATGCATCCTGATCACAATACACTTAAAAAACCAAGACCAATTCCGTACCAAGACTGTTTAATTAGGTTATGTGTTTATGTTTAAAACATTACTATGGGTCAATTTTAAACTCCCAAATATCAACACCGGCTGTAAAAAATCCAGTAACGGTTGGGCTGTAAAAAAATAGTGACAGCTGTCACACTGCGTTGTTCAGTAGCTGGGAAACTGCCCAGTACCTGAGGTCTACAGCTGGTGAATGAATGGAAGGGGATAAGATCTTGGCAAGTATAGCTGGAGCATGGGTTGATGATGGAGGTCACCTTCTAACCAAGGCCTCGCATGACCACATCATGCATCTTTAAAACATGAAGATGCTAAAAGACGTGACATGATGATTTTGAAAAAAAAAAACAACTATTTGTATGTATGACAAAACTATGATTAACTGGATAAACTGTACTGATGTCAGAATGTACACCACCCATTTGGCAGTATCATAATATGCTCCCACTGAGCTATTTCAACATTCTCCGCATGTGTGCCGCATCCCATCATATGGATTTCTAAGTGGTAGTTTTGAAATGTGTGGTCAACCTAATGTTGAACACTGTCTTCTAACCTCTGAAACACAGGTTGTAATAAGTATAGGATCAAAAGTGACCATACTAACACCAGTCCATTCTTTCTCACCGTACTCCGTATCATGATGTGTCAATGACGCTCACAAGCCCAGTTTCGTTTTACACGCAGCACGTGCAACATGTGTCCCAGGTCCATGTCTTTATCAGCTAGGCTTACGTTACCTTAACAACATATGTTGGGAAACAGCTTGAGGAGTGCAGGTGTTCGTGCAGCACATCACCACAAACTAATAAGCAAGACGATAACCTGCATCCAGCTGAATTGTCATACATATGTTTGCTTTTAAAGTCACAACAATGCAGATGATACAAAACTATTTATAACCTCTCTTTGATTTTGTCAGCAGCTGCAAAATGTTAACTTTCAAGTGCTTTGTGATGCTTGGCTTATAATGTTTTGGGGTTTTTTTACTGTGTTTTCTTGCATTTATAGTTACTTATTCTCTGATAAAAAGTTCTACCTGTGTATCATCTCTTTTATTTGACATAAATAAAAAATAGTGAGTTGATTCTGACAAGGAAGTCTTGACATGGACAGGGAGGAAGGAATGGGTTCAGTTTCCAGCCAGCTTGGTCTCCCCCTGTTTTCTGTCATTTTGTGAGCACAATGAGAGCTGATAATTGAACAGTGGATAGAAGATGGTCTATGAAACAGGAAATTCTAAGAAAAACCTATAACTGTCTGCAAGAGAGGCTGGGAATGTTAATACAAGAAACAGGAGGAGAAGCTTTTAAGAGCGACACAGTCCCTCTGAGAGCTTCCTCTCAATCAGCAAAACCAAATATAGCAAGCGGACATTTCCCATGGGATCATCTGTGAATTTTGATGATCTTTCTCTGATCACTGAATTAGAGTTTAACATCTCAGCCATAGATGTTACCAAGCCCAAGATATGAGAGCAGACCTCATGCAAGCCTCCAAGTTGCCAAGGGCACCACCAGATGTCAAAAGAAAACAATAACAATCCCACACAGATGTGAGGGAGGAGTCCTGTGTTGCATGAAAAGACCTCCTCAACTCTCCATCCACCCGCCCTGACTGATGCACGCAATAGTCTTTGCATTAACATGGCAAGAGGGAGCTTGTGTTCCAGCGGTCGCCAGATGCCGAAGTATTCATGTCATTGCATTGCACGCCCCTTATGGCCAGCATGCCAACGGTCTCAGGGCGAGCACATGGATCTACTTACAACTATGGTGCTGAAATAGGGAAAAGGCCGCATTCTAATACTAATGTATCTCATGGGGAGATAAGAAAGGAGAGGCTCCTACTGGCACTAAGTGTTGTTTGATGATAGATATATGTTAGATATACAACCATTCACGGTGGTCATTCAAGCCCTTGAGGCTGTATGGTTAAAGGACAGACGATGCAGCCCAGTATCCCCAGGAATGATGAATACTGAAAGATCTTCTTCCAATGCCAGTGCTCAGTGCTAGTGCAGAACATAGTGTGTCCTTTTTATAGCAGAATCATCAAATGTCAATGTTCTGACTGGCAGAAAATCAAACTATGAATACTACAGAAATTTATTTTCTTTGTGGCTTGGATATTCATCTGAAAATGCTATGTGTGTGTGTGTGTGCGCGCGTGCATGCGTGTTACTCAGTATGTGCATCTACCTTTGGATCAGTGTGGCTGCATTTGGCTTTAACTTTAAAGCTACATTCCTTTGTTTTTTGGCCACTTAGGGACAGTGAAATGAGCTGAAAACACAAACTTGAATTATTATCACCTTAAGGTGGTGTTACGGTTAACATGTTAGCAAACAGCTGCCAATTTCCACGTCCAGCAGACCGGAGAAAATGTTGGCATTCATTTGGAGTCGTGTTTCTGTCTACTTTATGAATCCAATATTCACTCTCTTTTTGATTCTGTTTTTTGACTAACTCCTGAGAAAAATATCTGGCTCTTTAGCTCCACTATGTTCACCAGATAGTTGCTAACTTTGTCTGTCTGCTCTTTGGTGCTGGGCAGGTAGCGTACAGTGGGTTTATCTGCTGCAGCTAGAAACATGAGAGCAGAATTTGCGAGCCAGAAAATCAAAATCAGCTGAAAGACACTAAAACGTTCGGCAGAACTGAGGGGAATTGCAGAGTTTTGTTGATAATTAGTTAGAGTTTGTTGTGGGTTCATCACTACCAGCTACACCAGTCACATGACACGTAGTCATATGTATAAAAATATCAATTAGTGCAGCTTTAAAACTACCGTCAACTGTTCACATTTTGACATATTTGAATGCATCTAAATATGCTACTGCCAAACGGTTATAGGTTTCACTGATTCATATCAGCCAGTTAATATTTTTAAAATATTACGGCAATGTTTTATAGTGAGAGCTTAGTCCATGAAGAGTTCCTGCCAAGTTTGGTAGTAACTAGGGCAACGCTGTATGAGGGAAAAAAGGTGCTGAAAACCCATCATAGAGGAAATGGATCCTCTTAATAGTACTCCTGTTGAACACGAGCACAAAGTTTTATGTACGTCCTACAGGATGTGGTTTCACATCCTTATTACCACATACAGTATGTACAAGCTGAGCAAAAATAGAACGAAACTGCACTTTGAAGCATCCGTTAAAAAAAAGTAACACAGATAAGTCATACTGTGCTGAGTGTCAAGTATGTGTCAGCTTCTAAAAAGGTCTCACAGTTTAATGCAAGTTTTGACATCATAAAGCAGCTATCAAAGTCCCAGTGCTTCCAAATAATCAGTGCGTGAACTCTACAGTAGGTACATGAGTCACAAAAAACCCAGAGCTATTTCATGTACTGAGGGGAACAGTCTGAAAAACTGCCAAACACAGCAGCATTATCAAAGAGGGCACCAGTCACTGGTGGAGATATGTGCGTTGTTATTGTATCAGGACGACTTAACATCACAAAACTATGCCCTCAAAACTGAACACAGATTTTAATTGACACCTGCTGCGAGTGCTGTTGCGTCATGATTGTTCCATCATCCAAAATGCTAATCAAAAGGAGTCCATGTAAAGCTAAATTATGGCTCATTCCTTCTGTTTTTCTCCATTCTGTCCTATCACCTTCTAGCTTTCAACCAAATAACTCAGAACATTCCCTTAAAGGAGTAGTTTGACATTTTGGAAAATATACTTATTAGCTTTCTAGCCGAGAGTTACAGATGTCACTCGTTTCAGTTGACATGATTACTGCCGTGGCAGTGAAGGGGGGTGAAATAATTTATCCAGGAGTAGCTGCATAAGCTGCAGTGCGCACCGACAACCACCAGGTGGCACATGTGAGCAGTCCCTCTCTCTATCTCTCTACTGTAGGGTACTCATGGCGACCATGATCGGCAAGCAGACGGCAGGGGAACAGAGAAACGCCACTCAACTGTTTGGGAACTGTTAAAATGTTTCTGCCGGGCCTGTGTACTTACACGTTAGGCTACACAGTCTTAATTTTACAATGGATATTTGTGTCATGATATTCAAACAAATCATCATCAACTTATCTGACAGTTTTTATACTCAATAATAATATTCTTCTTTGTCAGTATCATCATTGATAATACATGATCTGAAGTCTAGTTTTTGAACGTTTAGAATCATCAATATTTTATTACACTCAGTAGTAGTAGCATTTCCTTGATACGATTGGTCTGAAATTTACAAGGTTTCCTTGATTTATCTCTCCATATTTCTTAGGGCGAACACTTTGGTGTTCTTTGTCGAGGTGTTTTTAAGCTTGGGTTTTTTAGTTATACTAAAATGAGGTTTTTAAATATGGAAAAATGAACGTGGGGTGCCCAATTCCCTCTGTCAAAGTCAATCAAATACAGCATGTGCAGTATCCCAGTGAGCACCAACCGGGATTTCAACGTTGATTTCTAGGTGAAAGTGGGTGATAGTCGGTCTAAGCGTCTAAGACCTCTTTTCAAACAGCTAAAATATGGGTACTACATCAACGTCTCACACATTTGTTTAATCATTTTGTTAATTTGTTCAGCTGTAAGTTGACAGAGAGACGATACTGATTAGTGTGACAGTAAAATATCTATACCAGCAGTAAAAATATAGCTGGAGTCAACAGCCGGTTAGCTTAGCTTAGCATAAAGACTGGAAACAGGAGGAAACAGTACAATTATGAGACGGTGTAGTCCCTCATTCGTCCAGGAGTGTTCTATCGTAGAAAAGGTTTCAGTCGTAGTCATCTGGACACTGTTTTCAGAATCATGACGTTTCGGCTCCCATCCGGGAGAATGACTTCCAGATGGGAGCCGAAACGTCTTGATTCTGAAAACAGTGTCCAGATGACTACGACTGAAACCTATTCTACGATAGTACAATTATGAGTTGTTTTGGTTTCACCAAAAAGGAGGAAAAACCCTCCATTATTTCACAAAAAAGCAAAGAGTAGAGAAAAGTCTGAAAAATTTGTCAAAATGTATGTCGAAGAACTTTTTTCTTTGTTCCTACCACATTAATCATCTCACGACCCCTCAGACTTATTTTGTGATCCTGACCCCCTGGTTGGGAACGACTGAACTAAACTGTATATAAAGGAGTGAAAACTAGCTCCACTTGGACTAGCAACAACAGTAAATCTGTAATTTAATATATCAGTGACAGGGGCCGATTTTCTGCAAAACACATACTTTTACTTTTGATACATTATGTACATTTTGCTGATAATACTTTTATACTTAAGTAGGATTTTAAATGTAGGACTTTTACTTGTAATGGAGTATTTTTACATGGTGGTACTTGTACTTAAGTAGAAGGATCTGAGTACTTCTTTGACCACTGCCTGGCTGCCGACCAGCACCTCTAAAGCTCACTAATTAACATGTTATATCTAGTTAAATCCATACAAAACCCAAGTGCAAAGATGACACTTTGCTATAGTCCAGCACATAACTCTCCATAAAGCCACAACGTGATGCGATTACACTTTGGTTTTTGTACGGATTAAATAAACAAGATGTAACATGTTGATTAGTGAGCTTTAGAGGTGCTGGTAGGTGTTACTGTACCTTTGGAAAGAGCTAGCTGTTTTCCCGTCTTAATGCTATGCTAAGCTAACTGTCTCCTGGCTCTAGGTACATATTTACTGTACAGACATGAGAGTGGTATCAACTTTCTCATCTAACTCTCAGGAAGAAAGCGTAAAGCTGAAAAGATAACATCACATTTCCCCTCTGAATCTGAACTTAGCTTCAATGCCATCATTATTTAAAACAGGACAAAAAGTTATTTTTTTTAAAGGAGGTTAAGAGTACTAGAGGTCTTACCATAGAAAAGGATCCCATGTCCAGAGGCCTCTAGTCTATGCAAAGGAAAAAACAGCACAAATACCTAGATAAAAATACACTGGTTAAAAATATACCAGGCTCCATCCTTCACCTGCATAGCTGCTAGTAATTCTCCTTGGTGTTACTGTAAATATTTTGATGTAGCTATAGTGCTTCTAGGCTGTGAATAAAACCTACTGAGCATGTGCTCACTGCTTAACGTGAGGCATACAGTACAGTCTGGTGGGAAAGTGTGGCTAATTCCACCAATTCTTTCCACTACATGGGGCCACATTTTCACCGGTCACTCCATTTTCCTTGACAGGTTCACACAATAGCTTAGCTTTCTCAGCAGAGTATTAGTTCCTTTCTGTGTGATATTTCTGCATCCTAACTGGCTGTTGCTATTCACAGATTTTAGTTTCATGGCAGTATTTGTTGCAGCGATTAGCAGTCATTAAACTGGCATACAGCCGGAAGGGGATTTTCAGGCCAAAGACTGCCCTGAGAGTTTAAATGGGTGTTAGCATGTTCTTTCAGATTTTATTTGGGGATAGGGAAATGGTTTTTCATATCAGTGGATTTCATCAACGATACTTCAGCTCAATTATCAGCTGTTTTTCTTCTGGTTGTGGAAACATTATAAATCTGGCAAGATGCACTTTGGGATCTCTCTGCAAGCTAGTCAAGCACCACTCACTAATCTGTCTCCAAACATTCCCAACGCTCCATACCACACTCACATTCTGTGTTAGTAAAAGGAAGTCTCACATTCCCAAGGTAAGATTAGTGACATACTTTGATATAGACACTGAAAAAAGGAACATGGAAGAGCAGGAAGATAGTTAGAGAGCTGCGGCTGTCAACTAAACAAAAATGTTCATTACAAGTGTTGTGTTAAGTTCTGTTTCACAGTTTGATTACATCTCTTTCAGCATACTGGAGTCTGACCACATACACTGTGGGTCTTCCAGGACTGGTGTGAGTGTTTCCCTACTGGTATTGCAACAACAAAAATAACCCTGGAACTCAGTCAAATTCACTGCTGTTTCAAGACGGCTCCAAGGAAGCCAAGGAATATCCTCCATGTGCTTGCTGTGGGCCCTAGACTTGACCTCCAAGGGAGTTGTTCACATCATTACTAACAGGCGCGAGTTGATCAGTATGCCTTGGGTTTGTGTAACAAACTCCCTCACAGTTGTCATGAAGGGGGAAATCAGCTATAGAGACCAAAACCGTTTTTTGTACCAGGCTGTAAACATGTTTATTTCTGCTGTAAAGTTGGGCATTTTAACATGGGGCTCTATGGGCACCGACTCGCTTTTGCAGCCAGCCTCAAGTGGCCATTCGAGGAACTGCAGTTTTTGGCACTTCCACGTTGGCTTCATTTTTCAGCCTTGGAGGCTGCCGCTTGGATATAACGCAAAAACTGTTTAAAATGAAACCATTTAACTGGCTATATTGTCCACTTACAAAGATGGGAAAGTAATGGCTTTCCGTTAATACATATATAACCTTTGTTTACACTCGAAAAAAAACAGGAACAGAGGAACAGGAGCCCTTTTTTTAATGCAAAGACATGATGGCACCCATCATGAAAGCCAGAAATATAAAATATACATGTCTGTCTTGTAATGACTTTTTCTCTGGAGAGCGCAGGACATTTAATTTAGAGAGCAGATCCGTATGCTGTAGCAGAAATAAAACATGCAATCAGTTGGACTGAACTCCCTATGAGTTGTGGTAATGACCGGTATAAAGAGTATGGACAATAATACTAGTAATTTGGGACTTTTATTAACCTTGGAAACCAATTAACTGCAATAATATGGAGAAGTTTTAGGCAGCGCTTTCGGCAGCCTGAGTTTGACAATAATAGTCACATTTTCACAGTAGAGTAAGTTAGCTAATTGGAGATCCAACAGAAATGTCTGCTGCAGACATTTGCTCATAGCAGCAGAAAATGCAGGGTGGAGGAGAGGTCCAAAGCAGTGTATACTGGCTGGAAAGGGAGCTTTTCAATAGCGGTTCGGCATTTGAATGTTTGAATGTAATTGTATTACAGAAATTAAAAAGAGGTGCTTCACTAGTTTCTGAATACTCCTCTAAATCTTGCCAGCAGCAAAAATTCAAAGAGCAACATGTGCACATAATGTGACAACTATACAGTACTGCAGGTTCACCTTTGTAAGACAGACAGTTTCCCAGGGACCACTTCCTCTATTCAGTAAGCCAGAAGCCCCCTCACACACAGTAAATCAGGAAGGCTGTGTCACTGACAGTTGGTTTAGCTCACACAAACACGAACACCCTTAGAAACCGCACAGCCTCTTTCCACTGTCCTCTAATCTCCACAAAGCACTGCAGCTCACACTGCCAACCACTGCACACAGACAAAGCTCCCCAGATGCTGCTCCTGAAGACATTAGCCCAGGTCTCGTCAGGCACCTTGTGTGCTGAAATTAAACTGGAGAGGGGAAAAAAAACGACCCTCCATAATGTATGTATGGAAAAATTACCTCAAAAGCTTTCACATCCCTGAAACTGAATCCAGAACCTGAGGGGAGCGCTTTGGAACTGGTGCATATGTACATCATTGTGCTTTTGTGTAATACGATAACTTCAGCCCGGGGTAAGCACACAGGAAACAACATATTATGTATACTTGGGTTGCTGATTCGATCCGAGCTGAAACACAATGAAGTTTCAACTTGAATGAGTCTGACGGACAGTAAAAGATGCTGGAAGAACATGAAACTGGTGGTCGCATCCCTTAATAAATATATGTGAGAGCTCTTACAGTGTCCACAACAGGACCGGGAACATAGGCGGTAAATCAATAAGATGCAGGCTGCTGAAGCCCGGTGTGCCCTGATGATTTATGAGGGGTTAGGTTTCATGAGAATTGTCATTACTCTTGGGACTGTGAATCGGGTGGCTTTTGCACTCATCAGAGTTGGTTTCCAGCAGTGTCCCTCACAATAGCATCAGTTAAACACACACACAAAATAACACTGATTATGAATAAAAATAATATCAATATTCAAATATAGTTTATTCAACAAATGTGTTTCTGTTTTAATAATCATATGGTTTAAAAAGACTTTAAGACTTTTAAGACAGGGATTCAAAACACCCCCGTTTTCACAACTTTGAACTCGCCCAGCCTAATGGAGACTGCTAGGCCTAACGTACTGAACATTTACTCAGCACCAAACTAATTGACACCATGACAAAGAACCAGCACAAATGGCTACATCGGCCCCCAGCCTCAGAGGACGGAAGAGCTGAGTGGATAAAGTTTATTTTTGATGGCAATGTGTGTGCATTTTACTACGGACTGCTTTCTTAACGAGGGCCGGTAACGGTTCACGCTCAATGACAGATTGATACCACCTGTCCGTGACCCGACTTCAAACTCGAAAGCTGTAGGTTTTTCCATGTTTTATAATGTTTTACTGTTTATTTTGTGGGTTAGCCTGTTGAACTTGGCGTAAGCATTTTGCACGGCTAATGTGGCAACTCCCACAAGCTGGGTCGATGTTGGACTAATGTTGTAATATTGAGGGACAGTCGAGAGAAACTGTGTGAACGTTAAGCCTTATTTGAAGCCACCTAAATAGGATTAGGAGGTTGGATGCCGGTAACTGTTTCTTTTTGTAAAAATTTACTGCAGCGCTAGCTCAGCTAGCGTTAGCTTTGTTGTTATACAGAAGCCCGTTCTCCGTGATCCTCGCTGGTGCGTGCGTGTTGCTGCTGTATGTAAATTTACTTGCTAGACATACTTGATAGCTATGTGTGAAAAAGAAATGGTCAAACTGCAGGAATTCATATGCTTGGCAACGTTGTGTAACTTTTATTAGCGCCCATTTAGGCTACCAGTTAAGACTGTAGCCTACTCAGTGCACCGATTTAGTTCATCTAGAGAAAACGCACAGATTTCTTTTTTTGCCCCATTAACCAATCGATTGATTGAAGAGTAGGTAGAATTTCAGTCGACCAAGATTTTGTTTGGTTGACTACAGCCCTACAAAATCGCCATACGGTGTTACCACAGCCATTGTAATATCACAACAACTGCTCCTAAATGGAAGGTAGAAAGAAAATCACCCCTTTGCTGCTTGACTGTGATCCTAATTTCAACCCTAATGCACCACAGAGCTAATGTATGACAGTATCAGCTACAGTGTGAATGGGATTCCACTGGCACAACCTTCTAAATGCCATTGCTTTAGGAACAGATCCACCATGGAGATCGCAGGGGCTTTGGGAGCTACGCTTCCGAGACCTTTGTCTCGCCCACATTTAATAGCTGTTTTCTGGACTCAGGCAGTAAACACTCAGCATGATAGTTTAGGGGCTGAAGTTGCATGACATCCCCATTGCACAATCAGCTCATGTATTTAGTGTAGGCCCGGGCCACTGGAAGATGTCTGGGCAAAAAGGCCTCATCTGATGACGCTGCCGACTGGCAGCTTTGACATGCTCACGGTCCAAAGTGTCCCGATAGCTGACATGCACGGACAGTGACGTAAAAACTGTTTTACTAGGCTTACTTTTAGGTATTTCTGAATATTTGTGTCGCTTAACGACCTACAAATTATGATCGAGTGTAATAACTTAAATGATGTACATGTATTCACTGGCAACATTTTGTGTCATAGAAGTGGCATGACATTCATATTGCATAGAGAAAAGTAGAGCTGTTGAGTAGCGTTTCCTGTTTGTATAAGCTAAATCTGAGGGGTCGTGCAATGATCAACAGACAAGGAAAGCCGAAAAAACTATTTTTTCATACTTTCTTCTAGTATGTGTTTTGTTTGTGAATTACTAGATAATTTTACCTCTTCAAGCCTCTAAAAACTATTTAAATAAAAGGAAAACAAACACTGGTTGAACTGCTCATGACTCATTCACATATGCTACAGGTAGACACTGCTTCGCTTTAAAAAGGCCCTTAAATCATATTTTCTCAATCAGCTTCTTACTACGGGTTATGGGTTTCCACATGAACATAAAATAAATCTGCCAAAGTTACAACAGCTTATTTCACATGGGATTTCTGTATTTGTCTTTCTGTTGTTTTCTTCTCACTAGTTTGAAGTGTGAGGTGATGTCATGTACTTTCGTGCACCAATTAAAATTTTGCTATTGTCAGTCAAATCTGATCAAACCACACCCACACAGTGCTGATGAAGCAGATTATCAGATTTGAGGTTTTTAAAAGGTTCTTAAAAATAATAACTAAGGATGTTCTTTTTTTTTATTTTAATTTTTTACAAAACTTTAACTTCCGTGGTTGTTAATTTAGTCGTAAACATTTCCTATTCCCAAGAAAAACCTGCGTTTATAAACCAACTTTGCAGGGCCTTAAACCGGCACGTTTTGATGGGTTTTAAGGGTCCAATAGTTACTATTTTACTTTTCAATACCACAATTTACAATGAACACAATCTTTCCTAATCTTAGTGGTTTTAGTTTCCCAAACCTAACCATACGTAGCCTCTCTTTTGTTTCCAAGAGCAGACATTGTGGGGGGGAAATTTCTTTAAGGTTACTTCTTGTTGGATTTTAAACATGTAAAACAATGTGGAACAAAGTTTAAAGACACAGGCAGCATATTAAAACAGCACATACACCCCTCTAACTTGATTTTATACACAATCAATTTGATTCTTGATAATTCCTGTTTCCCGCTTTACCATCACTGTGACAGTGCTAAATGAAACCGTAGTTAGTGCACATATTAGGCTGGGAACATGCCACTTCATAATTGCAAAACCCATGAGAAATCTGCAGTAGCCTGTAGCTTGCAGCAGAATTGTGTCAGATTTGACAGAAACCAGCCCACAAACTTGGCAATAAATAACAAATCTGCTTTTTTGGCTTGGGAGTTGCTTCTGCCCTGCCACCTCCCTTATAATGACTCCAGTGCATCTTTCCTCAGCACAATATATTCTGCCAATGGAGACCACGGTTGTCATCACCATCATTCACCATCATCATCATCCTTTTCGCTTTCACTGTCCAGCCCACAAACTTCCAGCATGTCCAAAACTGCTTCTTATGTAACCATGCAGATGATTTAGCAACCAGTGACCACCGCTTACATCAAAGCCTCAGTGCTGAATGGAGCTGAATCACTGCTGCTTTCCAGTTGAATCAATGTGAAAAGCCAGCATGTATCTCATCCATTCTCCATATACTTTAATAGTGATTATTTCATCTAAAGAGCGGATGTCAGGTCTGGTAGATTGTACATGAGCCATCCGTGGCTGTACAGTCAACCACAGCTGAGTCAGCCATGCATGCAAGCAGACGTTAAAATTGATCCTTGGAGTTTATATACAGTAGGTACCAACAATGTTAATCTAATCTGTGTGTTTAGGAAATGCAGCGTCGTTTCATTCTCTTTTAAAAGGCTTTTACGCATTACCATAAAGCATGCATAGGCTATACTGCAGGCTGCAGCTGAGAAAACTCTACATGATAGACATCACTCGACAACACATCGAAAATAAAAGCACCATGAAGAAAGAGGTCCGAATATCTCATGAGAACTATGTATATATATATAGATAAAGAGCATGCACTCCGCGCTTGGATGGCCTAATGGTGTCCAAACCCCACAAAAGACCGCTGTTTCACTCTGTTCTTCTCTCACATCTACGTTTTTCGCACCCAGCTTTTGACAGAAGGACGATGCAGATTAACTGGACCCAGTTCTGCTCATATTTGTTTCGACGTTTAGGATTGATCGAGGACATCACAGTATAGGGTATTCCGTTCGACTCTGTAATTCATGCAGATGAATACAGTTGAAATGACCTCGATAAACACACATCGATGAACAAAATGCATTGTCAACTCTGCGTAAATTCGACTCGACATTAAAGTAGCTCAAATTGCCCAGAAAACATGGGAGAAAACACAGCGCAACGCACACAATTCCCACTGCATTTCAGCGCGTCCTACCAGAGAATAAAATCCAACAGTCCCTGAAGTGGCTTCTGTCTTCGGCTCCGGCACAGAGAAACACACACAGCGGATCTCCGGCGCTCAATGAGCGCAGCTGAAGCGGCTGTCAGGTTGACGTTGGAAGGCAACCCACTACTTCCTGTTACATCATCACACTGTAGCCTACAGCTGAGGACCTGGGAGCTGTGGCGAGTCCTTCACAGTGCACGATGGTTTGCCACTAAACTCCCACTCTGATACAGACTTGGAAGTGCAGTTTACAAGTCTGTGACCCCGCTGGGCCACATAGTCCTGTAATGGGTGATGAAGAAAGGCAGGGCCCCAGAATTTTAGAAATACTGAGGTCATGTCTAAGCGCCCCCCCACCCCAACCCATTACAATATAAATAGCTAATAGACAGCATAAATTGGAAAAAAAACTTTGAATCATTTGAATTGTATTAAAGCTGAGTGGGTTGTGCCCTGAATGCTGCCAGTAAAGCTAAAAACTCAAGGTTGACATTATCACGCTATAAAGTTGTTGGTGAACTGCATCCAGCAGACTCAGAGCAACATTAGCGTTCATTTGGGGTCGTCTTTCCGGCCACCTGAGGAATGAGACCAACATTCACTCTCCTTTAAGCTCTGTTTTGGTTTCCATCAGCTCCTGAGGGAAATATTTGTCTCTTTAGCTGCTAAATGCTCCACTATGTTCACCAGCCAGTCTCTAACTGTGTCTGTCTGCTGTTTGCTGCCGGGCAGGTCGTGTACAGTCGGTTTATCAGAGCTTCTTCGCTGAAGACAGCTGGCCTGCAGCTGCTGGAAACCTTGTTGCTTAGAGCATTTAGACTCAATTAAACAGTAAAGTTGGGGGGCTGCAAAACCAAAACAAGGAGCTGAAAGACACTCAAATAGCCTACTCAGTAGAGCTGAGGGGAACTGCACAGTCAGGTGATAATTCTCTGTGGGTGTCACTGCAGTGACACCTTTCACATTCCACAAGGTCATCTGTTGTTAGTATGAAATACTGTATTGACTAGTGCAGCTTTAACTGTTCCAATTGTATTGTTTGTCAAGTGTGAATTTTATTTCCCAACATAAAGATCTGAATGCTGTTGCAAAGCTTTCCCCACCCTGCCAGGAATTAAATGGTGGGGAAATACTGAATCATTTACTTTTTACATTTATTTATTGGACAAAAGTAATTCAAATTCCAATACACCAAGTCTCAAAAAAAATACTGGAATCAGCCTATAAAATACAGACCAAGTGTTAATTGTAGAATGTGCTAAAACCCCCAAATTTCCTGAAGAAATCCACGGGACGCGACCTCAGTGTCCTCAACTACGGCCCTGAAGAGAGGCCAACAAGTTCAGTTGGGTTTCATTTAGTGACTTTAAAATTACTTTCAAGGTATTGTTTTAAAGGGATACAAATTGTCTTTATTTTTTAACAGATTAATTATCAACAAAAGCCCATTACAGAATTGGAATTGCTGACAGTTGTTGAGGCCATACAGTAATTTCATCACAGCCATGGTTACAAAACAAGACACAGAGCACTGTGCAGCCAAGACAGAGCAGTGCTGACAACCTCTGTGAAAACACACTTTACACAACACTGCCTCCTTCTGTTTTTCCTTACCAACAACACCAGCAGGACTGCAATAATTATTTTCGAACGGGCATAATATTGATTAAAAAGAAAAAAGAAGTGTTCGTGTTTAATCTGACAAAAATAAGTCATTACCTTGTTCACATTGATTTATGAGGACATGGTCAGCTTGATTAATGTGAACATTCTGTCCTGGAATAAGGATTGTCCACCAGTGTAATCTGCTAATGCTCTTGTTCACATCGATTGACAATAGTGGAGCAGTACCAAAAACATTGTAGTATGTTATATATGCAGGAGAAGCATTCATTTTGTTACAGTAAAATGTTTACATCAGTATGATCCTAACAGAGCCTTGAGACTGTAAAATTAAAAAGACATAAGATATTGTTTATACAAAACATTGATACACAGAGCATAAGTGTAGAGAGCTGCTATATTAGAAATCAGCAAAACAATATATAATAATAATAATAATGTGTTTTTTGTCAATGACATATTGAAATTATGTGGATAATAATGATAATTGAATTCAGTCACTACACAGCTAATTCAGGTACACTACAAATGAGTTTACTGTAGCACTACAGAACAATAGATATGAGTAAAGCTAAAAACAACATATGGACATAAATACAGGTGGCTCCACAGCAGTGCAGGATTGAATGCAGAGCCAAGTGTCAGACTGAACGATTAACAATGTTTTCTAAGTTTTTCTTCCTTATTCGGATCAGCCTCCCATGACCTGCAACAGAACACAGCAACAAAATGATATCGTTTGAATCGCATGGGTTTTCTATTAAAGATTTTCTTAAAGATGACAAATGACACATTATGTCTCACAATGAGAAAACTACAATTAAAACCATTTACACCTACTCTTGGTTAACAAAATAGTTACACTTTTACAGACTCTACCTGTCCATTCTGCAAATAAAAGTAATTCATTCCAAATGTGTTTTTAAATTCCTAAAATGGGAACATGCATTTTGGAAATGATCTCTTAAAATAATCATACCCTTTCTGCTTTGAATGCACTTCTTAATACAGTGTTTCCGGTATGTGAAGTTGTTCTCGTTTCCCCCGCAACCACCGTAGAAAAACATCTGGCATCTCTTGGTCTTGGGGTTGTATGCAAACCTTCTCTCTGCACCGTCACACGGTCCCTTGTCCACAGGACTGAAACACAGCCCTGTGAATCCCAGAAAGAGCCAGAACATATCAAAGTTTTAAATTGGGGTTGCAAATGACAATTATTTTCATTTTCAATTAGTGTTTCTTTAACAATTAGGACCCAAACTGATGTATGTCATCCTTTATATGATATATCATTGTGTATTTGGATCTCTTGGATCCATTCCAGTCTGATTGCAGGGTCAGGAAGGGGGTGGAGGACGCCATGGTCCTAAAGCACCTGACGACGAATGATGTTTTCTTTTCATTAACATCTTCCCAGCTTTTAACTCCACGTGAGTTCATATCCTGCTCATATCCTCCTTCCGTCTGCCTCTGCAATAGATTTTGTCCAGTGTCTGCATGCTCTCAGACTTAAATTGACAGATTTGAAAAAGTGAGAGTTCTTATCACGGCCTCCCACAGGCCTGTGTAAGCTACCCTCTTTGATTTATTCTGCAGCTTTCTTCACGGTGAGAGACACAGCTGTAGTCGACTTGTAGGAAAGCAGCCACGAGTGGTCTTTCCCACAAATGAAGGACATTGATTTTAATAGGTAAACATTATGACTTCAAATGTCCAATATTTAACTCATTATTACTTCATTTGTTGGGGTCAACAGGGGTCTATTGGAACAATTAGAGAATTTGAGGAATTGATTAATTGTGACTAAGTTGTCAATAAATATTGATAGCGTTAATATTATTGATATAATCATTAGTAGCAAAGCATTAGACATTATGACTCTACAGATGTAACGCCAGAAGAAATGCCTTTAAAATCCTTCAGTTTAAGAATTATTAAATGAGACAAAAAAAACACCCTCATGGTATCTGGATGACAAACTAAACATTTCTTAAAATATGTTACACCAAACATTTTGTATCGTGTCGCAAACAGAAATCGGTGTGGAAAGAGTGCTTTCATACATGTCACCGGACTGTTTGCTAACCAACAGGGAAATATACACACTGATGAAGCGCAAAAGATGGTCTTCAATCCAAAGCAAAACCATTTAAATATCATCTCAGCTAATACAAAACTGCATAATAGAGAAACCTTCAGAAGTAAAATGTTTCTGTATTAGCATGTAAATGAATAGTTGTAACAATAGTAGTAGTATCGTGTATGCAGTATTTTTGGTATACTGCTTGCAAAGCCATTTCCAACACAGGAAGCTGGAATCCAGAGCTGCTTTAGTTTAGGATTAGTTTATGTTCCACTTTTTTAGCCGCAAAGGTTACATTACAGCTTCTCCCACTGACACTACAAGTGTACATCCTCATATAGCCACAAGGTGTCAGTCTTTGGTTTCAACATTGCAACATGTGCTTGGTAGAGACACCATACTCAAGATGTATGCCAATTCTATAATGCTCATTTTCCAGCTTTTGTGACTGTGAAATTCAAATGCTCATTTCAGTTCAGCAGTGAAAAACAAATCTCACCTGATACTCTGACATGAATCATTACCACATTTTATCCTCTAAATCTGTCTAATTTAAGGTCTGAATAACTCATTGTTGCTCTAAGGAGTTTTACTTTCACGCCAGCAGTGTTTCTGAGAGATATTTCTGCCCATGCTGGAGAGCTCATCGCAGAAAAAAATAAATACAATAGATTAATTAGGAGGCAGTACTGTTGAGGCTAAGTCATCCTGAATCTTTCCCTCTCAATATTTTCTGACAAGAGTGAAATTGAATTCTTAAAGTTATAACAGTTTGAAGGAGTTGAGGGAAGCAGGCCAGGGTCTCCCTGTGCTCTCCTGCTGCGGCACAAAAGAGCCTTGGAACAGGACAACCGTGATATATGCTCCCTCACTCCTACTACACAGGAAATTAGTACATGGGAATATGTGACAAATGGGCTGTGGGAAGGAGACACTGATGCACTGTTTCTGCCCTTTGCCTCTCACAACAGAAGCAATTTTGTGAGCTGTCTACCATCTAATGCATCACTGCACCTTGACATTTTATTACATTTTATCACAATAAAGTTATTAGCAGCATACATTGGTTTAATAAATGAACTGGATTTGCTTACGTTGAGGTCTAAGCATAATTCAGAATTCAGCATGGACTGGTTGCTACTCTGAGGACAGGATGATTGATTTAATTACGCCTTACAACAGTTAATCTTTCCCAAATGTCTGGTGCTCTGTGATTTCTGTAGTGAATTAACACTGCATGTACGTCTTGCTGTCTGCATTTATGTGATGCGACAAAAAAAAGTGTTTTTTCTCGTCTTGAAAGAAAAAATATATATTAGTCGCAGTTTATTTTCCTTACTGATCAAGGTTACTGAACTAAAGACTGCAACACAGTAGGCTAATATCTGATGTTGTTCTTCAGACTGAAAAAGTTCGGACACAAAGCAAAGCAAATGTTTGCCTCGCATCGTAACGCAGGACCGTTTGTGCAGTCCGTGTTTAATTGTCCAGCCAATGTACCAACTGTACAGATGTTAGTTGTAAGCTAGCTAGTAACCGTGTGTGTGATCGGTGTGGCAGCTCAGCCTCTAACTGATCTCAGAACTAACCAAAAAGTTCTTTCTCTTATCTGTTCCCTGGTCTCTCTCTCTCTCTCTCTCTCTCTCTCTCTCTCTCTCTCTCTCTCTCTCTCTCCTCTCGACGCAGATGTGTCTTCACCTCGGTTTGCTCTGGGAAAATTTGTGTTTATTCTCGCCCGCTCTTTCCGTTGTTATTATATGCAATCACACCACGTTCTGTTAGAGTACTAACAGATACTTTCTTACCTTTTGGCTCTTTATTAGTGTCATTCAGTTGCACCTGAGGTTCACTTACAGTCAGTTCCCCTGAGAAACAAACACATATGTCAAGGGATCAGTCATTTCTTGGTTCTCTCAAAATTCAAACCTGAATTACATATGATTGCAAAACTGATGTATTTTATTGAGTGATTTAGACAAGAATGACAAGCAACAGAATTTTAACATATTCTGTTTGAAGGAGAGTGTGGTGTACATTCAGTCTTACCAGTTACTATGGTTGAGTGCACAATGCTGGATTGTCTAGTAGACTGTGTGTGGACTTCTGCTGCCTTAGTGGGTTTTGCTATATTGACCAAAAAAAACAGTAACATCTGAGGTGTGTCTCCATGTGAACCAGGATTTTTACATCAGTCTATATTTAGAACAGATCTCATTAAATCCCAGTAATCAATCAGAGTTTAAGGAAATTAGATTTTATTAGTATCTGACTAGAAAGGGCATCGGTCTGCAAACAGATATAATCTACTAATGAAACCAGACAGTCATCTATCTGAAATTGTTATCCATTAAAACATTTTTTTTAAAAATCACACAAGCTTTTCCAATTGGTTTTCAGTACAACATGGGCTGTCAACCGAATTGGTCACAGTCGAGCAACTCGTTATTTTCTTTGACAAATTCAATATCTAAATGACTTCTAAGTCATGCCTAAGTCTAGCATAATTGAGTGTGCTTTGGTCACTTTAAAACGATTTAAATGCTAAATCAAGGCGGAATGTGATTTCATGGTCAGCTAAAATTCATCAGAAAGTTAATTTTCTGAGGTAGAACTATTTTGATTATGTCACCACTCTGAAATGAGTTTTCATTTGTTGTGCAGCAACTGTGATCTGCTGTGCCTTGGCTGTCTATGAACCCAGACATATATAAATTACACCTGGCATACCGCTCTGAGGTAAAGACAGGAAAAGTAAGTATTTCTGTTTGGCCAAATTAAAAAGCTTTACGATGACGAGGTAAAAACAGCATTGACTACAATTACAAGTCTTGGTTCAGACATGTGCAGCTGACTTGAAAGGCTGTGTAGCTGTGTTGGCTCTTATAAGGCCTTAGAATAATGTTGTTTCTTTACAGATACAGTCCATTTTCCACCAAATGACGACAACTTTGGAATCTTAATTTGTGATTTTGGATAGAACCTGACTATGCTGCTGTCTGGCCAGCTTGGGTGTTTGCCAGTCTTTACTGTAAAAAATCAAAAGTTCAACCTGGCCTACCTGGGTTCTGACATTTTGCCTCGCACTCTGCCATGCTCTTGAAATTGTTGGCATTCCCAAAGCAGCCGCCGTAAAAGAAACGCTTGCACTGCTGACTGCTGCTGTCAAAGAAGTAACGCGTCACCATCCCTCGACAGGGACCAGGAGCTTCGGCCAAATGACACGGGTTCTTGTCATCTAGGAATGGGAGAGGGAGAACGATTGTTAGAAACTCAGAAAAGACTCTGTTACAGCACTTCCTTATTGAGTCTGTTGCTAAACAAATAAATAGTAAATGTGTGAAATCTATTTGTTTCTCTTTACTCATCAAAGTGCACAGTTCAGCAACATATTCAACTTTGATCTGAAATATAACATTGATGACTTTTGCTACTGAGTAATTGAACATAAAGATGCAACTTTCATTTATGGTTCATTTGACCAAGAAAGAAAGCGTCGGATAGAAGTGCCAAACTGGCTTGTTCATCCCACATTATACAGTATCATCTTCACTTGGTTTGCATTGATCAGTGTTACTTCTCGGTTTCTGTCATCTTTGTTCTGAACGGAAAGCTCCAATGACTCTGAAATCGACTTAAATGAAAACAAAATAGAAGCAAAAACACAACATACTTCACTGCCTCAATTGAGTTTTCAGTTTTGCTGTGATAGCATCTAAATTGTACTGATTGATAAATTACTTTTTAAAGTATGAAGTATGAATCATCTCGCAACAAAGCCAAGATTTTAGTTTTTTGCTTATATACTGTATGAATGAATCAAGGCCTTGAGCAGTGAATGACACATTTGATAGAGAACACGCAGTTCAATATAGTCCAATGAAACATGTCTTCCAAAGAAAACGCAAGCAAGGGGAGACGAGGTAGGGACGCAATAAGAAAGAGACAGGGAGGGAAGATATAGGTAGTCAAAGCCAGTGGTGGAGGAAGTATTCATCCGATCCTTTACTTAAGTAAAAGTACTAACACCACACTGTGAAAATACTCTACAAGTAAAAGTCCTGCATTGAAAATGTTACTTAAAGTATGAGTATAAACAGGAAAATGTACTTAAAGTATTCAAAGCAGAAAAATGTCCCCTGTGACTGTTATACTATTATATATTGTATCATTACATTATTATCACTCATGCATTAATGTAAAAGCAGGATTTTATTGTTGTAGTTGGTTGAGGTGGAGCTCATTTATGACTCTTTACTATTGGACTGCACCTAATGATTATTTTCATTATGGATTAATCTGCTGATTATTTTCTCGATTAATCGATTGTTTGCTTTGTAATAATTCTGAAAATAGTGTGAAATCCTGTCGCAGTGACCCAGAGCCCAAAGTGACGCCTTCACAATGCTTGTTTTGTCCAGCTAACAGTCCGAAGCTAAAAACCCCCAACTTAAAATGATTAATATAATTCAAAGGAAAAGCAGCAAATCCTCACATTTGTGAAGCTGGAACCATGACACGTTTTACATGAAAAACGATTATCAACATAGTTGCTAATTCATTTTCTATCAATTGACTAATTGATTAATCAACTAATCATTTCAGCTGTACTTGTATAAACTGTTGAGTAGTTTCATTTATAATAAAACATCATATTTTATAAGCTCTTTGTATGTTTTGTGTGCACAAATCTTAATTTGTAAAGTAACTAGTAACTAAAGCTGTCTAATGAATGTAGTGAAGTAAAAAGTACAATATTTCCTTCTGGGATGTAGTGGGCTACAAGTAGAAAGTGGCATGAAAAGAAAAGACTCAAGTAAAGTACAAGTACCTCAAACTTGTACTTAAGTATAGCACTTGAGTAAATTTACCATGTTACTTTCCACCACTGCTCAAAGCCTGTGTACAAAATATAATCCAATAAATGAACTGCAGGCCATACTACACTTTGCAATCACTGGTCACAGCTAGCCCACTTCCTGTCTCCCCAGCGGTACAGTGACATTTCCACTCCAGTCAGGTTTCAGATTCACTCCTAATCTTCCTCTGCAAGCTGAAAAGTCAAGACTTCCACCAAGAACTTCTTTATGTTCCCTTGTCCCCAGTGAACCACATCACCTCCTCTGCCATGCCTTCCTTCTCTGCTTTCTGTCTGTCATATCTCTTCTACCTCTTAGCTCAGCTCTCACTTCACTTCTTACCACTCGTTGCATATATTTTCACCCTCGGGTCTTGAAGTATTGGGATATGGGCATTACAGCTCTAAGCTACAGTTTGATGTTCATCTTTCATTGTGTAAGGATGTAATGCAGTTGTAATAGTAGATTGGTTTCCTGTTTGTCTACCTTTCCGTGATGGTAATTTGTATTATTTGGCAATCCAAACTTTATGCTTTTGAAAGAGAAATGTAAAAGTTTGAGATTATTTGTACTTCAAATCCATCATGTAAACTGCATTTAGATTTTCTTTAATCTGAAATCTGTAACTTTAATATGTTATCACCTATCACCAAAAGACAGCAGAGTTGTTGTGGAGGGTTGTCAGGAACCCTGCTGTTTATTTGAATAAATCGTCACAAAGCCTAAAAGATTTACAAGCTAGTGACAGGCTCATGCTTGATGCGAGTCTGAAACACAATCGCAACCATGGTGTGAAATGCATCACTTCCAGCGGACTGGCTCGATTTCGAACAGACTTTACTGACATTGTCGACCAAGACAGGTGCAACCTGACAAGCCATGACTAGCTGATCAGCATTTCTCAACAGCAGAGTAGAGACAGTGGGTCCATTACTATCTGTTACTCTGCGTAGTCCGAAGTTTGCTGAGGCAGTAAAATAAATAAGTAAAGCTCTTAAACTTCAATGACCCACCCGCGGATGAGTCAGTACAAACTCGTGTTCTGATCCCAGACTTTGATAAAAGTCACAAATTACATCAGCAAGGAAAATGTCTTGCATTTAGCCATAAGTTAAAAAAAATCAGCTCAGTCAACCTGAATAAACAGCTGATTTTTGGTTTATTTTTGTTTTTTTTGCCCACGATAAACAAGAAGACTATTTATCTGTGAGTGTCGGTGTTCCGTTTGTTTTGTTGTTAAGATCAATACCTCTCTCATGTCTGTATACATATATGTAGCTTGAGCCAACAGTCAGTTAGCTTAGCTTAGCACAAAGACTGGAAATAGGGGGGAACAGCTAGCCTGGCTCTGTCTGAAGGTAACAAAATTCATCTACCAGCACCTGAAAATACATATTAGGAACTAGTGTATTTATGTGCAATTAATTAAACGGCATGCACTAGCTTCTATAAGACATGCAGCCATCATGGGTTTACAACAAGACAGTGACAATTAACTGACCAGACCAGTGTGATTTACTGGCTATCAAGCTGACAAAACTCTGGTTAGAAGCTAAAGCAGAATTCTGTTGAAACTTGTGTGTAACTAAATGCTGCTATCTGCCTAAACCCAAGGTGTCCCAACAGCTGAGGACTTCTAATGTGGCTACGAGGGGATGTCTTACACCAGCTACACACTCTCTTATTGGTTTATCTCTTAAGTCTTTGAATAACCACACTCCATTGAAGGGTGACTATGGTTAAAAGACTATCATTGTAACATCTAGATACATTTTATGAGGTGACTTTGACTTATAAGCATGGGCAAAGAGACATGTCAAAGGGTAGTCTAGCACTCGCTGTAGAGCAATGCAGTGCTGAATAATTCACAAACACAATTCTCTATCAAAGCTGTGAAGGTGGAAGAGGTGATTTGTGTTTTGAAGAGAATTATCGGTCAGCTCTTTTTTTCAAGCGCTGGGTGTGAACCAGACGGTCCATCATTCCAGAGAGTTTTGGCCGCTCTCCAAAGAGAACCTCAGTATTTCAGCAAAACAGACTTCATCATTTAAGATGGGCTCGGGTGATGGGGGAGAATGGAAAAACACATATTTTGCCCCCATTGAGTGTCATATCCAGAAAGATGATATTTTAGAACAATGTACAATGAATCTATTGGAAACTAACAATGTTTAGACTACGCTTTGTATCACCCCGATCCGTCCCTTGTCTCTTCACTTGCTCAATTGATTTCTCATGGCTTATTTTCTTCCTTCAGTTTTCTTCAATACATTTCAACTTATTTTGAAAGGTTTTTGTTGTTCTGCCTGTAAAAGTGCTGACACCATCTTGGCCAGGCCTCCTGTGGGAAAAAAGACGACTGATTGCTAATGGAATAGAAATTTAAGCAAAATGAAAGAACTCAGGCGTAAAAATAACAGCTACCACTGGATGGAGACAGACATAATCCAATTGACACTGAACACTGCAGCAATATCAGCCTTTCCAAATTCCAAAAAAAGGACTATTATATTATAACTGATTACTTTTATGAGGTTGTTGTTTGCATATTGTAAAGTGCTAAATATATCTGGATCGAAGTACCAATGTTGCAGAGGGTTAAAGGCCAATGTTTGCAGGCTGAACTCTAAGGAGAGAAATATGAGTGTTATCTTTTAAAAAAAGCTTATTTTTGATTAAGAGCCAAATTGTCAGTTTACTATACATTAGGCAATTAAAAACATCAAATCTATCAATTCACTAATCGATTAATCAACTAATCGTTTCAACTCTACAAAGCAGGCTCATGTTTTTTCCTTAACAATCTGCCCAGTTCTGCCACCTCCAGCAACATCATATTGTTTGTGCTGTTCACTTCTCCGTCCCTTTTCCTTTGCTTACTTTCTTTTTTAACAATGCCTGTGCCCACAGACTGAGCAGAAGCCCTGAGCTAAGGACGGAAAAGTACAACTGTCAAAGAAAAACACTGTGTTTGTGTCTCTGACCTCTTTAAGCAGAGCTGTAAAAGGGACAGCAGACCAAAAGAAGGGTTTGGGACACAATGGTTTCAGTAAGACATGAGGGCTAGAGAGAAAAGGCCTTTGCTTGGCTCAGAGATAAAAGAAAAAAGTATCCCAGACAGCAAGCCAGAATGGTCCTCACATTGGTTTGTGACCTTTACAGGAACATTCTTGTTAAGCTGTCCATGGCCAAGAATATAGATGAAATAATTCAAATTACAGTAGTGTGTGTCAACTAGCAGTTTTTGTAGTGTGTACTGTTTTTGGGAATTAAAATGTCACTGACTTGATGACATCAGCCCTGCTGCAAAGGATGTTCACCCTAGAGATCTTCCTTCTTGCTTTAGAAGTGTGATGACATTTTCAAATGTCTGTAGCTGTAAAATTAAATCCTTCTCGGAGAAGTCTAGCTTCACCTTCCTGTTGACTACACTGAATCACAGAGTTAAGAATGTAATGCGTGTATTTACTGTATAGAAAGAAACATTCAACATCATATTGTGCGACCAATGTTAAAAACAATCATAAAATACTTTAAGGAGCATACTAAAAGTATTCATAGGTGGTGTTGATCAGTGAATATTAAAAGACTGTTGTTAATTTAGTTTAATTTTAAATCAATCTACCAATGCATTATACTTAATAAGCCAGACAAGATCAGTGTGACAGTGGAGCTCAAGCTAATTTTCTCACTTATGGCTTCATTTGTTGGCAGTGATCACACTCATGTCTGTTGTTTGTCAAATACAGCTGTGTTCCAATTCCAGAAGAATGGAATTTACAATAGAAAAGCCTTTGTGTGCTTTCTCACGATTCTGCGTTTTGGGCCCATAGAGCGTGTGCACTAGAGTCCTTCTCCAGCCGAGCCAGCTGAGCACATGCGAGCCCGAGACTTCTGCTGGCCGAGCTGGCTGACCTCCTGTTGCCCCCCCCCCCAAATGTTACTGGACCGAATGGCTCAAATTATGATTACAAAAGCAGTCATTTTAGGGTGTTTGTGACGCTCATAAAGTGTATTCACGGTTTTACAGTTCCTCCATTACCAACGATTGTGTATGGGAAGAATACTTTTTGGACCAGTGTGCATCATAGATGATCCCGGAAGCTGCAATACTCTGTGCGGCCACTAGGCCAAAATTGTTTCACAGTCAAACTGTTGAGTTTTCTTGTAAACAAACAAACTTTATGTTTACATTCAGTGTTTCTTACCAAAACACACTGTATGTATCCTTGAAGTCTAACAAAAGTCCTTCTTCACAAAACATTTGCATATTTTAAATCCTGCATCGTATACATCTATGTTTACTTGCTTGCAGTCTTCTTTTTCGCTGCCTTTTGTGAGCTTTTTGCTACGCTTCTTTGCGCACCGCCACCAACTGTTCATCAGTGGAATAGCATAAAACCGGCGGCAGGAATCCAAGTGTGTGCATAATACAAACAAAACAGGGACTGACAAGTAGAAAAAATGCTACACTACAGTACACAGTCAAAACCTGCTGTGAATTAGTATGTAGTATGGAATTGGAACACAGTTTATTTATTACCATCCTTGTTTTGACTTTGGCCACTAAGTCACCACCCAGCACAGGAAAAATGGATACACACATGGAAGGTGTTATGCTGGGCTGCAACATGCCGTTTTTTGTTCAGCCACGAACCAATAAATATAGTTGTGAAACTGCCTTTCAAACGCCATGGTACAAATGTGTAAGTTTTATAGCTCTGTTATTTTCTTTATGAGCAGCACATTTCTTACTCATGAGTGAGACTATACACTCCATGTCCAGCTTTAAAACAGATTTTTCTGACATGTCACCTTCACATTTCTGTCCAAGCAGTTTTATATAATGTCCCCTTTGGATCAGCTGGAGCCAGAAACTCCACACCTCTAGATTTATCTTTACAGTGCAGATTTGTTTGTGTGCAGACTGACGAAGGGACTGAAAATGGAGGCATCTACTGCATATGGCAATGCCTGCGGTATGCAAATTCATTCATGATCTTCTTGTCTGACTGCATAATGTATCCCATGGCATGCAATAAGAAGGTGAAGGTTATTCTTTGCCAGTGGGAGAAAGCACTTTGTCACACCACAGAATAACACGCAATCTAAATACTTTGATAGATGTGTTATTACTATGCATGCAAGGGCATATTTTATGTTTATCAGACAAGCTCGAGTATTAAATATGTATTGTTTTCCTACTGTAGATGACAGATACCATGGCGCACTGTATGCAGCTGTTACGCCAGAGGGAAAGGCATTCTTCTGCCATTCTCCAGGTACCTTTTCTGGACGTATAGAGTTTTTCACACGCATACCTCAGCACTGTTCCACTCACCTGAAGTGCTTTTGAACCATACCAGCGCAGAACAACTTGTTGTGGGCAACTTACTGTGGATAAATTCAACTCCCAGGGGTGAAAAGTCTAATTGTTAGAGCTTTGATTGCAGCTTTTCAAGAGCAGCAGTTATGATATATTACTAACATCCCACTTAACAAAAGCTAAGTGCAGTGTGGTGAGTGACACGATGTATTCCTGCACTGTCAAGACTGCACTTAGCAGGTATCACCATGCTCTTACCAACAATTGATTGGATAAGATGTAGCAAAGATTAAATAAACATGTTCTTACCTCAACTTTTAGTCCATCTTTTAGTCATTTTCACACACACTCACAGTGACCTTTAACCTCTACTTTTAGTCATCCCCAGGTGCTCTTGCATTGTTATAAAACCTCAAATTTCAATGCTGTGTGTAATCCAGGATTGAGCTTTTTTTGTGTGTATCCATTTACTGCAGTCACATAACACCACTGAAAAACAGCTGCCACATAACATGCTTCAACTCAATTGTGGCATTCAGCTGTGTTCTGCAGGAAGGTGAAGAGAACCATAGCAATGATGATGGTCGAGCACATTTTTCCATTTGACAAGAAAGTAAAGTAAAAAAAAAGAAACATCATCTGTATGTTCATATCTCTGCCTCTTTTACAATCTATTGATCTCTGACAATTGGTGCAAAATAGCTGCTGCAGAAAAGTCAGTTGTCTTTGATTACCTCACATAATTCCCATCAGCGCTTTATGATGCAGCAAATCGAAAAACTACATACATATCACCAACTTAATTGTAACTGATAGATGCATCTTTCGATTGCTATGCAATCTATGTGTGGCAGGCATATCACCCACAATGTTTTAGGGTGGTGTGAGGAAAAATAAACTGAAACCCTTTTATAAATATCTGGGTGTTTTCATCAGCATTGTGAGCTCAACACTTACCTGGGAACACTGCCATATAGAAACTATTCTCCCCACCCACCGAGAATCCAGTGGGAAAAGTATTTTTAGCTACATTTTTTCAATTTCAATCTAATTAATCTAAAAAAACCCCACAAAAATCAGAATTTTTACAGCAAGTCTTAGTTGAATATACACCCTTTCCTACATACAGGCAGCACAAACAGACTAATAGACACAGATAAATACTGACAAACACATACAGTACATGCATACACTACAGATCCAAAACATATGCAACCATCCATATATTATGCCAGTTATGTGTACTGCATTGTTGATACGCCCTCCCCCCGTGTAATATTTATTGCTATATTTGTAAACTTGGTTGATGCAATTATTTTCCAATGATCACTTTTATCTAATCTAACTGCATAATAAAACATTTTATTGCCTGTAATGGAGGGATTGACAACTTTATGTACATATTGATGTGAGCAGATTCATATCATCTTAGACTGAACATTTCAGATCAGTGCTTTCTGCAGGTGCATTTGCATTTTGGGAATTTAGAATTTTATTCATACAAAGCAATTGATCCTTGGCTAAACCCTTTCCCACAACAGCGATTGTCCAATCATAACTTAGCAACTGTAACTATGTACACCATGTCTGTCAATCTCTGGAGTTTTCATAAGATGTGGAAGCAGTGTGCTTGTATAGTAATACTTGATACTGTATTGCCTGACCAATACTGGAATTTTGAGGCCGAAACTGATATCAATATTTGACAGTTTAAAAACTCTGATAACAACATATCGGCCCATCCTAATTTTCTTTTAACAGTAACACACAATATAAACAAACAATCTTGATACGGATCCCTTTGATTTGTTTTTTTAAGAATTTACATACTGAGCAGGACATTTTGCACTGTAAAAAGAAACTTGTCAGTCCTCTCTGGTGGACAAACTATGTAATGGTGACACTGTTTCTATATTACCTCAAACCTAGTTTATCATTTCTGTACTGCAATTTCTTGTTACTTATCGGATACAACCGATTTCCAGCAGCAACCTCTGTGGGGACCAGTCCAGACAATATATGGGCGTGATGGTACTCCTCATAGGCGCACATAATTTTAAAACAAGACAATGATTATCTAGTCTCTCAGTCAAGGTTTAGTTACAAGTCTGGAC
The DNA here is from genome assembly GCF_020085105.1 of Siniperca chuatsi. NCBI lineage: Eukaryota > Metazoa > Chordata > Actinopteri > Centrarchiformes > Sinipercidae > Siniperca > Siniperca chuatsi. The sequence goes on along the minus strand of NC_058053.1, from coordinate 5,277,507 downwards.
TAATGCAAGATGGCAAAGCAATGGATTGACATTGACTATTGATAATACTGAATTTAAAATGTTGATTAGCTGGGCATACTGGGAAATATGGGTGCACATCTCTCAGTAAATAATAACCATCAAGTATTCAGCCAAGCCATAGTATAAATAGTAATTAGAAAATGTATAAAAGGAAATCTGGGGTTGAGGCAGATGGCCGCCCAGCCTGAGTCTGGTTCTGCTCGAGGTTTCTGCCTGTTAAACCGGTGTTTTTCCTTGCCACTGTTACCAAGAGCTTGCTCATGGTGGGAATTGTTGGGTCTCTATAAATAATAGTATAAAAAGTACGGTCTAGACCTGTTCTATATGAAAAGTGCCCTGAGATAACTTCTGTTATGAGTTGGTGCTATATAATTTAATTGAAGTTAACTAACAATGTGCAAATACTACTGGCCCATTTTTGGGTAGATTAAATATGCAAGAGTAGTCTTACATGTCACTGTTTATAACACAGGGCATTTGTCCTTTGCTTGACGGGATGCTTTAAAACAATATGTGGTACATAAATTATGAGTATACTCACTACATATTTTGTAAGATTACAAACTATATGTAACCCTGTTCAGGACTAAAACATCCAGAAGCTAGTCCTAGCTTCCTACTATAGCAGAATGTAGGGTAATGGCTTTGTCCTGCACCTTAGTAGATTTGGGGAAGCTTACAGGCTACATTTGTGAAATTCATTGGTTAGTTCTCGAAACGTTATCTCTCGCAAAACATCTTGATTATGAGAGAAAGACATATGCCAAGTATTTGAATAGTAATAATAAAACATAAACATAAATTTCACATTTGTGCGGCTTGACAGGCGTCATTCCAACTAATAACATCAACAGTTGCAGAATGACAAACCTGCTTTTGTCTGCTTTTCACTGCATTGTTACAAAATTACAAATTTCAACTGTCAAATCTGACAACTTTATTGAGGTTAAGGCTTAATCCCATTTCTTTATTTTCACCTCTACCCATCTTTTTTCGAATGCCCCTCACCCCTTGAAACAGAGTTACAAGTGATAGTGTTTGAAATATTCCCCTATGAAATGGGACAACCCTTCAAGACCCTGATACGTCATCAGTAGTCTCCGATGGCGTTGGAAACAGACGCGACAAGTTTGTTGCCGGGACATCTCAAAATGCCTTAAGTATTAAACTGTGGTGATTTCTCTTGCGTCTCGTTGCTGAACTTTAGTTAAATTTAGGGCATCATATGTCATCAAAGGGGGGAAATGCGACACGTAAATATGTCAAAATGTCATGCACAAATCAGCCTTAAACAATGGTATAACATTAGCTATTTAGCTAGAGACATGAGCATACTAACGGAACACATAACTAGCGATTTTTCTATCTTTAACCACAAGCTCACCCTTTCTCTCAAACTGACCAAGTGACCCTTGCACACATCCAGCATCTGTTATGAGGTGTTTTGTTTCATTACGAATTTTGGATTATATACTATCATGGTCAGTTTAAAAATATTTAAAATCCATTTTCAGCCTGAGACATCAGAATTGGGAAATCCAATATTTTGAAGACTCTGTTATTTGTTATTAATGAATTCTTTTTAAATCATCAATTTAGTATGTGTAACCTATAAATAATACAATACTGGCTGCCTCTCTTAAAAGTGCCCATTTTTTTCATTAACCAGATGCCTCCAGGAAAACTGTTCAGAATTAATGTGCTGGCAATGTTCCATTTTAGCTGCATACCAACAAAATGACTTTGTAATAGGATTTTATGCCCAAGGTGGCAATAAAGTCTAATGAGGAACACAGTCCTTGAAAACAAAACTGATTATTTGCTAACAACAACATAACAATGCAAAGCAATAATACATCTTTGTCCTTTGTACTGTGATTATGAAAAATAATCCTTTTGAATCTCTTTACTTTGAATCAATAACGTTGGGGTCAGTGTCACTTTCACTGTTACTGTGAACTTCAAGTGGAGATGGTTACATTTGCTCAAGTATCAAGGTGAATCTTTGGAAAAGTGTCAAAAACTGTTTTATAATGTAGTTGTAAGTGTCAGCCAAAGGGTCAGACTCACCTGAGACAACACACATTTCCTCACAAGTTTCCAAGGTCTCAAAATTGTTGGCGTTTCCCCCACAGCCTCCATATTCAAACGGCTCACAGCGTCCTGTGTCGACACTGAAGAAGAATCTGTCCTTAATGGCCTTGCAAGGCCCTTGCTCGTCCTTCAGGGCGCACAACTCATTGAAGATAAAGAGCTCGGGTTGTGCTCCATCTGCTGAGGTGGGATAAAAAGAAAACTTTTAGTACTCTGCATCTTATGGCACTCTAAAATGGATTTTTTTTGTGTGTGTGTGTGTGTGTGAGGGAAGAAATTAGGTCACAGCATCAAACTCTAACCTCAGGCTTTGAGATAAGGTAAAGTTGCGTGCCAGTATAATTTTCAAAAGACTTCGGTGTATGGTTTGACAGCTTACTTGTTTTTAGATACTCTGCCATTACCAAGTCCTTCACACAGTCTCCCTCCGCAACAAAGCATGGTGAGCTGTGTGACTTGACTGAACATTTAGACTGATTAATTAAAAATATGCAAAATTGGAAAAGTCAGAAAAGCCACTCATATTTTTTTTTAAATAAAATAACTTAAAACTCAACTTCTGGTTTAGGTTTTGTACTTGCACTGAAAATAAGGAACCATCAGGGAGCACCTAAATCCCCCCAGTACATAAAAGCAGGCAGGTGGCAGCTGGCAGGAGAAGAATGAGTGAAAGCAGCGTAAATTTCACAGAATGCAGCACACTGCAACAGTTTGCACTGCAGCAGATCAAGCAGTATATTGCACTGATTGAGAGAATGGATGATCAGAGTGTATTTTAAAATAAGCTGCCCTGTTGTGGAGAGCATGTTCGATCAGTGGATGTATAGTTAATATTCGGTTGGACAAAGACAGAGCTTGCATTATTCATAATTGTCAAGATCAGATACATTTGTCGACAGTGAATTAGCTCTGCATAGACACACTTCTCTACTGTCATTATCATTCATAAAAGCTGGCTTTGTCAGATCCGGGAAAGAGGTGACATGAAACCCTTTGAGTTCTACTAACCACTGTTGCGAATGTTAAATCACTATCTCAGTGTGCTGCTGGGAAATGGCTTTCTCTGCCCTCATCCCTGCTGTTTTTAGGTCAGGTCTGTGTTATGCCCGTCTGTAGCGGTGCAGTTACTTCAAAACCCACTGAGAAGAGAGGGATCTCTGTCCAAAGGGATTGACAGATGGCCAAGACTTGAGTGACAGTGTTTAAAATGTCTTTCTGCATTGCTTGTTAATATTCGATAACCTTGATATTACATGATCTCCCACTGAATGCTTTTAAAGTTCTGCTTTCACTGGATTTTACACGATATCAGCACAGAGTGGAGAATGATATAAAGGGTAGAAAAGCAAAATGCAACTAAGGTAATGAGCTGGAATGTGAATGCCCGGTCAAGTTTGTAGCCATGCCAGCGGTGTGGCGATGTTGGTCTGTTGGTTAACTGGTCCACCACTTTAGTTCAGATTGAAATATCTCAACTACTATTAGATGGATTACCATTAAATGTTTGTGCAGACTTTCATGTTCCCTAGAGGATGAAGCCTGACTGACTTTGGTGATCCTCTGACAATTCATCTAGTGTCGCCTGCAGATCAAACCTTTCTCTTATCCAGTGAAACCAGGCACTGGTTTAGCGGCCCAGGGTTGTAAATCATCTCACGTGATGCTACTCAGCCAATCAAATCTGTGAGTGAGTGAGATACACATGCACACACAGGAACACAGATGAGTCCCTCGGGTAGTTCAAAACCAGTATGTCTCATATGTTCTGAGATCATGGCGATTATTAAAAGCAGCAATGCAGAGCGCCACTACGAGACAAAGCACAGAGCATCTTATGCGCAGGAGAACAAGGGGGACAAATTTGGTCATTTTGCTAACAAGGGGGATGGCATCCCCCCACTGCTAACATGCTAAACTAAGGTGTTGAACATGGTAAAAATAAATAAACATTGTTATTGTTAGTATGTTTGATGTAGTGACGTTAGCATTTAGCTCAAAGCACCTCTGTGCCTAAGTACAGCTTCACAGAGCCGCTAGCATGGCTGTAGACTGAGTATTTTTGGACTGAGCTTTTGTGCTTTTGGTAAACACTAAACTGAAAACATATGTTTTTTTTAATCATTTAGCTCATAGGTAGTTTAATCATCATCCAGTTCTATTTCTTGTCCTGGTGTGACTGGAAAGCTTGGAAAACAAACATTAAATTTTCTTTCCTGTAAGGTACAAAGTTCTATCAAAGTACATCCTCTAATGGGAACCACCCTGCCCAGTCCTATCAGCACAGCAGTCAACAAACAGTCCCTCAGCCAGGCGAGGTAATGAGGGCAGCAGCTCACCACTACAACCTGCCCCCCTCCTTCACCTGTCCAATTCTGACTTATAACCAGGGATTGGGGACACCAATCAAATACTCCCAATCTCCTTCCTTCCACCCGACCTGTGGTATTGCAATTGCATGTGGGAGGTGGGGTGAGGGCAGCGGGGCGTCCCTGCAGAGACTTGTGGTATTTTTTATTTACGTTCTTCTTGTCGTGTCTGATAAGCAGTAGAAGATTGGGTCGTCTAGCAGGGGAGAAATTACACAGCGACACAGGCAATCTGGGTCTCTGTCTAGTACCCCATTTTGGCTATGTAAACTCATCTCATTGCCGAACCTCACTGAACAAACTTTACAGAGAAATAATGACAGGTTGAGATTGTTTGCTCTCTTCTTTGTCATTGGATGCCTCACACTACAACAGAATCATTTCTTTTTGGGGAAACAGATGTGGTTCAGACTGGTTTTATGTAAATCTTGTAAATACGAGTGTTCAATAAGTCAGAATTTGGCCACCCAAGGAGAGAGAAGAAAACAGGTTCTTCCTATTGATTTCTGCTCCTTTTGTCTGAGACGGACCAAAGTACAATAAACAGTGTGTTCTTTAATCACTCGTGTCCAATATCCAGACAGAGACAATAAGGCAGTCCAAAAGAAACACAACCTCAGAGAAAGTTAAGAGCCAGATTTCTCTGCAAGAACACACAGACACATGCAAACATGTGCACCCACAGAGACACATTCTTGCACGCACAAAGGAGATCTTTTAAAGTCAATTTTTAAAAAATACACACTGCAACTTAGGATAGATGTTTAACATACAGTGGGCCTAAAATACTTAATTCCCAGTGAAGTATACATTCAAAGCACCACAGTACAATACATAGGTGCAGATTCTGTGGACGATTGGGAGCTTGGGTACTCATGGGCAATTGTGAGCACCCATGGGGGAATCATATTGTGAATAGTAACTGTAATAGTTATCCAGTGAAGATGAATCGAGGAATAGAGACAATGCCAAAGCAAAGTTTTAACTTCGAGCTTAACCTGTGCCCACTCCTCTATTTAAATTTTCTTAGTGACACCCGACGGCCCCTTGTACTGTAGGTTAGCAACACTCAGTAGTGTCATACAGTGACATAAGGTGCGTCATTCATTTGGTATATTTTTAATCAAATGTAAAATGGACACAGGAAGAAGCTGTAAAAACTTGCAGTGATCAGTCACCAGCATCACCGGTCAGTGAGTGAACCTACAATGGTAGCTGTATTAGAGTGTCTGGATCAAATGTGCTAAATGTTTACATTATTTTGTTGCTTGTTTAAATAGCTTCAAACATACTGATCTGAGCATGTGTGTAAGTGAGTTTTTTGTGCAAAATATTTTATTTGGTATTGATTTTACTTGGTGGCTGGGTGGTTATTTGTTGTTATGTGGTGATGAGTTGATTGTTTTCACATATAAACTTGGCGTAATATTACCGTAAATTCTCAAATAGTGGCTATATTTACCTCAGTGGCAGAGAGAACTAGGCCTTTATGTGGGACATACTTATATTCAACATTTATTTTTTTATATTTATTTATAATTTCCCCTGTTCCCGAGTTAATGCAAACTAAAAAAAGTCCTTTATGTTTACCTTTTGACTTGATAAATTCAGAATAACAAGTATAACACAGTACAGCAACAGTCATGCCACTTTGCCACTTCTTCCCTAAACTATGTTAAGCTACCATGAATGAAACTCAACACTTCCTCCAGAATTTTCACATTAAAAGTCTTACAGCCTTTATAGGCAGTCTTTTAATGTAGAAACGTCTGGAATGAATTAAGAGTATGAAAACATTATTTCCGTTAAAAGAGAGAAACTAAGAGCAGCAGAGTGGAGAGCATAACATGACTGTCGTTGTACTGATGGAATTAGTGCAGTGGAAATGTACATTATACAACATTTTAAATGTGAGCTGTTGTAGCAGGCTACAGGTAATTTCAATGTTTTTAACCCAGCCTTTATTAGTGACCAACCTTTATTTGTATGGACTGGCCACACCCCAGCCATTATTTGAGTATCGGCTTTTATATGAGAATTTATATGATGATGTGACAGCTTTGCGTATCTTGTCGACTTTATAACACACAACTACTCTACCTCCAGTGACATCAAAACAAAGGGAATGAACAGCAGAACTGCTAAAGTATTTTTTTATGAATAATTGTATTTGTGTTCATATGAGCTTTATTATGCATAATGAAATCCGCACACTAGAAATTAATCTTTGAAGTAAACTAGGTGAAAAAAAACAGATTTGCACACCCCTTGCAAGAGCTCTGAATGCAAACATTCTTTCCGAGCAATCCACAAATCCCTCCAAAGCTCCAGATCTATCCTCAGGAATTCTCCATATTGTTTAACAGAAGGTAAATAAATATAGTTCTACTCACACAATGCATCAGCAAAACCATTTAAAGACAAACAACAAATCAGCCAGCTCCTTGAAATATAGGCCATGCTGAACAGGGAAACAGATTTTAGATGCGTCAAATTTCCATTGGCAGCTAGTCTCCTGAGTATTGCTGACAGACTTAGCTTGGCCAGGATTTGCACACACACTCACACATTTGGATAAAGATCTGAGTTACTCAACATGTACACAGTGCCAAGCACCTCTGTAATTCCAAAGATGGGCAGGTTGAGTCGGTTTGAGGCCCAGTCCCAGCTTGTTTAATATACAGGAAGATTATCCTGTAGCTCCATTTCTAGGTCTTTTAGCAAAGGGGACTTAAGGACTAAGTGCACAGCAGCCATGGGGCAGCAAAAAACTAAAAACAGCCCATTACTGATGACTCAATAAAAGACAAAACAACAAAGAGAACAAACTGTTATCAGGATGAGAGTGAAGTATGATGTACTAATAAAACAGCTGGAGAAAGTGAGACAGATGTTGACAGAAACAGGGAAAAAGAAGAGAACAATGCCACAGTCTTGTCAGCTCTCAGTTGTTTTGTCATCTACAGCCGAACTATATGACTTTACACTCCATGACAGTGAGAAAATTGTTTCTATGCTTTCTTAAGGGTATCCTTCTAAACATTTTCCCATGCTGTGTAATTGAGAAAGAAACTTACTAAGAAACAATGGAAAAAGCATATGCATAAAAACATTTGCTGACTAAGTTGAATAAGTGTAAAAAATAACCATGTTCAGAGACCTTTGCACAAATAGAAACAATGAAAAGAAAATAATGACAACAAGTGGGGTGAGAAGAAAAGTGCAAGTAAATGGCCAGAATACACCATTTTAATGTGTACTCATTATTTAAGTCTAAAATATCATTCTTATGATCTTATTCAGTAATTTACTGATGCCTCCCTACAGTGCTGAGGTATTTATTGTGTCTGATTAGGTGCTAATACAGCACAATAATGACAGCATTTACAAAAATGGTGGAGCAGAAATCCTGGTGTTTAAATAGCTTAGGTGGGGCTTTAATTTTCCATCTCTCTTAAAAACACAGCTGAAATAGTATTAATTCTAAACCAAAAAGACAGAACACAGCACAGAGATAATTGGAGCAAAAACAGCTTAAACTAAAAAGCAGTCAGAGAGCACATACCACAGCCACGGGCAGCCACAAGGCTGTACAATTCTCACAATTTGTGATTTTAATAACAAAACTTTTTTACATTTTTAATCTACATCTGGATCTAAATCTACACCATCATGTTGATTTTGAAAATATTTTTGTACAATGACAAATTGTAAATGCCACATGAGAAACCATTGAATTAAGGCAGTTTAAATTATCAAGCCCACCAGGCGCCACTTTGAATCCTCTTCTGAATTTGTTTGTAAAAGCACAATACATTCAAGAATTATGGCAATCAAAGGCCTAAGGATAAAGGAATGTTATACAGATTGTAAAGCCCTCTGTGGCAAATTTGTGATTTTGGGCTATATAAATAAAACTGACTTGACAACAATAATTTAGCAACCAGTTGTGAAAAAATGTTATGGCATATGAAAAACAAATAAATACACTTTGTTATGCACCACATTTGGGGATGATTGGATGAAATTTGTTGGAAAAAATTTTGAAAAATGTGCTTGTAAAAATGTAAAAATGGCAGAAATATTGAGTAGGTGTAAATGGGTGTGGCCTATGTTTATACTGAATATGGTTTGCACCAAGAAAATCCAAGAGAAATTAATTTTGCTTCTGTGCCTCACAGGTACAAAAACATACTTATTTTACTAAAAAAAACAAACTAATTTGTTCTTCTTGAGGGTTTTCTCATTCACTTTTCATAGTCATACCAACGCACTAAAATTTGTATATAACCCACGTAATAGAGAGCCAGGAGGTAGTTACATTTATCACTAGGCAGCAACCTCTAGTGGCCTCAGTAATTATAATGGGATCAAAGGAGGAAGTCAAATGAGGAAGCATAAAGAGCGTCAAAGTCCATATAGGGAGGTGGGCGGGGTGGAGAGATGGGTCAAATACAGGTCTTTCACCTGGGAGACCCCGGTTTGTGTCCTGCGTGAAACTAAAAGTCAATGTTGAGTCATTTTAAGTTAGGTTAAGACTTACGTGTTTATGTCACGTGACTTACTGTGAGTTACTAACGTAACTTACTTATTTTAACCGTGGCCGTGAGCTTTTCCTAAACCTAACCAAGTAGTTTTGGTGCCTAAACATAACCTAACTATGACCGTTTCACAACGTTAACCATGTGTTTATTGTTGCCATGACGACGAAGGTCCGGTATGCCTGTTGCTGGACATTTGTAGGATTATGCATGAAAAATGGTCCATTACTTTTCGTAAGATATCTACGAACCGTTGTCTTCTTTGGCCTATCTAACAATTTGACCCAATTTTGTTTTAGAAATCTGTTGTAGTCTTTGAAATACCATGCTAACTAACAAACATAACAAGGTAATGAGGACCTGGATGTGTTAAGCATTTTGTTTTTATTACTTTATTGTTGTTACTTTAGCATGTTTGAGGATGTCCACGCACTGAGCTCCAATGATTTTTTTGTAACACCAACGTTTCAAATACAGTCGGTCTTCTTTGCAGCAACAAACAAACAAAAGTGTCAGATACAGCCTTGCATATTTAAGCACATCACCTGGCCTCAATCTCCAATCAGTGACATCATCAATGAGTCAAGGTTGAAATAATAAAAACTTAAGACTTCCAGGACTTGATAGAATCAGAGGTGGCATATTCATGTGGTTACTTCACCGAAATAGGAAAAACAACTGAAGCGAACATCGCTTTAAAAACACTGTAAGTTGAACTCGGTCATCCCTGTGTGAAATGCATATATATCAATAGTCAAGTCAGTCACCGCTGTTGGAACTCTCATTTCTTTAGTGACTCCCTTAGCTAAATGGTTCATGAAGCGAGGAGCACAATAATGGTATGTTGGATTGCAACACTTGGTCAGAGCAGTATGCATGTGCTTTGATGAAAAACAAAAAGCGTGGCTCAGCCGTGCCAGAGTAGATAGGCCTGCAATGTGAGAAAAGCTGTCAGTGTTTATCAGCACCCTGAGGCCCGTGGCCAAAGGGCTGAGGGTGTGTCACAGCCTGTCCCAAGGTTTCACAGCTGAACTCAGAACAAATAAGGCTACCATCATTATTTGTATTTGTGTGTTTCTGTGTGTGTGTGCCTGTGCACATTTTATATAATACTTTATTGTCCCTAAGAACACAACTTTTTTGTTTGAAAAAGTGGGACTTTTATTAAATTCAAGGACTAGACATGTATGTGTGCAAAATAGTATTTGGAAATTTAGAAAATATCACTCTTTCAAACTGTGATTTTGATATAAATATGAATTACTGTTCTGCCCTACTAATGCTAATATAAACATAATATAAAATGTCACATTAACTCCATCTGCTTGTGAGGCATCCCCATGTGGGGTCTTGACCACACAGTTAAGAAACACTATTAGCAGTGTTGTGTTCCAGTCATATGGTAGACCGAAACATACATCAATAATATTTATTCACACAGAATACCAAACGATGTACTAATAAACTGGTTACTTTTATTGTTATTTTAAGACATGGCGTCATTATCAATGAACATTTAAACACCACAAACTGGGACTGCTGTGTGGAATCAAACTGGAGTATAGTGTTTCAGTGTTGCACTGTTTTCTTACTCTTCTACTTTTAGTGTCAACATATTGTGAAATATGTCGATTTTATGACAAGACATACTGTCAAATTGGATGAAATACAAGAAGAGCACAGCTCCTTTCACAACACTTGTATCAAGTGTGAAGATTGACTCCGAGGTCACTAACAGCAAAATAAGCGGTGATCAGCTCAATAATAGAGAACCTGAAAAAGAGGGGGTACGGGAAAACTAGAAAGAAACAATGACAATGATCATGCAGATCATTATAAATGCAGATCATTATAAATGCAGATCATTAAGGCTGTAGACTTTGGCCTTTAAGCAGCTATAGAGAGATGACCTCATTCCTGCAGCGATCTTGCAAACATGGAGAGCACTTCCTACGGCGCTTCACGTTGGGAGATTAAAATGGGCTTCAAGCACCTTCAAAAGCACTGTCTCCAGCAGATCAAGGAATCCCCCTGAAACACGGACACGTTTATGCCTCCAGGAGAAATCTGTTGCCATTTCTACGAACAATAAAAGCTTTAAGAGCTCACATTGTGTGGTTGGGAAACAGACTGGGGGCTACCCTGAAGATTGGGTGATGAAGCTACTTGTGTTTGGGCAGGAACAGGCCTGGTCCTGCATAGCTCAGTACAAACAGCATGACACAAACTCCGTCAGGATTGGTGGTTTGATTGTTGCTGGAGACGCCCAAGTGGAAAAACTTTGCACTCATGGTACAGTCGCATGAAAGATCATATAATTTCTTTAACCACAAAGTTAGCCTTCAGGTCTCTGTGCAAGCCATTACTATTTTTTATCTGGTGCTGCTAAAAAGATTGCTTTCTCCTTTACTCTAACTAGTAGCACTGCAGGGAAACCTTAATTATCTAAAATCTAAAAGGCCTGTGTATAGACCCATGCATTTTTAATCAGAGCATGCGTGTTGGTATGGCAGGTGGTGAGGGAGGAGGGATGCAATGAGCAAGTTAATTGTCGCTCCACAACTCGATAGATTTTGTAGACCCATTTGTCCGTGCCAAGCCAGATTTAACATTCATCTCGGCTTGCCTTTTCGACCCACAACCTCTGAAGGTTTTTTTTGTCTTGCTCTTTCAAACAGGAGACTCTAGACAGATAAACAAAAAATAAATTATCTAACTTTCTGTCTGCCTGTTCAAGGCTTTAACTCGCTTCCTTATATCTGGCAGCTGCAAACCTGAACAGCGTTTTTTATCAACTGACTTTTCTCCAATGTCAGCTCAGCGGTGGAAATCTCCACGCTGTCCCTCTGCAATGTCATTATCTTTTCCTGGCAATATCTAAGTTGAGCCCCCACCTGTTTCCCACTTGGTCTTGATAACACAACAATAGTGGAAACCAGAAATCCCTTTCACTTCAGTGATTCTGCCAAATCCGCACTCTGACATTTGCAAAGTCTGAGCGCTGGCGAACTGAACAATCTCACTCAATGCCAATTAGAGTCTGTCTCGGCTGCTTCTTAGCCAATCAGATGGACAAAGTGCATTTCCTGGGATGCACTCATTAGAGTGCATCCCAGGAAATGCACTTTGTCACTGGGGTGTATATGATTAGTTGAAGTACAAGTTGGTGACAGATTTCCTCACCCCGGTCATACCTTTGCAAGAAATCAAGCATGTATCTGTAGGAGCAAAATGGTGGCTGGCCCTTTAATTTGACAGAAGTTGGCAACTTCTCAGTCCAGAAGGAGCATATGGCAAACAATGATGTGGGCATAAGTTTGCCATAAGTTGCACAAGCCTGTAGGGGAGAAAGTACCAAGGAACCATCTGCCAAATTGAGAGGGTCCCAATTACAAAACACTCTTGAATTATTCATCACATCACTTGCGATAGCAACCAAATGATTCACAAGAATGGAGGTGTTGAAACCAGTAATAAAAATGTTCAAGGGTGGAAAAATCAAAGGCTTTCAATATAAAGAGAACTGGCATGTTAGAATGTGATTAGATTCAAATTTCTGTGACTGCCTGAAGTGAAACAGGGGCTCTGAACAACTGTTAATTAAGAAAATTCTAATGTTACATAAAATCTGACTACATAATTTGAATCTCACACAATGGGAAAGTAACAATGTCCGCGCAGCTGCTTATTTGTAGGTTAAAGGCTATAAAGCTGATAACTTAAATCAAATATCAGGATTTAAGTTAAACTTTAACACCAGAAGTGTGTTCTGTCAGCATAGTATCATATTTTAATATCAGATGTACATTTTGATAGTAAAAATAATTACTGACACATTTAGCAATGTAGGCCAGTAGAATGTATTATCATATTGCTGGTCTCACAAAAGCTAGACCTAATTTAAATGACACAAGAAGGAAGATTCTGAAAAGCCACAGTGGGATTCAGTCCCTGGGCTGCCAGGCTATTTAGCAAAAGGGGACAGAATTTTTAACAACTATTTAAACACAAGCAGAAAAATCTATGGCAGTTTCTGAAATGTTTTACTTGTGTTTATGTCGATGAAGGTCTACGAAGCTTCCCAGTGATATCTTGTGAATATTTTGGGCTATTTAATTATACACTGGCTGCTGCTCAGGTTTCTTTGCCCTGCTCACGTACCAAATGATTTACTTGTCTCAGATCTTTAAACATGTAAAACTTAATTCCCACTAAGCTCCCTGTAAACTTAAATAGCTGAGTTTAGATCATCCAAACCTGAGACACAAAGAAAATCTCACTTGTCGATTTCCTGCATGTAATTACAGCATAAAGTGGAGGAAAATAATATAATATCAAGCTTAAAGCATTGCAGGTGGCTCACCTCCACATGGCATGGTGCTGTTGTGTCATTAGGAGCAACCAGAATGGTCATGCCCCCTGATTGCCTCCAGGAGATCAGGGATCAGATGTCCAGGATGTGTAAACCAGGCAGCACAGAGGGCAAAGTTCAAACTGATTAATTTGCTATGTGGCAACCAGTCACATGTCACATTTTCTGTGTAATTAATGTAGATAAATGTTCATTTCAGCTGCTATAAGAGTCTGCTAGACAGTGAAGCCTGGGTGAAACAGAACAGGATTTTCTTTAAAGGCAAAACTGTTACCTCGGTACACACAAGTAAAAGTCTGCTCTATCATTCTGCTGATTTATTGTCATCTTGGGGAAAACTTGTATTGGGCCTCATGTAACTGTAGATAAGCACTAATTAGAATAAGCCATGTAAGTGAATGTACAACATTAACAAATTACAAACACAATAAATAAGTATATGAGCCTACATCGTGCACAACCCCTGAGGCCAACAGCACATTACCTCTTGGTCTAATGTAGCTTGACTACCATAGGCATATATGAATGTTTAGCTTAGCTTAAAGTGAGGAACCCTTAATGTTTTACTGAAGAGGTGGATAACCTTTGACTCCTATAATATTCAATGCAGCACCAGACGAACAATTAGAGATTTTAGCTGTACTGACTAATTACAATGACACTATGAATAAATATAAGCCTATTCCCTATCTGTACTATCACACCATTGTGATGTGTGTTGTTTGCCACAGGGCAACACTATTTGCTGTCAGAAAATCAGAAAAAGACAACACTTTAGCAAGTCAATAATTCCCACAGGATAAGACCGCACCGCAGGTTTTTGAACAACCACTGAGAGCTTTCACCACATGAAAATAATAACCTGTTGTATTGGACAATGCAGGTTGGCAATTTGCTATTTTTCTAAATGCATCTTCAATAGCGCACATATGTTATTGAATATAAATATTGAATGGACCTTCAAGGACTCTACAGGCTGTAGCCACGAATGTTTGGTGTCTTAGCCTCGTTGATGTGGACGTGATTACACAGCAATGAGACAGACGAAAGCGAGAGCAAGTGGCTCATTCACCGTCTGTGCAAATGTCATCCTCCACCGCTTGTACTGTAGATGCACTCTTGATTAGATGAGAGGGTCGATACAGCGGCCCTTTCCTGCAATGCAGGTTATCATTCAAACAATACAAATGAGAAAAAGGGAATGGTTCTTCTATTGGCAATTGATGAGCTTTAGTGAGACTAAAAGTTTAGCTTGACAGCATCCTTTCCCGAGAAGGATTAACCCTGCTGCTGCTAGGATCAAACCTAAGGAGCAAATTATTACACATAAAAATACACTTAATGTTCAGCTGAGATTCCAGTTTTTTTGTGTTTTATCTCCATTTTGTCCAAATAAGCAGCATCTATTGCTATCCTCTCTGATGTGGTCACTGATTCCCTGTCATTATTGTAGACATCTCAACAGAAAAGGTTAGCAGAATTCATGTAGCATGTCTGCAAATTCCTCTCAAAAGTCAATGCTCCTCTTAACCAGAGCAAACTGTTATTTTAAGCCCGGTGGTGATCATATACTGTTTAAAAAAGACTTACTGTGTGTTCAGACAGATTGCGAAGCGGATTTTAGAGGTGGTGTAATTAGCACTAAACACAAATTACAGCTGAGGCTGATGGGAATGTCATTAGTTTTGCAAGTATTTACTCATAAAGCATTGAACAAATTGACATTTTGACCTGATGATGCTACATGAAAAGTCAGCAGATCACCAAAGTTATTAGGATACATCCTCTGGGAACCATGAATGTCTGTATGAGAATGTCTGTGTAGTTCTCACAAATGGTTCAGTACCAACCTCTTCAGTCTAAAGTGAGAGAGCAAAGAAGCTGTGTATGATAAAAAAACAGACCAAGTTGAAGTTGTGTAACAAGAAAATATATATATATTTGCATATTCGCAAATCTCAGTATGCATTTACAAATACCACATTTCTAATAACAAAATGTTGATTTTATTTCTACAGTTCCATTCTCACACTGAGAGTTTATATTCCCTATATAACACTTAGGTCACACAATTTTGCTTAAATCATCAGCCAGCTGCACTATTTGTATCTGAAAATGGTGTAAATCTGTCAAAGAAAGAGCTTGTTGACATGGTTTGCATTTTTCCTGTTATCTTTTTCTTTGTTGAATCTTGGTCATGTTCATCTGTTTAAAGGTCTTGTTGTACAGCTGAAGGCAAGATAGCTGAAAGCGCCAATAAATAAAGAATGGTGTACTGGAGAAGAGTTGCGCAACATGTTTTAATTTTGATGGACTTGCATTGAACCTGACACAGCTCTGCTCTGTGTGCGTTAGAAATTGTAGGGCTGAAAGTAAACAAAGACAGATCCAAACACATTCAAGTACACACAGCCCCGACAGCAGATGTCCGTATCTTCTCTTAAACTTGACATTAATTTAACCTCAGCGTGTCAATTTTTCACATTACATTTTAGTCCGTCATTTGGTCACTTTTAGTAAATATATTTTATATTTATATTTATTCTGAGCATCTTTGGAGTACATCAAGCAGTCAAAAACAAGAAGCCCGTCGTCCACTCCCATCGTGTCTGAACTGGCATAGAGTGAAGACAAAGTGATCATTTTCTTTGAGTGCTACTTCAACAAGTTCAGACTTAGTTCAACTCTTTCTTTTATTCCCTAAACCTTTTGTACACTCTGGCATTAGTTGCTATGGTTGAGTACAAAGCTTACAATTAGTCTGCACACCTTCTTTCTGCACCTTCGTTTTTCCTGCTATATATTTTTGTGGCATCACTACTACAAGCTGTTTTGTCATTTCTGACACTCTTTAAAATAAAACAATACAATAAATAATACAATAACACAAGCAATCAAACGTCATTAAATACATATCTCAGGCCATATTTACATTTACATTTTTGGCATCTGTACATTGCTCATTTCCAAGGGACTTACAATAATTGTTATCTCCCAGAAGTTCAGTATCCTGAAAGATGCATCACTTCCTGTTACTCTCTCCCTTAAATAAAGCTTACAATTATCGTCGGTACGACTCATACAGGAAACGCTAGCATAGTCATATCCATCTGCAGATGGCCAGTTGGACTCTGTTGCAAAAACTTTCCAGGCTCAGAAAAGATACCACTATCTTTTTAAACAAACCAAAGTGAGTGAGTCATGAAGGCATGAATAGGACAGGACTACATCCCTAATTAGTATCCTTGTTGGTGTCATCCACCCCCTGTGAAACATGCGAAATATGTATCCAATTATGTGGCAACATTCAAGAGATTAAAGCTTCCTGTAAGCTACAGAGAGACAGTAATAATGTATCCCCAGCTGCAGACTCTGTTGTCCACACACTGCCTTTCAGGATACAACACACTGTGCAGACAGACGAAGGGTCATTTGAACAAAAGGCTTACTTTTGTCTGTTTTTTATCTCCTGAAGTAATTAAGCAACATTACTAAAACCAGAAAGTGTGCATATGTGCATACATACACATATATATATATATATATATATATATATATATATATATATATCAGCCCAATCTGTGTTAACACTGGACTATTATAACAAAGTGCATCATCCTTCCAACTCAACTAGAAACCAAAAGAAACCAGAGTCAGTAACCTATGTTTGTTTATGGCACGCATTATCAGAATTTTTATTAACGGTGGTTATACTACAGGGGCTAAACATGGCTAGCATGGCCAGTGTAGTGTGTAGCCATTATTTTAGAATCAGAAATTATAATGCTCTAAAATGAAAAATCTAGTGTTCACAGCAGGTGCACTGGATTTGCTATAAATCCCATAACTGATGCTTCAACTTTGCTCTGGGGATAACGTGACATGTAGGGCTACAACAAATGTATAATCAATTCTTCTTTTGTTTTCTTTTATTAATCAATAAATAGTTAAGTCTTTAAAATGGCAAAAAAACAGAAACAAATCCCTCCAGAATCAAAGGTGGTCTTCAAATGTCAACAGTCAAAAACCCCAAATATATTCATATTACAATGATTTAAAACAAAGAAAAGCAGTAAATCCTCACACTGGAGAAGCTGGAGCCAGAGAATGTTTGTCATTTTTACTTGATAAATTACTAAAATTATTAATTGATTATCAAAATTGTTTGCTGATTATATTTATGTTGATAGACTAAGTGATTAATCCACTAATTGCTTCAGCTCCAATGACATCAGGTGTATATCACATTATGTTCACATCATGTTATGTTAGCTTGCACCTGGTGATGGCACAAAATTTCAATTTCCTGCTCACTTTAGAGCAACCTAACAAGTGGTTTTATGCAGAATGTTTGTATCTGACACTTCCAATGCAGACAAATGACAACCATTGATTGTTGCACAGCTATATGATTCTGACAGTAACATTACATCATAAAACTTATTTTTATCCATTTGGTATATCACTATTAGCCGGTGCCCGTGAGCTGGGCTATCTTCTCCTGCTAGTGAGCAAATAAGATGGCACAGAGATTTCTCTGTTTTGAAAATGAGTCTGCTCCTGAACTGCCTTCTGTTCCGAGGCTACCCTGCTGCAACTGCGAAAGAAAAGGCTAACTTAACCATCTTGTCAAGTTAGTGGAGAAATGACCACCTATCTTTTCTCTAAATATAAATCCAAGGAAGTAGCCTTTGCCAATTTCTACAGGCAACAGTGCAAAGGACACACAGATTAACCTCTGGCTCATACTCCTCCGAGTACATTTGTCATCTCCACTGATGCGTCAACCTCGAGTGGACAGTCATTTTCTCACACAGGACACATATCGTCATCATATTGCAATGTACTCAGCCTTTTATCTGGAGGTAGGATAACAATGATTCAAAGGTTTGACGCTCAGAACCACTTTCCCCGGAGCAAAGTCTTTTGGTTGAGCATCTGTGTTGTACATATGATAAATCATGTGTAGAAACGTTGTGTTACAGTCTATTGTTTACTGTATATTGTTCAGGAAATAGCTTGGAGTTCACTGACTAACTCAAGTTTCTTTATGCCCACCACGCCCAGAAAACAAAGTCAACTAGTGCTCTAAACTACCATCCCTGCTGTCATGTTATACACCCAGGTGTCCTTTATTTGCAGCAAATGAATCAGCAAGGACTTTTGAACTCTACAGTCACTCTATAGTTGTTTAACACTAGAACTGCCAACAGGTAAAATTCACCTGCTGATGTTTTTCGATTGTAACTTGTTGGGTCTCTGTAAATAATATTATAAAGAGTATGGTCTAGACCTGCTCTATAGGAAAAGTGCAATGAGATAACTTCTGTGATGAATTGGCGCTATATAAATAAAAGTGAATTGAATTGAATTAACTTTGTTTCAATACAGTATTCAAGTCCCCCAGTCTTTGACTTTTCATAAAAGTGTTATGTAGCACTCATCTATTGTTAAAATTTGTCAAGATAAAGCCAGATTTTAAAAATGGGCATTTATACCTATATGCACCAGCGGGTAAAATTTACCCCGATCGAGAATGCAGTCATTTTCGTCCTATTAATTTCACACATTTAGATAAACATTCTATTGGCGCCTTTCGCCTTCTGCTACCGTGGTGATACAGCTGTGTCAAGTCATAGGCTAACCTTCAGTTTAGAGAAAGAGGGTTATGAATGCAAAACAGGGACTAGACTTGCTCTATGCATTGAGTGAAGGAGAGGCCTCAGGATTGAGCGACATGTCCTGGGTTGACTGCCGGGTCAAAATGACCTGTGTGGTGAAGGCAGAATGCAAACGCAACATAAACATTCTGTAAATGCCTGAAGTGCTGGGATGCTGTTTGTGGGAAGTGCACACCCAAGGTGCTGAATGTCTGCACAAAGTGTGAGCAACGCGTAGCAGAAATAATCACAATATCAATGCATTCTAATAGCGGGTACATTTTACCCGTTGTCGGTTTAAGGTATACAGCGACTCCTGGCGGTTCCAGTGTTAAGTCAAACAAAATCACAATTTGTTCCCAGTCAATTAGATTACATAATGTGAGTGTCATAATGAGTCCATGACTCCCGCTCAGCTGTGGGGCGTCCTTATTCAGCTGTGTATTCATATGCAGTATCGGCGTACGTATTATATATGAACTACATGGGAATATAAACTGTATACTCACTGTAATTTATTGATACAGTGAGAGGAAAACACAGAGACAACAAACACATGATAACTAGATAACAAGTGTACGAGCTAGAGGCATCACCTCGAGCAGAATTCAACCCTTTGCCTGTGAGAAGTACAGTAAGCTACAGTAATGCTATGCTGGCAGCAAGCTGGGAATGTCAATGCTAGGCCACATGCACCAATGGGTTTTAATCAAGTCTGTTTTTCCATTACAAAACAATGTCACATATTGAGTTTCTTGGTAATGTATGAGGCAGTGATGATCAGCAAGCTGAAGAAATGCCTGACAAAGACTGGAAAATCACTTTGATGGCTGTTATTAATGGGCACAAAAATGTCTTTTTTACAGCAGAGATGACATATTCCTTACTGTCATCATGACTCACACAACTCATTTCCACTACTGACCATTATTATTTAATCAGTCCAGCCTGAAAACAAGTTTTTCCTGCTGCTTCATATGGAAATTACAATAGAACTAGCTTTACTAGTGAAAAAATAAACAGAACTGCAAATCAAGCCTAACTGGCAGCTGTCAACGTACCTAAACAGTTGCGAGCTGAACCTAAGTTAGTCTAACTTATTTAAGTTCAGCTAACTCACTATATATTACAGTACACCTAATGAACAAATCAACAGAATTAGTTTAGCTAGCTTAAAGGCAGATTGGTGACTCATATTTTTATCTTGAAACAACTTGGCATTTGCAGTTTTATTAATTAGTATTAATATTTTACAGTGTACTGTACAGTGCTGTCCATTCTCTAACCTAATTTGGAGTTATTTTTGTGCAACCTGCTACAACTGCAAGTGTGTACTAGTCATCCCCATTATGTTATTAATTATTCTCGACAGTTAAGCAGAACTCCTAAAGGCATAACTACGCACAGTAGAGTATATGTCAATATTTATGGGACACCAAGACAAGTCTCCTCAGCTGTTTTCCTTCATGTCTCAAATCAAGTCGAGTCCTCAGGCAGTCAAGTCCAGTCTCACAGCAGATGAGTCCAAGGCAAGTTGCAAGTCCTCATTTGACTCGAGTCTGACTCATGTCCAAGTCTCAAGTCTACAGCTAGTATACGCTAGGATGGATTACTTGGGGACAACAAAGACTGCAGTAGTCAGTCATAAATAACCCAGTTAAGAAATCATTAAATAAGTCGGCGTGGTAAACAAAAACTGAATTTGTAAAAACTTAAAAACAAAGAATTAAAAACAAAAAAGAACAAACAAGACTCAACAAATATCATGCGTGGAAAGTGGGAGTGTGTGTGTGTGCATGTACAAACAGAGAACAGAGAGTAGTGAATGGCATCTTTCAGAGACTTTTCATGAAGTTTGATTCATTGCTAGTCTGTATTATAATGCTGGCGTCTCCCCCAGAAAGAGCTGCTGCTTTTGCTGCAGTGAAATTGCTTCAAGGTGAGATTCATGTCGAGACATTTTCTCCTAAAGGCCAGCATACTGGTAAGTGCAGAAAACACTAGGTAACACCTAATTGACAAGGCAGAGAAGTGTCTACACCTTCCAGTTAAAGGTGTATTCATCTAATGAACATGAAAATGGTTTTTAGTGACAGTTTAGGCTAGTACTTTTCTGAAATCTACTCTATATTGCAAACGCTAATTAAGATGGCACATGCTACACAGTTTCCTCGCTGTCTATGGCCTGAGGCTCCCTAATAAAAGGACCACTTCAAACAGCAAGTGAGCATCTAATTAAATTTCTCCACAAATTAATGAGACACAATGTTTATGCCTCTGTGACACAATTAGTGAAGCTACCAAGACCGTGCACCAATGATACTGGTGTTTAGTTTCAGAGGCTCATTGAGCTTCTTATTGTTTTACCTCTCAAGAGCACCTAAATTATATGCAAATAGTAAAATAGTATAAGATTCTATAAACAAAACCTTGTTGAAGGCCATTGTAATGTAAGTAGCCCAAATTACTTCTCTGTATTTACCTATGGCTTGTATTCTCATATCTCTGATGGATGCAAAGCATTATTGCCAAATGGTAATGCGTTTTTGTAATACTGCCTTGAGGCTCAGTTTTTGTTTTGGAATATTTAAACACTCAGCTTAATTGTCCTTATGTGCTTTAAGGTTAAAACACTAAACGTGTGTTGTTTGCAAATGTTAACCATCAATAAACGTCAGCTGATGGCTTGCGGGAAACTGGAGCCTCTTATATGCAAAATATGTAAAATGCTTTCTTAAGGAAAGGGTATGAGAATGTCCAATCCTGTAATAAATAAAGCTCAAATACATTTAATTCAAATACATTCAGATAAGACACAATACCTTATGTCAAACATGTGATGCTTGCTCTTACACCAAAGTAGCTGCTTATACTGCAGCACCATTTAATATTTTACAAAAGTATATATCAATCGGCATGTTTTGGGCTGTGGCTTGAGCCTGAAGCAAAATATACAGAAATGAGTCCAGACATGTTGTTATCAGCTGAGGAATATCTTCAAAATTAGATAAAATCGTTTGCT
This sequence comes from Siniperca chuatsi, assembly GCF_020085105.1. Lineage (NCBI taxonomy): Eukaryota > Metazoa > Chordata > Actinopteri > Centrarchiformes > Sinipercidae > Siniperca > Siniperca chuatsi. The sequence continues at coordinate 5,255,431 of NC_058053.1, read as the reverse complement.
TAGTAACAGAGAAAATTGTACACGCGTGTACATTACCCTCCTGTCTCGACTATGGTGTGCTATCTTGGCAAGGTCTCCCTCGAAAAGGAGATTTTAATCTCAAGGGACTTCCTGGTTAAATAAAGGTTAATTATATAAAATAAATGCCTTGTTTTCTTGTCTGAACGGTCGATCTAACAGTCGAAAATTCAGCAGCCAAACTACTGACCAGAACAAAGTGTTTCTCACACAACACACCAGCTTTGCCTCCGCTGCACTGGCTTCCAATCTCTTTCAGATGTCATTGTAAACGACCATTAATTACATTTAAGGCTTTGCATGGTCTGGCAACGGAGTAGATCACTGAACTTCTAACCCCTTATTTTCCTGACTTTGGTTTGCAGTTTGTGCTTCTTGCTTGAAAAGTGCTCTATAAATAAACTATTATCATTATCATACCTTGCAGGTTCACTGGGTGGCAATTATTTGGTGGTATTTTGATTAATAGTATAGTAGAAAGTATTCCAGGTGTAGAGGTTGGTTTCTGGGCCTCTGGAATTGCCTTTATTTCGAAGCTGCCATGAGTTGTCTGCAGTGTGCACTGTACCTGATGGGTACTTAAACACAACAGGATACACATACAATGCACAGAGAGTAGGAAGAACCAGGGGAGTCAAAAGGGGCCCGCAGCTTAATTTTCCTCCGAGGCCCACTGGAGGGTTGATCTGGCCCTGGCCAAGGCGACCACAATGCAACACATGAAGGGCAATCTAAACTGTGTTAGTTCTTAAGGTAAAAATTATTTGTAACAAGTATGGGGGGTTGACAGAAATATAGGAAATGGCTTTGACATTGTCGACAAAGCGTGAGTATTTTAAGAACAATGCTTTCAAGAATTGTGTTTATTTGTAACATGTTTCTAACAACAACATATTGTCACATTTTCTCTCCATAAGAAGGTTTTCAGCCTTCATGCTTCAATACAAATTCTGCTCATACACTGTAAATGTTCCTTCCATACAAGGAAATGATGTATAAAACCGGCTGTATGTCACTGAAAGATAAGAGAAGGCACATATTGGCATTAATGGCGTACAGGGAATGTTGCAGTTCATCACCTAACCTATCAACTGCCTTCTGCCAATATCTGATCTACCACACTTGGAATGACCTTTCTGGACTCTTAACTGCATAGTTTTCATCTTGACGTCAGGTCAGCTCAGAGTGTTTGCTGTCAGGGATGGAGGAGTAGAAGAGGAGTATTACAGTTTCTCCACCACTTTGGACCAGACCTGTTTCTACTCAGACCTTTCTCAGCTTGTTGAGTATCTGACATCCAATCCCAACAGCCTCATTATCGCCTGGGAGGCTGTTGTTGCACATGACAGGACAGGAGGAGGTGCCAGGCGGTTCAGGTGTGGGTCGGCCGGTATGAGAACTGCTGTCGGTGTGGACTTTGGCCCTGCCTGACGCCACATCTCTGCCCTCACTAATAAGGACTTACCAAAGCCTCCAGCACAGCAAAACAAACTCAGTAGTGCGTCAACTGTGGCGTTGATATGGAGCAGGATTTCAGTCAAAGCATTGATTAGAATATGGATCGTATATTATTGCTGTGTGGGGTATTACACATGATTATTACACTCCCTGAGCCAAACTGCAAGATACAGAAGCCAATTTGTTATTTTACAAGTATCAGCCAGTTTAACGAGTCACTCTGAGGCGCAGATATTCTGTTTGAAAGTGAGTTTACGCTTTAATTGTGAAAGACAATTATCACGGCAAAAACAACGAAAATTATAGGAATATTACAGCGATAACAACACGTACTACAAGGTAACACACTACATACAAAGTCCAAACATGAATAAACTGAAGCCAGGACATATAGTAGTGTCAATATATACAAACTTCGGACCCAGCTCCAATTTACGCACGAGTTTCGGGACGAAAACGTTCCCTCGTGTTGTCGTACAACACCAACTGTGAACACGGTGAACACAGTTAAAATAATAATCTGCACATACATACGTTTTTCAATCATCTTACCTTCTCTATTTCTTCTGCAAGACCCTAAACGGGCGACACAGAAGAAGGAAACGGCGCAAAAAATCCAGCACTTGTTGGATAGAGCCATGCTGCTGAACGGGGGGCTGATCCGCGCTGAATGTAAAGTTTACAGGAAAACTTCATGAAGTTGAAGGGCTGAAGTTGTGAGTGTGTGGGTGCGTACTTCCGTTTAATAACACTGTGCCAGTCTGCTGGCACTATGAAATTGAAATCCCCAGTAATTTCCTGGAGGGACACTTCAGTGTGAGGAAATAAAATATTCCCCTTGACTTATAACGTTTTACGAGGAATTAAATGAAAAGCAACGAGGATTTTTAAAATGTATTATATTACCCTCTTATCATTTTGCCTTATAAGGAATGTCGCCTAAATGCTTTAATAAGATTGTGGACAACCTGTGCAATGGTCCAATGGCATCTCAGCAGAAAACTCAATCATGCTGTTTAGCACACTCACAAGCTCTCTCTCTCTCTGTCTCTATTGGGAGTAGATGAACTGTAGCAAGTCAACCAGGTTGCATCTTCCCAACCCCTCATCAACACTAATCCGCAGCAATTTATCTCACAGTGATGAGACATTTTCATCTGGAACCTATTACTCAGACTCAGCTGTCTGTTTCATTCAGGACATTTGTAGTGAGTTATGGCCTTTGGAGAGGTTTTGAAACCCCTTTCAGCTCCTCCAGGCCTCTACTAGTGACATAAACTGTAATTGAGCTTCAAACTGGCACATATATGCTGAAATTATAGTCTGCCAGCCCCTTTGTACCCCATACTTTCATAACTTGAATGAATTCATTACACTGTGTTTAATACCGCACTGGATTTGTGTAAAACACTATGTTAAATATGGATGGCTACACTACTGCCAAGTCTAGAGATTTGATACACAGTTGGAGGTCGCCCAGAAAAAAAATTCTGGCTTTCACTGTCTAAAGATGGGTGTCGTCTGCTGTACAGATTATAAAGCCCTGTGAGACACATTTCTGACTTTGGGATATATAATTAAAATTGACTGACTGGTCTTAAGATGAAAGCAAAGGCAATGGCATTTGTTAAAGCCACAGTAAACTGGGCTACTTCACATGGTGGAGACTCCACATGGACACAAGTTGTAACAATTGTAACAAAATTTAAACCTCAATATTTAAATATCTTAATAACAGAAAGATAAAGCGCACACAGACAATGTACCAGCTCACTGCTCATATCGTAACCAGGACCAGTCGCTAGGCAGCTCCAGGACGTTACTGGTCCCGGGCCAAGAAATAGTCCGGCACATAACCCCTGTAAAATGGCAAATTGTTGTTTTTACACTTTCATTTGTTTAATCCATACAAAAACCAGACAAGTTCATTTGTTTAAGCTTTAGAGGTACTGGTAGGCGGACTTTGTTACCTTTGGACAGAGCCAGGCCAGCTGTTTCCCCCTGTTTCAAGTCTTTGTGCTAAGCTAAATTAGCCGGCTGCTGGCGGTAGTTTCATATTCAGAATACAGGATTGAAAGTGGTATCTATCTTCTCATCTAACTCTTGGAATGAAAGCGAAGGATTGTATTTCCCAAAATGTCAAACTATTCCTTTAATCATACAATGATATATGTGTTGTAACTACAGGTACTCAAAGTCTTGATTAAGGGTTTTGGCTTTTAGATAAATGTGACTGTTTCTATTCTTTATAAACTTAAAAGATAAAAAGATATTCAGAGAAAGTTAAAGATATTGCATTTGACATTGTTCCAAAACTGATGGCCACACTCAAACTTTTTGTGCTGTCCTCAGATGGTGCCACAGTTGCCAGGACAAACTCTTGCCCTGGACGAGACTGAGACAAGGGGCCCTGGTCCAACTCCCCAGAACAGCTGGGAAAATCTGTGCAGGGAAAGTTAATATTTGTTTCCTCTCCCTGAAGGGGCACTGAGGTGCCATCAAACCAGCCTCCTAAACCCCAACTGCTCTCATGAAGCTCATAAACAGCCAGCAGCAGAAGACAGTGGTCACACTGGTCAGCTCCCAGGGGTGACTGTGTGGAGCTTGACTGTGTGGAGCGTGATACACAGTAGGAAGAGAGCAAAGATGCTCACTCCACCTTCCTTCAGCAAATAAAGGTTTGGATGGATAATAATAAAAAGATTATATATATATATATATATATATATATATATATATATATATATATATATATATATATATATACTCCATGGAGATGTTATTATCTGTATTATCTGTATGAGTCAGTTAAATCATATCAACCCACCCTGTGTAAACTATGACTATTTCATTTCGCATTGGCCAATATCCACCTGAGAAATGCTTTTTTTTTCTGTCTTGTCAGACCAGCCTGCTGTATTAAAATTGATTGGTTAAATCTACATTAACCATAATGCCATTAACACATTGTTTTCCTAAACTTAACCAAGTGGTTTTAATTGCCTATCTTTAACCATACTTTAATTCACAGGTGCCAATATTGTAGGAATGACCACTCAGAGAATGTTGACAGTGAACATTTCGCAGATGCATACAACATAAACCCATAAGAAAACTATTCTGTCTGATATGTTTAAGGCTAATGTAACTCTGCCACCATTATGTTTCCCCCAAAGTGCTTTTTACTTTCTCAAATTAGCTTCATAATCTCTCTAAGGCTGTTCAGCAAAGCTCGACTAGTGGGTTCTTTTGGAATAAGTTTATATCTCGCCTATACAGTGGTATAGTAGTTATTTTCTTTGCTATTTGCACTAAAGTAATTTGTAATGTAGTGGAAGATGTATGGCAAACTGAATTTGATTTTGATCTCTGAATGTGGTGCATGAACCTACAAATATGAAGAATTAACATTAAATGTATTGGAAATGTAAATAAATGTACAGTCAAATGACATTCTGTCTTGTTTCAGGATGATAACACTTACCTTTAAGATTCCTGAAACAAAAGAAACTGGAACAAGCTGAATTACCTCAACCCATTGACAGATTTGTTCTTGTTGAGAGAAAAATTTGCCTTGAAGGCTGAAAATAACAATGAATTGCTTGTGACACACCAGTCCACAGCCTTGGCCCTTTGTCAGTGTGTGCATGCTTGGTTGTACACATGTGTGGGATGTCCGTGGACAAGAATGTGCTTGTCTGTGAGAGTAATTGTGTAGTGCTATTACTCATTCTGTTCAGGGAAAATGTGCCCCTGTGGTCCCCCACCTTCTGCATGGAAAGTCTTAGAGTGAGAGAAAGTAAAAGTCACATGGTCAAATCTGCAGCAAAGCTCTGATGGAATTTCCTGTGTGCTAATTTTCCCACGATATCATGACCTCAATATTTCTCACTTGAAACAATTTGTTGGAGGAGAAGACTCCTGACACTTTGTGGCTTGTAGCAAATGACATGATGTCAGTGTTCGTCCTCCCAGTAACTTCAGAGAATGGAGTCCTTGATTTTATCTGTCTACATCTACAGGGGGAAAAAATATGTATTGGAAATGCAGATGCCAAAAGAAAATGATTGTATTGTAGGCATTCAGTTCATTTGCAATATCTTTACAAAGGGAAATAAATTATAAATTCACATCTTACAAAAGCTTATATTTGATGTTTTTCAGTAACAAGCTGCTTTTTTAGTATTTGATATTCCCGAGTTGTTCACTTAGTATGACAAAATATTGCTAATTTTCTTTATTATTTTATTTTAGCTAACAGGTAAAACCCCAAACACATGCATTAAAATAAACAGCTGTAGACAAAACACTGCAGCTGTAACATTCATTGCCTGCAGGTGGTTTTGCAGCAGCTAATACTTCCATGTCTTTTAGGACAGTGGTTGGTTGGGAGCCTCCAAGGAGTCACAAGATAATTCGTGTGGAGTGCTGGAGAGTTTCTACCTCCACCAGGTCCTTTAAAGACCATTTCAATGCAACTATCTAAGAAGGAAACATCACTCTTTGGTTGTACGTCTCACAGCCCATAGATATAAGCTACCTGTGAGGACATCAGCAGACTGCTAAATGTTTAGTGTGGGTTTGTGAGTTCCCTCAAGTGTTTACATCTAAAAAGTAAGGAACAAGCAAAACATTTTATTTCCCCATTCCACACATACATGTAACTCTACTAACAGAAGTACACCCAGTTCCTGAACATCTGTAGGTTTTGGTGGGTTGAAGTCTCGGTCTTCAAAGCCACCATTCTCTGTCCTATTGCAGCTGTCCCCAAAAGACTTGGATTAAACCCCTCTCAAGACCACTTCATTCTGTCATACCCTGTTTGACTCAGATAACACTTCAGCTCCATTAGAAATCCTCTGCTGCAGCCAAACATGTCTCAAGTTATAATGAAAATAAGTTTTGAAGATAGTCAAATGACGCTGGTGGGACAACTCAGTATGAGTGATTTGGCAAGGGGAATAATGAAGCTTATTGTTATGAGCCACGGTCTTCACATGCACTTTTTTTTTGCACGTTTTTCAAATAACACATCCCATTCATAAATGTTCAACTTCAAAATGGTGCTCCTTCATAAAGATAAACAAAGCAGCCAACAATTTACATAATAGCGAGTTAACCTTCAGCTCAATAATTAGTTTAATGAGTCGGCAGAAGTCGTCGTTTGACAAAGGATGGTCCTGTGGGTGGTGGGTGAGAGTGCAGATACTTGAGTACAGGCTTGTAGTGTGGGTTGAAGTATGTGTATATAAATCAAGGTACAGAGCATGAGTCACAGCTACAACACCTGCTGGCTTTAATGTGAAACTCCCCGGCTGGATACTGTAACCACCTTGTGCACTTCATTATGTGTCTCAGTATAATCTTTGTAACTTCTCGGGGCTCAGGGGCCAGTGAATAAGCAGCTCTCTTTGATGTAAAATGGTGCCACAGTTACGGTCCAAACAATTCATATCACCTACCACAGCGTTACAAAATGTCCAAACAGTTAATTCTTTCCCTGCGGGCAGCCCCACCTACTGATACGTTTGAAATTTGGAATCGGTTGTCAACACTGACAGAGGGGGACATACAAAAGCTCTCTCACCTGGGGCTGAAATCCAAGCTGCTGTTGCTTGGATATCAAGAGGAAATAACACAACATCGTATTGTACATTACTGTTTATATCATAGTACAGCTGTTTCCTGAGCAATGTCTGAACCCAGGTTGCATTAACCTCCAGTCTCAGTTAGATATATGAGACGCTGTAATTGCATCTCCAGGAGATAATGAGTCGCGTTGCATCAGGAGAGAGCTAATATTATATTTTACACTCCTCAATATATACGGAAAAAGCTGTCGATGGCTGCTGAGCTTAATGTCACAAGGGCGGTAACAGATTAAGTGTATTGATGAATACGTGCATTTTAATTGGATTTTCTTTCCTCTGTGCAATTAACATTTAAGTGAAAACAAGGAAAATCAAACATCATTAACTGCCATCAAGTATCACAGTCATATTAATGCAGCCACCATCTTGTGAAAGAGCATTATTGAAAAGTAGTTTGCAAAGGCCTATTGGGCTTGAAAGTAATTCATACCCAGAGAGAAAAGAGAAGCTGTCAGGTCAAATTCTCTACAAATCTGTCCTTGAAGACAAAGGGCTGCCTCTTTCTCGAAATCAGTGGATCCCAACCTTTTTTGACTGACATTCCCCCACATCCCTTTCAGATGAACTCAAGTGCCCCTTTTAGACACCACTCGTCAAAATGTATTCATTTCAACTGAATGAAAGTGTGAGTAATGCTCCAAAAGTGGATATTGTTATAATTACTTTTCATGTAAATAAATTGTCAATGTTTAAGATGATTTGTTCAAGTTTGTAGTTGTGCTACTACCACTTGGAGTAGCAGAAGCTGGACCTTAATGTATCCATTACTTTCAACAAGTTATGTTTATCCATTACTATTTGCTGACTACTGTTTCTTCACCTGATTATTACCATTAGCTAACTATTTCAACTGTTTATTCTCACTTAGCTACCCTTTCAAACCATTTATCAATATTTTTAGCTAACTATGTACACTTCTCTGATAGCTTGCTGTTTTCATGCACTCTCAGTGGCAACACAATGTGTTAAGGTGTTACAAGTGACTAAAGTATTTTTTTTAAATCAAATCATAATTTCTATTTTTTCATATTAGTTGAGCAATCTTACCTCGTGGCAACTGCAGAAGTATCCCCTGCGGTGCAAGTACCCATGGTTGGGAATCACTGCTAAATAATTTCACCATGTACACATTTTGCAAAAACTGTTGTTTTTGCTTCTAGACTTATAAGGAAGGACAATTTCGCTTTTCTCTTCAGAAAAGCATATCTCTATCAGCAGGAATAGGTCAGATTGCATGCATACATTGAATGAAAAGTCCACTGGAACTTGATTAAAATGGATTTACGTACTAGGCTAATGTCAAACAAAGGAGCCTAAGGGGATTTCCAGCACACACAATTACTTCATACAGAAATAGTAGAGTACAAAGGCTTTGCTCTGCAATTAAGGTCCTTGTTCTATCCCAAGTTATGAGTATCTGATTGTGGTTATAGGGCAAAACTAAAAGTAGGAAATTGAAAATCAGACATAATAAAGGCAATCATAAAGTCAGTAAATTTTACACTTCTTCTGAGTTTTAAGATGATACATCAGTCTCACTTTGAAGAAACTGTTAATTCGAAAGCATAGTTAGATAAGCTTCCAAGTTGGATCACAGACAAAAACAAGTGCACACACACACACACACAAACACTCTATCGCTGTGTCTTTTGTGCTTGCAGGCATCTAGTCTTGAAAGAAAATGATTTTCTTTTTGCGATTGTTTTCATCCTGAGAGACTGAGATACCTCATCGACACACTGTCTTAAGATCAAACGTCAAGCTACGTTTCAGGAACATGAAATTTATTTAAATTGAATTACACACCCCTCGCACTCTGCTCACAAAACTGATAATTAACCACAAGTGCATTACAATGGACTAAAAATAAAATTAATTTTCTTTTGACTCCAGGTCTGTTAAGTGGCCAAAAACATCATTATGGGCCTACAGCATGAAGTACACAGAGACAAGAAATCCCTCAGCGTATGTGGATAACACAATCCTCTAGAGTTTTGATTACTCAGGTACTTGTGGGTAAATTTTTTGTTTACTCATTAGAACCATAAAAAACAGTGGTTCTGTGAACACCTGTTTCAGCTTGGGAGGTTTATTGACAATTTTCTACAACTATAAAAGACACAATTTGTGGTGAATTACAGAAAGAAGCCTGGATGTTGCCTGTTCAAAATATGTGCTTATGACTTAATGTGGTTTAGTTTGAGAGGCTCAGACTAACAGTCAGAGCTTTCCCACAATGAGCTGTCCAGGGGTGAACATGAACCCAACTGACTTTGAGTGGATCGTGGTATAATGTAGTCTGAAGTTAGAGTTAGAGAAGTATGTAAGTACAGATCATAAACAAATTAAAGGAAAATTCTGGTTCATTTCAACTGGGTGTATTTCCCATAAATGTGGCGGTTGTGGCTGCATGGGTCATGCTAACTTTTCACTCTCCACTCAAAAACAAAACAACTGTGCAAGCCTCCCACGGCTGTCCAAATAAACATGGTTTTTACATGAATCATTTCAAACGCTTGTCTCTGAGTGTGACCTAAAGTCAGAAGCTACCTGAAATGGCAATTATGGCATACACACAAACATAAAATAAAAAAGTGATGAGAGTGAGTTTTCACAGTCATCAACAGCCAGAACAAGTCATCCATATACAGGACATGTATATATATATATATATATATATATATATATATATATATATATATATATATATATATATATATATATATATATATATTGTATTACTTGCAGACCTAGATGCTTGCAGTACATAGACTAATACATTTGCTGAAGCAATGTGTAATTCAGAATATGGTTTTTGCATTTGATAGGATGTTATACCACTTTTTCTTTTCTTTTTCTTTTTGCATCCATTGGGTGTGCATGAATAAAGCTGGCAATGATTTTGTTCTGCATTTGTCAATGCGGTACCAAATTGTCCTCTACAATGATTTCTCCTGATACTTCGTCTACCAGCAGCAGAATTTCTTTCATGTCCACGTTTGGTTTTCTTTTTGTTTCCATTTCAGGCAATTTCCTTTCATTTCATCCCCTTTTATATATTTATATATTATACGAATATTAGATTGTTGTTAATGTTAATTTCCATTGGAGATATTAAGGATTTCACACAAATACTGAAATAAACTAAAAATTAAAATCATCTGGGTTTTTTTTTTTTTTGCAGAAAAACATATCACAGAGTAAAATGTAAGGGTTTTTAATGGGGGCAGACATTAAATCCTTGTCTCTGAACATTCTTAGAAGATCTCAACCCTATTGAACACATGGGAGATTTTGGGCTGATGTGCTGAAGCTGTTCTGGCAGCTCATGGTAAACCATCACCTTACTAAGACACTATGTTGGCTTTTCCTTTAATTTGTCGCCTGTCTGTATCTACGCTGGATTCCTGTATATTAACACGCCTGTCAGACCATGCAGTTTAGGCCAGAGAGAGCTATATTACTCGACTCTTTTCATGACAATAATGGTATTAACCAAGGGCCCATCTCCATTCTTGTTTAACTTATGGATGACTTGTTCTGGCAGTTAAGTGACTGTAAAAACAGGTTGTGTTTTTAGTGGCCACATAACCTTTATATTTTATGTTTGCATTTGTTTGTCTCCCTGAACCGTGAACCTGTTGAGTGTATGCTGCCGGTATCCTGGAGTTTATTGGCAATTCCATGATCACAGCTCATAAAACGATATATTGGATAATGCATTCACCCGTGTTTCTATCTGAATATAAATATTATTTTCCCTCAAAATGGATATGCAGTGAAATGAAAACCTTGAAAAATTCTAAGGGCTGAACTGTTTCCCTGTTAGCAGCTCCTTAAGTGCAAAATCCTTCTCGTACTGTCCCCACATCACAGATTCAGAATAGACGAATTGGATGAATGCAGCCGGTTCATGTGGGAATGCTTAAGAGGGAACATTAACCAGTGCCTTTCAGTGAGGGAGGACACGCTGAGAGGGCTATGCTGAAATAATGACTTTACAGGCTGAAATTACAAGCCATCTTCTCTACAAATTTTGCCAAATGGCAGTGATTTCCCTTCGCAAGCTATGCTGCTCTGCTGCACAAATAATAGGCTTCCTCTGAGGTGATGCAATCACATCATGCAATGCAAAGCCAACTCTCTAAACCCGTTTTAATCATCTCCTCCTTGACCGTCTCAGCTTTGTCTGCATGGGTCCAAAACTAGGAGATGAAATGGGCTGTGACCCATCTGCTGGATAGATTTACACTGTAAATGATAAGTTCAATATTATTATAAAATGATGCATGGTGGAAGTCTTTTAGGTGAAGCACTTTACAGTGACAGCATACAGTGGGGCAAAAAGTTCTCCCACCCAAAAAGATGAGAGAGGCCTGTAATTTTTATCACAGGTACACTTCAACTATGAGAGTCAGAATGGGGGGAAATAATCCAGAAAATCACATTCTGATTTTTAAAGAATGTATTTGCAAATCATTGTGGAAAATAAGTATTTGGTCAATAACAAAAGTTCATCTCAATACTTTGTTATATACCCTCTGTTGGCAATGACAGAGCTCAAACGTTTTCTGTAAGTCTTCACAAGGTTTTCACACACTGTTGCTGGTATTTTGGCCCATTCCTCCATGCAGATCTCCTCTAGAGCAGTGATGTTTTGGGGCTGTTGCTGGGCAACACGGACTTTCAACTCCCTCCAAAGATTTTCTATGGAGGTTGAGATCTGGAGACTGGCTAGGCCACTCCAGGACCTTAAAATGCTTCTTACGAAGCCACTCCTTCGTTGCCCGGGCGGTGTGTTTGGGATCATTGTCATGCTGAAAGACCTAGCCACGTTTCATCTTCAATGCCCTTGCTGATGGAAGGAGGTTTTCACTCAAAATCTCACGATACATTCATTCTTTCCTTTACACGGATCAGTCGCCCTGGTCCCTCTGCAGAAAAACAGCCCCAAACCATGATGTTTCCACCCCCATGCCTCACAGTAGGTATGGTGTTCTTTGGATGCAACTCAGCATTCTTTCTCCTCCAAACACGACAAGTTGAGTTTTTACCAAAAAGTTCTATTTTGGTCATCTGACCATGTGACATTCTCCAAATCCTCTTCTGGATCATCCAAATGCTCTCTAGCAAACTTCAGACGGCCCTGGACATGTACTAGCTTAAGCAGGGGGACACGTCTGGCACTGCAGGATTTGAGTCCCTGGCAGCGTAGTGTGTAACTGACGCTAGCCTTTGTTACTTTGGTCCCAGCTCTCTGCAGGTCAGTCACTAGGTCCCCCCGTGTGGTTCTGGGATATTTGCTCACCGTTGTTGTGATCATTTTGACCCCACGGAGTGAGATCTTGCGTGGAGCCCCAGATCGAGGGAGATTATCAGTGGTCTTGTATGTCTTCCATTTTCTAATACTTGCTCCCACAGTTGATTTCTTCACACCAAGCTCCTTACCTATTGCAGATTCAGTCTTCCCAGCCTGGTGCAGGTCTACCATTTTGTTTCTGGTGTCCTTTGACAGCTCTTTGGTCTTGGCCATAGTGGAGTTTGGAGTGTGATGGTTGTGGACAGGTGTCTTTTAAACTGATAACGAGTTCAAACAGGTGCCATTAATACAGGTAACGAGTGGAGGACAGAGGAGCCTCTTAAAGAAGAAGTTACAGGTCTGTGAGAGCCAGAAATCTTGCTTGTTTGTAGGTGACCAAATACTTATTTTACAGAGTAATTTACCAATTAATTCATTAAAAATCCTACAATGTGATTTCCTGGATTCTTTCCCCCCATTCTGACTCTCATAGTTGAAGTGTACCTATGATGAAAATTACAGGCCTCTCTCATCTTTTTAAGTGGGAGAACTTGCACAGTTGGTGGCTGACTAAATACTTTTTTGCCCCACTGTAGATTTGTACTATTGATGGCATCTAACCTCTATCTGAGGCAAACTGTGTACCACACCTTGCCAAATAGGACCAGTATGCCACAAACAGTATTGCCATTACATACTCGTAGCTCTCCGCACCCAGAGGTGTCTTGAAATGTAACTTGAAATGTGGATCATCAGTGTCCTCTCCGAGTTGATGAAGATCCCACTCATCTTCATCAAGTTGGTCAGCTGAATCTAAACAAATGTTTTGCAGAATGCAACATGCTGTGACTGTTGCACTGATATTTAGCACTTTTTTCATGTGAAGACACTTGACAACATCAGTTGTCACGACAGGGAATAAACTGAATCACCGATAACGTGCATTCAATCTGGGACCAGGGCCCGGGGATCTTCTTCCAGTAGCCGTGCAACATCTGTGTTGCGACATGCTCTGGAATAATGCCAACTAGCAGGGTGACCTACATTTGCATGACAGAAGCGCTGTTCGCTGTCACAGAATCTGGTGAGGATGACGGAATATAATTGTTTTCTGTTAAAATAGGCTATGGGATTGTTGCAATGTGGTTTTACAATGGGAATGTGACATCCATCGACAACACAGACTGTATTTGGAAATCCGGCTGTTTGAAACCATAACTGAGATGTGTGAAGTGCTTCCCCGATAGGCCACGTAAGGTGATGGGACAGATGTATATTGACCTTGGAACAAAAGTGATGGAGATGTGCTGACATTGTAGATCTTGAGATGCTGAATCTGTCTGCCACACCCCTACATGACTCCTGGTTAGACAGTGTCCACAGACAGGCAAAAACACTGTTATTAACTAGTAATTTGGTTTGCTGTCTGTTGATGTAGAATGGTCCCAACGTGGTCATGAGGTCCTAGTTAGCAAAGAAGAGAAAATGATCAATCAAATCACCTTCTCCGTTCAAGTCCATCGTTATGGAAAAGTGGGGGGATCTCGTCGGCTTCAACTTCATCAGCGATCAAGAACGCATACGCGACTTATTCAGCCATAGCTATCCGAAGGTGGTCTGCAAACTACAGGTAGCCTACAGATCTAACAGGGTGGAAATATTTCTGTGACATCCTGTATATTCTTTGAAGGATGCTGGAAACTGTCCGACTTGACTGCAGCTTTGTCACCGCCTCCTGCTGCTGCCGCCTGATCTCGTCCACTTTCCAGGCGAGGCACAGTTCTTCTTGAACGAGCCTATTATACGATTGCAGAACAGGAGGGCGCAACAAGTGACATAATTGAGTGTGCACCAATCAAATCTCAAACACTGAAAAAAAAATTGTAAAAATTGTATTTTTTAGCCCTTTACAACATCACAGATCGTTAAACAAAAGCAATCTACATGCACCAGTTCAAACATAACATTATTGCTGTTACTAAGACTGAAGTTTTGTGTAACCATACCTGACCATTGACTTTCTGTCTTCTCCATGGACTTCAAAACTCCCTCTCTCGTTAACAGTGGATGTTGCCAAGCTGTCACTCCGATCGAAACTGGCCAGTAGAGAGGCATGTCTTACATCTTTGAGCGTAGGTCCCGCCCACGAGATTCAGCTCAACAGCAAGCACAACTTTTGGATTTGCAAACAAGACTTTTTGATTTGCATTAATATATTTTTAATCACAAATTTATTTTACTTGCAATAAAACATTTTTTGATTGCAGTGTGGAAAGTTTTGCTCTCAAACCTATGCTGTTTGATTGCATAATAAAGACAAAAGTAACCCCATACGAACGAACCACCCTTTTCACATTACGCATAGTCATTTAATCCAACACTCATCACTGCATTATTCTTAAGAAATTAAATATGTTGAATTTGTAAACACCAAACACATCCGTGAATGCCTAAATAACCAGGAATCCCACAGCATGTATAGCCTAAGGTAGATGGCTGAGGTGAAAGTTTTACAGTATCTGGGAAACTGGGGAATCAATTTGCGCAAACTCCTTACCTTCAGAACTCAAAAATGGATCATGACTGGTATCATTTTAAACTCAAGTTGAAGCAGTTTTTTAACTGGGATCAGTGATTTAGTCATGAATTATCAGGCGTTTGTCAGTGAGTAATTTTTTTGTTTTGTATGCATTTTCTTGTTGATTTTTGTGTATTTTAAAGGACCGTCTAGGACAGGCAAACTACCTAGCATTTGTTCATGCTATAGACTTGTCCCTATACAAATAAACTAAAAATAAAATAAAAAATACATTATAAAAAAATGTTGATAAATGCACCTGTAAACCCATTTAAAACCCTACCTAAAAACCTTCAATAAAACAGATAGTATTTCATCAACAGGTGTTTTTAAGTCTTCAATTGTCAAAACCACTAAATGATAACATTAATAAATTCTGTAGATTTTAAGACATTGAATGATGAACTTCAGTCAGCGTGTTTAGGAGAGACAGTTGTCCTGTCAGGTTGCCCTGTTTAATCAATACTTGATCTCTTTACTTTATGACAAAGGTACTGCAGACAAAGCAAATCAATCAAATGCATTGCCATCTCCAGCCTTGTAGGTGACCTTACTGAAAAAAGAAAATCTCATATTGCATGGAGAACACTCATATGCAGGGCTTGTTGTATATCAATAATGCCTTTCTCAAGAGGGTGCCAGAGGTCAGGAAACAACATTACATGATTCAGTAGTGTGGACTTTGCCTGTGAGGGCTATCTTTTATCAAATTAAACAAGACATCCAATAGTTAGATATGACGCAGCTCCACAGAGTAATCTCTTGGTAAGCTACAAATAAAAACTGCCGCTCCCTGCTGTTTGAATCAGGGTACAGTTCATACCAGCGGGAGGCAGAAAACAAATAAACACATAAAGTGTGAGGAGGAAACATTTTCAGGAGATGAGACAGTTTAGAAAAATGACAAGATGACAAAAATCTTTAGTAAATAATTTATTAGTGCATCATTTTTAATTTATTAATTCTTACTTATTACTTAAAGTTGCCAATTACTTGTAGCATTTACAGTACATGCTATCACGTGCTTAAGTAATCACTATGAATCATGTATATCCTTTGTTTTGACATATTTTCTTGTATTTGCTCTGAAAGTATTCTGGTGGGACTTTATGTTTGCATGCTGTCAATACTCTGCTCGATCCCTCATTTGCTACCTGTCACAGGCTTCAACAACATGACTAATGAGGTAAATAAAAAAAATCTCTCCCCTCCTTTTTAAACCCCTTCTGTCCCCCCTCCCCTGTCCTTTCAACTAGATGAAAAGCTGCTCTGCTGCTGCGAGATCTATTTTGAGGTCACACTTCCTTAATGCATCTGCCAAGCCTCATCAAGAAGCATTAGCAAGGAATAGCAGCACTAGAGAGGAGGGGGAAAAATTCTTTCATAATCAGTCCAGTGTATGCAATGTGCCGCACTTTTAGTTTAGTTTAGTGTGTTTGAGCATGAATACGGCTGCCATAACTAACCTAATCCAGACAGAACAGGCTCTGGGGGGAAGTATTCATATGATGCTGTATATTAGACTTATTGATTCATTCAAAATCATTTTCAAGCAACAATAATAAGCTAGTCAAACAGTGATGTTGAGAGGTTTTCAATGTAGTGAGTCCCAAGAACCAACATGTGGTCACTTGAGTGGGTCCCAGGGAAACTGAGTGGGTCCCCAATAAAATTTGTGTTGTTTTTTTGAGAAACTCTGAAAATTAAACAAATAAAATCTCTAAATCTGAAAATACACTGCAGACACACAGCAGCTCATATTATACAGAGAAATATGAGCTTTTTCTGGGTGAATAGAGTCATAACGCTATCAAGCACATGAGTATGACTGAGTACAATTAGCTGATAATTAGCCTGATCCACCACCGTCAGTAATCAATATAAACACACATTATTAGACTGTAAACCATTAATAAAACCAATAACTAACCACAGTCAACAGTTAGAATTAAACTGAAGCTTTCTGCGCACTCTGCGGAAAATACTACGCCAAACTTCTCTTAAGAAATATGACATATTAACAATTCCTTACGTGTCCGCATAACACATAGCTCTAGAAACACATGATAAAAGGTGTCATATGTCGACAGTTTTCTTGTCAATTTGGCATCAGTATAATTCATAAAGATAAACTGTATTTCTGTACTTACATACTTTCCGTACCATTTTGAATTTTGGCGCCTCAACTCACTACCAGCCTCCATTTTTTAGCTGAGCTATTTTAGTGGGAATGAGAGGCAAACGTTTCAAAAATAGATTTCTCACTAAAATATGTGCTGGTTGGTGGATCAGATACACGCCGAGTTAAACACTCATAACACTCATAACACTGTTAATTCGCCGTGTATCGTGTGTGTGTGTGTGTGTGAGACGGTATTTGAGGAGTTTTGTCGGTCGTTACCAAACTAACTACCTGGTTTGCTGCTTCCAGTTTGGTGCTGGAGAGATACAGTATGTGCTCAGATGGTAAGAAACAGGTTTTTTGACAGCGAGGTTTCTTTTGTTTATTTCTATGATTTCAACACGAATTTGTTGTTCACAATGTAGCAATCAGCAAGGCTTAATTTGTCCCAGACTGGGACCGGCACCTAGGCTATTTGATTGGATCCGATACCTCCTTTGTCACTATCAAAATCTGTAAATAGATTCTGTGTAATATTTAATGTTAGGCCTATCTGTTCTGTCATTCTTTTATTTCCCATTGAAGTTACTTGTAAATCGCTTGTTTGCCTATTTTGGATGCAAATGGTAACTGGTAAAATGTCAAAAAGACAATCAAATTTGATGAATGTCTTCAAGGTCAGTCGGACCCTGGGCAGGCCAGAGTTGTTTCGGCAGATCAACAGGGTGGTTTAATGTTTTTTGGTGTCTAAATATGTTGGCATATGATTACTGTAAGCCCCACAGCTAAGCAAGTGGGTGCTTGTGCTCTGAAATGGTGAAATGAGTCTGGCCACATTAGGGGGTGAATGCAAACGTCCATATAGGTCGTTTGTGCAAGCAAATAAAGGACCAAAGTGTGAAACCAAAAGTCAGACAAAAGTTGACTTATTTAAAGTTTTAAGTTACATAACGTTACATCTGTGACTCACGTTAGTTGCATAGCTTACGTAACATACTTATTTTAACCCAGTCTTCTCTTCTAACTCTCAGGCAGAAAGTGAATAAGGCTACCTCCCAAAATGTCAAACTTCAACTGCCAGCAAGACCAACATGTCCTAACACGGCAACAAAACTACTTGGTTAGGTGTAGGAAAAGATCATGGTTTTGGTTAAAATAAGTATGTTACATAACTTAAGTTACTTAAAACTTTAAATAACTCAATGTTGACTTATGATTTCACACGGGACACGAACCCCGGTCTCCTGGGTGAAAGTGCTGTTTGTTTGACCCATCCACTCACCCATCACAGACTTAGTCGCTCTTTATACTGCTCCAGTCATAATTACTACGGCCAATAGAGGTCGCTGCCTAACAATTTGCGTAAATATGGGTTGTAATGAGCTGCTTGCAGATTGAACCCATGCTGCCGTTTTTTTCTGTGAGGACGGGCTGAGCAAGCCTCTTGCTCTTGGAAAAGCTATTGACTTGTTTTTGCCCCCTTCACATGTATAAAGATGAGAGAACCTCTATTACATTAGTAAAAGTGGTGGAAAACAACTATATTTACTCAAGTACTGTACCTAAATACAATTTAGATTTTATTGCTGGAGTGTAAACCTTCCCAAATTAAGTAAAGGACAGGACAAAGCTGCTAACATTACTCTGACCTCTAATATAGTAGTATGCTTCCCATGGAGTGTATGTACTGAATGGGGATTTTTCTAACATAATCTGTAATCCCACAAAGTAATGCAGTTAGTTAATGACATATGCTCCTTGGTGTTAACGCTAAGGTTCAACTCTACTGTAGGTAGCATGCTAATGTTTGCAGCTTAGGTTAGAGCAGCACATACGTCGTCAGTGTCGCCACCACTTACTTATACTTACTGTAGTAGTAGTTTTTACTTCACAACATTTTTACATAAAGATATACTCGATGTTAACCTTATAAAATACAAACTACTGTTGTAGATTAAACTATCTAACGGCATATAAAGTAGTCAAGACTTGCTCTCCACAACCTCCACAACAGTATAATGCTACTTACGCATTCATGCACCAGCAATAATAATCTAATAATATAATCTAATAGTTTTCTTCCAGAACCAGTGCTTCTGCTTTCCTCAGAGGGATTTTGAATGAATGACTTTTACTTGTAATGGAGTATTTTTATATTGCATTGGAACTTTTACTTAAGTAAAAGATCTGAATACTTCTTCCACCACTGATTGCTGATGGTTTAAATATGTTTGAAATATCCTTACCTTTGTCACTAGGGGTGTAGATTGGCACAAACCATGCCCACCTATTCATTTTATATCAAAGTAAGGATTCTATTTAGCAACAAATTATGATGGCACAAAAAACACCCTGCTGCTGATCTACACTCAAACCTTTTTGTGTGTGGAAACCACGTGGCCACTGGGCAGGAGATGTTAGGCTTTATTAACATATTTGATGGAGTGTTCCTGTTAAGGTGCAAATGGGGAACATGTTCAAATTGACAACTTTGACCGATTTATGAAAGTAGACAGCGTCTGCGTGCCCTGAAGGTGAACACTGTATTTTTACATCAAGGACAAGAAGACACAGTGACTTTGACAATGGCTGCAGAATTCTACAAAAACAAGTTTCCTCAGAAAATAATGAGCCATAGACATAGATGAGTCACATCATCGCTGTATTTTCAGATGCAGCACAGGACAGGCTCCAGTAAATAAATACAATTTAATATAATAAAGTAATTTTAAAATAAATGCATCATTATGTATTATTACTTTGTATTTTCTGTGACATACCTTACATTAAAAAAATAATGCATCACAAAATTCATCAATGCATTAAAATTCCATATGTTATTAGTTTTTATTGGCCAAAAAGGAAGGGCAAATATAATTATTGCAAATAAGTATACAAACCTCCAGATAAAACCTACTAGTATTTGGTACCCTATTGACTTTTTGGGGGGAATTACTTTAGTATAAAACAGAAAACACTGTATAGATAAATCAGTTATCCATGAACTTGATTTTGTAGCACAGCAAACTGTGGGAAAACTGAAGAGGTAGACAAACACTTTCACTGTAGATAAATGTATTTGGTATCAGTGGAATGGGAGCGTCACTGCTGTTTACCTTGTGATGAAGGATGGAGGATAGTGGAGGCATCTCTACGGCTCCTGTTTATAGATGGGATTCAACTTTATAAAGACTGAATGCAAGATGATACATTGTGAAATGAAATCTGGCCTATTTTCTTGCCACATTTATGATTTTCTCACACAATAATAGTGAATTGTACTGCTTTATTTATTTACTCACTATAAAATAGCTTACCAAATACTTTTCCTGTTTCTTCTCATTTCCATTTCGTCTTGTTCAGTGACATAGTTGGTCCAGGCTTGTTATGTTCCCCAATCACATAGCCTAGCTGCTTCAAGCCATGCACAATGTGTGCGCTGACAGTGAAGTGTTCAAGAGGAGCAGTCCACAGAGGGCAAGTAAGCCTAGCATTAGCAGCCAATCTTCCAACCGGCCCCAAACTCCTCCTGGTTACCAAAGCTATATGCTGTTTGTTACAGTGACGTGCACCCGCACAGCGTCACTGAAATTACCAAAATCAGAAGGTTGACACTGACCAGGAACTGAGGTAAACAACGCCCTGTCAGCAGCACTGAAGCGAAAAATTTATCCTCCTTAGGGACTACTAAAAAGTTATCCAGTGTTTTTTTAGCTTGTTGGTGTGGCAATGTTCTTGGGCTTTTCAAAATTCAGTATTTGATATGAACATTAAGGACATAATGGATTTAATTTAGTCACACGTTTATCATTGAAAAAGTGGAATTATGAACTAAATGGACTGAAGTGGCTTTGAATTGCATTGTTTTTGTACCGAATCAATAACAGAGTATCTACTGTAGATATGTAATGAATTGTCTGAGAGGGACAGATACACACTCTTAAACACCAAGAAATGCAAAACTTAAAAAAGAAATGAATTCATTTTTGCAGATATTTCCTTTTTTCTTCCAGTTTGGAATGCCCAGTTGCCTGACGCTGCTTTCCTTGTCACTGCTAACTCTGCTGTTGGCAGCGTTTATGTTGCTCCAGAGACCAGTGTTTGCATCCTGTCTATGGTTCGGATCAGCTAACAAAAGCACTTTGGTTAAGGTTCGGGAAAGATTGTGGTTAACGTTAAATGACAATAAACATGCTGTGATTCAAGTCATGGCAGACTTTTTCCTGTATTAGAGCATGTTTTTTTCCTAACCTTAACCAAGTGCTGTGAGTACCTAAAAGGTTAGTAATGCAGCAGTCACTACAAGCGGATATTGCAATGCAAGATGAGATTTTTTGGTGGGAAGCAAAGGAAATACGTCGTCAGTGAACATTTAAGTGATACCTTCAGTATCTACAATTTTGCAAGTTAATCAGATAAGTTAATTAACAACATTTCCTCATGTTAATAGAAAGCAATCCACATTGCCCCTCTTCCCTATGCAAATACTGTGAGTGCACCAATTTATTGAACCATTTTCACTGTTTAATTAGCCTACTAAAAAGAAAAAGGAAAAAACAAGCAAACACAGAGATCAGTTAGATATAGTATAGGAACGGAGTAAAGAAAACAAAATAACCACTTTAGTGGCACAGTATTTGACTTTTGGCTTCACCTTCAATGCACTTGGGATGTGACTGATCCTTTTGTTTGTATTTGCATACAGATTTAAACTTTTAAGCAAATTGCATTCAAAATGAAAGAGGCACATTTTAATTTCAGATAGGTTTCTTCTTGTAAGGAGTATGACGTGAGAAGCACACCAGGCCCGTCAAGTATTAACATCAAAGAGCGTTGAAAATGTGAAGTTGATTGAATTGTGGGATTTGCCAACGCTTTTTTTGTTCCTGCTTATTAGCTGCCTTGGTTTCCCTACATTATCACATTTATTCACATTTCTTAGTAACTTGAGAATATGATGCAACATAGGCTACCATTTGAATTTTTAACCTTCTCTCCATCAGTCAGCTTGTGCAAAGACATTTAACTGAACAGCAACTGCCCATTTGCAAAGGAATTCTTTTAATCTTTTTAACAGTGAAATCCCCAAGGACAGCAGACATAATATTCCATACTTTTCATTCTACTTTTCATGTCTCTCTCTATTACTCACACACAGCCAACGCAGGTAGGTGCCTGAGGTCAGTGGCTGTGTACCATGGATGTGTAATAAGAACTGGGTATGCCGCCTCCGCTAAGCCTTGCAGCCATTTTTTTCCTGTGGCCATTCGCGGTATTGAAATACAAAATCCCCCTGCAGCCTAAAAAGCATTTTCCCCACAGGCCACCATTATAAAAGAGACGCTTGTAAAACTGTTGACAGGATACCTTAAACTGCAAACAAGGTCAATTATGACTCTTTCTATTATGAATTTTTGATCTGTGAAGGTTTTATATTTTTAAAAACGTTCCTCAGGCTGAGAAAAGCAATTTCAAAATCTGTGATGTCGTCACAATATAAAGTCTATGGGCCGAGTGGGGAGTCGTGAGCAGGGCCAGCGGGCAAAACTCTACTGTGCATATTCAGTGGGCCACATATCCCGGAAGTAAACCCCGAAGCTAGAAAACTTTTTTGACGTATGCGCCAGGCGAGCAATTCTCATTGGAATGAATAGGCTCCATCTTGGGTAGATCTGGTATACAGTTCTAATAATACATCCATGATGTGTACAAGCTGGAGCAGAGAGCTGAAATGCCGCTCATGGGGCCAGTGGTTGGCATCCAGTATGAGATGCATCTCATACAGGCCTGCAGTTTGCTGGCTCACGCCCACTTCACACTCTCCCAGTGGCTTTGAGGATTAACCCGAGCCCTTCGGCTCTACCATCGCTTCTCCCAGCCAAGCTGCTCTCCGGCAAGCAGGCAAACAAAACCAGGTTGACACCAGGTTGAGGGGAAAAAAAGTTTACAAATTAAAATAAAAACTTTAAGAATATTTATTCATTCAGTCACAGCATTTTATTGTGTTGCCTGTGAAGCATTTTGTGACTAACCTTGTGGAGTTCTGTTTAGAATAGATATATCTTTATTGCTGTTTAAGCACCATGTGTTCTGGAACAGCCTGACATGTAGTTTCATTTCAGTTGATCTTTTTTCATGGTGACCTTTTTTGCCATTCCGAAAACCAAAAACTTATTTGCTAACATTATTTTGTGATGTTACAGTTTACAGTAGCAAAAACTAATTGAACTCCAGCTACAGTGCAATACGAGAACAATGCTGCTTGTTCATGTCTTTTACATGGATCATAAAATGGCGAATATGCTGGCATTTTGCCTAGGACATGTAGCATAGCCTCAGTCGTTTAGCATTATTTTTGTTTTTTTGGTGTGTTTTTTTGTATTTTGACTGATAGCTACTGGTGTGTACTGGTGTGATATTGCTCCATATTTAAGACCCTTTTACAGGGTTTTTTGTTTTAAAAACAAGTTTGGAAATACTTTTCAATCCACAGAGTTGATGTTACTTAGCTGCTAGCGTAGTTGTCATTTCAGCTGGCAAAATGGACAATCGTAAATTAAAAATGAGAAGCTTGCTTTGGTAAACCTCTCTAAAGACAAGGACCATTGTTTTATGAATTTCGAATGGTAAAGTGTTATTGTAAACTGTATGTGTCATGTTAGAATGGAAAGCGTAATAAGGCACAGTGACTTCCTGCTTTCTTATAGTGCAGACACTACTGCTTGCTCTTGCCTCTGCTAGCATTCGTTTGCTGATATTCTTGTTTTTTTTTTCCCTGCTAGAAATTATAAGCAATGGCTCCTGGATACTTACAAATCATTGGGACTGTAATTTATTTAGATAAAGTATGCTATTGCCATATTTTCAACACTTTTATATACTACGTAAGTGTGGCCTACCAACAGCACAAGCCTGTACTGCAGTGAGTGGAAAAGTACTTAGCTAAAGCTAATTAGCAGCAAGATGCCCCCCTTCTCAACATCTTCTCTCTCCCGTAGTTTTGTGCTTTCTCATCTCTCTCCTCTCTCCTTCTGTCGCTTTCAGCAGGTATTTCTGCCTCCAGAGCTGCAGAGACTGGATCTGTGGTTGTGGGCCACCTGCTGCCCCTGTGGTCTAGACCTGCTCTATAGGAAAAGTGCAATGAGATAACTTCTGCTATGAATTGGCGCTATATAAATAAATAAATTGAATTGAATTCTCCACGGACGACTTCCACAAAGTACAAAAAATTGCAGTGCTGGAAACCAAAATCCACCTGTTAGAAGTGAAAGTGGAAGTGAATGGACTACGTAGGAACAACACTACTTTACCATGGACTCTAAACAGTGGACAAGAGCATGCTAACACACAGCTAATTAGCACCAACAGTCTACCAAGAAACCGGGTGGCTATGTACCTGGTAATAAATCTACAAGTGTCAGTCCTCCCTGGAACTCTCTTGGAGAAAAGCCCAAGAGTAAATCATTTCCCTAGGAAATGGGAGCACAATTACCAAGCAGAGCCCTAAGATTTGTGATGCGACTGGCTGGCCTGCATTATCATCCAGGCTAAGCCCCTCTTCAACACCTGTTCTTAGTAGGACACAGCCGTGGACAGCTGTGAAAGGGAGAGTTAGCAACAAACCTCCCCAACAACAAAATGTGCAACTGGAGAACCGATTTGCTCCACTGTTGCAGGACCCTGGATCTCCGTCTGAAAACCTGGACAACCTCTCATCTTCACACAGCAGGATAAGGACTGAAAGTAAATCAGAAAGTAAACGGCCGCAGGGAAAGCTAATGACTGGGCCTCAAACTGTGATTATGGGTGACTTTGCAAAAGATGTAAGAAGCATGTGCAGTAAAAACACCAAAATAACAGAACCACTAAATCCTTTCCCAAGGATATGGGCTCTGAATCCTGCATAACGTAGTTGCACATCCAACTGTGAAAAACACAATACTGCATATAGGATCAAATGATGTTGTAAAACAACAGTTCGAAGTACTGAAACAAGACTTTATTGATCTGTTGATCACTCAGATCAGTGGACCTCTACCACCAGTGGCACTGAACACATGGCACTTAGTGTTGTGTCGTATATTATATGCATTGGCTAACATTTAACGTTACTGCGCAAAGTGCCACAGGCGCGCACACACACACACATATATAACATTACTGTTTTGAAAAGAGAACAGCTATAAGGATTTATAGAATTAGATTTTTTTTATCGAGTACCTTCAGGCCTGTCCCAATATGTGAAATTTGGGACAGCTGGGACAATGTAAAGTGAAGTTACAGCTTTCTGTGTCATGGCAAAGTTTCGAAATTAGCCGCACCATGCACAGTCGTGCTACAAATCCACTTCCTGTTTCATGGTGAAACATCAAAATTTACCACCCCATAATGGCCACACCGTTCAACGAAAACTCAAGCCTTGAGCAACTTTTCATCTTGAAGGTTTTTTATACTTAAACTTTTCGAGCCCCTTTAGGCCCTCAAAGATGTGATTGATTTAGAAAAATGGAATAATAAAGAAGAAGAAGAAGAATTTCTTGCATTTCCATAGGGCCTGTTGGCGCTCGGGCCCTAACAGTTCCTTGCATTTCAATAGGGTCTTTGCCGCCTTTCGGCGCGAGCCCTAAATATGAACTGTCTCCGATCCTGTCATTGCGAGGGAACGGTGCATGTTCAGTGATTTGTTCACCGAACGTACACAATCCAAGCTCCAGTCAAGCACTGAACGATTTGGTGAACGAATCTTTTGAATGAATCTTTTTAATGAACCGATTCTAATGATTCAGTACACTGAAAAGAACTACATGTACCATCCATTCAGTGCACTTTATTGACAATCTCAACTTTTTCTGGGACCGCAGATAGACTTCCTGTATCGCCCATCTGTTCCCTCTGCCAAGGACGAGACAAGAGGAATCAAAACAGGAGGAAGACATAACAGTGCGGCAGAAACCTTTAAGGAGAGCCCCCGCCTGAAAGCTTTAATAATGTTAGACGTCAGAGCCGAGAGGAAGCGTCTCCACCCCCCTCAGCAACAACCACCTGTGAGGATTCACCTTCTTCATCCCCCCAAACCCTATCCAGGTCACTCTGTCTCCCTCCCCCCTGCCACTTCCCTTGCTCTACTCCCACTTTCTCTTCCCTAAACCCCCACCTTCACCATTGTTTTTAGGTCCTCAGCCAGTTTTGACACATTTGTCACAGTTATCAAATTTAACATCCATTCCTTGTGCATAAGAAAGGAGGTGGAGTTGCCATTTTGTTTAATGAAGATGTCTTATGGAAATTTGCTTCTTTTGAATATGTGGCTCTTCAGTTGAATTCCTCTTCTCGAGCTATATTTCTAAATATCTACAGGTTAGCTAAATACTGTGCAAACGTTTTTGTTGACTTTGTGTAGTTATTGTTGGTGATTTTAACATCCATGTTGACAATCCCCAGGACAGAGGGTCAAAAGAACTCTGTTGTGTTAATCATCTCCAAGGGTCTGAACATTTCTAAGGCTGTGGTGACTGATATTGCTCTCTCTGATCATTCATGTGTTTTCTTTGAGAGTGCTATCTCTGTGCAAACAAATGTTCAGAGGTAATTACAGAATTGTACATCAATGAAAACACCAGTGAAATATTTATTCAGGCTTTCTCTTCCACACCCGCCCTCTCTTGGGTCTCAGTCAATGAGCTTGTAGATCATTTCAATTCTAAAATTACCAATGTTATTGATGCCATTGCACCCACTAAGGTGAAGGCTATCTCTGGCAAGAAAAGATATCCATGGAGAAATGCCAAACTAGTAAGAATAGAAAAAAAGAGTGTTGAAAAGCTGAACACAGGTGGTGCAAAAACAAATCTCCAGGTTCATTATGACATCTATAAAGAGAGACTTCACTTTTATAATTTAGAACTGAGAAATGCACTGACATCATCGCCAAAAACAATAATAATGCACGTGCCTTCTCTACTACTGTCGACAGGCTAACAAACCCTCCTGTGTCAATAGCCTCTGAACTTCAGAAAGTGCCTGCATATCAGGTACAGGATATGTGTTGCCCCTGTGTCTACTTAAAATCTATTCAAATAGCATGACACAATTTGATCCTATCAATCATAAAAAACCTGAAGGACATTATGCAACATCTGAAATCCTCCTCCTGCTGCCTTGACATTCTGCCAACAGGCTTTTTCAAAAATGTTTCTAATTGCATGGCCTCAGATCTTCTGTCAACATGTCTCTTCTCTCAGGTCTCTTCTCACAGGCCCTGAAAACTCCAGCCACTCTAAAAAAAGAACAATCTAGACATGTAACTAATGAACATTTATAGGTCCATATCAAACCTCCAGTTTTTAAGTAAAATCATCGAAAAAGCTGTTTTTCATCAGCTGAACAACTTCTTGGCATTAAACAGCTGTTTTGATGTCTTCCAATCAGGACTGCGTCTACTAGGCCGACTGGAAAACTGGGTGGGATGTTCTGGCACAGTATTAAACTGGTTTGAATCCTGCTTAAAGGCCAGGGACTATAGGTAATTACACATCTGTCAAAAATGACGTGGAGTTCCCAAGGCTCCATTCTGGGGCCTCTTCTGTTTAACATCTACATGCCTCCACTGGCTCAGATTATGGAAAACAACAAAATAAGTTACCATAATTATGCAGACGACACACAAATTTACATTAACACATCACCAGGGGACTATAATCCCATACAAACGCTGAGTTAGTGAAGTGAACAAATCAACGATTGGATTTCTTCAGTTAAATAAAGATAAAACTGAATTAGTTGTTTTTGGAGCCAAGGAGGAACGATTAAGTTAGTGCTCAGCTTCAATCGGTAAAGCACTGAACAGTTTACGGCGAAAATACATTTCTGATCTCCTGCTACTTTATGAACCATCCAGACCTCTCAGGTTGTCTGGGACAGGTCTGCTTTCAGTCCCCAGAGTCAAAAATAAACGTGGAGAAGCAGAGTTCAGTTTTTATGCAGCTTAGCCTAATAACTCCCAAAAAATGGCAGGTCCCCTGCAACTCTCAGTTCTTTTAAATCTTTTAAATGAGACTTTTGATTAATATCTTTCACTGCACTGTAACTTTTACTCTCCTGTTTTATCTTATTTCTATTTCTGTTTTACTTTTTTGATGTATATAAATGTATTTTTATATTGCCTTTTGTTACTTTTATATTTTTCTTGCCTTTTCTGCCCCCACCTTGGCACCTAAATGCTGCAGGTAAAACCTCAGTGTACTGTAGGTGTCAGCTAATGAATTAATCTAAATTATTTTACCATCAAATCACAAAAATCATATTACATTTTTTACCTGTTCCGAGCGAATATAATTTGTCAAGGTGTATTTTATATATCTAGGGAATAATTGACTTCCCACACAAATTAACAACAACAACTAATAACGAAAAACGTATTTATCATTTAGGTCACAGTGAGACAATCATTTTCATCTAGTGAAGTTGTGGAACTTACCACAACAGTGCATCTTCACATTATTAACTATTTCACATTGATGTCTCTTCGGCTGACAGATCCCTCTCTACTCCTCATACTAAAGGAGAGGAAAGGTTCAGTGAGCCGGCGAGTTCATGTATCAGTGACGCCACGAGGTACGATACTGATGCGTCGCCCTGTAACTCAATTAAAGCAAGATCGGTTGCAAACTTGAGCTGAGGAATCAATTTCTTACTCAGCCCGGTTTTAATCGGCAGCAATGGATTCTGCAATGTCAGGGGGTGAAGAGTTGTTACTCACAACACCTGAGGGAAGTGACAGCAGATGTAATGAGATTCTCAGTGCCCTGTCTCTCATACACATCAGCAGCACTAAACAGCATGAAGGGAGCTGGGGATTATGTTTATAAATGTTCTTCACATGGCAGCCTGCAGAAGATGGGTCCTCTAAATAGCATTTGTTGTGTCTCCCAGCTTTCAGACATTTCCAACTTATGATTGCTTACCAGCATGCCCAAGTTGATGTTTTGTAAGAGTTTTAAACTCTTAAATTAAATATAAAAATGTTTTCAGAGGGCACTGCTCTCCAGTGTGGCTAAAAGCAGCAAGAGTAAGTACATTGTTTTGCTTTGTGGCTGGCTGGCAACATGGCCTGTTGGATGGTAGCATGGTGAAAAGTTTATTGCTAGACTGCACATGCGCTTAACCTTTACCACAGAGGGTTTAAATAGTTTGCAATATTCATATTTCTTTCAGTTGTAACAATAAATGTTCTCTTAAAAAAAGAGTTTGCCATTATTTGTAGAAATTCATTTTGAGAATTAAAAAAAATAAATTATCAGAGCTAAATTAGGTCTTCACCATGAAAGATTAATTTAAACATTTACAAACTTTGAAATTCAAACACATATTCAGTACTATGATATTCAAATCACAAACCTATTATCATTATCTACACAGCTTTTCAATAATCCTATCACATACCTTTTATTAAATCACATTGTATTTTAAGTTAGATTCCCTGAAAAAATCTGTTATGGTGGACATGGATGGCATGTTGGTCGAAAGAAAGAAAAAGGATTTTGCTTCTACATCCCACACTTTATTACTTTAACTTGATTTATACTTGATTCAGTGGGTTATGGCAGTGGTTACAGCGGTCCTGCCATCAGGGGCCACTCGCTGGTCCCCCTTGCGAGTCGCATATGCATAATATGTATCTGAGTAATGAGTACTGTATGCATAATATGCTTCTTTCTGGGTTTTACATTAGGTACTATTAATTTAAATCAATAATGTATCATTTCCATAATAGTTCATATGAAAGAAAATAACAAATGCATAGCTAAGCAGCTGCAGGTCTTGTCAAGTCTTAAAACTGAATTCCCCAACAAAAAAAGGTCTCAGAAGGCATTAGAAAGTCTTAAATTTAATTTACCAAAGTCTTACATTGTATCTCTTGCCTGCAGTAGAAAGTAATGTTAGTTATAAAATGTTTTTGTATGTGATTGCTGGCTGTTGGGAGATGTTACACGTCTATAAACAAAAAGTGTAATTGTTTCAGACACGGACTACAGAATCGATGAATGAATAGAAAAGTTGACTCTGAATGTCACTTTAGCATGATACTGATGACTCTCCGAACCTCACTGGGGAGAACGTGGGCCTCCTGCGGAGGATACAGTACCGGGTAAGAGAGGACTTTATCTGGGCCCAAGGGCTTAACCTGGAGCAAAGTGAGTCAGAACACACAGACCCACTCGAATGTTCGCTGGCTGAGCCTGGGGAAGGTGTTTTGCCGCGTGTGGGAGTTGAGAGGAGAGATATGGACCTTTCTGGTGACTGTCGGTAAAGCTGATGAGTTTGCAGAGTTGCAAGACCCGATTGGTGTACGACTGGTGTATTTGGGGTGGATGTTATGGGCCATCTGAACAACCTCAATCTGAAGTTGTAGGGACAGAATGTGTTCGTGCACGAGCTGTATTCATACGTGCAAGCTTTCAAAGCCAAGCTGAACCTGTTTTCTCGACAAATGACCAACAAGTAGTTTTCCCAACGCTGGCTACCCTGCATGATCACGGCTGACGGATAAACATCTGCCTTCTGTGCTGCATATTTCAACATCAGACATGACACCAGACTTTGATGGTCTTGCAAAGAGAGGGGACCGTCTCAATTGTTCCCATTAGGCAGTTGACAGTTATAATTCATTCTCTTAGGTTAGTTACACAGTTAAACGAGTAAAAGAGAACAGAAAATGATTTTAATGTATTCATCTATAAGGCAATGAGTTTGTTCATAAATAGTAAATATTACATTTGTACATTCCACGTCACTACATGAAGGGCACACTATGTCCCTATACTATAGATGTGAACCCTAATGCCTCTGGATTCTGGGCTGCATAGTTGTAGCCAAGGAGGTATATGCGTGGGTTATGTTTTCACGCAGTAACCTTTATGAGCCTAAACATTAAACATTATAAATGACCACATGGTGGAACTCTCTGAACCAAACACTAATCAGTTCATGTATTTTTTGAGAGAACCTACTATCACACATACAAACAGACCAAAATGACAGGTTCTCTAGAGGGCAATGTTTATTGGATGCTTTAAGGCTAATAGTTGAACCATAAGAACCTAAGTAGAAATAGCAATCACCTCAGGGTGAAATGAATGTAATGTAATGTGATTTTCTGATGTGATCCAGCGCTTTGTGAGCTTACACTTTGTCCCAAAATTTGTCCTTGAGCCGATCATAGATTCCACAATGTTAAAGCAGAGGAAAAACTTCTATGTAGTGGAAATCCATTTATCTCCCTGAATGGGATGTCTCATCTGATATCTGAGCCTCCTGTTTAATCTCTTCCTCAGTGTTAGAGGCCATTTTAAATCCAGGATTTTTTTTAAAAACAAGCTGCAGAGAGACACAGACTGAAACTCAAACACAGCAGTACTGACACAAATGCAGATACACAGAGACACACAGACAGCAAGGCCGTTAGAGAGATAGTATCATCTGTCCAAAATGATTAAAACTTTTTCTTGTACTGGTTTAGGATGAAAGCAACGTAGAAAGAATGCAGTTGAGACTTTTTTTTTGTGAAACACATGTTAAGATAAATGTGCACTTAGTCTTGTTAGACAGTGTGGTGAGTATCTGGATGCACTGCAACCTGCACTTTTTGTGGGGATCGAAGACAGGGTTGTTTTTATCTACAAAAGCTTTACATTCAATTCAATTTCAATTCAACAGAAGTTATCTTAATGCACTTTTCATATTGTCACAGACACGCCAGGCTCCACCGTTAGCCAATCACAGCGCACTCCCTCACCAGAGTACTAAATACACACACCTGTTCCCCATCAGCACCTCATCACAGCAGATATAAAAGCACACCACTCACCGCAGTCAGTTGTCTGGTCTTGTTCTGATGAAGAACTTGCTATGTTGTTCAATAAGACTGTGAAAGCCTTACCTGGTCTACTCCAGTGTGTTTTCCCATTCTCTGTGCTTCATCGTCTGTGTGTGAGTTTACCTACCTTCCTCGTGTGTTCATCCTGTCAACGGCCATCCACGATCTGCAGACCAGTAAGACTAAGGACTGCATCTGTGTCCAGTATTCATTCCATTAAGACTCCATCACCTACCCACTTACCTGCATTACTGTGTTTACCGTGCTGTTCTCCAATAAACTACCATCTGCTTCCATATCGGTGTCTCCTGGCCTTCTGTCCGTAACACATATAGAGCAAGTCTAGACCGTACTCTTTCTAAAATTATTTACAGAGAAGAGGGCTAAGAGAGAGAGAGAGAGAGAGCAGGAGGAAAGAGAACATACAGTAGCACAATGCAAATTCCACATAAAGATTTAAAATAATAGTAATGGTACATATAGAAGAATAAAATGGAAATTATATGAAATACAGATTTTAGTTGGGAATAGAAATTTCTAAAGGACCTTTCAAATTTGTTACATCAAATGTTTTCATTTGCCTCTGCTGATTGGTATGAACTGACAGCCTCATGGCTAGTTTTTCATAATTTCTCACACTAACATTTAAAAAAACTAAATCCCTGCCAAATATCCATCTTCTGTTCGGCATTCAACAGTTGACAACAAAATGTCTTAAATATAGACATTTCTTATGTGAGCAGTCGACTTACGAACATATCTTCAATAAAGGTAGAGAAGGAGGAAGAAAATGTGAATAATGATGCCATACTTGTGAAGTGAATTTTCAGAGGGAGAAGAAGTTTCAAGTTTCTCATTTAGAGACTCAATAAGCGCATCTGCTCCGTTTCCCAGAGGAATCATTTCCCTTGTCCATAAGATCTTGTTTTTCTAATTAACAGCAGGTGTTTTTCTTTGTAGTTTTACTTTTAGGTTAAACTTTAAACAGACACTTCTTTTCCCAAACTGAGCTACTGAGCTTAGAATGGCCTAGAGTGCATGGTGGATGTATGGTATTATATTTTACCTTTAGCCACCATTTCTGCTGTGTATTTTTCAGTAAACTGAACATTTTCTTCTCCACAAACCCTCTATTCATAAGGCTGTTTGACTGCTCCGTGTCTTCTATGAGAGGCAAATTGAAATGTTAACCTTGTTTACCACTGACTGGTCTTTCAAACTATTAAAGAATTTCTCAGTGCTTTGGATGGAGTAACACAAATTGCTGAATGCTACAGCACCCTAGACCAAATAGGCCTCAAACCTGAATGACAAAATAGGTAATTTGGTAGTGCAATCTAAAAAGACCCATTAATTAAACTGCTTGGTCAAGGTTACATTGACATTGATTTCTCTACATGTTGAAGCAGTGTGCATGGGGCTGTGGGAAGAATGATACTTGGTATTAAAGCCTTTCCAAAAACGAAAACACAAGAGCAAACGAGTAAGGAATGGTCTAACATGGTTGGTCTGCCATAACATGAGCTGTTAATGTTAGCATGTCCGGCTAACTAGCTTACTACCTAGCCTACATAATATTCTAACCTAGCGTTAATTCCAAGACTAAGAGTTAGCATATCATCAGCTAACTGTATTATTTTGTGGGGTTACAGATAGAAAAAGTTTGGATCACGTTGACTAGTTAAGGCGCGAGCATGGATGCTAAACTGGTGAGGATGCTGACTTTTTATTTTTTTTGCCAGCGACATGTAGCTTTAGCCTCAGTCTTTTAGCATGATATCATCGGGGTGTTGAAGCATTTTCAAACAACTCATGGAGCTAACATTAGCTAAATAAGCCAGCTAGCTACAGCTGTAAAAATCTACCAGTGACAGCTTTCATTTCAGCTGAAAAAATTGATGGTCGCTAGCTAGAAATGGAAAGCATGCTTTTGTCTTCCTCTGAAATCAGGGACCTATTGTTACAAAACATTTTGAGTAGTAAATCTGCCACTTTTATCCTTAACAGTAAGCAACCAGACAGTGTGACAGGCTTAGCAACAGTAACTAAGGGGGGGATGAGGGAACAGTCGATCGATGCTTGTAGTAACAGACAGAAGTCCTAGCTACGATGTGCCAACCAGGGGAGCGATTGTAATAACATTGCTGCTTCTCTGTCAACCCTGTCTCCCAGAAATTCCGTTTATTTACTACTAAATAGTTTTGGAGGAAACCTAATTGCTGCCAGTTTTATGTTCAATGGCAATGTTTTTTCCAGTCCAGAAAGTGCTACATTGTTGTACCACACACAAATCGTAGGGAGGTGGTCGTGGCGGATGGTGGGCATAAATACTGCAGTAATTTACCACTACAATCTGGTGTTTTGTGTTTCTGCATGTGGTTAGGTTTAGGCATCAAAAACACCTAGGGAAAAATTGTGGTGCAGGTTAATTATTCAAAAACTCCTCCTGTCTCTGACTTTTTTAATATTCAACCAATAACACTGTCTTTCCCTAACCTTAACCAAATGCTTTGATTTGCCTAATCATAACAACAAAAACATGTATGAAGCTTAGGTTGCCACACATGAATATTGTATTATATTGTAGGGAATATGCTGTCAGTGAATGTTTTGCATACGTCAAATGTGAACATTTTGCGACTTTACAGAAACAATGACAAAATGTCTCAGTATGTTGAAATTAACGTACTATCAGCAGCCATACGTTTGCCGCAAAATGTATTTACTAAACATAATTTCTAAGAGACACGATTGTCTCTGCAGAGTTGACATGTGTTGACTCTTGTTGATGAGCATCTTTCCAGACTGATGTGTGGCAAGGTGCTATTGGCGTGGGGGGCTTACATAGAAAACAATGGGTGGCGGTGTTTTGGCACGTGTTATAAGCTGCCGCTCGTGTGTTGCCCATGAGAGTTTTTTCACTGACATACGTGCATCTTGCTGCTTACACCAATTCAAGCGAGAGCAAACACAGGGCACAAAGAGGTCTGGTGATCAGAAAATATAAGCAAAAGTCATCTTCAGCCTTTGAACAAACAACCAATGCCGTTGTTTATCTGGTGAGGAGATTCTTAGCCATAAAAACCTGACATAATTAAACACACTTACAGATTATTAAATCAGTGCATGAACAATTTAATGAATGCATAGCATCACATTGTTCATCACATTGATTGCGTTTTGCTATTGATGTGGTTCCCAGGTTCATGGGTATTCAGATCACCTGAGGTCCAGCCAGGAGTAATTTGCTCTGTGTGGCCTTTCCCTGCCTGACCTTTCTGTGATTAATGCAGCGCCAGTGCCTCTGTGTTAACCCCCCAACACCTCTGACACAAGCTCCCCTCAGCTGTTGCCTTGCACACGTCCAGACATTACTAGCCAGATGCTGAGGCTAGAGGGGCTGGAACGTTTTGTGGGCAGTGTGTAATTAATGTGTTTGACAGCACATTAAATCTAGACCACTTAAAGAGTCTAACAGCTCTCTGAGGAATACATGCACATGGTGTTCTGTGTGGCACAATGCTAAGTCACCTGCCAAGGAATGTCACGCTGCTTTCAGCACGCAAGTACTGTGCTCTCAACAGCTGCAACTTATTTTCAGGCATTTTCTTTTCTGTGTGAGGCATTTGCTTTTGATTCTTACATGAATGTGTCACCAGAAAAGTTGTGTTTTAGCCAGAATGCTAAGACGATACAAAAATCAAAGGGTCATTGTGTAACCCCATTATTCAGTAATGCACCCATTGTCATCAGGCAAACTGAAAAAGCAAATGCGTCTCAGAAACTTGAACAAATGGCTTTAGATAACTGATAAAATGACTTTTTTCAGCTCTTAGCTCAGATCTCTGTCGACAGTTCTACTCAGTTCTCTAAAACACTTTAAGATAGATTTTTTTATAATATATTCAAATGGTAATGTAAACTTGCAAATGTAATTTCACAATAGCATTATAATTTTCCACATATGTATGTGCTATTTGAGTAAAAATGAAAATGAAATAATCCAATTTTCATTTTCACATACTTATATGGGTGTTGTATGACCATATTAAAATGAAAATGGAAAAGCAAACCCTGTTCCCAGGGTCAGAACTAAGCATGGAGAAGCAGCTTTTTGTTTTTATGCTCCTCATGCCTTCAACTTCTGCCCCCATATTACGATACTTTAAATCAAACCTTAAACATTTCTGCTATTTAAGAAATCCTGGGTAACACTCATCTGTGCTGTAATATTTAGCTATTTATATTTCCTTATTTTCTTGCAAATGGGTTTTTAATGTAAGTGTGCTTTTAATGTACTTTTTACTTTCACTTTTTAATTCTTAATGTCTTTCTAACATTTATCTTGTGGATCTCTTGTCTGTACTTTTACATTTTTTAATTGTAAATTGTTTTACCATTACTGTATTTTATTATTCTGTAAAGCACTTTGAATTGCCTCAGTGTAGGAAATGTGCTATACAAATAAGGTTGCCTTGCCTTGTTGTGGTCATAACATATCGCTAAAAACAAAATGTGACAAAGTGCAATAAAAACAGACTTAGCGAAAAAATCATGACATACATGAAGCGTCCACTGAAGCTTCCGCTACACTGGGGAGATGAAAAATGGCAGCAGATGAAAACATCAGATCTGTGTGGAGCGATGAGGAGATTGACCTTCCTCAAATTAACACATGAAATACAAATAATTCTATACAAATAAGTTATATTTTCATCATGTTGTCTACATTGCTTTCCACCGTTAGAGGTTTGACTGCTGCTCTTTCACATCATCTCGTTGCACCGCCTGCTTCTGCAACGATTAATGCCACCGACTGGAGAATTAGTGCCACCAGCTGTTTATCTTGACTCAACTCCTAATATTCACATAACAGTGGTGGGAGGAAATTTGCATTTTCTTTTGCTGTTTTTTTTGGAAATACAGTTCAAATGTTTCTCTGTTAATATCTCTTGGCATGCGTTTCCAGTGCGAAGATGTTTGATTACAAGGATTTCTTTCCTTTTCTCAAAACAGTATGTTAAAGTACGCAGCATTGTTCATTCCTTCAGCTTTTGGTGCACAGACAGTATGTGGAAGCATACTGTCTCAGCTTGTAAATTAGATTTTAAAACACGGTCTCTCAGACATAAAACTGTATATATTATATTTTTTAAGCTAAAGCCAGATTTAACAATCTAGTCCAAAGCCACACAGACTACTTTAAAGAAGCACATTGGATGGAAATTGCACAGATTTTGAAATTCAATTGTATGTATTTATTATTTAGTTATTCAAGGAGATCTTAAATTACTAATACTGGGTTTGTTCTGAAGAATTTGTTCATGGCAAAACATTTATTTTGTATTCCTTTAATCAACAGTAGGTTCCTCATGAGTAATATATTAGCCTTGACTTACTGTAATGGGGAAATTCAGAGTCATTTATTTCTTAACATTACAAATCTGTTGCACCACCACACGGTGTGTAAATAAAATAAGGCCCCTTTGTTGCTTTTAGTGTCGTGCTGAGTGTTGGATTTGGCAGACAGATGCGGGACTGTTTCACATCTGTGTCCAATAGTGTATTTCCTTTGAATAATAAGTATACGCTCGCTTCCTGCCATACATATGATTGTTGATGGAAACTGTTGAAAGGACGTTACTCATCGTTATAAATCTCTTGGGCCACTGCATACTTGCGCAGGCCTTTCAAACACAGGCCAAGCCGTACTTACTTACATTTGAAGTTTCTTTAATCATCTGTGAGGAAAGGCTGCATCACAAACTGCAAAGTTGACCGTCTTCAAACAGGGAAAACGAGTGCAAGTTAATCTAGTATCTTCTAAAAGAAAACTGAATGTTTTACATCATTTAATACAGTTTTTTACAAAACAGACACAATTAATGCTTGGTGCTTAATTTTTCAAATATTCTTTGCTTTTCTCTTATACCATATATCTAAGCAATATAAAAACAAAAAATAATTGCTAAGTTATGGAAAACACAATAAGACATAATGAGATGTAAGGTGTACATCGAGAACCATACAGTTTTGTACAGTATGTAAATGGAGACCTTTCTAATGCATCAGCATGAGGCAATGTCTTACTCGTATCGATTTCCCATATCTACAGCACTACCCTGAACTCATCCTGTTCCCCGAGCAAAGAACACGATCTGTATGCATGGAAATACTGTTCCATATGTATGACTCCAGTCGGGACAATGTGCAGTCGACACTTTTTGTGTGTGGCAAAATATACATTCTTAAAATTGTACTTATTTTACTGTTACTTTACAAGAGCTTATTTTCATACTTTATAGCTGCTTCAGACCTGTGTGGTATCTTTGTTTATTTTGCATGTTTACAGCACTGGGGCTGTATTCTTCTCGCAGTTGCTTGGAGTGTGTGTTTGTGTGTATGTGTGTGTGTTGGATGACTTGCAGGTAGTGCTGTGTGATTGGCTGTTTCAAGTGATTGCAGCGGTGTCTCACCTGTTGATTGGCAACCGCAGGTAGGCTTCAGTCTTATTCCAGCTCCTGGCGACTTCAGCAGCAGCTCGTCAGCCTTACTGTGATCCAGCCTGACAGAGTCTTAGGCTCTTTCACTTGTGTGCACATAATTGACGGCTTGCGGCCATAGTTGTAAAAATAGTGTTTTTGTGGATAGACATTAGCCAGCTTAATGCTGTCATTTTGGAACTTGTACATATTTGGAGATTTTGACTCAAACACAGATGTAACTAATGCCCGTTAATAATGTGCGCATTCCAAATGAAGTGTGCCAGTGTCTTACAGGCACACCTAAATGGAGCAGAGCCATTGTTAATGTCATTAGTTACACCTGTGTGTTTCCACCTATGATAAGTTCAAATGCTGTGGGAAAAGGTCTGTACTCTTGTCAAAACACATTACAAAGTAATACAAGACAACACAAGGCAATAAACACAAGATCAATGCAGCAAAGATGAACAACATTAAAAGGGAGCAGTGCTACAAGCTAAAAAGATCCAAAACAAGACACAGTAATTGAATAATAACAAGTAGTGAAACGGTGTATGGTGAGAAATAAGTTTAAATAGTGATACATGTGTATTTTATAAACATACAATAAATAAAACAAACACCTGATCAAATATATTTGTATTCTAAATATGGTATTTTACAAACAACAACGATAAGTTCCTCTGTGATACTTTGGCATTGTTGGTGGGCAGTTCTTTCTTTCTTTGGGAGTGTCAGAATGTTTGGCCAGGAAATGACACAGGATTGTAAAATAGAGACCTAGTAGTCTGTAATTCATTATTTATTATTATGTTTTTGACCCAAAATACGCCTTCCAGGGGCTTAGGCTGCCTCTGTATCCTAGGATTAAGTGCACCACCAACAGTGAACAGTCAAAACGTGCTTTGTCTAGATTGATGTCTCCTGTCTCCCTGTAATCCCTGAATTGATGAGCACCTGGGGGCCGACAGATTCCCTTCAGCACTCCAACAGTAACATCAACATTATTGCAGCTGACAGTGCCAGGCCCCAACTCTTTCATTTTGTTCCCCACCTCCTCCATGCACTTCAATGAAAACTGAGTGAGTGCACATTCAAATGTCAGTATGCTGCTGAAATAATAAAAAACACACTCCTGATCTGCCAGAATGCATCCACACATTGCAGAGTTTGAGAGCCACGCTTGTATACAAACTATAGTTACACTCGGACATCTTGAAAACTATGCTACAACTACCCTGAGTACATTTTTAGTTTATTTGGTTTTGTCGGCACATATTAAAACTTGACACGCTTTCTTTTATTGAAAGAAAAAAAAAACTTTGCTGGTGACCAGGCAAAAATACCCTATGAAGCTTCTTACTGCTTTAAGTACTTGATGCTATCACTCTTTACTTATTTATTCTCATACACAGTGAACAAGTCATATCAGAACACAGCCCTCCTATCATTTTTTGATGCAACTGTTTCATCCCTGCGTAAATATGGAGAAAATGTGTTTGGACCGCTATAAATAATGAGCTCAAAGCGGAGAGGAGGGCCTGTAATCTAGTTTAAGATAGAACTTTCCATCTGAGTTTCATATTCACATGAATTTCTCAAAGACATTACTCAACAGTGCAGTTTTGGTGAGAGACACTGAACGTAAACATCATTTTTGTTTGTCTACAAGAAAACTCCACAGGGCCCCTTAAAGTAATTTGGCCATAAAGATTCTTTATAGAATGTCATGGAATTCAGCACAATCACGTCCCACTCAGGATGAATTGTAATCTCTTTGGTGATCCTGTAACCTTTCCTCTAGCGCCATCATCAGGTCAAAATTATTTGTCCAATACTTTGGTTTATGATCCAATACATACTGTGTTTTTAGTGCCTAAACGTCAGCATGTTTGCACTGTCATTGTGAGCATGTTAGCATGCTGACTGAGCATTAGTCTCATCACAGAGCCTCTAGTGCAGCTGTAGATTCTTAGACTTGTTTAACGATCAATGCCAGCATTTTTAAATGATTTCTTTCTACACATGACAACTATGGCATGCCCAAGGTTAGGGAAGGATATGACAAACAAACCGTGGTTAAGCTATGGTTAATGCTTCACTATATAAAGAGCACACTACTTCCTGCATGCGTGCTGTAGAATTCACAATGAGCTCTGTAAAAACACGACTACAGGAAGGTGAAAGTATGTGACTGAGTTGAAGGCTCTCAGGAACATCTACAAGCCAAACCCGTCTCTGTAGTTATCAACCATTCCTGAGTTTGACTCATACGGCAACCTGATGATTCAGCTTCAAGGAAAATGATTGTGCTTGTCAGATTAAATTTGAAATAGTGGTTATTACTTTCTACTTTTTCCATATCAGTATAACTTCTACAAAGCAAAATCTTTGTTATTGAGTTACCTGGTAACGGATGTGGACATAAATCCACACCAGCCAATCTCCACAGAGCACACTCTTAATTTCCGGCCTGACCGCTCAGCTTGAGCTGCTCTGTTCAGTATGTCTAAGCTTTTTCCAATTATATACTCTATACACTCCACACGCTACCATGCTACAGTGAGCTTTTCAAGGTCTGCTGAGTGTTAAACCCCAGGTCAGTTCTTACTGTACTAACAATCTCTCACGGGACTGAAGCTGCCGCCACACACCTGCTCACACTCAGTCTCCTCCCTCATCTGCCCAAACCCGTGTTTCATTTCCATCGTGCTTCACTGTCTTTCAAGTACAACGGTAAATTAAAGTATGGCAGAGAACTGATAGCTGTCCGCTTAAATCTAAATTGCTTCTCATTCTCCTCAGCACTTGACAATGTGAATGTATGCTGTCAGGTGCTTTGACCTTGGAAAACATTCACTTGGCACCCCAAAGAGATTTGTCAAAGTGTTTGATGGTGACTGAATGCAGAGGAAATATGGGGTCTTCATGGTTGCTGGTTGAGTAGTTGAGGATGTGAACACATTGCATATCAGACGACTTTAACTATGTTTAATTTGAAATTCCACAAGTGCTTCAGCTTCCTGAGTGTTTAAGAGGTCCATTGCTTGTCCTTCCAACGCAGAAAAGTTTTCTCACTGTTGCGATGAATTATACTTGAAAACTGTAATTTCTCATATATTTTACTGAGAGCAACAGGGGAGCTATAGCTGTAGCTCAACAGTAACAGCCTGACAGTGTTGATGCCTCAAGTGACACTCTAAATTTAGTCGACACATTTTATATTCCTCTTTTATTGCAGTAAACTCTGGATTTATTTTCCTTTTGCAACTGACTGGACCCAATTTAAGTTCGAGCAAAACATCACACAAGAAATATACTTAGAAACTACTTTTTGGGCTTTTCTTAAACTCTAAATATTTTTTCTGTTAGTCTCATACAAAAATGCATAGATTCCTACCTACACATATCTCCCAATCTTAACTGCTGTGTGTTTCATTGCTTTAAAGGATAAGGCTGGTGTTGTTCTATATTTTTCTCATTTTCAACAAATCCCATTAAAACACCAAAACCAACAATGCCTTATTTTGTCTCTTGATACTTTCCGAGTTCCTTACCTTATCTGTGACACTCAGCCCCCAAGCCCATTGATTCCTACTAAACACATAAATCTTTAAAAATCAGTCCCAAATATTTATTTGTTTTATTTAAATGCTCAGTCGTTTTCTAAAACAGCTGGACACTGTAGTTTTGAACAAACGTTACTCAAACAGGAGGAAATGGTGCATTTGTTGGGGTCACAGCTGATTAATACACACTTAGTGTGCTAGTGAGTATTTACAGCAGCGGGACAAAAAGACTGACCATCACCAGCTTTATCCCTTAATGGACAAAGGCTATTTTCAGTTCACTTTATTTCAACATACAATTATAGAATTGTTGAAGAAATCTGAGGCACTTAAGAGGGTAGGGATTTCAAAAGCCTTTAATATCTCTATTTAGTCATAGTAACAGTTAAACACATGCCTACGCGTTTCAGCCATTAAGACCTTCTTCAGGGCAAATACAAAATGGTCACCTTTGGGCTGTTTCTTATATATGTTGTCAAGTAGTCACATGATCAGTATGGAAAAGTAAGTAGTCACGTGATTAGTGTAGACGGGTAAAGTGACAGACCATGTTCAGCAGAGGAAATCACACATCCAAAATCTCACACAATGAAAGGGCAAAACAGCAATCTACATGTAGAGAAATAGAGAAATATATACCAAACATCTTAAAACCTCTTAATATTTAAGTGTTCAGTGCGTACAGGCAAGACGACACGTGACATTTTTCAAAGGACCCAGATGCCGTGAAAAAAGCAAGACAAGACAGTTACAGAAAAGGAGAGAAGTCAATTTCCCCTTTCAGTGTATACTGTATATCCACCACGATTCTCTCTGTGAGAGCCTTTTTGATCCGTCTCCACCCCTTATAGAGTTCTCTATATGGTCTATGCCTGATATCTTTAACGATTTACAACTGCCATGGTCAGTGTGTTCTCCCAGTATAAAAACAGCCACATGGACACTCAAGTCTGTAAACCACATATGAGGTATTGCAATTTATAAATGACTTTATGTTATACTTACGACCTGATGTTACATCAGTAAAATAATTGGTATTAGTCATATTACCACAATGATTGCGATTACTTGTGGTTACCTGCTCTGGTGGTTAACCAAGTTTTATGTTGTACAGGAGGGAGATGACTCTTCACAAGTTTGTCATTAAGGCTTGGGGCTCTTCTGAAGCTAATGGTAGAGGGATCTGGAAAAGCTTCTGTTAGAGAACTGTCACTTTTTAATATGTCCCAGTTTCTTTTAATCATTTGCTTGATTCCATTTGCTTCACTGCTATATTGTGTCATAAAGTACACTTGATCTGAGCACTGTTCTTGCTTCTGTTTATGGACTAGTCACTGGTCTCTTTTGAGACATTTTGCTTTATTGTGAGCTGTGAATAAGGTCTTATGTTTATATCCTCTTTTCTTAAATCTTTGGCTCATGTCTTGAGCATTTCTTTCAAAATCTTCTGAGTCACAGATGCGTTTAAGTCTCTGAAAGTGACGGAAGGGTATAGTGTCTATCAACCAAGAAGGATGGAAGCTGTCTATCCTAAGAATGGTGTTGTGATCAGCTGGTTTTCTAAATATGGAAGTATGTAAATTACCATTGTCATCTTTAAATATCTTTAAGGTCAAGAAAATGGATTTCAGTTAAAGAAAGATCTAGGCTAAGCTTCAAGTTGCTATTAGTGTTGTTTAAACATGAATGGAACTGAGAAAGTTCTGTCTCTGACCCAGATTATAGTAGAAGAATATCATCTATGAACGTTTCCTCCCAAAGTCCCATAAACAGATAACAACAATAACAAATGCTTCCTAGAGCTTATGCTACTTCTTATTGAATAAGCCAAGAAGCAGAAATGTCAAACTCAGAATGAAATAGTCTTACTTAAAGAGGAGATTTCTACAAGATTCAAAGAACAACAACTCCCCTTTGAAAAAGAGTTGAAAGATTTGAATGGACTACAGAGAGAGCTTTAACAAGGAAAAACTATTTCTTTTCAACTACCAAGTAGTGATGAGGATCATTCTGGGAATAAGACTTTCAGGGACTCAGTGACTCAGAAGAAGATTTTGAAATGAGATTGCTATGATAAGGGCTTAATTTCTTTACTGTATGCTATGCTTGAATCAGGCTCCCAGGACTCCTCAGAGTCTAGACTAGAGGCTTGGAGAGAGGATCGAAAGGAGGCCGTTTCACCGAGTGACTGGATGTAGGGGTGCTCAGCAGCAAACAGTGAATACACGGTTGAAATTGCTACAGTTTAAATGG
This sequence comes from Siniperca chuatsi, assembly GCF_020085105.1. NCBI lineage: Eukaryota > Metazoa > Chordata > Actinopteri > Centrarchiformes > Sinipercidae > Siniperca > Siniperca chuatsi. The sequence continues at coordinate 5,211,123 of NC_058053.1, read as the reverse complement.
CAGATGCGTACCTACATCACTCCAGCTAAACTACACTGGTTCAGTAATGATATTCCTGATGCTTGTACTAAATGTAACAAAGTGAAGGGAACATTGTTTCACTGTGTATGGGAGTGTAGAGAGAGAATGGAATTGTGGAAAGAGGTGAACCATAAGATAGACGAAATCCTCAATGTTAAGCTTCCTCTCGAACCAGATATTTATATTGCAGTCATAGCCGTAATATACGTTTGAAACAAAAGGAATGTATAGATGCGTGTATTCTAGAAAAAGGTCTCATTCCCTTACAATGGAAGAATATTAGTAGACCAAGGAGAGGCAGATGGCTGAGAGAGATGGCAACAAATATATCAATGGAAAAGATAGCGTTTATTGTCCAAGGTAACCACAATGCTTTTGAAAAAGTAAAGTAAGTCCCTTTAATATGTCTTAAATATGGTGATGTTGGTAATCTAATGGATCTGGAGGATGACCCTAACGAATGATGCAGTGAGAGCAGATCGCTGAATGTGTGGGGTGGTGGGGAGCCACGTTGAGAAGCAGAGACTCTTTATTATTATTATTTATTTTAAAAGTATTTCGTCTTCTCTTGTTTTGCTGTTGTTGGTGTTGTGTGTTGTTTTTATTATTAGTAACATGTGCTGTTATTATTTGCATACTCATTCTTGTCTGTATTCCTTTACTGTAAAACTTATGGTACTAGTGTCTATGTTGCTGTTGTTGTTGTTGTTGTTGTTGTTGTCTTCTTGGATTTTTGTTATTATCAATGCAATGTTGTTGAGGTTTAATGTTATGTCTACAATATTGATACATGGAAAATCAAGAAATATATGTGTTCAAAAATAGCAAACAAGACGACAAAAGTAAAATATGAAGTAAAATTGATGATAAATGTAAATGAAACACAGACCTCCTGTAGGTCACCCTGTACAGTAGCTTTGGACACATCATGCTTGATGCACCAGACCAATCACATGAGAGGACTATGTGGAGGCTCCCTTAAAAAGTTCAGTGCTCCTGTTTGATTGATAGTCTTATTCATTAATTTCCTTGATGGAGTCTCATTCCATTTAATTCATGAGGCGTGATGCATGATTTGAGACTTAATTGGTGAAACAAATATCCCCCTCTCTGTCACAAATATGATAACAGTTTATGGTCAAGATAAAGGACATGAAATGTATATTTACTCAATTACAGTACACTTAAGAAAGGTCAAAGTAGCATGGGCTGCTACAACACAGTGCTACAGTGAGCACTGCAGATGTGTTTTCTGACTGATGGATTGTACTGTTGTGGCAGGCATGTTGAAAATAGCCTGAGCTCCTAGTAATGTTTCACAGTGAGCGATACAATCTGTGATTTCAACCGATCATCTCAATGATCAGTGGGGGAGCAGTGTGAATAAGTCATTCACAGAGAGTGTTTCCTCTGAGCAGAAGGGACAGTGACGCAGATGTAGCAACAACGGAGGGTGCTTCATGGTAAAGTCAGTCCCTTATTTCCTGTCACCTAAGAAAACATTGGTAGCCTGACAAGGTATTTCAAAGGTGTCCTCATGGGTAGTTTAGGAACGTTATTCACTTTGTTTTTGAGAGTTAGATGAAAAGATGGAGCAGGAGCTGGGAGACAGTTAGCCTAGCTTAACAGACTGGAAGCAGGGGGAAACAGCTAGCCTGGCTTTGTTCAGAGTTTAAAAAATATATGCCCACCAACACTTCACTTCAGTACAAACAGAAATGTAAAAATTACTGTGATTTTAGGGGGAGTTAAGTGTTGCCGTATTTTTGGCAAGAGCTAGCTGTTTTCCCCTGCTTCTGGTCTTTATGCTAAGCTAGGCTAAATGCCTCTCTGCTCCAGGTCGGTACTTGACGTGTGAGGCATGACCAGGGTTGTAACAGTAATCTGATTACTTTTTTCAAGTAACTTTCCCAACACTGGACATAACGTAAGAGTGGTGTTGATATTCTCATCTATCTACTCTTGGTGGCTGATCATTTTCCTTTATATTGTCTCATGTTTCTTTTCCCGCCACATTTCATCTTTTCAATAGGTTAAATAGCATTTACGATTTTACAATATGCCTTTTTGCAGTTTGCGGATGCATTACAGTAAGTGCAGCTCACGTTGTCCTGTCCTTAAGGCTCCTGCTGGATGTTGGCCTGACTCTGGCTCATCAATAACTGGCCCACTGGCAGCCTGCACTCTCTGACTATAAAAGTAACAGCAGCAAACGAGACTCTGACAGAACACGACATAGGTCATTAATGACTGTGGAGTCTGTGCACTGTTGCATATCATCTAGATGGCCACAGTATAACAATTTAGCACTTTAAAATGTTATAAATCAAACACAGGGCAACAGATATTTTACAGTAAGAGATCAGCATTAATAGCATTGTGTAATATATGTCTTCCAGTGTAAGACATCTTTTTTGGCGACTGTAGTGTGATAAAACTTATATATATATATAATATGAGCATGATGTCTTCAAATACAAATGACTTGGTCCATGCATGGGAAGATGCAGGATAAAAGATGCAATAGGCCCAGGTTTGACATCAAAATACCATGATGGACATTCAGGGTTAGGGTCAGGGTCATCATTAGGTCATCATTAGTGTATGATCACCTGAAAATAAGAATCTTTGTGTTTTCATTACCTTAGAATGAGCCATTTTTATCTACAGAGGGAGCGGGTCCCCAGGCCGCCATGTTGCACCGCCATGTTTCTACAGTAGCCCAGAACGGACAAACCAACTACTGGCTCAAGATAGGGCTGTTCGTGTTTTTCGCGAGTTTCGCAGCCACTGTAGTTGCTCCTACACGCTTGGAAGGGGAGGGTTTGAATTTGTGTGGACCAGTTTTTTTGTATCCTTATCCGATGCCTTTATCATTTAAAAGTTGAAAACTATAGTTTTCATCTCATTCAAACTACAGCAAACATGACTGAGAATGTAGTATCACATTTGTGAAGTTGTTTCACCTTGTTGGTGAAAAATGTAATGGATTGACTAGGAGGCAATGCAACTGTATCATTTCCGTCATGCCTTGCTGTCTTTTTTGATACTACCACTAGGTGGTGCCAAAGTTGGAAATTTTAAAATTCAAATTAGACTTTTGAATTATTTTTCCACACTTGATGCAACATTTATTCTAACCACACATAAATTTAAAACATCAGCTTTAAGCTGCACTTTTTATAGCAAACTCTTTATCTGTTCCCATATCCCATATCCTGCCAGATTTTCAGTCCTCCACTTCTATTTCAAAGCAACACGCAACTGTGGGCTATCCCAGTCAGCCTGCGGGTGGTTTTTGTTGTGTTTTTGGCTTTGTGTTGTTGTGTCAGTAGTGGTGTGTGTGTGTTGAAAGGAAAAGAGGAATGGTGGCATGTTGCACAGACCATCACCACTCACTTGATGCAGCCAGCAGAGTCTCTTAGTTCACTTATTAAATCCTGATGTGTCCAGCCAGCCAACACACTCTGGCCAGTTTCTCTGTAATTTGTGCCAATTAGCTTCACTGTGTGCTGTAATGTATATTGATATAAAATCCAAACCTGAGTCATAAGCTTTGCCTTTTAAAACACACAAAATGCAGTTACTTGTCTTTGCCTTTGCATGGCTGCGTAGTGCTCTGTGCACATTTGTCTTTAAAGTCCCAAACAGTAAAATCGAAGGGTTTCCTCAAATATATTAATTTGCTATGTGACTTGTTTCATTTATTCATCATAAATCAAGTAAAAACACTGCACTGTCTTTGATGTCTCTGGCTTGTCAGTAACAACAAAGTAGACCTTATTTCCTCAGAAGAATCTGTTTGGAACCAGGGTGTGCCCCAAGTGGTTCCCAAAAACAATTCCAATGCCTGCATGTCAGCTCAGGATACAATGCACTCTTGTCAAAGAGATGAACAATAGAAAATGTCACAGCATACAGTCTCTGTGTTTAGTACAGTATGCCAACATACCTGCTGCCCAAGGCAAGATAGAGACGCAGGGGGGAGAAAGGGAGAGAAACACTTGGCATGGAAATCTTACCAGATGCTCTGGCACTCTGTGCAAGTGTCAGTCAGCTCTGCATGCAGGCTGCAGGGAGGTATTGTTTTTATATATATATATTTATTTATATAAGAGGATATCAGGTGCATTGGACTGCAGTCTAGTGTATACTATTACCCATGGGTTTAGACAGATTTTGTTACAGTGCAAGAATACCCCATAAATATACCAGAATACATTACAGGATACATATTGCAGATACTGCACTCATTGACATTACCATGTGGGATATTTGAAGGGCAACGTATATACAGCGTTGATTTCTGCCCAGCCTGAATATGTAAAACGTGGTGTGAGGAGTGGGGGCTAGGTGGGGGCAAACAGTCTGGCTATTATGTCACAGTTGAGGAGGGGCCACAGAATTCATCTTAACTGACGTTGCAACTCATGCAAGCACACAATATGTGTGTTGTTGGAAAAATCCTCTGTACTAACATAATATGGCAACAGAAATCTATGGGATCATATGTACAGTGCAATAAAAATAATTTAATGTTAAGTTCCTCTTTAAAGGATAAGGCTGGTAATATTTTATGTTTTTGTTATTGTCTACAAATCCCATGAAAAGACCAAATCCAATAGTTCCTGAAGTCCCAGAACTGTCTGTGGCACTCAGCACCAAGCCCATTTATTCATACTGAAGAAATTAATCTTGACATGTATATGCTTTCATTCCTGAATAAGGCTAAATTATTTCCTAAAACACTTGAACACTGTAGTTTTTATCATAAGTTACTCAAACAGCAGCAGGATAGTGTGTATGAGGTTGACGCAGAATAAACTTGTCATGGTTTGAGGGTTTGTGTATGGTATATCCTGTTTTATTTTGAAATGCTCTTTCCCCTCATGTGTCTGGTTGTTTTACTTCTTGTCTGTTTGCTTTTCCCGCCAGCTTTGTTTGTTGCTCCGACCTGATTAGTTTCACCTGTGTCTCGTTATTTCCCTTCACCTGAGACCTCTTTGTCAGATCGTCATTGTCTCCTTGTCAAGCGTCCCGTTCCCGGTGTATTGTATTTTGCTGTTTCTCTTTAATCTCGCTTTTGGATTTTTGCTTACCCTCCTTGGATTTATTTGCTTCTGTTGGACTGCCTCCCAGATTTTGACCACTGCCTGCATGCGAATCAGCATAACCCTGTTTTTGTTTCATTAAATCACTGAACTATACCTGCTCTGCCTTAGTGTCTGTATTTGGGTCCATCCCTTGTTACCTGCTTGACAAAACACAACAAAACTACAGTGTGTGTGTCAATGGTAATAAAAAAACATGTCACCCAGTGCAACAGTGTGGATCATTGGTGTGTTTGCAGTTGAGCCACAGTGGTGAAAAGAGAAATAAGATATTTCAGGCTTTGGATACACACACAATACTTGTTAGAATCAGTTCGTTGTTGGTTTGGGTCTTTTTATGGGATTTGTTGCATATAAGAAAAATAAAGACTATCACCAGACTTAACCTTAAACATTTTTTCCAAATTTAATTGTAAAAATTCAACAGAAATTCTGATATCTTATTTGATGGAGCTGAAGAGCACTAGATTTAGTCAAGCAGTGTGATAATAAGGGATTATCGAATGTGCATTTTGAATCATGTTAATGATTGCATATCCTGCAAAGCAATGAGATGTGTCTCGTCTCTACGTAGAACTCCTAATGAGTAGCTTGCCACTGTGGCCTTGCTGAGAATGCTTGCACTGTGTATAATTTCCAGCCATGCACACTGATAATAAGCACTGTGCTTTTCACTTGAGGCATGGAGAGGGGCTGATTGCTGGCCCATGCTAAAACCCTGAATGCTTCATTCACCCAAACTATGTTGGCCTCAAAACTGGACCTACTCTGGACCATTTGGCTTTGGAGAGAAGCAAATCACCACTCTTTTGTTTTGTTAGTGGGTCGTTCCACCGGGGACATGGTCAGCTGGTGGATTGCCAAGATTCATTAAAGCCCTGCACCACATTCTTGCATATTCTTTTGGACATTATCAGCTTTGTTTTTGTTTTTTCCTCTCTTTTATCTTCTTCAGCCTCTCTCTGTCTTTCTCAGGCTCTTTCTCTCTGTCTCTCTTTGCAGCTAACACACTCTGTGACACCTAGGCCAAAGGATGTGGTCTCAGCACATCGGAAAATGAAGGAAGTGTTGATAGTGCAGAAAATTGCCCTTGTTGTTCCTTTAAGTGAGGCTGCGAAATTAGATAGCTATGGTGAGCTACCTCCATAGCTGCCACTGAGGCTCCACTTAGCAGCTTACCACACTGGACAGGTATTGACCATTCCCCTTTGGGCACCCGACTAGCCTCAGCCTCTGCCTCCTGATAAAATAATCAAAATGCATTAGGACTCAGGGCATAATAGGGGGTAAGCAGAGAGCCAAATCCAGCAGGACTCTGAAAGAATGAATGACAGCTGTGATAGGTGGCTTTTTTTGTTTGTTTGTTCACCACTTTTTCCATATTTGGCTGGCATAGCCACAGGCTGAAAAATCCACAGTGAGGAAATATGTTGAAAAATATCTCTAGATGCATTCTTCACCCACTGCATTGTCATTTAATTTCCGAGTTCCTGCTGGCCAGTGTGATATTGCTGCAAGCCATTCCCACACACAATGAACAGCTTGGGTTGGCTTTCCAACAGACTGGTGAGCTGTCATGAAGTTGTCACTATAATGGAGCTTAGACTGACTAGTATGTTGTGTATCCAACAAACTGGTTATTCTTCCCCCATTTTTCAAAGCACTTATATTTCAACAACATTTGGCAAAGAAAAATATCCTATTTTTCTCTGTGGTCACTCTCTGCTGACAGTGCTTTAAATGTGTTCAAGTAAATCAATCACTGCACACACACACACACACACACACACACACACACACACACACTGCACAAATACATCAGATGCTCATTGACCTGAATTAATATGCATTAAATAAACATTTTGACTGCTTCATCACACTTCATAAACTGGGTGACATGTGGGAAATATAATGTGATTTTATTATGCTGATTTCATGTTCTATCAAGCACTTCTAATGGCAGCAGGCACATCGAACAGATCTGACTGTAAACAGTGTTCATTGAAAATCCGCTTTATGTTTTTATGCACTTTCCCCCAGAGGGAATCTTAATGGTCTGACTGCAAATTTCTTTTTGATGAAGTCTTATATGGTGTGATTACTCTTAATGAGCCAATCTGCCCGCACCCTGCTGTAAAATCTTGCCCATGATAGTGTTAATGTGTGCTAATGTCGGCCACATTGCCTCTCACCTAGTTAGAGAACCCACTAAAATATAAGAGCTCCTACTGGAGCCTTGATACGACATGACGCCTCTGAATTCTGTAAGGTTTGGGTTTTGATTGATTAAACTGTAATATATTTTGGAATTTTACAGTTATGGCTTTATGCGGATAGATTCTTAAAGAGCAGAATTGCACATAATGTATAAGCTTTTTTATTTAAAGAAATACAATGATATGTTGCAATAGGCAAAAATACATTTGCTTTCAGCTTCTTTGAAATGAGCAAAGACCAAAAGTGGCACATATTAAGGCCAGCTGTTTGAGAGAGCTATTTGCCTCTGAGGACCAAGTATTGTCATGATAGAATGTCCTTCAAGTTCCCTCTGAATGCTGGCAATCTATCTTGAAAGCTGTTCATATTTTTTCTAGGCAGGAGGAAAATCAATGGCTAAGCTAAGTAATGAATTCCTATTGGCCTGCAGCAGCCAGTGCACTGGCACTGCCAGCTGTGCATCCTGGGTAGTGAGGGTCTCCAAATAGAGACTCCAAGTAATGTGCTGGAAAACAATTTCACTTCTCACAGATGAGCCATAATTCACCCTTTAAAGACCACTCTCACCATGACATCCTTATCAATACAGCATGTTCCCCCTGGCTACTGCTTCCTGATTTGTCTCTGGACAAATTAATTTTTCTTACAGTGCAATTCATCATTTCCCCTGCAGTGGGAAGGGGGAAAAAAACACATCCTTTTTTAAGATACATTCTCAACTGTAGCCTTGTTTACTTTGTCTGAGACTTTCAAGGGGAATGTGAAAAATAAGGAAGTTTTGGGTGAATTTTGTATTTTGAGATATTATTTAAGTGCTGTTAAAGTAAAGCATGAAGCTGGTTCTCCTGACTGTTTCACCACCATTTTATGTGATGAAATTGCATCACCGAAATTAGTCATTCTTAACCATCCATTGGTGTGATGTAACAACAACAAAAAAAAGCAGTTTTGTGCATAACTGTGATTCTGTCGATGTCGAAAGCCAACACAGCAAGCAGCCAAATCTTACACTTACTCAGGACACAAAACCAACAGCCAGCGAACAGGAACCTACAGCCCTGAGCAATCACATTCAATCACAATCGTAGCCAATCACTCAACTTGCCTGAATTTAATTTTTCCCCGTTAAATCTTCTTTTATTAAAAGAAATATTTGGTTATTCAGGTACACGTTTTATTCTATTTTTACATTCCATGACCGTTTCATTTCTTCCTTTCTTCCTTTATGCGTTCATTTGACACATGCAATTTGTCACAGTGCATTACAATGCAGGTGATACCCAAAGAAGCTTGCCATAATATTTAACTTGAAATATCTTCATCTACTACTAACTACCATATAGTGACATAGTGAAATACGGAAGCACATTGCATTCACAAAAGAAAAAAAATTAGACACCTTATCTCGTAATTATGACTTACTATCTCATAATTGCAGTGAAATATATCAATTACGAAAAAAGATCTTGTAGATAACTAGATTTTCTGCCTCCATGGAGGATTGTCCCCTTCAATAGACACACTGGAACATATTCAGGTGCTGGATCAACTGCAGGAGGGTCCAATGTGTGACTTGTTATGGTCAGACCCAGATGACCGTGGTGGACTTCTTCTCTCTCCCGCAGTTTTGTGCTTTCTCGTCTCTCCTTTGTCGCTTTCAGCAGGTATTTCTGCCTCTGGATCTATGAATCCGGGCCACCTACTGGCCCCATGTTCCTGCTGCTACAGTTATTATTATTAGCCTTATTATTACTATCATTGTTATTCCTATAATTTTTATTAATCATTTTAATATATATATATAAACAAAATTGAATTGAATTGAATTAACCTAGGCTACAGGATAAGACAGTGGGCAATGATGGCACTATGGCATTTAATCTGCTTTAATTTCCTTCTCGGTATGAGACACTGGAAAATATTAATGTTACTTCATGTGGATGGCATTAATATTAGTATGTCAACACTGCGCAGGCATCTCAATTCATTGGGATTGTTCAGGCGGAAAGCCCAGTCTGACCTGCTGGAAGTCACTCTCTTCCTGTCCAGTACCTGCTCAAAATCATTGTCAAGTAATCATAACCAAACGACCAAAGGATTTAACAATGGTGGGTTTTTTAAGAAAATACCATGCACAATACTGGATCAGTGTCTTTCAAAATGTAAAAGACCTGGACCATTTCTCAGGGGACTTCCCTCACAAAAATCTAATACATGTCTGTGGATTGGGGTAAGTCTTCTTGCTTTTTGGTTGAATTAAGATAACACTTTGAATTAGTTAAGCAATGAATTAATTGTTAACTTCATGGTTCACTTCAATGGACTAGACTAGTCATATTTATTCCATCTTACTGTAAAACAATACTATTCAGATGCCCAGTTGTACACTGCAGTAGTTATTGGACACTGTAATATTTCCCCCTATCCATACTGTTCATATTTCTGACACAATTCCAATGTGATTAATTAGGACACAATCCACTGTCCTTCTTATTATGTAAAAATGCATTCCAAAATTCATCCGAAGCTGACATGAGGCTTCAGCTGTCAGAGCTAGACAAATCTAGGAGTAGCTGTCTTCTAGTTTTTAGTTTCCTCTTAGTTCAAATTTCCCTCTTTTTGTTTTCATTGACAGCATTTTCTTGCTGAGCTGCTTAGGATAGTAAGAAAAGGAAGACATTTTGTAGCAAAAAGATTAACTTTTAAAGGCACCAGCTTTATTTTTCTCTGTTCAAACCTCATATGAGCTTCAGCTGAGCTTTAGAATGCATTTTGCACAGAAGCACTGTTGTCCCCATCACTTATTAGAATTTATTAGAATCTCTTCACAGCCACTATGGAGAGAAAGAATGACTGCAGTATCCAGTAACTCTGTCAAGGTACATATGGGTATGGGATATTTGAAAAGATTTGTGAGGAATGAATGTTAATAGTTAAACTTTTTTTTCCAGAGGGAGCTGCAGGAAGTTGCTCATCTGCCACATTCGCCCCAGCAAGAATGCAGTTTCTCCAAGTGGACGACTGCTAATGATGTACAACCTTCCCCATCTGTTTGGTACTACAGACTACCTCAAGTCAGTATTCCATCATCAAATATAAGCTTGTAGTGGGGAATATTGTGGTGAAAAGTAATCTATAGAGAACCTATTCATCAAATGACCCCCCTGCTTCAGGTTCTGATTGAGAGAATTTTAAATTGTCTGGAAATGTCCTGAAATCTCATAATTGCTATCGCATTGTTTATTTTTATCTTAAATGTGTCTAAATGATTCCTACAGTCTCTTGAATTAATGGTTCTGTAATCAATGTGTTCAGCTGGTAAATGGCAAACCTACCTGTATTACAGGCATATTTGTTATCATCATATTATGAACTATACTGAAGGTCATGGGGCAGGTGTGTATAGCCTTGATTATTTAGAATGTGTTATGTATGTACACTATGGGCTTTGTAAAAAAAAAATTAAAAAAAAACAACAAACAAGCAATTATAACTTCTACGCCCTATCATGCCTTTGATTCAACATTTCAAGAATTCTTGTCAACCACTTTACCTGATTTCTAAACATACCAACTGGTAGCAACAGTGCCCAGAGCTTTTTGATATAACATTGAAGTTCAAACACTCTAACGTGGAATTCATCTTGAAGATTACAATACATGTCATAAAAAATGTTTTGCAATTACACTAAACTGCAAATGATGAATTAAGACTAATATCAGTCATCTGACATTTTGTTGAATGCAATTAAGTTTATATTTTAGACAAAATAACAATAAATACTTACTATTTCATAAAATATTTTGTTGAACTGTGTTTTAGCTAAAAAAAATAGTAAGTAATAATAAGTAAATTACATTTTAAGTCATTTTACAACAACCACTAACAGGGTTTGCCTTTGCTATGACCATAGTTTTTTTAAATTGAATACATTAAATCTGTGACATATTTGCACAGCCAAAATTAACATAAAATGTTATTGGGCCTGTTGGGACTGCACAGATGAATTCATTCATTTGGGTGATTGAACTTTTGTTAAGAGACTGCATTCTCTTTTGTCCTACAGTCCTGAGAGCCATTGACCAGCATTGGCCAGTCTGACCTGTGACCCGGATGTCACCAGGTCAAAAAAAAAAGGTCAGCGATGTTTTGTTTGCTCTCTTTCTTCTGGAATCTTCCACTGCGGCAGGCAGCCCATGCAATAAAGTTTAGCACAAACAGCTGCCACACACAAAGCCTGCCAGCTAACTTCACATGCTAACAGGAGTACGAAGCAAGTTAACGCCTAGCGGTTAACTCTATAAGGACGACCACAGCGGAACCACAATTCTTCCCAGCTTGGCTCGTCTACAACAGACTGACCGCCAGCTAACAGCAGCACCAAAGCCAGCTCTCTTTCCCTGCCATGGACAGGTAACGTAACAACTGGGCATAGCATAGAGTAACAGTGTATATGGCTATGCAAAGGACTGTTTAACTTTTGTACAGATGACGTTACTGATATGTTTTTCTGAGGTTTTGTTGTTGTGACGTGTTTATCTGTTAATTTCGTAGCCACATGCTAAGTTGATGTTAGTTTGTTATGCTCCACACAGACAGAGTCTTTGCATGCTAACTAACTCCTTTTAACTTGGCACCGTTATCCTAAACAGACCACACACATACACCTCTAATTTGACTCAAACACAACCACACACACGGCGGAGAGTAACTGTAATCACATGTCCCTTTGTTTCTGACTACGTGGGTTCATGCTCATGCACGCAAGACATACGGAGGCAGAACAAAGAAACATACACACTTTCCTTTTGGCACATATTGTGTGTTTGCTGTTTATCTATTTAAATAAATGCTTGTGTATAATTAGGCTGGTTTCTTTCATGTTGCACAAGAGTGAGTAATTTGCCAACCTCTTCTATGTTGAACTCCAAATCCTTCAACCTACTAGCTATTGGTGGTAATTCTGGTTATGTAGTTATTAATTTAATTATTGAATTACTAGTTACAAAATGGTAGTATAGTGTATTTTATGAGACTCGATCAATTTAATTGGCTATCATTCCTATTCTTTAAGAAGAGTGGTGCCCCCAAGGACTTTATTCATTGAAGTTATTTATGGTTATCTTTAATAATTCTCATAGCCATAATTAATTGATCGCACCTACACAAGTGGGTGCTCCCCTTTAAACATTGTAAATCCCAACAGGCTCCAACCAGAATAACATTTTTAATCATTTGTATATAACATTTCTTTTGCTCATAAATTGGAATAGAACTGGAAATAAATGGGGTCATTGTGTGAAAATCAGACATTTTTGGAACAATAAGAGTTTAAAGTTAACAATAGAATACACTGCTGTTACTTAGTCAACTTTTAAGTGATGCGATGTGAGGGGCTAGCTACATACCCTTGAAACCACCACAAGAAAATTACAGACATAACATACAGTATGCTGTTCTTTTCTATTGGAAAGAACTACACCCAGGAACATCAATCATTGTAAATTGCACAGTGTGTTCTTCTCTGTCATACTGAATGAAATTGTCAAACACCCACCCATGACTGACAACTGGACTCTGTATTTCCTTTAACATTACCAGAAGTCAGCAAACTTAACAGCCTTTGAGCCTCACAGTCTGTTTACATTGCTCAGACATTAGTTTGCTCATATATGAAAAGCACCAAGTTTTTATCTTATGGTAATTGTTTATGTGTCAGGCACATGACTTACTGCAAAAGGTTCACATAAAAAATAATGGTAACAATTTTAACAAATAATGCTGCATGGCTGCAAAAAAAGAGATTCTCTGCCGCATGGCTTGTCACACTCAGTTAAATGGCTATCAACTCTACGACTTCCAGAAGTATAGTACTTCCATATTGGTTCTTCATTTCTGACACAGAACATTTAATCAAGTCTACTTCTGCCTGAGGTTTAACGTATTAGAGTTTAATACATTCAGAATGGCAACATGGACCCTAGTGGTCCTCAGGGGTTGTTCAACAACTGCTGACTGCTATGTTATTGAGAGCATACTTTGGTTGCTGAATAATTTTTTTGTGTGCTACTTGAAGGAGGACTGCTTTAGGTTATCTCGTGATGGAACCATTTTCACTCCAGTTGATCCAGTAGATCTAATAACTCATCCTAGCCATCACTGTCAATGTCTTCCTCTAAAGCAGTGGCTATGAGATCTCTCTCATACTGACTCAGATACTGTACAACAGCAAATCCAAACCGTAAATCAGTAGATACAGCATGCTCTCCAAATATCAGTGCTGTGGTAAATGCTGGGGCAAGGCGCAATAGTATCCTCAGTCCAGAAAACCCTTGGCCAATATTCTTCCCACAGCCTTCCATTCTTCCTTCTGCCATTTTGGTGACAGGGATGGCACTCTCATTTCTGCCCCCTCTGCTGCACAATCCAAAAATTATGTCCAAAAAGCTGCATAGACATGCCTGGTCACACCATCTGCATCTTTGCCCTTTTCATTAATAAAGCTAAGTGGTAGTTAAGAATCAACTCATCTTTGAACTGACAAATCATTTCCTCTAACAGATTTACTCTGTGAAGTTTGACACCCATTGTAAGTAGCTCATAGCCTGCTTCAAAACTTGAATGGTCAGTATGTTCAACATGGTCCTCTGAGACCAGAGTGAGAGTGGACGTGGAGGGGGCAACACTGATGACTTCCTCTGTTGGAGTGAAAACTGGAACAGTGTCATCCAGCTGGATCTCTGAGTGGGTCATAGCGTGCATTACTAATGCACACTATGACTCTTTTGCAGTTTTCCAAGAAGATACATCCTTGAGCTAGTCTTCTTTTTGGTTTGTCCAGACAGTATCGCCTCGTAGCAATCCTGTCCCCATGCACTGGTATATATAGTGCAAGGTAGGTGTAGGGTTAGGATGATGAACAATTTTAACTATTCCGCAGAAAACTGATGCCCTCTCCTAAACCATTTGTTTAATCATGGACAAGCTCTGTGAGAACTCAAACATAAAGCTTTCCCCTGTACCCCCATCCTGTCTTCACTTTCTTTGGAGCCTAAACAAACATCTGCCAGAAGTCAGGAATGACATCAAAGGGGACGTTAAATGACCATTGCCCTGTTTATGACTGACCTGGACCCAACACCACTGCATCCCGGCATGTGACCCAAAGTCTCACCATGCTGTGAACTCAGAGAGGACGCCAATAAAATTAAGTGACAGTGAGCCAAGTCACAGTATGGCCCTCCCTAATCCACTCTCAGGATGATATCTGGACTTCACAAATGACCCATACAGGGAGGAAGGAACAAAAGAAACCAACTTTGCAATTCAGAGTCAATAGTGCATTAATTGATATACCATTAATGTTATAGGCAGAATGCTTTTGATGCAGGAACTGAACTAACCAGAACCAGCCACACTTCATCTGCACCCCGTCCCCTCAGGGTGCATGTGTGACTGCTCAGGGGTTTGTTCTTCCCCCTTCTTCTGCATGCCTCTGAGAGACAAACCAAGACATATATATATATATATATATATATATCTCAATTGCCAGTGAATTGTATGAAGTATGAAGGTATGACAAAACTAGTGCACAGTTTCATGGCATTTCCTGAATGACTATCTGTAGGACACAATGTAAAACAGTATCCACCTCAAAAAGCAGATCTTTTCTTTCTTTTTTTTTGCAGGAACACAGGACAGCAAGAAACAATGAGGAGTATAGTCACAGGAAATGAGGTTCCTGACCTAAAGTATACATCAAAATGTTGATCTCAGAATAAACACCAAGCTCATCTCAAGTCTGACAACAAGGAATGCAGCTAGACAAAGCAAACTCACAAAGCTCCATCTTCAGAAAATTCCATCTACCAAATACACACAAAACTGGAATTGAACTGAAAAGCACTAAACCAAAGTAGCATACCCAAAAGGTTCCTCTAAAATAAAATGCTCACTAGCCAACCACGTCATCCCAAGACACACCACCCTGAGAGGAAACCAAGCTACAAC
Source organism: Siniperca chuatsi (assembly GCF_020085105.1). Lineage (NCBI taxonomy): Eukaryota > Metazoa > Chordata > Actinopteri > Centrarchiformes > Sinipercidae > Siniperca > Siniperca chuatsi. The sequence goes on along the minus strand of NC_058053.1, from coordinate 5,195,764 downwards.
AAAGCTCACACCAACAGAACTAAACAAAGAATGAGCTGGAGCGCATGTATTACCAAAGCTAACAGGCAAAGCTACAAACTTGCACACACTAAAACAAATGAATGTTTATCACTTCCTCACTACTATTATTTTAGTTCCTAACCTACCACACCAAATTTGCGGTATGCCAGGCTCAAACACAGTGGATAATGCAAGATACCATCAAGCCCAGACAAAGGGCACTGATTTTACCATTTTAGCCATAGTATGTTCAAGATCATAAACCCCAAGAACAAATACTCATGCATGTACGGGTATGTGTGCAATGGTGAAATCAAAGATAGCCACAACAGAGCCCAAGCTCCCCAGTGGAAGCCAGGGGAGAGAGAGACTGGCTGACTGCCACCAGCTTATATATCTTGCAGCCAGACCAGGTGAGCTGCATCTCCCAAACGACAAGGGATACGCCTCCTCAGAGGGTCGTTACAATCGCTATGTTGGTAATGTGGCGTTTGCTCTGCCATTTCCTCAGTTTCCCGCTGCAGAGACCGAACACTTCAGAAAGGCATAACATTTACAGGTTAGGCTACATCAATAATTATCCCTTGTTAGCTAGGCTACCTAGGCTATAAGCTAACATTATCTTAACAACAACTCAATCATGCCTGTTAGCTAAAGTTAGGCATCTCCGTGCTCTGCTGACCTATTTGTACTTTTATTATTATGTTATTATCATTATTATTTTTTATCATGTTTTTAATGTTGTACAGCACTTTGGTTCAGCTTCAGTTGTTGGAAGGTGCTATAGAAATAAAGCTTGATTGATTGATTGATTGATTGATCTCCGTTGCCCACGGAGGCGACACCACATGGACCAATCAAGGTAACAAAAAGCACATCATAAAACCGTTATCTATGAACCTTAAGTCTACTAGCAACGGAATGTCCATTAACTTATAGCCTATAGGCCTACATTGTGAGATATTTTCTTGTAATTACGAGATAGTAACTCATAATTACGAGATAAGGTGTCCAATTTTTTATTTTATGCAATGTGCTTCCCTAGTGAAACATATAGCATCTAAAGCCAAATATTTCCCCCAGGAGTTAGTGGAGACGGAAATAGAGATAGAAGGAGAGTGAATATTGGACTTACACTTATCAGGTGGACAGAAACACAACTCCAAACGACCCCTAATGTTGCTGTGTCTGCTCAATGTATAGAACAGCAAATGTTTAAACACATTAGCCATAACAACTTTAGAAGGCTATAATATGTCATTCGTGAGTGTGATGTTGTTGTGGAGTTCTGCACCTAATGAGCCAAAGAAAACAGATTGATTCTGGGGTTTTTTTCCTGCTTTTTAACCATAATGCAGTTGCCCTGTGACATTACATGTTCAAAATATTGAAGATTGAATGTGTGCAAAATGTGGAAAATGGGACACACACATTTCTAGGTTAAGGGACATAGAATGTCATAGACATTTTGGAATCAAGGAATTAAAAATACTAAATAATCACCATCATTCAAAGCACAGATAATACAGCACATAGCTCATCCATAGAACACAAGCCAGACAGCAGGCAGCGTCACCCACAGCACAGCAAGAGCAATATATGGCTACAGTGGTGTGTCTTGGCTATGATCGTGTGGTTGGGACAGTTTGTTGAGAACAATGAAGATGGAGGAACAAATCATCTGCTCCCACTTTGCAGATGATGGACCTGAAACAGGAAGTAGGAGGGAGAATCTTGGCAGTTTTGGTGCGATATTTTTGCACTCATCTGCAGAGTTTCAGCACACAGTTTATTTTCAAACTAAATAGGATTTGTTGTATTACACATGTAGTTCTCTTCACTTTTCAACTGCACACACACACACACACACACACACACAACACCCCTGCCCTGAAAGGAGAAAAATGTTGAGGTGTGAAATTGGGAATCACTTGGAGCGCTATGTGCTCATCGCTCTTATCAGCTGACCCATTTTTAATGGGATTTCCAATTCCATGTGTTCTGTGCTTGTGGGTGCCATCTTGTGTAGTGAACACATTTGGTCGTCGCCCAGTGGGAGAGAGATTTAAGGCTCACAACAGCCTTCCATCCACACATACACATTCATTTACCGTATGCATGTGCACACACACACACACACACATAATGCATTAAAGGTTGTAATGCATAGGAATACTTGTGGTAATCAAAATTTGCTTGCCATAACTTTAATTTACAAGCGATATTTAATTTTTTCAACATTAACAAATCCCATTATCCAATTGTATCATATTTTGGCATTATAATTAACATGGCCACTGTTAGGTACTCCTTAAAGCTCGGCAAACTACCAACGGAATGTGAATAAGGAATGGCACCCCTGAGCATCCTCAGGGATTTGGATTCTCCAAAGATCCACTGGCCATTTTCATTGTAATGAAAGACTATGCCACCTAGTGCAATGGTATGGCTTTTTAATGTGTGGAAATAAATAATGGTCAAGTATAATGTTTTTATCCTGTGTCATGTTTCAATTTTGTACATAACAACATGAATGTATTTCACTCTATTTGTTCTATTTTTTGTCCATATGTGTATATAACCCTATTATAACCCTTATGTCTTGCGTGTTTTACAATTCTGTGTTTATTTTTATAAAATCAATACTAAACCAAACCAAACCTTTATTTTGTATGAGCCCATTGCTGAGCCGACAGGCTGGCTCCATTCAGATGAATGAGAGTGTTGCTTTTTTCATGCAGGGCTCAAGACGGTCTGAACACAGCCTAACCATTACCATTAGCTAACCTTTTGACCTGACAAATTGACACATGACAAACTCTATTGTACTTCAAACTGCCATTAGCTCAGCGAAAGCCCACAACGTGTCATCAAGCAGCATCATGGAACATCATGGAGCATTTCTATAACCTTTCTATCCTTGTAAGAACGTTAAGCCTGTGCAAATGTGTCAATCTCTATGAACAACTATTTATTTACTGATTCCTTTTGATCATCTAAATGAATGGTAAATGAAGGTCACAGTTCTCTGTTTACTGTACGTATGCCTCCATTGCAACACTTAAGAGTTAAGTTTATTGTCTGTCAGAAAACTAACACTCATTACTAAATGTAATTTGCTAATAGGAAAGTCCCACTAAATTTAATGAAAGTTACGAATGAAATACATCAGACAGACAAACACCCACACCCACATGTACCCTAGAACAGAGTGCTAAATGTTGCGTCTTAAATCATTGATTCTACGGTTGCCTTCATCTGTAAACTCCACACGCTTATATTTTATTTAAGGCTTTCCGGGGCAAAAATAAACCATGCAGTGCACACACACACAGACATTGAATGTGTAGCAGCTACTCACCATTACCAAGATGAAAAGTCATCTCTTTTTGGCCTTTGATCTTCTGTTCTACACATCCTGTTAGTGCACAGAGTTGGATAATGAATCAGCAACAACACTCCTGAATAAAATGTCTCTGCATGGATTTAATTATTTGATTTCAAAGCATGGCCTTGGATTCGTCATGTAAGCAACAAGCTGCGGAAGCTGAGCTGAAACAAGCCAGACTTATAGATATATAAGTATATTTGTATAAATCAACTTCAAAGTCACTACTGGGCTCCACACACAGTATGACCTTGTTAGTGGAATCAAGCCTGTGGTAGCTCATAGGCTGTCATAAGGCAATGGACCATGATGCCCCTCAGGGTGATCCCAGTGGAGTTCTTTATTCTTTAGAATGGGCAGTATACCATAGAAAAGTAGCATAATATAGCAAAGTGCAGGAAGGTGCTAAAGAGGTAGAGCAATACATAAGTGTATCATCCTATACATTTTTCACATTAGAGCAAGAAAAGGCAAAATTGGAAATGCTTCCATAGTCCCCTCAAGGCACTTTGAGTATGCAGCCAGACCTTTGAGACTGATGCTTATGAGAAAGAGGTAAAAACCAAGAAGCTGATTTACACAAGATTAACACACTGTGTTCTCCAAGTTAATGTGGGTCTGTATGCCGTAACTAGTTCCAGGACTTTGTTGTGGTTAAAGTCACCTTCAACCTCCGCAAGGTCCTGAGCGAGATTTGATTTTGACGCCTCTGACAGTGGTCCCAGCAATTATTTTCCAGCAGCCACGAATCCCGAGTTTTACTACCACACTGAGAATCCCTGGAAATAACATAATTCACTGCTGAATATCACAAGAGACAGGCTGTAACGAGCAGGCAACAAGTCACCGTTGACAGGAAAATCAAGACTCATATCCATGAATAAATCCCACTCCACACACACACACACACACACACACCAACATACATGCATTTTTGAGCATTTCATATACACTTTTATGTTACAGATAAAGTTTTTGCTCCCCTTTAACTTTTAATTAGCCTACTATATAAGTCATTTCTATTACTTATGTGAACCAAATGTACTAGATTTTGTTAAAGAAATTAGTTTTTGCCAGGAGGTGATTAGCTTAGCTTGTCACTCCACCTAGCAGCTGTTTGTCAAGAAATAGTCACAGCATGTAATTGCCTGTAAAATCACAAATGTGTTGTTTTTTCATGTCTGCCTGTGTAAAGTTCAACAAATGAGAAAAATGTATTAAACGGTGAGCTTTAAATGTGCTGGCAGGTTTATTTTTGAATTTAAGCTCCATACTTAACGCACAGACATGAGAGGGATATTGATATTTGCATCTAACTCTTGGCCAGAACGCGAATAAGAGTATTCATTTATTAAAGTGATGTGAATAAGCATTTCCAACATTCATTCTTTATCAGTGTTATCGTTAGCGGTGGTATTATGAAGCATAATACTGGCACCTCAAAAATGTTATGCGGCGCAAAGCCCCCAAATCATTTTGCAGCATCTTACATCCATACATTGTTGTTTGTCAGAGAAACAGGCTAAAGTTGATGGGGAAGTCATGTTTAGTTATTAGTGACGCTGAATTAATTTTATCTGACATAAGCAAAAGCATGTCAGACACAGGCAGATCAAGAGAAGCAACATCAAATTGGGAGCTGACTTAGAAGACACTGCAAAGCATATCTTCTAAGTCAACAGGGATTTCATGAGTTTTACTTGACCCTGCAAGTTTCTCAATTATCAACAGATGTCCTGGCTTTTTTTCAGACCCCAGCAATTAGCACATTTCTTCATCACATTGCTCCAGAGAATAGTTTATGCTAAAATGTTTCTCCAAACATACTCTTTAAGGTTGCAGTCACAGCTGGATGCTTTAGTTCTTCACTAGAATGGCATCACATGGCCACACAGAGATGCAAGGACTCAAAGCTGTTGCTGTTGGGATCAAGAACAGAACCTGGTACATGCACTGAAGCAAAATGACAGTGAGCTCCTCTAATCCTCTGCTCTAATCCACCTCTACTAAAGGCAACTTGCCCGCTTTTAGCAAACGTACATTGCTCGCCAGAACACCTGATTCAGCAGGCACAGTAGCCAAATGGCTGAAATCTACAGAATACAATTTGGAGAACATCCTATTATCATAATGTGATAATAAAAGAGAGAGACTGGTACCAGGAATGTGCAGACATGCATTGCATTCAGCAGCTTTGTGAGCCATTTTTAGTAGCATTAAACTGTTTATGATATATCTGGTCTTCACTACAACACTCTATAGGCTTTATGCAGTAAAGCCTATAGAGTGTTGGTCAAAGTGGTCTCAAAATGCATTTTATGTATGTGACAGAATAAGCTGATAAAATATATAAGTCTCATAGTGAGTGTTCTAGTTTAACATTCTTCTTCACTGTCTCCTGTTCCCACTTGCCATTACAGCATTACATCCCCATTACAGGTGGAGAGTAAATCTGTTTTCCATTCAGCAACATAATCTCATGCATGTTTGGGATGATCTTCGATTCACTTATTACATGCAGGCTTTTATTCCCAGGATTATCATGGTGACTGATGGAAAATGGCTTTACTTTGCGGAGGGAATTCTCGGGCCTGCAGGCCTCTGATAACAAGAACGCAAATTGGCAATGTCTTTAAAGGCAGTCGTTTAAAATGAAAGTGATTGTGTAACTTGATTGATGGCTTTAGCTGAATGTGCATTTGTTTCGGCCTGATCTGTCATCGAAAGTGTAACAAAGCGTATCCGTACTAAAGAAAGCTGAAAAAAAATGATCAGGGGCACGTCTGTTTTTTAAACTGAAAAAAGCACTGGAAATAAAATGAGATAAGCACGAACCTCTCTGCCTGTTTGATAGCTTCTAAAACAAAAGCTAAGGTGACATTAAATTAGAATGGTGGAGGTGGGACCTTTGCTTAGGATTTTAAATTGAAGTCTACAGAGTTGTTCAGCTTTGTTCGTTTTGGCCGCAGGACAGTCTAACGATGACAACGTTTACTACCCCATTTAAACAGGTTTAGCACATCTGATACATTGTCTTTGGCTATAACCTGAGACAGAAAATAAAGCTCACAAGCTCCAGCTCATTCCGTTTTGTGTTCCACCAAGGAGCACAATAATGAGGGTAATAACATCTGCAACACATGGACTCTTCAACTCTGTAATGGAGATTTGATTTACTTTTATCTGCCCTCTGGGTCTGAGTTGCCTGAGGCTACAATCACGCTCAAAGCTTTCATGCTCAGTTCCAAACGGCTTCTCATATCTCTTTTTGTGTTTTACTGTGTTTTTGGTTGGCTGCACGGGGAACATAATAACTATTTATTTATGAGATGTGTCAATAAGAGGTAAGGGAAAATAGTTCATTTTTAAGATAGCAGCTTGCATGCTGCAAATCTGATGAGATGAGCCCGAGATCAGAATTGAAAATATGTGTCTCGTTGCAGCTCTGACTGCTCAGACAGATTAGATATTAACATCTGTGGTCATGTGTCAAGGTAAAACCTCAAGAAATGTTTGGCTGCAATGTGAATACAACCTATAAGAATTCACCACCAGTACTTTCGAGAGGGACACTGATGATGCAAAGAGAAACTCACCATGCGAGTTTTAATAAATGCTGCACAATGTTCATAGTTTTTGAATTACCTTAAATTGCTAAGAAAATTTGATAACTGTTCAAAATACTGTAGACCCACTTAAGAACGTTTAATGTAACACTATACATGCTGCATACATACTGTGTTTTTTCAAAGCAGCCACAGCAATTACTCAGAGCACTGTAGTCAAGAGTGAAACTGTGGGTGCTCTACCTGGTAGAGCGCATACCGTGTATCAACTGCAGAGGCCCAGGTTCGAATCCTTTGCTGCATGTCATCCCCACTCTGTCCTGCCTTTCCTGTCTCTCTGAACTGTGACTCTCTAATAAAGCAGAAATGGCACACAAAAAAAGAGTGAAAATTGCAAAGAACTGAGAAGAGAGACAGAGGGAGAAAAACAGCGTGCTGGGGAGACAGAGAGAAAGATGGGCCCATTATGAGTTTATTATAGTCAGTTGTGGAAAAAGTCATCAAAACCTTTACTGAAGTAAAAGTACCAGTATAACAATGTAACACACACTGTGTACCCCTATAACTGATAAATTATCATATATTACATTATTAGAGTTTTAATATTATTGCATCAGTGCAGAAGTAGCAGTGCAAGTAGCAAGTTTGAACTACTTTATATACAGTTTGGTAGTTTAGTTCAGTGGTTAAGTGGTTGGCATCCTTCAGAGGGTCACAAGATGAATCTGGGGGGTTGTGAGATGATTAATGGGGTAGGAAAAAAATCATATTGTGAAATATTGGATAATTTGACCTCTTTGGGCCTCAAACAGTTATTTAAATGAAACCATCTGAGAAGTTTAGAGGGGAAATTACTCTTTGGTGGAACTGCTAACAACTCATAGTCATCTGAAACGTGACAAGGGGCCCCAAGTAGACACTGCTATTTTGTAAGGAGTTTTGTATTGTATTTTATTAACTTATCATTTGTTTTGTAATGTGCAAACTTTATTTGAAAAGTAACAAGTGACTACAGCTCTCAGACAAACATAGTGGAGTAAAAAGTACAATATTTTCCTCTGAAATGTAGTGGCGTAAAAGTGTAAAGTAGCATAAAATAAATTACCTCTAAATTGTACTGAAGTACAGTCGTTGGGCAAATGTACTTAGTTACTTTCCACCAGTGATTATAGTTTATAAAAATGCAGTGCAAAGAGAATACAGCCCTTCAAACTCTTGAGCATCCTCCACAGTACCACACCTATGTCCATGTTATAATAAAGAACTATTACCATGTCACCATATATCTCATAAAATTGAATATACATTAAAAATTGCCTAAACCTGATTACTGCATGGCAGCAGTAATTAAAACTACAATGCCAAGGTTTCCTTATATGGACTGCAGTCTTACACTCTTGCTAATTAGCTACCATATCTGGCTGGACTGAACTCTGCTCTCTTTCAGGGTTCAAGGGTTTTGGCTGACGATGATCAGAGATGGAAAATAACCAGTGGAAACTGAGTCATGTCCTCTTTGGTTATTTTGATTCACTTGAACACTCTGAAACACCTCAATTTAGCGGCGTACAATAGAAAACTCCTGTCAAAAAACTGTCACTTTGCAAAAGGAAATAATGATAGACCAATGGGCTACACATTTGGATAATAAAAAGAAAATCAAAATAAAAGTCTTACCCTTTCCCAAACATAAATGTGTAATATACATAATAATGCCTGATAGTAGCAGGTGCTGCAGCAGACACTGTCCTCCCAAGAAAAATGACAGCATTAGTCGCCTCAGAAAATGCCCCAAAATGATATACTGTGTTTAAGTGACAAAGCCCTCTAGTGGCCATAGGAATGATGACTCCTGTCGTCATGAGGATATATGTGAGATGGTTCCAGAGCCACAAAGTCTCCAGAGAGAGGAGGTTGGTTCGGGGGGGCCATGGTCTCATTCCTGGTTCCTACTGACAGTCAGCATTGGTTTCTTTTTAACCATGACCATGATCGTAACCAAGCAGAACCACGCTTCTTCACTCATCCCAACCAAGTTGTTTTTGGGCCTACAACTAACCAAACCTAAACCACAGTGGTGATGAGAAAACAACAGTGATTTGTAACAGTGTTGGAAGACAAATGATGCAATCTTGCCCATAGGGGTGTCACATCAGAAAATGCTAATTTGTGTTTGCTCAATTCTAAACTACCCTTCTTTGTTAAATTTGTAGGACTTGTGCAGTCAACCCTAGAAATTACATTTGAACTAAACTGTTTTCCCAGTTACGCTGCGGTGAGAAATGTAATCGCTGCCTGGATTATGTTTAGAGGCAACGTCTTTTTTGATTGAATGATGAGGTACATTTATGTACTGCACCAGACTTGTAAGGAGGCGTTCGGAGTCGGCTGGTGGGTGTACAAAGCGCCAGAATTTGACACCAGAAACCAGGGTTCGCAGTCAGTGGTTAGGTTTAGGCAACAAAAGCACTTCGGTTGAGGTTAGGAAAAGACTGTGGTTTCAGTTAAATGTTAATAAACACGTGGTGTCTCAAGTCACTGTAGACGTTTTCTGTATTAAACCAGACCATGATCCTTAACCAAGTGCTGTGAATGTTTAAACATAACCACAAAAATAGTGTGAACCTGCAGTGCGGACCTTTTGTCTCCCCCTTGTGGCATTGATAGTAATTTCACAAACGCTGTTGACGCGTGCTTATGATGTATGCCTGCAGGTGAGCTCGCTCCAGGATCGTGTTCAGAAATAGTTACAATAATACAGAGAAATTTCCACAGTTCCAAGGCAACAATCCGTTATTTAGGTAGAGTAAATATGATAGCTACGGAGCCTACTCCAAATATTTTACAGACACCAACCTGTCCAAGAGCAGGAACACAACATCTGTGTCTGCCCTCAGTCCCTTCTCTCAGCGCTCTCCAACAAGGAAAAGCTAAAGCTACACCAATGGTTATCCGTGTTTGTCCTCGCCGTCGATCGCTTCTTTTGACAGTAATCCTTCTTCTGAACGCTGAGTTTCTGTTTTAATCCGAAACTTATTACCACAGACACCAGATTTAAAAACTCCGGTATTCAGTGGAATACAGAGAGATTTACCTGATGGCTTGTACGGCCCTTCATTCACTTGCCAATCTCCCTTCACAAACATGCAGTATATTTTCACTCACATTCATGTATTTGCTCTAATGCACATGCAGTCAATGTATACATTTAATATTATATATAATATATGTTATATGCATGTAAGAGAAGAATGTATGCATGCGTTCCAGGTGAACTCCTGAAAGCCTTCGCCAGGATGTGCGGCCATGTCAGAGGATTACTGCGGTCAAGCCAGCCGCCTTTTGGTGCGTGTCTATTCAGGCAGTTACGGTACCGCTGCTTGGAGCAGCCACCATTTGACTACTTACGGGATTCCAAAATAATTCCAAAATAAAAATCATGTGTTAAATAAGTCTTGCTAAATATATGTAACATCACAAAAGAAGTCCTATTATGATACAACTGTTTCCATATTAGGTTTGCTGAGGAGCACACATGTTGTTATGACCATATCAAATTTGTAGTTTCACTGTACATTATTACTGTACAGTGAAGTCACCTCAAAGGACACTGTAACACAACTTTGCAACTTTCTCTTAGGCCTACTTGAACTTTCATAACAACTTATTGACTCTACTATTCAGTAGATACATACATCAGTTCATACATCAGTGTGAGAGGGCCAGAATGTATTGTGGCTTGTACGGCCCCTCATACAAGGGCTTAAATGGAACAGATGTTCATTTATATGTAAAAGTCCCGCACTCCAGCAAATGAAATACTAGTCATTTTTACTGGCATATTCAGTATCAACATTTTTGTGACACATTAGTAAATAGCATTTCCAAATTGCAAATGAGTTGTATATAAACATAATTTCTAGGAGACAGAGTTGGTGCAGCACCCTTAGCACCCTCACTTTCTGCTTCCCTCACCTTAGACAGCTTCGACGTGCTGTCTTTTTGACGGAACTTGCTAACTCTTTATGGTCTCCTAGAAAACATCGACCATTTCAGTTAGATTCAGTAGCACCGTTAGAGAAAAACAGAACTGCAAATAGCTGATAACGATGGACACTCGACCACATGATAGCATTGCATCACAAAGCTACAAGTTCGTGCAGTGAGAGTGGTTGTGACATAGATAAGAAGCCTGCCAGTTGAATATAGAGGTTTGTGATGTTGTTTATCCTGACGTCTTACTTCCATTAGAGCTCCTCAGTATTCTATTTTGCTGCTGCCACTGTGTTGTAACTCTCCATTCTTCAATAATTTATGAGAGGCCATTTCTTCAACTAGTGAAGCTATTAGGATCTTTCCACCAGGCTGGGCATGTAGCTCTTCACTTGTCTTGCTGTCTATAAAGAGAATCATTTTTCTAGCTCTAATTTTAATTACTCCAATCCGCAAATTTACAACTCAGATTGAAGCCTAACCTGTGCCCTCCTCCAGACAGCGCAGGTATCTTTGGAAGACAGCATGATGTCAATTCCAATCATGGTTAGATTACATTTTTTCAGCGATATCCATTTATATGTAGAGACATATTTTAACAATTACCATGCTGTGACTATTTAGAAATGCAGAGTCTGAATAAACCTCACTTCTACATCAATGTCAGCTTTGCTCCCAGACTCACCCTTCTGTCTGGATCCTGAACACCTAGTGAGGGAAAAGAGAGGAAGGAGTGAGTAAGGCATGACAATGCATGCAATCATGGTGAAACGTTTAGCCAATAACATCACAAAACGAGTACAGACTGCCAAAGCACACTTCCCTAATGGCTGCTTTATGTGACATCAATACTCTCATCTTCTCATGAGATCGGATATACAGGGCATAACGCTCTACTTTTGAAACAACCCCTAGCTCACAATGCTGCTGCATGGATTTCAAATCCAATTATTGCAGCAGCAGATCACAGGACAGCTGAATTTGAAATACTCTGTGCACAAAATGTAGAGTTGACTTGGTGTACTTCTGGTACAATCTGCTATCTGGCACCTTAGAAAGAAGACATACAGCAAAATAATAAAATAGTATTTTTGTCCTTTTTAATGATTTTAAAGGGTTAATACCACCATATGCCTTTGGTATGGAAAGCCAACCTTCCACTGTATTATAACGAACAACTTACAAAAGTACTTTGAAACCATGCGAGTGTCTCTCAAAAAAGCATATAAGCTTAAGGATCTAAGCAATATAGAAACATAGTAAGCAAAGCGTGTTGTTACAAAGAGACAGAAGCGTGAGACAGAAACAGAACCTGCATACTAGTTTGAATTGAAGCCATAAAACTTAAACTGTTGTGCTATGCCACTGAAGTTGCATGAGCTGATAGTGTGGATACTGGCAATTATGGCTCTCGTTTTCTCAGTTTAATTCCAAAAATCGTTTTCTTATCATCTCGGTTTAAGGAGTGTTGAAAGGAAAGCATGGCAATTCTCTGCTTGTGCTCCTTTTTACATTAATCATTTCAATGGTGATCTCTCCTGACAGCTGTGCTGATGAGCTGCAACGATGATGGATATGTATATCTGTCTTTAGCTCTGCTCTTAATGTGCGGCTTCACCAGATGGAAATGGATGGATTTGAGGTGTTGATGGTGCGTATTTTCGGGAAAGAGACCCCTGTTATGGACTGAGAATGGGATTGCAAATAACAATATGAAATAGAGGTAGCTCGAACAAGCTGCTGTTGCATAAAGGAAGCACTCCAGTGCAACTGGAAAATCCACTTTCATATCTGTCTATATAAGAATTACTGTGCAGGGTGGAGATGGTGTGAATTTCTAATATTTGCCTGAAAATAGCTGGTGGTGCTGACTATACACTAAAACATGTCAAAAACAATCAACTGGCAGGGTTCAGTGTGCAGTTCAAATCAGCAGGCTTTGACATTATTAAGAGGAGACAGCATCTCTAATGCAGGGAGCTCTTTTGAAAAAGCATAATTTTCTGTTCCCTGTACTGTGAAACAGGGAAGCTAGCTGACGAAAAGAACAGTAAATTGGGAGAAAGTGGATGATGCTGTTTGTAGCTTTGCCACGCAAATCAGCAGCCGAGGTTTTTATACCTCAGTATATCTACAGCAGTATACTTCATTGCCACAAGTGCAACCAGCCTTTAACACTTATTTAACAATTAACTGGATCGTTAAGTTACTTACCTATATATAGTATACCATATCTGGGTGTTTGCCTGCCGCAGGGGTTTGTTCCAGGAATATATTGTTGGAGGCACAAACAGAATATGTTTTAATGAACACAACTGCCAAGTTGCAAAATGTTCATGCTGAATGTATTTTTTCATCGCTCAGTATTAGTAAAAAGCATTTTTAATGGTACTGTTTAGGCACTCAAATCAGGTTGGTTATGGGTTAGGCGAAAGGCCGTGGTCTTGGTTAAATATTGAACAAGTCAGCAGGAGATTTGGAGACAAAGTGTATTTACCTTTCTTTACTTTAACCTAATCTTTACTGAAAGCACGATTTTCCCCAGCCCAATCAAATGTGCATTTCTGCAAACCACACATATGAACAATCTGTACGTTTTCATACATCTAAAACGTATCATATCAACATTTGTACAATACGTTGTCTTTAAGAGCTGATTTTTTTACTTGGAGGCGGACGGGTTGGATGGTGGTCAGTAGTAGTCAGATGGCTGGAGTTGCAAAAGCACCAGAGACCATAATTTGCAGCCATTTTTCTGGCAACAACAGCAGGTGTTTTTAGCGACAAAACCGGATGTTTTTAGCGAGGCGTTGGGACATTTGCTGCCGTTTTTATAGCAACAACACCGGGTATTTTCCTAAACCTAACCAGACCAACCACAGCATTTGAAACGTAGAGAGCAAACGTTTGAAACGTAGATTGCATGTATATCTGTGGTTTGCAGAAACATACAATTGATACATTTTATTCTGGCGATTGGGTGGTTTTTCCCCTAATCTAACCTTAAAGGATAAGGCTGTCAACATTCTAAAATCTAATATTCTCTTTTGTTATTGTCAAAAATCCCATGAAAAGACCAAAACTTAAAAAGTGTTAGCCAGTCTCTCAATACTTTCTGACGTCCTTACCCTCTGAAAGCCACCGGATGGGCCCCAAGCCCATTGGTTTTCACTGAAGATGTAAATCTTTAATAACAGATCACAAATATATTGTTTCATTTTGAAAACGTCTGTAATTTCCTTAAGCAAACATTACTCAAACATGGATAAATGGTGCATTTGTAGGGGACTATTTTCAGCAGTGGATTAATACACATTTGGTACATTTGACTCAAAATAAACTACAGTGCCCAGGTTCATGGTAATGAAGGAACATCAATGGTCTGGCTGATTAATGTGTTTTTAATAGTTTTTGGACAAAAATGGAGTTCTATGGCAGAGGAATAAGCTAATAAGCTTTGGCTTTGTCAGAATTGTTTTGTTGTTCGTAGTTTTGGTGTTTTCATGCGATTTGTTGACAATATGAAAATTATAGAATATCATCAGGTAAACGTTGCCACTGAATGTATTCCAATCAAGGTTCCAGGAAAACATATTTGACAAAACAAATTAGTAGTATGTAAATATAAAGAAGATGTTTGTGTTATCACTGGGGATGAAATCCAGACCGTGCAGGTGACGGAGGACCTATAGATTTAAAAGGGAAAATTATACAAGAAAGAAAAGCTAATTAAAGGAGGAAGGTTATCTATAAAACATAATTCTGATATATTCATTTTATTAATCATCATGGACAGTTTAATCCATCATTGTGGAAAACAGTGTCAGCTGTCTGAAGCTGGTCAGAGAGGATGAGACTGTAAATACTGTGACAGCACCTGGGGTGATTCTCCTGTGATACTGATACATTTTTAGCTAACTGTAGATGAGGGAAAGTCATTTGAAGCTGACTGTCTGCCAGCTCCTTTTAGACCAGGCTCTATAATCCTCTGTGAAATATCTAAGCCTGACTTGGGCTGCCATGAAATAAACTTAATTTTCTTGTAAATGCTTTAAACAACAGCCTACATTTGAAAGTGCGGAGCCAATCTGATGGAAACAGCGACTTACCTATTTGTTTTGAGGATGATTCTCTTTTGAATCCTTTGATTATTATCATTATCAAGTTTTCTGCCTATTATTCTGGCATTAAATGAGTAATAAATAGCCTAGTATATATAGATAATTTAAAGCATTATAATATGAGAGAAATTAAGTAAGCTTTGTTACTAAAAAATAAATATTACTGTTTTTCTTTCTTTTTCTTATGTCATGTATATGCCATGTGTTGAGAGTTGAGAGTACGTCTCCATTAAGCCGGCTTAATGTAAAATGTTAATCTTCCTCCATTTTGGTCCACAGTCCCCAAAAACTGAGAGGATGAATTGCTGTTTAGGTGTGTATGAAGAACACTGAACAAAAGACAAAAAAGACATTGATAGCCTCACCAGTCACGGTCATTGGGTGTGTGGCCGTGTAACTTTCTAGAAATGTAATTAAAAGGCCATGCCAGGCCATCGGGACTTTAGAGCAGCTAAAAGCAGTGTGTACTGACACAGACTGCTGTCTGCCGTGGTGTCTTTTTTTGATACCTTGGCGAGGATCACTAATCATAAACTTTCAAATTGTATACAAAGACTCTAAATCAAAAAGGATGAACAAATTATACAATAAAGGCATTCTGGCTTCCGTTAGATGTGTCTCATAGCCTTCCAGCGTGAGACACTAGCGGCGCTGTATCTCACCGATGTCATGTAGTTGTTAAGGCCATGGTTGACTACATGCTCCTCACTCCCAGCCTCAACCTGGACTGCCTGGACACACACATTCTTTTAGACTAGTCTGTCCTTATATGACAACAATTGAAAATACTGGAAAACATTCGTATGTCTTTTGATATTACATTTTAGCAAGGTAGTTTTTCAGAATTGGTTGAGCTGATCTAATTGACAGGACTCGTATCACAATATGATATAATGATATAATATGCACTCATTTGGAACAGAAATCCTCATGTGTTTCACAGCACTCTAATCTTGGCTCAGCTGCCATTAACCAGCACACCAGCATTAGTAAAAACTGTAATTGTCCATTTTCTCAAAATGTGGTTGCAACTTATTTGCACCGTCACTAAGCGATCCCACTGTGTGTGTGGGCTGAAAAGGGGGTAAATACAGGTAGGGAATATTTTCATCTTTTTCAGAACTGTCTAATCAATTTGGCTTACCTAATATACACCTGTTTCAATTTTTCCAGATTAGACAAAGCAGTTCCTTCACTTTCCCAGTCTTCCCCCTGAACTTCCCTTAGACATTCTTCAGGAGCTTGACCCATAACAGATGTATTATTTCCATTACAGTCCACTCTTCTATCCGTGCGCTATGGTTTAATTCAATGCAACATTTTATTTCAAATGTATTACACCAAATTAGCAAAAATGTTTCCTAATCACGATGAGGCTTGTATTAGATGCAGCGGATCCCCACCATGGAACAGGTCCCCAATTACTTTACTACTATTCCGGCACCACTGAAAATGAGGGCATGCCCTCAATGATTCCTCGACATTTAAGTAAAGGTTGAATTAACCATTGGACCAAAATATCTGAAATGTTGCAAACTGCTTATTATTATTTGAGTAAAAATGAAAATGCAATAATCCAATTTTCATTTTTATTTTCACATAATTGTATGTGAAAATGAAAATTACTCCTATGAAATAAAAATACCCTTATGACCGTATTAAAATGAAAATGGAAAAGCTGCTTGACATTAAATTAAATTAAATGGTAACCCGCTGTACAGTGGACAGTGTTCAAATGTTAATTCAAGTTTGAAAATGAAAATGTAATATCAACAATGTTACCTGATTTTCCATTTATGCAAGCAATATGTAAGTCCAAATGAAAATGAAAATTTCTAACAATTTGAAAATGAAAACTGCATTTGACGTTTCATTTTCAGAGACTTCAGCTGCTGTTCAGTGGACAACATTCAGATGCAATAAGCCAAACAGCGCCCCCAGTCTGTTGCATCTATACTTACATGGCACCACGGTCTTTTGGGGGCGACATGAAAATGAAAATTAAATTTTCTAACAATTTGAAAACGACAACTGCATTTGAAAATCATAATGCTATTGTGGAATGACATATTTATTTTCAAGTTTACGTTATCATTTGAATATAATCCCGTATAGGCTTCCATAAACTTGGATTTAAATAGCTTAAGTTTAGCTGCATAACTTTGCAGGCTGTTTGTGCCACTGTCTTTGCTTTTGACCATTTGATTTGACATTTTGATATCCAAATGCTGATGCAGAAACCCCGAGCAAGCACTTGCCTCTTTTCCAGGCAAAGAGGAAACTTGCTTTAACAAGAAAAGAGCGTAGCTCACTGAACGCTACTTGATGTTTATTATAAAATGTTAATGGAAATCCAGGCATTAAGTCGACTTTATTCCCCTTTTCACAGCTGAAGACCACTTTCCACCCCCCCTTTTTTGAATGAATATGGCCATTGTCGTGAAAGGGTAGCCTCTAATGTGGTGCCTGCCTCCCCGCTTCTTTCCGGTCGCGTCTCTCCCCTCCTTTTCCATGTATTATTCAAGTTGCGACCAAAGAGCGCTGCCGGTTGCGACCGAGCGCTGGTTGACGTCAGCAAACTTCTCCAGCAGCTGGACGGGCGAGCGGAGGCGGAGAGGGAATGCGACTGCTGGATGTGGAGCTGTCTCTGGCGCGCCGAGGACCGGGGGGCTTTTTTTTTTTCTACGGGACTGCTCGGACTTCTGCTTGCTCCAGTGTGAGTACGGGCGGTCTCCTTTGCTTCCTGTGTGTGAGAGCTGAGCTTTCCTTACCGCTGTTTTCGGAGTTAGCGGTCGAGTTTCTCGACTGCTGGCAACAAGCTTTGGTGTATTGGTGCACACATGTCGCCTGTGCGATATGTTCGTCTGCCATGAAAACTCGAAGTTGGCGTTGTTGCTGTGGACCACTCAGCATATGTTTTCTTGTTCTGTTTCGTTACGGAATATGCTACATTTGGGTTTCCGTGTGAAATACACTCCTGACCTAACGGGAAACTTTGTTGCGCAAGTCCGTGCAAGGTGGACTGTGAGCTAACGTGTCGAGTTTGCCTCTCTTTCTCGGTCGAAAACCTTTGACATTTTACTAGTAGTCACTTTTCAGTAAAAGCTCGGTGAATATGTGCGTGCCACCCCCTCGTTTTGACCCTGTTATTGTCATTTGACAGTTCGCTTTTCGTGGCCAAAAAAAAAAAATAAAAAACCCAAACAGGCGCTGTCTGTTTCATCTGCGGTGACGTTAGATCTTTTTGTATCATTGTAGTTAATGATGGAGGAACAGTAAGAAATATCTACCTCTTACACTGTATCGAAATATATATAAACGAAAAAGCACGACTCAGGTTAAGTTGGAGTACTTAAAACACATCTATTCTTAGGCAGTGACCAAACCTAAAATCTAATAACAGTATTTCTGAGTAGGCTTTATCACTGTTTCAGAGTTTGGCTCATATTTGCTGCTAGCGTGTATAGCTTGCGCGTGCGCGCGCGCGTCGAGAGCATCGCTTTTGTTATTTTCTCGAGTGACACTCAACCTTCAAAATGAGTAAGGCTCTGTTAAATGGCATTTACCTTTCATCTTCGCTTGTCAGACAATCCTGCCCGCATGATTGTTTTCAGCAGAGATTCAACAGGACCACAGCTTTGTAAATATTCTGCCATGGTGTGCTGTGAGATATATTAATAACTTAAGTAATGGATACACCCGTTACTTTGAGGATGGATGAGCATCTGACTGTGTAGTACTTCTGGTTTCTGTCTCACAGTTCTCATTTCATGGCTGAGGAGTCACCATTTTCTCTGGTTGTGTAATACAGGTTTTTGCAGATTTGTTGAAGTCAGCAATAACCATTGTTTCGCAAATATACATTTTCAATCTCCAGGCTGCCTTTTAACAGGCTGACAGCGTAACACCCATTGAACCAGCCCTGGATGTTTTTCAGCCACTGGTAGCAGTAATTGAATAGCTGCTCTCCAAGTGGCTCATATTGTATGCTGTGATAACCAGCATGAATTAGCCTTGAGGATTCTACAAATTGCCATTCAGGACAGCAGTTTTTCATGTTCCCAGTAGTCTGCTAGCGCTAGAACAAGGTGGTCATGGAGATCTGATTTCAAGCAGAGTTAAATAAAGGTCATGTAAATTAAATGACAAAGTCTTATTCAGCTTAAACAGTCCTGGTCGCCACCTGAGCTCGCCACAAAGCATTAAAGAGTGCCGGTTGAAATATATCAGCAGTGTGATATTGACTTTTGTAAACAATTCTGCTGTCATTTGTGCCCAAATGCCATCAGTCCAGGTGCATTTAAAATATAGTGTACATCCAGATTCATTGTAGAGCCGAATAGTGCCCCAAATTCTGAGCCTGGGCATTGCTGGTAATGTTGTAAAGCTTGGAATGCTCAAGAAGCAGTAAAAATCCCCTGCAAAATGCCTGCAATTCACTTGAGAATATAATAAACACAAACGATACAGATTTAGGTTTCACGGGACACATTACTTTGAAATAACATGGCATGGTGGACACACAGGTGGGACAGGACATGTGTTTAGTCCATCTCAGGTCCCTCTGCTGTCGAATGATTGTTTAACCCTTTGGACTGTTTTTCTTCAGATTTCACTCCTTTTATTCACAGCTTTTGTCATAGTCACTACATGTCCTAGCTAGGCATGTCATATTAATATTTTCAGCCATCAGTTGGCATGCCAGTGGCACTATACATGTTCAAGGAGATGTTTTCTATGAAAATGAATTATCCACAATTTGCCTCATGTCCAAAGGTTTTCAACACATGGTAAATGTCTGTATATGAATGGACAGAGAGTGTCAGTGTTCAAGAGATAACCAATTTTGATGGGACATTCTGTGCCTTTAGTATTGTCAAAATGTGTATAAACAAAGCTCATTTTCCCTCCTATGGTTGGCCTTTTCTTGTGAAATGAATATATGCTTTGGGTGATGTAAACTGGAAGTATAAGGCTGGAGTGGAGTGAGCTTTTTTTAGCCCATATTTCTTTACATTTTGGTCACACAGCAGCATGGAGCATCATGCTGCCTTAGCTGATACTTGTTTGTATTTAACCATGTAATCAACAGGATTACTTTTGATTCTGATTTGATTTCTCAGCAGATGTATGGAGTTGATCCTCAGTGGACATCAGAGCTGGTACTGTAAAGAATAAGAGTAAGGTGTGATTCCAGTAGTTATGTGTATGACATCTGTGTGTTCAGATTTGACCAAATTATGACCCTGAGAGGGAGGGGGTGTGGGTTTTGGTGCGAATAACATGCGACAGGTTCAGGGAGTGAACTGTAGCAGTACGTTTAACACTGGCTTTAGGTTACCTGCAGCGGAGTGGAGGTGATGAGCACAATCAGTCACCTGCTGCGCCGAAGCAGACACATCCTGACACGTATTGTTATCATTGTAGGCTCTAGATGACGGTTTAGAGGATTTGCTGCTTTTCTTTGTCATTTAGTGTTGTTAACTGAATATCCTCATAACTATCTAAACAAGACATTTTAAGACATCACCTTTCACTATTTTTGGACATTTTATAGACTTACGATTATTTGCTTCATTGAAAAATGACTCTGCAGAATAATCGTAATGAATATTAGTTAGTAGTAGGAGCCTTACTAATATTAAAAGTTCTAATTTCTTCGGACACTAGCGGAGGCCCTCTTTATTTCAGGCGAGGCAGGGGGCCTCCACTGTAGCTCACACACACCTGGATGACTTGTGTGTTTCTGCGAGGCAGTGTGGTCAAATGTGACGTGCTCTGTTATTCATTTACAGGATGTTTGGTTTGCAAGGGGAACAAGACATTGTGAAGTGTTTTTTTTTTTGTTGGCATGGATGTTTGCATCATTCAAGAAAGCTGCCTTTGACATGTGCTGACCCCAGCCTCTATATGTGTGTGGTCCTCTTGTCTGTCAGTATGTCTGTAAGACACCTTGATCTTGTTTAATATGATGACTCTGATTACAGCAATGACCTTCACATATTGATTGATGACGTCTGAGAAATGACATTAAGCGGTTAGTTCAGAAAATCAGCGTTTTGCTACTGTAATGTTGACAGCGCTCATGTTTACCACGCACTGCCTTCCGTCAGAAGGTTCACCAGACACTTCATCTATCAGTGCGAGATCACAGTGACTGATAACATCATTACTATCAGCCCATGCTCCCCGTTCCTCACTGTCACCAAAAACTCGTATTACAGCAAGTTCATCTTGCTGTTTGTCGTCCGATTGCTGGAAAACTGAAGTGACTTCAGCCTATTTCTCAGTTGGAAACATCAAACAGCTTTTCATCCACTATGACTATTGCAGCTGCTACCTCTGGAATCAAAACTGAGCAGGAAGACTGCTGTGTATTACTGGCTCAGTTTTCTTAGCGTCATCATGTCTATGTCAAAACAAAATCCCTATAGGCTAAAACCACATCAGTGACTTCAAGATAATTGATATTTTTGTCTTGCTGGGCTAAAGGGTTGACTGCCACAAATGCCAAGGCCTTCAGTATCATCATCTCTGTGATTGAATTAATCCTCTCAACATTTATTATACATCTCAATTAATCATGGGCTTTTGCAAATGAGACAGCTGAGGGAGCCTTGGGTCTGTGCATGTTACTGCCTGTTTTCCATTCTGGTGCCCTGCTTCTTTTGTCTTGCTTTTTCTTGGATGAGACCGGTATTCTTTTGTTAAATAGAGGCTCCTTTCTAGCGCTAATGGATCTTATTTTTTGTTCATATGATGAATCATCCTGGAAGTATGTACAAAGAGAAAAAATAAATTGATATAGCTAAGTCTCAGGCACTTAAAGTACATTTTACATTCAGTGCTTTGATGTTTGAGCTGAAAATAACACTTTTGTACCATTTTCTTCAGCATAAATCATTTTAAAACAGCCACATAACTAACCACAGAGGTAGTGTAGAGGATTATGATGGTTGAACATTTTGAATGAAACATTACTGGACAGTTGTTTCAATTCTTTTTCAGTAAAACCTGCAATACAATGTGCAGTTATAGCTGTATAAATGAATCTAAATACGTTTCTTTATTGACCTCACGTTTAGTTTTTAACTCTTTTGATATGTGGGTCACTGACAAAGAGACACACCACACTAGACCTGAAATGTTGTGTGTGTTAGAGGGGATGCACTGATCAAACTTTCTCTGTCCCAATAGTGATTCTGCTACATGGACTCAGGGTATCTGCTGATAACAAGTACAGATCCGATACTAGTGCTCTGTTTTTTGCCAAATTAAAAAAATCTTTATACCTTCAGAGTGGAACTCATTGGAATAATTTTATATAAGGTGACACTGGCACCACAAACAAGGTTGGCAGCCCGATATGACGGAATGAATGTACAGTCACTGACAGCAGAAATAGTGAGTTTTATAATAACACTGACCAAGAAACTGTATTTAGTGTGGATTGGTCATAGCCGATACCTGATGTGCTTTATAAGGTCAGTATCTGCGCTGATTCTGGTCCAGCGTATAAGATCGGTGCATCCCTATCTGTTAATTGTTTAGTTGATCAACAGAAAATTATTTGGCAACTATTTTGATAATTGAAAACAAAAATCCAAAATTGTCACTAGATCAAGCTTTTACATTGTAAGGATTTGTTGCGTTTCTTTATTTATGTAATAGTAAAGATTTCGGACCATGTTTTGGACGAAACAAGCAATTGGAAGATGTCACCCTGGGCTTTAGGAAATTGTGATTTTCCACTATTTTCTGACATTTTATAGACCAAATTAAGTAAAATGTTAGTTTAGAACCCGGTATAGTTCGGTATAGTCTTTAGTTAGCGTAGTTTTTCAGATGACTTGTCTTATCAGTTCAGAATCAACCAATCAAAATCTTGGTCCAATACAAGGGTGTCCATGACTAAGTGCAGCCCATGGAGAGCACTCACGGCTCTACCCAAGTAAGCGAAATTGCTATTGTACTCTTAAAAAACTGGTACTGAATAAATGATGATGTATTTTACATTACACATTACATGGATTATAAACACATGCGGTTGATCTGGAATCACACCACCACCTGTTAACTCAAGAGGTTTGTAGAGGGTGATGTGACAGAATCATGTCCACTTAAAGAAAATGAGACTAGAGAAAATATACCTAAAACCAAAGACAAAATTAAACAAACCTGTGTCATGGACATTGTTTTTGTCTGGACAGACTGTTTACAGAAGCAGGACCTGCTCCCTTAAAAAGCCAAATGAGTCAAGGGTAAATAAATCTGCCAAATAGGTGAACGTAACAAGGTGCTGGTCCTAATGAAAACTTCCAGCATGATAAATGAACCGTCTTATTGGCCTTGCTGCTTGGATGCCACATTACAGAACAGAATGGAAATGGCTCTTCTGTAAAACACTTCCCATAGTTGTGCCTTAAGATGTCTTTACAGGATCAGCATTTACTGCCTCTGTGATGCAATATGTTTTTAGTGTTGTGATCTGATGAAACTTATAATACACACAAGATGAGTATATTGATTTCTTCACAGCGCATGCCTATGCAATAATATTAAGCTTCAGTCTCATCAGTAGTGCTTTGAAAGGTCAGCTGCAAATATGGTCAAAGTTGAAATATGCTGGGTGGCAAACTGAATTGTCAAGGATTGTGCTGACACCGAGGTAGGCAGCAGAACGGTGCCGTGGGAAACAGTAGGTCAGTCAGTGCAGATCTGTTTTGCCTTTGATCATGTGTCCAAGCCTTCACATGTGCTTGATAAATAATATCTTCTGTGTGTAATTTGGAGGTCTCATCTGTTTTCATAGCATTGAACTATACTCAGTGACACGAGAATCACTTTCCATAGATCTGTTGTTGTTGTTGTTGTTGTTGTCTGCGAGTGGAGGAAAAAGGCTGGTAAACGTCGTCATGCTGAGGCCTCGCAACAAAATCCAGAAACAACATCCAAACCTATTGCCAGCTTGGCTTCAGTCATGACACCCTCCATATACACACACATGAAACATGCATGTCAATAATGTCATAAGGAATAAACGTCATTGAGGTAGAACAACAGTTTTCATCATAGATTTGTGTAGCATTCATGCATACCGTATTAATTTCACTGGTACCATATGTGCTAATATTGTAAATAGTCTGTCCAGTAAATCAGCCGCCTGATATTATTGGCCAGTATTAGCTCATATATATATTGGTATCGGAATATAGTTTTCTGTAAAACGTCAAAAGCCAAACTTAAGGGATCCTTATGAAAATGTTTATCTTCTGCATTCATGGTAAAAAAACAAAACAAAAACAAGGATACGATTTTTTAGCTCTCATACAGCGATAGTGCTATTGGCCTCAAAAATCGAGTCAGTCAGGCTCTGTTATTCGTATGTACACTACTTCACTATACTTAAACTGCAGATAATATTTCAAATGTAGTTGAGCTTGAAGGTTCATTGTTGACTTCAGAAATAGTAGTTTGACATGAAATGATTTGGTCTGGAGCTTTCAGCCATATTTATAACAATCTCATGACAACTGAGCAAACTCAATCTGCTGATGAAGGCCAAGAGATGTGGCTAAAAGCTCCCAGAAATTTGCAATAAGTGGACCTTGTGCTAAGAGTTTTTTGTCTAATGTGAAATGTACATTTACAGCAGAGCAAATAAACTTAATTATTTTCATTTAGAATTAATCTATCAATTATTTTACTTTTTAATCAATTAATCATTTCTTAAAACTGTCAAAAACAAGACAAATGCCATCATGTGTGGACTGGAGACATACCAAACAGTTAAATAATTAAGATTAAAATTATATTACTATTGGTCAATTGATTGGTCACTTCGCACTACAACATTGTTAGAATGCAACTAATGATTATTTTTCATTATTGATCTGCTGATTATTTTCATGATTAATCGCTTAATAATGAAAAATGTCCCCCACATCTCCTAGAGCGCAAGGTGACATCGGTTTTCAGTTTCAAATAATATAAAACAGAGAAAAGCAGCAAGTCATAACATTTGAGAAACCAACTAAAGAATGTTTGTACCTTCTGCTTGAAATATGACTTTTAGGATTACTTGATTATTGTTGCAGATTCATTTTCTGGCAATCGATTAATCAATTGGGGCGGCTGTGGCTTAGAGGTAGAACGGGTCGTCCTCTAATCGGAGCCCGCATGTCGGTGTCCTTGGGCAAGACACTGAACCCCAAATTGCTGCCGAAGGCTGTGCCTTCGGTGTGTGAGTGTGTGTGTGTGACTGATTAGTTTCTTTGGACTGATGAGCAGTTGGCACCTTGCATGGCAGCCTCTGCCATCAGTGTATGAATGTGTGTGAATGTAAAGCGCTTTGAGTAGAAAGGCGTTGTACAAGTACAGCCCATTTACCATTAATTGACTCATCATTTCAGCCGTACACTTCTCTGCTCTGAACAGTAAACGTTTTGGTTGGATATTTCAAACATGTCACGTCATTTGCAGCAATATTTGAGTTATATACAGTTCTCTTACAAGTAGAGCCGGGTGTATAATCTCTCACTAGTCGTTTAAACATTAGTTGCTAAGACAAACGAGAAAAGGTGAATGAATACAAAAGGTGCTTGTGTATTCATAACCATCTGTTGCCTATTGACATTTGGAGGAAATGTCTTTCCCTGTCTCAGGTCAGACTGATCTTGTAAGTAAATTACAACTGAGACGAGGGAAGCTGATGATGGAAGACAATGAGCGGCAAGCTGATGAGAAGAAATCTCCCATCAGCCTCATTACATTATTGCTTTCAAACTGTGATTTTAGACTTCCTCTCATTTGAGGCAAATCACAACCGCTGATTTGATTTAATGTTGTCTACATCTCTGGCTCTGTGTGCGGCGCTGCATGCTGTGTGCCGTTTCTGTCTCTCTCTGTTATACTTTCTTGCCCTTCTTGTCTGAATCCAGTGTGTGGCATTTGTAAAGCTAAAATGCCCCGAAAAAATTTAATTAGTCATTCATTTGCAGACATTTAGCAATTTATTTGCCTTATTCTAATAGAATTAAGAATGGGCGTCCATATCAACAGTGTGTAATGTTGAAATTTAGTAACTTGCATGTTTTTGTGTCATTGAAGGGTGGGTCACAGTTGAATGTCAATGAGGATTGCTTGTCATAGTTTAGGCATGGATAAGGTTATACATTCTGATTAATGAAAGTCTCTCTGCAATGTAATTTCCTGATGACTGTGCTTCTGCCTTTGTAAGAGATAAGATAATGGGATGAGAAACATGGCTTCTCACAATTAGCACTCATAGCTATCAAAATTGAACAGTGATGCTAACTGTAGCTAGACTCAGCAGCTACGTGCACTGAATGCTAAATAAGTTTGCAGTTTTTATGTTTTGTTATCGTTCCTCATACCTTCATCATCACAAGAGCTGACCTTTAATTTGTTGTGGAAATCAGTGCTGTTAAACTAACCACAGGGTGATACATATTGTTTGCTTAGGAGTACGTTTGTTTTCCTACAGCTCTGTGCATGATCAAGACCCTGTGGCAGCTTATTTGACTCATGGCCTACCCATACTGTAGTGCAGAATAAGTTCTCCACTCTTTCCCTTTGCTCAAACATTCAATGAACTTGCTGGCTAATGCAAAATGCACTGCCAAGTAAGTCATAGGAAGCGATTAAAACAACATGGCTGCACAACACATCTGAAAGACAACTATGAGACGTCCAATAAGAAGTAAATATAACTTAACATTTTATTGTCTTTACCTAGTTCTCAGCATAAATATGGAGGTAGGCTGAGTGACACACAGGACAGGCTACTCCATCAGTAGACTAAAGCTTACACTGCACATTAATGCAGTACAGAAAGTGTAGCAGTCTCCCATCCACTTGACTTGCATGGCTTCAGCATAAGGGATGACACCAGGGGTGGAAAGAGTAGTAGGATATCCTGCTCTTGTAAAAAAGTACTGGTGCATTACTTAAATATGATATCACATACAATTTCAAACTAGTCATGTTGAAAACGATCCATTCAGTCCCCAAACTATTCAGGAAAGAAGAAGTTGCTCTATTTGTAGACTGTGCTGCAACCGTACGGCGGGGGGTTCTGCTCACTCCCGAAATTGGCCAAGCCAGGACAGTCTTCGCTCCCTTAACAGAGTTGTGCCTTCACTTGGCTCAACGTGTGGTAATCAGGCAACCAGAGAAAAAGCACAAGACTGCTGACTATGTTCAGCTTTCAGAAGTTTACCGAAAGAGTTGCTGTGCTTTAAAGTTTTGTTTCACTGCTGTGTTTCGGTTCTCACCTTCATCTTACAGACTTCAAATACGTCACCCATAAATCATTTAAAATTAAGTTTATCAGTGCGCCTTTGATTGACATTTTACAGAACGCTGTGTAGACTGCAAAAATAATAACACAATCAGTGAAATTGGAAAACAACCTAAACAATGTTTTACCAGAAGGTTACATCTCTCACCTTATATTTCATGTCCTCCTTATCATGTCACCTGCAGCTATATCTAGAAAACGCTGTGTACACTGGTCTGAAGTATGAGTGAGGTGCGCACATTCTCCTTTTATAAATACCTACTACTTTATGTGTAGAAAATGATGTGTATGATTTTTGTGCGTACGTATTGTTTTTACGTCTGGCCCCTGGTTGATGTAAGTGATCTACATCAAAATACGTGTACATTATCTGCACTTTTTTGGACCGGATTTAAATATTGCAAGATAGGAATGCAAAAGCAGATGCTGACACAGTGAACTGGCCAGATGAAGATTTGCAGGTGACAGGCGCGTGATGTATTTTACGCAAACACTAAACTGTGACATTTCTGTTTAATGAAGAAGCACTTGGGCTCACGGCGTGGGTATCCCAACCGTATAGAAATTTGGCACAGCAGGCTCCTCCAGGTGCTGCCCTGCATCTCTTGGTTAGTCACGTGTCACATGAGAAGCATGGGAAAAGCACAGTGCAGGTGAAGGCTTCAGATATCTGCATTTCGTCATACCATCACAAATTTGTGTTCAGCATTTATGGAGCTGACAAACAGCATTTAGAGCTGATGGCTCTGAGCAAATGAGACAGGGAGACAGACTAACACTGTTGGCATTGGTGTTCCAATTTTGCTGAGGCTTTATAACGCATGTCTTCTTGATCCAACACTTCCAAAGAAATCACTGGCATACGCCTGTCCAAGTCGTCCCCAGTTAATTCAAGAAGTCATCCCGTTGTGGGCGAAATCAGACTGATTTTTATGGCTCTTTTATTTCTTCATGAGTACCATTAATTTCAAGGAGCAGGACTCAGTGCTTTGCAGCCGGCATTTTTTTTATCCCCTTGAGACAACATGACTGCATTATCCTCCTTCTGGTAATGAATTGGCAGGAGTTATGTGTGTTTTATTGGTATTGTTTAGCACTTTAGTTGGGAGGCCGATTTCTCCGTTCATTCTCTGAGTATGCTGCATATCTCATCCTCGCAGGGCTGAATGGCTATTTATGTGTTGTAGATGTTTTGCCAAGGCTGCAGTCTGGAGTAAATACTTATCCTGCTCAAGTACATTATTTACTTTCTTCTACACTATCAGCCCGGAAGCTTCCTCCATAAAGATCATTCACATTAAAACTAATTAGATTTATTTGGGCTCATTACAATGCCGCCTCCCTGTGCAAACACAGTCAGGATTTCAGTGTTATTCTCTTGTTGTTGTTTGTGCTTTAAGTTGACTAAAACATAAACCTTCTTTATCACTTTGACATATACTTGGCTGTCTCAGTTAAGTCACTTTCCAACATTATTGTGGTTTGTTCACAGAAACTGTGATGACATCACACAAAAGCAAAGAATTGTTCAGTTGTTTGAAAATATCAAAGCTTTGAAAACCAACTGACCAATAATAACCAGAGTCCATCTTCCTGGGTATTGTTGATGAAATTCATCCTCTTCTGTGGTCAGACACTCCTTTTCTCATCTGCTGTACGTAATCACAGACTGTATAAAACATGGACGTAGTGTCCGTGACGTCACCCGTAGGTTTCTGAAGAGTGAAGCTCAAAGACGACGGCTCCGGCTGTCGCCATCTTGGCAGTGCCTGACTCCAGCTAATCCAAAAATGGGCAAAGAGGTGGTGCTGAGGCGGGCCGAATGAAGCCTGGTTGCTGAACCAACTAGCGGCTAGCCACCTGATAGGGCACCCACCTGTCACTCAAAGCGACCATGTCCTTAAGCGTAACATGAAGCCTTAATATAATTTAAAAGTTGTCATGAAGGGGGAAATTAGCTATAGAGACCAAAACCGTTTTTTGTACCAGGCTGTAAACATGTTTATTTCTGCTGTAAAGTTGGGCATTTTAACATGCCGCTTGGATATAATCTGGCATGTATCCAAAGCCAACAAGCACAAAAAAAGAAAAATCAAACAAAAAGTGAGATAATTTTAACACAGAATCATTCAGCAAAGGTTCAACTAATAACTTCTTCTAACTTTTTATTTGAGGACAACATCTTAAAGTTTGTATCTTGTGTAACTGCAACAGTATTTTCTGTTTGTTTTTTTTGTTTTTTTTCTCAGCTTGCTATTTTTTTCCGCTGTAGCACCATAACTGCCCACTGCTGGAGGAAAAGACCTACATAATTTTTAAACAAATACAATTTTACTGTAACGGTTAAAGGTGGGGTATGCGATTCTGGAGAAATCCAACACCATGACAAATACCATGATATAGAGCGAACAACCACACAGCAAGTAATGTGACTAACGTTAGCGAGGTTATGGGTTAGCAAACTGTCGCTACAGTTGCTGCTAAGCTAACAGCCAGAGAGGACGAGACGTTTCCCAGAGCCAGCACAGCAGCTCCAGACAGCGATACTCACAACTCTCCTGCTGCTGTAGCTAACATCACAACAGCAGCATATCTTGGCAAACTAGAAAGTAAGCTGAATGTCCGTGGGCAAGTCATTTAACGTTATCTGACACACAAATCATGGCTGGAATAGTGTTGTGTGGCTCGGGCCGAGACACTTTGTTTGTTTCCCATTTACAGAGCCAGGGCTGTGTTTTTCAGCGCACACACTGAACGGACAGCTAGCGGGCCGTGAGGAGATATTCGCTGAATTTGACAAAAAGATGTGTATTGGATTAGAATCACATACCCCACCTTTTAAAGCTTGACAAGATCTAGATTTGGCCAAATTTAACAAGGTGACAGTAGGCTGAGATAGTATATATTCTGACAATTTGATTATCAACCTCCCGATCAGGTTTGCAGAATTGACTACTGGCCACCGGTTTGACTTTGATCACCCAAATGATGCAAATCATTCATGGCACACGTATGACCAGAACCACTAGTTATCAGTTAAAGTTAAATGTTTTTGTCACACAGCATGTGTCATGTTGTTTAATTACAAGTTTTACATTTTGTATACTTCTCTGGTAAATGATGCACATAATTTATCAACAACTACAGATGCTGCAAACACAACACTGACATATTCTCTTCTTGAACTTGTTAGCAACAGTTGCATATTTACACATCCAGCAGACACGGAGCAACATAAGCATTTGTTTGGCCTCGCGTTTGTGTCCGGTTGACGAATCCAAGTCCAATACTCACTCTTCTTTAAGCTCTGATTCAGTCTCTACCTACTCCCTTAGAAAAATACCAGGCTCTTTAGCTGCTAAATGCTCCACAGTGTTAATCAGCTAGTCGCTAACTGTGTCTGTCTGCTGTTTGGTGCTGGGCAGGTAGTGTACAGTGGGTTTTTAGAGCTTTTTGCTACCTGCTGCAGCTGGAAATGACTCTGAGAGCAGTGAGAGTGAACCAAAACAGTAAAGTTGCTGTCCGTAAAACTAAAACATTGAGCTGAAAGACACTTTTAATGCTCTGTTGAGCTGAGGGAAACTGCAGCGTTGAGTGATATCTCTCTGTGGGTTCATCACCACACACATTAAAAACAGCTTCTGTTCTGGACTTTGTTGATATTGTACTGTCATTGCAAACTACCACATAGTGCTTTATAGCGGTGAACTTAATAATAACGTTACAACAATATACTGTATTAACACATGAATATAACCAGTATGAAAATGGATAGTAAAATCTCACTGCAGTCCCTGTAATAAAGTAAAACAGCATGACCTCTTGGAGAATAAGAATGAAAGAAAAACTATCAATATTTCAAAATAATATTTTGATTGGAGATAGTTGTCAAGTTGTCATAGTGTGTCAAGCTAATATGGGGTTTATCCAAAGTAACACAATTAATAATATGATATCTTCATTTTTACATGAATCTGTTTTGAGTCTACTTTTTAGGTAAATGGACTGTACTTGTATAGCGCCTTTCTGGTCTTCCAACCAGTCAAAGCGCTTCGCATTACATATCACATTCACACACTGATGATGCTAACTGCTCCATCAGTCCAAAGAAACTAACTAATTACACACACTCACTCACACACACACACACACACACACCGATGGCACAGTCTTCTAGAGCAATTTGGGGTTCAATATCTTAATATCTTGCTCAAGGACACTTCGACATGCGGGCTGGGGGAAGCCGGGATCGAAACGCTGATCTTCCAAGTGGCGGATGACCCGCTCTACCACTAAGCCACAGCCGCTGATTATGACAACTTTATGGCAGAGTGTCAGTAGGGCTGTTTTAATTCTCCACAGACCTCCAATCAACATAAAAACACCCCCTGTCAAATTTTAAAACAATCTCTATTTAAACCAACTCAGACTGTTTTCAGTCTCTTGCCGTTTGTTTCTTTGCTTCATCCAGCTCACCAGCTTGGTTGGCGGTTGCTTGGAAAGCTTGTCTGGCAGTATGGCTAAAAATGAGGCCAGAGAGGAAATCTAGTGTGTAATTGCCGCACTAACTGCAGTCCGGGTTAGCTCTTTATGCAGGAGCTGAGATACAGACCTGAGGGTGACTCCTCACAGACTGTTGATGCAAGCCTGGCTGGATGGCGACTCTGTGGCCCGCCGCCACAGCGGCTGAGATCGTTCTCCAGAAAGAATTAGAAAATGAAATTGCAGCTGAATTATATGCTGCGCTTCCCTCACGACTGAAGACATAATTATTTCTCCCCGGTTACAGAAAATACAGTTCAGATGAAAAATAAAACTATATGGAAGCTTAATGTAGATGTTATTTGTCAGCTTTTTGACAACTGTATCTAGATCTCTTAGCAACACAGCAGTTACAATATGAAATGTATTTAAAGTACATAGACCTTTGTTTACCACATTATTCTAAACTCATGTATGCACCACACTATGCACTTCATTACCTTCTTCATAGTTAGACAGCTGTAATTTTTAAGTTAAGATTTATTGATCATTGGGTGATCAATACATCAGTACCTGACTCTGCAAACCCCTAGATCTTGTTGTACAAGTGCTGCTAACATTTTTAGTATGTGGCACCAAGGGAAAATCTAGAGCACCTTGAAGATAATATAATAAAAGTTAAAGTCAGTCTGTATTTATCCAGTCATAACATGGTGAGGTCACAACTAAATTAACTGCTCTTCATGAATAAACAAAACCTGACCTGATCAAATCAGGGAGAATTTGGAGATGTGATGGCTCGGCCCAACCTGAACCTGTCCACATGGGTTAAGGCATCAGTATGCTTCAAACGAAGTGGTTGTCGGATGGTTGAACAGCGTCTGAAACCTCCTGCCCCCACATCAGAATCGGGAGGGCTGCATCTGACAATTTCTCTTTTTTTTTTTTTTATCAAATTTTTATTATATTTAGAACTGAAGAAATTTAGACATACAATCTGCAATATAGCAGTGACTATAAGTAATAAAGCAAAACACTAATTGTATAAGGACTGGCCAGTAAGGTGTGGCCTAACAATAATATGACAGACCCACAAAAGGCACACATAAAAATAAATAAATAAATAAATAAAAAGTCACAGTAAGTCACTCTAAGGGATGCAGATACATGCCAAGCCATACATCTAGACATACATACATATATACATAACATACACCCACACACAGCTCACCCACTTAAAAACACTACACTTATAAAAAATAATAATAGAAAAAAAAGAAAAAGAAAACAAAAAAACATACGAACAAAAAAATTACTTAAACTCATTCATATATTATATATTGAACATACATACATACATACATACATACATACATACATATCTGCAGCAAAGAACATAATGGGATAACCAGTAATGTAAATGGTACTGACATAAGCAGCATTGCTTCAACCCTTATAAATTGAGCCAGTTTTTTAATGATGAAAGATGTCTACTGCATCTGACAGCTTCTGTAACAAAATCCACAATCCAGCAAGTATCTCACGTCACGCAGCGACAGGCCAGGTGTGCGGAGGTGAGAACGTAAGCAGGGTTTGAGCTTCTCTTTTGAGCTCTCTGTTTTCATTCTTCACATAATGATTTCCATCGCTTTTCAAAATGTACTAACGCGTGCAACACTACGCCTTCAAGGAAAGACTGTCTGAAAGTGTGCAGCATTATCCCCCATATATGAACAGTTATCGCGTGTCGCCCCTCTCTATGACGGCTGGCTTTTCACCCTGCCTTTGTTGAAAACACGTTTGCCTTCAGACAGCAGGGGTTGGACGACACGTATGAACTAGTTAGTTTCGAGCACACCCCCCCATAGGGTCTGTCAGGTTTGCCTTGTGAATCAGAGTGTAGTGTGTGCAGTAGACTGATTTATGGATTGGTTACTACTTACTGTCATTTGCGACCATAACATTGCTCACAGCACCCGATGTACATCTATTTACTGTTTTTGATGACATACTGGCAGAGTAGTCAGTTCAGGGAATGAAAAAATGCCAACAGTAACAAATGAAGCTCTCACAGCTTTGTCCTTTTGTAATGGACTGTCATTTACCAGAAACAGCCCATTCTTTAATCACTTTAGAAACCCGAAACACTGCTTTGAAAGTTCCCTTGTCATGAGGAAAATTAGAAGTCAGAAATTTCAGACACTTAGCTGAGGTCTTTAGTCACACTAGTGTGACCAAAGGAGTGCCACCACTTGGGGGGAAAACAAAATATGAGGGAATGGTCACGCTCTGCCGCCCTGCTCTAAGTGCAAATATCCTACATTTGCAATGGCATAGTTTTTGAAACCTCTGCTGACCATGCTGCTGTTCCTCTGTCCCTTTAAGATGCATTGTAGCCCGTGTTGATGTGGGAATACCTCCAGACTGATGTTTGTCTTCATTGACAGTTTCTCATAATAGGCGTACATTAAAATTCTGCCTGTAGTCTACAATTTACAGGTTTTACTAATGCATCTTCTCCAGCTTCCTCACACACAAACAATGGGTATTCAGACTTCTGTCATCTTCACAAAGAGCACATTTTTTCTGTATTCATCTTGACCTTTAAATGTCCCAACTTTGTCATTCGTGTCAGCGGGCCAGGCTCATCCTCTTCCCTCCCAGGCTTCTTTCTTCTGCCATGCTTTGCTATTTCACCCCTGATTGTGTCTCCTTCATCTGTCACAGCCCTCTCGCTGTCTGAGAGGAACAGACAGTGATGGATGCTAATCACTTTGTCTGTGTGCCCATCCACCCCACTGCCTAGTCAACAAGCTTGGCCCAGGCTTCCCCCTTCTAGTCTATGAATAAATGAGCTGCTCTCCTCATGTCTAACACCATTGTCCCTGCTAGTAATGCAGCTGTACTCCATTATTGTATTCATTGCACTTGACGCACACATTAAAATATGTAAAACAAGAAATGTATGTGTATTTCTACTTTAGCGAAATCATTACCTCAAACTAAAACACCTTGTTTTCTTTAGCCATCTCTGTGATGTAAAACACAAAGTGAACTTTCACTGGCGTCTAATCTACTCTGCTATTCATAAAGTGTCTGTAAGCGCAGGAAATGAAACACTTTACAGAGTCAGAGACAGTCAAAAATATGCAATATTGATCTTTTTGTGGCCCAAAACCATTTATTTACTTCGCTAAAAGATGAGGTGCTGACAAGGAGAGGTCTCTTGATAAACCTACCTCAAAATAACCACTTTGATCTTGACAGGCCTCGTGTCGTGTTTGTTTGTACAGATGGCTTTGTTGTGTTTATTGCTGTGATTTGTTGCTTATGATAATCGCTTGAAATATATCTGGGCGGCTGATTAAAATTCATGTTGCACTAACTATTAGAATCATCCACCCCAATTCATAAAACCTGTTCTAACATTCTCTTTGGATTCATTAAAGGACATGATTTTTGATGTGACCTGCAGTCTTGAAAATGTATTTCTGAAAAAGTAAATTTAGCTTTGTGGTTTGCTCATAATACATTTTGGCAAAATCATGAATAGAAGCAAGCTTTTCACACTCCTAAACAATGCATTGGGTTTGATGAGTGCTTTTCTGCAGTCCAGTTTGGAATACAGAAACCCATTTTCAGTAATGAGCTGCTCAGTTCCTTTGTCAGGAAGAAATTAAATATTGATGAAAATCACCCACATGGCAGTATCTGAAGGAGAACATCAACCCTCTCAAAATGCTGACTGATTGCTGTGGTCTTCCAGAAACTTGGTGGACAAATTTTAGAAAAACATGCAGTGTCGAAAACCGCTAAGCCCAAGGCAACTGGATTTGTGTTCTTAGTCTCAAAGACAAAAACAATTCTCCTGAGCGGTGCTGAGTTCCCAGGCCTTTCACCTTTTTTTGTTTTGAGTTTCCTATCATGTGAACCAAATTATAAAAATGCACGGCTGCCTGCTACTAACAATTATTTTCATTATCAGTTAATCTGCTGGTTATTTTCTTGATTCATTCATTAATCATTTGTCCATCCAACAATCTTTTTCTTTCCTTTTGTTTTGTTTTGTTTGGAGAAACTGAGGACAATAAAATTCTCCAAAACAGAGCTCTGCCTTTGAAAACTTTCCTGAACATTCCCCTGAACAATTGACCTGCCAAACAATGGATTATGGGATACTGAGGGCTTTAAAGTATAGAGTTATTATGATGTGCCACACATTCAGACAAGTGAAGCCACATTCCCTGGAGCCTTTGTTTGGGGTTAGGGTCAATTATGACATATTTAGTGTAGAAATGTGGAGGATCCAGTCCGTGAACTGTCGCACAGTGATAGTATCTTGTCTTTGTTCAGGAGCCACGAGCTGGTAAATCTGGAGCTCACAGAGTCTGATGGTAACCGGGTTTAAGGCAGTGAAGTGTATTGACCCGAAACATATTCTACACTAGCGCTGCATTGATTCAGCAGGCATCCTCATGGAAAAAGGCCGCTGTTATTTGTCCCTTTTTAATCCTGAATGCTGACTCATCTCGGCCTCCAAATGACGAGCGATGAATATGAATTGTAGCAGCACTGTCAAAGAGCACGTTAGAGAATGCAGCAGTGAACCTTCATCTGTGGACTGGTCTAGACTAATGTTAACTTAAAACTTAAGTTTTTAAGTAGACTAACAGATACAGGTTTGACACAGAGGAGAGTTTAAAGTCACAATTTGACCAAACTCAAAGTAAATTATTCTCACAACACATTCAGTTGTCTGTATCACCTACCACATACCCACCACCAATGTAACAATAACATGTCATGCTGACTTTAAGTGTCTGCCCTCATGAAACGCAGACCTCCTTTATGAGAGAAGTTAGGGGAATGTATTTCAAATGATTTCTTTCACTATGCCATGCAATTTTGTGCAAAAACATGTTGCTGCTTTTGTTATCAAGTGTTCTGTCACACTGATTGATAGGCACATTTGAATGGCTGCTCACCTGAAAAGCCCAGCAAGGAGGTAATATTTTGTGCACAACAAATCTTTAGATTTTTTTCAGTCTTTTGATCACAGCTACTGTGCACTGTTAGTCAGACTGTGACAAATACTGTATATCATAATGAATTATGTAGTTGGCCCACCTACAATATGCTTAATGCTACAATATATGTGCAAGAGATAACAATTTGTTTCTGAGTGGGAGCTTAATGACTCGTTCAACATTGGGAAAAGGATTTTCACTTGGTTTAGATGCTCTTATTGTGCCCCACAGGGAGTTTGACCTCTGAGTTGAACCGCTAAATCAAGATGAGCTGGAAGAAGTCTGAAGATGTGTTTCGCTTGCTTAGTTACCCTCAAGGCTATTTCCTGTCACAGCTGCTCCGTACTCTGACAGAGAAGGATGGCCCCTTGGCAGATTGTTTTGGCCACCGGTCCATACATGCATTGAACTTTAAAGTTGGCATCAGGTCTGTCTTTCTTTGTGTGAGTGGAATCCACTCCAGTGAAGTTCAGTTCATGAGTGTTCCATGTAGGGCTGCATGCTGCTTATATTAACATATCAACCGCATTATTTGAATCATGTCAGCATGTAAAGTCCCTAAGACAGGCTGCTATTTGTAGTTAACTCCTTTTAATGCACCTGAACGTACAGCAGCGGGTCACATCTAATTTCAAGTGTAAACTACTATCGCTGTCAGTCAAAGTGTAAGTAGCTTTTAGTGGCCAGTCCAACTCAGTCCCAATCATGTCATAGAATATGACAAGTGCACGGCCAGTGCAAGGCAGAATATCACACAGCTCACCAGGTCACATTTCAGACAAAGCACTCCTATTGTTTTAATGTTTGATAATGACACTCCATAGACATATGGACGCAATAAATGTGTTACTGAAATCTTTTTATATTCTTAAATCATTTAGTATACAATATACAGTATTTTGTATCAGTTTTACCTAGATTTTCTATTTTAGCACCAAATGCCTAAAGGGTTCTTACTGTAACTACTGAATATATGAAGTGAATGTTCCTCTGAGTTATAATCAATGATTTTTTGTTTAATGTTCAGTGCAAAGAATTAATAAGAGGTCCACTGCAGGGGCGGAGAATCTTGTGCACACAGATCATTGTGATATGGATTTCAGGTCATATCGCCCACCCCTACTTCCATGCAATGTCACCCTCATAAACCTTTTTCAGGAAGCTGTTTACAAAAAAAGAGTACTGCAATCTATTTTAACATCTTCTTTTGTCCCACTTGGAGTTTAAAACACTTGAGTCGCCTCAGTGTTTTACAGTATTGGAGTCCCTCAGTTTCTCATCGTCATCTATCTTTAGAGTGGCACACTTTACACTGTCCTGCTCTCTCTTAAAAAATCGACAGTAAAGATAATGAAAACTGATGGTTCCCCATCACAGTGGCTTAGACCTACCGTCTAACGTGTTCCTGTCAAATACAAAATGAAAACTGAAGTCAGCCGTCAACACATAACAGCTGCTGTGATGCTTACAAAGGTCAACAGATTGCAAAGGTCACTTTTCCCAGAATAGATTTAGAACATTCTGCATAAAAGGGAGTTTAACCTCAAGAAGAACCAGTAAGTGTAAATGCAAGTTCTGAGTGAATAATGCAGCTTACCCTCTCTGTGACACTTTGCTGATTCAACTCACTGAAGTGTATTCTTCACTTTTCTGACAAGTTTATAGCACTGAAGGAACTCATTTTTGGTTTCTTGAAGAGAAAATAATGAATATATATTTTAATGATCTATGTTTCTGTGGCCTTCACCCA
The DNA here is from genome assembly GCF_020085105.1 of Siniperca chuatsi. Lineage (NCBI taxonomy): Eukaryota > Metazoa > Chordata > Actinopteri > Centrarchiformes > Sinipercidae > Siniperca > Siniperca chuatsi. The sequence continues at coordinate 5,157,115 of NC_058053.1, read as the reverse complement.
CTTCAAGACTTCAAGGATGTTTTAAGCAATTGGGACATTGGGAGTGCTTCCTAAAAGGCAGCTGGCATTAGTGGACCTGTCTGGCTTTTAACTCAGGCACCACCAACTCTGAGTTTCCTTGCCCAGGTTTTATATATATTTCACATTATTGGGATTTATGCAGCCATCAGCTATTCAAGGAGCATGACTCTCTTGGTTTCTCTGGTCCATATAATGCTTTTCAGTTAAACTTTTCCATTAAAAAAAAAACTAATTCAGCAAACCTTTAATTGAAACAAGTATGAAAACACAATTGTAAAGCTGGAAGTTTGTTGCAGAAGAGTGCTGGAGAGGAACTGTATGTTCTGAGTTGAGATGAGGGGATTTTCAGAACACTAGCTACACAGTCAGGAAGCAGGGATGACCAGAGTAGAACCCGTGTTATGCTGGATTGGCAACGGGGTCCCAGGAGACGAGGGGAAACTGAGATATTTTGACTTAAAGACAGACAGCCTAAGTGTACCATTTTTCAATCCATTTAATAGAAAAGAATGTGTTAACGTACAGACAGCAGTTTGTATGTGACCATGACAACAAGCAGGCAAGAAAAACTGTGTATAGTACATTGTACTTTTCTGTGAAGTTGTATTTCCCTTGAAACACAGACTGTGCTAGTGCTTTTTTTGGTTCTAATTTAGAAAATCAAATGCAATAAAAAACACATCCACCCAAAAACAAAGTTAATCCAATGTGAGGGAGAAAAAAGAAAGTTTGAAGGTTAGTAGTTTTGCTTTTAGTTCGCTTTTAAACTATTTTAACATTGGAGCACGTCTAATACACATTTAATGAATGTAATGCACTTCTAATCTAGCCGAGTATACCGACAACTAGGATCATAAAAACTAAACAGACTTATGATTTAACCCTCAGAACACCTAAACATCCTGTACTAGATCTAGGAGGTTTGACTCATTTCTGAGAAGCCTGTCAGAGTTACTGTGCTGCAAGGCCATGCAGGGCTTTTTAGACAATAAGTCCAATTTTGTAATCAATTCTGAAATTACCTGGCAGCCACTGCAATCATCTGAGGCCAGGTCTGAGAGAAGATGTAAGATTTCCAGTCGTTTCAGCAAGTGCCATATGCCTATGTTCAAGTGATAAAGCCTGACCGTGGTAATTACAATGGGAGCAAAGGACGAGGAGGTCGAGATGGATGGATGGGTCAACAAAACATGGGACATTAACACGGGAGACTGCTGTTTGATTCCCAATTCAAACTGATATATTATAAATGTTTTTTTCCCCCAAGCATGACCACAATCGCTCCCTAATTAACTCCCTAATTGTCGGGATGTACCATTATAAATGAAGCATTGTGGTGCTACAGAGATGCTCCGGCCTACAAATCATATTCTCCAGACGGAAGGGAACATGCTTGTTTGGTTTTCAGTGAAAATTAAATACAAAAATTACCATTCCCACTAAAATCGTGACTCGTATCGCAATCGCAATATCTGTCAAAATAATCGCAATATGATTTTTTTTTTTTGCATAACGGTCAGCCCTAATTGTAACCATGATAATGAAGGTGCTCCTCCTTAGTGAAGTACTCAAAACCACGATGTTTCCCTAAGCCTATATATTAACCCCTAAACCTAACCAAGTCGTTTCTGCGCCTAAACCTTATATCTGATTTTTCTATATAGAAGTTTCTGTGATAATTGTTTCTTCTGGTTCAACTTTTGATGTGTTGGATTTAATATGTGCCTATATAATATTGATCAGCTCCGACTGGTCCAGCTTGAGAGTAGATTGACTCTCCATCATGCAGATGCAGCTGAACAAACAAACAATCAAACCAGCAAATGACAATGTGAGCACTGGTTTGGCCATGATTTTGTGTTGGTTTCGATGCGAGACATAAATTGCCCCACTGGACAGTAATTTCTTAATTGTACATTAAGCTGACAAACAGCAACAACAAAATTAACAAATTGATTAAGATAAAACAAAAAAATTCAATGAATCTGATCTAATAAGCATTCCACAGACATGTGAACTCCGATGGTGAAGGTCTATAATAATGTCAGTAGCAAAGCAAAAGCACTGCCACAGACATCATCTTTATTCATTATCCGAGAGCTTAATTGTGTCAGTAATAATTAAAGAATAGCAGTGCCATATCTGCATAACATAAGCTTGATTAGATGATTTCAGGAAGTTTTTTTCCCCACTGAAGATGAGAATGTTTTGATGAGCAGACTACATCTTATATTAGCCCTTAACAGCCAGGGCCACAGACACAGAGTAACCTTTCTTTATCCGTCTTGCATTCACGGGCAGTACCTGCCGGTTCAAACATCTACAAAAAAAGATTTGTTTTAGCTCATTTTAGAATACTGTATGTTTTTACAGCAGAACTACTGTGACTAAAAAGCATTGTGTTGGTTTGACTTGCTAAGGTTGCTGCTTGCGTAAGTGTCAACACTATGACAAAGGGAGAAAAGCTCTCCTCAGCTTTGACTGTAATGCTCAGCGGGGGGTATTTGTTGTCTGTCGAAACCCTCAAACCACATGAGAAAACAGTAGAATTCACTTACACACTTTGAAGTAACAATGTTTATTGTGCACGCTTAGCCTGGCTCAGCAGAAGCCGGGATGTGGAGTGCTTCTGTATATATTCTAAATAGAGGAGGTGTGCTGGTAATGTTTTATCAATAATACAAATCCCCTTGTTGCATTTGCTTGTCAGCCAATGGTCTTGCTGTGTGCACACTGGGGGAGAACCTGATTAATTCTGCCTCGCTCACATGGAATTGCAGTTCAACCTAGCTCGGCTGAAGTTGACATGGAATATCAGTTAGTGTTTAAACTGGGTCAGGTTTTACATTAAAGCAGCTGTTATTCTATTAAAGGAGATGCAGCAGGGTTTTACTGCATCAAAATTCTCTGTAGTGTGTGTGTATTGTGTGTATTGCTGGCAAGATTTCTAGCCTTCTGAGATGCAGTATATGACATGAGCATAAACAGTGTTTGCACCTCTTACATATTTCTCAGCTTTTCAATAAACTTACACAGACCTTATTTTATTCATTAGTCCAACTCAATATTTTCTTCCTTATGTGCTTATACACTGAAGGACGCCTGCCTCTCAGCTCCAACCCAGGTGATGCAAATATAGTTTTTTTTTTCACTCCTGGATCTCATTTTTAAAGTTGTTGCCATCTTTCTGGGAACATTTTGCTCAACAACTGTATTGCCGGGATCTGGGGATGCGGACAAATAACAAAAGTCAACAAAAAATGTTTTAAACCACAACACAAAAAAGGGCCAATCAACATATGCAGTGTGTTTCTGATGCATGATGGGTTCATGTCACCCATAAATGCATGCATTCACCCATGAACATCTGGGTACATGAATGCATGTTTACAATGTACTGTATGTCTGTAGGGCTTTTAGTTTATATGGTGCGGTGCATATTCTATGCAGATGTTTAAGTGCAGATAATTACTGTACATGTGAAATGGCTGCTGAGCACACACATGTCATATGAGTGTCATGATTTTTCAATGTATGGAATACACCACAAGGTCCATTTAGTAGCTGTTCTTATGCTTTCAGTCATATCACATGATCTTCTTCAGCAGATGGAGATTTTTTTCTGAGCACTTACAGACTTCTCATCCGTGTTGTCCATGTTTGAAAGCTCCAGAACAGCTACTAAATGGACCTTGTGGTTGTTAGAGAAGAATTCTAATAAAATTGAATTCACTGCAAAAACCATGACCTATTGCACTCATAGCACTTGTCGTCATTTTTGGTGTTTAGTTTTTAATTGTAATTTAGGGGTCAAGTTGGGGATATGTCTGATTGTCTGACTGCTTCTGTTGCTTCTTCTACTGGACTGGAAAAGTGCATCCAGTTGAGTCACCGCATCCCTAAATGTCAGCCATAAAACCAGTGAATAAAATAACCAATATGAATGATGACCCAGTTTCAAAAAACAAGATCCAGGTTGTAAAAAAAAAAAAGACTTTTCCATTATCAGTACTCTAGTACTAGTACAAAGTTTTAAAATTAAAATCATTATTAGGTTGAAATCTCTAGTACAATATTCCTTGAGAGCTGCACTTGATATGCTCTACAGGTCATGGTGGTGTTATTTAAAGCACACATATATAATCTTTTCCCATTGTCATTTAATTCTCCAAGAGCACTAATGTACCGTGAAGGATGAGCTATTTAGAAAGCCTAGGAGTCACAAAGTCTCTGCTTGTTATTATGGGCAACCTATTTTCTCAAAGGTTTCAAAGCTGATGCATTTTGACTATCAGTACTGTCTCTGTGTAGGTCAGGACACTGCAGGTTTTAAGATGCCAGCGTGTACCTTCTGTACTCAGAACCTGACATCTGCCCAGTGCAGGAGTCCTGCCCCTCAGCAGGGAAGATGGTTCAGAGCCAGTCTGGTGCTATCCGTGGGTCTCCTGTCTCTTATCTACCACTTTCAGCATGTTTCACACTGGATCTGTGCTGCTGCCCACATGATGGTGTTTAGTTATCAGGGAACTCATGCTTTAGAGCCCAGAGGCAAAAAAAAGGTTCAAGATCTTTGGAAAACTTTATTTTTAATGAGAATTATTAAATGGGAGTGTTTGATGGAAGGTGATGCCCACCGTGACCTCATAAATTAAAAAAACCCATTCTCCACAACTGCTCCATCCACTGATACGCCCCCCTAACCCTAACCCCTACCCCTCCTTCCTGGAGCAATGGGAAGAACTGATTTCAGTGTGCAATTGGACTTATTTCATCACTCCCTTCACTGGACATATCTCTTTGACTTTATTAGATGTCTTATATTGGATTTACCACATTAGTATGATACCTATTATAATCCTCTTGTTGGGTTATAATCCAATTTTCTGCGATCTAAATCTTGTAATTTCAATTTTCCCTCCTTCAACTACTGCAGCCCGAGCCATCTGAGAAGAATGTACTTTGGGGGTTTTTGCGAGCTTTTTGTTGTCTTGGAGACCTTGTAAATCCCTTTGAGTCATGTTTTAATATTGGACCATACAAATAAACTTGCTTTGGAATATTATATCAAGGCTTGCGTCTTCGAGTTTGTTTTGGAGTCGACACTCTATCGAGCTGTCAAAACTTCCCTAAGAAGATTAATCCAGTAGACCTCCCTCCTTCATAACTAGTAAGCCACCCTGTCCTCGAGACTTCAAGCGTCTCATTGCCAGTGTATCTTAATTAGGATATTTGGGTGATTGGCTTCCACTAATCAAAAGGAACCAGATAAATTCATTTCAGCTGAATGGTGCTGTGATCCTCTGCCATTTTCTTTCATGTTTTTCCAACGTGGAGTTATTAAGAGACAAGTCATGCAGCATAAACTGAAGCCTTTTACACTCCTAGGTACAGGCCAAACTATTTACTTCCATGGCATTTATACTCCTTCTCATTTAAATAATGTAAGTGTTATCAACTTAACCATGTATTAGAATTATGTTTCACAATGTGCATAGCTTCCTAAACACCTGTTTTCTTAGGTTTTCTACCTAAACTCATTGCTTGAGGGGAGAATCAAATGTTTATTTATCTACTCTCCTACATTATTCATTATAATATATACAGTGAGATGCCAAAAGGCACCCACTTGAACAGATCTAACACTGAGAGAAATGCTGAAGAAAATCCATTCTACATTCTTCGTCAGCTGGAGAAATTTGATCATGTCAGCTTTGTTTTTGCTGAGATGGAAATGACATTATAGGGAGGGGAAGGATTTGAGTTTTGGAGAATATTCATTTGGAATTAAACAGAGTTACTCAGCACTATCTTCCTTCTTGTTTTCTACACAATTTGTTGGACTTATGCTGGACAACTTGAGGGACTGAAGGTCTAATAAAGACAGAAGAGATCTTGCATTCACGTGAATAAGGCTGAATGGCTTTTGATTTCAAATTTGCCAGAGAAGCATTATATTGATTTTTTTTCTTTTTTTTTTATGCAACATTGTGTTTTTGAGAGTGATTGATCAATGTGTTTGTTTGCTTTCTTTAAACTATTAATAAACACTGACAGCTCACAAATCTCCATAGCTGACTGAGTGCTATAAATTCAGTAGATTATATGAATAAAAACTGCTTCATAGTATTGGAGAGAAGGCACAGCTTGTGGTGCTTAAACATTTTTAATGTGTGTCAGCACCTCAGTCATCAAGCACACACTACCATACTAACTTTGGTCGAATATATTCTCTTAAAGTATTTTTTAATGTCATCCATGTCCTTCGTCCTGGGTGTCCCCAATGTTCATTTACTTTGTGTTGTCTGATCCACATACTTGTGTACTCTTTAAGGGTGTTGACAGGATTGACAGGGCAGGTGTATTGCCTTGTAAGTCTAGGCTTGCCCTTCTTCCATTTGTCAGTCTGCAGGTCGACATAGTTCAGTAGAAAAATCACTGTATCACTTTGATGGCGTAAACAAAGAAAAACAAAAATCAGCTCTTCACTATGTATCTGTCACAGCCTTAAATGCAAGTGAAACACTTGGTTATTTCTTTCAATCTACAAATGAACTTTCTCACACTGAATGAAATGAATAATTATCTTTTAGACAGATAAAGAACTGCATAGATTGTATTAAATAGCCTAATGTAATCAATGCAGAGAGTGGATTTGCAGCAGTGCTCGTTCATCTGTTTTCATTTCTTTTCTTAAGTGTTTTTTCTTGTCTCTCTCTGGTCTACAGACAATGCTCCACTAATGAGCACCAGTCAGCCTTTAGATGAGTAAGGCTCAACGAAGACACCTGAACATCAACAGCCCACAGTAACAGTAAGGCTCCATATCTGCTACCTTACACGCTCCAGAGCTGTCTGTGAAGTTATCGTTATATGTTCAATATGTTCAATTCTATGTATAGCGTCAATTCATAACAGAAGTTATCTCATTGTAATTTTCCTATAGAGCAGGTCTAGACCGTACTCTTTCTAAAATTATTTACAGAGACCCAACAAATCCCACCATCAGCAAGCATTTGGCGACAGTGGCAAGAACAGGCAGAAACCTCGGCCAGAACCAGACTCAGTGGTGGGCGGCCATCCGCCGCTGCTGCTTGGGTTGAGATCATTACCATTATATATTTATACCTCCCATACTTCAAATGCACCTGCTTATTGTTCTGATCAGTGATTTTCTGTGTGATCATGGGAACAAAAGACAGCTAGTGGCACATAGTAGCACTCACACATACAGCTCTGACACCACATTCAGCTGTGTATATTCTTGTCAGGGTCTTTCTTGCTTTGTGATTTAACATAGACAGGAGTGAGGTGACATGTTGACACCATCCTGTTTATATTCTTAGATAATGTATGTATGCTTGGCAGTGACAGCTCTACTTTCTACTTTTAAGACCATCATTCAAATTCATACAGTACTGGTAAATATCACAGCATGAAATGAAACACTTTTATACTGTTGTCTACATACTCTCTGTCAGTGGTTCCCAAATGTTTGTTTAGCCATGAAACCCCTTCATAGTGATTTTGTCTTCATCATGGCACCCCTCCATGCACTGTACGACCCCACACACACGCCATATGTCACATGGTATACTGTATATGAACTAATGTCAATATTAAGTGAAATAATATAAGCCTATATTAAATCAAAAAAGGAGTCAGCTGTTTTATTGCTGTGCAGATAAATATTAAACTAAACTAAAAAATATAGTATGCTAATTAATCAAATGTATTTCTTTTGTTCTGTTCAAAAGTAAAATTAGCTTACATTTTCAGCTTTCAAGGACATTCCCACATGGCATCATGCATTGACTCTGCTCTCCATTTACCTATCTTAGTCCCTTGAAATATTCAATGTCTTTGCAGGCTAAAGAGATGTTTTGTCTCAAGATGTCTCTTGAGCTTAAACGGCATCATTACTGCACTGGATAGCTTTTCCCTGCAGATGAGGCGTTCCAGTCTTGGACAGCTAGCGTCCCCCTTCCACATAAAGCCATGCGTAGCTTTCACTGTGGGCTCACGTTTGGTCACATCAGTCTGTGTTGAGGGATGAGATGTAGCACCATTCTTTGAGCTCTGTTTGCGATGACAAATCTTTCCATCGCTTGCTCTGACAGTTAGGGCTGTCACAATCATGAAATTTTACTTGCCGATAAATTGTCATACGGGTTCGGCCCGGGTTCGGCCCTTTGCTGCGTGTCATCCCCTCTCTTTCTCCCCCCTTTCCTGTCTCTCTTCATCTAATCAGTTCTAAACTAAGTTTAAACATACTGTAGTTAAGCAGCAGAGGACAGTCTGTAAATGATCTCCAGCATAACTTTCTCCAGAGCCGTCAAATGCACTGCTGCACCCTTAGGGGAGACTCTCTGCTATAAATCAAGAGACCCATTGTTGGCGCCTCTCTGTCATCATCTTCCTTCGGAGAGCAAGAAATATGGTCTCATATGAGCTGAAACAAAAGAACCTGCCCAAGAGCTGGAAGGTGTTTTTTCCTGACATTGGAACCTCGTGCTCAGGTAGACAGTTTATTTGCCTCAACAGCTGATGGAAACGCACATTTATGATCCAAAACTTGGTACAGAGTGTACCAGCCTTAAGTCGACACGTGTATTCTTATGCTTTATTCACAAACCTCACATTGACTCCTCTTGTAGATCAAAGCAAAAGGGTTTATTAACATACACAAATGAACTTGGTTGATACAAAAAGAAAAGGCCAGCGTTGACCTCTGAATATTACAAAAGTCGTTAAGCTGAGCAGCTCTACTCTGCACCTGCAGCTCCTCACTGCCCTAAAGTGTCGTAAAGTGTGACTTTGGCTATTCACCTGGATTAAACATAATATATTAAGAATAAAAGCAAATATGACAAAATATCAACATGTAAATAATAATAAATAATATTCAACTGCAAAACTTCCCTTGATTGTGGAATCTAACGTTTATGCAAAGTGGTCGCAGTCAGCTCAGATAATCGCGATCAGATGCTCATGTAATAATTGCAACAGGCCTACTGACAGTCACTGTCTCTGACTGCTGTGCACCTGGAAAACTTGTATGCCAGAAAATGTGTTGCTATGACAACCGGCAGCTATGAGCTGTTGTCACTAGTTTTAGCTGTGACATAACTGCATATTTAGTTTTTAATATGATGGTTTTGATGTTGCTGATTTCTTTCATATTGATACGTTTGGAAATGTAATATTAAAAGGTAGTTAATGGGAATGTTGCCCTTCTTTTCTGATGTGGTGAAAAGTTAATTAAAAATGTACATGAAAAATATAGCAAAAAAAAAATCTAAATCCTGTGACACCACTGGCCTGTCCGTAATGCACTCCAGTTGCCGCGGCACCATCTTTGGGAACCACTGCCCTTGGTTTTATCATATAGGCATAGATAAGCTGTAGAGATATAGAATTGGATGCACTCTACAATAGTAATGTTAAAATGTATGTACATGTATATAGTATGTTTGTGCGGATACGAGCAAATCAAGCAATGCACTGCACGGGTCTTAAATGTCACTTCAAATGCTGCATCATCGTTTGTGTAACGTTCATTCTCTGGCCTTGTCTTCACTAAAGGTCAATGGTTAGATGAGTAAATAAGTAATGGAAAGAAAAACGTCACAACCAAACTTCCTAACTCTTTGTGGCCCTTTGTGTTCATAGTGACATGCTTGTCAGGTTAAAAGTCCAAACTACATGGTGCTGTGTGTCTTCTTCAGTTAGAGGCACAGTCAGGACAGAGAGTGATAAAGAGGCAGAGAAAAGGAGACCAGCATGCTATAATGTAGAAGCTTTGATGTTTTCTTGCAAGGAGAATGGCATTGTCGTTAAAAATGTGATCAAAGTTGTATTTATTTTTTTGGCTAGACTTCACGTGAGTGGTGTGCCTCTGTACCTCTGCACCAGCACCTTGCTTGCCATTTAAAGGAGGACAGTTTGTATGGTTGCAGGAGGTCTTTTATCATGCAAGTCTCATCTGAGCTACTGTGGACCTTTTGGCCTGTATTGAGTGTCTTGTCTGCTTCTCATGCACTTCTTATATATCTTAAGCATCAGCGAGAGTAAACATGACCTGAAGTCTTTATTTGTATATATATATATATATATATTAGTTAGAAAATGGAGCTTGCCAGGCTCTCCAGTGTAGTCAGTTCATGTAAAACAGTTGCTGACAGTAAAATATGGCCTTGTATAAATTACTTTGGCCAGATTTTATGTTGAAGCTTAGGAATGCCTTATCATGCAGAAACAGGAATGTAGATTGGAAGTAAATTATTGAGGTAGATTTGGGCCATAAATGGGCCATTGAAATCTTTTTTTAAGATTTATGAGAATGTCACGCCAGTTAAAGCAGCATTTTTATTCCCCATGAAACATTTCCGCAATCCTGAGGCAATTGCAAATGTAATGGGTACCTGCTATCATGCACTGTATAACACAGTATTGGTTTCTGTCTTACTGATACTAAGATTTGTTTCTTCTTTTTTTCTTTAGAAATTACCTTGTTTACAACTTGAAACCTCATTTTATTAAGAGTCATGGAGAGTCAGAAAGAGTGTATTCTGGAGGGATTAAAGAAGGAAATAAGTGTTTGATTTAAGAAGGCAGTGGGCATACTTGTTGCTGTCTGGGAAGCAGCGTAAGCATCCATTCATCATGGCTTTAGATGATGGCCCTTGACAGATCTGCAAAATCTTTATCCAAACACTTTGGAGAAGCTCCCATGCCCCTGCAGATATGCTGCTGTGCTTGGTCAGCTGTTTCCTCTCCCCAGAAATTCAGACAGTTCAGTCAAGAACTAGACTTCTCCTTCAGAGCTTCATCTAGAAAAACTACTCTGACACAAATGATGAGTCTTGTACCCAAGTGATGCACTATTTTATATAACATTATCTCATGTTGACTGCTGACATGAATGTTAAGAACATTGCTGGTTGTTGCTTAAGTTTCAGATTTCTTATTTGCTTTTAAACTAGTTCAGTTTTTCAGGGGAGAATCTTAAATATTTGCCTGGTAACCAAGTTTTTCCTAAGACTGAGATGTAGCATTTTATAATTAAGGTACTAAGATGTTATTCCTATACTCCCTGCTCAGTCATGCCAGTAATATTTGTTAAAGGAATAATTCAACATTTTTTGGAAATATGCTTATTTGCTTTGAGAGTGAGATGAGAAGATCAATATCAATCTCATGTCACTGCGTTAAGTACTGAGCTGGAGTCAGGATGTGGTTAGCTTAGCATAGCATAAAGACCAGGACCAGGGGAAACACCTAACTTTGCACCCACTAGCGCCTCTAAAGCTGACTCATTTACACAACCCGTACAGAAATGTAAGAAGAACAGTTTTTGTATTTAGGGGGAATCATGTGTTGGAACTATTTCTTGACAAACCAGTTCATCCAATCTGCCCTATACTTTTGTCAGATACAGTCTGTGAGGAAAGGTTTTGGTCTCTGCAAAGGCACAATGGTACCAAATCTGACAACATCAATGTGATGACAAGACTTCACTGTGTTTCCCAAGACTTAGTTCCCCTAGGTTTTTCAATTTTATACTTCACAAACATAATGAGGCTAAACTAAGTCCTATTGCACATGTGATAGAATTTAAAAAACTTCTGCAATAGTAGTGTCTTGGTAGACACATTGTTAAAAATGTCATGACTCAATGTCAAACTCAACTCATTCAACTTTATGTTATTGCCAAGTGAGATTAAGGTTTGAGATTCTAATTATTAAGCTGGGGATGCTTTGAAAGTGGAAACCACACCACTGAAAATGTATTCATTGCAGTAATTGTAATGGGATGTCTGTTTTTGAAGCCTTTCCAAGATTTTCTCCTCTTTTTCTCTGTAGTTTTTTTTTCTGATTTAGGTACTTATCTCAATTAGGCTTTGGTGGAAGATTCTCTGGATTCTTTGGGGACATTGTTTTTTATAATTCAAGCATTGTGAGGCCATTTCAGCCAGTGAATGTGATTGGAAGCAAGACAAATAAGCTTGACTCATAATGTATATGTATGTTTTTCATTCTAAAAATCATTTTTGGCAAACAATTCTGTCAAGTCTGTAATTACTTTATTTATCAAGTTATGGAAATGCAGCTTTGTAACAGATTAAGCAATGCTTGCTATGGGGGATTTTTCCTTGGTTAATGGAAATAAGGTTGCACCATTTTTGCCCGCTCACCTAACACCATTAAATGATGCCAAATCTGGCATTTGTCTGTTTTAGCTTGTTCGTCAAAGCTGGAATAAATACGATTTACTCCAACACCTCCAGTGGCCTCTATGGTTGTTCCAAAACTGACTAGTATGAATGTTTTTTTTAGCTGGCTGGTGCCATTTGGTAGACACCATACACAAAGAGCCTGTGGTGCAGTGCATGCTTGTAATAACTACCATAAAAATGACTAAGTAGTTGAAAACAAGTGAGTCTACCATCAGTTCTTACACAGATATCCCAAAGGGGTAAACATGTCAGTCAGAACAGGCTGAAACATATTTCATATGCGCCACTCAAAAGATATATATTTTACCCCTCCTGATCCCTCCCATCTGGAAAAGCATCTGAAGGATACACTAAAGTGCTGCTGTCTTTGAAATTTTCAGACTTGCATCACATATCCTAAAGAGATCTATCATTTACTAGGGAAAATCAGGAATCTGCAGTTACAGACATTTGAGGCAAAAGTTTGATATTGCCACAGATGTGTTTAAACTGACTTACCGTATCTGCAAGCAACATCCATATATGTCATAACTTTTTGTTCCCCATGGAAAACCACACGCATGTCTCGAGCAATATGTTTTGCCTTTTGAAATCTTAATCTCCAGGGGAACAGGTTGTATCAGATGTGTTTTTAAAGTGGAAATGCTCTGCACTTTCAGTGTGGATTGTACAGCTGAACCATTGATAACTGCCAGTTTGGTTTCACTAAAATTGTGTTCAGTGCTCCCTATTTCCTCTCTCCATTACTTTCCATCCTGAAGAAACACGTCAGCAATTGTTATGTTTTATTATGTTTTCGGGTTGTCCATCTGTCCGTCCATCCATTCCATTCTTGTGAAATGCAATATCTCAGGAAAACCTTTCAGGAATTTCTTCAAAATTAGGTCAAATGTCCAGTTGAATTCAAGGATGAACTCATTCGAATTTGGTGGTCAAAGGTCAAGGTCACTGTGACCTCACGTCTGACCCATTCTCGTGAACGCAATATCTCAGGAACGCCTTGAAGGAAATTTCTTCAACAATTCAACTGTTTCACAAATAAAACTGTTTTCTAGGTTTTTCTTAGGTTTAGGCACAAAAAACATCTCGGTTAGGGTATGTTCATGAATTGTCACATATACTCTATTGACAATCTGTTACACATCTGCAGACAAAGCGAAACAGTTGAAATGTTACAAATACTCTATAAACTATCTGTAGGGGGACTATCCAAGCAAAGTGTCACCTCAAAATGACCTTGACAAACACGTTTTTGGCCATAACTCAAGAATGGATGTGGTAATCATGACAAAAGTTCACACAGATGTTTAATGGGATACAATGATGACGTGCTGACATTTTTTACCCAAAAGGTCAAAGTTCAACTTCACTGTGACATCATCATGTCCTGGTAAAACACTGTTTGGCCATTATTCAACACCATAACTCATGTAGAATAGGTGACACTTTTGACTCAAAGGTCATTGTGACCTCAAAATTATGAAAATTATGGTTTTTAGCCATAATTTTTGTGAGAACACAGAAGCACCACATTTTGTGTAGCTATACTCCATAAGAATCCATCTTTACATAGTAATCAAGTACATGTGTACCTGTTCAGCCAATACATCTCTGATAATACTATGATGATACTATATAACTGAAAAGTGTGATTAGCATGAAATACATGTTTCTTTAAAGTGTTTTCACCTCCAAATGGATATTCTATACTATATTCTATACTCTCTAAACAATGAAGTGAACATGTTGTTATTGTTGACATTCAAGGTTGGTGAACAATAGCTGAATGGTGCAGTGCTCCCTAAAGATATTGAGAGATTGTTAGATTAGTGAACCCACTATACTGAGACCAACAAAAAAAAAAAAAAATCATAGTAGGCACTTATGGTTAATCCTGTCTTGGTGGACAGTTCTTGTAAATATGTCCAAAGTACAAGTTTGTGCTTCACGCCATTATAATAGGTTTCTGATCTGTGAATTACTGAAGCAAATCTATTTTAAATACACAGGATTTTGGTAAAATCAAAAATAATCTTCCACCCTTTCATATTCCCTTGTTACTCAAAATACAGATCTGTCTAGTGCAAATACCTCAGAAACAATATGTATCACTCACATTCAGGACTCTCATTTTAACCAGTAACCATCAATTTCACGAGCTGAAATGACTACTGTTGTTTTTTTGGCTGCAGCTAATTAAGGTTAACTCTGTTAGTTGGCCAAACTCCAAAATGAAACCCTTTGCTAAATGCACTAAGACAGTGTGGGTATTATACATACTTGGCCAAAGAAGGAAACATCACAAAGCAGATATTTGAAAAGTTAGAATATGTTCTGAGTAGATCTGTTGGCCTTTAAGCTAATTCTGATGTTTGACTCGTGCTGTCGGTTGCTCTCACATTTCTGCCTTATAGCTCCATATAAACACTTGGACTCAGGCAGCAAGCACAAACTGCAGAGGCCATGAACCATCTGATATGCCTCAAAGTTTCTGTTCTATTGACTTAAGTGAAATGTGGGAGGATTTGAAGAAAAGATGATGTGATTTCAGAAGACCTCAATGTATCTGGTTGATTAAAATTGAAAGAAAAAGACTACATTGAGGTTCTCTGTGACTACAAAAACATGTTTGTATTCCTCCTTGTAGGACAAATGCCAAGAGAAACCAGAACACTTCTGAAATGTTTCCCAAGGCTGTGATAAACTTTACAGTAAGAAAAACTGTTTGTATTGTTGTACCTGAGGTTAGTGAACACTGAAATAGTTATATATATTGGATCTATGACGTGAGATCTGACACAGCAATTTGACAGGTTAACAAAAAAACCACAAAAAGCCCCGATTTCTCCATTAAGAGCTGTAAGGTCTCTGTAAATAATATTATAAAGAGTACGGTCAAGACCTGCTGTATTAAGTGCCCTGAGATAGCTTCTGTTATGATTTGGCGCTGTATAAGTAAAATTGAATTGAATTAATTATTATTATTATTATTATTAGTCTATTATTATCCCAACACAACAGGGATTCAAATGGCTGCATCTTCAATGAAACCCCAAATATAAAGGCATGGGCAATTACCGTGTGCACTTTTATTTATTTAGATTTTTAAAGGCTCAAAAAATGGCAGGAAAAAATGGAGTGTATGCTAAGGTTCTGAGAAATAAAAAAGATTGATTCATGAAAAAAATAAGATTTACATTAAAAAAACACGAGTGGATAATATAGGAGAATGAATTGGACATTCAAGACTGCTTTAATTGTTGTTTTTTTCTCACTTGGGCGCAGACTAAAAAGCTAAAAACACAACCTTGCACATAATTATGACTATATATAGTTGTTATGGCGACCATGTTAGCAAACAATTGTTTATTTACACATCGAGCAGACACAGCGCAACATTAGCATTCATTTGGAATTGTGTTTCTGGCCACCTGATGAATGTAAGTCCAATATTTAGTTCTGTTTTTGGTCTTCACCCACTCCTGGGGGAAATTTGGCTCTTTAGCTGCAGAATGCTGCACTGTGTTCAGTAGCTAGTCGCTAACCGTCTGCTGTTTGGAGCTGAGCAGGTAGTGCACAGTGGGTTTATCAGGGCTTGTTTGCTGTGGCTTGAAACGAGGTTGATGAGAGCGGACTTTACAGGAATGGAAAACTTAAACGCTAAAACACTCTGTAAACCGATGAGTCATCCCAACTGATGGTTAAAAAAATATAACGAAATTAAAGAAAAGAGGAAAAAAAGAGAGGCAACAGTTAATTTACAGTATAGTGGACATTAATCTCCCTGAAAATACTGTTCAGCATGTATATCTGTTTCAGGTGTCGCATCTCTGTGACTAATGATGCAGAATCGATCAGCTCCAAACCAACACTTCAGAATTCCCAGATTTACTGCCCTTGAGTATTGTGCCTGATATCACTGTGGAGTGGAATTAGCCTTTTCCCAGATTCGTGCTGCAGAGAGACTAAAGGTGAATTATGAAAACAGTTGAATGAAAACAAAAAAAAATTTATTCTTATCAATAGTGCAACACAACAGCAGACATAACATGACCTTTTGAGCTGTCTAGAGCAAGTGTGTAGCTCTGCAGTGACAAGGGGAACATTAGCAGTAGACACCTTCCTGCTTTCACCTTGTACCTCATGATATTGCATGCCTTGTCTTTTTTAATTAGCTTCACAGTGCAGATTCAGCAAAAGAAGTCCAGTTCATGACCTACTGAGTTTTCCTGTTGCTCAGTTTGGAGGCAAATTGATTTCAGTGGGATGTTTTTTAAATGAATGTTAATGCACTTTGAGGTCTGCCATTGCCTACTGACCACTAACTGCTTAAGACAGAGTTCATGATTGGATGAGAACACATACTGTAGAGTTTCAGTGTTAGTCTATAGATTGCTCCAGAGGTGGGAATTATTATGTATTATTATTATGTTTTTTTACTGTAAATGTATATATACGTATATGTACATTTAAAAACCCGGTATCAACAAAATCACTTTTTTATACCATGTGCAGTGATTTTTATATTGATGTTTTGTTAAATTTACGTTTGTATTTGAATATTTGAAAAAAAACAACACATAGTTCTTTTAAAAAAAATCACTGCATTTAATATATGAGGCATAATAAAACTGGTTGGTGGCAAGTATGCTAGTCTGTATTTTAGAAGTTTTAACTCAAATGTGAGTGTGTGTACAGTGTAGCTTTTGAGACTTGCTGACAACCCCTTGATGTATACCCCTCCTCCCACTCTCACCACAGAGGCATGATAAACATCTAGGAGGCCATGTGAAACTATCTTCATGAAGACTGAATAAATGAAGTGGAGTATACTTGTATAAGGAGCTACTTTATTTTCCCGACTGTAATGCATCATTCATTCGTTCGTTCGTTCAATATAAGCCAAACACGTCTTATCTGTTCCATGGGCCTGTCTAAAAAATAGCTTTGTATTTTAAGTTTAAGAGTTTTCTTGTAGCCATCTAATGGCTGCCAGAGGGCCTACAGTCACTTCCTGGAGCAGCTCAGGAAGCATCACTCAGCTGTGGTGGTTGCTGGTTGTGCACATCTCGCTAGACATCATGTGACTTATTGACAGTAAGGCCTGTCTATGTGTTTATTAGTTTATGAGCAGACAGAGTGAAGCTGTTCCTTCCTGTTCTTGGTTCCTTTGTGCTGCCAGTGGCAGTCCTGCATAGTTGGCGTGAAATGGACAAACACATTGAAAAAATGCAGAAGTAGAATAAGAAAGAAATGATTCAGATGATTTGTCAATCGACAGAAAATTTATGAGCAACTATTTAGATAATTGATTAATCAAGTATCAAGTAATATTATTCATGGGTTTTATGCAGTCTGTGGTATTCATAGCAATGCTTTGCTCATCTGGAGAATATAAATGTCAGGCATAGTTTTTAGCCATGCTAGTGGCGTGGCTGTAGGGATGACAATGTCAGACAGTCCATCAGTCCACCACTGTGGTCCAGACTGAAATATCTCTTAAACTATTGGACGAATTGCCATGTCATTTTGAACAGACGTTCATGGTCCCCAGAGGATGAATCCTGACTTTTCCTCTAGCGCCATCAGCAGGTTGACATTTGAGGTTTTTAGTGAAATGGCTCAACAACTATTGGATGGACTGACATGGACATACATTCATGTTCCCCTCAGAATGAATTGCTAGAACCTTTCTTCTTGCGCCATCATCAGGTCAGATTTGAATTCATACAATACTTTGTTTAATGACCAAATACCTGCAAAACGAATGTAATTTCCATCAGCCTCAGCTATACTTTGTGTTTAGTTAAAATTAGCAACTGTTAGCATGCTAACAACCTAAATTAAGATGGTGGCCATGGTAAAAAATTACACCTGCTAATTGTGAGCATGTTAGCATGTTGACATTAGCATTTTTTTTTTCAAAGCACCACATAAGTAGCAGCCTCACAGAGCTAATGGCGCTAATAGTCTCATTTGATCTTATCTTCAATACACTACTCTGTGTTTATGTTGCATGTGATTGGCAGTTACTTACAAACCCTGCCGTTTATATTTGGATTTGAAAATCTCAGGTTGACAGAATGATTCAGTAACAAGCTTTGTGAGACCACTCATCCAGGGATTCCAGTGCTTGACACTTATTACAAAAATATACAGGCTGTGACATTGATTCATGTAAGGGGACAGTTCTTCTGAAGCTCTGCTTTCATAAACTTAAGCTAATATATATATATATATTTTTTTTAACAACTGCAGGTTTTATGCTATTGGCCAATTAAAACATATTTTTTTTATTTTATTTTGCATTCTTGCCAGAAATTTAAGCTAATTTCCTGCCTGCTATATTAAGCTTTAAATCAAGGGCAGGTGGGATATAAATCATTTCAACTCAACATTTGCTTGTTAATGTAGTAGAGATTGCTCAATGTACAGTAGTAGTGGATTGAAATGATTGCTCTCACTCTTGGCTATAGTCATCATAATTTTTGGTGCAGTGAGTGGTGCAGGGACGTTCACTAGCCATGCCAACTGAAAATACATGGCCGGTATCGCACACTGCTACTTTGCATTACTGCTTAGATGGAACACAAATCATGTGCAGGCAGCAAATCTCAATGAAAATCCACTGAGATGCTTCTCATTGAGATGCACATTCCTGCTTCTCCACCCACTCCCCACTCCCACAAACACACACACATCCCAGGCGAGGAGTGAAATAATTGGACTCTGAACTTGTGTAAATCTGTAAACCATAAGGACTGTATACATTGGTGCTGAAATAGTTGGTGGCAAGATGAAGATGCTTTAAATCTTTTGTATATTTATTTGTTATATATTGTCCAACTGGATTTTTCACCTTGTACATTTTGCTACTGAACATGAAATATGAAAAAACTATGATGCTGTAGCCTAGTTACTAAACAAAGTCTCAAAAGATGACTCATTGGTATTGTTTTCAACTGTTGACCTAGATACATTTGAGTTGTTGTGTCAGTTGTGCATCTTTGCTGCAAAATGGCATGCATTGCTGTGTAATTGTATTTGTCTTTTGAATCCTTGACACTCTTCATGCACTGTTGTAGAGGCAACCATACATGTAGATACTGTATGTACACAGACAAATCATTGAAGTGTTACAGATATCAGCAATTATAGCTTCAATTTTTCCACTTTGTCTATATAATGGAGCATTTTTACCTTTGCTTTCTTTACCCTGTTTTATCCGTGTCTGTGTAGCATAAAGGGCCCCACTTTCCCAGAAAGTGTCTGGGCCAGCCACTTCCCTTGCCCCACCACAGCTGTTCATACAAGACGCAAACATGAAATGATACAGGGCAGAGCAACGAAAAACCCAAGAAAAATAAAGTATGAATAGAACAGCCCAAATCCTGAGACCCTCCCTGTTTTAAATGCTCTCTCAGGCAGAAATCAAAGGTCTGGCCAGCAAAAACACCACCACCCAAGGCCCTGACTAAGCTGAATCTCTAACCAGATACAATTTTAACAAAAAAACAAAACAATACAAGAAATGCCTTCCATTGATTTGAATGACCTTTGTAAATTGGCTAGCAAGTGTTTGTGACCTTTTTCTGTCTTTTGATTTGTCTTTTTAAAAAAATGCTGATTATTTACCAAACACAGATTCTCCTAAGCTAATTCTCCTGAGTTGCTAAATGCCACATACACAAAATTTCACAGCAGCTCTTTGAAGTCCATGTACAAAATACACAAAACACTCTGCACTGATGCATCCACATCAGTGCTAATACAGACTTCTTCTGGGTCCAAATTATGCTCATTATATTTGGATGAATGTCTTCATTGTTGTGAAACCTGCTAAAGCCCAATATTTATAATTCCACTTTAACACAGACAGCTGTGCATCTCCAACATTTTTATGGAGATCCATCTGTATATAGTGTTAATGTCAGATAGTGAGTTTATATTAACTTCCTTTTCATCCTTTCTTAATGAAATTTCACCTTAATCCCAAATGTGCACTTCTGTATTGTCTTTCTTTGTTGAAAATGCACATATACTCTTTTAAAAGTCTTATTAACTCTTAAAAAGTGGTCAGTTGCCCTTCCTTAAGTTGATGTACTTTGTTGAGACACTCAAAAGGCTGTGAAAGATGCAGCTCCAGAAAGACAGTTTCTTGATTAGACCCCAGGGTGACAACATTTGCATGAGGTTTTAGATGTGGAGATAAAAAAAAAAACACCCTACCGCACAGCTCTTTGCCGTGCTCTCAATAACCAGAGTAATTGGGCCTCACTTTCAGGTGTTTGTCAGTTCCAACATCGTGCTTTTTGTGTTGCCCCTGCCCTCTGCTCTTCACTTTCAGAGTGTGACAGTTCATCTCTATGTGATAAAAAGGACAATTGAGTGTCAGATTTTAAAGCGGTATAACACAATTCCAGCTCCCGGGAAACGCACTTTTGAGTCTTGTGTTGTGTCTCTGGAGTGCTATGTAAAAGGAAAGGGAATTTTTAAATTGACATAATCTCACACAGGGATGTTTTTAGGGCATTGTGTTAGAGAGGACTTTTACTTCATAATGTTTGGCCATACTGCTGCTTTGATTGATGCCAAGATGTTGACCTAAGGCTATTGCCAGTGCACATAGTGTGATGATGAATCACATTTTGCAGCAGAAGGGTCAGACTGCAACCTCTTGCATGTTGGCTTTTATAGGTCATCTCAGTGAAACAGTTCCTGTCGAAAGCAGTCTCTTTTTTCCACATGCAAAGCTCCAAAAGAATCCTTTTGGACAAACTGTGGGCGGAGGAAGTTGGGTTTGAATGTCAAGTATCATGTGTCTAGGCAAAAGCTTCTTGTCGAGTTTGCAAACCCCATCATCTCTCCTTACTGCAGTCCTTAGTGTACCACCATCTGGCCCACAGCTGAAAACTATTAAGATCCGCTGGAACTTCCTCTTCACTATTCCTCCCCAGTTTGAAGACAAGTAAGTAGCTTTTATCTCAGCTCTGTTGTTTGTATGTTTCTCTTCATAGATCTTTTATTTTTTTCTTCTTCTGCCTGTAAAGGGTAGCGGTGCTTTTCCTTGATAAAGTATGTCAGGGTACTGCATTTGATCCTCAGAAGTTTAAGTGCCAGGCTGTGAGAGAGCAAGCCTGGCTTTTAGATTAGACACCAAGACACCACGGTTGATTCAACTGAGGAATTCTGGGACTAAATTCATAAACAGATTGTTGTTGCGATGTCTTATGTGCTGCGCTTAGCCAGCAAGATTCCAGAGCCGGGGTGAGAGCAAAGTGAAGAAAACAAAGGATCTTTGTTGATTTTCTTTTCTGAGGCATTATGTGGGGACCACAGTGCATGCTCTGCCTCTATTCCATGTTAAAAGCCTGCTGCCTTTTTAGTGCATATGGGTCAGATTAGTGACTGGCTGAGAGGCATTTATAAATGGGACTTTAGCTTTGCTTTCTTTTTTTTTTTAAATAAGTATTTTTAAACATTAACTTTTGTCAAATGTCTGTATTTGGATTCATTTTCATTTTTAGATTGTGATTTGGGCTTGAGAGAGGACTCCACAGGGTCAAAGTAGGTCACGCTCATTCCCAGAAAGAGTCTTTCCCAAACCAAATTCCAAATGTTTGAGTCACTGAAGGTGAATTGTTAAAGTCTGGACATGGTTTTGCTGTGCCTTCTGGAGGATGATTTTCTAAGTAAGAAATGTTGGCTCATATTTTCCACTATTTTTTTTTGTTTCATGTTCATACTGTGCTTCAGTATCTTATTAGGTCTTAGTAAACTGTAACTGCATTCTGTGGTTTTAATTACCATTTAATTGTGGTTTGTGTGCTCATTTACTTTTGTTACTGGGCCTAATAATGTTGGAGCATTCACAATAACTGAGCATAAATGTGTCAACTGAGTATACTGTAAGCCAAGTATGGACTCTGTTGTTGAGAGACTGTAAGCACATTTAATGTGTGCATTATATGTGTGTGTATTCTTGCATGTGTGCTATACACACACTCCTCTGGTGAAGAATTGAGCAGACCTAACCTGGTGCTTCTACTGCAGCTGGTAAACATCGAAGGTAGACTGAGGAAGTTTGCAGCTCAATGTTAAGTCTGTGTGTGTGTGTGTGTGTGTGTGTGTGTGTGTGTGTGTGTGTGTGTGTGTGTGTGTGTCTTGGGGTCGGCAGTTCTCCCAAGGGGGTGCTGTTGAATCACCAGACAGGAAGCTATTAAAACAGGCCGAAAGCTGCAGCTGTCAATCAAAATGAGTGCCATCACATCAGGTGTCAGGCGAGGCATTACAGCACAGTGTGTCACAAACAAACAAAAGGGTAGCCAGTCTTTGTCTGCTGCCAGACCTTTCTGTACTGGCTGCCAAAATGAGTCCGGTCTTTGCTTTAAGAACTTAAAGCTCTTAATGGTGACTTTTAGGGATTGGGGCCAATTAAGGCATTTTTAATGATTAAGTATTGGATGTAAAAAGTCTGATCAATTTCCAATCCATTGTTTGCTGTCACCCATTTTACTCTGAGAATGCCAACTGTCAAACAGGCCTCATTGTCCTGTTTTTAAACAGCTCCAGTGGCAGTTCATTTGAATGTTTTTAAAATAGGTCTAGCTCCATTTCTCAGGTGTACCACAACTCCAGAGTGCTGCCTTTGGTTAAAAAATAAGTTTTTTTTATGTTCATGATGGAATCGAAGATAGGCTGTCCAAATCCCATCTATTCTCCCTGCAAAAGATCCCCACTGCTCCCCATAGTTTATAAAAAAAAAGACATTATGACACTACACAAAATACCAGAAACCATTAATGGGAAGCTGTATTTTCTTAAAGCAGTGCACTGCTGCAAAACATATCCAGCTTGCTTTGAAGATACAGGCAACAGTGCACTTAAATCCAAAAAGCTGGTTCTCTCAAATGCTAAGGCTAAGTACCAAGGCCACCACTGCCAAGGTCTTGATTTGGCAGCCCAGATACTGCAGAGGAGTTTGGTGCTGAGATCTGCAGAATTCACTCTTCCTGCCTTTGGTGAAATGTAAACAATAGTAGTGTCCTTGTTCATCTGCCCATGCAAAGTTTTCAACAGCAGTTTGTTAGACCTGTAAATAAGGAACACCAGTTGTCTTTTTCAGCTGCAAAGATATTCTGTTTTGGCACACTGAGGAATGTCCCAGTCCCCACCCTGAAGCTTGTTCCATTTAAAATTTCTCCAGCCCTTTCAGGGCCTCTGTTGCAGTAAAATATCCCCTTACTGTGAGAACCCACATACATAGTATTTGTATCTGCAAACTACATTTCCCTCACATATATGCCATATATCATTATGTGCCTTTATTATGTACCGTCTACAGCTAAGGGCTTTTCATTTTTTCCGCTTAAGGAGACAGTTGCTTATCATCGCAGAGCCTGTTTAATGCAAATTCAGAAATAATTGGAGCCCTGTCATAGATGTGTCTTTTTTTTAAGGGTGGTTTGTTTGTCACCAGCTCCTCCCAGCAGCAGAAAAGATACTGGGCTCAATAGCATACAGTAACTCCATCATTTTGCAGTGGCACCTTACTGCTATTCAGTCAAAGCTAATGACCCATTAACCCCCCATGTTACAGTGATGGATTCATTTTCACATACTTCAGTTTTTATCTTATTTCTCAGCCCCAAGGACTGTTGGTTGACAATGCCTTTTACATAAAAGCTTATTTTCTGAATGGCATCATTTATGTCACACTCATAATTTGTGTTTGTGCTTCATACAAGGCATTATGCAGCATAAACTTCCTCAGAGTTTGTTGCAGTGGCAGGTGATGAAACAAGCCAACATTTCTTGTGAGAAGTTGTGAAAAGAACGACATGAGAGGAAGGCTAGAGTACCAACCATCTAAAATGTGGTCTCCTTTGTTAAATTAAATTTTACTAAAGTAACCCAATACATTTGACAGTAAAGTGTTGATATATGTAGTACATACTACAGTACATACAGGGGCATAAAGTGGTCGAAGTATATTCAGTTAAATCTGGTCAGGTAGGGTCCCGTTGTATTGCTTCAGGTCTCAAGTGTGTGCATCAATATGTGTAATACCTGAGTAGATCTGAGCTCTGATTACGTGATGCGTAAAAGTCACCACAGGAGAAAATTGTGTTTCTTGATGCGAGATGGAGAGTGTGAACTGTAAAGTTCAGGAAAAATTACATGTATTTCTACTCTTTCGACCCAGGCTGCTTGTTAATTTTTCCTTAGGTCTGTTTGAATCAGGTCTGACTGGCCTCGGGTCCCTTTTGGACATGGCCTCTTTTTTTAAAAAGAGTTTTTGCACATAAAGTTTGAGTAGGTTTTCTGTTTAAGTTATATTTCAGATCAGGTCCAACATTTTGGACCCATTAAGACCTCTAATCCATGTATGTCTTTGTGTGAAGCTATCATGATTTTAAACCTACCTAACGTACTAGAGCGCTTCTCAATTTCACATAATTTTACAAGGAATTAAGTTTGAATATCTTCAACCTACACCAATTGAAGGTTGGCATATTGTTGGTATAAATACATCAGGCAGAAATAATGACTTACTACATTGTCATTTGCCATTTTTTTATGTGACTACCCAGATCCAACGGAAGATGTTTACGTAGAGAGCTATCATACTTTTCAAACCTTGTTTCTAAAATTGGAGCAGTTTGTCGCAGGAGTGTTGGCAGTTTGGTTCCCAGGCATGAGCAGGGTTTACCACTCACTGAAAAACTTATAATAGGTCAGGCTTCCCTTGATAAATGGAAAATGCCAAATATGGAAAAATTAGATTCATTTTCTAAATTGCTCGGGCACAAGTTAATTTGTTTGCAAAGGCAAGGACTGAAATGGCTGTTATGCGGCAGGTCTTGCAAGGAGTAACGAATATTGATTGTGGAGGAGGCTGACAGCCACCTAGCCCTGCACAGTTTGTCCTTGCAGCCCTCTACAGTAGATTGCTGAGCTCTCATGGGGAATTGATGCAAAGTCTGAAAGCGGTCAAAGCAAAGTGTCAGATTTTAGAGATGCTGGTTGTTTTGCATTTGAAAAAAGAAATCACCCTTTTTCCGCACTGCTACGACTACAGTAAGTTTGAAAGACAGTAGAAAAACTGACTTTGACCACAGCCCACATTCTCCTACTTTATCCAGACTATGTCAGTACAAGTAGAGTAATGATGTATGATGTATATGTAATCTGGAGATGATTAGTACCAAAACACTGAAGATCAACATTAGGCGTCTCCTGTGAGGACTAAACTTGATGGGTTCAGTTTCAGCTTCTGTGCCCTGTGAATGTTGTGTGTGTAGCTGAATGTGTATTGGTAATACAGCTCAACACGTAGCACTTTGACAGAAAAATATGCCCTTGTTCTGTTGGAAAGATTAGTAAATAATGCCACTGACTGCAGCAGTGGATCACAGTAAACAGTGTTACATTGTACTGTGCAACACTATTACTCACCTTTGATAGAAATCTCCATTCTTAGACACATTTTGCGTGTACAGTAAGGACGGTGAGTAGCTTATTAGAATTACAGCCTCCACAGACGATGAGTATGATGTGGCCCAGCGGTGAGCAACTATAATGCAGATGGACTGGGACTTTAATTTGAACGCATTCTGACAGCTAAACATCGCCTCACTCTCAGAGGGTGGGGATGTTTTTGCAGAAAACCTTCAGACTGTTAGTTTTTAGACTTTCTGCCTTTTAGTGAAGGCTTGAGGTCAAAGCCATTTTAACCCACTTCTCCCCTGCTGCCTTTCCAGGTGGAATATTGGCAGATACTCAGGAGGGACCTCGGAGACGCACATTTTCCACTATGAACCGCGCCTTCAACAGGAAAAAAGGTGAGCAGAAATAATGAATGCTTATTTAGCTTATGGAATTTAGCTAAGCCTGTTTTAGCTACAACAGTGCCACTGGCTGCACAGACTTTCTTTAGACGTCTGACAGAGGAACACTCTTCTCAGATCTCTCTCTGTCATGAGACCATTTTATTTGTTGCAACACACAACAGTGATGACCAGTTTAACACATTAAGTTTAGTTTACTCGTTGTATAATGTCTTCTGTGGCTCTGAAGCAGCTTTCCAAGGTTTGAGAAAAATCCCCCAGATCAATCTCAACCTGGGCCTGAGACTTCAAATTTGGAACAGAAAGTCTGCGTTTCAAACTGGGAGTGTGGGGTTTGATAGAAGTGGGCAGGTTAGGAGGCAGTGGGGGTTTAATGGAAGATGCTATCCGGTTGCATTATGGGAAATTTAGGATCCAGTGTTTTTGGAGCTTGACCCATACTGGAGACCAACAGTCTCAGGCCTCTTTTGCTTCAATTTTCACCATTCTAATCTGTCCCTTGTGTGTCAACCAACTTTATGGACGTGTAATACTGCGTCACTGGAGTACCCCTTTCAGATATTTCAAGCATTTCTTTTAGTATTTCTTTTCACAAACTTCTAAAAAAAATGTAAATAAATTTCTGTACATGACACGGCAAAGAGATAAAAGAGGCAAAAACTTTGTTTCTTTTTTTGGAAAGGTGTACATATAAGATGTTAGGAATTCATTCAGTGAATCATGTCTGAACTCGAGGACTGGAATGGTCTTCTTCCTTTTAGCCCCATACTATTCATTATGTACAGGACTATATAGTCTTCACACTTGAAAGCTCCAAATGAAAAGCAAAAAAACAAAACTGTGTGATGTTTATGTTTATAGTTTTGGCCCATGAAATGATTACATTTTTTAGATAAAATTCATGTACTGTGCAGCTTCAAAGACTGTTTGACCAACACTGGTTGCAATAAAACAGCCCAAGCATAAAATACATTTCCATAAAGCTATGAAGGACAACAGCAGAATGAAACAGACAGCAGTCAAAACAGCATATACATCCTGCTATTCATTTGCTTAAGCGTTTACGACAGTTAAGGAGGCTGTGCAACGCTATAGAGTCTTGAGGTGACCCTGCCCAAATGCAGAGCAAGGGATGTTTGGGGCTGCAGTTTGCAGAACAGCTTGATGTGTTTACCACCATCTGTCCCACTCCCTCTGGTGTGAATCAGCAGACCTGGAGAAGCCCTGGACAGTGTTGGGGAAAGTGTCCGGGGGCCCAGGTGGTGCACCCAGGTTTAATGATATTTGGGTGTTATAATTCACTTTTTCCCATTAGGTCCTCTATTTTAGGAGCTAAAGATGGTGACCAGGGAGGGCAGATATCCTCACCTCACATTACATTTCCCTTTGACTGCATGTAATGGAAATGCAGCTCCATTGCTTTCATTTTAACAGGGATTTTTTTTTTATTTCTGTGAATTTTAGCTGATACTCTGTGCATTTGCACATGCCTGTGCCTATATTGTGAGGGCATGTTGGAAAAAGTAAATTATAGTACCATCTTAAAGCTGGCTTTGGCAGCAGACAGATAATGAGGGCCCCTGCAAAAAGGAAAGACAGTTAAACAGAAAGTAAACAGTTCTCTCAACAGATGCTCTCAGTCAGGCTAGCACACACTGTCCACTTCTTTTCAACTGTGAGGAGCTGCAAACGGTTGCATTGATTCACCCATCTGCCATAAAAGTGTGTTAAAGCCTTTTCACTAAGAGGACAACAGTTTCCTGACCTCCACCGTGCACTGTTACATCTAAACACCAACAGACGTCTGACCCTTGGGCTTCTGTCTACATTTGATTTCTGCAACACTAGTTACAGTCAATCTGTGGCAAATGGTGCCAAAAGGTCCACCACAGACAGTATAATAAAAGCTGCTCCCTCCCAGGAAGATAAAGAGCTTGAACCATAATATACAACGTATCTGGAACCATTCATGTGTATGCACAGTATATTTTGCTACTTGCATGCATGCTCAATGGAACTGTTGTTTTTTGCCTTTTTTATATGAGGTTTGAATTAGCTGGCATCTTTAACTGTTCCTTAATGAAAATCCTATGATGACGAGATAAGACGATGCATAATGCAATTGCTGCTCTGGGTAGGGCTTTGAGCCATATTAAAATATATTTAGACCAGCCTGGTAGATTGTTTCTTGTCTCATTATGCGATGATTTGATTCCTTTGAAAACATTACTTTTTTCAGTTTCTTACCAAATTTGACTTCAGTTGTGGATGAAACGTTCCCATCAGTCGGAAATATCATCTGATATGCATCATTTCATTTGCAGCTGACAACCTTCCACATGGGCTGCACAAAGGTGTACTTGCCAGTGATTTCACATTAGAGTAAATTATTCAGTGTCTGCTGAACTCTTAATATGTCTAGGATGTCGAGGATAATTGCCTTGTGTTGCTGATACTGATAACATTGTTTCCTTCAATTATCATTTTTGATTTTGTTTTGTTGATTTATTTATTTATACACAAGGCTGGGGCGAAGGCTACAGGATGGTTACTCATTGTTTTCTTTCACTTCTTAATTGGTAATAGCCATCTGAATAGTCATCATACAGTCCAACATGTGTATAAATGTCCAACAGTTTTTATTTCTTAATAATGTTTTGGACCTGTCCTGGCTGCCTCTGCTTCTTTTGGCTGCGAGAGTGAAGGCTGGCAGTGACAACAGGCCCACTCCAGTGATTTACCTCCCCCTTTATCTCTGTGTCTGGCTGCGTTTTGTGGACTTGATCACGTCTAGCCAGTAATGTCAACGGGTATCTTGATAATTTTTATCCCCTGTGTTTATTGCCCCATGCTCTTGGACGTGACTTGCACTGAATAGTTGGACTCTACAGAATTTGTGTGCACACAGCAGCGGTTTAGAAAACATAACGCATCTAACATATAATGTACCGTACCAGTAATGCGACCTACTATGACCTCTTAAAGAGATTGCATGACTTGGCAGTTGATGACCTTGTGAATACTGTATAGTATTTACACTCAGTTGCCAGTTTGTTAGGCCACCTTGCAGAACTATTGCAGTCTAATCCAGTCCTGCAATAAGTCCTCCCTTCGTGAAGGTTATAATGTTCAGTTTTTGTTGAAACTGTTTTAGAGAGGCGTTGATTCAGCTTAATGATCATTTTGGAGGATGTAGTTTGTGGTGATGATGAATTGTATTGACTTATGATGACATGTGTCTCTACTATGTAGTTTAACCTCACTGATATACATGGGTTCACTATAACCTCCATGGAGAAAGATTAGTTAAAAGTACCAGGCTGCTGTGTTAGCTAAACTGGCAACTGAGTGTATTTCATTACCTCTACCCCTAGTTTCACTCTGACTCTGACTGCCTCACCATGTTGTAGTTCCTTGGCCTCAAATAGCAAATATACTTTATTCATTTACCACATAGGCGTTTTATGTAGGTTACCTACAAATTATGTAGCTGCACAATATTTCATATATTTGTAAAAATGTCTTTGTATGGTATCGATTTGCTAACGTCTCTGATAAACATTGAAATACAAGTTGAGTTTTACTTTATCCAGTTAGGACCTTTAGGTGGACATTTTTTTACCTTTTATTAATATTGCGATTATTTTTAACTTTTATTAAACCTGAACAGCAATCTGATTCTGTGAAATGTAAATTAACCTGACCAGGGTCAAACTAACAACATGGCCTCACCTCTTCTGCTAGCCTCTCTTTCTCTGACAGCTGTCGACGGTCTGATACAGAAATCTGCACCTGTTTATTACATTATATTACCTAATATATGTGTAATTTTACAACAGTTGTTTAATGTTGATTTAATTACATGTACAACATAATCATGATACCTAGCATAATTGACACAACATTCTTAAACAGACATGTTTCAAGACAGATAAAAATACTCTGATATGAATAATAATTTGTGTCTGATATTGTTTTTTCACAAAAAAATAAATTACCTCATTAAAAAATCTTAAAATTGCACCTATTCCTTCTACCTCACTGAACAATCCAGAATCTATAAATATGCAAATATTGTTCATATCAAAGGTTTAACTGCCGAACACAAGATGTCCCCCACTCCACTCTCACTGTATGTGCACTGACGTTTGCACATCACACTTGTGTAAGTAAATTTGAACCAGGATTGGCTTCCATACTAGTGTTAAACTAGATCCAGAGAACCTGTTGCACAGTGCCACAACATGTAGTCTACTGACCCCAACATGCAAAGCTTACAAAGTAGCTGTAGAAGTTGGACTTTTACAGTTAAGATGATGAGAAATTGTTGACTGTCCAGTTATAATGTCACAATGTCCTGGTGATGTATTAAAAGACTCGCAGACATATTAACTGTATCAGTGGTTGGAAACACACACGGAATCCACAGTGTGTGTTTGGCATCTATCTGCAGAAATCTGGCTTCATGTCATTGCAGGTCACTGTAACGTGCTGCATCATATCTGAGCTGATTGAACGCAGTAATAAATATATTACAATTCTGCCACACCAACAGATGGTAGCTGAAGATTAGTCGCGTTAGTGCAGAAGAATAGCCTGAATGTAATGGTCCAATGTACTGTGATTATACAGTAGACGAGGACAGTGCACCGTTAGCCCTAGATTTTCTTGCAGCAGTGGGAACCAGAGCTACTTTTTCCGACACACATTTTCTCAAGTTTACATAATTATACGTACAGGCATGGTCAATCTGTCTTTATTGTGTGTTTCAGCTGCTGGAACACAATGAATGACAGATTCTCCAGGTTTATATTCTCAAACTTGAACTGTGACTAATTTCAGAACTGTCAGGAGCTACATCTAAATGATAGCCGGTGAAATCAAAACTAAAGTGATTTGATGGAGCATTCTGGTATGGTCACTGAATTGTGATATTCACATCATTTTTAAGCCGTTTTTTTTTATATTATTATTATTATTATTAAGGTCAGATGTCCTCTATCCATCATTATGATCGAATCAACAAAAGGCGCTCATACAGAAAATTAGATGCGGAGGATATACAAGCTTTTTAATATCCTCATGGCCGTCTTAGCTGAATTGCAGGACAATATAAATGGTGATGCTCGGTTCAGACACGTACCCTGCAACTATTACACAAGCCTTCATTAATGGTTTGTTTCGGAGAACAAGTAAATTGATGGTGCTTTTTCCCCCTAAATGTAATTGATGCATCTCTGAGGACCTTGTACTGGAAGGACACTATGATCTAAAAGGAGAGTCCAGAGCTTTACAGTCCGTGTCATTCCCTGAATGTCTGCTCTCACCATGCTGCTTTATAAAGCCATATGACCATGGGCCATGATCCTTAAGCGTTTCCTTTTTTGGCTCTGTGTAATCTGTATTAGCCCTGAATGGACCCTGAATTTCTTCCTACCAGCAATACGTTCTGCATTTGATCTAGACATTAAACTGAGTGAACCCTTTCAAGAGCTTTTCAACGTAATAGAGAAGTGACATTACATGAAGTTACAGGGGCTTGACACAAAAGCATGAACACTTGTACAATATAATTTAACCCAATACAATAATCCTGGGGTGCACGGTGGCAGAGCGGCTAAAGCTCCTGCCTCCCAATAAGGAGATCGTGGGTTCGTGGGATCGATTCCCGGACCAGACCAACATCACACAATCTCTCTGGGTGGAGTCTGCATGTCCTCCCCGTGTTACCGTGGGTTCTCTCCGGGTTCTCCGGCTTCCTCCCACTGTCCAAAGACATGCATGTGTAGGTTAATTGATAACTCTAAATTGCCCGTATTGAATGAATGTGAGAGTGAATGGTTGTCTGTCCTTGTCTGTGTCTGTGTTAGCCCTGCGACGAGTTGGCCACTGTCCAGGGTGTACCCTGCCTAAGGCCCAAAGTCACTGGGATAGGCTCCAGTCACCCGCGACCCCTAACGGGACTAAGCGGTAGAAAATGGATGGATGGATGGATG
Organism: Siniperca chuatsi; assembly: GCF_020085105.1. NCBI lineage: Eukaryota > Metazoa > Chordata > Actinopteri > Centrarchiformes > Sinipercidae > Siniperca > Siniperca chuatsi. The sequence goes on along the minus strand of NC_058053.1, from coordinate 5,125,012 downwards.
GACAATAATCCTGCAATAAGTACTACCATTGTAGATTGCAGTGTTGTTGTATTGAATTGTATTGAATTGTAGGGATGTTGTGACATTTTTTGTTGATTTCCCCAAATGTGCTGTATGTGGTGGAGACAAAATCTCAAGTGGGATTGACACACTGTCACTATTTCTGTGATTTGCATAGCCTTTTTCGCATTCTACCCTGGCGTCATAATTGATGTCGAACAGTGGTTGACGTATGGAACCAGATGGATGTTTTTGTGCCCAGACGTACAGGTTAAAATGCTTTATCTCAAAGTAGCAGTGTCCTAGTGGGCCTCGGTAGAATTGTGGTACAGGTTCTTTCTGTTTGGAGCCCATTTGAAGTTGTCTTCTGCATGATGGAGAACTGTGCATACCCAGCAAATTCATTGTGTGTCATTGATTGAGCACTGCAGTGAATTAGGCTATTGCCTGCCCACTTCTTGTGTCCCTATAGAAAAATTGTGCACTTACAGTGCAGCACTCAAGCTCTGAAAAGTAAGCTTGGAGAATGTTAAAGAGGGGCGACCACAACACAACAATATGAGTTAGAAAAGATCATGTTTTACATTGGGCTCTTGTGGTTTTTAGCAGTAGTAGTAGTCGTAGTAATAGAAGTAATATATTACTACTAATAATAGAGGACTTTATTTGTATTCCACTTGTTTTTCAGAAGTACTGTACATAGTGAGGTGAAAAACTGCTGCAAAGAAAGCAACCACATAAATGGAACAGACTTAAGACAAAGTGCCATTTTAATTGAGTTAATTCGGAGGATGGCAAACACATTTCTTTAGGCAATTAGTTGCCAAATGTAGCTGCTCTGAGAGCAAAGATAATTGTGTCCTGAACAATATCTGGTCTTTTAAAAGCTTCTTGTCAGCTGATCTTTGGTATATTTTATTGTTTTTCTTTTGTTTTTCAGTATTTTTAAAGGGAAAGAAGGATATGTAATAATCTCTAATACTCTCTTCTTTGGATGCAAATATCATTGACATCAAAGACTGTGAAGAACCTTTATCACCCCAATGCCTGGATTCACAGTAGAATGTGAGATAAAGGGAAATACAGCTGTTAGCTTGTAGATAATGAGATAGTCTGTGTGATAAAGGTCTAATAGATCAAACCATCAATAAATCCACAAATTACCACAATGTGCTTTTTCTATGCAAGGTGTTATTCCTCCAGTGCGCCACAATACAAATGTTTGTTAGGCCTGCAATGCAGTTTTGTGTGCTATAAAATATGTTGTAAATTTTAAAAGGAATAGTATTGAAGTCAACATTGCCAGTGTTTGACTCATAACTTAGTGAAACTTAATTTAATTTTGTAATTGGCTGTTCATTTGAACTGCTCTCGACAAAATGTGAATACAGTAATATGTTTCAGCAATTGTGTAATCTGCAGCTGAGAGCAGATAAGAGCCATCACTACTCCAGAGCCTTTTTATTTGCATTGCCAAGGAATTAGCCTTTATTTAAAGGTATACTTTTTTTTTTCTCCCATGCCAAACGATTAACCATTTATATCTGTCTACTCTGTTTAATTAGAGAAGTTATCTATGGGGAGTATTTTGGGCTCCAGTCCACAGACTTGTCAATAGATCAGGTAGGATTTTTTACAAGGCAAATATAAGATTCACTTTTAGAAAACAAGAGCATCAGGATCAAGAATGGAGGACTTTCTGGTCAAGGTGTTATAATTTATTATACTTGAAACTTGCAGACCAGGACTCAAAAGCCATTTTACTTATTTTAGCACACCATATTTTCAATTTCAATCTATATATATGTATACACTCACCGGCCACTTCATTAGGTACACTTGTACAATTTAATGTGATCCAGAGCAACAGCTCTGCCATAAATTCTACCTTTACAAAGATAATAATGTTCAGTTCAGATTGACACTGTCACAGAGGTATTAATTTAACTACATGTTTATTATTGAGGTTGTAGTTTGCAGTGGTGTTGAACTGGACTGCATTATATTGAGAGGTGTTTCTAGTATTTTGGCCATTTACATACATGAGAGGGCCTGAATATTAGAAACAGCTGTCAATATATTGCACTCCAGTACAACAACAGCACCCACTACAACTTCAATAATAAACTTAAAGAAGAGTTAGTACATTCCTGACAGTGTCAACAAAAAAATATAAACTTCGTAAAAGTAGAATTCATGGCAGAGCTGTTGTATTGTATTGCATTACAGTGTACAGGTGAACCAAATGAAGTGGCCAGTGAGTGTATATATATATATATATGCTGTCAGCAGGGGATGTTAAATTATAAAATACCTGTTTTCAGGAAGACCCAACCCCGCGATGTGACAGGGGAAAGACGAAGGCAGCTATTGCTAGTAACGGTAGTTGCTGGAGTGTAACATGCATGAAGGACATGTGACCTTTATGCAGTTTCACATTTCCAAACTGGTCCTGCAGGAAACAGGAAAGCACTGAGAATCAGTGCACTCCCTGTCTCCGGAGACCTGTATGCAGTACACTACAGTGTGAGGCACTGACACGTCTCCCTCATCTTCATCTAACACCTGACAGCTCAACCACACAGAGTGACCTTCAGACGCCACGACTCATCCTTACGCCCCAACAGTTAATCTTCCTTTTTGGCAACCCGGGCAGCACTTGTAACTTTTTCCACTTTTGGTGTGCTCACGTAGTTGCCATTTTATGCAGCAAAGAGAGAGAAAGAAGTATGCCCCCCACCTTCCCTCCTTTAATCAGAACAGTGTGTGCTGACGCCTTGAAAAAATGTCAGCCTACCTGCCATGCCGCTGTGTCAGCCCTCACCACTCTCCTCCTTCCCTCCTCCTTACTCTTTCTTGGAGTTTACAGTTTTTTAGCCTCCTTAGCTGTACAGGAAAGGAGGAGCTACGTCATCCTTCCATCAACTTTCATATAAGAGTCCCTCTAGGAAATTGATTGCACTTTGGAGGAGACTGTTGCAAGGTGTAAGCAGGGATAATCACATTGCACAGCTGTTAAGTAAACTTAAAAGGAGGACAATTTAAGTAGAGGAAAAGGCTCCCAGCTTACCATGCAGTGTCTGAAAAGTCAAACAAAGTTACCATCTGTGTGTGTTAGTGGTCGTTCACCTGTATTAGTTTATTTCCTGCCCTCAAACTGATTTCCAGAAGAATAAAACATGACTTCCTTTGCAATGTAAGAACAAGCCTGTTGGTTTCCTTGTAAATAATATGATAGATTAGTAAACATAAGCAATCACAATTAAGCAAACGTAGAGCACCAAATGAACACTAATTAGAATAGACTTTGAATTCATCAAGCCACTTAGCCAACAACATCAATGTAAACAAAGTCATTAGCATACTTGTGCAGAGGACATGGTAAAGTTGATTCACATCGTTTGCACCTTGCAAAGTCTTGATTAACACAATCACACTACAGGAGTGCCCCAAGGTCACAGGCATGCATCTTTTTCACATGATTCATTAACAGGGCGATAAGCTGTTTCTGAATGGGAAATGAAGAAAGAAAAGGATCCTTAATCAGTGGATGATTAAGACATGCTAAAAACCATCAATGACCCGTAGTGATATCTGATCCGCTGCTCATTTTGTGTTGGTGTAATCTTTAAAGACTATCTCTATGGTAATTTTTAAGTAAGTCATTAGCTGCATATACAGTAATATGTGATATTGTTTCAAAAAGTATACTCAAAGAACGTGTGGTGTTCATTTCTAATTCTATTAACTGTGAAATAGTTTTGAAAATACAAGATTTCTTCTGTTGAGTGGCATAAACCACTAAGAGTCCAATACAAGTCAACCAATAAGGGTCTGCTAAGAGTATCTTCCAGTCACATCAAGAGCATATTAACTCTCGATCTGATAGGCCTTGATTAGCCAATTCAGTTTAGACATATTTGACAGATGAATAGCTCTGCAATAAGATTATGAAGCCAGTATCACACAAGATTTATGGATGGCCTTTAATTCTCTGCAAGAAAAAAATGCAGTTTTCATCTGACACTGGCACTTTAAAGCCATAATACATCTGCAAAATAGAACTTTAGCTTCAAGAGGGCTCCAAATCACCTCTTACTTACGCTTGCTGTCACTGGATAATATTAATTGAAATGGCTGACTGCTGTTTGTTTCATTAACGCAACAGTTTACTCACTGACAACTTCGTGCTTCAGGAATAGTTTACAATGTTTAATTGGAGTGCAGTGGAGCGTTTTTGACAGCTATCATACCTGAAACTCATTAAGTTAAAATAAATTAAGGATTGATACTGGAAGGTGCGTTCAGATTGGCTGCAAAGTGAGTTTTCGCCTCCGTTTATTATGTTCTGACTGTTAGACTCTTTGTGCAGTAAATGTTTGTTGTTGAGGAACAGCCAATGTACAGATGTTAGCTGTAATTAGCTAGCAACATACACTCCGACCATGCATGTGCAGAGTGTTTCTGTGTGTATGTTTGAGTGTCCTCACACCAGATTTGTAGCTCTTAAAATAGTTTTATTAGACTGAAAAAGGCAACGACTCCATAGAGGCAATATTTTTTCTTCATTGTTGTCCTGCACCTGGCCTAAATAGAGGATGGGATGTGCACACAACTTCCTCTCTGTCTGTCTGTGTGACAAGTTAGACTCACTGATCTCAAAACTTGCCAAGAACCCCAGTCCAGTTTATTCCTCCCAGTGTCTCTACTTTTTCATTTTGTCAGCCTTGGTTACAAGCAAAAATTTCAAGACATTTTGAGCTTTTGCGGATTCATCTTCACCTTAAAGTGTGGAGTTTTCTCACAAACAGAAGTTATGTTTACATTCAGTGTTACTCACCAAAACGCATCATTGACAAACATGGTGAACGTATTTTCTTCCTCATAAACACTTGCAAAGTGGATTTTTTTTTAAAGTTTTAAATCGTACAATGTTTACATCTATGTTTATTAGCTTGCAGTCTTCTTCTTCACTACCTTTGTTGGGTCATTGCTATGCTTCTTTGCATGTTACTGCCACCAATTGTCGATCAGTGGAATAGCATGAAACCGGCGGCAGGAATGTGTATTGTGTTGCCCTTGTGATTGTGATTGTGCATGTGCATTCTTGAGCATGTGCAGGATACAAACAAAACATGGCCCCCCTCCTAAAAATATTGCTCGATAGCGCTACTAGTGGTTAGAAACTCCACAGGGTACCTTTAATTTGCAGCATCAGGAGCACATTCACATCTGTTTGCATCCACTCACATCTCTCCATTAACTTAGAATGCAATACTCTATTTACTTTGAAATCTCTCCTGCACTCAGTCTGAACACACTTGAGAGTGGTGGACTAGAAGGTCACATGGTCAATCACCAGACCCGCAAGACAAATACAGGTGGGAAAGTGAAAGCAGCATTTGCCCTTGCCTAATTGTTGATGAGCCCTTGAGTATGGCCCGTACCCCCCAGCTGTTCCAGTGGAACTGCTCACTGACCAACAAATCAGACTGTGATTGTACCGGCATATTTTAGGTGTAAATGTTTAACTGTGTGAGAGTGAATCCTACTGAAAAAGAAAGCACTGCCTTTTTCTATGATGTTAAAGTTGTATGTATGTGTTTTGTTGTAGAATACCTCTTTATTCCTTTACTTGTGTGAGATTTAACCACTTATATAGTTGATTGTACCTCTGCCACACCTTATTGTATGAGACCATTGGTTCAGACTGCTTTATTGAGTGAGATGTTTGTATCATTTCAGATAAATCATGGATGCATACCCCGGAGGCGCTGGCCAAGCATTACATACCCTACAATGTCAAGGTATGTTTTACTATCAGGCTGTTGCATTATAATGAGCATTATAAGCTTTGTGACTGTAAAATGGTTCAACACAAAAAGACCAGAGAGGCATTTTGCTGTTAAACAAGGGTGAGAGGCTTTGATAGTGTCCAAATTGAAATATAGTGTGTGGCTTGTGTCTTCCACCTTCCTGTTGATATGCTCCCTCTCTGTCAGGCCTATCAAACCAGCACCTCTCAGTCCAGGTGTTCCATGATGCATTTCTCCTGAAACACAATTTTTTTTTTGTTGCAAAGTTGAAGCTGCAAGTTTTTTCCTCTCTACACCAACAGCCTTTGCCCCTTCACATCATCCGTTTCATTTCCTCATTTAAGAATTACGTGAAAACAATAATTTGGATATTTAAAGGGACAGCTCACCCCAAAATCACAAACACATATTTTTCCTCTTAAATGTATTATTTTTTAGCCATCTAGATTGTTTTGGAGTGAGTTGCCGAGTTTTGGAGATATCAGCCGTAGAGATGTCTGCCTTTTTTGACTATAATGGGACTATGTGGCACTCGGCTTGTGGTGCTCAAAGTGCCAAAAAAATACATCTGAAAAACTCAACAGCAATGTCTCTTTCCAGAAATCATGAACCGGTTACTTAAGAGACTCCACAGATTTGTTGTGAGCAGTTTCATGTAGGAACTATCGGTAGAAAGAAAAATATGAATTTTTGATTTTGGGGTGAACTGTCCCTTTAAGTATGAACTGTCAAACTGTGTATTCTAGGATTTATCTTCCCGAGCAGCTGTTTTCCCTCGGTGCTGTGATGGGGGAAATCGTCCTTGTCAAACTTTATTTTGAAAGAGTTTCTCTCTGTTTTAGCCTTCTTAATTTGTTTATTTATTAATGTGCGTGTGAGCGTGGGGTGTTCATGTAAAGTGACTCGTGCTTCTGTCAAAATCAGCCAAAACACCTGGTCCTGAGAATAATTTGAAATGAAATGGGACACTCGCCCTTGACTGCTAACATGGCGTGTTACAAAACACTTGCCAAAAAAGTCTTTCAAATATCAAACATATCTTGAAGGAGGACTGTCTCACTTGGGGAGCACTTCCCTTTCAGCCTGGTTTTCTGCTTCATTTCAACAAAGAGTTTCTCTCCTATGAGGCCCTGTCAGCCAGCATCCTGAGCTTCAGAAATGTTATGATGGAATTGAGGTGGAACTCCAAAGCCACCACATCACCCAAACTGCTCAAGCTTACTTACTGTATGCAGCAAAGAAGCAGGGGGACTGGCACAGGACACATCGCTAAAATCAAAGCATATTGTCAGCTTTCACTGATGAGTTGCCTGTCTGGCTAAATTTGCGTGAGTACACCACTCATCGCTGAAGGAATTGGAGGGAATGAGACAGCCAAAGTGCTGAGACTGTGCTTGGTATATTCTCCCTGCTTTAAAGCACTCAGGATTGTTCAGCTCAGTTTACTGCTAGTTAGAAATGAGAAGGATCCCTCTTTTTGCCTCAAGAAAATCCAGAATTTTTAACTGTTTTGATCCTTTGATTCAACAAGAGCATGTCTTGAATGTTTTTGATTTGATGGCAGTACTAAACTACCTGCAATATTTTCCTCTTCTCCTGATCCCGAAGGTTTTCCTCCAGGCTTTCTGGAACTAAACCTAAGATGAAGCATGATTTGTGACATGGCACATAGTCCTCCAGTAGAAACAGGGCTGTAGCTACTAATGAGAACACTAAGATCATGTTCTCTGTATGTTTCTGGCAATTTGGGGGTTTTACAATCTACAGTTAGAAACTTTTTATTTATTATTAGACTTCTATGTTCAACTCTGACTACTGACAACAAGAAAAAAACAGAAGTAAAGGATTCACTTCATCCTCATGTTAGGAAATAACATTTACTGCAACTTGTGATTGTTTTCATTACCGATTAATTTGCTGATTTTTTTCTCATTTAATCGATTAATTATTTAGTCTATAAATAGTGAAAAATGCCCATCATAGTTTCCCAGAGCCCAAGGTGACATCTTGGAATTGTTTGTTTTGTCAGCCCAAAGATATTTCATTTTCAATTATCTAAAACTGAGAAGAAGCAAATCCTCACACTGAAGAAGCTGGAACCAGATGGGCATGATCGGCATTTGTGCTTAAAATGACTGAAACAACTGATGGATTTTTAAAACAGTCAATCTACTAAGTGTTTCAGCTCAAAATGCTTCATTTTACAGGTCACTCATTTCTTAAACATTTTCTAGGAAGTTTCATGGAAAGATAAATGTAATTAGGTACTAAATCAAAGCGAAAGTTCTGAGATGTTTATTTTAGTTGAGTATATAAGCAGTTATTGATTCCAGAGAATTACCTTGAAAGAGCAGCTCCTTTTTAAATAACATTTGTACTTGAAAATGTAATTGAACAGCTAACTGAATAAATGAAGAATAAAACAAATGGAGGGAGTGGGTTTTGTTAAATAAAACAAGCTATCTGAATACATTTTGTTGAATCGATAATGAAAATAATTATTAGTTGCAACCGTGATTGATCCTGTATGAAGAAATCCTCCAACAGCACCGTACAGATCTGTTGTTTCATGTTTATTCCAAATTGTTATCCTGTCATGAACAAATCATAACAGCAACCAGGATATGTCAGTCCAGGTGGCATTTTCCTGTTTTGAATTTAATTAGTTTTATGTTCTCCTGAGGTGACAGTAGAGACTGATCTACTCCTGTAGCCCACCTGCTCTGCCACTTCTTTGTTCTGAGAGGTCCTCGTGCATTTGGCTGCTGTACAAAGCTGCTATTGGTGCGGTTTGGGTGCCGCTTCAGTGGGTTTCTTCTGACCTCTGTAATCAAGTGGTATTGACCTGTGGACTACAGGAGGAAAGAAAATAATGACAGGTAAATTTCTAAGCTGCTGGGCTCACCATCGTCATCATATCACATTCAGAAGTCACTTGGATTGCACATGACACAGACACAGAAATTGTGTTGGAAAAAGCAGAGAACCTTTCAATCAGGAGTGAGCTGTGCGTAGACAATGAGGTGGAACTCTGAGTGCAGATTTCGCTCTTCGTTGTGTCATCTCAATGAATTTTCCGACCTGCCGTAGGATTGTGTGTTCTGTGTGTGCATACTTATTTAGATTTTTGCATTTGCGGATGCGCAGTCCCTTAAAGCTAAAGTGTGAATCTCACTGTGGGGAATGAAGGGCAGGGGTGGTTCGTTTTTCAGCTGCATGCAGCAGATGATGGATGAGCCTCCGAGCTTGGTTTGCCTTGTGAAACCTCCCCAGTCGTAGCCCAGAATGCACTGGTCAGGAACAAGTGCCTCTCCATTCTATTCTGGGCATCTGTCAGCGGTGCTCTCAGACATGTCCTTAAGTGTGTAGAGTACATTTGTCACACCGGTACAGGGTGCTGACACTTTCATATAAAGCCTCAATCTGTTTTCTGGCTCTGTTGATGATTGCCGTTTTGGTGTTTGTTGTTTCTCCTGCAAGAAATGAGGAAGGAAGTTGAAAGTTCCATGTAGACACTGACTGTTATTTATAAAAAAAATATTGCAGGTTTAATTAGTTACATATTTAAAAAAAAAAAACTCCTTTAATTCTTTAGTTCTTTTTCTATTTCTGTTAAACGTCTAAAAAGAGATTTTTGCTGGCATGGCTTGGCATGAACATGCTGCTTCACAAAATGTCAGAATAATAGTAACTAATTGCCAAGTTCATCAGACAGTCGGAAAGCATCCATATAAAGTTTCTACAAGGACAATTCATCTGCAAGCCGAGCTGCAAAAGTAAATGGACATTAGCAAAGGCAGGTCATGGAAAGCTTCACACAGCTTTTGTCGCGTCGTAGAGACAATCCATGTCTGTCTGAGCTGTTTGCTGTGTTCCACTGGGAGACATTGTTATTTTGTTTTCCCCAACCTTTAAGGGGCTGACACCAGTGTTTATGAAGTCTGATATTGGAACAGGCTACACACATTAAGCTCAGGAGTCACTGAAGCACTGTCTGTGACTGGAACAATTACTGCTGCTGCTGCCAGATGGAAAACACGATGTTCAGCCACAAAGGTTAATGGCTCCATCTGTTGGAGAATGGCAGAAGTGCTGCTCCAGTGTGTGTTTGTGCATGTTTGTGCATTTGCATACATGCATTCCTCACATGTATACGGCTTATGCTTTGTACCTTAGCAAGTGAAATTGTAAAAGATGGTAAATGTATGTCTCTGAAGGATGTGGGCATGAATACTTATGATGATACAAATGTTATCTACATTTATTTGAACTGAGAAATACCAGATGATATTAACTCAAATGTCACATGTGCTTGGTATGCTAGTATAAAGGAGTTCATTCTTCATGCAGATAGAAATCTGCTTTCCTACACTTTTCTATTCCACAGTTTACTCTTACTGGCCTGATTTATGAAATACTTTATCATGTCCAATGAAAGCATGCTTCTATCATTTCTATCTTCTCTTTGTTACATTTATGCCCTTTTCAATGCACCAAACACTTGCATATATACAGTATACTATATGCCTTTGTTGTGTCACTGTCATATCATAGATGTATGCCTTTTTGTTCTCTTTCCAGTTCCTTGGAAACACAGAGGTTGAAGCCCCGAAAGGCACAGAAGTTGTAAAGGATGCAGTCAGAAAGCTAAAGGTAAAGCCAGTCCTCAGAATAAGCTGTAGCCTAAAGGATAGAAAAGTGATCTTGAGGAGGGGAGGTGGGAGTGAGTGACAAATGCTCCCCTCCCTCATCAGTTACCAGCAAGGTGCCCTTGGAGTTTCTCAGCTCCCGAGTGTGGATGCCTATAACTGCGGGATAAGCACACCCACGTAGATGTAAAATTCAATAAAACGGATATTTATCTGCCATGAAACCTGTTGTTTCTCACCGCTGAGCTTAAATCCTCTAACCATAACATTTTGTCTTGAAATAACAACATACCATTTTACTTAATAATAATAAGTCACTTTATTAAAGCACAGGTACTTTAACATACACTGCCAGAACTCAGTGACACATCATAAAGACTCTTGACACTTAATATTCTCCACCACTGCTTCCTAATATGAATTAGATGATCTAATTAGATGCTGCAGCCCACATTTGCATATTAATGGAGAAAAAATAGATTTCTTGAAACAATATAATCCCTTAGTGCTAAGCTACACTGTTAGTGTTAGTACCACCATGTAAACACAAGTGTGCTATAAGGTATATAAATATATGTTCATTAATGCATCGATTAAAGCTGCACTTATCATATATTAACAATGGTTTAAATTACTATTGGGAGTGGGCAATATGACCTAAAATGTATATCACCGTATTTGTTTTTGTTTTTTTCAGTGATGGTATTATATCACAGTATTACAAAAATAAAGGGATACTCCACTCAAAACATGATTCTACCTCTTTTCACTCTATTGGCAATGTAAGGGAACATACCTTAAGATAGAAAAATGATTAAAACGTGTTTATTGGCTCCAAATAGGAACGAAAATGAGGTATAGGCCTACATGTGTTTTGGGGGGAGTAGTCTGCCACATTATGTAGGTTAATTAGTAAATGTAATGTGATTCATTCTCAGAGTTAGACAAGGGGTAGGATTAGGCATCTCAACAGCATTTATTTGGCAGAAAACCCAAAGTATATTATGTAAGTACAATAGTCCGCATACCGCAGGGCATGTCTGTCAAGTACATTTACTTACTAATCATACGCCAATATATTTAGACACCAAAAAGCATTAAACCACTTGCCAGCATACAGTGCTATTATTGCCACCCTGTTGATCCGCCGACACGACTCTGGCCTGCTCAGGGTCCGACTGACCTTGAAGACATTCATCAAATTTGATTGTCTTTTTGACATTTTCCCAGTTTCCTCCCTGTTGCTGAGGGTAATTCAAATCACAGTAGCATTAGCTCAGGTGATGTGCACAAACACGCAGAGAATTATCACCAACTCTGCAGTTCCCCTCCGCTCTCAGTGTTTTAGTCTCTCTTAGCTCATTGTTTTGGTTTCTTGGTCCACAGATTCTATTCCTGTTTCCAGTTTCCTGTTCTGAATGCTGATGTTGCTCTGAGTGTCTGCTTGATTTGTAAATAGGCTACTGTTTGCTGTAACAACTCAAGTGGCCAATAAATAAATAGATTCCTTTGGCCACATGGGAGCAGTGTAACAAGCTGTAAACACAACACTGACATGTTGTCACATTATAAAGTTGAAATGGCTATGGAAACTCTACTTTTAGCTCTGTTTTTCTCTCCACCAACTCCTGAGGGAAATATCTGGCTCTTTGGGAGGTCAACGTTCCACTAAGCTCATCATCTACTTGCTAACTTGTCTGTCTGCCATTTAGTGCTGGACATTTGGGTTTTTTCAGAGCTTTTTCTGAAACCAGCCGCTGCCTGCTGTGTCTGGTAACAATGCTAATGAGGGTGGTGAGACTGAATCAAAACAGTTAAGTAAGACCGTAAAACCAAAACAATGAGCTGAAAGACACTAAAAGGATATATAGATTAATATAAAAATATTACAGCTTTAATATTTAATTCTTAAATGCATGCATGTTTTTTTTAAGCATTCCTACATACCTCGGGTCTTCAGCGACCCGCCACAGGCTAGTGTAACTTGTCATTTAACTGGCACCTATCAAAAACAAATTCGTCAGCGCAATATCACAGTCACTTGCTTGTAGTCGTTGCAGCGTGGTTGTGGGCGTGTTGCAATGACCAGAAGTTGTAACTAAACTAGCAGTGCTATGCTAGCCTTTAAGCATGGGAACAGCCACAGCCCAGACAACTTCTCCTTTCTCACAGCTTCTTGGTAATGTGGCTTTGCTCTCTGCCTGCTGGCCTCTCCTCTGTCTTCTCCTGCCAAGAGTTGAATCTGTGAGGCCACTTGTAGGGGAGGACTGTTTTCCCAAACCCATACCTCTATTGTTACATAACATTTGATCTTGAAAGCCTGTTTGGAGACCAAGGCTCCATGGTTACTCTCCCAGATACATTGGCAATTAGGACAGACAAAGTTTTTATTCCAATGAGGGAAAGAATTGATGGTGGTGCAAAAGTGAGAACTGAGAACTATCATCAGCTTCCTACCTGTTCCCTTACATGTAATGACCCAGTGTCTCCTCAACTGACCATATTCACTCCCCTTTTAACAGACATTTTCATTGGTTATTGACTGAAATTCATTGCCATGTCCTGTTAGTATTCATGTCCATTGGCAACATAACTGAAAGACTTTGTTTTTGGCAGTGCTTGAAAGAGTGACCCATTGAATGAATCACAGATTTGTTTGATTTCCTCTTGAATCTTCTGTAAAACACTTAACCTTAATGATTTTCTGAACATTTTCTTAAACAAGTCCTCATTGTCCTTTAAAGATAACATGATGCTGTTTTACTCCCAAGTATGTCTATGTTGTTTGGGGCTTTTTAAAATTGTATTGTAGTAAATGTACCTTCAAGTTGTGCAAAATGTAATATATATTTTTAAAGCTGCACTTATCAACATGTTTGTATTAACAATAAATCAAATGACTATTTGTAATTTCAAAGTGTTTTGCTTGTAGTGACCGACCCACGGAGAAGCCTCTTTTAGCTCATTGTTTTGGTTTTACAGCCCGCAGCTTTACCGTTTCTCACCACTCGATTAGATATCATTTCCAGCTGCAGCAGGAAGCTGTTTTCCGTGAAAAAGCTCCGATAAACCCTGCTCAGCACCAGTCAGCAGATTGACAAAGTTAGCGACTAGCTGGTGAACATAGTGGTGCATTTAGCAGCTACAGAGCCAGATATTTTTCTCAGGAGTCGGTGGAGACCAAAACAGAGCTAAATGGAGTCTGAATTTTAGACTTACATATGCCAAATGGCCAGAAATATGACTTCAAATGAATGCTAATGTTGCTTTGTGTCTGCCGAATGTGTAAATTGCCAGCGCGTTCATCATAACTTTTTGAGGTGAGAATGTTGTGTTTAAAGCTTGTTCTGCTTCCCCCTAGTGGCCAAAGAAATTAGCAGCTTTAAAGGTGTGTACATGGGTTATGTTTTTGACCAGATTTATTGCTAGGTTTCTAGTTGTACTGTTGTGTCATGGCATGTGTTTTTTTGTTCATTATAAATATCAGTGCATTAATAGGGTGGACTAATCAAAATGTTCTGTTTGTGATTTCCTTCATTGGCAGTTTCAGAGACATATCAAGAAGTCAGAGGGCCAGAAAACCCCCAAAGTGGAATTGCAGATCTCCATTTATGGCGTGAAGATACTAGATCTCAAGACAAAAGTGAGTCCAAATGTCCAAATGCATTAATACTGTACATGACACCTGAAGTGATAGTGACGACAAACACCATGTAGAGGAGGAAGTGATTCGTAGTCAACATTCATGAAGTCAGTAAATAATCAATGTACTGTGTTTGTTTTCCAGGATGTGCAGCATAACTGTCAGTTACACAGGATATCATTTTGTGCAGATGACAAAACAGATAAAAGGATATTTACTTTTATCTGCAAAGACTCAGAGTCCAACAAACACCTCTGCTATGTGTTTGACAGTGAAAAGTGTGTAAGTGTCTTCTGCTTCCTTGTCTTTTCATTGAAACAAATGTACAACTCATTTGACAGAATGTAGAATTATTGTGTACTGCATGTTCACTGATCAATACAACTGCACATAAGCTGTAGTGACATATAGGTAAATATCATGAGCAAGTCTTTGCTCCCCTGCCGCAGGCCGAAGAGATAACTCTAACTATCGGTCAGGCCTTCGACTTGGCCTACAAGAAGTTCCTGGAGTCTGGAGGCAAAGACGTGGAGACCAGGAAACAGATTGGAAGCCTACAGAAAAGAGTACGTCTCACATTTGATCAGCTTGTTTGCTTTCGCATAGACTTTAATTTACTTTGAAAACTTGTGCCACCATGCTGACACATTGATATTTTTATTAATTAATGCATAGCTTGTTTGTATTGATTGTTTTAAATCATCAAGTGTGGACAATTAAGCTGTGTTGACGAAAATGGCAGTAATGAATATTAATTATAGCAAGCTGCGTTGTTACAGACCCAATCTGCAATTGAATTATCGTGCACCCTGCTGAAACTGGGGAGCCAGTGGTTTTGTTTAAATGGTGATTTATTAAAACGTTGGTATCAACTTGTATAACTTAAATGAGTGACAGGATGTGCTGGCTAAACACCAGTGTGATGTATTATAAAGTTAATTTGCAGTAATTTCTAAAACGGTAGTTAAAAAGACTTTTGTTTGGTGTTTTAGCTATTTAATGAAAATGCATCCAAACTTTACATAGTCAAAGGTGAAATTACATGTTTTAACATCAGAGTCCATTGTTGACCTTGGAAATAGTACTTTGACAAAATAAGCTCAACTCAAGCTTCACTCACTAGCTTTTTCTAGAGCTTTCAACTATCACACAGTCTTCATCAGAAAAGGATTGCTTCGTTGTCATGGAGATGGATCTGTTTACATGTGAGCTCAGTAGTTGTTATGGTTTCATCCATAGCACTTTCGGGACTTCAGACATGGACAAGAAGTCCTAACAAATGTGATGAAGACTGTTTTATAAGGTTGAAAGCCCTGAGAAAAGCTAGTAAGTGGCCCTTGAGTTGGAATTGTTTTGTCAAACTAGATTTTATGGAAGGGTTTGGATGATAGGATGATAGATGTGTCTACTCTCAGGCTGTTTATACCATCTCTGACTTAGATTTCTGGATTTTCACATCAATGTGAAGTAACTTGAGTTGTTGCTGTATTTAATTCTATCATAAGCAGACATTCCTATCTGCTGTTTTATCCACTGACAACCATGTATCTCCAAATGTAGTTATTTTGAATTTTTCATGAAAAATGAAGGATTAAGTGTTCCTTAACTTCTAAACTTAACAAACCAATCAAAAACCCATTAGGTTATCTAAAAAATGCATTATCCCAAAGCTGAAAACAGTGACGATATACAGTGTCATGAAAAAATTGTGCCCACGCCAACCTAATGCATAATTGTATGATCATTTCTGTAAAACTCGGCTGTTTCAATATCAGACGCCATACTGCAGTTCATGCTTTCATTTACTGTGGCTTCTAAAATGACTGAACTGCTCTTGTTTTTATGCAGATTCAAGAACTGGAAACAGAAAACTCTGAGCTAAAGAAACAGCTTCAAGATCTAGAAGAACAGCTGATGATAGCTCACGTGCCACCAGTAAGGAGAAACTGCACCGACACACACCTCTTCAGATTAGAGACTGAACAAAATTTGAATTTTACATATAAAAGCAAATCTTTGTAACTTTTTTTCTGAACAGCAGCCACTGTGGCCACAAGTAAGGGAAAGTGTTATATGCTTAAATGTAGGGCAACCGTAACACAAGTAGAGAGTCAAAGTCAGCAAACTGGCTAATATCTGCTACATAGCAATATATCCCTAAACATTAGCTAACATAAGCTACTGGTCATACCAGACCAAGTAAGGCTGTAGCTGCAAAATGTTGTGTATGAATATAACTTTTTTATTTCTAAGACTGAGATTGGGTTATTTCTATTTCAAAAGTCACATAGTCTTGCTTTAACCGCAATGTCTGCAGACAAACTAAAACAGCTTCCCAGTGTAATGTGACTCAAATCATTTGGGATTCAAATGTTCCACATCAGCCAAAGGTACACAACCAAGACCGTCTTTTAATTACGAAAGTTGATCAAATTGAAGTTTGGAAATTTTTGAAGTATAAGTCCAGCTGGGTTTGTTGATATCGCTCCTGTGATTAAATGCACGTTCAGAATGACCAAACCTATCTGGAGGGAGTCGGTGGGGGCCTAAGCAAAGCAAAGCAATTACACACCTGAATGGTCTGATGAGGAATGTGATACATTCACCATCTAATTGGGCCAAATGCCTGCACTTGTGACAGCCTCCTGTGAATGCAATTACCCACACCTCTCCTACTCTGCAAGACTGAATAATATTGTCCCTCTCTGGTCATTTTCTGTCTGCGATCTTTTCTCAGCCACTGCACATAAACGCAGCTAATGAAACGTACATGCTGCAGAGGCCCTCCTCTCTCTTCTGGTGTCACAGCATCAAGTCGCTCTCCTGCCTGGAAATCTCCTCTGTCACGCTCACTCCTATGAGCTCGCCGGAGTCCAACTTGTCCGCCGGGCTACTAACTCCTCCGCCTGCCAAACCCGCTGTCCTTCCTCCTAAGCCTACCGAGGGATGCAGCATCCCGCGGCCTCGCGTAAACACCCTACGCTTTTTCTTTCTTTCTGCTCTGTGCGTTGTCACTGTCCCTGAGGCCTAAGTATCGCCTGCTTTTGTCTGTCTTTTGCTTTTTCTGCTTCTTCTCTTGCTTTTGTATAAAAATAGCTGTGTCGTTTGCCTGTGTGCAAACTTACACAAGTCTGACCTTGGCTTAATCATTTCCACGACTTGATATACAGGCAGGGAGTATCTCCATGAAACCACAGTCTACAGACGTTTTCGACATGGTTCCCTTCTCCCCTGTGACACCGCTGGTTCCCACAATGGCCAGCAACGGCTGCCCACCGCCACCACCGACCACATTGCCACCAGATATAAGTGAGTAGTTACTGCATCACTTCCTCATCGTAAGATTTACAGATTTTAAATAGTTCTGTCCTGCAAGATTTATTCTGCTGAACTGAAGGATTGTGGCTGTTAAAAATACACTTGGTTTTTGTTGAAATATTTGTAGCATAATACAAAGAAGACATTACTTCACTGTCTGGTGAAGCTGTTTTTCCTTTTCAGTCAGTGCGATGTGTATCTGCTGTCTGTGTTTGTAGGGAAAGACCTGTTTGGTGCTGAGCCATTTGATCCATTCACCTGCGGGGCAGCTGACTTCCCTCCAGATATTCAGTCAAAGCTGGATGAGATGCAGGTGAGCGCCGGTCTGTGTCTGATCCCTCCACATTGTGTTTTAAAGACCTGCATGGAGGCTGGTTCAACTGTGAAACCCAGGTCTCCTGCCTGTCTTATTATCAGTATCAGCACTTTGAAGATTTTCTCTTGTTTATATGAACAAAGGCTTTGTGCATCATGCTGAATCATTTCTGGACAGTTTGGTTCTTAGTGGCCTGTTGTGGACTGCAAGCGAGCTCCAGTACCATTTATTAACATTATGAAATGTTAAAATAGATCAAGTTTGTCATACTGTTAAGTAAAACAAGCAGATGTGAGGGATTACCTCATCTATATTCCCGTTTATTCCTTTCAGAAAAAGCTGAGCACAATAAGATTTTAATGAAACTCAGTGGTGAATATGACTCACTTCTTTATTTGGATTTATCAGGGACATGAAACCAGTTACACATTAATTTAGGAATGCATTAATAAAAAGTCCTGTGTGTCACTCAGTTCTGCTGTCATGTCCCTTTATGCATTTCAGTGGAGTGAAAACAACTGAAAATGTCCTAATATGTTTATATGTAACTGTATTTGTGGTCTGAGTTTAACATTTTATTCACTATTCAGAAATAAATTTGACGATTGTGGCTTTTCAGAAATGACACATTATCATTAGCTCCTGCTATCTGGAAGTATGGAGAAAAGGTCAATCAGCAGTGTTTCACTAGGGGCCATATTGTATTGCTTTCTTTAGAGGCATCAGATATAATTGCTGACACTCAGTGTTTCTCACTGTGGGGGACGCGGAGTAGGGAGTACGAGGGTAGGGACTGGATACTAACCGTCACCATGGTTCCCATTGTTTTCATTTATCAGAAGAAACGTAACATATTGAAGACACAACAAGTGTTCTTCAAACGACAACAGTAAAGTGTGTCTGGAGAGTTTTAACCCTTCTCTTTAGAAACTTCATTTAGTGAGGAATGTGAACACTCAGCAGTACGTTCATTCGACTCATCGTTTGAAGTCACAAGACTTCATGTTATAAAATAGTCTGAAAATGAAAAATAAAACCTTTTGACCTCACCTGAAATTAATAAAATGTTCTAATTATTAATAGAAGATTAGTTGATTCCACTAAATTCCTTTATGATGTTTTACAGTGTACGCATTTCCCAATGTTGTTAATGGTTGAGAACAATAAAGTGGGTTTGCAGTAGTATTAGAAAGTATAAATAAGAAGCATTTTTCTCTGCTTCCAAAGGGGGTATGAGAGAAGGTTTGAGAAGCTCCGCTGTAGCTTGAGTTGCCATATCCACAGCAGTCATCCTCTGTGGGTCTGTGTAAAGCATAAACTTACAAGGTTTTGAATTACAGTATGAATAGAAAATAATAACTACTGGAACTGAAAGTGATTCTGTTTGCAAAATAACTGCTGAGTTTTAGCAAGGAATTGCCAGTAGGAGGCAATGTTGCACTGACACACTTGTTTTTAGTGCACTAAGAACTTTTCCTTTAATTTCTTCTGCTTCTTAATTATTAACAACTGAATTCATCTCTTGTCCTTTCCACTTGTAGCGTCAGAGATGGTTTGTACTCTTTGCCCTGAGCTAGCTGTCTGTGCCGTGACTGGTTGTGTCTTTTGTCTTGCATGCTTTGGATGTGGGATGTTGCACGCTCTCACAAAGCCAGTGTGATGTAACTTTTTCATCTTCTCTGAAACCTTCGTCGTTCTCTCAGTAGATATACAGTATGTTGTGTTCAGGCCTCCATCTGTTTTCTCAGCTCTCTTGCTCTGTAGTTGATGAGCTGCTCTTGCCTCAGACTGTGGCTTATTAACGTGAGCGAACACACACTTTATATGCTCTAAAGTGATGTTGATTTTCAGGAAATAATTGCTTGGAAGTATGCTTTCGTTTTTGGAGCCGATGTCACATTTGATATCAAATTGTGCATCTATATAAAAGAGCACATTAAAACAATTACAAGCACAATTTGGCTACATTTTCACCAGATATTTGCAGTTTGCAAAATAAAATTGCTTTTTAATATTTCATCTAAGATAAATGAGTTTCACCAGTGCTTCTCCCATCAAGATGCATGCCGTGTTGTTTCTCCTTGAGTTTATGATCTTGCACATAACTCATGACCAAGCATGACGGAGCAACAGTGTTTTAATCTCTGTTTTGTTTAGCGTTTCATTCTCTTTTACGTCCAGAGCTTTATAGACTTCTTCCCATTGGCTCTAATCTAAACATTACTCTGACTTCCTGTTATCAACAAAGTTGGGACATGTAATCTGGCAGAGACCATATCGGCGTACGAGGTCACTGAACGTCACAGCTGTTCTCTGGCTTGTCTTCCAGGAGGGGTTCAAAATGGGACTAACCTTAGAGGGCACCGTCTTCTCTCTGGACCCGCTAGACAGCCGCTGCTGATGCCAAGAAGATGCTCTTTGTCGCGTACTTTTAACTCGTTTGTATGAAGAAGTGCCAAAATCCACTCCACGGTTGAGTCAAGATGTCACAGTTTTCATCTTGAGGTTTATATGCATTTGCATTTAGATTGGTTTTTCGATATTTCAAGGTAAACTCAGATCCATTGTAGAAAAGAACTATTTTTGTAAAAAAAAAAACTTATGGAAGGAGTAGTTTTGAGTACCTTTGCTTGCACAGGCATTGAGAGATGTAAATAGTTGAATATGTCCAATGGTACACAGAATTTTCATATGAGACAGTTTGTTGTATGCACCATTTGAATTCTGTATTGTTAACACATTCCTGTTTGTATGCCAAACACAAGAAGAAAATAAATGGAATCTGTATCATTAACACAGCTTGCCCGTAACATCACAAAGCTTATTTTACTCAACATTAATTCACACATTATGTAGTTCATTAATGGAGTCTGATTTTTTTTGGCTTACTGACCTTTCCACATTGAGTTGTTGTTTGTTTGTTGTTGTTGTTTTTTTTAATTCACAAGTTTGAGTTGCCATTTCAGTATTTACTTGTCATATTTTTGTCATCATTGTAGTCGCCTCTTTTCTTGCACCAGAAGGCACTTTTTTTGGACAGCCTCTGTCCATATACAGTAGTATTCCCATTATCTTACTTTTGGTTGCATTGACTTTGCTGTTACAGTTATTAAAGAAAATTTTACTGCAAAAAATGCTACTCATGGATTCTGTCATTTAATATTATTTGCTTGACTTTATTGAGCTGTTGTGTATAGTTTTTGTGTTCGAAATGTTTTCTCTTCACTTCAAAGATTTTATCATGAACCACGCCGCTAGCATGGCTCAATCCACCACTTTGGTCCCCACTGAAAAATCTCCATGGCCAGGAAATTTTGTACATTTGACATTCATGGTTGCCAGAGGATGAATCCTACTTTCCTCTGGCGTCACCAGCAGGTCAAAGCTTTCACTTAGTCTGTGAAATAGCTTAATATCTACCGGATGGATTGGCACAACGGTTTGTTCACACATTCTTGGTTCCCAGATGAGGAATCCTGATGGCCGGGCTGATCCTCGGACTTTTCCTCCATGAGCATGACATTATTTGGTTCTGTTTGAAATATCCATACAACTGTTGGGTGTATTGCTATGAAATGTGTTGCGGACATTTGCTGGTATGTGGTATGTTCACCACAGGATGAATTGTGATAACTTTGGTGATCCCCTGACTTTTCATCTAGTGCCATGATCAGGTCAAAATTGACATTTTTCCAATACTTTGGTTTACGACCAAATACTTACTTCCCATGTTCGCATTCCTTTGTGTTTAGTGCTAAATAGCTAATGTTAGCATGCTAACACGCTAAACTGCAAATATTACCTGCTAAATATCAACATGTTAACATTGTCATTGTGAGCATGTTAGCATGCAGACCTTTGCATTTAGTTCAGAGCATTTAGTTCAGGCCTATAGTCTCGCAGAGGTAGAGTCTTAGTCTTGCTGTAGATTCTTGTGTGATTTGTAATGTTGAAGACGTTTCGGGAGCAGCATCACTCTGCCGCTGCCCTACTTCTTCAGTTACAGTTACATCTCTGTTCAATTTGTTATCCGACGTCACATTTTCTTACCTTTTATCTCTGATTTTCTGTGTTTTTTGCCTCAGGATTTCACACACTCTTGAGGCTGAAATTCTATTACGCTACAAAGTTTTTAAAAGGACCAAATGAACTCTTCTGAGACAAGAACAGGCAGAGAGAAGTATTTTCAATATTTATTTTCAAAGGATGAAACGCATCTGCTTCCAGTGTGGAAAGCTCATTCCTCCTCCTCCTCCTCCTCTCTGCCTTTGGGGTGTTAGCAGGCAGTCAAGCCCTGCAAATGTTACAAATCTATAATAAATATACTCAAATATGAACCAAATGGTCACAATAGAATTACTTGAAGGCACATTCATGAAAATTTAAAACAAACAGCTTACATTTGAAACAACTGTGAATGTTAAATACATAAATGTTTTTTTAAACTACAAAATAGGTCTAAAAATGAGTTTGTGTGCAAAATGACAAGCGTAAAGGACCTAACTACACCTGAATTAATATGACAAGAGCTTGGGGGGATTAACAAGCATTTAATTTGTTGCATAGCAAGAAATACAAAGCAAACAGGCACTCACAGCCACCTTATTCTATAAAACTGATTATAAAAAGGATTTCAAGAGCATATAAGTCCAAGAAACTGAAAAGGGGGAACTGACATGCATAAAAATAGAATATTCTGTGCTACCTTTTACTGTATGATATTGAAATTGAAGGGGGAAAAAATGTTACAAATCACCACACACCACTCATGCAACACACCATTCATCTCTCCATCGTTGACAGAAAGATCTTTATTGGTATCCCCAAACCCTGCCCTGTACCGCGCAGCCTGGAGAAGTGCACAAGGATCACACTACTTACAAACAGCACCTGTAAAAAAAAATTTACATGTAGTGTCATTGTTTCTCAGTTTCGGTGACGAGGTAGCTAACACTGAGGAATCGACAGTCTTAATGTGTCTTTAATGTTCTGCATGGTCGGTACAAAGTTTAAAATAACTGGATACAGACATTGGTTCATCGAAACTGTCTTGAGAAAATACCTGCACCGGTGAACGCACCATCGGCTGTATTTGTTTCCTCAATAGCACCACAATGTTGTTTTATATTCAGACATTTAAAACAAAAAATTATTAGACAAATCTGTAAAAAATAGTAGTGGAGGGACAACATTTGACGTAACTTCAGCTGGATCTTTCTGGGCCTATAAACAGCAGTTATAGTTACCATTTTAAAGCTTTCATATTCATTCATCTTTGGCAATGTTGTTTTGTGAAATAAAATTAAAGGGTAAGATCTTTGGACAAACTACACCATAGCGAGCCTCTTGAAGCTTGAAGTCAAACATGTACAAGAAGACAGAGGAATGATTCTGATTTTTACCAATTTTAAGTAAATTCCAAACATTCATTCTAACTTACAAATCTTCGATGTCTTGAACTGGGTTGAAAGGCACAATAAATATCTTGCCACAGGGCCAGAATAGTCCTCAGTACTCGTATGTACAACACGGCTGATCGTCGTCAGCTGTCAGTTCAATAGTCTCAGGATTCTCCTCGACGCATCCCTGCTGATGATTTTACAAGAAGCACACAGCCCCGATATCGACACCGAACTCTTGATTTGGGCCACCAATGTCCACAGGGGCAATATCCACAATAGGAAGTCTTGCTGTTTTCTGTGTCCTGTACTCAAACACTGTCTTGCCCCAGTTGCCATTTGCTTGCTGTAAAAGATAGACAAATAGATGTTCAGTGACTAACTTAATTTTCCTCTACAATGAAGAGCATTACATCGCAATGAAATGGTATACAGTATTTTACTGACTTTGTCCTGTGCTTACATGCATCTGGATGCTGCTTTACTGTATTAATCTCATCTGGACACTGACTTCAGAAATGAATTTTCTTTGCATAGTGACTGTAGACATTCAGCATTTGTTTTATATTTTTCTTATATGCCATATATCCCATTAAAAGACCAAAACCAACAATGAATGTATCTACTAACAAGTATTGTGTGTGTATCAAAGCCTGATATGTCTTCTTCCTCTGAGCTATAGAGCTCCATTGTTGTCCAAAAACTATTAAAACCACATCAGTGAACCACACTGTTGCACTGGCTGACATGTTCCTTCATCACCATGAACACACACACTGTAGTTTATTTTGACTCAATCCCACATACACCGTCCTGCTGCTGGAAATACACACTACAGTACCAAATGTGGATATCTGGCTCCTTAGCTGCTAAATGCACTACTGTGTTCACCAGCTAGTCGCCAACTTTGTCTGTCTGCCGTTTGCTGCAGAGCAGGCAGTGTACAGTGAGTTTATCTGAAAACTAGCTGCCTGCCTGAAGTGAACTGAATTGAACTGAATTACACTGGCTGGAAACAATGCTATTGAGAGCGGTGAGAGTGAACCAAAACGGTAACGTAGTGGGCCATAAAATGAAAACAATTAGCTAAAAGATGCCAAATGTGCTGTAGAGCTAGAAGAATGAGGTGATAATTCTCGGTGGGTTTTTCAGTACAAGTGACCCCTTTGACATTACACAGAGTCATTTCATCCATTATTAATATATAAATACTGATAGAGCAGCTTTGTTGGCCAAAAACTGCTGCACCCTGCTCTTTTAGGAAATAACTTCGCCTTTAAAAAAAATATCAAACTGTATATTTTTCTAAAGATTTACGTCTCAGAAGGTACTGAGGGACGGACTAACTCATTGTTGGTTTTGTTCATTTCAAGGGATTTGAGAACAGGAAAAATATAGCATAATGCCAGCCTTATAGTATCCATCGATACAGGTAATAATTAATGAATATGTGAAAAGAGCAAAGCAGCTGTTGAAATGTGGGAACTCACTGAGCAGGAGTCCTCCACCACTGTGTATCTGAACCGGTTGTTTCCCTCTGCTTTGAGCTCCAGATCGTTGGAGCCCTTGAGGATTACAGCTTTCTTATAGTTGCCCGTCTTCTCGTCCTTATAGCCCACAGAGTTCTTGCAGTGGTAGGTGATGGTCTGGGATGCCTCTTTGGAGAGCAGGCGGATGAAAGTCATCTGAACTGTGACGGAGTTTGCCGACTGATCTTTGTTGCCATAAGCGAACTAGAGAAATAAATAAAGCATTCAATACAGAGCCTCTCAAAAATCCATCAGACCAAGATACACCTCTAAAAATACAACATGAGGTTTTCCACTACTTTTGCCCCAAATTTTCATTGTTCTGCTGCTTTTTGAGCACAACTTTCTCATTCAGTCTGTAGTTGTCTTAATGTTCCAATTGCAAGAACATATTCTTTACGAGAGTCGTTTTTCTATGAAGTCTTTAACAACTTCACTGTGCCTTTGCTGTACACAGCCCTGCTTCCCTCTCTCTCCCACCATCAAAATATAACTGCTCACATGTGTTCCACTGTTGATGTCAGCTCCGAACCACACAGGTTTGTTCCTGGAAGAGCTCCACCACACTTTACGAGGTATGCTGGTCGGGTTGGCAGAGATGCAGGTCTCTCCGGTGTCCATGTTGCAGTGCACTTTGATGGCGTCCTCCACACTGCCTTGGTTTGGATCCACCCAGTACTCACCTACACAACAAAATGTTCAGGATGTGGTACTCTGAATTTTGGACATGTAGCTTTTGACCACATCGTTGATTTATTCTACAGCTGCCGTGACTGCATCGGTGAAATAAATCAGTTATATTGCATGTAAGCAGGTTTAGTTCACAGTTCAGAAGCATCATGCCCTGACGATATTTCTAGATTTATTAAGTTAAAGAGAAGCACTGGGAAGAAGAACAGGAAAAATAACAGCTAAAATAAGGATGTCATTAAAATTCTTATTGCACACCATAGAAGACTGATCACTCCTAATGCGTGTATGTGAGTTCTGTTTTGTACATATAGGGGCCTCTTGCTGCAGTGTAAACTCTTCCCAAACACTCTTCTCCCACAGTGATTTTCACTGACACTCACCACTCTTCTTCATGGGGTAGCATCTCTTCAGGTCGTCACAGGTCCTGGCAGGATGTTTCCTGCTGCCGTCAGGGCTCTTCATGCTGTTGATCTGGCTGCTGAGGGCCTTCAGGGTGGCCTGAACACCGGGGTCCACGGGCACTATAGTGGAGGAGTTGCTGTTGGGCACAGCCTCGTCCTCGCTGAACTCAGGAGGAGGGGGAGGGCCGTCGTCGTAATCCTGAGGGCCGCCAAAGAGGTCATCCATAGCAGCCATGGGAGGTCCCGGAGGACCAGGGGGGCCTGCGGGTCCAGGCTCTCCTGGAGGACCCTGTGGATTTAGAAATAGTAGGGTATTTTACTTTTATTTATATGTGTAGTTTTTAGTGTTTTTATTTACTGCCCAAAACTATGTACAGACAATAACAAGATACTTTAAGCAGAGCCTTGTTCCTTACTTACCGAACATCTGTTGAAAAGATGTTTACTTTAATGACCTTTGCTGGCTATTTTTTAACAAAATTTGCTGCAATCTTTTTATTAGTTCAACTCACATACTGTAAAGTAAGAACGTCCTCTCTGTATAATGAGACAATACCTCTGGTCCAATTTCTCCACTGACTCCACGAGTTCCAGGAGGTCCCATCGGTCCTGGCTGTCCAATGTATCCTTCCTTTCCAGGAGGCCCAATAGGTCCAGGAGGCCCCTGAATCATATTCCAGTAAAGACAGTTAGCCCCTAGAGCCTGAACACTAAGAGTTTGATTCCAAAATGAATGCTGGCATAAAACTAATATGTATAATGTGTTTGCTCCATGACAAACCCATTATATTATTACAAAAGATGAAATTCAGGAAACCATGTTTTCCATCTGAAACAAATGGAACTGTAGCATTTACCCTCGCCCCACTTGGTCCAACGATTCCCGGAGCTCCCTGCTCACCAGTTGTACCCTAAAAGCAAAAGGAGAATATTCATTAGTCTCTTTTTATACATATCATTTACACATTAAAGTTTTCCCAGAATGCACACAATGCACAGGTGCACCTGCACTTGATGACTATGACCCATTGGATGATACTCAAACTTCCATGTTGGTAACTGCCCCATACAGTAGAAGACTGCTGCAACAG
This sequence comes from Siniperca chuatsi, assembly GCF_020085105.1. Lineage (NCBI taxonomy): Eukaryota > Metazoa > Chordata > Actinopteri > Centrarchiformes > Sinipercidae > Siniperca > Siniperca chuatsi. Next base: position 5,098,157 of record NC_058053.1, on the reverse strand, counting down.
ATTCTGATTCCTGCTTATGTTTATGTTCTATATTACACAGTGTATATTTTCAGATGCATTTTCAGAAACTAAAGACCCAGTTTTGAGAATAGGTGACAAAAACACCCGTGTTCCAGTTTGCAAGACAGCGAATGCGTGCTCCAAAAAGTGGTGTGTTCAAAACTCTACCGGCAATCAACCAAATTACACAGTGGCCCTTAAAACCAGTTTTCTGAATGAGCGTCATCCTCTGAGTGATGAACACAAACCTTTCTGCCAAAGTCTGAATCCTGAATCAGGATTTAGCAATACCTAAATCAAAATGAGATGACAGTTGTGGGGTTGTGTTCTGATGTTGGCAGCACTGTCAGTCCAAATTGATCAAACCACACCCACACAGTCCTGATGAAGCAGATTAGCTGAGTTTTAATGTTTTATTTTTAGCTTAATATTTTTTTTCTGAACTTCAAGTTTAATTGTTGCTTATTTAGTCAGGAATCTTTCATGTTAAAGAAACACAGGATTTGAAATGAGGTTTTCAGGGGCTTTAAAAGTGAAAATTGCTACAGCAAAAAAGCAACACAGATCACCAAATCACACCTGCAGTCATTTATGGTGATAAAAATAAAATTAACAAAATATTTTAGGCAGTCCGTTCACTGCTCCTCCAGCCGTAGATTTTCATCCACATCACATCTCCTGTAACACTGTCCATGTTCAGACTCCATTTATCAAACAGCTTTGATAACCCAACCTTGGCATGCCTGCAGTGATGTCCTCAATCAGAATTACCTGGACATGAGATTTGTGCTTCTAAACTTTCTATTACAGTGCTTAATAAAGAAATGACAGGATGAATATGTTGAAATCTAGACTATGAATTGAATTGGATTGTTTTGGAGCCTCTCCTGAACTGCTGCACTACAGTCTGATGTGACTCCACAATTTCCAGTACGATACTGTAACAAAGTTGGACGACCGTTGTCCTCCCATAAAATGTCCGACCTTACACTCACACACTCCCGCATCTCTCAGCTGCATTTCCCGCTCTCTCTGCTTCAGTTGTTATGACACAGTAACAGCAGGTGACCAACCTAGAGTGTCCCTTCACACTCATTACAGAGTCGTTGTGAATGAGCCAACACAGCAGAAGCAGATTTCTCTATTAGGAACTAGACTGAGACGGTGTCTCTCGGTGTCGGCACTTGTGTTGGATGCACTGCATTATAGTTTGTGAAAAGTTTAGAAAACTCTGTTAAAAGAACCAGAAACCATTAAATGTTTTGATCACTGCCCCACTGCATTTGCATTTTAGAAGATAGCTGGCAAAAATGAATCCGAACAATGGAGTAAAACTGTGACTGTATACACAGGGTGTGTTAGGAGTACTGAGAGGAAACCAGGCTGAGATGAGTCAGCACAATCAGATTACTGAGCACCACTTTAACTTACTGGAGGTCCAGGAAGACCCTGCAAACCAGTGAAGCCTCGATGTCCCTTCTGCCCTCTCTCTCCATGATCACCAAGGTCACCCTTATCTCCTCTTGGTCCTTGGGGTCCCTGAATTAAAAATATTTAACACATTTCATGATTGTTTAGAAATGGGGAAGTTTGCATTGTGCTTCTGGGCTTATATCAACTGTAATCTTCATCAAAATCTATCAGAATCTACAATACATCTAGTGTACGTTAGTGTAGTGTATAACCACAAGATGTTCTTGGTTGGTAACTCACCACTAATCCTCTCTTTCCAGCCGAGCCAGGTGGACCAACAGGTCCTCTTGAGCCCTGCAAATGAGTGAAACCATTAGAACCACAAACCTCTGCCAGCACTGAAAAAACTCTCCAACTCCTTGTTAAACCCTTGTTATAACACATCATTCCTATCACTTCACATTAACTTCATTCATGCTCCAACATGCCCTCTGGGCTTGAATCAAATCATGTGTTCTTAGTGCATGTGCAAATCTGTTGTTACAGTCTTGTATCCTGCTGATGAACTGACAGACAAACTAACACACAGAACAGAAACTTGTAGGACAAACCGAGGTGAAAAAGTCCACTTACAGCTTCTCCTCTCCTTCCAGCATCACCGGGTGCACCAACAGGACCTGGAGAGCCAGGAAGTCCCTGAGGACCAACCAAACCTTCTGGACCAGCATCTCCTCTGTCTCCCTAGAAAAGCAACAGCCATCAGTCACTTGCAATATGTAAAACAACACACAGGTCACATTTTCATTCTCTTTGTCTCTTACCCTTTGTCCAAGAACACCATCTTTGCCTGGTGGTCCATCAGATCCTGCAGGGCCCTGAGGACCAGACAGAAAGCATTAAAGCAACTGTAAATGTTAGAGACACGCTGGGGTAATATCATTTGAGAACCACAACCAATTTAGAACTTGTACTTACATCAGGACCAGGATCACCACGAGGTCCGTTGGCACCAGGAGAACCAACTGGACCTGGAGGGCCTTTATCTCCAGGTGTTCCTGTGGATCCCTGTTTTCCTGGTGGACCCTAAAAAAAAGAAACAGGCAACTCACAAAGCAGCATTAAAAGGGCCATTCCACGTAACACATACTAATCAAAATACATATCAGCTATACGCTGTAGAAGCACTGGAATTAAGAAGTTACAGGTTTAGTACGATTCATGTTCAAACTCATTCTTGTAGATGACATGAAGAAAGAAGCTCATGTGCAGTAGAATCAGGACTTAAATGATACAGACCCCAGGTCCTGGAAGGCCTGGCATCCCGCGCTCTCCTCTCTGACCAGGTAGGCCCACAATGCCTCTCTGTCCTGTAGTTCCAGCTGGACCTGGAGGACCATCAGGACCCTAAAGCCGACAACAACACACACAGAACATTTAGATTAAATACTGAGGGAGATCTCTGTGTATCCCATCTTGATGTAATATGTCTGGTTGGCAATAACACCGCATTGGCCAACAACCATACAACTTATTTCGAATCAATTTGGGTTATGATCAGACACCTAAATTAACAAAGTGTGCTGGGAACAATAAAAAAGCAATATAAGTTTAATTGAAGCACTTTTTCCTTTTTTCATTATAACTTTGTTGTTTTACATTGTTTTACCACAATAACTACAGAGAAATATGTGGGTTTGATCAATTCGAATGTTATTACTATGAAGGACAAATTGCAATTTTACCGAACCCTAAAGTAGCTACAACAGACACTGATTTCTTACACTATGCTACTTTAGAAATTTTTATTTGTGGTTTAGGTGTAAGATAATCTGGATGAAACTGGCAGCTAAAATGTAATGTCACAAAATCAGTTTACCGTGGGTCCATCTTCTCCAGAGTCCCCTTTGTCTCCTGGGCTGCCAGGTGGTCCTGCTGGTCCTCGCTCTCCTTGTCTTCCAGGGGGTCCATGGTCTCCACGAAGACCAGCAGGACCCTCTTTCCCAGGAGGTCCAAGAGGTCCAGGTTCTCCAACTGGACCCTGGCAGGAATAGAAGTGTTCATGAGATGAGATGCATGTAGTTGTATAGCATTAAGGTCTCAGCATGTTTCAAACAAACTAGTTCATACATATCAAAGCAAAAGTGTTTATGCACACCTGTGCACACCTGGCCATGTGCTGCGTAAACTGTGTGTGATTTTTGGATTGTCTATTTTGGAAAGTCAAAAAATTGTCGGATGCAACCCTTCCCCATCCAAGGGGTTTTCAGATGCTGTTAGATGATCCAACAAGCACTTTTGAACATTTGAAAGATACTGAGGCCTCAAAGTACACATATTCGTACATACTATACAATATGTACAGTACAAAGTATTTGCATGATTAGTTACAGATGCACAGAGGCTGTGTCTTTCTTTAAGATCACTGAAGGAAATTGAAGACAGTTTTTACTTGTTTGTAAGCAGTTGCTGGTCCCAATATACTGTAGACACTGTGTCATACTTTCTATTCAATAAGTTGTCTACTTATCTATGGTTTTACAAGTTAAACAATTCAGTAGGTGCAAATGTTGTCTTCACTGTTCCATCTGTAAGGTGACTTTATCACACTCAGAGTTTATGTTGGACACTGGTGACCCTTAAAATGTTAAACTAATATGACAAATATTTCTTCCTGTTACCCTAACTGTATTTTCATGCAAACTCAGGGCAGTACTTACAGTTGGGCCTGGTGGGCCAACTCTTCCTGCAGATCCAGGGAAACCAGTGGGGCCCTGAAAGCAAAACATTATACAAGGTCCTCAGATACTGCTTTGCAAGTTTTATACCAGAATGCAATATTTACAGTTTGAAAAAATGACATGAGAGAATATAATGTTTGGAGTTATTGATCACATCAGGTGTTAAACTCTGCATAAGATGACTGAACAATCAGGAGTGACAGCCTTCCTGTGCTCATGGAATCATTTGTACTCCATCCAATTCCACCTTATCATATGACTTCTGTAATTATGAAATGATCTTACTGGTGCACCCTGTGTTCCTCTTCCGCCTTTCAGTCCAGCAACACCAACTGGCCCCTACAAAAACAACACTTTATTAGAAAAGTATATTTGCAAGAAGTGAAAGCTATCCTCTCTGGAACTTTGAAAATATACAGTGCACTACTGATAAACTGTTAAGCAGGAATTAATACACTAAAACTAATAAAACTACCAAACTTCCAAAAACTAACTACCAAACTTCCAAACTGGACCAAATAAAAGTACAGAGACGACTGATGACAGTTTCAAATATCAAGTAGTAGCCTGTGTAAAAATGCGTCAGAACAACTACTTTTAAACAAATTTGTCAAGATCATCTTTCATCCAGTATCTTTACGTGTGCAACTCACAGGAGGTCCATGAGCACCAGCCAAGCCTTGAGGTCCTGGTGATCCAGCATCTCCTTTCTGGCCTGGTTCTCCAGGCTCTCCCTTGACTCCGGGTTGGCCATCAGGACCCTGCAAAATGTTGGTAGGATTTTAAAGAATAAATCAAAACTAGTTGAATCTGTCATAATTTTTACATCACCTCCTGGAGCATCATTAAGAGCCATAAAGATTTTCTAGGGGAAAAAACAACGTGAGAATGAAAGACGACTTACAGGAGGTCCAGCAAATCCAACAGCACCGATTGGGCCAGGGTCACCTCTTGATCCCTGTCGTAGGAGATCAATTATTATATTGAAACACACTAATAATGTACACCCATTCTGTATCACCACTGTAAACAATGAGTAGGTCTACTCACTGGCATTCCTCTGGATCCTGGGGGTCCATGTGGTCCTTTGGGTCCAGGTTCTCCCTGCAAAGATGTCACAAGTTTGCTGACAATAATTTGTACAACCATTCATTGAGCCTGTGCTGTCCCATAAATCCAGCAGTTTTATGTTTGCAAAGGCAATGCAAGCCAAAGACTGTCCTTCACACGCTGGACGATGCTATCAGATGCACCCAAGAAAACAAGAAGCAGAAGGATTAACAGCATACTGGGCATCCTGGGAACTGACGCTTTCCTAAAGCAGAACTTGTCATAACCTTGAAACATCGTGATGTGAATAGCAGCCTCTTAATGTGTCAAAAAGAAAAGAAAAACTCTACCTTCTCACCACTGGGTCCAGCAGATCCTAGCGGGCCAACAGGACCTGGAGCTCCCTGTTGATAGAAAACAAATCTGGTTGGGGATCTCTGCTCATCACTGTTACCAGTAACTTGCAGTCAAGTCAGTGGACACATTTCTTTGAACAAGCTGTGACAAGTCTTGAATTTGCACTAATACAGCATCAGTTTTGTTTTGTTTTTTTGTCTTAAAAGTGTAAATGTAACTTCCTTCTTCATGGTTGAGCTGAGACAAAATGTGTTTGCAGTGAGAGAAGGATATTTTGCTTACTCTTGCACCATCATTTCCAGCTGTACCTTCTGATCCTTTCTCACCAATTGCTCCCTGTACAAAAGACAGCAAAACAGCACCCAAGTTGGCAACATGTTCTCTAGTGACATTTAGTTCAGACTCAGACATGGACTTGACTGTCAACTCAGAATCATTGATTGTAACTTTAGAACAACTGCCATCTTCCAGAGATAACTACAGCACATTTCCACTGGAACAAATTGGTTATGAATTTTGCAGCCACATAAGTAAACCCATTTTACAACCCAAGATACATTTATTGTTATTATTTTTATGTGTACTATGAAACATAAATTATATGTAAGGATTAATAGCATAAAAAATAAGATAATGATGACTTACTCTGTCACCTTTAGGCCCAGGAGGGCCAGAGATGCCCCTCTCTCCTGGCATTCCCTGAAGACCTGGAGGACCCACGTCACCAAGTGCACCAGTGGGACCAGGGCTACCCTTCAGTGGCAAACACCAATATTAGCAGGCTTATTGAATCATACAGTACAACCAAACATACTTTATTTTATTGCGGGGCTACCCACTAACACTTATATTTTCTGTTCAATTCATTTTCTGCAGAAGTCTGTATGTCTATGTGTATGCTGGTATAACACTGGTATGACAACACAGTGAGCCCAACCCAGTGACAAGCTTTCTTTCACTTCTAGATGTGTGATAAACAGTAGTGTATTTTCCCCTATAACTATACCTTTTACACAATGATCTGCATACACTCCAGACTGTTGCCATAACAGACACCAAATACTGTAGCTTTGCTCTCTTTTTAGTTCAATCCTTCATTGTAAAAGCTTTATAACTAGTGGGCCATTTAATTGGCTAACGTCTCTTTATAGTCAATAATGCATCCAGGTCTTTTCTACCTTATTTGTCTGACAATGGTTTGAGTGCACTCAGTAGTATTCTCCTTTAACCATCACATGGTCAAAAATATTTTTTTTCTGTACATACAAGTGATGCCTCTGTAAAGTACCTTTGGCCCATCTGGACCAGGTGCACCAGGGATACCCTTAGGTCCCTGCAGACCATTTGGACCCAGCTCTCCTCTCTCTCCAGGAATTCCACGCTCTCCCTGGGGAAGACAAAGCATCACTTTCAGTTATAGGTATTCAACTTTACCAACCGCCTAAATAATTTAGCATAGTGAAATTCACCTACCCTTGGGCCAATTTGGCCCACAGCACCAAGCTCTCCAGGAATACCCTGAAAGAAACCAACAATGGTATTATTTATGTTGAGTCAAAACTGAATCCTGATCAGTATCAAGCTACAAATAATGACAATTCAAATGATTTAAATAAGAGTTTGGACAGAGAGCAACATTAAAGATAGTAAGTTGAGAGGAATGTACTTCAGTCACAGGTCATTTATCCCAAAACAGCATTTATAGGTTTTGTCACACTCACTTGGTCACCAGGTTTTCCAGGTTCTCCAGGAGGACCTTGATTTCCAGGTAAACCCTAAGAACACAAGACAGTCAAACATGACCATTGGAGCACTTCTTCAGCACAGATTGAGGTCTAATCATTTTCAATACCGCCACATCTTCTCACATCTACTGTATCAAAGTCAGTGTTAATTCACTTTTTTGCAACACTCTCACATCTTACTACCAACCAAAAACAATTACCTGGAATCCATTTACACCTGGAGGTCCCTGCTCTCCTCTGTCTCCTGCGACACCCTTTGAGAGTAGATAGTGATGTCTCAGTCTTTTGTGATAGCAGTAAAAGAAATGCAAGTAATGTAACAAAAAGGAAATCAGACACTCACAAGTGGGCCAGGGGAGCCAGCAGGGCCAACTTCTCCATCTTTCCCAGGAGGACCCTGAAGACAAAGTGACAATTAACAGACCTGCCCATTACACATCTGGAAGGTACCAGAATGCTTGATTTCCTGAAGGTGTGTGAGGTTTTTAGGTAAATTCAAATGACCTAACTAAAGACTTATGTGGTAAGGTGGATCATTGTGGAATCAAAAAAAGGAAACATAATACAGAAAAACTGCAGAAATGCAGTAAGTACAACATATTGAAGCCAACAGAATGATCCACGCCGTGTCTTTACTATGCTAAAATGTTCTGTATTCTTGCTGTGCTTTCTTTTGACAGATCTATGAATCACCTGCATGTGTTTTATCTGAGAGTTTCTATGTCCTCTCATTCCACGCTGATGGCCAAAGTGTGCCACGCAATGTTTCATTCATAAACAGTACTCACTCTTTGACCCGCCACTCCTGGAGATCCTTGTTCACCTGTCTTTCCTGGGTCACCCTTTAAGTTTAAAAAACATGTTTGGAATTAGAAACAGAACGGGAGACAAATAGACTGATCTGACTGACTATCAATGCAAAGTGTTGGGGGACTCTTACATTGAAGCCCTTGGGGCCTGGCACTCCCATGGTCCCTGCGGGCCCTCTGTTTCCAATGGACCCTGCAGGGCCTGGACGACCATCTTCACCTGGGGCACCCTTAACAAAGAAAAAACATACTTTGACTCAGACATTTTTAGAATTTCTTACAATGTAAAGCTAACTCAAATGTCTAATTGTGAATGTGATTGAGCACTGTAACCTACCAATGGTCCTGGCTTGCCCTCTGCTCCCTGGACTCCAGGGGTACCAGTAAGACCCTTTGATAAAGAGATAAAAAATATAAGCAATGGAAAAGTGGGATACAGACATAAACACAATAAATATAATGATATAGTAGATATAGTAGATCAAATCTAGAATGCCAAGCTCTTCAGTGTTTACCCTTGCACCTGGTAGACCAGGTTCTCCTGTACGCCCAGGGTCTCCCAGAGAACCTTTTGGCCCTGGTGGACCGGATGTTCCACGATCTCCTTGAGCACCCTTTAGAAAGAAAAATGATGATAACTCGTTCAATTTGCCGATTGAAACATGTGAGTGTCAAACAAAACACCCACAGCACAAACTCTGGTCCCATCTGGCAATAAGCTGCTAATATCAGCTACTATGGTACTATAAACATGTCTTGCCCCATTTGTTTGAATCATTGCTATAATATACAGTAGTAGACCAAAGTTTAGCGACAATATGTCTAAAAGATAATGTACCTTAGGTCCTGGCAACCCATCAGCACCAGGGAATCCTCTGTTACCAGGAGCCCCCTGAAAAACAGATCATGAGTTAGATTCTGCATCATGTTCGTACTTTTATTCTTACACAAACGATGGGTAACAGTTTTATATAACCAGATGAATGGAGTCAACAAACTATGAACAAATTCTGTACTGAAGTTCCTAAGGAAGTTTCCTAAACAGAAAAGGTAACATCTGGATGTTTCTAGAAAATCAGCACCACCAAATATAACAAGGAAAACCCACTGTCCATCCATCTTCTACACTGGCTTTATTTTGTGCAGGGTCTATGGGCAATTTAGATTAACCTAACTTTCAAACGGTGGCCAGAAACCAGGGCACCAGGAGAAAACCCACACAGACATGGGGAGAACATGTAGACTCCCTGCAGAAAAGCCACAGCTGCCTGGGATTCAAACCCAGGACCTTCTTGCCATTTGCCATTTGAGTCAATATTTTCTCTGCAGAAATGGGAGCACTTCCAGTTTCACCCACTAATTTACCAAAAGTGATTCATTGTGTCCCTACATTTTTCTAATTACTCTAATCTAATTCTTTTCTTTCTCTCATTTAGTGAGATCACCGCTGTCCTTAAAGTGCAGCTCACTGACTGACGAATGTTACAGTAGGAGGCAGAATGCAGACTCACTCTCTCTCCGACGGGTCCGGGAGGGCCAACAGAGCCGGGGTCTCCACGTTGTCCTCGCTTTCCTTCTTCACCCTGAGGTCCAATCACTCCCTGGGAGCCTGGCGGACCCTAGAAAGTTGGCACACAAGCCAGAAAATGCTAGAAGCCAAGTTTTCCCTATTCTCTTACTTAAAATACATGTCCTTATCTAAAAATGTCCAGTGAAAAAAACATGGATTTTGGTTTTATTTTAGCATGAATGCATATTTAACTCGTATACAAATTATATATCTCAGACAGTAGAATTAAAACCTAGTTATTTCTACAGATGTAGTTGAAGCTTACAGGTTCTCCTTTGGGTCCAGCATCTCCTTTAAATCCTGGTACACCAACATCTCCCTGTAACACAAAAATGTAAAAATGTGAGTCTCCTGCACATCAAGCAATTGTTGCTGTTTATTCAGTATTAAAAGAGATTCCAACAATAAATAGCAAGGATTTTTAAAAAGCCAGTTTACCAGTTGTCCTTTGATACCAGGCTGACCAGTGCTTCCCTGAGGTCCTGGTGGTCCAGCAGGTCCAAGATGGCCGCCTGGACCTTGTGGACCAAGATTACCCTGTGAAGAGTCAGCCATGTTATCTGTGACCTTTGTGTATCCTTATCATAAAGAGTGAATATGTTTTTTAAATTAACTGTGTGCATACCACTGGTCCTTTGGCACCCGGGCCACCGTCTGTACCCATGGGTCCCTTTGAACACAAAATATCTCCAATTAGATCATCAAAACACAGAGGAGCATGTTGACATGCTAAGTATAGTGATAATCTTGGCTTGAAACAATACCATTCAACTATGAGGCTACTTTCAATCACAGCCAAACACTAAGTAGCCTCATTAATAACTTCCTTATGATGTGCTGTATGTAAGTAAGAAATTAACCCTGAGGCCAACTGGTCCAGCTCTGCCCAGGTGACCGGTCTCTCCTCTCTGTCCCTGTGGGCCCTCTGGCCCCCGGACTCCTGTGGGACCAGGTTGTCCCTGTGGAAGACAGTCACCAAGTACAGTTAGTATACAGAAATGGGACACTCATACGATACAATTGACAATTTAGCGACTAAGACAATTAAGGGTGAATAATTAATTTGTTAGAAACCAATTATTCACTTTCTATTACAAAGTCTTAAAAGAGGCCATTAACATGAGCATAAAGCCGAATGGCGAGTGCCTTCTTGTTTTACTGTACTTACCTTCATTCCTGGGGTTCCTGGATAGCCAGGTGGGCCACTGAGACCCAAGGGACCCTGTTAAACCAACAACAATGACAATTAGACTTTAGTAATAAACGCTGGAAATGTGCATTAACACGACAAATGTACAAACATGTTGAATGGAATATGCACAGCAGGTCCACCTTAAAATGCGTATCTATGCTAAACTATGAAAAATGGTCACTGAAGTGTACTGTAAATCCACAATGATAAAAAACTGTGAATGCTGACTTACCATTGGACCAGGTTTTCCGATGTTACCAGGTGACCCACGCTTACCCTAAAAGACAAAATCTAATCACTTTGACTTATAAATCATAGTTAAATGCTGACGTTAAATGCTGACTTTTTGTAAGTGCCCCGTTTTATAAACAGCTGACACTGAAGAAACAAATAATACACGTATCAGTAAGATACAACCACCTGTTACTTTTAAAATCTATGACAGAGATAAAACTGTGATCGTGGTAGCAGGTGTTTCTGATCCATAGTGGTTTTATCCTTACTGGTATACCGCTGGGTCCAGAGCGTCCCCTCTCCCCTGTCATCCCAGCAGGACCCTGTTATGTACGGACAGTGATAAATTACAGCTGTGCTCCATTCAATGCAACATTTTAAAGTTAAATTAAATTCAGAAAGTTATTTACAGTATTCTGGATATAGCCTTGCCTTATTCAAGATAAGAGCTAAATCAGAACAGTGTGTGTCCTGCAGTCCACATACACTCATAAGCATAATAAACTGCATAATCTATATGGGCTGCTCCAGGCAACTTACGAGTGACAGAAGCTCTTTAAGCATTCACTAGCTCTATGGAGCCCTTATTAAAGAAAGAATATAACTTACCATGGGTCCAGGTGCTCCCATTGGTCCAGGGGGCCCTGTAGCACCCTAGAAAAACCACAGAAAAAGTACTTGTTTAGTTGTAATAAGCACTATTGCATGGCAAGATGTTTTACTGGCCTTTTAGCAAGGTAGCTAAGTAATTGAGTAAAACAGGTATCACTTGAATTAGAAATCAGTTATTCAACCAATCAAACAAACTGGCAGACAAAAAGCACGTTTTATTTTACTTCATTCATACCTTGGATCCAACAGCTCCAGTTTCACCTTTTTGGCCAAGTATTCCAGCATGACCCTGTTATCAAAAACAGGGGGAAAAAAACTGTTAACAAACTCCGCGCTGAGTGCATTGGCATGTATTCTTCAGCAAGCATGTAGAGAAGGAGTAACAGAACAGAAGACAAGCAGCAAAATGACGTCAATTCACTTTTATCAGAAGGTCAGAGGAAAAGAGCACATGCTAAAGGGTGTCCCACTACTGTTTGTTATACATAAAACTCAGTAACATGTCCATAAATGTTTCAGAGAATATATACTCACCCTGTGACCCTTCAGTCCAGGAGGCCCGGGTGTACCTGGAAATCCTCTGGGTCCCTGAAATATGCGACATTGAACAGCATTATCAGTTGTATCCATTGAAGATGAACTAACAACACACATCGTGGGGTCTTATCCTGTGTAATCTAGATGAAGTACAGAAGATACAGTGTGTGCAGTAAAAGTGATGGAGGTAACAGGGGTGTAGAAGCTTACTGCTGATCCAGGGAATCCAACTTCTCCACTATTTCCTGGCTTGCCTGGTTCTCCCTGTGTGAGGACATGACATTTACACATTACAAGCTGGACAAAGTTTAGCGGGGAAAGTGAAATAAGACCAAGACACCAAATCACACATCAGATTTGTTCTCTCAGTTTTTGTGTCACACAAGGAGCCTCTAACCACATACTATACCAAGGTGCAGAGCTGAGGCCTATTATAGGTTGCTTCGTAGGTTTTTTACTCATTGTGTTGTTTTTACTCATCAAGATGTTTGGAAACATAGACACATATTGTTGGCTTCCTGCAAGAACCAAACACTTTCATTATGCCATTTTTCACGACACTGTCAGTGGCATGTGGTCTTTTATTTTGTCTAACTAACCCATAAAAGGAAAACAAAGATAAATGCTATAAACATGTTTAAAAATGTATGTTGGATTGAAGAGAGACTCGAGCTTCTGTCAGTTTGGCATGGAAAACAGAGCAGGGCACTGATAATACCTAACAACTTTGACAGTTCACCCCTTCTCATCATCAAGCATCTCCAGGATCTTCCACTTCACAGTGTAATGAATGCAGCCAGGCTTTTCTAACTGTATGAAAGACTCATTTATGATTACAGATCTACGCTCAACCTTTTTCTTGCTTTCTGAGTCTTACTGTAGCTGGCCTAACTGGTGCAACAAAAAGTGTGATTTTGTCCCAGAGCTGACTTACATCTTCACCTGGTTTCCCCGGAGGACCCTCGGGTCCCCTTTGCCCAGGTGGACCCTGAAAAACATAGTCAGATTGTAAACATCCAGCAAAAGCCCATCCTTCTGAAATACATCACAGTAGAATTAAAATGTATTCGTGCCAACCAAACTGTGCACATACAGTAGGTGTGGTGTTGCTCTCTCAATAAGCAGCACACCAAAACGAACATCAGACTCATGTAAATCACATGTAAAACCAAACCAAGTGAATAGGTGATTTGACCATACACACAAAATGTACAGAAAAATTATGTTATACCATATGCCCTGGATCGCCGACATCTCCAGGAGGTCCTTGTGGTCCAGCTTGACCCTTAGAGGAGTCAGAGGAGAACATTTACAAGATGAACAGGGAGCAAAACAAAATAATAAAATGCCATTGACATATTATCAGTGTTTACTGCACAGGGTCAGTCAGAGCTTGTGGAAGATAAGATGTTGTGGACTTACAGGTGAGCCATTTGGCCCAGGAGGTCCTCTTGCTCCAGCCTCTCCCTAAAACAAACATGATGCAAAATCAAATAATGAACAGAATTTAGCCTCATCCACATAAAATGCCAGAAATAATTAAATGTGCTCCCTGGGGTCAAAGCAACAATATGAGAACAATAAAGGGAAGTACTAAACTGATTTAAAGTGTCTAAGACACTCAGTGGCAGTATGGATTCATTCAGTGGATTCTCTTTTAATGGAGAAACTATATGAAGCCATGTGCAAATGGCACAAACAATAGGCATTTAAATACTGATCCGTTCCCCATCTGACTGATGTTCAAGCAATGTGTACACCCATATATTCCACTCAGCTCACACAGCAGATGTGTTGTTAGTTTGCTGAAGTTTGACTAGAATATAAGCATAGGATATAAAAGTCTATTTTAAGTTAAATGTAACTCACTGACTGTAAAACATCATAAAAGTTACCAAAACATTTACCATGTCCAACTGTTTGTTTAAACACAAAAGTAAAGCCCGATTATTCATCTCTTGTCTGTATCCCCATTACCAAAGATTTCCACAGTGTGCCAAAGAGGTGTAGTTGTGTTCTTGCTAATTAACCCGTTTAATGTTTTTTGTTATTAGAACAGGAGCAAACTTATCTTAATCTGAAGTCAGTAGCTGACAAGCTATAAAGCTAAAAAAAAAAAATAGGGCTTACGTTCTGTCTATGGCTGAGCTATAAACCAAAAAGTATTTTCAGTTTAAAAAAAATATTGCTTTTCATCATGACAATCATTACAAACTGTGACATTTAGGCAACGTCTTTCTTCTGCAACATTTGTAGTTTCAAAAGATGCAGTAGATATTTCATCAGTGCTCAACAGTTTAATATGTCTTGATCTTCAATCTTGCAATATTCAAGGATAATGTTTCCTACATTTGATTTAAAAAAAGAGTGTGTGTTTATGTGGTGAGAAGCCCCAAATTGCCAGTGGTTTTATTGCAGGAAGCTACTTCTGGAAGAACAACATACAATGTTACATAATTTTGATGATTAAAGGAGAACTCCACCGATTTAATACATCAAGTGTTGTTTACGCGTCATGAGGAGTACTATTCAAACTATGAAAGTTGTATAAAGTAAAAATGTGTCTTATGTAGCTCTGGAGGGTTAGGGTTAGTGCTCTGAAGTCTGAAAAAATAACCCTGGTGATGTCATCAGGGTTACCTTGGCTTAGGCTTGGAGACTACAAATTTATAACAGAAAGCCTGCGTTACAAACTGGGGGCATTTGTAACATCCCCCCTAGTAAACGTGGGTGTTTACTAGACAGGGAAGAGTTGGAAAAGATGCAAGTTCAAGTTGCATTGTGGGAAATGTATGTATTTGTCAATATATCTTGGCCTCTACTGCACCAATTTTGACCATTCTTTTTTTAAATATCTCTCTTAAGTTCACTATTTTTGTGGAAGTGCAATACTAAATTGCTGGAATACCTCGAAAAACCAGAAGACCGGTGGTGACTATTAAATATTAAACCTTACATCGATAGTGGTTTGCTAATTGTTTGTCTTACAGGTTTGATTTTGACAGCTGAAAAACTAGTCAAATCAAGTCAACTTTATTTATAGACTTTATTTATTTACTCCATTAGCCCGAAATTACAACATCGCTTCAGAGTGCTTTACAATCTGTGACGTATGACACCCTCTATTTTTAGAGCCTTGGTTAAAGAAATGTTAAATAGGTATTGGGAACCAAGTGTAAACATTTACAATGTTCCTGTGGGTTGTTCTGAAATGCCAACTTGCCACTGTTCTCTGCTACTGAACCAAACCTCATTTTAAAAGATAAATAGTGCATTAGTCTGCTTTTTGGCTGATCCAGTTAAGAAACGCTGACTCATTAGGTTAGTTCATATTTTGCTAACATCCTCTTACCCTTGAGCCACTTAACATGCCTTGAGGTCCTGTCTTTCCATCCAACACCCCAGCCATCTGGGATCCCAGGCCCTGCAGGGGAAGCAGACACCCTTTGGTTTAGTTAACTGTGGTTAATCACTATGTAGTTGCCATTCATCAGTATGGCAAATAGGCACAAATGAAAAGCAAATCTAGATACAAATGATATACAACAAAACACATGAAGGACAGGTAGAATTATGGGGAATTAATTAAAATTGCAGCAGTGTGAGTGCATGAAGTGAGTGCAATTAACATTACATGAAGGTGATTTAATCAATTAAGACAGTTGACACAGTTGAACCAAAAAGCCCAGCTGAAGTCTTGGTACAGGTTTCTGCTTAAATATGGTTTACCTAAATCATCATGTAAGGCTGAGTAAGGATGACTACATTACAACAGAGCTGAAAGTGTAGTTTTGGTTTCATTTGTGTTTCTAAGGTGTGTGAGCAAGAATTCTGGTCATCAACTGGCCCTTCCTGGGCATGTTAGCACATGCATGTAGGTGTACATATGTGTGTTTGCAGCATGTGGGGTCGCTGCCTGCACAACTCACTCCTGGGTGCGTTGGATGTCCTGGAGGTCCTGGTTCACCAGGCTGACCTGGTACACCAGGCTCTCCATCATAACCCGGCAAGCCCCGCAGTCCCTAGGGAGCAGAGAGACAGAGATGCTGACTCATTAGTTTGAAAATCATTTTATAACTACGCTTAGTCTGACATTGATTCATTATTTTGTGGATGTGTTTTCAGTTCTTATTGGTGTTTTTTTTTTAAGTGAACTTAAAGACTGAAGAATAGATTGATCACTCAATCAGTGTAGCTAAGATACTTTGCTTTGGCCAAGATGTACAGTGGACCCTCTCATTCCATTTTGATACAAATGATGCAGCTTCATTTCTGTTTGCTTATGAACCATGAGCTGTAAAGTGTGTGCTGTAGGAAAACCATTGGTTATGTACTAATAAATCACCATAAAAATGCTCCCCATGACGGGGTTGTAACTGCACCTAGAGGGGCACATTAATTCATCAGCCTGCTACATTTTTGCTTGCAGAGCACATTATACAACAACTTGCCACATTACATTATATTTTGACTGTTACCAAAATTATACTGCAGTATTTTCTTTTATTTTGACCGCTTTGGCGGGTTTGACAGAATAGGAAGTAACAAGGAGTCATTCTCAGAACCCTAACAAGAAAAAGGTCAAGTCAAGATGTCATGTGAATGCTATTTTAAGAGCATACAGTGAGCTTCAAATGGATTATGTAGACATGATGATATATTTAAAACTATTTAATTTGTTTATTAAAAATATATAAAAACAAATATCAAATATCAGTCTGAATAATGAAGCCAAAAAGCTCAGAAACTCCCACGACATTACTGCTGAATTCACTCCATTCAATACACAGAAACTTACACAGAGAGACTAAGACACGAGTTTGTGATCGTACTATATTTGAGGTAATAAAACTTTGGACTATAAAATAAAAATGTTACCCCTTTATTAACGTATACTGTAACCCATTAAATACTGCTATGGTTTATCACATTGTGTACTGCCATATGTCCTATAAAACCCCCCAAATAAATATTAAACAACATGACGTTTGCATTCATCTTTGATATTTCTGATAACATTAAGCGATCTCCCTACTTTGGCAATGTGTGGAATTTTAAGTATAATCTAGTGACAATTTTAGTTTTAATTTCATGTCAAAACTTTTGTCTGTGGAGACTTGTGGACGTGACATACAGGCCTTCCTTTGTTTCCACGAGGTCCTCTTTCTCCTGGAGAGCCGGGAGGTCCCTGTTGTGATAAACAAAAAGAACCAATAAAAATCTGAGAGGGATCATTTTGCAATCACATCACAACAACGTGATGTTTGTCAAGATATGTCACGAGGGTGCTGAAAATGTCACAGGGACTCCGATGACTAGAGGACTTTCCCATTGTGCAGAAGGCCTTTTAAGGTGAAGTTATGCAGGAGGTAACTGTCCTCTTATGCCATCTAGTGTCAGTTCAGGTAGTTTAGAATTCTCAGAAAACTGGGCAACATGTCGTTTGCAGAAGCTGTTTAGAAGATGCTACAGGTAAAACAAACAACCAAGATGCTCACCATAGGTCCAGGGCGGCCTCTGATACCAGTCACCTGCAGGGATATCATCAAACACATCATGCATTAAGACTCTGCCTTTTTTGACTAATATTGTAGGCCTGTTTAAAAGGTTTATATTTAGCGAACACTTACAAGTGGGACATCCCCGGGTTCTCCCTTCGGACCCTGAATAAACAGATGAATGACAAAACCTTTCAAACACATACTCCATGATGGTGATAAGATCTGCAAACATATAATGAAGTAGTAACAAAACTGTGGCCTACCTTATAGACCCTGCCCCCACCTGTTTTGTGGAAAAAGCATAAAGCATCTCATTATTTGTTCATCCTACCACAATTGCACTGTGAGTTTGTCAGGAATAGGTACAAAAACCATCAATAAATCATCAGTGTGAAAGCTAAGAATGTTGGGTAGGCGGTGAAGCCGTTCTGAAGAGATTCATTTGTCATCATTAAGCAGGCCGGTCAAGATAAACAAAGGCAAAATAGTCAATTAACTCAATTACTCTGAGGTCACTCATTCTTAGCATGAGTCTATTGATGTGCAACACCTTGTTGGTGGCAGTAATTTGTTCATTGTTTCTGACAGATAAATAGATTATTTCACTGGCAACACAGAGAACTGTCAAAACTAAAACAAATTTCATGGTGATGACATCATTAATATTACTGATTCCAAATGTGAACATTTCTTTTTTGTCCTTAATTGGGGCTCTACAGTTGATTTTTTTCATCAGTGTTAAAACATGGGTGTGCGAAGCCCTTTGGTCAAATGATTGTGCCCTCCACCTACAACATAAAGGAGCAAATCCAACATATTTCCGAGCACTGACATGTTTGTCACTTCTCAACCCGACAAATGACCACAGAGAGCAGCTGTTTGCTCACCGAAAGTGTCCTGCCCGCCGCTGCTGGATGAATCAGTCTGACAAACAGGGCAGCACTCGCCCTCAGGGATGACCATCTTCTCACAGTTAGCCAGCTCATCGCACTGGATTTCATCGCAGAGGACCTGACCGTTGTCACAAACACAGATCCGGCATGGCTCTGGCTTCCAGATGTCCCTGTTGGCGTACACCTGGCCGTCCGCCGTGCAGCTCATGTCATCTCCTGGAACACACAGAGGTGGAGGACACTCTTAGTTTATCAACTTTGTGACACTTAAATTAAAGGCAAAAGGAACTCGTCTACTGTGATTTTCTAAACCTTTGTTTATCCGTTAAAGGTTTGCCATTTAGAGACATTTACTAATTCCCTGAGACTGCAGACAAGACAGGACAAAATGTACCTTTTGTTAAATTGTTCATACTTAGCCAGTGTCAACAATTTACTAAAAAAAAAAAACATGTGTCAAACTATTTTGCTAGTGAAGATACAAGATCACAAGGAAGAAATCACATTTTCCTGAACCATTTAAGCAGGTAAACAGAAATTAAACATTCATTCATCCTCTCTCTCCTCTGTCATAGAGTCCCAGGGGCCGAGGCCTATCCCAGGATGCACTGCACAAAAAGTAAGATTGTGGGGTTTACAGTATATTCCCACACAAACAACATACTTTCTGTATGCTGTTCAATTTATTTTACAGAAGGAAGGTTTTCCACCATATTCTGCACACACTGTCGGAGAAAAAAGGTCTGGAAAACGTGCCCCTTTATTGTAGTGAAGTCTCCAGCCGTTAGACATGAGATCATTTCCTCCAGAGGCAGCGTCTCAAAAACTTGACTCATGTTCTAAAGAGAAAACCTGCAGACACCTATGAAGTCTCATTATCCACTTTGGTTTGAAAGTTGACTTTATATTTTTAATGCGTACTTCACAAAAAACCCAACATAGAATAATGTGGCCCTTAGTGCCTAACACTTGCAGCAAATTGCCAACAGCTACATACACAATTCCGTTCACAACAACCCTGAAAATGTTTTATAAATAGCAAAATGCATCTTTTTCAGAATATGTGGTCATGAAATAAGAGCTGTGAATGCAGAGGGGGGCCCCAGGCCTGTTGTGGGTTGTGCCTGGCTTTAACAAGAATCCTGTAAGTAAGGACTCTGTAATCTGAGCCCACCTCTCTTAGGTCTGCAGATTACAAGGCTCTGAAGCCTTCACCTGTTCCTGATATAAACAGCAGGTGGCAGCTCTGAGCTTCAGACTGCAGGTAAGTCAGGTTAGCCAGCTACAGGAAAAAGGAAGGACTGTGGACAACACTGACTTCATTCTACCTCACTGCACATGCTGGATGAAAAAGTCCAAGAGCAGCAACAATAAGATAAAAGTGCAGGTCTACTTATACTGCGGCCTTGTGCAACAAGAAAGCATATTTTAACATGGTTCAATCCCATAGTGATATTTGTGTTAGACAAGCCTGGGACAGACAGTAGCTGTAAATAATACAGGACAGGAGTGCCAGCTAAGTTATGAAAGTACTGAATTTACCAATTTCAGTCAGCTGTACAAAAAAATGTAAAAACAAACTCTAAAATGTTTAAGCAATGATCAGAATCAACTTTACCGGCCAAGTATGTTGACACATACAAGGAATTTAACTCGGCTTTTCAGTAGCTCTCAATATGTTTATACACACTGCCTACAGATGTACAGGAAGCTACAAATACAGATTTATAACTAAACTAAGCTAACAAACATCAACAACATGAATATAACATGTACACATTATTATGTACAGTGTCTGGAATTTGGAGATTTCTCTCTGTTGGATGTGAACTTCACATGGCCCAGTATACGGCTCAGCTGTAGTACAGCATGGTGTAAGTTTAAAGCCTGATCAGTACTGAATTTGAGAGTAAAACAAGAAAAAGTCTGATAACAAAATATTGGCTGATATTCCATTTTTCCATAAACTCAATCTGTCAAGAGTGCCTCATATTTGGTTATTAAAGAGTTACACTATAGGAAAATATGTACTGAGGCAGAATAGTTTAAAGGTTAGCAACAATCATTAACATTAACAATATATAGAACACAACATTTTGTAAAAAGAACAAAAATTGAAATCAACTTTATAAAGATTTTCAACATTGGCGCCCCCCTTTGGTAGTAACAAAAAATACACTGTGAGTCAGCAAAGTACCCCCAACCCCTCACTGAATCACTCCGTTACTTTACTGAATGACACATTTTTAAGTCATTCCTGTTTTATAAATAGTATCCACAGATCTAATATCCAATAAGAAAGGCCCCTTATGTAAAATCTGATGGAACAGGTAATCTACATCGAGACTCTTGGTACAAGATCAAAGAAGGTGATAAATTACCTTTAAACTTGCCTTAACAAGACATCACTGGGACCCCTGGAATACCTCGAATTAAAGGAGATCAAGGCTTGGATGCTGTACAAACGCACCATGTAATCAGACACTCTTATGCTCATTACATCTAATCTCACAAGTATGGGTAGCTGTGATTTGGGTAATACCCCAGACAATGGCATGGAAGACACACATGTACACAAAAACACAGAATCAAGATTTTTTTTTTTTTTCACTTTCTGTATATGGTGTTTCTTTTTTGTATTTTTCTCCTTTATACGTTATTATTATTTTTCTTTGCTTAGTTAATACATTTACATTTTTCTGTCCTTTTTGTCATTCATGACAAAATATAAAAATATAGTGTGAATGCTAAAATTATGAATACCATTAAATGTAAGCAAGTGTAAATCTACGTTATGGACTCTTGCAGTAAAGAATTAAAAAACTGAATCAAATCGTTGTGAAAAATGCTAATAAAACACTTTAAATGTACTCATAATGATGAAAATTAACTACAGCATTTCTGTTTAAACTTCATTATGACTTTTAACACACTGTTAGGCCAAGTGTGTATACAGTGAATTTTAGAGCATTCTGGTATTATTATTTGGCCCAGGTCTGACTTAACGGTCACATTCACCCACACAGAAGGCCACAGACTTTAACATAGACTCTTTATCTCCATGCTTCTCCCAATCAGCTGCGTTGGCCGAGGTCTGCAGCTTTTATCTGTGTATATTTTAGAAGATGAACACTCCAACTAGCAAAAACAACCCAAAGGTATACATTTTCAGCCATCCTTGTTCTTTCAGCCGCAAAGTATATGACGGCATTATAAACACGACGTAGTTCAGCAATGACATTTCCTGCCTTTTAAAAGCCAGAAACATCCCACTGTCTAAGTTGTGGCCTTTCAAAATGAAAACCAGTGCTTCATGGAACACAAGAGTGCATCTCTCTTCATTTGTGGCGATGCTTGGAATCATTTTAGCCATTTTATTACTATAATGATCTGGGGTTTTTTTGTTTCACTAGAACGAGCTTAGCTGTTCCCTTAGAAATGCTCTAGTATTTATGACTGACTATTTGAATTCTTGTTAATATGTCCTTATATTATTTCTTCAGCTTTAAACCCGCTGCATTATCTCTTGTTGGAATCTCATTGAGGTAAGTACTACCTTTACAGGAGTTAAACTGTGTAACTGTAGTTCTTTTCATTGCTGAGACATAAAAACGTCACACCAGGGATGTCTAGCCGAGCCATCGGGCACGATATTTCCCGTTGGGTTTTGAGAGATTTCAAACACGGCATGTTGGGAGAGTTTGAAATTTACTGGAAGAGAAGTGTGGTTTTCAGAGCAGTCTTAAAAACCCTACCGCAAGCCTTGAGGAGGAGGAGGAGGAGGAGGAGGAGGAGGAGGAGAGGGACGTTCACTTTTTCCCCTCCTCTCAGCTAATTCATTGCAGGTTCCACACTTTTCCAAAGATGCCGTAAAAGCACAGTTCAATCGTGACAACGGTGTAATGGCATGCTCCCTTCCGACGGTGACTGCTTGATCTGGATTTTCCACTAGTCAGCTAAGAGGGCAGACAGTTTCCTCTCCTGGTTTGAAACATGGAGTCTGGAGCTCTGTACCTATCATTTAGTGCAATTCACCAGACATCAGCCAGATAACAAAATACCCCTCATCCTCTCTCTTAAGTCCTCAACCATGAGGAAAAACCTGGGAAACCTAATTTGGTTGCCACAAATGTGATGTAGCTGGCAAACGTGAGGAGACAAAGAAAGCAGATAATTTATGGATTTTCCTCGGCTAATATGGAAATACTCATAACACACTGACTTTGGGGAGAATCTATTGCAGCCAGAAATGGAGGGGTTAGAAAATGACCTTATGGAAACAATGAGTCACATAAAACTGGAACTCTCATTTCCTTTAGAAAAAAAAGAAGAGTGGGTCTAAGTGCGGGCCCCAAACCGATGGCCACACTGTGGTGTAATTTTCAGAAAGATAGTGCCCACTGGATGATAAGTTTATGAAACCATTTCTGACGGTTTTTTCCATTCTTGTTCTGAACAAGTTCTTCATTGCAGTGAGAGTAGCGTTCCCTAACTGACATGGTTAATACCGTGAGGAGTACAGTCTGATTCCTAGTCCAGATGCAGATGAGTTACAGCTGCTGAGGCTCTGTGGCTCTGCAGCAGCTGCACTTTCCTGCTCTAAAACCCTTGGTGTCATGGCCAAGCATAAATCTTCCCTCTGTAAAGGACCTTTAGCTCAACCTGGGATCCGTCCATTGATAAACATGTCAACACAGTGTTTTGCCTCAGTGTGAATCAACACACTATGATTATCGCTTACCCTATCTGCTTTTTCAAAGACGGGCACAAGGATTTTAATACATAATAACGTCCTATCTGTTTAATATTCTGAAGTGTGGAGGATTTGCTGTATCATATTGACAGGGATTAAATCTGAAATTACGCTCTAGTTTGAACGTGCTCTTCACCTTGGTTTCCACAAACAAAGCTCAGTATCTCGAGGGAGGGGTAGGAAGCTCAGGCCAGGAAAGTTGAAATGAATAAGTAGCTTGCTGATTACATGTCTAGGCTTTTCCATCAGCAGTCCCCGTCTCCAATGGGTCTTCCTTTAAAGAGACAACCACAGTTACGAGCTGTTCCCATCCCATGTTCAGCCCTGGGAGGGTTGTGGTCCTGCTAAATTACACATCCCCCCTCCTCGCCTCTTAATCTATTTGGCTGACTGACTCCTTGCTTTCTGTTGCCTTGGATTTGATTCATCTCCATCTTATAACTGTTTGTTGCATTATAGAGTTACCTGCAAAATATTTAACCTACAAAATATCCTTTTCTGAGGAAAACATAAAAAAACAAGCATTTAAAAGTCATACATGTGGCCACATATTCTCAAGCACCCTCCGCTGCCATTGTCATGAAATACTGCGACAGCAATAACAGAAAGAGAGATCCTTAGTTCTTACAGTTGTACTCATCAAACAGGTTCTGTGTCTTCATGCCATAAGGAAAATGCAATACACAGCATGTGTGTGTACTCATTATGATCTAAATATGCTGCAGATGGCATGCTCAAAAATGAATCATTTGCTGTAATTAGAGAATTAGAAAACACAAGATGTTGAAATGAAAATGCATGCTAATTATCTATGAATGTTATTCTCTACAAACACCAAAGGCTGGACCCTCTTTGGCCTGGCCTGAGGCTCTCACCAAGGTCAGGGTCAAAGTCCAACACCAGGGCAATCTTTTTCTGGTCTGGCAAGAAACAGAACATGTTTTGTCTTCATGTGGATTATTCCACTGGTCTCTCTTTGTTTTGTACTCAACACTGTGGCTTTATGTTTGATAATGTTCAGGTTACTCTGTGACCACATAAGTTCTTTATGTTTGTTTTGTTTTCTATATTTTCACGCATCAAATATGTGGCATACATGTGCAAAAGACAGTGTTGTTTAGTATATAAACTATGCGGGACTTTATCATAACAAACATGGAATGTAAACACTAAACCTTGAACATTACAGTAAAGTACGCTTAATGGTCTAATGACTTTCAGCAGCTCCATCTCATTGTAAAGTGACTTGTACTGCCACAGAAACACAATCATTTTGCATTTAAGCAAAAACAACAACAACGAAAAAGACGAGAGTTGAGTCATGCAACAATACAATCCAACAGCCTGGCCTAAAACATAGTGATCAAATTGCAACACAAACAGAACAAAGCACCAAAATGACTTTAACTTTACCAGGTGGAGCTGTTTGAAAGTCCTGGTAAACTGTCAAACATGTGGTTTTCATATCCTCAAGCTAGATCCGGTGCACACTGATCAAGCTAAATAGCACACACTGACACACTTTACTAAGTGTAAATGATGTGCTGCACCACCTGTCGACCCTTCACTTCATGAAATGTACCTAATAGACAAAAACCAGTGTATGTACTTGCAGTAATGTACATTAAACAACTGAATCAGTCCACATAGACGGCCTGGCCATCAGCTCTGACCATCTAATCAAACACATAAAACACTGTGACGTTTCCTGTTGGTGCTAGAACACACAGGAGAAGTTGGTGTTAGTGCAACAGCAGAAAATTCTCTATGCTACATGCTCCGTGTACATAATCAGTGCAAGCAGAATATATTGTGGAGCATACGCAATCATTATCTAATCTCCACAGTCACAGTTGTAAAGTTCCAATAACTTTTTTAAATGTGTTAATATCAGTTAACAAAATTACATTTGGCCAGTCCATGTACAAGTAAAAGCAGGTATGCAGCAAGGGAAAATGGGTGACGTCAAACATTCCAGTTTACCAGAGCAGAGCGTTAACATATACAAAGGGTCAGAGAGCCCTGGTGTTTTACATCCACTGAGCACATAGCCAGATGTGAAAGAATAAACTGTGGATTCTTTACGCAGAGGAACTCAGAGGAAAGCTGTTTTCAGCACAATGTGCTTTTGCTGCAGGACTGAAACAGAGAAATACAATGAAGACAATGAAGTGTTTCAGGCCTCTGTAATCAGCTCCTAAGGTTTTAAGATATCTGTCTTTAAAAATCTTCCTCCACCTCAATAAAATGGAGGTGAATTAAATTTTGCTTGCAGTATTCAAAGCATCAAAAAAATGACATTTGAAAAAAGTGTCCAAGTTACTGTTGATAATCCACAGACCTCACTGTCAACGGTTTGAGCTACTTTCCACCAAAGTAAAACTATGAAAACTGTCGACAGCGTGTTCTGCAGATTATCCTGAGTAATGGAGACACAGTTTTTGTAAAGAAATTTCGGTGTGGAATTTTTCAAATGTCATTTTTGTTGGTGCTTTGAGCACAAACAGAATTCCATTTGCGCCATTTTATCAGGCTAGTGGCAGACTGATATCTCATAACCTGATAGATACTAAGGGGTAAATGAGAAAATGTGTTTTTTTTGTGATTTGGGTTTACCAACAGTATAATGCATTAAGCATGTCCTGCACAGTTAACCACACTGTCTGCAGCTCACATCAGTGTTGAACACATTTGTTTGCCCTTTCAAGTGCAGACCGAGGTGCTGGCACAAAACGTCTTTCTGTCTTTGTCTCCTTCTCTCTCTGCATTCCATTTGAATATGTGAGTACAGGAACATAATCACAGGTGGTTGCATTAACGTGACTTCTTGTCAACCATTTCCCCTGTGCAGTCTTGTGGCTTTCTGCAGTCTGAGTCCCTAAATCAATGCAGCAGCAACATCACACTCATCAGCCAACACTATCATGCACAAAGTTGCAGCTCAACCCACAGAAATCCAACAAATGCAATCGACTGTCCACAAAGTACACAGTGAGTACAGCATACGGTCACAACTTCAAGGGTAACAGAGGCTTTCCATTTGAAAACATCTCTAACGATCTAAATGCTGACTTGTAAAAACCAAATGATGGAGTTGAACCATTATTATTATCAAGTGTTCATTACCATTTTTTAGGCGGGGTAGGATTTAGAGTTGTTTTATGAGGTGTCCAATATTACTGGTGAGGAGCAACCCCAAAGGCAAGAGAAACTTATTGCCTCCACATTTTGTCTGACCTCAGTGCTACAGCAGTTTAAGGATGCTGCATCCTCTCCTCAAACCAAATGGCTGCCGGAGGCCCCTCTTTAAATCCCTCTTTTTCTTTCGCATTAGCCTGTGTTTTCTCATATCCCCGTCAAGCTCTCCAGTCTCCCTTTCTCTCTCCTTATCCTTATCAAAGCACACTGTCTCCTCTTGGACTTTTCCTCCACACTCCTCTGTTTTCCTTTTTCTGCCCTGTTCTTTTTCTTTTCTTTTCCTATTGTAAGCTCTTTTATTTCCCCCCCCCCAATCTCTGTGAGGTCACGACAGCAGCATACACAGTATATGTGCAGCCCCTCAGGAAAATGATGTTCTCCATAAATATTTACATTTTCAACTGGAATGCAAAGTGTGAGGTCACAAGCTTTATTTATATTTTATATTTATGTAAATATATTTTTTATATTTAAATTAGATTGTGAGTTTTAGCTGATGCTCTTATCCAGAATGTCCTATAATGTCAGCGAAACCAGAATGAGTTACAATTCCAACATAGAGTACATTATGAAAAATCTGCAGACAGCGCTTAATGTCAACCGAGAGTCCATTAATCATGTCCCTTACGTTCTATAATTAATTAAAGAGCACACTATTATGTGAAATAAATTACTTATTCCATGAAGGTTTAGCCTTTATAAGTTTAAGGGGTTTTAGGGTATAAAAAGAAGTAGTTAGGGGAGCGAATTCAGGGCTTCATGCCACAGCTAAAGTTTTTCAAAGCAGAAAATTGCATCATGATCTATCCAAAACACTGCTGGAAGATCGTTGTTTGAATTGAATGATTGTATTTACAGAAATGCAATTTTACAAATGGGTTACACTCTTAAAACGCAAACACAAAGCCAATGTTGTGGAGAGGCTTTATGGAAGCACATACTGAATCTGTAAAGAAAACAGTGTCAGAGCAGATCTTTGGGCCAAAAATTCCTCAAAACATTTGCCGATATGCTTGATTTGGCGTTAGTCCAGTATCAGCTCTGAAATGGAAACCATGACTTAATTCCAGGTGAACTACATCAACTGTTCCCCTAGTTTTTTCAGACACACACCGGAGACATCTATTATTACTCTGCTTGGATAGTCAACACATCAACCATTATTCTAACAGCAACCATTAAAGTTGCTTAACTGAAAACGTAGAGGCTTAACAGCTTGGGCAGTTTCCAGTAACTGCCTCTCTGTAGGCACAAGCCACCTGGCACTCTCATTGGTTGTTATAGACTCATCCTTATTTAAAGATAAACTGTGCAGTGGCTCCGCTGTCCAGCAGTCATGGTTAGCTGTGGTTAATACTGGCCAGATAAGTGAGCACAGAGAAGAGCCAGAGCCAGATAGGGGGTCGACACTGTGAGGCCCCTATCTCTGGTCACATCACTCAGGCTGACGCCCCGGGGGACACACAGAATTTATCACTTTCTCTTTGTTGCTAAAGAGCCCTTGAAGTTTACTGCAGCCTGCATTTTTGTAAATGCCGGAGACAGACGGAGAGAGGTGATGAGGTCTGTTGAGCACTGTTATGATGCATTTTAGCTTAGTGAGGTCACTGAGGCCTGGCAAAGTAGTGGCCACTTGGACCTCCTTGGAAAAGGTTTCATCTGTGAAACTCACTAGAGCCCGATCGTCCATGCTAATACAGTATTAGCTTATCACAGATCTATAGGTGTTGGTGTAAATGTTGACAGAAATGTACAGAAATGCCAAACATGTCTGAGGTAGTTTAGAAACAGTGTCTCCATTACATAGTTTGTCCAACATAGACTGCTTACAAATTAATTTCCAACTGTAACATGTTCCGCTAAGCACATATCTAGGTCACAATTCTTGAATAATAAAATTAAAGGGATCCTTATCAAAAATGTTAGTTTATGTTTTTATAGAAATATATATATATAATATAAAATCTGATAAAGATGTGTGTATATATATATATATATATATATATATATATATATATATATATATATATATATATATACACACATCTTTATCAGATTTTTTAAAAACTCTGTACACTGTAAAATACAGTATTGAATCTACAATAGGCAACCTTGCATACAAGAAAGAAGCAGAAGCAGACGATGAAAGTAAGAAGCACATTTTTTTTACTTAACGGATCGTTACATTGTTTTAAATAATGACACTTGTTTTTTGTCTTTGCAACAATGCTGATGGAACCGTATTGTTGCTTATAACAAATTCCACCAGCAGCTGTATGGTCATTGAATTGAGTTAGTGGACTCAGTTGGTGTTACAGCGTCATCAGATCCCAGCATTGACAGGGGGGAATAAAATATTATCACAACCAATGGCAATGATGTCCAAAACTACAACTATAATATCATTATCAGTCCGAAAATGATTAGTAAATGAGTAAATCTCAGTATACAGCATGTGATACGCTCCTGGTTACTAGCCAGTCTACAATTACATAAGGAGCTGTTTAGGAGCAACTTACATATTCTGCACTTAAGTTTCAATTTATCACTTTAATTCTTCTTGTGAGTTGAATTTTGCTGCCATAAATTTAAATGGTCATGAGTGGATCAATATGGTCCTGATCAGGTGTGCATGCAGCTGCATGTGATGTAGGTGTGCTTGCACATAAATGCAACTTTGATAGTAGATAGATAGATAGTAAAAAATGCATATAAACAGCCAGGCATACTTCTTTGTGACTTTTGCAATGACAAACCTAATGATAAAATTCCATATTATTTAATTCAATTTAATGTTTTGTGAAGGAAAAGAAGTCCAAATTTAATTGTAGTTAAATCTACTTAGAAGTAAATGCTCTCTCTCTCTCTCTCTCTCTCTCTCTCTCACACACACACACACACTCACACGGTGACCTGTATTTCTCTAATGAGAGAAGTATGAGGAAAATATTCACACCCATGTCCTTGTGACATTATGGCAAAACACCAAACTGCATCAACCAGTGAAGCACTATTTTACTAGCATGTTGCAATGCCATTAGTGCCAAGCAGAGGATTATTTCTTAGCAGATCTGCTGCAGTTTGTTTGCTGAAACTCCTCCCTTCTATCAGTAACAGTTGCATACTTTATTCAACATGTCATCAGCAGCTGTGTGAGCCTTAGAAATGTCTTCCCAAAAGACAGACTGCAACAAGAAAAAACGGCTACAGTTTTGTCTTCACTTCTAAAGAGCAAATCGCCAGCTAACCTAATTCTGATACAGTTAGTTAGCTATAAAATAAAAGGACCTTTTGCAAAGTTAACGTGTTTCTTCATTTTAAGTGTTTACAAGGGGAAGGCAGCATTTGCACTCAGAAATGTCAACCAATAATAAAAAAACAATTTTTTGATCTCATGTCTTATCTTTTGAACATGAATCACAATGGTCTTTAACAACAACCAGCGCTGAAAACATGTGCTTTTCCAGAGGAAATTCCAGTTTGACATGACTTCCTGTGCTGGAGTTAGACAACGCGATGTTCTCGGGGGAGAGAAGGAGACTGCAGAGAAGTATTTGCCCTTAATGACATGTAACAAACAATCCTCTGGGCCTCCCTCATTGCTACTTCTTCCACACCCTTTCAAATTCTCACTTCTTTTTCTCTCTCTCATCATAGTCCAGCTCTTATCCTCTCTCCCTGCCTTGACTCCTCTCTGTCCTCTTCCTCCTCCTTTCTCTTTCAGCCCTCTGTTCTTTCCGCTCTGATCTGTGACTGTGCCTGGGCTTTTCTTCCCCTTCAATCCCCCTCTCCTAATAGATATGAAATTATGATGAAATGAAGTTTCCTCCTCTCCGGTCTTATCCCATGTTTAAAGCTTATCCCCATAAATACCAGGTCACATCAGTGAAAGGCTTAGAAACAAGAGGGATCATGAGATGAAATAGAAATCAAGACTCAAAGCCTATATTTAGAGGTCTAATTTAGCCCAGGCAAATAAAGCGTGGCATGATGCACAACACAGTTCACAGTTTTATAAACCTGAGGTATTTGTTGGTGTGGAACTGGTGTGGCTGATAAAGTGAAGCCTGAGTGTCTATACACCACAGCAATTACAAGGTTATTCTGCAGGATACTGGTTCTTTAGGAAAACCCATGTGTCTTTGCTTTAATTCTGAAGTATATATACAAAAACGCAAAGTGCCAGTATTTGATGTCATTCATATGGATATCATTTTAAAGCTAGCAGACTGTAAATTACCATGCCAGCACTTGGATTTGTTGTTCTTCTGGTTGAAATGTTTCTAACTATCCACAATGTACTGTAAATGATTAAAAGCTAGCGTAGCAAGGACGCTTGATGTCTGAAGGCTGCTAGCTGACAATCTGAATGCAAACCAAACCATCTGACATTCAATGTTAACTTTCCAACTTTAATTCATTCTCAGAAACTCCATCTCTTTCAGCCACTTCTCTGCAGCAGCGTTTTACCCATTTGGTGAAATCATCTAGGTTAAATGGTAGCCATGAGTCACCGACTACAAGCAGACATTTCCACATCTCATTGGTCTGGCTCTGTGTGAGCAGTGTTTGTTTGGGAACACTGACTGGACATTGCAGCCAGTGGGTAAAGGCAGCACAGACTCACATTGTGTTAAAAGAATGCACCCTTCTCTCTACTGAACACATAGGAATCTTGATCCAACTGACCATGATTCAATGCAAAAAAAGATGTCTAAATAACCTTGAATCTCCTCAGTCTTACATGACTTCTGCAACGTTTAGCAACAATTCATCTGATTTGCTTTGTGCATCACAGAACCGATGCGGTTCCCAGCTAATACATGTATCTGTTTTGCACACATTAGGAGTTTAATAGTAGATGACATTTCAAGAAACATCATACCTTCTGCAGAGCTCTGGCAGTGCATAGTAAAGACTCCAGCACTATGTGTGTTGGAACTCTACTAAGGCTAATAGTTTTTCCTTCTAAACGTGAGCCTCTTGGAGAATATCTATGTTTGCACTGTGGAAGACCATTGTACAGTCATTATAATGATTGTTTTTGCTAGGTATCCTCTCTGTTTTAAGACTGTATTCCATTGATCTAGTATAGAAATATGGAGTATATAAGACACATCAAAAAAGTGACAGTGATCAGGGGAATTCCAAAATATGTGGTCCAACTCAGCCATGGCATCAATCATACACATTCAGCATAAAGTACTGCTTTGCTTGTTTCTGAGAATAACCTTGATACAGCATGCCTGAGCTCGCTGACAACAATACAACGCCTTTAACTTTAATCACATACAGCAGTAGAAATGAATTATTTGTAAGGCAACATACAATTTGGTATTACTACTTTTAACAGCCTACAAAAATATAATTCCCACTGCTTCAGCTCCACTACAAGAAGACCACCTGGATTCTAACATGACCTCAAGGCATTTCACCGCACTTACATGAGGTATTTCACCATCAAGTCAATCAGCTGTCCAACAAGTTGTTAAAAGCCTAAACATAACTTGGGCCACATTGCTAACCCGTGTCACCCACCAACACCCATGCAGCTCCACTTTTTCACCCTCTACAGTTGTAATATACACAACCTAGCTACAACTTAGAATTTAGGTTGGACCACAACCTGCAATTATGGCTGACAGTCACCATGTTGTGGCATTTAAACAAGTAAGCATAGAGCTTGAGAATCTGACATATATCAGATTTTTAAGAATTTATGAGGAAAAGGTTACATCTAAAAAATTGGGCATTACTTGTTATTGTCATCAACTTTAAAGCAAAGTATGCTACCACCATATATTAAGGTCTTTCTAAAGCTTAACTCTGACTCATACATGCATTTCCTATTATGACAGTCACTGTTTATTACTGACAGTAAGACTCTTCTTTGCTTAATTTGAAAATGCACACAACAGCAAATCAGATTTTGCTGAATCACCTGGCCCAAAGCACTTCACCACAGCCAGAGAGATTCCCAGATGGGACATAACATCTCATGAAATTGGAAGATTTAAAGCAATTACAGCAGCCTTTGAAAAAGTCACCAGGGGAGAGACAGAGAACATGTTCGGAGGGAGCACTATATTACACTGAGACCTGCCAACCTACAGTGGATAAGCTCCAGAGGGCAAAAGTCCTCCTGATCTCCTGGAAAAAACTACAACCAGCTGTATCAACACTCACTGTACAGGCAACTGTGCTGTGCACCAGCAACGGCAGCTTTCTCAAAGGCATTAATATGACAGTTATGTTTGTTTTCCTGGCATTTGAGGATGGACAATATTACTTTTTAATTGTTGAGAAAGATGCCTGAATTAGATGACAACCAACAATCATCTATCATCAATCTAACAATACTTGAACAATGAAAGAGGTACAGCAATTTAGCATTGCACTTCCATAAAGTTGGGGGACCCACAAGAGTCAGATTAAAAAAGAATGGTCAAAAGTGAAGTAGCAGAGGCTGAGATATCCTCTTAGTCCTTAGTATGAGTCAAGCTACAAAAAATGGATCCTGTCAAACCTCACACCTCCAGGATGTTATGCAGATTTAAAATGGGTTATTTTCTCAAACTTTGGAAGGCTCCACAGACCCACAGAGACATTATTCAACTGTTTTCACAGGCTGAGTAGAACTTCTCTTGACAAGTAAACTGAACCTCGTGTTAAATCGGTGGAGGGCACCTTTAGTTTTTTTCTAAATTGGTGGGATACCGTATTCACTGTGAACAGCACGAATATCAACCTGGAATTAGTTTTATTTATTCAATTATGACACGTCACAGGGGGATTTAGTGGCCGAGCTCTTGCCGTATGGCTAGTATGAGTAGCAGTTCGGGCACATTGTTAATTAGAATGAAATTAAGACAATGATAGCACTTGGGGAACCCAGCCCGTTCTGCGTTTACGTTTTGTCCTGTCATCCTCCCACATGGACTGGCTGCAAGGATCACAGGGCAGATTGGTGAGTAAGTGCCAATCAAGGGTCAGGAGACCTGTCAGGGGGAGCCATAATTGCATGGCTTTTGAACAAATAGTTACTTTAACTTGAACCTGCAGAGGTATTCAGTGTAAAGACACGCGAGAAACGGCATCTCCTCCATGAGCCATGAGCCAGTAAGTTCCACATCTATCCATGCTCAAGTCACACTAAAGCAATATTGACACATCATGTCTTACATCAGCCATTTAACGTCCTCCCCTTCCAACTATATCTAAAGGCTAAGACTTTAAAAAATATATATTTTCCAAATACTGCCAAAGAGACTATTTTAACATCTGGAAGTCATCCCCCCACCCCAAGCCTCCATTTGCTGACTGCAATAATTTGGTTTAGAAGTAGTTCCCATGGAGCAGTCCTCACAGGCACAAGCTGCATTACAAATCTATCAGCTCCATCGTCTGCACCACCAACACTTCCCAGGTTCACTGCCAGAAGATGCACATCAGACGACTGATAAAACTTTGTCTTTCTCGAACGTGTAACTCAAGACAATGTACAATCTGGTGAGCCCGACCCCCTTAACTCTGGAAGAAAAGAGGCGTGTAATCAAGTCATAGCTCAAAAATGCAGCATGTGTTTCTAATCAAAGCCGTCTGTGGACCTGGTTGAATTCACATGTTTGGACGTTTCAGCTTTGGTAGAAAACAGCCCATTTGTTGCAATGTCAGTGATGTGGCAACAACAACTGGAACCAATCTGGAAGACAGAGTGACCTCATGTAGGTTTGTTGATTTGGAACACCAGATTTTTGCTCTCTGCTCGTGTGTGTCTCTCACAGAGGGAACAACGGTTTTGAGTTGCGTTTTGCCTGTGATGAATATCAGAAACCTGCTGGTGACGAGACAAATGCAACTCTGCTAATAAACTAAAGTAATCCACTGATTTCACAAAGTCTGAGTGTTTAGTCTCTTTGATGTAAGGCGCTAAGTGGCATCTTTGAAGATGTTTTACAGCTATGTCAGCATCTGGGAGGAGTAATGTTCAAACTCTCTCACACAGACACACACACACACACACAGAGGCATGATTCTATCTCTATCCTGTTTTTTGTTTTCTCCAAATATCATTTGAACACTTCTGCTTCTTCCAATACAGGTTGTAGGTTTTGTTTGAGGGATGTACTATATTCTTATTCTTATTCCAATTGTGAGCTTAAAGTCTGCTCCTTGATCTTGATCTTCAATTTATGTCCTTTTGTGACAAACTTTCCACACATGTGCAGCCATACGAATTTCATCTAGAGCTGTATAACTGCATTAACTAAAAATGTCAACATTTGTTTTAAACATGTTTTCAGTCTTCAAAGCAACATATTTGATTTTGTGAATTCCACCAAAGTCTGGTTCCTCAGAAATCTTTCCAATAACCTCAATGTCCTCAACACAGACTTCTGCTGACTTGTTTGTTTTTTTCAGAAGAGACTTAAAAAATCATGTTGATAGTTTACTGAGAGAATGAGTCTGCTTGCAATTATGTAGTTTCATCAACATTCAACCACACTCAAGTTAAAGTTGCAATTTTCCATATAAAAGTCCCAATTAAAAGGAGTAACACTGCTAATTGTAGCCATGGGTATAGGTAATATACTGCTACTCAATGTCATAAGCACTGTGGGTGCTTCAGGTTTAACATGATATTTGTGAGGGTCGTTTTAGACGTGTAGAGTCTTGTGCTTTTCTTACAGTCCCTTATTGTTGGTTAGCATCTTTTCTGTTCAGCCTAATCATACTAACTAAACAAATAATTACATATGTGGAATGCCAACAAATCAGCACATTAAAAACCATTCTATTCAATATAAACTGGCCATCGTGTGGGACAAGCCTTGAAAGCCACACACACAAGTACATTGTCTCAAAGCACTGGTGAACCACATTTTCCCTTAGTCTACAAAAACCATGAACTTTCCGTTGTTTTTATTTGGTCGAAATGCAATCGCCTCACCCACCACCATTCCATGGAAAGAAGCCTGCAAGATCACTGTGCTGTTTCACATGAACAAATATGGACAGAGCCATTTCCTCAGCAGGAGAAGCTGATTAAAACAGAGTCTCTAGGAGCTTTTCAACTACATAAGACAAACATACATTGACATAAAACCTTTTTCCCTGGTTGTGTGAGAACAGCAGAAAGCTATGGAGCTTGGTAAAGTTGTATCTTCTTTCACGGTCAGGTAAATCTTGATCAATGTTAATTTAATAACATTTAACTGCAGTGTAGCCCTGTTTGTCAAATGCCAGCATTATTATTAGTGTTAAATTATTTCTTCAGTAAGAGACATGTTTTGGGCCCCATGCTGCATTCACCACAGGGTGGTGCTCTATCTGGTGCCACACTATCACACAGCTGTCCCTGCTTTATGTAAAATTGAACATAAAGAGTAAAGCCAATTCATGTTAGTTAATGATATAATGAAAGAAAAACTTCACTCATCCAGCTTTAAAAAAATAAACATTACTGTCTGTGCTGCACTGCTTAACTCCACACTCCATCAGGGGCCCATCAAATGAACTTTCCAGTGCTCAGTGTGGCCCATGACATCATATGTAGAAATAACACAGTCCCTGTGACGACACAAGAGATCAAACACTCCATCTGAAAAAAGGGGGAAGCACAGTTCAAGTAAAACAAGAACACTCAGGTGTTCCAGCTCTTGGTGTTTCCAGCTGAAGACATCAGCAGCCCCACAGTACACCGAGTGACTCAGAGAATCCAACAGCATCTCTCCTTCTCATGTCTCCTCACATCTGCTCTGAATTAACATGCAGTCTGTGTTCCCTCAGAGGCGTGTGAGCTCTGGTGCTGAAATTCTTTTTGCAGATGTACAATGTAGTCCGAAGAGGGAAGAAAATGGTTGTGGTAACAGTGAGTGTTCCAAAGCAGTGGAGTAGTGCAGGACTAATGCAAAACCGCAAAGGTGCTCATTTCCCTCCTCTACACATTTTCAGTGCCTGAGGGTGACATCACATGCAATCACTGACAGATGTCTACAGGACTGTTTCCTGACATGCAGGGCTTGGTTGCCAATTGCAGATAATCCGCACTAGAGTTACTCTCATCTCTTTTAAATCTTCTCTAAGCTAGACAGATTCTCTAATAACCACGTCAGGTTTGTCTCAGTCGTCTTACATGTTCCATGCAGTTTACTACATTTTCAGCTACTATCCAATAGGAATCGGCAAGCCTTAACAAGGCGATAGAACAAATGAAGTTGTCATGTACAAGGAGAATTCACTCTGGCACAAAAAATCCTACACGTTGTAGGAAATTAACAATAACTGACAAATCTGTCTTAAAATAACTTCATCAAGAGCGCACTTAAAGGAGTTTCTAGTCAATTGCTTAAACCACTGGCAGAAAAAGTCATTTGTACAAATAAACCCAACAACTTGTACAAGCACAAATAAAAAGCTAATATTCAGTCAATTCAAAGGGCAACCATCAGCCACCTTCACACATTATACCCAACAGCAATTACGTGTTCAAATAAACAGCAGAGGGGTTCACTTACCACTGTTCCCGTCTTGACATGTAACAATCAAAACCTGAGCTACGGAGACTACCAGAAAAAGGAAAGTCCTTAAATGCACAAAGCTCATCATGTCTATAAGAAAGACATGAGCCTTCCTTGTGCGCAAAGCAAGGGGAAAAAGGATGAAAAGAAAAAAAAAATGCTCAGGTTATCACTGCACCACCATGAATACAAGAGTACCCCTCCTTGGAAGCAGCAAGCAGACCCAGCCCAGACTGCGTGAGTGCTTTTTTGTGTAGTTACAGCTTTAAATGAGAAGAATGCTGGCCAGCCTAATTTTCCTCCCCCTTTTGTCAGCCCTCTCCCATAACCATCCTCTCACAGGCTTTTGTGGCTGTGGGAGAACTACACCCATGTTCACAAGTTCTCATACTTTCCAGTGATTCTCTCTGTCTGTCTAGCTATGTTAGAATGTAAGGGTCTTAACTCTTACTCACAGTAAAAGACACCAGGGAACAGATAAGAAAAATGACTTTGCTTGTTTGGAGGTGTCACTGATTTTTGCCTCTCTTCAGAAGTGGTTGCTAAGCAAGATCATAAAGCTGTTGTTTTATTGCTGTCTCTGGGGCACCAAGACACACAGTAAGCGGAGAATCCCTTTTTACTGGGCAATTAAAAGTAAGAATAGAGTTTATAACTTTTGTTTTCTGATGAGAAATTGTAGTCAAGAAATTGTAGCATACAAGATTGCTTGCCAGTTTCTTTGCTTATAAAATCAGTGGCAACTCTTTAGTTACACTGTCCTAAAAGTGCAGAACGAGAGATAAAAAGCAAACTGAAACAGTGTGTGACAGCCACTGTGGGTGGTCATGATTGTAGGTGGTCATGATATGGAATCCAGAGTGTAAATTTAGAGAGATATCTGAGGTCAACACCTCTTGACTTATGGCGAGGACATGGAATCCACCTACAGTGCTTATACCAGTTTATCATCTGACGAGCTTTATCAGATTTGTCTGCATACTGTGTCAGTGTGTATTATCAACGAGGCAATCTGTTAAGTTCTTAATCTGGACTCGAACATGTACGTTAATATAAAATATAATTTTCAACACAATCTAATATTTTTCTGTTGATACAGAACAGGTCATAATCCAATATGGTGCCAGATTAAGCCACAGACATAACATTTATAGATGAAACTCCTAATCTGATCCTGCCTTTGTCAAACAGACTACTTGGAATGATGAGCCATTCCTTTCCCCCCCCAAAAGACATGAAGGAATCTCTTGTAGTTTGGTTCTCTAAGTCACTGAAATGGCTTGTAAAGAAGCCTTTGATTTGTCTTTGGGAAAATTAAAGACGTGGGAGAGAAACAAATCCAGCAGAAGGATTCTCTACGGAGCAATTTTTCATTGTTTCATTCAGTTGTGGCGAATCATGGTCAGGAACATTCTGAATACAAACATGATATAACCATCAGTTAACACTTGTTGTATTTTGAACAACAACTCAAAAATCTTAACATTGAGACCATAAAGCTGGCACAAGTAATGTGCTAGTATACAGTAACTATTTACACCTTATTTTTAGCTGTAAATTATAGTTCAACAAACTGGTTAAATAAATAACCTTAAATACACATCACAAAACAAATCTATTTGCAAATTAATTTCAAGTAAGTTTTATTTATATTCACCTCATTAAAATGACACCAAGGTTTTTCGCCCAAGCTTTGCCACACACAACTAACCCTGCTCCATATGACAGGAAACAGCTGTGTGCCATGTTCACAAGGTACTAAAAGCATCAGGTGATTGGCTTTCCATCAGACAGGGTGTGTGCATGTGTGTTAGTCTGTGTGTGTATAGAGAAGGGGGGGGGGGGTTCAAGAGACCAGAGCAGAGCTAATGAGAAAAACAGCTGTTTTCTTGTTGGCCCTGCCCACAAACCAGGTCAGCCAATTCAGAGTCCCTCTGCTACAAGACTCACAAGAAGCTTCAGTTGTATTTCCTGTGGAAACAGTGGAGAAAAAAGGAAACATCGGGGCACTGCAAATACTGCCAGTTGCTGCCTGTTTGCCAAAGATTTTGTCATTATAGAGAATGTTGCCAAAGGGAGGGAAGGTGCTCTGGGAGTTAATTTGTGTTTTGTCCCCTGCTGGTCTGTATACAAACTAGCTTTGCAACTGATTGGTTAGAAAGTAAACAACATTAATCTGCATTCAGAGCCAGTGTGCCTGGCTATTTGTGAAAACCTTTATTTACAGTTTAACTTCTTAAACGACAAGGCTGGTAAAATTCTATATTTTTGTTATTTTAAATGAATCCCATGAAAAGATCAAAACCAACAATGCAGTTCATCTCTCTACTTCCCGACTTCCCTACACTGTGTGTGGCTCTCAGCCAGTGTAAAATGGCTACATTGTGAAAATCGAGTTTTTTTTAAATGTACACAAAAAGTAGCATAGATAGCTGGCTACCAGCCTCGTAGATTGTGACGCGATTAGTTACACTATATGCACACATGCAGTTTACATGACTGTCATGATGTCATGATGCCAGGGGGCTAACTGGCTCTCTTGTAGTGAATTTAGCGGTCACATCTGAGATGCTGTCTGTTATAATCAACCACATATAAATCACTTCCAGCCTGACCATTGCATAAACAAAGAACATGATATTGGGATTGGGGTTGAGGAAGATCTCAAGAGAAGGCGTGTACTGTTACAGTAAAATGATATAAAACAACTATCCAACCTGAAAGATTTGTTCTATTTATGCCCCTTGGTGAAATAAATAAACAATTTTAAACATTTTCAGAGGGTAATGCAGCTCTGTCACTATATGATTTTGTGAAAGTGTTCAGGAAAGTGACGTTACCAAATCCTGTAATGTTATTAGTAACAGCATTGTTACCACTGAGATAACAGGCTAAATAAAAGTCAATCAAATGTTCACAATGCAAGGGTTTTACATGCACAGTGTACATCTACTTCTTGGGTGATCCCCATCTGATAGGCAGCAGATCAATCTGCAACTCCTGGTTTCCTTTTACATAAAGGCACAGCAATTTTGCTGTCATCACTAACAGTAATTCAAATAAGAGACTTGTTATTTCGATTCACATTTCAGGGAGTTTAGAGATAATTATCCAGCTCTGCTTCCTGCCTTAATGCATCACAAATGCTTGTTTCCTTCTCTGACTGGACTGTAAAATAAAACTCTCCTTTCTTTTTATCGGACTGAATGAAATGGTACAGGTCGGATATGGGACAAGGTATTAGGTCAAGGTTATATGTGTGGCCAGAAGGATGCAGACTGAGCGTTAGTCAAATCAGCTTCCTTTGGGTACTGTATATCTGTGTGTTTCTACAGAGCATGAACAGTGCTCAGTATTTATTTATTGATTTACCTCAGAGAATAAAATAACTTATAGCCTACAGCCACACTGATTGGAGGACACAAGTTTGTGTTCTGTAAAAGTGAATTAACAAACACAGGGTACCATGCTATCTCTGCCTTTTTTAAGCTTAATTTCATACATAATTAAGACACACTGTGTGGTGAAGAAACATAAAACCCATAAACTGACAGACCCTGTCAGTGTGTCACACTGAAAATGACACAATTCACATGAACATGATATTCTTTTGCACCAATCAAACACAAGGTTCGTAGTATCACGCTTGGTTATTTGCTGCTATTATCAGCCTTGGTTCATTCCTCAAAACCTACCACAATAATTTCATATTTGATGTAGAAATGAAGGGGAAACAATACGCACAGTTAGCTCTAAGTTAACTCTTATTATTCATTTATTGATTTTCATTTAGTGCAATAATTCAGTTTAGTTGCTTGCACTGATTTATTGTATTTAGTCTAAAAGCTTAACTTTGCCTTGGCACAAAATGTGTTTGCAGGGGGACTAATATGGCAAGAGCCTAGTGTAGGCCTACTAATCTTTGAGGAGAGAAAGCAGAAATGCCGTGCGTTGTTCCCTACCTTTGCCGTTTCGCCTCCACCTTCTCATATGTGGCCTCTCTTTACCCCACCATATAAGTTAACCAGAGTCATCCTGCTACAAAGAAACACTTTGTATAATAAAGAATAAATAAACAATAACAATCTATGTATATAATATATAATATATAATCTACACAGATTATTAGATGACAAAATAAAATAGAATAAAATAAATATTATATAATAAAATGCACCGCTCAGGTTCTTCTTCTTATCCAGCTCCTGGCTAATTGTTTCCTTTCAGTCTTTTTTCACAGGTGTTACTAATTAACGACGGCTCTGTTCTATTCAAGTGTCCCAGTAAGCCATGACAGTGTGACAGCGAGCCAGCATGCACAGTACCAGAAACCGAAGCAGCCAAATGGCATTTAGCCACCATTCATTTTATTGTTTACACCTGTGCTTTTCCTACTGGGACATGTCAAAACATACATGACACATTATTTCATCAGCTAGCCATAGACTTATGCACATGGAGTAGGCTAATTCATGCTAATCAGAGGAAGCTTCAACCCAAATGAAAATCACTATCAGTCAGCTCATAGCTCACCACAAAATGTACAGTATGCGAGAAAACATACACACCTCCTAACCAAAGTTAATTTTTATTAATAGCTTGTGGCCCTGAGAGCTTAACGCACTGCTTAAAACACATGCACATTAAGAAAAAATCTTCACCAATTTGATAACACATTTATAAAAATGATGCAAAGGGACAAGCTTATTGTCCCACCCAAAAAAACTTACTTTTAGCTCATTGTCCAAAACCACTTACAGATTGTGGACTTCATTAACTTCATGAGTCAAAAACCATGGCAACAACAAGCGTGTCCCAGCCGTGTCCAGTCATGTTCATCACTTTTTAGTGTCTCCGGGAAACAGTTTGTTCTGTATTTGGTTGTGTTTTCTGTATTTGCAGCGCATTTCTGTATTTGGTTGTATTTTCTGTAGTTGAAGTAATCACCCCTGACAAATATGGCTTAGCACTCCTGTTCTCCTACAACCTGACTCCAAATGTAGGGAGGTGTAGGCCTACTTGTTTTTCTCCCCCCAGATGTAACTCTGCTTCTGCAGTCCCACCAGCACCAAAGGGAAGGCTTTCTTTGTGTTGAAGCTAGATGGATGTCATAGCGTTCGAAAAGGTTTTCTGTGAAGTGTTTGTCCTCTAGTAGCACTATGGAGTTGTTTTTTCACCTGTGTGGGTCACCGTTTTGTTTCCACTCGGGTGATGCGATAAACAATTTATGCCAATTTATGGTTTCTATTCCACTGATCTACAGGTGGCAGTAATGCACCAAGAAATGCAGCGATGCGCCAACAAAGGCAGGGAAGAATTGCAAATGTTTTATGAGGAAGGAAATGGATTCGACGCGTTTGTTAGACCTGAAAGATACACACAATGAGTGTTGGTGAGTTACACCGAATGTAAGCATAACTTTTGTTTGTTTACAAGAAAACTCCACAGGGCCCCTTTAAAGCTTAACTGAGTTCAGTATGTTTCAATGAAGGCAGACAACATGGATTATAGAAAAACATGATGAATAATGAATCATTTACAGGTTATATACTTGATCTCAGAAGGGTTGGTGTGGCTTTATTAGCTTTTTAATGTGTGCATTTATTCACACACATTTTTGCAACTTAAGCACACATTTAAAAGCCACAATTTACAATTAGCTGTGACAAATACATTTCCCCCCTATATCAGTGTGACATGTGGGCTTTGCATACAGTATGTTTTCAAAAACACTGGCAACAAGTAGATGTCTGGCAGCCAACATGAGCTGTTGCATAGAAACTGTTGCTCATACCATTTATTAGACAACTATTGATCTATAGTTTGTTAGCTGGACTGAGTGAAACGCTGACAGTGTTTTGTAGTGGTTACAGTTCCAAACAAAACACACAAAGGCAGGCTTCGGACTCATCAGTGCTGTTCTTCTGGTTCGAGTCTGGGTTGGAGTCTATATTTGCCAGATTTGAAGGTGTGCAGAGTCTGTTTTTGATCTAAGGACCTTTTATAAGGCTGCTGTAGAAGGAAGTAGTTAACAAAAACTCTGCTATGGTACAACTGACATCATCCTCCATTTCACTCCTCCATCTGCTCCCAAAACTCCTCCGGGTGGCTTTTTTTTTTTTTGGTTCTGTAACTGTGCCAAAACTGCGTCACAGCATATTTCACACATTCTCCTCCTCTAATATGATGTTAAAATGTCTCTGTAACTAAAGTTGATGACTGCAGCAGTTACAGAAAATGTCTGCTGCTGTGATGTTGGATACAGGCAGTTTACAATTTGAATGACCTAAAAACACTTTTAAAAGTTGAAGCTAAGTCAGGCCTAGCTCTAAAACAGCATGTTTAGCATTTCTGAAAGTAGTTTTAAAATGTAAATTTTTTTTTCTTTGGGCTAATGCAATGTTTTGTTCTGCAAAAAGACAAACCATGCAACT
The DNA here is from genome assembly GCF_020085105.1 of Siniperca chuatsi. NCBI lineage: Eukaryota > Metazoa > Chordata > Actinopteri > Centrarchiformes > Sinipercidae > Siniperca > Siniperca chuatsi. Next base: position 5,054,601 of record NC_058053.1, on the reverse strand, counting down.
GCTGTACATTCTGTGCTCCTTTTTCAGATATCCTAGGTTCACATGGATCTCATGGTATTGACAGACATGGGGGTGCGTCTTTGATACGATCCCAAATAACCTTAGCTCTGGACTGAAACAGAGAATGGAAATAATTAGCAGTGTCTACGTCTCCAAGGCTACGCCTGCCAAAATATTGCCATAAACAGACTCTGCAGCCAGAGCTCACACACCATCAGCGAGCTCACCATTCCTCGGACAAAGTAGCCGTCCATAACCAAGAACCACCATTGTTTCCACCTCGGATTTTCAACGATCACATTTTAATGCACAAGACGGAATTCCTTTTACTTCTGTTACTTTCTTGAGAACTAAACTATTGGATTGGACAGGAAGAATGTTGGAGCAGATGGAATGCACATGGAGCCTATTGTACAATGCAGACCTCCATGTTCTCTATCAGAGTATGTGATGCTGTCAAACAATCACACAGAGATAAAAAGAAACCTTTAGATGGCCTACATTTTTGTATATATTTGACACAGCTGTACAATAATAATCAGATTAATATCTATATTTATGTAGCACTTTTCTAAAACTCCTTTAGAGACCATCATAAAAAATGAAACAGAATAAAGAGCATCAGTAAGAAGAATTAGTGCATAAAACAGTCAAATTTGTAAAAATAAAAGACATTTATGGAGTAAGCTTTTAAGGCGGGTTTAAAAGTACACTAGGTGCTGACCATCAACACTGTCACCAGACAAGACGACAATATTGGACGATTCTCAAAGACACCTGAATACTTCCAATGCCGACGACTAGCCGAAACATCCCCCGTTGACGTCTGGACGGGGACCTTTGTTGAATGTCATTCCCCATCTCTGCCTCCTCTCATTTCCTGTCATCTCACTACTGTTGTCTGTCTAATAAAGGCATAAAATGCCCTTAAAATAATTATATATAAAAAGTTAAACACTCAATTCTTATAGATTCAGGGAGCCTGTTCCAAAGTTTAGAGGCTCTGACCACAAATGCATGATTACCCTTTGAATGTTTGGGAAGTTAAAGCAGAAACTTACTGGCAGACATAAGGGTACATTCCAGAGTGTAAGGACAAAATGGTTGGAGCTAAGCCATTAACCACTATACATATATAATTTGCGGTGACTGGTAAACTCTTGTAAAATTAATTCCGAATTCAGCTGGAAGCCTGTCTATCATTGGCATTTGTTAAGAGCCTAACTGCTGTGTTTTGGGCCAGTTGTAGAGTGTTTTCCAGGGTAAATAGAGCTGGAGTAGCTTAGGTGAGTAGAGATAAAAGCACGAAATTCATTTTCTAAGTTTGTAAAAGTTAGGAAAGATTTCACTGTGGACATATTGTAGATATACTGTATGTTTGTATTTTGACCTTGAGTTTTGTATAGTTAAACTTGATCCGGATGATGCCGGTCTTCCATAAAATCACACAAAACCTGTGCTTTGTTGCACTGAAAGTGAAACTGACTGGACAGGCAGAAAGCTTTGACAGAATTCTCTCAGGCAATGTAAGCTGTGAGCGGACTTCCTACAGCGGAAAAATTTCCCCTGTGCTATCTCCTACTTGTACTTCAACAATCCTCCCTCCACTCTGACTGCCAAGGCTGTGATGACTTTCCCTCTTTCTTAACATGCAGTTTCGTGGTCTTGGCTCATCTGCTAAAGTCATCTCGCCCCAACCCCCCCCTCAAACCCAAAGACATTTGAGGCCAATAAAATAGAGACAATAACAGGAGACAACTTGAAACAAGAAAATCTGATTTTCTTAACAGAACGAAACGCAAGTCCAAGGTACAAAATGTCCAACACAAACAAACATTCGCAATATCAAGCCATTTTTTATTTTTACTATTTGTTCTGGTGGAACAACAGCCATGCGCCTGTCATCAAAGAGTATATATTTTTTTTGTAATATCAGTCGGCCAGATTGGAACAGATCTGTCCTCCTGATTCATGGCACTTCTCCTCTATTTTAAAGGGGGATTAATGAGCCACTAGAGATCAATACATATTGTATTACAATTAAAAACACTATGAAAGTTTGCAATGGGTCTTTTAGTAGTTTCACACTTTGAAAAATGAACATCACTTTGTTAGTGGTCTTAAATTCTTATTTTCTTCCTGTAATTGATGAAACTGTTCTCACCTAATTAGCTTCTTTGGTCATGTAATTCAAAACTCATCTGGACTGCAGGGCCCTGTTGTTTTTAGCATGAAGCACATTTCCATCTAGCATGAGTGAAGGGAACTTTGTAACCTACACCAGGGGGCCCTCCTCAGTGCCCACATATGAACGCCGTATGTTGCAGTGAACTGCATGGTCAACTTCCTTTGCCCCAAAGAGAAATGAATTGTTTCCCTTAGTCGTCCTGCTGAACTCCTGACGCTAGGGCACAGTATCCTGAAGAAAACAGGCCAAGGGAATGCTCAGCAATGAGTGAATCATCACAATTACTGTGTCTCTGCTTCACTTCACAGTTAATAGAGTGTGGAAATTAATTGTCCTTAACAAAGAGGGATTTGTTTGATAAAAATAACTTTTTATTGTTTCAAAAATATGTTATTTAATAGCTCTGTAGACTGTCTATTCACTGAGTCATCACAACATGCTCTAGTTTACACAGTCTCTTTATGGAATAAACAGCCATTAAAATAAAGTTAAAGCAGCATCAATACAATTTTTTTGTGGGGGCACAAGGGCGGCAGAAATATCCCATTATAAAGCTGACATGGAGAAAGTGTTAGCCTACAGTTGCCTATTTATACATCCAGCAACATTAGCATTCATTTGGCGTTGTGTTTCTGGCTACATGTCAAATTATTCACTCCTGTTTTAGCTCTGTTTTGGTCTCCAACAAATCCTGAGAAACATGTCTGGCTCTTTGGCTGCTAAGTGCTCCACTATCTTCACCAGCTAGTCACTAACTTTGTCTGTCTACTGCTAAATACACAGCATTGACATCTCATTACCTTATAAAAGTTGCAAACAGCGTTACCAAACAGTTGACTTTTTCCCACAACAGTCTTTTGATCCATTGATAATATAGACATTTTGATTAGCGCACCTTTAAAGGTACCCTGTGTAGTTTTGAACCACTAGTAGCGCTTTGGAGCAGTTTTTATATCAATGGGTCCCTGTTTTGTTTGTCTTGTTCGTGTGGGTGACGTGATACACATTCCTGCCAACGATTTCACACTCCACTGATCTACAGGTGGTGGTAATGCGGCATGAAACGTAGCAATGTATCAGCAAAGGAAGGGAAGAAGAAGACTGCTGGTAGGTAAACATGGATGCAAACAATGCTGGTTTCAAAATGCTCAAAAACCTCTATTTTCACTCCCCCTCCTCCCATTTCTCCTGATAACAGTGGTTCTGGCGTTGTAATGGTGATGGATGCTCTTAAAAAGATTGTGGAGCAGCTATCAGAACAAGTCCCAGCAAACTTCTCAAACAGAGCAACCAATAGGAATGTTGGGTGACAAACGAGTAAACGAAGCCATAACACAACAGTCATCAGTCACAGTCTCAGACAAGCTCCTCCAGGCGGACAGCAAGCTATCTGGGGAAGGGATTTCCTCAGTAATGTGGGAGGACTAAAATGGACAGTAAGCAGAGGATCTCATTTATGGCAAAAAAATAAATTCACTTCAGTGGAGAGTATTACGGAAAAAGACGTCCATTCCCCAGTGTGTGTCATTATCTGGGTGTATATCACGTCGCTGGCAAAATGGATGAGGATTACTATTTTTGATGTTGACAAAATCTAGACTGAATGTGAAAAGAAGATGATTTTGGCTGTAGCTTATGGTAGGCCCCGATTAAGACACAATAATTACACAAATCTATCACGAGCTAAGATTTATTTTAAATATTAGAATCCCAATCATTTGTGCCTACAAATATAATGGAATACTTTCTTATTCTGCTAAAGCTAGCTTAGCATAGGATGGGAGGTTGAAATAGTGTCGAATAGCTTCAACTAGTCAGTGCTTAGCTTCTTTAAATGAGCAGGAACAACCAGAGAACTGGAACTACTGGAGCAAATAAGTGGTATAAAAGGTATTCAGAGTGGTCTAATGTCTAACCACATGTACATTTGCTTTTACATGGTTGTGGGGAAATGATTTGCACCTTGTGGAAAATGTGAGGAGGACTGAGGCCACTGAGCATGAGTCATTGGCCAGCTATCTTTGAGGGGGATGGAAGTCCTGCCTTTGAGCGTTGGACTCAGACATTTGTTTACTTTCCAGACAGAGGAGCTGAGAGGCACAAGAAGGGGAAAATGGTGGGCAGAAGCGTCACTTAACACATTTCAGTGTTAAAAGCAATGGTTTTGATCAGATATTCTTTCAATTAAAGTGCTTGATTGAGATGATGTTTGGACAATGTACGGTCTCCTTGAAAAGTTCCTTTTAAATTTGCACGATGTTTGAAAAAAACGTGTATGTCTACACGCAGAATTGCTTTGCACTGTCTTGAGAGTTTGAGGACACTAAACCTTGTAGCAAAGCTACTTTGGGTTTTGTGCACTGCTCAGATTTTACACAACATCACTGCAAGTTGAAATGTATTTGATCTTTCAAAGTGTTTGAAGTCAGATTACAGCAATAGTTCGTGTTAATCAATTATATAAATTGTATGATGATGAGTTCTCTGCACTGACCCTGCACCCACCTCAACAGGACCAGACTTGTTTGTGTAGACAGCCCTAATAAAAATACAGATGTTTTCCTAATAAATTACATTAAAATGATAGAAATTCATGTAAAATAAAATGTTTCTGGTGCAACAGAAGATGAGAGATATTATCATAACTGTATAAGTATTTGATGATGGTGTGGGCAGTTCTCAATAATCCTTGGATTTTCTTTTTTCTTTTTTTCAAACAGTGGTTTGTTTCTGTGGATGGAGTTCTCATGAGATCATGGTTAGTCAGAGGATCTTAGTGTCTGAAAGACGCAGATGCAACAGACTGGGAAGTTATGACTACCTCTCAGGAGTTCATCCAACTCTGGACCAACTTTGGCGATCCTCTTACTTTAGCTCTAAAACCACCATGAGGTTGGCATTTTTGGTTTTGAGTGATATATCTTGACAACTGTTGAAATTTGCTACCAATATTCAAGGTCCCTAGAGGATAAATACTAATGACTTCTCATCTCGCGCCATCATCGGGTCAGAATTTTAATTTGTCCAATACTTTGGTTTATGACCAAATACCTGCTAAATAAACGACACTCCCTCCAGCCTCGGCTGCATTTTGTTTTTACTGCTAATTAGCAGATGTTAGCATGCCTACATCCTAAACTAAGATGCTGAACTGTGTCACTATTACTACTAAACATGCATGTTCACTGTGAGCATGTTAGCATGCTGATGTTAGCATTTAGCTACAGTCTCATATAGCTAGCATGACTGTAGACTCATAGTTTTGTTGTAAGATAATCATAAGAACGAATACTTTAACAATTTTAATGCAATACATACAGTATTACTGTCCTGCTAGTGATGGATGCCACATTACCATTAGTCAGCAGGCCCAACACCTGGTCCAGAGCATTGCATCTTGACAGTTGCAAGATACTCATGATCGTGAGGGTATGATTTCTATGAATCATGGATTTCTATGAAATTTTATGTGGATTTTCATGATCCCAGAGAATTAGTAATAGTGTTTTTTTATGACCCCCCAATCTTCCACTTGCAAAATTTCCACTGGAGCTTAAGAAATATCAAAAGCTAAATCAGAAATTACAAAGCCTTACCTTTTCTAGCCAACGTTTCATACTAAAAGCCTTTCACATGGAGCGGGACTGAACTTGCATGTTTGTGAGTACAGCGGCAGCTTTATATAGGCTTAAAGCACTTTGCATGTCCGCGGGGCTTGCAGCACGGCTGTCAAACTGATTGGAAACTGGCAGGCCACTTGGCTGTTTGCTGTATGTGTGCTGATGTTTGATGGGGGCTCAGACTTGACTTGAAGAGATGAAGAAATACTTGAGTTCATACTTTTCAGCTTAATCTGACACAATGTGTCCCACAGGCATCGAAGCATTAGCCATGCAGGGAGAGTTTAAACAATGATAGATGTGAAGGTACCAACAGATCAGGGAAAGTCTGTGACTTCACGTCGCAGCAAAGGACTTCTTCAAATCACTGTTCATGTTAAGAGGCATCCATGTTCATCAAGAGAGACAGTTCCCTTGTTATTTCAGCAGTGCTCATCACATTATTTCATGTGTCCTCGAGCCCCTAAACTAAGTTTTGCATAGGCTCTTCACACACAGTGAAGTCCATTGGTATTTAGTTCTGAAATAAACTATGGAAAAAAATCTTTTAAGTAGTGTTCCGCAGACATGTGTCATGGTGTAGCACAGTGGTTCTCAAACTTTTTCTGTCACGCCCCCTTCAGAAACTGAAAACAGTTCATGCCCCCCCACCCCAGCAAAAATGAATTTCATATTTATTTCATTTTTTTAGGTGATTGAAATACACGAAAGATTCAGATTAGTAAAGTAGCCTTTCTAGCATCAGAGCACTTTTGTTTGTTTATGTCACCACATGAATCATATTCATGCAATATATTATATTGCATTATATTATATATTATTATTCTACAATGATGTCCTTGCACTTCCTTTTTTGAACATAAGTTATCAAGTTTTGGTTGATGGGTGAGAGGCAGTCCACTCAGCCTGTCACTACAGTGGAACAGTAGGGGCTGGGAAGGGGTTGCCCCACCTTTTCTGCAGGATACAAGACTCTAGAGATGGTAAGCAAGGGTTTGAGCTGAGTGTGAGACCACTTGATGACATGAAGGCCAGATAAGATTTGACAACAGTGTGCAGGCTAAGACCTGTCGTAGTTACAGAGTGCGGTATTTTTAATGAATTAATTGTATGTGAATTACACACACATGTGTCACAATGGTAGCTAAACAAAATAGTCAACATGCCCCTCTTCCTAGCTAATTCCTCCAGCTCCTCCTGGGGCATCCCAAGGTGTTTCCAGGCCAGATCAAATGTACCTCCACAGAGAGGCATCCAGGAGACATCCTGATCAGATGCCCTAATCATCTGGTCTTTATCCTGGAGATATGCCCCCTCTGGCATCTGACAGAATCTAGCCAGCATGATGTGCTTTGATGCAGAAATGGGTTACAAGTTCATAATCAGGTAAATAAAAGAACTTACCCCACCCACGTATGAGCATAACTATCACTGACTCACATTAAATAACTCTTAACCACCAGAACTGGCTTTACATGATGAAACATTCCATTTAATCTCAGCAATATGAGAGATTTGAACCTTTCTCTTCCATTGTGAAACCATACTATGCACAGAACACTGGTCCAATTAGGAGTATTTGGTGTAATAGCAGGAGTAGTTTTCATCCAAGCCCCTGTGACCACAAGCTGGGGAGCAATTCTGCATACGGAGGCAGAAAACGTCCAGGCTTCATGGAGCTTGGGTAATAAAGCCTTCTCTCCTTACAATGCACTGAGGATGAGGTCAAATTAACTTCATAGTCTCCGGAAATGTGAATATAGGAAATTCTTTGGAGATGTAATAAAAATAACACCTCAGGCTACAACTTTACATCTCACTACAACCCTCCTTCAGTAGTTGTATGGAGCACTGAGATATGTTGCTACACATTTTTTGCAGTAAACCTTTCTATATACTGTATACAATCTCCTGACATACTGTACATGCAATTCTGATAGCATTAAAATAAAAATAGGAGAATGTCTGAACCATAGTGATTTGGGATTCTTTAACTGAAACTATGGGCAGAGAAGTTGTCAAATGAAAGGGAAAGAAGCTGGAGCCTATTTTCTTATAGTCTGCAACACAGGGATAATCACTAGGTATAAAACAAATGCATGCACTCTGGTGATGTCACACTTTTATTAGGATGTGGGCCTTTTCTTTCCACAGCTGAAGAGGGAAAAAATTAATGGCCCTCATATTCCAGTTGCTACAGATGGGTAAACCACCCCTGTGTGTCTGGTGAGTGGGGGTCTCCTCCAGCCCAAACTGGAATGTACCAGAGTAATTTATCACTCTGAGGTCTATGAGTCAAGAGGAAAGATGTATAATTCTCTTAGGGAAAAAAGAGCCAGGGTTTAGGGAATCTATGTGAAGCATTTCACAAGGAAAAGTTACAAAGCTACCTTTGTACAACCAAAATACCATCAATGCAAAAGGCAACTCATCTGATATATTTGTTATCAGCAGGAAAAACTAAATGGGAACTTGAAACCACCTCTTAGCCTCAGCCTGCTAGTAAATCATGGTTGTACAAAAGATAGCAAGCTATTCCAAATAGCAGCAATACAAAAGTTATCACCTCAACCTCCCTTGACTCCTATGACAACAGTATCTGTTATATTCTTTGCAACATGCCTCCTGCGTGCCTGTGCAGACACCCTTGAATGTATACAGAAGCCTTAAATCAGAATGACTTGCCTTTGCTATAGAGCTGAGTGATGGAGAAGGAAAACTAACCTCAGGCAGGTAATGTTACAAAATACCTGATAGGTGAGTAATGACAGCTCTTCAAAAAGTTATTTATTCAAACGTGTCGGGTTGTAGTTGGTACAGGTAAGGAGTGTTTGCCTGCCTCGACCCTGTCCGCAGTGATCCGTGTGTGTTTCTCTTGTCATCTTTAGCTTTTTTTTCAACTGTGAGGCATTGAAGATGTGTTGAGTTTCCTTGCCCATAATTCATGGAGTACACCTCCCTCGTCTTGTACCGACTTGTAAAGCTACAAAAAAGAGACAGAAGCTCAGCAAGTTGTTTTATCCTGTATGCAGATAAATCTGATTAATAAGTTAAAATGTAAACGTTTTCTCTCTATTTGAATTATTTCTCCTCAAATTAACTATTTCCTGGTTTAATTTCAAGCATTTACATAGTGGACCTAAGCTTCATTTTTCAAGATTGTTGCCAGTGTGACATTATTACAAGTCACAGTACGTTCTAGCAATTTAAAGTATATCTATATCTATAAATATCTATTTTTCAGCAAAATTACCTTCATTGTCCTTTTGTGATGTAAGCCAACATTTGAGTTGTGTGTTCCTGACTGAGATGAGTTCTGCTGGAATGAGTTTGGAGTGAAGCCATGTTCTTCAGTTTGCAAGCTATGTTGTGATTTGGCCACCATGCCTGCCTCAACCTCTATTAATTTTTCTTGAGAATATTCACACGTTTATGCATAACAGAATCTTGTTTATACCACATGTTGAAGGTCTGTTCATTTCTCCAAAACCCTCCCACCAATCTCGGAACCCATCGGCTATCATCTGACGACGATTTGAATGCAGATACATTTAAAAGGCTAATAAAAAGCTATTCCCTAGGGTTCCGAGGATGATGAAAAGCTAAATCGCTGTCAGACAATTGTCGATGGGTTCTGAGATTGCATTTTGGCCAATGTGTTCCCCCTCTTTTGCTCTCCACACAAACTGTTTACCTGGAAGCAACAAAGCCCACTCAAATGTGATAGGTCAATACTACTCGGACTACAAACAGAAACCAGAATGCTTCAGATACCAAAATCTTATCCCTTACCTACAGATTCTGCATATGTCTCTGTTATCTGTTAATAGAGATTACCCTCTACCCCACTAAGCCCAAGAAATGATAATAATAAACATTATATACAGATGGGTATCTTACCAACCCAATCATCATACAGGTTCATCCATACACATAATACATATAAGCATGCAGAGATGCATGCAACCATACACCCACAGTAATCTACACATGCACATGCACATACATATACATCTATAGATGTACAGTGTCTGCAGAAAAAAATAATCATTTTTGCATGTGCACATGCATGCTTGCATGTATGTGTGCATGTACAGCAGAAAAAGCCCCTGTCCATTTTGTCCTCTTCAATCCCAAAATGTGTATGAAATGATAAGACATGTAGAATATTTCCATTGGATGGAATGGTGTAGCCATAAAAAAACATCACAGCATCCATACACTTAGTACTGTATATGACAAAAAGCAAAATTCATGCTCTCAATTTGTCATAGTTTGGGGTTTGTCCTCTCCTCGTGTGTCTTGTGGTTTTACTTCCTGTCTTTGTTTGCTTTACCTCCAGTTTAGACTGTTGGGCCCACCTTGATTGATTGCACCTGTGTCTCATTGTCTCCCCTACCTAAGTGTATTTAGTCCGTGTTTTTTCCTTTGTTTATTGTCGGTTCTTTGTCCTTGTCATGTGCATTTTTGGTTGTACTTTGTCCCTTTGTCAAGCATCCCGGTATTTCTTATCTGTGAGTTCTGTTGAGTTGATTGTTTGTTCCCTTGGACCTTGCCTGGAATATGGACTTTTGAACTTTGCTTGCTCCCTGTCGGATTTGTGACCTGAAACCCATTTAGGCCTTTATTCTTTATTAAATCATTGCATTTTACCAGCCTGCCTCCATTGCCTGCATTTGGGTCCTATTCCTTGTGTTCCCTGCTCCCTTGCGTGACAACCACACTACACAATTAGATTATCAGTGACATCAGAGAGTATTTAATCTTGGTCAGTCCAGATTCCTCTCAACAGAGTGCACTGACATTCTTTGGGACACAGTTTGTTTGAGGATTTCTCTCCTAAATCCAGACTTTAATTTGGACAAATAAGGTAAGGTCAAATTTGTAGAATATCCCTCTCTTTTGTAGCTAATTTTATGGCTATATGTATACATAAGAAGAGGGGCCTGGTGTGTGCACATCCAGGCAAAAATATTCAGGTGCAAGACAAAAAATATATAACTGCAGCGCACAAAGGAGAAAGGTCTGCACACTGTTGGGCTCCAAATAAATACTTTAATTCTCTTTTCAGGGCAACGATTCGATCTATAAGACCGTTCGAAGGGTATGTTTACATAAAAAACAGTATGGTACAACTTGTACATTCAGTACTTCGTACTACTTTGGATTTTGGTGCCATGCGATTGGTGCACTATGGCTCAAATACTGTACATCACAACACAGGAATTAACAAATAATTTGTGGTTTACAAGATCAACAACTGGCCAAGTGGCTATCACACTGGAAAAATTATTTTTGCTTCTTCAGGCTTGTTTGATATGTGCACCTCGTTATGTCCGAAGGCAGCCTCTCCATTTAGATGTCCACTGTTCCCCTAATCTGCTTTTCTTGGGTCTCGACATGTAAGTAATACAAATTTCCATGCCTTCAATATGTACACCTGGAGTTTTTTCAAGATGAATTATATTTCAATGTTTCTGTTTTACAGGCACAGTGGACAAGTCACCTTCAAACACCTTTATATGCTTTTTTTGTGTGTTCTTCCCTTCAAAATACAACAGCTGGGTTGTGTTATTCCACTACAATCTGCCAGTAATACTGTATCTCTAAACTGACAAACTCCATTGTTTTTTTCTCAGTTACTTGCAACGCTTGACTATTTCTTCACTCTTTCATCAGAAACAATTTTTTGTATGAAAAATGCACAAGTTATGCTACTGCTTTTTTTTATAACCCAGTGACTGCCTTCAGACATGTTTTTGAGTTAAAGTATGAATACAGATCATATTTCAACTCATGCACTAATGTTTTTTAATTTTTTTAATGTGCTTTGAGTTTGCGCTGTGAAAGCTTTTGAAAAAACATTGAGAATTCACACGTGCTGGGAATGAGGGGCCAAGAGAGAGTGAAGAAGGAAGCCCCCTATCCAAGATGAATGCTTGATGATGACCTCAGTGCTCAGATCTGTTCACCACATCAGACTGGAAAGACTGAGCTAATTATCATTGTTTCCTGGAGATGCAAGGGCCCAGGCTGGACTCCCCCAGTCTGGTGAAGGTTTACCCCCTATAAAGTGGAGTTTAACTGCCGGAGTGAGTGATAGTACAAAGGCATAGTGGGTGAAAATGTAGCAGTACTACAGCAACATGTGCTGCTGGAGTGTTTAGGGTTAGTGTGGGGTGTGTGCTGCATGTGTAAAGTCCATTTTAGGAGCATAGCAGCACAAAACAGTGATGCCAAGAAAATGTTCTCGAAACTGCCCCTATCTTTGTTCTTTTTCTTTTTCTTTTCAGCACTAGCACTTCCTAAGATTGACATGACAATATAAGTTCTTCTGAGACTCCACTATTTCCAGTGTTTGGTGGCTGCAAGATAGGCTAGTAATTCAACTCCTTGTTTAGCCTTTTTTTGCCAGAGCAGATATATGAGCCTGTGCGACACCGTGATCATCATCATTTGGATGGGGTGTAGTTTGACACTGTTTACACAGTTCCTCTCTGGCAGCAGGCCATGTTTTCCTCTTTGTAGATGTGTCTGGGTTTGTGTTTATGCAGGAGTTGGGTCTTTATACTGCCATCCCAATAAAAACTGTCAAAATCCAGCAGACACCTTGATGTATGGCTCACATGTGGGGAAAAAGTTGCACTTTAAAGTAGCATTCAGCGTTTGTCATCAATGTCCCCTACAATTTGGGTTCACTCATAAAATATACTGAGGTCAACAAATGTTTCTTATTAAGCTTGGACTTACATAAGTAGATACATTAAAGATATAATGAACAATTTAAAGGATCATATAAATGTTAGGTGTCTCAATTATAAAAAAGTAAGCATTTCAACTATATGGAGCCCCAAAACCGACAAAAGGCAGCAGAAGGTATTCAGACAAGCCAAAAATATAATTGATTAAATCAATAAATAAAACTTTTAGTTGAATAATCAAAATGGAGTGTAAAAACAAATATAAAGCTTTATACTTTTCTTTAACCCCCAACTAGTTAATAAAAAATAAAGTTTATTTTTTATTTTGTTCCTTTACCACTATCAGTCAGTTGAGAAAAGAAATTAAAACTTAGGCTAATTTTAACTTTTATTTTCCTATTTTTATGATTTGGCACACATTTAATCATTTATCTATCCCCTTTTTCCCCCACGCAACATTTCCCATTTTCCTCCTCCTAAACACACTGAGCACCAGCCTTTTCAACTAGCTATAGCTTCAGCTCATAAACACCAGCCACTGCCAATATTGTTATTCATCTATATACTGCATACTGTTGTAGCGTAACTGTATAAACAAGCCAAAGCCGGCAAGCTAATGCTAGCAAAGATAGCTGTCTAATGCTGTGTAGAAGTTTAGTTTGTTTGACATTATTGGTAATTAGACATTAAAACACACATCTACAAAAGGCAACTTTCCATTGTGGTCCTTAAAGATGACACAAGACATACTGTACTGGAGGATGAAGATAATGTTATGAAGATAGAAGCATGTGTCTGTCAACTAGCTAGCTATCTTCATTAGTTCTAGCTAGCCCATTAAAATGCTTTAGCTACAGTGACACTACAGCAGACAAAAAGAGAGAATAGTAGCTACAAAGGAGCTGAAAAACAAAAAGAGGCGGTAAATAGTAAATTGGAGAGTAAAATAAATTATGGTTTCAATTGGTATTTTAACAACTGATTGGTAAAGGAAACAAACAGCTTTAGCCCAATATATATATATATATATATATATATATATATATATATATATATATATATATTTTTTTTTTTTTTTAACATATTTAAGTATTTAACTTAATACAGTTAATTAATGATGTATTTAGGTACAGTATATATTTAACTACATTTTGTCAGTTTTGGTGCTCCATATATCAAACTGTATTTATACAAATTGTTAACAGCTTCATAAAACATGCAAAAGTCATGTGGTCTGTATTTGTTTGCATTCAGCAGTGGTGCTGTGCAGTGAATTGGATCGTTCAGGAATCCTGTCTGCACAGGGAATTTTAAGTATTTGTGTTGGTGATCTGGGTAATTTTTTTGTCACTAACAACACATCTTCCTAAAACAGTTTGCAACAGAAAAGAAGAAACGGAGGAAATAAGAATTAAGATAGCCTATATGCTTTGTTTTATGACTTCTGAGAAACTCTCCAGAGGGAAATGTGGGGTTTCACATGATTATAGGAGTTACGCTAATAACTTAGGTATACGATTCAACAGAGGACTCAGTTGTTCTGTTGTTAGCCTTATCAAACCCTTTGGGTCTTTGTGGGAGCTGAGGCAACACAGATGTTGTTTGCTAAGTCGTAAGCCGGGTTACGGCTCTTCTACTGTTCTACTCTCTGCATTGTGTGGCTCACCACAGCATTCCCCTTTACTTCTCAGAGTAAGCCTGCCCTCTGCCTGTTGTGGGTTGTGTCCTTATTGTCATAAAGCTTCTTCTTCACTTAGTTTTTTTCTGTGATTTGGTTTGATTTAATGATTTTATTTTTACCCACAAAGATCTTGTCTGTTTTCTTTTCTAACTTAAGATCAGAGTCTAATACACTCTAGACACTTTTCTTTCATGATACTTTGGACTCGCATGCTAGATCACAATTCATCTTCAACTGTTGGACTGTGCCTTTAAGATGTTCAGCTCTGTTGAACCAGGCTCCCAAGGGGCATGCTTTTCATCATCTGCACATTTGCAGGCTCAATCCTGCCAACTTCCTTTCAAAATGTCTGCTTTGGCTTCACCATTTTCCAGCACAGGCATGTACTGGCATTAATCTCGCCAAATCATCATTTACAATTCATTTAAATGGCAGAGCATTGTGCTCTCAAAGGAAATATATTACTTAATACTTTATTTTGAATTAATAAAGAGTTCATACCCAAAATGAAATGAATTGTACCAATTAGTAGAAAAAATGAAAATGTCTTAATGCCATTATTTACAAGAGAGCAATATATAATAATCCATGTTACTACTGGCCTCAAACCAACCACCTGTATCAGGCTCGAAACCCTGCCAATAATGAATGATTAGTGTAATGAGTGTGATGTTACACATCAGAACCTCATTAATATGTCAAACCTTCTAATGAACCATCTTCCTGGTGATTGAACACAGTGTGGACACGTTTGCCTGGCAACGTACAACACTTGAACACTGCTCTTAAACTTTCCTTGTTGCTAATCCTAACGGCCAGATGAGAAGCAATGACACCTAAAAATGCACTTTGGCAGTTGGCATAGAGAGTAGTGGAAGAGCGAGCTGTGACTTGCTTATCAGACAGGAAATCTGTAAAAATAAATAAATAAATAAATAATTAACTGACTCCATCAAATTCCAAAGGAAGCAGGGACGTCTGAGATAGAGGAACTAACTCATTTTATATGAGATTATAACCACTGAAGAAGCTGTTTCATGACATTGCTATTTGAAGAGCTATCTCTCATTGATGGTCATTTTTTAAAGATTCCCTTCTGATACACTGACACGCAGAACATATTTGTTCTGCTGTTTTTATTTGCCACAGTTTTTATTTCAGTTTATCCACCCTAAACACATGTTGCATTTCCAGTGGTTGAATGTAACTAAATACATTTACTCAAGTACTGTTTAAGTCCAATTTTGAGCTACTTTTACTTTCCTTTTAATGCTTTTAAAGAGTGAAATATTGTACTTGTTGCATTGCTACTTTCAGTTAATCTGAATACATCTTCTGCGACTGTGCATTTCATTCATCATTTAAACCACCCGGTACTGTACTGTTTCTAGATTGCAATAACGAATGTTTAGAGTGCTCTCAACGTTGAAGTGATTTTTATATCATTTTCATTATGGCAAACTTTGATTGATTTTTAGGGTATCACTTTAATTTGTTAAACTCAATCATTGTTTTAGCTTACCTGTTAACAAAGACATTAGCAGACAGTTACCTATTTACATATTCAGCAGAGCCACAGCAACATTAGCATTAATTTCAGTCGTGTTTCTGGCCACTTGGCTCTCCTATTAGCCTTGTTTTGATTACCACAGGCTCCTGAAGTAAATATCCGGCTCTTGAGCTGCTAAATGCTCCACTATGTTCACCAGCTAGTCACTAACATTATCTGTCTGCCATTTGGTGCTGGCCAGGTAATGTCTAGTGGGTTTGTCATTGAGCTTTTTCAGTGAAAACAGCTGCTTGCTACATCTGGAAACGATGCTGATCAGAGCAGAGTTGTGGGCCAGAAAACCAAAATAATGATCTAAAATCCAGAGGGGATTTTGGTGATAATTCTCTGTGGGTTTGTCACAATGAGTGACCCCTTTCACATTACATTTGATCCATTGTTGATATGAAAATATTGATTGGCGCAGCTTTAAATAAACAAATGGAAAAGACAAAACTCTGGGCAAATGTAAAGCGGCTGCTGGATTGTAGCAGTACTTTAGAGTTCAACAGGAGGACTGAGTTGTCACTGAATCTGTCAGAAGAAAAAAGGTGTTTGAACAAAGTGAAATAAATGGCTGGTGGTCTTGAATTATTTCTCTTTGCGAGACCTGTAATCACTCGACAAACGCCTTGTCCTTGGGCCTCAAAGTTTGAGCCTCAGGTACTGACGGAGCCAAATGAAACATCCTGTAAGACCACCTGAGGAAGTCTGTCTGTCAAGTGATTACACACTCTATAAGTTCATTAAATGTGCTGTGAGAAGGGTCTGTTTCTACTGCATGTGCATTCAGCATTTTGCACAGCTGACTCAGTTCCACAACTCTTAAGAAACAACTGAGCTCCACTTTTAACTGTTCCTTCTTTGGCTCTGAATCCGGCCCTCTGCTTTCATGTTTGACGCTGTCACAATATTCAGATGGCATTCATCTTGTTAAACTGGTGTTGGGGCAGGGGAGGGTGAAATCATCTTCATCTTCAAATTGAAAGGAAATCACAGCAGGAAACCTGTCACACAATAAGTGACATCCCTGCTTCCATGGGAACGGAACGTTATAAGTCCTCTCTCTCTCTCTTTAACTAATAACGGCAGTGGAAAATGTTCCATCTGGTTGATCCTCCAACTGTGAAACGTCTGTCTTTTAAACATCTTTCAACTTTAAACTTTAACAGGGTTTCCTGACACCGTTATACAGTCTGTCATATAATCTGTCTTCCTATCTTGACAGGATATTGTGTGGCAACCTCTTGCCATAAACTAATCTGAAGAATAATGCAAAACATTTTTTGTCATCTATTTTGATAAAATGTAAAAATGCATTCATACTTGTTCTCCTTTACCTGGGAGGCTTTGCTCTTCCTATTCCTATAGGAATTCATATGGTGTTTCCTTTTGTTTCCCATCATAAGCATTTAAGCAGCTGTTTAGTAATTATGCTGATACACTCACACACAAGTGACTCTTAAAATATGTAGTTTTTTATATTTGAAGTTAGAGCACCCTCTAGTGGAGCAAACCCATATTGCATATTGGCACATCTGTAGTTCCATGCATGACCGTTCAGATTGTGTTTCAATGCATTTATCTTAACTATGCCTCACAAAATGTATTTAAAAGTTGTATGCTTGGTATATTAGGTGTGTATTTATTTTTAGCACAACTTCCTGTTGTTGGGATGGTTAAATATGATAATCGAGAATCACAGGGAGAAAAAGAATTGTTTGTCTGTCTGGCAAAGCCTGACAAAGGTCAGAACATTGACATATTGAAACGTTGCTTTAGTAAATTTAGTGAGAGCTATCAATACTATTTCTGTTTTACATTTGTGATTCAGCGTCTGAAAAGGTTTGTGTGCATGTGCAGACTTTCCTATATTACAAATCACACTGGCACTGACATTGACAGTAAACTGACACATGGTTGATGATCTGCCACTTTAAGACTTTCCCAGTGTTGTCTTAGCTGCCAGCTGTATCTGTATAACTTAGCGTTTGCACGCAGTTGTACAGTTTAATATAACTGTGCAGCTGTTATTTTCTGGTCTCCTTTATATAAACTTCACAAGCAATACATCACCTCCAAAAGATAGCAAAGATGTCACTCTAAAGAATATTTTACCTAGTCCAGTCAGACCGCGTCTTGCAAGTTTATACCACCTGACAAACATCAAACTGACTGTGGGCAGCTGTCTTTTTCAGTTGGGACAATCTAACAAATGTAATTGTGACTGGTTGTGCTGGATAAAGACACACTGTGTGTCATGTCTGAACAGAAAGAACTCAGACCCCAAGAATTCAGGCGAAACATGCGGTCAAAAAATACAGAACACGGCAGACTTGAACACACTCTCACCAATGTGAGTATGAATTTGTCTTCTGGTTTTGCCAGTTTATTGTAAGCCACAAGGTTAGCTAAGACTTTGGTTACTAGCCATACATTTAAAGCCACAGTTGGATTTTTTACATTTATTGTTTATCATTTAATGAATTAAACCTTTGAGTAGCTCATGATTTTGAGTTTTCCTTTTCCTTTTGTTAGTATTGGAAGAGAATCCACTCCAAGCGTACAGTATATACTTTAATTTAACTGAATGTTGTGTTATTTTATTATTTTATAAATACATCATTAAAAGACTATTTTTCATGTAACTGGGAAATTATAGTGGACATTCACATGCGTTTTACATGGTGAGATAAGCAGAAAATGTCTTTGTGTGTTTCTGCAGGTGCTCCATGAAAAGCATTCAGTATACAGGTTTCTGGTACAACAAATAATAGCTGTACAGTGAGAGGGGACGCAGCTCAGTACCACTGTTATATACTGAGTGTTTCAGTGTTCTTCTGAGCACCACAACAGCAAGCTCAACACACTATCACAAATACTGCTGTGGCTGGATTTATCCTACACGGACAGTGTGAATTGTAATAGAGGCCATTTGGTGACTACTTTGGAGAGAATTTGGTTTGTGAGAGAGTGGGTGGGAAAGGCAACTGACTGCACATTTGAAGATTGCCGTGACTTTCAGAGCAGGAGGTTTGATTGTTTTGAAGCTGCACATCCCACTGTAGACTCCGAGTGTTTCACGCTCAGACAGGATTTGTTCAATTTAATGAATATTTTCCTCCTCATCCAACAGAAATGTTAGTGAGTTTGGCAGCTGTGGAGAGCCAAAGGGTTCAGTACTGTCACAATGTCTGGCTTCAACAGAAAGAAATTATGCACACAATAAGCATACGCAGTTTAATAATCAATTACAGCCAAAGGTTAAATTAAAAACATATGACCTGCAACCAACCACTCCTGCCCCCCCCAACCCGAGGTTTATAATGTGTCAGTCTATGTTTGGTAATTTCATTAATCCCTCATTTATTTAGGAATATGGAAGAACAATATGAACTGAGAGGGTTTTTTTTCTTTATTAAAAGGTAGACAGACGTAACAGGAAATGAGGGGATAAAGAGTGGAGGAACTGAACTGGGAACCTGCGAACACAGTAGACGGTACAGTACATGTCTTAACCATGAGCCCATACCCCAACACCCCACGTGAAAGCTTTTAAAACTGGATTACAGTACTTACTACAGTATACTTACAGTAGAAAAAGAAGTGGGCAGCCTGTTAAGTCTGCATGTATTAGCCTACCCCTCACTGCACCACAGCATGGTACATATACTGCACCCTTTAGACTTGTTTACTATAAAAGTATCATTTCACTGTTGCAAATACTATACTACTACTACCTCTACTGCTTCCTATATTACAACTACTACTCCTACACACAATAATAATAATAATAATAGTGATGATGATGATGAGAGTATCTTAATATATTACCTACCTACCTTCTTAAGACAAACCACAAACTGTTTAGACAGCATGCTGCTGTTGTCCATCATCCATCCATCAGTGCCTTCAGATAGGCAGGTTGTCCTCCAGAGTCACGTGGCCATGCTGAGCATCCTTTGCAGATCCAGCAGGCTGTGTGGCGTGTCTTCACTGGGTTACGGTATGGACCAGTACTGCTGCTGCTGCTGCTGCTGCCGTGTTTAGTCGCAGCATCTCTTGCTTCTAGTTTTTCTGCATTCTGGACTGCTCTCCGAAATCGCAGGTAAAGCGACGACTGCGGTGGTTTGCAAATGCAAATGTTGTAGCATTGACTTTTGAGTGGGCAACTGCGCACTGGCATCAAAATGATGCTGAGTCGCTATCTGGGTACTTGCTATGCTACAAAGACATGTGTGCGCCTGAGCAAAGGGGATGACTTGCTAACGTTATAGAATTGAGGTTTTGCTCAGACTGAGATATGCAACCTAGTAAACCAATGCCAAAGACTCTGTCCCTGCAGGTATAGTGTTGCCTTTGGGCGCAGGGCTGCACTGTGAGGCAGAGACGTCTTCATTGTGTGCAGGTAGCGCAGCACCGCTCCGCAGGCGGGGGCTCTCTGACTGGAGTATGTTGACAGTCGTTGTTGTGCTGCAGCGTTTCGCGTGTAGGCTACAATACAATACAATACAATACAATATACTGCCTTCTTGCTCTAAACAGATCAGAAGCTCTGTTTGTCATGTGTGAGCCGTGTGAAGTAGTCTGAGATTCAAGCTGAAACAGAAGCTGGAGGTGGAATAGGTCACATAGTAATGACTCAGCAACAGCCGTCTGCTGAGGAGAGTAAACTAATGGTGCTTGGCAGGGTTTCCAAAAAATGAAGGGTTAAAGCAGCTGGCTGTTTAGTGTTGTGGACACCAGTGGCTGTGGTAACATGACACCTTTCAGCTTCAATGTTTTATAAATAAGGAGTTTCAGAATTGAGTCCAAGTATTGATTATTGTCCCATTTATGTCTGAGCAAGAAGAAGCAGAGAGTGGGATTTCAAAAGCTGAGTACTCTACAGTATGTCCTCCAGCGGGGTTATTCTTATATACAAACTGAAGGGGTAAACTAAGACGCCAGATCTTTAGGCTACTGCATCTTTCAACAGATTTGATCCCATCTCTTTTTGCATTTTACATGCAATAATAACATGTCTCATTTTACATAACACAAACTCTTTGCACTTAAGATAAAACTTGATGATTGACTTTAAGTGACTAAAGGGTCACTTACCTCTAGTGGGATCTTACCATGCAGACACATAGCTTTTTATTGTCCAGGCTCATCTGTCTCTGAGATTTCTTCCTCCACCCCAATACAATGACGTAAATTGAATTTTGTGTACGGTACTCACACCGTTGACATCTGAACACTTAACGTTACTAATTACTAAATACTCAGCAGCAAAAGTAGTTATATTACTCTCCTTTCCTTACTCAGCAAAGCTCCGTCCAACTGCCTTTAAACAGCTCCAAAGCCTCCACACACCACATATTCTGCCTTTTAACTCGAGTAGAAAAGGAAAAAGAGACGTTTTAGTTTAAGCAGCCTGCTTGCAGTTCACAGGCATTTACTGACCATCGGCAGCTAGCTTAACGTTAGCCCCAGCTACGTTAGCCCCAGCTACCTTAACGTTAGCCCCAGCTAGCTTAACGTTAGCCCCAGCTAGCTTAACGTTAGCCCCAGTGACTGCACGCAGCAGGCCTCGCAATGAAGCTGTGGGGTTCAAACACCCTCAAAGTCCCAACAAAACCAGCTGATGTCTGAATGTAGGCTATCAGTAGCTAACATTAGCAAGCTTGCTAAGAACCCACAGCTGTGGTATATGGTAATTTTGACCTGGTGGTGGCGCCAGATGGAATTTTATGGGATTTAAAATTTATCCTGAGGGGAACGTGAATGTGTGTACCAAAGTTCATGACAATGGATCGAATAGTTATCAAGACATTTTACTCATAGCAACTCTTCCAATAGGCTAGTTCAGACCAAAATGCGTGACTAAAAATTCAACAGTAATTTGTTTTTCCAGAGAGATGTCTTTTGTAAAAAGTAGTTTTAATGCGAACTCTTCACAGCGACATCTGTGGATCATTCAGAGTCACTAGGACATATTTTCTGGAAGGACATTACTGTTGATTTTTTCAAAATGTTATTTTTCAGTGTTGTCGCGCTAACGTTACTAACAGAATTGCATTCACCTTAGTTGTACTGGTGTGACAGATACTGTATCTCAAAGCCTGTGCAAAACTGTTGCAGGGCTACATCCCTACTTTTTTGTAATTAGGGTGAACTGAGCCTGTAATATTTTTACATTTTTATTTATATTTGTATTGTCAGGCTTTTCTGTGTTTGGATTAAATCAATTAAAAACAATTGACCGACAGATCTTTGGTTTGAGTCCCATCAAATCAGATTTCATCACCTCTGTTGTCTGACAAAATGAATATACATGACTGATCAATATGGTGATACAACCATTTTTGTTTATTGCCTGTATGCTTTGGCTTTGGCCTTGAAGCTTATTTTACTGTTGCACTTGTCTTCAACATCTTAGTGTTGAAGTTTGAAGCCTGTGTAGAACTGTGAGCCACTGTGTCTCTGAGTTTGCTGCCCACTTGTCTCTAAATATAGATCTATACATCAAGAAGTAGCTCACGGCTGTGTCTGGAGTGGCTTGATCTGGCCTGGAGTGAGGGGAGTGGTTGTTACCGGGCAAAGACCTGTGAATGACAGGAGAGCAGAATACTATGATTGCATTGTGTTTTCAGAAGCATGCAATGGCCTGCACAGATGACATTTTGGCAGTGCTGCCTGTTAGTTGATTCAAGCTGTGCATATACTGTATGCAAGGCAACATTAGGTACTCAGCAATATTAGTGGTGCTACTGACTGATATGTGTGGTTTAACAGGTTAACTGTGGTTTGCAGTAGCTCGTGATCTTACACTCTCCCTCTGCACTCTATGTGAAGTCGTGTCCATGTTTGTCAGTATGTACTGTGAAACTCTGCAAGATGTCTCAGCGCTGATGCCAGGAATCATTCTTGTTCAGTTTTCGATCAAAGCTAATCACTCTGGTTCTTCAGTGCCATGATGATTTACCGTTTGCAAAGATTAACATAGCAGATTTTTGGTGACAACATCCTAATACACATACCTGAGGGTGTGCCATCCTACCTGTGTTCTCAGTAAGCACCAGCTAGCAGCTGTTTGGTAAATACTGAATAATCATTCAATCAATCAAACTACAATTGGGGACAACATTTTCTCAAATTCTGGCAGGTTTCAATATTTACTTAAGAAAACTGCGGTTCCAGCTATGCACGGGACAAATGTCCAGGCCACGATATTATCCTGATCAAAATGTGCTTAAAACTCTTAAAATGGCACTAAAACACACTGGCATCACTTCACCTTACATATTGTTAAGAAACAAATATTTTTATTGCATCACAGATAGGACACATCTTTTTAGTGAGCATCCTTTTTAATGAAAAACAAACAAACAATCTTAAATAAGGTAATCATGAATCATAAGGCCCCCTTGCATAAATAAAGGATAAATATATAATAGAAACATTGTGTTCTTTCTTACATGATAATACCTCATCTCTACCATGATGTAAAATGGTACAGACAACAATTTCATCACTTGCAGCAGTATATATAATTTACCCCAGACTTCAGAAATACAGGAATTGTCCTTTAACAAAAATAAAGACCAACTGGCATTGAATTTGGGTTTTTCAAGTCACTCTTGTGAGGATATTCACGATTATCCCAATAATGGAAATTTACCACGATCAACTTAGCTTGAGTGTTTTTTATAAAATCGTATATCGTCCCATCCCTAGAATGAATACATGAACATGAACTTGGTGTGTTTGTTTACACTGGGTGGCAGGTGTGTGAGCAGCCACAGTCTCCTGCTGAGGTGCAGGGCAACAAAATAAGAATGAGATGGAATATAATTTAAAAAAAAAACAGGGAATGGAATAAATGAAAAGAAAATAGATTTACTACTTGAGACATTTTATAGCATCATTTTATATATAAGGATAATTTAAATATAAGTTTGAGTAAGTGCTTTATGTTTTTCAATGCATCCGGTTATTAACCTGTTCTATTTAATCATAGAGAAAGTGTATTACTCTAAACTAAATCTTTAAAGAAATGCTATCCAAACAGTAGATGCATTGGGATCAAGGCCACAGGGCAGATATGAGTTTGGCATCTGTAGCCTCATTTGTAAAGTGCTGCACCAAAGCACAGTGCCATTAGGCACACCCCATTGTGGTTACCTTAATTAAACAATATGCAACAAACAGCAGGCTGCTGGTGTAGCAAGCACACAAACATCTGTGCTTCTGTGCACATCAAACTGTTCACCCTCCTCTTTCTCTCTTTCACACTTTCCCTCTGTGTCTGTCTCTCTCAGGTTTTTTTTTTTCTTTTGGCTTCTGATATGATGTGATACAGCAGAACTATGACTGCAGTTATTTTTGTTACATTTCATGGAGTAAGTCAAGATGTACGTTATCTTAAAAGAACGGAAAACTTACCTCTGGACAGTTATGTAAACAGGTTCATTAGTGCTAATAGATGCAATCATATAAATGGCTTGAAGAAACTATTGTTCATTGGCAGTAGTGGTATTACTGAGATGTTAATAGTTTCAACTGAAAAAGAATCTGCAACTATTTTAATAATGAATTCATTATTTTAGTCATTTTTTTAAGCAAAAACTTCTTCTAAGCTTCTAAGTTTAATAATAAACTAAATATCTTTAGGTTTTTGACAGTTGGTTGACAAAACAAGACATTGGATGACATTACGTTGGGCTTTGTGACATTATAACCATTAATAAATTAATCAAGAAAACAATCGGCAGATGAATTGATAATGGAAGTAATCATTAGGTATAGCCCTACAAGGTAACTAGCAAAACTAATAGGTTTTCTTTAATGTAAAGTACTGTAAAATAGAAATACTCAGTTAAAGTTCAAGCACATAAATATAGGTTACTTTCACCCCAGTTAATTGACTAATTGTTTCAGTGCTAATTCTATTGCATCATTCTGCTACTTTATTTTTTCATTTCCACCTTCATAACTGCTGCTGGCAATGACATATTTAATTCAAAGCTCTTGAAAAAAGGTTTTTTCATTGCTGACATGTTCAAGGCAGCTGCCTTTCAATTCTGCATGTAGGAAAAACCCTGAAAGAGGGTATTTATGAAGTCAATTGCTTGTTGAGTTCACACAGTAATCTGATCATATGTCTGACTATAAACACATCTTTCTGGATTTCATATCTACCAAACTAGTTGCATTCAAGTGTGATAATCTCAAGAACAACAATCACATTATTTAGCCATCCGTTATATAATCATTGTGTCGTCATATGTAATGTCTTTGTTTGTTGTTATGCTCGCTCCGTTTTTTTTTTGGTTTTTTTTTACAGAAAAAGTCAAATTTGTGCTCACCACATATTTAATATTTTTATAACATGGCTATTCCCTCACCAGTAATATCTTTAGTGTTAAGTGTTTCTTGGCAGTTGAAGTTGGGCATCAGGTGGTGAGCGCGCTTGACCTCTCGTCCACACATGGCCGAGCATTTGGGCCAGTTTTTCTTTTCTGCAATGAAATATGTGGTTGATTATTTTAAGGGGGGGTCTGTCCTGACTCACCCTCATCATTTAGATTGTAGCCCTGTCATTCACCAGAGGTTTTGTTTTCCTTTTTTGTGTGTCTGCATTCCTCAGCTGCTCCCCACCACAACACTATCAGTGTCTGTCACTTATGTATGTCAGCGTCCCCTTCACACATTCAAAGGGCGAGCCGTTCAGCGCGCTCTGATTACACAGCTGGTATGAAGGGGGTGGGACATTTGATATGATTGTAGCAGTGAGTTGTGAGCAGCTTTGGCCAAGGTGACTATACACTCCACCGGTGGCCAATCAGGATGACACACTGGCCCTTCAAGCACAATAGAAGGTAGGAAGGAACATGTGTATGGAGGTATATTTTCCCATAGCACATTTAAACAGCACAAATACTGCTGTCTTTATTGAAAAGGTGTTGGGAGATGCTCAGAATGGATTATTCCATGGTCCATGTAGTGTTAGGTGCATGTGCAGGCTGTTTATTGAGCTGTCAATGCAGAGATTATTTGCTTTGAAATACATATTAACTAGTACGATTCTGCAGTATTCAAATCTGCAAATTCTTAATTTAACCTACAAATGAGATGTGCATGCATGATGCATTGATGGACTGCATAATAATAAAACACTCAACTCTGGTTTCTTCTGCAACTTAATCACGAATGCCAACACAGAAGCACAATTGGATTTTACACAAGATAAAGCAACAAGTTGGAACCTTGTTGCTTTATCTGCTTTTTGTAAAAAAACAAAAACAACAACAACAACAACAACCTTGAAATAAAAGATTTCAGTGTGGTGATGATTAAAAACTCCAACTCTAAGGAGTTCTTGGAGATGCTGCACAGTGTAATAATGCCATATTGTGCACAATAATTGCATAAGGGCTCAAGCGATAACTCCAAGCTGTTCTGCATCTCAACAACGTACTTTTATTTGTGCAGCGCCTTGTGCATAATGTAAGCTATGAGCCAGCTGCAAATGTCTCAGAGGGAGCAAATGAGTCAGCTGAACAAAACTGAGACAGGTGTAGAGCCTTTTAGTGTGACAGTGGGAAAACAGCAGCACCAAACAGAGTGGGTCACTTGGGATGTATTGGCTATATTCCATACATTTCCACAATGTCCACAGTATCTAATATTCACAGTGTATGCTTGATTCAGCACTGTTCTAACATAATAATCAGCCATGTAAAAGCCTTCTCAAAAACTTCACAAACCCCACTCTTCACTATATACTTGTCGATTATTAACCAAAAGTGATATAATTAACTGAACAATACAACAATATGAAAGTACAAAAATACAAAGACTAAATCTTTACTGGAGTAAAGGACAGTGGAAAATGAAACTTGTCTGGCTTGCCCTCTCACACTGCCCAGAATAATTACAGACCAACAATCCTTGGCATGTTTACAGGGATGAGAGGCACCTGTTTTCCTCCATGTTAAAAACTAAAATAATCAGCGGTGTCTATTTTGGCAACCTCAGGATAATTAAGTGGTCCCATGGTGCCTTCTCTTGTTTGTTTACACATGTGTCCCAGTGGTTTTCAAATCAGACTGATAAGTGAGTTAAGTTAAAGGCCTGTAGCAGGATATGTTACTGGCAAATAAAAGAGTTAAAGACATGGCATTTTTTAGAGAAAGGTATATTTTTTCTTCAGGGCAATAACAACTTACACATGTCTTTGCAATCAGTCAGTCAGTCTGAAGCTAGTAAATTGCTAATTGCTATCTGGAACACTTGAATTTTTAACTGGAGTCAAACATAAAGCTGCACTAATCAATACTTTTATATTAACAATGGGTCAACTGACTGTGTGTGATGTCAAAGGGATCACTTGTTGGGATGAACCCACTGAGAATTATCACCCAACTCCACAGTTCCCCTCAGCCATTTGGAGTTTTTTTTAGCCTATTTTAGCTCATTGTTTTGGTTTCAGACAAAGTGAACAACTAGTGGGTGAACATCTCCCTGAGGAGTTGGTGGAAACCAAAACAGAGCTAAAAGGAGAGTGAATGTTGGACTCACATTTGCCAAGGTGGACAGAGACACAACTCAAAATGAATGTTAATGTTGCTCTGCGACTGCTGGATGTGTAAGCAACTGTTAACATGTTAGTAATAACAGGCCCTCCATTTGCAGCTTGTTCCATGCTCCCAAGTGGCCAAAAAGTCAAATAACGCTGCTTTAAACTGATACAATCTATAAATTACGAGGCTTGCCAAATTTTTGTCTTTCAAATACTGTTTTAATCCAGCAACAGTTTCTACTACATGATGATCCATAGACTTCTTAAAGGGACAGTTTACCCCAAAATCAAAAATATTAGCTGTAGTCCATCTAGATTGCTTTGGCGTGAGTTGCCGGGTTTTGGAGATGTCGGCCTTAGAGATGTCTGCATTTTCTGAATATAATGGGACTATATGGCACTCGGTTTGTCCCTTTAAAGGAATATTTTGAAATTTTCTGTGGCTGAGACTCCAGAATGTTACTGCGGCCAGCCAGGAAATAGTCTTTACATATTACATCATTGTATAGCAGAGAGTGGCAAGGTTTTGGCATGGGAGCCAGTTGCTGTCAGAGGTTCAGGGGTCCGTATTAGAACCCCTGACACTAAACCCTAAGCGAAGAAGTATTACAGTAGAGGTGTTGGGGAATGGCATGAAATGTTACATATTCTTAGAGGATCTCCTGTCTCAAGTAATACTGTTGAGAATGTAATGTGGCAAAATCAGTGTTATTCAGATCAGTGCATAGTGTTCACCTTTACTCCACTGAGATACATAAGTAGAAAGTCCCCAAAAATAAAGAATAAAAAGAGCAGGGTTGTGACCACAACACTCTCGCTTTGAGTCCAGACAGGGACTCTTGTTGCATGTCAACGCCCTCTCTGTTACCATGGCAGCTGAGGAAAACACCACAGGGATCATAAGAGATGAATGTATTCATTAAAAAACACAAATGCCATCATGTGGGTGGGAAGCAGCAATGAGATGCCATGCTATGTCAGAGTTAGGTGCTTGATAAATTATATGATCTAGTCGCATACTTTTGATATTACATTTGCATAAAGGTAACACACTGATTCATATTTTATTTTAATGTAATTTCACAAATTTGCTCAAAACATGCACGGCATTTTAATGGAAACATACGTGTGAGTGGGTAGGTGTATATTTCTTAGCATGCAGTGATCATTTACAGTGTTTGCAGTACATTATGTGTGCTTGGATACTGTCCAACAGTTACCCATATATTCCCTATATTAAACTAGCAATTTTATCTCTCCTATCCACTCTCCTGCAGGTTATGCCACCCCAAAGGCTTCCTGGATCCCCAACTGTGAAAGAGAAAGGCTGATCCCCATCCTCCCCCAGGTTCCTGCTGCTCTGCACCCCATCTTTCCCCCCTTTCCTCTCCTGCTTATTCCCCTCTCCCAACTGCACTAACCCTACCTGACTTAGACAGCTGACCCTGCCACCCCTGTCATCGTTTACCTCTAGGACTGTTCGTCCAGTCACATCTTCCCCCCACAAATCCTTCCCCACAGCCCAGTCTCTCTCTTAGTTTTATTCCAGCCACGCTAGCCATCTTTTCTGCAGGCCCCTGCCCTCGTTATAGAGCTATTCTTCATCCACTGGCTGCACTTCAGGCCCCATGGCTACAGGAGGTCATGCCCCAGAGATAGATGTGTTGATTAACCTACAACAGGTAAGAATTCTTTTAAGGTGTTTCTTAAAATTAGCCTTGTATGAAGAAGATATAAAATATGAAAACATAACTTACGTACACCAAAAAATATTTAAATATAACCGTATATTACTTAACCGTACCTTTCTTAGTTTCTCAATTCCTTCATCCCATTTGGAAACACCAACATGTCAAGTAGTTTTGTGCAAGTAAGTACTAATTAAACTAAATAAACAAACCACACACTCCTCTTTTGTTTAATCCAGAGCTAGTCAGTTCTGTGCTGGGGAGACTCTGTTGCCTTTTGGTCGGCAGGCCTCTCGGGAGGTTAACCATACAACCCAGTGCTTTGAATGGCATAACCTTGTAAAAAAAGCCAACAGCTTTCAGTATGATTTGAATTGCCCTAATTAGACTTGAGAGCTCTCCCATGCAACTGAGTGATTAAGAATAGTGAGTCTCTGTGGCAAGTAAGGTAACGTGGGCTCCTACAGCTGTGCTCTATGTTTTGTTGTTCTATAGAAAGTGCATTAGGGAATACATTAAATGGGAGTGTATTCCTTGTCTAGTTGTGTGTTCTTTTCAAATTCACAAAATCAGTGAACATGTGCATATAAACCAAGTGCCCCCAGTACCGGGCCAGCAGTGCATCTCACAACATATGCTATCTAAGGTCATGCTAACACGAAGCAACATATTCATGCTGCATACCTACATAACAGTTCGGCCAAAAGCTGATGCTAACCATTTTTACCTAAATGAAACACATGTCAAACAGCAAGCAACTGACTGAGTGTGTAGCAAAAAGCATTCTCTGCCTGTCTGTCTGAAAACAGCGCAATTAATATCCTTCATTTCACGCTATCGACACAAACAGCCCCTCAAATTCACACTAAGACTTGTTGGTCTGTCTGAGAGGAATCCATAGATGTGTCATACATGACTCTGGGCCTTTCCATTATGCATTTATCTGCCTGTATCGCATGGAGCTCTTACGTCATATATGAATATTGATCAATATTCATTGTGTTTACTATATTTCAATGTTTTTGGGACATTTATGTTATTTGTAACATGGCTTTATAGAAATAAATAGTGTTTTGAAGTAAAAGTCCAAATAAACAGTCAAAAAGTAAACAGTAAACATGGCCAAAACATGGAGAGTATATCTTTATAAATTGTATCATAAATGTTGTATTTTAGTGCTTTTATATCATTACATTTACAGTTACATTTGTAGACAAGCAGTAGGAGAATACATGCATTATTAGCCACTTGACCCTTGTTATGGTGGTTATATTGCCTTGAAATTTAGATTTTAAACTACGCAAGGATGACATTTTTTTTCTTTATTGCATCTCCATTAACTCTGGAATGGTAATAGAAAAAGGTTTACTTTACTTTACTTTACTACTTTACAATGTATTCATATTCTATAGCTTATTATGTATCAAAAGAGACCAGATATATGCATATAGGCCTAATGGTTGAGGAGCTATTGCTGATTCATTTTGGGTATGTTATTTAAGGCGTTTTTTCCTAGAAATAGGGCTAGGGTTTAAGAGGTTTAAAAGAATTGTTCGACAGTTTGGGTAATGCGCTTACTCGTTTTCTTGCTGTGAATTAGGTGAGAAGATCCATGCCACTCTCATGTCTGTGTGTTAACAAATAGATTTATAGCCAGAAGGCGATTAGCTTAGCTTAGCATAACAACTGGAAACAGGGGAAACAATTAGCTCTACCATTCAACATTTCTAAAGCTTACTAATTAAGACTATCGGTCTCATTTGTTTAATCCATACACAAACAGAAATATAAAAATCTGTGTGTGGTTTTACTGGGAGTTAAGAGCTTCAATTCTTTCTTGGCAAACAGTGGCTGTATGTAGTGTCTTCCCAGGGTCTGTTGTTTGTCAAGAAATAGCCTAGATACAGCACGTAACTACCCCTAAAACCATAATTTTTTTCCATTGCATCAGCTTTAGAGGTGCTGGAAAACATATTTATGAACTTTGGAGAGAACCAGGCTAGCTGTTTGCCCTGCTTCCAGTTATTATGTTAAGCTAAGCTAATTGCCTTCAGTTCCATACCTAACACACACACATGGTAGTGGTATCGATCTTCTCATCTCACTTATGGCTATAAAGCAAATACGTGTATTTTCCAAAATGTCAAACTATTCCTAAGTTCAAAAAGAACAGAAACATATGGTTATGCTGTCTTGGCTATAACAGCAAACAGGACATACTTTTTGAGCTCTGGACTGGATTCATACAGCAGGTCTATTTGCAGTATGCAAAACCACTGAATGTAAGGAAAATAATATGCTTTGTATATATCGTTTTCAGCTGGCAGTGCTGGTTTACATTGTGGGATTTAGAAGTAAGGAAAGTAAAGGAAGGTTATTAGTTCATTTTGGAAAGTGACTGCTGTCTCAAGGATATGCAAATATGGACTGCTGAGAAGTGGAGGAAAGTTTGACTTTGCAGGAGAAAAAGTACTATGCAAAAAAAGGATCTGAAGAGAGAAATCTGGACAATGAGTGTGTAGCAGATGTTACTATGTCAGCTTGTACAATGGAGTTATGCTCAGTGAGCCAGTAAAATAAGTCCTTTACAGCTATAGTACATGGCCTTTTTAGTAGGGACATTGATGCTGGCAGTGTGGCTGGAAGCTTGGAGTGAGAAAAAAGACTTTATAAGCTTATTTGACAGATAGCTATGAGAAAATGCTTTGTGCCTATGTTAACTAATATCTTAGCTCTAAAATCACTAACACTAATTTCACATTTTCGCACCAATCAGCTGCCAAATAGCTTGTTTATATAATAGCTTATAGGCCAGTGAGCAATGCCAGTGGATGAGGTAACATTCATATGCTGAAGCATAACATTTTTGTTGGATGTGGCTTTTCCTGTTTCCCAAATTGTGTATTTTCTCAGCTGGTTCTGGTATTTCAAAAAGAAATATTTGGCTGTAGCTGTTTTTTCTCAAACCCTCTGGTCAGTGCTTGTGTATCATGAATGTCAAAAAAAGGGCCTGTTTTAGTTCTTTTAAATGGAACTTTTGATATTGTTGCAATACTGTAAAACGGACAGTTTAAGCTCTGCCTAATGTAACTTAATTTAACATTAGTTTGACATTTATTGACAATAAGAATTTTTTTTTCCCCCAGATAGCAAGTGGCACAGCAAAGTTAATCCATGCGTCTTCCAATAAATATGTAGTTTTAGAAGCTTGTTGATGTACCAGGACTAGCTGGCAAACTAGCCAGCTACATGCTAGTGTTAGTCAGTTACCATACCTCTCCTTTTTTAAGTTTACAGCAAACTTAATGAATGCGTTTTTTCCAACTTAATTTTCCATCAAGTAAAACACCAAGAAATCTTGTTTATGAGATCCAAGAAATAGAGTTATTTTCAATGAAAAGGTAAGGTTAGATTTACAGTAACAGTATATGTGGAAACATGTTTATGTGAAAGAAACAAGTTAGTATCATCAGCAAAAAGCGATGGAAATATAGATGAATATGCAGTAACCAAGTCATTAATGTAGATTAGATAGAACAAAAGGGGTTCAAAAATGGACGCTTGTGGAACACCACGAGTAACTTGCACCCTATCAGAAAACCATCCATTAAAATTTACAAATTGTTTCTAATTTTCTTAGCAAAATATTATGATCCCCAGTGTCAAAAAATCAAAAAATATACTCAAAGCATATTCAGTATTGTTTAATACTGTTAAGTATAATAAGTATGAATTTTATCAACCAGCTGTATAACAGCCATGTCTGTAGAATGATTGATGCTTTGCTCTTGAAGGTGCTTAAGCATTTTATTATACACCAACCTTTCAAGTATTTTTGAAAAACATGGAAGGATAGAGATAGAGCGATGATCAGATTTAAAGAGAGGGACTTGCAATTTTGAGATCAGTGCAAATAATACCAGTTGAAAATGATTTGGTAAATACATGAATTAGAGGTTTAACTATTGAAGAAATGAATTTGGTGGCCAATGTAAACCTAATCTCTTCATGACCTGCTGCTGAGTTTCACATTTTTGAAATAATATCAATGACATCACTCCCTGTAGGAGGATCAAAACTCTGAAGGGGAGGACTTTTTTCAAATAATCATGTGGAGAACCATCAACCAGACTGATCTGAGAAAGAATTGTACCGACATTGACAAAAAAACCTATTCATAACACAGTAAACTCAATGGATTTGTGTGTGTTTTAAATTAATCAGTAAATTGTGAAGAGATAAATGGAGATGTCTTTGTTATTTAAGAGCTGTTTAATGACTTTCCATGTTTAATATAGAGGCTTCATTAAAACTTGTGAAGTATTTTTTTCTTAGCAATTCTTAGCAATTAAATGGTTACATTTATTTCTGTATCTCTTTTAAAGCTACGATAGCTTTCTCTGCACTATCAAGATGGTTTGCTAGTGGTGAACAGAGCAAATTTGGATGTCAGACTTCATCAAAGGCAAAGTAATCACAAGAGATTCTTACAGATTTACTTTGCCCCCAGGGGCGAATCCACTGATTGCAGAGATTCCATTAAAATTAATTGATTTTGCGATAAAAAGTTGCTGTTTTCATGTTGGCATGGTTATCCCTGCAAAACAGAGTAAAATTCACTTATCTGGAATGAAAGGAGCACTGCAATGTCTTCAAGACTGAATCCTTCTCCCCAACGTCTCAACACAGGGATGAGTCACGCATGGGTCTGTGGAAAATGCTCATGTCCTGCATAGCAGAATGCTTTCTAGCTCTTATTCAAGTAAAACAGATTAGCCTGTGTTCTCAGGGAGAAATAGCTCTGCCAACTAAGTAGGTGATGTGTCATTGTGCGCAGCAGGGGCCATGTCATCCACAGTGTGCATAGCATATTGTGACACTGGTTTGAAGGAAATAATAGTCTGAGGGTAGGAAATTGAAGGGTCCACTTATATAGCCAAGCATTCAGTTACTTGTGAACTCTGTACTTAAAACACACACACACACACACACACACACACACACACACACACACACACACACACACAGCATCCATAGAGAGAGACAGAACAGCTTCTTTTGCACTTCTTCTTTGTTACGTCCTGTAGCTGATTGATGCCACTCTGAACTCTGACCGACTGATCTTTTTATTTTTAAAAAGTGGTTTGGAATGAGGGTATGTGTGTATGGAGAGTATGAATGCAAACTCTGGCCCCTGTTGCCACAGAAACATCACCAGCTGCTGCCTGCTTACGTCAGCAGCAGTTTTTGAAGAGATCCTCTTATGGGTGTTGTTGGTTTTGGTCATCGGCTGGTGTCGTAAAGCTAGGGTAGGTAACGTTGGAGAAACTTGCAAGAGACAGCTAGCTTTTGGAAGTATCCAACTGAAAAAATCCCACCCCCTCCCTTCAGGCCCCCCTCCAAAGCCACTCCCCCAAAACATATTTTAATGTGCAGAGTGCAGGTAGGCTTATTACAGCCCTGCGACAGCCACAGATACCAGACTATTTTCATTTATTTTCAGAGCATTTGATTTATTGATTGCTGTCGAGATGTAAAGAGAATTTAAACAAATATTCTGATTACCTACCCTAGCTTTAAGATGGAGATGTTCTTTTTTTTTAAACTTTAAATTACGGTGTTCAAAGGAGCTCAATGGACTTTTGACCATGTGCCATAAAGCAATGTTTTTTTTACATAGTGATGCAGTGGTAATGCCGTTTTTCTGTATTTGATTGTGTTTTATGCATTTGCAGCATGTTTTTTTATGCAACGTTGTCAAATTGGCAGATTTGTTGCAGAATTTGCTTGGTTTTATTTATTTGCAGCATTTGTTTCCAAATGCTGTCTGTGTGTTTTATCAAAGTGACGAAGAACTTTTTTTTATTTGCTTGTGCTTTGTCATTTAGCTTGTGTCCATTGGCCACTGTAGTAAACCCTCATTTAATGTTTCATGAAAAATGGCCGCAGGTTTAAACCTCTTAAACCTAAGTGATTCAATAGAGGGCCAGTTGTTACAAACTCCTGCAGCCAAACAATGTTCAAACCCACCCATTAATATTTTAAATTCTAATGGAGATCCCAAAGTTTTCAGATTACCACATATATCAGGCTGAATGTGTATATATGATGGTCAAGAAATCTAGAATGTTTCCATTTGATAGAGTCGTGCAGCTGTAAAAAATGTGTTTGAATATTGAGTGTGAAAATCATAAAGCTTCTTATTGGTTTTGCTGAATGGTTTTTTAAATGCTGCCCCCTATTGACATGACATTCGCGAACGATCTGATTCTTTTCAACGGCTCTTTGGTATGAACGAAGGGTACCGAGTCATACTGGGTGAGAGCTGTTCATTTTATTGTTGTGCCCAAATTTCACTGCCTGCCCTAAATCCACTCCCCTTTATGTGAACAGTGTACCAGTAACGTTACCACTCTAGTCACAAAATGCGACTCACATGGCGATAGTGGGTCCACTTGATTACTATCCTGGCGTACAGTATCCTGGTGTTGCATCAGCTGGACTTTTCTAATTTTATGTGTTGCATGAATTGCATTTAAGGCAAGGCAACTTTATTTACGTCAACACATTTCATACAGAGGGTGAGTTTGAAGTAGTAAATTCACTGACGAAGCAGAGGGATGTGGCGTCACCTTGTGTAACGTTTACAATGCAAATCACTGACATTAGGTCTGGCAATACGAGTAATTTAGTGCTGCTAAACTATCTGATCCAAATCTTACCCTATCACTATCCTAGTGATTAATTCGCAGATAAACCTAGTAACCCCCGCCCCATAACGATGAACGGAGCCATAAGATCCGGCTCCCTTCAAAGAGGGATCACCCTCACTACTGTCCCTCTGTAAGTAGCAGTTTCTATCCCAAATATATTTCTAATTTTCTCTTAATTATCTAAATGTATTCATCTTGGAGACGATCCAATAGCATACTTGATGTTGAGTAAGGTCTGTGGAATCTGGCTCTTTATCGCTACTGCTTGATATTGGTGGATTTTAAGAGTAGGGGAGGTAACAGAAATTATTGTGTTAGTTAGATGTTTTAGTTCATGTAATGATTGGACCTTTCATTTAAAAAAAACTCTCAGTAATAAGTCAAACATTTTAAAATAATTTCTCAAAAACATCAGCTGCACAGTGAAAAGAAAAGCAAAACACTGATGCTGATATTTATGTTAGTTGTGATTTGTTTGTCTGGGAAGTGTGCCAGCTCCTTCAATCAAAGAGGCCGAGATGAAGGGATGAAGGGAGTGGGAAGCGGTTATAAACACTGCTAAATAAAAAGAGCAGGAAGCAACAGAAAGCAGGGTAATCTGCAGAGGCAAACAAACCAATATGCATATTTTTATCAGCCTGAATTTTAATAAGTGAGATGATCAGTAAACAATGTGTTTCACATTTTAAATGGACTCCCTAGTACTATCTCTACCCAACTGTAACTCTTTGCCTGGCATTGGACTTAAAAATCTTCAGTATCTGCCTGAAGAACAGCAAACATACAGTGACACACATAGTGTAACATGCTATAGCCTGAAGGCATCAGTACTGAAATCTGGCTAAGCATAAAGACAGAGACAACTCCCATTGATCTGAAGATATTACAGATCATACAGTACATTTAATCATTCATCATGGCAGCATGGCATTCAGCTGTTCTTATATCAATTGATGGCATCTGATATTCCCCTGGTATCAGTAACTTTCTTACTTTTATTAAATGATGTTGGTCCGCATTTCATGAATGCACCTGCAGTGCCCGATAATGTCGGGATCTTCTGTACCACTCTACACCACCTCTACATTGTATCTCTGGGTGTTGCTATCTTGCACACCATTGTACGTTGTATGTTACTGCTGAGTGGCTATCACAGTATGTGTGCAGGCCTATCACATTTTTACATAATTCATGATTGGGCTGGTTTACTTGATTTTTTGGCCTCTTGGTGGCAGTGGAAACCGGCTGTCAACGCAACACTGACAAATTATCATCTTTTAAGTTGATATGGCTAACATGTTAGCAAACAATGGACTATTACACATCCAGCAGACACAGAGCAACATCAGCATTCATTTGGAGTTGTGTCTCTAGCCCCCTGATAAATGTAAGACCGATAATCACTCCCTACCGACTCCTCAGGGAAATATCTGGCTCTTTAGCCACTAAAAGCTCCACTATGTTCCCCAGCTTGTCACTAACTTTGTCTGGCTACTGTTTGGTGCTGAGCAGTGCACATAGTACTGTTTGTTTTTATAGCTTTTTCACTGAAAACAGCTAACCTGCTGCGGCTGAAAACAAAGCTATGAGAGCGGTGAGAATGAACCAGAACACTAAATGTGCAGGCTGTAAAACCAATGAGCTGAAAGTTGCTATAAACCTCTGTAGAACTGAGGGAAACTGCTGGTGATTATTCTCTGTGGGTTCATCACTACAAGGGACTTCTTTCTTACTTGATCCATTGTTGTTATAAAAATACTGATTATAGCCGCTTTAAGTAGTCAAAACCAAAATGGCCCCCTCTGACAATGTTCTACAGGTGTGTGGTTTCCAGAGTTATTGAAGGACAGAGCTTGGCAAAAAGCTTTAAAATCAAAAGTATTTCCAAGGTTATTACACTTGGTGAATTCAGTTTTAAAGGATTTGCACTTGTGGTTGATGAAAACTCTGAAGTGTGTATTGTATTTGTTGTTATACTGTAACAATGGTTTTGTGTTGCCATTTTGGCCAAATTTCACCGGAAAATAAGCTTTTAAACTCAAAGAGGAGGAAATTAAGGGCAAGAAATAAAATTCAGCATCTGATTGTTCCATTATCTCGTGTAGGCTATACTAAGCTTAGTATATTTTTTATGGTTGCACCATCCCATCAGGTGTGAATATTCTGGAAGTCTTACACATTATTGACTTACACATTTCTCCCAATTTTCAGCATGAATATTTGGTATGCAGAATTTTATATAGAATAATGAATGAGGTTTTGTGGATACTTGCTCAGCATGTGTTTTTAATGAAGGAACTCTGGTAAAGAGATGAATTACATTGGTCAGATGGTCTGTAGGTGTATGTGTATATAAGTTACATTTTGTTCAATACTCAACCAATGTAAAACTAGTTTCTGCTGTTGGTGAATTCCTGTTTCAGTGAGTATTTCTCTGGTTAAAATATTACTAAAACCTTACTCTGTCTTTACCCAAATTGTTTTAATTGCTGGTTACATTAAACTCAAGCCTGATTACAATCCCCAACCTTGATATTAGACCTAATAACAGTAATCCTGACCCACCTTTAGCTATAAACCTAATGTCTTGGACATAAATAACCCAAATGTGCCCTCACTCCAGAGGGTTTTCCTGATCACCAATGTGAGGGCATTTGATCCTGACAAACAAGGAGAACACATAACACAGACATACACACCAGACTAGTCAGCAGCTGATTAATATTTTAATGCATCTTTCTGGCTCAGCATTCCATTAAATATGAAATATTAATGTTGCAGTAGAAGTTGGGCAGTTCATGAGGAAAGGTTAGACAGCATGAACAGTGGCTTGGCTCAGATGATCAGGCAGTTTTAATTGAAGCCTCCCCTCCTCATAATTGATCGGAAGTGCCCAAACCAGAGTAGTCGATTTGTCATGCATCTAATATTGTGTTTGATGTCCTGTAGATGGTAACCCACAGTGCAAACACTCACAGTAAACAGGATGTGATGAGCTCTCTTATCCAGTGTTCATTAAAACAATATTAATATTAGGAGATTTCCATCTCTGTGTTGGCAACCCAGCTGACTGAAAATGGATTATATACATCCTTTGTGCTCCAGTGGGTTTATACAACATGTCCAGGATCCACGCTGTTGACTGCTGATTATATATGATTTTACTCAATCGTTTAATCATTTCGATTATAAAATGGTGAAATAGTGAAAAATGTTAATCACAGTTTGCCATAGCCCAAGGTGACTTCATCTAATGCCTCGTTTTGTCCAATCAATAGTCCAAAACCCATATAAACCCACGCATATTCATATTTGAGAAGTTGAAACCAGTGAATTGTTGGCATTTGTGCTTGAAAGCAATTCTCTCCAAGTAGATTTTTTTATGACTGCAGTCAATATTTCCATGTTTACTACAACTACTGTTTTTGCATTACAACTATTTGAGTTCCATTTATAGCCAAAGGCTTCATGTTTAAAAAAGATTTTAGATGTTGTCTCTGTTTAAAGAAAGACGGAGTAGTACTGATACTGTTCAGAATCAATATGTGTAAAACATTGGATATACTAGCTCAAAGTAACAAATAGGTTTGAAATATAGAAGGGTTTGAGAGTGCTTTGTATGTTTTCAACAATTCGTGTAGACTGTAACTGTGCTCCTGAAGAAAACGAACCTGCTCTTTAGTTACTATAGACCAATCAGTTGTTTAACACTGTCACGTTTCAGAGGAAACTGGTATGTCTGAACCCAAAAGCACGGCAATATACAATAAAGTTCAATTTACCGATTGGGCAAGTAAGGGTCAGAATACCAGGAAGTCAGCCCAATAGGCAACCAAAACCGAAGAGGTCGCAGGCAGGAGAAGCGAGGTCCGGGATCAAACACAGGCAAGTCAGCGTATACGTCACCACGACCACATGGCCCATAAAAACACAAGCAAGTCAAGGGAGATTGATAAGACAGAGAACTGATGCATGTCATTCAGGCTTTCATAAAATCATATTGTAAATATCACTGTCCATGCTGGCAATTATTTGTCAACCAGGAAAGCTTCCATAGCTTTTGTCCTGTAGGCCGACATTGTTGTTTGTTTCGTCAGCTGACAATTACGTGGTTGCTGCCGCTGGCTGACAGATTACACTCCATTTAAACAGTTTTCCCGGGCCTCGCCGTTACGTAGTAGTGGTGCACCAGCGCACTGAAATGGAGCGGACCCACACTCTTTTTGGTGGGTTGCTTAAAGTACGTTGGCCCTGATGGTCAAAACACAATAACATTTCACAAAACACAAAAACATTTCACAAAACACAACATTTCACAAAACACGACATTTTTCAAAACACAACATTTCACAGGGCCATTTTATCAGAGCTGAGCGGACCTGGACAGATGTTGGGATATAGAACTATGTGGTTGACTTGAAACATGGCCTCTGTGTTAAAAGGAAGATGGTAATGCGAATGCTTTGTGAACTGAACCCACGCGGAACCTTGTCGCGGACACATCATAGGTTTATTTGACGCACGTACTATTCTAAGGGTCCAAATTACCTGTCATTGAATTACCTATTCAATGATTTTTATGGAACCCCGCTATAAGCAAAGTATGTTGAGAGAAAATGTTAAAAGACGAATATACACTGTTTAGTTACATACCTTTGTTTTCTGAATATTGACCACCAGGACTCTATGCGCTGGTTACTCATAG
Source organism: Siniperca chuatsi (assembly GCF_020085105.1). NCBI lineage: Eukaryota > Metazoa > Chordata > Actinopteri > Centrarchiformes > Sinipercidae > Siniperca > Siniperca chuatsi. The sequence goes on along the minus strand of NC_058053.1, from coordinate 5,014,187 downwards.
AATCCCCAAACATATGGCTTCTGGTACCAGCATAGTAATCTCTGCGGTGATGGCGAGGAGTGCACTGGATGGCGGCTATTGTCCCATTCTCTGTTCCACAGTCTGTGCACAGTCTCATGGGAATAACACCAACACTTCTAATACAGTTAATAAAGTCGTTTTTTAGCATATCGAGAATTACGTCATATGAATGTTCTTTGTTGAAGTATTCCCTTATGATTTCAATCTCCAATTCCATCCTTTCACACTCAGTTCAAATTTGTGCAAGGACACTGCTGAAAGTAGTACACAATAGAAACAGGAAATGACATTGAACCATCGTCAGGGACTTGGGTCCAATCACAAACAAGTGCTGTCCCACCTTTTCGTTGTGAAAAGTCTTTGTGTTTTCTCTAATGTTGTTATGTTTTGTGAAATGTCGTGTTTTGTGAAATGTTTTGACCCTCAGGGCCACCGTATTATAGACCTATTATATCTAACAGCTACACAAAATAACCAAAAACAATTAGTTTGAAAAGCTTTGGTCTGATTATCATGCAATGCAGTAGTGAAACTGCTCTGGTGTCAAAAAAGAACAAGAATTACAGATTTGGAAACTGTTGATTTCATTTATAGAAATTAACGGTTGGCACACACCCCGAGCACAGCTGTAAAGGTACACTGTGGAGTTATGGAACAATGGCTTTATGAGTGTGTCTCTGTTTTGTTGAAATCTCGTGCTCTACTAGCACATGCATGATGCAACTCAAGCATGTGCAAAAGCTTGCAGGTCATCTGATACCCCATCCTCAGCCTTGAAAATACACACATTTTAGTGAGAAACCTTTAATGTAAACAACTGTGATTACAAAAAAAAAAATCCACAGTGTGGCTTTAAAAATACAAAATACATTTTCCAATTCTGTCTCCTGTGTTAATTGTTCAGTTATCTCTTGTTACATGCCATAAATATGTTCCAAAAAAAAATCATTTTTCAGTATTTTTATAGCAAAATCCCTCTCTTCTCTCTTCCTGGAAATAGTTATACTTTTGATGACTCATCTTGACCTTTGGGGCGTACACATACATTTATCCAATCAAATGTGATTTGGAGCAACTAGATAACCCCACCCATCATGTAAAACCGCACATGACTGTCAGCTATAGTGGGCAGCTAGCAGAGCAATATCATAGCAAGAGGTGCGTGTTTGCCAACTGGCAAAAACTTTGTTTGCATTTCTAAAAGAGCGTGATTATGCACTAATTTATTCATTTCTCCCTTTTCCTAAACTCCATAACTCGCTACAGCTCCGTATCATGCTGTATTCACTAAGCCACAGCCACTTTTGAGTGAACCAATCAAGCAGCTGAACGCGCTCTAACTTCCCTCTCACTTTGACTTCACATCAGAATTTCTCATCAGACAGAATGAATGTTCCATCTGTTTCTGTCTGGATGATTAATTCTAGGGGTCTGTTCTTACAATGTCTACACTACAGGAATATGCATTATTTTGCTTAAGCATTCTAACTGTAATATCTCTGATTGCCAGTGGGGCCTACTGTTGATAATAATATGTATTGTATTTGAAATCCCTGTACTCAATTATCTGTCATCCATTTCCTATTCACATAGTTTCTCCACCACCTGGGCTGGGGTCGCCCTCCTCCTGGGTCCCTCCACCCTAACCCACTTCAAAGCTGACATGAAAGAGTTTTGAGTTATTTGCAGCAATGGTGCTTGAGCAAAGCAAAACCGGGTTTAGAAGAAGTCCCTCTACCATGATATCTGCCTCAGCTGAGAGGATTCTTCCCTCTTACATTACATTTGGACTATTAAATCCAGGGTCTTACACTGATAAACAGTGCTCACCAGAGCAAGCTAAGGAGGGGAGGGTGTTAGAGGAGAGGTTGACGTTAAATTAGAATTGGTGCGCATGACAGCACCTTAAATAATGAACAAAATTGAGCTGGCCATCCAGCGAAAACAAGGCTTTTACTGCTCGCTCAATTAAAAATTCTCCTTTTATATTCTGTCTGGCTTCATCAGCCTCAGCCTTGTGTAGATAGGTAGCTCAGATCATTAAACGTATCCTGTCCCTTCATCCCACTGGTAATTAGGAAGTAATGGAGCCTTGGCACAAAGAAATCTGAGACCACAGAACCGTAGCCAGAGTGCTTACCTTGCCAGCACCAATCTGAGGCAGAGGAGAGGCCTGTCCCAGTGATTTGACCTATCAGAGGCTCCAAATGGCTCTGGTGGGACACTCCCTTCAGCCTCCACTGTCTCCAGGGGCTGTCTAGTGCTTTAGTTCTTTGCTTAGCACTTTGTCATATTGATTTGATGTCCTCCATACATGAAGTGGAGGATGTACAGACAGTATTGTACTGAAACAAAATTACTTTAAAATACATTTTTGAGGTTTCTCCTGTGATAAATACAAAGCAAAAACAGGGTTTGGGGCCAACTGTGGAGAGGTTTTGGCTGAAATTGGAGCAGACACAATGAAAAGCTTGGCAGCAAATTTACTTTGCTATTCACAATCCAAAATCTTAACTACTCGCATGCAGTGTGTTGAGACAGTTTCAAAACAATATAGACGTGCTGTAGAATTGGTGATGGATTAAGTTCATCACTACTTATTGCAATTCTTCTCTTGTTGTGCCCTCACCTTGTTGGCTCTTTGTCCCTGGGCTTTTTCAGGTGAAAATGTTCTCTTTCTCTCCATCCTCCTCCAGGTAAAGGTGGAGGAAGAAGATGAGGAAGGATCAGTGGAGGAACGTGAGGAAGAAGAGGAGGAGGAGGAGAACTGGGAGAAAGCACTGTCTGTGGAGCGCTTTGGAGACATCATCAGTGACTCTGCTTCCACCAGCGGAGACAGGATGGGCCGACACTACACTGAGAAAGATTTTGAATGTAAGCAAAGCTACCATGTACAGTGTACGAGAACCATGTGCACATTATACCTACAGTCACACAAGAAGTTTTTTTACAGACCCCAGAGGATGAATCCCACTGACTTTGGTGAACCCCTGAATTTTTTTCTAGTGCCATCATGAGGTTAACAATTTGTTGCAATGATACATGGTGCCCAGAGGATGAATCCTAAGGAATTTTGTGGTCCCCTGACTTTTCCTCTAGCGTCACCAGCTGGTCAAAGTTTCCTCTTACCCAGTCAAATATCTACAAGATGGGTATTCATGCTCTCTAGAGGGTAAATCCTGTTGACTTTGGTGACCACCATGAGGTTGGCATTTTTGTTTTTTAGTGAAATGTATCCACAACCATTGTTGAATGGATTGCCATGAAACTGAGTACAGACATTCATGTTCCCCCTCAGGATGAATTATTATAACTCGCATGATCCCATAACTTTTCATCTGGCGCCATAATCAGGTCAAAATGTGTTCAATACTTTGGTTTACGACCAAATACCACAGGTACAACCCCAGGTATAGCCGACTTTGGGTTTGCTAATCAGTGTTGGGCAGTAACACAGTAAAACGTTACAGTGATGTGATTTCTTTTTCACTATTGAGTAGTGATTACAATTTGAAATTCAGTGATGACACTACAGTTACTAATCCCAGCAACACTCTTTACTTACTTTGACATTTGGGGGTCGGCTTGTTCGCTGTCTTACCGGAAGTTTGATGGAGGGTTGATATCACTTTGATGCATCTGATAGATGCTGATATTTGCTAGCATAGTCTCTGTGACCATGTTAGCTTGCTGGCATTAGCATTTAGCTCACAGCGCCTCTGTGCCTAAATACAGCCTCACAAAGACACTAGCATGGCTTTAAACTTTTAGTCTTGTTCCAAATTATTCATATTAATTATGTTTTTATACTGTTGTAAAAACACATTATTTTGTCATATTGTAGTCCAGTTAAATATAAATGTGTTTAAGTGTGTATGAATACACATGTATAAAATCTGATCCTGACCTTGTCTATCATAGTTTGACTTGTGTTATATTAAGAGATCAGATTTCGAGCAGGGCACCAGATTCTGTGTATGTACACATATTGGTGGATCAGTGTTAGAGAGATTAGCAGATGGATACCACATGTAGGACATAATAGTGGCTATGATTAGATAGAGCTGCTTTCTTTTGATTAAACACTGCATTTCTTCATTATTGCATGTTATTTAAAATCTAAAGCTTTTGTTTGTGTTGTGTCTTTCAAGTGTTTAATAGGGAATTAGGGGGAGAGAGAGCATCCCCTCTGAGAATCCCCACCATTTTTTTCTTTGCATGTTTTATTGAATGGAATCAAAAGCCTGCAGCTTAGAAGACAGTAATGCTTCCTGAAAGGCAGTGTGTGTTGACAACTCAATAATGTATTTGTATAAGGTGCTGTAGCTATACAAATGATGTGATTTCAAGGTTACTGTTAGTTTTGTTTGGAATGCTTCTGTGTTAAAAATCTGTAATAGGTCCAGGAGTATTCCAGACAGTCTGAAGTATGTGAAGTAGCTCAGAATAATAACCTCCCCTGATGATACTGCTGTCATCCTGAGGAGAGCTCACGACTTACCATTTGCAGCATCAATTTAGTTTCATATCAAAAGCACAGTAGAACAGTAGTGTGCCATCTGTTCACAGAAAAATCAATTACATAATTTCCTCATACTTTGTGCAGATAAACCTGAGATACAGTATAAATGGGCATAGCATGACATACTGTATGACACTATCTAAACAGTCAGTAGACATCATTTCAACATTTGATACAATGATGTACTTTTGATTTTATTCTTAATTTTGTTGAAAACAGATCACAGACACACATTTCACCATACGCACCACCCCTTGTCCACCCACCTGCCCCTGTCCCAGCGTCTACGCAAGAGGGTGCACAGCACGGACAGAAGGCGCAAAAAGAAACGGAAGAAAAAAAAGACCTCTCTTCCCCCCTCCGATGTTACACCCACCATCCATGAGGTAGACGAGGAAGAGGCGGAGTCTGAGACAGACAGACAGGGGGTGGCTGCCACGCCCACAGAGCTACCTGATGTCCAACCACAGGTAAAATAAGACTGAGGAGCCGTGGGACCTCTACAGTGTAAAGGTGGCAAGATGAATTCATACAATTAAAGCAGGCTCTTTGTCAAGTCATGAACACGTGCAACTGTACTGGTGCAGGAGCACTTTGCTAACTATTACCACAGAATAGCTATCTGTGCTTTTGACAACCTACTATGTATAACCACATATTAGCATATTCCTCCCCTCTTACTGATCTTCCTCTTCCTCTCAGTTTAGTTTGGGGAGCCAAGAGGACTTGGAGGAACCCCTTCCGCTCACTACCTTCCACACGGAAAACGAAGAACATCCATTGTCACGGAAAGCCGCACCCAGTCTGATAAAGGGGGAGGCTCATAATGGGGAAATTGCTGTTCTTGGACAGAATGAGAAGGTGGATGGAGAGGAAGCGGCTTGCAGCAGGTAGACTATTACAACATCTCAGGTTGTTCTGTTTGTACTGAAGACTGCATGAGTTTCTAATCTTTAAATATCTAAAATCAAATAATAACCTGATTCTGCGGTTCCTCTCACTTCTACTGAGACTTCCTCTTATAAACATCTTTCAGCTAATTGCTTTGCTTTCAGGCCCGCAAATTTAACGTTAGATTCGTTCTCATTGTGCTTATTAACCTTGTTTTCAGCAGAAAAAAAGCTCTAATAAACCGATTGAACGCTACATGCCCAGCACCAAACGGCAGGCAGAGTGAACATAGCCAAATATAGCTAGTGAAATTTAGCATTTAGCAGCTAAAGAGCCAGGTATTTCCCCTAACATTTGGTGGAAATCAAAACTGAGCTAAAAGGAGAGTGAATATTGGGCTTATACTCGTCAGGTCGCTAGAAACATGACTCGAGATGAATGCTAATGTTGCTGCTATTTGCTTACAAGTTCGCCACAAAAAGATGATAATTTGTCAGTGTTGTGTTTACTGCTTATACTGCTGCCCCCATGTGGCTAAAACGTTCATGTTATTAGTAACACCTGTGCTTTTGCTACTATAGCAAGGTGAAATGTAGCTTTATGCTCCAAAACACTTTCATGGGAAATTAACACTACTTTTGAATCGTATCCTATTGGTCAGCTGAATGGGCTGCAAACACAACATTGATATATTATCATCTTATAAAATTGTTATGGCTAACATGTTAGCAAACGTTGCCTATTTACACATCCAGCAGACTCAGAGCAACATTAGCATTGGTTTGGAGTCAAGTTTCCGGCAACCTGGTGAATGCCAGTCCAATATTCACTCTCCTTTTAGCTCTGTTTTGCCCTCCACCAACCCCTTTGTCAAATGTCTCTCTAGCTGCTAAATGTGCCACTAGCTTGTTGCCAACTTAGTCTGACTGCTGTTTGGAGCTGAGCAGGTAGTGCACACTGGGTTTATCAGGGCTTTTTTGCTGTAAACAGCTGCCTGCTGTGGCTGGAAACAAGGTTGATTAAAGCAATGAAGGAAAGCTGTGGGCCATAAAACTAAAACAATCAGCTTGAAGATGCTGGGGGGAACTGAAGAGTTGGGTGATAATTCTCTGTGGGTTCACCACTATGAGCAACCGCTTTCACATTACGCACTGTCTTTTGATCCATTGTGATTCATTCATAGAAACATATTGATCATGCAGCTTTAAAGGTTGTTTGTAGTCAGTTTGTCCTTTTATTATTTTAACTCCATTTCACCAGGGAGTGTTTACTGGTAATGTAGAATGAAACGCCTGTTACACAGAAGTACGTTGCTATGGTTACCTGCAGTTTAATATGCCTTGTGGATTGGTTTACCGTGGACTGGTTAAACTCACACAAGAACAGTGTTTGTGGTGTACTGTTTTTTAAAAATTTAACAGCCACCTGCCAGCCAGACAGAAATGAGTGTTTTGTTATGGTTATAAGAGAGGAATACAGATACCAAAGCTGGATTAAAGATGATTTAATTAATATTCAAAGGTTTATTTTACTTTCTAAATTTGGAACTGAGCCCCAGCATCAAATGTACAGCACATTTATTAAAGCAGGTGCTTTTCTGAGCAGCAAAGGATACAAGCAGCACAGAGTATGGAGTTTGCTGCTGGGATGTCAGGGGCCCCATGGTGATTCAGGTATTTGTCTCTGCTAATGCCTGGTTAGATAAAAGCCCAGAAACGCCATCATGCCTGTACCATGCAAGATTGTGTTGCTGTGTTTGAGTGAAGGCAGCCGAGGATGACTCAGGGGTTGGTGAGGAGATCCTGGCCCGTTGCTGTGTTGTGAAGCCCTCTACTGGTGAAGAGACAGCAATGCAACCAAGAGGCACAACACAAAGCATTTCAGCCAGCAGCAACATTTTAATTTAGTTTGAAACACACATTTTAACATCTAATTATTTTTTTTAACATCTAAATTTCAACACATTTGTATGACAGTATTTCCTAATGTCATATGATGTGGAGCTCAATATCACAACACGTTTAATTTCTTCTAATCAATATCTGTCTTTTGTCAGTGTTCCTCCAGGATCAGATCCCTCAAGTTCAGCCATCACCCGCGGCTGGTTCCGTAGGAAGCCCGTCCACCATCGTATGGCGGGCGCCCAGCGGAGCAACTATGACCTGCGGGAGCGGATCTGCATAGGCAGCATGACTGCTCTGGAGATGGCTGTCTACCAGCAGGTGCCTACTGATGAGGCTGAGGCCCAGATGTTGGCCAGTGCCGATTTGGATGACATGAAAAGTAAGGGAGATATAATTGAGGGCTTTCAGGTTGACGTAGCACATTTCTTGGGGGGCATCTTTGATGATCTTTTGGGTGAAAGTGGCTCTGATTGTGTTTGTAGGCATACTACAATATAAACATCTAAAAAGAATTCGAAAGATATCGTTTATTTCTGTGGTTTGTTGATATTTTTTTGTTGATACTGTGTCAAAATGGTGTTGATTTAATTCTGAGGTCATTTTTGAGGACATTGTTATTGGTGGTGTATTGGACTGCATTATATTCAAAGGTGTTTTTTAATATTTTGCCCCCCTAGAGTGCATGTGTAGAGTAAATTGGGTTCATAGTTAAACAAAGATGTTGTTTCATATGTTATTTTATAGTATTTTTTCTGCAAATATAATAGGGGTTTAAATCTGAATCAGTTGCTATCTTGTGGCTTGTTTTGTCCTGCAAAGTCATGTCATGGCTGCGGCACTTTTGCTGTTACCAGTAGACTGAAGAACTACTTTATATTTTCTCATTGCTATGAGAGAAATAAGTGCTTTGCAGCAGGGCAGCAGGAGATGATTTCCTCTGTTGCTAAATGTATCTTCTGAGATGACTCAATTTTACTTTTCTCCCACGCCACAACAATGTTGTGGGGGGATCTTTGTGAGGTATATTTTTCTAGCGGGGTGTTATATGTCAGCTGCTCTACCAGTTCTCCATCAAACCTCCATGATAGCACCTGATGTGGTTGCTAGGATATTTATGATATAACTGTCTCTATAGCAGTTTATTTTCATGTGGTTCAACCTGTGTATTTAGGTTGGTGATTAATTTTCCCAAATGTCAAAGGTTCACATCCTCTTTTATTTGTATATGTATTTATATCATATATTATTATTTGTATTATAATTATTATACAATATTCTAATTCTGCTTTAATGCTATACACTAAACTAATGACTGAGGTATGAGGTACCAGGCCAAAATGAGAAATGCTAGTAAGATTAAAGGTATTGGCAAATGCCAGAAGCTTCCTTCGGTGTGTGTCGGCCTGCACTGAGGGATGTCAGTATTGGAGAATGGAGGTTAGGACTGTATGTGTTTGAGTAGATAAATGAGTAAATGACAGTGAGGGAAGAAGGGAGAAGACTGAGGACTTCTTAGACATTTCATCTGACAAAAAAAAAAAGAGAAAAAACAATTTTTTGTTGCATCAGCACTCGGCTCTGTGCATCCCGCTTCTCAACAGACAGTAAAGGAAAGGCATCGTCAGCATCTGTTCTACCTGACAGAGACCCGGATTCTTTTGATGTTAACTTGTACTGGAAGACAGACCCCTGCTGGTTATAGGCCTATTTTACTGTCATATTAATTATATGTCATGGTCTTTGTCAGAATATCAATTTTAAGCAGCAAATATATCCAGAAATAACATGTTTTGGTCAGATAGTATTTTCACCTGCATTTTGCTTTTAAGGCTGGATTCCTATTTTTTTGTAGGGTTCAGCACCCTCTACTGGCAGAGAGAAATACTACTGTCCTACACAGTCATCTAGTCTGCCTATATGGCACATTAATAGTTCAAAGAAATTATGGCTAATTTTGAATGTAACAATTTAAACATTTTAGCTTTTAAAATATCAGTCCATGACTTCGTTCTGACCTCCTTCAGTAATCGGATCCTGAGCATACGTATTGAGAGATATTTCACCCAGTGGCTTTCGCACATGCACAAAGTATTTTTTTATTTTTCTAAACCAAGTAACAGTTATCATTTTCCCTGACTGATTATGACTCAGCAGCTGCTGTTCTTTGGTTTGTAGCTCTTTTTTGTAAGCCTCCAAAACAGGAAAATAACATAAGCTTCTAAGTATTGAGAGCTTTATTTAATTTAAGAAACCTTAATTATAGATACTGACTTTAAATGTTGCTTATGTTTTTCATGCATGCTGCATATTATCCGTTACTTTGACGGAGCAAATCCATTATTTGGCCCTGTTAGTAGAGCAAGAGACATTGGATGTCAGCTTCAAACAGCATATTACTAACTGTAGTAATATCAAAACAGCTCCTGTATAGAAATATTTCTACCCATAGAAATCTCACAGTTTATGCAACAGACGTTTACTTGGAACCAACAAGACTGTGTACAGACTAGAGCATATTAATGCTATTTATACAGTATTTTTATATTTGGATTTCATTAAATGTTAGAACATTCAGAAAAAAACCAAGAGTATCTTATCTAAGTGTCTCAAGACAATCTACTTTAATTAGCTAGATTAAAGTCAAATATCAAAAATACATTTACCTTATAGCCTATTTTATGTCAACAGTATTGGACCAGTCATTTTTGATAAACATGGTTAAAATATCTTATCAAGCTGGTTATTATTCCCACCTCTTTGAAATAATGGTCAACCTGGAAAGGTTGCAACATTTAATGACTCCCTTGCTGCTCTGGTGCTGACCATTGACAAGTTTTCTTACTGCCGCCTCTGACTTGGCTCGACTATGAGCGTCCCACACATTCTGTCTCATGAAACCAACCCACACAGCTCCTGGCCCCCACATGCACTGTCAACACAAAGGATGGAGGACAGAGAAATTACAGTATCTACTCATAATTGTTAATCCCATTTAGGTTGCCTCACATGATGAAGAGAAAACTCCAGAATACTCCTGGATTTTTATGATCCAGGATTATTATTTTACGTTGATGTATATTTTCAGTTAACAGATACTGTTGTGACATACAGTGCATCCGGAAAGTATTCACAGCGCTTCACTTTTTCCACATTTTGTTATGTTACAGCCTTATTCCAAAATGGATTAAATCCATTATTTTCCTCAAAATTCTACAAACAATACCCCGTAATGCCAACGTGAAAGAAGTTTGTTTGAAATTTTTACAAATTTATTAAAAATAAAAAACAAAACAATCACATGTATATAAGTATTCACAGCCTTTGCCATGACACTCAAAACTGAGCTCAGGTGCATCCTGTTTCCACTGATCATACTCAAGATGTTTGACTGGAGTCCACCTGTGGTAAACTCAGTAGGCTGGACATGATTTGGAAAGGCACACACCGGTCTGTATAAGGTCCCACAGTTAACAGTGCATGTCAGAGCCCAAACCAAGCCATGAAGTCCAAGGACCAGTCTGTAGACCGCCGAGACAGGATTGTATCGAGGCACAGATCTCGGGATAAGGGTACAGATACATTTCTGCAGCATTGAAGGTCCCAGTGAGCACAGCGGCCTCCATCATCCGTAAATGGAAGAAGTTTGGAACCACCAGGACTCTTCCTAGAGCCGGCCGCTCGGCCAAACTGAGCGATCGGGGGAGAAGGACCTTAGTCAGGGAGGTGACCAAGAACCCGATGGTCACTCTGACAGAGCAACTTCTTCTTCCAGAAGAACAACCATCTCTGCAGCACTCCACCAATCAGGCCTGTGTGGTGGAGAGGCCAGATGGAAGCCACTCCTCAGTAAAAGGCACATGACCGCCTGGAGTTTGCCAAAAGGCACCTGAAGGACTCTCAGACCATGAGAAACTAAATTCTCTGGTCTGATGAAACTGAGATTGAACTCTTTGGCCTGAATGGCAAGCGTCATGTCTGGAGGACACCAGGCACTGCTCATCACCTGGCCAATACCATCCCTACAGTGAAGCATGGCGGTGACAGCATCATGCTGTGGGGATGTTTTTCAGCAGCAGGAACTGGGAGACCGGTCAGGATCGAGGCAAAGATGAATGCAGCAATGTACAGAGACATCCTTGATGAAAACCTGCTCCAGAGCGCTCTGGACCTCAGACTGGGGTGAAGGTTCATCTTCCAACAAGACAAAGACAAACAGCCAAGATAACAAAGGAGTGGCTGCGGGACAACTCTGTGAATGCCCCTGAGACTTGAACCCGACTGAACATCTCTGGAGAGATCTGAACATGGGTGTGCACCGACGCTCCCCATCCAACCTGATGGAGCTTGAGAGGTCCTGCAAAGAAGAGAAACTGCCTAAAAATAGGCGTGCCAAGCTTGTAGCATCATACTCAAAGACTTGAGACTGTAGTTGGTTCCAAGGTGCTTCAACAAAGTATTGAACAAAGGCTGTGAATACTTACGTACATGTGATTTATTTATTTCTTTTATAAATTTGCAAAGATTTCAAACAGACTTCTTTCACGTTGGCATTACGGGGTATTGTTTGTAGAATTTTGAGGAAAATGATGAATTTAACCAAATTTGGAATAAGGTTGTTACATAACAAAATGTGTGAAGTGAAGCGTTGTGAATACTTTCCGGATGCACTGTATGAGATACTGAATCAAATGCATCAAAACAATGCATAGCTGTTGATCTGCCAGGGGAATAAATACAGTTTAGCAGCAGCAGAGCTTGTTATAGGTCCTTAATCATATGGATCATACTGCTAATCCCTCTGTAATATTGTTTCCGTCTAAGTTTCAGATTTAACTATAGAAAATGTACCAAATCTGTCAGCTGTTTATTATAAACATGAATACGCATGTGCACGTATACAGGGCAGCCCCCCTACTGAAAATGTGTGCCTGTGCGCATGGTAAAAGATAGGAGAAAAACAACAGAAGAGGAGAGACAGATGGGGAGGCAACAGCTCCTGTTGCCAGTGAAAAACTCTCTCTTGCAGCATCCAGGGGCATTAATTAACAGAGGCTGCAGTCGATTCCCCTTTAGCAGCGACCCTGCCTCTGGCCTTTCCTGCTTTAACAGAGCAGAGTAGTCATTGACTGTTTAGGAACCATCTGGAAAAAGAAAACAGGGCACCCAGAGTCACTCGAAACAAGCTATCGGATTTGTAGGGAGTGATGTACGACATTGACAGGCCATGTATATCACCGCTGTATGTCCCTCTGTATGTCCCTCTCCCTTCTGGTAATCTGTCATCTTTAATTGTGAGTTGGTTTTCGTCTCAGTATGAACTTTGGATGAAGAATTCATTCAAACTTCAAAATCACATAAACTGCAATTTCAAGCCAGAAGTTGAAAGCTGACCGATGACCATCACCTTCGCCGGCTGAAATAAATGGTCGACGGCAAATTAATGTTCATCATTTTGCAAATCTATGAAATGAAACTGAGCTGTCATAGTGTGCTCTCTGCTGGTGTCTGGGTCCTTAACCTATGTCAGTCAAAGATATATTTTTAAGAGAGAAACAACAGTCTGTATTGAAATGTTTATAAGTAGACTGCGTGATGCTCTTGGTAGAAGGATCCTGCTGATTGCATCATGTCATTTCAAGATTTTTAGTTAATCAGCAGCTAGCGAGGTTGAGTGCAGTGAGATGAGAGAGAAATATGAGATAATATAATGAAAAAAATCGTAAACCACTTACTAGCTTTTTCTGGAGCTTTCAACCGTCTTCATCAATGAATGGAGTTTGCTCAGTTGTCACCACGTGACCGTGTGAGTATGGGACCTCAGTCCTGTGGTAACAGGTGGTCATATATCAGGGGAAGATGATAATCAGTGTCTCTGTTCAGGGATGGTCTTTGGTCCATGGTCTAGTGTGCTCAGCTATCATGATATTAAATATCATTATTTACAGTTTATAATCTCTGAATCTGTACTTCCATGAGTCAGAGCTGACCTGACAGGCTGTGAAGATAATTCTCCATTCAGGCTAACATCATGACATGTCGACAGTCTATCTGAATGGGTCAGCCAAGCGTTTCTGTTAAGGATGGAAGTTAATTGAGTAATATTGGCATTTAAACGTCATTTAACAGACTCCCTGAAAAGGAAAAAAAAAGAAACAGGGAAGAAGAGAAAGGGAAAACATGTCCAAGCAGGTGGGCAAGCAAGAGAGGGAGCATGTGTATTGGCAGAAACTGAATTTGGTATTCATGCAATGTAATTCAGTGTAATTCTATGGTGTAGTGAAGTGTATGGAGCTACACTGCAGACAGGAGTCTCTGCTAACAGTGACAACCAGAGATCAACCGTGACAGGTGTCTCATCTGAGTGTGTCCAACAGGCATCCAGGAGACCAGCATCATACGCAGTCATATACGCCCTGGGAGAGCTGGTGTCAATCTCTGCGAGGCGACAAACAGCTGCACCATTTCATCTGATTCTTTTCATGTAAAAATAAGATATGTTTGAAGTTGTGCTTGGTAGAAATCTAATGCTATGGAGACCACCAGTAGACCAGAGTGTAATGTATAGAAAAAAAATTATATGATATGATGACAATTTGTAATATGTATAATATATAATTTGAATTTAAATTGCAATCAGAAAAATCAGTGTAGATATTTTCCACAGATTGTTCAGCCCTGTACTGAACTTTTTCAGTAGTATGTTCTATAAGCTGTTTTAAAGCAGCAGATAATTGTCTGGTTTCACCCATGAGTCGTGACTGTCTTTTTGTTGAGAACACAAATAACTAAAACAGTGTAGAGAAAAGATGGTCACACATTGTATTCAACATTTAATTATACTTTTATGCTCCTTCATAAACTGAAAAGAAATACAAGTCAGTAAAAATGAAAATACCTCATGCTTTCTTACAAATGCTTGTACTATATGTATACACACACACACACACACACACACACACACGCTAGCACACACATGCATGCAAATGCACAGTGAGACACACAGACACAATGTTCAAGCATGTCGGGCACGTTTTAGATAGGGTCCTGTTTAGCTCACATTGGTGCACTTGTTGTGGACGACTCAGACCACGACACCTCAGAGGACGCATGGTTTCCATGGACACCCAGGGACAGGAATGGTGCAGCTCGCTCTGATAATTAGCACCATGATATCTCACTAAGCAGAGTGCTGGAGCTGATTCTTAGGTGTTGTTCTATTATTCTCATCAGTTAGGCTTGCACTCTACAGTAGTAGTGTTTGTGTACTTAGAGTTCTCAGTATATATTTCTGCACGTGTCCTTTTGGTGTATATGTGTGCTTTTTCAGTTTAGTGCAATTCGGGTGGAGACGGCAGCCTTTGGAACTTGACCTTTACCCTCCTACACATCACAGGTTGGAAAGTGATGGCAGCACTATGGAAATGAAAGGCATCAACTCTTCTGCTCCGATTCACTTTATGTATGGTTTTCCAACAGCCACAAAGATCAATGGGCTGTGGACATCATTAAAAAAGGGCGGCACTACCATTCAGCTGACAGGCGGGTCTCACAAAGTAGACCATCCCTTATCAATACTTCTTTTTGGTGTTGCAGCTAAGGGAATGCTGCTGCCATTTATGCAGCTCTCTGATTGTGGATCCAGCAGGGGGGCTTCTGCCTGAGGGTGTAGCTCCAACTTTGCATTTTGTTTGGATTTAAAGCAAAAAAAAAAGTTTTTGTAACATTGAGAAGCCTGTGTCTTATGATTTGTATTTTTTGGACTGAAGGGTGATTAGAATCAGAATCAGAAATACTTGCTGCTGACTGATTTTTTTGTTTTTGTTTCTTGCTTCATATAACTTATTTTTCAGAAGTTGGACTCCTGAACACAAGCTATTTCTTTTCTTGTTTGCCTGAGGCGAAAGTTTTTTTAAAAACATCTGATTTTGGAGCTGGTTTACACATAGGTTCTTTTGCACAACGAGAGCCATACAACAGAGGTAGGCTAGTGGTCTCTGCAAAGACCCAGGCTCATCAGAACAGTGACCCAGGGCAAGCAACGGCGTTCAAGAGTTGGAAGCCCTGGATGAGCAGTGTTTCCACTTGGAGAGAGGAGGATAGGAGGTGGTACCGACCGTGGAGATGACAGACATTGAGGGACAGGAGAACCAGGGGCATGGGACCTCTGATAAGAAGCATTTCATTGATCACCGTGGTCCAGAGCGTCGGTGCAGTGTCCAAAAAGGCTTTGGCACTCCAAAGCAGCACCAACATGAGCACCACAGCTCGTTGTCCAATGTGGAGGGGGTTGAGGACTTTGAAGAGTTTGTTTTGGATTTTGATGACTATGACTTGCTTGAGTCAATCCACACTCAACTGGGGTCACCAGTCGAGCCTATCCGTAAGTTCTGTGTAGTTCTGTGGAGATTCACCTACTGTATACTCTTGCTGGGTAGCATTACATTTCTGTCCATTCAATGGACCATTCAATCATGCACATTTGACAGTAGTGAAAGTTATGTCAAGATTCCGATGAAGGAAGTTCTGATGCAATAACACAATGGGAAAGTCACATGGGCAAGCATTTTAATCTATTTTTACATATATAGACAATGGACAGGAGCTTACTTGTTTCCATTGATTATGTAGCTTGCTGCTTAATTAATGGCAATATAAGGCTCACTCATGGCCACACACAGAACAAAGTTGTCCGAGGTATTGAGCTAATTGACACGGTGCTCGACAGCTGCTGCTTCCTGCTTTCCTATTGATCCAGTGGCACCCATTTGGCTTTGGGGTTAGCCACAGCTAGAGCGGAAAGAGATTTCATTGACAAACAATGTGTGGTTCTGCTATTTTTATCGCTATTTGAACCTACAAACATGGCACATTAGTCCTGTGATGAAGCTAGGTTCCAGCACATACAAAAGAAATGAAGGTGATCAGCCTGCAGTACCTTCACACATTTATAAGCACTGATTGACGTAGGGTTCAGTTGTAGCTGAAAACAGCTAGCAACAGCTGGGTTAATGTGGGTACATAGGGTAGGAACTATAACTTGACACTTTGTCCTTCATTCCTCTAATGATAAATAATGAAACTATGATTGGTTCTCATATAGTTATCTCCAAGCATATGAAGCTAATAGCATTAGCTGATGCTTTATGATTGATGGGCTTGTCTGAACTTTGAGCAGTATTATTAGTTGCTCTTGATGACTGTGTCTGCCAAACTCCGTTAACCAATAATGTAAACTTAAACGGGGCACTGAGCTTGTGTCACCCTGTCTTCGATTTGCTCAAATCCATTTAGGAAAATAATGTTACCACTTATTTACGTATTTATTTTAAATCTATTTTTCGGGGCTGAAGGTATGGCAATGTCAGTCGGTCTCGACTGAAATATTTTTACAACTACTGGATGGATTGCCATGAAATTTCGTACAGACATTCATGATCCCCAGAGAATGAATCCTAATGACTGATCCCCTGACTTTTCCTCCTCATCATCATCGTCAAAATTTCTATTTCTCCAATACTTTGGATAGTGAAGAAATACCTATAAAACTAATGACATTCCCATCAGCCTCAGCTGTATGTGTTTAGTGCTAATTAGCATGTTAGCATCTTAATTCAACTGACTTCTAATATAGAAATATTCCTTTCAAGCACTACCCCTTAAATTCAAAGGATCATGACATAATGTCTAAACTGGGTGTCTCACTCTCATTTTCATAAAGCCACATCCCTTCTGATTTTGTACACATGCCCAGTCCTTTTTAACAATAAGACTTATTCATTGAACAAATGAATGTGCGGTTAGGCTCTTGCAGATTGCAGTAACAGAAGTAAAAGGAAATTTCACTATAGGTAAAAAAAAACAAATGGTTGGGTCCCTTTTGTTTTGGATTAAAATGAAGCTAGATATTTTAGATTATTTGGTTACAAATATGGTGCAAATCAGATTTGTACAACAATTTGATTTTACTCAGGCCAAGAGCACAAAGAAACGGAAAGTCAGATATGTGGACAACATGGCACCTGGCAAGATATAAATTGAAAAATAAATTGCCTTATGATTTTTGATATTGAAGGGATTTCTTTTGGTCATTCTTGGGCTTTATTTAATCTCTAAAATGCACATAGATCAGTATAATCAAAATGAGATGGTTGGTTACACAAGGATAGTTTAGCTGGGTTGTTTTCCTCAGAATAAATATAATTTAGAACATGTGTGTCTTATCATTGACCCAAGTGAACAATCAAGACCAGACATGAGGCTGCTCATGTTGCTCATGTAAAGTCCCATCACAGAAAAAAGGCAACGTGTTTGTCTTCCAGCTCACTACAAAAGAAATGATAATGATATGAATGTGCCACAAGGCTCGGCAGTCAGAAATGTCTAATATTAAAGAACAATTGTGTGTGAACTGTGGGTACTTGACATTGCCATTTAAAGGCTCTATCTATGATAGCTCCCTAAAGTCACTAAAGTTGCATAGTATATAGTGTATTTGTATTTAGATTAACAAGATTAAAGGCCTTAGCCCAGGTCAGACACCAGTTCAACAGAAGGAAGAGCACCAAAGTCCTTTTCACCCAGAGTTATTTGCCCTGTCCATGTCCTGCCCTATGGTGAGAAAATCAGCTCATCCATATCAGCTGGAGCAGTTCATAGGAGTGCAGCCTTTAGAACTTTTCCCTTGGGAGACTGTACAAAGTGAAATACAGCCTAACTTCATCTTGATTTCCATTTCCCTCTGTTTCCCTGAGGAAGGCATGACGCAGCAGAACGGAAAACACTTACTGCAGTTAATGCACACACACACACACACACACACACACACATACACACACACACACATATACATACTCTCTCTCACTCTCTCTCTCTCTCTCTCACCTCCACTTTGGTTACCTCCGGCTGCTCATGTATAAGATTAAAAAAGACAGTGTTTATTTAGTAGGAAATTATATTCAGCCGTTGGCCAGTCTGACTGGTCGACAGCAGTTCCAGATTGAATGCAAATGTCAGTTTCTAAACTGCCCCCAGATCTTTACCCTGCCCCTAAATACGCCAACCACATGTCATAGCTTACCCATATATCACCATCCCGTAATTCTACTCTTAAATCTTAACTGTTGTGCTAGTGATTTGTTCCGTTCAGTGTGTGCGCTGAAAAACACAGCCCTGGCTCTGTAAATGGGAAACAAACAAAGTGTCTCGGCCCGAGCCACACAACACTATTCCAGCCATGATTTGTGTGTCAGATAACGTTAAATGACTTGCCCACGGACATTCAGCTTACTTTCTAGTTTGCCAAGATATGCTGCTGTTGTGATGTTAGCTACAGTAGCAGGAGAGTTGTGAGTATCGCTGTCTGGAGCTGCTGTGCTGGCTCTGGGAAACGTCTCGTCCTCTCTGGCTGTTAGCTTCACAGCAGCAACTGTAGCGACAGTTTGCTAACCCATAACCTAGCTAACTAGTTAGTTCCATTACTTGCTGTGTGGCTATTTGCTCTATATCATGGTATTTGTCATGGTGTTGGATTTCTCCAGAATCGCATACCTCACCTTTAAGTAAGATGAATATAAACTAATTGCTGCCTGGAAACACTTAGGGTATGCTTTGGAAAAGGGTTGACAGAATTGTAAATACACCTGATTTGTAGTTAAAACATGTAAATCTACTGGTATTTTCCTTTAACCATCTCATATAAGTTATACCTAAATGTCACCAAATACTAACATTTTACAATTTCTGTATACAGACACATACTGGGCCTCAAAATAATACATTAGTCACAATTTTGCCAAATTATAGTCATTACCTTAAATCATGTAAGACATCCTTTACCACTCTCTAAACACATTTCCACACAGATGGTTAGCCTTTTACTTTTCATTTCCCAGTTCGTTATCCAAAGCTTCCCACTCTTTTACATGGCAAATGATAGCCAGGTCCTCACTGTAATGAAAAGACCTCCTCATTATGCTAAATTCAATAAACTATGGTTTGTGGGTCAAGGAAATTGAAAATGAAATTACTCTTTTTGAACTGACAAATGTCAGAGGGCAAAACCACCTCCTCTGTAACAGTTTCCGATGGCGTACATAGATTCTCACTCACCCATGAAGCCTTTTCCTTCTGTTATTGGATGCTGGAAACTTAAACAGACATACAAATTTGATTTCTGATTTTCCAGCATGGAGCACATTTTCTGAGTTAGAAAGAATGTTTTATTTGTGAACAGTCCTAAAAAGAGTATTTCAGGCTACTGCTTACAGAATGCACCCACTTAGACTGGTTTCTGAATTACTCCTCCAAAAATCTAGACATCATGACTTAGCAATATTGACCTTTTGTATTGACTTAAAATACTTCTCACAGGTCATAGATTTGAGGACAACCCCGGGGTGAGACGCCACCTGGTGAAGAAGTCATCACGATGTCTGATGAGCCGGACCAGCAACAGTTCCACACCGCTATGCAGTCTGAAGAAGAAGAAGAGAGCAGCAGATAAGAAAACTCATGAGGTTTGGAGCCCCCCCTAACTACATTAATCTGCATATTGACCACAGGGTGAATACTTCAATATGCAGGCAACATAAAAACATGAAGTTTGCTTTGTTAAAATTGTAAATCTCATCATGTTTAAAGCTGTATGGATTTCTTGGCCACCTGGGGGCAAAAAACTACCTACAAACACAACACTGACATCTTATCACCTTATTAAGTTATGTTGAACATGTTAGCATACAATTGTCTATTTATACATTCAGCAGACACAGAGCAACATTAGTATTCATCATGAGTGGTGTTTCTGTCCACCCAACAAATGTAAGTCCAGTATTCATTGTCCTTGTAGCTCTGGTTTGGTCTTCACCAACTCCTGAGGTGAAATATTTGGCTCTTTAGCTACTCCACTATGCCCACTAGCTAGTTGCTAACTTTTCAGCTATTTAGTGCTAGGCAGGTACCATACAGTAGGTTTATCAATGGTATCTGCACTGAAAACAGCTGCCCACTGCTAGAAACAAGATTGATGAGTGCAGTGAGAGTGAACCAATAAGTAAAGTTGCCAGCCATAAATCCAAAACAATGAGCTAAAAGAGGCTAAAACACTCTGTAGAGCTTAAGGGAACTGCAGAGTTGGGTGATAATTCTTTGTGTGTTTATCACCACTCTAACATTACACATAGTCATTTGATCATTTTTTAATATAGAAATATTGATTAGTGCATGCTTAAATATGAATCCATCGTACTAAAACATATTACTATCACATATACTATCACACTGCTAGTAGGCCATTATATACTAGGGGCTCTTTCATTACTGCGCATGTGTCAGCGTTTTTGTGTACCCGGCAGAAGCGTCGTTAGAAGCTTCGTCTTAAACCATCATAAATTTATATTTTATCGAGTTTTTAAGCCAAGTTTCCTGGCCACTGCTTTACCCATATGTTTTAACTTGGTAAAAGTTTTCAGTCATCAGACGTGTGAATCTTAAGTGATTTTAAGCTGGGTGCAACTCGACGGAGTACCTCCACTGCTGCTAGCTTAGCTAGGTTTGTTTTTAGCCCGGCGGCTAGGCTAGCCAGTTGCTTTTACCAAGGATTTTAAGCTTGTAGCACTTTTATGGACTTAACTGTGGACTTTAAGCTTTGAAGCACTCTCACGGACTAAATGATGTGTGGCTTTTGTCACCTTACCGTCTCAAAGCTGAAGAAAAGTATCGCCTGTCTGGAAGCCGAGCTCAGAGAAAAAGACAAGGATCCTGAGGCAGGATCCTCAGCCTTCATACCTGGCTCCAGTCTGTCTGCACCACCCATGATGTTGGTTTTATTCACAACTTTAACTTATTCTGGGATTGTTTGCACGAGATGGTCTTCATCCAAACAAGTCAGGTAGTCGCATGCTGACGGCTAACCTGCAGCACGCTGTGCTGTCGCCTCGGCCCAGGCAAAACACCTTGCAGTCTTCAGCTCCTCTGGCTGCGTAAGCCGGACTGCGACCATCCCTTTTCACTCCCCTGACTGCCCCACTGCAGCACTGGACAATGATCCCACTCTTCCGTGGCTCGGCTCCATCATCACTGGCGGCCCGGAGCATGAAGCTGTTTCAGTTAAGCCTGAAGATCCGTGGCTCCTCATGGGTGCAAAGCCCAAAGCAATGGACATTTCTACTCCGTGCTGAGCCCCAGTGGATGCACAGTCACTCGTCGGCAGGGGTGGTGAGAAGGCTCCGGTAAGTTCGACTCCACGCCAACTGGAGCACGGGACTGTAGCCTGTAAGGACAGACATGCTTGCCTCCTCCACCTTCACATCGGGACCTCCCGTTGGCCAACAGGTTTGACATCCTGGATACGCAGGACTTTCCTCCACTGGAGGGACGCTCCCTTTTTCCAGCGGTCAAGTCTTCCTCCTCCTCTCGCCGCAAGTTACTGAAAGAGGCCGTGATCAGGAGAAGCTCTGGGGGTCTCATTCGTCCTGAGACGGCAGAGAACACCTCTGCTAAGAAGGAAGCCGCCCCCCTTGCCGCAGCAGTCCCCGGCCACAACTATCCCAGGGACGGCTGATGGAACTCGGCGGTCTCCATGATCACCAACTCTGCCTCTCATCCCCCCAACTATGCTGATCGTAGTAGATTCCATAGTGAGGAATATCCGCTTCGTTAATGTGGTCACACACTGCTTTCCAGCAGCTACAACCCCCGACATCCTTGAAAACCTCCCTGGACTTCTGGCTGCACTCCTGATGACTATCACGAAAATCATAGTCCATGTCGGCACCAATGACACCGCCCGTCAGAAATCAGAGCTGACGAAAGCTGACTTCATCAGCCTCTTTGACCTGCTCAACAGCACCGGAAAGCATGCTTTCATTTCGGGTCCAATTCCTACACTTTGTCGGGGAATTGGCCATTTTAGCAGGATCCTCAGCCTTCATACCTGGCTCCAGTCTGTCTGCAGCACCCATGATGTTGGTTTTATACATAACTTATTCTGGGATTGTTTGCACAAGATGGTCTTCATCCAAACAAGTCAGGTAGTCGCATGCTGGCGGCTAACCTGCAGCACGCTGTGCTGTCCTCCTCATGTAGTTGACTATTTACATCACCTCTTTCCCCTCGCTCTTCTTCTTCCTCTCTTCTCTGCCCACCAAAAAGAGCCCCACACTCTCTACTGTCACTAACTCCCCCTTGTGGACTGATCATAGTGCTGCTATCTGGAGCCCGGATCCCTCTAGTGCCACTTTTAACATTTCTGTGGTAATTTTGCATAGGTCCTTAATGCGAAACAGGCACAGCCTACACAGCAATAATAACTTAATAAAGATCCGGGCCAGAACCTTACCTCCAGTCTCAACCTCAAATCTAAAGCAGCACAGATTTTTAAGATGGCTCTTCTCAATGTAAGATCCCTCTCTAACAAAGCGTTTACTTTAAATGATTTTATCTCTTCTACTGATTTAGATTTTATGTTTTTAACTGAATCCTGGTTACATCCTGGTGATCACAGTCAGCTGGCTGAATTGTGCCCTCCTGATTATAACTGCTTTAGGCGCTCTAGGGATTGTGGTCGAGGTGGGGGCCTTGTTACTGTCTATAGGAAGCATTTAAAGTGTAACCTCATAGCTTGCAATGATTTTTCCTCCTTTGAAGTGCTCATGTTTAAACTTGGTGGCCCCCTCCCGGTCACATTTGCTATTATTTATCGCCCCCCTAAACCAGCTGGCTCCTTCTTGTTGGAACTCCCTGAGTTTTTATCCAGTCTTTTGTTAAATTATGATAGAATTCTTCTTTGTGGTGATTTTAATATTCATGTTCTTGACTCCTCTAATGCCCTTGCTGCTGATTTTTTAAATATCACTAACTCTTTTAACTTTCAACAACATGTGTCTAGCCAAACTCATTCCCGTGGCCACACCTTAGACCTAGTCCTTAGTCTGGGCCTGAAAACCCCATCTGTGGAAATCAGGGACATGTTCATATCTGATCACCTCTGCATTGTTTTTAACTGTGAATTACAGGCTGCTAGTACTGTCTTATCCCGCTCTAAGTACACACACGTCCTTAATGAGCATAGTGCCTCAAAATTCTGTATACTGTTCAATTCTCCTGGCAGTGTGTTTCCCGATTCCTCCAACACCAATGATTTGGTTGATTATTTTAACTATCTGTGTTCTTCAACCTTAGATCTCATAGCTCCTCTGAAAAATAGACCAAACTCAAAGACTAGAAAACAGCCATGGTTAAATGACAGTATTCAAAGCTGCAAAAAGAAATGCTGAAGAGCAGAACGCAGATGGAAGAAATCAGGTCTCCAGGTCCACTTTGTGGCCATGAAAGAGTTATTACGCCTTTATAATAGGATGGTGAAGGATGCAAGAACATGTCATTTCTCTGCACTTATTTCTGCCCATCAGCACAACCCCAAATTCGTATTTAAGACTGTGGGTCAGTTAGTTAACCCCAAACAAAATCCCAACTAGGTTTTTATTGGAAGTTATGGATTGTACTGCACCCCTTTTACAAATTATTTTTAACAGCTTTCTGTCTACTGGCTGCGTCCCTGATTTCTTTAAAACAGCTTGTAACCAGCCAGTCCTAAAAAAACCTGGGCTTGATCCCACCCTCCTGGATAACTATCGCCCAATCTCCAAATTGCTGCCATCTACTGGTAACCTGTCACAACATATCAAGCCTGTTGCAAGACATCTTGGTGTCCTGTTTGATAGCAATCTATGTTTTGAGCAACATATCACTAAGCTTGTCCAATCATGTTTTTATCACCTCAGAAATATTGCAAAAATACGATCTATTTTAAATCTTAGTGATGCACAAACTGTTGTACATGCTTTAATCACCTCACGCCTTGATTATTGTAACATCCTGTTCACTAGTCAAAATCAAAATCAAAAAACTTTGACATGACTGCAGACTGTACAAAACCCAGTTGCTAGGCTGTTAACCGGGACCAAGAAGTACGACCACATAACACCTGTTTTAGCCTCTTTACATTGGCTCCCTGTTTGTTTTAGGATGGATTTTAAGATCTTGTTGATTACTTTTAAGGCTCTTCATGGCCTGGCTCCAGACTATATTTTAGACCTTGTAATCCCTTATGAACCTTCACGTAGTTGGAGATCTTCGGGCATGGGTCTCCTGTCTGTTCCTGAGTCCAGGATGAAAACTAAGGGGGACAGAGCCTTTGCTATCAGAGCCAGAGGCTCTGGAACAACTTGCTCGAAGACATTAGGTTGTCTGAGTCAGTGTCTTCGTTTAAGTCTCTTCTCAAAACACATTTTTATCTGAAAGCATATCCTAATTTTACCTGAACTGGCTGTTTATTTTATTTTATTGCTTTTGTGTGTTTTATGTATTTTATTTCTTTATATTTCGTCATTCACTGTGGTATTTTATTTCTCTTGTTGTGAAGCACTTTGTACTTTGTTTTTATAAGTGCTCTATAAATAAAGCTTTATTATTATTATTATTATTATTATTATAAATGGAATAAGACTTAGAAGGTCCAAGCCACCTGGAGTGTAGTCTTAGCTTAAGCACACTCCTCTTCATTGACCTGATGAAATTTAAATAAAAAATTGCTCATTATGTTTCACCTCAGTCAAAAACACAAATCATATGAGTATTATTTTGTGTTGCTCTGAGAACACTTTGCAAAAAATGAATTCTATGTTGAAATGTGACAAAATGTCTCTTCAAACCATCTGGTTATCCTCTTAGTCCAAACCACTCTTAGCTGGATCCAAACCACTTAGTTTAGTTGTTCCCCATAAACATGTGTGTCGAGTGTGTCATTGTATTAGCTGTCTTTGAATTCATTTTCCTATTAGTATAATATCATGTTTTGGTTTTAAAATATATATATATAGATATGCAGTTTTTCCTCAGTGTTTTCCCAGTCTCTGTAAAAGAAAGTAATCTTTGACAACAAGTACCTATGAAATGTTAAGCCATGTATCTTGTGTTTTTTTTTTTTTGTTTATATGTCTGCTTTACTTGATCTTCAGTTGTTTGTGGAGCTGAACGAGCTGATTGTGGAGAAGGACCATGAAATGCGTTGGAAGGAGCGGGCCCGCTGGATCAAGTTTGAAGAGGATGTGGAGGAGGAGACAGACCGCTGGGGCAAACCTCATGTGGCCTCACTCTCCTTCCGCAGCTTGCTGGAGCTTCGCCGCACCATCACACACGGTACACGGCTGCTGCACGCATACAGCAAAGCAGATGCTCACAGCGCTAGACTTATGGTTTACCTATTTCCATGTGCAGCTGAAATAAAATCCACAAAGATATCATGACATACAAAAAGAAGCAAAACTCATCTTTGTTGAACGATCCAGTGTGTTTTGGGCTAAATTTCTCAAATTCTAATATGCAGATATTTTCTCTTAACATTTACATGTGGATGCTTTTTAATCAATCTGGGATTATTATATTTGGCTCCTTATCTTCCTTTCCCTAGGTGCCATCCTTCTGGACCTCGAGCAGAACTCTCTGCCCGGCATTGCCCATCTGGTGGTGGAGACGATGATCATCTCTGATCAGATCCGAGCTGAGGACAGACCCAGTGTCCTTCGGGCTCTGCTTCTCAAACACAGGTCAGTCACCAGGCTAACACTCACTTTAATATTTAATCTAATTATCTAATTTGATGTACCTCTCGCAAAGAGAACATTTTTATCATCTGGTTTCAGTACAGTTAGTTATCCACTGTGGCAACCCAGGACAGGGTAGGGAGTTTAAAGGCCTCATCTGTCATATTTTTTACTATGCTTCACTAAACCTAATATTAACAATTCTGATAACCAGCCTCATGAAGCTGGTCACAGAGCAGACATTTAAGGAAGAATTGCAGGAGTATAAAAGCATAAATAAGTCTTGGAGAAAATTGAGTGTGTGTGCCGGAATCAGGTTCTTCAGGGCTCCACTAATGGAATATGAGTATGTTAAAGAGGCTACACTTATCCAGTCACTGTCAGGAATGCTGTAAAAGAATGGCAGCACAAGTAATATGTAACATTACTTTTTATTCATTACTAATACTGGCAACTAGCTCTGTGCTATTTGCTAGATACCCTGTTTTATAGACAGAGTATAAACATTTATTATACTTGTAATACAATAAATTATCATGGAAAGTATTGCTACTGGTTTGTAAACTCTTTTACTTAGTGCTCTTAAAGCTGGAAATATTCTTTAGTTTTCTCATTGTCAACAAATCCCATTAAAGGCCAAATCTGAAAAATTAATGTGTCCTACTAACAGGCATTGTGTGTGTATCAAAGCCTAGTATATCTTCTTCCTCTGTGCCATAGAACTCCATTGTTATCCAAAAACTTTTATTTTTACTAAACTTTTATTAAAAATACATCACACAATATCACCATTCTTAGTACTTGTCACTGTAAATGTGGACAAAATATTTCTGACTCATGATTGATTGATGAGGACTTTCTTCTTTTTTATATGTTTTATCTGAAAACCTGAACAAGAACTCATACTTGCAGTTTTGGTCTGTGGTGTTACCATGGCAACAGATCTTGAT
Source organism: Siniperca chuatsi (assembly GCF_020085105.1). Lineage (NCBI taxonomy): Eukaryota > Metazoa > Chordata > Actinopteri > Centrarchiformes > Sinipercidae > Siniperca > Siniperca chuatsi. The sequence continues at coordinate 4,987,297 of NC_058053.1, read as the reverse complement.
TTAATCTCAAACCATCCCAATCCCATTTAATACCAAAGTTAGATGACGAACCCACTACTCCTGCTTCATGAAACAGGTCCCAAAAACATTGTTATCTTAGATTGAATTATTTCTTTATCCATGTATTAACAGACCTGTCAGTGTATGGTTGTGTGGATGCAGCTTTGTTTACATTTTGATCACTGATTGTAGGTATGGCAGCATGAAGAATAAAACCCTAGCCCTCTTCCTCCTCCTTATTAATCATCAGTGGGGTGGAGGTTGTTACAAAAAGTCAAACTCAGGGGAACTGAACAGGGAATTTCCAAATTGTGACATTTAACAACACTTGGCTCATCATCTGGTGTACTTCCCCGGGGTTGACTAAATTTCAAATGTCAAGACTGTGCTGTAGCTGCACTGGGTCTTAAAGCCTAAACCATCAGATTAAAAGTTTGATTCTTCATTGTGTGAACCAGCCTAGCCCTTTGATCTCTGCCTTTGTTAAGATCTTTGCCTTCTCAGTCTATTCAGTATTTGTCAGATTTACTTCTTATTTCATACACAAACAAGTGGGTGTTTCAATCTGATGCTCAGAACTACACACTAGAGGCTTTGTAAAAAAATATATAAGCTTGCTAGCTTGAAACCAACAATTTTGTTACTTTTCACAGGTTCATTATGTTTCTAAAATGTTTGGTTTGAGATAAGACAGACTTAAAACCCAGGATTCCAGACGAAAGGAGACTGACAAAACATCAAGCTATTTGGGTGTCTTCATTCCAAAGGTTGACTGTTTCTCGCCAACAGGGTCAGTTGTTATTTTAGCCTTTTTTGGTTTTTGGTGTTTTGTCGTGTCTTCATGAGCAGGTTCTTTCCAGCCAGCCCAGTCAGCCACTGTTGGTATCAAGTTCGATGGTGTTGTTGGAAATTATTGGGTGGTGTGATGATATTAAACCAGTGGTAGTGTAGAGTGGATGGTTTTCATGGGACACCACAACTTGCTTTGCTGCTGACACCAACCAAAACACCAAAGGGGATAGTGACATCAGACCCTGCACACTGCTAAATATAAAGTCAAATAAACACAAGCATGTGGTTGTAATACATGCGACATGTCATCTCCTGGCCATCTCTAGCTCTCTCAAATGGTCCCCACTTATTGATTGGCACTTGCATTGACATCCCGGCTAAACTGACCTAACACGTATGGCCAGGGGAAAAATGCGCTACACATAGTGCATTATGGATTTTTCAGTTATATAACAAAAAACAAGTTAACTAAATGTCGGCTGTCAAATTAAATTACCAAAAGGATTGAAAAGCAATGCCTATCAAAAGTACGGATGTTGTCATAATGCTCACTCATTCTCCAGTTAATATTTTGTGTCACATCAGGGATCACTTTAAATACCATTCTGCATTTAATGAGAGATGGTCATTATAAAAAGAATTTATTAAGTCTCTCCAAGTACAGTATGTGTCAGTCTGTAACTATTGGATGGATTGTCATGAAATTTGACATTCAAGGTCCCCAGATAAAGTCTGGCTTAAGTGCTCCCCTGACTTTTCCTCTAGCGCCACCATGAGGTTTACATATTAGTTTTTTAGAGAAATGTCTCCAAAACTATTGGATTGAATGTCCTGAAAAGTGGTAGATATATTCATGGTGCCAGGAAAATGAATCCTCGTGATTTTGGTGATCCCCTGACTCTTCCTCTAGTGTCACCAGGAGATTGAGATTGAGATTGATAATTGACATTAAATTTGGTTTGTGGGGAACACAAATGTCCGGATGAATAGTAGCAATTGGTGATCCTTGGGCTTCTCATCTAGAGCCATCACATGGTCAAAAGTTTAAATTGTCCAATACATTTTTTATGACCAAATACCTTCAAAATTAATGACATTCCCATCAGCTGCAGCTGTACTTTGTGTTTAGTGCTAATTAGATAATTTTAGCTTGCTAACACCCTAAACTATGTTAGTGAACATGGTAAACATTATACCTGCTAAACATCAGCTTATTTACATTGTCATTGGAAGCATGTTAGCATGCTGGCATTAGCATTTAGGCTGTATGGCTATAGACGTCTTCTTTCTTTGAGTTGACATGCATACAAGTTGGCATCAATGTTCACTTGCAAACATGTACAATATACACACCTATTGACAGTAGGTCCATTTATTAGATGTTTTGGAGCTTTTGATCGCATCACACATGCTTTTATCATGCGATACAATCGAAAGCTCCAGAACAGTTACCAAATGGACACTGGGATGAGATTGTTTTGATAACTGCTGTTGCCAAGGTGAAGAATAAACCTTCACCCATACCTATTTTCCAAGTAACTCATCTAATCATTATGTCTCTGTATACAGCTCTCCTAAGCCACTGGTCCAGCATTCTCTGTCTGACTCCCCCTATGTCAAACCAGAATGGTACAGCATTGGTTTGATCAGTAACAGTAATTTTGCATGGACAATGCTTTGGTGTGATGACACTTCAAAAGTTTGGATTAAGCCAGTAGATTATAGTAAATAATTCAATATTACTGACATTGTGGCGACCAAATTTGCTGTTCCACTAAAACTTGTGTGCATGGGATGGATTTTTCACACACTAAGCGACACAACAGATACACACAAAACAAGCCAGCCAGCGGGCATTCGTAGCAGCAGGCCATCATGCATTCAATCCATCTTTCACAGCCTTTCCACATAAATTCCCAGCATGTCACTGGCTGTGTCCACAGGGAAAAAAACACTATGTCATCATTAAAGTCATCACCCGTCTGAGATATCAGATTTACGATGTGGAAAGAAACACATTGAGGTGCTGCTAAAATGTAGCTCATCGGTTACTCAGACCACTTTAAAGATCCTCTGGAAACGTCTTGAGCACAATTCACTTCAGTGTCACACCTCGTTCTTTTGTTTCTGGGTGCTGTCATGTCCAATTTGGGCAGTGTCTTATTGGACCATGTGGGCCTAATGAGTGAGGTGATGTCACCATTAGACTGAGCAATGATGTAATGAAGCAGTGTTAAAAAAACTTGGCTGGTGTGACACACTAAATACTTTTCTTCAGGAGGGAGAAAAACATGCATACACTCACATGCACAAAAGTGTAGATAATAAGGCTGCACAGATTAGTCTCTGGCTGTTTTATTGATGTTCTAATGCAAATATCACATTTTGGAAAATGAAGGTGTCATCTCAGATATTCTCGTAAGAGGTTTCAAATTAGCTTGAATTGAGACGTTGTTTAGATTTAGAAGGATTTTACTGATGACTGTTCTAAATTTATGAGCTGCATTGCAGCAGCATGAGGTAAAGCTCTTCAACATGTCGAATGAACATAAGGTACATTTGGTGAACAAGAATCACAGCTGTGCTGGTTATTTCTAGAATGCAAATTATCCTGCAGCACTCTTAATTAAAATACTTTATGATGCTATTTTTTCCTTTTTTTACATGTGGAAAATGTACTATTATCATTATATTATAATAATTATTTATTTCATCCTCAGGCTGGAGAGATAAGTAGATACACATTCCTGTTGAGGTTTCTGACACTTTGGAGAAATAAACAGGGCATGTGAGTGTGAAAGTTCATTCTTGAGCTTGGGAGCAGTAGCTTGACAAAATAATCTGTATTACTAGCATGACAATTTAGGAAACATTTGTTGATGAAGGCAGTGAGATGCTGTTAAAAGCTTTGAAAAAAGCTAATAACTGGACCTTGTGTTAAGAAGAGTTTGTCAAACATACTGAATTGAGCATATATCGATACATCTATGAAGGGAAATAAGAGTAGTGTTGTGGTGCTGAGGCACCTGTTAGTCCTTCCACTGTGCTGCTAGGAGGGTTTGAGTTTTTCTGAGTCACTGAAGTTAAAGTAAAGTCTGCAATGCTGACTCATTTCAACAATGTCTACCAGAAGTGGGAGTGAAACTTGGAATTTTAGGCCTTATTAGAACATAATAGACAGCAATCCTCCCTGTACTAACTGCTTTTTAGCCATGCTAGCAGTGTTGCTTTATGGGTAATGTTAGTCCAAAGCTTTTGTCCAAAATGAAATATCTCAACAACTATTTAATGGATTGCTATGAAATTTGCTACAGACATTCATGAGCCACAGTGGATAAATCCTAAGGACTCTCTAAGTCTTTTCATCTAGCACCACAATCACATCAAAGGATGACTCCTCTGACTTTTCATTTAGTGCCACCAGGAGGCTAACATTTTTGGTTCAGAGTTAAAAGTTTCTACAGCTACAGTATTGGATGGAATACCATGAAAATGGTAGTGTAATAACTTTGGTTACCTATTTAGGTTAATGAGCTGTACTTTGTGCTTAGCGCTAATTAGCAAATGTTACTGTAGCATGTTAGCATACTAAAATTAAGATGGTGACCCTGGTAAACACTACTTGCAAAACATCAGCGTGTTAACATTGTCACTGTGAGCATTTTAGCATGCTGTGTCTACATACAGCCTCACAAAGTGGCTATCATGGCTGTAGGCTCTTGCTAATATTTTTGTTGTTTTTGTCCCACAGCCATCCGAGTGATCTGAAACATCGTTTTCACCGCCACCACTCGTCCGGCAGTCTGCATGGCAGCTTCAATCACAACCACGTCCAGGACACCAATCTGCCACTGGTGGCTGAAGAACAAGACGAGCTCCAGGATAACAAAGGGCCGGTGTACGACCCAAAACAAGACGTGTTTGTCAGCCTGTTTGTAAGTTTCCTTCATGGACGTGGGAAGTAGGGGTGCAGTGGGGGCTACAGCACCCCCTAAAACCAGGCATTATAAAAACCATCAATTGACCATCATGTGGACAAGTGTGTGAATATGGGCAGTTCTGTGGTTTATCAGTTAAGTGTATGAACTACACTGCAGACTGGAGTCTCTGTTAACAGTGACAGAAAGATAGATCCGCATTATATGCTATACGCTCGTCTCCTCTAACATCATGCACGACAGACAGTCACGATTTTTTGACAGCTCTGATGGAGCTCAGGATTCTTCAGGAGGACGGCTGCTTTACTCCAAACAATTTCACTGTATGAACATGGAGAGATCAACCTGTGTGTGTGACCTTCTGGATGTGTAGAAGAACACAGCACATTAATTAACATTAGATCCTGACCGATCCTGTCGGCATGTCGGGAAATTTAAAACATCAATGCAGTTACGCTGCTGTGCCTCGTGCATAAATGCGCACAGCGTCTCTCTTAATGGGGAGAGGCTTCACCCTATTTCACTCACCCAGAACCCAATCCGCTATTAATCAGAATGTTCATTGTTATGAACCGGCCCACCCGATCCACGCATCACAGATCTGTATCCTCACTGCGCTGCATCATTATAAATTATGACGAACTGGTTGTGGGTCACATCTCTCGCTGTCTCTCCCTCTTCATCCCCTTGTAGTTCTCATGCATTAGTTCCTGTTGTTAACTGTGTAGCTGCTGTGGCTGCTTTGACATACAGTATGTTGGCGTTCAAGTCTGTAGTGTTAAATGTTCTCAAATTGTTATGTTGTTGGATATAAGATATTCTGGCCATTAAATTAATACGAAAAACATGAATATTGCGTAATATTTAGTATGATGTCATTATATAGACTGACATTCTCTCATCACCCCCACTGTGACTGACTTCCAGCTCCCCTGGTTTCCTTGGTCTTTTTTTTATTTGCCATTTGTTTGTTCTTAACTCTACAGCAATCCTTATTCTTCACACGTCTTTTACTCTCTTTGTGAGATATGAGATCGGAGTGATGATAGCCTCTGACATAGTTGAAGCAGTGCAGGCTAGCAGGATAGCACAGTAAATACGATTTACCACAGCTAAAGTAAGTGGTTAACTAGTTTTGACAAGAATCCACAAGGATAATTGAACTCAGCTATCTAAATGGAGATAAAAGAGACGTTGAGCTGTCTTGTTCTAGTTTATGGTTTGCATTAAGGTCTAAGAATCAGCAGTAAGCATAGATGTAAGCATGATTACACTAAATTCCTGATGTGAGGCCTGTGGTTCTGGCATTGTTCTTTGAAACACCCCTCCATGAGGTCAGAAGTTGTGTAGGTAGTTTTTTGAAGTCAGAGAAAGCGAGCCTCCCTGTGCCACATGTGTTGAATTATGTTCTTAGTCAGCTTACAGGTGCTTCTAGTTAAAGCTTCCTGATGCATTAACTGTGAAATCTTAATCTTCCCCATGGCTTAAAATGTTGGCAAATTTAAACCAACCTATTAAAAGAATTCTGCTCAAACATAAAGAACCAGTCATCCAGTTGTGAGGTTTAAAATGAATTGCACAGGGGCATTAGAATATTATTGTTCATACATGCATTGTTATTCCCACAATAATGTCACATTATTGGTCCCATGCTATGTTATGGTTGGAAGAACAATGTGGATAATCTTTGTTTTGTTCTTCCTCCAAGAAATCTCTCCACCCTCTGCCTCCTGAGAGCCATCCAGCTGCAGCCAGATCGATGAAACTCCTCGCCAAGATTCCCAAAGATGCCGAAGCTGTCCTTGTTTTAGTTGGTAAGCTCCGGGAGTTTTGACAAAGTAGATTAGTTTGAGGAATTATGTCTTTTCTTTTCTTCTGTTTTTAGAAACTGCTAAGAGATGAATCTGCTTGTAGTAAATTCTCCATTAGGCTGGGCCTCAAATACAAAAAATAAAGAATTAAATTACATTAGTATAACACCATAATCATGTCATACTCACCGCTAATGGTACCTGATCACCTTTTGTCTTTACTGTAGGTGTAGTGTTACCCTGCTGTTAAAGTCAACACCTGCGGCTGCTTTGTTAAACCTCCTGAGGACCTGGACAGTTTTTACTGTAAAGCTGCAGGATGTCTTGATTTATCCTCAACAGCAAATTAGCATTACAAAAGTTGTTAATGAGGAGATTCATTTTGCAGATTCATTTATGTTTAGATATTTGAGAATGAACAGGTGATGAATATAATAATAATAATAATAGCTGAAGTGCAAGCACAGGTTCTGTTACCAAAGGTGTGAAAAATTGCAAATTACTAAACTTGTTGTGGTTTTGTTGTCGTTTCCTGTCAGGTTGTGTTGAGTTTCTGGAGCAGCCAGCCATGGCCTTTGTCAGGTTGAATGAGGCAGTCCTTCTGGAGTCGGTACTGGAGGTCCCCGTCCCTGTTCGCTTTATTTTCGTCCTGCTTGGCCCCATTCAGTCCAACGTGGACTATCATGAGATTGGACGCTCCTTCGCCACTCTCATGTCTGACAAGGTAGATATAAAACTTAGAAGATGTAAAGCCACATTTCAGTCAGACAATTAAAGGATTGAGTCACAAAAAGCAAACAGATGAATGGTGTAATTTATTCACTCTTCAAAACATTAAGAAATAGATTTCGAATTGATAAAATTATGCCATTTTGTACACAAACATTTTAAAATAAGTAAACATAAAAAAAGGGATCATGTTCTTCCGAGCCATTCGAATTTGCTTTGGTATTTTGGTGCTTAAAAATAAACATAGAAATATAAAGAAAGCTAAAGCAAGTACTGCAGGTCAAGAATCAGAAATAAAAAATATAAAATTGACAATAAGATATTAAAGAATATTTTAAAATATGATAAGGAAATAATAAAGAATATGTACAATATGACGATATGTTATTTATATTACAGTTTGTGCATTATGCAAAATATTTACATGGGAATGTGCAAAAGTTTACAGTATTACTGTACTATAACGGGGAGTTATGGGAGTCGGTGTCAGTGGGGGTTCTGGGCCTTGTTGATGAGGCCGGCTGCAGACGGAAAGAAGCTGTTTTTGTGGCATCAGGTTTTGGTCCTGATGGACCGCAGCCTCCTGCCGGAGGAGAGTGTCTGAAACAGTTTGTGTCCGGGGAGGGAGGGGTCAGCCACAATCTTTCCTGCTCGCCTCAAAGGCCTGGAGGCGTACAGGTCCTGGAGGGAAGGTAGATTGCAGCCAATCACCTTCTCGGCGGAGCGAATGATAGAGGGCAGTCAAGAAAACGACCCCAGTATTAATAAGGTGGAGAGAAAAATGGACACCTGAGAAGTTGAATGATTTTCTAATCACTAATAAGATGGTAACTCAGAGTAAAGCACCTCTCACTACTAACAGATACTGTATATATACACAATTATTGCAGTTATAAATTGTAGATAAGATCCTTTTAGCTTGACTGGCCTTTTTTTAGCATTCTGGTGACGACATTCAATTGTATTTTGCTGTAGAGTTTCCACGAGGTGGCCTATTTTGCTGATGACAGACAGGACCTCCTGAATGGTATCAATGAATTCTTGGACTGCAGCATCGTCATTCCACCCTCAGATGTGGAGGGCAAAGACCTCCTGAAGACTGTGGCTGACTTCCAGAAGCAGATGTTGCGCAAGAGGAAGGAAAGAGAACTCAAGAGGCACCACTCCTCATCTGGAATGGAGCAGAACAACAAAGGTAGTCTGTCAAGTCCCTAAAGACCCTCTTTTCTAAGCCAAATCCTCAATTACTAGGTTTGGAGGAGGCACCTCTGATTCTGCAAGCCAATGTTAGTCCTGCAATGCAAACAGATGGTTCAAAGTCAAACTTCTTTTAAATCGTGTGCAGACCATTCCCTGCATTCGCATTGTTACAAACACAGATGTATTTTTACAGCTATCAAATCAGCAGGGGGGGAAAAGCTGTTGTAATTTTCAGTAGTTTTACAAATTATATGATACATCCCATCACCTCAGTAAACAACTAGCCTTTCCATTCAAAAGTTAGTTTGACATCCTCTTCATACATACATACACAAGTTATATAATATCTAGAAAAACATTAGACTTTTATTACTCTTTTTTAGAATATGATAAAGCTTACTAAAAACTAAATAATATGATTGATGCTTTAAAGCTGCCATCCACCCATTTAAAGGTCCAGTCAGTATTTTTTTTACCAAATAAATGCGATGTATGTTCACATAAATAACTAGAGTTTGAGTTCTAGATAAAAAATTTACATTTTGTGTTCCTCAAGATGTGTGTTGCTGTCCTTTTTTGATACTATCACTGGGATGCGCCAAAGACATTTTCAAATCCTACACATAGCGGCCTATGGGAGGGCCATAAGGATGGGATTATTCTATATTTTTCTTATTATCAGCATATCTCATGAAAAGAACTAACCCAACAATCAGTCCATCTCTCAGTACTTTTCTAATTCCCTAGTGTATCACTCAGACCCAAGCCTTCCAACTGAAGATCATAACAAAACAGGTCACAAATATATTTATATTTTTAAACAATGCTCAGTAATTTCTTAAAACAGTTGGGCACTGTAGTTTTTAGGAAATGTTACTCAAACAGGAGTAAATGGTGCATTTGTTGGGGACTATTTTCAGCTGCGGATTAATACCCATTTGTTGCTCTTGTGAATATTTAAGGTAGCAGGACAGTCTATGTTGGATCAACGCAACTACAGTGACCGTGTTCATGATAATGAAGGAACAGCTCAGGCTTTAGATACACAGACAATACTTGTTAGAAAAATATAGAATATCACCAGTGTTTTCCTTGTGGTAGTGAGTTGCCTCTTACCTTGTAGATTTTGTTGGTGGTGTTTATATTTGCATTACAGATTGTGCCTTTAATTTACTTGAATTTATTGTCTTATTTATTTATTTGACTTGTATAGTTGTTTATTTAATTGCTATATTATTATGATGAAGATCATTAGTAGTTTCTTCATGTAATGGAGCCATTAACAAACCCCCTAGAGGTGAGTCCAGAGGAGGAGGAGGAGGGAGACCAGGAGGTGGACCCATTAAAGCGCTCAGGGATCCCTTTCGGAGGCCTGATCCACGACATCCGCCGCCGCTCCCCACACTACGTCAGCGACTTAAAAGATGCCCTGGACATGCAGTGCATCGCTGCTGTCATCTTCATCTATTTTGCTGCACTGTCGCCCACTATTACATTTGGAGGCCTGCTGGGTAAACTGAAACTACAAGAAACAAGAAATTTGGATTCCATGTCATTTTGATAACTGTGCTCTGAAGATGTGTTTTTGGCTGTTTTCACATACAGGGGAAAAAACAGAAGGCATGATGGGAGTGACTGAGCTTATTGTGTCAACTGCAACTCTTGGAGTTATATTCTCGCTGCTTGCTGGTCAGCCCCTTCTCATCATAGGCTTCTCGGGACCCTTACTGGTGTTTGAAGAAGCCTACTACAAGGTACTTTATCTGAGAATGTAGAAATTATATGTGTTTACACACTAACTACCACATAGTATATTGCATACTCCAGTTTTTGTGTAAAATAATTAAAAAATAATTAAAATAATTCCCATTTTCCCCTGACCATGTAACCATCATGTCTGTGTCTTTTCACTCAGTTCTGTCAGGCCCACAACTTTGAGTACCTGACTGGTCGAGTGTGGATTGGTTTCTGGCTCATCTTCATTGTGCTGGTGATTGTGGCAGCAGAGGGTAGCTTCCTTGTTCGTTACATCTCGCCCTTTACCCAGGAGATTTTTGCTTTCCTCATCTCCCTTATCTTCATCTATGAGACTTTCTCTAAGCTCATCAAGGTAACTACGCCAGATATCGCACAGCACACTGAGCTCAACAAGAAATAAATGACACTTTTTTATGCATATTTCCCCATAACAAGAATATATCTGCAAAAAGCCACTACAACCAATCAACAGACGATAAACTGAGACTCTCTTCTTGTTTCCAGGTGTTTAAGGAACATCCACTGATGGCAATGTATCCGACTGACTCCACCCCAGCTACTGGGCTTCAAGATGTTGATGACCCCATCTTCAACCAGCCTAACACTGCTCTCCTGTCTCTGGTCCTCATGATGGGAACTTTCTTTGTTGCTTTCTTCCTCAGGAAATTCCGAAACAGTCGGTTTTTGGGTGGCAAGGTACCCTGCTTTACTGAGTCTCTTAAAAACGATAAGATTCAGAGTAGATATCAGGCTTCTCATGGGCATTTAAAAGTATCCTGTACAGCTTTCTTGTAAATGAACAAAATCATGCTGACATTGTGTGTTTCTGACCAAAATTCATAGTGTGTATCCTCGAGAACATGTTGAATGCATTTTCTTCCTCACAAAACATTTACAAAGCTGATTTTTGATTTTTTTATATTTTGAAGCCTGCATTGTTGACAGCACATCCATGTTTTCACCACCTTGTAATCTTCTTATTCTTCTTTCCCTATTGATATGTTTGTTGGCACATTGCTTCCACCCTCTGTTGATTAGTGGAATAATGTGAAACCGTAGACAGGAACGTGTCATGCGCATGAGAAACGAAGAAAAAGGGGGCCCGCTTTTTCAAAGCAAAACATGGAGATGCCATGGAGCAAAACATTGCTCCATGGCACTACTAGTGGTGAAAAAGTCCACAGGGTTCCTTTAAAGGGACAGTTCACCCCAAAATCAAAAACACATATTTTTCCTCTCACCTGTTGTGCTATTTATCCAGCTAGATTGTTTTGGTGTGAGTTGAATATAAAGGAACTAGATGGCACTCAGCTTTGAAAAACTCAACAGCAATGTCTCTTTACAGAAATCATGACCCGGTTACTCAAGATAATCCACAGACCTTATTGTGAGCAGTTTCATATAAGAACTATTGGTAGAAAGAAAATAGTTCCTACATGAAACTACTCACAACAAAATCTGTGGATTATCTTGAGTAACCGGGTCATGATTTCTGGAAAGAGACATTGCTGGTGAGTTTATCAAATCTAGTTTTTTGGCGCTTTGAGCACCACAAGCCGAGTGCCATATAGTCCCATTATAGTCAAAAAAAGCAGGCATCTCTACGGCCGATATCTCCAAAACTCGGCAACTCACTCCAAAACAATCTAGATGGATAAAAAACAATACAGGTAGGAGGAAAAATATGTATTTTTGATTTTGGGGTGAACTGTCCCTTTAAATCCACTTAATGTAAAAAGTCACCACACAAAATGTGTATTGCCAATATAGCTTATATTTGTTCTGATTGTGTATTTTATCACACTGTGAATAATTGTCCAAATTTAGTCAATCACAAGATGTGTCCAGCACAGCTACAAGAAATCTTAACAGAAGCTGTCTAACACTTACTATTAATGTCAGGTTTTGTTGTCACCTTATAGCCTGTCAACATAGTGAGAAAACAGAAACATTAATACATATGTATAGGTGTACATATGGTGTGTCCAGAAAGGAGCCTTTGGGCTTTGACGGTAACCCAAAGTGTATATGTAAAATAAAAAAATATAAATAACAGACATTATTAAAGCCAATATTTACAGATAGATGATAAATAGAGCACTTGTAGTGGCATTGGTTAGAATTAAAGCAATACAATAGTAAATACTGTATCATACAAAGGAATTCTGTTCATGCTGGGTGCCTCAAGGCTGTAGATAACAATTCAGGAGCTCTGAATAGCCATGGCTGTTTGAGGGAAAGTGGACACGTCAATCATTCACACTTTTTATGTGATAAGAAGTGTGCTGAATGTTGACTTGATTTTATTTATATTTGGTTTCTCAATATCCCCAGGCCAGAAGAATCATTGGTGACTTTGGCATCCCCATCTCAATTTTAGTTTCAGTATTAGTGGATTACGCCATCACTGACACTTACACACAGGTAACACAGCAACAGCAGCAGTTGAAGTGCATTTTTATTACAGTTCCAACAAATCAGTGCTTTTTCTCAGTACTCTAACATTATGTTTATTTACTTTAAGAAACTCGATGTGCCATCAGGCTTCTCAGTCACCTCCCCTGACAAGAGAGGTTGGTTCATCAGTCCCTTTGGTGACAAGCAGCCCTTTCCCACCTGGATGATGGGAGCTTCTGTTATACCTGCCCTTCTCGTCTTCATCCTCATTTTCATGGAAACTCAGATCACTTCGTATGTACTACACAGTATGATTATCTACAGTGGTAACGCTCTGGGTGTAGAATCTGTGTGTGCAATAGTAGGGTATACTTTTTACAAACTGTGTGCTTTACTTCACTTCCACTTTTTAAATATTTTCCCATTTTTCCCATCAGATTGATAGTCAGTAAGAAGGAGCGTCGCTTGGTTAAAGGCTCAGGCTTCCACCTGGATCTTCTGCTCATCGTCATTCTGGGTGCCATCTGTCCTCTTTTCGGCCTGCCGTGGCTCACTGCGGCCACTGTGCGCTCTGTCACTCATGTCAACGCCCTCACTGTCATGAGCAAAGCCACGGCGCCTGGCGAAAAGCCCATGATCCAGGAGGTGAAAGAACAGAGGCTGACTGGACTTCTTGTGGCTGTTCTTGTTGGTAAGAGGAAAGGGAAGGATGGCAGTGTGGGGTGCCAATTGACCATTGGCTAAACCCCACCCCCAAACAGCGATTGTCCAATCATAACTTAGCAACCATAGCTAGGCACGCAGGCCTGTCAAGCTATATATTTCTGCACATGCTGAAAAGGTGTGCATTGGGCTGTAGTAAGAGTGATACTCACTGTTTCAAGATTTCAGACGGTGGCTTTTTTAGCCTTTACAAAACCAAAAACACAAGACTAGAACATCCACCCTGTGGGAGCCAAGAAGCTAGTATATCAGAGTTTAGAGTAATGATAGCGACTTTGTCCAGCTCTTTTTTCTCTTGTAAAAGTAAAGAACTAACATTTAAGTACAGCTCAGAGCTAACTAGCTCTACCCTGCAATACACAAACAATGCTGCTCCTTTATTTCCACGTCTTCTACATGGATCATCAACTGGTGAGAATGCTGACTTTTTGCCTGGGACTAGCTCTAGCCTCAGTTTTTTAGCATGATATCATGTATGCAGCTATTATGTACATACTACATGACTCGTTAACAGGATTTACATTTCAAAACGAATCAGCTGGAAACATTAAAAAGTCAGCTGGAGACAGAGTTTTCAACCAACTCACAGAGTTTTAAAGTTATCATTAGCTTACGCTAGCAGCAGTTGAAAAACTCTGCCAGCGACGATGGTTGTTGGTTGGCTTTTAAGTACCATATGAAATCTTGTTTTAGTATAAATTTAATTACAAATTAATAAAGAAAAGCTACAAAATATTTATCTCATTAAAATTCACTATATAAAAAAATCACAACAGTGCATCTGGAATGAGCTGGAGGAAAAGACGAATCTATTCAATTCAATTTTATTTATATAGCGCCAATTCATAACATAAGTTATCTTATTGCACTTTTCCTATAGAGCAGGTCTAGACCGTACTTTTTATAATATTAATTACAGAGACCCAACAAATCCCACCATGAGCAAGCATTTGGCAACAGTGTCAAGGAAAAACTTCCTTTAAGAGGCAGAAACCTCGAGCAGAACCAGACTCAATGGTGGGCGGCCATCCGCCGCTGCCGTGTTTTGCCAGGTTTTGAGAGAGAGAGAGACAGAGAGAGAGAGAGAGAGAGAGAGAGAGAGGGGGGTTTTGGGGGAGAGGGAGGCACAATGCAAATACCACCAAGAATCTTTTTTATATTTTATTTATTTTTTAAATACTAGAATAGTAATTGTAGTGTTAATATTAATAAATTAGTAATAATAGGAATGACAGCTATAGGAAAAATAATGTCAGTATTAGTAACAAAGCCAATAGCGAGCAGGGACACAGGGGCAACAGGTGGCCCACAACCACAGATCCAGACTCTGCAGCTCCGGAGGCAGAAATACCTGCTGAAAGTGACAGAAGGAGAGAGGAGAGAAACAAGAAAGCACAAAACTACGGGAGAGAGAAGATGTCGAGTTAGTAACATGCAGTAATGGGATAAAAATGCATACAGATGGAGAGGGAGAGAAGGCGGGAGGAAAGAGGTGCATCATGGGAAGTCTCCCGGCAGTCTAGGCCTATAACAGCCTAACTAAGGGATGGTTCAGGACTCACCCGAGCCAGCCCTAACTATAAGCTTTATCGAAGAGGAAAGTCTTAAGCCTACTCTTAAATGTGGAGATGGTGTCTGCCTCCCGAACCTAAACTGGGATCTGATTCCAAAGAAGAGGAGCTTGATAACTGAAGGCTCTGGCTCCCATTCTACTTTTGGAGACTCTAGGAACCACAAGTAACCCTGCATTCTGGGAGCGCAGTGTTCTAGTGGGGTAATAAGGTATTATCAAACCTTTAAGATACGATGGTGCCTGACCATTAAGAGCTTTGTAGGTGAGGAGAAGGATTTTAAATTCTATTCTGGATTTTACAGGGAGCCAGTGCAGAGAAGCTAATATTGGAGAAATATGTCTCTTTTCCTAGTTCTTGTCAGTACACGTGCCGCAGCTTTCTGGATCAACTGAAGAGTTTTAAGGGACTTATTCGGGCAGCCGGATAATAAGGAATTGCAGTAGTCCAGCCTAGAAGTAACAAATACATGCACTAATTTTTCGGCATCATTTTGAGACAGGATGTGCCTGATTTGAATCTGAACTACTGATCAATTCCAGAGCAATTATTCTATTTTATTATCTGGCTTATCTGGCTGTGGGGGTTGTATTTTTCTACAGCATTATTACAGTGCTGGAATTTCCAGGCAATTATTTGTCTTGAAAAAAACAAACCTTAGCTCTAAGGCACAGAATGGCAATTCTGCAGCTCCTGTATGTCTAGACATTCATGAAGTATGAATCAGCTGCTGCAACAGCTTTAAATGATTTTACATTCTGTTTACAAATTGTCTTCAAAAATTAACTGAAAGAGTAATTTTTCCAAATGAAAATTGTTAAACACAAAATGCAATGTCTGACATTGCAACATTGTTTTCATCTGCTGACTAGTACTATTTTGCCAGCAGAATATCTTGTTTCAGTTAAGGTAGGTTCCCAAAGTCTTAAGTATAGTTTGATCCAGTTTGGGTATACAACCATATTGACTCATCATGATTGTTGAGCTTTTGTTTGATTGAAATGTTATTTGGATTAGGAATAAGACTTTTTGAATTAGCCCAAATAGCAATTCAACCAAGGCAGCTGAACAGTTTCAAATAAACAGCATTGCCATTGTGTTTGTCATGAGGGCTGTTCCCTTGTTGAATGAATAATTCTCTCCACAGTTCTTGTACATGTGTGCAGTGTCTCAAAAACAGTAATTTAATTTGAAAAATCTCACCTTTAACACCTTTCTACCCATCAGGTATGTCCATAGTGATGACAGACGTGCTCCGCCTCATCCCTCTGGCTGTGCTCTTCGGCATCTTCCTGTACATGGGGGTCACCTCACTGACAGGCATCCAACTGTATGAACGCATCACACTTATGGTCACGCCCGCCAAACATCACCCTGACCACATCTACGTCACCAAGGTAACACACGCAATAACAATGTTTACAGTACATGCCTTCGTCTTCTATTATTAGTGGTAAGATGGAGAAGACAAACCCAGCAGAGTGGTAACTGCAGCAGAGTCCAGGCAACCATTCTTCTGCAGTCTTGTTTTTTACCTTGGTTTGATAGAGAGACCTGATTATTCAGATCCCTGTATACATGATACATGAACATTGTCCAGGTGTTTACAGCTATGCAAGTCTTGGACTCAAACTCACCCTAAACAGAGAGCTACATCAACATTTAAGGATAAACACAGTTTGCTTTATGCCCCCCTGGTCACTGCAGCATTCCTCACACTGCTGGGTTTAGCGTCTCCATCTGATCATCAGTAAGGAAGAATACAACTGTATTACTGGTGTCAGATGTTAACTCTCATTTCAGTGTGTTGATCCTCATTGTGTTGTTTATTGTGATAGTTTTTGTTTTACTGACAAACTGCATTGTAACTCTAGTTCAGAAACCTGGTGTTTACATACTATGGTATTCCCATTTCTATCGAAGCACTTCAGATAGCATATTCATGATTCTCAAAAGTCGGACAAAGGCTTATCCATGTTGTTGAAACCAGGATATTAAGTTTACATGTGCCACACATAATCTGGATACTTTATAACCTGATCATAGTCGGGATACTAGAAAGAATGTAAACGTACTTAAGTGATGTAGCAGAAGGGGGTAATATTAAAGGATAGCTTCACAGTTTTTCAAGTCTGTCATAAAACAATAGTCAGATGCCCATATGAACATTGTAACAGGGAGCTGCAGTGGAGGGATAGTAACAAAAAGAGGGAATTTCATAATAAAAAAACCTGTAACTTGTAAGATACTCACTTGATTTGTATAGCTCAGATTATGACGCCTTATATTAACTTCAGATTATCTTCAACCAAAGACGTGGGTTTTCTATCATGCAAACAGCACACAATGCATCAACTTCAGGGGGGGCAAGGCTAAGATAGTAAATGAAAATATAATAATAACGAAACCAAGCACTATCTTCAACACAAAAAATTGCAAAAGAAACACCAATACCAAACTAATTTACTCATTAAAATAGGAGAAAAATGAGAGGATGACAAAAGGGCAGTTTATGAGTTAGTAGCCACAACTAGACTAACACAACCAACATGTTGGCATATAATACATAGCAGAAACAGGGCGCATGTTTCTTTTTGAGTTTTAGAGCCGCTGTCACCTCGTTAGTTCAGAGAATTCACACAGTAAACATTTATCATTCATCACTAAATATGGTCAGGCATTTGATTAAGCAATGAACAGAGAATAGTCAAAAGAAATATCTTTGGTAAATCTGTTGTAATGTAAATGTATTCAGAAGTAGCCTTCTGAAGTAGTAGGACACATGGCTCGCCCACACATGGCTGTACATTAGCTGAAAATTGGCAATTCTGGACCTAATGTCACTTGGTGTTGAATTGAAATCAATCAATAAATTTTTTGGTGGGCGTGAAAAACACATGAAAAGGACAGGAAAATGAATTCCCTCTTGCATATTTTACACAAATCATTAGATCCACTAGATGGAGCCAAAAACATATATGATTTTCTTAATGCAGGGGAGCAGTTTGGGATTCAATGTCTTTAATGTGCCCTTGAGTACTTGAGTCTTTCATACTATGTGTATGTGTGTCTTTACTGTGGTCTATGGTCTATTGGTTTTCTACCCATTAACCACCACATGTGTGTTGCTTCAGGTGAAGACATGGCGTATGAACATGTTTACCATCATTCAGCTGGCGTGCATCGTGGCTCTGTGGGTAGTGAAGTCTACCGTGGCCTCCCTGGCATTCCCCTTCGTCCTCATCATGACGGTGCCGCTGCGCCGCCTCATCCTCTCCAGGATTTTCGAGGAACGTGAGCTCCAGGCGGTAGGTTGGGTAGCAGAGACATTTTAGGAATGTTTGAATCTTTGCCATAATAATCTGATCCCACATAGCCTCAGGATACTGATTTTACAGCAAATTTAACATTTGATGGATGTTAGCCTGTTTTTATATCTATCTAACACTAACATCTCTTAGAGAAATGCTACAAATGAACTACGAATGATTTTTTTCCTCTGTGATCATGGACAGCTTCCTCCAAATATTTTCAAACGATTTGCAAATATTTCTTTTTGCACTGTGTTCTAACCAGAAAAAGGGTCACAGTCCATCCTGAAGCTGGGCTTCATGTTTTCTTGGTTAGATCCCCCAAACCCATACATGTCATCACTGTCAGATTAAAACCTTCCATTTAACAAAATGTCAACTTTTTCAGGAGCTAGGATAAACAGCTTTGTTCTTAACTTGACCACCATTCGTGTTGTGTTCATCCAAAGGTCTCATGAACCCAAGGCACTGTAGAATTGCCTCAAACTACAGAGAACCTTGAAATCAAGTTCAAACTGGAAAATTACCTAAATTGGACCTCCATGATGTCAGATCCCTCACCCCTCTAACCTTCACCCTTGAACGCTTTGAACTGCCTTGTTGTTGAAAGGTGCTATATATACAAATAACTGCCTTGCCTTGCTTTCACCCTTACAGTATATGAACCAGATTATATTCTTTAAATGTATTTTTCTACATTTTTAGTTTTTGCTTTTGGGCGCATTTTGGGATATACTTGGGCTTTCTTGCCGAGAGTTAGCTAGCGCCAGCAGTCGGCTAACTTATCTTAGCACAAAGATTGGAAATAGTCCAGCACACAACCCCCCACACAACGACGAATTGTTGTTTTTACACTTTGTTATTTGTATGGATTAAACAAATGAGATGCGTGTTAATTAATGAGCTTAAGCAGTGCTGGTAGGCCAATTGTGTTACCTTCGGACAGAGCCAGGCTAGCTGTTTTCTCTCGTTTTCAGTCTTTATGCTAAGCTAAGTTAGCCAGCTGCTTGCTGTAGCTTCATACAGCCAGAAAAGAAAGCCAATAAGCATATTTCCCAAATTGTCATACTTTTCCTTTCATAATTAGCAGATTTAACAATAGTTGTTGAATTTATAGTAGAATCACATATCTACTATCATAAAATCTACCTGAGTCCACCTGAAAGCAGACAGAGACCCACCTTTTCACATGGTCCAATAATTTAGTCCGCACCAGAGTTTGTTTGAACATCACCAAACAGGTTAGGTATGAAAGCATCCTAAGTTGCCTGATTTTGACCTTTGAGCAAACCTTGAATGAAAATGACTGAAGATAATTTGTCTTTTCACAGCTGGATTGCGACGAGGATTCTCCCAACTTTGATGAAGATGGACGAGATGAGTACAACGAGATCCACATGCTTGTATAAATTTAAATTGGTCCCAGCCAATATGACTTCCTCTATCCTCCAACTCATTTTAACCAATCAGAGCAAGCCTCTTTGGAAACGGTGACAAAGCGAGAGGAGCTACCGTAATGGTGTTTGTAAAATATTCAAAGGCTATAGCTGGATAATCACCTCTTACCTTTGTTTATTCCAGTTTTTTTTAAAGAACACACCTAATGTTAGATCTCTGTGGTGGTGGTGTTGTGTTAAACTCCCTGAAGATGTTATTCTGTCAGAAGCCAGAAAATAGCCCCAAGAACCCTACCTGGGCTGGACGATGTAAATCTAGCAAAAAACGTAACTTACATGAACACTTTATCCAACTTCTTATCCTATCGATCCCTTTAATTACTCTGCAGGTTCTGGGCATAAGTGCAATGATGATGGTGACCTGGGCATAAGTGCAATGATGATGGTGACCTCTAGGTGTACAGCGGGCTGGATGATTCAGATGTATTTTGTCCCGAAAGCGGGAAATAGGGTCAATTTGCTTTCATTTCACTTCATTCAGGAAGCGGATTTTCATCAAAATTCATAATTGTCCAGATGAATTGACACTAAATCTCAAAGCCCTGAATTCCACTGTCTATGTAGTTTAGCTGTCGTTTTCTGTTACCCTACTGCCATTGCCTATAGGTTGCAATGATGTGCAAACAAAGAGTTAAGTAGCCTTTTTCCTTTCTGTACAGACATTTAGCAATGAGCACTGGGCAAAAGTTCACCTTTTTTGCTGCCATCCGAGTTCCCTGGCACAAAGCCTCCTCTCTAAATGTAGTCTCCCCTTGAAGCCAACAGCTCTACAGAGACTGTGCAAGCCTCTTCAAGGGGTGTTACTGTACTTTGTTAGGTGTTTAATGCTCAACATACCAGACTAACCCCACATTTATTGTGACCTTGGATGTATAAGTAAATAACTAACATGGTCTCAACCTTATTTTTCTACTTTGTTGTATCTATTTATTTTGTGACCTTTGGACTTAATGCCATGCCAGATTATCAGTGATGTTTAGACTCCAAATAGCTTAAACATAAAATAAAAAGAACATTCTGTAGGTTGACACATTCAAAACAGAAAATATGTCATTATTCATCCATTCTTTCATCTTCTCAGCAATATTTCCATAGCGTGGTGCATTTTTCACAGATGTCATGAATAGTATAATAACACACTTGACTGGAAAAGCATAAAAACTAAGCAAACACACAAGTACTGAAAACACTGGGGAACAGTTGAGTGTTGGCAGGATGTATGAATGATGCATTGTACAGTAAGACTGAGCTTGGAATTATAATGTAACATCTGTGTTCAGAGTTGTTTTGAAATACCCAGAAATTTAGTTTTCACCTCCTATATTGCGAGCCTACTATAGAAATTTAATTACCATTCAGCCATGACACCATTTTCAGAAACCTTACTTCTGCCACATAGAAACACCAGACTCAAAATTTCACAAGATATAATAATAAAATATAATAATTCATTAACAAGTTGTGCACAGATTTGTGTGATGCTCTTATTTAAGTAGAAGAGGAAGTAATTCAGTGATTTTACTAAAAGGCCCATGTGTTAGACTACACACGGTCCACTCAAAATACTTGTTGTGTGGACATTAGATTAAAGCCTGAGGCTGTGAATGAAAGGAGGCCTAAATGAATTACATACATTCTGACGATTCTGGGATGCTTTTTCAAACATGTGGTAATAAAGTTTTGTAAAAAAAAAATAAATAAATAAATAGTGATCAGATATTAGCAGATGCACTTGGATTTATATTATGAAATGAAATAGGCCACAGTGCAAAAAGCCCTACTGAATTCTTTGATCACTGATCACATTCAAGGGCAATAGAGTTTCTCTGAAAGGTGCTAGATGCGAAGGATTAATCAATTTAAAATGGAAGAAAGTTTATGCACGCTGTCACTATTCCCAATTCGATATTTAGTCAATAAACATAACGTTTTCAGAGTTAATAGTATGCAGAATCCTTCTATCATTACACCTTTCACTATTTTTTCTGCGTGTTCACCTCTACACTGTATCTGCTGCAAGGGATAAAAAAATGTACATTAAATGTACATTAAATAGAACAAAATATAAAAAACTATATAAAAAATATGTTATTTTTTCTTGTATTCACCTGATATTAATGATTACTGCTGCAGGCGAACAATCAACTAAAAAACTCCAAAGTGCTAAAAAGTGGAGCACAGATGATGACATTCTAAAAGTACTGAAAAACTTTTAATGGTCACCAGTGTAGTATAGTTTTTGTATGCTAACGAGAAGAATTAGTTTATCTCATTTCACATAACCGTGCCCTCCATTTTAAGCCATGCAAGAATTCTGTCTCAGGGGAAACTGACCTTCGATCTGTAAATATTGCTTCCCAGCCTTTAGTTTGTTGTCTCTTTTGTGTACATAAAGCGGTCAAGGCAATCCAACACTTGCAATGTAAAAATATATGGCTTACAGTCCAGGCTTTTGTGTTATACAATGGAGAAAAGGAGGTCAATTGAAGAGAATAATGTGTTTATGCCAGTGAAGTGACACGGAAATATAACTGTAAATTAATACTTTTTTCCCCCATCCATTGTTCTCTTTAGGATTACACTTGAAGCTACACTTTGATGTGAAGCATACAGCTGCTGTAATCTGTATTTAATTATGCAGGTCCTCAAGTGAATGAGTTACTGAATGTGCTTTACATTAGCACTCTATATAGCCCTTTCATTTAAAATAGGTTGCGCTGTTAATTGACCTTTTCAACCACATGTTTATGTTTCAGGGTTTACAAAGACTTGAATGGCAGACTGAGGGCAGAGACACTGATACGTTTTTCTACTGTACTTGGCCCCACTGTGTTCATGACATTATTGAATGTAGACAGGCATGTTTGGCTGATTTGATTTTGCTTGTGAGATTTAGCAAAGCTGATTCCAATTATAGATATAGGTTCATTAACGACAAAGCTATTGCATGACCACAAACAAATTTAAGTGATAGTTAAGGGTAAAAGATGCTTTGAGCACACAAAAAGGATTATCTGTTAGATGTAAGCGAGCAGGGCTGTAGCCACAAATAATTTTAAAGAGACCAGGAAAAAAAAACATGTAAAATGTTGTATTAGAGGACCTATAATGCTCATTTACAGCTCTATATTTTTATTCTAGGATTCCACTAGAGTAGCTTTGCATGATTCACAGTTTATACTGGCCCTTTATGCAGACCCTCAGTTCATCCTTTGTCCATTTTAATTCTGTCTGTCTATTTCTCTGTATTTACTGTTTATCAGACCACAAATGGAGCTGCATTAGCTAGCTAGCTGCAGCTAGCTAATAGCGCTAGCTGCACGGCTAACATAGTTAACGGTAGCTGCAGTTAGCAGTTACTTTAGCAACAAGTAAAGCTATATGTCCATTAAGAAACTAACAAGGGATGAAGGGTAGTCCTGAGCAGAGTAGTATCGCATAGCCAGACCTATTTCCACACTTCATTTTAGCGCTATGATCAGAGCGCCTGAGAGCAGCCGACTCAGACAGACTGATGGATGGGCACGTCCCTGTACTCAGCCATGCTCAGAGCCTCGCTGCCAATGACAAATGTGTGAACAAGATGGTGGAATTGCACTGAGGCGTTTGAGGCTGGTGTCAGGCAGTGTCTTCTGTGGGACAGAAGTCCTCCCTTTGGCAGGGACTTTAGATTTTGTGACTTTTAAGACCTTTTACATACACAAAAATACACAATAATGGGCAGAGAAAAACCCGAAAAAGCATAATATGGCCTCTTTAATATGGATATTTTTCCATGTGTAATTCATCAGCTGCTTTTTTTTTTTTTTACCTTATTTTGTTTTTATTAATTTAAAACAATTATATGTCCAAGTATCCTTATATGAAGAGCTTGATTACATTCTAGTCAGGAAAATTATTTTTTAATTTATATGTTTAGTAACATTTCTTGGCCGGAAAATAGCCCAATTTAAAAGAACCAAGTCTAAGAAAATATTGGTATCAGCCTTTAAAACCATATGTACTTTAAGATTATGAAATGCAACTACAATTCAGGTCCCCAAATTCCTAGAAAACAAATAAAGAGGACATGACCTCTGTGTGTAGTAGCTACAGCCCTGTAAGCCAGCAGTAAGGCTTCCTCTGCTCTCTGTCTTTAAAGTCACAGCAGAACAGCTCATTTAAATTGACCTGGAGTATCTGGTTCAAAGATTTTAATTGTAACCTTAATAGCTGGACGTGCGCATGTCTTGTTGAAGTCTCTTAGCCAAAAATGTTTGGTAAGCAGTTTGACATTCTCAAGATTCGGACTCAGACAAACTGAGAAAAGTGAGAGCAGATTTTTAACAGGGTTTTTACACCAAACTTGTTTTAAGCTGATAAATCTGTCCATGCACGTTCTCATCTTGACTATCAGCTTCATTAAAGCTTGAATTTGTTTTGTGTCTGATGAATAGTTTTGTCATTAATTACCTTCCATGTATAACCAGCACAGGCTAATATTCAGTTAATTATACGCACACCACTTAAAAGTGCAATGCTGTGAGAAACAAAGATTAGATGGACACCAACTGTGATCGTCTGGTCAAAAACATTTTGACCTGGTGAAGAACAAGCTGGGAACAGAAGGTCTATTTAAATATAGATTAGAAACATTGTGCAGGAGTTGAACTAATACTAAATTAGCTCATTAACATCTGATGTGACTTTTGACCAGTACTTTTTTGGCCCAAGTAGTTGGGATCTGCCATCTGAATCCAGTGGAACTATGTATTTGCTGTGCTGGTTCGTAAAAGAGTCACAAGGTCTATTCAACACATCCACGTGCTATAGTTATGACAAGAACTGGTGTCTGAGTATGTGTGGAGCTGCGTAGGCCATAGCCAAGACAGAGCCGGCAAAGCGTATACTTAGCAAAACATCCTTTCAGTATTTACACAAGAGAAAAAGTGGAATTGTGGGTATTATTTAAGATAATAAAAGGTATGGTGCTGCCACTCTGTCCTGTCTGGGCGCTAGATGTTGAAACACGCAAGATGAAAAGAAAAATAGTTTTTTTGACCCTCAAAAAGTTCTGCCATGTCAATACTCTAGTTTACCACGTTTCGTCGCCTTATACCACCATGGTAGCAGGGCAGACCACCCACCCAAATCTAAGACTTGGTTCTGTTATTTTTGAACCTCTTTTAAGTCAACATCATTGGTTTGAGTAAAGATGTCTGGCGATCTTGGAGTTCTAGCATATGGAATAGTGTATTAAGTTTGATCATTATATAACTATAAATCAGATATGTGTGAAACTAGATCAGCTATTATAAGGATGGTTGTTCATGTGATATTCTCTCAAGAGCAACAGAGTTATAGTGTATAGTTAGTATCTTTTGGATACTATAGGAATGCCATTCATTTTTCTTTAATTACACTGCATACCAAAGGATTAGTCCCTTAGCAGATTAGTTTCCTAATTTTGGTCGTCACATTTTGTTCACATCACCTATGTTGTAAATTAAATACTAATACTTTGTGGATAGTCTTTTTTATTCAGTGAAATGCTCTCTTTAACATAAAAGGTTTTATTTCAGTGTTGTGACAGGTATGTTCATTAAGGAACACCTATGATTTCTGCAACCATACCACTCATTTAAAGCCATGATTTCCATAAAACTTCCATAAACAGTATTTATTTTAAAGCACTGTATTAAGGGATTTTTAACCTCTAGAGCACAGAAAGCAATGTTAAAAACATTAAGGGTTAGTGTGTTCGCAATTAACTGCCTTGTTACACATCCAACAGAAATAGAGAAACATGCGTATTCCATTGGAGTCCAGTATTGTTCATTTTCTCTTTGGTGTAGTCCATCAGTTCTTGAGAAAAAGTGTGTACTCTCTTTAATGCCCTCTTGTTTACTTATCTGTCTGCCATGCTGGGCAGGTAGGGTGCACTCAGCACAGCACAGAACTGCAGATTTGGGTGTTGATTCTCTGAGATTGACCTGCACTAGCACCAATTTCACATTATAGGCATAGTCATTAAGAGTCAAAGTTGAAACTGAAAACACTGTACATCGTTTTGATGACACACAGCTGGTCTTCATGAGGTCTACACAACAATCCTTTGATATATACGAAGCTGATGACAAATTATGAAATGCAGTATGTTTGCATTGGTAACACAGACTTCGGTCATGTGGATACTTGAATAGCAGGTCCATCTTGTTATGGCTGTAAAGAGGTTTTCAAACAACTGTAAAACATTATTTTTTTGTCTGAAATAAATATTTATTATGTGTTTGAAATAAAAACAGAATCATTCTTTTTTGTCAACTTAAAAATTTAAACAATATAACAATACAGATTATCCAAGTATCACATAGACTTCTGGAATGAAGTTGGTGTGAAACTGCGGTAAGTCATTAAGGTTTTGTTTTCTCTACTTACTAGAGGTGCCAGATGGGTGGGGTTCACCATATATGACAAAATAATGAGTTCCAGAAAGTTCAGACACTCACAGCAAAGTATTTAGACAAATATAAATTTCTGCCCATGGGATATATGATATTCTCATTGCATGCTGATTTATGGAACATCATTACACACCCAGCCCAACCCACTAGGAGATATAGAACTTTTGACGAGAAACAAGTACTACAACAATGACAGTTGCTTTGGAAGAAATATCCAAAGCAACTGTGGTGCACCATTGATATCATGCAATTTAATGTTTTAGTATGAAAATGAAAAGATTTGAACATATTAAATATTAGTGGAAAATATTGCCCATATTTGGACACTTTGATAAGAATATTCCAAGATGTAAAATCTGTGCTTGTTACTTTTTGAACGTTTTTGTGTACGTGTATACACATGTATCTATTCTTTAAAGGAAAATTGCTGTTCTTATTTTCATAATTGTGGCAGTTCTGACTATGGGTCATGCCAACGTTGAACTTGACACCTCTGTTTTAGAGATATCAGGAAGATTATATCGAGGCAAACACCTGAGCTTTCTAAATAAACTTCAGTTTTACATTAATCATTTGTCTATGAGTCAGACCAAAAGTAAGCACAGAAATTACAAGTGCAAAGTTAGCCTGACCTACTGTCAGAAAGGCTACAATTAAGAGAATACGTTCCAGGCTGAACTATACTGCTGTTTCCCTTTGTCAGCTCAGCACATCAGAGCCCCAAAGTGCTGGGCATGTGCCGGGTAGTGAGATTAACACACACAAGTGGCAAGAAGAGTGTGGCAATGATAACAGGTGCTATTAACAGAATGAGAGTGGTGAGTGGGGGGTCGTGGGCCTGTCCACAAAGCGAAAAGTACATGTGATGGACCTCCAAGAAAATCTTGTCTACCAGAAATCCGTGACCCCTACACCAAGACACATTTGCCCAGTTGTCCACGCAATGCTTCACTTCGTTGTAGACGCTGCAGAGGAAGAGAGTAAGGCAGAAGTTAAGATGGCTCAAAATGGTCCCAGCAGTCCTGAGGATTTCACTACTAACACATTTTTATTCATCTATAGGCTGAGAATCAGATCTTGTTAATTCCCTTGACTGAACATACTTCAAGTCAAGTGTGCAATTATTAAGTATATGTACAATTGTATATTTCAGTTATGTTATAGTTGCATAGTGAAGCAATAAAAGCATTTCGCATTAATAGGCATGTTAATTGACATGACAGCTCCACGTTACCAAACGTCACAGTAGTACAACACACTTTTCAGGAGTGTTCCAGGAGCTCAGCAGTCTGAAATAACATCTGTCAGAGCAAATGAAATTGATGAAATTATTTGTCACTATAAACTGAGCTCAAAGAGGTCTGAGATGACTGAACCTGAGCCATCCAAAAGAATGAAACTGTAAAGTGAAAGCTAATTTTGTAATGAAAACATCTCTATGACGAGGGTGCCCTGGTTTAAAAAAGTTTGAGAACCACTGAGCTAAAGCATGGTTTGGAAAGTGGTCACTAATGTACCAATATGATTTGAAGTTCATTGGTTAAAAAAAGGCTGGCATGATTCTTTAAAGCTGCAATTTTAATATCTAAACTCAGCATTTTGAGATAATGCAAAGTTAGCCAAAAACACGTAGCCTTGGAAAGTCCAAGCTGCACCCACTGATGTTTAGGATGCAGCTTACGTTTCACTGTTAAGTTTTGATATGTCACCTCCTCTGGGTGGAGAAGCGACCATAGACTCACTAAACTAACATAAATCATGCACACAGTTGTCACTACAAGATTTTAGTATGGAAAACATCCACTAAAATTCAATTGAGCCTGACAGCTGGAAGCCTGATCAACAAGCTGGGCTGCTTGTGATGATGGACACTCCACCCTAACACACCATTTGAGCTTTAAGGGAGCTCAGCAAACCATGTTAACAGTAAAATATGGATTATTACAGCTATAATTAAAGTCTACTGCAGTGTACTGTAGGTAGTACGGCAAGAGCTAGAGTCTCCACAAACATCTGCTGTCTGGAAATATGAGCCCAGCAGCAACAGTCCAGCACTTTTTCATTAAAAGTTGAGTAATTAGATGAAACTTTGACCAGCACCAAATGTAGCCAGGACACAGGAAAATAGTTGACTTTCCCATGACTAAAGGTCATATTTCTTTATTGAAAAGGCCATAAAAAGTGTGTAATGTGCCACTTTATCCAGCCTTCCTGTGTTTTCACTCACTGGGCTCTACAATGTTGGGCTCAGGGACGGCTTCCTGAAACACATGCATGCCAGGGCTCAAACAGCAACCATTGCCACACACTCATCAATGACATGGTGCATATGCATTTGTAAAAAGATGTTTGCTAATCACACACAATAGTAGTGATGTTTTTTTGGCCTTGATCCTGTTCCTTTAATATGCTTTATTTTAGCCGATACCAATCCTTTGAAAGATGCCTTCGGATCAACTTGGGACAATACGTGTTATAAATTAATGTGGACCACTTGTCCACTCAAATACAATAAATTAGTGTCTGATATAAATTCATTCATACTAATAATTTATGGAAAGAACCCCACATTTGCAAAAAGATGACAAAAAAGAAACTTTAAATAAAATGTACCGTTTTACAGCAGGCCATGGACACCTGTCCTGATAACCACTTGTCTCCATGCTCTTGTTGAAGTCTGACAGGCAGTTGTCAACATTGCTATCAAACATGTGCTGGTCACATGGTGGAACAACAAATTTCGCAGCCATTCCTGGAGAAACCAGACACTTAGTAAAGTAGCAGTAGTAGTAAGTGAGGGTAACAGTCTGAATTCTCCGTACAACTCAAGCCAAACAAGTAACATCATAGACACAGACATGGTTGCTTTATGTCTGTTACATATATTATCAATAAACAAATGAATCCTTAAAAATGACAGAGTTAAAAATCATTTAGCATAAACTCTGTCTCAGCCTTTCATGTTTTTATTGGTTAGTTTATGTACTACACAGCTTTGTAATGTAGAAGAGAATTGTTCGCCAAAGCCCTTTTCGCCATAATCTTGCTTTATATTAGTTGTTTTTACCAGACTGCAGAGGCAGTGCCACCTACTGTCTGAATGAGACTAAGTCCATGCTAATTGGCTAAATTTTGAAAATGTAGTTTAAGTGTGAAAATGACATGTGTCCACATGTGTTAGTAAAGATCTTGTCCACACTGAAAATACCTGGAAAATCACTTCTTCCTCTTTTTTATTCTTGTCTTTCAGTCAGCAAGCAACAAAACTATGTGTCACAGCCCAGTTACTCTGCGGAGTTTCAGCTGGTTAAACCTCCATTCTGTCCCCTCCTGCTCTGTGTTCACCTATACTGTGTTGCAATACAGCCAAACTCACAATTTATTGTGTTGTAATTGACATATTTTTCTGTTCCTGCTGTCAGACTATTGAATGAGCATATAACAGCTATTTGATCACGGGTAATAAATCCGACCAAAACGGAGAGAAAAGCATCACCATCAAATTTTGCCGGCTTAGTGTGGACAGTGCATCAGTTTCAATGAAACCTGATGGGTCAAACTTAACTGTCCATAATGGTTTTTTGTATGGTGCATGAAATATTTTTAAACCTTTATATCACTAGGATTATGACTCTTGCTTTACAGCTTACCCCACATAATGATCCTTTAAACTGCAAACCCACTGATGATTTCTCTTTTATGGTGTGGAAAGACTGCCAGCAAGCTAAGTACTTGGATATATTGAAATCCTGGCTTACCTGTCCAGATAAATGCCAGCAAGTATGCAGTCAACACCATCTATTTAAAAGGAAAAAAAATGGTATTCAAATAAAGTAATTCTGTAATTAAGCTGTTTTAAATAGTGCATAAATTGAATCAATGTGACACAGTGTTCTGTATCAGTCATTTAGAACCAGCTCATACAACAAGAATGCACATTAACCGATCAACTTTTTTACATGCATACATAATGAGGATAAGATGAATGGACTGGTTCTCTGCTTCCTCTGTACAAACAACAAAACTTCATTTTCTAAATGTTTGTTTCTAAATGTTGTCTCAATTTGATATCTGTCATGTCAAGGCGCACAGGCACACTTCCTCCAGCTGGAAAATCAATTTTCTCTGCTTCATCCCCCACACTTTAGTGATAATGTGCAAGACAGTACTTAGATTAAATGCATAACCAAAACACAAAGGCAATGCATGCCCTCAATACCTCAATTTCTTCCTGTAAGGTGATATATAATTATAAAGTTAGAGAAGATACTTACTTGCCGGTACTGGATCTGACACTTCTTAAATTAAATATCTACCATCACATTTACCAAGCTCTATTACTTCCCACACATTTTGAAAAGAAAAAAACAATCAGCTCTGTATGAAACAGACGTGATGGCCATCTGCTTCCTGGACATTCCAGCAAATTAATGAATTTATCTCGTGGGAGGCAGACACTGAAAACACATGTTACCAGGGAATACAGTGAGAGGAAGGTTTTGTTTTTGTTTTTTTTTGAACAAGCACACATAATTTCTATGCATGTAAGAAACAAATATAATGTAAACACTGTTAATTCTCAAATTGGAAAGTTAGTTACAGGTCCATATGGAAAATTGAAGACATAAAATAAATGGATTTAATCTTGTTCATATTATTTACCTTAATATAACAGCTGCATCAGTTATTGTACTCAACAAATGCATCAATTATATAAAGCAGGTTTCAAATCTTAAAAGCCCAAACTGATAATCAAAGAGACAATGCTCTGTAAGCACATACCCCAGCTTTTATGACGCTGTTTTAAAGCAGTATTTTCTTCCTTGTGGATCCCTGGTAAAAGCCTAGATTAGGACCTGTGTTGAAGATGCCTCAAATCGTTTACCAGGGAACAAACAGATGCACAACTGGTCACAAAAAGCCTCTGTGTGATCTGGTCCAGTTTTTTATCGGTGCAACTCAGAGCTAATTGGATTGTGCAACAGTAATGGACAGTCTGCTTCCTTTCCCAGGCTGAGCTCGGCTGTTCCCATGCTACGCAAAGACATGTTCCACACACAGTCCCCCAGAGACACTTGAACTAAGAGGCCTCAATGTCAACAAGCCTGCATGGTAGTACCTCACAAATATATTTAATGTCAGTGTTTATGTCTTCATATTCCTATTCAAGGTTAAAGGGGTAGGGGTTAGAGATCAGGGGGTGGATTATATTCTGCTAATCCAGCACGCACTGAGCAAAAGGTGGAGGAATACCTTGAACAGGTTGCCAGGCTATTATTGCGGGGCTGGCAGACACAAACAGAAAGTCAAACATTCACAACCAGAGGCAATTTTCAGTTTCCAGGTCACCTGAGACTCATGTCTGTGGACTGTGAGACGGAGCCAGAGTTCCTGGAGGAAACACACAGACACCTGAATGTTCCCATCCATGCTCACCACTGGCTAGAGATGCACATATTCAGATGTGAACATGTGTACATACATACAAACTTTGTTTTACTTGGATTTTGGGACTGTATTTAATTACATCAATTCCCGGAGGCTTGTGTTAACCTTAGCTAACACTAATCCTAACCCTAATTAAGTTAGAAACCATGCTACTAGTTTTGTCCCCAAACATGACATAGGCTACTGGAGTTCAGAAACTCACCCACACATTAAATACAAACACTTTGATTCTATGGCAGAAATACCGACAGAAGGAGAGAGGAGAGAGACGAGAAAGCACAAAACTACGGGAGAGAGAAGATGGTGAGTTAGTAACATGCAGTAATGGGATAAAAATGCATACAGATGGAGAGGGAGAGAAGGAGAGAGGTGCATCATGGGAGGTCTCCTGGCAGTCTGGGCCTATAGCAGCATAACTAAGGGATGGTTCAGGGCTCACCCGAGCCAGCCCTAACTATAAGCTTTATCAAAGAGGAAAGTCTTAAGCCTACTCTTAAATGTGGAGATGGTGTCTGCCTCCCGAACCCAAACTGGGATCTGATTCCACAGGAGAGGAGCTTGATAACTGAAGGCTCTGGCTCCCAGTCTACTTTTGGAGACTCTAGGAACCACAAGTAACCCTGCATTCTGGTAGCGCAGTGTTCTAGTGGGGTAATATGGTATTATGAGATCTTTAAGATACGATGGTGCCAGACCATTAAGCACTTTGTAGGTGAGGTGAAGGATTTTAAATTCTATTCTGGATTTTACAGGGAGCCAGTGCAGAGAAGCTAACATTGGAGAAATATGATCTCTTTTCCTAGTTCTAGGAGCATACATACATGCATTTACACATCCAGCAGATATGGGGCAACATTTGCTATCATTTGAAGTCGTGTTTCTGTCTGCATGACAAAAGTCCAATTTTCACTCTCTTCTTAGCTCTGTTTTGGTGTCTGTTTTGGTGTCCACCAACCCCTGAGGGAAATATCTGGCTATTTAGCTGCTAAATGCTGTTCACCAGCAACT
Source organism: Siniperca chuatsi (assembly GCF_020085105.1). Classification (NCBI taxonomy): domain Eukaryota; kingdom Metazoa; phylum Chordata; class Actinopteri; order Centrarchiformes; family Sinipercidae; genus Siniperca; species Siniperca chuatsi. Next base: position 4,954,711 of record NC_058053.1, on the reverse strand, counting down.
CGCTAACTTTGTCTGTCACCTGTTTGGTGATGGGCAGGCAGCGTGCTCTGGGTTTTTAGAGCCTTTGATGAAAGTGGTGAGAGTTAGCCAAAAGGTAAAGCTGTAAAATAACAAAACAACATGTGGAACGATGGTAGAAATGCTCCGCAGAACTAAGGGGAAATTGTAGATTCAGGGGACAATTCTTTGTGGGTAATTTCACACTTTTCACATTTGATCCATTGTTTTTTTAGTGCAGCTTTAAACAAAAGCTTAATCTCTTTTTGCTGTGTGGCTCATGTGTAAACAATGCAAGTCAGAATTGAAGTTTAACAAGACAAATCTTGTTCTACAAAGTAGAACCATAATTATAGTTCCAAAGAGCCAGGTATTCAAAGATGTGGGGGCAAACCTCTTATTACATACTGGTTAAGGTGACCACTGGATACAGGCTCAAATTCAGTCCAAGCTCTTTACATAGAGCCACTGATAAAAAAAACAAACAATAAGGCTGGACAGAGTTCTTGCTGCAGGGATGTTTGCTGTTCTCTGGAGTAGCTACATGATAATCTGCATTCACAGATCTGCTCCTGTCCCAAGCACCCAAAGAACACTGCAGATATATATATATTTATTAAACACAGTTATATTTGTGTCATCAAATCTATTAGAAAGAACAAATATTACCCTATGTGGAGAAAATTGTGAATAAATACTGATTTTGTTGAGTTAGAAGTTGTAGAATTTTCTTTTATCAAAAAACAAATGAAAGTTGTGTCAATAGCGAGACCGTCACTTGGATATAACAATAATAACATTAGCAAAAAATAATGATTGTGTGGTCTAAAAGCAGGTGATTCGACACATCATCTATATCCTTAACTCTTTTTCTCTCACTCTCTTCCATTCTTCTTCTTTCACATACTACTACTCACACACTGCTATTTTATTAAAAATCATTTCAAGACCTTTTCTCTTAATCCCACAGCCTCATCAGGCTCTTGTTTAGTGGATATTAGAATCCTCCCAAAAACAGGCCTCCTTTTCACTCCTCTCCTTTGAGTTTTAGCCATGACTGACGAATATGACTGACTGTGGAAAATGTGACCACCTTTCTGTGGTATTCCATTTGTCTCAAATAAATGACTCTTTGAAAGATGGATCTTTCTAGAGCCCATTTAAAATATCTCTCAGCACTGTGCTATCAGGTCGTTCCGCTTAAGTGTAAAATTAAACGTTCCAATATTGTTCAGCTATTGCCCATTCATTTGGAGTTGCTAAGCAACTCATACACATAATATAATCAGAATGCATTTGTGAACAGACAAATTATGAGGAGTGGTCATAAAAAAACATTTCCATTTCCCTAAATTGGAGGCATAACAGTATAAGCGACAGAGCAAACAGAGTACACAGCAGATAGACACGGTTTGGTAAATGCTCTGTGAAAGGCAACGCACGTTCTGTTTGGACAGTGTCTCTCATTAAAGTAATGGAAAATATTTTCTCAGGTAGGAACAAAAGTAGAACAAAGAGGCCACATACTGTAAACCTGCCTTAGAAAGGAGGGGGGGAAAACATCAATCCTTGTTTTGGTCTACAAAAACTACTTCACTCTTTTTCATCACATTTATTATGTGCATACCCATCAGCCTTGTATACATTTCTAAGGTTCTGTAACTAACTGGTATTTGTGTTACCCCGCTTTGAAAGTTGCATTGGTGGAGATATGACAATTCAGATGACTCAGTAGTATGGATAGAAGTAGAAATACACTGTAAAATACAGTATTAAAGACATTCTCCTACTTAACAATTAAGATATAGTTTAATGGCACAGATATGGGTGGAAATTTCCACAATTGTGTAAATATGATCTTGCCTTTGCATTTCATTTATCAAGGTATATAGTGATTTACAGGAGAGGTCTGCAGCATGGATAGCATACATTCATTTTTAGGACAGATCATAAATAATTGGCTTATGTTCTGCAACAACAACTGCATGTTTTTCATCAAAAGAATGTAGACTGTGTATGTAGATTATGTGGGCAAATAAAAGGCCTACAGGATGTATCTTGGTGTTGGAGACAGAGTTCAGCTACACATTTATTCGCTTTCTTCCAAAGAATTTGATTAGAAATTTGATGCCACTCTCGTGTGTGCATTCAGTACGAAGCTAGCCAGCTAGTTTAGAATAAAAACTGGAAGCATGGGGAAACAGCTAGCCTGGCTGTCCAAAGTTAAATAATACCTACCAACACCACAGGGCAAGTTTTGGTTTTAATTCTTCTTCTGAAGTCATGCCAAGGAAAAAGAGACAACGACTACTTTCATCTGCGACTATGGACCATCCAGATATTCCGTTCACGGCTGTCCTATGCTCCCCTGCGCCACGCTATAGCCTAGGCTATTCATTAGTTCTGCTGGTAAACAATAGATTATGTAAAATGTTTTATGAACCCCAAATTGCTGCCTTCGGTGTGTGTGTGAGTGAGAGAAAATGTAATCTATGCTGTCTGCAAACCAGAGGGATGTGCAACAATATTGACTGGTTTTAGTCACCCTGTCATACCCGTCTCACCACTTTCAGGTATGGTGGCCTGTAACTGATAACACAGTAAGGTAACAAGAGAAACCAGCTGTGGCTTTGTGGTAGAGCGGGTTGTCCACTAATGGGAAGGTTGGCGGTTTGATCCTGGCTTCCCCCAGCCAGCCGTTGCCTTTGGTGTGTGTGCGAGTGAGAGAGGATGATTATTTGGACAGATGAGCAGTTGGCACCTGCCATCAGTGTGTGAATGTGATATGTAGTGTGAAGCGCTTTGAGTGGTTGGAAAACTAGAAAGGTGCTATACAAGTACAGTCCATTTATAACACCATTAAAAAGTAAGCTCAATAAATGCATCTAATGAAGACCAGTCAAAATTGTTGCACATCCCTCTGGTTTGCAGACAGCATAGATGACATAGTGCCTCACCAGTGTTTAGGGGCTCGAGAATGAAATGTCTTGTGATATGCCAGTTGTTCAATGCTGCAGCTGCACCATGCAGCTGCATACATGGGTGGAAACTGCAGGTACCTTAAAATGTAAGTGGGTTGCCCACTTTGGGCAAGAGAGTTGGAAATTTAACCACAATTCTATTTACAGTGGTTTTAATCAAAACCAAAACTTTTTTATAGCCAAAAATCTGAAGTTCACTCATAATTTTATATGAAGCTTATAATGTGCTTTACTTTTGTGCCAGTAATGATTTACTGGCGTAAAAGTATTTTCACACTTTGTTTCAAGCTGGGCATTGTGAGATTTAAGTTTCATTTGTCAGGAACTCATCATGCATTTGAACATTAGAATTTAGTCTCGTTTACAGGTCACTCACTCCAAAAAACAGTGAAACTTACTTTCCAGAAGCTGTTTTTTTACTGTTTTTTTTTCTAGTCCAGAAACCTTATGCAAGTGGCAGAATCAGGCAAAGTGAGGATAGATGGCCCTGACAGACATGACTTCATTCTCCCAGACTAGCTAAGTTTAGGCGTGTTATACAGTGAGCTACACTGACATCACACTGGAGCTGCACTGCAAGGTTGGAAACCCTAAAGTGCATGCTAGGGTCAGTCAAAGAGGAGGAAATATCTTCCTCATGTAATGGGCGAGAAGTTTCCTGTTAGTGCATAGTCTCAAAGAGGTACAACATGCGCTTCATCATATGAAGTTAATCCATCATTATATCATGTGTCACTACGTAATCACCATTCACGCTCTTCTGCTCCTCATTATCAACAGTCAAATCCTAATCTTAACAGAGGCATATTTTCAGTAGAGAACTTCCCTACTTTTGCCTGTCAATAGCCAGATGTTTTGAAAAGCTACTAAGCGTGGTCGGAACTCACATGAGAAAACATTGATTTGGGAAAGACATGATTGGCGGTGTTGCTACATCCATAAACATCCTGCCCGATCAGTACTGTGCATGTTGAACTCTCAACAGAGATGAGAAGGAAGCAAGATGGCTCACTCGTTAGCTACTTCCATACACTATATATGTAGTTTACTTATTTTGTCATATATCAAATTTATGTATGCTGGGCCACTCGGAGGTTGCTTCTGGGCCGCCAATCGAATGGCTTTGCTGTACGAAAGATAAAAGACATGCACAACTGCATGCCTTGTGCTGAAATGCTGACTTCTGATTCCACTGTGCATATCTTTGTTCTCCCTGAAGACTCGGGAGGTTTGCAAAAACCATCGCCTGGGATAGTTGCTGTTTGCACAGAGTTAGAGCCTTGCTTTCAAATGGTTCTGAGAACAACCTCTGGTATGCTCCCCTAGGGACTCAACATCAGCCACTGCAAATCAAGTCCTGAATTACAGTGCAGACAAGATGTTGTTCCCAGAGTTGCAGGACCACATGTTCAAAACCACTGTTGAGGACAGTCATGTACATCTACTGGTGAAAATGGCATCCTCCATATACTGTACAGTAAGGATGCACCACTTACGCCAGACGTGAAACAGAGAAAATGATTGAGGATATTGTCTGGCATAAATACACCAAGTTGGTCCATTTTCATCATCAGTAGTTGGTTATATTAATGAGGGTTGCTTGTTGTAATGTGTCAAATTAATTTATTTGTATGAGCTCTGTATGTCCTTGTGCTTCTTATGATTGTTGTCATTTAACATCTTTCTTCTGTATTTAGATTTTTATAAATGTATCCCACGTTATATACAGTCCTCTGTTTATGTGTTGTTTTAGTAATCCAACACATGGTTTTCAACAGTGGAGAGATGTATATAAATGTCAGCAGCAACATCCCAAGCTTTCTTCTAGCCAGGATTGCCAGGTGAAACATGATGCAGTGTCATTTTACATATTTATATGGTTAAATGAAGCTCCATGTATATACATATAGGTTCTTTAAACATTTGTACGTATTGTCTTGTCTGTATTGTAAGTGATCTGTCCTGTGTCCTGACTCGAGGCCTGCACCTTGACGTGGTGAGTGGGCTTTAAACTAAGACAGGCTGTTTATGTTATGAAATATCTGTTACTTAAGCTGTTTAACCAGACACCTCATGCTAACTGTCCTGCAGTTATAGAATTAAACAATACATGTTAAAATGGTGAATTTATATGCTCTTTCTCTTCCCTTTCCACCTTGCCTGTCACATGGTCTCCTGTTTCAACTGCTGGCTTGCCACTGTCCATTGTCTGGCAGCTGACCTCTCCCCCTCAGTTTTCCTATACTGCCATCGTCCACAAGTCTATTAGGAAGAACTGATCCTCCTATGCAGTCTGACTCACCAAACTATCTGCACTGACGCCGTCCTCAACCGTCTTCAAACCATATCTCGTCTTCCTAGTGCTTTGGTGTTGTTTATGTCTGATGTAGAATTTATCAATGGAATTGTTTTTAATCAATATAAACTTTCTTTACACTTTTTTTCATTTCTTGTTTTTGAATTTCTTCCCTTAAATGCTATTGTTCTTTGCTTAATTTTTGCTTATCTTCTTTGAGAGCTTTGACATGTTCAGTTCAAGAAATTGTATTAGTCTTGATGATTTTGTTCAGTGTTGCCAGCTTCACTGTTGAGCTTTGTATTTTTCCCAGCAATTTCCTATCCTGTGGAGAGTTCAGCTCAGATCAACAGATGCTGAAGTAAAAAACAAAAAAACAAACTGACAATTTTACAATTTTACCTATGCTATAAACACTGCAAAGTGTTTGATTGGTGATTGTTTTTATGTTCTAAAGATATTACACTCCCATTTACTGTGAAATTTATATACAGTTTATACACAGATGCGTGACTAATTACAGGCAAAACCAACATGAAGTGTCTTAGTATGGAGTGAGGCCATCACGAGCCTCCAGAACAAAGGCTCGTGGTGCTCCTTGCAAAGTCTGTGGAACTCGATTGGAGGGATGAACACCATTCATCCATAAGATATTCCCTCATTTATATATACAACCTTTATTTAATCAAGTAATCTCATTGAGATCAAGATATCTTTAGCAAGAGAAAGCTGAGTACAGCAGATAGAAAGAAAAACGTAGTCTGTCACAGACATCACTAAATAGATTTGGTGGTGGAGAGCACAGTCTTTCACGTTGGTCCAAAATCTTTCATAGGTGTAAAACTGGGTTGAGATCTGTTGACTGTAAAGGCTGTATCATTTTATTGACATAATTTTCATGCTCAAACCATTCAGTGAGCCCTGGTGCATGGAAGCATCTGCATTTGATATCTTTCTCCACTCTTATTCAGGTTTTTCCTTTAATTTGTGCACCTTATGTATATATAGTTTGTTTATATATTCCCTTTTTGCCATTTCTTAAATAAACCCTTCTATTATGATGACATTGTTAATTATTACTATTGGTGGTAAATTATTTGGTCTCTTTTACCCTTAATGGTTATAGAAACAAGAATATGTGGCAAAGTTACCGTTCATTGCTAGAAATGTTCACTAAACGTGTTTTCACAATTTGGTTTACAACTGACAGTAGGGCTCAAACCATGGATGTATTAATGAGACACATAAACCAACTGGCCACGTTTAACAACTTAACCCAGCGACATAGCATGATCACAATCGGAAAAATAAACCAAATCAATAAGAGTGTTTAATAAGAGTAATTACAGTTTGGCCACTATGTCAAATTGGCTTCAAAACCCGGCACACTTCCTGGGGGCTTGGTAGAGATAATCTATTCCTATGAAAGGTACCAGATGGGTGCTTAGTTTATGTGAATAGTTTAAACCTCCCAGCCAGTCTATCAAAAACAATGACTTTGACAGCAATGGAAAACCTGTACTTAATGAGTGGTAAGATTGACACACATACAGTGTTCAGTGGCTAGCTAGCTAATTTTTGTTTTGTTTGTGTCATGCGAAAGTGGGTGTGGTTTCATCCACAGCTCCTCACACTACAACTACATTTCTCACCTATGGCCATTACTTCTTCTAATCCTGGTCTGTTCCTTGTCTCTTGGACCTTGGACGCCTTGCAGATTCATAATTATAAGGCTTTGGTCCTGCATATGAATAAACATTTTCAACCTCAGTTTTAAAACTAGCATTAGGATCCATATTTATTTGGATTTATGTTAAACTTGACCTAGATTGGCTGCTCTCACTTATGTGATGTCACATCTAGTTTGTCTTTTTTGAGGCGGAAAAGTATTATAGATTTTTTTTGGAAATATAGTTTCTACATCATTTTCCTATACATTGATTCACTGGGGTCTCCAACCTGCAAGTTGCTCTTTAAAGTCCCAGAGAAAAGTAAATATGCGCTGTTAATTTCCTGGTTCCAAACAAATGCGTCTGTACTGAAGTGGGAGAAGAGGCGCAGCTGATGCTGTGTTTATGTTGATTAGGCAGCTCAGTGCAATTTTGGTGCTCATTTTGGCTCGAAATTGTGTTTGTGTTAAAAGCTGACCAGACCTCTTATCACAGATGCAGGACAACTTTGGCAGCTTTAGTTGGCACACACAAACCTCTCCAAAATCACAAAACACCCTTAAATTACTTAAGTTTTTCCTGCTTCAGTTTGCTACACACTGCTTTATCTACCGTACAATGTGCGCATGAAAATAATAATAATAATAATTATAAAACTTTATTTATAGAGCACTTATCAAAACAAAGTACAACGTGCTTCACAAAGAGAGAAATAAAATACCACAGTGAATGATAAAATATAAAATAAATGAAATACATAAAAACAAGAAAATAAATAGATAGCTCAGGTAAAATCAGGATATGCTTTCCAATAAATATGTGTTTTGAGAAGAAACTTAAAAGAACTGACTCAGACAACCTAATTTCTTCGGGCAAGTTGTTCCAGAGCCTCAGGGCCCTGATGGCAAAAGCTCTGTCCCCCTTAGTTTTCATCCTGGACTCAGGAATAGACAGAAGACCTGCCTGAAGATCTTAAAGTATGTGAAGGTTCATAAGGGATTAAAAGGTCTAAAATATAATCTGGAGCCAGGCCGTGAAGAGCATTAAAAGTAATCAATAAGATCTTAAAATCAATCCTAAAACAAACAGGGAGCCACTGTAAAAAGGCTGAAACAGGTGTTATGTGATTGTACCTCTTGGTCCTGGTTAAAAGCCTAGCAACAGAGTTCTGTACAGTCTGCAGTCATTTCAGACTTTTTTGATTAAGACAGGCTGTGCCTGTTACAATAATCAAGGCGTGAGGAGATAAGCCTATGGTCATTGGGCTTGACAGGCAGGTACAACTGTGTGTCATCCGTATAACAATTAAAAGAAATCCCATGTCTGCGGATGACATCACCCAAGGGAAGCGTGCATAAGGAGAACAGCATTGGACCCAGAATTGAACCTTGATGCACAACGTATTTGATATGGGAGAAGGATGGCAAGTAGTTATTAATGGTGACACAGAATTTCCTATTGGACAGATAAGATGAGAACCAGTCTAGTGCAGTGCCAGATATGCCCACCCAGTGCCTCAGTCTATCTAAACGAATGCCATGATCAATTGTGTCAAAGGCAGCACTTAAGTCCAGCAGCACAAGAACTGAGCACAATCCTGCATCGGCATTCATTATAAGTTCATTAGTGACTTTGAGAAGGGCTGTCTCAGGGCTGTGGTGCTGACGAAAGTCAGATTGGAACTTTTCAAAGGTATTATTATTTTTTTAAGGTATTATTGTTTTCCACAGCAGCAAGAAGCTGCTAAGATACAAGTTTTTCGAGAATCTTCTAAATAAACGGCAGTTTGGAGATTGGACAATAGTTGTCCAGGAGGGTGGGATCAAGCCCAGGTTTTGTTAGGACTGTCTGGACACAAGCAGTTTTAAAGTAATCTGGGATGCAGCCAGTAGACAGGGAGCTGTTCAAAATAGATAGCAAAAGGGGCGCAATGCTCTTGAAAGTTGAAAGAGTTAGTGATATTTAAAATATCAGCAACATGAATATTAAAATCACCACAAAGAACAATTCTATCATATTTTAAAACAAGACTGGATAAAAACTCAGGGAGTTTCAACAAGAAGGAACCAGCTGGTTTAGGGGGGCGATAAATAATAGCCCTCCAGAGGGTCCCAACCTTGGTCTACGCCACAGACCACAAGAGGGTCTCCGCCTTCGCCGCCAGGTCCCAGCCTTCGTCTTTGCCGCCGGCCTCCAGAGGGTCCCAGCCTTCGTCTTTAACAATAAAAATTTTAAAAAAACTTTTTCTGAAAATGTTCTCTTACTCTTGTGATAAAAACATTGCTCTGAAGCTCAATTCTAAGGCTGTAAATAGTTTTCTAATAAATATAACTACTGATCATCCCATATCAATTTCAGGCTTAAATGATCAACTTCTGATTAGGCCCACCCATGTCCGGTTTAAGCCCTCCCATTCTGAGTACGAATACAGATCATTTAGTTGGTTGAACAGATACAGATAATAGTGTACTCGCTCATCCTTAGTAATCTGGTGACTCGAAATTCCGAAGAAACTTAAATACGGTTAAATGAGAGAGTTTCTTGTAGAATATCAGCTCTTTTACGTGCAGAAAAAGAACTTTCAAAGAGCAGAGTGATTAGTAACTATATCTGTCAATATAAATGTAGTGGAGTAAAAGTACATTTCCCACTGAAATGTAGTGGAGTAGAAGAATAAAGTAGCATAAAATGGAAATACTCAAGTAAAGTACAAGTACCTCAAAATTGTATTTAAGTGCAGCACTTGAGTAATTGTACTTAGATACTTTCAACCACTGATTTCTATTGATATAGAAGGCAATATTTGTCCAAGAATGAATGTGTATGATAAAATACCTGATTGCTCGGAGGTCATGCACTGTTGGATCTCCAGCTTTTTGTCCTGGTCGGATGGCCTTCCAGATGTTCACTTAGCTGAAGTCTGTGAAGAAGCTGTGGTCCATGTACCTCACATGGTATGACCAGGGATTGGAGCAAGCTCCCCGGATCACTGCAGCGTACTCAGCCGGAACGCAGATGTCTCTGTTCCTCAGGCTTCTCTCGATCACACTATGCACAGAATCACACTCCATTTGTGTGTAACCTCTTTTGAGGCACTTCTGTGGAGCCCTTGGTAGGAGCAAAGGTCTTTGGGGGGAGGACTACAATTTCATCTGTGTCATCCATAGTCAATAGGAAATGATGAAATCACATTAGATGCATATAAATATTTGACCTTTTTTGTTTTGTTTTCGTAGGACATTTTTTGTTACCTTCTGATGTATCATCATGAAAATCAACTGCAAAGCAAGACAAAAAATCCACATGACTCATGTCACCACAGGATGTCTCATAATAGGGTTAACGTTAGACTGCTATATGAGATGACACCCTCAATACCATTCACATTTTGGATCTAAACGCTATAATGAGCAGATTTACAGTAGTTCTAACCCTTAATTCACCTTCGACATGCCACATTGGTAATATATTGGGATCCCACGTCCACTCCGTTCTTAAAGAAGAGCTTTTCATAAGCGGACCAGTCCACCGCTGGCCTGGACGGACCTGTGACTGGTCAGTCAACTTGCCCTGCATAAACTTGAACTGGCCCCGGCCATCGGTTATGTCGGACCCTGGCCCACTTATAAATCCCCTCTGATACGCATCTTTGTTATAATGCTGCATTGTTTGAGGGAATTACAACGTTAGGTAACTGGACACAACCGTCACTAATGCTAACATAGCTCCTCAGCTGTTATTTTTATAATTTTGACATTCTAACCAATGGCAACACATTAGTTATGGTTGTAAGGACTATGGATGTCGGTAGTTGTTGTCGATTTTGTTTAAATATGCAGACTTTAAATTTTATGGGTTGTTGTTGTTTGGACGATTAAGCTAAGTAAGCTAATATGTGCTAAAGTCAGTGTCCGTTTTAAGATATAATTAAAATGTATTCACATTGTCGGGCAAAGCATTTGAGCTGTAGCTAGCTAACGTTAAAAGATGAAAAGGCAACAAATCATCCTTTTATTCATCATTCACTCTTCTGACAGTTTATTTATTTGTGATTTCTTTGCAAAGAAACATTACAAAGCCAGCCTGTTAAACTTGGCTAGCTTGTGCTGCATCCAATGTCTGCAGGAAATGAATGCTAGCTTAGCTACGTTTTCATAGCCTAGCCTATTAGATGAACTTGACCTCTGTATGCACTACTCTGCAAGTGATTAAATGAAATTCAAAACACAAACAACTTGTGTTCATTCGCCTATATTGCTTAATCCCATGCTAATTACAACCTACTACATTCCATGGTATCGCCAATAGACTGTATATAAAGATGGACGACATGACAGCTCCCCAAAAGTGAAGCCTGGTGGCTGGCTGCAATAGGTCATAAGCAATAGGCTGCAATAGGTCATAAGGAGGAGGTCATCCCCTAACACGGAGGGGGGGGGCCCTCCCGTGTTAGGGGATGACATGGGATGACATGGGCTAAACTAAAAACTCAAAGTACATGTCAAATACATTTTTCCCAAAGATGGTTTCTGTCATTTTAGGTAGTTCTTATGATGCTAATGTTTATTCAAGTGTAAATTTTTCTGATAAGTCTGGTTTTAATTAATCATTTCATGCTATAAAAAGGGAGTTTCATGTCATGATTGACAGCTGAATCCAGCTCGCAATTGAGTCGGCTGGGTGTATGGGCGAGACCTCTACATCGGCTCCAACCCCGATCACTATTGCACAGACTATGGCTCCAAATGACGTCACCAGCACAAGATGGCAACTCCCGTCTTTATATACAGTCTATGGTATTGCCTAATAAAACTTATCTAGATGTTTGGCTGACTGCTGTGTAATATCCTCAACATGATGAAACTATTCATGAAGATAGTCTAACATTTGATTGTGTGGTTAGTTATAGTTGACTAATGTATGTAAACTTGCCACTGTAGGAACAGCGGTTACATAACCTTCTAAACAAGCCACAACTAAACCCTGTGTGCGCATGCGTCATGTGTAGGTGTGCTCTGGTACATAAATAGCACTACACCTCTGGGAGTAGGAGACCAAAATGACAAATGAACAATTGATGTTGGTTCATGTTTTTTTTTCTTTTCTTCAATTTGGGTATTGTAAAATTGGTCTTAAATTTAATTCCAAGTGGCATTAAAAAAGTCTAAATAAGTCTATGTAACTTGCTGTAGGAACCCTGTATATGTTTATTATGAAATCATAGTGTTGGAATTGTACCAGCCTGCATCATACTGAAAGGTGTTTCTAATATTTTGCCCTCCTACATTATGTCAATAGAGTGGATCTGGGTCTACAAGCACTGCAGTACTGGCTGTAGGTGCTATCTGTCCGTACATTACATGTAGTATCTCCCAAAACATAACACACCAACATTACACCACATGAAAATACATTACAAATATATTAGTTGTGAAAACAAAGTCACCAATTAGCCATTCTATTCTGCCTTGACTGTCTGCCTGGCTACCAGCATCTGTCTGTAAGCCTTTCGTATCAATAATCAGAATCTGAATCAGAAAAACTTTATTGATCCCCGTAGGGAAACTCTTTGTTACAGCAGCTTGCCTTTACGTCAGTGCACACAGGAGAAAGTACTAGCAAACAATATGATACACTATAAAACACTACAAAAACAGGTCAGAAAATAAATTAAGTATCAGGTTGGTATAGGTATAAGATAAACTAAGTGTCAAGTACCAAGTGGGTTTACCGGTTGATGATGATAGTACAGTATAATAATACAATGTAACAAAATAAGTAATAAGTAATAAGCAGAGGTGCATGTACTGTCGAGAATAATAGAGGAATATAATACCAATAACAACAAATAAGAAAAACTAACATGGGGAAACTAATATTGCACGGGAGTAGTACACATAATATTGTTATTCAAGTATGGCAGAGCTGTACTGATCAATGTCCAGTATATTGACCTAGGGTCATACAGACTAACACTTAGAGGGAGGAGTTAAAGAGTTTGATGGCCACAGGCAGGAATGACTTCCTGTGGCGCTCTGTGGTGCTTTTTGGTGGGATAAAAAACATCTGCGATGGCCAGGAATCAAACCCAGGTCAACTGCTTGGAAGGCAGCTATGCTCACCACTATACCACCATCACTGTAAATAAATCTCCTTGGGTCCAATCCTGAGCCGTGACAGACGGGTAGGAGAGTGGTATCAATGTTCACATTTTGCTTTCAGATTAATTTATCACATTTCCCAATATGTCAGAACTGTTTCTTTAAAAGGTGGCTTAGTGAAAGGTGAAAATGTGAAAAGAGTAATTTAAGGAGAGGTCAGATTAATTTGCATGTTATCCCAAGATCAGACGTGATACATAGCTTTGTGGCATTTATAGCCATAGTAGTGTACACATTATGAACACTACATTTTGTATTGCATTGTGGACATTTTTTGAGGTAGGTACTAGGTAGTGCAAACAATGAAAAGGGGGTTAAGAAAATTTTGTGCACTATGTAGCAAAAAGGGAGTCATTTCATACACAGCTATAAATTTGAGGATAAGGAAAGAAAGAGGCCAGAAGAGGGAGACAGGAGGATGACTAATGCCACAGAACAAAACTGTCATACTATAAAAGATCTAGAGGTTCACATCAGCTTGTGTTTCCATATTTTACCTGTACATTACCAACACTCACGATGAAGGCAGTCTATTGAGATAAAAGACAAACATGTAACCAACTCTACCCACATTGGTGAAGTCAGGTCTTATATGGTCCAGGTGATGTTGGGTTTTAGTAGGCCAAACAGCAAGAAAATGTTGGTTTCTGGTCCCAAAAGTGGTGGTCCAGCCATCTCTTTTTTTCCTGCCTCTTCTCTCAGATGCACAGTAGGAGGCTTGAATTGAATAAGATTTTACATTTGGTGCTTTTCTACCTGTCAGACTGGTATAACTAGATATTAGAGTACTAGATATTACACACAGATTCTGAGTTTATAGCTACACTTGAATCATTTGGTATACATACCCAGAAATGACTAATCATTCTAAACACATAAGTAAATAATAAATGCAAGTGACAGTAATAATGGAGGCACATTTGTTGTACTGTAAGGTGCTTTGGTTTTTGCCTTGATGATCAAATATTGTATCTGTCTTTATGTACAAACAGAAGTTTTATAATGTTTCCTGAAGCCTAAATTCAGCTTTTAAAAAATTACCTCATCTGCCCTTTAAGTTTCAAATAAGACCTTATTAAATTGAATTTTGCACAGGACTTAATTGACAGTTGTAGAGACATGAGAAATTCACCCCTGTGCTCACATAGTGGTTAGTTTTTCATTTCTACAGCTGTCAATTAAGTTGTCCTGTACAGCACCACAAATTAAATAAAAACAAAAACAAAATGTTAGTAAGATCTGGGTTGAAAAATGCTTTTACTTATTGCTATTGGCTATTTGGACTCACATATGGCAGTTATTTATTGATATTTCATATCATAATATGTAAAGTTGTGTATTTTGCATTTCTTACTCTAAATATACCATTAAAAAATACAATAATGTGCAGTTTATTATTGACTAGAAGCAGGGATTTAATGTGCGCCCCTTTCATTGAGTGGGACACTGGTTATATGCTGATTTAAGAGTTATTTCTGTAAGGATCTCATTAACGCTTGTCGCAATTTTTCTAGGATGTAGCTAGGTAAATATCTAGCTATAAAAATCAAAAAACAATATAGGAAGATGAAGACATTTTTGATCCTATTGTGGAATAAATGACAAAATCAAGTAACACCAAGGTGAACTAAAAATAAAGCATAGGAAAGAAACACCGCCATGAGGTCAGCCCTACATCACACGCGCCCATCTTCTTTGAATACACGTTTTAGGCTAAGGGACAGCCGGGTCGTAATCACTTGGGCTTTCCAAGTGCATTTGGTAACATCGCATATTATGTTGACTACCACCACTAGGCAAAATAATTGAGCTACATAGAAATGGAGAGTTATTTTTCCCCCTGGCCTCACCTTTAACTGAGTGTCAGCTGACTTGCAACAAATGAAGGGGCCACATCACAGACACTCAGCACTAACTTTAATATTCCCCAGGAATGTAGCTTTCTATGGTTTGCTTTGAGTTTAACTTTTTTTATAAAAGTGAGTGTGCATGATGCTGAGTCAGTTGTATTTGTCATTTCAGTTTGGCACTGCAATGGAAAAAAAGGGAAAACAATGCAGTCCACTTTCTTTGTCTGTTTCTTAAAATTGAATTAGAATTTAGGAATTAGAAGCATATGGGTGTAATACATCTAATTATGCACAAATCTGTAAAACCCTTACATATGTTCAATGTACTTTTTAAACTTGCATATTTGTATCTTCACATATAAACCAAACCAAAATGACCATTCCAGGTATATTCCATGTATACTTTGATGGTGAAAGTAATGGGTTTTTGATATACAGTCAGGCAGTAATATGAGAGCAGATAGGACCCTGTCAGTGGCATCACAGTGTTTACTCACACAGTTCACTTTCAGGATCCTGAGGTTCATACTGCTATCTTCCAAGGGTCATTTGGACTTTCGGTAGTCACTAATAAACCTAGAAAACGATAGAATGGTCATATACTTGACTTATGGGTTGCTGTTTGCATACTTTGTTTTGCCTGGAATCTTACTTGGGGATTTGGCTTTCCGATGCCCAAGTTGTACTGCGGAGCGACTTGCTGCGTGTCCCAAAGTCACAGCAGTATGTACAGAAATAGTGAGGGAGCCAGGCTGCGGCTGCTGTCCAGTATGTGCCAGGCAGGAGGGGGAGCTTTGCGGTGTCTATACGCCAAGGTGCTCCAGCGGCCAAAGGTGCTACCCAAGTACGGAGGCTGAATTACCTTTGCAACAGCTCATCCAGGGTTTAGGACGATGTGGACAAAAAGTGGACATGGATGTCACGACAAGTCTGGACAACCAGGCTACAAATGGTAAGTTCTAAGAAAGTATTGAAAGGGGGAAGTTAAAGCTGCACTAATCATTTTTATATTAACAATGGATGAAATGACTACATGTAATGTAAAAGGTGTCTCATTGATGAACCCACAGAGAATTTTTCCTGGACTCTTCAGCTTCTATCAGCTCCACTGAGCATTTTAGCCTCTTTCAGCTCATTGTTTTGGTGTCACAGCCCACAACTTTACTGTTTTGGTTCAGTCTCACTGCTCTCATCAACATTGTTTTCAACAGCAGCGCTTTTCAGCAAAAAGAAAAAGAAAAACTTAAGGCACACCCACTGTATGCTAACTGGCTGGCACAAAAAGTTAGCAACTAGATGGTGAACTTAGCTGGTTAACATAGTGGTATTTAGCAGCTAAGAGACAGCTATTTCCCTTAGGAATTGATGGAGACCAAAACAGATCTAAAAAAGGAGGATGAACGTTAGACTTACATTAATCAGGAGGCCAGACACACTACACCAAGCTGCTGATGCTAATCTTGCTACGTGCTTGCTGGATGTGTAAATTTGCAACTGTCTGCTAACACAGTCGTAAAAACAACATAAGATGATACCATGTCAGATGCTGTGCTTTCAGCTTGTTGTGATTCCCCAAGTTGGGCATTTAAATCAATGAATGCTGCTTTAAGTCTGCATAGTGGTTGTAATGCGTATAAAAATTTTCGGGCCAGAATGCAAAGGGCTCTTTGACTTAAACTTTTTTTCTCAATTTTACTATTGCATGGTTCACAATGAAGGGATGCAGTGCTTAACTATTGCTTTCACTCAACAGTAACAGTTGTAAATGTTTAGTTTTTCCTTTAAATCAACTAACTACTAAACTAACTACTAAATATCTACTCATATGTGCCCAGGAACAGAATCTTCTGTCACTGTCAGGGTCATAATGCAAGTACATTATTGCGGTTTTTCCAAGGGATCTTTTTTTCATGATGGGAAATTACATACAGACAATACACTAAACATTTAAAATGTAGCAAAGATAAAAATCTGATTACCACACAGAAGTAAGTAATGACTAGCTAGGTTCTGTAAGACCAAAAACAACCTGTCATCATACCTGGGCATGATATTAAAACGATTACCTCAAAGTAAAGAGGTTTCACAGAGAAGCTGTACACTGAGTCAAAACAATATTTTCACTGCAGGACTCTTGTAATGTCTGAAAAACCACATCTACATCAAACGTATTTGGTCACAATAACTACCCAATAAAAAACACAGAAATCCTGTGGGGGATGTAGAAATGTCAAGCTTTGCTCTCCCACATTACAGTTATTAAGGACAAAGGGTCACTATTGATTCCTGAAAATTAATGTTGACATATGCAATGTGTTTGGCAGGCAGTGGCAGGCCCACATCTGTGTGCAAACAAGCAGTATCCCTCCGATGAACCCATAACATGTCTGTAACCCACATATCCTCAAAGCTCTCGTATTGGGAGTGTCTTATTTTGATGTAGACTACTGTTAATGATACTTAAGGAAAGTGATTTGATACACATTTGAAAATTAAAAACTTACAAGCAGAATGAATTTTGGAGACGACCTTCAGAATGGTGTTGGGAAAGTTGCAGATCTCCATGGTAACAGGTGCAACCTAATTTCTCAATCATCATATCTTTAGTGAACTCTCTGAGGAATGTATTTGATAAGTTCTTGGACTGAAATATTGTCAGACAATAAAAGACTCAGCAGGGATCTTCATTTGTTTTGTTGGGAAAGAGCAGTAAAAACAAACCCAATTCCAGTCCCTGTAACTTTAGCTACGCATGATGGCCATGTCTGCACTCTCTGCTGTGATTTACCATCTTTGCTGTTCAAACCAGTCAGAACACAAAAAGGAAAAGCTGACAATGAGCATCACATCAGACTGCGGTTGCCCTTAGTTCACTGTGTTATTCTTGGCTTTTCAAGCTTGAGCAACTGCTGGCTATCAGATGTTCTTTGTACCCATTAAAATGCACATTTTGGGGTTGCTTCGAGTAGTTGGTTGAGATTACATTCTCACTACTAAATAACCACACTGCTGTTCAATAGAAAGAGAACAGAGACTTGCATTTTTAAGCATTTGATTGTGGTTATTTGGTGTGATCCAGAGTTCAAATGGCATTATTCTCACCTGCCTGAACTAAACTGAAGTAAACAGCATGACGGCCTGAGTAAACAGTCCAGAGTTCAAATAAACCACTCCAGCTTTGTCTGGTGTAAGCGCACTAAATATCCCCTTACAATTTTGACAAAACTTTGCTCTTTTATACTACTGATGTCATTAATGTGGCATTCACCATCACTATTGCTCCTGTTCCTCCAAAGGGGACAGAAAACAGCAACACTGATATTTTAAATCCATGGTTTGAACTCTTCTTGAAATCCAAAAAGCATTTAATATTAGAAATTTCAATAAAGTTCAAGTTTCCACTTGAACTACTTTTGCAATGGGAGTTGACTTGTAAATGTTCTTTCAGTCAAGGTCCACAAAGGTTTCAGTCTGGTGATGAGTGTGTATGAGTTTCAGTCTTCAAATGAATCAAAACATTTCTCTTCCTTTGAATCCTGGACAAAGAAAATTAATTTACTCTCTCATGGGGTACTGAAGTCCGTTGCAGGTGTGGAGCATCTGTCAGTGATATGGATGCATCATTATACAACAATATTTGTATTAGCCATTAACATTTCAACACGTACTGTATTTATGCAGGGAAGATCTGTTGAGCAACGTGTACTCTGTGTTCAGCACAACCATGTTCATCTGGAAAGCTACTTGAAAAGCTGAAACTCAATAATTCTATTCCACTGCATTTTTTAAATCCACTACCAGCAACAGTTTGGACATTTAATTATTCAAATATTTGTGAGGGGGATAGCTGACTGGAGGCCTATATAATCATAGTGATTGGGTTAAATTTTAATTAGCAGAATCAAATCTAGTTACCACTTGAAAAACAAGGGACCATTAAATCATAAAGGCATTTTAAATATTTTTGGTAGATGATATGGACGTGCTGCGGTAAGCGTATTGTGTCATTTCCGCTCACCGGTGTTTGTGTTTTACTAATAGCGTATTTCTGCTGCTCTAGCTCATCACAGTTAATTTTGTTTGATTCTTCATTATAGTGCTGGAATACATGCCATTAGGCAAAAATACATGCAAAAATACATGCCATTAGGCAAAAATTCTTACTATCTGCTATAAACGTACACTAGTTCTGCTCAAGCACTCATAGCTCTCCTTCTTTTAACGACTTTCTCGCTAAGTTTACACGCTATTCATTTTTGCTAGCTACCGTTGTTTAAATGTATACTCAGATTTGATTGACTTTTATCAGAGTGTACATGAAGCCACTCACTGTTTTAACCGCACCCTTGACCTTGTTCTGGTATATGGCATTGAAATTGAACATTTAATAGTCTTTCCACAGAATCCTTCTTTATCGGACCATTATTTAATAACTTTTGAATTACTTTTGCTGGAATACATGCCATTAGGCAAAAATTCTTACTCTAGATGTCTATTTGATATTGCTGTAGCTAAATTTGAGGAAGCACTTCCATCTGCATTTAATTCAATGTTATGTCTCAGTATAACAGAGGAAACACCTATGGAAATCACAGCCCCTCCCAAATTGACCATCTAGTTGATAGCGCTTCAGGCTCTCTGCGAACAACACTCGATTCTATCGCTCCTCTAAAAAAGAAGATAGTAAAACAAAGAAGGTTAGCTCCATGGTATAACCCCCAAACCCGCAAATTAAAGCAAACATCACGAAAACTTGAAAGGAAATGGTGTTCCAACAACCTGGAAGAATCCTGTTTAGTCTGGCAAGATAGTCTTAAAACATATAGGAAGGCCCTCCGTAATGCCAGAGAAGCTTACTACTCATCATTAATAGAAGAAAATAAAAACAACCCCAGGTTTCTTTTGAGCACTGTAGCCAGGCTGACAGAAAATCACAGCAAGCTATGTACCACAATCCTTTAACGTAGCTGTAATTAAACCGCTTCTTAAAAAGCCCACTCTTGATCCAGGGGTTTTAGCCAACTATAGACCTATATCTAACCTTCCCTTTCTCTCTAAGATCCTTGAGAAAGCAGTCGCCAGTCAGTTGTGTGACTTTCTAAATAACAATAGTTTATTTGAGGATTTTCAGTCAGGATTTAGAGACTGGTGAAAATTACAAATGACCTTTTAATTGCATCAGACAATGGTCTCTGTACTTGTCTTGTTACATCTTATTACAGAGACTGGAACATGTAATTGGCATTAAAGGAGCTGCACTAAGCTGGTTTAAATCCTATCTATCAGATTGATCTCAGTTTGTACATGTTAATGGTGAGTCCTCCATGTACGCCAAAGTTATTCATGGAGTTCCACAAGGTTCTGTGCTTGGACCGATTCTATTCACCTTATATATGCTTCCTTTAGGCAATATTATTAGGAAACACTCCATAAACTTGCATTGCTATGCAGATGATACCCAATTATATCTATCGATCAAGCCAGATGAAACTAACCAGTTAACTAAACTTCAAGCATGTCTTAAGGACATAAAGGCCTGGATGACCTGCAACTTTCTGATGTTAAACTCAGACAAAACTGAAGTTATTGTACTTGGTCCCAAACACCTCCGAGACACATTATCGAAAGATATAGTTACTCTACATAGCATTGTCCTGGTCTCCAGCAGCACCGTAAGGAACCTCTGAGTTATCTTTAATCAGGATTTATCCTTTAACTCACACATGAAACAAACTTCAAGGAATGCCTTTTTTCACCTATGTAACGTTGCAAAAATCAGGCATTGTGTCATTGCATTGTGCCCCCCCCCCCTCTCAAAACCTAACAAGGCAGCAGCGGATGGCCGCCCACCATTTAGTCTGGTTCTTTCCAAGGTTTCTGCTTCTTTTTTTCTTGCCAGTGTCGCCAAATGCTTGCTCATGGTGAGATTTGTGGGGTCTCTGTAAATAATATTATAAAGAGTACGATCTAGACCTGCTCTATAGGAAAAGTGCAATGAGATAACTTCTGTTGTGAATTGAATATAAATAAATATTGAATTGAATTGAAATATGTAAACAATAAATAATTACCATTTACATATTGGGGTAGGTCCACTTTTGGTAAGGGAGGGAAAATATAATTGCACTTGAAACTGTCGTAATGATGGATATGGGACTATGTGTCCCAGTGGTCTTTACTTGACATCACTGACAGTACTTCCTCAACATTGAAACACAGATAACTGTTTTCCCCCACAGATATTCCTGTATACTTGTATACTGTTTGTTTTTTATATTATATTATATCCACTTTACACCAGTGAGGTTGCATGACATTAAAGAGGTAACTGTAAAACAAGAAATTGTACTAAGAAAAACTCAGGAACACAAGCCATGATAGGCCTTTCTAACAGCAGACATTTTGCCTTGTCATAGTAGGAAAAGCACAGGTGTTACTAAAAACATTAATGATGGTTCAGTTCTATTCCAGTGTCCCTGTAAGCCATGCCAGTGTGACAGGGAGCTAGCATGCATAATACCAGGACTGATTTTCCTACTGTGACATGTCTTCTGTGAAAAAGGCCTACTGAAAGTGTGAAAAAAGTCATCTGGGAGAATATGAAAATTTAGGAGACAGACTTAAGTTGAAATACTTAAGACTAGCTTTATTTGAATTATTTTTCATGATGTTGATCGTATAATGTTACCATGCCACTGTTGTAAATGTGTTTCTCTCTCTGCACATAGTCTATCTACCATCTAACCTTAACCAAACTGTAGTTGCCATGTACAGATATTGTAAGAAGCAAGACTTTTACAAACATTATTTAACATAGTCCAGGGTTTTGGAGAATCATCCAATATTCATGTTCTTGCTGTGCGATAGGGTTCAACTTCAACTTTAACTTTATTGTTCTTGAGGGGAAATTTGTCTTGCTACAACCACATGCTACAGTAGGGCCTTTTCCTAAATGTCCAACTCACCACTATCTGATAATAGAAGGGCATGTGTGTATTCTTTGCTATTTAAACTATGCAGACCACCAATTCTCAACTGACAAACCCCCTTCTCCTGCCAATAGGAAACCATTGTATAATGCTGTTTTGCACTTTCCTTGGGAATCTCTCTGTTTCTCCCTCCTTTCTTTTCTTGTGTTGTCGGTGATCCAAGACTGCCTGTAAATAACCCAATTTTATGTTTTAGCCCTAGAGAAGAGATAGAAATCACATAAAATGGTATGTATTAGCACCTCCGAAGAGGCACAAGGTTAGTATCTGTTGTAATACTGTAATATTAAGATGTGGTTTGTGTCTTGAATTAGTTTTGATCTATAATAACTCTTTCTAAGTTTGTTAAATTGAGCTAGCGTTAGCTTAATGTGAGCTAGTGTTAACGTTAATGCTCTGAATCCATATGGGAAGGTAGCTAACATATTTGTTGTTTTGCGTTTTTTAACCAGCTCTTACATTGGTTTTGGGATTGCCAATAAATCTAAAATCATCAGTTCAAGTGTCAGACCATTTTTTGGTGGGATATACACTGCCCTTGTTGCCCTGCAGGTGATCCTCTGCTGAGACATGCTCCTTCTCCTTCACTCGCCCTCTCAGGTCTTTAATTACTCTATGTAGATGTGTGTGCACACAATATGTGTGCAGCACACATCAACAGGAAAAGGTGAAGCCATAAGAGATCACTTTGGGTGGGAGCTGCATGTTGGTGCCTGTAATTCTGAGAAAGCTCCCCCTGAGGTGTAAATAGGAAGCCATCCCTCCTTCGTGCTGATCTGAAAACAGATCTTGTTTAAAAGTTATGTTGCATGATATGATTACAACATTAATGAGCCAGAATTTACTATCACAACAGGCTAAGTACATTTATTCAAGTTAGCAATCATAATACACTGTTATAGATTAAACTACCCAACAGTATAGCTAAAATTTGCTCCATCATCATTAAAATTCTGCGTCCATGTTAACGCACCAGTAATAGTAAAATTCTTTTATAACAATATAATACTCTAGAAGAGGCCATTGTTGATAGTAACTTTTTACTTTTAATATCTCTACACTTTGAATTAAATAAAAAAATGTATAGCTGTACTTAAGTATTTCACACTGTGGTTTTGCTAGTTATTTAAGCCTGCATTAATTGACTTTAATGCAGCACAACAAGCTATAAACACAACACTGACATATTATCACCTTATAAAGTTGATATGGCGAACGTGCAGCAAACTGTTGCCTCAGTGTTTGCTAACAGGCATGCAGAGCAATATTAGCAATTGTTTGTAGTTGTATTTCTGGTCACTTGGCAAATCTAAATTTAAAGTCCAATATTCACTCTCCTTTTAGCTCTGTGTTGGTGTCCACCATCTAGAGCCCTGCGAGGGACTGTTAACTCTTAATCCCTCTCCCGCTGGATTTCTGACCATACCGTACACTTTTGCAATGTGTTCCTGTACAGATATTGAGATTTGCGGTGGGTCCCGTGTGATCCCAATCTCAATGCCGTCCTCTTCCACAAACCCCTCAAAATATCTGTCTCTTTAGCTGCCAAATGCTTCACTATGTTCACCAGCAGTTAAGGGCTTAAAAACAGTGGGCTGAAAGATGCTAACACCTTTTGTAGAGCTGAGGGCAACTACAGAGTTCTCTGTGGATGTCTCTATGGGTGACTCCTTTCATTCACTCCCCTGTCATTTTTTCCATTTTTAAAAAATTGTTAGAAATTTTGATCAGTGCATTTTAAAGTAAAAAATCTAAATACGTTTTACACCACTAACAACAGATGAACAATAAATGTTGTCTGTGATATATTTTTAAAGAGAAGAAACAGATGTGGGAAAGGACTTATGTCTATTGGTTGCAGGTTAGTTATCATTATTACTAGTAATTTGTCACAGACTCCAAAGTGAAATATTTCTTTGAGGAACCACATGCAACAGAAAACATTAGCGACACACAAACATACAGAATAAAAATATATATGGACATTGGTTCTCGGCACTGCAACACTGGACAGCCAAATTTAGTGTCAGTCTATACTATGAGCACTTATGTTGATGGTAAAAAGCATATGTTTTTGTAAGAGAAAATCACCTCGACCTTAGAGTACACTTATTGTCTTTTAAGTCTGGCAAACACTGTTGGAGCACCAGTTGGCAACAGTTTCCCCTTCACACTACAAAGGCAACTTCATTTGGTTAGGATGACACACAAGGCCACATGGAAGCATAACAACATCAAGAGTTGAAAGAACTAGCTAACCGTAAAAGGTTTGAAAGGGATCTCTGGCTAGGCAAAACCTTCTTCATTATTCAATTGCTTTTTGTCTGTTTGCCAGCTGTAAAGTGTTTGAAGTGGCCAAGCCTTGAGAGGAATCATTTACATTGACAATGGTTTCAAGTACTGTAAGGCCACTTTCTTGGCCGTGGAAGCACAGTGAAGTTTTAGAGACACAGCTTCACTGTATATGATAACAGGGCAAATATATTAATAAGCAACTCTGGAAAGACATTACTCATTCTGTGCTATGAGAGAACTGTGAAAGCATTGCTCAAAGGCAATACCCAAAGCCAACACTCCCAACAGCTCGAGACAGGTAGTTTCTATGGCACTGAAGACAGGATCAACAACACAGTATTTAGATGACAGCTGTTGGCTAAAGACTTGTTTTTTTTTCCTCCTTGGAACATGCTGTCATGAGTTCATATAAGTGTCTATAGAAAACAAGTTCTTAAACACAACTATAGACATACATTGAGATTTTTACACCTTTACTACCTGCACCTCAGTTAGCTTTTTAACATTTCTGCTCCATTGAGTGTCGTCTTTTGAAATGTAAGTGTAAATGCAGTGTACTAGCAACTTCCAGGGGAAAGAAAACTATATCACTTTTCACCGTGTTGTTAGTTTTTTTTTTTTTTTTTAGAGCAGCCGACCTAAATTAAAAATGTCAAGCTTTCTCTTGAATATTCTGCAAAAGCTCTCACTACATGTGAGGGATTCTTCCACAGTTTGTGAGTATCTTAACACAATCTGGACATACACACTGTAGTGAATATAATCTGATGTCTTCAAATGTTAAGGTCTTCTTTGTGACCACACAGTTTTAACTGTTTGCCTATGGCAAGTGTTGCCTTTCTATTTGGATTATCAGATTGGAAAGAATTCACTGAGTGGCTACAGTCACACAGAAACATACAAAAGAACAAGGATGTTATAATTTACGGTCAACTTGAGTTTGGGCTCTGGGGATGGTAATGACGGCTCAGTCCAAAACTTTGGTCCAGAGTGAGATATCTCGTCAAATATTGAATGGATTTCCATTCAATTTGGCACAGACATTCATGGTCCCCAGAGAATGAACCATTGACTTTGAGGATCCCTAACTTTTTCTCTAGCGCCACCATCAGGTTGACATTTTTGGTTTCTCGTGAAATGTCCTGACAACTGCTGAATGGATTGTGCCCCAGAGGATGAATCATAACGACTTTGGTGATCCCTTGACTTTACACATAGTGCCACCAGCAGGTCAAAGTTTTTATCTAGTGAAATGACTCCATATCTACTGCATGAATTGACACAAAATTTGTTACAAATATTCATGGCTTCAAGGCAATGTATTTTACTAACTCTGGTGATTCCCTGACTTTTAATCTAGTGCAACCAGCAGGTTGATATTTTTGATTCAGAGTAATACTGTTGAATGGATTGTCATGAAATTTGCTACAAACTTTCATGTTTCCCTTAGGATGAATTGTAATCACCATCGAATTTCCATTTGTCCAATACTTTGTTTATGACCAAATACCCACAAAACTAATGACTCAGGTGTACTTTGTTGATAGTGCTAATTAGCAAATGTTAGCATGTTAAACTATGATGGTGAACCATACACTGTATAAAAAAATTGACGTAGTGTCCGTGGCGTCACCCATAGGTTTCTGAAAAGCAGTTTTGAAGCTCAAAGTGGTCAGCGCTGGCTGTCGCCATCTTGGCAGCTCGTCACACGGCCCAACTCCCGGGTAACCAAAAATGGGCAAAGAGGTGGAGCGTGGGTGGAGCTGAGCTGGGGCGATGAAGCCTGGTTGCTGAACCACACCCACTTGCTCGACATTACCAAGCTAGCTAAGGCTAAGGAGCTAGGCTAAGCAGCTAGGCTATATGCTACACTGCATTGCTAGCCGGCTAACCCAACCCTATGGTATTTTTGGCATGGTCTTGGTACCCGGTCGTCCCCACTTAAACTTGAGGTAAGTTAACCTGAAACTATACAACAAAACTTGAAATTATGATTTATCTGTCATTGATAAACACACGATTTAAAATGCTTCAGCGTTTTTTAAAAATATAATTATGGTCATTTGCAACTCTAGATTTTGTCGAGATGTGCGAATCAGCGTAAGGTTTACTTGTTACATGTTTAAGGAATAATTGAATGCAAATCAATTAACTTGAATTTAGATTTACATAACTTTAGTTAAAAGTTGTTTATTTGGATGTAACTTGATTATAACATTACTTTTAATAAGTTTACGTTAAGTTACATGTGATAACTTAACTAACGTTAACTTATTTAGCTTGCATAGTCTTATTATTAGTTATTATTGCCACTTTTTAAGGAATTAATGCTAGACCAAACAAGAAATTTGAAAATCTGCAGTTCGATTATCAGTGCAGATGCGTCAGTGCATAACAGTTTACATACATTTCTAATTCCCCACACCGCTATAGCATAACAGTGTGCATAGTTATGGTTTTGCACTGATAGAAGTCCGTGGGGGACTGAAACTACAGCTATCGACAGCACTGTGCGAGATTACTATCTTGAATATGACTGCTGAGAAAGAAAGTCACATTTATTTACTACAAGATGTTTATTTCTTTCAGTGATCGGTCCTGTACTACCGTACTGGCCACTTGTGATAGAAACTATTCAGTATGCAGATAATTGTTTTCAAAAGACTATAGTTCCTCAGTAAACATTCCACATTTGTCTTAAAGAAATGTCCAAACAAAACCAGCACATAACATTATCTTTTCATTTTTTACTTTCTGCTAAGATCTATGCAAAATGTTAACCTATAAATATCATCTTAATATTTTCATTTATAACTATTAGATTTTGTTAAAAGTTTAGATTACCACTATATTTCCAGTTAACATAGGGAAGTGATGAATGACAGCTTTTAAGAATGTGCTTTTACTCTAAAGTATATTTAGTCTTATCCATTTTATATAACAAAAATTATTACCATTACACAAGCAACAGTTCAATTAAAATCACATATTCCATTCAAGAAAAAAAATCAATATTAAAGGTTACAAATGTGTAAGTTGTTTTGTATGACTTAAGTACACTTAAAATAAATGAAAAGATGTGTAACAGTTGTAACATTAATTATAATGCTAGGGATGAGATCCCAGTGTCATAATTTGGCAAAATCTTAATGTCTTGTGAAACAAGTAATGCCTCCAACCTCTTTACTGTGGAGTACACATCACATTGGCCTAGGTGTTGCAACTTTCCTCAAGTGTCTGTCATAACCCGGGCCCATAGAGCCATGACAAAAATGGGAAAAGACGGAAATGCCAATAAATACAAGTTTAATAAAGAAAATAAACTCATCTGTAACTTCGGATATGAGGTGTGTTAGTGAGTGAAATCAGCAGTGTTTGTGTGGATGTGTGTGGATAGTGTGGGATAAGGTGTTAAAAAGTAAAACAAAATGCTAGGGTAGGGTAGGGTAGAGGCAGGGAAGAGAGCGAGCCACGATGGAAGCTGGGACTTTATCCTGTAGAGCACTGTGCCCAGGTGCTCCAGATCTGGTTGGATACTGCTATCAGCTCCTCTGGCACCTCAAAAGACAACATGGGTAGACACAGTTACTGACACAGCACACACACAAGTAGACTATGCAGGGGCCGTCACACATCCTACATGAGAGAAAGATGTCAGGTTAAAAACACTGGTGGAAAACATTCAGTATGGCCTGTCTTGGTTAAAAGCCCACTCACCAAGACAAGGTGGAGGCCAGGAGTGGGAACATATAACACAGGACAAACATACAAGACACTAAAAAGCTGGGGTACAACATATAAGGAGAGAAAAAAAGGAGAAAATATGACAGATACAACACTGGAGAACCTATATACAATGGTGAAAACTGAGGGTGGGCCATCACAACATTCGTATAACACTAACGTTTCGCCCAGCCCTAATGAAAACAGCAATCAGACCAAAAATTCACCTAAGAAACAATTTGAATTAAAATTGGATTGAAAGCCATTTTTGTTCAATTTAGATTATAACATAACCTACAATGCTAAATTACTGCATTACCACAACACTTCAATAACTTAAATATCTATAATATAAAATCAAAATGTAACGAATGTTAAGTTGCAAGCAGGAAAAAGTTAAGTAAATGAGAATGAGAAAAATACTAACTCTTTTTTATGCTTTTTATTAAATAGATTTTTTGTGCTCTTGTTCAATATGCAGTGAACTGTTCCTTAACTTAACTAGACACACAATTCCAGAAACACAATTCCAGAAACTATCTACATAAACATTGACCAGGGAGGTCACGTATGTATTACGCATGATACATGGTCAACAGATCAATATCACCTTAGGCCCCATTTATACAGACTCTAAGAGATATATACAGTATAACAGTCTTTAAGCAGCGATATCTGTGTGGTTTAAGGTAGGCTTCATGTGTAAAGGCTCTAAGAGTATTTCCTGGACAGTTGGGCCCCGTTCATGCAGACGCCAACTGAAAATCATCCTGGTAATCAGTGGGGATCTCTGTATACAAGTGCTTCTTCACTATATATAAAAGGCCAAATATATATACATATATATGTACACACAAACAGATAAAATCTACTGACAATATAAAGCCTGTGATGTAAGAGATTGCTGCTTCATTGTACACAGGCAGTAAACATCTGGAATGTCAGACAGGGTGTCATAATCAGGCACAAGCACTTCCACGGGCTCCACACCCACCCTGCTTGCGATGTTCACAGTCGCAGGTGTTGAGTAAAGGATGGTTGTGTTGTCGCGAAGGAGATAGTTGCCTGTGCTTACAAGGAAGCGTTTGTATGCCTCTCAGAACTGCCTTACATTTGGGGTTGTTGTTGTAACAACTTGCTCTGATTGCAGAATAGAACAGCTCCAAGTGGTCCTGACTGCGTTTATAGGTCAGAAGGCAACGACATGGGGCAGCTGGCTGCTCTACCAGGTCTTCGTAGATGCCCATCACACTTCTGCCACAAGCAATGAAACCATAGATTGGTGTCTATTTCTGTGTGGAATGTACATGTACAAGTCTGTTGTCTCATCCCACAGAGAAGTAACTCTGTTGCTTCTAATATACCCTTGGCACTGTGTTTAGTTGCTGGCTTGATGGGTGCTTTTTGTCCTTTTCCAAGTCGGTTGTGGCTGTTTAGGACATCAAAGGCAGGAACTGAACATCAGTCATGCGCAGGAACTGAACTGTGGCTGCACATCCACTAAACTGGGCATACTTTAGCTCCTGCTCACAGTACTCAAGGGCATCAGCCACACTGCTGCTGAAGAGCTGGGCTGCAAGATGGACCTTAATTTTCTGATTCCACCACTGAATATGCACCATTTTTAGTTTGTTGCCAAGGCGCAAGCCTTTCTTCTCCCTGAAGCTTGTGGAGCTCCAGTGTACTGCCACCTTATCTGCTGGCCATCTTTTCTTCTCAGAACCTCAACTGTTGAGAATACATTCCGAAGAAGCTTAAGCATGTTACATGGATCCAAGAGCACATGGACTCTTTATGTGTAATCCTCAGAATGGAGAAAGTAAGGTCTCATGTCCATGATGTCCAGGTTGGCACCAAGCTCCTTGATCATTGCGAAGTTTTGGGAGGGTCCATCACACGGCAAGGAGACAACCCTAACTCGGACTTTGCACTCTCTGCTCCTGTCATACTGTTGATAAGAATGGAAGCAATAGGGATCTTCCAAGACTTATTGATTGCAACAACCATGAGGACGAATCCCACAACATTTTCTATCTCACCAGCACCGATGTCAACATTGCCATGAATTTGGTTCCCGTAGAACAGTTTGCTTATGAATGTACATTTCATTCATCATCAATGAGCAAACTGTGTCTTTTCCTGTTTTCTTCTTCTCAGCGACATGGCTTTTTAAAGCTGTGAATGAAGCAACAGTAAATCCTAGATCTGCACAGATGCTACTGGACCATTTTCTAACATTGTGAACATCTTATCTGGCATAGTCATAGGCCTTTGGAGAGTTGAAGTGCAGTGTAGTTTGAATTGTGTCAAGCTTTTGGAAAACACTGACTTTTTCTTCTTTTGTATTCTTTGAAAGATCTCTCAGAGAGCATCATCAAGACCATCAAGAAGAGAGGCACAGAGAGCAGCTAGGCAACTGTGTTGACATGGTGTAAGAATGACCTAATGCCGAGTCTGTCCGTTTTCCGCTCAGATTTTTTTGTTGAACGCTGCTACCCAAACCAACAGCGTCACACACATTCACTGTCAGAGCAATGTCATCGTGCACAACATCTTGAGCAACAAAGGCCTGTTCAGGTTTGTCTTCTATCATCATGACATTGCTCCAATTGGCAGCAAGACTGTGGTCTACATCTGCAACCTCCTCATTGCTATTTACAGCGCTAGCTTGTTGAAAAGTTGTCTGTACAAAACAAATGAGGGATGGAGTTGTTTGTGTGCCCCCCTTATAATACTGTGAAGTGATTCGTTGAATTAAAAAGTGATTGACAACTGGTTCAAGTAGTGTATTGGATTGTAAGACTCTGATTGGCCAAATTAAAAAATAATTGACAGTTACCCCTCCTATTCAAAGTCTCCAGTCTGCAGAGATACCCTAATCTGCGGTGATGGCACCAGTACCCTCCACCTGTCACTCAGTGGCCACGCCCGTATTGAATTTATGGTGCTACAACCTTAGGTTCAGAGTTTTTTTTTTTAAGCTTGAGGTAGCTTTTGCTTAAATTGGATCTGGTCGCAGGATATAAAACCAGTTAAGAGGATGGCAACTCCAAACATGTGAGTCATTGACTGTATTCTTATTACATCATTTAACTCCCAGGGACACGTGGCTCTTCACGAGATCTAGATGCCAAAGATTGGTGCCTGCTTGTCTTGTACAATATGGGACAGCAAACATTTGTGTTCCTTTTCAACAAAACATGCAATATGTGGAAAAAATAACATTATCATCTGACACATTTTGTACAGACAAGTAACACAATGTGTTTTAAGTAATTTTTACGAACGTACCAGTGCTAAAGTTTGCACAGTTGCTGTATTCACATTTCTGAAACAATTTTAACTGCACTGAGGACAAGTCACATTTTCTCAACTCATCAGGACAACCAAAAAAAAAATAATAAAAAATGTTTATATGAATGTTTAAGGCTGAATGTGGCTTGTAAGACAAATGTCTGTTGCAATGTAGAAGCCACACTTACTTAGTTCTTAAAACTGGCTGTGTGTGCATCAAAATTCACGCGCACAGACACATGTGAACATGCACAGAAACATTTCAGACAGTGTTATAGCATGTAAGGAGCTCTGAGGATTCACTGGGGGGCCTTTCCCTCTCAGGCGTGATTTACAACCTCAGCGTTCTGCTCCTGTTTTTACAGCACTAATTACAGACACACACACTCTCACACAAACACACACACACACACACACACACACACACACACACACACAGCCTCTGGCAGGTAGGTTAGGTACCCAAAAAAAATCCTTACTCAGCATGAAAAGCCTTCATCAGAAGTACCTCCTCACGAGTCTGGACTCACCAACAATGACTAGCAGTCGAGCTCAGCTCTTTAATTCAGTCAACGCTCTCGTCTGTTTTCCTGTTGAAATGTGTCAGACAATCTTGCATCAATATGTCTGTGATGACTATGGCTATGTTGATAAATGTCTATACTGTGTTAACCCCTCCATGTATTTGCGTTTTACATTCACAGTCAGTGGCACAGAGTAGGTCTCTGAGTCATAAGCCCAGCGCTATAAACCTAAGTGGGTGGATGTAGCACTTTGCTATTTCACAGAAAAGTTCACACTGTCGCCATAGTAATTACAGCCATTGCAACGCCTGACTGTCCAGTATAGAATTAATGACATGTATGAGGGACACAGGATGCCTCGAGGACACAGAATGACTTTGTCTTCTAATTCCAAGATTAAGATGACTTGTAAAAGGGCCTGTTATTAGAAAAATGCTTTTAATAGCAGTTTGAGATTAAAGAATAGATAAATGCTGATGATGTGTGAGTGTTTTAGAAAGTAGCAAAGATGGTGAGGCAGTTTTGTGTTTGTGTAACATTTGTCCATTAACTACTTACCTAAGAGACAGGACACGGATTACTTTCATGCTCAAAGAACTGATTCAGTAGAAGCATATCTGAGAACCTCCAAAGTATTGAATGTTACACTGGGATTAAAACCAGAAAGTATACCAAAACGTTGAATCAACATAGAAAAGCTTTCTGTGGGCACAAACACAAAGTATGTTTTCAAGAAGGCCTTGGCAGATTTTATATTAAAAATAAATAAATGTACAGGTGCTGCAGATTAACTGTCTGTTTAAGAAGATTTTTGTGCTTGTTTGGTTGTAGAGGTGCATGGGACTGAGAATCCACTCACCAAAAGACCTGCCATAGATGCTTGGATTTGGCAGGAGTCTGCCAGGAAACAACACCAGAATGAGCGCAGAACCAAGATGAAGACAAATCAACTAGAAGACCCTCGAACCCAGAAAGAGCCTCAGGTAAGAACTAAACCTTCTCAACTTCCTCACAAATTATTACTTACTATAACTCAAAGCAAAGCAAATATCTTGAAATTTGGCACAAACATCCACTTGGACTCAAGGATGATCAGATTAGAATTTGGTTGTCAAAGGTCAAGGTCACTGTGACCTCACAAAACACATCACACTCAAGAATTGATGATCATATTTCACAGTTTGCCAGACAATGAATTGGTGACACTTTTGACTCAAAGGTCACTGTGACCTCAAAATGACCTTGACAAACACGTTTTTGGCCATAACTCAAGAATTGATGCAGTAATTATGACAAAATTTCACACCGATGTTTAATGGGATACAACGAAGAAGGGATGACGTTTTTTTACCCAAAAGGTCAAAGGTCAACTTCACTGTGACATCATGATGTCCTGTCCTGGCCATTATTCAACACCATGACTCAGGAACAGAAGGGGAGATTGATGATCATATTTCACAGTTGGTCGGACACTGAATAGGTGACACTTTTTGTGACCTCAAAATTGGTTTTTAGCCATAATTTACGAATGAATTGGGCGATTCCAGATTATCACACACACATGTTGACTGTGATGACACAATGAGTAAACAATAACTAGCACAGTACGGGCTTTCCTCCATCTCGTCCACTCTGCCTTTCACTTCCTGCCTCATTCTGAATTGCGAGCGTCATCGGACTCACGTGACTGCAAACAACGTATTAGAGCGCGTCTAGCTGATCGTGATCCTGTGAGTGAGTTCCACCTGCAGCTCATAGAGAGGCTTCGCATCTAAAAACGCCAGAAGAAAACAAAAGCACCACATTTTGGGTAGAATCCATCTTTACATAGTAATCGAGTACATGTGTACCTGTTTAACCAATACATCTCTGATAATCCTTCATTAACCATTTCAACAATGTATATTTACTGGAATCATACATATTTATCATTAATATAGTGATAACTTCCATTTAGCCAAAAAATACACTTTATACCTTTTATTCAATTTCTTCCAAGTATTCACTACATATATGAGTCTGGACAGACATGGATCTAAATTGCAACTTGACTAGTTGGTGGAGGCATACAACCGTGGGGCGGTAATTCTAGTTACTATCATGTGGGCTGTTTTAAAGCATTTCACACATCTCACACAACAAGATTGATCCACTGGATTTGAAATGAGGCACAAGTTGTCTGCCCTTATTCTAAAAATAAATATATTTACAACACCAGGATTTGTTTGTATAGACCCATAACTGACACCAGTCCATTTATGAGCTGAAAGTCAAATGAAAAAACTGTTGTAACTATATGTTGTAACCTCTCTCTTATTTGCTGTAGAAAAATGAACAATACCAACAAAACAAAGTCTTAGTGTGGTATAATTTTGCATGAATGTAGGGCCCTATTTTCTCCCTTATAATCGTTTATTTTTCCCCACAGCAACATCCCAGCTTATATTTTGTATGTAGTCTTACAGTAGTTGTGTATGGCAGGATGCAGTGAAATGTCTGCCTATCAAAAACAAGCAAAAGGTGACAAAAGGTCAACAGTGTGCTGTGTGAGCAACATTGTTTGGTACAGTGGTGCCCTCCTCTGGGTGCTCTTTCACTCAAACAAACATATGCATGTGCATAGACACATATCCACATGCAGACACACGCTTTTTATCACTGACATCACATTACATTCATTCCCTGGGGACTTGTCCTAACCTTAATCATAACTACCACATGCCTTATCCCAACTCTTACCCTAACCTAACACTCACTTTAACCAAAAACCAAGTTTAAACCCTTAACTTTTATGCCTTACCTGACAGATTTTTGTCCCCATATAGGAGATGACTCCCTATAAGGTAACTGTGTGAGCAGATTTTTGTCCCCACAACATGATTCCAGTTTTTTTACAATTGCTAAGTCACATTTCTCTATACCGAGCTCACTTTTTCTAAACTCTTCACACAGTCAGCACAACAGAAGTCAATGTGGACTTAACTGTGGATCACTTTTCATTGCTTTCACACAAAATGCATTCAGTGACCACATCTTTCAAATTCCATGAACTGTTTTCGCACTCACCAAAACTCTGTGTATTTACACTCCATTCTGCACATGTTTACACACTATTGTCAAAACTGCGAACATTTAATTCAAAACCTAAGATAACTAATAAGAATTGTTTTAAAAATGCATAAACTTCTAATTCAGACACTGACACCAATTTTTATTCCTTGATGACATCTATGAAAGACTGCAAAAGGGGGGCAGGTGAGGCAGAATCCAGAAGGTTTTGTAATTGTATGGGACGATGTGGCATCTCATCATCTCTTTGAGTTTACAGCCCATCCCATGATGGTGTCACTTTTCCTTTCACCTTACTCTCCATTCCTCAACCCCATTGAGAAAATCTTCTCCTCCTGGAGGTGGACATTTTATCACCACCAGCCACATGATCAGATGTCCCTCTTGAACACAATGAATGCTGGATGTCTGGACATATCTGCAGAAGATTGCCAGGGATGGATCAGACAAAAAGATTCTTTCACAGGTGTGTTGGAGGAGAGGACATAAGGTGATGTGGATGAGAACAAATGCAGAAGACAGGGTTGGCCAGCACTGTTGTATTTCTATATCTGTAGCTGTCCTATATATGTATGTATAGTGAGTATGTATGGTTTTATATTGCATTACTGGAATTACTTTTGTTTCATTTTGTGCACTTGGAATTACTAAATGCAAAAATGGCACACCAAAAAAACTACTGAATCTACTGAATCATATTGCAACATTTCTATTTAATTTCTGTGACATAAACTGTCAGGTTGTTCATCCAATAAAGAACTTTTTGTTGTTGTATTTGTGTTGTTTTTGTATCTTGGTTTACGCTAAATAAATAAATAAAAGCTACTTCAAAGACTTTAGTGATACATATTGTAATTCTACCTGTTGTTAGTTACTGTTGGGAGACAAATGTTGTGTTCGGGTACACAAGTTGATTCTGAGATGTGTATGAAGTGTTTTGGTTGCATTAGTGCATTAGAGCTGCATGTCGGTAAAAAGAACTGTGTGAAGAGTTTTGAAAAGATGGACTCGGTATAGAGAAATGTGAGTTAGCAATGGAAAAAACTGGAACACAAGCAAACATGTTTGTGCTTTCGTTAGCAAATGCAGGCCTTGTGTTTAAAACTCTTAGATTTTACACTGACTTTAGACCAATATGGTGATCTGTTTACACCTTTAGATTTATTTTTAGCACTAAAGTACCTTTGTGCATTTATTGATGCATTTTCAATTGTGTACGATGTTCTATAAGCAACATTAGCTGCATTCAGACGGAGTTGTCTTTGTGATGAAAAGTGATATTGTTTGGGTCTCCACAGTGGAATGCGTTTTGGCAGTTTAAAGCAGTCTATAGATTAAATCCCACCTTCCCCCCCTTCTTTAACACTCACTCAACATTTCACAGCTCCACAAAAATTAAAAACAGTTCCTGGAAAACCCTTAATGGGGTGGCGTACAAATAGAAATTCTTTGTTTCATGCAAATGAGCTTTGGGCGCTGTGGGCTACGCATGCGGAGGCCCGTATATGTCTCAACATGGCAAACAATTATGTGCATTTGCCCATTTTCTCCCTCACTTAACTCACTCGCTTGCAGCAAAACAAAACAAAATACAAAAACAAAATTTCATAAGCGGGAGGGACAAAACAATTGTCAAGATCATTAGAAGCAACAAAAGAGAGAATGCAGTAAAAGGAGTCGTGCAGTTGGGCAGGGGGAGGATTTCAGACAGCTGGTGTCAAGCATGGATGGAGTTCATTGTGGGTGGTCATATGAGGTCAAATACTGTACACGAATGCTTCGCCGTCAGAGCTGCGGTCCTGGCAGAATTGTTCCCTCTATGTCTTGAAAATATACATATTTGTTTTAGATAATTAAAAGTCTCTTTTGCATCACACTCATATTATTGTTTTCACACGATGACCCTGTAAATAACTTTTGTTAAAAAAAAATCTTAACCTTTTGCCTCATTAAAACATTTTTGATTCTCCACTTGAAATTTAAAAAATTTATATATATGGTGATCAAGCTAAACCAAGGCATTTTATGTTCAACTTTGTTCATGGAAAGCAAATTATGGAGACAAAATATTTAATGGTAATGAAGTGAAAGTAAATTAGGATTTTAATGTGAGTCATTGTCATTGAAAAAGAAAACGTTAAAGGGGAATTCCACTGATTTACAGGTGTTGGGGAGTACTACTGCAAATGTGAAAAAGGGTGAATGAAGCCATTTGTGTCTGATAAATTAACTCAAGTGATTGAGTTGAGGCTGAAGTTACACAACTTGAGCTACACATTTGACAATAAAAAAAACATCTGGGGGTGTGGAGTTAGAAATTCAATTCAATTCCATTTTATTTATATAGTGCCAATTCATAACAGAAGTTATCTCATTGCACAGAAAGAACTGAGCTTACCAGACCTCTGTAGCCCACTGTAGCCTCTGCTTGAGGCTAGCAGCCACTACTATCATAACACAGTTGGTCGAGTTGCATTGTGGGTAAGCAATAAGCAGCATGTAAGCAGCAGGTTTTGACAAGAAGAGAAGAAGATTCTGCTACATCGATTTTGATACTTAAAAATGGTCGACCGTGAGTCCGACAGTGTTATAGCAGTGCAATGCAAAGTTGTTCGAGTAATCTTTTAACATCTACAGAAATGCTAAGGTTTCAGTGCAAGAGGAAGGAAATTCTGCAGCTCAGGTAATGTGATCTTTTTGTTGTGCACAGCCTATAAGTATGGCTCAGAGTCATATGTTGTCTTTGCACTGATTAACTCATGACTGTTTAAAGGTTAGGTTTGGATTTGGAAGTGTGTCTTAATACAATATTCACTTGCCAGATGTACGTTCAAAGAGTTACTGGTTGTTGAAATCATTCCTCCTTTACATACTGGCCATGAAGCAATCCCTTCCTTATGGTGCAGTCAGACCTTTCATTTCACTGAGGAACGGGGCAAGACATATTCACTTCTAGTCGTGAATGAACTCCACCTTGAGTTCAATCTGAAGAAAATATCTGACACGAAAATCGCAATGCTCTCCAATGTCAGTTTGACAGAGGTTGTGGGACTGACCTCTCATTAAGGATTGTTTATATCCTTGTGTGCATGTTGAAATAATACAAGCAGCAGAGAATAACGAGGGCACATGACTGGCTGCAGTGAGTGCAAGGATATTGGTTAATGACAATACTGTAAAGTGTTTGACAAGCTGTAGGCTATAACGTACAACTTGGTGGAATGCTGTTGTTAGTCACTAGCCATGCTTGCTCCCGCAGTTTATGCTTACAACCCAACCCATGTTACTTCTTGTCCCACCTGCCGTTTTGCCACAGCATGCGAGTAGATTTTGCCTGGAAAAATCTGGTCTGACCATAACATGACTACACTGTAAAGACGCAGTCAGACCGGATTTTGCCAGACAAAGTTTATTTGTGTGGAGTGGCTAAATGCAGGTGTTAAAATATATAGCATGGCTAGCGGGTTAACAACAGCAGTCTGTTCAACTCTGTCACTGTTCTTGCACTCTTGCACTACAGCCAAGCAGCATCCCTCCTTCTCTGCTGCATGTATTATTTTTTCATGCATTTATAAAATAAGAATATAAGCAAACAATATTGCCTGAATGAGAGGTCAATCAATGTGTGTCAAGGTCCAGTCAGATTGAACTGCATTCTTAAGTTCAGACGAAGCTAATATGAGGCTTCAGCAGTCTGAGTTACACAAATCTACATACTTACGTTCAACCACCACTTAGCAAATAAACACTGTGTGTGGAAACACAAAGCGAAACAATTGTAACTTTAAAAGACACCCACTTGATTGGGCTAATTCAGACCACTGACGCCTCATATGCAGTTTTGCTTGGAACGAGGACTGCGGATTTTGTTCCCTATTTCTCACAGTGTAGTCGCATTATGAAGGGATCTCTTCAAGGCCAGTATGGAAAGAAGCAATAATACAGCAACCGCTAGCTCTTTAAACGTACATATGGCAGTTATTGTACGGCATAAAATGGCCTGAACCTATCTTTTAATATATGAGAGCAGTTAGGCAGCCATGAAACTGGAGGGTGCATGTCCTGAGGTGTGGTTTATGTGTGTCCTCATTATGAGAGAGAGAGAAAGAGAGAGAGACGAGTCAAAGACTGTAAAAGAAAGTGTGAAAGAGAGAGCCAGAGAGAAAGAAAGAAAGAGAGTACTTTTTATCCATATGTTCAGATGTCTGATAAGGTTTGTGGCAGACTGCACCTCCCCCTGCCCTTCTCTCTCATCCTCAGCCAACTAATCATAAGACTGGGCCCCTTTGATCCCACCAGCAGCCTGACACACTCTGTGTGTGTGTGTGTGTGTGTGTGTGTGTGTGTGTGTGTGTGTGTGCATGTACATGTGGATACATGGTAAGTGTGTGTGTGCACATCCATGTAGCATGAATAGTGTCCACGGTATTTATGTAGGTGTATGAACATGTGTCTGCACAGGTTTACGTTTGTATGTGTGTGTGTGTGTGTGTGTGTGTGTGTGGCCATGGCCACCTGCTGAGTTAAGCAGTCTAGCCACTCGTGTTCCACTCCACCAGACTCACATCAATAATATTGGCTGAACTTTCTGCTTGCCTAACTGCACCTCATAAAAATGTTAGCTATAAATGTGTGTATTTGTGACATTTTTACAAGACACACAGACGTATTTTATTTCTCCATTCTTTTTCTTGGACAGAGCACATTCCTTGGACTCAAACTTAAGTGAAACTTATCCTTACTCTATTTCTTGTTTCCTGGTCATTTTATCTAATTGACTTGAAGTAATTTTTTTCTGTAAATGTATTTGTACATCTGCTTCAATAAGTGCTACTTAGTAATTGTCATTATTAGTATTGGTATTAATAATTTTCTCCTTCCTCGTCCTTACAGAGCGCCTGTCAGCAGGAGCTGGACAAGGTCTTAGAGGAGATCTCCAGAATTACCCCTGAGGATAACAGAGGCCCGCTGGAGAACCTGTATGGGCTCAAATTTCCAAACTGTGACAAACATGGACTGTACAACCTCAAACAGGTGAGCCATGGAGAGAACACTAGTCCCCCATCACACAATTTTACCTGAACACACACACACTGTTATTGAGTAAGAACATTGAACCCCACGCAAAATGGAGGAAATGTAACCAGTGCAGTTACAGGCTGATCCGCCAAACAAGACTTTTTTATTTCAACAAATAAAAGCATCTAAAATATAGTAAACAAACAATGTATGACTCGTAGGAAAAGGACTTACAAAAGGAGAGGGTTATGAGAATGGCTTAATATCAAAACCCATATTGAGACCATTGGGAGACAGGGCCTTGAGGAATAAATCCAGAGAGTTTCATGTTGAAGAAGCTAGCACTAAGATACACTGGTACTGAGAAGGTCCCTTGTACCTACCTTCCCTTGTAATTATTTCAGAAATTGTTGTTTTTTGTTGTAAGTGTAAAAATTTACCTTGGAAATAGTTTGACAAAAAAAAAATGCACTCATTATCCACTTATTAGATTTTCCCAGTGCTTTTAACCGCATGTCACTGTCAATGAATTCAATCAGTGGAGGATTTTATTTTGATTTCTGGGTAATTGGGTTTAATAATAGAATAGACTTTAATCACTGGCTGAAATGTCATTTGTAAGACAAATACTTTTGAAAACTGGATCATTTTTGGTGAAGATTGGTAGAAACAAAATTGATTTTTTTTGCCACTCTGCCATGTGTACTTCCTCTGCCCTGATTACAAATGCATGTTGTTGACACAAGAATCATTCTAACCCACAGATTTTTATTTTAAATGCTAGTCAAGGTCCCAAAGTTTCCAGAGGTTCCAAATACAGTTTGTGAGGCAGAATTTTAGGAAAATGTCTATAAAATGACGCAAATGTAAAAACT
This sequence comes from Siniperca chuatsi, assembly GCF_020085105.1. Lineage (NCBI taxonomy): Eukaryota > Metazoa > Chordata > Actinopteri > Centrarchiformes > Sinipercidae > Siniperca > Siniperca chuatsi. Next base: position 4,913,968 of record NC_058053.1, on the reverse strand, counting down.
CTATAAACAGTGTCGGTAATAGGGTGAGAGGGAGTTGTTTGACTGAATTTGGCACCTGATACTGTATTTTGTGACACACAACAATATCTTGCCTCATCATTCATTCAAATTCCATTATTCAGCTCAGATGCTGATTATTTCAACTATCAACTTTTCAACTCTTCTTTTTATCAACTCATCAGTGAACTTATTTATCATATTTTAACATTAAATATACACTGAAATGCATGGCAGAAAGCGGCCGCTCTCTATGGGTGGAAGCTTTCAAGAATGTCACAATACTGCCCACACCCCAATCAGTGATGTCACAGCAGGTGTTTTCCTTCCGCTGTCAAAGGCAAAACTCCTGCTGTGACATCACTCATTAAGGATTTGGACATGTTTGAAAGTTTCAGCCCATAGAGAACAATGCAGCAGCAGTTTTCTGCTCTGTGGGATTCACCGGCGACTTACTGTTTCATGGCGAACACTAACACAAGAGCTTGGAGAGACTCGAGTGGTCGCAGAAGTCATCAGGTTTCAAATTCTGTTGGTTGTAATTTGGTTTATCGTGACCACTGACTTTGATGATGGAAAAAAGGTTTTGTTTTGTTTTAGTTTGGGCCAATTTGATCTAAAATGTTTCTTTCACACACACACTCATAGATACTGTATAATTTTGTTTAGTTCTCCCTTGGATTTCCCCTCTCTTCTCTTTCACTACACTGACCCCCCACACACACACACACACACACACACACACAAAACTCTCTTGTATCAGCCTGGCAAAAAAATATAACCTCCCCCTCACTTCCACCTGCCACCACGCTACCCCGACCCTCTTTTTTATAGACTCACATACACACTGTTCCTAAACACGCTGCTCTTAGACACACACACACACACACACATACACACACAAATGTGTGGGGAGATGTTGTCATCATGAATGAGGCAACAGCTTCTGAGCTCAAGGTTACAAGGCAATAAAACTGTTTGGCGTACTTCATGGGAAGACTTTTGTTAAGCCGAGGAACGAACTGTGCTTCTGACTGGGGGCTTGAATTTGAATTCTGCTCATCCATAGAAATCAGACAGAGGAGGACAAACAAGGTCACATATCCAGTGTTTTCTTACGAGGATAGTAGAGCAGAAAAGAAGATTTGAATAGGCGCCACAGTTTCCTAAAGGCTCTCTACCACTCAGCCAATTTTCATCACTGGTCACAAACAACAGCATTGTTTCGGACTGGAGTCCTTGGTTCCCAGGAAGGAACACTGTACCTCCTCAACACTCGGCTCCCTTTTGGAGTTGTCCCTCCTTGTCGCGGGGTAATTACTGTAACTGTCACTTTTTTTGTTCTTTTTCATCCAAGGAAGAAAATGCAAAGTCTTTTCTTTCCCCCCGGCACTTCATTCTTTACACCGTCCCCTCCGCGGCCGCCCCGCGTGCCCGGTGTAAACTGTGTCCACTTCAATTATGACCTCCTTTCTGAGTAGAGGGGGGCTCTATGGGGGGGACTGGTCTACTGGCATGCCTCTGTGTATGTGTGTGTGTGTGTGTGTATGTGAGTGTTTGTGATGGCATGTGTGGCTGTGTATGGGTTGTGGGTTGTGAGCAGGGGGCATGACCTGAGGATGGGCTGTTATTGGGTGAGTGTTGTCCCACCCGAACCATAGCCCTCACTCTCATCCAATGGCCCCCGACCACCAGAAGATCCAAAAGTACACACGCTCACATGCACACACACATTTCATGCCACCGTACGCCATGCTTCATTAACGCACCCCTACTTCCCACTGTGCATCTTTACCCCTCCCTCTTTTTTCCAGTGTTTTCCATCTTGTCTAGTTTGTGTTTTTCTTCCCTCTTTCCAGTGCAACATGTCCACCCACGGCCAGCGGGGCGAGTGCTGGTGCGTTAACCCTTTAACTGGGGTCCAGATTCCAGCGACGCCTAAAGTCAGAGGGGATCCTAACTGTAACCAGTTTGAGGAGGAGCTCAGAGCAATGCCCACTGCAGCTACGTCTCACTAGCACAGTCTAGAACATCTTATGACAGGGTTGGGTTTTCTTCAAGAAATCTGGGAAGATTTTTCCATCAACAAGCTTATTCTATCAACATGTAAAGAAGTCCCTATATTTGAAGGCTTTGTCTCTATTTTACACTAGGTTTAAGGTTCATATGAAACTAAAGGATAAAGTTGTTGTTATTCTGTTTTTCCTGTTGTCAACAAAGCCCATGAAAAAACTAAAACCAACAATGTATTAGTGTGTCTCTCAATGCTTTCTGACTTCCCCAGCTTGTCATTTTTTTTAAGTAATGTCCTGAAACAGATGGGCACTGTAGTTTTTAGCAAATGTTACTCAAACTTAAATTAGTAAATAGTTCATTTGTTTGAGACTATTTTTAGCTGTGGATTAATACACATTTGGTGTGCTAGGAAGTATTTATGAATTTATGGCAGCAGGACAGTTTATGTGGGATTGACTCAAACTACAGAGCTCATTCTCCATCCTCACTGTAATGAAAAAAACATGCCACCCAGTGCGTTAATAGAGGAATAAGTTGTATCAGGCTTTGGCTACACAGACAGTACCAGCCAGTAGGATCTAGTCATTGTTGTTTCTGTCATTTCATGGGATTTGTGGACAATAAAAAGACATATATAGAATATTGTAAACACAACATCATTATTGTAAACACGACACTATTATTATCATTTGGAGTTGTGTTTTTGACCTCCTGACATGTCCAATATTCATTCATTGTTTTAACTCTCTTTTGATCTCCACCAGCTCCTGAGGAAAATATCAGTTTTTTTAAGCTGCTAAATGCTCCACTATGTTCATCAGCTAGTCGCAAAGTTTGTCTGTCTGCCATTTGGTGCTGTGCAGCTGGCATACAGTAGGTTTATCAGAGCTATTCAGCTGAAAACTGCTGCCTGCTGCCACTGGAAGCAAGGTTAATGGGAGCAGTGAGACTGCACCAAAACAGTGAAGTTGCAGGCTACACTGTCACTGTAACATAAACCAATAAATAAAAACATTTCACATGCTTTTTAAAATTCTATTCACATTTGAATAAGTTTACATGAATTCCAGACATAATTTAATGTAATGTCATGATTTCTTAAAGAGAAGAACTGTAGAAGCAACTGTGTGTCGAAGGCTTTGACATTTGAATGCTCACATTCACACAGCGTTACTGGTTCCCCACCAGCCTCAGTCTGGGAATACTCATGCCAGATTTGATGCTATGCTAATGATGGAGTGGGGCTGCCACTGAACTTATACTTTAGGCAGACAAGCCTCTAGTTTTCTTGAGCGGAGGTGAAAGACTTACAGGTGCTCCTTGAAATCTTGAGATATCAAAGATATTTACGCACAATCTAGAAGCCATTTTAGTGCCAACATTTTGTGTAGCCTTGTTTTCATGAGTAAATACTTTACAATCAGGAAATTAAAAGTTGTATCACTGTCATATTTTTCACTGATTATATCTTGTAAAATTTCCCTGTTGACTGTTGAACTTTGCTTCCAAATTGTTAGCTGTAAATTAATTAAATTCTGTTTTGCTCTGACATACACTGAAAATGAGTCTGAAGTTGTTGGTTCTTTTCTCTTGACATTTCACAGTAAAAGCATCATGTCAGTTTACCTCTCAATGTAAAATCTGACACTGTTCCAAGTGTTTCTTTTAATCCACGCCCATCAGTTTAGGTAGCTGCAGAGAGCTGTTGTTGTTTGTCAGCAGTTTTCCTATCAACACTTGTCAACTCTAAATAAGTGTCACTAAATAAAAATTGCACTTACGGTAATAACGCTGGAAACTGCTGTGTGGCCTCACTGCTGTGTGTTCAGACATGCATATGTGTGCATGAGCGTGGATATGTGTGTGTGTGTGTGTGTGTGTGTGTGTGTTGCTGGGGTTACTAATGAAGTGTTGACATGAAGAGGGATTAGGATGGCGGGCTGACATTGACAAATGTGATACTAAGTGGGTAAAGGTGTCTATGAATAAACCAACCCAAGTACATAAATGCACGCAGAGAAACACACGCTCACACGCACGCACACACACACACACACACACACACACACACACATATTTGTGCTGCAGATCATGGTCTAAAGAGAGGTAACCAATGTGAAGTCTTAACAGAGGCATGTAGGGGTGCTATTAATGATTCTGAATGCCTCTGACAAAACGGGATATTGGGACCATCATGGCAATGTGTCTAACTTTGTACACTATTGTCTCACTTTTACACGCTGTGCTGGAACAATTCTGCCATCACTGGGCTGTAAGCAATCCACTGTTGTTATCCCTTTGACAACCAAGCCCGTCATCATGAGTGATGGATGACGTGGAATGTTTTTATCATATTTCAAAAATGTATCTGTAACCCATTGCAGCCACTGTAAAAACACACAGTAAGGTGATTATTCAGCGGATGCAGCATAATCAGAAAGTTGTGTTGTATATTTTTATTCCTGCTACGATTATGGAAGTATTTGTAATGGCTTGCATGTGACTGAGAGCAATAGTTAATAGCATAACCTTCTGACATGTCTACAGGTCCTTGTTAAGTTAAAGTGATGGTAACATTCTCATGAATCCCAGTGATCTGAAATGGTTCCGGAGCTTTTTAGAGTTGTGCATGACGATGATTCTCTATACCTCCAAGGGATTTTAAAATGTGATGTGTGAGTTCAAAAATAAGGTTGCATAGATATAATTTTACAAATATTTGTTTTGGTTTGTGTAAATCACTGATACTAGCCTACTAACACAAGCTTCATAAATTAGCCTACAACAAATAAATATGCATGTGAATGCATCTTTCAGGTCAAACTGACTGACTTAAATGATGGTTTGGAATTTCTCAAGTCAAATTTAATGCAGTACTCAGATGTGGGTTAAAATAGTTATAGGTTCCTCTAGTCATTCCTCTCTTTCTCTCCCTCTCTCCATACAGAAAGTCACCTTCCTAGCAAGCAACACTGTAAAAAAAAAAAAAAAAAACAAAATACAAAGTTCTAGTTTCAAAGATGCATTCTAAGGTTCAGCTAAAGCTAATATGAGGCTACAACAGTCTGAGTTACCCAAATCAAGTGGATATGTTCCAAATGTAAGCTCTTTTTAGTGCCAAATTCCCTCTGTGTTTCCACAGTATTTCCTTGCTGAGCCGTGGCAGAGAGATACATTCTAGTAGTCACATGTAGGTTTGTTGCGAGGAAATAACACCAGCAATAAACCTACACACTGGCAGACCAAATATACCCTCATGATTTGGCTAACTAAAAGTAGCCTTAAAGTAGCTTCGACGCAGCTGATGTTTGGAATGAATTTTTGCCCAGAGCAAGAACTGTGGATTTTGTCCCCCATCTTTTAGTGTGTAGTCGCATTAGGAAGGGATCGCTTCGCACACATACATATGGCATGTGAGTATTATACTAAGTCTGTTTATTCTCTTGATCAGTTTCAATCAATGTAGAAAAGATTATTTCTGATAGACTTTACACTGACTAATTGAGATTTCCGATTATACAGGCAACAGGTTGTATAACATATAAAAACTTTATGTATGTCCTAAGTACACGGCTGAAATTGCAAACACTTGCATAAGTCCCCAAACTAAAGTCACCATTGATTTGCCATCAAAATGATTCGACTTGGGTGTAAAGACATACTTCTTTGAAGTTCTGGCCAACCCTGTATCATATGAGACCACTCCTGACTGGCTTTGGCCTTGTAACCTTATACATGTGCCAGTGTGCCAGTTAGCTGAGCAGTCCCAGAAACGACATCTTGACAGCTTTGTTCAGTTTTTGTGACATGCTTTATAATTTAATTTCTTTTTATTTTGTCTTATTAATGCTGGGCTTTTGGCAGGGAGTTTGCTTGGCTTGGTGTCACACATGGATCTCGGGCATCCTCGGGTTGTTCACCACATTTAATGGTAGTTTTAAGCTGGCCTTTTCTGAAAACAAATCAAAACAAGTGTCCTTTGTTTTGGGTTTGATAGATCAGGCACAATGGGCTGAGGAGGGTAGTTTAGCAGTGGGAATAAGAGTGGGGGTGAGTATGTGTGTGCTTGCGTCTGTGTGTGTGTATGTGCAAAAGCACATGTGCGTGTATTGGCCTAGAGAGCCGAAGATCTGCCCTACTTTCAGACTAGTATTTCTTTTGTTAGCATTCAACAACTTCCCTTGATATGTTGATGGTGGGTCTGTGTCTAAGACTCATGGAAGCTGTACTTGTTGAATGTTAACAAAATAATTGTTGTTTTATCTATGTTAAAATGACAAGGTGCTCCAATGTTAGCAGGAAGTACAACAGTAGAGACATTTATCTTTGAATATGGACAAAGGAGCCGGGTGTTATGTTACAGCTCTGTAGAAAGACTGATAAAAAAAAAAAAATCCTCTGCAAAAATATACATTGTAACGGTGGCATGTGGAACACAAGTTAACCCGGAGGTAGGGGAAGACTTCAGCTCTCTAGAGTCAGAGAGTAACAGTGTCTGCCCTGGAATCTGTACAGGAGGCAAGAATATAAGAATATATTGAACAAGCTAATATGTGTTTGTCTAGCCTATATCCATGGCATGCTGATTCGAAGCTAAAAACCTCGTTGTCAAAGGAAAACTACAGCTTTATTACAACTTGAGAAGTAGATCTTGCCATCCGTTCTCTCAGGTTACATGGCATTACACTCACCAAATCCATTGCAGAGATCTCCGAGCACAGTGACAATGCTAAAAAGCCGTTCTGTAATCCGTTATTAACAGATTACAGAACAGAATAATTATGTTATTATTAATCTGTAATCCATGTAGCCGCATTCTGAGATCTCAGCAACGACTTTGGTGAGTACAAAGTTAATAGAACCAACAGCCGGAACTACAAGCTACAAAAGTTGAAAATGTCAGATTACTGATTTAAATTGCCCAAATCTCTCATAGCGTGTTTTTTTAATCTCTGTTTTTCCCCTCCCTTTATGAAGCATCATTTTTTTTACTAGACCATTGGTGAAATGCAGGACTACAGACCCTGAGACTGCAATGCATGGCAGTCAGAACAGGAGCATTATAACTCTACCTTAAAATGCTCCTTTTATGGTTTGTAGGATGTCAAATCTTAATCTTAAAGTTGATTTACTTAACATGCAGTTGTGGTTCTCACAGTCATATCCGATCCACGCTGAAGAACCCTCTATTTGGGATTCCGGGTCTAAGTCCGTCTTTGATGAAAGGGCTTGGATGAAAACTAGCAGACACTTGTCTGCCGTCTTCTACCACCGGCATTGGAGGATTCCACCACTAAGTCGTGTGATTTACTTCCAACCGCTGTACATTCTTTCAAATCTCCTTTCATCTCCATCCTGGTGATGAAAAGAACCACCATTACCTCTTTAAGAGATAGCATTATACAAGAGCACAAGCAGTGATTTGCAAAGATCCCAATTATGCATTGTAAACATCTGCATGCCATTTGTAAGCTTATGTCTTTAAATGCCCCATCATCGTTTCTAAAAGTCACATTTAATGATATGAGCCACAGGCAAATCGATGCACAAGCAAGTGAAAGCATCTCTAAAGCTATTGCATGTGATTTTACAGCACTGATCATTTGTGTAATTACATTACAGCATACACAGAAATGCAGAGAGGAAGAGTATGCAACCTTTGTGCAAAACTTGGAGGTCTGAGCCACTCTGAGCAGCACTGTAATGCTCGGCACAGCAGTTTGACTAGGTTTGGGATGGAGTGAGGTGCATGAGTTGACGTTAGATGTAGCCATCCAACGTTGTTGGCCTAATTATGTAATAAAAGGGGCATAAATGCTTTGAAGTCCTAAGTGCAGTTGTCAGTTTCTTTGAAGGCAAATAGTAATTGTCATGTTCACTGCCTCACAAATCAAATCTTCTACACATGTTTCCTCCTCCCTGAAGTCAAAGTCTGTGCCCTCCCTACTACATGTATGCACACACACACACACACACACACACACACACACACACAACAACCTTCACGGCAGCCTTGATCTGCTTGCTGTACAGGAACTGCTGGGCCCTCCACCCTTTCATACCCTGCTTCAGTCATCCACATCTGGAGTTGGTCAAAGTCCTGAGGTCCCCAGGGAAAGACTTTGGTGGCCCCCAAAAATAAAAGTCCTATTATGTCACTTCCTGGAATCCATGAGGGAATAAAAATGACCAGACACCCCTCTGTGGAGATCCAGGCACAGATCCTTAGATCCCTTCATTATTTTATCCTTATGAGTGTCTGTGCATGCTGCAGAAATAGAAAACAAACTGCTGATTGAGAGCTGATATCATTGCCCTTGATTTGTGTATTGAATCTTTACTTAACCAGGTAACACAGGTAATTACATTGTGCTTTATAATGTTTTTCAAAAGAGCATTGTGACAAATATGTGGGTGTGTGAGTGTGAATATCAAAATTGCTTCACCTTAGACTTACCGTTATATGTACCAGACCTTCTATAGCTTTTCGCCCTCTCATATTCTGTCCACACTTTGTGTCTGTGTATGCACTGCATGTGTATGTCTTTATGAATGGGCGTGTCTCAGGGGAGTCCATTCTGCCTTTAAGTGGTAATAAACATAGGTTTTCCATAACATGATGAAGCTTCCTCCAGGCTACAAATCCCTTCTTCCCAGTTATTTGAATAGTGAGCTGGTCCCACTAGATGTTATCCCCCCTTGAAGTTCAAACTCATGTTAAATGACTTCCTTGTTCCTGTGCAATCTTTTTGACTATGGTGTTGAAAACCAGGTGACTTGCCCTCGGGCGAGGCTTTATAAAGTCACATCCTGCATGCTTCATGAGATCCTTGTGGGCTAGCCTGGGTGTCTCAGACTTGTCTAAGAGGTTTATTAGCTCGTGCCTCTGAGATTAGTCAGTGCTTACTATCAGGATGATTCCACTTCAAATTGTACTTTTCAAGCCAGTTTAGTGGCTACTTACTCCTCTTAAAAATGCAACAATAAAAATGAAAACCTCACCAGAGTGCTTAAATGAATACATAACTTTATTTAAATAAATGCTTTGTCATAACAAAAAAGACAAAGGTTAAAAGAGTACATAAATTACAAGTTGAATAAATATTACACAGTGATATTCACTTTAATAATTTGAGATTTTTTTATTTATTTATTTTCTTATTTGTTTTATGTAGTTCCAAATACTGACCATTTTATTTCCCACTATCCTCCTGCCACCGATGGGTCTATCTCACAAGCCAGTGAACACCAAATTATGAAAACCAATTGTATTGTCTCATTACATCCAGAAAGTGTTATGTACTCAGAAAAAAGCTGTACTGTAGTTACTGTACTACTGAAGTATGAAATGTGAATATGAGTTTAAACCAAGTAGGAGATGTGAAACCTGAGGAAGTCACTACTCACACACAGGTGTGGGGAACAGGAAGTCACTGATGCTAGTAGATAATTTTTTAAGACTGAACGTCAACCTGCAATCCACACAAAAGAAACAAATACCTGGAACACTGAAGTATTCGAATACTTGATTGATCCAGACAGTAAATGGTTCCAGATATCAGATATTTAATTGTTTTTGATTCAAGAGTATAAAATCAAAGTGAAACTTGATACTGCTCCGTTCCAGTATTGCATTCCCCAGATTTCCATGACTCCTGGTAACTGTCTTGCTAACTGTGTCTAATGTCATGCAATTGGTGACCCCATATCGGGAAGTGGCTAGGCCCTGATTATGACCACTGCCCATGGCGCTCGCTCTTCCTCTTTCCTTTCCCCTCCATCTCTTTTTCCCCCTCTCTATCTCAACTCTCATCTCTGTGCAATTGGCCATGAGAACATCTCTAGCTGTGTGTTACTTTCAATCTATCTTTCCCTAAAAGATGTTGCTGTATTGGAGGTCCCAGGCATGGGCTGCACAGCCCCTGTCGACAAATATTACCTCAAAGCACCACCTTTAAAAGGTAAGCACAATATAACACAACATTTAGCTTTTGTGGCTGTTTTTTTTTTTTTTTTTGTTCCACTAACTTCATGATACCACATCTTAGGACGTCGCTGTGTGTCAATGTCAATAGTGAGTAAATGAAATAAGTGCAAGCTGCTTTTTTTCGAAAGTGGTAGTGGGGATTTGGTGTTGGAAGTGGGGCAAAGAGCCTTGATAATATATTCACAACCGGAAGCCATTTAGGATGCACATATCATTTCTCTTTTGTTACAGCGAAGGAAATGGTTGATTTACCTCCAAACATCCTTTGGCTTCCCCTCTCTGGCAATCATATACATTGGCATTTACATGAAAATGCAAGAATCTTAGCTTATTGGTTGTCAAGGAAAGAGAAGAGGGAGGTTTAACTGACTGAGGTTACGCAGCAGTTCCTCACGCATCATCCTTGTCCAGAATTGCCCCGAGGTACAGGCGGAGATTACAAATGGATTTGAAATGCATTGCTGACACCATTTACAGGACCTACCACATTCATTGTTCTTCTCTTAATAAGAACTAAACCTAGACCTCTTGATCGTTGTATCAAGTATCAGCCCCAGTGGGGGGCTGTCTGTAAAAGGAAATTGCCCCGTATGATATCCATGTCACTTTCACGTCACTTTTTAAATGTATTTGCATGTAGGAAGGCACTGTGACTTGCACACAGAGAAGGAACAACTCTACTTAAATGACCCTGTTATAACCTGTAACCTTTTTGTTTTGATCAAGCTCCCCTTAGATGTAGGTAGATAACCTTTGCATGGAGGCATGTAAGCAGAAGGGTTCCAGAGGGTTAGCTTCTTTGACTGCCCTGTAGTCAAATGACTCTGGGTCATTCTCCTGACAGGCTACAAGGACCTTTTCAAATTCTTTACAGGCTAAAAGTCTTTTTTTTTCAAGCACAATTACATTGTTGTCATACTATGTTTCTACAGGAAAACAACATTCAATAACTATATTTAAAAGTAATGTAATACACCATGGTTACACTGTAGTAGCAGTACTGAGGGAAAACCACTTGATAAAGGAACATGGCTCAAAAGTGGGCGGTCTTTACTTCACTGAAGGCAAAGAAAACAGCACAAACAAAACCATACAAAACTACACTTCACACAACTGAATCAGAGAAGCAACTGGCCTGACTGGCAAGTTTGATTATGCACTCAATTCGAAAGATCGAAGTCAAACTTAAGTCCCATCACTTAAGCTGAAAACACTTATCTTTATTTCACCTGTAGAGTCAGCGCTCTCTATGCTCTGTGTTGCCCTGCATGGCAGTGTTTGTTCAAATAGGCACAGTTGGCATATCAGGCTAGCTACATTGTCGAAGAGCCACTTACATAGGTTCATCTGGGATGATCTGCTTACTCTTTTGTTTCCAAATGCTCTGTGTCCCGAAACATGCTTTACATCGCTTATAGAGAAGGCCAGCCCCAAGACCACTTCAAGCGCTAGCAATACTTGTGACAAAATCAAACAAAAGAGAAAGAAAAAGGACATTCTTTTTGTAAATGGGCTCACTCCATCATACGCCAACACAGGCTGATACATACCACACACTCGCACTGTACACATACACACATTCATGAACAAATGCACGCATCATTTTGTGAAGTTACACATATCTAAGGTAGGTTCCCCTATTCATAAGTGCTCTGACAGAACCACATACCTAGATAGAGTCAACTGTTGCAGCATATCCCTATCTATTGTTTCTTTTTTTCTTTTGGAAAACAGACAAAAAACCCAAATTGCTCTGCCAATCGTCAGTTCCACAGTGGCATCATGTTCCACAGCCTAAAACTGATCTGTTTCCAATCAATGTGCCTGATACCTTTTTTTCTTCACAATGATTTTTTGTTAATTTTACATCATACAAAGTGGTGTACTGAAACCCCCAGCTTCTATAAAAATATATCCATTGTGTGCATATATTTTCATGGATCTGCAGCCAGGGGACCCGCCTCATACAAGGGGTCCCATGAGCAATTGTCAAGGGATCTAGTAAATCTTCTGGGACTTTTCCCCTCTTTCGGAGATGAGTGCTTGGTCAACAACAGAAAAGAAAAGAAAAAAATTACAGGTGTCTTTTTTTTCAGCCTGTCCTTTCGTTTGGATTATTCTTCTTCCTTTTTTTTTTCAATTTGAAAAAACAAAAATATTGAAGTGAACAGAGGGCGGAGCATACAGGTGTGATTCAGAGAGGAGGCGTGGGCCCTGGGTCACGTGGTGGTTAGGGGGGGGGGTGGGGGGGTCAAGGGTGGTCCTCCCCTTTTCACTCGTTGTTGTTGCTGCTCTCTAGGTCTTTACATTGAATGTCCCCTCCACTGTAGTCTGTGCCAGGGAGCTGAACACCATATTTGTCCACACACCAGCAGATGCCTCGTTTACGGCCGCGAGATGGCTTGCACTGTGGCACAGAAAACAAGATTATAGTTTTGCTGAAAACAGGTATAAGGGTTAGAAAAGGTCGTGTGGATAAAGGCCTGGTCACACCACACAATGGCACAGCAAAGTTTATTTGCATGTCTTTGGGAAATAGGCTAGCAGCTGGGTGACATAATGACTACTCGACGGGCTGAACTGTTGTAGCTGGCAAACTAATGCCTAATACGCTAGCCAGCCAGGAACATGCTAGCACTGGTCAGTCACAATCTTGGCCACAAAAGCTCTTCAAACTAGCTTGCTTGCTTATTGCCAGTTAACAAGCTGGTTAGCTTGGTCCCTAACAGGTCAATAAGTTCACACAGTTTATTCAAAAGGACATACTTGTATCACCGACTCCTGTCTCATAACTATCAGCAAACTATTCCTCTTTTGTGGAGCAGTTTATACTTAAAAGAAGGTTAAATAAAAGTGGTTGGTGCAACACAGCTAATAAACTATGATAGCTTCCTCCACTTTGGACTCGCCGGTTCTCCATTCCCTCAAAGGTCATCACTGTCAACACAGCTTCCGATAGGTTATGGGTGCAAATTCACATGTCAGAGTTCACCAAAGTTGAAGTCAACACAAAACATTCTTGCAGATTTACTTTGCCCTCGCGAGCGAATCTACTTATCTTAACGATTCCAAAATAAACTGGTTTCATCACAGAATTTTCATTTTAAATGCTGGTATGACCGAATCTTAAAGGTACAGTACTTGGAATGGTGTTGGAAAAGTGAAAGCAATTAGACTAAATACAAGATATCAATGCAAAGTCAAAAATATTTGGAAGGCTTCTGAAGCAAACTGACCTGCTTGCGCTTGAAGAATCCTTTTCTGTCACAGTTGGGAAGGTACAAAGACAGAGCCATTACACGAGAAGTGTCTTTCATTCCCTGAATGATCCCATCCAGTTTTCTCCTGCATGGACCCTTTGGGGAAAGACAGCCCAGGGTTACAATCAAGCAACACAGTCATTAGAGGTCATTCTGTGTTGAGAAAGTGTTTAGCTGTTTGAGGCTGTTCAAAGGCTATGCAAAGGGATGGACTGAAATGCACCCTCACGGAATTCAAAAGCGTGCATTACAGTGAAGAGAGTCGCTACAAGGGAGTAGCTTGCATTGCTTTCTTTTAGATACTAGCACAAGGAATCACCAAAGTCAGAAATGTTCAAATTCTACCCATAGTGCTTAAAAAATTATACATTATAAAACCAAAGTTGAAACTTACAAATTCAGGCTCATGCTTGTCGATGGGCAGAGGGGAGTAGTCCAAGGGGGAGCCCATGGAGCGCTGCTTGCCAAGCTTCCTCTTCTGCTCCTTGCGCAGCGCATGGACTTTTTTACTGTTCACAATGTCTTTGGGAAGGAGTGGCACTTTAGCTGGCTGCAGCTCCTCTGTAATCTCTGTGGTTCTGGTGTCCTCATGTTCTCGAGACTCACGATCTGCACCGGAAAACAAATAAAATATGGTCAATTAATGTCACATATAATCATCTTTATCTTTAATCATCTCATCTTTATATGTGTATGGTTAATTTCTTGATTGGCGATGTGCGACAGATTGTTTATTATAAGCAAGTTGTGCCTCCCCTCTGCTGCAAATTAAGAGAAGTTTGAATGGATTGAATAGAATTGCTTCACTTCGCTTTGACTCAGAACAAGCTGTAAACATAACATTGTCATCTTATCACCATATAAAAACAATCACTTAACACAACCAACAGACATTGGCATTCATTAATAGTAGTGTTTCTGTCCATGCAGCAAATGTCAGATATAAGTCAAATATTCACTCTCATTTTAACTCATTTTTGTTCTCCACTAATGCCTTAGGGAACTATCTGTCTCTTTAGCTGCTAAAAGCTCCATTATGTTCACCAGCTAGTTGCTAACTTTGTCTGACTGCTGTTTGGTGCTGGGCAGGTAGCGTACAGTGGGTTTATCATTTGTGTTGTTAGCAATAGCATCTTTGCTATGCTAACAGCTGCCTGCTGCAGCAGGAAGCAAGATTGATGAGAGCTGTGTGACTGAAACTAAACATTAAAGTTGGCCTAAAACCAAAACAACTAGCTGAAAGATGTTAAAATGCTCCGTAGAGCTGAGGGGAAGTGCAGAGTCGGGTGATAGTTCAACCCTTCTTACAGTACTCATAGTCATTTGATCCATTGCTAATATAAAAATACTGATTGATGCAGCTTTAAAATAAATTTCCCAAACTTGGCTCATACAGTATTTTGGGTAATGAATTACATTCAGAATGGTCTTGGAGACAGTTGTTGGTGTCAACATGTAGTTGACTGCAAGATAGACTCTGGCAAAATGTCAATTTGAGGACAGTGAAAAATTTAAGTCTGATGTTTGGTTCCATTTTTACCCAAAATGGTAATTGACAAGACAAAGACTAATTACCCATGGGTAACAATGGAAACGGTTTATACCAAACTCAAGTCACTGTTAAAATCCATAAATCTGTATATGTAAATATAAAAATCTTGTAAGTAAAAATGTATCTGTTTCTCATTGCACTATTTTTTTATGCTTGTTTATTTAATCTCCAGAGTTATTTCATGATGAAACTAGTCTTAAAATTTTATTTGAACTAGAGCATAAAATTCAGGAATGTAACATGTCTCTGTAAAGGGTAATGCCTGATCTAATAACAGTCATCACAGACCCATAATCAAGTATTATGACGAACCAGTAAAATGTAAAGATATGATTTATATTTGCAATATTCTACAGTCACTGTAAAAAATATTATTATATATTAATTTGCTATCTGCATAAATCATAAATGTGAAGTTCTGCAGCTTGTTAGTCCCACATGAGAACAATGCCAGCTGCTTTTCCCGGGGTTTGTGCCACCAACTGTTGCTTCTCATTTGTTTATAGAGGAGAGGAGGCTGGATCAACAGCTGATGAACTCCTACAGCTAACACAGGAGTTTAAACTCATCCATTCCCACCCAACCCCCTTATTCTCTACCTATGACAGTTAAAGAAAAGTAACGCTAAAACATCCATTCATGTAAGACAAGTTAGAGCTGATCTGCATCCATGAAAACAAGAGACACTAGTCAACAAACAACAACTCCTCCATGGTTGTTTAATGTCCTTAATATATCAGTGAGACATGTTGGTCTTAACGTTAGTTGAAGTCACACATAAATACCCATACACAGACACCAAGCAGCACATATTTGTGAGCATACAGACCTTTACAACTTGGGAAAACAGCATCACATGTTTCATGGCTGCCTACACTGTGCCTGGAAAATTTGCTAACACGTTATCTGGACAGAAAAACTTCAACAGGGACTAAGGCCTCTGAGTGTCGTAACTTTACAGCGACATGTCCCACATTAAACTGATTCAAATGTCAAGCTAAGGAAAATCCAATTGCTCTATGGACTCATATAATTGCTTGTACATTACTGTTACATTTTATGCACTCCTTCGACGTAATTTCATCTCCCCCAGGGGGCACTATAGTCTCACTAATCTGAAAGTCCCTCTCAAAAGGATGTTCACAGGTTGAGGTTCTTTATCCTTAACCTAGACCCTCCCTCCCCCCCGTCTCTCTCGTATCTTTGGGGCTCAGTCTCTTAAGCCTGGACCCCCAGCCAGAGGTTCTTTGAGGCCACAGAAAGAAGTGCCCCCTCCTCCCTTGGCTTAGCTGTACCATAAGTACAGAGTAATTGTGGGGACTTTGCCAGGCCCCAACTGGCTGAAGCGATGGTGCCAGTGGATGACCCTGGTTATATTTATCTGACAAGGAAACCCGCCGTGGTGCACAGGGCCAGACGCGCTGAACCAGAGAGGAATGTTGGCTGCCAACTATAGGCCAACTGCTGCTGAAAGACAAATCAACTTCCATACTTGTATAGGGGCATGAGAGAATAAAATTGGAAAATATGATTTAACAAGTTGCCATAACTTGCCTGTTAGTACACAGTCACTGTAGAGAAAGGCACTGAGATGTAACAAGGACATGAGCTCTGAGAAACTGATGTTCAAAGAGCCTGACACAGCATGAGCGTCTGGAGTCTGGGGGGGGGGGTGATTACCAGAATTGGGTCTTTGGCTTCTGCACTGCCATCTCTTTGAAATTAATCTCACAACTCATGACTTGGCAGGCCTTGGTTTGTGTTTAGATATGTCCTTGTGTCTCCCCCGTTCAGACTACGAGGCTATTACTTGCTATAAATAAATACGTCAAACAAGCATTTCTATGTACACCATGCATGTGACCACTGTGGAAAAACTCTTTATTTCTCCTGTACAGTCCAATAATTTCTCAGGGCTCTTGATTAAAATGCCACATATTTGGCTATGAAATATGCTGTTGAAAATAAGGTCTGTGTTTTTTTAAACGTGCATTCTTGTTTCATGTGTAATCTTATTTGAGCATATAAATGGCCAGACTAAGAAAGGTCTGAGCCATGGCACATCAATTATATTCACCTTACAAATCAGTCTCTTTGAGAAAATTTCTCTTTAAAGAATGGTGTTAGAAACATAGGATAGAAAAAGTTTTTCATCTGCATTTAAAAAAAAATATGTAGCTTTTGTAAAGACAATGGTGTCTGACTTCTTTTCTCCTCCGCTCACAAAATCACCAAATTCATCTTTTCTGAAGTGGGCTCTAGCCACAAAAACTCAGTTTTTCCATGCTCAGGGTACCCAGCTTGTAAAGGAGGCTTAGAGGGTCTGTGTTTAACTCCTGAAACTCAGCCAAGATGCTGGACTGGAGCCAAGTGAGCCAAGTCATGTGCAGCTCTTCCATTCAGCTGAGCCCAAAGCTGTGCTGCTATCTCTCTCTCTCTCTGCTCGAGCTAAAGATTTCATTAGGACAAGAGGAGCAGAGTAGCCAAAGGAGTTGCACCTGATACTTCTCTGTTTAAAAATTAACATCTGCACACAATTATGCTTCATGAATATCCCAAGTTTCTTACGGGCACCAGTCCAAGCATGAAAGATAAGCTACCCCTTCTTTGGATTTTTCTCTCCACTGGATCTTTAAGACTACAATAATACTATTTAGATGGCATAAAAGCCAGGACAATAGATTCTCCCACCTTTCTTTGGATTTCCCAGCATTGCACCACATTTGTTATTTACTGCCTTTGATTAAGTCACTCTGCGCTGCATCTGAAATTACATCTTTACAAGTTGTAAGACAGTAGTGAATAGAAGTGCTGTTTAATCTCAACAGGGGGTAGGACAAGATAATGTAGGGATAAATGAGCCTGAGGAACCTGTGTCATATAAAGCACAACGTTAGTAAACCATCCTTCAGCTTCAAACTGCCTCCACTACTTAATATTTGAAAGCAAGGCCATGGCCTGATAACCCTGCAGTTTATAGAGCAGAAAAGGAGGTGTGAACAAACCAGTGGAGTTCTGCAAGTCACTGAGGATGTGTGCGCAGCAGCACAAAAGTTAGGTCCTGACAACCAAAGCAATATGGGTCACAGAGGCTTTTCAAACTTGTGGCAAAGTTACCACTGCTGGAACTCTTAGGTAGCAAAACCATTTGCAGATCAAATGACAAGTTTAGTATCACTGGAGTAAACAATTATGGCATGGATGGCCAGTTGCATTTTCACAAAGTGACAGTGGTTTTGATCCAAAAAGCCAATAAGACACACCCTCTGCACATGACTGGACAGCAGCGCACAAAGCCTGGTTACATGAGAAGACTGAGAGACTGATGACTGAAAAAGGCTCTGTTCCAAACCACTCAGAGCAGTAAGAAAATATGGACTTCAGTCCATTATTTTGTTTGACTGCCCACAAGTGTAAGGGAATTATGTTTTGACCCTTATGTCCTGTTGATTGGATGGAATTTCTGTTGTTCGACCCCATGCATGGTCTCAAACAGCTTCTGAAAATGCAGAAAATAACTCTTCCCATGGTATTGTGAAGAGAGAATATGTTCATTGCAATCAAAAAGTTTCCTGCTTTTCTGAATGCATGGTATAAATAGCAACAAGAACAATTCAAGGATTATAAATCGCAAAACAGGACTTATGAGAGGATGCAAAATCTTTCCAAGAGGGAAATGCTGCTGTAGGTAAGCAAACTTTCTGACCTGTTTACAGCTTCCGCAGTGCAAATGCTCAATCCATGTTGCAGCCAGTCATGTAAAAAGAATAAGGCGCATGGCTCTTCTACTGTACATTCCTAATTTTGGTCTGAGGTCTCATCCTACATCTGAGTTTGGGTTTTCAACAAGCCACATGGACGGACGCAACCTCTTTTTTGGGTCACCATCACCACAACACAATTGCTGGGTGTGACGATGTTCTAACTCCCCAGTGGCAGAAGCAGCTATTTTGGCGAGAGTCGAGTGCTCCTGAATGTACTGCACAAAGCTGATCTCCAAGCAGCATAAAAAGAAACATCACAGTGGGCGAAGAACTAACTTTCATTTGGGGTTTGCATTATAATGGTGTGAATCATAGCACACCCAAGAATGAGCAAACCGCCTGTTTATGTAACATGATACATAAACCATTGGAAGTAACAGAAGTAACATCATAGTCATTTTTTATATTGAAAAGTTTTTTTCAAAAGTGGTCAAAAGTAAGAATCTGCAATGACACAATTTCAAGTAATTAGGAGGAAGCACAATGCCAAAGATGAGCTTACCTACCAGGACAGGGAACCATATAAGGTTTACCTGTCTCACATTCTGAGCAACACCAGCATTTCAGAGAAGTCACTGGAGCCTCCAAATCCGACGAAACTTAAGAGGCCTAGATTGTGTGCTTGCGGTTGGGAATTTGAAAAACTCCTCTGTAGATGCAATGAGATGAGTTTGATCCTTTCTCATGCCAAGCTAGCGGGTAACCAGGTGTTGGAGGTGAGATTACAGTGCACAGGTCAGGTGTAAACACATGTGGCATCATTTTGAAGCCCAGCATGTGGCCATCCCTGCCTTTTTTCAATCACATTCTCCCAGCGTAGAATGACTACGGTGAGTGCTGATTTCTTTTGCAGCTGTTGCCACCAGCAGGCTAGGTGTCAGTGACCAATAAGCTGTACAAATACCACTGCACCATTTTGAGAAACGTGAAGTTAGCGACACCAGCGACTATAGTCAAATGTATTCCTGGGGCCAGAGCAGGCGACGTTGAATCCTTAACTGCTGGCTAAGGATAAACGTAAATACAGTAAGATTGTTATTCACTTTGGTGGTAACAACTCCCGATTCCGCCAATCGGAGGTCCATCCATCCATCCATCCATTTTCTACCGCTTGGTCCCGTTAGGGGTCGCGGGTGTGACTTTGGGCCTTAGGCAGGGTACACCCTGGACAGTGGCCAACTCGTCGCAGGGCTAACACAGACACAGACAAGGACAGACAACCATTCACTCTCACATTCATCCAATACGGGCAATTTAGAGTTATCAATTAACCTACACATGCATGTCTTTGGACGGTGGGAGGAAGCCGGAGAACCCGGAGAGAACCCACGGTAACACGGGGAGGACATGCAGACTCCACCCAGAGAGATTGTGTGATGTTGGTCCGGACCGGGAATCGATCCCACGAACCCACGATCTCCTTATTGGGAGGCAGGAGCTTTAGCCGCTCTGCCACCGTGCACCCCCCAATCGGAGGTCACTAAAGTTAATGTTGAGTCGGTGTGTACATATGCAAAGACAATGTCGGACTCTGTAGTTTTCTCTGGGCTCCTGCCAAACCTGATCAGTGATGACATGTTTAGCCGCATGTCTTCATTCCGCCGCTGGTTGTCGAGTTGGTGTCCAGCAAACAATGTGGGCTTTGTAGATAATTGGCGGACTTTTTGGGGGAGACCTGGTCTGATTAGCATTCATTGGCAAATTGGCCGAGTTTATTAGTGGACCTAAACCATGACAACTCAGAGTTGAGATCAGGAGGCAGAGTTGCAGTCCTACATGCTTCTCTGCACTTCCAGAGCAGTTACCCACCCAAAACTCCTTAGTGACAGTGTCTGCAACCCGACCACTTAAATTAATAAAACCATAAGATAACAGAGGAGGAGTTATACATAAAAACCTAAACAAAAACGCTGAAATAGCACAACAAAATAGGAGAATTAAATGTGGACTCATAAACATCAGATATCTGTCATCTAAAGCTGTACTAGTGAACGATTTAATATCAGAGTATCATATTGACTTATTTTGTCTTACTGAAACCTGGCTGGGTCATGAAGAATATGTTAGCCTAAATGAATCCACTCCGCCCAGGCATATTAATACTCATATTCCTCAAGGCACCGGCTAAGGAAGTGGAGTTGCAGCCATCTTTGACACAAGCCTATTAATCAGCCCTAAACCTAAACTAAATTATAACTCATTCGAAAGCCTTGTTCTTAGTCTTTCACACCCAACCTGGAAAACACGACAGCCAATTCTATTTGTTATAGTGTACCGCGCTCCTGGTCCTTATTCTGAGTTTTTATCAAGTTTAGTCCTTAAAACAGATAAAATTATTATTGTAGGTGATTTCAATATTCATGTGGACGTTGAAAATTATAGCCTTAGTACTGCATTTATCTCATTATTAGATTCGATTAGCTTTTGAGTGTACATGAAGCCACTCACTGTTTTAACCACACCCTTGACCTTGTTCTGGTATATGGCATTGAAATTGAACATTTAATAGTCTTTCCACAGAATCCTTCTTTATCGGACCATTATTTAATAACTTTTGAACTGCTATTACTGGACTACACGCCATTAGGCAAAAACTCTAGATGTCTATCTGATATTGCTGTGGCTAGATTCAAGGAAGCGATCCCATCTGCATTTAATTCAGTGTTATGTCTCAATATAACAGAGGACTCCTATGCAAATCGCAGCCCCTCCAAAACTGACCATCTAGTTGATAGTGCTGCAGGCTTACTGCGAACGACGCTCGATTCTATCGCTCCTCTATAAAAGAAGATAATAAAACAAAGAAGGTTAGCTCCATGGTATAACCCCCCAACCCGCAAATTAAAGCAAACATCATGATAGGAGCAAAACTTGGAAGGAAACTACATTCCAACAACCTGGAAGACTCTCGTTTAGTCTGGCAAAAACATATAGGAAAGCCCTCCGTAATGCCAGAGCAGCTTACTACTCATCATTAACAGAAGAAAATATAAACAACCCCAGGTTTCTTTTCAGCACTGTAGTCAGGCTGACAGAGAGTCATAGCTCTATTGAACCATGTATTCCTATAGACCTCAGTAGTAACGACTTTATGAGTTTCTTCAATAAAAATTTTAACTATTAGAGAAAAAATCCATCAAGTCCTCCCTTCAACCGGTACCGACTTATCTTCAAACACAGGAACCTTAGAAACAACTGTAAAACCTGATATATATATTTTACTGCTTTGCTCCTATCGACCTTCTTCAACTAACTTTGACGATTCATTCATCTAAGCCATCAACCTGTCTCTTAGATCCCATACCAACTAGGCTGCTTAAAGACGTTTTACCCTTAGTTAGCATTTCTTTACTGGATATCATCAATCTGCCTTTATTAACAGGCTATTTACCACAATCCTTTAAAGTAGCTGTAATTAAACCACTTCTTAAAAAGCCCACTCTAGATCCAGGGGTTTTAGCCAACTATAGACCTACATCTAACCTTCCCTTTCTCGCTAAGATCCTTGAGAAAGCAGTCGCCAATCAGTTGTGTGACTTTCTAAATAACAATAGTTTGTTTGAGGATTTTCAGTCAGGATTTAGAGAATGCATCATTAGACAATGGACAAATGTCTTGTTAGATCTTAGTGCTGCGTTCGACAGCACTGGTGAGAATTACAAATGACCTTTTAATTGCATTAGACAATGGACTTGTCTCTGTAAATGTCTTGTTATGCAGATGATACCCAATTATTTCTATTGATCAAGCCAGATGAAACTAACCAGTTAGCTAGATGGCATTGCCCTGGCTTCCAGCACCACCGTAAGGAACCTCAGAGTTATCTTTGATGAAGATTTATCCTTTAACTCCCTCATGAAACAAACTTCAAGGACTGCCTTCTTTCACCTATGTAACGTTGCAAAAATCAGGCACATCCTGTCTCAAAATTATGCAGAAAAACTAGTGCATACATTTGTTACTTCTAGTTTGGACTATTGCAGTTCCTTATTATCAGGCTGCATGAATAAGTCCCTTAAGACTCTCCAGTTGATCCAGACTGCTGTGGCACGTGTACTGACAAGAACTAGGAAAAGAGATCATATTTCTCCATTATTAGCTTCTCTGCACTGGCTCCCTGTAAAATCCAGAATAGAAATTTAAATCCTTCACCTCACCTACAAAGCTCTTAATGGTCAGGCACCATTGTATCTTAAAGGTCTCATAATACCTTATTACCTGACTAGAACACTGCGCTCCCAGGATGCAGGGTTACTTGTGGTTCCTAGAGTCTCCAAAAGAAGAATGGGAGCCAGAGCCTTCAGTTATCAAGCTCCTCTCCTGTGGAATCAGGTCCCAGTTCGGGTTCTGGAGGCAGACACCATCTCTACATTTAAGAGTAGGCTTAAGACTTTCCTCTTTGATAAAGCTTATAGTTAGGGCTTGCTTGGGTGAGCCCTGAACCATCCCTTAGTTATGCTGCTATAGGCCTAGACTGCCAGGAGACTTCCCATGATGCACCTCTTTCCTCGCTCCCTCTCCATTTGTATGCATTTGTATCCTATTACTGCATGTTACTAACTCAACATCTTCACTCTCCCGTAGTTCTGTGCCTTCTCGTTTCTCTCCTTCTATCACTTTCAGCAGGTATTTCTGCCTCCGGAGCTGCAGAGACTGGATCTGTGATTGTGGGCCGCTTGCTGCCCCTGTGTTCCTGCTCGACAACTGCTACTACAGTTGTTGTTATTGGCTTTGTTACTAATACTGACATTATTTTTCCTACAGCTGTCATTCCTATTATTATTAATATTAACACTACAATTACATTTCCTTAATTTTTTTAAAATTCTAGGTGGTATTTACATTGTGCCTCCCCCCCTTTTCCAAAGCCTCTCGACACAGCAGCGGCGGATGGCCGCCCACCATTGAATCTGGTTCTGTCCAAGGTTTCTGCCTCTTAAAGGAAGTTTTTTCTTGCCACTGTTGCCAAATGCTTGCTCATAGTGGGATTTGTTGGGTCTCTGTAAATAATATTATAAAGAGTACAGTCTAGACCTGCTCTACAGGAAAAGTGCAATGAGATAACTTCTGTTATGAATTGGTGCTATATAAATAAAATTGAATTGAATTGAATTTAAGTTTTATAGGGAGAAATCAGGCAAGTGTGCCAAAGAGGTTATGTGCTTGCCAGCGACAGCTCCAGTGCTGTAGATTGTCCCTATGATCAGACTGCACCTCAAAATGCTATGTGCAGACAA
This sequence comes from Siniperca chuatsi, assembly GCF_020085105.1. Taxonomy (NCBI): domain Eukaryota; kingdom Metazoa; phylum Chordata; class Actinopteri; order Centrarchiformes; family Sinipercidae; genus Siniperca; species Siniperca chuatsi. Next base: position 4,890,155 of record NC_058053.1, on the reverse strand, counting down.
AACCAATTACAACATCAATAGTATCAATGTCATATCTAAGAAATCAGGTTCTCTACATTTTCTTGGCATCACATTTTCCATGAATTGTGTGCCTTTTCTTGAAGTCCTCATGTGATATCTTGACAAAATGACCTTTCAAATAATTCTCCCTAGCACCTGCAACAGATCAGTTGCAGCATGCTAAGCTTTCACTGCACTGTCTCAGATGTTCAAGGTGAGACGGATGGAAAGCCACATACAGTCTTTCCTTTCGCATGAGCCCATCATGAAGCTGTCAGGCAGCTGGGACCACACGTGACCAGAGCTATATCTAATGTGGCATGTCTATATGAGCATGCAACGTCCACAGCAGACAGAGTATGGTGGCTGGTTGTCATTAGTCTAAGTGTACGGTCAGAGAGAATCAGTGTTTTACCACTTGCATTAGTTTCCCAGCTATGACCCAATAACCAGCTGTGTCAGTGGACATGGAAAAAGCAGATGGAGATTCTCCAGTTTGAGTTGAATAGCTTTCTAAAAGTATGTGATGACAAGTGATTCTGTATGGTGCTTAGAAATTAGATGGCAACAGTGTTACCATACATATGTGAAGTTCTCTGGCAAACATTAAGCATCAGAAGTCTGCGGTCGCTTGACTTACTTTAGATTGTAAATATCAATGACAGAGACACGTGAAAAATCACTAATTATTCAAAATGTCGCTGTGGCTGAAATAACTCCCAAACTGTCTGGCAACAGGTTAAAACTGCATTTACACACATACAAAGACCCAAGACAAATGTAAAGTATTAAAGTTGTCAGTAAAGGCACCAGGTTTCCTGTTGCTATGCTAATAAGGGGCATAATATTTCTGTCCGTGTGTGTGGAGTATTCTGGATTTGGAACCACTCCCTAATCATCTTTTGTTTCTTGGCAAAGAGCAATCTGTTAAAACATAAGGCCCTTTCAGAAGCTTGAAGGACGAGGGGCCTGCTGCCATGAAGTCATATCTGTTGGCAAGCTTTCCAGAGTCTGATTCACTCGTAGGGGGGCTAACAAAGTCTGAGTGCCCCCAAAGCACATACCACCTCCGGTGCCATACAATCTAAGCAACTCCTGGGATCACAGTGCAAGAGCAAAACGTGAATTAATGCTCCACTGGGACATGAACTCAGACGCAGAGTGATGGCCAGGATTCTTTTTCTTACATGAATAGTAAAGGGAGGGGGGACTGGGGACTGTACGATAGCAAAGATTCCTCTCTCCCATTGTTTGGCTGCCCCGGTCAATATTTAGTAGGCTGCAGCTCTCACGGCCTCCTGAGTGCCGTGGACACTTGAGCTCCTCCTCCCAGTGTTTGGCTTGCTCAGCTGGTACAGCACACAGACAGCTGCAACCCCACACCACAGGAAACCAGAAGCTCACCTCACCAGTACCCATCCACTGAGCTGTTTGACAGAAGGCCCTTCAGAGGAAACAGAGAGCCAGAAGCATTCTGCTGAATCACTGCGTTGTGACTGAGCGCCCATGCAATGAATGCACTGCCAGAGGCAGGACAAGATGCTCTGATTACCTCTGTGGGCCAACAAAGAAGCCAGGTTCTGTGTGTGTTTGTGTGCGCTGCGCGCAAAGCCAGAGTGAGACAAAACTGCCTGAGGTGTCATCACTCACAACAATCACACACAATGCACACCCAGACACCCACAGAGTCCCGCCCCAAGTATACATGAGAGCAAACACACACGCACACACACATTTGAAACACACACAGAGCTGATAGCCTACCTTCACTGTGTTTCAGTTCAATGCTCTGCAAAACATAAGGTTTGCTGGGTGTTTTTAGAGCAATGGCATTCATGGACAAACCACATTCTGCTTTAATGTCATTAAGAAGAGAGGTGGGGGCTGCTCAACTGGGTGCAAACAACCTAATGACTCTGTCAACAGCCAAAATGAGTCCAGTGGTCACCTATTTTATAGAATGAGGCATGTAGCCAAAACCTTTGTGGTTACCACCTACTTATCTAGTTGTTGACAAGCTGCTAAAACTCTGAGTGACAGTGAACCTCTCTGCTACACCAAGAAATGTCTTAAATCATTCAAGGCCATTGGCTCAACTCTCTTTCTCTCTCTGTCTGATTAGCGCTGTGTCTCTCTCAGGCACACAGATTTAGTGGTAATCCGACTCTAAACACCACACTATGGGTAGCCTGCAGACCTAAATCTATCTATCTTCTGCTTTAACAAGACCCACAGATTGTGGAGTGGCACCTCATTCCTTCCAATATAATCTATATACTATGCTTATTCTTCATGCCTCTCTAGATTCCACGTCTCAAGCAGTTAGGTGCGGATGATATTGGAAAGGCGCAAAACAGAGAGAAATGAAAGACATAGCTAAAGGTCGAATGCGCACTGGCGTGAGGATGGAAAACAGTGGGGTTTGACAGACACTTAGTAGTTATTAAAGGGGACAATTTGCAGAATAAGCTCCACTTTAGGTGTTCCGACATTTTTCCTCTCAATATTCCTTACATAAATACACTAGACTATCATGTAGTGCGCAGACCCCTTTTCATAAAGTTTTTCACTTGGTTGAGAATTTCTTTGCGTCAAGATAACAGCAGAGACGGTGCGTTTAATAATTCGTGTGGCCTTATAATGTAAATATTTAAATATGGGGACTGCCTGGATGCTTGTCAGCCACAGCTGGGTGTTGCTGGACCGCAGTTTGACAGCCACTGCCCCGCACTAGAAGTTCAAATCAGCCGGTGCACACCGTGCGCGTTTACCGCAGCGGAGCGTAGAGCCTCTCGCAACAGATTAACACACAAGCGAAGTGATGGTTCACCTTGTGTTTGTATTACTATGAAGGTTGACAATGAGCAGCATAACACAACGACTGTGTCACTACAGCTGGCCACGGAACCCGTGACAATCAAGGTGCGTGCGTGTCCCTACAAAGACCCGAGAGGAGAGGAGGAATAAGCTGCTGCAGCCACTTCAATCAAGGCAGTGGATAAAAGTTAATCAGATGGCACCTCAAACCATCTGTCAAACAAACGCTCTGTCAGAGAGCAGTGGTAGCCTACCGTTTATTTTCTACAACAGTGGCTGTTTAGGTGAGGAAAGGGAACCACCTGGGGTCCCTGGATGAGGAGGCAAAAAAGAAGAAAATAATCAATAATGGCTACTAAAAATGATTGGATTTCTCATGGAATATATACTCTATTCGGCTTGTATTTATTACTTCTAGACATTACAATGCCACAGCAGCACACAGCGGATCCCCACATGGGACAAGACATTATCAAACACTGATCCACAGAGGAGAGTGGGGACCCTGCTGTCCTTTTGCATTGATGCGTTTAAAACTGCAGCCGCACACATTTTCAAGTCATCGTTGGGTCCAAAGCATGCATTCAGTAAGCCTGCCGGTGCGCGTCTTACCTATGGGCGGGTGGGCAGGTTTGTATCCTTTCTCGTTGGTGCACACTCCCCTGCCGTGGAGAAGGGCGTGCAGGGGTTTCTCCTCCCCGCTCCTCGGCAGGCAGCGGAGGCCCTGGGTGCACGTCCCTGTGTAAACGCCGCACGCCTGTCCCTCAGACAGGGCGCATGTTAGGCAGCAGCCGCAGCCCGGCTCCTTGACCAGCTGGCAGCCGACCGGGACCGGAGGGCACATGGACAGTGCCTTCTGGTCACAAGGCTCGCACGGCACGTATGAGCCCAAGCACCCGGACAGCCCCAAGATAAATGTCACCAAGAGGCAAAAACTCAGAAACATTGTTGGTGTTCTCTTCAGTTATAGCATAAACCTCAAATGCGAAGAGGAGGGGGGGAAAAGTAGACTGGTCTAATGAAGCACAATGCCAGTCAGATAATCCGATTTTTAAAGCTAAAGCCAAGAGTCTTTATCCAAGAGTGTTGCTATCTATTTCAATAAACATGAATTACAGGCTTTGCGCCTTGCACCGCGCAAAACGAGTTCAAATGAACAATTTAAAATATAGCCTATGTGAAATTTGTCCCGAGATATTGTCCTCTGCAGGAGCAAAGCAATTCTTTGCACAGAATCTCAACTTCTCTCCCCTTCAGTTTGGACTCCAGTACTTTCTCCACCACAAGTTTCCTGAGCAGACTGATCAACTTGAGAGCTGCCTTGCCTTTTTAAAAACAGCCGAGCCCAAACCCCTAACTATGAATACGCTAAACAGCAGGGAAGGGAGGCGCACTTGTTCCACGGCTTGGCAGGCGGCCAAACATTTTTTTTCAGCAGCAGGAGGATCGCTCTTTCACCCTGAAGGCTGAGCTGATGCCGAGGTGCAAGAGGCAACAGCAGAAACAACGCAGCCCTCGTCAAAACATTTCAGCAGAGCGCTCCTCAAAATCCTGCAGGCTTTTCACCGTCTACAGGTCTGCAGCTTCACATGCGCCCCGAAAGAGCTTTGAAATGCCCCACACTGCAAAAAATCCCATTCTCAACAAGTCATACACATTTATTCAGCAATACAATCTCACTGTCAAACAAGCTCTTTTTTTTTCTTTCTTTTTTTTCCCTTGTGGGTGAGATAATTCTCCTGGAGGTTCATAGAAACAAACTGCCCAAGATTAGAAAGCCTCTTTACAAATGGCACTTAATTCCAGAAAATGAAAATGAAATAATGCGCATTGTCTCAAACATCTGAAACGTTTATTCAAGTCTTCAAGTCTTTCTTACATCATGATTCTTCCGTGTTCATAAAAAAGAAATCATCGGTAACCCCCTCTTTGAGTCATAAGTGCCTCATTGTCACGAGTTGAAGTCGGACGGAGCTGCGAGAATCTGAAGTGCTGCTTTGCATTCATGGTTGAAAGAGAAAGAAAGTGTGTACACCGCACCGGGATGACCACATGCGTGTTCATGATTGAATCATTCTCTTCGGCTATATAAGGGATGGAACAGGAGAATGGATTTGCAGTTATTTTTTCTTTCTCGTCCAATTTACAGCTTTTCCACGCCGAACTGTTTTTTTGTTTAGATAACACGCGCAGGGATACCTGCTCCGCTCTATAAGTCACCTTTAAAGCCTGCACCTGTTGCTTCCATTGGACACCATTTGTGTTCCACCAAAGTGTCCCCCGCTCTCTCTCTCTCTCTCTCTCTCTCTCTCTCTCTCTCACACACACACACACACACACACACACACAGCCTATATGTGCAGAGAAGAAAAAGGGAAACAGAGAGAAAAAGGATGTCACGAACTCTGAGATTTGAGGCAACAGCCTGACAACTTAAGTGCAACTGAGCTCTATTATTTTATAGCCTGTATGCTGAATAATGCCTGATTGCTTCAGCGTGTGCTCTGCTTGCACCACATATGCACTCTAAATCAGCCCAGTCGGGGCTGTTATTTCCATCTCTGCAGCTTTCAGGGCAGATTTCTCTTCCTTAAAGCAATAGCGGAGTATCAGGAAGCTGTATCGGTTGTCCTTCCCATATCCACTCATTGCTTGATAAACGGCCAGAGTCATTTCCTAAACGTGGCTATTATTTTACCTTACTCTGCATTCGCAGGCTGAGGATCCAAAGAGAAGTGATTTGCTCACGTTGGTTTAGCAGTTGACCACTAGAAGGCGCTGTTAACAATGATAAACTCTGTAGAGGAGCTCACTCACATGTCCTCTGTATATACTTAAGAAATTAATGAAATTACAGCACTAACTGATAGAGTAATATGCCATCATAGCTATCACAATATAGTACTAGAGTCTATGGTGCTTTTGTATTGGCACACGTGAATCTAAAACAAAAGAGCTACTAAAGTATTTATTTTATACCAAAAGTGTTCTCCATGGAATTAGTGACTGGATAATTACATAATCTCACTTACATGAAATTGAATTCACATGGGCATTTTTAATTTTCTTTGGAATAGTTCTCATAATTGTGATTTGTTTTCACTACAACATTAGTATGGCACATGTTTAGTGTTTCCTTTACTTCAATTCAGCCATGATTGTTTAAAACTTGGTTTACAGAGGATGTCGAAGGGTTCCATAACTGCCGTTTACATATCTGGACTGAATTTTTCCCCCATGGCTTTTCCTCTGTTTCCCTTACAGGCCTCCATCCATGCTATCACTTCCCATCTTTTGCATTCAACCGTAAACCTCCTGTAGCGGGCCGAAGTTTTGTCAGTTTGACACACATGGACACATCATGAAAAAAAGAGGTCACAAATTAACCCAGCAGCCTCAGAAACTGCACAGAGTGAACTGTGATGGTTAAACTTCTCACCAGCCAGCTCCCGAGCGAAGGACTGTGGTGAGTCAGTGTTGCCTTCAAAACCAACAGAAGCGGCAAAACCCAGCAAGAGCAAACTAAGACATAAATCTGAGCTACTTTGGCCAAACCCGAGCAGTGATAATGAACAGGATTAAGACAGTAAAGCAGTGTGGATTAATGACGCATCCACCAAATCTCAGATGGGCATGAGACGATGGATGAAGAGAGAGGATGACAAATTACAAGGAAAATATGCTCCCAATACAAGCTCCAGTTAAGGATGTACAATATTATACATGTTATCGTCAATGAAGGGACACAATGTTCTTTTTCTTTTTCTCTGTTCTCTTTCTTCGCTGAGTGCAAATCCTAATTCCCTGAAGATCTATTCATGCATCAAATCATCCATTCCTCCCTCTGTCTTACCTGACTTAAAAGAACAATATCTATGTTTTATACTGCACCCAAGTGCAATTTTTTATGACTAAATTATTTGGTGGTAAAAACACAGAAAGCCAGATCTAAATGCCAGAAGACTCATCACCTGACACTGTAATTTCCCAGACTCCTTCTACTCAAATACTGGCATTTTCAGCTGCTCAACAATGTCCAAGTCCAATACATTCCAGTAACAGAGGCTTAAAGCTCTGCTCCGGCTCCAAAACAAGAAACTGCTGAGCAGCATTATTTACATCATTTTGTTAGTAGACGTTCTGTTGCACATCTACTATGATCATAGGGGCAATCAGATTGGGGAGTGAAATTCATGCCAAAGTTTTTAAGAAATAAATCAAGTTCTATCATTGTTGTTGCAGTTCCAACTGGAAACAGTAGAGGTCAGTCAAAAATGTCTTAGAATGATGAAAGACTGCATTTGCTGCCATCCACTGGTTGACTTTTTTACACCATAAATGCTGTACTATGGTGCAACGTGACATCACTGATGGGTGTAATTTCAAGTGCAACAAACTTGAACGTACCACATTATACATTTTCCTGGATTCACTATGATCCAAAATTACAATGGTAGCTGAGAGGAAGTGTTGGATAATTAGCCACAGGTAACAAATATAAAAAAAAAAACAAATAGAATGTAACATCTCAGAGTAGTGTTTCAGTCAACTTGCAGAGCAATTAGCCACAATTGGCTCGATCTAGCACAGTGTATCTTGTCATTTTATTAATGCAATTCAGAAACTTGCAGGCACTTGTTTGCTACTACTTCTCCAGCACGAACACGTGCTGAATGGAAAGCTATCCACAACCTTAAACACCGATGTGCTCTGAAGTTGCCCCGGATGTAGAGCCTATGCAGTTTGCCAAAATGGCCGTATCGGGCTGTGTTTACTTTCGGTCAGACTCAGAGACAAGCGTTTGAAATGATTCATGTCAAAAACATGTCTATTTGGAAAGCTGATATATGTTGTTTTGCACGAGTACGAGGCGACAAGTGCAAAGTTAGCACAGCCGATAGAGCCACAATAGCCACATTTATGGGAAATATACGCCAGGTTGAAATAAACAGGAATTATCCTTTAAGGTACATAATGCATACAGTCAGTGTTGTTCGACACTATCTGCTTTTTATTTAACTAGTCATGGTTTACACATGGCTTACTACATACATAAACTACTGATTTTATTATGACAATGTCATCAATATCTGCCAAACATGCTAAGCTCACATATGTGCCATGAGAACAAATATGTGTACATGTGTGATGTACAGTACTAGCTGAGTGCATGTGTGTGTTTTATGTGTGAAAGAGATGGCCCTTTTGTGTTCACATGTTCTCACACACACATCTAAATTGAGTGTGTGTGTGTGTTTCATGTTCTTATATCCCGTTGGGGACTTGAATGCAAACTAACCCGTGGGGACTTGTGTCACCGTGGGGACCTCAAGAGACTGCTTTCTGAGGGTTAAGACTTGGTTTTAGGGTACAGGTTACAATTAGGTTAGGGTTAGGCATTTAGTTATGATGGTTAAGGATAGGGTAAGGGGCTAGGGAAAGCATTATGTCAATGACTGTCCCCGACGGGGATAGTGAAACAAACGTGTGTGTGTGTGTGTGTGTGTGTGTGTGTGTGTTGTGTGGGCAGGTGTATTTGTGTTTTACGTCCTTGCATGGATGGAAAATAACGAACACCAGAGAATGCAGCTTGTAATTTTTCTTGTTCCACTTCGTCAAGTCGTCGCTTTGCATATACACAAGAGGAGTGCGTGATACACAAACACTCCTGGGCACACAAACAGTTTCATTTCCAAGTACATACTGAAAGGTGTTGTTGTGTATGTCTGATGAGACCAGACAGCGCAAGTCCAGGAATGAACCTGTTAGCAGTCTACATTCTGTCATTTAAACAGCGGAGGAAAACTCTGCCCGCTGTGGAGTCAATAATGTGCATGAAAGTGTGAGAAAGACGGGCTTGTAAATGTGAGTGCGCATGATAGAAAGTAGGAAAGCAAGAAAGGAAGGAAGAGATTTGTCTAATACACTGGGCTCATAAAGAACTTTGATTTACAGAAAAATGGACAAGGTTGGTTTTATTCTTTGTGAAAGCAGTGGATCTCTCTGCAGCGAGGAGCCACTAAACCTAAATTATTTCATTTGTCTGGGTTTCACTGGAGTGCTTTAATATCTTATTATGATATAAATGCTGTTTCAGAGTCTTTTATTCACTGTCAAGAATAAAAATATTGACTTTTTGGGGCATGACTATGGTCAAATTTTAATGAACCGTATTGAATATCAGTGCAAAATGTGAGCTATTGACAGCTCCAATACAAAAACACTGATATCAGTATCAGCCTTGAAACATTTGAAATCCACATTACCAGACAAAAACTCAATTTTGTAAATGACTGGGAAGAAAAGTCGGTGGTTTTAGCTGTATATGTGCGTTGGCTCAATGAAAGCAATTCCCAACTCACTTCTGAAGGAAAAAAAAAATAACTCTCACAAATGTGGTATATTTTTCTAAAACATCAGATTACTCCTGGACATTTGGAAGCATGCACAACGCTTTTAATTCACTAAATAGTGAGAAATGTTAAACTTGCTCCCGCTTGGATTGCATCTCCCTACAGTTGACAGTGTTGCTATAGAGGCATTGTCAACAGCATGGTGGACTTTGTGTTGATGAGCGCCCTGCGGGTTTCCATTAACGTCGTATCGCCTCGATGTGACCATGAGAAGACCTGCATGATTTGGTAACGTGAGACGGTGCGAAGGCTTATCTGAGCGCTGTGATGGAAACTCTGCAGATTGAGATAAGCTGGCTGTGAAGTGTAAAACCTTACACAAGTGGTACTCTTTTCATAGTCTATTAATGTACGGTTGGCCTAAAGCATTTCCAAAACAAAGCCCATTCAAACATGTGCATGAAGCCAAAGAGAGACTGAGATGAGGAGTGTGTGAACACCATGCAATGGTTTTGCTTCGTGGCCTGGTCCCTGGCCAAACCTTTAGCTTGAAATGGCTAACGCTGGGTTTTGTTAAAAGGTGATGTATTTGTGGTTTCTCCTCCCTGTTGTTTCACTCCTTGAACCCCAAGGATGATTTACTTAAGGATAATTCTCTTTGCCTCCCTATCTTCTTCCTCGTGCTTGTAATTGACAGGCCACCTTACGCAATCAACCTGACAAAAGCAATTCCGTTTTGTTAATGTGTGCATATGTGAATATGCGTGTGCCTGGAGGCGGCAGGCCAGGTCAAAAGTGACTAATCATACTAACAAATATTTGAATTTTTACATCAAGTACTCCTCAAGTATTCTTTAAACACTTCCAAACAATGTCTATAATTTGTCAATTTAGGTATTTAGCTAACACTCTTATCTAGAATGTCTTACACTAAGATCAACATTAGAATTCTTCCGATATAAATTAAACTAAATTCCTCTACTGGCAACATTTCAAGAAAGCATGGAGTGCAAAACAGCTACATCCACAGCAAAACAAAAAATGCTCATTAATCATCAGTGCTAAACTGAAATTAAGAGCTAAACAAACAAACAAAACAAAACAAAAAAATCAAATCTGATATGACTTCTAGTTCATTGTACTATGTAACTGTTTTATTAGAATAGCTGAAAGAAAATGTCAGGGTGGAAATTAAGAACAAGCAGTCTGTTGCATTTATGCATTAATATAAAATTGTCAGTCTAATGAATGTAATAAAATTAACAGTCTAGGGAAAAAGAAAACATTCCCAAGCAAACTAGGTTCCTGCCTACTACTCTTATCCAGGCCATGCCTACCTGCCCTTTCCAGTGCCAGTTGTTGCATGGTACGGTAACAGCTCCTGGCAAAAGACTTAGAGCTCAGGCATGTGCCAACCTTAGCGTATGAATTGCATTTTGGACGGTAAGAGACAAGGCAGCGGCCAAACCTTAGTACCAGGACTCTGCTGGAGAGCAGATCAAACACGTGTGTGTGTGTGTGTGTGTGTGTGTGTGTGTGTGTGTGTGTGTGTGTGTGTGTGTTAAACTGGGCACAGGGAGAAAGAGAGACAGTGTGAGAGACGGAAAATTAATCAAGATAAAATTGTGGAACAACAATTTAGACAAAACATGATGAGGAGTCTACAGCCTTGCTAGCGGCTGTATGGGATTGTACTTTGGCACAGCAGTGCTTAGAGCTAAATGCTAACGCTAGCATGGCAACATGCTCACAATGCTATGATGTTTACCACGTTCACCATCTTAGATTAACATGTTAGCCTTGCTAGAGAGATATTGCCATCCACAGAACCATTCCACTTGCATGACTAAAATTGCTTATTTCATATTGTGTTGTCTTTTACATGACAGCTTTCCAATGACATTAACAAGATGTCGTGGACATGTAATTATACACAAATGAAAATATGTATTAAACTTCTTGCCCTGCTGCAAACATTTCTGCAGACAAGAAACAGAACACAAATGTTCCTGTTTTGTTGAGGGAGCAGCAATCTGTTTTATTGAGCGTCATTACTTACTTCTTATTTGGGTGTTAGGGGTTCAAGCCCTGAAATGGCTGAAACCCTTTTATGTTTGTGCCGGTTTATTCATTATCATCATTATTATTATTATTAATATTTGTTGTCTGCCGCTTCGGCTCAAATTCCCAAGAACTGGAATGAGCTAGAAACACAAAACTTGGCCCAATAACTGGAAATTATTTGTTGGTGCTTCCACAGAAATATGAGCCCAATCAGCCACATGGTGGCGCTGTAATTAAGGTCCAAATATGCAATTTTGAACAGGCCACACCCCTCACACCGTAAGTCCGAATGACTTGAAATTTCTCTCACAAGTCCAGCTCTACAAAAAAGCCTCTTGGACTACTAAAGTGCACCTAACTAGATTTTTCGCCATTTTGAATTTTTTGAAAAACACATTTTTGACATCTCCTCCTAAACCGTAGGTCTGTTTGCTACCAAATTTTCAGTGGATCATCACTGGACAAAGCTTATCAAAAGTTGTTTAAAGCTTGTTGATATCTTAGTATCGTAATATCGTAGTTTTCAAGATATTGACCAATGAACATCAAAAGGGGTGTGAATCAGCACATAAATGGATCGAAGTCAACAACCATTGGGCCAATCATCACAACTTCCAGGATATGCCCACATTAGTACCTGAAACATACCCTGTAAGTGTCATTAAAATCGACCACTAGGGGGTGCTACAAGTGGAAAAAATGGGCATGGCATTACACAAATCAGACTATAAATCAGAAATTGTTCGTCCACTCATCATAAAACTTCCAGGATATGGCCACAGAAGTACCTGAAACATACCCTGAAAGTTTCATTCAAATCAGCTGCTAGGGAGTGCTACAAGGGCAAAAAATGTGCGTGACATACGAATCAGATTATGAATCAGAAATTGTTTCAGGTCCAGATCAAAAGCTTTAAACTTCAAACGTTCTGTGTTGGCTTGAAACCCGGAATTGCCGGCTTAAAGGGACAGTTCACCCCAAAATCAAAAATACATATTTTTCCTCTTACCTGTGGTCCTATTTATCCATCTAGATTGTTTTGGTGTGAGTTGCTGAGTTTTGGAGATATCGGCCATAGAGATGTCTGCCTTTTTTGAATATAATGGGACTATATGGCACTCAGCTTGTGGTTCTCAAAGTGGCAAAAAAAATACATCTGAAAAACTCAACAGCAATGTCTCTTTCCAGAAATCATCACCCGGTTACTCAAGATAATCCACAGCATATCCCAAAAGTGTCCCAGAAGCGGCTCTCTGCTCTGCGGTGAATACACGCAAATCTATTTTTGACGGAAGCCGCAGCAAAGCGAGGGAAGTCAGGAAGTAAGACACAGAAACGGCATGGAGAATCCGGTAAATTTTCAAAATAAAACACCCTGTGCAGGCTCCCAGTCGTATATCAACAAAAAACACAACTAAAACAGACAAAAATAGAAACCATTTAACTACGCAGCCTACTTACCCATTGTAGAAGCACAAAAGCCAAGGAAAAAGGACAAAATCAACAAATCAACAAGCCAACAACGTCGGGCAGGCAACCCGCTCTGCTTCTGAAATGATATGAAGCTGGGGATTGAAGCCACTTGGACGACAGAACAAAACTGTCTTGCAGACGCAACGTTATAGAGCTGTGTCCGGGGGAATCCTGGCATAATAGAACAAGAAGGAGCAATCACATAAAGAGCTGCAGGCGACAGGCTGAACACCTCCAACTTCTCAGGGAGGTAACCCTTTCACTTATGCAGACTCATGCCATGTGCAGCATAAAATCAAATCACAGTTGCTCACAGAATGATGGAAAAAGGTCAAATATTGCCTTACTTCTTTATAACGACGACGCTTGTTTTGCTGCCCACAGAATTCTGTGACCTGTAGTATTTTAGCCACATTTGCTGTTACCAGCAGTAACTAGGTGTTGCCAAATCAACCTGGATTGAAATCTTAACAGCTGCCTAGTTTTATCTAAACCACCTAACTGCGTACGCAGACGTGCTCACAACCATGACAAGTAGAATCAGTAAATAGCTGTGCAAAATGCAACAGTTTGGTTAATAATTTTAACATTCACTATCCTTGGCTTGGGGGAGGAGGGGTTAGACCTGGAAGCTGCAGGTAGCTCTGTGCTTTGCTCAGGAGGGAAGGGAGTAGGGGGTCAGTGGGTTGATTACTACTAAATGATAACCGGTCTTTCTGACCTGTAGTCAAGAGTCTTATTAGTTATCTATTACATTACAACTAATATGAGCTTAGGTTTTGTAAAAATCAAGCACTGGGTAGTTTCCTTTTTCAGTCTTACCTCTTTAACATCTCCTGTGCAGGTTCAGAGATGGTTACCAGTTGCTATGTGTTGTGTTGGATGTAAAGTAAAATACACAGAAGGCAGAGAACTAAGGATGTGTGCCAGAAACAATGCGCACACCAAGTGTACACTAGGGCTGGACAATACCACAAAATTTGGTTCTGATCCGACACTAAGTAATACCAGGGCTAGAATCACTGATATCGATACTGATACTTTACATTGTCAAAAGAGGCTAATGCACTATCATGTTTTATTAAGTTTAAAACATCATAAATAGGCTTCTGAATACATGTTCATTAGCACTGAGTGATTTGGAAAACATTAGGCATTTCTTTTGGCTATTCTCTTTACTATTTTCTGCTAATTACTTGATCACATTATCAATCTGCCCAAGTCTACACAAGTACTGTATTTTACAATGGATAACTCGGTCAGTTCACACAGGTTCACACAGTGTACCGACAAATCAACCACAGACCCAATTTCCAAAAGGCAAGTATTGAGTGAGTGATACCCGGATCATCCCACAGCCTGTTATATTTAGCCCACCTGTTAATCAAGCAGCAGTAAAACCGACGCACCAGTCTGATCTTCGATGTCCCCTGACCAATAATCCTTATTTTTGAGAGTCAGTCATGCATAAAACTGTGTGACAATGACCACATTGTTGAGATCAGTTTATTATTATTGGGTGCTTACCATCAGCTACAGTGATAACTTTGCTGCAGCGTATTGTCATTTTCTCAGCAAATCCCTGCCAACTGTAATGACGGGACATGTTTTGCAAAAGCACTGTGCAGACTGCAGCGTCTCCACCGAGTGCTGTTTTGCAGTGGCTCAAATGAAAAAAAAAAGGTTGGCTAAGCTGCAAATCAGAAATTACACCCCAATTGTTGGTGCAAGGGTATTTAGCAAACTGCAGACATAAAACTTTGCCTCTGGATGTGAGTGTTCCAGTTTTTTGATTAGAGAGTGGGTTTGAGTTTTGATTTGGTCAAGGCTCTGGTTGTGACTGCAATGCTACAGAGAATCCCAAACGGGCCCGAGTGGACACAGAGGCTTTTGCAGAATATGTAATTACATAGTAAATTATTCAGTGGGTCCAAACCAAAACTTAAAGGCATTCATTTTCAAAACCAGCTTACAAGGAAGCCTCTGGCAGTGCAGAGCCACACTGTTTAAAAAAAAAAGGAGACCTTCGACGTATGCTGGAACCATGTACCTGGAAGTGGTTTATTGTTTTTGTAAAGGATGGAAGTTTTGCATTTCTTTTTCACATGGCCTCATTGAAATATTGTCAATAAATATGAAGTAAACGCGTCATATCTGCTGGAGGGAACAGCAAGTCTTCTCTTGGCTCGCAGCAATACACCATGAGAGTGACAACAGAAACTCAGTGATGACAGAAAGAGAGAGAGAGGAAGAGGGAGATATATTATGTTAGTCTGATGGGATTGGCCATGCCTTTCTGTGTAAGCAGATCCAACCAGTGTTTGTACAGGCAGAAAGTATCCATTGGATCATGTGTCTTAAAGACTTAATATGAAGCACAATTGACTTCTGCAATGAGTTCAGCATTCCTCTTCAAGTGGAACATCCTCTTCCTCACGCAATAATTAAGGCATGATGAAGTTGCTGGGTTTCAAGACACACTGCTGAAATATGATTTAGGATTTTGTTCAAGCAAAACAAGCTCATCATATCACATTAGAGACTTCAGGGTCTGTGGTTATACTTCTTATTACTGACCTTTCAGATGGCCTCTACTGCTCCATTAATTTTTTCCTCCTGTCCAGTATTGCTTTCCTTTAATTAATAGAACATCTGATATACAATAAAGCACACAGATAAAGGGACTGCTGTTTGCTGAGGTTCCACTCAAGGCGGTTCTAACATATGGAAAAAAATTGACAATACATACATTTCTTCCCTAATCTTGAATGCTGAGGACTAGTTTACCCAAGTGTGGAGGAGCAGTATTTCCTTGGTTTGAGTTTATGTGCCACCATTGGTAATTGGGACGTTTGGAAGAAATCCCAGTGGGCAGTTAGTTTAATCCAGTGGTTCCCAACCAAGGGATCAAGCCTTCCAAAGGGTCACAAGATAAATCTGGGGGATCATAAGATGATTAAAGGGAAGGGGAAATGTCTCATTGGTGGAACTGCAAACAACTCATAGATATCTGAAACGTGACAAGGGGCTGCAAGTAGACATTGCTTTTTTGTAAGGAGCTTTGTATTGTATTTTATAAGCTTATATGTTTTTTAATGTGCATCTTAATTTGAAAAGTAACTAATAACTACAGCTGTCAGATAAATGTAGTGGAATAAAAGTATTAAGTGGCATAAAATGGAAATACTCCAAGTACCTCAAAATGTTACTGAGTTACAGTGCTTGAGTAAATGTACTTTCCACTACCAGTTTGAGAAACAAGGTGAAATTTCAGATAAGAAAATGAAAAAAAGAAATATACTGTAGGTTCAAATGGTTCCAATTTCGTTCTTCAATCATTCTTGGCGCAACATGTCAATCCCTCCCTGATATTTGTGCACCTTAATAGTCATTCGTTCACGTGTTTCCACTCAGAGAAAAAGCGATAGAGAGGAGGGAAGAGAGAAAGAGAAGTGGCTTCATATGCTAAAATGTATGCAGTGTTCTTTGATGTTGTTATCATGCATTAATGTGCTTTGTTATACAGAACTTTGTGGCAACCCTGGCTTTAAAAGCACTTCATAAATTGACTCAACATTGACTGGACCAGACATCTCTCCCTTCTTGCTCACTCTGCAGGCTGGAGATAAACTTGAGTAGGTGCAATCAGCCCAACAAATAAAGTGGCTCCATCTGGTTTTGTGAAGGCTCTGGTGTTGACATTATTAAGTCAGAAAAGCCTCCAGTGTGGTGGGGCTATTTTGGACTCTCCAAAGTGCATCTGTTCTACTTTAGCTGTAAACCAATGCAACAGATTTGCCACAAGATACCAAACATTTATTATACGTCATCTCGGAGTTCCCAATTAGTGGTAAATATCATTCCACCTTAATGAATGCAAATAAGAATGGAAGTTTTTTACTCTCAACCAAACAACCATAGGAATTGCAATTGGGGCCAATACTCGAATTCAAACAACACAGCAATTTTAAAATGGTGGAAGCCAAATAGATGTCTCTTAAGAAAAATTATTAGGTATGGTCAGAAACCAGACCAGGTCAAGTATGAAATGATGCACAAATCCACATGTTTCGTTTCTTTGTTTTCAAAACAGTGGTTGTAGAGCTCAGTTGCTCCTTGGACTCATTGCTTGTCAAATTACAGCAATGAAATGAGATACGGATTGGTGCATGGTGCTGGTAAAGTATTTATCCTCCATTATTAACTTAAAAGTAAAACTAAAGCATGTCTATTTCCATTGTAAATCAAAAAGATGAACAAGAAGTCCCTGGTTCAAACTAGTCTCCTTACAATCCTCTTTCCAGGTCAGGCCCTGGGCTTGCTTGATTGGGTCCCCTAATTACCCAGAAGCCTCAGGGGGTTGTTATCCAGGCAGAGTCTCAGTCGCCACACGTCATGGCCAGGGCTGTGTTGAGGAGGTGGGGGTTGGAGGGTCTTCGTCAACATGTGGACCTGCTTTCAGCATGTGACTGCTGACCCATGCATTGTATCACATTGCACTCATTTAAAAGGTCACGACTTGTGGAACCTGGTGCCTTTTGCCTAACCCAGCCCTCGACCTGGTGTGGACACTTGCTCCATTTTAATCCCCAACAATAGGTCCTATTCAGAGCGGGGCAAGCTGTAGAACATCTGTTTCTGTGGTCTGGAGCAGACCATAGATCAGCAGTAAAGGAAGGAGTTGACTGTAGGTGCTGCTTTATCAGAAACATTTACCGTTTGCTTAGAGGGCTGATTAACCAGAAGACTTTGAGGTGCAAAATGTTCAGATTTGCATCTGTTTAAAAGTGATTTATTCAAAATCCTGTCCTTACTCCAACAATGAAAGCCAGTTTGAATATGAAATTGTTTATCGAGATGCAATTATGAACCTAAAGATGTACGCTTATCACAGACAAGCCTCTCAAGCCTGTCTGATATTACAGTACTAATGCATCTCATTATGATATGCTTTCATATTATAGTTATATATTGTTCTCATTATTATGGCATGTTGTTATAACAAGAAATGTATGTGTTCTTATGATGAGAAAATGCATTTATATTCCATAAAGTTAGTTTGAAAGAGGACCTGTTGAGTAACTACAGAAAGCTAAGTGATACAGTTTGTATGTGTGTGTGTGTGTGTGTGTGTGTGTGTGTGTGTGTGTGTGTCTCTGCTAATCAGTTTTCTTCAACTATTGATCTTTTTTGTCTTTTCCCATCTGTTCATAATTTTAACTGATCAGTAAATGGTTTCATTTAGCCTTGGTACACTACAATGCATCACATGATGACTGTTGTCATTTACTCTGAAAATAGAATGTGTTTTTCCCCTTTTTAATTTAGAATACCAAATGACATTGTACTTTAAAGGATAAGGGAAGGCAAGCTTTACTTATAGAGCACATTTCATACCCAGGGGAAAACACAATGCACTTTACATGACGACTGTGAAGATGAATGAAGATAAGACTGGTGACAATTTTTCTTGTTTCTTGTCAACAAATCCTATGAAAAGACCAAAACCATCAATGAACCGATCCAACTAACAAGTACTGTATGTGTATCAAAGCCTGATATATCTTCTTCCTCTGTGCCATAGAGCTCCATTGTTGTCCAAAAACTATTTTTAACAAAACTATTAAAAACACACAATGAGCCACACTGTTGCACTGGGTGACATGTTCCTTCATTACCATAACTTACATGGACTGTACTTGTATAGCGCCTTTCTAGTCTTCCGACCACTCAAAGCGCTTCACACACTACATATCACATTCACCCCATTCACACACTGATGGTAGATGCTAACTGCTCTGCAGTCCACAGAAATTTACTAATCACTCACGCACACACACCGAAGACACAGCCCTCAGGAGCATTATTCACTCTGGTGTACCAAATGTGTTTACAATACGCAGCTGAAAATAGTCCCCAACAAATGCACTATTTAATCTTGATTGAGTAACATTTGATAAAAACTAGAGTGTCCAGCTGTTTTAAGAACTGTTTAATTAAAAAAAAAAAAGATTGAGTGATGGACTACCACATCGTTGGTTTTGGTCTTTAGGTGTGATGTGTTGACTGAAATTGTACTCAAGTAAAAGTATTTGTGTAAAACAGTACTCAAGTAAAATTAAAAAGTAGCTAAAAAGTAAAAGTTACTTAGTTACTTCCCATCCGTTGATTTTTATAATAAATACATTTTGCCAAGGTTATATTATGTAATCTGTAGCCCTTAGCTCCCAGTTATAGTTAAAGGGAGATCAGAGCTTCCACACACGGCCAGTCAGAAACACAGCCTCTGATTGGTCAACAAATTCAAACTCAGGCATTGTGACTGCCAGTAGACAGCTAACAACAATAATAAATGTTTTCAACACAGAAAAATTGCCAAATAATCACAGAAGACATTCACTGTTGTATTTATCATTATGGATCTAGTTTACAAAGTCTCCAAAAAGACACTGCAATTCATAGCTGGATTACAAAGCTTCTGAAAGGGATATGATTGCACCAGAGCATACATTGTATACAACTTATTTTGATGTGTAACTGGAGCTCTCCTTCTTCGGATCGGAGTCGGACTCTTTTAAAATCCACTGGCACCACTGTTTTGGCGTGATGCTTTACATTTTGTTCTGGTTGGCTGGTTTTTGATGTGATGCAATTGATTGGTGCCTGATCCAAGTCAGTTTTTTTCCTGTTGATCATTTTAAAGCAAAAATATATCATTTACACAGTAACGGATGGATGTACAAATGTTGCGACATACTTTATTACTTCATTTAAAACATACATAAGTAAAAATAAAATTACTGACTTTGAAAGATACTCAAAAAGTACAAGAGCACGAAAAAGTTACTCAAGTACAGTAACATGAGTACTTGTTATTTGTTACTTCCACCTCTGAGTAATAGTAGAATTCATCATCGCAAACAAGGAAAACTAAATCAAATCATGTAAACAAGTCACTCTCAGTGTCTTAATGTCACAGCGCACTCCCTCACCAGAGTTCTAATCACACACCTGCTCCCCATCAGCACCTCATCACTACTAGGATAAAGGCACACCACTCACCTCAGCCAGTTGTCTGGTCTCGTTCTACGAAGGGCTCTTCATGTTGATCTACACGACTTTGAAAGAAATCCCTATTCCACTCAAGCGGTTTTCACCAGTGTCTGTGCTTCCTCGTCTGGGTCGTGCTTCCCCAGTCTCCGTGCTTCGTCTGGTTGTGAGCTTACCCACCTTCCTCTTCCTCCTGCCTCTCTGTCCATAACACTTACATTTATTTCATTATAGCAACATATGAATGTTTTTGTTATAAGGACATACATACTTACCACATTATGAGGAGAAACATTTGTTTTTATAACCAGATAAGTTGGTAAGTAAAAAAATGTCTTGCTCACATGCAAGTATCTTGTGATAATGAGAAAAATATTTTGTTTTAACGGGAATTTTCTTTCAATGAAAAACAGAATGCTTTTTGGCAGCAATACACTCATTGACACAATGAAGCCCTGACAATATTAGTGTGCATATTGTAATAGAAAACACTGTGTAGTCCAGGGAGGAAAAGTACATTTTCATTTTAAATGAGGGCAGATTACCAATCAGGCAACTGTCCATAGGGGCCCTAGAATTTTTTATTTATTAATTCATATAAACTGATAGATTAAGGGTTTTAAGGCAACTTTTGCATTTGTATGTAATCTTTAGGCCCTTTCTTGTAAAGGGTCCATTTGTCAATATCTACTTGGGAGGGGGGGGGCTCAACAATGTTCCACAGCTGACTTTTTGCCCCAGGGCCCGCTAACGGGTTAATCCGGCCCTGTGTAGCACAATAAACGTGAAAAGCTTGAGTGGAGTACAAGCCTAGTTACCTTGTTTGGTTTACCTGCTGATTGGCAGACTTAAATTGCAGAGAATGAAAGGATTATTTCATGGTAGATCTGTTGCATACAATTTATTATTTAACAATTTTTAATATGTATTTTTATGGTCTGGCTCTGAGACCATAGCAAGTAAGCAAAGCACACACAAGGGATTAATGAAAGGAATTTTATTTAACAGAGATTAATTTTGTTTAACAAATGTAACAAAAATGACGATTACAACAAATGAGACTGGCAGGAAAACATACTGCCAGACTAACTAAGATAATACTAAATAAACTATACAGATAATCAAAAACTCCAACGTAACACAAGGTGGTGCCAGGGGTGGGGGAGCCTCCAGACACCAGGATGGGGTGGGTCTTGTATAACCTAGAGACAGTGTCCAGCTGCCTCTAGTTCCTTGATGGCCTTCAGCTCCAACCAATCAGGAACCTGCAACAATAAAAGCCCACACACACAATACAGCAACAACACAACACACAGAAGCCCTGGGGCCGTCATAATGTAACATACATATTACTTATGTATAAATTGTCCTGCTTCATGTCATTCGTCATGTTCTAGAGTCACATCCAAATGCACAATTTGGCAATTGCATTTGTCGTAATTTGAATTCTTTAGCACATTCTGGGAATTACTGTGATTATGTACCTTTGTGTTCACAAAAGGATCTTTTTATCTTTGCTCATGGGTAAAATACTTCACTGATTTCGGGAATGGACTGCTATATGAGGACAGGTTTGCTTACTTATCCAACTGTCCCTTGGCACAGATAGAACTGCAGTACTAACCATTTTTTTGTTTATTGAGTTTGACTTTGGATGACATTTAGTTTGTTGTCATTCTGTAGCCCCGTCCCATTTCAGGGGCAGCCTACTCTGACGGATGTGTCAGAAAAAGGTTCCCTGTGGAGTTTTTGACCTTTAGTAGCGCTGTGGAGCCGTTTTTTTTTTTTTTTTTTTTTTTTTTTTTTTTATGCGAGTCCCTGTTTTGTTTATCGTGTCACCTGTGCATACGTGCATGTGACACAATGAAGCGTACGCACAGGTGACACGATACACAGTCCTGCCGATGGTTTCACACTATTGCACTGATCAGCAGCTGGGGGTAACATGCCAAGATATGCTGCAACTAGACTAGCAAGTGATCATGGATGTAAACAGTGCTGGATTTAAAATAAAAAAATCTTTGCAAATGTTTTATAAGGAAGCAAATATATTGTCATTACATTTGTTAGACCTCAGCTTTGGTAGACACCTTTTTAATTAGAGGATTTACTAGAGTATCATCCTGAGCTCCTGACACATGCCAAAAACAAGTGAAAATCTGACGGTCCTTTCAGGATGTCCTTATCAACAAAAAGTGTTAAATACCAGTGATAAATAAAAAGTTCTGCGATACCAGAGTCTGACAGACAACTGTCAATGTTTAGATGTTATACACACTAACCTTATTCTATTTAGCGTTTAAGAGTATTTCCGGGCTGCTGGTACCAGTCTGTCTTCCAATATTTATCTCTTGCAGTGGCATTTTAATGTGATGTATTTACCAATGAACGATAAACACCTGCTAAACGTTGTCATATGATGTGTTTCCAACTTTATGAGTTGGTGAGGACTGCAGGAACGCACTGTTAAACTACTGTTTTTGGAAACAGAAGGCTGGAAGATATACAGCAGCTATGTCCTGCAAAGTCGCAAAAGTTGCTGCTTTTCTCAGCCAGCATGGTCAAGGTGTTTTTGTTTGTTTTTTTTTTCTTTGCTGAGCATTTAAGAAATTACATTTGTGAATTTACACTCAATGCAATCTTTAAACCAGTCCTGAAAATGAATAAATGAAGCTTTACAAACCACATGTTTATACGTGCTGTGCTTAAGTAGATATAGAGCTCTAGTCTACAAATCTTAGGTGTTGTCATAATATTTTTCCAGATATTGATGTGATCCAAAGAAACAGAGCGGTATCTACCCTGTATATATAATTCACACATGCAAACACATGTTCAGGCTAAAATTTATTCTACATTCATCATAATTAATTGGTAAGAGTTGTTTTCATGGTATTTTATGATTTGAGATCACCTATTGAACTTGTTTAAACTTTATTTTCAAAACTACATGTCCATCAGTGAAGAAAAGGAGGCATTTATTTTTCATTCTTAACGAACATGCTGTTGCAGATGCATGTTTTTACCCAGCAGCAGCAGTGCTTTCAAACTCTGTGCCATGCAGATCCAGTTACACGTGCCACTATCTGCTCCTCTGGTGACAGGCTCATAGCACCTCAGGTGCTACAATGTTGGCAACTCACAACAAGATGTGATGAGCCACTCTAACAAAAAGTGCTGATACGCTTACTTCTCTCTGCCTTCGTCAGTCAAGATCAAACAGCCTTTTTCTACAAAATTACTTTGTTCGAGGAATACTAAAAACAGTCGTATTTATGTGGGTTCTGGATTTCTTTTGGGAAGATTTCTTCTTTTTAAATTGATCCAGTTATGATTGAGTTGGCTGCTTCACTGATGCAAAGGGCATGAAAAATAGTAATATATGTATTTCTCCCCAGCAATTATAGTAGAAATAACAAGAAAACCAGTTTTACTTTGTCTCTTTCCGTGCATTCAGGACCATGGCAAATCAAGCCACATGGAGCCTAATCAAATGTCACAAATGATTTTAAGCATGGGAGTTTCTCGTCAAACTTCATAACATCCTATATTTGCATGTTTCCATGTTTATATATTTCTCTTTTTCAATAGTCCAATTTAAAAAAAAAAAAAAAAGCATTGCAATATACTGGATCAATGAATAAAACAAACAACCAATGATAAATTAGTGCTTTACATAAAGTTTATTTAATTGACAACTTCTTTTGAACAATGTTTTTTACAGGAAACAAATATATACAAATAAATGAAAGGTGACAGTTAAAATGTATGTATATACAGAATGCGTGTCTGTGTAAGAGACTGTGCATTTGTAGTGTGTTCTTTGTTTGCGTGTGAAAAAGCCAGCATGAGGTAATAACAGTATCGCATGCCTGCTAAGTATAAGCATATTCCACTGTCTTTGCTATGGGTGTCTGTATGGTAAGATGTTCCATGTGTTGGGAGTTTCATAGAGTGAAATGATGCACAGGTACTCTGAGGTAATGATTCAATGATGCTAATCTGATTAGCCATAATGATAGCACCAAGAAGGGAAATATAACGCGATGACGTGCTAATGATACTTGCAGAGATTGCCTCATGAATAATCTGATTGGTTTTCCCTCTGGCTGAGATCGAGTTTTGATAAACAATAATTCCAAAATGTGCATGAAGGGATGGGTGTGTACTTTATTTCTCTCTCTTTTCACAGTAACCAAAACCTTCATGGTTTTCTGGATATACTCCACATTCTTACTGGGTCATTTTTGGATGATGTGATGCATGCAGTAAATGTTTTACAAGGCTTATCCAAATTCTCCTGATTTAATCTGTAAAAAAGAAAAAAAACTCTAAATGAATTCACAGAGGGCTGGCTGAGCATGCATTGTGCTTTCCAACAACATCCTGCTTTATTCACATTGATACAATTATATGCATTTGCACCTGGGAGTCACACAGTAAAACCAAAGTGCAGAAACACTGAACACAAGCAGTTGCAATGCTGCATCTGGAGGTTAAAGGCCTTTCAACAAACCTTACCAAAGGTTATTGAAGAGGGAAGTGTATTATACATTTAATTCACTGCTATTACACTTATGTGGTCCCCTCCTTTCTTCAAATTCCGGTATTGTTCCCTTATGGCTGGAGGCCCCAATAACGTCAATGTACCTGATGTGATCTGAAATTATTTATGTTGATAAATCTTGGTGTCCTTGAATCTTGTTATACCATCCATGTATCATTCCATCCATCCATCTATTTTCTGCTGCTTATCTGGGTCTGAGTTGTAGTGGTAGCAAGCTGAGAAAAGTGGCATCAGTGCTCCTTGCCCTAGCTACTTCTTCCAGCTTCTACTGTGGGGATCCCAAGGTGTTCCAAGGCCAGATGGATAAACCCTCTAACATGTTCTGGGTCTACCCCAGGGTCTACTTATAGTTGGACATGCCTGAAATATTTCCACAGAGTAGTGTCACATTGGCCTCCTAATCAGAAGTTCAAACCACGTCAACTGGCTCCATTCAGTGCGAAGGAGCAGCAGTTCTACTACAAGGTCCTTCTGTATGTCCAAGCTCCCCTTCCTCCTGTCCCTAGGAGTAAACTGTAACACCCTCCAAAGGAAACTCATTTCGACTGCGTGTATCTGCAATCTCATTATTTCATTCACTACCCAAAGCTCATGACCATAGGTGAGGGTTGGAATATATTGTATATCAACTGGTCAATCAAGAACTTAGCCTCCATGCTTGGCTCCCTCTTCATTACAATACAGTACAATGTTTGCACAGAACCAAAGAACTCCTTCACTTTGAGCAGTAACTTGCTCCCAACTCACAGGAGACTATCCATTGTTTTCTGGACTCTAATTCCATCCGCTTGACACTCGCCTGGAAAATGCCTGATCCCATGTTTACACATATGGACTCAAACACTAGTGGTGCAACAAGCTAGCATTCATTAGGTAGGATTCCATCCGCCTGTTTTTATACGTTAGTTCAAAATTAATTGACTAATTAATTAACTAATATCGTTAGTTTAAAATATTGTAAAAAGAATTTACACTTGGCTGAGGTAGAAAAGTTGGTTCATCGATAATAGCAAAATGCGACAAATTGCAATGAAAACAGACTTAGCAAATAAATCCTGACGTATATGAAGCATGTGACTTAAACATCCACTGAAGCTTCTGCTCCGCTGGAGAGATGAAAAATGTTGGCAGATGAAAACAGCAGATCTGTGTGGAGTGATGAGGATTCTATAACCTTCCTCAAATTAAATCATGAAACAAACTGTTAAGTGCCAAGCAGGCTTTGTTTGTTTTCTTTCCTGCTTTGTGTCTCCCTCCCCTCCCCTGTTTTGTGTCCTCTCCAGGTTCTAACGAGGTGACTGGCTTGCATCTGTGCCATCCAGCCTAGCTGCTTATTGGACAACCAATTCTGAAGCTGGCCAATCGTTATGCCAAGCCAGCTATAAAAGAAGTTAAATTTATTAAAAAAAAAAATTATTAAAAAAAAAAGGTATATGGAAAGAGGTTGGATGTTAGTTAAGTTTGGGATTCCCTTTACATTTTTTCACTCACGTAGTTCTCAGTCTGTCTAGAAACATTAGGTTTAGTGGTTGGTGCCATCTCTGTAAGTTTTGTTTAGTTCTTCTTGTATATAAGAGAGTTGAGCCTTTTTGTGTGTACTTTTGTTTCTAGTGGTAGCTTAGCTAAGGCTGGTTTTGTTGTATTGTTTCATATCATTTTGTTTGGCACAACCTATCCTGTCCAATCCTCACCCATACTTTAAGAACCTTTGTAGTATGTTCTTGGTATTTAGTTGTAAATAAATCACTTTGTCACTGCCACTATGACTTGGTTGCTTTGGTTGTGCCCTGCAGTGTGCCCCTCCAGATGTTGAGAAAGATCCAACTTTATGCAAATGTACTCATTCACTCATGCATTCATTCACTCATTCTACTGATTCACGAGACCGACAACCTGGAGACAACCGTTCGCGTTTACTTTGAATCCCTTGAGAAGTTGTTTTCTTCCCCAACTCAACTACGTAAAAGTACTCCAAACTGAATGGAGGAAAAGCTAATTGTTGAGCTCAGTAGCCATTTACAATGATAGAACTATGACAAGCTAATGAGACTTGAGTAAGAAAAATAGTGCATGGAAATACATAGCTTTGGGAAATGAACTACTTCGTTGTGTGCCAGTATAGCAGCAGCAGGAGAAAGTAAGTGTCCAATCAGAGCTGAGTATGTAGATTACTTGGTTAATACTAAACACGCAGGCAAGTTTCATGCTCGTGAGAACAAAGAGGGAGCCTTATACTGTGAGTCCATATATGCGAACCAGGGGTCAGTGCGTGTTGGCTACCAGGCTACCAGGACTAGATCATCAACAAAGCAAAAATGAAGTCCTGAGGACACCAAACTGGACATTCTACTCCTCAGTTGTCCATAGACTATATAATAAGCAGTACATACAGGTTGTACTTTTTCTTAAGCACCTGAAAAAAACAGGGATGCACTATTTGATGATGAGGGCATTGGAAAAATGAAAATAATAACCATGAGGAGTCATACTTTGAAGCATATTTTCTGACTGGATGGACAGTTATCATGCATTCGGCTCTCATTTCTAGTAAAATGTAAAGAACAGGCTAAAACATGCTCTGGATACAATCTTTTCGCCATGTTGTTAGGATAGAGAGATTGAGCCATGAAGATAAGCCAACACATCGCTGAAAACATTGTCCCTTTCTGCTTCTCGGCTTTTCAGTTAAGGGAAAGAACAGAAAGGAATGGGATGGTTGATGGCAGTGAAGTTGATAGTAGGGGGGATGTGGGGGCCAGTGTGAAAGGGAACAGCTGGGGATGGATGGTAATCTCAATCTGATAATGCTCATGTACCATGCAACTGAGCATGGAAAGGTAAAACATGATGCCACAGACCGCACTGCCTTTTTTCCGTAGCTAGGTTTCATTGCCTTCCCTCACACTGTATGCTTCACTGAGATGCAGACTACAGTTGTAGATCAACACACCCAGAATAGGAAATCATGTTTATTGACATCTATTTGGTGATACAGACAAGCTGGTGCAGACCATGTGCTGTAGGTTTGGGGTAGAAACTCTTTTTTTTTTATTAATAGTAGAACTTTCAGTTGAATACAATACTTTGGTAAATTTTCTGTCTCCTTTGTTCCTTTCACCAGGTCAGACATTCCAGGATTGTGTTTGTGCATCTGAGGGCAAATGTGTCTGTGCAAACTAATCTTTCATTGTGTAGAGCTAAATGTCACAATCATGCCACAGAAGGAGAGAACATAATACATAGTGCATTCAGATAGTGGGAACACAACGTTGCAAAATATAAGACAAAGGTTTTCTTTTTCTGTTTTTTCCCTCATTACAATTTTGTTTTTGATAATTATGGCTGTCAGACACATCAACAGATTTATGAATACTGATTCAGTGCAACACAGTTAGCACTCATTAATTATCTCAATCATTACTGTGTGATTTAAAATGAATTACTAAAAGGCATGGTTAATTCAAATAAATTAGAAAATTATTACCCTAGCATTGGTATATTTCAGTACTGTAAGCCTATGTTCAATATTTCTACTCCATCAGAACAAGAGCCATGCATGTAATGCTATTATATGGACAACCAACAATAAATTGTTTCCAAAAATCTAGAGTACAGTTTTTATTTTAGTTTGCATCCAGGGTCAAAGTGGCAATCAAATGCTGAAACAATGAATTGTCATTTTTTTATTTAACACAGCAATGGTCAAGAAAATAGGTTTGCACAGCAACCATCTTCATAATCAGGATGGGAAACCAGAGCGGTTAATGCACATGAAGGTTCATGCTATCCCCACTAAACATACTCCTTGACACACACAACCAATGGGAGTCCTGATGCAGTGACATGCAGATCCCTCACTGGCTTCCCTCCCACAAAAACAACCAACTGTGTTTGATGAGGCAAAGCTAGAGGCACTACAGTTGGGTTTTGAACCCATGACCCTGTTGTGGTGGGTTATTTCTTTTTACACTGTTTCACATTGACAGGCAAGTGTGCTACTGTACCTTAATTACTTTATTTACTGATTTTGATGGAGATGATTTTTCATTAAATGCAACACATTGGAGCAGTACAAAACATGATATGTACACAGTTTCCAAGGCAGGGTTTTTACCTGACAGACAACAACAATCCTCCACTAATGCTTTCGGCCCCTTTTAAACCTTGTCTGACTACCGATTACCATATTATGATACAATAGTCATCATTCACATTTAGCCTACAACCATATCTTCATTACATTATATTGCATTGGAAACTTAGTGTATGGTGGATCCAAAGAAAAATGTATAAAAAGACATTTAATGAAAATATGTGTTTTTCAGGTTGTTTAAAAGACAAATAATCTGTAAAAACTTTTCAGAGGGATGGAGTCATCTGGACACTGTTTTCAGAATCTCAATTGAGAATGACTTCCGGATGGGAGCCGAAACGATTCTGAAAACAGTGTCCAGATGACTAAGACTGAAAGCTTTTCTACAATAGAACACTCCTGGACGAATGAGGGACTACACCGTCTTATTTTCAGAGGGACAAAAAACAACAAACTGTGGTAGTCAGCCACCTTATCCTCCCTAGCCCTGTGTTCTCTTTTTGTACTCTGTGTGTGTGTGTGTCTGTATGTCTTCTGGTCTGGCTCCGTGGTTTCCCGACTGCTGCTGATCACCGGCACACCTGTCCTCAATCTACCATCAGTCTCCACAGCTCAAATACCAGGCTCTCCCACTTCACCAATGCCAGATTGTCCCTGTACACGTACTACGTCAAGGCGCTTAACTTACACGTTAAGTACCAGTTGCTAGTGTTGTTACCTTGGTTGCCAAGTACGGCGCTGAAGGCTTTGCTCAGGAGAACTACATCCCTTACCTCTGAAACTGCATACATTCAAATAAAGAGTGACTTGATCTGCAAAAGTTTCTACTGTGTTCTGCATCTGTGGGTTTGAGTAATCGTATACAGTGACACAAACCAGTGCAAAAACCCATGAAAATAATCTTTGTTTATTAAAAGTGCTTTACAGAGAAAGGAAATTAAAATACATAAAAACCAATAAAATATACAGAAAGCTAAGGTAAGATCAGGATATGCTTTCGGATTAAAAATGTGTTTTTACAGGAAGAAGAGACTTAAAAGAAGACACACACTCAGACAACCTAATTTCCTCAGGCAAGTTGTTCCAGAGCCTCGGGACCCTGATGGCAAAAGCTTTGTCCCCATTTGTTTTCATCCTGGACTCAGGAAGAGACAGAAGACCCCTGCCCGAAGATCTCAAACTACGTGAAGGTTCATAAGGGATTACAAGGTCTAAAATATAATCTGGAGCCAGGCCATGAAAAGCCTTAAAAGTGATCAATAAGATCTTCAAATCAATCCTAAAACAAACAGGGAGCCAATGTAAAGAGGCTAAAACAGGTGTGATGTGTTTGTACCTCTTGGTCCTGGTTAAAAGCCCAGCAGCTGAGTTCTGTTCAGTCTGCAGTCGTTTCAAAGTTTTTTTGATTGTCTGTCTCTGGACGAATGAGACCTCCAGAGATTCTCCTGATCACGGCCTCTTTCAGTAACTTGCGGCGAGAAGAGGAGGAAGACTTAACTGCTGGAAAATGGGAGAGCATAGAAATGTGTCTTCAAAACTAGATAAAATGTCAATTTATGATGGTTTAAACGAAGCCTCTGGTGGGCACACAGAATGCTGACGCATGCGCCAGCTCAGTTTTCAACAAATTACCCTTGATGTGTAACATATTCAAACCATATTCAAATTCACAACCAAACTTTAGGTTTAAGTCTATGTCTATTTAAAGGGGGGAAAAGTATCTTGTGTAAAAGTACCCTTAGTACCTTAAAATGTTTTTTGTTTTGTATTACCTTCGCCTCCAGACTGTTCAGAGACACATTGTCCTGTGACACAGCAGAGAAAATACATCATCATGGTCTGTGGCCTTGCTGTCCCTAAACGATAAGACTGGCGTTATTCTAGATTTTTGTTATTGTCAGCAAATCCCATGGAATGACCAAAACTATGTTTAGACAACTCAAAACAAATTGCACCAAAATCTGTTTTCCAACTTCCCTACCCTGTCTGAGGCACTCCGGCCCAAGCCCAGTGATTTCTACTGAAGACCTGAATCTTAAAAAAACAGGTTAAAAAAGGTGAAAAATACAGATTTTTAAAACAGTCTCCTTCCTAAAACAGCTGGTCAGTGTAGTTTTTCAAAAAAGTTTCTTAAAAAGTGCATATGTGGACTATTTTTGTTATGGCCGTGACTAGTGTTTCCAGTCATTATTCCTCTGCCCAGAGTCTCCTTACCTTCCCGTTTGTCCCTCTCTCTGTTTGTGTGTGTGTGTGTGGGCGTGGCTGCTCCTCCCTTCTCCCTCAACTGGCTCTCGGCTCCACTGCTCCCACTCACCTGACGCTCATCTCCCAATCACTCCACTCAGCCTACACACCTGCCTCCCATCAGCTCATCTCCTGCAGTATAGCTACTCCGGCTCTTCATTCACTCATTGCCAGATTGTTGTTTTAACCTCTGTGGTAGTTACTAGTAGGCCAAATCTTCCTCATGCAAACCTTTCTTTCTGTTTTGCTCCTTGTCTGCCTGCAGTCTGCTAACCTGTGTTTTTGTGCTTTAGGATCACTGCTCACCTGCCTGCCCTCTGCTTGCTTCTGTCGGCCAGCCACTGGAGATGTCTCAGCCACGACATCTCCACTGCCAATACCTTCACCGCTGCCTTGCCAGCTCTGGATCTCAAACCCCGGCTTCCATCCACCACCCTTTCATTATTATTTAATAAATCCTTATACATTTATACTCCTTGTCTGAGTACTGCATTTGAGTCCAGCCTTTTGGGTAAACATGACGATTTTCAGCTCCCTTGTGCCTTATTTTCAGAAGTTAGCCTATTTGTTGCCCCTTCAAAAGATTTTTTGGGGTATTTACTAAACTCTGGAAAAAAATTATAATGTAGTAATTATAATTTTTATAATTTTTGTCAAATAAACACTCAATTTGAATCAAAGATTTGTTTTATTTGAAAAAATAACAAGTGAGAACAGAAAAAAAAAAGTTTATGGGCTCTCACAGACACTTTGGTCCAAGTTCTGTTAATTTCTGACCCGGCCTTTGTCATGCTGCTGCCGCACTTTCTTTATCCCCCTGTCTGCTGTATCGAATATAGATAAATTGTTGAATTATTAAATTTTGATGGAGCGTTTCCATAACCAGTGCAGCTTTTCCAGACTTTACGGCACTAGTTTAGCGGCTTGCAAGTCGAGTCAGTGTGTGAGGTACGCACACACAGGGAGAGCAGGGACGAGTCGGAGAAATCATTTCACATGGCGTGCTCTACAAAGATAAAAGTAGACAGCGAAAACAGAGCTTTTAATCAAGAATGGACAGACTCTAAAATGTTCAATCTTCCCACAGGCAGTTCAAAACCAATATGTCTCAGGTTCCGAGATTGTGGCAATTATTAAAAGCGGCAATGTGAAGCACCACTACAATACAAAGCACAGAGTAGCAGGTTAACAAGGGGGACAGATTTTGGTCATTTTGCTAACAAGGGGGATGGCATCCCCCCTCCAATCGCCTACTGGATATATCAGGCTTCGCTCTGCAATGCTTGTTAGTAGAATCAATTCATTTTTGGTTTTAGATTTTTCATTGGATTTGTCCTTTAACAGCAGCTGCAATTGCAATAGAAAAAAAAATCAATATAGTAGATTTGTTTAAAACATTTGTCTAAACATCTTGAGTATTGCAAGCCTGCAACTATCTGAAGGTTTCACTTATGTTTTGAAACAACAGTAGTTCTGGATAGAGTTTTCCAAGCATTATGTTCAAGGAATAAGGTTAGAGTTAGTTAACAAGGCAGGCATGAATGATGAAATGGTAACTTGTAAGTGACAGATGAGCGGTTTCTAAATCAAATAAAGTTCAAAACTCTGAGGATGGTTACAATTGCTGGGCTCTGGGTCATAGGAATGCAGAGAAAACAGTGTCGTCAACTAATTCTACTGTGATCTCACTTTACAACAACAGTTCACCTAATGGCTCTTTTGTTTATGACTCTAACACTTTTGTATCCTACTGACAGAAGCAAGATCCTCAGTGAGGTTAGAAGCCTGATACTCCCTGTGGGTACAATGACGAGCACAGACACTGTATAGGAGATGAGGAAGGGGGGATAACAAGAAAACATCATGATCGAGTGAAAATCAAAAATATGTAGGCAGACAGGAATGGATATTTGGACAACATAGATACAAACTAACATGAGATAAGGCCCAATCTTTGTCACTGCCAAGCAGATGACAACACTGACATCCTTACACCACTGTTAGTCATAACAACTAGTAATGGAAACACTGAGTGGAAATATGTACTACAACATTCTCTGAAGAGTAATCACCCACCAGTGCTAAAGAGAAAAAAAAAACTGTGTTTTTCTTTATCACGGTAAATAAAGCTGACTGCTCCTCAGTATTGTTTTGGGAGAGCACTCGTCTGCATCCCGCCCATGCGGGGCAAGAAACCATGTTGTCGTTCCTTGAAGTCAAGTTGCATTCTCACATCTTCTCCCTTGGGAAAACTGCCTCAAAGAAATACAGCCAAGGCCCATCGTTTCCCCTTTGGAATTTATCAAATGTGCTTTAGTTCATTCTGCAGCAATCAGATTTCACAAAAAAACAAGGGCATATAACTGTAAGATGAATAAATCCTGGCAATAAAGAAGAGAAGACCTGTCATACCATGTCATTTTAGCCATTACTTCTCAAATGCTGGCAGGCACTTGAAATAGTTATATTGTCCGCGTAGGTCTGTGTTTGAACTCATGTAGAGCAGGCTGTGGCGAAGCATAAAAATTAAAATTTGTGAGTGGATTTGATGAGAATCACAGTGTGGTCACTTGAATTGATATTTTCATAACTAAAAGATGTTAAAAAAGGGAGTTGCACATAAAAGAAGCTTCCTACATTTTGCTTATTGTGACTCCAGGCCACAACACGGGCCATGTGTGCCAACATTTCTGCCATGGGGTCCCAGTGCAGTGTCTTGCTCCAGCTCACTTTGATCACCGTTCTGGGTATTCTCTGTGGCAAACATCTGGTCACAAGCCTATTTTGTAGACATTTAGGTTTACCACTATTCCTTTCTGTCTGAAGGATAGCTTCTGTGCAGTTGACACATATAGTGAAGATGTGAACATTTGACAAGACTTTAGTTTTCGTTAGGATAATTTATATGTAGGCTGCATGCTAATAAGTGTATGTACAGTATGACCAACTCACTCCTTCATTTCAGAGTGGACAGCTTATACATACTGCAATTCCTTGAAAAGAAACCAAAAAGGGATGGCCATGTGTCATTAGAATAACAAGAAGTAAATAAGTTTTAGAGTTCATCAAGTGCAAATTGCATTGTGCATACCAGACTGAGAGCAAATCAAGTGACGGAGCAAAGATAAACAGGTGGAGACAAGATCGCCATTATCAAGCAATGACAGAGGTTTCGGTATGCGTTGGGAGGGTAGCGTTGTGATGAGCTCAAATTGTAATGCAGACCTAATCTGAAATGTCAGCTTTTGTTAAAAAATGAACTGCCAAGGCCTAAATTCCTTGTACCTAAACAACGCCTCGAAGGACAAGAAAAAGCCACAGTGATTCATAGGTTTACAGTTATGGGGATGTGATTCAAAAAGGGCTATTGTTTGACTTTTATGCACACCACAATGTGGCAACGGAGCCTGACAAAGCACCTGGCTACAGTTTGGCCATTAAGGCAACGTCATAGCGTTGCTTTTCTTTAGAAACTACAATACATAACACTAATGAACAAAATTAGGCCTGGTTGTTAAAAGTTGTTGATAATTTGTAAATGCTGTTAAAAAGAGAGGGTACCAGACTGAGCTAGCTAACTAGCACTCACACAGACACCCTAAATGTCCCTTAGATTGAACAATGCCTTCCTGTTTTTGTGTTAGACTGATGGTGTGGCAATGTGGAACCAGCCTGCAAGAATTAACAAGCTGTCACTGAAGGAGGAGTTGGAAGACACAAAGCTTAGGGACAGCAGGGGAGCGACGAACTCAAATATTCAGCATGTCATCGACCACTGTTAACTGGGGACCATGTTAAGACTCACTGGACTCTTAAGGCTTTCCCCCCATTAGACTTCAGTGAAACATTGATGTGATGTTACAGCTGAAGTCTGAATTGCTGTCTGGTGAGAGCATGGCTATGTAGGCCCTCTGATCCACCCTTCTGTGTTAATATAAAGCTTCCCACTCATTTGGAATAATACTTAGACACACATGGGAAGCTTTTGAACGTTGCCAACTCAAGAAAACAAGGAAAAGTTTTTTGAATTCCTCCAATGAGGCATCCCTGTCTATAGCACAAACCAACCAGGAAAAAGTCATTGCCACCCCTATAACAACCCTATGTTTAAGGAGTGGTGACAGATTTCCATACAAATGTAGATAATGTTAAAAATGTGATTATTTTATTTATTTATTTTTTTTTTACTCTTGTTGTCTAATTGTCAAGTCATTTACGCTGAGGTTGAATTTCTTTAGTTGCTGGTTTGTTTTCCTTTCCCCCCCAGATGTTCATGTAACGCAATGCTGTCATAACAAAAAATACAGATGTGGCTCAGTTTATTGTGTTTTTTTTTGTTGCTTGTTTTTTCTAAGAATGAAGAACCTAAACGATATTTCCCAGACCACTTGTAAAATAAGTAGCATAGCATAGCATCAATCTCCACTGTAATTGTTTCCCATTTTTGCATATGTGTCAACCTGTCAGCTTTAGAGCCCAGGCCACTTCCTTCCATAGGTGTCACATGATTGATTGCTGGTTTTTGTGTGTTGAGTCACTTGACATAAGAGGAGAGGACACGCTCATATAACTTTTACTAGAAACAGACTGCAACATGAGGCTTTTTGTCCATTTCTGCTGTTTGCTCCCATCCATCATCGGATCTTTCAGAAAGGCCTGCTGAATGTGACAGAACACAAAGAAGCCCACTGACAGATTATTGGCAGCAGATAATAACAAACAATTTTTGGTCTGTAAAAGCTACGTCCCAAGTTGATGAGAAATGAGAGTAAATCGAATTAAATGAGACAGTAAATCTAACTTTTCTAATCTCTCCAAACCAAAGAAAGATTCCACTTTATATGAACTGTAACAGACATGTATTGCCCCATTAAGCATATTATCTCTCTAGTGGAGGCATAACTGTATCTTTTTTCCTACAGAAGTTTGATGCAGAAACCGTAGTGTCATGAGTGCAACGCCTCTGAGATCAGCTTCATGCTAGATTAATTATGAGATGTTTGTTAGGAGTCACAGTACAAATTTAAACTCCTAAACTAAATTCTATCCATCTTGCTAAGTGCAGAAAGAGAACTGGGTTTCAAAGATACAAATAGAGACAAATGATATAATTTGTTCTTCAGGCCAAGTATATGGCACTTTTCAACCCACAGTTTGAGGTCCCTAATGATCCAAATTACTCTATGCATCTATTTGTATTTACTCTAATTGCTATGTTACAACTCGCTTATCTAAAAGCCAAAGTTGCACAAGTAAGAACTGGTATTCTTCCTCTAGCTATTGAGGTTGGCAGGAGCAAAATAGTATGTGTGAGTGGTGTGATTTGGCAGAGGTGGAAAGTGAGTCGCATTTTGTGTATTATATTGTACAAACTATGATGACTTAAGCACGGCCGGATTAACCTGTTAGGGTCTCTGGGGCAAAAATGCAGGCTTTTCTCATTCACTTTTCGTAGTTAAAGCTACGAAAAGTAATGCACTATAATTTGTATATAACCCACATTTATTACTAGGCAGTGAACTCTAGTGGCCTCAGTAATTATAATGGGATCAAAGGAGGAAGTCAAATGAGGAAACATAAAGAGTGTCAAAGTCCATGTAGGGAGGTGGACGGGGTGGGTGGACGTGAGATGGGTCAAATACAGGTCTTTCACCTGGGAGACCCCGGTTTGTGTCCTGTGTGAAACCAAAAGTCAATGTTGACTTATTTAAAGTTATGCTTGCTCATTTTAAGTCATGTGATTTATTTCACATGACTTACGTGTTTACGCCACGTGACTTACTGTGAGTTACTAACGTAACTTACTTATTTTAAGCGTGACCATGAGCTTTTCCTAAACCTAACCAAGTAATTTGGTGCCTAAACGTAATCTAACTATGACCATTTCACAACATTAACTATGTGTTTATTATTACCATGATGACAAATGCCTGTTGCTGGTTGCTGGATATTTTTGGATTATGCACGAAAAACGGTGCATTACTTTTCGTAAAATATCTACGAACCGTTGTATGAGGATATATTGAAAAATTAGCTGCTGGGTCCCTATATTACATGGCTCCAGATTTGCTGTGTGATCATTTGATTAAACGCAAATTAATTTGCGAATAAGCACAGTATCAGCTGAAATAATAAAGACCTAAACTAGATTTTGGCACAGGGCCACAAGATCATGTAATAAACAGCCACCTGTCAGTTGACATTTTTACTTTAATAGTACATATTCCCAAAGTTTCAACTAATTGAATTAGTACAAACTAATCATTACACAGTGAAACCAAGGCTTTCTGCAACCCTAGAGGTCTGGGGCCATGGGGCAAGGCCCTGCTGTGCATGGTTGATCGTGCCTTTGACATAACAGTGTCAATTTTCATGAAATGGCTTGACAAAACCCTGAAATACTGGGGTGTGCACATGATCAAAAATTTTAATGGCGGTTTAATTTTGACATCTTTAAATCAATAAATTGACAATTTAGGAAATAGGCTTGTTCACTTTGCCAAACATTAGATGAGAAGCTTAGCATAAAGACAGGAAACAGGGAAACAGCTAGCCTGACTCTGTCTGATGGTAACAAAATCAGCCCACCAGCACCGCTAAAGCTCACTAAGATGATTTTTGGACTTTTGGACAGAGCCAGGCTAGCTATTTACCTCTGTTTCCAGGGTTTATGCTAAACTAAGCTAACCAGGCTGCTGGCTTCACAATTAATGGACCAACATGAGAGTGGTGTTGATCTTCTCACTTAACTCTCGCCAAGAAAGCAAATAAGCACATTTTCCAAAATGTTTAACTATTGCTTTAAGCTAGCAAACTGTTTTAAAAAGTGTGGAAAAGAAAACAATATTGACAGTTCTATATTATTTATCAATAATCTAAAAATTTTTTGGAGACATAAAGATGCTGATGATCATTAACCAAAGCTGCAAAACTTTGGTTTTCAAGATACAAACAATATACTGTTTACTCTTCTGCACTGAGTATGATTTTGCAGCCCTTGTGTGTCAAACACATTGCACTCCTCTATTTATCTCACTCTGATTTAAAGAGACCACCTGGTGTATGTAATAAAGTGCTGCAAACCCAGATTTGACTTTCTCATATTGTTCACATTAGGGAGGTACTGTGTGTGTGTGTGTGTGTGTGTGTTTTTTAAATGGATGCTGTTTTTATGATGTTATGTCTTTGGCAAAATCAGCAGCAATTACTTATCTGTACGAGTCACATTTTAACAGGCTTTTCAGCCCTCCCTTCACTGCCTTGTAAACCATGTCCTATCCTTTTCAGCATATCATGCGGTTTTGCTGGCATTAATGAGTTACTTCCTTTAGCTTGTTATATAATGATGTCACCCTTATAAACAGTGTTGATTGTTGCAGGTTTGAGAAAGTAGAGATCACAAACTTTTATTTAAAGGAGACCTCCAACACAGTGTCCCATAACAAATATTTTCTGTTGGTTAATTAGTTCAGAGTCATGAGTTCAAACGAAAATGTAGCTCTCTCTTTAAATATATCATCAAATTATTTAGAATTAGGTGGTTAAGAAACATTTTAATAAACAGCCATGGAAACAAAGTAAAAGAAAAACAGCAGCAATGCTGCAGTATGTTAACTTCACAACATGAATCAGCTACATACCTGTATTTAGCCTAACAATCAGACTGAATTGCCATTTTGTTATACTTTATTCATTCAGTCAGACATCATGTTCATGTTAGCTGATTTGTGATTGGGAGTTGGGTATTTTGTTTTCCTGACCAAACAGTGGTAAGCGGCATATCCGTTTCAATGTCATTTTCAGTTGACACAGAAGAGTTGTTATTTCTGTAAGTCGTCTTACAACAACCTGTAGCTACAGCTTTATTAATCTCATCTACACTTGCCAACATTTTTGTGGACATTGTCACTGTTTTGTGTGGATGTAGCCAGGTAGCAAGCAGGTAGCTAGCTGTGTAGGAAGACGGCAACATGATTCTTCACACACATGAATGGGATAAAACAATTCAGTCACATTGCTCTTTTTGACTTTCCAAACCAAATGGATCAAATTCAGAGAAATGTATTCACTGTTCTATAGCCGCTCCTTTTCCAATGATTGTGTATGGGAAAAATGCTTTTTGGACGTGTGTGTTACATGATGCTGCCGGAAGTTGTAATGCCGAATGTAGCCACTACGCCAAAATCATTTTACAGCCCAGCTCTGTTTTGGGGGCTTGATGTAGCTAGGTAGCTTTCTAGCTATGTAGGAAGATAACGTCCCCCATTGTTAATCCTGCCTAGCCTTTGAAACTCTAATTGGTCAACTGAAAGAGCTGCCAAGCCAATGAGCACATCAAACTTCCTCAGGCTTTCGCATTTTTGGGCCCATACAGTATTAGAGTCCTTTTTTGGCTGAGCGGACAGACTTGCTTACTCTCTGAACACACAAATGGCACAAAAAACAAAGAGTAATTTTGGAATGTCTGTGATGCTCAAAAAAAAGAATTTGGCCTTGCACATTCGTTTTTCTTTTAATGGTGTTAGGGGAAACGTCGTTTTTGTGCCAAGGGGCATCATGTGACCTGCAATTCAGACTGTGTCCACTACACCAAAATTGTCTCACAGCCAATCACTGTTCCTGAGAAACTGGTATCTGCAACCGTGCCATTCACAAGGTAACCATGTTGAGATGCTTGACACCTACAGGTACAGGTAAGAAATTTCCAAGCTGTAGAAACATTGTTATTTCATTGTTGTGTTTTTTTCAGTTTTTGTTTTACTTTTAATATTTATAAGTGATGGAAACTCATCTACATTTCCAACATTCGTGTTTTCATTATGAATTTGCTGATTGTTGAACCAGGACCAAGGTCTTTGTGATTGCAAGTTCTAACATTTTGAGTACTGTTCTTCGAAGCCTGATTTCTGATGTTACAGTCAACCTTTCTTTGGCAGAATGTGCACAGGGAGAAAGGTATTTGTTTTTTGAAATCAGAATTTTTCCAAGAACACAGTGCACCTTTTCTCTTGTGAGCTCTTAGCTACATTGTATGCACATCATTATTTGACATGTCATGAAATATTGCTAGATTGCTCAAATATTTTCCCAAGAAGGAGCCCAATGCTGTGCTTGAGAAGAACCTGTTACTTGCGCCTCTATTCTGCTTGTTTTCCAGGAGCATAGTATTTACAACGTTATAGATTTGGTCCTATTTGGAGCAGGCAGCAATGAAAATAGGCCTTGGAGTTCACATGCATGCATTCCTACATGAACTTTTTATCAAGGATGTCAGAAGGTTGTCGGAAGATTACACGGGGGAGGCAAGGTCATGAAATTTTAGTGCAAACACATGGGGAGAGGACTTATGCACTCACTTATGCACTCATCAGAGACACAGAATACTTTATTGCCAGGCTGGTGTTGCACAAGCAGACAATTAATTCCCTGTCTGGTTTGTTGAAGTTCAAGGAGTATCTGAATGTGTGTAATATTTATTGAGCTGACCTCCAGATATAAATGTGGTTTGTCAGACAAAACAAAAGGCCCTTGAACAGTTGAAGTCAACCAGTTCATGTTGTCGGGGTCAGTTTATGTGCATGTTCTACTTGAAAAATAATCAGGCAAACCTCAACAATAATCCAAAGTGGTTAAATCAAGTTTAAAAAAGCAAACATGCAGAACACTTTATTCACATCTTTTTAGTTCTCAGTTAAACACACAATGCAGATGGTTGCTTGGGTTTTGCTATGACCCTTTAGTGGCTGTACTATACCAGGAATCAGACTTTGCATGTGGACAGATAGACAAAGATTGTTCCAAGAAATTGTCATTTGGAGGTTCAAACTGGTTTGAAAAAACAAATACAACAGAATTACATATTGCGCTATGTGCAGTTTTTCTTGCAGCGGTAAGAAATGGAATAAGCTGAAACCGCTCAGATTGTTATTTCATCAGTGGTCTTTAAGGGGCTTTCTACTGGTGTTACAGAGTTGGAGATAATGGCTGTGTTCACCCTTTAGGAGCCTGTTTTTTATTTATGTTGATCAGTAGCATGGCTGTCAATCATGTAGCAGTTCAAGAGCTGTGGTTGTTGCTAGCAAGGAGAACATTTGGAATATTAGTGCCTTGACCCTGATGGTGAGCCCTGCTCTGCCCTGTTCACCATTTTGTGTTGGGTTACTGTGAGTTGTTACAAAGTAAAAATGTGTCTATGCTTTTACTGTATATATGTCCATTTCTTTCCCTGCTAATCTGTTTTGGTGTTCCTTAATTTGAGTGTGAAGTTTCTGGTTTAACATGCAACGGGGTAAGGTAACATGTAGGTGGTTGGTCTTGTTCAACGTTAACACAACACTTCTCTCATAGTGACAAACCCACAGAATTACCATTCAAATCTGCAGGTCCCCTCAGCTCTGTAGAGCGTTAGCATCTTTCAGCTCATTGTTTTGGTTTAATGGCCTGCAACTTAATTGTTTGGTTCAGTCTCATTGCTCTTATCAACCCTGTTTCCAGCAGCGGCAGGCAATTATTTTCAGTGAAAAAACTCATTCCTCTCCTTTCTTTGAGAAGACTCAGAGAAAGCCTGAATAAATAATTCACTGAAGTTTTCAGTGATATGTCGTTTTCTGATTAACTGAACATTTGAGTGCACTAACAGCCGCCTCTTCTGTAGATAATTTCAATTCTAAAATTACAAATGCTATTTATACCATTGCCCCCACTAAGGTAAAGGTAGTTCCCGGTAAGAAAAAAAGCAATGTGGAGAAATGCCACTGTAAAAATTCAAAAAAGTGACGAAAAGCAGTTGGCGAAAAAACAAATCTTCAGGTTCATTATGACATCTGTAAAGAGAGACTTTGCATCTATAATTCAGGTCTGAGAAATGCAGTCCTTTTCTGACATCATTTGTTACTGTTGACTGCGAAGGAAGTCCCTCCTGTGTCAGTGGACACTGAACTTCTATCCACGTTCTTTACCAACAAAATTCAGAAAATTAGACAAGCTGCCAGTTCCTCTATGTCAGCTATAGGGTCTGTATTGTCCTTATGTCCACTTAAAACCAATTCAGTTAGCATGACACCATTTGATCCTATCAACCTTATAACCTTGGCAGAAATTGTGCAACATCTGAAATCCTCTTGCTGCCTTGATATTCTCCACACCTCTCCTCAAAAATATTTTTCACCGCATGGCATCAGATCCTATGCAAGTAGTCAACACTACTCTTTGGCTTTCCCACAGGCCCTTAAAACTGCACTTATTAAGCCACTCTTAAAAAAAAAAATCTAGACCTCAGTAATGAACAATTACAGGCCCATATCAAACCTCCCATTCTTAAGTAAAATAAACGAACACCCCCTTGGCCCTAAACAATTGTTTTGATTTTTTCCAGTCAGAATTTCGACCACACTACAGCACCAAGAC
Organism: Siniperca chuatsi; assembly: GCF_020085105.1. NCBI lineage: Eukaryota > Metazoa > Chordata > Actinopteri > Centrarchiformes > Sinipercidae > Siniperca > Siniperca chuatsi. The sequence continues at coordinate 4,848,088 of NC_058053.1, read as the reverse complement.
TGCTCTTGTTAAGGTCTTGAATAACATCCACTTACATAACATCCACAGTGTCAAAATTTCAGCCTTGGTATCATTAGATTGCAGTGCTGCATTCGACATGGTCGACCACAACATATTGCTAGACAGACTGGAAAACTGGGTTGGACTTTCTGGCACAACGCTAAACTGGTTTGAATCCTATTTGAAAGATAGACTATTTTGTTAGTTTTACATTTGACAAAATTGACATGGAGTTCTCCAAGGCTCCATTCTCAGACTTCTTCTGTTTAACATCTACATGCTTCCACTAGCACAGATTATGGAAAACAACAAAACATCTTACCACAATTATGTAGACGACAGATTTATGTAACAATATCACCAGGTGACTATGGACTATAGAAGCACTAAGTATGCCACTGAACAAATCAATGATTGGATGTGCCACAATTTCCTGCAGTTAAACAAAGATGAAACTGAAATAGTTGTCTTTGGACCCAAAGAAGAATGATTAAAAGTCAGTACTCACCTCCAATCACTAACGTTAAAGACCACAACCCAAGCCAGAAATCTTGTTATAGTCGTGGACTCAGACCTAAATTTTCACATCCACATCAAGACAATTACAAAATCACCTTAAGAATACCAAGAACTAAAGGACTTATGTCTGAGCTGGATTTAGAAAAATCCATCCATGTGTTTATCTTCAGTAGGCTTGACTACTGCAACGCTGTCTATACAGGTTTCTCTAAAAAGTCAATCAGACAGCTGCAGCTGATTCAGAACGCTGCTGCTATAGTCCTCACAAAGACCAGGAGAGTGGATTACATCACTCCAGTTCTCATATCTTTATACTGGCTTCCTGTTTGTCAAAAAATTTATTTGAAAATACTACTGTTGGTTTATATAGCATTGATTGGTTTAGGCCAAAATATATTTCTATTATGGACCATCCAGACCTCTCAGATGGTCTGGGACAGGTCTGCTTATTGTCCCCAGTGTCAAAACTAAACATGGAGAAGCAGCATTCAGTTTTTTTTGCACCACATATCTGGAATAAACTCTCAGAAAACTTGAGATCTGCCCCAACTCTCAGTTCTTTTAAATCAGGGCTTACAACTTTTCTGTTTGTCACTGCCTTTTATTAAATTAAAATTGGGATTATTCATTCATATCTTGCACTGCACTGTAGCTGCACTATATTATTAGTTTTAGCTTCTATTTTATTTTAGTCTATTTAAATCATTTTACTGTGCTATTTATATTGCCTTGTGTTTCTTGCGTATCATGTCTTAATGCCATATATTTGTTATGTAAGGAACTTCGTATTACCTTGTTGTTGAAATAAACTTGCCTTGCCTCCAAAAAATGTATTACAGCTGCTCATTTTCCAATGATTGTATGGGAAAAATGCATTTTGGACCAGTGTGTGTCACATGATGAAGTTGCAATACCCTGTGCGGCCACTACGCCAAAATCACTTCACAGCCCAGCACCGTTTCTGGGGACTTGTACACTACCAGCTGTGCACCAAATGACCATACGTAAACAAGACTCCAAATGAATTCTAATGTTTCTTTGTGTCTGCTGGATGTGTAAATAGGCAACTGTTTGCTAACATGCTAGGCCTAACAACTTTTTAAGGTGTTAATATATCAATGTTGTGTTTACAGCTTGTTTTGCTTCCCCCAAGTGGCCAAAAATATCAATTAATGCTGCTGTGTTTTAACATGCATCATGGTAATGTATCATGCAGCTTGTTGGCCTTGTTCAACATTAACCCAAACACACGCACAATTTTTACAGAATTGTCTTGTGGCCTTGTAGGTAACAGCTATAGATGCATATGAACTTCCTGCCAATGATGTTCTTTTAACCACAGGTTGGAAACATAAAAGCCAGAATGAAATGTTGGCATCTTTGAAGTTCATAATATTTCTAATATCCTGGCCATAGTCAAAGACTCATTTTTTTTTACCCACACATCCAAAAGTCGGCCTGATTCATGCTGCAAAAACACTGTTCAGTGCAGTCAACAGTACAAGGAATTCTGGTGGTGAGCAAAGCTCAGAAAATAGTTTCAGTGATAGAAAGTGAAGATAAAAATGTGGAAAAAATGAAAATGAGCTGCTGATTATGTGCCAGAGTCAGTCAGAGTAATCAAAAATGAAGAATAAATAATGCTGTTTATTCACCTGTATTTTTGTACTGTAAATTATTTTATACAATTTTACCCTTTTTAATATTCAAAATAAGTGATAAATTAGGTTATAAAAATAAAATAATCTGCCCTACAGATGTCATTTCACATCATATGCCTTTTGTGTTTAATCTTTAAAAGGCTATTTTATCATACAGTAACCTTGTCCCTGATGTGTAGTCTTTATTTATTATACTGTTCTGTGCTCAAAAGGGCTTGAGTCATCACTGTAGAAATGATATCTCTTGCACACACTACAATCACCCCAAAGAACCCTTTTTCTCCACATAGCTTCAAGATGCCTAGATAAAATCCTCCACCAAAGATCTGAGGAACATGGCCCACTTGGTTCAAACAGCCATGAAATTGTAGCAGAGCCAGATAAGACCTGATTAGACTTGTCAGGTTTGCTGCTTACCAGCACGTTCAGCAGCACCACCTGCATCTTCTAACTCTCAAACTGTCCAACCACTCATTCCCCTCCCTGGGAAAAGCTGAATGTGCACTTTCTCTCCTCACATCTGTGACCTCTTTTGCCTCTGTGAATGCTGTCTGCTCCCTCTATCTCCATCTCAAACACACACACACACACACACACACACACACACACACAAACATGCACACACATGCAGCCACACGCTTCTTTTTGCAGTTGCTTTCCTGAGTCTGTGTCTCACACACGCAAACATAGTTGCACACGCACACTTCTCTCCTCAACCTCAAAACTTGGTCTTCCCTTCCCCCGCTCTACCACTCTGCGGTTTCAACTTGAACCTGTTACATATAAGTCTCAAGGGCTGTGTTCCAGCTCAAGAGCCATTTTCCAAATGCAGTGGCAAAAGCCTGGAAGTCAAGTCGTCCTGTTCCTGCCTGGAATTAAACATGACGATCATTTGTTAATGAAGTTAGATTTGGAAGCAAAGTTCATCATCTGCCATGTGTTAAGCTTCAATTTTGAATTTATGTGAGTTCTTATGTGTTTGGTCAGGCACAGCATACATGCAATTACAATTCCAGAGCTCCCCTCCCTTGTCTGGAAGAGGGTTTCATAGCCACAGTGTGTTTTCCACAACAGAGATTAATCCAGAATTGACCAAATATAAATCCTTAAATATACTGCTGCTTATCAAATAAATGGTTATAAATATCACCCGTATGCAAACAAATGCAGATGTTTCAACCACAAGTATTGCGGTTTGATTTGGCTCCTTTGAATTTTGCATTATTGCAGTTCTCGGCATGAAAACTCCACTTTAATTAGGGACCAGTCAGATATCCAACATTAAACCTTCATTTCCTAAAGCTCCTTTTGATTTCCCCTTTTGATAACAACTCGATTTTTGATTAAAATTGCCTTATATTCTCATTCCTTTAACAAAAGCAGTATTCATGTATTATTACAACCACTGCTAGGAATTCTGTATTCATTGGGATCTGCATAATACTGCATCTAATTATTAGGTTTTGGACATCAAGCTGATCTCCAATCAGCTTTGTAAGAAAATCAAACCCAGAAAATAAACACTAAGCACAGAAATTAATCAAAAATTTGGCTCATGACTGCTGTTCATGAGCCAAATGTCAAGTCTTGGATGTTGAAGGAACCGCAACAACATCAGTACAGCCTGCATCAAACCTAATCACTGAACATAGTACAGTGGAGGTAACAGCCTGATTAGGCCAGTGAAACAATGCAACTTGCAAACAAATGGAGATGCAAACCTGAAGGCACACTAGTTGCTCTCAGACCTCAGCTGTGCCTTGAAATTGTGTCCATGAGAATTACATACAGAACAGGTAACAAAACACCAGCAACCCCCATAGGACACTCCCCCCATGCGACACGGTCTTAAAGCTTTACCAAGACTACAACATGCATGTAAACTGGATGGGCAAACTCCCATAACGTCTCCGGTATACCGTCCCAGTTACTTCACCTGAATCCAATGAAAGGCAGGAGCCTCCTGCCCAGCACCCTGGCCAAGCTTTCCCAGGGAGAGTCAGGCTGAGCAGAGCGACTATCCGATCATTGGAGCACACAGAGTTCGTGGACACTGCCTCAGACATTCATTTAATATTGAAAAATTGCTTCAGCCATGACAGCTGACAACAACTGGGGCCTTCAGCACCTCAGGGCGAATTTCGTCCACCCCAACACTTTCCTATCTCAGTGATCTCCTGCAGGGAAATGGGCAATCTCTTCCCCAAGCTCTCGGTCAGTGTCTTTGGCCCATTGTGAGTCATGTCACAGATTATGGAACATGCTAGTAAGGGGCCTGGGTTCGTTTCCCAACACAGAAAGTGTATTTGCAGTAAAGCAATAACATGACATTGAATATGCAATCCCATCGGCTATCATCTGACATTTAGCCTCTGGGGGCAACGGCCAATGTTTCGGGGCTTCCGGTGTAACCAGCGGATATCTGGATAACAAATAATGGATATCTTCAGTGCGGCAGTCATTATTTACAGTCCGAATAGCAATCTTGGAAACCACCAACTATCGTCTGACGACAATTTGAATCCAGATAATTAAAAAAAAAGATGATAAAAAGCTAATCTCTAGGGTTCCAAAATTGATGAAAAGCTAAATTGTTGTCAGGAGAAAGCCGATGGCTTCTGAGATTGCATTTCGGACAATGTGTTCCGCCTCTTTTGCTCTACACACGGACTGTACCTGCAAGCAACCAAAGCCCACTCAAACGTGATTAGTCAATACTACTCTGACTACAAAAAGAAACCAGAACGCTTCTGATACCAAAGTCTTGTCCCTTGCCTACACATTCTGCATTCATATGCAGATATCTGTTTATAGAGATTACTGATTATGAGATAGGTTATGAGGTTCAGACAGAGTAACATCACATTACCACATAGAATCCAAATAATGCAGATTTATTGCACATGCAAAGAAAGCTGCATTAAGGGATCTTTGATGACTAGATGGTGGAAAGATTTAGAAACATTCATAGCAAACAACCTTTAGCTTGTTCAGTCATTTTGGGTAACATGCTTGCAAATAATTGTCCACTTTAATCTTCTTCACATAAAAACAGTGGCATCCACTTTCTAATCACCTGTCGAATGTTAAGTCAAATTTTCACAGGCATTTTAAAAACCTGGGTTGGTATGCTAACCCCTAAACATGGCTTGGGCTCTCTGGCTTGCTATATTTTCAAATTACTACACCACTGTCTTGGTACAGAGCTGCCGACTGGGGGTCATTTTAATTATTCTTAATATAAAACATATTGTTTAATATAGCTTTAGATTTAGCCTAAGGGGTTATTACACTTTATTAGAATAGCTCTAGCTTCACTTCCGCTGTAGCTCCTTTGCTGTAAAATGTAATATGATGTAGTCAGAGACTTTTTTCTTCTAAAGAAAGATTAATTCTTTCACTTATTATATTATTATCCAAGACACTTAGAGCTTAAAAGCATTTTTACTTTACTACCTCGCATGTCCTGATCTACATGCAACTCTTTGCAGGTGCAGGTTTTTTACTGTTAACCAAATAAGATTTTATGGTGCATTACTGATAATATTAATGAATCCTATTAATAAGATTGTCTGGAGTGACCACAATGTCAACAACTACATCAGTTAGTGCAAGCATGCTACTGTTCTTTGTGATGTATAATGCCAACAAAACACAAAAGGATTCCATTAGAAACAGTGAAACTTAATAAAAGACCTCACTGATGTACTGTTGAAGTATAACCTTTCAGATGTCTGAAGAGAAAGTGCAGGCCTGGATAGTGATGTCATCTTCCCACTCTGGCTGCTTATGTAAAACACCTTTTTCTTCAGTCTTAGTCAAAGTCACTGCTTACTCTTTTAAAATGTGAACAATGATAATCTAATAAATTAAATAAATCAGAATAAAGATTAGAGGATGAATACTGCTGATTTTTGTTCGTTCCTCAATTTAATATTTGCTCCATGGCTTTGTGGCTGTACTGCATACTGTATTTGTTTCAGTAAAGCAGTAAAGATGAAGTATATGTATACATACTGAATAAAATATCAAATTCCTCAACTTTTGACAAAATGTGTATAAGGATCTCAGTGGATGTTTACAACTATACAGTAAGTTAAACATCACCAATCCTCTGAAAGGTTTTCTTGTTAAACACTGCTCCTTTGCTTCTCCTTACTGGAATAAAGCCATTATTTCAAGAAAAATCATGAAAAAACTTAAAATTCCTTCACTCAGGGAATAATCTGCCATCTATTAGAGTTTTTAGTTATTTGTTGAAGGGTCATACATGAAAGTCTGCAGTTAAATTTAAGGAGGATGTGCTTTTAAGATGCACTATAACATATCAAAATGCAACATTAAGGATTAGTTTACTTTTCTAGGGTCAGCTAGCAGCTTAGTATCAGCACAAAGTAATGCTGAAACTCTGAAATGATGTCATCTACACATAGCTTAAACTTAAGTCAAACTCTTGACTCAGTACCATCTGTAGGTTGGAAGTTCATTTCACAAGGGAGCGTAATCTCATTAGCTACTTCTTGCTACAGAAGTGTACCACACAAAGCTCTGCACAACTGGATTTCACTAACAGCTTAAAACTAATCCTGCAATTGCAGATAGCCTAATTTTGTTCTTCCTCTGGTAATATCCATGAGCTCCCTGAAGTGGGAAACCAGAAGTCAGTAGATCTGTGTCTGTTGGCTGTTAACAGTAAAATGATGTATTTGTACAGGGCAGCTCACAGGTGTAAATGTAAAGTAGGACATTGAATTATATGGAATGATATCAATGACAAAATTACATGTCTCTGATTAACGTTCTTTGTTTTTGTATATCTAACAAACCATGAATACCTGTAATTTTAACTCTTAAAGCAGTGGTGGTCCAAACAAAACTAAGTGGTTGTTTTATTCAGGCCTTGTAACAATCATCTTTAGGTTCACCATTGCCAGCTTTGAGTTTAATCTCAAAAGTTTTTAAATGCAACTTTTAAATGTAAGAACTAATCCTCTGGTAAATGAGAAATCCAGGTATATCTAAATTGTCACTACCATGAATAATGATAGGCTATAGAGAAGAAAACATCAGGAAACTCCTTTGGTTTCAGAAGTAGTCATTTGGGGAAAATAAATTAATATGCTTTTACAACCTGCTGGCCAGTCCCCCTATGATGTGGGCCCAAAGGAAAATTTGAGAGGTGGCATTCTCTGTTCCAGACTGATATTGTTTGTGGACTGCATGCATCCTTGCCAGAGCTCCCCCTTATCCAAGGGCAGCACAATGCTACATAGCAGGGCAAAGCCCCAGAAAATGATGTCATCCACTAAGATCCTAATCCATGACCAGGATGTTGAAGGATCTTCCCCTCCTCCTTCCTTTGCAATAGAATAAAACGAACAAGGGCCATCACCCATCAACCAACTTGAAAAAAAAGAGAGATTAAGTTTTTCTTCCGAACAGGATGAACTGAAATTAACTGCTTTAAGAAACCCTGACTCAAACAAGGATACTTCCAAGGACAGTAAGTAAGGATTGCATTCCATTTGTGCATACAAACAGAGCCATCACTCAAAGTTTGTTCAAACAATACAAGGTTATTGCTCACAAAGATCATCTTCATCTTTACTGCCACGAGCAATACTCAGCAGCAATATTTTATGTTCTGATTGGGTGGCGTAAGTACTTCCGAGTATTGTGGATTGAAAACATGAGTGTAAACTAGGCATTACCAAGAAGCTTGTATGCAATCTGGCATGAGAGACTGGCTTTTTATGGAAGAACAGGGGATTTTGTACACAGATAATGTGGTATTAAAATGTCACTACTACTATGTTTCAAGGATACAACCATGTCAAAAGATCAGGGTTCGGAACAGACTTGCTTGGACATATTACTTCCTGCATTGCACTGGATGTAAATCGTGAGGTGCGGAATTGTTCAGTATAGATGTAATTCCTAAGGATACTTTTTTCAGTTGTTGCGGTCTAAAAGCTATTATCCACATTTTATAATAGATATATTGGTCTTTCATCACAACTTTATGCTGCAGTATGGTACCCTAAAACCCTAAAGCTGGTACCGTTGAGCCATTCCTCATAATTGACGTTAATCGATTTGTCAGTTCATGCCTATTATTGTTTACAATGTCAGTAAAGTGAATAAAATATACATGTTTAGGTTACCTGAGACAACATAACTATGTCAACATAAGAGGTTCTGTCATCTTTGCCGCAACAGCATACGGAAAGTTACATAATTTAGCTTTAACTGACACATCTGAATTCTAATATGAATGAGTAAAACCTTGTTTCCCTCTGTGATCATTAAATCACCTTATCTTATTAACACCCAGTACAGTTTTTGACCCTGACCTGAACACAATCCAATTGCTTGACTCCGTCCTCACAGCACACTTGACACATCTTAATTTCAGATGCTTTGTATGCAGAGATGGGGTACTGTCCAGCAGTTTCCTGCCTTAGAGTGAGAGGGCTAAGAATACAGGAAGGTGAGACTAAGATAACAAAGCCATTAGGAATGATTAATGGTAGGAGGCGTTTGTGAGGCATCTGAGGCGCAAACCCATATACACAAGCTCGAAACAGGGTGAAGACGCTTTATAATTCTGTGAACCTGTTGCTGGGCTGGAAACTCTTTAATAACAATTATCAGTAAATCTGGAGTATGTGTGTATGAAAACAACAACTCCCTTTCCTAGAGTTACTATTTTCAGCATGACATTTTCCAAAACATTTTTATTAGATGCCTTGGTGTACTGACATCTACTTATGGAACATATGACATCTACTTATAAGACATGTCTACCCACATGTACTTCCAGTCTCTGTCTACGTTTGGGGCTTCAGTGTCTCAGTCTGTTTGTCATGTGTTTGTGCACGTAAAGAGAGGATGTATGCAAATTAGAGATTATGCCCAAGTTATGTGGGGTTGTGGGGTTGTGGGGTTAACCTCTGATTAATTGCACAGCTCCAGCTGGTTGTGGTGAGGGCACGCTACTGTAATTTTGCAGCTGCTTGATTTCAGCATATGATACATGCAGTCCAATTGGCCTTCCGGACGCATACCAAAGCATTAAAGATAGTGTTCGTTTCTCAGGGCTCTTTGCTGTCAACAAAATAATACGGGGAGTTATTAATAATGTGTTTTCCTCTCAATTGGTAGCATGTACAAACAATAAAAAATAACTCTCTGCTCTGGAGGTTGTTAATGTTTTGCTCCTGTTGTGTCTTTTCAAATTGTTTTTCCCTGTTGCATGTTAAGACTTGCTTTTAATGTTATCATTTTAAAGATGGGCTAAAGAGTGTGTGTATGTGTTTGTGTCTAGGAGTGAGTGGAAGGAAATATTTTCTAATGGCGCAACAAAGTATCAATGACTCATTAAGCAATAGGCCTTAATCCTGAGTCTACACAAGGTCTTGTGGATTTACCCCCATTCATTTCTCTTGTTTTCATACTGTCAGTATTTCGGCAGAATTGCCAGAAGACTTTGCCTCTACTACTATGTCAAACTGTGTAAGAGGCAACTCTCTTGAGGGAATTAATCCTGTACCCAGGAACAGTGTTGGATTGTGTTCAATGAACACGCTCATGTTTTTGGTGAACGTTAATCTGAACGTATCTGTTTGCAAGTAATGAACGTGAACTCTCGAGAACACTCTTTTGGCATGGATGTGGGTCACAGAATCTGATGGGTCACAGATTTTTGAAATGACACATCGAGCTGAAGCATCCGATATCTGCAAGTGAATGATGATCACAAGAAATCATTAACAAAGGATAAGACCATAGACTGTGTAAAAGAAGCTAACAGCCGCTAAGTTTCACTTTTTGCTATTGTGAACTGAACTTTGAGCTAGTTCTTGTGTGAACTTGCACAAAACTGACCAGGAATTTATTTTGTCACCTAGACTAAAGCCATAGACACATAAAAACACATAGACAACTTAGATTTACTCCTATGTAAGTGCATCTGCATAACTTTGCCCCAAGTCAGACATGTTTGCCCTGATAGAAGATGTTTTTAATCACCTACAGATTCTATAAAGTTGGAACTTGTGGTTTGCATAAAACACAACAGATGGAGTTGTCTGTTTCAAGTAGTTTGATAATAGACAGATATAGAGTAGTGTCGCAAGCCTGACTGACTGAACTGAATTTGTTGCCTAATGACCATGGCGCCCTGACAGTAGCACTGTGGTAAAAATGTCAAGTTAGATATCACATCATAAATCAACATACAAGTTTTACTCCAACATTCTTCTTTAAGAGCCCCAAAATGTCCATCCAACCAGAGGGAGCTGAGACACTCTTGTATAGCAAGAAAAATGGAAACTTTAGGAAAGACGCACCATTTAAAATGAGGATAAAATGTGATGCAAAACTGTTTCATAATCCTGAACTTTATGCAGACCAGGATGTCATGGAGAGAGCTTTGTGTGACTCATCCAAGGTGACCAAAGAGGAGGGTTAAGGGATAAAACCACCAGAAGGTTTTGATACCTTGCTCATGGACTTGTGCGTTTGTCTTGAGATAATTAAAAGTGAGCGGGTGGGCAGGGAGCCACTGCAGGCAAGGAGACTGGCTGTCAGGAGGCAGGAGACTGGCCAAGGATCCCGACCTGCCACACGACAACAGCTCCGTGACGTGGCAAGGCCCCTCCGTGCTGAGAGGTGCACAGTAATGGAAACCTCAGGCTGGTCTCTTCCCTTTCCTTCCTCGCTCAATCTCTCCATCTAATTCTCTCCCACAAATAGACTCACACAAAGTCACATGTAGATGTTCATACAAACATGTCCAAACCTGGATTCAATCACACATCATCCCTCATGTGTACTTGAGGTATGCAGTCTGGACACTGAGGAAGGATTAAGTGTTGAAAAGTTATAAAAATCCAAAATAGAAAAGTTTTTTGACTTAAGTAAGGCTAATCTTAAGTGTAGGATTCAGTATCATTCAAATTTTATCAATTCAGATTCCAATGCTGCTCATCACTCCCGATGAATATTGATTCTGCTTTGGATTTTTGGCATTTTAATGAAATGGAAAACAAAATACACCTTCATTTTCAGCAGATTTAGGCAGCCAGAAATGAAAGGTATATTGTGATACTTTTTGATAACTGAGTGCTCTCATTCTTGAAGGCTTCTCCTTGCTCTACTGTGGCTTTGATTGTACCTCATTTATATGTTACTTTGGACAAAAGTGTCCACCAAATGAATATGAAATGTAAAAAGGGTAAAACAAATAAAAATATAAGTATTCTTGCAGTGCACAAGTTTAATGTGTGCCTTTTGTTTTTACTTGAGATGGACACCTATTGTAAACACTACACAGGTGTGTTGATACATGCAAAACCATACCTTCATTGTTTGAAAATTGGAACTGGTTCCAATTTAGTTCTTGAAACTTATCCCTGTTTAGTGTGGATTATGTTTTGGTTAGACTTGATGGGTCACATAACATGCATTGCATCTGCATTTTACATACATATCAGGGTCAATTTACTAGTCACAGACAGTGTTACTATGACAGTGAAAACAGTTGTACATGTATAATGTCTTATGTGGCTCTGGCAGGAGCTTACTTTTGTCTTTCTGAGAACATTGCTCAAGTGATCTTGGGTTGGCCTCGGGACTAATGTTTAGCAGTCAGGGAGACAAAAGATGAAATTTGAGTTGCATTATGGGAAGTGTCATACATACTAGGGAATAAAAGTAAAGATATCTTGGCCTCTGCTTCTTTGATTTTGAATATAATTTGTTATATTCAGTATATAATAACAACCTGCTCAAATTTATACTGCCATACTAAATTGCTGAAGTACTCTTTAGATAAAAACAATGTCTGCAACGCACAACTGGACAGATGGGAGGAGCTTATTCCAAAGCAAATGACAGATCTTTTTTTTTTTTTACCTGAGAATTCAAAAATATACAGAAAGGTGAATGACCTGCCTGGTTTTACCAAGGGTCTTGTTTGAGATTCTTTGATTTTTATCAGCCACGGGTGCATATTAAAACTATTTTTGTATTATACAGTATAATTATAGTATTGTGTAGAAAGAATGAGCTCTATTTTTATTTTTTATTTTATTTTCCTGTTGTGACACTTAAATATCCCACAGAATTTAGAAGTCACAGGTGAAGGAATTGATTTCATGGTATCTCATGTGATGATAACAACCATTCAGAGATTAGCGCATCTGAAAAGGGGGCCTTGCCACAACTTGTCTTCAGTGAGACATCGTGGATCTGTTTTACAAATTCATCAAGGAGGACGTGGAAGGAACAGGGCTCTTTTTTGCAACACCCCCCTCTCTCCTCTTATTCCCATTGGTATTCCCCTGTAGAGATTCTTGCCACCCAGAGCTTGATGCAGAACTGTAAATGAGGTCCCCCTGACATTTCCAAAGAATCAGGGTGTGCCGAATGGTAGTGGCATGCGAAGTGAGTATAAAGCAGTGCCTGAACTTTTGAACCTGTCACCTCGTCTTTCTTCCCTGCAACTGCATGTGGACTCTGCCTGCCTTTGTGTTACAAGCTGAAGATGGAATCAGGGACGTTGGACTTTGTGTGAACTTTTCTCATTAACCTAATTCCCCCTTAATACACACACAATGCACACACACGTACATTTTACTACCTCCTTTATCCAACACATGACATATAACTAATTCCAAATTGAATGTATTATATATGAATTAGTAATTCATGCTCTGGAAATACTTAATTTGTCTGCATGAATTAATTAATTTATTTCTTTGCATTAATCAATTAGGGAGGGGCACAGTGTTACCTATTGACTGGCAGCTGTGTTTTAGTATAGTGATGTCTCCAAAATAATGATTTCATATCCTAATGAATATCATTAGGTTATTACATTTATCCCATGTCTCCTTAATAAGGGATAAATGTGTTAGCACAATACTTATATATATTCAATACATGAATATACATGAATAGGTTTTGACATTGTTATGTTTGACATCCCTTCAATGCACTTTACGGCCGTGAAAGTTTGCTATATAACTTGTCACAAGAAATCTCTAGGGTTAAAACGGTGTATGGGTGCAGGCGATGGCTTAACACCAGACATTAGTGGTCTCTCAGCTGGGTGTCAGCTTGGTGCTCAGATGTACTGCTCTCTGGCTGTTTTAAAGGTCCAGTTTGTAACATTTAGGTGGAGCTATTGGCAGAAATGTTTTCATTTGTGTATAATCACCTGCAAATACGATTCGTTGTGTTTTCGTTTCCTTAGAATAAGCCCTTTATATCTACAGAGGGAGCAGGTCCCCTTCCAGGAGGCCGCCATGTTGCACCACCATGTTTCAGTAGCCCAGAACGGACAAACCAAACACTGGCTCTAGATAGGGCCTTTCTCGTTTTTTGCGAGTTTCACAGCCACCGTAGTTTCACCTACACGCTCGGAAGGGGAGGGTGAGCCGAGTTGTATTCTGATGGTTGCAATCTGCAACTTCATGTTAAAATGCCCAACTTCACAGCATGTTTAACAGCCAGGTACACCCATTTGTGGTCACAGGTTTCAATTATATTAAGGCTTAAAGTTGTGCATAATTAAGGACATGGCCACTTTGAGTGACAGGTGGGTACCGTCACAGGTGGATGGGTTCAGCAACCAGGCTTCATTCAGCCCGCCTCAGCACCACCCACGCTCCACGTCTTTGTCCATTTTTGGATTATCCGGGAGCCAGCAGGGTCAGGCACTGCCAAGATGGCAACAGCCGGAGCCACCACACTGAGCTTCACACTGGCTCTCCAGAAACCTATGGGTGATATCATGGAGACTACGTCCATATTTAATACAGTCTATGGTATACACCTGTACTTACCTACCCTGACATGTCAAAATGGCTTATATGAAAAAGGTGTAACACTAACACAATGAAATAAGACTCAAAGTCAGTGAACTGATAATCTAAAGCTAGCTAACGTTAGCCACCATACTGGCTGTACCTATGAGTTTAGCTTTCTAAGAGGAAGACTGTGCTATTCTTCTTTCAAAAGTTACTTAGTCACACTTTAAATCTATTATTAAAATGTACTTGCAACATTTTCAAACTCTCACTCACTCACTCACTTTCTCACACACACACACACACACACACACACACACACAAGTTTGTTTCCCTATCCCCGTGGGGGACAGTCATTGCCATAATGCTTTTCCTAGCCCCTTACCCTAACCGTCACAACTAAATGCCTAACCTTAACCCTTACCCTGACCTTAACCTAATTGTAACCGCTACCATAAAACCAAGCCTTAACCCTCAAAAATCAGTCTCTACCCATTGGGACCTATATTTTTGTCCCCACAGTGACACAAGTCCCCATGGGGTGCATTCTGGCTAAAGTCCTCATCGGGATATAAGAACATGAAACATACACACACACACACACACACACACACACACACACACACATGGACACATATCAATGCCAGTGCGTCACTAAGTACTTCATTATCAAAGATAGAAGCAGCAAAAGATAATTATTATGATTAAATAAATTACAGGCACAACTGAAATGAAAAAAAATGAAAGAATGAAAAAATAAAACATGAAGAGAGTGTACACTGTATTGAGATGTGTAACAAATATATGCAATTCAATGACTACTTTGTCTGTGTCAGCCAGAAAAAAAGATATGGGGTAAGGAGCATTGTGGAGGGGTAAACAGAGGGAAGATATTGGACTGGGGGTTGTGGAACAGTTAAACTGCTGGGCTTGGGTTTCAAATCTTGCCTGAACACCTGGGTCTGCATATTGCTTGGTGGAAGCAGCTGGGGAAATTTTTGGCCTGGAGTCCAAAACCTGGCTCTTACTTGGCTGTGCTTTCCAGCCTGCTTCTATCTCGCTGGAAAGTCCTTTTCAGCTGGTGGAAATTGAGAGGGCTCCTAGAGCCCCACAAGCCTCAATAAATAGTCTCAAATGTCTTTGCAGAATGGGGGATGTCTCAATTAAGCATTTGTGACACACTAGTTGCCTTATGTAGTGTGTCAGTCAGAGAGTAATTACTTCCGTCAAGACCTGGTACCACAAACAAAAGAGAAGACATTGGTCTTACAAGGTAATCAGAATTCGTTATTGTGCTTATTACCCCCGTAATACACAAAACAGTGTCCGTGGAGTTTGGTTTTCAGTCATGTCTGGAATCAGCTTGCACCATTTGTGACCTCGGCATTCCTTACATTACTCCGTCATTTGGTCACATAGTGTTACCCACGCAAACCTTAGGTGAAAACATCTTTATCCTTCATCTAGCAACCTGTTGTATCTTCAGTGGTGTTTTGTGATCACACAGGTGTCTTCCATTTGTCTGGAAAAATGGTTGCGAAATCAACGTTTAAATCCAATTTTTCCACAGCCACTGCCAATGGCTTGTGCAGCAGACTTAATATAGGTTCCAGTGAAGAATAGCAGAGGAAATTGTGTAAATGTTATACTTTAAATTCACCCTAGGCAAACATTTCATCATCATTCTGGGCAGAAAGCACATATCTGTGAGATCACGAAAACACCAATGAAGATAAAATCTGCTGCTGGATAACACGTCATAAAATAGTTTTGAACACTATGTGACAGAATCAAAGAGCAGAAAATGGGGCAAGGAATCAGACAACAACTTTTGCCTCACTTAATTTGTGTGAATTTGGATTTGGAGCCTATGTTATCTGCCACAAAGAGCCAATGTACCAACTGTACAGAGTTGGTTTAAGTTAGCTAGGAATTTACAACCCTGTGTACAAAGAGTGAGCCTGTATATTTGTTTGTGTGACCGCTTAGAGAGTGACTGATTTCAAAATGTACCTGGAACTGCAGATTTTCAGAAATCAGAATCAGAAAAACTTTAATGATGCCCGAGGAGAAACTCTTTTTGTCTCTGTTCATTAAACTGAGTCATATAAGCTTTAGGATAAGTGGATTTCCTTTGTGTTAACGCATTTCAACTCGCATGGATGTAACTAGCCTTAATCTTTGCTTTCTAGAGCGATTTTGCATCTGTTGGGATCCACTTGTGTCTTTCATTTGACTTTGTATGCAATCGCTCTGCCTCCAAAATTTGCTTTGTATTCAGTCTTGAGTACTATGACTGCCAGGACTTAATGTGCCAGAGGTACACCCTTCATAAAGATTATCCTATCAAGTATACAGTAGTTTACTTTGGCTGTATTGCATTGCATGTACAGTACTTTATATCAAGATTCAGGCAGGCAACAGAGAAGAGAGAAAATTAAATTCCGGCCCCCCCTCCTTGCCTCCTTGGTTAACCATAAATCAATTAGGCTATTTGCTGGGTACAGAAGAACCAGGGCCAGCAATGGGGGTAGGGATTTCTACCCCCATTGCCAACCACCTCACAAATTGGTTTCAAGGCAGGCACTGGGATTGAGTTCCCAGTCCCAAACAGTTGCAGCCAGTAGTGACTGGGTTGCTTGGGTTAGACAGATGGGATAACTGGGCGGGTCAGTGGAAGCAGGACCAGCTCAGTCTGCTGCTGCTGCTGCTGCTGAAGCCATCTGGAAAAGTAAAATGGGCTTCCAAGGCCTGACAATGAGGTGAACTGAAGTGCTTTCCCCTCTGGGCCTGCCGGGCCAAGCAGTGATTTGTACCAGAGCAAATAGGCGCTTGGTGAGAGGAGCTGCTCTCTCTCCAAGCAGCCATCCTGAAATTTCTTTAGCGTTTGCCATTCCTCCTCATCTCTTTCTTCACTCTGCACCATCCATCCCTTTCTTCCTTTTCTATCTGGCTGCATCTGGCTTCCTCTCTGAGGTGCCTTTACTCTGCTTTTCTTGACTGCTCCTTCCTCTTTGTTTGTCTCTGAGAGTCTTTCCTTTCAGCTGCCAAACTAAATATACTCACAGTGGAAGAAGTCAAATTCTCTCTCAAAAAGGCTCATCAACTTTTTCTTGTGTTCTGAATTGCATTTCGAAGGTCAGATAGCTGCTGAATGTGGCAAATCCATCTAAGGCCAGGGGACCTGGGGGCTGGACAAAGGCACTGCAGGAGACCTCAGATGACAAGGTAGCTGGACTGGAGGCCAGCGAGAGAGAAACTGGCAGAGGTAGCCAGGTAACCAGGAGGCTGCAGCTCAGGTGGATCATGAGGCTGCTGTGGCTCAGGAGGATCAGGGGGCTGTGGTTCAGGAGGATCAGGAGGCTACTGTAGCTCAAGAACTGGTGATTGCTGCAGCTCAGGCTCAGGGGTTGCTGGACAGGAGATGGTTGCTGCGGCCCAACCCGGACAGGAGATGGTTGCAATGGCCCGACCAGGACAGGAAATGGTTGCGGCGGCCCAGGCTCAGCGGATTGCTGCTGCACAGGAACTGGGGACAGCTTATGCTCAGGAACAGGATTCAGCTGCTTCAGGAGAAAGCTGCAGAACTGGTGACTGTGGCGGACCAGCAGAGGCAGATGTCTCTGTGATGCTGGGCAGCTTAGTCTCTGAGACCCTGGGCAGTGGTGAGGATGAAGAGCTGGGCAGTGGTGAGGATTAGGAGCTGGGCAGGAGAGAGGCAGGAGAGAGGCACGATGTCGGCGGGAGCCACGCTGTCTTCTGGAAGGCTTCTCAGAGGGTGGCTCAGGGCAGGAACCGGGGGCTGGCGGCTAGCATGCTGGAGGCTAGTAGATGAGGGGTTAGCTGACTGATTGCTAGCAGGCTGGGATTCAGGTGGGGTAGGTTTGGTTATTAGCAAAAATATCAAAGATGTTTATGAATATTAATACAATTATTAATATTATCAATAATATTAATTTGAATTAATTATTACGGGGGAACCACCCTGGGATCAGGGACCAATAACCAAACATGAAAACAGTCTCAAAGGTGGCTACCCACCTAAAAATGGTGATATTTAAAGTACTATCTCACATTAATAAAAGGTGGAGCTGTCAGTGAGCACCATGAGTTTCCCACAGCGCTGGAGTTAAGTCTTAGATTAGGTTAAGGTTAGGTGTAGCAAAGGTAATTGGTTGGGTTAAGGTAAGGGAAATCACAATCAATGGGGAAACAGATTTCAAGACAACACAGAGGTTTTTTCCTGGCAACAAGCCGACACGCGACTATCAGGAAGTATCACTCAGCCACGGCTCGGCAAGGCTGTCCAGTGAAATACAAATAGGGAATTTTGGACTAAAAAGATGGTAGCTTTCGAAGATACCTGCTTGATTTGGCTAACTCAGACTACTAAATCCTCATATTAGCTTCGGTTGAACTTTGGAATGCATTTTTAGATGAAAGGAAGATTGATTTTGTTTCCTACTTCTTAATGGGTGGATATAGTCCAAAAACGGATGTGGACACAGTTCTTTTTATACTGCATTGAGTGTCTGTATACACAGAGATGTTTACACATTTGTCAGTCCACACAATCCGCACTTATAGACCACAGGGTCATTAATATTGGATGACAGATGACAAAATTTACGTAAAGCAGACACTTGGACTTGTGTACTCCACTTTGAGTAAATATCCAAGTTTCACAAATAGACCTAATTAGGAGCTTCTCTTACTAAAACGATAAGATCTCATGTAATACTCCCCGGCTAGATTAATGCAGCTGGCAGTGTTTCATGGCAGTTTAGTTAGACAAACCTCTGTTCCTGCTCCAACTTAATTAGAGGGAGTCAGAATTTTCTGATTAAAATAAAGCCTTTGCCAGGATTGCCGGTCTTACATCATGAAAGTATTATGCAGCAGATAAGTCTTTGGAGGGATTCGGATGGATTTAAAAGTATGAAATCCAAACTCAGTTTCACATCTTTGGCAAGACATTGATAATTAGAATGTATCTCTTTATCTTATGTTACTGTCTTCAGTGCTTCTGTTCCCATTCCAATCAAGTGGCTTCAACAACCACAAACCAAATAATATAATGTTGCTTTACCATAGCATACCATGTAATGTGCCATAGCCTGTTAGATTAGCAATATTAAATATGCTAAGTAGATTTAATTGTATTGACCTAAATGATGAATGAGAAGGGGGACTGCTCCTTTATTATTAAGTATTATTGTAATGTTTTTTTTAACAATTTAAAAATTTGCTTATTGTAAAAGAAAAAAATGTGACTGACTATTGAAAATTACTCAGATGTAGGTTCATGCACAACAATAATTTTAAGGTATTTCTATAGAATATGTGAGCTGTTAACATTACACACACACACACAACACAAAGTACATTGAATTTGCATAATATAGTTGCATTGCATTTGTTGGTTTCATACACAGCTAGTACCACATTAGCATTTCCCATGATGCCACACACAAGCATCCTTTCAGCGACAATGACAACAAGCAATACCTCAAACTGAATGCAGCCAAGTGAGACTAATACAGGAATACAATAGCACACCATCAACAGTAACAACTTTATAAAAGAAAGCACTGTGATTGGCTGCGCTAAATAGTAAGTGTTCTCCTATTTTATTATCGGAAATCACCCGCTGAGCATGAACATGTTCCACCAAGAAAAACAAAACAAATCAGAATAAAAGAAGACAAAAAACAAACTCACAAAAAAACCCTGTCACAATAACAGTCATTTTTGGATGTGTTCCCAAAAACTGTTAACAGCCTCCCAGTTTTCACACACTTAAGCCCCAGCCAGCCAGGCCCCGTCACTCGCCATCTTGTCCAGAAGCCTGTGCTTCTGGTTTCCAAAATAAGTCATCAACAGGAGCCTCTCTGTGGTACGAGACAAAGGGAGGCTGATAGGAGCCCAGAGCTCTCACATTATGGCCCCCAAACAGCTGAAGACAACCGCAACAGGCTGAAGCTCTGCTGGACTATAGCATTTGAATAGGGATACTGGACTCTTAAAGCGCTTCTAACCATGAAAAAGCCTTTAAATGCTTAGGCCAAAATATGTACAGTACATTTTGTTCCCATTTTGTTCTCATGCTTTCTTTTGTACCCCCCCCTCCAAAAAAAAAAAAACCACACACTCCTCCTGCTCGTGTCATTGGATAAAGTAAACTGGTATTACTGGTATACTCTATCTGAGGTCACTCATTTAACTATTACAGTGTTCTTTGTATGGCTGTCTTTATCACAAACATCCTGTGTGTTTTATCTACAAATACTGCCATACGTAACTTGCTGTCGATTGTTCAAAAAGGACACAGTCTACAGTTATATGTGGCAATGCCCACTCATCTTACAGTGTCCATAACTTTGAAAACCATACAAAGCTACTACTTCACTCATCTGAGATCTGATATTCACTGAATATCATATAGCTTTCCTGTTACGGCAGGGGGATAGTAACACATTAAGTCTGAAATTATTCTTATAAAAGGTATCAAACTACATGAAATGGATCGACACAATCAAAACTGAATCATCAAAACATCCATATCAAAGTCCCAGAGATGATTGTAATTCAACCAGTGGCGGAATGTAAGTACATTTACTCAAACACAGGACTTTCACCCAAGAGACTGGGGTTTGTGTAATGTGTGAAACCAAAAGTTAACCTTGAGTTATTTAAAGCTTTAAGTTATGTTACAAGTCATGTCATGTGAGGCTAAAGGGTGTGCGTCTGTATACAACGCCGAGGGTGACAAAACGTCTGTATTTGACGCCCTGGAAATGCGAACGGGTTACAATCTTCCATTAGAGCTTCCTACTACAAGTATTGTAAAAGTAAAAATGTGGGAATGAAATGGGAATTAATACATTTAGGGAAGTATATCTTATAATCTGGAGTCCACCTATATCCTGCTGATATAATACTTTCTGAGTGATATGACAATGTCAAACATTCAGTAGATGCTATACAGCTACAGTATGAATTGCTTATCCTTGCATGACTGTATGACTGTACAATGTAATGTTACAGTGAGGGAGTCTAAATAAAGTTACAGTAGAGTGCAAAAAATCAATGCAGTGCAACATAAATTTCATGTCAGTGCTCTACTAAGCAGTGGGGAAAATGTTGTGACATCCATAAACTTAGGTCTATGTTTAGTGTCACTGAAATTCTCAGCAGATGCATATTTAGGGAAATACTTGTGATAAATACAGTCTAAGTCTAAGTCCATCACAAGAATTCATTTCCACAGTATTATCACCCACCTGCTCGCTTCATCACTACAGCACTACTAAGCACTGGATATGGCTTTAATCAATAAATGTTCCACTCCTCATTCTGATACGTTCATCTGCCAGAGAAAAGTCAAACCAATTGCTATGTGACTCTTTGGAGACTTGTTCATTTTATGTTTTAATGGGAAGGAACCAGGTTGTTGTCAGGATATTTCAGCTTCTGCAAAAGTAATTCACTGGCTACACAAATGGCAGATGTCCCCAGCAACCTTTGAAAATACATTGTGAAAAAGTAAATACATATTGTAATGCCAGATTAATAGCTTGTTATGATTAGCTAACCAATTATCAACACAAACAACCAGTGACTCCTTTACGTGTGTTTGTGCCACCAGGGTCTCCTGCTTAGCGGAGGCTGCTTCCTCTGCTTCTATAGCAACCAGTAAGCAAAGCTATCTCTTGTTTCAGAGCTCCATTGTTTTGTTTCCCATTTTAATCGAGAGACCTTGTGTGACCTGCTCAATATATTTTAAAATAACACCATTAATGCCAGGCGAATTGTGAAGCAGTCATTTTGCTACCCCTTCTGTATTGCTGATTAGAACATTGAACTTAATCACACTTTCACAAGAAAAGTTAAACTGCAAAACACAACACTAGATTACAGATACCATCATATATGTATACATTCGAACTATACATTGAACCATTTCCCTTCCTTAATTTAATCATATGTCATGATCTCAGATACAGTTGTGTCTTTAGCTGTTTCACTGCTGAAAATTAATTCTGTTCCTCTGCTCAGCTGGAAAGTTGGAATGGAAACCACCTGTGTTTGTCTAACATTCCTCTTGCTCAACGATGAACTTTGTGGTTGGTTTGTGAGCTGATTACCTTGTGCTGTAAAGGATTATCTTGTCTGTTTATGAAATTATGAAATTGTTAAACAGCTTCACACCGCTCATTTTCCACTGATGTAAGCATCTCCGTCTTCTCTGCTCATCAAATTTCCTCCAGCTTCTTGCCCAAGTAGGACAAGAGCCGATCTGTTGCACATATGTACACTCTGAACATGTAAATTATGTCTACTTGACAATTAGCAAGAAAATTATTTTTAGTGAATGACATTGTCTATTTTAAAGTGTCACACATCATAGACAGCCTACATTAGGTTTGGAAATCACATCATTTTAACCGCATTTTGTTTAATACACAAATGGAACATGAATAAACCACAATGTTTATCATTTTAAAGCAAGTTTAAAAAAGTATGTAACACTAACTCTTGTGCAATAAGCTGAGAATGACATAAAAGGGGGACATAACCATCCAAGAGGAAACATTTTTTTTAATAAAACAGAACACAAGTTAAGATTTATAACACTCAGAGTTTGCATGTCCTGACCCACAATAAAAACCCAGTCACTTGGATTCCAAATCTTTGAGTGCAGTGCAACTAAGAGACCTTGCTCCGAGGACCACAGGGGCTTAATGGATTTCTAAAGGATCAGCAATTTGCTGATACAAGGTAGAGCCAAGTTGTGTAAAGCCTGTTAGGTAATGAGAAGGATTTTAAGTTCACTGCTAAATGTGATTGGAGGCCAGAGCAGTGAAGCCAGGACAGGAGTAAGATGGGAACACTGTGGAGTCTTGGTAATCTTCCTGCGGAAATTTGGACGAGTTGAGATACAACTTCTTCACTTCAGCAAGAATACTGAATTTCAACAGTTGAAAGGAGAGGAGAAAAGAGCGTGGATGTATTTATTTGCCATCTAAGCGCCATAGTTCTAGAAATGGCAATGGCAGTTAGGTGGTCACCACTTTCGTCCTGTTTAAAATATCTTAGCAGCTGTTGGATAGTTTGTCATGAAATTTTTTGCAGACATTCATGGTGCCCAGAGGATGAATCCTACTGACTTTTGTGATCCCCTGACCTTTTTCTCTGCTGCCATATTCAGGTTGATATTTTTGTTTTTTTAGTGAAATGTCTGACAACTATTGGATGGATTGCCCAGCAGGTCAAAATTTTCATTTAAGTAAAAAATGTTGACATCTACCAGATGGATTTTAGATACATTTTTTTTTGCCATTTTTGTTGTTATTTGACAGATAACAGCGACGAAGGAGACAAGAAAGGGAGAGGGGTATAACATACTGTAAGCCTACAATAAAGGTCCCAAGCCTTGTTAAACAGGGAACATTGCAGTTATGTGGTACAGTATATGCTTTGACCACTAGCTACCAAGAAGCACCCTACCAGATGGATTGGCACAACATTTGCCACATTTATCATTCCCAGAGGATGCATCCTAAAGACCTTAGTAACTCGCACACTTTTCCTTTATCATCACCTGCAGATTGATATTTTTGGTTTTGTGTGAAATGTCTCCACAACTACTGTCAGTTGGTATAAACGTGTCTGTGGGGGACCCACAGTGTGAATTGTAATCACCTTGTCCCTGACTTTGCATCTAGTGCCACCATCAGGTCAAGCTTTCTTGTGTAATACTTTTTTTATGACCAAAAACTTGCAAAACTAACATTCCTTCCTTAGTGTTTAGTGCCAATTAGCAAATGTAAGATGATGAAAATGGTAAACATTGCCTGATAAATATCAGCATGTTAGCGTTGTCATTGTGAGGATGTTAGCATGCTGTCATTAGCATTTAGTTCAAAGCAATATTGCGCCTAAATTCAGTCTCAGAGCCGCTAACATGGCTGGAGACTCTTATGTTTGTTATTTCTCAACGAGAACAAGACCACTTGCATTTATAGTGTGTTAATAACATAATACAATATAATCTGAAATACATTTCCAGATATAGAAATAAAATCTGTCTAAAAAAAGGCCAGTTCAGCATGATCAGTTCTAGGAAATATATGTTATTGTTGTCATGTAGAAATGTTCATTCAAACACTGTTGTGTAACTTGTGATTAATTATGTTAAAATCATGTTATCTTAAAAACATTTTAAAAATAATTCCTATTGTGGAAGTCTAATTCACTAACAATACTTATAGTATTAAACTGTATACCTAACCCAGTGTACTCAATATAATGGTCAACTGTGGAGGCATTCATACAATGCAGCCCAGTCTTCAGCTGCTTTTACACTATGTTGGGTTTGCAGGTGGAAGATATCACTTAAAGTAAATTTATATGCTCAACACATCTCAAGAGCAGAGGTCTTTGGTCAATCACTGTTTGTTTAAATTACCATTTCCATATATAAACTAGGAGATCTCTTTCCCATCAGAAAATACAGCCTGTTGATTAGGTTTCAAGGCAATAAGCCGGACGTATAATTGTACCGTTATATTGTTTATATGATGATTTAAACAAACCTAAGGAGGCTCTGTAGACTTGATTTGATTAACTACAGGGTGGAGGAGTTTGTAATTCAGTTTGCCCCCCCTCTCACATTTAGCACTATATCTTTCTTGATTACTCATTCACAGTCGCCATTTATGGCCATTGTTAGCTTGTGTAACACCTAACAACCTGACTCAAGTGACTTGGGGTCAAACTCCCAAGGCATTCCCAAAAAGAAGTAATGGGGTGATTTCGGTTTTCGATCTAGCAAGTGAATGACATCTGAAATGAGAAACAGCAGGTGCTATTTTCCTATTTTCAAGGAAACACAGAAGCAAGGCTTTTGTTGCACCCTGTGTAATGGCCATCGGCACAACAAGGCAGCTGGAAAGATTTCAGAGAGACTGTATCAGATCCCTGCTGGTTTCCTGTTCTCCCATCCTTTGTGAATGTTAAAGTATTTCTGATTCTGATTCTGACAGCTCCTGCTAGAGACACTGTTGAAGCTATACTGTAGCTGCCTTACTGCACTGCTGTTTCAGATATATGTGACTTGTATTGAACCTTCAGTATTAAGTTGACACCTTAAGTGAGAGCAATGCATGTTAAGTCATATGATTTAGTACATAATCAAATGTTGAGGAAATCAACAATCTTGCAGAGTGGTACACAGAGAACAACCTACTGCTCAATGTCACCGAGGAGTTGATCGTTGATTTTAGGAAAAAGGAGGCAAAGACACACACCCCTGTCTACATCAGTGGAGCTGAGGTGGAGCAGGTGAATAGTTTTAGGTTCCTGGGAATCAGCATCACAGAGAACCTGACATGGTCCTCTCACATCTCCACCCTGGTCAAGAAAGCTCAGAAACGGCTGTATTTCTTAAGGAAACTTAAGAAGGCAATATTCCTGTGCCAAGTTCCCACTTTTACAGAGGAGCACTAGAAAGCATCCTGACTGGAAACATCACAAACTGGCATGGGATGTGCACGGCCCAGGACCAGAGGGCTCTGCAGCGGGTGATTAAAACTGCTCAGAAGATCATTGGTACCAACCTACCTAGCATCAATGATATCAGAGAGGTGAGGTGCCTGTGCAGAGCCCAAAGGATATTAAAAGACAGTACCCACCCCAGCCACAGCCTGTTCACCCTGCTGCCTGCTACATTTCTTTTCTGATGGTATAACTTCACTAATTTTATGCCTTTGTTGGCCTTCCAACATCCATGCATGTTTATTTCTGTCTTACTTATATTTCTGAAAAATGGGCACTCAGACAATGTTCCTCACTACTGCAGTATTGCTGGGGCTGTTTCATAATGTAAGGTGGATTTAGAGATGTGCATCAAGCGGTTACAAAATAGCTAATAAGCCTACGCACATTAGTGGTATAGTCGTAGAAAAGGTTTCAGTCTTAGTCATCTGGACACTGTTTTCAGAATCAAGACGTTTCGGCTCCCATCCGGAAGTCATTCTCAATTGTGGAAATGGTCTGAGAACTCAGAAATGTAAGTTAATCTGTCTTGCTTAAGCCCTGCCCTCAGGGAAGAGTCTTCCTGAGTGTCTGCTGTTTACCCTGCCTAGTTTCACCTGAAACTGACCTTCTTTTGTTTCCATGATGGCCCAGTAATCAGGCCTATTGTTTTCTGGCTGCACCTCCCTCATCACTGTTAAGTACCTGATTAGCATATGATTAGCTTGACCATGGTGATAATACACTGTGGTAGATCGTTGGCAAGTTGAATCTCAGACCACCATTTCTGTTTAAACAGAATAATAGGTCAATAATAGGCCAGATGACTACTACTGAAACCTTTTCTACGATGGAACACTCCTGGACGAATGAGGGACTACACCGTCTTATTAGTGGTATAGCTACAACATAGTGGACTTGTGCCTCCTCGAAAATGTGTCATTTGTGTCATCAACATTGGGGCTAGGATGGCTGCAGATACACCACATGGAGTCCATAAGAACTGTGATTGTCAGCCTGGGCTGCTTGTGTGTTCTCCTACAAGTAGATATTGTTGATAGTGAAGACAACATTGAGAAAACTAAAGAAAAAATAGTTCCCTCCTTTTCAGTAACACTAGAAAAGACATCTCCACTGTAAACCTTGACTCTGACATTCAAATTAAATCCTACGCTGCCCGTATCTCTGGCGGGACTCATGTTAACCTGTTGTGTCAACTAGAAATCCAACTCCCATAATGCAACTCGATACCATATTTTTGTTACATCCTCACTGCCTGGTAAATACTGACATCTTTCAAGCTCCACATCTCCAGACAACCACACCAGTTGTCTGTTAAAAAGACAATTATTTTCAATCCCAAACAGAACCTGACCCTGACGACATCATCCAGAGTCAAAGAAGACATTATACAACAGGTTGAGTAGTACTCCCCATTACTTGCAAACTGATAAGAATGAGTAACATTGGTGGAGTGCCCCTTTTTAAGTTTTTTTGTTTTTCAATTGTATAACTTTGCTGTTACCTTTGCTGTATTTTGATCTCTGTCCTACTTACAGTGGACCCTTTGGTTCCTACAATAGTTCTGGCCTTTGTGCTTCCTGGTCTGTGTGTCGCCTGCCTCTCTGGTCATCTGGTAAACTGGCCCTGGCTGTAACTCACCTGTCCTCCAAAAAATAAACAGCCTCTGACGGTAACCAGGTGAGGAGATATGCCTTACGCAGCAACTCTACCTTACCCTCAGGACTAAGCACTTGTGTTGTAAAGAGCTCTATGTTTGTGTACATTATACACGATGGCAGATAGAGCCATGAAGTACACAGGCAGGTCTTGTAGTAGAGGATTTTGCGTGTCTTCTTCATCTCCCACATCTTTTGTGCTTCAGGGCCTCTCTGATTAATCAGCTGGGAAGTAAGAAAAAGTCCATCCTTTATCCCCATCTTCACCATCATTGCTGTCACTAAAACCCCTTTACAAGCTAGCTGCTCATGTTCACCTGTACACCTACCCTCCTGTGAGTAGTCAAGATAAGTGAACTTCCTTGCAGAACAAGAATATGTAAGAAGCTTCCTGGTAAACTGTGCCTGGGGCTCACACTTGGAGATTCTCAGAAAGGGATGATGCTTTTAGACATCTGATCTGTTTTCCCAGTTCTTGACGTAGATACTTGAACTTGGGTTCACCAAATATTGGTGAGATGACAGTTTAAGCAGATACCACATTCATTTATGGATGGCTGCACTTTGTGATTACTGGGGGGAGCAGTGGGAGGGCTAGGTAGGACAGTTATTTTCAGACCCATAAAGTCTGGAGTGCAGGTCTGTGGAATAATCCACCACCCCAAAGGCCTCGCTACCTCCAGCGCAATAACAGCCTGTCTCCAACCTTAAAAATAGCTGGACGCTGGAACTCTCATTATAACCATCCATCCCTGCAGTGGAAAACGTCTGACAGAGGGAGGGAAAATAACGTTTGTTTATAAACTAGGCACATGTGCCCTGCCAATGTTCTTTTACTGAGTGATTTCAGTATATTACATGTCCAAGTAGTGATAAGTGTAGGATGCTATATAACACAGTGGGAAAAATGATAAGGATTTGAATTTTTAGTGGTGATGAGTGATTTTTTTTGTGACTTCTCTTTTTGTTGATTTTCACAAATGTAGAGTACATTTTACTTGTGTAACAACTTAAAAACCCAGGGAACATTACCGGTGATAAAGAAGAAGTGGCATTCACCTACATCATTAGTTTGCAAATTTCAAATTGTGCAATTTCTTTTATTGCACAAGAGCTACAAAAAGTAATTCACAACCTTTCGCCTGCAGACACTGAAGTGTGTTGTTGACATTATTGGGATGAAACCACGTCTTTTCTCACATCAAATAGATCACAGTAGATCAGCCTCCACGCAAAGCTGTTGAGAGCTGTTCTAATCTGCTTAACTTTTAAGGGTCAAAAAAGAAAAAAGGCCAAATAGAGTGTGAGAGGGAGGTGGAACCCATACGGGGAGTTGCTGTGTGTAGGTGTTTGTCTGTGTGTGTGTGTGTGTGTATGTAGGGAAGGTGGGTTGCTGAGAGGCGGCCCTAGGCTGAGTTCTGCTAAATTCACACCAGCTGTAGTGATGTCAGTAGGCAGTGTTTCGAATATTCCAGCTCAGAATGCTCCGACCAGGCTTGTGTGTAAATCTGTGTATTCAGGTGCGTTATGTGAAGTCATCTCAAGCGAAGAGGCCAAACTTGGGGTCTGCAGGGAAGCTGGTGTTCCCAGGCCAAAACCTTCCTTCTTCCTTTACCATCCCCGTTCACCCATCATTTCTCGTACTGTCAGCCTCTCCAATACTCTCTTCCTCTGTCTGAGCTGTTCCTCCTGCAGGTCAAACTCTTCCACTCTCCCACAGTCCTCCTCTTGTCTGTCAATAACAGCAATTTGTTTCCAGCTCTAATGGTAACCTCTTCAATAGCAGCACAGGAAAATGAAGACGTGATATCTCTTGCCCCCAGTCTCCTACTCTGTTTTAGAACTTAAAACATTATACAAATACGTCATCAATTATATGATTGTCCAGTCTGTTGAGCTGTCTGATTTAGATGTGATTGATACTGCTCTCTAGTCTTACTGCCTTGATTTTGCTTGACACAACATCCAAGATGCGAAGGTGCACACACCAAAAAGTGGCGTCATCAGGCTTCTTCCACAAGGTATCACTGCGCGTGGCTGTGCACCTCCCAACTTTGGAACTAGGCACTGATTTGCTGTGAAAACGACTTTGTGAGCTTTATTGTAACAAAATATGTAAGCCCATTGTAACTGTCTCTTGTATCTTTTAACAGAAGAAATAACATGTTCAATCAATATAACGTAGTTTTCTGTATTTATTCAAAAGTTCAGGTGACAGTGTTTTTGTACTTTACAGTCTGTACAAATAAAAGGTGTGGTTTCTCCTCACAACACAGGTTGATCTGCAGCTAGTCGTCCTTAAATGATTTAAATGGAGACAGCAGCACAATCCTTAAAAGCACAGTGAAACTGAAGTTGTCTTTAGCATTTATAATGTGACATATTTCTGAGTGACACCAAATGAGTGGGTTGAGTTTAGTTACAAGGGATTTAAATCAAATTCTTCAGATTTGACTGGATCACTCAAAAGCAGATGGCGTAACAAATACTGCGACCTCCATCACCCTTGTTTTTGTTAGATCAGGAGGAGGAGGAAGAATTTACCCCCCCCCCAACCATGCTCTTCAGAAATGTAATAGTGTTTTTGCAGATCAACACCAAAAGACATGTCTCTACTCATGACATCGTCAATGCAAATTGTATTATCTTTTCCCTCTGTGTGAATGGTATCCTTGAACTTTGTGTGTGTGTCTGTAGTCTTCGTAGAGAGGATGTCATGTGGCTCCAGTCCTTCCAGTGTTTGGTGACACCTGAAGTTGCTCGACGTTTTCCTGGATCCATATTCTTCAGATATGTTTGCACTCTATTTAACTAATCTCTGTAATGTAATTTTACTTTCATTACTTCTGTCTACACTGTACACATGAACCATATTTTAAGAGGGTTCCCAGCTCTGTTGCTCTTCTTGAGGTTTCTTCCTTTTTTTCCCTGTCAAAGGGTTTTTTTGGGGAGTTTTTCCTTATTCGAATCGAGGTTCTAAGGATAGAGGGTGTCAAATGCGACTTGGGGCTACATAAATACAATTACTTGAAAATTGAATTGAAAACTTACAGGATTCATGTCATTGAGTTTAACAGTAAGTAGTAGTAATATAGTAGCAGTAAAATTCCTTGGTAACAGGATTTTGCCCTCCACTAACAACATCAGAAACATCTTGTATGGATGAGAATCTAGTAGTGTACCCCACTGCTCTGGTTGTTGCGGTTAGTCGCACCATCTGTATCTAAAGAGGATGGAGTTTTATAATGTAATTTCATGAACAATACAGATGCTCAGTTTCTCAGTTTATTGCAAGTGGACCTATCCATGTAGTTCTACACAGTAGGAGTCCTAGTTGAACCATGATTCAATTATTTTCTTGGTCTTTTTCACATTTGTTTTATTTAAAAAGCAATAGCAGCTATATAGTACATTTGGCTCACAGAAGTGTCCAGAGCCTTCTTTAGTGAAGGAAATGCTTAATAGGCTGTCCTTTTTCCGCCCACACTGGGAAACTGCTGAAATCACAGGCAAATCTCTGGTTAATTTAGTCATAGGACAGGAGCAGGAAGTGATTGTGTGGACGGGATGTTTACTTTACTAAAAGTTTGTTACTCTAACCTTGTGAATTGAGGTGCAGGAGTCCCACATGAGCAGAATAGGTGTGTGTATGTGTGTGGGTGTGTGAATGTGCAGAGGTGGAGAGGTGAGGGGCACACAAAGGTTGTGCACCACTGTAACAGATGAAAAGAAAATACCTCAGAGTATCGGGTTACAGTAAATCTAATTAGAGGATTACTGTTGTGATAAGGATTGAAAAGCTTGTTTAGCTGTTCGTATTCTAGTTCAGCTTCAATTACACACTGGGTTGGTCTTGATGTAATGCAATATAATTATCTTGTAATTATACCTTTTGAAGATGTTTAGCAATGCAATATGCCATTTTGCAACTGCAAGTTAAGGCCACAGTGTTAGAGGGAGCTAGATGAGTGCCAAATCAAAATGGTAACTTCAAACAATTCTGCTGCGTATATTACAACCAATATAAAGTGGATGGAGGCTTGCTACCAGTAACTGGGTTAAAATTGAACTGAAATTAAAATACGTTTTTGCTACGGAATCAGTATTTACACTATATCCTTTGTGTTTGTTTTGACTTCTGTACTTATTTGGTCAAAATTGCAATTACAAAAAATAAAGAAGAAATTGAAAAGTACAAAAAAAGTACATTTTTCTGTAGGGCTGCTACATGAGTGTTCTCCAGGGGACGTACATTTTTGGTTCCACAATGTCAATTTATTCGATAGATGTCGATAATTTCATTTGTGCAATATCTGTGTAGGCGGGCACAAAAAATTGTTTGGAATATCACTTAAATCCTAAGTGATTTAAGTGATAGAGGCCAATGTTGTTAGCCACTGCTTATCTCCATCTGTGGATTTAGCACCCTCTACATTTCTCGGTGATTACATTACTCCTTGTCGTGATTCAAATAACATACAGGTAACGTACAGAGGGCTGAGATAACA
Source organism: Siniperca chuatsi (assembly GCF_020085105.1). Taxonomy (NCBI): domain Eukaryota; kingdom Metazoa; phylum Chordata; class Actinopteri; order Centrarchiformes; family Sinipercidae; genus Siniperca; species Siniperca chuatsi. The sequence continues at coordinate 4,816,367 of NC_058053.1, read as the reverse complement.
GGATGACCCACTGTGCAAGTTTTGACAGTCTGGTCATTTATTGCCACATCTGAATGAAAGACATTTAACACTCGCTAGACCCCCTCCTCTTTGTAATGCAGGACGAGCATGCAGGAGCAGCACAACACCAAAAAATGCATTTTTTTGTCTGCTCCAACATACATATCAGCTCTGTAAATCACTTGTCCTGTGTTCCCCTTTGAGAAATAATCAGAAATTAAAAAGGAAGAAATTTATGTTTTATATTTTTTGGTTTCATGATGGCGCCCCCTAGTTTTGCATTAATGCAACGGAATACTGTTGTACCAGTTTACGTAGATGGAGACTTTATTTCGATACAGTCAATCAAATCTTGCATAAAGCAGTAACGTCAGTGTTCTGTCATAGGCAGAGCAGACGGTCACACTGAGCCAGCAGCCTGCTACACAACACAAGAGCTACTGACTCTGAACAACAACCACATTAGCTTTCCTGCTAAAGTCTCCTTCTTGTCTAATTTACAAACATGAACACACGTCTTGTCCTGCACCATAGCTTGTTGAACGAGCGACCAAACAAACATTCACCAGGGAAAAGTGGACTGCTAATGTCAGTTTGCAGGCTAGATAGCTAATTAGCTGCTCAGCTGCAGCACATTAAACAGCATGTAAACGTACCTGCAAAATCACTTCGGTCCGGTTACATGCTGATGTGGTCCTTACTCTTCAATACTACTAACGACAGGCCGTCTGCCCGTGACATGTAGCTACAGCTTGTTTATTTTGTCTCTTGTTCCCTACGGTGTAACACCGGCACTGTGAATCAAACACAGAGACAAACACACCCCTCGAAAAGGAGCATTTCTGATATTTCCCCAAAGAAGAATCTTAAAGAAAGATTTTTGTAATAAAAAACTGTTAACAATAGCTAAATCAGCTAAATCTCTCATGGTTGACTTAGCGAACGCTGTGTGGACTTTTTCAGTAGCACACTACATAACAGAAGTTGACAGCGCGTCTCCTAGCAACACTGGCTCTCTGACGTCTGTCAACCGCTACCATAACTGCCACCCAAAGGCATGAAGCTTGCGGCTTGTCTACACAGGAGGAATTTCTGCTGCGTCTTTTAGTTGTCCATCTCAAGCATGTCTGACAGAACAGATACAGCTGTCTGTACAGGCTGTACATCGGCTCGCATTCACTCACGCTATACATGTATTTTTATGCATCAAGTCTATTTTCTTCTGTTTTACAAGTGTAACTACAGGGATTGTGTATTGGGCTTAGAGCGCTGCCAAAATGTGGGTGACCTACACTCAATAATGTGCCTGAATGCTTCCTGTGTAGACTATGACAGACGCAGATGAAGCTGCTGCTGCTGCTGCTCTGCTAACATGCTGCTCTGCTAACATGCTGCTTTGTTAAATGCTGTTTTAAAAAATATCCCCAAAAACAATTTTATCCTCTTTTGAAAAATGGAACAATATGCACAATAGCTGTAGTATCATTAGTTTTTATTTCCTTACACAGAAAGTAAGGAAATGTGTTTTGCCTTGATTCCTATTATCATTTGGCCAACACAGGGTTAAAGAAGCAAAACCAGCAGGATCCTCAAATGCTCAGATGTTCCAATCCATAATTTGGCTTTTAGAAACAATGATATCATCCAGCAATTACACTGTGTCCATGTGATAAAACATCTCATCGTTTGACTTATTTTGATAAGACTCAAAAGTCACCCAGGGATGTCCTGTGTTAGCGGAGGTGTGTTTGGATACACACACTCAGCCCATCCTGTGACGTATTTTCTGAATAGATCTCTGTGGAGACAGGATGACAGAAAGACCATATTATTCCTGTTCCTTATGACTCAAGTCCAGCTGAGGTCAGGATTAGAACTGCTGACCTACTGCACATAATCTCACGAGATAAAATAGATACCAACAGACCACCCTTCTCTCTTTAAATGTCAGTTGAAGTCTGTTTATTGTAGAGAGGCGTTAATGGTGATCTCAGAAGTCTATCGATATTGGCAAGGGAAATGTGGCTACATGATGTTGTCAAATTGAATACTGGGAAATTAGATCCCAGTTTTTCCTGGGAATTTTTGCAAATTTTCCAGGGACTTCATTTCCCAGAGCCTGCAGGAACCTGGAATTTTTAGCCCGCATGTTCTTGTGAAAGAGCTTCTCCAAACCTCTTTAATGCTACCAAATAACTGCCAGGTCAAATACTAAAGTCCAACCTTGAAATGCAATTAAAGTAACATTAGTATGTAACTCAGTAATCAATCACTGTTTATAATACTGTAATGTTCAGCCCTGATTCTGACTATCTTCAGTACAGTAGTCAGTTCAGCTGGTTCAAACTGTTACATTCACTTACGCATACAACTAGGACTATTCAAACACTGTTTATATAGTTATTAGCCCACATTGTCATTTATGTAGCTTTCTTTGTCTTTCAGTTAGCTTTTAACCAGAAAGTAAATTATTGTGTATCACTGCAAAACTGGCAATGGTGATCTTAGTCACCTGTGAGGGAAGCTACACTGCTAAAAGCTACTGATTTGGATAGTGATGATGATTCATTCAAATCAGTTCAGTTTGGTGTTGAAGATTCATTTGTGCTGAACACCTGTAGTCAGTACTATGCTCCCAAGCTCTCAACTATGCACTAAAACTGCTAAGGGGATATGGTGAAAAACAGAGGATTAAACTCTTCTGTATGGTTTGCATCATTTCATCATCCGTCACAAAGATTGTGTACTTTAAAGGGGGATTGGTATTTTACAAAAAATACACCACATAATCTCACATGAAGAATAAAATCAGAAACGTCAGAAAATTAGAATGCATTTTCTGAATAATTATCCACAGTTCTGTGTTTCAAAATCAAACATAATTTATGGGGAGAAATCCTGGCTTTATCAGGAAAATATAACCTGCAATAGCTGATTTTGTTGGCCACTTGGGGACAGCGGAAACAAGTAGTGAACACAGCATTGACATGTCATCACTGTTTAAGTTGTTATGGCAAACTTGTTTGCAAATTGTTGCTTATTTACACGTCCAGCAGTTACAGTTTTAGCTCTGTTTTTGGTCTCCACCAACTCTCGAGGGAAATATCTGACTCTTTAGCTGCTAAATGCTCCACTATGTTCAGCAGCTAGTTGCTAACTGTGTCTATCTGCTGTTTGTTGCCAGGCAGTTGGTGTACAGTAGGTTTTTAGAGCTTTTTAGCCGAAAACAGCTGCCTGCTGCGGCCAAAGATTATGCTATGAGAGCGGTGAGAGTGAACCAAAACAGTGTTATGGACCGAACAGCTAAACAATGAGCTGAAACTCACTATAAAGCCTTGCAAAGCCGAGGGGAGCTGCAGATTCAGCTGATAATTCCCCATTGGTTCATCACTATGAGCGACCCCTTTCACATTGTTTTCACATCATCATTTGACACATTTTTATTGTAAAAATACCGGTTAGAACTGATTTAAGGGGAAAACATTCACACCTTGTGATGACATTTAACTGTGTGTGATTTCAGAGTAACCTTGGAATCATTTCCTTCACACTGTATGTGTGTCTACGCATGCAAGATTATGTGAAAGTCTTAGATGCACATTGTGATACTATTACATTGCTGGTGTAATCACAATCTCAGAAACTGACAGATTCATTAATGTTCACAGCACCTCATGATGGACAGTTTTTGGCTTCAGAGGGCCACGCTCACCCCCAAGAGGCATATCTGTGTACATGCCTAGTGAGCTTTGCGGTGTGGAAACCTCGTCGCCACCGAGGCTCCTTGGCACAACCTCTGCATTCTTTTCTTGACCATCACCCTTGGATTCCTCAGGGGCACTGCCATTAAATAGTATACCGCTGTCCATCTTGCCAGTTTACTGACTTAAATTCCTGCATGGTTTCCACCCTCCGCCCTATGGTCAAAAGCAACATCCTTTTGCCAGTCCTTGAGTTGAATGACTCTTCCCAGTGGTTATGAGGCAGTTTATCCGCTCTGGCACCACTGCCAGTAATGCCAGCGTCCATGTTACTCCTGGTATTATATTACCATTGTCTGCAGACAGCGCCTTTAAACATTAGCAGAGCCCTTTTTTATTGGGTGTGTTGAGTTACGACTGATGTAGCAGTGAGACGGAGCAACTGTGCTGGTGTAGGGATTAGCTCACACAAAGGATGAAACTTTGTACTGCCTTGCACACTGTTATCACACCAACCCATCTTTTTTGGGATTGAAAAAAAAAAAAAATCTGTCTGCTTTTTGTTCGAGGCTACAAAAACAAGCCAGCTGACGTGGTGCCAAAGAAATTGTTACATGTCACTAATTGTCAAGAAAAACTGGATGCTGGACATGTCTATTTAATACGGACAGTATCCAAAACAAACACTGCCACTGCTGACACAGAGATATGTGGTGTCTACACTGAAGTGCCAACCTGACAAATACACCAACCCTTCCCTGCTTTAGAATACCAAGCTTAAGTTTCTTTTTCAGCTCTTTCAATGCATAGCTCAGTCCTCATATCCAAATGTAGTTTTATTGCACCCCTTTAAAGTAATATTATAAAACAATCCAGCCCTTTTCAGCCTTGTCTTTATACTTGTCATTTCAAGCATCTCATATGCGGATAAAATCCAGATGACACTTAGCTACATGTATGTTTTCCAGGCTACATGCAAATCATGACCAGCCCTACTCCAGTCCAGACGGTGGTGGTAATGTACCTGAAGCTGTTTGGTAACTGCCAAAAACGCCAGAATACGAGTAACATTAACACTTTGAAACATGGATGAATTGTATTCATGAACTACAAGCAAGATTAAAGTTTTATTGTCTTCATGTGCTGTCATTTACGTGCCTCTCTCACCCATACAGATCGACGTTCTCTCACCCACGCAGATCATTCACTGGTTACGTGATCATAATATGCTGGTTCAGATCTCAAAGATCAGATAGCTGTCCAGTCTGCCCAAGACTCGTAAGTAATTAACTTTCTCTGTCTATTTCTCAAAGTCTTTATAAATTAAGTGGGCTGGTGGTCTTGGCCATATTTCCTGACTAAGTAGTTAAATAAAAAATGAGTTTATGTCTGTCTTGTGAATATTTAACTCCCCTGAACAATCACTAAAATTTGGATGGCAGAGACATAATTTCACAATTACCTCATTTCAAGTCTGGGCATTCAGGCCTTACAGTATCAAAGCTCAGTGAAGTCCCAGCTGGGTCTTGGAGAGTCAAAGTCAGCGTGAGCAAAGAGATGACAGTCCAGATCTCTGTTGACCCAAACCCACTGGTGGACCACCCGCCAACACAGAGACTTTCAAAATGACGTGACAGGCGCTGTCTAAACCCTCCGCCAAGCACCACATCAGGGATTTGAGGGGAGGTGTAACACCCATGCAGTCATCCACATCTCCCAATTGCTTCCAACGTCTCATTAATGTGTTAAGTGTCAGTGATATGAAAATGGTGATTGCCTAAAGTGAAATTAAGTTGCACTGCTAACATGCATTTGCTCTTACACGAGACAGGCGGGGGCATGCATTTTTAATCTCTGCAGCTTCCAAGACTCCGATGTCAGTTCCAAAAAAATAACACAGAACAAGCAGGGGCCGCATGACAAAGCCTCTAGCTTAATAGAAGACGTGTCAGCGTGGAGACAGCACAGAGCCTGCTTAACTTTTTTTATCCGTCAAAATCTTGAGCTCGAGGTGAGTAGAGGTTGGAGGGATTCTAGTGTCTCATTTCTGTTAAGCACTTTACTCACTCAACTCACTCAACCTCACCTCTTCATTCAGCCTTCAGCTGTTGAGATGTGTTTCATTTGCCCAGAGTGGAAACCAAAACAAAACCAGCAACACGTGTTGAGGCTGATACACAAAACTGCAGTTTCCATGGTTTCACATGTAAAATAATATAAATCAGAAGTTGGTGCTGCTGACATTATTCCACCAACTATGGGCTTTGAATAGCATATACATAAATATTTACTGTTGCCACCGCAACCCTTACCGGGATCACCTGCTCAAAAATGGATAGTTGAATGGATAGAAAATTAGTATGCCTATTCTACAGCTTCATTACATGCTGTAACTTGCTAGAAATACCAACAAAGCAAATACATTCAGTTTGATTTTTCTATTAATTTTATACAATCAGAGCAACCCATGCAGTCATCTCAGAGACAGGCAAAATGTAAAGATGACAAACCCTTTCTCCTAATTCCTTCAGTTAGAGAAAAGAGTCACAGCAAATAAACCACAGTAAAGACTTGACGAAATGTAATAGGCAGCCACAGGAAAAAAAAACACACCTATTACTCAGAGGCAGTGACTTTGCACTTCATTCAAGAACTACATGTGTTACCAAGTGTTTATGAGTCCCAGTGAGTGGCCTTGTGGGACATGGGAGTGGAGGACAAGGGCACAACAAAAGGGAGCAGTCTGCTTTAATACATGTGTGCTGGGATAGACGGGCAAGTTACAAGTCTAAGACTGGCCAGTGTGTCGCGTTGAAAATGAACTGGCAGCATAAATAGGCCAGACCAGTGATTACTGTATGGGCATCAAACAAGTTAACACAGTTTATTCAAAAACCATCGACTCCTTCAAACCATTGCTCTTTTGTGGAACAGTTTTTACTGCTGCAGAGGAGATTAAATGAATGGCTATGATAGCTTCCTCTATGTTGTTCACCAGAGTCCAAAAAGAACTGATGAAGAGAGGATCTTCTGATTGCAGCAATTCCATTGGAATTATTTGATTTTGCTGCGAAATTTCATCATTTTATATCCTGTTGTGTCCAATGCTTAGCTTACTGTAGCCTAGAACACACATATTTCTGGTCTAATAATGCCTATATGATTATTACACAGGCTATGGGCCGACTGTCATCACTGGTGAACTGGATAGTCAAGGTTAATATCCATCATGAACACAAATTCTCCTCAGAATTCATTAAAATGTCTGATAGTATTCCAGTCTGCACACTCCCGCCCGCGAGGTGCATTATGCATGCAGCTGTCACTTTCTGCGCATGTGCACGGTGAACAGCACGCGTACCATGTACTAAGGCTGAGTACTTACTGCAGCGGCCTGGGTTTGAGTCCAGCCCGGGGCCCTTTCCCCTCTTTCCTGTCTCTCTTCAGCTGTTCTTATCCAATAAAGGCAAAAAGCCCCCCAAAAAAATTTAAAAAAAGGAAAACCACAAACACACGTAAGACTTTTTTGGTTTTCTATATTGAATGAATGGATTATACACGGACCATAGGGGCTGTAGTAAGACTGATACTTCATATATAACAAGTTTGTCCATCAGAAATAAACGTCAATAAATCCACATATAAATCATAGAAAAGACACTCCTTATAACTCCAGAATTTGCCTGAGAATATTTATGTTTTCTTCTTACGTTATCAAAGCTGTCTGTACATACATGGGTACGCTGCAAACAAAAACTGCAAATTCGGCATACTTTGAATGTGACAGTCAGTGATTCTTGTTTTAATTTAGAGATGTAATTGTTTTGCAGGATTGTTCCCAACTGATATTGGGGAGGTGTATGGATATTTTAAGTTATTATGATCTGCTAATTGATGTTTTTAGGTAGTTTTATATATTTTAAAGGACTCTGTAATGGGGTTTTTGTTTCAATGGGATCAAATTTGTATTGTTGGCATTTTGTTTTTTTGGTTCATTTCAAATATTATTTGTAATTCTCACCTGAGCCATCACTATTTTCCTTTTATAATGTTGTCTGGGGTCAGCTGTTTTAAAAGATATAGTTATCAGTGAGTAGTGAATAGGCTTGAAATTCAGTTGTCTCTGTCAGCAGGTTGTGATAATTTCACTTTAAAGAGCGAAACCTTTGACGTCACTACCATGAGTAACAAACCCAAAATCCGCCATTATTTTAGTCTAAACCCAGTCCATAGTGTCTGTGCAGCATAGGGGGGATACATACTTCTACTTCTTAATTATTATTCTATATTGCACACTGATGTTTGTACTGTAGGAGACGAGTTCTGATTCACTCTGGTCCAGATCCAGAACCAACTGTAGTGAAAAACTCCCTGTAACAGGAAGAAACACAAAACACTTACAGTCAGTATAGAGTTGGTGGATTTTACAATCCTTGTTCTGTACAAGAAAATGTTTGTGGGCTCACCATATGGATGAACAGGTAAATTCAAACAACATGAGTCAGTTTGACTTCAGGTTGTGACAGAGTTGTCCTCATACCCATCTTTGGTAGAAAAGGATGTAGACTATTCGCTGACGCCCAGTTGTCTCTGAGACCGCTGAGCCAGAGGTCAGCAGGGGCCTAACATGTAGTGTTCTAACAGAAGAAAAATCAGCGTACTGTACAGTTATGTATCTATAATGTGTCTGAGAACCTGAGAGAGGACAGAAGGTGACAGTCTGACTTCAGTGTGTGATTATCTTATCTCTGTTCCCTCCAGAACCTCAATGGCAGATGATGCTCAACAGACCAACCATCAGCCTGAGAAGGAACACACTTAACAACAGATACACATACACAAAACACCAATACATACAGACCAAATGTTTCCTTTGTTTGTGAACTCAGGTGAGTTATTTGTTACCTGTCTGGAGGATAGCAGCAGCTCCCTGAACAGGTCGACTGGATCGTTCAGCTTCTCCAGTTGATGTACAGCGTGAAATGAAAACGCTTCAGATGCAACATCAGCACGATACTGTAGACAGGAAATAAACAGAAGAAGAAGAAAAAAAGAGCTAGATCCAGAAGATTGTTGGTGTTTTTGCTTAATGAATGACTTGAACAGTTAATTGATAATCAAAATTGTTGATGACTGTCAGTTAATGGACTACACCTTTCAGCACTAGTTGCAATCAGCTGAATTTAACACTGAACATACATTCTTCTCAAAGTTACATTATGTGGTAATTCAGTGCAAAATAAGCAAGTTTTAAGAGTTTGCAAACAGATTTTCACATTGTGTGGGACATTTCCTAACAAAGTTGCTCCTGATGATTCAACCGGGAGAATCATGTCCAGAACCAGGGGCGCCTGAAACAACTCCTCCCGCTTCACAAACCTCTATAGCAATGACTAAGAATTTGCAATATCTCACAATAATATTACATTGTGAGAAAATAAAGCAATCCACAGAAACAAATGAACAAGCAGCAATTATGGAGAAGTAGTACTTGGTGCTCTGCATCCCCCAAATGGAATCCCACATAACCATGTACTGTATTTCTTTAATTAAGGCCCTTACGGTGTGTTTAGGATTCCTTTCTCATGACACAATTGAGTTTTCAAAACAGTATCTAATTAAAGAGTTATTACATTTCCATTATCATTATCATCATTATAATAACAAGCTAATGATCAGGTCTCGTGAGTGTATCTCTGACTCTCACACACGCAGATACACCTACACAGACATAGACCAGGGGCAATCTGTGGAAACATGCCCCCGACTAGCTTGATCTCATGTGTGAACAGAGGTTTGGCTCCCCTCTGTTTGGGCTTGTATCACATGAAGTCCCAAAGAGAAATGGTTCGAACATGACCTCATCAGGCAGAACAAAAGACAAAGTGAAGCAGAAGAGATCGAGTGGGGCTGGGAGGAGCACAGCTGCCTCAAGGGAGCCATGGCTAAAGCATCTGCCGATGTTTTAGAGATTAGGATTTAGGAAGTAAATGTCTAATTGGGAGGGGAAGGGAGGAAGGAAGGAAGGGAGGTAATTGGGTGGGAGGGAAATACACAGTGGAGGGAAGGTAGCATTAGCAATATGAAGAGATAAAAATTAAAGCAGGTCAAGATAAACTTCAGCTGAGGATTAGTTGACGCTCAATAAATTGCTTCATGTTCTCTCTCTCTCTCTCTCGCTCTCTCTCTCTAAATATATATATATATATATATATATATATATATATATATATATATATATATATATATATATGGAGAGAGAGCTCTGAAAATAGCTCTTTTCTAGTTTATATGTGTGTAAAAACTATTCGAAAGGACTAAAGATCACAACTTTGGCAGCACTAAGGTCACTTCAGAAATTCCGGACTGCATCACCAATAATAGCTGTAATACACATTGTTATTTTTTGGTCTGAAATGAAGTGGAGTGATTCTTGCAGGACAAAACGAGACCAAGCCCCATTTATAGTATTGTGCTGTGCAGCTATTTTGGTAAGTTGAAACTGCAGGTCGTGAGATGCCATTGGGCCCAGAAAGGGCTGCAAATTTGCTGAGAATCACACACATATACACACTTTTACTGTAATGTAAATAGTCTAACATGTAAATTCAATTTACACAACATCATCATCTACCCACAGCAGTATATGTGTGGTATTTTGTCTGTGAACCTCCAGGACAACAACACTGAGGCTGGTTTGGTCCCTCCTCTCCTCTTCTTCATGCACAACTGTGTTTGGCACAGCTTTTATTAAGTAGTTAATGAGAAGTAAATGGTTAATCACCACACCACATTCAAGTTTACCCATCCCTTTTAGCATGTTTTTTAGCACCCTTTCAGCACACAACAGGTATGGTTGGATACTCCCTAATTTTCATTACTTGTGTTCCATTGGTCATAATCTTTTCATTAAAATAGGGATCTCAATAACTGATTCAGAACCCAGCAAATTGAGTAACTTGATGTTAGCCACTACATTTAATTTTTACCCCAGTTTTGTGAGTTGACAGATTTCATTTTCAAGCCCTCAGTACAATATGTTTTAATAAACTGTCCTCCCAAGAAGCACAGCAGCATCAGTCGCTTCAGCCATTGCCCCAAAACGACATGTGTTTACGCTCAAGTAACAGTGTTTGCTGCAGATCTGATGGTGCTGACTGAGACTCAACAAGAAAAAGGATTGTACAGCCTTCTGCGGCACAATCCACTGTCGCACCAGTCTCACTTGTAGTTTATAGATGTATGTCTCCCGACAGCCTGCAACCACATTCAAAAGAAAGTTCTAGCTAATGATACTGTCTACAGCAGGCAAGAGAAAATATTCAAGACCTTTGTAAATTAAATTTAGGCTTCAGGGAACTGAATTCAATGCTTTTTAAGACTTTTCGAGATCTGCAGATACCGTGGCAGGCAGGGGTTCCTGTCTCTTCCTGAATATGCAGGTTTGACAGGTTTGGCAAGATGTCATCTAATGGGGTCTGGCTTAGTCTCCATAGTCCATAAGACTTTCCTTTTCAAACCTCCTCATACTTAATCCATTCTGCCTTAAGGCCATGGCATTGCTTTAAATACAGATACATGTGCTACATACAAGAGTGCTTTAACAATAATGCTGGGGTCATGGAAAGGTTGTATATACAAGTACATCTATTTTTTGCATCTTCCTTTGGCACACCAGTTGATGCATTTAATATTTCAAATACCATATAGCATGATAGACTTTGGTAATTATTTGTGGTAATTGATATATAAAGTGGCTAAAAAAACGTATCTTGGCAGTCAGCATGCAAGTATTCACTTACGGTTCATGTGTTTGTTTTGATTACAGTTTCCAGATGTTGTGGTTTCTGTCCCTGCACTGCACTAGATAGTTGAGTTGTTGATATTAAAATCAAAGCTATTAAGGTTCTCCTTTACAGGCCAGAAAACAAATGGTGTGCCGTATTTCCCAGATGGCCGTGGACACAGTGAAGAAAGATATTTCTTTTTTGTGCATCATTGCAGATTTTTTACAATCATTAGCGTTTTACGATTAGGGGTTACCAGCTTTATAAATCATTAAAGTGTTGTGGACATTGATACAGGATTACACAGTATTTCTTACACTTTTTCTTGAAGTCTGAAAGTGTATACATATTCTCTTTTCCATCAGTTGCCAAGTGAGCAGGCTGGTGTTTGCAGTTCAAAACTTGTACAAAATCTTAGTCATATATTTCCAAATTTACTTATTAATATGAATTTGAAATGGCAATTTAAGGGCAAATGTGCATATTATAAAAGCAGAAAATGTAATGCGTTTGAGTTCAAACAAGAACAGTTCTTGAGTTTTTGTTTAAAGTATCCACATTCCTTGGCTTCTCGCTATTCTCTATACTCTCCTACAATAATGCTGGCTAATATAAATATGGCAGTGTCACTTTTAGCTTTATTGTCGACTCACACATTGTAAACAATGCGGACAATGCTAAAAGTATATTTTTAATAAAATAAAATAAAAAATAAATACATACATATATATAAATATATAGATATATATTTTTATATATATATATATATATATATATATATATATACATATATATATATATATATATATATATATATATATATATATATATATATATATATATATATGTTGTATTTATAAGGCCACTGTATTTTACTTATCTTATCTTTGACTGATGTTCAATCTATTAACTGCAAATAAAAATATTGCCCAAAAAAAGCACTGGCTGCTGCTGGTTAAGCGCACGATAATAACTGAAGGAGACTGTATCAACAGTTTCTTAAGCTCAGATCTTCTCTTGTCTGGACTATTGTGGCAGGACAGTAAGAGGACAATATTCAGAGAGATTTTGGTAAGAAACTCTTCAAGAAATATTAAAAGCAAGGGGAACAAATATAGGATTTTGAAAAGTGAGGGGGACATGTCCCCTTCTTCCTCAGTGTAAAGTACGCCCTTGCATAGTGGTGATGGGAACAGAACAGTTTGGAAATCCCCAAGCATGTACTTTCCTTGTTTACACTTAAATGTACCTAAAATGGACCTATTTTCAAGAGACAAAGAACAATGTCTGTGTTCACTGTCATGCTGAGTAATGCTGACCAGTTCGGTCAGCAGATTTTTTAGACAATAGTGGAGTTCAGTCACTTGCAAGATATAAACTGTGTCTGGCATTGATGGATGAATTGTACTTGGTAGAAGGAGAAATGCTATAAAATTATGCTACATTATAATTTAAATATAGTTTAAACGGTATGCACAAACATACTGAATAGTGGGCACACACTATGCACACTCGTTGCTGATCTGCAGGGCCTGTTGCAGATGTCTTCATGATAAACAGTGATTTCTGTTTTAGAGATCCTGAATGATGATGTTCTGGTGATATGTTAACCCCAGAATAAATATAAATTTAAATAAAACATATTTTGGCGTGTGTCGTGAAAAAAATGATATGGCCTGAATATGACTGAATAGGACGGTATTTTCATAACTTAATTGAACTCTTGTAAGAGTTATTATGTTACTAATGTGTGCTTCCCAGGTTAGCATCAGAATACTTGAGACAGTGGAGGTTTCAGTGGATACAAGGCTAAAATGGCCTTGGTTATGGGAATAAAACTGTACAAGGAATGAAAATGCAGGGAATAATAAACATTAGGTTTTTCATTTTTAGTTGGCAATCTTCAGTTTCCCTGGCTGACATTAAAACCATCCCTGAAAGATTTTATCAGCTGTAGTTAATAAAGTAATTGTGGTAAATGTGCTCTACACTGTCTGTATCCAGAGAGCCTAGAAAAAGACACACATTGTGTTTTCCGTAGTGAAGGATGAAAACCGCTGTGTGTTTTTGCTAAATAAAAAGACAAAGAGTGGTGTGTCTTTCTCTTGGAAAGCAATCAAACGTGCTAACACTTTTTATAAAAAATATGAACTTTAAACATAGTTAAGTAAATAACTCATTTTGATATACTATTATGTACAATATACATTTAAATGTATTATTTGAATACTCATTGAGTCTAAATTGGCACAATATCTAGTTTTGGAGAATACATCTAATTATACTTTAAGTGAACTAGTTTACTGTAAAAATTCACTTCTACGGGAAATTCAGAACAATTCAGAATGAACAATAACCTAATGGAAAAAAAACATTCAGTCATTATGTTACTTACTAATTAACTGTTTAAGTATCACCTTGATTTACTTGTCAATACTTAATATGTAACTAACATTATATAACTAAATGCTACAAATATGTACCAGGTAACAGGTGCTTTTCTGGTTTGGTTTGGTACCACCTGTGAACCAAATAATTACTGTCAACTTAGCCTTAGCTCTGATTAACATAAATATGACATAACATACATTGTAAAGTGTGAGATCCACCCAGACACCATTGAGAGTGGGACAGGTGCTGTCTACTATGTTGGTGTCCCATTTTGGAAATCAGATCTTCAGCCTTTGGTCTGGAACACTTCATGTACTGATCGATGTACAATTAAAAGCTCCAGAACTACTAAAGCTACTAAAGGATCACATGGTAAGATTGTTTAGTTAGCTCAGCTCAGCTCTCAATCTCAACTTTTAAGCCAACATAGACAAAAAGTCCTTAAAATGTTCAGAAACATGGAAATTTGAACATCTACAATTCAATCACAGCTGGGTAAAAAAAAACCCAGAAGAGCAACTAAATAGACCTTGTGGTGAGATTTTTTTTTTGTCAACTATTGTTTCCAAGTTCAAGAAGGAGCTTTGAATCTCAACTTCATGTACTGTGTTTATCCTTGAGGCAGAAGTATGAATCTAGGGGCTCATTGCACAGTGTGACTGTTTTAACAGCAATGTCAAACATTTAGAATATATCAGACCAAAAAGACAAAGGATAGACTTGTACTTTGCTTACAGTGATCAATATGTCATGACCTAAAAAATACCAAGGCACACTGCTTTGCAAAAATGAAAAAGCCTTTAATAAATGGGCTAAGTGTCTAGGCATTTCACAGTCTTCTTCAGGGCATGTAAAAACAAATGGCAGCTCACATATATACCAAGGCTGGTGTCAGCAGCTAGGCAATCAGAGTATCACTAGATAATTGTCTCAGGTACAGTCAAGTAGGTGGGTGTGTCTATTCTACTGTTTTTCGTAAGCAAACTGACAGAAACACATTGCTTTGGGAAGATAGTTTTCATTCCCCAACACTTAAAAAGAAAAGAACATCCAGTATAGACAATTTCAACGTCTTAAGAGGATCTGTCATCAAGAGCCAGATTTTGAAGCCAAGACTAAAGAAAAGCAAACACGGTTTCTAAATAGAGGCAGAAAAAAACATTACTTTTAAAAAGGCCTATACTAAAGCTAAGAAACTGAGAAGACAGGCCCTCCTGCAACAGAAACAAAATGAACCAGAAAACAACTAAATATATACTTTGTGACCCAGTACAACCCTAGAGCAAATAAAACAAAGCAAATCATCAAGAACAATTGGAAAATCATACAAAGTGATCCACTTCTCAAAGATGTGTTTCCATCTGCACCAGCTGTCAGTTTCAGAAGAGCACCTACTATAGGAGACAGTTAGGCCATAGCTATCTACCGGGAGACAAAAAGGGCACTTGGCTCGATTGCAGACCACCAGGCTTTTTCAAGTGTGGTAGATGTAACCACTGTGACACAATGCAACAACTTCAAGGATATACACTCAAATAAAACCTTTATTATAAAAGGATTCATTAACTGCAATACCACTCATGTAGGAAACGACCTACAATGCCCATGTGGTTATTTCTATGCGGGGAGAACAAAAAGAAAACTGAAAGAGAGAATTGCTGAGCACAAATATGCCATCAGCACAGGAAATGAAGACTACCCGATGAACACGCATTATAAACAGCACCATGGATGTAACCCAGACTGACTCAAAGCAGTCGGTATAGAGGCCACAGAATTGGGGAGGGGAGTCCCATGATATGTCCTTGGATCCAGAGAGCACCTGTTTTTTGACACCTGCATTTGTGAAGCAGCACTCCGCAGCCAATCTACTGGCATTTTGCTATTTGGAATACATAGTTTGACCATGGAAACTAACATGATCTGTAATAGTTACAACACAACACTTCAAATTAGAGATGACGGGATTCAGTATTGTTTCAACCACATTTCATAGAGCGTATGGAAACTGTACTGTGTCAAAACTTGGCTGGGATGGTAAAGACTTTTCTTGAATACATTTCAATTAAAAATAACTTGTTTACATTTTGTAATAGATAAGTCTAATTTAAATGAGCTCTGAAAAAGAAATAAACGTGGCCAAAAGCAAACAATCCTTAGTTCACATTTTGTTTAGTTATAACTGAAGCTCAGTTAAGGTTTTACTACTATGGATCAGCTGGATTCAGGCCAAAGGCACCATTCTGTACACTGTGTAATACTATTTCAGTGTACTTGAGCTCCCCTAAACTCCTGCACTCAGACATTGGAAGGAATGAGAAAATGACACCTAGGAAAACATTCCACAAGGGGACCCTGCTCATGCTCAGGCTGGTGTCCCCAGCATTCCCTGCATGTCCGATGAAGCTGTACGAGCATATTAGCATTCTACTGACATAGGAAGGTAACGGGACACGAGGGAATGCCTGTGGAGCAGCAACCAGAGCTGGTAAACATTTATTTCCAGGCATGCTGCTGCCAGAGATGGGCCTACATATATGTCTTTGGAGCCTCACTGAGGCAGTTGTGGTAAGGAAAACTGACAAATTGTGATACTTTTAAAGTCTACTTGAAGAGTATACAGTGGAGGAATGTTTTTTATAGTAGTAGTAATATTGTGAAAGAAATAGTTTGACATTTTGGAAAATGGGCTTATTTCCTTTCTTTCCAAGACTTAGATGTGAAGGTTGATACTACTCTCAAGTGAGGTGCCTTTAGACCCAGCTGGTTGCTCAGCCCGTTCTCATTCTCAGGGTGTCAGATACCGGCGTTTTGTCATGCCCCTCGCCGTTGTATACAGACGCACATGGTACCTTTTAGCGTCTGTATGGGACGCACAGGGCTGCCAGAAAGCCTTAAGGAAGTCAGGTGACATAGTATAACGAGCGACATAAAGAGCGAGAAAGTCTGTGGAGGTGGTGGGGTGGATTTGTCAAACAAACATAGGACTTTCACCCAGGAGCCTGGGGTTTGTGGCCCATGTGAAACCAAAAGTTAATGCTGAGTTATTAAAAGTTTTAAATTACATTACAAATCACGTCACATGACTTCCTACTACCTCACCAAGTAGTTTCTGAAGGCGTCTCCTACAGATGCTAAAGTTAATTCTGAAGTTAGTAGTTAGTTATTAGTAGTTTCTAATAATAAAAATGTCAAACTATTCCTTTAAGAATAAATAGCTTGTGAGTGCAGCTTAATAGCTCAGCAGTGTTTTGATAGTGTACAATATAAGCTTACGCTGTCTTTTGTATGATTATGTTATCAACATACACAGATTGTGCCACTGCAAGCTATAAATTTAAAAAGATACAGCAATAATACTTACGGATTTAAAAAAGGTTATATGTCAATTTGTCCATTTAGCATTTTTGGTAGTCATTTAGTTTATTGAATTATAAATATTCTTACACAACTATGTCTGTTCTGAGATATTGGAGTCAATTATGCCCCCCAGGGGTTTTTTCTCTTGGTGTCTATTTAAAGCAACGTCTTCAGCCTCTCAGACTGCATGACAATAAGCTCAGAGAGCTAGATTACCATGTGTATTTTGGCAAATTCATATTTGTGTACTTAGCTGTGTTATAAAAAAAATGTTCTCTGGCACAGAAAAAAAAACACGCATTTATATTTAGACACACAAGAATATGTTTAATGCACAGTGCTGCAAAGTTCACCTGGTCCTCTCTGTAAATGTATCATATTTTCCTCTCACATTTGGACCACAGTGGAGTAACTTTTAATAGGATAAGAAGGGATGCACTCCAAAATTCCTGTGTGGTGAAGTTTGAGAGACAGCTTGCACTGAATGTCAGACAGCTTCTGAGCTTGATGTAGAGGGGCCGTGATCCCGGGGCCCCACGTGTGACAGCTTTCTCATCAATCATTCCTGCATATTCTTTAAGTAAACTTTTGACTCATAATCTCCCTGGCCTGCTGTTGCTATCTCTTTGTGTTGAAACATGTTTGTTTTCCTCTTTTTAGGCACTTTGTCATGCCTGGTTATGAAGTTACAGACCCACCAGTGATGGAAGGCGGTCCTGGTTTTACGCAGCTGTGCTATTGTTCTTCTAAGGCTTAAGGTTTAAGTGGGTGGCCCTGCCTTTAGTTTCAGCAATAGAAATCAACATACACATAATTTACAATACTGTACATTTGGCTACAACAGGGTAAATTTACAACATGAGAAAGATATTTTGACCTTCAATTCTGACCCAATAACATCTCTGCAAGAAATGAAATCAATGGGACATTTTTCCCTTTACTGATGACCTCATGCCTGAGAGATGCCTGACATCATTATGGGGGCTCTCTCTTTTAGAGAAATCCCCACAGGTTTCTGATCAGGACTTGCCAGGTTTCGATAAAGGAGGATCCATCCCCACCCCAAGTCTCCATAGAGATTGAGCTGACTAATAAAAATAGCTTGGCTGCTTTGTTTACCCCAAGTGGGATGTTACTTTACTGTATTTTCCCATCTCTCCATCACTCTCTCAGTCCCTATGTTTAAGCCGTGGATATGACTGGACTTATTTCTTACCAACTTTTACGTAAATTCTTTGTTAAGAGACTTTTTTGCTGCTAAGAACATCATTTGCTAGGAGCTTTTAAATGATTTGCCTCCATCCACCTTATGTGTTTATGTACAGTATGTGTGCACATGCACATTACATGAGGGATCAGAGTCTAATGGTTAGACAAAGGGCTTCAGGCAGCAGAGAAATCAAAGCCAGATGGGTGCTTTCAGTGCCTGTCTATACTTTCAGAGTGAATGGGAAAGGGCCATAAACGTCAGGTTGAGGAGACAAATAATAGGTGACAGGTGAAGTTCATGGAGGTACAATGATCCTTTTCTTGTGGTAAAATGAAAAAGTACACATGAATAGAGGTAGCTTCCCATTTTTAGCCCTTTTCCCCTTTTATCACACTGTGAAATAGTTTATGGTGACGTGAATATCCCCAATAGTATGCCCCACATATACAGAGAGATAGGTGAAACAGTAATACCTTGACAGATGGAAGAAACAAGTTATTTTTCCAAACATGCATTTATTTTAAAGTTTCCAATTTCTGATTCACAAGTTGACAAAATGCAAAAAAATAAATAAATCATCGTATGGCTTCACACTGTCTCCTGATGTTCACGGAGAGACGATCATGTAGCACTCTTTAAGAAATGATGGGCATTGAGAATATAATATATAGAGAGAAAGTGCAACAAGTGTGAGGATAGAAAACTGTCCATTGGACTGAACACACATTAATGGAGAGAGCTCATTTTTGTGTTATTGTTAAATGTTTAAATCAGGATTTACTTTTAAAAAAAAAAAGAAATTGGCTTACACTAACAGTATTGCATCAGTGTCAGGAGCATGGCGTGAGAGACAACCATAACCCATCAGATACGTTATATAACACCAACAGTGTCATGTTTTTGATAAATGTATCACTTGTCAGTTGGTGATGTTGTGGTTACAAAAAATACTGGTGATTTAATGATGATCATAATCTCTCTGGAACTTGTTTCACAGGTAGCATGCTAAACCTGGCTCTGTGACTGCAGTGCGTGACAGAACCATGTACTGTAGTTCTGACAGTAGTGACCATGTCATTATTAATCATCCTCTTCACTTAACAAAAAAGATCTCATAGCAACAAAAAGAAAATATGACATAATGGAAAGAGACCTAATTTGACCTTTGATGTAACCTGATGATCAAGCGTGAACTTGAAAGATAAACTTTCAATGTAACAAGAAAGCATCTCGTTCTATAGAAAAAAAAGATGACAGTATAAGAAGGAATCCAGGACGTGTATTTATCAAGTACCTCAGAATCAACTAAGAAACTTTGAGAAAATTATGATTAAGAGTACTCGTACGTATACTAAAATGTGTTATTTTGGGCTATATAAACATAAATTGACTTCACTTGGCTATGTATATATATATTAACTTAGAGTAGGACTTACAGTTATTGATGAACTTCATGAACACATTTTTTTCAAAACAATACATCAACCCATTTGACAGGCACATCTTTATACAGTAATGCGATGCAGTAGAAACAACATTAAACTCAGAAAATAGTGTCACTTTTTTCTTGTATGACTGTGTGGTTCCACATAGGTAAAGGCTGAAATATGTTACATAAACTAAACAAAAAACACACACAAATAATATTTCAATGCTGCATTAAGGGCTGTTTAGCCAGCACCTATTGGTTTTACTGTATAATAATCCCTAAGTATGTTCTCCCTGGCCATTTGGCCACATTATCAAGGCTCATGCTCAAGAAAAACATCAAGAATGTTTTTTTCTGATCATGTTTAGTGGGAGAAATTATTGAATATGCTTGGGTTTGGAGTGGCACTGCATTGCTGGAACACTCACCTTTCATAAACTGTGCACAAAATCACTCCCTCATTCCCTCAGTAAGCAGTGAATTGAGATTTTGGACACTTATTAATCATCATCATCATCATCATCATCATTTGCATCATCACTGAGAGGTGTCAAGTGGCACAACGGTAATTTCTGCATCTCTAAAATGCATTGCATTGAAAGATTGTTAGCAATGCAATGCTGTTCCATTGTGTGCATTTTTCATATATTGTAAACAAAAGTTCCCCTGTGGAGTTTTTGACCTCTAGTAGCACTATGGAGCTGTTTGTCTATGAGTCAGTTCCTGTTTTGTTTATCTCATGCTCACACACACGTGCAGGTGGGTCACGCGATACACATTCATGCCAGTGGTATCACACTCTTCCACTGATCTACAGGTGGCGGTAACACGCCAAGATATGCAGCAATGTGCCAGCAAAGACAGGGAAGAAGACGACTGCTAGCAAACAAATATGGATGTAAACAATGCTGGATTTAAAACGCTTAAAAAATTGTCTTTACAAATATTTTATGAGGAAGGAAATGCATTCAACACATTTGTTAGACGTCAAGGATACACACAGTAGGTTTTGGTGAGTAACACTGAATGTTATGTTACTTATATTTGTTTAGTTTACCCATGGAACAATTTAATTTGAGAAGTGAGCAAAGTTATCTTATTTTGGGAAACTTTACAACTAGCTGTTTAGCTAATTACTAAAATTGTGGAATTCTGGTGGAATTCCAAACAAATGTTTTGTGTTAAGTTACAACATAACATAACATAACAACAGGTGCTGAGCTGCACTTGCTTCCCTGCTCTGTCTTCACTGCTCTCCATCACAATCACCTGATCGTGTTTTCATTAGTGTATAATAACCTGAAAATAAGAATTCTTGTGTTTTCATTACCTTAGAATGAGCTGTTTTTATCTACAGAGGGAGCGGGTCCCCTTCTACAAAGGTCGCCATGTTGCACCGCCATGTTTCTACAGCAGCCCAGAACGGACAAACCAAACACTAGCTCTAGATGGAGCAGTTCGTGTTTTTCAGAAGTTTCGCTGCCACCATAGTTTCTCCTACACCCTTGGAAAGGGAGGGTGAGGCGAGCAGTACTCAAATGTTTGCAAACTACAATTTCACCACTAGATGCCATTAAATCCTACACACTGGATCTTTAAGTTGGTATGGTGTTGACCTCAGATTTCAGTTTAAGAAGTAGTAAACCAAAGAACCAGTTTTAACTAATGTGACGGCCCTCTGGCTCTGCCACGGCCTGTGGGTTTGTCTTGCCCCGGGCTGCTGCTGTCATGGAACAGCTGTACCACTCCTAGTGTCTCTGTTGTCTGTTTGTCCCCTGTTGGTTTCCCTCCTGTATTTGTCTGTGTATGTGTGGGCTGGCGGGGTGTGGCCTCCGGTGAACCTCCACTCAGAATCTGACACAACTGCTACTCATCTACTGCTACTCACCTGTTCTCCATCCATGCAGTGTATCTACATGGCTCTTCTCATGGGTCTTTGTCAGGTCGTCCGTTTACACTAGTGTTACAATGGCCTCTGAGCTTGCATTTTAGAAAGGTTTTCTGCATTTTTTCTGAGTCCACGACTAATCCTCTGACTCCTTGTGTTCAGCTTCACTCCTCAAACCGACACCTGCCTCCAATTTACTCACTGGTTCTTCAGAAGCTTTTCACCACGGGTTCACCTCGGCTCCACTTCAGTCAGCTGTCCTCGTACCGCCTGCCTGATCTCACCACGCTACATTCACCCGTCTGCCTGTGCTCGCGGACTGTCTGCCTCAGCCTGGGAATCATCCTTGCTTCACGGAGCTTCCCTCCACACACACCTGGTTACTCTTTCAACTTGTTCGTACAATAAACCAAAGATTGACCACTTTACTCCCTGTTTTCGAGTCGTGCTTTTGGGTCCAGAATCACTGTGTATTATGTCTCTCTTCAGGTCCTGGTTGGCAGAGTTTGTATTAGTGCAACTGGCCGGTCCATCCAGAATGCATTTAGGATCAGCCAAGTCCATTCTTGTGTCTCTCACTCCATCACCGGCTCTCCTCCTTGCATCACATGGTTTGGTTTAGTTGTATTAATCTGTATTTACACCATACAGCGCTGCACTTTCACACATCCACTCACTAACACTACTGATCAATTGATTGTCCATTTCATACACTTAGTTAATGTTTTCTGTTGAAATTTTTGTAAATATTTGTTCTTCCCAGTACAACTGTGTGCATTTCCCTCCTTTTGTAATGGCCTAAGAGCAGAGTTGTGACAACTAGTACTGGCTGGAGAGGGCGTGCACGTGGGTAGTGACAGGATGATTGAGTGGAGTGGGTGACTGTAAATGACTCACTAGAAATAAATCTTGCAATAGATGTGACAATTTAAGCACATGAGGTGTTTTGTCAGATGTTAGCAACACATTACTAGAAGGGCTAGCAGAGTTTGCGTCGGCAGTTTTCAAGTATTTGTAGTTTTGACAGATCTACACACTGCCGAGGTTTCATTATACTATGATTTCTGATTATGAGGCCAAATTGTAGCATATTGTCATGCTTTAGGTTCCAGGAGCCCTGAATATCTCCAGATTGCTCTCTTGGGCTGCTGAAATCCAGCCTTGGTAATGTTGACTTAATACGTGCATAGTCCAATAAAGAGCCCTTAGTACTGATTGAGATTAATGCAGCTGAATTTGTGTAATTTATAATCAGTGCAATCAAACTGTTGAGCCCCTATTACAGTCTGAAACTTAGGTTCTTCAATTACATACAGTAGTCACAACCAAATGACTATATTTGGGAATGTGTTACCTGGGTGCACAATACAAACTTAAGTAACAAAGGCGTCTATAATTAGATTTTGACGTAGAATCACTCCACAACATTAGGTAATAATGTGGCCTTTTGAGGTCCCTGGAAGTCTAGGGCCCCAGGGCAGTTGCCGGCCTTACTAGTTAGTAATCCGGCCTTGGTCATAACATTGGGGAAATCTAGAATATTTTCTCTGACTATTTCCACATATTGGAGGCAGCTGACAAGCCAATTCTTTCAGTGTTTTACGTAACGTATAACCTCGACCCTAGGATGTATCCATCAGATTTGACTTTGTGTAAGAAACTGCAATATTTGTTTGGCAAACTCAAATGACTCAGCTCATATTTACATCTGATCCACACCATTGTAACGTAATGGAATACCCCAGCAAATTGACAGCGCCCAATATTGTTCTATTTTCCTGCAAGCCATGCCAGAAAAAGAGTTTTGACTAGAATCCAATCAGTCATTCAAAGTGAGTGAGCCAAGAACCTGTCCACACTGGAACAACAGTCTTTCCTTGGGAGTGCAGGACCTTGTCATACTGTTTACATGCTGTGTCTCTGGCTTGCTAAGTCAGGTTTTCAGCACACCCCATGTGTGCTAGCTTGTAGACCAAACATTTTGTTTTGCAAATGAAGAAATTAAGATTTTGTTTGGTTGACTTGGTATTGTGAGTGCATTCCTTAGACTTTTGTGTTTTTATCTGCCTCTAAATACTGTTTTCTCACAAAAATGTTGATGCTACTATCCATTATTGTTGCTTGGCCCTCATAATGCATTTGGAATATCTGTGTGGCTTAGAGTGAAAAACAGAAGAAAAGCTAGTACTTTTTTGTCTTTGTCCATGAGGAAAAGTGTGGATGTGCTCATGCAGTGGAAAACATAGCTGAAATGCAGAATTCCTCACGCTCATCATTCTATATTAGGCAACTGCACAGCAGGGTACATTAACAATACGGCAGAGTGAGTCAACCATTTTTCCAGATCAATGTGAGCTTGTGACACGTTCAGAAGTATGTGATGAACAGAAAATGTTTTGTCTAATGTTCTCCATTTATTCCTGCTGGAAGACTGAGTTTCTCTTCAAACACCCTGAAACTTTCATTCAGATACTCTTTCATCTATTGACCGGACAGGACAGTGGTGGTCAAGCTTAGTATTTCAAATACATTTTTTTTTTTCCGTTTTCCCTTGTGAATCTAATTTAAGGCATACTGTGGGCCACAAGTGTCATCACCTGCAAAGCAGAACCTGACTGTTATTTTAGTCTCCTCACTTGTGACCTAGAGGAGTTATTTATAGAATAAAAACTAACTGACTCTTTGCGTCGTTTAGCCTAATTTGTGTCAGTGAAACATCAATAGCTAAACTTGACCAAATACTAGTTCATACCAAAGCCTGAGCGGGTTCACCAGCAACAGACTGGTGTGCACTTCTGGCCTTAAGAATAAAAGTGGCAAATTTTAAATTGGTACAGAAGTGTAATTTCAGAAATGCTATAATTTTGGAATACAAAACAAAACCTGCAGGTCCTTGAAGTCATATACTCTACAATGGTAATATATACTGTTCTGATCTGTTCTGTTCAGGATGTCATCAACTCAGAAGTCACCAGGACCTCCTTTCTTTTTTCGTTTTTAAAACTTAATTTTTTTTGCCCCCAATAAAAGGAGTGATGTTTTTATTTTATTATTGTTTACAAAATAAAAACATCACTCCTATATGTAACATATCACAATTTATGTAAAGCAAGTTTCATATGGTATCCGAGTCAATTCTAGTTCTTTTTTAAGTAGATTGGCAGTTAGGACCTTAATCTTAGGATGGGCAATATGAAGTATGAAACTCAACGTTTCTGCTCTCTGGATTTGTATTTGAAGGTCTGTTTTGCCCCCACTGCTGTCAGCTAATAAGGTGTGTTCAGACAGAACACAAAAGTATAAATGCATAAATGCAACATTTTTGCTCAAGTTCAACCATTTTAAACATGTGATATCTTGTCTTTGTTTCGATTTGCACCGCCCAATGGCATCTGTCGCCCAATGTCAAGTGTCCACTCACAATTTTGCATTGACCTGATCTCCATGCTATTCATTTTTTGCATTCATCCTGAACTCACCTTAACACTAATATCCTGTGCTTGGTTAGTTAACAATAAAAGCATCACTTTATGTTTCTCCTTTCCCCTTTAAGCCTTCAGAAATCTGGTAAAACTTGTGCTGGATTTTTATTCTGGATCCGTTGGTGCCATCATATGCACAATGGTTCTTTACCATTTTGGCAGTTCCCTGTTTCTCCATGTGAAATATGAATGTATGAATACTATTGTAGCTTTAACGGTAACATCATGTGCATACTCTCTGTGATTTTATGAATCTTGACCTTCATTTTGAATGATGATAACTTATTTTTGCAAGCATTCGGCTGTTCCACTGAGCAGTTAACCAAGTGATACATATGTTATCAATTCATTATTACTTCTTTCAACAGCTGTTGAGTTGTAGTCTCTGACTACAGATGTTCTGTCAACAGCTGTACTAGGGGACTGGACATATGCACGTGTTTGGAGAGGATATACACTGCCGTTGTGGGAATTCGTTGTAAGCAGAGTGAGTCAGGAGCCCTCTGCCACAAACAGGATAAGGTGCTCTTACTTATTCTCAGCTCTAAGGCAGCTAGCACAGCTAACACAGAGGCAACATTTCACAGCAAGCAGAGGTAGAATATTTTATCTAATCATATCTGGAATTAAGGTTCTTCACATCCACCATTTTTGTGCAGCTTTGTGTGAGACCATGAAAGTGAAATCAGGTAATTACAGGTTTAAATGGATAAATGCATATTTCCCTCCTAGGGAGCTCATAGTTTGTGTTCTTGGGAGGTCAGTTTTAAGCTGTAACTCTCAGTAATGTGACAGTAAGAAAGCTCTGTTTTGCATCACTGTCTTGGGAGCAACTGGGGTCATTCTGTGGGCTCTCAATGCTGTCCAGATCTCCACTTGAACTTACAGTGTGAATAGATGACATACCAGAATAACAGGGCTTTTCCACATATGGTCCTCCCATCTTTTTTCCCCAACAGAGCCAAAGCAGACAGTGGTTTGAATTTGTCAGCTCACACGGCAAATTCTCAAAGTTTGCATCAAGATTTGTACAACCTTTATACAAAAATGATTATATATTACATATTTAAATACCATTTTTCAACATTTAAACAAAATAATATTCTTTTGGCAGAAATTTGGTTTATAACTTGTCAGCAATTTTACACCTGAAAAAACAGTTTATTATATATCAGTATTTATCAATTACATCATACACATATTGTAATTTTTTTGTATATGCTGGATTGTAATAAACAAATGATTTTCTGAACACCACATCACCTGAAAATTAAATTTCCTGTTTGACCTCCTATTAAAACTTTATTTATTGTATGTTTGCATTTTTACACTTACAGTATATAGACTTTTAATATTACATAGCACATTTGTGTCAAAAATTTCGCGTATTAGAATAAGATCTGGATGTCTACAAAATCTAGACATGGCTTTTTTAAAATCACAAGAGAAACCATGTTTTAATTTAAAGGGACACTGCATCAGTTTTA
Organism: Siniperca chuatsi; assembly: GCF_020085105.1. Lineage (NCBI taxonomy): Eukaryota > Metazoa > Chordata > Actinopteri > Centrarchiformes > Sinipercidae > Siniperca > Siniperca chuatsi. Next base: position 4,789,632 of record NC_058053.1, on the reverse strand, counting down.
CACATAAAGATCAGTGTACTCATCATGCTACCCTGATGATGCCATAAGGGTTATCTCAGATGGGGCTTGGAGTTAAAAATTTAAGCCTGCATTACATACTGGGGATGTGAAACTTGAAAGACATGTGTCTAATAAGCAGGGAGGCTTGTTGAAAGACACTATCAAGTTGCATTATGGGAAATGTAGGATTCAGTGTTTTTGGCGCTTGGCTCATACTAGGGAGTAAAAGTCAGGTTATCTCAGCCTCTGCTGCTTCAATTTTTGACCACCATACTTAATTATTGTAGTACCTCCTTAATGAGATTCTATATGTGATATTTATGTAGAACACAGGTGTCATTGCAAATGTTTGTCACTAAGGTGACAAGAATACAAACAGGTTTTAATTATTTATACTGATCAACTTGAACAGAACAGAACACATGAGGTCCCATTTGCAATGATGTGAGTGCACACAGCCAGTTTTGTCTGGAAGTACTGAGTCATGGGAAGTCTACCCTGACTCATCTTCATGATTATCTTATATAATATGAAAGAAAAATGCTTATTATGCTGAATATACCATCAATCATTTTTCTGTTACAGTCATTCCATAACAGCTGACATTTCCTCTTTGAAATTTATGCATGGTTGTAATTCTGAAACTGACAAACTGAAATGACACTGATCCATCAGTGCGTCCACTTTATTGTACTGCTATGTGGGAGACTGGATGAAAAACAGAGAAATGATAATGATCAATGGCACACTGGGGCATGTTTCTGCCAGTCAGCACATCACACAGGTTGTTTGTGGTTGAGTGGGGGGTGGATGAGCTTCCATTTTATGCCAAGATGGTACATCAACCTTTGCAGAACAAGGTCTTTGCCAACTGTCGCTTGGCATGCTGAACAAGTCTTGGAAGCTTACAGGCATTTTGCATTCAAGTTTTTATATGCACGTGTACTGTATGTACTGTACACGTGTTTTCACACACAAATATACAGACGGAGAGCTCTCTAATTACAATTTTCAAATGACCTTACTGCCATTACTTCACATAATATTTTATGTTTACACAATGTTTTGTTTGTTGTTTGTTTTCGACATGCTAATTATCTTGTAGAAAGAAAAGGCGAAATGCTTAATGATGAAACTCAACAGTATGAGCATTAGACAGTTATCCACGCCATAGTGGATGATCTAAGTGAATTTCTATCCATGACACGAGAATGCCAGGTCTCTTTGAGGGATGGAATATTTGGTTTGATGGGGCACAGATTACCTGAAATGGGAAGATTTCAACTACCAGCTGTTTCTCTTACTCTTGGGTACTACTCTCAGGCGCAGACTGGCCATCAGGAATTTTCCCGGTGGGCAGGATAGAGGCGATGCATATCTACTGCACTGTGTCCATTTAAAGGTCCAGTATGTAACATATAGGAGGATCTATTGGCAGAAATGGAATATAGTATTCATAAGTATGTTTTCATGAGTGTATAATCACCTTAAAATAAGAATTGTTAACATGAATTATGGATGCACCTTGCTAACCCAGCTAGCTAGTGCCACCCTCTCATCCAAATATGGTCACTTCTGGCTCCAAAAAACAAAGATGGCGACGGCCAAAATGCCAAACTCGAGGCTTCAGAATGGTAGTCCACAAACCAATGGGTGACGTCACAGTGGCTACGTCTACTTCTTTTATACAGTCTATGGTGGGTGCACATATCTGTGACCAGCTCACAATAAAATAAATGGAGGAAAACTAGGTTCACAGTTCACTGTAATATATACAAAGAAGCCATGACTGTCTATAACAAAGCAAAACGTCTGGTAATAAAGGATTACTTTTCTAAGATTATTACAGAGAATGCTGGAAACTAACGAATATTATTCTCCACTACTGACCAGCTACTCAACACTGCTCCCACCCATCTGAAGTTCTCTGCATCAATATGTGAACAACTTGTATTGTTCTTCAATAACAAAATAACTTCAATTAGAGCCAGTATTGCTGCTGATGTAAACAAACATGACCTCAGTAAACCCTGTAAAAAAAAAGATGTAACCATGGGAACATTCACCTGCATTACATTAACCGAGCTTTGCAAGACTGTCACTGAGTTTAACTCCTCCACCTCATGTATTGACCCTGTACCTGCAGCATTTTTAAGCAGGTGTTCAACAGTGTTTCAACTCAAGTCCTGAAGATTATAAATACATCTCTTCAAACAGGCATCTTCCCAGATGCCTTCAAAACAGCTATTGTAAAACCCTTTCTAAAAAAACAACCTAGACGGTAATGTACTGACCAGCTATAGGCCGATATCCAACCTTCCATTCATTAGTTAGATACTTGAAAGATAGTTTCTTTGCAAATAAACTCCTTTCTTAAAGAAAATAATATCCTGGAGGAACTTCAGTCAGGCTTTAGAACATACCACAGCACTGTAACTGCTCTCACTAAAATAATCAGCGACCTCAGACTAAACTCTGATGAAAATAAGGTCTTAATTCTTATCCTCTTAGACCTAAGTGCAGCGTTTGATACGACTGACCAGGACATCTAAATCAAAATTGGTTGGTCTTTCTGACTGTGTGTTAAACTGCTTCAAACCTCAAAGGGAGGAAGTTTTACGTCAGCCTTGGAGATCATGTGTCTGAGAAACATGACTGTTTTGGGGTTGCACAAGGGAGCTGCCTTGGTCTATTACTATTCTCACTATACATGCGTCTACTTGGTGACATCATTACAGAGCACAATGTATGTTTCCATAGTTATGCTGATGACATGCAAGTGTGCATCACTGCTGAACAAAATTATGCTACTGCTATCAACTCTGTTACTACCTGTCTTTTGGAATAAATAAATGGATTTTAAAGTTAAAGTTAAACAAAGACAAAACTAAAATCCTACTAGTCTAACGCTAAAACAAAAAGAGAAATGCTGTTTAATAATCTGGGGAAACAGACTCCCTGGATTAAATCTGAGGTTACAAATCTTGGTGTTATTTTAGATTCAGATCTAAGTCCCACATTAACAAGGTGACGAAAACATCATTTTTCTACTTTAGAAACATAGCAATAGTACGACCATTTATAAATCAAAAAGATGCTGAAAAACTGATTCATGCCTTTATTTCAAGCCGACGCGATTACTGTAATGCACTTTTACTTGCCTCCCGAAAAAACCCCGGAGAGACATCAGCTGATTCAAAACTCTGCAGCTCTGCAATTAACCAGAGCCAAGAGGAGAGTGCACATTAGTCCAGTTTTAGCTGCTCTGCACCAGCTTCCTGTAACATTTAGAAGTGATTTCAAAGTCCTCCTCATTATATACAAATAAAGTTTATTATTATTATTATTATTCAGCTGGCTAAACTGTCCAATGTTAAGTAATGGTAAACTCATATAGAGGTGACTAAACCATATGTTGCATTTGAAAAAGGTGTGTAAACTGCGTTTATGTGTGTTTGCCCTCCACTACATCCCAAATAATATAATCAACCACGCTAATGCAAAATACTAAAAGCATGTTACACTAAAAGAGCCGACTCTTTGGCTCCTTCGCAAACGTCCCATCTCCACAGCCAAATCCTGTCCAATCAGCTAGCTAACTTGCAAATCGGTTCTGCATTTTGACGACATTAAATCCTACTTTTAGCTAATTTAAAGTTTGGATGGAGTCAGTGGGCCAAGCAGGTTCATTCAACATATGCTAGCCTATCTTTTCCTATGTTGTATTTTCAGTCCATGATCGCAGTTAACTAAATGGCATGTTTCTCACCTATTTAAAGAGTCAGATTCCTGTGTGGACTGACAGACTGTGATTGACAGCCAAAGCATGCTGAGGCAAACGATCAGTGACGGGACCAACTCAAAGAGTGGTCCAAAAATGTGATTTTTTAATAACTTGTTTTTGTAAGTTGCTCAAAATAGAAAAACCATCATTGAAATAGGCTGCTTAAATATAATCACCTGATTGCGGGTACTGTATGATTTAAGTTTATTTTTTAAAAGACATAAAGTGGGGTAGCAAAACCATAACATTGCTCTTTGAATAATTAGGATGCATTTGATCCACTTGCTTGATTGCTCAAGCACCTATGGGTGTGCTATTTCAAAGAAAAACTCAGGACCATTGAGCTAGCTGTGACAGTGAGCCAGCATGCCTAATATCAGGACCCTAAAACTGAAGCAGCTACATGGAAATTGGCCATAATTAATTGTATTATTTAACCCTGTGCTTTTCTACTGTGACATGTCAAAATTTCTTCTGTTTACTTTTGGATACTCTCAAAACATTAATAGATACTTTGGCTTTCAAGGTGATAATGATTCTGAAATTCACCGTGGTTTCAAGGCATTGGACTGTTTCATTAACAGACCTTTAAACAAACAATCAGCATTTTCAGGAGGGTAGTTGGGATGCATAGGACGGACTGGGAACATTTGACATGACAGAACAACCACAACACAACTTGTGTTAACCAATGTCAAATATGACCAGATAAAATGTACAGGAAGTCTCCTTCACTGTCTTTGGTATTCATGATGTTTTCTAATTAGTATCTGTTTTGGGAATCATGGTTCAGCACGGTTGAGATTGTGATCAGTCACTCCACTTGTTCCAATTTGAGTCTACAAGTCTGTGTTGACTAATAAACTAATAGTAAGCGACTCAGGAGCAAAATTTCAATCTTTATATGCACAAAAACCTTCTGATTGCATTAGAAAGTGAACCTCAAGCTAAGATTTATTTTTCTAACTGTGTCCAGAACTTTCATCATCTCGTGGTCTTCCTCAGCAGATGGAGTATAAAACTTTGGTCACATGATAACAGCTGGTTCTATAAGACAATACATGTAATATATGTATAAAAATGACAACTGACCTATGTCCATGACAACAGAGCAAACTCCATCTGATTGCAAGATGTGGTTGTGAGCTCAGGAAAAAAGGTAGTAAACGGACCTTGAGTTAAGATTTTTTTTTTATGTCAAGCTGCTGTTTCAAATGTCAAGAATGAAATTCCACTATTGTTTTGGAAAAACAGAATGAAAAGATAGTTTAGTTTGCCCATTTAGATACAACAGATACTACAGAAGACATTAGTGGAGATTTTGGATCCAGTTTAAGTCCTGTTTAGCTTCTATCAATTGGTCAGTTACTCAGCTAACCATCTAGCTCAGGGAACTGATCAACTTGAAAAACACTCCTGGCCAATAATTTTACGTATATATTAAGATGTACAGTTTATGTATAGTTCACATAAGACTCATGGTAATAACAGATCCACATTTTCACAATAAAACACTTTTCTTTCTCTTTCTTTAATCAATAAATAGAAGGCATGATTTGTAGGAAATTCTTTAAGGCATGAGAAGTGAAATGTCTTACACTGATAAATGTAACTTTGACCCTTCATTATGCAAATGACAACAAAATATTCAACTACCTCTGTGTATTACTTGCAGTACATATCCAAGTTCTTCAGGAAAAGTCTCTGAGTGAGTAACATGTCCCCTCAGGAGTGCCATGCTGTGTCATTGTGGGCTTGTAGCTGCAGCTGTGTCTAAGTTCCTACTGATGTCGATTGGTTCTGCTATGCCATTGTTAACAGATGATGGCCACAATGCTACAGTGCTGTGCTTTGGCCTCAAAATAAAGCACACCCCTCCCAGAGTCCAATTCCTGGTCCAAGTGCAACTATTCTGATGCAGACCCCCTGGGTGTGTGAATCCACTGGCAAGCGCCCATTTAGGGGCAGAAGGGGGTGAGGACATGGCCACAACCAGTGGGAACACCTGCAGTTTTCGGATGAGCCAGTATTGCACACTGCCAGGGGCCATTTGAGGGCACTTTTGAGAGAGTATGGCAAGGAGCCAAAGGAAGTTTTATAAGGGGAACTGGCACAATATCAAGGCAAAAGCAACAAAAGTAAGAGTACAAGGGAGCAACCATGGTGTAGAGAATTGGTCCCATTTTTAGGTTGGTAACCAATTATAACAGTGGAGGGTTGTCTCAGGTCAGTAAATGATAAAATGAGCGAGCCTCAACACTTGTGGCTGACAGACAAAACGGTCACCCTGGGGCTCTAGTACTGCTTTTAACTCAGTAGACCATGAAATGCTACTCCAGACTAGAAAAATATATATCTTGGGATACAGACAGACAAAACTTTGGTCATACTGGAGTGCAACTAAAAATGGACCTCCACACACTCAATATTTAAAATAATGTAGAGATGCACACACTGTCTGGTGGTTGACGTCAACATTGACATAATAGCTCAGAATTGTTGAAGAGGTACTTGTGGTTTTTAATGAACTGATAGGTTACATTTGTTTCAAATCTTGAAACATTTTTGTCAGTCTCTACTGTAGAAATATAACGTTACATTACCTTGGAATGATAAATATAAGTTTGCAAGTTTGAAGCACATATTTCAAAACTGATTTGAACCTGTGTGTGTGTGTGTGTGTGTGTGTGCGTGTTTGTAGACAAGTGCAAGAGACAAGGTTGTCCACGTTCCTCCTTGTCCAGGCATATCAAAGGCAGGTGCCAACCCTTGTGTTCTTGCCAGCCTGATACTATGCCAGATTCCAAAGGTTAACAAGATTCTGCACTCTGCAACCAGCCGCACACAATAGTGCTATTCTTCTCTTTGCACATACCTACTTTGGTTCTCCTTTCCAGAACCTCCTTGTTGTGACGCACAAAACCAGGCTTGTGTGATTTGAACCCAGGGACTTTCTGGAGGAAAGATGATTGTGACATGTGCGTGTAATAACACTTTTCACTGAAATAGCAGAAAATCCTTCTGTAGATTTGAAAATTATTGCATTTAAAAAAATGTAGTTTTTTTATATTTTCTTGTTACTATACTATTAAATATGTATATAAATACTACATCTAAATATTAATCAGTCATATAATTCATACGGTGTGATAACCAGTGAAAAATAAAGCTGAAAAAAACAACAAAAAAGTTAATATTAACTATTAATATATCTTGTGAATGGTAACAAATGTTAACGTAATTCACTCTTCACCACTACCTTATTTCTGCACTGGCGTGTCTGTGTCTCCTTCTTACCTATTTATTATTCATTCTGCAATGAAGTCATAGTCTCTAAGAGGTGGACTATCTGTCAGTCTGAGTTAAACTGCACTCAGAGGACCTGTGAAATATTTTTATGTCTCTGTCTGGGTGATAAATAGACTGGAAGCAGGTTTCTATAGTATCAAGCTGCATTGTTACAAAAACATCTAAAGCCATTTAGCTACAATTTTAGTTTAATTTACTAAATTGCGATAAATAATGAATTTACTGATTGTAATGTGGGCACAAAAAATAAACATTAGGATACCAAAAGTGTGTTACTATCAGAAGAGTACACAGCATGGGTAATCCGTGTTTTTGTATGAGACATACATGCTGCAGTCTTTCTCCTCACTGAAAACATGATCCACTGTGTTCCAGTACAGTCATAAACAGCTAGCCGCTTTGCTGACATGAACTATGGTACTTTGGATTTGAGCTGTCTGAACATGTACGCATGCACACAAATACAGTACATGTACATACAAACACAGACTGGGCTTTCTTACAGATGGGATTGAGTGTCACTACTGTTCTATGCGAGAGCCTGCAGACATTTGCATCCAAGTACCCGAGTGCAGATCCACAGTGTAATTGCCTGCTTATTTTGTCCATTTTTACATTTAGCTACTAGAGCCAAACAGCCTAATAGTATACTCACATCCATCTGCCCATGTCCCCAGCTTCTTGTTTCACACCTGCTTTGAGGAAAAGCAGTTCATGTTAAGGGTTCCACGGCCATCACAGACCCTGCAAATATAAGGATTTTTCAAGGGCCAAGCTGAAGACCTCAGGCGGAAGGCCTGGTGGCAGGGCAAAGTCTAAGCAGAGGACCTCCGGGAGATGGCCTGAGGGGAGACCGGTGCGGAGCGGCTGCTGCAGTTCAGGAACAGGAGATTGTGTCGTGAAGGATGTCACGCAAGGGAGCAGGGAACACAAGGAATCTGACCCAAATGCAGTCTCAGAGGCGGAGCAGATGCAGTTCATAGATTTATTACAGGGAAAGGCTTACACAGGTAGTCAGGCAGGCAGAGGTCCAAATCGGGAGGGCAGTCCAGGACAGGCAAACAAATCTGACAAGGAGCAGCCAATAAACAAAATCCAAAAGTCCAGGTGAGGTCCAAACAAACGCAGAAATAAATCCAAGAGATTTAGGAGAAGCACAGGAAACAAGGCTGGAACACCTGACGTGTAGACCACAAACCACTGCTGATACAAATGATCATGATACCGAACAAAGGAAAAAAAACGGACTAAACACACTTAGGTAGGGGAGACGATGAGACACAGGTGCAATTAATCAAAGCGGGGCCAACAATCTAAACTGGAGGGAAAGCAAACAAAGACAGGAAGTAAAACCGCAAGACACACAAGGAGAGGAGAACATTACAAAATAAAACAGGAAACAGGACAAAACCCCAAAACTATGACAGATTGCTATAGTTCAGCAGGATCAGGTGATTGCTGCGGCTCAGCAGGTTCAGGTGACTGCTGCAGCACAGAAAATTCAGGAAGCTGCTGCAGCACAGAAAGTTCAAGCAGCTCAACAGTAACAGTAACAACTCTCCAATCCAGCAGAGGCAGGACATGGCAGCGGCGGCTCAGCAGAGGTAGGACACAGCTGCGGCGGCCCAACTGGGACAGTACTTGGTTGCGGTGACCCAACCAAAACAGGACTTGGTTGCAGCGCAGGAACTGGTGACCGCCACGGCAAAGGAACTGGTGAACACCGCAGTGCAGGAACTGGTGTCAGCCAGGCTGCCGACTAAAGACCAGGAGCAGGAGTTGGCCGGTCCACAGACTGGGGACCAGGCAGGACAGATGACGGCTCAGAGGCACTGGGCGGATGGGTCTCTGTGGTGCTGGGCAGCTGAGTGTCTGTAACTCTTTCCGCACAGTTATGCACTTGGCTATTGTGTGCGGTCAGTCCTCATGACATGTTCACACCCTCAGTGTGGTATTTTGTGGCTTTTTTCTTGCTGTGGAGAAGGTGAATGCACTCAAAAATGCCACTACTCCATGATCAGTGTTCACTTTCAATTCATGGCACATTACTATGTGGCTTGTTTTTGGGATTGCTTTTGCCAATGCTGCCAAGTACCTTGTACATCCTGCTTGCCCTGTTTCCATATTACCCAGTTTGAAGCTGTGGTACATTAGCACTCTTATTTCCTCCTTTTTCTGGAAAAGCACAGCATTAACTACACCAGCTTTTTCAGAAACATCAAGATGGAAAGGTTTTGTGTAGTCAGGTGATGTCAGAGCAGCAGCTTGTGCCAGTGCTTGTTTCGTGAGGGTGAAAGCCTTTTCAGCTGATTGGGTCTATGACTAGTGGCCAGTGAGGTTGCGATTTCCCACCTCCGCCACCATGTCACGCAGGGGTTGTGTGAGCTCCACATATGCTGGAACATGGTTCCTGCTGTATTCCATCAGGCCTAAAAAGGCTAGCATTTGTTGGACTGTGGTTGGGTTTCCATGTGACATGATGGATGACTTCCATGAGGTGGTGAGGGTGTGTCCTTCATGAGAGATCTCGCGACCTAGAAACACAACCATGCGTCTGCAAACTTGCACCTTTTCTCTTTTTACCTTGTACCCTTGTTCCGCGACCAAAGTGAGCAAGGACTATGTAGCAGTCAGGCAGGCTTCAGCTGTAAGCGCAGCCAAGAGAATGTCATCTATGTACTGTATGACCACTTGGGGTAGGTGTTGTTTTAGTACAGCGTTGAACAGTCCAGGGCTGTTCCGATAGCCTTGTGGTAGTCTGGTGCTTCAAATCAGCCTGTAAGCACTCCCACCACTCTCTGGATTGGAGTCTCCACCCATCCATCAGGATCATGACCCATGGTCCAGAGGAGTTGATTATTAATCTCCCTTCTCTCTTTATCTTGTTCGTCCTCGCTATCAGAGTCCTGCCCCCCTAGTACTTTTCTCTCCATTGATCCTCCATTTTTCATCCCTGTGTCCCACTGTTTTCTATAGGTCACCTGTGGTTTATCCATCAAGGGAGGGGTATTCAGTGTCCCTGACCGGGTGGAGGCTAAACTTCCTTTTTCTGAACCTGAGTTCTTATTGATGTTCCTCTGGAGGCCGCATGCGATGGTGGAACTGAAGCGGGTACAGTGAGGCTTGCTCCTGGATGCACATAGGTAGAGCAGGTGCTCTGGTTTAGAAAGACCAGCTACAGCTGATGTCAAATCATCCACTCAGTTCATGGAGTGTTCCATGAGCCTAATCAGTGTTCCCCTGGCTCCTGCCGCTTCTTTGTGGAAGGCTTTGGCCATTTCATCATCTAGTGCTTCGATGTCCAGCTGTCCTCCTTTTACAAGCACCACAGGGGCCTGCACTGGTGGAGAGGAGGGTTTCTCTGAGCTGGGAGGTGTATGGTATGGGGAGGGTCCATTTCTGGTAGGGAGGGGTATAGTTGGCTGGGCGGATCCCCTTTCTCTGGAGGTGCTGATGAGGAGACTGGCAACATAATTGCTGTTGCAATGAGGAGTTGGATGAGGAGTCCAGAAACACCAGAAAAAAACCTCAGCAGGGGACAGCGTTGAAATTTCTCCTTTTCTTCCTCAGCAAATCACGTCGGGGTCACCAAATTTGTCAGCATGTTTGTTTATTTGCAAAAGAAAAGTCTGGAGAGAAGCTATTCCTTAATTTGGCATTTATTAAAGCATTGGAGGATCAAAAGCATCTTGTACAAGGGGGTACTCTAAGTTTTTGTGATCTGTTAGTACAGTGAAGGGATGTTTGGCACCCTCCAACCAATGCCTCCACTCCTCCAGAGCCAGCTTAATGGCAAGTAGTTTGCGGTTGCCGATGTCATAATTTCTCTCTGCGGAGAAGATCGGTTACAGGTTGGACAATGGTACTGTAACCTTGAATGAAGCGACGGTAAAAGTTAGCAAAACCCAGGAATCTCTGTAGCTCTTTGATGGTGGTAGGTGCGGGCCAGGTCCGAATGGCTTCTACCTTCCCCTCGTCCATCTGGATGCCACTGCTACTGATGTGATAGCCTAGGAACTGTACTGAGGGCTGATGGAACATGCACTTTTCTGAGTTGAAATTCCCTCAGGCGTTAAAGGGACCTCCGCAACATGGCGGTGTTGTTCGGCCAGACTCGTGGAGAAACTCCCAGAGCACCTCATGAATGAAGTCCTGGAATATGGAGAAACTGGATGCTGCCGGAATGGATAAAGGGTAGATTTTCCCACGGGGCACTGGTTCACCTGGTATGAGATCGATGGCACAGTCCCATGGCCGGTGTGGAGGCAACCGGGCGGCTCTCTTAGGGCAGAACACATCCCGGTAGGCGGCGTAGCAGGTGGGAATATCCACAGACTGTTTCTCTTGCGGACTCTCGATGGAGGTGGTGAAGTTTCTTTGAGCGGGGAGGAGATGGTGAAGGTAGGCGAGGGAAACAGTCTGGGAAACAGGAATGCCCCCATTGCAACACTTCACCGGTGGTCCAGGAAATTATGGGATTATGTTGCTGGAGCCAGGGTCGCCCTAAGATCAGTGGTTGCGCCCTCCAGAACCAACAGATGTTCCTCATGCAGCACTCCTACGCGGATGGTGACGGGGCCGGTGGCCCTTTGGACACGGGTGTGGCTGAGGGGTCTTCCGGTCACTGCATAGATCTGGTAGACTGAGGACGTGGGTATGGTCCTGAGGTGGAGCCTCTGGTCGGTCCCCACCGGCTACTGGGGGCTAGCTAATGATTGAGATCCCATTGTGTGGAACCGTGTTTCCAGTTCACTAAGCCCCACCTACAATGCTACAAATAAGCTACATTTACATGTACCATTATCACTAAAGGAGGCAGAGGAACAGCTTAACATTTGATACACAAAACAGGAGAGAATGAGAGGGAGAGAGAGAAGCCGCTGCTAAGCTAAAGAATGGTAGCTAGCTAAACTGAATAGCGTGTAAACTGTGCGATTAGCAAGAATGTCTGAGTGCTTGAGCAGAACTAGTGTACGTTTAAATGTATAACAGAAAGTTAGTCACTATAATAAAGAATCACCACAACCACTTTTAAAAATTAGTGTTGAGCCCTGTATAAAGTATAAGACAAATCAAAGAATATAATAAAGATAGACAGAAGGTGCACACCACTGCAACTGGTCGAGGGAGAGAAAGAGATGGATGGATGCAGCAGGTCCAGCAGAGCGGTGGAGATGGTGTTGATATGGATGTTAATGCTGAGGTAAATGCAGCCAAACGCACACTTAAATGTCTTAACATAACTCAAAACAAGAAAATTTTTGTTGTAGCCTGTTGTGATTTTATAGTTCATTGATGGTCAAGTTCAAATTCAAGTTTTACACTATTCGTCCACTATTTGTTTGCATAACAGTAATCATATATTGTGTTCATTAATAAAAACATAATTGCTTCATTGTTGTTTCTAATAATAGGGTTTTATTTATATACTAGCCTTTATTCAATGCACGTTTCTTTTCCCACTACATTCTTCCTTGTGGCACTTGTAAATCCCATCTGTGCTGTGTTTACACCTCCTTTTCAAAGGCGAACAATTTTCCCCACAAAACTGACAGTCGCAAATAGCGTGACCTTAGTAAATCCAGCGGAATATATAATAGACCTCTGTTAATATGTCTCCTCCTCAGGGACAGGCCTACTGATGGAAGGAGGGCGGAGCTTTGTTTCTGGGCCCTCTTCCCCAGTCTCTGAATAATATAATTAGTAATATTGCTCATAAACACTGTAAGGAAATTGCCAAAAGAATGCATGCTGAATCAAAAAAATCAGTTATTCATTTTAAGCCCTGTATAATACTACTATAATATTCCCATCGTAATTCTGTATTTACACCTTGTTGCATACCTAATATCTTATCTTAGTATTAAATAGTGTTATATCATATAATAATATCATATAATAATAACATACATTATAGCGTTATAGATATATTTAAATACAATTAAGACTAAATTACCAAGTCCACCAAAACAACAAAGCAAAGGCCTGGGGGCCGCTTCAAGGTGTCCCAGACTGTCATGGTTTTGGGTTTTTAGTTTATTCCTGTTTTATTTTGGCAATAGTTCTTCCTCATGGTGTCATGTAGCTTTACTTCCTGTTTTCGTGAGTTTTCCCTCCAGTTTTGATTCTATGCTCCACCCTGATTAGTTTCACCTGTGTCTTCCCTCACTGTGTATCTAGTCTGTGTGTTTCCATTGTAGTTGCCAGTTCTTCTCAGTTGCAATGCTGGTTTTTGCTTTGCACTTTTACCTCATCTGTTCCAGTTTTTTCTCTGTTCTGGACTTTTTTGATCCTCTATGTTTGTTACCTGTGTACATGCCTGCCTGCCTACTGGTCTGCCTACCTGTACTTGCCAGTAAGCTACCAAATAAATCATTGTTATGCACCAGTCTGCCTGTACTGTCTGCTTTTGGGTCCTTTCCCTGTTGCCCTGCCCACCAGCCGTGACACAGAGACAGACAACACTGTAGGAACACCACAATGCCACCATAGAGAGGTGCAGGAAAACAGCAGATGCATAGCCCACTTCATGATATTATATCTTGTCTTATAGAATACAGTAGTGAGTGTTTTAAAATCACTAAGTAAGGGTGTGATCTCATGAGCTCCTTGATGGGGCTCCTTGTGAGAGTGGGCCTGTGTCGGTCGCCGCCCCCCGCCCTCCCATAAAATTCCTATTATTTGGGCGATCCTCCCTTAAATGCATATGCAATGAGGAGAGAGGCATACCAAACTGACTCCACCCTGTTGCATCTCCTGTTGTGTTTGGCGCCTGAAAACCAGATAGCTTTTGGCCTTACTAAATCAGAAGCCTTACTAAATCTGGCCCTCAGTTCTGTGTTCGTTCTGCATTGTACAAAGGAGGGGTCGAGTTAGCGTTAGCTGTGTCTCTTTCATGGGGCCACATGTGGTGCCTAAGCCTAACCAAGTAGTTTTGGTGCCTTGGAGCTTTATTTTGAAAGTCTAACCGGACGTTGCATATTTATTATTGCTGATTTGACCGCAGTATCAAGCCAAAGCATGTAATACACACGACGGTCGACCATGTACTTTTCACGCCTAGGAGAGGCAAAACATGACAATGACAAGGTATCCTCTAGTGGCAGGTCTATTACACGCTATGGTATGATACTGGGTTGGGTGATGGTAAAGTACCAGACATAACTCACAACAACAGGTAGTCCTGTAACCTCAGCACTCTGTATGTTACACTGTGATTTGATTAATGCATAATCAATCATACTGAGTAACGTACAGAGTCACAGACTAACTTCTTTAACTATTTAGTTGAACAGTAACTGTACTTCAACACCAGGTCTGTGTACTTTTAATGTATAGTTAATTCGAGCAAAATGAGGACTCTGTTTGTACAGTATTAACAAGCACTTCAAATCAAATAGTAACTACAATGTGCTACAGCTTTAATACGATTTTGAATTAATTATGCCATTATGTTCTGCTTACATCATATAAATTAGTGTGATGGAAAGTTAAAGAAAAATGTAAATATGCAGTATAATGCATGTGCATTGATTTTTATAGATTACAAGCACCACAGGGGCCTGCACTGGTGGAGAGTGCATTGATTGCTGGGGCAGGTGAAAATGTATGGATTTATGGTAATCATGTGATGAAATTTTGCTTATAATATGTATAAATGAAAAGCTATTCATTGTTTTAAATAGGGTAGGAACTATATTACTAAAATTGATAAAAACAGAACCCATACAGTGTATAAAATTAGTTTTTAAGTTTACATTTTGACTGGCATTATGACATTTTGACATTGTGTTCCCACACTTGATAAGTTAAAAGGACATAAGTTACTCAAAGTTTTTAGGATTTACTTTGTAGTATCAGGTACCTGACTATGATGCTTGACAATTATAATACAGTAAGATTTGGAAACATCAATAGAAAAATGTTTCAATTCATGGATCCACAAGTAGGGTCAGGGTTGTATGTTCTTTGTATGCCTTGTTTGACTCATTGTTGGATAGAAACTGTTGGCTTGGGTTTCAAGTGGCATTTGTGGGTGGCTATTGCAAACCCCAGGACAAGTTGAAAAGCTTAGCTCTTAGGAAATGTCAGTCATTCAGACATGAAGTCAGAGTCTAACCAATGAACTAGCACCAATTCATCATCTGAAGCGTTTCTGTTACACTGCTCATGTATTTACTTCATGGTCTGCTGTGAAGAAGAATGGAGTCTTGTTCTGCACTGCCAAGGTGGGTGTCAGTGAGAGTCTAGCTCAGGTAGGTACCCACAGCTTCTCTGATGTGGAGCATTTCACAAGGATTAGGAAAATGTCAAACAATGTAAAACTAACCCTATAGACAACCATCACTGGGAGGGGAAAAAAACCAAAGGAAAATATGTAATTTTAGGTTACAAGATAGATCACATCCACATATTCTGTAGTGCTCAATGAAACCTGATATTGAGATATATCCTCTATGTATATACAGTATATCTTGATCATTTGATGCTGTATCTACATTACACACCGCAAATCTGGGACCAAGAGTGAATTTAGTTTTTTACAAAAGGGGATAATATAATTATAGACATTTAATAACATAATAACATAAAATAATAATCCTTCTATTTAAATCCATACTGACATACCCTTTCCATCTACCTTTGTAATACAGTTGTGGAATTTTATTAAGTACATTTACTGAAGTACTGTACTTAATTTTGAGGAACATGTACTTTACTTGCATATTTCGATCATGCTACTTTGTACACCTAGTGCACTGACAGTGGGAAATATGCTGTTTACGCCACTACAGTACACATGGCATGCTTATTAAATACAAGTAATTGTTATAGAACATTAAAATGCTTCTCACATTATTGAACATGTAATAACACAATAATATAATAAAGACAATACATCACTAAAAGGGGGCATTTCTGTGTATTACATTTTACTTTTGATACATATTACGGATAATACTTATGTACTTTAACTAACTTCTTAAAAGTAACAAGTAACGCAGTATTTTTCTGTTGTCATGCTACTTTTACTCAAGTAAAGGATCTGAATGCTTGGAGGCAAAATGCCCTGCGATGTCTAAAGCAACTGGTGGGTAGCAGTCCAAAAGTGGTTCAAAACCAGTGAAGGCAGTCCAAATATGGCAAACAATTCCGATAGGGAGCAGGAAATAATCCAAAAGTCCATGAAGCAAGAAAAGTCCAAGAAACACAGTGAAAGTCCAAAACATTAAAAACACTGGGAAAAGGGCTGGACTGCTCAAGACAGACTGACGAAAACAAACTGGTAAGTAGTCAGAGGGAGGGAAGACACAGGTGAAACTAATTAGGGCGGGGCAGACAATTAAATCTGGTGGGAAACACACAAAGGCAGGAAGTAAAGTGACTGAAACAAGAGGAGAGGTGAGTAATACAAAATTTAACAGGAAACAATGGAAAAGCATGAAACAAAGAACCAGAACTAAGGAGCAGAAGAGGACATGACACCATTAGCGGTGCTACAACATGCAACTTTACAGTACTAGCAGCCTATCTATGGCGACTCTGTCAATCATGTGACCCTTGTTGACTGTAACAGTCTTTGCTGTTTATAGCAGAGCTCACTCCACAAGAGACTTAAAACAAGTATGACACAGAATATACAGTATTCAATTTACAATGAACCTGCCTCCTCATAGCAAGGATGGTGTTAGGTCGGTCAATGTGTGGACCATGACCTGATGTCAGAGGGAACATTTGGACCCTGAAGCTAAACCAGTTGGGAACTACTACTGTTGTCCAGTTTGAGACATTCTTGACTTTCCAGTCTGGAAAACAGCCCAATTGTGCCAAGTATTCCTTTTTTGACCAATAACGTCCCTTGTGATCCTTGTGATGAATGTTAGAAAGCAGCCATATGGTCATCTACAATTAGCCACAGATGTACATGTCATTACTGGGGTGGTTGGAGTCTCATAAATATTGTAGTTATAATCTGAAGATGATCAGTCATACATCTTAATTGTCCCACTGAGAGTGAAATCACATATTGAAACAGGTGTCAAAATATTGCCTAAGTCATATCTCCTACAGCGCTCGTAAAATAAATTCCTGACTAGACCTACTTGGCAAAACCTTTGTAGTGTAAGCTATTGCACTGACAAAGCCGTTTATATGCTGGCAGTTGTGAAAAGCCATTGCTTCATATTTCCAGGTTTATATGTACTGTAACTCTGATTTATTTATTTTACATATGTAAACATGGTTCACTTTTTCTTCAGCTATATTTTGACTTGACATACATGTAGAATGCTAGACTTTGGCTGATAGAGTTTCTCTCTTTTCCCATGTCACCATGATGTGTACACATTTATTTAAAGTATGAGAACGCTGTGCTTCCAGGATTTGTGGGGAAGTCCCTCTTTGGCTATATTAGAGGGGTTGTCTGCTTACAGACATACCAAAGCATTGGGGCATTTAATCCTGTCTACCTGTTCTAATAAGTATTGTAGTATGCCAGTGTTTCCCAAATTTTTTACAGTCCTGTACCGCTTCAGACATTCAACCTCCAGCCACGTACGGGGAAGTACCTGCGCAGTTGTGCAGCCATCTGACTGAGGTCCGTTGTTATGTCGCCATATGACACTGTCACTCTGAGTTGATTTGCACACAAAAAATCATGCAATGATGGAAAGACCTGTGTTTTGTTGTTGTTCATACAGTCTAATCAACTTCTTTGTCATAGCCTCAATATTATCTTGTACATTAAACATGGCCCGCAGAGAGCTCGATGTTAATTCAGGAGAGAAAAAATATCACCCAGATAAGATAGTCATGTAAAAACTCTTCATCATGCAAATGGTCAGACAGGTGAAAATTATGGTCAGTAAACATCATTTTAAGCTCATCTTTCAGTTCAAAGAAATGTGTCAAAACTTTGCCCTTTGATAACTTGTGTACCCCCTATGTCCCTTTGTGTATCCCTGGGGGTACGCATAACCCAGTTTTGGAAACAGTGTTGTATGCCAAGCCACTCTTACACAAGTCAGTTTTAATGGGTTCAGTGGAACGTATCCAGTGATGATCTTAGGCTATCTGTTACTAAGTGAGTAGCCTCTGTTTGTCGATGCTGAAAGGGACACCAGCTTATTACAGGGTGGCTTCCACAGTCTCCAGCACTCCCATTAAATGGTTTTGTTAAAATCAAACTGAAATATCTGCCTCATCTCAAAGAGCCTATCATCAGCTGTGTGATGTAGAGTTTTTAATGTATAATGAGAAAAGAATCCAAATGGATTTCCCCCCGGCTTTACTTTAATATTCATCAGCAATTACCTTAAAACTAATAAGCAATAACCTCAAAACCCTGTAAACAGTAATACCAGGCTGAAAAGCAGTGTTTTCCTACCCTGCCTGGTTGAAAGTTCCAAATTTGTTGCACCTCTGATGTCATAGAGTACTAACACACCCTGGAGTACACTTTTACATCACTGCAGTGATGTTAGAACTTTAACCACTGAAGGTCAGCAAAAAAAGATTTGCAACTGCTGTTAAATTTCTCTTCATTAAAATGAAACAATCAATTAACAAATCTATGTATGTGTTTGGCCAGAAATGGCCAAAAATTCAAGTTTGCTATATGCACAATCAGTCCTTTGGGTAATCAGAAGTGTACAGGCAAAGTGTATTCTGTATTCAGGCAGACATACGGTACAATAGAAGGCACATAGAGGAGCAGTATTAAATCTGGAAGCATATACTTTGCTTGCCAGTTTAGTCATTAACAACACAACTATGCGGGATCATGGCTTAGATGTATCAGCAACCATGGCACATTATAACAACATTTTGCTAAGAAGCATAAAAACAGCCCCAAGTGGTTGAGTCATGTTTCTGGCCACCTAACCTATGTAAATGCATTATTCACTTGCCCTTGCTATACTTTTTACATTAAAACAACAAACTAGTCTTACCTTCCTATTATACAAACAAATTAGATGACTTGGCTGTTATGGTTGGCCATTAAAGAGTAACCCCCAATACACTTTTTTCAGGACAAAAGGAGAGTCTTGACGGTAGCTTCTCATTACTGACCACACCTCTACATCACTGTCCATGCTACACTGAGCTCTCCTCTGTGCCACCTGACCCTCCGCGTCATACGCCATGTAGCCACGAGCCTACAATTGTTGCTCCCTCATTCCTCTGTTGCATTTTTTAAATATGGTGGGATGAAGGGTTCTAGCTAAATTTGAGGGTGTATATGGTGGCATGAAACGCACGAAAAATACCCTATCTAGAGCCAGTGTTTGGTTTGTCCATTCTGGGCTACTGTAGAAACATGGCAGTGCAACATGGCAGCCTCCGTGGAAGGGGACCTGCTCCGTATGTAGATATAAGGGCTTATGCTAAGGTAATGAAAACTTCCAAAAATTCCATTTCTGCCAGTGGCTCCTCTTAAATGTTACACACTGGACCTTTAAGTTTTTATTATTTTTTGAGAAAACAACACATTGCCCAGAAAACTGAAACCACTGCCCTGCCTCTGAGACTTGTAGGTGATATACTATAGTAAAAACTACATTACAAGAGTGAAAGTGTTGGGCAGAATACAGAATTGAGTGCCTAATACTGAATACCTCATCCTTAAATGTAATTAGTAATGTATTCTGTAAGAACACTGAAAAGATATCCAGGTGAATTTCCAAGTCCAGTGTTCTGAACTCCACAGATACTCAGAATACATATAAAGGCGGGCCTTCAGTTGTGCTCTACCTTCAAAAAGTAACATTTGTTGCATTTACTTATTCCTTATTGCTTGTTAACCTAAATAGTGTTCTAAATTGCCTCAGTTGTAACCATCCTCAGCTATACTAAGCTGAAACAAATATTAGCGTGTTATGCTGGCATGCTAACACACTAGCTGATGGGACTCAGTAGACTTTTTAGTTATAGAGATTAAACTGGAGTGTTGGACAACTGGAAAGTTTGACCTAGTAGTGTCAATAAAAATCAGGGGATCGCCAAGGTCATTAGGATTAATCGTCTGGATACCATACAGTTTTGTACAATATTTCATAATAATCCACCCAATATTTTTCAAGACAGATCACCTGACCAACTGGAAGAACTTGCAGTTCCTTTTATCAATACAGCAAGTGTCGGTAAAGGTTTTTCTAAACTTCTTGAATTTGGAAAGTCCTTCAAGTAATGGAAAAATGACAATGGGTCGCAAAGTTTGTCATCCCTTTTGTCACACAACATATATGTAATATGCATATTTATACAATATGTGTATATACAAGGCTTTGATTAGGGCCCAGTGTGACACTACACATGGCGCTGATCTGATCGGGAGTGTGCTGGTTGGCCTCAGTTGCATGTTGGACTCCTCACAGGCACTGGCTTGCCAAATCTCTGGGTTTCACTCCTACAAACAGCCGACTTGGGGGATTTGGTTCTCCAGTAATTGTTGTGCGTGATCATTGCTGGGTTCTCCCCTGCTTTTTGCCATGCCCAAGTGGCCATTGTTGTAGTGTTGTTCCCAAGCTGTAATCATAGGCAGATGGCTACAGGCCTTGCCGCTAGATCTTGATGGGGCTTTCCCGATACAAATAAATGAGTCTGCTCACAGGGAGAATTGTGATGTAAGGTGTTTGCTAAGAATGATGCTTATTTCTGAGTTCTGAAATTTTGGATGTTGGGTTTGATACATTGCCACTTGGCTATGAATATATTTTTGGCAAGGATCACAACAGTGTTCCATACAACAGTGTCCAGTTGTTTCTAGAGTGCCAGCAAAAACATTTTTGATCTAGTTTGTTTGAATATGCGCAAGAGGGGAGAGAGAGATTTTTGTCACTCACACCAGTAATAACTAAAAATTAAAGGTACCCTGTGGAATTTTCTTGTAAACTTATTGTTTCTCACCAAAGTGCATTGTGTTAAAAACATGTCCTTTCTCATAAAACATTTGGAAAGCTGATTGTGCAACATTTTAAATCCCGCATCCATGTTTACATCGGTTAGCTCCTTTCCCAACTTTGTTGGCGTATTGCAACGTTTCACGGTTTGTGACTGCTGCCAACTATCAATAGTCAGGGGAATTGTGTGAAACAGTTGGCAAGTATGCTTTGCTCTTCGCTGCATGTGCCTCTGCCTGCATAAATGTACCATTGCACATGCCCGTGTTCATCATACAAACAGAACAGGGACCTGCTTCTAAAAACATTGCTCTGTAGTGCCACTAGTGGCTAACCACTCAGCAGGGTACCTTTAAAATGGGACCGAGCACCATGAGGAGGCCATATGAGGTATTCCCAACAGCATAACACAGCATGGGGTGTCCCATATCACAAATCCTACAAACATATTTTACCAAACTTACTGTCCACACTGAGCCATTTACAGCAATGTCATTGGAACAATGTTTGAGTCTATGTTCACCACACACTCTGAACTGGCCTTTTCACTCACGCAGCAGGTTTTATAGTTGTGTTTGTTAGCTTTACTGGCCACAAAGCAGGTCGGGATCAACTTCAACTGACAAAACAATGAAATGCAATCAAAATGTGTGGCTTGTAACAATTTACGACAGATTGCATGTGTGGATTATCACTCAAGCAGAGCTGCAGTTGCTTAAACAGTCATCAAGCCCAGAGCCACACAATTCATTGAAGTACATGGAATATGTCCCACAAACCTGAGGGAAATTAGTGGATTTCATCCCATACTCGTAAACTAAAGTCAAACTGAATGCAAAAAATGCCAAATTTGTTTGAATACATTCAGCCACATGTGAGATGTTTTGATGGCCCAATCAAAATATTTTTCCATGATATCTGCAGTGGCAATATGTTTGTGGAGTTATTCCAGCACACATACAAAAAAATGCAGGTCGAAGGCATCACCGGTTTCCTTGAAAATGATTGTGTTCTGAAAAACTGAAATTGCCAACTCACTGAACTCTTTCTCTATGAAAGTTTCAAAACACTCGCACAGCCCTCTCTGTTACCCTTACATTTTTACTCATCTCCTATTACTGTGTACTCTTGTTTTCTTCTCTCAGTCCTCTGTCTCATCTGATCTTTAGGAGATCATGGAATTATGGTTCAGCAAGAAATAATTAGACTGTGTAATTAGTTGGTGGTTGAACTAATAATTTTGGTTTAGGTGAATGTTTTTCTTCTAAAAATACCCATATTTGAGCTCCTTCTCAGTCTGGTTATTTCTTAGTACTGAATAATATGTTCTAACCAGCTGGTGAGCTCTTCCATCTCTCTACCATTTCTGGACAGGCAAAGAAACTGATATGCCAAGAGCTAAGGGGAAGTAAGGCCAAGGAAAGAGTGCACTGAAGTGCCTAAAATGAAGCCATGTGAGGTCAGGTGTGGGAATCCCTCCCAGTATGAAGCAGAGAGGGAGAGAACAGTGACAGAAGGAGGGGTGTGGGCTTTGACATTCCAGGAAAGGTGAAGTCAGAGTTACAAAAGGATTTGTAGACAAGGGAAAAGTGAGAGAAAAACAGGGAACAGAACACCAAAAGCATCAAAAGCTATTAAGCAGCTAAATTATTTTTCTAGAAGAGCAATAAAATATATTCAACATTCCCACACTGAATCATAGAATCTGATTCCTGGAAAAATCTTCCAACCCTCACATTTGGCCATGAGACACCTCAGTGTTACTTTATCGCTCTCTGTTTCACCAAGAAAATAAGAACACTTGATATCATTTATCTAATGAGCTATGACTCATGACCCATTTACACCCTTAAAGTCTTTTATTGCTGTCACTCTTTCCCCCTTTACTCCTGCCCTCATACTGTGCTGATTTGTACAAGAGAGAAAAAAAAAGATGAGGACCAAGTCATGAGAAGATGAAATGATTCATTTAGAGGCCATGCTCCCTGAGCATGGCCTCTAAAGCAGTGAATTAGCCAAGTGGCTAATTCACTGCTAGGTGCTGATGCCTGTTTTTGTGTACAAGAGCAGTGTGGTGTCATTTTATTTAGGATAGGAAACATAGCAGGAGCATAGAAAGCATGGTATACACATAAGTTTGCAAGCAGCATGGAAAGTATTGCAGTTTGTAGGATTTAGATCTTACTGAGGTATGTATGTTTTTTGGGAGTTCCATGTATTCCCCTCTACTTAGTAAGTGCATCCAATCTTACACGAGCTGCAAGATTAAAGGCCTCAAAGGCTTGCTTTGAGAAACTGGTTCTCCAGCACATAAAGAACAACATCCCATCCAGCCTGGGCCCTCACCAGTTTGCTTTCAGAACCAACAGATCCACAGAGGATGCCATTTCCACTGTCCTCCACATGCTGGACACCCATGATTGCAGCCCCCCGACATGGAGACAACTCTGTCAGCAAGGAGCTGATTGTTGATTTTAGGAAAAAGGAGTCAAAGACACACACCCCTGTCTACATCAGTGAGCTGAGGTGGAGCAGGTGAATAGTTTAGGTTCCTGTGAATCAGCATCACAGAGAACCTGACATGGTCCTCTCACATCTCCACCCTGGTCAAGAAAGCTCAGAAACGGCTGTATTTCTTAAGGAAACTTAAGAAGGCAATATTCCCATGCCATGCAAGTTCCAACTTTTACAGAGGAGCAATAGAAAGCATCCTGACTGGAAACATCACAAACTGGCATGGGATGTGCACGGCCCAGGACCAGAGGGCTCTGCAGCGGGTGATTAAAACCGCTCAGAACATCATTGGTACCAACCTACTGAGCATCAGTAATATCGGAGAGGTGAGGTGCCTGCGCAGAGCCCAAAGGATACTAAAAGACAGTACCCCAGCCACAGCCTGTTCACCCTGCTGCTGTCTGGCAAGAGATACAGAAGTATCTGCTGTCGTACCACCAGACTACAGAGCAGCTTCTTCCCTCAGGCTGTGAGACTACTTAATTCATCCTCAGCACGTTAAGGCAGAACAAATTACGCCTTCTTCGTTCCTATTAGTGCATTTTTTCTTCAGTTTTGTCAAACTTTACAAGGTCAGGAGTAAACTAAACATGGAAACAATGCAATTTGCAATTTTAACCTTGATAGAGATCATAACATCCTTTAGTAATTTCTCATATCTGTTCCCACACCGACATAAAGCTATAACTAGCTACAGAAGTTTTTACCTGTGACAGCCAATGAGGTCATTCACACTTTAATCGGACTTGTCGTTGTTTAAGACTGTAGAAGTTTTAAAAAACTGCTTCAGAAAATGATTTTGTTAGCTGTCTAGTGTGAGAGGGGATAACATCCTATCATACCATATTGTATTATATCACAGAACTAATTTCATTCTACTTTAAACAAAAAATTGTCACTTTCTTCCTTTTTGTCCTCTATATCACACTCTCTCCATGGCTTTTCTCTTTTCCTCTCTGTTTCTGCACCATAAATCTTTGTTGCTCTAATTGGAACCTGGGCGTTTTTCCAGCCCCACTGCCTTTCTCCCGGGTATTTATGAAGCCTTTGTACTCGTTTATCACACCATGACACGGCCTCCTTGACAAAGCAAATCAGTCCTTTATATTAATGGAATTTCAATATGATGTACTGCAGCCATCCATTTCTATCTCTAACATACTGTAAGACCTCCACTGGTAGAAAGAATTATTTATTTAAGAATTTATATTATGACTTCCTCTCTAGTTCTCTCCAGTGGTCTCTTCCAGGGATGCCAGTGTTAAGAGGACCGTCAGAGTTGGTTGGCTGCACCTGGAGAGGGAGTGGCCTAAGGGTATAAAAGGGCTGCTTTCCTAAGAGTTTCTGTCTTTGTTGCTGAGCAGCTAGGATGCCTTCCACATGGCCTTCACTCTAGATTAGTTGTGCTTGTGTGTTATTTTCTTTACTTCTGCTACCCACACTTCACCTATCCACACATGCTTTACACCACTGATGCCTAATGTTCCCATATGTCATTATGAGTTGTTTTGCTTAGTTTAATAAATACCTTTTTCACCTTTCATTAGTGTCTGGACTTTCTCAATTGTTGCAAGTCCTGAGCCAGATTGTAACAATATCTAAGCACTTCTCATGAGCTCCTTTCATGGAACATGGAATACATAATATTGCTAGCTTCATCTATCTGTTAAACTACTGGCTTTTTGGCATTCAAAAATGGCTCTCCATTATGTACATGTTCCGTAATTGTTCTGGTCAAGTATGATAAGACCTTATGATAAGACCGGGCTGTGCTGCAATGCTTGTGCAGTATTTAGCACCTGGTGCACAAAGAGCACAAAGCCCCCTTTCCTTCTCACCAAGATGGCAGAACTGCTAGATAATTGTTGACATCAATGAGAACTGCTCAGTGTCATCATTTAGTAGATAAAATATAGAATTCTGCTGCCTGTTCAACAGTCCCACTGTGCCCAAGCATTGTGTAAGATTTACATTTAGGTGTGAGGTTGTGACTGATTAAATTCACATTTCCTCACATAATGTGTGTACATGTTTTTGCTTGATATGCGCTAACTATAGTCTGTTTTGAATTCCCCCAACTCCTGAGGAAAGTATGTGGCTCTTTAGCTACCAAATGCTCCACTATGTTCATCATCTTGTTGCTAACTTTGTCAGCAGTTTTTGGGTTTGTGACTACCAGTGACCCATTTCTCATTATGTAACAGGATTGGCACAGTGTCTGATTCCACTTGCAATGTGTCTAGTAGTGTAGGTTTCAGTGGCTCACGGACCATGTCTCTCAGTAGCTAAATGCTATGGTTGTGTAAAGAAGCTAGAGTTGTGACTTGTTGAAAATGCTACAATGAAATGTAACATGTGTATGTAATGCATTTTACAGTGCTAAATTTCTCATATAATGTGATATAGTGCACTTGGCAAACAAGGTAGTTAGCCAATGTGCTAAAATAACTTGCTGAGCTTTTATTGCATGCTTTTATTTATACCTAATATAGTGGAACTTTTTTTAAGGGAGGGTCTTAGCCCATTTTTTGTCTTGCCATTTAAGTAAGCAAAGTTTATTTAGTATAGCACCTTTCACAGAGCAAGGTCACAAAGTGCTTCACAAGAGTAAAATTATTAAAACGACCCTAGAAACATAAGCAATAGCACCATAAAAAACATTAAAAAGAATAAAACAATAAAACATAAGCAACAACAGACCTTAAAAACAGACAAGATTACAAACAAGTGTCTCATGTACAATACAAAGTAATATACTGCATGTCGTTTAAATGTGCTCAAGGGGGAGTTTAGCCACAAACAAATGCTCTTCCCTTGCGTTATTCTAAAATTTGATTCATATATCAATACAACACAGTATACCCATTTAACAAATGAAGACAATATATCAGTTGTGCAGTAGCACAAAGGTGAGAGAACCAACTCTGTACTAATGTGCTATGGAATTAACCAATCAAACAACATGAAGTGTTATTTTTGTCTCCACATCATGTGCCCAGGTATGTATTTGTTCAATTTGGTAGTTCAATAACAACCCAAGGTTCACTGCATGTTTCTCTCTCTTTTTTTATCACCATGACGCCTCCTTTTATATAATGCTAAGCAAAACATTTTTTTATAGTCCTTGAAGTTAAATGCATACTTTGACTTTCAAAAACATTTTCTGTGTCTAAGGCAAGACAATGTCACCGGAGTGACATTGTCTAAGGCATTAGTTCATGTGTTTATCAAACCTACGGTATTTGCTCTTTGAAAAGGGAGACGTAGTAAAACATGAGGACATCAGAGTGACATCTCTAAGTCTCTTACTCTTCAGATTCAAACGTAATAGCTGCTCCACCTTAAAAGACGAATAATTAAAAAAACAAAGAGGCTCTGATCTAACATTGTCACATGTGCAACATAACAGCATCTGAACAGCAAGCAGACATTAGGATAATAATGCTGAGCTGGCATTTTGGCAGGCCACCCGCTATCTGTTCTGGATTGAGTTTATATAAAAGGGGGGGGGGGTCAGGCGTCAGCCACTGTTTAAGTCTGGGTTTACACTGAGAGAGGCACAATGGAAACTGTCTCTCCCTGCATTCAACTTCCTTAGCACGCAGATTGCAGTCTTTGCATGTCCAAAATGACTCCTGTACAGTGCAATTAAAGCTTTGTTGGGAGGACTACTTCATACAAACACCCTAAAATACACTGAGTTTTACAATGTTACACTCCATTTCTAAAAACCAGTGAAATTGGTTTGAATCAAAAAGGAATTGCCTTATAGTTTCTCCAAGAAGCCTCAAAGGTAAACACTGGCTTAGCAAAGTCAATATTTACTGCATTTGAGGTCGTTATTTCAACAGGCCGGGCACTGCGGGGCCACGACTTGACCCCTCTCATTCTCTGGAGCCTGTTTCTGTGTTGTTTAGCTCTTGAGCACTGTACTGCAGTCAACCCTTGAACTCAGGTCACACATGTGCAGACATCTTCTATTTGCTTCTTTTGATAAATGCAGATCAAGATGAGAGATTGCCACTTAGCAACCACAGTCAATAGGACTAGTATCAGAAGAGTGCAGTGTGATTGCCAGAAGTGGCTTTTTACATTTGCCATTTACACTCACAGAAATTCCATCCAATAGCTTTGTATGTAATACGTTAGCTGTGTTATCATTGGCTCTGGGCACAAGAACCCACGATGACAAATATGGTTGCACGATCAGATTGTAGCAGGATGAATATAAACTGCGTCCAAGTTAAGCATGCAAACTTGGAATCTGCTAACAGTCTGCTTTTTTTTTTTTCCGATACGTCAGCGTGATTTCTGTCAGGAGATTTAACATCTTAAAAGCCAATTAGAGATGCTGGCTGTTTTATTTTGAATCAATCCAAATCTTTCAGTTTCATCAAAGTTTCCCATGATATGCTTGCTCAGCATTAGTAACAGATGTCACTAACCGAGAGCACAGAGAGGCTGATGATGTGACCAGGGGCAGATGTAGAATTTTACAACTTCCTGAATGTAATGACCCTGGCTTAAATGTCATTATCTTAACTCTCTGTGGCATTTCACTCTGAATTGGTTTACAATATAAGTGCACAGCAGTTTACCTTATACTGGCCTTTAACTGTGGGAGGGTGAAAAGATTTTATCAGCATTCTTTGAATCTAAGGATTTCAGTTGTGTTGTTGTGTTTTGTCACTGGTATCATGAAAGCCATGTTTACTATCAAAAAGGCAAATGAGAATAATTAGCCAGAGCAAAAAGCAATCACACATCAAGTTATTTGCTAGTTTGAAGGAACTGTTCACACTCGCTGGCATTACTGAAATCAGCAACAGAACAACATCCTTTTAGACATGCTATGGGCTCAGACGCATTTGGCAGCACTCACAAACTAAATCACAATCACTGCAGTTTCGTTTGTAAGATGGAAGACAATAGACTTGAAGTGTAAAAATTGTCTTTGGGTTGCAGTAACACAAGTAAAGCACAAGTGGAACATGAGCCGTTATGTGGCCGTTATAGGCAGCTGTATTGTTGTCCTCACTTATAATACTGACCACACCACGTTGAGAGCAATGGACCCTCAAAATGTATAAAAATGGGTCAAAAGACTCAACAAAAACAATGCAATCAGAGTTTTTTGGGGCCTATTTCACTGTTTTGCACGCACCCCACTCTAAAGTGCTGCTGTTGGTGGAAGCCTTTCATGCTGACGTTGAAGAGTATCTGTTTAAATCCTGTCTAGACCGTCCTGCAACAGATCTACATGAACATCCTCTCACTATGGATATTATAGAAAATACTATAGGACACTGTATGAAATATTATACGTTCATCCACAATCTGGGATGTGGGGGAATTTTTTGTGTGTTTGTTTGTTTTTACAGATAATGGAGTCATGTTTCATAAAAGTATTTTGTGTTTTTCTAATGTCTTTTGTGTGTGTGGTCTTAAAAATTATAATATTTTTTTAAGAAAAAATGTCAGTGCAAAAAATGTCAAAGGCAAATGTGTGTCAGCAAAAAGTAATTATTTATGTTCAGTCTTGATACAAACTCTTAATAACTATACATGTGTATTGGAGTAGCTCCTTATTAGTCTGTGATTTTAGATGGGGAATTCTCATGTAGACAACGGTCTTTAATAGGAGGAATAGATGTTTGTTTTTTATATCATTATCACTAAATCTGTGGTATCACCTCAACCTGACACACTCTTCCTATTTAGTTTTCAGTTTCATTTCCTCTCAGTTCCTCGCCTTGCTTTTACTTTTACTCTCAGTCTCTGGATATGCCATTCTTTCAGAATTCCACTCTCTCTTTCCCACCTCATTATAATTATGTCTGGTGCCACAAGTGCCTTTTCTTTCACTCTTGTCTTCCCTCTCCTTGTATCTGCAAGGCAGGGTATGTCCTGCTGGTCTGCTGTGTTGCCTTTTGTAACTTTTGCCTCTCTGTGGATACAGAAATGCTCTATCTCATGAGAAAGGAAGAACTTTCAACGATCTTTGTTTGAACATGTCCAATGTGCAATTACGCTGGATCATTTGTTCTTGTTACGTGGGTGGTAAATAGGTGTGCCGTTTAGCTAATTATAGACGTGGGTGCTCATAGGTTGGGGGCATGACAGGGTCTCTAATAGTCTACGATGAAAAAAAAGCCAAATGAGGCTATGCCAAGGGTGTGTGTGCATCATGCATATGTTCATGTGAGTGAGTTTTTTTTGTATGCCACAAAGAGCACATGCAGTCGCTCTGACTTAAAGAATCCAGTTCCAGTCTCTCTCCTACGTCCTCATTTCCCAGTCTGTCATCGCTCTACCTCGTTCCAGCTCTCACTTTTCTTTCTCAGCAGTTTCTGTCTCCACTGGCCTTTTGGCTCGGTGTGTCTGTCACGTACAGAGGGAGAGACTATGTGGCAAAGAGGCTCCATCCTGAGGGATCTTAAACTTTTCTCGCCCTAACAAAGGCTGGTGTTGTCAGAAAGTACTGTGGCTATTCAGTTTCTGTGTCACCCAAGCTTTTATATGGTACTGTTATGAAGAAGCCACTAAACAATGGCCACATCACAGCTTGTCTGGTTATACAGCACGGGGTAAAGTGTAGGTCAGGCCTAAAGCTAGAAGATCTGAGCTAGTCACTGACACTGACAAATTCACATTCATTGTAGTTATTGTAATGTAGGTTTCTAAGTGCAGTGTAAAGCAACACCAGCCAAGTTTTTACAGTAAAACACATCTTGTTAGAGGCAGTGAATACTCAGACAGAGCTCTTGCAGCATGGAACCAATGAAGCTCCCCAAGGATGCACCTTTTATTGGCAATTCAACCAAAATCACTTGGTAAAGATCATGGAAGAAATGTGGTCACAGTTCAGGTTTCTAAGTCCCTTTTGTTAGTCTAAATCATTGGTCAGGTTATACAAAAGTGTCCAGTCCCCACATTTAGGACCCATGGAGTCACACAGTTCATCCCAATTAAAAGCAAACTTAAAGGAATAGTTCAACATTTTTTGGGAAATACATTTATTCGCTTCGTTGCTGGGAGTTAGTTATAAGATCGATGCCACTCTCATATCTGTACAGTAAATATGAAGCTACAGCTAGCAACTGGTTAGTTTAGCATAGAATAAAGACTGGAAACAGAGCTATCCTGGCTCTTTCCAAAGGTAACAAAGTCTGTCTACTGGCATTTTTAAAGCTCACTAAGAACAATAACTGAAACAGTAGAAACTGTAGAAACAAAAGGTTGTGGTTTCACGGGGGTGTCACGTGTCTATTTCTTGGTTTGGCGCAGTGACTGTCTTTGCTGGTTGTCGACTCTGAGCTTTAGAAGTACTGGTAGGCAGATTTTGTTTCCTTCGGTTAGAGCCAAGCTAGCTGTTTCCAGACATTGTGCTAAGCTAAGCTAACTGGCTGCTGGTGAAGTTTCATATTTATTGTACAGATGTGAGAACATAATCAGTCTTCTCGACTCTAGGCAAAAAAGTGAATACAGAACTACTATTAGACTATCTTCAGTGTTGTGCATGAATGCGCTCATTATATCAGGGCGGTCCTGCAGAAGAGAGGCTTCCTCTCCATGAAACGTCCCTGAATTTATTTTTAAAGTTGAAGTGCAAAAGTTACCTCTGTATCACTCTTCTTTAATGGCTCTTATTTTCAGCGAGTTGAAGGAGAGTATTTATATGCACATCATGTAAGAAGACAGCGTCAGTGAAAAAAGGTAATGCCTGCACATTTACTCCATGCCACAAAAGTTTAATAATGACAGTGTTTTCATCCTACTTGGATCTTTGTCAGGTCAGAATTATTAATGACCATTATAAATGACTCACTCCCTCCTATCAATCCTCAAATCATCATTCATTATGATCTTGTTAACCAACTATAATGTTAGCATCAGGTTTGTGCCACTCTTGTTGGCATTTAGAGGCCAACCACTGACATGGTTCAGTGAGAGGAAACACAGCAGCACCCCTGTGGAGACTGGATAGCCCAGTGACTACGGCCACACTGTCTGCTGTGCCAGCAAAAAAATGCTAGGCAACATGTTTAATTGCATGTCTGTCTATTTCTTGACAGATCATTAGTGTCTTTATATGTGTGTAATAATAGGCTATTTGTTATCATTAGGTATGTGGAAGATGTTGAATGTTCTCTCTGGAATGCTGTTAAGTGGGACTAGAAACATTTTGAATGGCAAAAGCCTCGACTAGAGGCTGATTGTTTGTTTTTTTTGTTTTTTGTTAAAAGCTCTGCTTTGGACAAGGGTAGCTTCCTCTCTGTAACAGTGGTATGTTGCTGTATCTTTATCTTCATCATGTTGTATTTGGACCAAGCTTCTATGTGTTCAATAAGCCCAATTTATTGTAATCTATATCCTGTTCTTTGCAGGCCAAAATTTCCCACAAGGGATAATTGAGTCATTTCATTTATGTTTTGCTTTCAGAGTTTATCAAATAAAAATAAAAACTGCTACATTACAGCGGAAAAGTGTTGTCATCTTAATTACTAGCCCAAACCTGTATGCACAGTGTATGTGCAGCCAGTGTATGCTAACCAAGAGAGACACTGAAATGGCTTGTGGAAAAAGACACAGAACGACATGCACTCAAATAACTGTGAAAGGTAATTCATCATATGGCGGCAGGTAAAGTTTTTCAAATTGTTTAGTGTTCCACCTGTTTTGTAGACAAAACAGGTGGAACACTGCACTTAACACTGGCTGATGTTGCAATGGTTTAATGCTGAACACAACTACAAATCACTATCCCTAACATCAGTCCTGACGTCATTCTGAAATTAATTTAGTAACTGTAAGTGATGACATGTGTTCTGCACCAGCAAGTTCTTTTCTGACCTGGATCAAGTAGCTGCTGCAAATAATTCTTGGCATTAGGTTTAGAATGCAAAGACTACCAAATGATTTACTGCATGAAGTCAGCTCATATGGTGCCTGTAAATTAGCAACCCCATAAAAATAATCCATATTGACTCCCAGTGCAGTGTTTTCAGTAAGTTCTGATTTGACCAGCTAACAGCAAACAGGTTTTCTAACACACACTGTTAATATCTGCAAGATGTGATGCCAATTGAGTTGTAAGGCATACTGAGCAGGAATGCTCAGATTGGCAAAACAACACTATGTGTCATTTATTGGCTATTTATTTCCTATATTTGAATTATTTTAGTAGTCAAAAAGGGTTTACTATAGCCACTTACACTATTATTAGAGTACATCCTGGTTCACACAGCTTTAATCTGAGCATTTAGATTTGCTCTTGTTGAAAGTTGTACATTGCAAAAAACAAAACAAAAATACAATGTTGGAGGGTGATTATGTAAATGAAGTTAACACTCATAGCATTATAAAAGGTGAGAACAGATTAACTTAAAAATAGTAAAGCGTTCTGACACATCATTGATTTAAGCTGAAGAAAAGCAAGAATGTAGGTGTAAATAGTGTTGACATGATAATCATATGGTGTGGAACTTGCTGATTGACACACACATTATGGTATGATTCTGGGGGGTTTTCTTTCTCGAGTAATTACATAATCCATATTACATATTTTTGACTGTTTCCGAACAAAAATCACTTTAAACAGTGAGATCACACTGCTTTCAAGTTAGGGTTGAATTTCTAAAAAAACTATATTCACAAACCAGAAAACAGGGTCAAAACCACCAGAACTGTCCTTTTGATTACAACCAGACATACATACATATATTCTAATATTATTAGCAATATCATGTTTGCCATTTCACATATGTCACATCTTTTTTAGTTTATCATTAATCTGTTATTTATTATTCCATCTCATGTTTGCAGCATGTTGCAGGGAAAGGGAAGATTTGCCGGCAGCTGACACTTATTGGGAGCAAGGGGGTTTGATCTGAAATAGTTCAACCTTTATGCTACTTGACATATTGACTTCTGTGGCAAATGCCAGTCATCAAATGTCTACATTAAAACAAATCATATGTAGAATTCATAAATAGTACATGGCTTGTCTTGCTCTCCTACAGCTCCATGGTTCTAGGAATATCATTTTAATATTATTTCGAAAGAGATTTTGAATCAAAAACATGTTAATGTAGGAAAGTCTAGTCTGTATATATATATACACGCACACAAACTATGGGCAAAGCCAATAATTTGCATAAATATGTGTTAATTAAAGATTGGAAATGTACTGTATGTGACTTTATGATGAAACATTCTGACTGTTTATGTTGGCATAATGAAAAATACTGTTGTATGAAATTTGATAGAGGAGCAAAGTGACAAGTACAGGCTGCCACAAGAATGCTCTGTCACATTTGACAAGACACACACACACACACGAACACACACACACAAATCCTTTACACAGTTAGAAATCACTGGGCAAACACTGTCATTATCAAGTTCACTGGTTCTCAAGATGCAGTAAGTTCTCTCTGATTGTCTGCATCTCTCTGTCTGGTTTCTAAATCTAAGCTTGTATTATTTTACCATTTCAGAAACACATTATCTCCATACTCGTGTGTCTAGAAAGCAAACCTATCAGATTCCAATCACTACAGCTATTCACCTGAAGATGGTGTGAGACGGCGGGGTTACTTTGTGATTGACAACCAGATACCTGTCAGCAGGGCTGTCGTGGTAAATCAACCTTAGACATATAAACATATTAGAAAAGTATACATATTGAATTTTGGCATAATAAATTGATTCATTTGATAAAGTTAATAATATAAATTAAGGATTAACATTATGTTATTGTTTTCCTGTAGGATACATGGAATTCACTATAAAGATAAGCATGAAACAAGCTGTTACACTGTTCTCACTAGGGTTAACTAACTTAAAAAAATAGATGTAAAGACATCTCAGTAAGAAAACAGTATTTGCACATAGGCCTGTAGGAAAAGCAAAAAAAATAATGATGCCTTAATCCCACTTAGCTGCTTCAGTTTCAGGGTCCTTTTATTGTGCATGCTGGCTCACTGTCACACTGTCATGACTTACTGGGACACTTGAATAGAACACAGTCATTGTTAATGTGATTAGTAACACCTGTGCTTTACAAGTCAAAATGTCTGCTGTGAAAAAGGCCTATAGCTACTAACTTTTGTGGTATTTAATTTGATAGGCTATTATTTGATGCAGCAAGTTTACGTGACCCATTATCAGGTGGAGCACAAAACGAGTGATCCCAAAATTTCAAAGAGAAAAGGGCAGTTTGCTATCACATGCAAACTTTGTTGTTGTTGTTGTTATTGTTTTGCAATGGGCCAGATTCATGAATGAGATGCACACACAAAACATGCATGCACCACATAGTTTGGCATAAAAAAAATGGCAATATGATTTCCAGACATGATATACACAATGTATCCATTGACTTAACTGTGATATATTAATGTGGCAATGAAATAATAAAGATAAAAAGGCAACATTGTATGTTGTAACAAGTAGCGTATTAGGTTTCAGCAGCTTTTCATTTACAACAATTTATATACGTTTAAAGGTTAGGGAACCCTGGCTTAAATGCTTATTCAAACAAGAAAATATGTTACAGTATAAGGCTGGTAATATTGTATTGTGCTGTCAAAGCCTGATATAGCTTATTTCTCTGTGCCATAGAGCTCCATTGTTGTGAGAAAAAAAAAACTATTAAAAACACAACAATGAGCCCCACTGTTGCACTGGTGACATGTTCCTTCATTACCATGAACACACACACTGTAGTATTTTGACTTAATCCCACATACACTGTCCTGCTGCTGGAAATACTAATTACAGCACCAAATGTGTATTAATCCACGGCTGAAAATAATACCCAACAGATGCCCTATTTACAGTTTGAGGAACAATTGTGGAAAACTACAGTGCCCAGCTGTTTTAGGTAAGTACTTAAAAGGTAACCGATTTTTCACATCAAAGTCCATTTATAGGTGTTGTATAAAGCCTTATGTGTCTCCAGAGGGAGCTGTGTGAAGTCTGATAAATTGCCTCAAAAAAATCTGGGGGTGTGGAGTTAGAAAGAAGCGAGCTTACCAGACCTCTGCAGTGATATTGATAGGTTTTGAATGTAGTGAGTCCCCGGGATCCACAGGTGGCCATTTGAGTGGGTCCCCAACAAAATGTGTATTTTTTGATAAATTGTAGTGTTAAATTTGTGTTTGATGTTATATGATTATAATTATGGTTATTAATGTATATTGAAAATTTATCAGAAAATTAAACAAATAAAATCTCTAAATCTGTAAATACACTGCAGCAGCTGTCAGAAAGAGGAGGTCACATTATATAGAGAAATATGAGCTTTTTCTGGGTGTATACATTTTTTAAAAAGGGAAGCTAAAGGGCAACGAGAATGCTGAGCTTTCACGTTTCATCATGTTAAATTAGTAAAGTAGTTTAAAAACACACACACAAAGGGCAACATTTACCATATACTGCCGTTAGAAACTGAGTACAATTAGCTGATAATTAGCTTGATCAGCCACTGTCAGTAATCAATACAAACACACTTTATTAAACAAACAATCAAACCAATAACTAACCACAGTCAATGTCAGACAACCTTATCATACTTTAGCAGTTTGAATTAAACTGAAGCTTCCTGCACACCCCAGGGAAAATATTACGCCGAACTCCCTTAAAGAAATATGGCATATTAACAATTCCTTACTTGTCCACGAAAACACATAACTCGCTGCAAATACATACTTACATACTTTCCGTACTTCACATTTTGGATTTTGTCAAACTCAACTCACTACCAGCCTCCGTTGTTTAGCTGAGCTATTTTAGTGGGAGAAGACCATGGGAATGAGAGGCAAATGTTTAAAAAATTAAGATTTCTCACTGAAATATGTGCTGGTTGGTGAATCAGACACACGGCGAATTAAACACTGACTCATAACACTGTTAATTTGCCATCTATCGGGTGTGTGTGAGATGGTATTTGAGGAGTTTTGTCGGCCGTTACGAAAGCAACTACCTGGTTTGTTGCTTCCTCTTTGGTGTTAGAGAGATATGGTATATGCGCAGACGTTAAGAAACAGGTTTTTTGACAGCAAGGTTTCTTTTGTTTATTTCTATGATTGCAACATGGATGTTCACAATGTAGCATTGTTAGGGAAAAAATATGGTGTGTCCCCTGGACGCGTCAACAGTAAGTGTACTGCGTCCTTTTGTATTTTAACGTGTACAGAGATGAAGGACGCGTACCTAGCAACATCACTGCATCTGTAGCCTTCTCATCATCTCTGCTTGAGGCTAGCAGCTCAAGGCTACATTAATTATTTTATAGAATGAAATTTGTAATCAATTTTTTAAAGATTTACATCTTTAATAGGAAAGTATTGAGACAAATTAACACTTTCTTAATTTTTTGGTCTTTTCATGGGCTTTGTTGACAATAAGAAAACTAACAAATAATGCCAGCCTTATCCTTTCAAGTCAACATAGAAAGAATTTTAAAATTACTGATAATGGTGCCCCCAGTGGTAGTATAATAATAATGATGATAGTAATAATATGAAGAAGAAGAAGAACATTATTTATATAGCACTTTTCAAAAACAAAGTTACAAAGTGCTTTTCAAAAAAACATATAATAAAAGCAAATAAGATCCAGAACTTAAAATATAAACATGATAAAATAATTAAAATAATTACAACAAATACCATCAGTTAAGAAACACCCATATGATAAAAGTCTGAAGTCGAGATTTAAAGGAGGATACTGTGTTTGCCTGCCTGAGATCTCCAGGCAGGGAGTTCCACAGCTGAGAGACAGCAAAAGCCCGGTCTCCTTTAGTGACAAGTCGAGATTTTGGAACCATTAGTAGGGCCCCGCTCAAACTCAAACAGCAATCAGGCTCATAGGGAGTTAGCAGATCACAGATATAGGCAGGAGCCAGACCATTCAAGGCTTTAAAAACAAGCAGTAAAATCTTAAAATCAATTCTAAAACTTGCAGGTAACCAGTGAAGGGCAGCAAGGATCAGTGTAATTTGGTCTCTTCTAGTAGTGTGTGTTAAAAGCCTGGCAGCAGCGTTTTGTATCAGCTGCAGTCTTTGGATGTTTCACCTTCTGATTCCAGTCAAGTCTGGAAGAGATAAAAGCATAGATGACCTTTTCTAAGTCTGCAGCGGAAAGGAATGACCTGATCTTGATTATCTGTCTCAGTTGAGCAAAGCAGGACTGCACCACTTTAGTCACCTGAGCATCAAAGGAGAATTCAAAATCAAAAATAACACGTAGGTTGTGGAGATTATAATTGCTGCTAGTACTGGGGCCAAAGGGCCCAGTAATTATAATTACCTCTGATCTGGAGTCATTCAATTGCATAAAAATGTTTTAACGTCCAATTTTTTATCTCGGCGAGGCAGGACATAATACAGGATGCATCCGTGGTACCAGGCTTTATTGAGACATACAATTGGGTGTCATCCGTGTAGCAATGGAAATCAATACCATGACCACGCATGATTTGACCCAGTGGTTGTGTGTATATGGTAAACAGGAGGGGACCAAAATAGATCCTTGGGGGACCCCACGAAATAGAGGAGCACAAGAGGAGGAGGCCTCTCCAAGCTCTACAGAGAAGGACCTGTTAGACAGATAGATTAACCAATTCAGAGCCACATCACTGATGCCAACATGTCTTCAGAAGGTTGATTAAGATATCATGGTCCACTGTGTCAAAGGCTGAGCTGAGGTCAAGGAGAATTAAAATGTAGAGAATTAAAAGTACAAGCCAGTGTCAGCCGCAAGTAGTATGTCATTGGTGACTTTGACCATAACAGTCTTAGTGCTGTGTCGGGAGCGGAAACCAGATTGGAACTTTTTTCAAAGATTTGATTGTTATTCATAAAAGAAATCAATTGAGTGGAGACAACTTTTTCTAAAATCTTTGATAAAAATGGTCTAAAATTAATTAAAACAGAGGGATCCAGCGAGGGCTTCTTTAAAATGGGGTAAATAGTGGCATGTTTAAAATTGAAGGGGAAAATACTAGTAGACAGAGAGCAGTTAATAATGGATAAACTATCTGGACCACCCGTCTTAAATACAGCTTTTAAAAACCAAGTGGGAATGCAGTCTGAAGGGCAGGTGGATGATTTTAAAAGTGCAATAGCGCATTCCAGGGTTTCATCATAAGGCAATGTGGCAGAGGGCAATGCACCCCTGGCCATTTTAACCAGGACTGTCTCATTTTTCCACCAATAATAACAATAATAACTTATGCTAGTGAAAGAAATTAGTTTTAAATGTTTTTACTTTGGTAATTAAAGATATTCCTGGTCAGTAAGTCACCTCCACAGCTCCACTTCAGACATGAAAAAGCTGTTTCATGGTTACATCCATCACAACAGCCAGCGGTTGAGTTGTTTTAGTGTGTGTGTGTTGTTGTTAGACTGCTTTGGTGACACACCTGAAAAACCATTCCTCATTCTTTTTTCAGTATCGACAATTAAGAGAGTGAGAGAAGGAAAGAGCAACCACTGTGTTTACAACTGTGTCCTAGGTATCTCCTCAGCACCTATGTGCCTGTGGCAGACAGAAGAGGTAGCGCATGACAGAGAAGAATAAGCGGGGGTGGATTGGACATCACTCATCAACCACAGGTATTTCTATTAATATCCTCCAATGGTGTCCTGCTCAGCCGAGAGTAGTTGAACAGTAGAGACATGTCTGTCATTGTTTGGTCTGTCTTCTAGTGGGTTTCAGGGAATGCAACGCATGAGAGGCATCTGGAGGCAAGACATTTAGCTCAAGTAAAATTATCCAGGAGGAACTGTGTGTGTTCTGGCTTGGATACACAGCTCTCAGAGAATACTTTACCGTAACTTCAACCAAGCAAACCTGTCTCAACCAAACATGACCCTGTTAGGCTGTCCTAGTGAGGATTAAGAGCATTCACTTGACACTTGTGGACTTTTATGTTGTTATTAATATTAAAAAGGTTTGACACACCCAGAAGGTTAGGTTTGTTGTCAGGTTTGTGTAGAATTAAGGGTTAAATATTCCACTGTGATTTTAAAATAGTTACTTTCTAGAATTATATCACTCCTTCACTAGGAAAACGGTGATGTCTGTAGCAAATATTATAAAATATTTTTTATTCTCATTCTTTGATGTTATGAATTCATATTCATTTGATTTGATTGGTATAATTTTTAGTAAAACAACAATTCTTTTTTAAAATACACCAACTTTGACATGGAAAAAACATATTGTCAGCTATACACAATCTTTTGATGCTCTGTTTGTAGTAAACTTCTTTTACGTTCTTTTTCGTTTTAATACGCTCCAAGATATGTATGCGTATGTAGAAGCACATAGTCATCTTTATTGTGCTGACATGAGGATAATACTGCATGGAGCATCAGCAAAGGATAATTTTGTCAAATGCAGCCATTTCAGTATGTTGTTTCATTGGTCTGATGCATGGGAGCATTGCTGTTGGATGCTAAGTTGTAATATTCATCTTATCTTGGAGATACTCGACCTGTCTAAGGCCACTCTGCACTCCTATTTGGGGACAGAGATATGACATGTCTGATTAAGCCACTTGTTAAATCATTTTTCACACAAGAGAGAAGAGCTGCTGAACACTTCTCCTTATAAAGGGGAAGCAAACAATGGTTTCTCAGTTTCTGCTATTCAACCCTAGTAGAACTAAGCAAATAAGCATTTAATAAACCAGTTTTCTCTAGTGTACATCTTGACATTGGGAAATTTATGGTAAATTATATAGACGGTGTAGTCCCTCATTCGTCCAGGAGTGTTCTATCGTAGAAAAGGTTTCAGTCGTAGTCATCTGGACACTGTTTTCAGAATCAAGACGTTTGGCTCCCATCCGGAAGTCATTCTCAATTGTCATTCACAATTGAGAATGACTTCCGGATGGGAGCCAAACGCCTTGATTCTGAAAACAGTGTCCAGATGACTACGACTGAAACCTTTTCTACGGTAAATTATATATATATATATATATATATATATATATATATATATATATATATATATATATATATATATATATATATATATAGTATAATATATATATGTTCCTAGCACTGCACTTTTCTGGCCTGAGATGTCTGGTGTTCTTCCAGCTCTGCTTCCTGATCTGCTGTAGCCACTCCTCCAGTTTGGGGGTCACTGCCCCGAGTGCTCCGATGACCATGGGCACCACTGATGCCTTCACCTTCCACGCCTTCTCCAGCTCTACTCTGAGCCCTTGGTATTTCTCTAGTTTCTCATGTTCCTTTTTTCCTGATGTTGCCATCATTTGGTATTGCCATGTCAACCACAACGGCTTTCCTCTGCTGTTTGTCCACCACTACAATGTCTGGTTGGTTCACCATTACCATTCTGTCAGTCTGTATCTGGAAGTCCCACAGGGTCTTGGCTTGGTCATTCTCTACCACCTTTGGAGGTGTTTCCCACTTTGACCTTGGGGTTTCCAGTCCAAACTCCGTGCAGATGTTCCTGTACACTATGTCAGCCACTTGGCTATGGCGCTCCATGTATGCTTTCCCTGCCAGCATCTTACACCCTGCAGTTATGTGCTGGATTGTCTCAAGGGCCTCTTTGCACAGCCTACACCTTTGGTCTTGTCTGGTGTGGTAGATCTCGGCCTCTATTGCTCTGGTGCTCAGGGCCTGCTCCTGTGCAGCCATGATGAGTGCCTCTGTGCTGTCCTTCAGTCCGGCCCACTCTAGCCATTGGTAGGATTTCTTGATATCAGCCACTTCAGTTATGTTCCGGTGGTACATCCCATGTAGGGGTTTGTCCTCCTATGATGCTCCCTCCTCCAGCACCTCTTCCTCTGTTCCCCATTGCCTGAGACATTCACTGAGCACGTCATCTGTTGGGGCCTTATCTTTGATGTGCTTGTGGATCTTGGATGTTTCATCCTGGATAGTGGCTCTCACACTCACTAGTCCACGGCCGCCTTCCTTACGGCTAGCGTACAGTCTTAGGGTGCTGGATTTGGGATGGAACCCTCCACGCATGGTGAGGAGCTTTTGTGTCTTAACGTCTGTGGTCTGTATCTCTTCCTTTGGCCACCTTATTATTCCTGCAGGGTATCTGATCACTGGCAGGGCATAGCTGTTTATTGCCTGGGACTTGTTCTTGCCATTGAGCTGACTTCTTCGGACTTGCCTTACTCATTGGAGGTATTTGGCAGTTGCTGTTTTCCTTGTTACCTCTTCAAGGTTGACATTTGCCTGTGGTATTCCAAGGCACTTGTAACCATTGTAACCATCCTCAATGTCTGCTATTGTTCCTTCTGGGAGTGAGACCCCTTCTGTGTGGACTACCTTCCCTCTCTTTGTCACCATTTCACTACACTTCTCAAGCCTGAATGACATCCCAATGTCAGTGCTGTAGATCCTGGTGGTGTGGATCAGTGAGTCGATGTCCGGCTCAGTACTGTTCAGTTTCCAGCCTTGGTGGGTCTGCTCTGCTGTTATTACCCTGCCATTGAGCATACACTTTCGCAGGTTGAGTTGCGAACAGACGGTTTATTCTTCTGGCTTCATTATCTCTCGTGTACCTCTTTAGGCGGCTGGCCAAGGTTTGGAGCCTTTGTTTGGCAGTTTCGAGTGCTTCAGGTATGGGCAGATGCCAGATGCCCATACCAACCAGATGGTTGTACCTCTTGGGTACTTGTTTTTTCATTGCATATATATATATATATATATATATATATATATATATATATATACACACACATATATATATACTTGGCCAGGGAAGATGGAAAATGTGAGATTAATTGTGGGTTGGAGGATGGGAATTTATTAAAACACAGAGTTTGCAGAATGTGGATATTGTGGCTTTGGAGTTGATGGAAGACACCTTTGTCGAAGCTGGGCTGAGGAAAGTATTACAAGTAGTGTAACCAATAAGTCATTCTGTTGAATAATTAGCTAAATAATGTGATTTACTTTTTAAATAAGTCATCAGTAATGAGATTGGATTTTCCAAGTAAATCACCCCTTTTACTTCCCCTGTGGATGCTGCAGGCGCTGTGCCACAGTTTGAAAAAATCCACCATAAAAGTGTCTTCCAAGTAAAACCTGATGTCCTTGTGTGGGAGGCATAGAGCCACTACAAGCCAGTGTATGTTTAACTTTATATCTTACATGTATGCAAATAAAAAATTATTGTTGAGAATAAAAGGTGCTTTCAGACAGTGAGCGGTGAGGTTGGCGGCACAAGCAAGGAGAGAGAGGCCAGCTGCTGCTCTCGTGAAGTGCAGTTTCTGATGGTTCAACTTTTTCCCTGAATGATTCATCTCTTCTTGAGCAGAGAACAGATGGATCAATGAAAAGAAATGTTATTGGAGCAACATCAGCTTCAGAGTCTGATTATCTGGGACAAAAGACAACATTTATGATAGTAGTTAGTATCATATTGCTAACCATTTCCTCCCTTTTAAGCTGCAACATACAACAATCAAATAAAAACAATATTCCACAGTATACAATACAATTCTCTCAATATGAATTTATATTCTATAATGGACTAGTAATGTCAGAGAAGTCAGCTGCTGAAGAGGACGTTGGTGTTTACACATTGATTTTACATCTCATTCCATAATCAATACCATTCAACCAGTTGACATGCAATATCAGTTCCACACAGTTATATCTGAATGATAACAAATGTTGACAATGACAATTAATCATTGGCCATGATTATAATGAATGAATAATTAGGTTGTTCCATTCCATCAAGTAATCTGTTCATGTGTGCATCAGTTGAAGTAACGCAAACATTGTGCGGCATGTGCAACATCCTGTAGTCCCAAATTGCAGTGTTAGATTATTACAGTATGACCCCCAGAAAAGAGCTGCACTATGCAAGTGAAAAAAGACACCAAAGAACAATGACAAAAAATGCCAGGGGCCTAAAGCTCTGCCATCTGTCATTAGCCATGAGCCCAAACCAACTTCTGGGATGTTGTTGAGTGGCTGAGCCTACCCTATAAATCTCAAAAACAAATGGAGGAGAGGAATAGAATACAAAATCATTGGCTGCACACAAATCTGTGATGAAAATTACTTTTTAAAAGTTACCCATCACTTTAATTAATGTAAAAGGTGACAATTTCTATCACAGTTACTCTTTATCAAAAGATTTTTGTTGAACACAGACATTATAAACTTGCTGTAACAGTAGTTCTGTCATGCCAAGTCAATTATTGTTTCAATGTCACTCTGTGCTTACCAAGCTTACTCAACAGTATGACATGGATAACCTAACATTTCTGGAAACAAATATTTGGTGCACTCTTACAATCCCCACGGTTAGGCCTCAAGCTGGACTATAATGCATCTGGTATATGAGACAATCCCAATAGCCCACCATAGTGAACAAAGTCAAAGTGGCAAGTCATATGTAATATGGGCACAGTGTATGTTTGATTGCAGGGAAGCTACAACACAAGCAAAAGTCACTAATGGTACAGCACCTCAAAAAAGTGGCTTTAATGCTCTTCAGGATCCCAGTCCTGCTTTTCTCCACTCTATCCATCAGCACAGGTTTTACACCTGGAACACCAAAGGACTATGATAACATAACTTGT
Organism: Siniperca chuatsi; assembly: GCF_020085105.1. NCBI lineage: Eukaryota > Metazoa > Chordata > Actinopteri > Centrarchiformes > Sinipercidae > Siniperca > Siniperca chuatsi. The sequence goes on along the minus strand of NC_058053.1, from coordinate 4,745,523 downwards.
ATATTAACTGCAAGTGATAAAATGACTCTTTACATGGATTAAGGCGAAAGCATATTTAATTGATGATAAACATACACACAATGCTGTAAGGGAAAAGTCTCTGGGTTCTCTGCTGTAAGTTGCAAAGACATAAAGGAGCCAATGTGCAAAATCTCAGGAACTCAAGAGAGCTAAAGAGAGCCAGATATTTCTCAGAATTTTAAAAGGGTTTGGCTCAAAATGACTGCATTACTGACTTTGAAATTGTCATCTGTTACACCTCAAGGAAAGATGAATCATCTTTGTAGAATAGCTATGCTAACCAAACCCAGTCCAGCTGTCAAGGCATTTATAATTACTGTATATCGCATTATTAAAAGCAGGCCTATGCTTTTCAACTAAACCCAAAGTAGAAGAAACAATATGACTGAAAAATGTGTTGATAACCTCCCAAAAAGCTAAAGACAACACTTTCCTGAGTGCTTCTTACTTGTTGAAATCTATGGCAGGTACTGCGAAAATGGCACAACAGCACCACTCCCTGGATAAACTGACCTTCACCTTTATACTGAACAGGTGCTACAAAAGTCACCATTTTAAATAAATACTAAAGCAATGTTTCTCAGTTACATTCAATGAGGTGTGATGTTAAAATTCCAGCCATGAGAGCTGGTAACGGTATACTTCATAAATTTGGACTTCAACCAACAGTCTTTGCAGATACAGAGAGAGAGAGAAACATGGAATGCAGTACATGTGTTTGTGGTAGATGTGCTATTGTGAGTCTGTAGAGACAAGTAGGAAAAGAGAAGGGAAGAGTTAATATATGTTGGGTATGGCGCAAATCCCTACACGACTATAGTTACAGTGTGCCTCGGGCTGTTACTTGGCTGAATCCATATTGTTAGAGCTGTCAGTCATGGAGTGAACGTGCATGCCAAGAGGCAGAAGCCAGGCCTCCTAAATAAAGATGGATGTTTTCTTGGCCTCTGTCCCAGCAACGGCTTTAAACTGGTGTATTCTCTCTCACCTGGGGACAGACAGGATTATGTCAGTGCCAAACCAGCTTTACATGATGTGTTTGGAAAATACTGTAAGATAAAGGTCCAATCTATCAGAGGTGTTTTTATGTACCTATATTATATATAATTGGTTATCTGCTGCTCTGCATTAATGACATCTGGTGATTTTTAGTCCACTGCAGTCAAAAATAGTGAATATATACTGTAAATATATTCTTCCCAGAATATGTAATATACACTTGTTGAAGTATCCCAACATTTGTGTAACGGGAAAAAAGTCACATTGGAGAAAAGTGTCAAATAAATATAATGTAATGATTATAAATTCTATAAGTGGACTGGATACCTACTGTATTGTCACATTTAAAGAAACTTGTGCATTAGAAGGTCATTTGGATTTAAAAACAACAACAAATGGTCATATATATATATATTTGACAAAATCTATTTGAAATGGCTCTTACTGAAACCTCTGAATGCTTAAAAAACCTCACTTAAAAATGTTTTGACATGCATAAGCTGTACCCAAGAGCTTCATGTAATATTCCCCCCACTCTGTTCAATGCCTGTCCAATATTGACAACCACGCTCTCTCTCCTTCCCTATGTCTTTCTCTCCAAGTCTCTCCTGCCTGAAAAACATGAAAGTCACATGCTGCAGGTGCTGTTTGACAAGTGCAACTAGTCTGAGCCATTCGTCTCTCAATGTGTTTTTACAAGATCACAAATCTCCCCCTAAGCTCTCTTGTTTGAATTTGTGTGTGTGTGTGTGTTGAAGTCAATGTGCATCCATGGGTGTACGTGTGTGCAGTCACATGCGTGCATGCCTCAGTGAGTACTGCTCACTGACTTTCAAATGAAACCTGTATTGAGTTTGATCAGCAAATCAGCAGTTTCAAATCTAGGGGTCAGTGGGTTCGTAGGGGTAAGGCATAACAAGTCTGTGACACTCAACTTGACTATTATAATAAAGATGTTTTTTCATTGCATTTATCTGTATTGTATAAGTATTTTAATGATAAGAACATTTTCATTTTTCAATTTTTAATGCAGTGCATGAAGCAGATTAAACCGTAATCAAAATGTGAAACATTAAAATGCATTATAAGTACTAAATGACATTTCACCAACATGTCAAACATGTGGATTAATTTAATGACAGGAACAACTCTAGACTAACCATGAATGTTCATACTAAAGCTTTAGTGTCCACAGTATATGCATCAGTACACTACATACACTACACCGGCTTGACAGAAGGTTAGCTAGGAGACAATAGTCAACTAAGAGCCCCTCTCTGGCCATTTGTATTAGCCTGTGTTTTTTCAGCTGGACAGCTGCAGTGTAACTTAACCTCAATGCACCTGGAATCCTTCACCAAGGGATACAGACATTGTAATGCCAGGCTCACCACTGCGTTGGGCAACTATTTAATATGGAATGTAAACAATTTCATATTAAATATTCTTATAGGTTAAATGTTGTAAAATGTGTGTTCCTGCTGAGAACCTTTTTTGAAACCTTTACAAAATTGCACCACTGGCTATTAGCTTAAACAACTAAATTGCATTCAAATGAATGTAGAGAAGAATGGTTGAGCTTCTGTAATTAGTGAGAACCTTTACCTGAGAATTTTGCACCTGCGTCTGAAATATTCCTACATAAATATTTAAAGCTAGAGTGCGGGACTTTTACGTATAAATGCTACATGCCAAACGAGTTCACACAATGCTGATTAAGCCTATCATCGCCAGTTAATCTCTCTGTATTAAGCAGTATGGTCCATTGGAGAGAATGTTTATTATTGAGAATTGTTTATTTTGTTTATTATGATTGTATAGTTTGTGTTAATATGCTTTGGAAACGTTGTATTGTATGCCATTGGCCAATAAAGCCACTTCAATTGAAATTGAATGGAGATGACGCAACTCTCTCTACATGGCTCTGGAGCAACTGTAGCGACAGCGTAGACTACAGCAACTAGGAGTAAAATCTAAGAAAAGTAGAATATATGTACATACACACATACACTTTTATGGAATTTGCTAAGACTCTCTCTCTCTCTGAAGGTGGGGAAGCTTGATAGCTAGAGCTAGCTTGCCCTGCTTGTGAGCTCTCACGTTTCCAAAAATGTTGGAGCAAATTTTGATCTTATTTTGACATAAGATGCGGGCAAAAATACATATTGGAGATTAAGTGTGGAAGAGATAGCTGCTATGCTTATCTCTGTGCCTCAGTCACCTCCCTTTAAACGGCATTTTACTGCAGTATGAAACATCCAATATGACTCTTTATTTATAAGGCGATGTTAAACATTTTTCAAAGTTTTTCAGCCATTTTTCTATGCTTGAGAAATAAGCCAGTATTGCACACAAGGACTGCATGGCTGTGAAAAGGCAGCAGCGGTGGCAAAACTTCATGTTGAATTCCTTATAAAAGTAAACTGCATGTTCCTTTAGCTTTGAAGTACAGTAAGAACTTTCAGGAAATTTTATTCAGTTATTTATTGCCCAATATAATGCATGCCACCATACAGGGGCGATAACATTGATCACATTAGCCCATTCGACATAACTCATTTTAACACTAAACTGGATTTTTAAAAATTGTTGTGTAATATAATGATCAGCTGACATATAATTATCTGTTATTCTATGTCTGTAATAGAAATGACAAGTTTAATGAGCTGTAGCGCTGTTGTCAATTTGTCTTCTTCCCTTGAGCCATAACATGTTGTTGCTCAATGTAGGGAATGTTGTAACCAAAAATAAAACTGTCTATGGACAAAACCCAGAAGTATTTGTGTTCTAAAGGGTTGGTAGATAGACAGTAACTTGATAACAGTGATGAGGATACAAAACTACATTTTCATGTCAGCACAGGTTATACTATAATGCAGACTTCTGGCAGCTTTTATCTTTCACCTCCCATGATGCACTGTCACTGGGTACAAGATGATCATGCAGTTGACTCGGAGCTGACACATCATAATTAATTTGTATGCTCTCATCAGGCAGAATGATTGAACGTTTTCACACACACCCAGACCTGAAGCAGCATCAACATAATAAATCAAAGATGGAAATGATCCATTTGAAGAGAAATAGTAATGAGGCTTAGTATGTCTGAAGGAATGTAGCATGTGGAAAGTTTAGTGGTTCAGTTGTTAATGCTGTTAAGAAAGACAAAATACTTTAAAACTAAAATTTACACTCATTGCCTGCAGGGGGTACAAATGCTAACCTTGCAGAAGCTGTTGCGACATCAGGCACCATCAGCATCTTTCATCAGGTCCAAAGTGCTGCTGTTAGTTTCATTTCCGACGCTCACCAGACTCAAGGGTTTCTTTCTAGACTCACAATTTTATACTTTGTCTCTGGTGAATTTCTCCCTGTATTGTTTCTTAACAGACAGAGATACAGACTTATGCAGTCACAATGTATTTTGCATTTAGAGATGCTAAGATATGCAACTTACTTCTATTATTGTGTCAGCATTCACTATTATTACTGCTCTCCTGAACTTACATATATTACTGTGTTGGTTTCTTCAAGGGTTGTTGAATCATTTTGGGAAACGTGATTTAATAACTTAAGCAGAAGAAGGTGTTCTGAAAAAAAAAAGTGAATGCAAATGGGTACATTATTGCAATTGTAGTGCAAAATAATTCCAGGAACACATACCAGAGACTGATCGTATGTGACAGTGGAGGGACTGTTATTTTCCTGTAAGCACTCCCATAGGGCCAGCCTCACTGTAAATGTAGTTTAAACCTATCACTGCCCTCTTGGGAACACACAGGGTGCTGTGTACTTGTCAGATAATCCATTATTTTTTGTCAAGCCCATTTACCTCAGTTTGTCATCTAAGATAATATCTGTTGAGAGATGGGTTTTGAAGGGCGGGGGGATGGAGTTGCGTCGGTCACCCTACCACCACCCTTCTCTATGATGACAGGTGCGCAGTTGACCTTTTGCTGTACAATTTGGGATCAGATTGCACTGTTCCAGCTTGCTGTGTCTTGCACTATATGTTCAACCCTGTTAAACAGCTCTATCATGTTCTTGGCAATCCAGGTTTTGCATTACACCAAATGCAGCCGATATACAATGGTATCCTTGACTCAGAGATTAGGCAGTGGTTTTAGCAATTTACCTCAAGTTAATTTTATTCACACACAAGGCGGTCTTTTCTGTGCAGTGTGGCAAAAAAAAAGGTTAGGTGACTTGATCTTTATACTGTAGACAAATTGCAATCTTACAATAAGGATTCTGTGTTTCTATTAGAATGTTTCCCCTTTTCCAGACTATCTACTTATGAACAGTTTTCCCCAAAATATGAAGTTAAAATATATATATATATATCACAAACTACACCGTCAGTATGAGCTGACTAAAGTTATCCTGTATTAACAGCTTCCAGTGCCCGTATCTCTAGGACTTTGGCTGTTTATTCTTAACTGTTTACAAAAGTGGTGTGCAGCAAAAGCAAAACACTGCCGTTTAATTAGGAGTCCATTTCATGGCCATCTGACATGCTGATAAAACTCTCCAAACAAATAGCCAGAGTGTCTCCAGCAGCCTGACTGTGTAATTGAGGGGTATTTGAATGCAACCCCACTTGGCAAAGCAATCTCTCTCTCACACACACACACACACACACACACAGATCAGAGACTACCCTATATACACTGTATATTTAACTTTATCTACAGGATCAAATAGAGGAAACAGGGCATCCAGCTGATTCACTTTAGAGAACATTTGTTTTAACTTCTGTTTTTCTCATCAAAAGGTTCTTGCACCATGTTTGTTGAAGAAACTCAATCTCCAAATGCAGTCTGGTGTGGGGACTGTGTTAGCCAAGGTTCTCTTTTAAAAGTTAAAGTCATGAATTGAATCATTGTGAGCTCTGACAAAACTCTCAAGGTCTTCCTTCTGCCTTGACCTTAGACAATGGTTGAATGCTGTGACTGTCAAAAGCTGATCTGCCAATGATTTGCTTAGGAATACTATTACAATTCAATCCATTTTGGGTTTAGTGCCCTGTACATATAGAAATTTTAAGACCAATAGGGTACTCAGTTTTAGTAAACTGGTAAATTATTGTGTCAGTAATTTCATGGGGGAGCTGTCTTGTACAGTATTACTCAAAAGGGAACAGCATGAAGCCCTTTTAGGTTTCATAGCCAGTGGGCCAGTCATACTGAAAACATTAATGTGAATCTTTGAGGATTTTGGAGCGTTTGGAAAGTGTGCTGGTTTTACACAACACACTATACATTTACAATTTGAACAGCACTGTGACTGCCGTACCTCTCCACCAGACTACAGCTGGCTAGGCTCCCCACTGAGCACTGGTGAATGGCAGGTGATGACAGTCGCAGCAGCAGCTGAAGTGGCAGCAGCCCTTCACAGATGCTACTTACGCTTCCTAAAGATCCACACATTTACATACAGAATATAGACATTTTCAAAATAAGGACCTGCACACCCACACGTTTCACTTATTTTTCCATGATCATACTCCATCTGAGGACTGTGTGGGTGTGTACAGACTGACATTGATTTACATTTGTCTGACCTTCTTTTTAGTTTTGTTGCACCTGGTAAGGTGGAACAGGCTACATGTTTATCATTTTATTGGTTCATATAGTTTGGTGAACTCAGTGTAATTCAAGCATAGTTCGCTTAAGAGTCTAATTAGCCATAATAAGTTAAAACATCTGTGTGGGATTGCAGGGCTTTTTGTTTTCATAAATGTATTCTTATGATAATTATGAGGCCTTCTCATAATTTTTACTTATTTCATGAGAAGTCAAATTATAAAAGGGCATACGTGGACACGTGATAAACAGTCCTGCCAATGTTTTCATGATACTCTGTTGATCAACAGTTGGTGGTGGTAACATGCCAAGAAATGTAGCAATGTGCCAACAAAAGCAAAGAATAAGTTTGCTAGCTAGCAAACTGTAGGTTTCAAATTCATCCAAAAAATTTTAAATAAATCAGCTCTGAAAATAAGCAAGGAAATGCATTCCACAAGTTTACTAGGCCTGTTTTTAAAAGACAGGTGGTGGATTTTTTTTCTTCAATTGGCAGAAATGGGCTTTTGTATATCCACTGGAGAGTGACTCCGAGTAACAAAAGTGAGAGGGTCTATGTATAAATGTGAGTGCACATGCACCAACGTGCATGCCGCCTGTTGCCGTAGCTCCATCTCGTCGTCTTACTTTTTCCAACTTTTCGCTTTCCTTTTTCTTCCAAACTTGGGTAACTTGTTAGTACTTAATTTATTTTCTGACCTGTATTATAGCGTATTATATATATATTTTTTGTTTTTGCTTAGTACTTCTTTTCCTGTGTGCACTGACGTGATAGTGAGCTGCTGTAGCAAGAGTTTCCCCTCAGGGATCAATAAAGTATTTCTGATTCTGATATCTGCAGTCTCACAGACTACATGACACACCCACTTCACTACACGACCCCCTGAGATGACTTCCTGGATTAACATACTTATTTTAACTCAAGCCATGATCTTTTCTTAAACCTAACCAAACTGCAACCTTTGCAAAGGCATATCATGTAGTAGGCGTGTCCTGTAGTACTGTGCACGCGCTATCACAAGCAGGGTAACAGGAAACATGAGGAATTGAACCTAAATACAGAACCAGAGGCAGAGCAGGTACAGTTCAATGATTTAATGAACAAGGTAATGTACAACAAGCTTACAGAATAGTCAGGCAGGCACAGGTCATACCGGGTAAGCAGTCCAAAAGGCAAACAAATCCAGAGAGGCAAGCAGGACAACCAAAGTCCAACAAATCAGGAAGAAAATTTAAAACTATAAATCCAAAAACACTAGGAAGAACTGGGAAAAGGAAGAAGACAAATTGGCACTGAGGGAGTGAAACACTCAAACTAAATACTCTAGTGTGGGGAGATAACAACACACAGGTGAAACTAATCACGGGGGGGCAAACAATCAAAATTGGCAGGAAAATACACAGACAAGAAGTGAAGTTACATAAGACACATAAGGAAGAACCCTTACCAAAATAAAACAGGAACAAACTAACAAAAATTCCAAACCGTGAAATCTGCAGATAGACCTCCTTGATCAAATTGGAAATCATACTGGCAAGCAGTTAAAACTGTGCTAAAAGACCATACCTGCCAACACTCCCGTTTTTCCCGGGTTTCTCCGGTGCACAGCTGCTGTCTGCGCAGGCAGACGGGCCAGCTAAGTTAACATTAGCTGTTATCAAAATGTCAGGGCAGGTGCAAGTTTAAAAGCTAAAAAACAAGTTAAATTGAATAATATAATTTGAAGTTGGCAGTTTAAGCCAACTGAAAACAATTCAGCACCCGAAGAACTCAAAACAAATGAGACACCAAAAACCCTTAATAACATGGAATATAATACAGTAAGACATTAAACCAAAATGGCTTTAGTAGAAACACAGATGATGTTCACCTAGACATGTAAACATTGATACCTTTTAAAAACACATACATGAGAACACTGTTTTAACTTCTTTGTGTAATTTTTTTACAGATTTGTGTCTGTAGGCTGACATCCTAGGAAGCAGAAAAGAGGGAACTAGAAAGCAAAAAAGCAGTAGAACAAAGTGAAACAGAGAGAAAGAAGGAGAGGATGGTAATAGCTACAGTAGAAAGTAGCAAGATCGAAAGAAAGAGGGACAGCAGCCCTGAATCAGAGGTATCGTATTCAGCCTAGTCCTGACAGAGACTCCTCTCCAGGTTGAATAGGCCCATTGTTTGGACAAGGCCTCCATGACACAGGCCATTTCATTACAGAATGAGCCCAGGCTCAGGGAGTAGATGGTGGTTGCAATGTAACCCCCCACTTCCCCCTCCTCTCTCCTGTCAAAGAGCTCCATTCTCTCCTCCTCAGGGCTACCTGCATGAGTAGAAAGACAGGCATAGGGGCGACGCACTCTCAAAAACAAACAGGCACCCTCCATCACTGCAACAGACAGAGAGAATCTGTCTTTCAGTGTAAAGACATAGGTAACTTAATAGTCTCTGATGTAATATGCCACGTCTCTCCTGTGACTTAGGAACCTTCAGTAGTTGGTTAACACATGTCACAAAGTCACCATTTCTCTCTTTGTCTCTTTTTCACTCACGCACACACATAAGTGCACTTTGTAACATTTAAACCTTTGGATCACATCCTGTGATTATGGCAGCCTGAAATGATTTAAGGATAGGTCCTGATATTCTCTCATAAGTCTCTTGCAGTTCCTCGATTGCTTAAACACATTTCTTGAAATTATGCCTCCTTTTCTCGAAACTCAAATCCATAACTTCTCACCCAATTCCCCAAACGTCCTATTTTCAGGTCAAAATGAAGCTCTCCACTCAAAACCATTCAATCTTGCTGAAAACACAGATTTTGCCCTCAGACATGACACACAAGCCCTCAAACACACACACACACACACACACACACACACACAGACAGTCTGGTGAGATAAATTCAATACTACAAAAACCAGTAATAAGTTATGTTGTTTGTGGGTCTCCCCCTCAAAAACCTTTTCATATGAAGAACACAACAAAAGACACAATGTATACATCTGCACATTATTTATTCCTTAATGTACAATAAACCTAACAACAACAAAGAAATTCTGCCCCAGCATCCTGTCTTTGGTCTGGGACAGGCCAGAGAATCTCATTGTCACAGGCTATATTGGCCCTAGCTAGGCAGCGGTGTAAAATCCTCTTGCAAGCCTGATCCACTCCTGGCACGCATCAACAGAAATGTCTAGGCACGCTTCTTCCATGGCCTGGAGGAGGTGAACACGGATGTGAGGTTCTCGGTCATACACTTTCCACCGCCATGCTGAAAAAACCTCCTCTATCGGGATTAAAAAGGGAGAGTATGCAGGCAGAAATATGGTGGAAAACCTTGGGTTATTGGTAAACCAGTCACGAACCAGAGCAGCTCTATGGAAGCTGACGTAATCCCAAACAACAACATAGCGAGGCTACTCTGGTTGTGCTGGTTCTCTGGTCAAGCTGGAACACGTGCTCTCTTAGACCATCAAGGAAACCAAGGAGGAGCATACTGTTATCGGGTCCCCTCGTTGTCTGATGGCCGTGCACATAGTGACGTTCCCTCCTCGCTGGCGAGGGACATTCACTATAGCCTGATGGCCAATTATGTTCCTTCCCCTTCTCCTTCTTTTGGTCAAGTTATATCCTGCCTCATCAACAAAGATAATCTCATGGGGAACAGACCGGCCTTCAATCTCAAAGATTCTCTGTAAAACACATGAAACACAGTAGAGTAAATGACTACCCTGAGACACAGTTCAAGGGGGAACAAATGGCAGACCACCAAATGTACTTCGTACTGTCGTGCATATAAACTGCTGTACTGCTATACTGTGACGGTATTCAATACTTCATACAATACAAAAACTCATACTTGAACATATTCCAGATGTTGGTCTTTCACTCTGTAGGCCTGTTTCATCCAGAACCTGTGCTTTTGGAGGATGCGATCAATTGTGGATAGGCTAATGGCATTTATCCCACGAAATTGGTGATTGTCTTCAGTCACTCAACTTTGAATCTCTCGCAGGCTTATTACATTGTTGGCAATGACCATATTTACCAGCTCCCTCTCTTGCTCCACCGACAAAAGCCTTAGCGTGCCTCCACCAGGTGGTCGTCTCTGTGTCCTACAAAAATAGAGGTAGTGATTACTGTAACACATCCTTTTTCCAAAATGGAAGCATACAGAAACTCTCTGTATGTGAGGCAATTTGATGCATTTCTTTTTATTAGTATAGTGCAACAGCAACAGTACAGGTATGTGTTGTGACAGCACAGAGTACAGCACTTAAAAGTTAAAGTAGAGAGCAGCCTGAAGTACACCTACCTGTTTTCCTCCCTGAAGGGTCTCATGATCGAGGCGACGGTGAAGCGACTCAAGTTTGGCTGTACTCGTTGCCCAGCCTCCCACATAGTCATTCCATGGACAAGGACATGGTCAACTAGAGTGGCACAAATTTCATTCGAGACTGCTTGTCTCCTTGCCCTTGCCCTTCCCTTCCTCCTCCTCCTTTTCCTTCTCCTCCTACTCCTCCCCCACCCCCTACTCTTCCTTCACCCTTACTCCATACTGCTCTTCGCCTTCTCCTCCTTGACCTCTTCCTTCACGTCTCTCTGGATTAATTGTTCCAAAACTGAATGAACTGACTCAGGCCCTTTTATCTATCTATTGAAGGGTTGGGGTTAGGGATTGGTGTGTGATCAATTTTGTCTCTCCACTTTTGTGTTTCCACCTGGGTAATTGTGTGCTAATTGAGCTCAAGCTGTGCTGACTTGAGTGAACAATGCTGAATGAATAATAGTGCTTTCTAAATGACCACATGAGAAATGAAGTGTGTGTAGAGTTTTGCAGTGACAGTTCACCAAATCTGACTTGTGTGTCAAAACATGGGGGAAAATCACAAAAAGGCACATAACTTCCAAATGGATTGCACAAGATTTTGTGGAAAGGTTGGTCATGAGCCAAAGGACAGCTGATTATCTGTTCTTGCCAATTTGCAAAAAGAGGGTGTGGCAGTGGAAATGGCCTATAACAAAAAGGCAGTGATGTAAGTGGATGTCGGTGGATGCGTGGAGCGTATGTGGTCGCAGCTATTGCGAATTCATGCTTGTTTAGCTGCGTCATTGTACACAGAGTAACAAAGGATAACAGGAGGGCAGGCTGTAAGCTTTTACAACCAGAGTCTTGTCTCAAAATGTCCTAACTACAAAACTAACTGAACAAAACACCAGCGCTGTCAGCAGTCAGACAGGAGAGATGCTCTGTGGTGCACTAATATGTTCTGCTGAACTCTGACCAGGACGTACACTTTTTATTTTGCTGACTGTGTAAAAATCTGATGTTTTCACGTCACCAAACCTCTAGCACCACCTATTTTGCGCCACTGCCTCGTGTGACTGTGCTTCAAAAAACTGGTAAACAAAATCCACAGTTCTTGTTCTGTGCAAAAATGCATTCTGTTCAGCCAAAGCTAATATGAGGCTTTAACAGACTGAGTGAGTCAAATCAAGTGGATATCTTCCAAAGTTATGGTCATTTTAGTACAAAATTCCCTTTTTGTATTTCCATGGACAGCGTTGCCTTGCTGAGCTGAGGCAGAAGGATACATCTTAGTAGTTGTCTGTAGGTTCACTGCCGGGACACAACACTGGCAATAAACCTACACACGACAGCCAGAACACAGACGCACATTTGATTTGTCTAACTCAGACTGCTGAAGCCTCACATTAGCTTTGGCTGAACTTTAGAATGCATTTTTGTACGAAATAAAATCTGTGGATTGTATCCACTATTTCTTACAGTGTAGTTGTTTAACTCCATGGCCAGCATAGATGGAGGAATGATTCCAGCAACCAATACCTCTTTCAAAATACATGTGAGTATTGGATGAAGACGGACTAAAAATCAGAACCTATCCTTTAAGCCCTATTGCCTCAGTCTTGGGGGTAAAAACTCACAGTTTTACACAACCTTTTAGCCTAAATTTATGAATGCCAGAGAAAACCTTTGCATGAACTTTGAGCTGATTACGCCTACCTCGTACTATAATAAGCAGTTTTGGGTTATAAATGATAAACACTGAATGTTTCTGCTGGGTTACTTGGCTGTTTTCTTCTCACAAAGTAGTGCTGCTGCTCTGGAGGTTCAGCAGTGTGGTCATTGACACAGGGGGCCCCGAACTCTATTTCCTTGGTGTTAAGCTGCGGTTATGAGGATCCAGCCTCCAGCTCTCACCAGCACTTGCAGTATTATCTCCCAGTTTTGAAGATGCAGCTCTAGTTTGTACTTCTGTCCACCCCACTTCTAACTTTCTCTCTCTTTCTCTCCGTCTCTTTCCTGCTCATCCCCTCCCTTCCTTATGCGGTCTCTCCGACCTCCCGGTGAACTTGTGTGGCTACTCAGAGCTGTGCCTGTGTTATTGGAAACACCCCTCCAATACTTCTGTTAGCCACGATGTAAAGATGATAGGTCGTGCTTTGTTTGGGTATTAATTTCCAATCGCAGGTCATGATTGGCAAGAACAGCCCGAGAAGATGGGTTTGCTGTGTGATACTGCCAAAATAAAAAAAGTAGGAGGAGGGAATAGAAGAAGGGGGACAAACAAGGAAAGACAGAAAAAAATTAATACAGTGAGCAAAAACAGTGGTGGTGCCTTGAACAATATGTGAAACTGTGAAGCAACCAAGGACATTTGTTTGGGAAAACAGGAAAGCTGATAAGTGTCAAGTAAGAGGAAACTGGAAAGAAAATTAGGATGGATTGAAATGGGAGGACCACTAGACGCCCAAATCAATCAGAGAGAGAGGAAAAAGAGATTGTGTACTGTAGATTCTGGACCTGAGAAGCAGGAAGCATGTGGGGTGAAAATATTATAAAATATAAAACAGGTATTTTACAGGTAAAAACAACAAGGTGCTGCCACATAAAATGTGACAGTGGTTCTAAAGTGGGATCTATGACAAGATTCTAGTTCACCTTCAACAATTTGGAAACTTTTTAACAATGTCACAGGAGGCCGGCAGCGAAGACTGAGAGTCTCTGGAGTCCGGCGGCGAAGGCGTTGACCTTCTGGAGGCCAGCGGCGAAGGCGGAACCCCTCTGGAGGCTGGCGGCAATGGCGGAACCCTTCTGGAGGCCGGAGAACCAGATCAGGGCTCGGCGGCAGAACAGCAGGACAGGGAGCCGGCGACGGGACAGCAGGACAGGAAGCCGGCAATGGGGAGACTGGTAGAGGAGCTGGCGACCCAGCAGAGAGTTCAGCGGCGTGCTGTGGTCCAACCAGGGCAGGAGGCGGCTGCAATCCAGTGGCGATGAGGGATTGGTGCTGCTGCGATCCAACGGCGACGAGGGATTGGTGCTGCTGTGATCCAGCAGGGTGCCCGGGAACTGGGAGTTGCTGCGATCCAGCAGGGAGTGATGATTGTCACAGCACAGGAAATGGAGGCCGCCACGGAGCAGACAAGCAAGTTGAAGACCTCGTGGTGCAAGGGTAGCGCGTCTGACTCCAGATCATCAGTTCAAATCACGTCGGGGTCATGTCTTTTGAGTAGTGCGCATGCGCCAGCCCCCATGCTGCCTGTTGACGTAGTCTGTCTCGTCATCTTACTTTTTCCAACTTTTAACTTTCCTTTTTTCTTCAAAACTTGAGTAACTTGTGTGTAAGTGTAATTTAAACTACGCTCTTTGTGAAAATGAGGGTAGAAAGTGTTTTTGTACTTTTTTTCGCTGTGGAACTTCTTCACCTGCTACTCGGTCGGGGCACCGCTGCAGATCAGCTGTTTGGCCGCATTGTTTACACCAGGGAACAGCTGATCGCGCTGAAGCCGAGCAGCATGGCGCCCAGGACAACTGATGTCCCCACGGAGATCTGGAGGAGGACACACCGAGGATGCAGAGGTGGAACGAAGCGGCGAGGGAAGAGAGAGGGGTGCAGACAAAAGAGACTTAAGAATAAGAGATTTAAGCCGTGTCTGCCTTCTCTCATCATGGGCAACGTGAGATCGCTGGCGAATAAAATGGACGAGCTAACCGGAGTCAAACGGAGTTCCGTGAGTGTAGCTTGATGTGCTTCTCAGAGACATGGCTACACCAGGATATCCCGGACCATAACGTTTCCATCGACGGCTTTCAAACTGTTCGGGCCGACAGGGATCACACTGGGAGCGGTAAGCGGAAAGGCGGCGGGCTTGCTGTTCTGGTTAACAACAGATGGTGTAACCCTGGTCACATTACCATCGAGCAGAGTATCTGTAGCACGGACATTGAACTGTTTGCTGTGGGACTCCGGCCATATTATCTGCCACTTGAATTTTCACATGCCATTGTTGTGGCTGTTTACATCCCCCCCTCTGCTAACCCGGCATCGGCGTGCAACGCCATTCACACCACCATAGCACATCTCCAGACTCAACATCCGAGTGCACTCATTTTAATCTCGGGTGACTTCAACCATGTCAGTGTTTCAACAACACTGACTAATTTCACCCAGTATGTGAGCTGTCCTACTAGAGAGGAGAGGACACTGGACCTGCTGTATGCTAACGTTAAGGATGCATGCAGCTCTTCCCCCCCTCCCCCCTCTGGGTAGGTCAGACCACAACCTGGTTCACCTCAAACCCTGCTATGTGCCTCTGGTTAAAAGGCAGCCTGTGACCACAAGGACAGTGAGGAGATGGTCAGGGGAGGCCTATGAGACACTGCAGGAATGCTTTGAGGTGACAAACTGGGATGCACTCTGTGAGCCTCATGGAGAGGACATTGACGGGCTCACTGAGTGCATCACTGGCTACATTAACTTCTGTGTGGACTGCAATGTCCCAACCAAGATGGTCCATTGTTACCCAAATAACAAACCGTGGGTAACAAAGGACATCAAGGACATTCTGAATGCCAAGAGGAGGGCCTTTACTGATGGTAATAGGGAGGAGGTGAGGGCAATCCAGGCTGACCTGAAGGTGAAAATCAGGGAAGCCAAGGAGAAGTACAGGAGGAAGCTGGAGCGGAAACTCCAGCAGAACAACATGAGGGAGGTCTGGTGCGGCATGAAGACCATCACTGGCTTCAGACCGACTGGCAGCAGAGGAGTTGAAGGCAGCTTGGACAGGGCCAATGAACTTAATCTGTTCTTTAACAGATTCGACACACCGGCTCCTGCTCATCCCCCCTCTAACTCAGCTGCTGTCGGCCCTCAAGCTCCTCTGAGTACTCTGCTCCCCCCTCCCCATCAGGCTAACAGCCCTCTCCAGACCGACGACTCCCCCCTTCCCCCAACTGTAACTTCTGCTGTGTGCCTGACTGCTGACCAGGTGAGAGGACAGCTGATGAAGCTCCACTCAAACAAGGCTGCAGGCCCCGATGGCGTTATCCCCGGGGTGCTAAAAGCCTGTGCCCCCCAGCTATGTGGAGTCCTTCAGCATGTCTTCAACCTGAGTCTTCAAAGGGTCCCCATTCTGTGGAAGACATCTTGCATCGTTCCTGTGCCGAAGACGCCACGCCCCAGTGGCTCCAAGGACTACAGACCGGTGGCACTGACATCCCACATAATGAAGACCCTGGAGAGACTAGTGCTGGAACAGCTGCGGCCCATGGTCAGACCCCTCCTGGACCCCCTTCAGTTCGCCTACCAGCCCCGGCTGGGAGTTGAGGACGCCATCATCTACCTGCTTAACCGCATCCACACCCACCTGGACAGGCCGGCAAGCACGGTGAGGATCATATTTTTTGACTTCTCCAGTGCTTTCAACACCATCCGGCCTGCCCTGCTGGGAGAGAAGCTGGCAGCGATGCAGGTGGATGCCCCCCTTGAGTCCTGGATTGTGGACTACCTGACTGGCAGACCACAGCACGTGCGCCTGCAGCACTGTGTGTCAGACAGCGTGGTCAGCAACACTGGGGCCCCTCAGGGGACTGTCCTCTCTCCCTTCCTCTTCACCATCTACACCACAGACTTCAGCTACCACACAGAGTCCTGCCATTTTCAGAAGTTTTCTGATGACTCTGCTGTGGTGGGATGTATCAGCAGTGGTGATGAGATGGAGTACAGGGCTGTGGTGGGTAACTTTGTCTCATGGTGTGAGCAGAACCATCTGCAGCTCAATGCGACAAAGTCAAAGGAGCTGGTTGTGGATCTACGGAGGGCCAAGGCACCAGTGACCCCGGTTTCCATCCAGGGGGTCAGTGTGGACATTGTGGAGGACTACAAGTACCTGGGAGTACACTTATAACAAACTGGACTGGACCAAGAACACTCAAGCTGTTTACAGGAAGGGCCAGAGCCGCCTCTATTTTCTGAGGAGGCTGAGGTCCTTCAACATCTGCCGGACAATGCTGAAGATGTTCTATGAGTCTGTGGTGGCCAGTGCTATCCTGTATGCTGTTGCATGCTGGGGCAGCAAGTTAAAGGTAGCGGACGCAAACAGACTCAATAAACTGATCCGTAAGGCCAGTGACATTGTGGGGGTGGAGCTGGACTCTCTGGCGGTGGTGTCAGAGAGGAGGATGCTGGCCAAACTACACGCCATCTTGGACAGTGTCTCCCACCCGCTCCATGACGTGCTGGTCAAGCAAAGGAGCACCTTTAGCGGAAGACTTATCCCACCAAAAGCACCACAGAGCGCCACAGGAAGTCATTCCTGCCTGTGGCCATCAAACTATTTAATTCCTCCCCCTAAGGGTTAGTCTGTTTGACCCTAGGTCACTAAACTGGACATTGAGCATTACATCTCCGCCATAATTAATAATAATTGTGCAATATTCTGTGTACTACTCCCGTGCAATATTAGTTTTCCCATGTTAGTTTTTCTTATTTATTGTATTGATATCATATACCTCTTGACAGTACATGCACCTCCGCTTATTATTACTATTACTTATTACATATGTGGTGACACTGTATTTTATACTGTACTTTCATCATCAACCAGTAAACCCACTTGGTACTCGACACTTAGTTTATCTTATACCGACCTGATACTTAATTTATTTTCTGACCTGTTTTATAGTGTTTATAGTGTATCATATCGTTTTCTAGTACTTTCTCCTGTGTGCACTGACCTAAAGGCAAGCTACTGTAACAAAGAGTTTCCCTACGGGG
Source organism: Siniperca chuatsi (assembly GCF_020085105.1). Lineage (NCBI taxonomy): Eukaryota > Metazoa > Chordata > Actinopteri > Centrarchiformes > Sinipercidae > Siniperca > Siniperca chuatsi. The sequence continues at coordinate 4,727,839 of NC_058053.1, read as the reverse complement.
ATCAATAAAGTATTTCTGATTCTGATTCTGATTCTGAACTGGGCAGCGGTGCAGGCGAGCAGCTGTGGAGCCTGACTGGAGACTAGCACGCAGGAGGTAAGCATGCAGGGATATGAGCTAGGGACCAGCAGGCTGGGGTGCAGGCTGATGACTGGCAGGCCGGGGTGCATTCTAATGACTGCGAGGACCACCAAGAGCCAGACGGGTACTCAGGTATGGGTTCGGAACTGGGACCGGTTCGGGACAGGCAGATTGCAGGCCTACGTAACCAAGCCTGACTGATAAAGGGCTAGCGGGCTGGGAGTCTGGCTGGTTGCTAGAGGGACGGGAGTCTGGCTGGTAAACCGGCTGAGGAGTAGCAGGCAGGGTTGCAGGCTGGGGTGTCTGGGTATACAGGTAGTCCGTGAGCCACTCAGCGATGGCCTCCCTCAGCCCAGGCAATGTCGAAAATTTTGTTTCTACCCGACATCTTATTGCCTCTCTGCGGGACTTGTCTCTTATTTCGCCCCATATGTCCTTTAGGCACATCAAGTCATGGACCAACTGGTCTACTTCCTCAGAAAAGTCTGCTGGGTCCATGATTGGTCGGATCATTCTGTCGTATGTGGTGCAGTATGTGGACCCAAATGCAGACGACCAGGAAGCGGTATGAGGATGAAGTAGCCGGATGGCTACAGTGTTTATTGGGGGGAAGTGGCTTACAGGCAGGTACAGGCAGACAGACCGGTAGGCAGACAGGCAACAAACAGGTAATAGGCAAGGTAGGCAGATACAGGTCCAAGTAATAGGTAATGGGTTACCGGCTGGCAGTGGTGGAAACAGGGAAGTGAGTCCAAAGAGGCTAAACAAATCTGACAGGGAGCATGCTAAGTGTAAAGTCCAAAATCCAGACACGGTCCAAGGGAGACAAAGAATCCATACGAACAAACTCACGGAAAGAAATGCCAGTAACTGGGCACGGGAACAAGGTACAACGAAAAATGCACCTAATGGCAACACACACACACATACACGACAGGAACACACTGCAAAATAAAACAGGAAATGACAAAACCTCAAACTTTAACAGACTTTGCTATTAGCAGTCCCTGATTGCAATGTTCCCATGGATGTACAGACAAGTATCACTGGATTGGTTTGATACTGAAGAAAACTTAAACATGATGATTTACTTAGGCTTTTTTCAATTTTTGTAAGTGAATGTATGGACATTTATTTACGATAGACATCAAAGATTAAGTGTAAGGCACACTGAATCTCAAAATATGTGTATCATGTCTGTGAGTTCAGATTCAACTGAGTTAAGACTCTGAGAAGATGTATGTTTTTAAAGCAAATTGCGGCAATCATGATCTAAGGGTTTTAAAGAACCTTAATAACCTCCATGAGATATGTGTCATAGCCACTGTTGCAACTCCAACTGCTGACTGTGTTGACAAGCAGCCAAATCAGCAGTCCAAACTACAATAACTAACTTCCCATTGTTTTTAGGACACCGGCATGCACATAACACTAAAAACATTTTAAAAAACAGCATTATGTTTCCCCCTAAATGTATTTGCTGTTGGAAATTAGTAGTATATAAACATAATTTCTAGGAGACAGGGTGCAAGAAGAGACAGGAACATCACATTTTCACTATAGAGGTGATTAAAATGGCTGATGACAGCAGAAAGTGCAACCTAATTCCATTTTAAATGGAGTTCCCATTTGATTAACTTTCATTATTATTACATTATCATCAGTCACTTATGTTCAGTGCATTCCCACTTTACCTCCACATGCCTCAACTACCTATTCAGTTAGTTTCCTACATCCCTCAGATTTACTGAAAAAATAACATCATGAACCATTCAGCTTTTGGTTTGACCATGAAGAGAACTTAACAATAGAAACTTGGATAGCAGGCATAACATTTTGTTCTCAAATATTGAAAGCAGTGGTTGTATGTTTTTGTTTCTTTTCAAGCAATCAACAGTTCATTTATCTATGTGGTTTTACTTCTGTTATTGTAGAATAAGCAAATATCCACTCACTACCAAATCTTCAAAAACAAGCTAACTTCACTCTGCTTGCCGTGTGCAGGTGGAGACAGCAGTGGTAACAGCAGTTGTCCCTGCCAGCTGAGGAATGAGAATGAGGTGTTATGGAGTACAATGTGTACTGTCAGTGACAAAATCAGAACATCTTTCTGTCCAACAGAGGATTTATCCCAGTATGGGTGTCACATGTCAGTAAGAAACAGTGAGAACAGAAAGAAACTCCTGGAAGCTGAACTATAGACAACAAAACGTGACATTTTTGTTTTTTGTCCTATTACATTCCCTCTCTACACTGCATAGCAAATTAGTTTAAGTGTTTAAGTTTCCCTTTAGGAACTGAGTTTCTGGGGCCTAGTGGATGTCATTTGGGGCGCACTGATATGAAACATTTTGGAAAGCCAAAATGTATGTAATTTGGTGAGTACTTGGATGTGTTTAAGTGCCTGACGGCGTGACAGAAACTATTCACATGTAGCTTGGAGAGGTTCAGTACAACTAAAGCTTCGGCAGTGTCAATATCACACTTCCTTTGAGCTACACAGGGCCAAAAGTAAAAAGCAAGTTTCGAGGCAAGTTTCAAAAAAGTTAAAACAAAGACAGTGGAGGGGCAACACATAAGGCTTCTCTCAATAGGTCTGTAATGGCAAAGGGTATTGGTCACGTATCAGTGCAATAAGGACCACCCACAGTATCACATCAATTGTTTGATCAGGGGACCATAGCCAGTCAGGGTGAATGATGCAGAACTGGATAGAGAGTGAACATGTACATTCATCTCTGTGAACAGTACCCACCCTGTGTTAGGGACTCCGAATCACATTCATTTGCCAAAGACATTATATAGCTAAAGGCTTTTCTAAAGGCAATATATGTTTATCAGATTACACATTAGACATTTCACATGTGCTTATTAGACAGGACCTCGTCTATAGTGCCAAAAGTGGATCCAGGTACAATTTAAAGAATAACCCTACCATTTGAACCATATCTGGTGAGTTCTGAAAAAAAAAAAAAAAATGATTTGTATCACTGGAATGTAAGATTGGTGGGCTGAGGCTGCAGAGATGACGTGATGTACTTTATCCACGGGTCATTTACTTTGATTCCCCCCTGACTCACCGAGTCTACAATATGAGTAAGCTCATTTTGGGGACCAGAGGGATACATCACAGTTCAAGCAGTGAGGCAGTATGCGTGATGCGTCATGTTGCATGTCACTGAATTTCTTTTGGAAAACCCTTCCCAGACACTTTGCCAGGATTTGTCTGTGGACTGTCAGATTTCAGGGTATTTTTCTCTTCTCCACCTGAGAAGTCCTGTATATCAAGTTTGAAAGCCAAATAATTGAAACCAAAAGCATTTTATTAGGTTACCATTTCAGGGTTTGTTAGATTGATTTCTTTTTAATGAGAGAAACCTGTACGGGGAAAGTGAATTACCATAAAGTGCCTGTGAGGAAGGCACTTAACCTATGGTTGCTCCAGGTTTGCCTGAGCATGTGTTTCAGCAATCAAATACTTCATATTCAGATGGTAGCATAGACACACCTGAAGGCAGCCCAGTACATTACAACCTACAAGCTAATGCCACTGAATTATACATGTTTGTACAATTTCACAAACCACATTAAATAAATATGTTTTGGAACTAATGGGCACCAGGGAGATTTTCTAATATCACATAATTAAGGGTAAAAACAACTTTTCATCATATTTCACATAACGTTCCTTCACTCCTCTGGGGTTCACTGTTTTATAAGAATCCTAAAATATCATGGGATATTTTGGGTAAGTTTAAGGACTCCAGAAACCCTAACGAGCTGTGAGAATACACAAAAAAAATGAATAATGGTGGAAGAGTTCATATGTCTCCAACACTGAGAATGGAGGCAATACAACGTTTTTACTTCATATACAGTGATTTTCTTCCAGGTCTTTTACGTCTGTGGGACTTCACATGCATGTGACTGAGCACAGATTAGGATGTGCTCCATGACAGTGTTTTACAAGAAAGAAGCCTATGTCCCAATAAAATGTGAGGTAAAGACACTCCATCTTGCTGCTGTGATGGAACATCACTCTACAAACAGCTCTGCAGTTCACACAGCATGAACTGATTACTAAGGATTCACCTGTTGCTAGTTAAAACAGAGAATGCAGCCGAGACCAGAATTCTTTTAACATTTTCTCACTCTGTTTTGACTCCTGGTTGCCAGGGTGGGGCTCCATCTTATCGTTAGAGATTCCTGCAGCAACCGTCATTCCCTGAAGCTGTCCCAACATCCGTCCTGAATATTCCTCGTGGAAACCTGTCGCTGAGCTAATCAGGTGGCTTAGGCAGTTTTTGATAGGATTTCCATGGGCTGAGATAAGGGCAGGGACTAAATCATGGCATTAAATCTCAAATGCAAGTCCCTGCAGAGAGCCTAAGACTGGGGGAGCATTTTCGGAGCCTCTCCAGGAAATTCCGCATGGACAATTTGTCTTTGTAACAGGAGAGCTGGCACAGCCGTCGGCTTAAGGATGTCATGACCGGACCAACTTAGCACGCAGCAGATAGCTTATTGCGCATTGTGTACTCATTCCTGACACAGGGGAGCCTGGCGTGGCTCACATCCCGGTGATCAGACTCAAGCTTTTTCTCACCACAACAGTTTGTAAGAGACCTGGTGAATTTCCACCAACCTCAGCATGAACTCTACCACTTAACCATGAGAGACTCCTCATTCTGGGAGAGGCCAGAGTCTGATGAACACTAGGGAAGAAAGAAAGAGGAAAAAAGAACGACAGGAAAATGGAAAACAGGGCTGGCACTTCCAGCAGGTTTATTTGAGGCCGTGACAGTGAGCCCTTGGAAAAGGGATGGCGTCTAAAGCCGGGTCCACAGATGGGCGGAGGGCACACAAAAGGGGTCATGACAAGTAGACATGGCATGTCAAAGCCCCCTCTCTTCTTATCTGGAGTCTGGGAGATAAAGGAAGGAAAAATTGGATTATTTTACTCCCTGGATCCCTGAACTCAATGAGGCAGAGTGAAGACAGTGCCTGGGAACAATTTGTCCAGCCATTATCTAAATCCATTAAGGATGAGAACTGCAGGCCACGCTCCCAGTCCAATGTTACATCGTCAAGATGAAAAGAGGATTTCTGAAGTGCTTTATTTCTAGATTAGCATCTCTTTTTTCTCTTTCTGTATTTCACTTGCTGATAGAACATCTTAACTTTACAGAAAAACACTCATTATACACCTCATGACAGGCTTTCATCCAGATTCCACCTGCATCTACCTTTGCTCGTCTGTGTGTGATGTATGTGCGTATGCATGCAAACACTTTTAGTATCAGTTCCACAATAAAAACATAAACAGGTTTTAAACTTTTGTTGGCATTTTCTGATATCAGTAAATGTAACTACCTTACTTAAAAGACAGGCATATTTTCCAGAAAGACCACACAGTAATGTGGATCTTGTGATATGAAAGTTTTGAATTATATTAAGATATCACAATGACAATGAATCAGATTATATATTATATACAGATTTTTCCCTGAAAGTCTTGTGATTTAAAATCATTTTCATCCTTTGTTTTGCTTTGCTAGATCTCACTTCACAGAGATACTTTAAAGGCCACAGAAATCCACAGCAGAACAGCTGTGAAGGTCATGCAGAGAAGCTGTTTAACTGGGGTTTGGTGTTCCACCAAGTCAAAGTAATGGCCATACATACTGGAAACACAAAAAAGCCTGAATGTGGTTCCTTACTTTGTTGCTTGACACTTTCTGACTTGGCTCTTACTGGGAATCAAGCTGAGCTAAGCCTTCATGACTTCAGTGTGGCTTTGTATCATCTCAACAGTTTCCTGGTCAATATGGCAGTGATTGAAGAGGAAACTCACAGGCAGTGGTGTTGGGTTTCATCAAAGGACAAATGCAGAACATGAAAGCAGATGCTATATTGTTACCTCTGCCACGAAGGTTATATTTTAAGCTCTGTTTGTCTGCTTGTTTGTCTATTAATCAACAGGATATCTCAACGAGACTAAGAGTCTACAGCCATGCTAGCAGCTCTGTGTGGCTAAACTTAGACACAGTGCTTTGAGCAAATGCTAACGTCAGCATGCTAACATGCTAACAATGACAATACTAACATACTGATGTTAAGCAGCTATAATTGAAACAAACATTTGATAATTTGCACTAAACACAAATTAAATACAAAGTAAGTTCAACCTCAAGGTGGCGCTAGAGGAAAAGTTAGGGGATCACCAAAGTCAATAGTATACAACATTTAAGAACCATGAATGTCCTATCCAAATTTGGTGCCAATCCAGGTAGCCGATGAACAAATATTTCACTGGATAATTACAAACTTTGACCTGCTGGTCGTGCTATTCAAAGGGGAACACCAAAGCCTTTAGGATTCATTTTCTGAAAACCAATAGCAATCCCTGGGGAACTATCCATACCAAATTTCCTGGCAATCCATCCAAAATTAGTCTTGAATTTTTCAGTCTGGACCAAAGCAGTGGATGGACAGATGGACCGACCAACATTGCCAACAGTACAACCATGGCGCTAGCATGACTAAAAACTTTCAGTGACATTCTGCCGAAAGTCAGGCCATGTCCATTTCTGCCAACATAGATTATCCATTATTTGAATGTTTTGCAAAACCCTTTTTACCACTCCTCCTTTGAATTTCACCCAGTCTTCACCAAATTTAATACCTAACAAATTTGAATCAATCCCAAAAATGTTATTCATTTGTTTCAAAAATTCAACCTTGATTCCTATAACCGGTTGCCAGATTCTCATAGGTAAGTTCTATTTAATTATTTGTAAATTGCCATAGTTCCTTATTGAGTTTTGCTACCAAATTAAAGTGACATGTGCACATGTCAACTCATTTCAGCTTTTTAGTTCATTAAGAAAAGATGGTTAGGTCATACAGGGTGGTACGGGGCACTTTTATGTTAGGATTGATTAGATAGCCAACTATAGCCAAGGGTTTTGGCTCAAGGATAGTCAACAGTATGAAAGTTGCTTGAATGGTGCTTCTGCTGCTCTAAGCCAAACAAAATACAGTACACGCACTGGCAACCAAACAACAGTATGAACACAGAGTTTTTAAAACCTCTATCTAGCAAATGCACTCTTGAATGAGAAACAGGAGTCTGGAAGGTCCCAAAAGATCTGTTCTGGTGAAATTGACGAATGGAAATCTCATCCCACAGCAACACAACCCACCTGCAATGCCAAACTATCCCACAGAGAGAGCCAATGGACGTGATTACATTTATAGAGTCATATTCAGCTCCACTTCCTCTCTCAGGATAGGAGCTGGTGCCTTTGTAGCCTTGGAAGAGCCATCTCAGTCCAACTTGGCAGCAGAAGGACAAGGCTTTGATGTGCTGAAAGTTGACTTGACCTGTGTTTATGGCTTAATAAATCTAGGATGGAAAGCTGTGGAAAGGACAGACTGACACGGGGAGAGAGCTGTGTGGCCCCAGACTTTGGCCACAGCGGGGCATGTGCTTTACATTGTACGAATACAGCGAGGAGACAAATGTACTTCAACATCAACACACATTAGCAGTGAATTGTTGCTCCACAGAAGCCGACTGATTACTGGTACAGTGGTCGGTGGGCACACGGTATATCGTATAAAAGGGACACACTGATTTGTCGTGTAAGAAAATGCAGACCACAACACAAAAGACCACCAGTTGGTAACGCTGTCTGAGTATGACGAACAGAAAAATACTCCAGTGTAAGCACCGAGAAATTCACATTACAAGAGGTTCTGCTTATATGACGTTTGAGTGTGTTGGTCAGTGTCTGCAGTACATTAAATGTCTGGCCTGTGATGTCATTGGCACTGAAGCGAGATTATGGCTTTTAAAGCCACCTTAGATCAGTAATTCATGTGTTTAGTATAATCAGTCTTGTGTTGCAGGGAGGAAAAACATCTCATGAAATATTTGTAGTCGGCCTGGATAAAACTGATTTAAGGCGTGTGAAACAGGGTCTTGTGTGACTGGTCATTTCTACATCAGACTATATTATGAGTCATTTCTGCACTCCAGGAAACCCTCTGTGTTTAATATTCAGTGCTGTCAGTAATGACTCTACTTCTCTTTACTCAAAATAAGCTTGTTTTCAATATTCTGGGCCAATTATTTTACAAGCCATGTATCTTTGAAAGAAGCGCTGAAAGGAATTTGAGTATCAAGTGTTTGCTTTAAACGTCTCTGATATATAAAATACAATACTGCTTATTCAAGTGCTCTGCTGGTCAGATAGCCACAAACCATGATCATGCAAAATCAAAGGATTACTTTAGCTGTTGGCTTAAGAAAGTCCATGAAAACATATACACACACAAAGACCTTCAGATCCCAAGAGTCACTTTACTGTATCCAAGTAAAACCCACTTTACAAAGATGTGGTACTCTATGGAAACTGACCCTGTATTTATTGTAGTTGCACTTAATGATATCTGAAATAATATATTTTCAACATAACAAACAACCAGAAAAAAAGCAAAGCCTCAAATACTGTGATCTGTACTAGTAATTTGATTTGCAATTTTATTCTCAATGTTTCAGAGCATGGACCTTAACCAGGTTATTTTACAAAACAATCGTGAGCAGCTTAATTAACCCATGTGGACATCAGGTCAGGCGGGGTTCTGGCTGAGGCTCACTTCGGGGAGTTTGCAAACAGAGGGCCAAACAAAAAAACTTGTTTTACTTATTTTTGATAAAATAATTTTGTATAATGGAGTCTGAACTCTTCCATCTTATGTATTTAGAAGTAATAGATGCTCCAGTTAATGTTTTTTGTCCTCGCTGATGCAGAATATTTTACTTGATTAAGGGTCCTCTATGGTAAATTTTCAATTATATTCTCAACTGTGATTTTGTTTAACTCTTTTATGCCAAAGACATACACAGTACTATAACTCTCTCTGTTTCTTACGTTCAAAATGGATGAAACACTTCTTCTGATTGGTACACAGGTTCTGACATATCAGTTACAACCAACGAGAAAAATCCTCAGCGTGTATGCTGTCGGGACTTCTTGCTCCCCATTACTTCTCAAGAAACCATTTGCATGAACAGTAAAATATTTTTGTAGTGAAGAGTTCAGTTTATTTTCAAAAGACACGTTCAGATTTTTAAAAACTCCATCTTAATATAATACTCATATGCCAGGGGAACAAAATCCACAGTCCTTGTTCTGTGCAAAAATGCCTTCTAAAGTTCAGCTGAAGCTAAAATGAGGCTTCAGTCTGAGTTAGCCAGATCAAGTGGGTATATTCCAAGGCTGCAGTCTTTTAAGAACAACATTCTCTCCTTTTGTTCTTGCTGAGCCATGGCAGAGGGACACGTCCTGATAGCCGCAAGTACTGTAGGTTTGCTGTCTGGACACGACACCGGCAATAAACCTACACATGACTACAAAAACAACGATACCGACTTGTATTTCTAACTCAGACTGCTGAAGGTGACTTCAAAATGCATTTTTGCACAGAATGGGGTGTTTAGATTGCGTCCACCATCTCTTACAGAGTAGTTGTGTTAGAAAAGGATAATTTCATGGCCAGTACGGACATGAGGAATTATTAATTATTACAGCAACCAATAACTTTCATATGACATATGAGTACTGTATTAAAATAAACTTGAAAAAATCTGAACCTATCCTTTAACATGAGACATACAGTATGCAGTATAACCAAACAGCTGGTTCAGGGTTCAGCTGTATTGTCGTTATACAATGCAGTACTGCACAATGAAATGCAGTTGAAGCCCCCTCCACGCTACACACACAGAAAATGTATAAAGAGATATTCAAATATTGAAATTAGAATAGAATAAAACAATAAAATAGGCGATAGAATAGAACAAAGTATACAAAAGTAGCACTAAAGGACAAAATAAAAAGGAAAACTAAATTATGTTTACAAGAAAGATATACAGTTACATATATACTGCACATATTTACACAAAAATATGTACAACATGTGCAATATCAGTTTAATATGCAAGTTATAGTGCAAAAAAGACTTTAGGTAGTGGTGGGAATGAGGATGGTGCAAAGGTAATGGTATGGTAATGTGCAAAACAGGACCAGCATGGAGGATGTCGAGGAATTGAGAGCATCTCATCAAATAGCATGTCAAAAAATATGGTGTCACATTTCTGGTTTGAGCTCATTTTAGATTTGTTTGTGTATATTTGCCATTACATTGTATATGGTGCTGTGCCTATTTCACTAATTCTATATGATCATGACACCATGTACTGATTGGTTGTTGTTCTGGGTTGTCAATTCCTGCACACCTGTCTACCTTCCGACTCTCAGGTGTATAAAAGTTCTATTGTTTAATCTCAAACCCCAAAGATGCAAGGTGAGACTTGAGTTTATTTTATCTAGATTTTCCATTATATAAAAATGATGCTGAAAGGGTATGCACATATATACACACTGACACATTCATACACACACACACACATACACGCTCCTTTCTGCAGCCAATTCTTCATCATACCAAGCCAGGCAGGCAAGGAGCCAGCTTGGATTGGTTTCGGTTCCCCGCAACGTGTCGCTCACTGACATATCCCGCAAAACGTTTACACAATACAAAGAGCTCCTAATAGATATTGTGAATAATTCTGTTGCATTTGTTTAAGGAAAAAATACTGCATTAAAATTCATAACAATCAGCAAGCAACAAGCATCGCTGAAACACCTTCCACACATAGCAAGCGACAGCTTTTTACCTCTGCTCCAGTCTGCAGGCTCACATGCTTCTACTGAGCTTCACAATGTGGGCTCATGCACTTACTTAGCATGTCTGTGACAGTTGTTTAGAAAACATTAAAAATAATATTCACCGATGCCTCATGACAGCTGCCTGAGCCACGGCCATTTTCTTCAACTTGCATCTGTCATCCAATCTTTTACAGTGCTTTCTTGGAAAAGGTACCATGGGATCTCTTTGCTGGATGTAAGACTTGACCTCGTGGGGAACATTTGGCACAATCAATCTTGTTATTAATTAATCATAATATTTTCTCTGGTCACCACAGATGGAAGACCTTACTTGGAGCTGGAACATCCATCATCAAATGACGATAGCTGCATTGACCTACTGGAGTGCATACTGTACACGTGTGCAGTTGTGCTTGTTTGTGTGTGTGTGCAGAGTTTATTCGTCACAGATTTCAGGACAAATGAATCACTCATGGAAGATTTTTTTTTTTTTAAACAAGACTGATGTGGTACTGATGTGAATTATTTGACGTTTCATCGCTACAAGTTCAAAACAAAGTGAAATAACAGAGAGAGAAACCATTAAAGCGTTTGGAAGGGCCTTGAGCGCTCTGCTCAAACTGTTACATGTTAATCAATCCACTTGGAAAATTGAAGTCAGTAATATAATCCATTGGATCACTCAAATTCAATAACACAGTTTGATCCCTGTCAGTTTCATGTGGGTTATTTTTACTTCCAAAACTCTGTCAAACATTTGTGGAACAAGTTAAGTCTGACACTATTGGTCCCAACCCAAAGTGGGTCAAGGACCCTGTATGGGTGGGTCTCGATGATGTCCTGATGTAAAAAAAAAAAAAAAAAAAAAAAAACATATTTTGCAGAGATCAAAATGCTCAAAAACTTCAAAATGCCATAGTGGCTCCTCCTTGCACTGGCACTTTTGTGTTAGGGGACTTTCTCCGCATGTTTTTCTCTTTGTGTGAATTGTGTGTCTATTAATGTTCATCCAAATCACTCCATGACCTGGGAAAGAGAATGATGGTGGGGCGCTGTCAGCTTGAGTAATATTCAGGCCCTCTACAACCAAGCATTATCTTTAAGGCAAAATGTAAATATAAAGGCAAACATTTTTGCATGGCTTTGTTTGACTTAGAAACAATGACGATCACCTGCAGTGTGTGACAGAGCACTAGCTGTTTGGCTGCCAGCTGACTAGTAATGTCTAATCATATCCCTGCAGTTATACAGCATGGACATTATAACCTGACACTTCTCACTGTTACTCTGCTGATACACTCATGCCAACACCTTTTGCTGCGCCAGCTCCCTCCATCGCCCCAACCTCCTCCTTATGTGGTATATTCTTGGTATTGTAAAGTTAATTTATGTTTATTAGAGGGGATCAGTTCTCCCAGCAGAATCCTCGTAGCTTCTATGAGCGCTCTGTCGAATAGCAGAGCCATTTTCGCCAAACAGTATGACCATTTGCTAATAATGGTAAATTCCTTGATTCAAGTGTGAACTGTAGTAATGAAAGGTTCAAAATGGGCCCTCTCAAAGGCTAGGGAGTTCTTACAGAACAAACTTCAAATGACAGTGTTTCAACTGCGGAAGAGTCAGGTGCTGTTTTCTCCAGAGGCATCGTTAAGCTCAGAAAGCAGTGTGTATTTTTCACTTGTATTTGGTCGCATACTCATAAGTCAATAACTGGTAACTGGTTAACAATTCTAAAACAAGATTGTGAGATGATTTATTGAAGTAAACTAAATTTTTGTATTTTTGATGTTTCTACCTCTATTGATAGTAAGCTAGAAGAATATAATGGTAATTAATTTATGCATCTAGAAACATGGGTCCCTGGGACACACTAAATTTAGATTTTGGGTCAAGATAAAAAAGTTTCTAGCCGTCCTTTTAGGCTTTATTCATCACTTTGGGTGGCGGAGGCACCTGCAGAGAAGAGACCTCTGTAAAACCATCCAAATCTTTTTATGTATATATGATATGCTTGTCTGTTTTTGAATCCTGCAAGCTGGAAAATATATTACACTACAGTTTTATGCATTCTAACCTACATGTGGCAGTACTTCAGTGACTGTTTCCAACAAAATTGCTGTGTGGAATGACGCGTGTACAACACTGAAGGCATACCCCCACTAAGTTTCTCCTTCCTTAAAGGGTCGGTTGACTCAGTGGAGAAAGAGAGAGAGAGATGGACAGATGGAGGAGATGCTGAGTTCACAGGAGCAGAGGGACCTGCTGGTAAAACATCGGATTTCAAATTGTGAGTATATACAAATATATGGAATGGTTATACTAGTTCATTTGCTTTTTGTGCAAAATGGGCTTAATCTTCCTCCTCAAGATTCTGTGATTAGTTCCAAAATTCGTTTGAATCCACTCATTATTCACAGTTTAAGACACATGAAAAGATTAATGCAAATCTTCCTTCAGCCTTTCCGTTTAAGGAAATATTAATACAAACACTCTTAGACTCATGTAAGAGAGGTCAGCTGGGGTACTATTTCTTAATGGTTTGTTTCCTTACAGACTGCCAAAAACACCCAGAGTGCTGTATTTATAGTAAATTGCAATAATAATTTGTTTCTACCAACAGAACATATTCCATCTTGCTCCAGTGTTCCATGTTGCCTTATGAAGTGCCAGTGAAACCAATCACATTCCTCTCACTATTTCTCACTTCCTATCTCCTCCATTCATAGACTGAAAATAGCCTCTGAATCATTCCATGGCACCCACATTTGTGTTTACACTTTGCCTTCTTCCGTACTGGAATATTGAACCATACTTCACACCAAGCGCTCAAAAATGTTCCGATAAAATCAACAACAGAAACCAGAATATGGAGTTTAGAAGATTTGAGGGGAACTTGCTCAAGTACATGTTGTTTTATTTCAACAACAAGGGCTAAAGATAATTTTCTGTGCTAAAACCTGCCAGAGAAAACTTGTATGGCATGTGTGGTTTCCTGGAGTAGTGTGATAGTTTTTAAGAAAAGCCAGGGCATGTATCATTGCAGAAAAAGTATGCTACTCAGACACCACTTTGTTTCTTAAGTCAGACTGAACCACAACGTTTCTGTGATATTGTTATTTACACTTTGGATATGTAGCACATATTTTTACATTTTTAACATTTTTATCAACACCAGCTCATGTTAAATTAGTCAAGTGTAACAAAGATAAGCTTAAATTTCTACACGGTCAACACTACAAAAAACAAAAAGAAATAAGAAACAGTTTCAGTATGTAAATGTGCCAGCTGTTTCTGTGCTTTTCTGATAGAGAACTACAAAAGATCAAAAAAGTGACAGAGGTTTTCCTCTTTCTTTTGATGAAACAGGAATGTTCCTTGAAAAACTTGAGTTGACAAAGGTAAGAAGCAGTGAGTGCAGAGCATGCGGAGCTAGTTGGTGAGCTGTAGCTGGTGTGCTGACCATAATATGCTAGCTAGTCAGGAACATGCTAACACTAGCCAGCCCCAATAGCATCTTAAGCTCACTAACTGACAATATGCTAACACAGTATTTGATGTGACACAAATAATATGATAGCAGCCTCCATTTTGAAATCTTCAGCTCTCTGTTCTGAAGGTCAGCCCTGTCAAGACGGTTTGCAGTAGGTTAATGGCACAACAGCTGCAAGTCAAAGTTGTGTAAAGGTTTACAGATTTGAATCCACTGATAGTTGTGATTCCATTACATTTTGGTCCATAGCTCCCACATCAAATTCAAGGACTTTTCAAGGACTTTCCAGGCCCAATTTCCTGCTACGATACAGAATTTTTATAATGAGAACTAGCAGGCTTCTCACAGACAACGATTAAAAAGAGAGAGGCTTGAATGTGAACTGGAACTTCAATTTCTGTTCTTACATCAAATATATAAATTCAGGCAATTCCCATGACCCATGTTGATTTATGTCTATTTTCAAAAAACTTTCAAGGGCTTGATGTTTTCCCCTCAAATTCACAAACTTTCAAGGATTTCAAGAACCTGCGGGAACCCTGGTAATTGCGTTGTTATAAATGGTGGTGTGATTGGGCTCCATCACTGTGGAAGCAAGTTGGACCATTAATATTCTGCTTTTCATTTTTTCTGCTGAGGCATTGCAACAAAAGACCATGCAATACAAATTATGTTGAGTCTGACAGCAATCATTGACAAATCTGCAAAATATCCATTGGACATTAAAATCCAAATACTCAAAAACACAAAAAACATTTGCAAAGTGAAATGATTAAAGGTGCTCAGTGTAGCCTGTTTGAAAAAAACATATTGCCATGTCAAAAATAAGTTTTAGGTTTCTCTGAGTCTCTCTTAGAGTAACGTCTTCCACAGCTGCCTTTGCAGTGCCACTGAGCAAGGCATTGCACCTCTAGTGCTCAAACTGAGCTACCCAACGACTAACAGTACAGCACTGCGATCACACTGCATAGTACCCAGATATGTATGTGTCAGTGTATGTAATCCTCTCTTCCTCTGCGATGGCTCCCTCCCATTGGGGCAGTAATTAGAAATGTCCTCTTAGTTCATATCCAGTCAAAAAAGGTTTACGGTTTCTTTCCTTAATTCTCTTACAAATGGTGTAGGAATAACATGGGCAAACATTTCGCATGAGAAATGCCTGACAGTTTTGGCAGTTTGTGTTTCCTTCCACTACTTAACCTTAAATGTTACACAACCCACTTAAGTCTTCACTGCTTCACAAGGAGCCATAACTTTGTCGAAGTGTATATACATAATATTTGTGTTCAGCAGGAACTAAATCTATATACTGCACACCAGCCATGCCAAGGCCACAAGCCCAGCATGTAATATAGGTGACTCTATGACTTGTAATGGTTTGGCCATGGCCGTGCGTGTGCTTAACTGCATATCTTTCTTCAGGGTTTACGAGGTCAGAACCTACAAATTTAGGCTCCACTGCTTCAATTAGTCAGTAAGTGTTCTGGCTTCGAGCTTGTCAATTAAACACATGACCACATCCTAATTGAGCTTGTAGTTAAAACTGTTCTGCTCTGATAAATGAGACGCTGAGTAATACAACGTCTGTTTTCAAAGGACTCCGATTCTGGAGGAATTTAACAAGGTGTTGCATACATAAAAGCCTTTTCTTTTTTTCTTTTTTTGGTATAATTTTGAAAAGATTTTAGGAAAAACAACAGTGCTTCCAGACAGCACTGCGTGGTAGAGGCATGTTTTTAATGAAACATGCCTTTTAAACAAGCTACTTTTTTGAAGCATCTGTCAAAGAGTTTTTATAAGCAATGACAGTGTCATTATGTTGCATAACAGATTCTTCTCGAGTCTCTGTAGTTTAATTAAAAGTCAGCACAGTGACAGGTTTAATTAGAAAAATACATGTCTTGAAAAGAAAAATGTGTGGATCAGCTTACAGCAGCTGGAGGTCTACTTGCTTCTGCTTGGAAAGTAAAAAGTTGAATTAATTTGCAAATTTGTGTTTATAGTAAAATATTTTTACAAGCTGACAACTACATGACTCGATTCAGTATTCCAAAATACCTGAACCATTAACAACAATAAATATGCAGAATGAGTAACAACAGTAGTCGTGCATTAGTTTTTGGTCTTTACATAGTAAACACTGTACAGTTATATGCCTTCATGTGTGATTAACAGGCATTAGAAAATTGGGTGTTATAGCAGAACAAGAACAAAGAGAGATGCAGAGAGATTAATGTAAACAGCACCATCACCACCTGTACAAAAGCTGCAATTACATTTCAAAAAAGTGCAATGAGATAACTATATAAAAAAAAATAATAATTGAATTGAATTGACTGCAGTTTCTACTGCCAGGCTTTTAACACACACTACTAGAAGAGACCAAATTACACTGATCCTTGCTGCCCTTCACTGGTTACCTGCAAGTTTTACAATTGATTTTAAGATTTTACTGCTTGTTTTTAAAGCCTTGAATGGTCTGGCTCCTGCCTATATCTGTGATCTGCTAACTCCCTATGAGCCTGATTGCTGTTTGAGATCGAGCGGGGCCCTACTAATGGTTCCAAAATCTCGAGTTTCTCAGATGTGGAACTCCCTGCCTGGAGATCTCAGGCAGGCAAACACAGTATCCTCCTTTAAATCTCGACTTCAGGCACACTTTTATCATATGGGTGTTTCTTAACTGATGGTATTAAATTAATTATTTAAATTATTTGATCATGTTTATATCTTAAATTCTGGATTATTTCCCTTTATTATAGGTTTTTATTGTAAAGCACTTTGTAACTTTGTTTTTGAAAGGTGCTATATAAATAAAGTTATGTTATTATTAGTTTCACTCTACTCAAATGACAAGTTTCTGAAGGTATGTGCAAGATGGATTCCTCTCACACTTTTTTTGGAATAGCAGTCACATTGCTGTATCACTGTGTCATGTTTGTGGATACGTGTGTGTTCAAATGACATTGATTAATTAGGCAACTCAGAAACATAGCTCCTGATTACCCTTTCAGTTTTGGCTATAAGCTGCTGTTGACGCCTGAGTTTGTTCTACAATGAGCATTCCCAAGAGTCCCTGTCTTCTCTCTGTCTAGACTGCTGTAATAACCCAAAGGTAATCACTAAGAAAAGGTGTGTGTGAGTGTGTCAGTGTGTGTGTTAACAGAATGGCACCTATTTGGATTGCGGGGGTGTGAAAGTGCGTACATACCTTGTAAAAACTCCGGGAACAAAAGGGAGGATTGTCATCGGAGTATGTTTATGCAGTTCTGTCTGTTTTTTGAATTTGTCTGGTTCTATATTTAGAACAAGTTTCCATGAAATGTCATCTTTAAAATCTGGAAGTGTAACTCAGCCGCATGCGTTGCACTGTTGCTGAATAATGTCATCTGGGAGAGTCTAGGCTGTAAAGAGCTTAGCTGGTGCTAAGCTGCATAACTCAACAGTTTAAACTGCATTAATGCATTTTAATATGAAAAAACTGCTTCTGTTGGACAGAAACAAGACCGACAATAGTCATAAATCTTGAGAGGTTGCGTATTTATTTTTGGTATAGATTTTAGAAATATTGTGTAACAGATGTAAATGAGATGACGTTGTAAAAGTCCCCCTTGCAAATAGCTGAAATTACTTTTAACAGCTTGACATCACAACATCTCATGGGAATAAGAGTGAAAAGATTTAAATAGAGAGGAGATGGGAGGAATTCTTTGATGCACGAGTATTTTTATGGCAACACAAGGGGGGCAGAATATTACATCATAATGCTAATTTGGGCACTGCATGTTCTGGTTTGGTCTGCCCCACCCCCTGCTGGCCCAGGGGACTTGGGTTATGTTGTCCAGATGGGGAATAATAGCCCACACCTGGGCCTTGGCCCAGACCCCAAATAAGACTCCTGCATGGCCCCAAAGCCTGACTCAGCTAAACATCCACTGAGACCTGTCCCATCTCTGCTGTGGTCTGACCAAAGTCTGCCAACACACAGTTAACCAGAGTAACCTAACTCTTCTACACCAACACATCATTTCTAGGCTTTAGCATTGTGCTCGAGGCAATGTTTGCCTCTGCACACTCAATGATGAAAATTTGATAGTAACTCACAAAATATCTGCATTCATCAGTTCCAGGAACAGTCCAATTTTTTCTTTTTTTTCCACCTCACATAATTCACACAAATTAAAGTGTACGGACAATGAACTGACTCTGCAGACGTTAGCTCTTCGGTAGCTAACAATGTACACACCAACCATGTGTGTGTGGAGTGTGTGTTTAGCTCAGACTCTTTCTGATCTCAGAACTTACCAGAAACTCCAAACTTAACTCGCACAGCTGCGTCCTCTCCTCAGTTCACCTCAGTGCCACCTTGACCTACAGGGCTGGGCAATATAATTAATCTAATTAATTTGATTGATTTGAATATATATATTGAAAATCAAGTTGCTAAAACATGCACAAAAAGGTTACTTTAAAGGTTGGTTATTTTAAAAGGTAACAAAAATCGAGCTGGCTACATTGGCTACAACTGTGATGTGAAGAGTTGCATTATATGCGCTCCTGCTGCAGTTGGACTGTGCATGTGGTGATTCCAGGATTTATAGGAAATGGATTCCACAGGTGTCCTTTTACAGATGTCTAATAAATACTATCGGTCTATAGGGAAAGTGCATTTTTGATGCAGTACTGTGAGTGGCCACTGGGACAAATTAGCAGCAAGGCTGTGTGAGGCAGTTGCCAGTATTTCAATTTCACATAAAAATGTTATAGATTTTACAAATGTGGTTTTACCACAACAAATACATGTAAAGTGATATTTACGCATTTGTGGATGAATTTTTACACACAAAATGGGTTTCGCACATTTGTGGATTTTGTTCAATTTGTACAGCAACAATCTGTAGAAAAAATCCACAAATGTGTACCATAATACACAAATATCTCACTATACACATAGTATTATAGTATATTATTATTATACTATAATACATATATATACTTTAATATTATACAAATACTATAATATTATACAAATATTTTTTTATTTGCGTTGTGTAAAGTCATACACATTGGTGCATAACTTACTCTGTAAAAACATATTTTAATTTCACAGAAAACAATAGAAGTTTTACAGAATACAATCAAAAGGAAGAGGCTAAGTAATGAAAGTGTCTTTTGTTTAGTTTGTTCTCGCACCAGCTTCATCTTAAGTCTGTCTTCTGGCATGTAACTGTTTTCCCACTTCATAAATATGTCATCGAGATAAACAAATATTAGCACTCAAATGGCCTTCATTTGATCAGCTCAGTTACACAGATTAATCAGCTGTTCAGTGTTGTAGATTAATAACAGTGCAGAAAGATGTCCTACAACACCTCCTGTTTTTCTTCCTGTGGTGAACGGATAGTGGGAACACAACCAAAAGTATTTCTATTGCCATGCCATTAATAAATTGCCTCTTAGAATCGAACAACAAACTGAAACAGTCTGTCCTCAATGGCCTTGTACAATCATGTGTGTGTGTGTGTGTGTGTGTGTTTGGTTATGCATGTGTGCAGTCGTATTCATTTATGTGCATTTCCAAATTCCACTTACGCCATGAACTACGGCAGTGTGATTATAATACTGTACCGGTGCGCTGAAGTTCAAAGACCGTTTCCCCGAAAAGGCAGTTTTTCCTCCACCCTCTTTCCCCGTTTTTACACATCCCCTTCCTTTTGCGCTCAGATACATTAGTTTGGCTCTTCCCCTGAAACTGGAGCGTAGGCACACTGGTTGGACAGGGAGAACAAACAGCTCACATGCCTTGTGGCTTCTTGATGGCATACTTTTCAGCACTCAGGTTTTGGAAGGGTACTCGGAGAGTGCATTCCTGGTAATTAATAAGGCAAGCACAGGTTTCCATTTAAAGTATTTGAACATGCCATGATAACAGAGCGTGCACAGTGGGGTGGTGCTGAGTGTTACAAAGTCCTGTCTTGTTTTAACTGTGGAAACATTGAGGGAACAGCTGTAACAGAAAATTCACCGGTTGAGAAGTATATTTATTGTTTCTTATTTAAATACATAGTATTGTGTACTTAATAAATAAAGAAATAATTGTTTAATAGATTATTAAACATCATTTCATGTTGATAATATTGCTAGTATGATGTTATATAGATTTTTAGTTCATAAAGAATTAAGGCAAAATCATCATTAAAGACGCTTTTCCAAAACTTGTGCATTTATTTAAAATTACACAAATGATACAGAAGTCGACTGAATGATCCCATCTTTGATCCTGTATTTGTAGCATTATCCTTGGCCTGTATCCTTTAAATACATATGCATATACAGCTGAACTGCATACTGCATAAAATAACTGCACTGAATGTGCAGATTGCCATTGTATTGCATTATAGTTTGTTGTCAAATTCTGAGTTGCTTTTATACAAGATCGTAGCTTGTTTCTTTCACTGTCACCATTATATCTGCCCACAAGACTACTTTTACAGATAATAGCTTAGTCTCCATGTGGTAGTTACTGTTGCCTGAGTGAGTGTCAGTGTGTGACCCAAAATAGTGGCTATTCAGAAAACACTCATAGCTACCCCACAATAAATAAAGGTCTCAGCCTGACCACCCCTATACAACAGTTTGGCTCCAGAACTGTTCCCACAAGGCAGCTGTTATATTACACAACCTTGCACTTCACTAAGGTTCTCATAATTATTGTTGCCATTATTGTTTTTCTGTGCTGGCAATCTGTCAGTATTATTATTTGTTCATTTATTATGCACCATCAAATTGCATTTAGGTTGAAATTCTAATGTACAGATATCACATTACAGATTAAGTCCAACTTTACTGTGATAATTAATGTTTTATGAGCCGGTACATCCTTGACAAAAACAAGTTTCTCAAGCGTATGTAACAGCTATGAAAAGAAAAGAGTATGCATGTGTAACCAAGGTAATGTGCAAGAGACAATCCTCTTTCAGCAGGTTAGTCCCATTTTCTGTTCAACGAAATCATTAACCTAAGGATAACCGAATTAATTGTCATGTCAGTGTTGTAATAGCCCAGTTCCCTAGGAATTAAATTGGACAATTCCGTACCTCGCAGTAGTTTCTTTTATATAGTAAGGTAGAAAGTAAGAGTGTGGAGGTCAGGGGGGTGGATGGGCATGTAGCATGTCTGACTTTGATGCAGGAGACCAGAGTCTGCATCCCATCACAGACCTGCAATTAAAGGTATCCTGTGGAGTTTTTGAAGCAGTATTTTTTTTTTTTTTTTGAGTGGGTCCCCATTTTGCTTGTATCATGCATGTGCATGAAGAATTCAATTCACATACCTGCCAGTGGATTCACATTATCCCACTCATTAACCTTAACCCATCCATACTGTAGTTGCCATATCAGATACTAAAGAGTGAGAATTTCAAAAATGTTGGCATTTAGATCACTACTGTAACAACATCTATGAAGGCATCAGTAGCACAAAGACTCCAGTTTTAATACACAGCGTACGGTAGGATAATGATCTCTGTTCCTACCTCTTAGCTGTGCCCTATTCTCACCTTCTTCATTTATCTAGATGATACACAGAAAAGATTACTGGCATCTTCCTCTACTCTGGAAACTCTTCGCAATGC
Organism: Siniperca chuatsi; assembly: GCF_020085105.1. Lineage (NCBI taxonomy): Eukaryota > Metazoa > Chordata > Actinopteri > Centrarchiformes > Sinipercidae > Siniperca > Siniperca chuatsi. The sequence goes on along the minus strand of NC_058053.1, from coordinate 4,705,896 downwards.
AAAAGTATACATATCTTCCTTTGGCTATGTCACTGTGTCAGTGCAGTTAGTGGGGGAAGCTTTGGTGTAGTTTTGATTGGAATATCTTCTGTGGCTGCAGTGGTTTGGCACTTTCTAGGGAAGGCATACTTGGTATAGGGGAATTTATCAAACCAACAAAATGGAACACATTCACTCCAGTGTGTGCTAGTTATCTCTTCTTTCATCTGTGGGAGTTTTCCCTCGCTGCTGCTGTGCTGAGTCAGCTCCATCATCATCTGCAGGCCAGTGACCCAGCAGGACTCACTTGTACAATGGAAATTGAATGGAGAATGAAAAGGTACATGCCTGTAAATCATATTCACATGTGAACGCATACGCACAGCCTCACACACACACACACACACACACACACTGCTGTAAGAGAAACCTTTTTGGCCTTACACAAAACAACTCCAGCAAGTAATTGTGGAGTGAATGTGTGTTCACTTACATCTGCTCGTAAACAAAGAACACAACTGTTTTGGCCAAAATTTGTATCAGAGTGTTTTTGTTGGAGAAGCATTTGTTTCCCTGACAAATGAGCAAAAACAATATTGCATGTTTTACAATACACAAAAACCAAACAATGGTATTATACTTTCTATGCAGTAGGGAATTTCAAACAATAAATATCCCCATTATGGGTCTAATAGTAACTTAAAGTGGCTATTATCAATATTTCTATGTTAACAATGGATCACATGACATGACTTGTATGTGAAAGGGGTTGCTCGTTGGGATGAAAACACAGAATTATCACCCAACTCTGCAGTTCCCCTCTGACCTATGAAGCGTTACTGCATCTCTCAGCTAATTGTGCTAAATGTTTCTTGATTAAAGAACACATAAACAGACTTCACGAGTTATGTTAATTTATTTTAGTCTGTGGTCTGTAGCAATGATACAAACAAAGGAAAATTACACTCACCGGCAACTAGGTACATCTGTTCAACTTCACGTTAACGCAAATATGCCTTGTTAATGGCAGCAAAAGCAAGATTTTCAGCTGCTGTTTTTCTTAAATCACTTTGATACTTTTGTTGGAAAAAGAAAATAAGTGTGCACTTGTTAGTAAACTGTAAGGTGAAAAAGTATTAGGGAATTCATGTTAATTTGGTTATTTAGGTAAGTGGTACAGCTATGCACACAAATCTGCAACTATTTTAATAATTGATTAATGGACAATGAAAATAATAATTAGTTGCAGCCCTACACACAAATCCACCCTAAGGAGCTCAGCCCCTGCTGGACATAGCTAACAAGGAGCACTGCTCAACCACAAACTGTTCCTTTGGCAAAAATAAGCCCTGGTTTAAAGCCACTACGTATGGAATTTGAAATTTGTTCCAGCATAAGTGTCCCCCAGGGGTAGTATCAAAAGACACACTGTGGTAGACAGCAATGTACACTGACACCTATCAATTTGTGCAGACATTTTGCCAGTCCTGCACTTATTATAGTCACCTGTGCACACACATTTTTGAAAAATGTTTTCAACCAGGGAGCTCCTTTTTTTCAACATCTGATGCATGTTCGTTCTAAACATGTCATTCATTCAGGCCAGCAACTTCTTACATCTCAATTTACAGTAACTGCTTAACCTGGAACAAAGAATTTTAAGTGCAGTAAGTAATGGGTGGCTAATAAATGCTGCACCACCTCATACAAAATTGAAGCTCATGTAGGCCTGCTTTCCTGTGTGTATGACTCTTAAATGAACTAATCAGTCCAAACCGATGTATAATTTTTGAAACATTGATGAGCTTTATACTGCTCAAAGTCAGACAAAGGTATATCTGTTCACATCAGAGCCAGCCACAGTGGAAAGCAAGTAGAACCCCCTCCCTGCTCTGTGCTTGCAAGTCGTCATGGATATGAATCATAAAGTTGTGCTGTGTTGATAAGTAGAAGCAACAAGGTCTCCTCACAGACACACACATAGAGCATCTGTCTGATGTGCAGCATTGGAGCTGGAACCGACTGGCCTGTCAGCAGGGTGTGATGGGTTACACACCTAGCCAAGTTATCCGCCGTTCCCCCCAGAGATGTTTGAAGGGAGTGCTCTTTTGTCTGTAACACTGTTGGATGCACTTGCAGCGCACCCAGCCCTCAAACACTGCAGCGCAGCTGGAGGAGACCACAGCTCCTGCAGGGAAGAGGAGAACTGTGTGTGCTTCAACTTTGAACTTTCTGGCTGGATTCTGTGAAGAACCAATGACAGTATGTATTACCTCTCCCCCTACATGTAATCCGTGCATTTCTTTGAGGAAGTGCCAAATTATTTAGCGTGACACAGTGACAGGGTTGGGAACAAAGTGAGGGCCATGCCCAGTCAGGGATTCTGGACATGCAGTGGGGTGATATTTGACATTGGAAAAATCCTGAGTGTAATTTGTCAAAGCTGACACCACAAATAGGCCTAATCTAGCAATGTGAAACCATTAAGTCCTTGGAAAAACAGAGGAACTCCCATTGATATCAAATTATTTCCCAAAAACCAGTATTGGTCCAAATCAGCATGGAAAACTTGGGTGGGAAAAGAGTGAGTAATGTTCTTCCCTTCAGAGAGAACATTAAAGGGAGAATTTTCAAGAATCAAATTTTCTCCACCTTTCACACCTTTTTTTCATTAACTCCCCATCACTAAAAACAATTAAATAAATTACACCTGTTATGCTGGTTCTACCCGTTGATTTGGATGTTGATGGGCAGTACAGAGCTTCTGCAGATAGATCTACATCTCTGAATAATCTTAAGAAATCGTTTTGGGTTTTTTATTACATTTGCAGAGATATCTACACTGTTGCACCTAATTAAATTGCTGTATCTATACCCATGTGCTTCAGACATCATCACTCCACATTGATTTTTCTCTGATTTCAGCCCTGAGTTGGTCTTCACATCATTTATAGGAATTCAGCATTTTGAGAAATCAATTAGCTTTCTTGCCAAGAGTTAGATGAGAAGATTGATAACCACTCTCAAGACTGTGCGATGAATATGAAGCCACAGCCAGGAGGGAAACAGCTAGCGTGGCTCTGTCAAAAGTTAAAAAATGAGCTCACTAATTAACATGTAATACCTTGTTTGTTTAATCTGTACAAAAGCATAAAAACAACAACGGATTTGTACGGATTACACAAACAAGATATAACGTGTTAATTGGTGATCTTCAGAGGTGCTGGTAGGCAGATTTTGTTGATGGTTGTTCAAATAAAGTGTTCACGTGCTTAGTTGGTAACTAAGTGCCAGCGTGTTTCAGTTTACTTTGATATGGTTGCTTAGGAGCAACCACAGTTCAGGCAGACGCCTCATTTGTTCCCAGGCCTATTACAGTGTTCACATGGACAGTGAAGAGCATATTCTCACAGACAGAAAGTGAGCATGTGTATAAATGACGTATCTCTTTCAAACATATGCCAAGATCAATTTCCATCAAAGGTCCATGGGGAATAGTATCCCACCATCTCCTGGAGATGAGTCAAGTGTATTTTGGAGGGAAAACCACCAAGCAACAACAGTAGACATCACACAGCCCCTGAGTCAAGTTTGCACAGAGGTTCTCAAGGTCTTTACACACTGAGTGCAACATAAAGTGAAGGTTTCTTTGTTTCAACATCCAAAACATACAATTAAAAGTTTTTAATTGGTAACATTAGAACACTACTATTCTGGCATGGCTCACCTTTTTTCTTTGGTCCAAGACTGACTGTTCTTTTGCAAAACATGTACAACCAAAAATGATCTAAAAACATTTCACATTTTTCAGAGAAGGAGTGATTGCTCAATAAATTCATGTTTACAACCTTATTTTCATAGTTTTGGCCATCTTTTCTATGTTTTGACCTTTATTCCAGAAAACTAAACAACTAGACAGAGTTTTTCTGAGGTTGAATGGCAGAGCTGAACATTTGACAACAGCCCGAGGAGCTCAGTGGAAGCCTGAGAGTGGGCGGTGGCTCTGTTTCCTCTTCTTCCTTTGCTCATCTACATCCTCTCCCACTGTGAGGTCAGAAGCATGTCAGCAAGCCACGGCTGTGTCGTTTGCTGGAGGTCAGCTGGCAATAACTGGCTATAACTGAAAACATGCAGCACAACTGAGGAATTTTTAAACACTGAGTGTGATAGCTATTGGACTTCCTTTACTTGTTACCATTAGTTGTGTCTTTTTATACTTGCTCAGTACTGTATGCTGCTTATCTAAGTCACCTCATAACTGCACTTGATGTTACTAAGCTACTTTTTGAAGTCACTTTTGCTAGTAAGTAGAGATATGCAAGTATACTGGTTTAACTACCGTGGTAAAACATTCTGATGATAACAAAGCCAGCAACAATTTATGTTACCGTCAATAACGTGATTATCGCTATTTTCAGAGGGCACAGTGAACACCTCACAGCACTCCTGCCTTCATTAACACTTTGATTTTGATTTGGGAGTGACCAGAGAACCAGGCTGCTTGTCTAACTGTCTAACTACTCTGGCCACGACTTGCTATGCTAAGGTTAGCTACTGAACTTACTGACCAATCAACTGATAAAACTTGTAATTTAGTGAGCCTTAGAAGTGCTGAGGCTAGTTGTTTCCCCCTGTTTTCAGTCTTTATGCTAAGTCAAGTTAGCCTGCTGCTTGTGGTAGCTTCATGTTTAGCATACAGACATGAGAGTGTTATCAGTCTTCTCATCTAACTCTAGGCAAGACAGCAAATAAGAGCATTACCCAAAATGTCTAACTTTTTCTTTAAACTTTTAACAAACCAGAGTCCAACAAAGCTGCAATATACGGTTCACTGTTCAGTTTGTTAGGTTTAATAAAATCTAATCTAATTATGGTATAATATTTTAGCACTAACAGTAGTATTCCAGAAAAGTTTGATGATTATCATGATAACACTGTTTAGTAGCAGGTGCTACTATTAGTAGTAATAGTAGCAGTAGTAATACTATTAGTAGTAATAGTAGCAGGAAATTTTGTAGTACATTGTACTAGTAAGTTATTGGTCTAGGTACTAACACTTTCTGCAAAGTCCTCATCTGTAATTCCTTTGATTTGCCATATTATAATACATATAGCTGTAATGCATCATAAAAGTTGCTTTAAGACTACCTAATTTGACTGTTATAGGACATTTAAAGTAAGATACATTAACAATTTTCAGGATAAAATATCACAATTGCCCAAAATCTGCCCATTGCATTAAAGTTTATTAAGTGACAAGAACCAAGTGGTGCTTTCTACCTCTATTGGATGGATAGTGTTGTTGTGACTTGTCATACTGCTTTCTAAGGGTAACTAGCAGCACCTCTAAAGCTTACTAGTAAACATGCTGTATCTCATTGTTTAATTTGTACATGTATTTTTGAACTTTGGACAGAGCCAGGCTTGCTGTAGGCTATATATAAAGAGAACTAGATACCGCTTTGAAGGCACGGTATCTAGTTCCAAAACAGTTTGACTTCCCAGTATAAAATTACCCGGCTAACTTCCAGTTCCTTGGTTTCCACTTGCTTCCAGTTTTTATGCTAGCTTTAGCTAAGCATTAGCATATTACTAGCATACTAAGCTAACTTGTAAGCTAATCAACAACGAATGGGGTCTAAATTAACAACAATAAAAAGCCTTGGCTTATCTAACTTTCGACAAAACTTTCTTATATAGATTCTTCTACTTTTTAAAGATTTGTTTTTCTTTCATTATAGAATATTATGTAGTAGATTAGATGTATAGCACAGTATAGTGTATGCTGTTTAGTACAGTATGTAGTGTTGTATAATGTATATATCGAGTAAACTTTTTTTTCAGCATTTTTCAACCAACATTACATGTTAACACTGCCTAATATAGGCTAAGTTCAGTTGGATTCTCTTAGCCCTGTGGTTGTGCAAACTCCTTATTAATTATCCTGTAGCTATATTGTTCCTTGATTTCCAACCATTTAATATAGTAATAAAGTGGTCTTTTTTAATGTTCTCTTGTGTTTTGTAATGTTTTCTTTGACTAACATTTTTTGTATTGACTTCAAATGTAAGATCTTTCACTTCACTGTGAGGAAAGAACTTCAGTTTGGTTTCTAAGCCGTTTACTGCAAACCGCATTATTCCTTTTTCATTAGCCTCATCATGAACCTTCATGGCAATAAACTTGAATGACTAAAGTGGTGCAAGCCGAGCCTGTTTATTACAATCTTAACTGAGAAGGATTAAAAGTGAGTGGTGTGGGTTACTTCAAATAAGTGCAGCGTGTCCACAGGAATTGAATTATAAAACCTCTTCTCACCTTGCCTGGTAACCCGAACCCCAAACTTTACATTGAGAAATGTGGAGCTGGCACAAACAGATAATCTCCCTCCTCACATTTACCACAAACCACATGCTGCCTGCTCTCAGGACCACATTCTCCAGTCCTTTACTTTAGCCAACTGAACATACATTCCCACCTCTCCTGCTGAACAAGATGAGCAATTACACAAAACCCCTTAATGTGGGAGCAGAGTAATTTACAGCCATGACAAATATGAGGAGATGGAGGCCTAATCTCAGCTCCAGAGATTTAGTCATTCAAGCCCTCATTGCCCTTATTTTTATTTTCTGTCAGCTGGTAAAATAAAATGATCTATTCATATTGTGTTTCACCACAGTCTAATGTGGGTGTTATGATTGGTATCTTTCTTAACCAAGAGTAAACTTAGCTCTGAATTACTGTTGTTCATCTTGTTTGAGGCCTTAGGAATTGAGAGATCACCCTTGGATCAAACTATGTGGCCTCATATGAATTTCTCCCTCAATAATTTTACTGTGGGCCTTGTCCTCCTTGTCACCCATTCTGGTAATGGGATCCTATCTTCTCCTGACATATCTTGAGCACACTCATACTCAAACTGTTTAAATCATAAAAGTGCAGAGCTCCTGTCAGTTTCAGTGTTTCGGCCTCCCAGGCCGTTCTCATTCTCAGGGGGTCATGCGTTGTATACAGACGCACATGGTACCCTTTAGCGTCTGTATGGGACGCACAGGGCTGCCAGAAAGCCTTAAGGAAGTCAGATAATGTAGTATAAAGAGTGAGAAAGTCCACCTGTGGAGGAGGTAGGTGGATGGCACAAACAAACACGGACTGTCACCCAGGGGACCAGGGTTCGTGTCCACGTGACGTCACTTACGTCACAAGACTACCTATCTAAGTAGTTTTGTTGTCTAAACCTAACCAACACATGACTTAGAAGTCACATGACTTCCCACTACCTAACCAAGTAGTTTCTGAAGGCGTCTCCTACAGACACTAAAGGGTACCATGTCTGTATAGACGCACATGGTATAACATGAGGGGCATGACAAAATGTCGGTACATGACGCCCTGGGAATGAGAACGGGTTGGGCCTCCAGCATGTTTGAACTTGAATGATTCTTCTGTAGTTCTCTCTCTCTGCAGGCCTGTAAATATGATTATATGAGGGTAAATAAAAACATGGTCAGCTCTCAGATTGTTTTTATCCATGAAATGTGTAGATTCTACTATAAATGCTGGCCCAAGGATTTTGGGCCAGCCACTAAATTGATGACCTTATTGAGATTTGGGGGATTTTAGTTTATCCAACATTGTCCTCACAGGGTTCTCTCCAGTTTTTTTGTTTTTATATTGACAGAAAAAGTTTGGTTCTCACCTCAGATTGACTTGCAGGGCTAGCAAGAGAAATTATGACATTTGTAAAAAGATATATTTTATTTGAAAGCGATTGTTGGTTCGTGATCAGTCGGGGGATTTAAGATCTCAGAACATCTGAAACCAAAACTGATTATTTTTTCTTGATGTGGCAAGAATGAGTTTGAAGTGAAACATTCAGATGTTCCAACACAGTGCACCACATCTGTCCACTTTTGTCTTTTCATTTGTTTTCCCTTCAGCATGTTTTCCAACATCAGCCCAGTACCTATAGACTTGCACATGCCTCTAAAGTCTCCCTTGGATGAGTAAATGCTGCACTTGCCATGGAATGGAAACTTTGAGGGTTGTGGGTGATAGCAAATAAAAGTATCAATCTGGTGAGTTGATTTTTGGACGGTTTCTTCTCCCTCCCAGAACCAACCTTCATCTGAGAGCAGCAGCAAATCCACCCTGAAGACAGTGCTTCCATGCAGGCCTCTCACCCTGCAGCAGCATGCTTACACGCATCTGAGATGCTCTCATGTGGGAGTGCAGGCATTACTCTCTCTCCATTACTTGCAAAACACTTTTTTGCTTTCCCATCAGTAACCATAGAAATTGTGCATATTATTATTTTCCATAATCAATCAAAGGCAAAGTTAGACTCCAGTTAGACTGTGTGCTCCGGCCTTTAGGGGAACAGGGATTTTCCGTTCCTTGCTGAGTTCAACTAATTAGCTATTTATTTATTCACATCGATCACATGCTTTCTACCAGCACCATTATGTTCTTGTGAATTCAACACAAGATAAACCTGGATTTCTGGGAAGGTAGGCATGGGGTGGCCACATTATTTAATTTCCTGTCAAACATCTGTGTTTTTAGATTAGATTTGGTGTTTGCTCAGCATTATTCTTCACAAACAATAAGAAATAACAGAGCAAATGGAGCAGTAGCCAAAAAGACACAATAATTCAAAAAAGACAACATTTATGAAAGGTTTTATCAATTGGTGGTAACCATCTTTTCTCTCACTCCTGCTCTCTTTGTCTCCCTTCCTCTTCAAATGTTGCAGCAGGATTGTGTGTTGGATTTGTTTTGGATGTTACACTGTCCTTGCTGTGTTTTGATATACCGGATCTCGCTGTGAGCTGCCCTCATGTTTCTTGAACTTCACACAGTTGTCTTTCCCAGGTTTTATAAGCTGAAGCGTCGTGGGAAAACCCACTGACCGTCCTTTCATCTTTTCTCTTAGCATTTTCTCTCTTATACTTTTATTAATACACATTTTAGAAACGTTTTCCACCCTTCCTTCCCATAACTACCTCATCCTTATCTACCTTATCTTTATTGTTGTTTCCTGCTCCATCTTTTGTGCCTTTTTTTCTGAGTCATTCTCTGCTTTATCTCCATTACTTGCATGTCGCCATCACACACCGCCTGGAATAAGTAGAAAAATGCACGTTATGCCATGCTTCTACCAGGGGTCATGGTATTGAGTCCGTAGCCTGTGAGTCATTCTTTTCACTAAGGGATGATGTCATCCCCAAATGCTGTTGAAAAGTTACCTGATTCGAGGCATTCACCCATGGCAGACTCCATGATAAAAACGCTGAGCAGTTAGGACTGTCTTTAAAATTGCATAGCCCTACTTTTTCCCCAATTCCCATCTTTTCTGCCATCACTTGCTCTCTCTCTTTCTCTCCTACAGTAATGGTCTTGCTTCGTTCACTCAGCAGCATGCTATATGCTCCAAGGCCAGATGGTCTGATTTAGGTGGCATGCTGAGGGAACTGAAACAATATGAATATTTCACTCCATGGCTTATATACTGTGTGTGCGAGAGAGGAAGGGACTGACCATTTACAGGCATGTTTGTGCACCAGAATGCATGAGTCTACGTATGGGTTGAGAAAGAGGCACAGCAGACATAGCTAAATGATGGCCTCATAGACAAAGCCTGTCTCCTCTTGGAATGACATGCTATGACCAACTATAGGAATTCATTCTCTCAAGCTAGCGGTGGATTTCTCACCAGAAGTAGACTCATTGCTGGGTCAAAGTTCATTTCACACAGCCAGCTGGTATATGGGCCATGCATGAGTTCCTTAACAGCAGCTGTGTTTACATCCAGATTAGATAGATACAGGAAAACAGGTCGCAGTCCTGCAACTGTGTCTTCTTCCCCTCTCTGGCTTTCATCTCACCCCTATGCTGTATGTTCCAGAACAACACCTTGTCTTAAAAGGTTTATCCCCTTCAAGCACCTTGACTTTACTGAAATGATGACAGGAAGCGTCACTGTTTTATTGTCTATGTTCTGTGGCTCCTTGGCCATCATTGTTTGAAACACCTGCAGTATGTGTGCACATGACTCAGAGATGCTACAGTTTATTTGATTGTGCAGATAGATACATAGATCTGATAGCACTGGAATTTGTGCAGTAATATAAAGCAGCATGACTTTTCATGATGCAGATTTTCCAAAATGTTAACAACTACGCTAAAAACACTGGAGGTGTAGGTAGTTTTAAGTTTGATATTCAGACATTTAGCAAAGTTAATCAAAACGAAAGATTTGTTGTCAGTGCAAGATAAAGGTCTTTTAAACTCATGATTCAATACTGAAGCCTATAGTGGCACCTTGTGTGACATCCATGAAAACTGAAGTAAGGGACCATCATAAAAGTACATGCAAAATGGGCAAGATCAGCTGAACAGACTTTTGTCAACAGCATTTTCATTGTATTATATTTCATTCACTTCACACCAACTTTATTTTCATCTGGAGCTCTTCTCATTGTATGCACACAGATTAAATGCAATGTGGCCTAATGAGCTACTATGGCCCATTTTTAGGGACCGTGAATGCAAAATGGACAATAGAGCTTTTCATATTTTGTCAATAGCTTACTCATTTTTATCATAGACACTTCAGACCAACTTTACTTTCATCGTGTACACAACTTCCATTTTTTTATTATTATTCACTATGCCTCAATGCAATTTGGAGTTGTATTTTCCCACTGTTAAAACTTCCCATTCTATTTCCATTACTCGTTTCTGAAAAATTCATCGTGACACAGCTTTTATTAACAGAAAAAAAGAGGTGGGAATTGTCAAAATGATTTTTTAAAATCCCTGTAATGTTCTTTGACTTTACTATAGATGTTAGAGTTCCCTTTCCCCTTGGAAAACTTTAAAGCCATTGAGGCAAGAGTGATGAATGTCCTCATAACCACAGTAGATTTCAGAGCTTCGCAGAGGAAGCGCAATCAAGCCAAGACGGCTCAGAAAGCCGCTGAGAGGTGAGAGTGCTGCCCTTAGTCTGACAACCGAAAGAAGTCATTAAAAACACCCAATATGTTATGGTTAAGAACTTGAAAGCATAGCAAGCATGTTATGTTTATTATGCACTGCAAGGAAACACAATTTGCAAGGGGTCACGGGGAAAACACTGAGCCTCAGATCGGTCTCAAACAAGAGAGAACTGGGGAGGAGAAACGTTTGAGGATGGCAGAAGCAATTAGCTTCCTCAGGCTACTCAAAGTTCAGTTGTTTTATATTTCCAATTCAGCCAGGCAGTGAATGAGGAACACCATCACTCCCTTTCAAATAAAGTTCACCCCCTGTGCCATTGACACTCATAAAAGGCATGCATGACTCATATACAATTAGAACAAATCTGATGGTTTCAAAGAGTGAAACTGAATGTCTGAATGTCCATGAACAGAGCCCAAGTCGTTGTCACCAATTTATTAACTCCAGCAAATACTTATTACACCCATAACGCAGATGCATGTGTTTCTTATTGAGGGGTCCTCACCCTTCAAATGTGTGACCTCACATAATTATCCCACAACAAGGCAATAAAGGACATCTGCAATGATATACAATGTGATTTTTGTAAAGCGTAATGTAAAGGGATACTGTGTCCACTTAGGGGCCTATCAGAAGTCAAAAAGAGAGGATATGGAAAATGACTGATTGAAAAAAAAAGAGAACACTTTTCAAAAAACACTACAACTCCCAATTTTACTTTGTCTCGATGTCAGTTTTCCTCATTTGTCTTTTTTTCCTCACTGTTATTTTACTGCAAACCGTGGTTCCATGCTGCCTCCCTCCTCCTCTTCCTTCCTTCTTCAACTGCCGTCAGCCCCATTCCCTCACCACCACCCCAAGCCTCTGCAGCCCCTCCCCCGACCCCCTCCGCCCAGTGCATTTTACTTTTCCAGCTGTTAGTAATCATGCAGGTGCCTGATTGGCTGACAAGCCCAGCTGCTGGCTGATGGGAAGGCCTATGCACATCCAGCTGTTGGAAGGAAGATGGACTCTAGTCAAAAGGAAAAGGTGACAATCACACACCCCTCCCATACACCCCCAACACACACACAGCCATGACTCCAGTTGGAAGGGATTAAAATGACCAACTTCCCCCCTCCCACCCTACCTCCTGTTAATCATCATCAGTATCATCATCATTAATATTATTTTGCTAAACTTCATGCGGGACAGAGCAGGCTTGTCAAAGACTGGGGTAGGGAGGGGATGGGGCTTAGCTCAGCTACCATTAAACATGTGACCTCATGTCGTAGGCACATCATCGCTTTGGTGATGTGCAGAGTGTGTGGAGTGTCCACGTCTTTGTCTGCATCCCTTGCACATGGGCATGTGTGCTAGGGCATGTGTGCAAAATCTGAACAGAGCCAAAGGATCTTGGGCAGATCTTAAAAGGCTTGGTTGGTCTCCTACTGTCAGCCCATAGGTGGGCTCTACAATTCTTCCAACATTACCGATCATATCTCTCTACAGCCCCTGAACAAATAGTGAAGCTTGTGGGAGGGCCCCCGGTGGCTTTCTTATCCAGTAAATTCCATTACAGGGAACTCACATTGTTCCTTAATATGGCTTCAGCACAGTCTCGTAAAAATTTCAGATTGCATGTTGTGGACAAGAGTAATATAATGTCTGTTCCCCCACCATGATGAACTACATGACACTAGAATAAACTGGACTATGTAGCAACAGGATGAATTGGACATACAATATTGCCTGTTAATTCTAAAGTTAATTAACATTTACATTTAGTTAAAGCTCCACTAATCAATATTTTCTATATATACAAGGATCAATGTGAACCCACAGAGCATTGAAGCCCAATGCAGAAACCCTGCTCAACTTTTTAGCATTTGTTAGCTCAATGCTTTGGAAACCCCATTTTCAGCAGCAGCAGGTATGTGTTTGAAGCAAAAGAGCTGCAATTAAGCCATTGTAACCTGCCAAGCACCAAACAGCAGACAGCTAGCGTCTAGCTGGTCAAACATCAAGCAACTACAAGCACAGGCATTTTTCTTGTTGGTTGAGATCAAAACAGAGCTAAAAGGAAAGGGAACTCAGGTGACCACAACTCCAAATGAATGCTAATGTTGCTCCGTGTCTGCTATATGTGTAATTACGCAATTGTTAGCTAATAAGTGTTAGCACAAAAATATTACAATGTGACAGTATGTTAAAATCAAATTAAAGCAGCAATAATTGATCTTTTTGAGCTTGTGAGAGCAGCAGAACAAGCTGTGAACACAACATTGACATATTATCACTGTATAGGCCTAAAGTTATTGCCACAAATTAGTTAGCACAGATTTGCCTAATTATCCAGCAGCCACTGATCAACATTAACACATTTAGAGTCGTGTTTCTGACCACCCTACAAATAGAAGTCTTAAGAGTCCAACTTTCACTCTACTTTTAGCCCTATTTTGTTCTCCATCATCTCGTGACAAAATATCTGTCTCGCTAGTTATTAAATGCACCTCTCTCTTTAATAGCTAGTCGCTTATGTTGTCTGTCTGCTGTTTAGTGCTGGGCAGCTAGCATACAGACGGTTCATCAGAGCTTTAATCAAAGAAAATAGCTGCCTGCTGAGCAGAGGCATCATGCAAGCCAAAATTCTGGGTGGAGGGGGCACAATTAGAGTCGGGGCATGGGGGTCCTTCCCCAGAACAAAAAAGAAAAGAATGATGCCATTTTCTGCAATTTGACATTACATACATAGACATACATACACAGTTTGTATAGCCCAGTAATCTCCGACTTTACATTAGGGTAAATACTGTATATTTAGAGTTTTTTATGTCAGTTATTTTTGCTGTTATGGTTATTCACTCACTTATTCACTCTCTTCTACACTAGCTTCTACACTGCTGCCACTTTTCTGAAAAAGAGCTAAATCTTGTCTGCTTCACCCAAAAATTTTATGGGGCATAAATTCACATAAAAAGACAATATCCACAATGCAAATGAATATGGAGAGCATAGACAATACAACCACAGATGAAAGGAACCTGGCAACATGGTTGCTGTATTTTCAAACACAATTCATAGGAAGCAGCACGAGTACAGATGAGACTGTGCTGACATCACATGGCAGTGTCTGCTCCATTGCCAATAAAAGCTCAGACTGAGCAGTAGTAACCTATTTTCCAAACTGCTCAGTCTCCTCGAAAGATCCATCATCATCATCACTAGTCAGACATATAACATATACATAACTATACATATGACCTATAAACTGAAATATTAATCCATCAATAGATAGTTAAATCTAAAAAGGGATTTACAAAAATGACATTAAAACAGTCAAAAAGTACATCATTTTAAAATACATCATTGTATTCATAAATAAATAATGGAATTTCACAATCTAATTGAAAATCTTAAAATAGAAATTAATTACTGGATTCATATATTGAATTAAGACTACAGATATTAATCAGGCATTTAAAAGAGCAACTTCCTTTGCCATTTGCATCTCCATTTCCCTGCTGCTTTTCCTTTTCCTATTAGCTATTTGATTTGCTTAGTCATTTAGCGTCTCCATTTAGTGTCTCCGTGACACTTTGGGCCTTGCACTGGTAAAACGAGGTAAAACAATGCAAATTAGCTGTGATGTAACAAGCTCTCTGATTGGTTAGAGAGCTGTCTCATACTGTTGTTAGAGGCTCTGGGCCCATGTTGACTCTGCCTCTGCTCAGTGTGCGGTAGTGAGTGGTAGGGAGTCTGAGCGGCTGTAATCTAGCGAGTCGGTCTGTTTTTGGTGGTTTTACAGTTGATTTCAAGAAATAAATTTTAAATTTTGTGTTTGCTACAACCACTGTCATGGTGGAAAATAAGTCAAAAGACAATGCTAAATTTAGTTCAGTTCTTTCACAGAAAGGTTGTACTGTAAGTGAAGTCGTCCTGTACAGGGCAAGTTTTTCTTATTTACCCAGTAATCAAAAAGCTGCCCCTATCACAATGGATCAAATGACTATGTAGACTGTAAAAGGAGCTGCTGGTAGTGATGAAATCATAGATAATTATTATTCAACTCTGCAGTTCCCCTCAGCTCTACAGAGCATTTTAACATCTTTTGGATTGTTTTGATTTTATTGCCCACAACGTTAATGTTTTGGTTCAGTCTCACTGCTGTCATAAGCGTTTCCTACCTCAGCAGCAGTGGCTTCATGCCCATTCAAGCCAGATTTTTAATATCTGGATTTTTTATATTATTTTATATTGTATTTCATTACTATTGTTTGTTTTTTTAAAATATGTAGTTATTCTCATTTTATATTATGAGCCAAACATATTCTTCTAATTATGTCATAGATCATACCTCAAAAAGTCACCCCATGAAAATCCTACACTTGGCTATTATTGCTCCCCCCCACCTCTAGTTATATCAGTGTGTGTAGTATGGAGGACAACAAGTGTCACGGAAATAGTAATAAAGTATTTCATTAATTAATAAGTCATTGCACAGTAAAAATAGGCATTAATAAATGTATTTACGAATTCATTTATTATCTATAAAAAAATTGACTAAATTACAGTAATTCCTTATTTGATATTTTAATGATCAATAAAAAGAAGAATTATAAAAAGATTTTACAAATGAAATATTAATCCATCAATTAATAGTTGAATTTATAAAGAGATTTACAAAAACAACATTAAAACAGTCAATAAGTACTTCATTTTAAAATACATTAATGAATTCATAAATAAATAATAATTTGAAAAATCAATTTGAAAATGCAGTTTGAAAAGCGAAATAAATTATTGGATTTACAAATTGAATTTAGAATACAGATTTTATTCAGGCATTTAAAAGGGCATTCCATTTGCATTTCCATTTCCCCGCTGCTTTTCCTTATCCTATTAGCTATTCCATTTGCTTAGTCATTTAGTGTCTCCATTTAGCATCTCCTTTTAAGTTTCTTTGACACTTTGGGCCTTGTGAGGTAAAACAATGCAAATTACCTGCAATATAACAAGCTGTGTCTCGTACTGTAGTTAGAGGCTGTGGAGCCTCTGCTCATTGTGCGGTAGTCGGTGGTAGTGAGTCTGTAATCTAGCGAGTCGGCCTGTTTTCTGAAGTTTTACATTTGATTTCACCATTTTACATCATGGCCAATTATTGTGTTTGCAAATTGTACAAACTCAGCCTGTCAAGACATCGAGTCCACTGTTTTCTAACAGAAAAAGGTTGCTAACTAGCTAGCTTTGGTGCGTGTGGTTGCAGGTCAAGAGATAGGACTTTACTGCTGCATCTGTAATGGAAAACCGCTGTCGTGTTCGACGCTCATTTTAGACAGGAGGATCATGTTCCCGGTGACATGATGGAGTTCAGGATGGAATAACAAAGCCAGGACCGTGTGAGACTGACAGCTGCTGCGGTTACTTCAGTACACACAGCTGCTTCATCAGGTCCACAGTCAGCAGGCCTCTGGTAACGTTACTACCACCGGCGGAAAATGTGAGCTGTGCATCATAAGTCATGTTTTCTTATGCTTGTTAACTTCCAGATGATTCAGCATAATGATTTCAATAATGAGAAGCAATGTATGGGAAGTTTTTGTTGTTGTAAAGCAGCGTAGCTATCTCGTAAAACCCCGCAGCTGAAAAGGCATCATGGCTAACGTTAGCTAGCATTAGTATCCTATTTTGTAAAACCTACATGAGAAGACATAATCAGCAAACATTAGAACCCTGAAGTCTAGTTACACCTTGGTGACTTTGTTTACACAGCTAATACATTTATAATTTATTTTCATGTGGTGTAATGTTGGTGCGGTATCAGGTTTTGGGAGATACTACAAGTAATGAAGGGACAGATCAGATGCACCCACACCCAGCGCTGCAGTGCTTATAGACCTATAGCAAGAGGCCTTCTCTCCACTGGCTCCTCAGCCTCCATCTGTGCTTCACTGTGGCTCACAGTGTGACCTCAAACCTTTCCGTGTTCATCAGGTAGTGTAACTTTACTCTTATATCTAGCATTAGCTGTACTTGTTCTATATTAGAAACACCTCTGTATGATGCAGTCCAGTACAACTCAACACTTTGACTGTGACCTCAATAATCAACAACAATTGAATTAACACATCTCAGACTGAATGTCAGCAAAAACTGAGCATTGTAAGCTTCGTACAGGTAGGTGTTATGGCAGGGCTGTTGATAGTTTAGTTAAGGTTGGCTGTTGTCATAATTACATTTTCTTTTGTAACATTTTGTTTCTGTTCTGAAACAGGTCTACAGAAAACTTGAACCTGAAGCTGTGGAGGTGAGCCATTATCAACCACCTGTACTGGACTGCAGCTTCCACTAATCTCCACTAATGGAGATCCAGATGTGATGGTGTTCAGAACATCCATGAAGATGGCACGTTGGAACCAGGTACAACATACCTTGTACAGTATGTATGTGACTGAAAATGATCTTCAGTGGTGCTGGTTGGTGCTTGGTTTATTTTGGTTCCAGTGCACTCCAGCCATAAAATATTGTGGTGGTTAATGTCCCAGACTGTGCCAAGAATTGCTTGCATTGTTATTTTATAATGGAGATGCAACACACCAAAATTTGTAGAGTAAAGATGTAGTAGTAGTAAATCACAGGTAATTGTACAGAGTAAAAATTATGTTTTGAAAAAAGTGTTAAATTCACCAGCTCCATCATGTATGAATCTTTTTTATCTGCTGTTTCAGCCCAACAGGCATTTTCAGAGTAAAAACAGATGAACAAGGCGTTATAAAAATCACAAAAAAACATTATAACCCTCATGAAGATAAAATTTATTGTAGGGCTGTTGTATTGGACTGCATTACTTTTAGCTTGGTGTACCTAATAAACTGGAACTAAGTATTTATTTTATTTGAATATTCTGTCCTGTCATTTGCTAATGGTATTTTTTAGCGTTGCCTCAACACTTCACACAATACAAGTAAAATTAGGTTTTACATGTATATGTTGTCTCTACTTCTGGGTGTATTCACATATGCACTTGTGAACTGCATAATCTGTCTTTTCTACAGGCTTCTCCTGGCAGCCCTGCATTTCAACTACAATGGCAACTGAGAGGTTGCTGTGATGGTGAGGTGTTTTATACTGTATACATTTTTTTCCCTTCCTCTCCCCAGCATATGCATCGGCCCTCATGGAGTCTCTGAGAGAGGGCTACGCCAGGTCACCAAAGGCTCTACGAGAGAGAAGTGCTGTCTTGTCCTACACTGCTCCTGCCCCCCTTTCCAGATCCTGCCAGAAGATCACCACGGATGAAGCAGTTGGCCTGTATCTTGCACGGTTTTCACTGTTTAACAGAGGACATTAATGTGAAACCAGCACAGATGTTTTGGTTCCCAGTTTTCAGGTTGAGATTATTATGAGTCAAGACAAAGGCAGATCAGTCCCACAATTCATATTCATATTATCCTCGGCCAAAGACATACTCAGTCACATTTGTTTATTTGTGAGATATATCAAAACCTGGTACGAAAGATTTTGATGAAAACTGGTCAACAATTTAGGCCACAGGCCAAGGATAGAGTGACTAGTTTTTGTTGCTTTGTTTTTTGTTTCAAAAGTTTTCTCAACATTGCAAGAGAGCATTTTGAACATTTCCCCTGTTTACTTTGCTTATTGCACTGTAGAGCCAGATGCTAATTAAAACATTTTCTATTAATAAAATATTGAGGATTGTACAGCTTTAGTTGGAAGTATGCTTTCTGAGTGCTTTCTATTTTTAAATGGGTCAGTTGGTATTTTTTTCTTTTGACCATATACAGTGGTGTGAAAAAGTGTTTTCCCCCTTCCTGATTTCTTATTTTTTTTGCATGTTTGTCACACTTAAATGTTTCCAATCATCAAACAAATTTAAATATTAGTCTAAGATAACACAAGTAAAGACAAAATGCTGTTTTTAAATGAAGGTTGTTATTATTAAGGGAAAACAAAATCCAAACCTACATGGCCCTGTGTGAAAAAGTGATTGCCCCCTAAACCTAATAACTGGTTGGGCCACCCTTAGCAACAACAACTGCAATCAAGCCTTTGTGAAAACTTGCAATGAGTCTTTTACAGCGCTGTGGAGGAATTTTGGCCCACTCATCTTTGCAGAATTGTTGTAATCCAGCCACATTGGAGGGTTTTCGAGCATGAACTGCCTTTTTAAGGTCATGCCACAGCATCTCAATAGGATTCAGGTCAGGACTTTGACTAGGTCTTCATTTTGTTCTTCTTCAGCCATTCAGAGGTGATTCCTGATCCCTGATAGCGAACTTTACACTGTCATTGGGGTCTCCAACCTGCAAGTTGCTCTTTAAAATGTCCAACACTAAGATATCAAGAATTCTGAAAGGACATTGTCAGTGAAATCAGGATCAGAATCAGAAATACTTTATTGATCCCACGAACGGAAACTCTTTAAGCCAGTGGAGCACCGATCCTCAGACTGTTGCACCGGTGGAGACACCTTCAACTTAGGCTCCCACCCCAGAAAGACACTCTGTTGATGGTAAAATACACGGCTAACGTTAGCATAACATTACTCGATGTAGCCCTGCTGTGTGTACTGAAGTAACCGCAGCAGCTGTCAGTCTCCTGCAGTCCTAGCTTCGTTATCCCATCCTGAACTCCATCATGTCACGTAACATAATCCTCCTGTCTAAAATGAGTGCTGAACACTACTGCGGTTTTCGTTACAGATGCAGCAGTAAAGTCCTGTCTCTTCACCTGCATGCACCAGAACTAGCTAGCTGAAACGGTGGACCCTGTCCCGACAGGCTGAGCTTGTCAAACACAATAATTGGCCATGATGTAAAATGGTGAAATCAAATGTAAAACTTCAGAAAACAGACCGACTCGCTAGATTACAGACTCACTACCACTGACTACCGCACACTGAGCAGAGGCTCCACAGCCTCGTTTTACCAGCGTAATGGAGATGCTAAATGGAGACACTAAATGACTAAGCAAATGGAATAGCTAATAGGATAAGGAAAAGCAGATAATAATAATAATATTATAGATAATAAATGAATTCGTAAATACATTTATTAATGCCTATTTTTACTGTGCAATGACTTATTAATTAATGAAATACTTTATTACTATTTCCGTGACACTTGTTGTCCTCCATACTACACACACTGATATAACTAGAGGTGGGGGGGAGCAATAATAGCCAAGTGTAGGATTTTCATGGGGTGACTTTTTGAGGTATGATCTATGACATAATTAGAAGAATATGTTTGGCTCATAATATAAAATGAGAATAACTACATATTTAAAAAAAAACAAACAATAGTAATGAAATACAATATAAAATAATATAAAAAATCCAGATATTAAAAATCTGGCTTGAATGGGCATGAAGCCACTGCTGCTGAGGTAGGAAACGCTTATGACAGCAGTGAGACTGAACCAAAACATTAACGTTGTGGGCAATAAAATCAAAACAATCCAAAAGATGTTAAAATGCTCTGTAGAGCTGAGGGGAACTGCAGAGTTGAATAATAATTATCTATGATTTCATCACTACCAGCAGCTCCTTTGATTATTGGGTAAATAAGAAAAACTTGCCCTGTACAGGACGACTTCACTTACAGTACAACCTTTCTGTGAAAGAACTGAACTAAATTTAGCATTGTCTTTTGACTTATTTTCCACCATGACAGTGGTTGTAGCAAACACAAAATCTAAAATGTATTATTTCCGTCCCTGCTTGGCTACCCAACACCCAAAAAATTACAAACTGGGCAGTGCACTTACACTCATTTTATTGTTTAAATAAATTCAGATTTTTTATCTTGCATTTTTATCTTGTGGTTGGGTTCAGAGGTCCTGGCTGTAACATTCATATATATTTAGTAAGCTAAAGCTTCTCTCCTTGTTCTGCTATATTTTATACACTAATTTTTCAATGTCATGCCATGTGAAACTTTTAGATTATGGTGTATTGTTTGGATGAACTTGAGTAACTAAGTAACTTGAGTGTTAGAACACTTGGAGCTGTCTAGCAGAGTTTCAGGAGCAGGAGCACACCTCAACCATGCCACTTCTGGCACTTCCATAAATACCTTCCTAACCCATCTCTTCCTCTTCGCTCTCGTATTCTGCACCCCTCCATTTCTCTCTCCCCTTTTCCTTCTCTCCTTCCCCCTCTCCGTAGGGTTGTGAGGGGGGTCCATCATGCCCGGGTGCTACGGCAGATTCCCCTACACATAGTAGCCAATCAAGCGAACAGCGAGTCAATCCTCTCACACAAGCTTGTTTCATCAATAAATCATTTATTCATATCCTGTTGATGGTGTGGTCCTTGCTAGTGAATTGTAAAATAATTTAGGGCAAAACCTGAAAGATACTGCAGTTGTACTCCTCTGCTCAATTTGTTTGACAGTGAAAGGGATTTCAGTGCAATAAGAAACTGAACTGAAATAGAGTAATTTCAAAATTGACCATACTTGTGACTTATCTTGTGTTGTATTCTAGTCCAATTTTCATCTGTATTGGCACTGACATTATTTCTTAAGTGATTATTGTTATTCTCATTTTTTTTTTTATTCTATAGTTTTCAAATGTTCTCATTAGGGCATGCCCTCAAACCCGAGGACTCATGAGCTCAGTATTTCTAAAATCCCAGCTACGGCCCTGGTCCTGTCTCTGTCAGTAAGTCACTATGCAGACTTGAAATTAGGAATTTGGGGCTTGGAAATACTTACAAATATGTGGGAAGTACAGAAAGAAGTATTTCAAAAACCCCTATGCTCCTTGTTCTTCTCACAATGACTCGAGGTCTGTCTACCCATACATTACGAGGCAAAGTGCAGTGAAATGCAGAAAACCAAGACCTAAATGTATAAACCTAAATTGTACAACGGTCACACTGTCATTCCTGGTCTAGTGTTCTTGCTCCTATTCGTGTCCAATTAATGGTTTCCGTGCCATACCTAATAGTCCCCTCAGTCTCCAAATACAGCTGTCAGATTTAGACAGAACAGAACACACCCGCTCTCGTCTTCATGGAAAAGTTGTGCTAATGTGTAAGGTTTTAAACTACTTTGTCAGGATTTTTTCATATTTATTTGCAGTTCTGTAGATGGAATGTTAAAGGACATGAATGAGTTGAATTTTGGATGACATGCTAGATGAATGGCATCCAGTATTAAACTTGCAATGCAGCTTTTGTTCTGTCCCAACACCAACCAAAATGACTTTGTCTGTCAATTCTTAAAACTGTATTAAATGAAACTGCATTTTGACCAAAGACAAGGGGAGGAAAGACTCAAAATGCTAGATCGACTTATGAAGCTCTGAAAGTGTCACATTTCTTAACACACTGAGCAGAAACAGAGCAACATCAGAATCAGAATCAGAAATACTTTATTGATCCCTGAGGGGAAACTCTTTTGTTACAGCTGCTCACCATCACGTCAGTGCACACAGGAATAGAAGATCTAAGCAAATCAAAATATAATACACTATAATACAGGCAAGATAAATTAAGTACAAAGTGGATATAAGTATAAAATTAAAATAAGTGGAAAGTACAAAGTGGATTTATCGGTCGATGATAAGTTTGTACGGTATAATAATGCAATGTAATAATATAAGTAGTAAGTAATAGTGCATGTACTGTCAAGTTAAGTGTAGCTTATGATGATGATTATGAGACGGTGGATATTGCACAGCAGTAAGTATGAATAAATATCAATCAATTAAACTGAAACAGAGTATATTGCACCGGAGTATTTAACAGAGAATATTGCACAATTATTTCAAGTATTGCAGTTACGTTAATGGTCCAATGTCCAGTTTAATGACTTAGGGTCATATAGACTGACACTTAGAGGAGAGTTAAAGAGTTTGATGGCCACAGGCAGGAATGGCTTCCTGTGGCGCTCTGTGGTGCTTTTGTGGGGACATGGGCATGGGCATGGGCATCCTCTTGCTTGTGATCCATCAAGTATCCATATAAGTTGAATATTAACGTGTGATTTAACTCAGGTTTGATCCACAGACTCCCGAGAAAAACATCTGGGTCTTTAGTCCTGTGCAAAGTCCCACTTGGCTAGTAGCAGCTGGTGTGTGGGAGACTCTCAATGGAGCTATGTTATCTCACAGACCACACTGACTGTGGGTACAATATTGTTTTATGAGTTTTTATTCGAAAAAAAAGGGTAAAATGAACAGATTTAGTGCATACCTGCCTACACTCCCGTTTTTCACAGGTTCTCCCGTGTTTCAAGGCCATCTCCCGGCGCCCTCCTCTTTTGTTGTTTCTCCCAGGAAACTCCCGTAATTTACATGATCCTCAAATTTCTGAATAATCGTCATGCATTTTCTGACGTCACCCAAGTTGCCAGATAGTCTATGAAATACAATCGACACACTAAATTCAATTTCAACCTACTTGTCACCGCAACCTGGCAACCCACGACCTGATCCAAAGGGTGTGTGCACAGCTGCTCTCTGTGCGGGCAGACGGGCCAGGTATGTAGGTGGGAATTGATTATTGAAAATTACATTTGTTGTCTAATAATTGGCACTGAGCTGTGTGCATCTGATATTTCTCCAGACATTTTGAACAGTGCTGCTGGAAGTCTTTAGCTGGGCTACAGATCCAAGAATTTGAGGAAAATTCTGTGATAATAGAATTGTAAGACATTGAAAAAATTTGATGGATCCTTAAATATAGTTTTAAAAATCTGATCAACTCAAAGTGTTTGCATAAATATTTATAATGGATATAGCGTCGTAGTTTAGAAGGTTAGCTTGTTACAAGTCAGTTTCTCTCTTGATCATAGCTTTTATATTTTAAAATGTTTGAATTGTTCAAAGCACGTTTTACTAAAGCCAGTTGTGTTATGATCTTCATTGTTTCCCTTCTTCTTCATTGGTTGACAAGCAATCAAGGCTGCTAAAAACTAGCCTACTGACACCTTTGGTTACATCTGTCGGTCACGTGAGCCTCGCCTTGCAGGTCGTAGCAGTCTGTTGAGAGTCTCCCCTGGTTTGATCGGAGTGGCTCCCTGTGGTTTTATATCCAGAATAAGTTGTTGATTCTCAGTTGGATCGGCAGCAAAAGCAACCCTTTTACATTTTAGGGAGTTATTTGTATGTTCTTTGATCTTTTCACTGTTAAAATCAAGATGCTTCTATAAATCTGCTCTAAACATGTACCAAGCAAGTGATTATGATATAATCCATCATTAGTTACCAAACATCATAACAGCATTCCTCAAAGATCCATCATTATCAACTGCTTGAAGTCACATTACAAAAACTTGAGTGTCATTATGCTATTCTGGATTCACACTCTCAGAGAAGTATAACCATGACCATCACTACAAGCCAAAATCTGATTGCAAATTGTTCAAAACTATTTCCTCCGGTCATAAATCCAGTCTGTTTGCAGATGTTAACTTTCCAAAACATAAGTCATGAACCAACAGGGAATTAGATAAGTCTTGTAGGGAGAGTTTGTGTTTTGGCTATGAAGTACTTAACAAATGTGTTTTTAACAACCTTCTAACAGCTTCTTAGCTGCAGGACCTTTCTTTGCCATTACTGTAGCTGTCCCATGACCTGAGCGCTGTACAGTAGTTAAGTCTTTTTGGGCTGCAGCAGTTTAAGAAGAGTAAGCAGAAACAATTTTGATTTGAAAATTAGACATATGCTATTTGAAAAAAGGTAATGTAGTGTGGGTGGACCTGGTTGGCAGGACTGTCATGGGCACTGCTGTACAAAATTCCACGTCTTTAAACCCTTAAGGTACAGTATGAACTTCAAGAAAAGAGGCAATGATTAATGTTAACTTGTGTAATGCTATTTGACATCTTTAATGTCTTTAATAAAATATCATTAAACATCTTATGAATGCAAGTGGCTGAGAGCAAGTGAACAGAGGGAGAAGAGGATGTAAAGACTGGCCACCACACCCTTGGCAGATGTTGACAGAGTGTATGGACTGTCTATGTCAGTATGGGTGTGTCTTTCCTATTACAGTCTATTGATCAGTTGTGTTTTCCCAGACTTCATTCATAGAAAAATTGGAAGCAGCTGCACCATCTGCCTCCTCTGTTAGCAAACCTTTGCTAGGATGTGTATACAGGACATATTTTTTGAGTTCACACAAAAGTCTTACTACCTACCAAACTTAGGACAGATGTCACCAGTCATTTTTCCAATTGTATCCTAGTCAAGATCATAGTTTAAATTGAGGACTAATGAATAAATAAATAAATAATTGTAACCTAAGTAGTTAAGTGAGTAAGGGTATGACCTCTTTAATGACTTCAAACTTTGTTTCTGTGTAACATTGTGAGACTTGAAATTTGACTCTGTGCCTTGGCTTTTAATGCAAAAAGTGGCAGTCTGATGATCACATGCTCGTATTGCCAAACCAGATCAACAACCACCACTCCACCACACGACCTCACTTGGTCTTTTCTCTTCTGAAGCCTATGACCAAGCCTGGCAGCTTCTGCTGGCAGTCTGCGGCCTTCTGAGCAGAAGTAGCGGGTGTTGCCATAATGTGACAAACAGTGAGACAGTGTCATTGTCTGAGCCGAGCAGGCTTAAGAAAACAGACATCTACCTCCCGCTGTGGCTCGCTGTTTGGCCGCCACAACACTGGTTACCAATTGTGAGTTCAAGCCCATCATATGCGTCATTCTACTCAGTCTCTTACCCTCTTTCGGAGAAGCTGGCCTCTCCTGGTCTCTCCTCACAGAGCCCATCAGAGATAACTCTGTGCTTTGTTATGATAGCTTTACGGCCTTGGCAGTCTTCAATCGGCCATATATGGATTATTCATACGGGGCTGAAGCTGAAAGACTTCAAAGCTGCAGGCAAATTAAATATCAGGAAATTTCTCTTTTTGATCTTCAGATCTGTGTCAAAGCTTAGAGGGAGTATTGAAATATCCCATGACTGGCAGTGGAACTATGAAGATTAATAACAGAGTAGAGGCAGGCTGAACATTGAGGCCTCTAACTTAATCGGGTTTTAGATTAATAGAATAAGTGCATTAGGTACAATTCTAGGGTATTAGATAATGTGAAAGTAGAACTCTAACATTCATCTTCTTTTCAAGGAGCTGTAGTATGAAAATACATATATCAAACTCTCAGCAAAACCTCATCAGTCCAACAACAGCATAACTCTCTTTTCGTGTCTGTTTCTTGTCATGTATTCCAATTTTATTGCATGTTATCATCTGTCATTGGCAAAATGATCAAAGCAGATAAAGTATGAATGATCAAAGGAACAGAAGAGAATACTTTACTGGCCACACTACAGAATGAAATGATGTGCTTTTGATACAAGACACACACAGTGAGAGATTGATATTCTGCTACAGACTTTGATGGTTCAGTGCTAGTATGACAATACATGTAAACTTTTTTGACGCAGTGCAGTCAAATTTGATGTGTGCTTGCATTACTTTGCTCTGTGTCCTTTTCTCATTTTCATTCTGTCTATGATTCACCGGACTAAGCTCAGGACAAAAATGTTTTCTCCTTTTTTCCTTGTTTGTTTTTTAACACTCCATACTTCGAAAGACTGAGGTTCCTTGGTTGCTCTGGGATATTCTAGACTTAACGTGTCTCATAATGAGAGAGGACAGGCTGCCTTCGTAACTACAGGAAGGAAAACTGGCACAACCAGCTACTTCAACCAGCTGCGAAGTGATTAAACTGAAGGGGACTTTTATAAGAAGTGATTCAACTGAAAATGGCGTTTTTCCATGGTCAGCACAGTAAGAGGCTAAAGTTCTTCTGTCTGAATAATAAAGTGCCATTTTGCTCAGTGAGGTGGCATTTAGAAAAAAACACAAACCACACATTCGGGGTCACTGACAAAGCTGCACAAGTGGAAGGATCACTGACATCAGTGAGGCCTTGCAGTAAAGCCAAATAGCAGAAGGTGTTGTACACACAGAGAAGATTAAGGGGACATTTAAGAGGTTTTCCAGTTTCCAGGAGTAATGTGGGACAAAAATGGGACATCATCACCCTTGTCAGCATATTTGGAACACCCTGCGCCTCCCAGACAACAATGATTTCCTCTTTCTTAAGATACAACCCGGTCTATATAGCTGTGTGATGAGATTTTATATTCAGTGAATTGTGGATAGCAGCAGCCTGTGGTGTACAAGCCGGTAGGACTGGAGGTAGCCGGGAGCTGTGGCGCCAGCGTCGCGCCCTGTTGTCACCAAGTCAAAATATAGAGCATCTACGTTGTCAGGCATCAACCGCATCTTAAGAGTCTATAGCCATGCTAGTGCTCTGTGAGGCTGTAAGGCTCACTGTAAAGAAAAACAAACTGAGAGATAGATAAACCACTATTGGTCAAATAGAAATTTTGATGTGATGATGGCAATACATGAAAAGTCAGGGGATCACCAAAATTCACAAAGACCATGAATGTCTGGATCAAATTGCATGGTAATCCATCCAACTGTTGCTGGCATTTCACTCTACAAATGTCGACCTCACAGTTGTGCTGGAGGAAAAGTCAGGGGATCACCAAGGTCATTAAGACTCCTCTGGGGAAGATGACTGTCTGTACCAAGATTTGTGCCAGTTCTTTGTGTAGATGTAATTATATTTCTTTGAAAAAGTGAAAACTTTGACCTGTTGGTCTAACTACATGAAAAGTCTGGGGATCACCCAAGTCATTAGGACACATCCTTTGGATATCTGTATCAAATTTCATGGCAATCCATCCAATAGACCAAAGTGATGGAAAATTGACATCCCTAGAGCCATGCTGCTAGCATGGTTAATAAAATACATGCACCTATAGCCCTTTTTCTACTGCAATAGGATTGCATTTGTGCCTCTGGTCAATGAAATTGTAATAATAAGATGGCCACTTGTGTGTACCCGTGTCGCAAGGGTGCATCTAAATTACCTTTGATTATACCCAGATTAACAAAGTTGGAGCCGGTATGTTATTTTTTCATCAGGGAAACTTATTTGTCTCCATGTGTAATACAGAGCAGTGTGAAGCCTGAAAAGAAAAAAATGAGCAAATTTTCTCTGGTGTCTTACACATACTGTAACTAGAATAGTCTTTCCAATCACTTACAGAAGTTGATTTTTAGAGCCTTACCAACAATAGAGGATGTAAAAAAATGAATACAGACATGATACATGTTGATGAAGTTGTTCGTTGATGGTGGCATACCTATAGGATCTTCCGAAGTTAATTTTCAATTGGAGATGGAGCCATCTGTAATGACAGTTATTCAGAAGAAGCACAGTCTTCTTGAATATTTTTTTCAACCCCTTTTTTGACATCTTCTTGCTCGCTTATCCAAGAATCTCCTGGCTCAGTATAAACCCAATCCATGTTTAATTTACCCCGAGTATTAGGGAGTGATTGTTTGTACCCTTGCGTGCTGGATGCTCTGTGGGTTTCTCAGAGGCAGACTGTGAGAGCGGTTACAGATGCCAAATTCAAATCTCGCCAAGTAGAAAGTCATAAATTACCGTCCATGCTATGTTGAAGCGGCTCCATGTCGATTTCCATTCCGATACATTGTGGTTTTATTGCTTATCTATTCCTTGCCCGTGGCAAACATTTTCCCAATAATATTTACATCAGTCACGCTCTGGCATGTGGGTCTTTTTCCTCTGTCCTTCTCGTAATACACTGTGTTTGGGTTAGGGGTGACACTGGTGATGAACTGGTCACTTCCCAGGAGTGCAGCTCTTATACACATTTTAACAAGGTAGGAAATCTCCAGATCCTTTAGACACTTTTCCCCCGCATGGAGACTGGTACCAAAATTAGAGTGGCTGGAAATGATATAGACCACATGTAAACTGCCCAATAGAAAGTCATTATTAGTTAGCTTTGCCAGGTTCAACAAAAGGTAAAATGTGTGTTACCATACAATAAAATGTTGATGGTATCTTTGTGGTGAATGTAAGTACATAATTTTCTCATTGCAGATCTGTCTGAAGTTCAGGGGAAAATGTAAGCTGAATACAGGGCCAGCTCTAGCCATTTTGGTGCCTAGGCAAACTTAAGATTTAGTGATTACTCCCCGTGCCCCACAGCATCATGTTTTCATTAATAGCATGCCATTTTTTGCAACACAGTAATTCAGTACCTAATTTATTGATATGATATTTCAATATCAATCTAGCTTACTACAGTGTGCTATGATGCCAAGTGGCTCATGCCAGTCAGAAAGCTAATGCACACGGTAACCATGATGATGGAACACTAACTTTGATTGGCCACTTGCCTTAGTTCTGACTTTACATCCAACTAGTTGCCCAAATAATCTTAGTGCAACCAATTTTAGTAGCTGATTTAGTTACAAACAAAATAATAGTTACTAAGCCTCTAGTGTCGACTTCACTCCCTAACTTAGGAGAGAACTTACACATAGCTGGTGCAACCTAGTGCAGAAATCTATATTTTTATGGGTATAGCGTTTGCCATTATCACTGATATTGGTCAGGGAAATTTCAGCACAATGCCTTACGTTCTAGGAAGGAGCAGTTATCCAGATAGCTAGCTACTGGCTTGCCATTCCGATTCATGTACTGTACTTCAATCTGTATCTGAGTCTAGCAGCTATCGTAGCCAGAGATGGAAAGAGTACTTGCAGTAGGCAATTTGAGGAGGGACTATTAGTCGCTGCAACAGCGACCTGTCAATCAGGATGGCGGTGATGCATGTCTACTGCACTGTGTACATTTAACTAGCCGTGAACTTGTTTTTAGGTGCTGTCTGTGTTTTCGTCTAAGAACTTGGGCCCTTTCACAGTGTGTTTTCCGTTCATGAAAGTTAATTGTAAAATTTTGGTTGCCTAAAAATGTCTTGTTCAGCATTCGGTTGTATGAAAAGACACTCTAAGGTGTTGACTGTACATTTTGTTTTAAGCCTGTTTTTCTCTAGCCAAAATTAGCATCCCAATTAATGTCACAATTAACATGAATTACAGATGCACTTTGTTTACCAAGCTAGCTAGCTCCACCCTCTCGTCCAAGTGTGGTCACTTTTGGTTCCAAAAAACCAAGATGGCGACAGCCAAAATGTCAAACTCGAGGCTTCAAAACGGTAGTCCACAAACCAATGGGTGACATCACAGTGGCTACGTCCACTTCTCTTATATACTCTGTGCACACACACACAGCACTACATTGTTAGGCAACGCAGTGGTTGTTGATGTCCCTATTTGTAGTTGTACTCACCTGTCTGAACGTCATTCTGTCAGCCTTGTGCACCACGAAGTCCTCAACAATCTGCTCTATGTTCACCTCCTTTCTTTGATCATTCACAGTGCATATTATAACCAGTCCACTCAGCCTGTTTGTCGCACTGCTCTCCTCAAAGTTTTCAAACATTTTGAGCTGAACAAGGCTCTGCAGTGACAATTGTGACAGAAATTGTCAGAAACAGCAGAAACACACACCTCACTGAAGGAAGAAGTTCATAAAAAATGTTGCAAATATAGAAGTCACCGCTGGAGGATCCACCGTGAGCATTTTAGCATTTAGCCAAACCCAGCATGCACAATGCACCTGTTGGTCAACATCTTGGGTGTGTTTGATTTGGGTCATTTAGCATGCTCACTGGGTGGTGCATTAAATCAGTGACTGATGAGGGTAGATACAACCCTTTTTAACTATGCTTGTCAGCTGAGTGCTCTGCTGCAGCGCTGATTTAACACTTAATTTTTCCTTTGAGGGCGACCAGCGCCCACCAGAAGGTGGCGTCCTAGGTGGCCGCCTATATGGCCAATGCCCAGGGCCAGCCCTGGCTGAATAGCTAACATTGTTGGAAATATAGAGTAATGTTGTTGTACTGTACATCCGTGGGTGTTCACCAGGCTGACAAGCAAATACAAAGTTCTACTTTACAGACATACAGTCCAAAAGTCAAATACACTGAGGAATTGTTTTTACAGGCCATTTTCTTTTAATCTGGGGAAAGTTTGTTTAGGCACCAGTGTCTCAATTAGGTACTATGTTTTGATAAGGTGTGGCTCCAGTAATGTCTTTACTTCAACCTTATCCTCTTTCAAATGATTACATGTTTCCAGCAGAGAATAAAGCGTTAGTGCGCCTACCTCCTTTCCTAAACTGACTATCTTGCCTTCAGGAACAAAACCCACCTTTTGATTTTTTTCTGTGTTATACCTTGGCTGCCAGGTCCTGCTTTTAAGACTCCCTTGCAATAGCGGTTGACTCCTTACCTTCTCACACCCTTAAAAAGCAAAAGTGCTTTGATCTTGGCTTAATTACCAACCTAAATATGTCACTGAAAAGAGAGTGTGGCATAACAGAGAGGGAGGGCATGGGAAGTAAAGTCTACATGAACGGAGTCCACAAAGAGCACGATGGGATCAATGGAACTGCCTGTTGGGTGGAGGTAACATAATCTGGAGGTTCTTTTAAAAGATCGGCCCAAGCCCTTATGATTGACTGTGCACTAACCTCGGGAGAAATTCTAGGGATTTGGCCAGTCAAAACATCACTCTGTGATTATAGAGAGAAGGGACAGACAGGGGAGAAAATGAGGGAGGATATATATTGTGCAGTATAGCAAAAGCAATAGATGGCTTACCCTAGACAGAAAGCCCCACTGAAACACAAAAGTAATGTCCTTTGAGACATGAAACCCATCCAAAGTCTCTGCATTCTTTTATAGTTAAAGCATGGTAGCCATTCATGCCAGAGGGTACTTTTTACTTATTTACTTATTTTATGCATAAAGATGAAATATCAAAGACTGAAAGTTAGCAATATTAAACACAACTTTTTCATAAAAAAATGTAAAATGGTGTTTCACATGTGATAAATTTACACTTACAGTCTTGGTCAGCTGTAGGACAGTACATTATGACTGTATGGGGAGTGTTTCTCCCAGTGAACTGTTTCCATTGCTGTCAAACTTGGAAAAGCTTGTCCAGTTTGAAGCCAGACTGACAACAAGCTTTGAAAAATTAAGCATCCATCACTTTTCTTCACAACTTTCCAAGTAGCTGTTAGACAATGCTTCACATGAGCCTAAAGGGGGAGAAAAACAGTTATGTTGGGATTTATATGGGACTGCCAAGTCTTATGTCAAACCCTAGCACGTTTTTAGCTATAACATACTGGTCGTTACGCCAATTAGCTCAGCCAACAGCAAAACTTGTCCCATCAGTGGAAAAAGACATTTTTCAAAACATGGACTGTAATTCAGCTTGTGATAGGAAAGCCCTCCCAGAAACTGATCCTAAACATTTGGAAGCCAAAATGCTGAGGCCAAAATGGTGTTTAATTTGTTTTCACCAGGTGTCTGATAATTTTTCATGCAGTCTGATTCAAATCCCAAACTGGACAACAATGGGCAGGTCAGCTTTTGGTCAAGAGTTCAGCATGGAGGACATAAGGATTTGGCCTTTTCCAAACATCCAGCAAAAAGAAAGAATTGCAATGTTTTTGTAACACACCTCTTTTAAACTCATGCTTGATATCCAGTATAATTCTATTAGGACCTTGAAGGAGGCCAAGTTAACTTTTCCGTTGTGGTTTCAAACAAGTTGTTTTCCTCAGATACATTGTACAACTAACGTGTAACAAAGATCCTGAAAGCCTACCAGTGATGTTTTCAACCAGCCTGCTCCCGTTAAAGGAAAAAGTCTTAGCAATCAAAACCTCGTAAAAAATAAAATAAAAAATCATAAAGATACCAAATTTTAAAGCAAACTACAATATTCTGTTGTTATTTTTTTATCCTTGGTGACCTGATTTTAGTATATAATAGCCCATTCTGACTGTGTGCCAACACTGTGTGCTGAGTATGCACTTACCATAAGAGCTGCTCATTTCAGACAACAGTAGAGTTAATCATTGCACATTACGCTTAAACAAACAGTGACAGCAGTATTAGTTAAAAGAATATGCTTATTTACTTTCTTAATGAGAGTGAGATGAGAATAGCGATACCACTCTCACTCTGTATGTTAAGTACAGAGCTGGAGCCAAGAGGAAATTAGCCTAGCATGAGACATGAGAGTGGTATCATCAATCCTCTCATGTCACTCTCGGAAAAACAGCAAATAAGCACATTTCCCAAAATGTTAAACTACTCCTACTTTATGTCTGCACTAACTGACTAAAACGTTGTGGCTATGCAAAAAATAATGAGTTGCATTTGTTGTCCAACATGAGATCACAGAACAAAGCCTGCAGAAAAGGAGAGGAGTATCATCTAAACTGATTAGTGATTTGTGACCTTAATACATTTGTTGCTGGTATTCTGAAATGAGAGGATCAAATATGACCTGTTCAAACTGATTTAATGTTCTCTGACCAGCTTGATATTTTATTTTACTTTGTATTCATAGTATGTGATGGATGGGATGACAATTCAGCTAATGTTTGCCTCCCCAACGACTACCCTCCTCTGACAGAATGAACTAGAGTCCAACCACAAAGCCTTTATATTCAGCTGTCTCTGGGTGAAATCCTTGTCTAGGTGCTCTCTCTTAAAAGCCCTTTCCAGACACTTTATTAATGATACTATAAAAATAATAGATGGTCTCCTTATAAAAATGTCACATTCCTACTCAGTGAACCCCCGTCCTGTTAGGACTGGATTTTTAGCCGTTTATTCCCTCTGTATTTCCTGTAATATCTGTCTCATCAACCACCTTTAAAAAATGGGTGATGTAAGGGATGGATATACAGTACAGCTGTCTTTGGATCAACACCTTGTCAAAGGTTTATCTGTTTTTTTTTAATTGCTTGACATATAGCTGCTGTCATGTTCTGCTATCTCTAGGAGTAAATAATGGGGTGAAGTGAGCTGAGTATTGAGAGAGAGGGAGAGTGTATATAAATCAATGTCATTATCACGCATTTTAAAGCCATCAAGCCAGGATTTGCTTGTGCTAAAATATGTAGATGCCTTATATTGTGTTAAGGGAAATTCAGTAGTTTATACCACATTTACAGGTGGTATTAACATGCGATCTGTATCTGAATATCTTATCTGGATAATGACATCTGATCACGGGCCTTTGTAATTACACAATACATTTGGTGCATCTCAGGTCAAGGTTAGGGACTGCTAAAACTTGCAAGACAGCCAATGGCATGCGTAGGCTTCTTTTTTTTTTTTTTGGCATCCTTGCTTATTGGGCTACCATTACTTATACTCTAAGAAGATAATCAATGCCAGTCGAAAAGCTTGCTAGCAATAATAATAGCTTTTCAAAAAACTCTGCATGTTGTAGCGGCCCCTCAAGGCTCAAAGTGATGCTACTATATGGGCTTTATTTACTTTTCCTTTGCTGAGGGAGGTGTTGTTTGGAGCTTGTAGACAGGCTGCTTGAGATAGCAGGAAGAGGCAGAGTTAGGTGGCTCTTCAACTTGTTGGGATTTTTTTTCTTAAGATAACTACACCCTCAAATTTATCAGGTCTGCAAATGCTAACGGTACCAGCATAGGGGCATTGAATTGAGCTGAACCAAACTTTCAAATCCAAGCAGACACATACAAGCTAATTTTCAATAGAAAAAGCAATTTTTACACACATGTATATTGTTGTAAAAATGACCAGTATTAACATTGTCACTTTCTGCCTCTCTGTCCTTTTCTCCAGCCACCTTTCCACTTCCCGGGCCCCTTCATTGCCATTCTCTACCTGTCCACCAGATGCCCTCTGACTTTCCACCTGTCCCAGTCATCTCACTGACTCTGACACCAGCCGTTCCCTCCTGCCCTGCATTAACCCCTTTTCCCGCCAGTCCCAGTCACCTGACCTTGTCCGCCCACCTGCTCACCTGTTTCCACTTTCAAGCGTCAGACCTGCAGTATTTAACCAGCCCTTTTCCACTTACTCCTTGCCAGATTGTTGAAGTTGCCTTGTTATTTTGTGTCCGTGTTTTTGAGTCTACCTGTTACCTGAACTTGAACCTGGTCCTGGTCCTGTACCTGCATCCGGTACCCTGTGACCTGGACCTGAACTTTTGCAATAAATCATTTAATTGTCTCTTTCTGCCTCGATTGTCTGCATTTGGGTCCACGTTCTTTTGTTGCCAGAATTCACCAGATATGACAAACATCATCCAGCAACAGGAATCTATTGTGGTTTTGCGTAGTGTGCAAAAAAAATTTGTGTGTAGTTTTTCTTTAAGAATGTGGCCAAACTGCACAATTTATACCTGAAATCTGACAAAGATACAAGCTAGACCACTTCCAGACATGGTTTGGCCGAGCCAATCACATTCAGCTTGCAATGCCTTAAGAGTTGGGCACCCATAATGTATATTCCATTGCATTTCATCCAAAAATGTTGAGTCTCTGGATTACAGATAAAGCATATTTGAATCAATGGCTGCAAACTGTAACAAGTGTTATTCTGTTTGACAATCCCGACTAAAGGTTCACTAATATTTTTTCACCCAGGGTTTCAACCATATCACATGGTCTTCATTAGTGAATGGAGTGTGCTCAGTTGTTGTAGTTGGAGATCATGGTGGCTTTAAGTATTAGAAGTCCTAAAAGTGCTAGGGATAAAATCATAACAACTACTGATCCATTTCCAAGACAACTCCGCAAACTCGATTCGCTGATGAAGATGTGTGAAACTGGCGTAAGCTCTGGAAGAAGTGGACCTTGACTCAGGATTGCTCTGTCAAATTCTGTTTAATGGCTTTCTCTTCAGCTATGAAGGAAGAGGCTTTCTTATTTTAAGATCTGGGATCATTTTCTTGGACCGCATGGGCCCTGAGAAGGCCCAGAGACTGATTTCTGAACACTCAAGGATCTTGACTGAAAAAGGGATCAGTGGGAACCACTGCAGCTGGTGTATTTTATTGACAAAACTGTGGAATTTATATACCGTATATGTGTTTAGAGATAAGCTCCTTTTTTCCTTTTGGTTTATTTTACTTTATTTTTCTATTATCCATCTGAGAAAATATGCATTTTTGTGACTGGCACTTGTGTTATTGTTAATCTCAATAAAGAAGGATTTAACACAGGCTAGAAATTATTTTCAAATGTTATGTGATTGTGAACAGATACATGAGATATATGCAGTGACAGTGCACACAGTCTCAATGTCATGAGTGTTTAATGTTTAATGTCAATAATATCCCCACACACTGAAGTTCATTATCATTACTCTGTCACACTGATCTTTGTTGCCTTGTCACACTCAGCAGATTGAATACAACTCATGACATTTTCCCCCACTGCATATTTCATGTAATGAGAAGGAGAGACTCTGATCTGGGTGTCGTCTGTGTAAACAAACTGTGCATGGGAGTAGCTTGTTAGCCAACATCACTCCCCAGTGCTGCTGATGTAAGCAGAGCTATTTTCCAAATTTTCCAGGCTCTCTGCTCGTATCTGTTTAGCCTTCAACGTGACCACATGACAGAGTCAATATTATTCAATATTCTTTATAATGACTGTAATTTCAGCGTAATGACAATGTGCAGTCTGCAACAGTACTGATTCTTGGTTGGGATGTTTCCTTGACCTTGAAGCTTTAAATTGTGTGGGAATCAATAACCTTGTCCCATATACACAAATGATCTACAATAAGCTGATTTGTTAGCTGCACGTTCCCATTTATTTAGCTTTATGCTCTACCTAGAAATGTGTTTTCAAGTAGCCTAGGTAAAAGCATCCTTTCCAAGATTATTTAGTCATGTATTATTCATTTCTTCCTCATTCTAAATGGTTGTACACACCCATGGATGGATAGATATGGAGATGGATTTAAGATCAAAGCAAGGACACAGATTCAACCAGTCCACACATTAAATGAGAAGGTAGCATTTGACTTATCACAACTGTTTTTCTGAGGGGTATATCTGTGTGCAATGCACCTGGGTGATTGTGTGTGTCTGTGCAGAGGATGTTTTTTCTGACACAAACATGTATGGAATGTGTAGGAAAGCACTGGTTCAAAGGTTTAAGATATGGCACCATTAATTTTATGCAGAATGCGGGGGCACAGAGCTGGGAGAATTTATGGAGTTGGGGGGCTCATCTATTTTTACTGCCCTATTTCACTACTATTCTCCTTTCTCTTTGTTTCGCCTTCTGAAATCCCATCTTTCATCCTCCATTTGTTTTCCCAGTTTTTCTCTCAGTGTTCCCACCTCACTTTCCCTTTCTTGTTCAGTTCCAATTCATTAAACATTTTTGGCGCTGTAGGAACTTACTTTTCCATTACTGTACCATTAATCACATCAGTCGTTCTTTCTCCCCACTGGCATGTGGACACCTCCGCCCCCTCCCCTCCCAATATAATTAGTCTTGTTTGACAGTTGTTATCTTGGAAAACGGCAGTAATAGCAAGTGCCCCACAGAAAAGTACATGAAAGGGAGAGGAAAATTGAACGATTACCATCTGAAGGCACATGCTGAATTACACCGACCCGTGACCCATCACAGGATGGGTGCAAAGTCAGTGAAAGTTTCAAGCCCTTGTAAAAACAGGGCAGAGCGGATGAGGGAGCAGCTCAGCAGTTGGTCCGATTTTGCAAGACTTTGGATCCGCTGCTATAGTGGACACTTAAAACAAGTGAAACGCCTATGACTCATCCTGGCCCGTGGATAGTTAATGGTGCAAAGAACACTAGCCATCCGAAACTGTGTGTGTGTGTGTGTATTTGAGAGTGTGTGTGTGTGTGTATTTGAGTGTGTTTGTGTTTGTCTGTGATTTTAAGCCAAGTGTTGTAACACTGAAATTAAATACCAGTGAAAAGAAATGATTCATTTTGCCTGGGAACCTGCTGAGGTATCCCACTTGGGTTCTGGACCCTGGCTTGGAAACCATTTGTGTGGTGCAACATTTGAAGCTCTAACTTAACTAGAGTGATAACATGCAAGAAAGCTTTTCAGTGGCATCAGGTCAATTACCTGAATTGACCTGATGTAAAAAAAAATAAATAAAAAAAAGGCCAACCTCTGTGGTGCACTGGGTTCAACAAGGACTACAATTATTTGCAGAAATGCTTTGACGAAGGTCTGGGGTCCATGTGGAATGCGGCAGCGCTACTCAGACTGGAGGCGGACCATATGCTATGCTGTGCGTCATTGTAGGCTAGCATGTCACATTTATAATGCAAGCACTTCCTTGGGCACACATGCAAAATGCATGATGATAGGAACACCGAGCAAAGACTATAGGACACATTGTTTTGTTGAGGTGCTGTTAAGGCCACTAAAGGGCAAGCATCTTTAATTGAGGAACAGTTACACAGTCTGACCTTTGCGTAAGAGGTTGATGAGTTGTGGTCTCAAATAACAACACTCTGATGTCATCAACAAATGTCACCCATTCTACTAAAACTGCAGAGAATCTACAGGTTTTATATATATATATATATATATATATATATATATATATATATATATATATATATATATATGTGTTTGTCACAGTCCATATTTATAATAAAGGTTAATTCCAGTTTTTGCTTTCATTTGAATTACACTGAATGTGAGGACACCATACTTGGAAACAGACATCTTATTTTTCAGAAATTCTTGTCTTCTCCATAATGCTTGGCTTAGACATCAACAGCCATGTATAGGAACATGAGCAAACCTCCACTGAAGGGTAGCCATATAGCTGGATAGAAGGACTGACTTGTTATGTGCTGGACAAAACCTGAGCCAGACGGGTGCGGTGTTTCCATAATACTGCCGCATTTTCTCTGAGACTGAAGGCGACTGGGTAGCGGGGCCACCCATGTTGTGCCGTGCCGAGGCTTGTGCAGTACAGTAAACATGGCAGGGGCCTTTTGGACCGGCTTCTCAAGCCCTTGGCCAAGCTGTCTGTAGTGGATGCCAACCAGAACTGACTGAAAAATAGGCAGATAAGTTAGCCTTGCCAGTGTATTCCAAGGGCTTGCCCAAGTGGATGAAATATTCACAGCACTGCCAATGGAGATGAAAGTAACTGCAGACACGTCATTAATTTGTCATGTTGTCCAGAGGAAACCTTCTCTTTATTCTAAATCATGAGTTTGTTTTAAGAGTTCCCAAAATGAGATTGTGATGGATTTTCCCAATAAAGAAGAATTACTAAGGACAGTGCAGCTCCAATTCTCTTAAGAATAATAATGATGAAATACACTGGCGATTCTCAGTTAATACAGAACTAAGTGAATCATATAAGTCTGACAAAACCTTTTATCCCAACCATAACCAGACCTTGTATTTTACAATAGCTGTAATCCAAGCCAGCAATTTTCACTTGAACATGAAACAAATGGTTTTCAAGTGCAGTCAAAGTAGGAATTTACCTGTAGTAACTTTGGATAAAGATGGGCACATTAATTCTAAATGAACCTGTGAGCTCCAGGGCTCCCATTGGCCAACTTTCCTGTTGTTACTGCCACCCAGTCGGCGTGGGAACCCACACAAGCTCCAAACTCATGTAATTTCCTGCCTTTTGTAAACACTCCACCGGGAGCTAGATATTACACTGTACAATCGTAAATATATTGGTCACTGCTGTCGTCAGAATCTGTGTGTGGGTGAGGGAAGCGGCAACACATCATAATGGAGCTCCATTAAAGAAAAAACACTGTAATTGTAGGTATCTTTTCCTATTTCCAGTAATTCCTGTGTGGAGTGTGAATGTTCTCACTGTGTTGTTGTAGGTTTGTGCCAGGTGCTCCTCATTCCTCCCAAAGTCCAAACACACATTAAGGTTCTATATTGGCTTTGGTGTGTGGTATGTGACATGTACAGTATGGTATGCAACATGTAAATAATGTAGTATTTGTGGCTTGTATAACATACCTATATGATAAAGTATGGAAAGCTGTTTTAGACATATAGACATAAGATATGATAAGCAGCTAATAAATTCTTTCTTTTGTGTCTTTTCATATTATTTTAGTCACAATAATATTTTTTTTTTACAAGAAGGTGAAGGGAAATGTTCTTATTTATTTACGTCTTTATGTAAGATATACAGAATGTTTCTTTGGAACAGGCCACCACACTGGAAAATGCAATACTCTCCACAGCTAAAAGCATTAAAAATGTAACCTTTTGTGCCAAATTATTTGCATGTTAACAATAATAAAATGAATGATTGATTAATGTGAATAAACTTTTTATTTTTACTAAATGTCAAATGTATCATCATATTTTCTGAATCATGACACTTTATGGAGCAGCATTGGCCTTGTACTTGAAATATTTCCATAAACTCTGTTCGCTGCTGTAAATGGTTCCTTTTCCACTCTTGTCTTGCCCTTAAAACTGAGCCTGCACACTCTCTGGAAAGTGCTGGTTCTGGGGTGGGTCCAAAAGCAAGGCCCCTGGGACAACAAGTCTTTACCCCCTTGTGCACCCATCCAGCCAACCAAGGGAAGCCACACCTCCCTTATTATTCTAAATAGCTATCATTGTCACTATAGTAAAACAAATAATTTTCCTTGCTATTGCTCTCTGGCAGCATATCAAAAGACATTTAATGTAAATGTTCTGTGTTTGTATGAGAAGCTAGAAATTTACATCATATAAGAAGCCTATTTTTCATTTAGATATGCTCTGGAAAGTGACCTCTTTACTTTTTGTCCATTGTGATTTCACCTTCATATTCTTCAAGAGCAGTTTCACGCTTGCAGTGGTGTCTGATTCATGGAGTGTATTACTAAAAGTTTGGTGATATGAATGCCTATTTTGAATCCAGCTGTGTACCAATTTGTGCATGACTAAATCATATGATTTTTCAAAAAAAGGCACTGTCCATTTCGACCTAGTCAAGTTTACTTTGGTTGGACTCTGCATTCCACAAACTCAATAAGCACATTCTGTGACGACCAGTGGTGACATGGTTTCTTGATTAACTACAGTCTGAAAGGTTGTCATGTAGGTCTTAAAGCAGCTTTTGCTTTTGCTTCATGCTTGCATGTCAAAAACCCATTACAGCTCTCTACAGCTTTATATTGCTTTTGACACTATTTTTTTCCTGCCTCTTTTAATTAAAATTCAAGTCATGCATAACATACACCAGAGTCCAGAAAGTAGACTTTTCATTATTGACTGGACTGTTTTTTTCACAGCCATCAGTTTTCCGCAACTCATTTCCCTACAATAGCTTTTTTGTGGGCTAATTTATTGGATTGGAATTCTCAACGAGAAATACTATGAGGGCACGGCTTATTCATAGGGATTAAGTTTCCCAAAATTGTGACTTTTTAACACAAGGTCACATGCTTAAAGTCGCTGACGGACTGGAAATGGAAATTTAGATCTGTAGAAGAAGAGACAGTATATGTACACTTTAAAAATGATTTAATCGCGCGGCTCTTCTAGACTTTCCAAATGTTATCGGACCAAATGGATCAAATTCTGACAGTGAAACGACTCATTTCGTGGGGGTTGTGACTCTCAAAAAAGATTATCCATCGTTTTAGAGCTGCTTCTTTCACAATGTAGGTCTATGGGAAAAAGTCTGTTGGGGCCAGTGTGCATCACGTGACAGACCCGGAAATTGTAATACACGGTTTGGCCACTATGTCAAATTGGCTTCCTGGGGTCAAAGGCTGGAAAGCTAATGGTTCCATGGATTGGTATGCTAATGCTAATTGTTGCTAGCATGCTAATGTTCCTATTCTATCTCTTCAAAGTAATTGGGTCAAAAAGGTGTTTCAAGGTATAACGTTGTTGTTGATGCTTTTTATTGTCATTTCTGTGAGTACACTGAGAAAGAGAATTACAGTGACTGGTGCTTTTGATATAGAAAACAGTTAAGTTAAAGGTTAGATGAAGTAAGTTCATATAAGCATAATTCACATAGGTTAACACAAGACAAGTTCATATTAAAACTACAATTCGATTCATTTCAATTCAGTTTTATTTATATAGCGCCAATTCATAAAAAAAGTTATCTCATTGCACTTTTCCTATAGAGCAGAGAGAGAGAGATAGAGAGAGGTTTGTAGCGAGAGAGAGAAAGCATACAGTAACACAATGCAACTTCCACATAGAATTTTTAAATAATAATAATGTAATGGTAGTGGTAATATTATTATTAATAAAAAATAATAGGAATAATAATGAAAGGAATAATGATGATAATAATAGTAATAAGACTAATAATAATAATAATTGTAGTAGCAGTTGTCAAGCAAGGTGCCTTGCAATCAGAAATCAGAAATACCTGCTGAAAGCGACAGAAGGAGAAAGGAGAGAAACGAGAAAGCACAGAACTACGGGAGAGAGAAGATGTCGAGTTAGTAACATGCAGTAATGGGATAAAAATGCATACAGATGGAGAGGGAGAGAAGGCGGGAGGAAAGAGGTGCATCATGGGAAGTCTCCCGGCAGTCTAGGCCTATAGCAGCATAACTAAGGGATGGTTCAGGGCTCACCCAAGCCAGCCCTAACTATAAGCTTTATCAAAGAGGAAAGTCTTAAGCCTACTCTTAAATGTGGAGATGGTGTCTGCCTCCCGAACCCAAACTGGGATCTGATTCCACAGGAGAGGAGCTTGATAACTGAAGGCTCTGGCTCCCAGTCTACTAAAAGAACCCGTTCTGCAGAAAAATGGTCGTGTTTCTTAATGTCTCCAGATTCTGATGCAACACCTTCAGTCCTGTTGCAGATTCATTCAGGCTTGAATTACAGCTAGATTTTTCCATCAGATAACATGAATTCACATCATGATGTATGTATGTTGCTCTTGTCAACCGTATACATAGCTTGGCTCGGAAACTTGTGTATGTGGTACACCTGTAATAGCAGTTGCACGGTTGACTTCTCATCTTAAAAGATGTGCACATCACTCATCTACAGATATGCCTCAGAGCTGCAGTACACTTTTTTTCTAGCCAACTGTTTTTATTGTTCAGTATTTTAGTGGCGC
The DNA here is from genome assembly GCF_020085105.1 of Siniperca chuatsi. NCBI lineage: Eukaryota > Metazoa > Chordata > Actinopteri > Centrarchiformes > Sinipercidae > Siniperca > Siniperca chuatsi. The sequence continues at coordinate 4,663,047 of NC_058053.1, read as the reverse complement.
AAATGTCTAATTGCTAAGTAAAATGTATTACACGTCTGAAATGGCACTTTGTATAGTAATGTTCCACTGCTGGTACTTCAAACATTTAAAACATCTAAGTATAAACATCAGCCTCAATCCCAAGCATCAGGGTGGAGCAGATTGTCCGGGTGCAAATCATGCAAGTATAGCGCTGTCAGAATGGTACAGACAGCATTCATCACATTCCTCAAGAGATGCCACAGACGTAAGACCAGCACGCCTTAAATGCAGTGGAGCTGAACCTGGTGCAGCCAAACCAAGGAAATCAGAGCTGACTGGGGCACTGACAGAGAATGCTTTGAGGTGAAAAATACTGTTAAATGAACAGAATTCTTACCATTTCCTCATCTGTTGCTTGCACCACCCAAAATGTATAAACAGAACTGATGAATATCTGTGTTGATAGACGTAATATCGTGCATTTCAACAGCTAATTAAGCTACACATGGCAGTATAGAATGTACTCACATTTATGTTTCCTATTCTGTATAAGTTACAGGTTGGTATTACAGTAAGAAGGGTTTCATTTCAGAATGACATATACTGCATGTAGCATTTGAGTAACTGTTGAATATTTTGCCTTTTGTATGGTACTTCATAGGTCATAAATTATACTATAGTATTTCAGAACAAAAACTCAACTACAAGTGTATTTCAGTCAGGTGCATATTTCACTTTTGCGAGTTGAGAGTTGCTTCACATGCATGCAGGACATTGAATGACTTTGTGTGCACAGATTGTGTTTGAAGTTATCCAGATGCTTATTATTCTTAGTCAGCAAGAACTTAATGTGACTGTGTATGCTTCAATGTTTTATTCGGTGAGTTAGCAGTGTTGTTCTTCCATAACTGTATCACATTTGAAACTGCTTAGATTTATGTAAGCATGCACAGTCTGGTTGTAAAAGTGCAGTAGGTTGATGTCAATGCTGAGTTTTTATAAGTTCATAATTCATGACTATTGCTCATTGTGTTTCAAGTTTAAAAGAAAGCGGCACTGTGAACTATCAAGAAGTACTAACAAGAATCTGAAGTTCTGCTGCTGTCCAAATCTCAGTCCCTCATCTTAACATAGTTTGTCAGTACGGGACATTCCCAAGAATTTTAAATAGATATCTAACCTAAAAAAACAAGAATAGAAGCACTGTGAAAACATGGAATGGATTTTCTGCCATCATGGATGGGGATCAGACATGCGGTTTGTAAAAATAAACAACAAAGAGAATGTTGCATGTGCAATAACTTCCAGCTCCAAGATCTGTTCTTGAGGAACTGAACAGAAACTCTTCAAAAGTGGCTTGAAGTGAAGTGCATCTTTTTCACATTTAATTTTTGACATTTTGTCCCTCTTTTCCTGTTCCTGTCTACCACTGGGGCAAAACACCAGCAGGAGAGGGATTGTGTTTGATTGTGGTGGACCAAAACCCAGACTACTGACCAATACGTGTTTTGAATCAAGACTCAAAGGATCAGATTTAAAGTGATGGAGTGGAGAATGGAAGTAGGCAGAGCCCTGTGGGTTGGCAGCCATAAAGAGTTGTGAAAGATTGTAACCAGAGGACAGCCAACTGGATGGCATCTGTGGTCAGCAAGCCATTGCCTTTATTTCCTTGGATCAAAGGTAGCCATTTCTCTAAGTCTGTTTAGAGTACGTCTGCTAAAGCTTGGACTTGGCAAGTTTCACCTGGAAAAATATTATATTTGATTTGCAATCCACCTTTCATACAAAAATGCAGCTTTGATGCTTTTTTTCTTGGTATGTGGACATTTCTGAACCACAGAAAATCCATATTAAGCCAGTTTTTTGTACCCCTGTGACTACACCATATCAGCCGGATAATACCCAACCCCACAGACGCAGTGCGCCAGGAACGAAAATGGGCAATTGATCATTTTATCCCGCACAGTGTATCACAGTGGACAACAACTGACGCCACATCTAGGATGCCTCACAACGTCCTAAAGAAAAAACTAGCGTGTTAGATTTTTTTTTGCCTTGGACAAATTCCATGACATGTTCCGTGACATTTACCAATAGGAGAACAGAACGTTCTTCCGCGCACAAAACATGGCGAAGCAGAAGAGGAATGATGTTGTTGGTTCTGCTAGGCGGAACTGTGGAAGAGAGGAAAGGGCACAGTGATTTTTCTTTCTTTCAGCCACTTCTCACACATATGTGTGCTGTTTGGGGGAATAGGCAATGGAGTTAAAGTAATGTAAGTAGTATGTTGATGACAATTTCTATTACTTCCATTTACAGAGAATGTTTGCTGTAGTGAATACGTAAATGTCTAGTTTTTTAATATATTAAATATATATATTACAACCCACAGTTTTTCAAATATTATTTCCAGAAAAAACATCATCCACCAGAAAATAGATTGGCATATTTCTCAAAATGTGAAACTATTCCTTTATTATAAATCACAAATACTGTATTTAACTGACAGAAATGAATGCGGTATTGGTCTTGTTATTTCATGCTCAGACAGAAAGTAATTAAGCATATTTCACAAAATGGCTAAAATGTGCAAAAACACTGGCATAGTGCTTTTATAATAATTCATTCACACTTGCTACTGACATACTTTATGTTCTCATTGATATTTGTCATTTCTGGCATTTGCTGCGGCAGTGCATTGTTCTTGTGCAGTAAAATGTTGTGGCAGTGACACTCCTTTTTTACCCTTAAGCCAAATTTTTTAAATTCAGATTTTCATGATTTGACCGGTAACTTAGCTCAGTTAGCCTGACTATTCATAATGGCTTCCCAAACTCTTCATGCAAGTTTTTTTCCCAGCTGGCATGGCTGTCCATGTCTTGCTTGTGTATTCTGAGTGTGCTGCTCATGACTCCAGAGATCTGGCCAGCTTCGCCCGGGCTTTTTGACAACACCTGGCTCGTATTTAAGTGGCCTACAAATAGATTCTCCTCCAAATGCAAACCACCTGTATGGGGTCAAACCACTGTCACGCACATCCATTTCAGTGCTTGCTAGAAAGGACAATATGAGATGTGACAATTATGGTATATAGTGCGTTACATAGTTTACATGTATCCACCACAGCCTCAGCCACACTTGATGACTGCCACAGCCATATGGTCTGTGAACACTGAGCACACACTTGCAGGCTTTTTTAACGTATACTCCTACACCGCTCACTAAAGTAAGTTAAGTAAAAAAAAACAACTGCATTTACTCTGAGTGATTTTTAATCGCCTTGTAATGGTTTTACTGCTTAGTCCTGTATAACTGATGGATTTGGGTGGCCTCACTTACACTTGAAATGTCTGTGTTTGGTTTTCACTAATTGCTTTCGCATGACTTGGTCACAGGTGTCATGCAGAGACTTTTGGTAAATGTTTGGCATGGTTGAGTAAGCAAAGTTTCTGGGCCTACCTGGAATAGTTCAGGCTTTAAATAGCAGCAGGGCGTTACCCATTTCCTCCGCCGGCTCACTTGATGCAAACACACATGAACTGATGAATTACAAGTTGACTGGAAATTATGAAGAGAAAATGAGAGCACTTTTGCAGTAATTGCCATCAAGCTGTTAGGTCTTCCAGTGCAAAGGCTCTTGCGTGTTGGGAGTGCGAGTGTGGTGGGAGGCAGGTATTTTTAGACTCAAACTCCTCTGTTCCAGTGGCATGGCACTCAAGCACAACATACCTTCTGTGTTGTGCTTTCCTCCTTAAGACAAGTACTTTCCCTTCTATGTTTTGTGTGTTAGGCAGGCTGCCAAGGCTTTGACTTCACAAAGGGTCACAAGAGCTTTTAATAGAACTGCCTTTTGCTGACTCAAAAAAAACAGAGCATCAAATGCACTGTCTAGGGTACTAGGTGGCACTCTTATTCCTCAGTTTAAATCAAGATAGGATTTATGTCACAAACACAAGATCAACATGTCGCAAACTGACTATATAAATGTTAATTTTCTCTGATTGATGCTGAGATATTTGCCTTTTTTATTCTCACATGACGAGAAAAGCTTGAATGTGGGACTAGTCTAATACACATACATACAATATACAGGGCCTTGAAGATACTTTATTAGAACCTGAAAACCCTATCAACATTTCTCACTAGCAGGGTATATTGAGTATCTAACTATAGAAATTGTGGAGGTTTTTGCTTTAAGCTATTTAGTAGATGCTTAGATGCTTTTTTATAGAAGGAAATGACACTTGATTAGTTCTGAACTTCACAGTGACTCAAAGAACAACTTGACATCCCATTTTAGCTTAACACTCCCCCTGCACAAATTCAAAAAATGCATTCAAACCCAGGCCCGCTAGAAATACATGTCTGGTGGTCACAGAGAATTCATAGAACCATAGTTACATATGTAATTCTCATTTTAACATCTGCGGCAGCTAGAGGCAATGGAGAGTGACAGAATAATGTTAGGAGATATGAATGAGAGTTGGGGTGAGTGTTATATTTGCCCCAAACACTGTAACGCTGATCAACACTGTAAACTACTGGCTTACTACTAGTAGTGGATTTTTAACTATTCAGTTTCGCGCTCTCAATCTGTCCACGTCTTTGCAAATTACAACTTCATACGTCCACACTTAGTTTATTTCTGAATTTATATGTGATGTTGCCTCATAATTCAGTGGCGTGGAGTCCCATGGAACAGCTTTTTTTTTTTTTTGCATATTTTTTACATAATTTGTTAACTCAAAAAAGTGGATTTAGCATTATGTTACTCTTTAATGGTTAACCACTCAGTTAACTGTATTTGAAGGCCATCTCTCAAAGCAAAAACAAACCATATTAACTACCTGCAATGTATTCACAGATCATCTGCTAAAACAAAACGTATATTTATATTTCATAAAAACAGGAAACAAAGAAAGAAAATACATTAATTCATCTACACTGATATGACACACAAGTTCATGGGGGCAAGAAGAACATCACAACAAGAATTCCCTGTGTTGTGCTTCAAACCAGTGACTTTCTTTTTCCACAGCTACCACCAAGGTTTAAGGTTTGGTCTTAAAGGTTAACCCCCCCGAAAGCATTCACACAAGCAAACATGCACACACTCCAAACATTTTCAATCCAAAGCAGCAGAGCTCTCTGTGTTAGATGTGCCATTGTCATGACAACCATGAGATGACAGGAGCTGTCAGACTACAGATTAATTTACAATCCCACTCAAAGTCATGTCACTATGCTATCTACTCTTACTTGAGGTGCACAGAGGATCTGACACACACACACACACACACACACACACTTACATGAACAAACCTGACAATGTCTTTATTTTGCTGTACATAAGCTCAAGATGCTCCATTATTGTGCTCCAACTTTAACACATGCACGCGCACAAAAACACACAGGTGCTCGAGATCAAACACGTGATGATGTGTAGGTCAGTATGGTGAAAACAGACAGCAGACACAAATGGCACGACATACACCTACACCCACCCACATACAGAAAACTGCCCACATGAAACCACACATCAGACAAGTCAGTTTTACTGTGTGCTGCTTATGAACCATTAGCACTGTACTGTAAATCCTTTCTCTGATTCCCTCTGATTAGACAATTATCCAAGCAGCGCTCTCAGAAAAGATTCTTTTTAAGTACACCAAACTGCACTTTTCTGTTTTGTGTTGAAGAGAAACACAGAGAACGCAAGAGCACACTACATCACACAGTTTGACGACCATCCTGTTCAACACCTCTCAAAGACAGACGCAGCCTTAACTGCTAGAGGCATACAAATAAAAACATGATAGCTTACATATGAATACTGGCTGTGTTGGGTTTTAATTTAAACGACTTATTCTTGATATTTCTTTATTCTCTTTTTGACTGACAGCTATTCAGACACCAAGAGTAGACATGGTGATAGCAAAGTTTTACATGGGCCTTAACACAGATGTCATTGTGAGCACCCTTGTCTGAGGATTATCCCTTTGGCCCACCAATCACACAGTGACAGACACTGATGCGCCTCCTCCACCTTGCGGGACCATCTTCAGCCAAAATGAGTACACTTCTTGGAACCATTTGGGGCAGCTTCAACCATCTGTCAGGTAGTTCCATGGAAGCATGCTCTGACAGATGTATTTGAGCATGTGTGTGTCTGTGTACATGTGATTGGCTGTCTTACTTGAAAGAAGGGACATTGCCTTAGTTACAGTCTTACCGGTCCAAACAAGTCTCTACTGAGGTGTATTTAGTTTTGAAGTGTGATGGAAGTGATCTCTTTTCGATTTAAGTTGGAGAACCACCCATGTGACAAGATATCAGACATTTTACTTTAATCACTATGATGATTTGGCAGTAAAACTATCAAACCATTCAGAGAACTGTCCGTACTTTGGCAGTGGTGTACTGGTTGATAGCATCAATCAGCAAAAAGAATCAACATGCTAAATGAGATGGAAAGGATTATTATTGGGTGTGGGATTTTCAGCTGTAGGGCTTAAAAAACATCAAGCAGTTCAAGGAATACATCATGAAACTTTGAAGATGTTACCATGGGCTTTGTGAAAATGTAGGCTACTGGATCTATATACAGTATGTGAGCTGTTATACATTTATGTTGTATGTGATATCCACTTATATCCTTATCTTTGACTGAGTGCCCTCTGTGTCTGTAAGTATTAAGCTCCAGAAGAAGTTGAGCCAGACTTTTGCACTGTCCTGAAGGCAGCTGCAGTTGAATTCATCTCCTTGTCAAACATGGCTTGTCTTAATTACTATCTCTTATAAGGTTCTCTTCATATCTGTCAGGAATATCAATGCAACAAATGCAGACTCGCAGGGTCATTTGTACTCAGAGTCTACAGACAGATCTCTCTACTCTCAGGGAACTCAGGGATGGAAGAGTAGGAAGGAATGTTCGCTGTGCACATGTTTCTGCCTATAGTGGAGAGGTAAAATGGGAGACAGGAATGAATGCTAGCATCCACCCATAAACCATGGCCCCTGACTCTCAATGCTTCAGTGCGATAGCGTGCACAGAGAATTTATGCATAAACGATTTAGAGACAGGGCGGGCCGGGTAGAACATGAATAAATTGACAGACAGACAGACATATGACCTGCGAATGGCTGTGGAGCCGTTTGTACAGCCTCGCCTTTTATTGGTTTCAGTTTAAGCCCAATCTTTGAATCTACACACTGGTCTCATTTAGCCCAACTCATGCTAGGTGTGGCACAGTGGCAGGCGAAAGGAAACCAAAACCAAATGGGGCCCGGGCTTGGCCCCTTAGCTGAAGCCGCTGTTGGTCCCTCCAGGAGCTGGCTGCTGTCTAGTGGCTGCCTAGGAAGAAAGGAGTGTAAATCAGGCTACACAGGCGTGGTCCGCCGCACAGCTCACCACTGCACTGCCAGCCACATTGTAGATTGGCAGAGGGACAATCAACAGACACAAGCCCCCATATCCTAACGTGCAGTGAGGGGTTCACAGGAGGTGGGAGAGGCTAGCTGTGTGCGTTACTGTTTCTGAGGGCATTTGCTCTTAATGAAGAAAGACACAGGACAGGGAGGGGAGGGGGTAACAGCAGCACAAGCCTTTTAATGTGCCAGTACCATTGGAGGTTTGGAGCACTAAGAAACTTCATGAGGCGAGCAGTGAACATGCAGTCTGGGAGGAGGAGGAGGAGGAGGAGGAGGAGGAGGAGGAGGAGGAGAGGAGGCGACTGAGTGCCCTGCCAGCCCTGAGATTTAAACCAGAGCTCTTGAGTTTGTTGACTTTCTCGTAAGAAGGCAACAGCCATGCCAACTCCATTTTAATTCACATGGCTACTTTGCATGAGAGATGGGGAAAGCGTACTTTTTAGTACTTTGTAAATGAGCCATTTGTTTTAATTTCACAGTGTGCGTGTATTGTGTATGTTTTTGCTCTTGAATGTGTCAACATGTTTGTCTGCATCGAAATCAAAATAGAAACAGTGCACACACAAGAGATCAAAAATGTCCCCCAAGTATATCTGCATTTTGTATACAGGATAAACTTGTCAATTCATACAAGTTCAAACTGTTTAATGGCAAATCACTTACAGAACTAGTTCTGGCAAATGAGGCAAATGACTGTGTGAAACCCAGATCAGGTTCAAAATCTGGAAAACAGCTGTACCAAAGCCTTGGGGGCAAAGGGACATTTCTCACAATCAAACTGGTTGATTTTGTGACATGTTGGTGGCACCTCTCAGATTCTCCAAGTTTGGTGTGTCTATAAACCAAGTTTAATTTTATGACTTCCTGTGAGCAAAGGGTTGCCCCCCCCCCCCAGCCCCCAAAAGACAGCCACTTAAGAGACCTGCATTTCCAGTAGTCATACCCAAACAGACAGATGCCTTGAAATGGAAAGCAGCAGTTGCACTAAAGCTGGAATGTTTACAAAAGTATCCTCGTGACCACAAATCACTGGTCACAACCAGACCCACATGCAGCAGTGAAGGAACATGGGAGTGTCATATGGCTCTGATGCAAGAAGACAAAGACAACTGGATGACATCAGTGTGGTGTACCACAAAGCACAGTGATATGGCGAGTTCAGTTTTGTGAAAATTCTGAATCACTGCAGACTGCTGTGTCCTTGTGGACTGAACTGAGGTCAAAGTGTCTGGGAGATGTGTAATTGGTTAAACAATGAAAAATGTTTTTTAATTGAATACAGCAGAACAGATCTGAAACCAGTGCTCGGGAATCCATCTGCCATTTAGCACAAGATACACAACACAAAAACATCACAAGATACTATATATGAAGATACAGTGAAGCAGTTTATCAGTAGCATATGCATGCTCAAAATTGCTTGCCTGCTGATATAAGCCTCTTCTACTTTAACTCTAATATGCTTTGATGTTGAATTAGTAAAAACAGCTGTTATTTACTTATTTAATTTCTTTTCCTTGTATTTCATCTTTGCAAGGGTCACTATTACACTGACCTGTACGCTCCTCTCTTTTTCTGTTCCGTAATTCACTTTAGATGTAATTCACTTTTTCTGACTGAAAGCTAAAAGTCACAATCAAACCAACAATCTTCCAATTAGTGAGCGACCCGCTCTACCTCTGAGCCACAGCCAGCCCAGATAAATTTGAAAAATAAAAAAGACCTTGATCAAAACAAAAAAATGTGGTCCTGCTGTACGGATTGCATTTACACCTGGCCCCGATCACAAGGTGAGCTAGGCCACCTCCAGATCTGGCTGATCCAGTCCCATTCTGATGACAATGTGTACAAAGTATTTATCTGAAATGTAGCTTGAGAACATTTTCAGGCAAGAAACCAACTAAGACAGGATAAAATATTTTAATGTTTACTGCCTGGCACTGGCCAGCAAGATGTTCTCATGTAATTAAGGTGATAACGTCTTGTGAAACACCAGAGCAAACAGAGTAAGATCAAAAAATCTTCCTCAAACTCTGTATATGCTTAGATTTTTCATGCATTCTTCCCATTTCACATGTGAAATTGGGGAATGGGTGATTCAGTGAAATATTTTAAGCATTAGCATTTAAAGAACGCTTGCTATATTAGCGTAACCATGCAAAACATGTGCATGAAAACTGCAAAACTTTAGGTAATAAAACTTTCTAGAAGCTTACCAAAGAGCGCTTGGTGTGTCTCAGCATTTTACACAGACCAACAATTTTATAATCAAATCAATTTCTCATTATGGTATGGGTCTATTTTTGATTTCTGTACCAAAAGGTTAACACCCCTGTCACAGTTTCCACCAAGAACTAAAAGAATGTCTCTTTTTTCTGCCAAATACCACCAAAAGGGGCTTAAGCAGGCCTCATTTTAATTGCCTTCCATTGATGTTAACTTTTTACCCCAAAGTTATTAAAAACTGAGGACTTTCTACTTTCATTTTATGATATGGAGGTCATCGCCCATGTCTTTCTCTTCACTACTTTTTAATAGCTCTCACAATTCAGAGATTTGAGATTATTCTGAATTATTAGTTTTAGGTTGAGGTGCAGTGCACACATGTAGTACATAAAGTGGCTCAAAATAGCTTTTCAATTAAAATGAGTTTATGGCAAAGAATAGTTTGTTGTTTTACTGATGGTTCTTCCACATTTCTCATTAGTCTGAAGAAAACAAAACAAAACGTATGTGTAAATGTGTATGACTCCTGCAGAGGACCACCCTGTTTGGCCAACTTTCTGTCAGCAGCACTAAAGTTACACTGCCTGTCTTTGGCCCTTGCTCGGCTTTACCTTAAAACCTGTTGAAGAGGAGGGGGCTTTATACAGACCTCCCTGCCTAGAGATTCTGGGAACAATACTGTGTACGTTCCCATCTGTTTCCTTCTTAGGTTTTTATAAAAAGGTACTTGTCTATAGACTAGGGTGTACGTGTCCATCCAACATATTTCATTTGAATACATCTATACAAGACTAGAGCTACACCTGAACAATGTTCAGGGTCTGCCACATTTCTATAGAGACATTTTTGTAGACTTAAGAGAAACATTAGTGCAGAAGACTCAAAGCCCCAAACTGCACTGTAATCAGTGTTAGAAGACAGTCTAGTAGATACGGCTTGTGTAAATATTGTCTAAGTATATTTAGATTGTCATGTTGAATGAAGGTACCAGCATTCTAGCAAGCTTCAGTGTTAGTGTAAGGCTGGTGGAAGGCAAGCATGAAAGCCCTATACAGAGCCTTTACGGTTTAAAGACTTTGTTTTGTGTCAGTGACATGATTGTTCAAAGTCTCTCTGCTTGCCAAAACATGTATTACACTTGTTGAAATGAACACATTTTTCTTTCCTAGAAATGCTAGACATGCTCTTGCATGTACATGATGAAGTAAAACTTCTGACTTAGTTTGGAAAGGCCTCATCACAGTATCACAACCTGCCACACAAGACTTTGTAAAGAAGAAGCAAAGTAGTGCATCATTCATTTCTTGTCCAGACTGTACATTCTACAAGTGACAGTGGGAGTGAAATTTCTTGGACCTTATATTATAATGTATGTGAGAGGATGTTATCCATTCCATTCCATGGAGTAGCTATATCTTCCTCAAGGTTCCCTAATGAGATTTTTCCATACAGTTGGGATACCCAGGCTGATCCATGCCTGGAGGGACCACAATTAGATCTTGTGACATATTCATGGCACATGTTTTCATAGTAAGCTGCTGTAAAAGACAATGTTTACAACATATTTGTGTTATAGTTTGAGGGTTTTTCACTTCCTGTTTTATTTTGCAGTATTCTCCTTCCCTTGTGTGTCTTGTGGTTTTACTTCCTGTCTTTGTTTGCTTTCCCTCCAGTTTTGATTGTTTGCACCTGTGTCTCGTTGTTTCACCTCCCCTAGGGTATTTAGTCCGGGTCTCTGTCTTTGTTCAGTGTTGGATCATTGTTGCGCCTATCTTGAGTTTTGTTCCTGTCTTGTGAGTGTTCCTGATATTTGTGTGTGTGTTGCTGTTTGGGGTGCTTTTGTTGTACCCAGTTCCTGTGCCCAGTTCCCCGGCATTCTTACCATTAGTTCTGCTTTGGATTCTTTGTCTCCCGTGGACTTGGTTGTATTCTGGATTTTGTACTTTACCTGCTCCCTATTGGACTGTTTAGCCACATTGCCAGCCAGTAACCCATTTTCCTGTTGCCTGTTCATTACCTGTCTGCCTGTACCTGCCTTTAAACCACATCACCCCCAGTAAACACGATAGCCATCCAGCTACTTCACCTCATACTGCTTCCTGGTCATCTGCCTTTGGGTCCACATACCACTACACAGCACATACGACAATTTGGCAGTTTTCAGCAAAAGCATGTTGCCTGCCGCTCCCCATCTAATCAGCTCACTTGTGGCTGTTTCTCCTTTGACCGTTCCTCCCTTGCAATATTTAAAACTGATCTGCTGACAAGATAAAAATTATCATAACTTGTTGTTCGATGACAACGTTGTTGACAAATACACATCCATTGTTTGCTGGTAAAGCTTTTAATCGGAAGCAGCAGCAGCAACAGGAATTGCTTAGATGTTGTTAGCAGCACCTTAACAAATGCAACTAAGATAAGGCTGTAGCAGATTAGCGGAGACAGAGATACCTCTATCTGTTTGATGAAAGTAAGTACACAAAGTTGGAGTGGATCTCCAAACCAATGAGATTCAGTTATAAGCTAACCAGGTACTGCACAACCAATCAGTTCAGTGCAAGACACGGCTGTGGCTGAAGAAAGAGATGGTCACAGTTTGACCCAGTCACCTGGAAGGTCAACAATTTTGACATCATCCTTAACATCGTGTCATACAGGTAAGTGTCAACCACAGTGGCTGCCACTGATCCTGCAAAAGAGTCACAAAGCAGGCAGCACAGCAGTCCCTTGTGCAGCAAAGCAAAACTTTAAGATTGTCAAACATGAGTGGCAGAAAATGGTAAAATCTTTGCTTCTCCAGCAGCAGTGGTAGCAGCACAGGAGGAGGGATATCGACTAGTGAAAGAGCAAAGCACTGAAATGAACGGAGGGAGTAATTTGTCACTTCCTGCTCGGAAAGTGCCTTTAGAACCATGTTCTCTACATATCTGCAAAGTTGTGGAACAACTTATTACACAGCAAAATCATCAAAGTTAATTATAAAAGTAACACTACAACGTCCCCTAAACATCAGACTTAAGGTTATTTTGTCCTTATATGTATTTATCATGCTATCACACAAGTTCACATACAAAATGGCAGAAAAGGCTCTTAGGATGGCAAAGTCGATCTGTGGGTTGGTCCATCACTTTGATCTGGATTGAAATGAGCAAAAACTATTCAACAGAAACAATTGGATGGGAATTTTAATTTGTCCAGCACTTTGGTTTATGACCAAAAACCTGCAAAAGTAATAACATTACCATTAGCCTCAGCTCTACTTTGTGTTTGATGCTAATTAGCAAATGTTAGCATTCTAACACGCAAAATTAAGATGGCGAACATGGTAAACATTATGCACACATGTTAGCATTGTCATTGTAAACATTTTAGCATGCTGACATTGGCATTAAGTTCAAAGCACTCACAGCCTCACAGAGCTGCTATGGCTGTAGACTTAGTCTGGTTTCCTTTGTCAGAAATGCAGCATGCTTAATTTGACATGGTTTTCAACTTCAACATCAACATTGGTGTCCTCAAATGGTTAAGCTAGGGTGTTACTGGATGGTAATATTAGAAGTTCGGTAATAAATTACAGCTTGCCTTGAGTTTACAATTTATTGAGGATTCAATTTATTTTATTTATTTATATAGCGCCAATTCATAACAGAAGTTATCTCATTGCACTTTTCCTATAGAGCAGGTCTAAACCGACCAAGGTTTACATAATTTTTGACCCTGATGATAGTTTCACAAAAGACACTGTGGCAGACATCAATGCAGCCTGCCTCGCCCACACCTACCACTGAGACCAACTGGTAGACTGAACCAGTTTTTACCTGGATTGTCTCATTTTCTATAAACAAAACCTGCCTAAGGAATGATTTGAAAGATGTTTTTATAAAAACTGAGACAAAGCTAGAATGTTTTAAAGCACATAAAACTTATGAAAACAACCAGAGTGTGGAGAGAAATGAAAAAGCACAAAAATACGGGAGAGAGAAGATGTTGAGTTAGTAACATGCAGTAATGGGATAAAAATGCATACAAATGGAGAGGGAGAGAAGGAGAGAGGAAAGAGGTGCATCATGGGAAGTCTCCTGGCAGTCTAGGCCTATAGCAGCATAACTAAGGGATGGTTCAGGACTCACCCGAGCCAGCCCTAACTATAAGCTTTATCAAAGAGGAAAGTCTTAAGCCTACTCTTAAATGTGGAGATGGTGTCTGCCTCCCGAACCCAAACTGGGATCTGATTCCACAGGAGAGGAGCTTGATAACTGAAGGCTCTGGCACCCAGTCTACTTTTGGAGACTCTAGGAACCACAAGTAACCCTGCATTCTGGGAGCGCAGTGTTCTAGTCGGATAATATGGTATTATGAGATCTTTAAGATACGATGGTGCCAGACCATAAAGAGCTTTGTAGGTGAGGAGAAGGATTTTAAATTCTATTCTGGATTTTACAGGGAGCCAGTGCAGAGAAGCTAATATTGGAGAGATATGATCTCTTTTCCTAGTTATTGTAAGTACATGTGCTGCAGCATTCTGGATCAGGAGAGTCTTAAGGGACTTGTTCGGGCAGCCGGATAATAAGGAATTGCAGTAGTCCAGCCTAAAAGTAACAAATGCATGCACTAATTTTTCGGCATCATTTTGAGACAGGATGTGCCTGATTTTTGCAATATTATGTAGGTGAAAAAAGGCAGTCCTTGAAGTTTGTTTCATGTGGGAGTTAAAGGATAAATCCTGATTAAAGATGACTCTCCTCATTAAAGAAGCTCATGAAGTCGTTACTACTGAGAGCTATAGGAATACATGGTTCAATAGAGCTGTGATTCTCTGTCAGCCTGGCTACAGTGCTCAAAAGAAACCTGGGGTTGTTTTTATTTGCCTCTATTAATGAAGAGTAGTAAGCAGCTCTGGCATTACAGAGGGCCTTCCTATATGTTTTAAGACTGTCTTGCCAGACTAAACGAGATTCTTCCAGGTTGTTGGAACGCCATTTCCTTTCAAGTTTTCGTGATGTTTGCTTTAATTTTCGGGTTTGGGGGTTATACCATGGAGCTAACCTTCTTTGTTTTATTATCTTCTTTTTTAGAGAAGCGATAGAATCGAGTGTCGTTCACAGTGAGCCTGCTGTCTGCAATGATTCAAATCATTGACTGCAATGATTTGAATGAAAAGCATTACTTTTGAAATTGCCAGCGGGTAAACTGACAATGTTTGACTTAGAAAGCTTTGTAATGTTCTTAGGTCTTTGCCCCAGTGTCATCAAGTACCTTTTCATTAAAATTATTCTGATTCTTGTGTGTTATGGCTATAGGAGGAGGTTGTTTCCCCACTCAAAGCAAATTCATGAACAGCTTAATGACGTAACGTTAAACTTATTCTCTCAATAAACAATTAGAACTTTCTTTGGCTTCAAGTTTTGTCATCACATCATAAGATTCTAATAAGTTTGCATTTCCAACTGTGCAAGAGAGCAACTATTATCAGTAATCTGGCTCTGACTCTGTGGCTGGATGAGCATGAAGTGGGTGTGTGTTAGGGCAGTGCTGATGTTCAGCCCTCTATGGCCAGTTTACAATAGAAGTCTCACTTTTTCCAAAAGTAAAGAAATGTCAAAACAATTGAGTTTCAGAGGTGACATCAGGTTATGTTTTCTAGCTAGCTGCATATAAAGAGAATGTAGGTGAAATTCCAATCAACATCAAAAGAACATTTGTCAGTGCTAGAAACATATTTTTCAGATTTGTGATGTCAAAACCTAGAGCTGCATAAAGACAAACAGTGAAACGATTATTAGGAGACTTATTTGCTGAACCTGCAGACTGTCTGCCTGGGTGTTTTTAAAACAAAATCCAAATAGGCTTTATTTTCCATTATTATATCTCCTGGAATCGAACATGTAACCTAATTTCCAGAAAATCTCTCTTCTGTTTCCTGTCTATTCCAATTAGTTTTACATAAAGTCACTCCAGATTTTAGATGCCGATAACATCCCAGGTTTTCTGTTGTGTAGCTTTGAAGTAGAGTTGGTCATATTCAGAAATATCAATTACATATTTCTATGTCCTTGAGTATAGATAAGATTAAGTAGTATTTCCCTTTTGAACGGTCAGTACTTTATTCTCTTAGCAGTCTATAATGTTTGTTTGCACTGGCTTCATTGTTGTGTTTGTCTGACCCCTGCATGACCACACTGGTACAAAATCCCCTTTGACCAGAACTGCCATACACAAATGTAATTATGGTCATTTGCATTTCGATCAGATCCTATCTCATGACCTCACTCATATTTCACAGTGTTGATTTTTTGGCATCAATCACTTTATGAATACAATAAGGAAAAGGTACCTATTGAGAATAACAGCAAACTGTTGGGGGGAATACTGCTTTAAATTGTTACATTACTAATTTGAAAATACATTTCCAATTTTGTCTTGTGTTTACATAACACAAGTCTGAAACAGGAAAACATCCTGTGGCAACATGAAATTTATTTCAGTCCATATTTGTTTTAATTAAAAAATTATTCCTGGAAAAAGGAAATGAGATCTTACTGTATAAGAGTTATTTCTGAGAGTAAGATAAGAGTTAAAATGAGGTCTTGGAATAGTGTCTAAAGCCTTTGTTCTCACAAACTGCCGTTCATAGTTAGGTAGCTGCTACTACTGCTAGTACTATTACTGCTCATTTAGACATATACACATGTGCTAATTCACAAAGGATGTGATCCCCGTAGTACAAACTCAGCATTCTACCACTGGATATAAAGCAGCTGCCTTCACACATGTCCCCTGTCAAGGTTTTCCAGACACTAAAAGAAAAAATCCAGTATTTCATTACCTGGTTAATTTGTTTAATGTGGTTAATGTGGTTAATTTAAACTGTCTAGATGACTTTTCAGTTTGACTTTCTACAAGCTAGATCACATTCCACAGTAAATAAAATGGCTTTGATTGACTTTCAGGTCAATCTGCAGGGTCAACCCCGAGATTATGGCCCTCTGCTATGCAAAAGTCAACCACAATCAAGTATTTGAGTGATAACTCCATGTTTACCTATGCTGTTCAAGTAACTGGCTTTAATAATTTGGTTAGCCTTGAAATGTTAAAAAGTCAACTGAGGCTTGTGTTTCCATGGCCTCATTGGATGGTGGTGAACAAAATTCTGGCAGTAAGACACAAAGTGTACAAAACAAAGAACTGTTTTCAATACTTTGGTAAATATGCATATTAGCTTTCTTGCTGAGAGTTAGATGAAAAGATCAATACTACTCACATGTCTGTACGGTGAATATGAAGCTTCAGCCAGCAGCTGGTTAGCTTAGCTTAGCTTAAAGGCTGGAAACAGCTACCCTGGCTCTGCCCTAAGGTAACACAATCCACCTTCCAGCACTTTAAAGCTCACTAATTGACACACTATATCTTGTTTGTTTAATCCATACAAAATCAGATTAGTTAAAAGTGACATGTTGAGAATTTACGGGGGGATTATTGCTGGACTATTTCTTGGCAGAGAGCAATAACTTTCTAGAGTCTTCACTGGTTGCCTGGCAACCTCATGCTGATTGCAAGACTATAGGAAGTTACTGTGCCCGGCCAAGAAATAACCAACACGTAAAATCACAAGTTGTCGTTTTTAGAGTTTGGTTTTGTATGGATTAAACAAACAAGCAAGAACACTATCATGAGATTAAAAATGTGACAGGAAAGTAGGAAAACTAGTTTACTTGCAGCTGTCAAGGAAAAGGAAACATTACTGCTAATTTGAAAAGGTTAAACAGGTCTGTTTCACGCAGGCTGGACCACTCTCCACTGCAGGGAGGCACTTTAATATGTCTGTCGAGTATGAGCCTAGACCTTTTGTATTGGCACCATGACCTAAGTCAAAGTCAACGATTTGAGGAGCAGCATGTAAGAGGGCTCTTTAGCCTGGTTGACCTCACATAAGAGGCTGGCATCAACACTCCACTGCAACCAACTACACCAACACAATCAGGGGGCAACTGAAAACATTGCTGCTGGACACATGCAAAGATGAAAGAGCCTGCTAGATCCCTGTGGTGCAAACACCAGCCACTGGAAAAAGTACTCATGTGTGAGAATTTTTTCAATCATCAGTCTTGCATGTTTTAAAAAGCCATAAACACAAAACCACTGCACAGTAGATTTGAACCTCCCCTTCAGAGTAACATTTTTCTTGTTGTCCAGTTAATTTCACTGTATTATCTGATGGCCATGCTTGTCAGGGTACTTTCCAAAGAGTCTTCAGCACTGATCTTCCGGTTTGAAGCGTTATCCTAAACCTCTGGCTTTGTCTAGGAATTAATGTGTCTCAACCTCTGTGGTTCACTTTGTCTTTTCCTCTACAGTTTCTTTCATATGCTCAGTAGGTCCTTGGACCTCACCCAGCACAGGATGCTGAACTTCTTATGTCCACCTTTCATGTGGTTCCAGGCAACAGGGAAAGAACAGGACACACACACACATACACACACAAAAGGAGAGACAGATAGAGAGAGAGAAAAAAAGAAAAAGAGACAGATAGTCATACAGTGAAAACAGATTCCAAGGATAGATTTCTTTGTATGTGTTTGGTGGCTTGAATTTCTGACCTCTGCAGCTGCGAACACGGCTGCTTCTTGACTGTTTTGGTGCAGTGCTGGTCACGGCTATGACTTAAACACTGTCCTCAATGTTGTATGTTATGACCAGATGTCTAGCAAATAGAACATTTTTGTCTTTGCCATGTGTTCATACCATAGCCAAAGCCACCCTGAGGTTTCAGTTTTGTTGACAAGACAAGAACCACTGAGAAATAATGTGGCAAACGAGACACAGTTTGAACATGTGAAAGGCAAAAATTATTGCAGGAATGAAAATAAAGAGTAAGCTATCATAAGTTATTCTTACTCCATACACTAACATGGTGCCCTGACACAAAAACAGGATCCTCTGAATTTATTTTTCCCTCCATTTTGTCTCCCTGCTCCTCTCTATTCCCTCATGTAGTCTCTATACCATTTAATCACATTTCCTTCCCATTGCCTTTCGCCAGTGCTTCAGCTCTGTAATGACAATCCCAGATGTGGCTTAATAAATACTCTGAGGCCTAACGATTGAACCCTAGCTTCACTCAGAGAAGTTCACTGGAGATCCATGTTTCAAGGCATCAACAGATGAGCCTGCTCATTCTGAAGCGGAAGATCTTTTTACTCTTCAAGAATAGAGCGTGCAGGAGGCTTGGGGGCTGGGAGAGAACCATACTCTAAGCACGGCCAGAGAGTATGGTTCGCATTAGGGACACATCATATTTCACGTCTTTTTATCAAGAAGATGGTGAGGAGTACAGGCTGTGTGGAGCTAGTGGGACCGCAAGCTAAAAATACATTTATGTGCCACGATTGAGGCTGCAGTAGTACGCCCATTGCACGCATTGAAATGATTTAGTGTGGATCAACGTCAGCAGTGTCAGCAGGCCTAAAAACACACAGTGTTTATTTACATGGTCATGTGTTATAAAAGCCTGATGGGTCCCTGTCAACACTTGACCACGAGTGGCAGATCTGGAATAAGGAAGCAGGCTGCACAAAGACAGACATGCATGTTGTTGTGTTTATAAAAGCTTTTCATATCAGATATTGCTGACTCTTGGACCATTTGTTTATGGTGGTCACAGCTTGCAGCGAGCCACTGTGTGATTTTCCAAGAATGTGAATGTGTCTGTTTTCGGTAAAATTAGCTCTCTGTACCCCTGAGTGTTGCATGCAACTGACTCATATGCAAGCTGCTATCGTCTATACACTTGTAGGTGGGCTTCTCTCTCTCTCCAATGTCTTCTTCATGAATACTGAACATATGAGGTGATGTCTACATGCTAATCAGTTGTATTACCCAGATCCACTCATTTGTCTCTCTGTGTCCCTTCTCCTCCTTTTTTCATACTTGGGCCTCATTTCAGAAGACAAGCATTTAAAAACCAAGACAAGTTTCACAGATGGCAAAAAGATTCACAATCTTTTATTAGGGTCTTTTTTTCTAAATAAACTATCCCTTTTCCCTTTCCCTTTTCTTCTACGTTACTTACTACTACGTTCTCATGTTGCGTTTACACCTTCCACATATCAAAATGTGTTATGAAGTATGTTTGTAGCACTCATTGACCCTTGACCTCCCACACAGTCTAGCTGCTCACCTGGCTAAATACACCAGATATGAACACACAACAAAAAGCTCAATCTGCAGCTCCCCAAGCCTTCACCGTGTTGTTCCCACATTCACATAAATCACACATCAAAGGTTTGTCCCGAACAAAAGTGTAGACTACGGTAGTCTTAGAAAATATTTTACTGCAATTTCAAACAACCAAAAACCTGGATTTAAACAACACTAGGGAACACTGGCATACAGGCAACAGTGCAAAACCCAAAGATATTTACAATGACATAAAACATAGACAAGCAGCAAATCAGCAATCTGAATATTTGCCGTTTTTGCTTGATTAAACTATAACAAATAATCAATTATTAACAATGTTGCTGAGTAATTATCTGTCAGTGGGCTGCTTGATTAATCAAATAGTTTTAGCTTATAGTCTAGTGCAGTTAGCCATTTGTGACCAATAGAGAGCAGAAATAAACAAACAAACGAACAAACAAACAAACCCTCCAGCAATGCAGGCGTGATGTACCATTGGCTTATCAAGTCGCCATGACCTTTAATAAACAAGCGCATACTTTCACATCCACCAGACACATAGACACATCATCATGCCTTGAAGTCATGCTTCTGGCCACTTGATGAATCTAAGTCCAACATTCACTGGCCTTTTAACACTGGTTGACAGCTGGCTTGGGTTGTATTTGGGGGAGTTGATGAGAGCAGTGAGAATCAACCATACAGTTTATGTGCATATACAAACAAAACATTGTACTAAAAGCTACAGTATGTTCAGCCCCAGGTTTACGTGTAGATTCTCAGAAAATGATGTGGGGCTTGATAAAAGGATGCTGCAAATATTATATCAGTGTAATTAGTAAGACACGGTTGGCATTATTTGAAAATATAATCAATTTGTAAAGGGTCTCGGGTAGAAACTGTTTTTTCAGCTCTCCTCGTCCATCACCTCTAGCTCTTCTCCCTCTTGGCTGTGAAGTACCAGAGCACATCCATCTTTCTGTCTCCCTCCTGGCTGCCATCTCTTTAACACCTCTTTAACACCACCTGTGACTTATTTCACCTCCAGCTCTGGCCCAGTTTTTGAACGCCACCCACTGCCTGGCCTGTTGCTTGATGGCCTGCTAGTTTGGGTCAAAACTTCTTCCACGTTTGCAAGTACTGAACAGTAAGGAAGTGTAACAATGTACACCTCTGCATGGGTGGGATTCATCCTGTATTGATTTACGTGTTGGGTTAAAGTGTTACCCAACCCATCTTTTGAGTATGAAACACTCACCCCCTATAGGCTTCACATCAGCTGTGGTCAGCTTGGATTTATGGTTTAAGTTGCAATGGATAGTGACCAGTTTTCATGAGTAAAAAAACAAACCACTAACTACTTCTCCAGCTTGATCATCTTCTCCACTGATGGCATGCCCCAGGGACAGGGTGTTTTAATTTCAATGATCCAGCCATGCTGTTTTGTAAACTCATTGTATTATAGAAGGTTGATGTTAGGCAGATGTAAAATTGTAGTTAAATCACAGGCAAACTGTAAATGATTCAATTCAATTTATTTATTTATATAGCGCCAAGTCATAACATAACATAAAACATACATAAAAAAAGTTATCTCATTGCACTTTTCCTATAGCGCAGGTCTAGACCATACTCTTTATAATATTAATTACAGAGACCCAAGGGAGGGACCGAGAGGGAGGCACAATGCAAATACCACATAGATTTTTTTTTAAATAGGAGAATAGTAATTGTAGTGTTAATATTACTAAATTAGTAATAATAGGAATGACAGCTATAGGAAAAATAATGTCAGTATTAGTAACAGAGCCAATAACAACAACTGTAGTAGCAGTTAGCGAGCAGGAACACAGGGGCAGCAGATGGACCACAACCACAGATCCAGTCTCTGCAGCTCTGGAGGCAGAAATACCTGCTGAAAGTGATAGAAGGAGAGAGGAGAGAAACGAGAAGGCACAGAATAATGGGAAGTCTCCCGGCAGTCTAGGCCTATAGCAGCATAACTAAGGGATGGTTCAGGACTCACCCAAGCCAGCCCTAATTATAAGCTTTATCAAAGAGGAAAGTCTTATGCCTACTGTTAAGACTACTAGGATGTGCCTGATTTTTGCAATGTTACGTAGGTGAAAAAAGGCAGTCCTTCAAGTTTGTTTCATGTGGGAGTTAAAGGATAAATCCTGATCAAAGATAACTCCTAGGTTCCTTACGGTGCTGCTAGAGGCCAGGACAATGCCATCTAGTGTAACTATAAATGTGTCTCGGAGGTGTTTGGGACCAAGTACAATAACTTCAGTTTTGTCAGAGTTTAACATCAGAAAGTTGGGGTCATCCAGGTCTTTATGTCCTTAAGGCATGCTTGAAGTTTAGTTAACTGGTTAGTTTCATCTGGCTTGATCGATAGATATAATTGGGTATCATCTGCATTGCAATGAAAGTTTATGGAGTGTTTCCTAATAATATTGCCTAAAGGAAGCATATATAAGGTGAATAGAATCGGTCCAAGCACAGAACCTTGTGGAACTCCATGACTAACTTTGGCGTGCATGGAGGACTCACCGTTAACATGTACAAACTCACCGTTAACATGTACAAACTGAGATCGATCTGATAGATAGGATTTAAACCAGCTTAGTGCGGCTCCTTTAATGCCAATTACATGTTCCAGTCTCTGTAATAGGATGTGATGGTCAATGGTGTCGAACGCAGCACTAAGATCTAACAAGACAAGTACAGAGACAAGTCCATTGTCTGATGCAATTAAAAGGTAATTTGTAAATTTCACCAGTGCTGTCTCTGTGCTATGATGCACTCTAAACCCTGACTGAAAATCCTCAAATAAACTATTTTTATTTAGAAAGTCACACAACTGATTGGCGACTACTTTCTCAAGGATCTTAGATATAGGTCTATAGTTGGCTAAAACCCCTGGATCAAGAGTGGGCTTTTTAAGAAGCGGTTTAATTACAGCTACTTTAAAGGACTGTGGTACATAGCCTGTTAATAAAGACAGATTGATCATATCCAGTAAAGAGGTACCAACTAAGGGTAAAAAATCTTTAAGCAGCCTAGTTGGAATGGTGTCTATGAGACAGGTTGATGGCTTAGATGAATTAATCATCGAAGTCAGCTGAAGAAGATCGACAGGAGCAAAGTAGCCAAAACACACATCAGGCTCTACAGCTGTTTCCAAGGTTCCTGTGTTTGAAGACAAGTCGGCACCTGTTGAAGGCAGGACTTAATGAATTTTTTCTCTAATAGTTAAAATTTTATCATTAAAGAAGCTCATGAAGTCGTTACTACTAAGGCCTATAGGAATACATCGCTCAATAGAGCTGTGATTCTCTGTCAGCCTGGCTACAGTGCTGAAAAGATGATTAATGTAAGGTGGCTAAAGATTTTGCCATTACATTTGCTTGCATGCGTATGTCTTGTGTTGGCCCACACCACAGACAGACCTCTGGTTAACGGAAGGTGTGTCTCTCATCAAATCAGCCAATATTTGTCCTGAGTCACCATAAAACAACATGAAGAAGAACCCAAATGTGTGTTTGACAGCCACTCAGGCAGCATACCATGTGTATGAGGGCGTGTTGAATTACACTATGATCTCAAAGCCGAATGTGTGCAGTCCACACAATTGCACAATAGGATTACAATTCACAAAGAAGGTTCAAAAGGGTGTTACATGTAATAAATCACACCATTGTTTGGTATCCCCCAGTTACATGAGAACCAACACAGTAGATCTCTTCAACTGGCCAGTGCCCTTTCTGCCATTATTTCATGTGTGCAGTGAAGTTTGTCTTCAGCTTCGCCCCCAGGGTATAGTTCTTCTTCAAGAAAGGAGGGGTTTTTTTAATTCAACATTGCTGATGAGACAAAAAGGATAAATTAAACAAGGAAAAATGACAGCTTGTCTTCGCACTGCAACATCAGTCCTTTAAGGGTGGTTTCACTCGTTTATAAATCTGTCAGGGGTGGCAGCCATGCGTGCCATTACAATAGTTTGCACTTAACATAAACAAAGGGGGTTTTGTGTGAAAGGTTGATTTTGTTTTGGGGAGACTTTCAAGGTGCGGTTCAAATGTCGCATGATCTCATATTGTACCTGGATGCAGTTAAATGTATGTGTCTATGTCCCTGCATGTGCATATGCATGGAGAAACATGTGCATGCCTACATATACATGCGTCTACTTGTACATCTGTTTGTTCAACAACAAACTCTGACACCCTCTTAAGTAGAAGTCATTGTTTACACGTGGGCGTTTGTTTGTGTATAGCACATACCCCAAAATGACCAAAAGTAAGAGGGGGGATAAAAAAAAAATTTTCCCATGGAAGTGCTGTGAGCTCTATGGTGCCCTCAATTTGTTTGGTCGCTCCTGTCAAGCTAATGAGGTGAGTGAGTGAGGGCGGCCTGGTGGAGGCAGAGGTCAGCCAAGAGCCAGTGCTGCCTGCCAGGCTGCTGTGCTGTGAGGCTGTCGCCCAGGGCCCAACTGCAACTCTGGTCACGGCACAGCCCCCTGGCAAGGCCTGGCACACAGCACGCCCATCTGCCACACATGAACACACACAGCCTGGCAAAGGCAGATTTACACTCATGTATGTGTGGGCCACTTGTCCATGTGAAAAGTATGTATACTGGCACATGCTTTGGATCTTGAAGGCTTGAAAGAATGCACATGCACACTTTTCTCTGTTTGGAGAGATCCTTCTAGCCCCCACAAGACCGCCATGAGGGCGGACTGCCCCCACCAGCTGCCAGTAGAGCACTCAGAATGGATGCTTCAGTGCATGCATCAATATGAGCAATTCTTTTAATTATGGGTGTTGTGCGGCTGGTGACGCTGTATTTCCTGGACACAGTTCCAGTTATTGGGTCATTCTCATAGACTGAAACCAAATCTGTTCACGATTTAAATTCCTGCAGAAGTTAAAATCTATTTTCTATCTTTTTTCTTTGCATGTCGTGTATAGTATGTGCATGTGTGTGTTACTTTGGTTTGTTTTCCAATGTTATTTAGTGGTCGATAGGCATACTTAGTTGTACAAATTGGGCCTATCCACTATTGGAGCCACATGTTGTGCCGTGGAGTACAAATGTCAGATTAAACTCCAAAGTGGGGATACCATATCTTCTATGCTTATTTGTCCTTTATAGGAAACTATATCCTCTTTATAATACAGTTTATTTGGAAAGAAAAATTACTTTTGAATATTTATTTACTAATCTGTAATTGCCTGATTAGTGATTAACTACATAAAATTGTAGTCAATATGAAATCCCACAGGACAGCAGTATTCCGTTTCCTCTATATATAGAGCAAGCATCCAAACAAAAAAATGTAGTAGACTTATTATCATCCTGCAGTGTTTTGGAGCAAATAGAGCCTCAAATTCCTCATGCCCCAACACTCAAGGCCTCTGCAGCCTTCAAAGTTGCAGCTCTGAGCTGAAAATGAGTCGCCACACCTGCTGGATGTTGCAGCTGTGGCTGTGACACTGAGTCCACAGAAATGGAGAGAGGTCAAAGGTTGTCACCTCTCCTCCTCTCAACCCCCCCTCGCCCTTAAATCGTCAGGGTAATGTAGCAGCACCAGTGTCACACGTGTACATCAACACACTCACATACACACAGCTGAGGGTGATTTGACCCAAGGGTCAAGGTCAGGAAGCAGATGGGGCTTTTCTTTGTGACCTTTGTGTGGACAACAGGGACTTGATTAGCTCTGGCTCCTCCTTTGCTACCTCTAACTGGACATTAACCAGTTAAAACTCTCTGCCTCTCCAGTTATTCATTAGGATGGTAGACTATATTCCAAGCCCACGATTTTTCCATGCAGACAAAATGCTATCCCTGTAAACAAATTGCCTGTTATCCATTACTTTAAAGATACCCTGTGGAGTTTATTGTAAACAACCAGTTATATATACGTTCACTGTTTCTCACCAAAACACATTAGTCAAGTTTCCATCTAAATTTACAGCAAATTTCAACCAAAATTCCAAAATTGGCAAAAGAAAATGTGAATTAATACCGGTTTCCATCCCCTACTGCTATGCGAATATTAGGAGTTGGGTGCATCGAGATCAACCATTGGTGCCACTAATCCTCCAGTCGGGTGCCTTTAAATCACTGCAGAAGAAGAGAGCACAACGAGATAACGTAATCTCGTAAAAGATTGAAGTCATACCTGAAACAAACAAAAACAGTGTGGAAAACTTAATGGAAATATGACATTTCTGTTTGTTTCACGTATTAATTTGAGGAAGGTTACAGTCTCCTCCTCGATCATTTTTGCTTTTCCAATGGAGGAGAAGCTTCAGTGGATGTTAAAGTCACATGCTTCATTTACATCATGAATAATTTACTAAGTCTGTTTCCATTGCACTTTATCACATTTTGCTTTTATTGATACACCAACTTTTACATTTCAGGCAAGCAAAAAAACCTTTTTGCAATATAGCACCTTTTTTCGAATTTCTGGTGTTTCCTCTCAGGTTTTTTTATGCGCAAATTGAAAATGCTCCTAAAAACAAGTAGCTGGAAACGCACCTATTGTGGTTTCCTTGAGGCCTAATGAATGTGTTGAATCGGCAGGACTGTGAACGTGTGTGTTCTTGTGTTAAAAAACATTGCTCTACAGCGCTACTAGTGACTTGTCTTCAAACACAGGAACCTTGGAAACAGCTGTAGAGCCTGATGTGTGTTTTGGCTGCTTTGCTCCTGTCGATCTTCTTCAGCTGACTTCGACAATTAATTCATCTAAGCCATCAACCTGTCTCTTAGACTCCATTCCAACTAGGCTGCTTAAAGACGTTTACCCTTAGTTAGCACTTGTTTACTGGATATGGTCAATCTGTCTTTATTAACAGGCTATGTACCACAGTCCTTTAAAGTAGCTGTAATTAAACCGCTTCTTAAAAAGCCCACTCTTGATCCAGGGGTTTTAGCCAACTATAGACCTATATCTAACCTTCCCTTTCTCTCTAAGATCCTTGAGAAAGTAGTCGCCAATCAGTTGTGTGACTTTCTAAATAAAAATAGTTTATTTGAGGATTTTCAGTCAGGGTTTAGAGTGCATCATAGCACAGAGACAGCACTGGTGAAATTTACAAATGACCTTTTAATTGCATCAGACAATGGACTTGTCTCTGTACTTGTCTTGTTAGATCTTAGTGCTGCATTCGACACCATTGACCATCACATCCTATTACAGAGACTGGAACATGTAATTGGCATTAAAGAAGCCGCAGTAAGCTGGTTTAAATCCTATCTATCAGATCGACCTCAGTTTGTACATGTTAACGGTGAGTCCTCCATGCACGCCAAAGTTAGTCATGGAGTTCCACAAGGTTCTGTGCTTGGACCGATTCTATTCACCTTATATATGCTTCCTTTGGGCAATATTATTAGGAAACACTCCATAAACTTTCATTGCAATGCAGATGATACCCAATTATATCTATCGATCAAGCCAGATGAAACTAACCAGTTAACTAAACTTCAAGCATGCCTTAAGGACATAAAGACCTGGATGACCTGCAACTTTCTGATGTTAAACTCTGACAAAACTGAAGTTATTGTACTTGGTCCCAAACACCTCCGAGGCACATTTATAGTTACACTAGATGGCATTGTCCTGGCCTCCAGCAGCACCGTAAGGAACCTCGGAGTTATCTTTGATCAGGATTTATCCTTTAACTCCCACATGAAACAAACTTGAAGGACTGCCTTTTTTCACCTACATAATATTGCAAATATCAGGCACATCCTGTCTCAAAATTAGTGCATGCATTTGTTACTTCTAGGCTGGACTACTGCAATTCCTTATTATCCGGCTGCCCGAATAAGTTCCTTAAGACTCTCCAGTTGATCCAGAATGCTGCGGCACGTGTACTGACAAGAACTAGGAAAAGAGATCATATTTCTCCAATATTAGCTTCTCTGCACTAGCTCCCTGTAAAATCCAGAATATAATTTAAAATCCTTCTCCTCACCTACAAAGCTCTTTATGGTCTGGAACCATTGTATCTTAATGATCTCATAATAACATTTTATCCAACTAGAACACTGCGCTCCCAGAATGCATAGTTACTTGTGGTTCCTAGAGTCTCCAAAAGTAGACTGGGAGCCAGAGCCTTCAGTTATCAAGCTCCTCTCCTGTGGAATCAGATCCCAGTTTGGATTTGGGAGGCAGACACCATCTCCACATTTAAGAGTAGCTTATAGTTAGGGCTGGCTCGGGTGAGCCCTGAACCATCCCTTAGTTATGCTGCTATAGGCCTAGACTGCCGGGAGACTTCCCATGATGCACCTCGTTCCTCTCTCCCTCTTTCCCTATCCATCTGTATTAATTTTTATCCCATTACTGCATGTTACTAACTCAACATCTTCTCTCTTCCATAGTTTTGTGCTTTCTCATTTCTCTCCTCTCTCCTGTTGCTTTCAGCAGGTAGTTCTGCCTCCGGAGCTGCAGAGACTGGATCTGTGGTTGTGGGCCACCTGCTGCCCCCGTGTTCCTGCCTGACAACTGCTACTACAGTTG
Organism: Siniperca chuatsi; assembly: GCF_020085105.1. NCBI lineage: Eukaryota > Metazoa > Chordata > Actinopteri > Centrarchiformes > Sinipercidae > Siniperca > Siniperca chuatsi. Next base: position 4,634,699 of record NC_058053.1, on the reverse strand, counting down.
TTGTTATTGGCTCTGTTACTAATACTGACATTATATTTCCAATAGCTGTCATTCCTATTATTACTAATTTAGTAATATTAACACTACTATTACTATTCTCCTATTTAAAATAATAATAATAATTATTATTATTATTCTACGTGGTATTTGCATTGTGCCTCCCTCTCAGGTAAAAACTGGTTCAGTCTACCAGTTGGTCTCAGTGGTAGGTGTGGGCGATGCAGGCTGCATTGATGTCTGCCGCAGTGTCTTTTGTGAAACTATCATCAGGGTCAAAAATTATGTAAACCTCCTGTCATTAGTTCCATATTCATGGTGATGAGAAAAGGATGGCTTGTTTACTGGGTTTATTTGGTCAGACCTTGGTACAGGTGGTTGGCCCTTAAGGAGGGACTTCAAGGGAGGGAGTCAACCAGCCTGAACTAGAAGCTTGGCATTCTGCACTGACATGAAAACTATGTATTTTTGCGTGTTAAGAGCTGTATATATTTCCAAAGTGGTTGTATTTATAATTAAACACAGAAGGGTTTATTTTTGTCCGCACGATTTATCCCATTCACTGTCCACGTGCAAGTGGCTGGGCAGTCCTGTGTTTTAGTCTCTCAACAGTTTCACCTTTTCATCTGAGTCACCCTCTGTCCTGAAGATTATGCAGATCCTTCTTTTCACATATTTTCTTTAAACAAGCTACAGTAGAAGACACTGTACAGACACCCTTAATTCACAGTCTTTATTGTGTGTTTTTGTTTTTGAGCTGACTTAGTTTTAAGGAATGTCATTTGGGAAAGATATCAGCCTACTGTTGGCCGCAATGTTAACTTAAAACTTGGCAGTTTGTGCCATATTTGGATGGTGCGATATGGTATGTAGCTGCATAGCTCCAGAACCTCCTGCACCATTCAATACTCCATGCTGAGGTTTTGTCTAAGGATTTTTAAGTGCGGAGAAAAAAGGAGAGAAAAGAAAAAGACATAGAGCTTGTTAACTTAATGAAACACTCAGAGGATCAGTTGTTGTTTTACTGCGGTGGGAGCCAGAAGCCGAGCCAGCAAGTGGTTTGGGTTCATGTCAGGGTCTCTTCTTTCACAGCATAAGTGCAAACGTGACAATGACGCCATCTTCCACTGTGAGTGGCAGACTCCTTCCTCATTTGGCTTATGATAGGAATTGTCACAAGAACAGGTGTCTCGAGCAGCTATTGGACCTTGTATTACAACATGTATTAGATTATTTTATGTTATGTAATAGAATAAATCTTTCTGAATGAAATTTCTTCTCAATATCCGTGTTTCTTTTTATGTGAGGTCATTGTATGAATTAAGCAACATGTCTTTTCAGAGACTCAGATATCTATTATTCTCCACACTGAGCCCAGATGTTGGTCCACTTTGGCTTTACACTGCCTCTTGAGTGTTGAGTGTTGATGTGATTTTATGAGACACAACCTGACTGAATCTGAGAAGTTATTAGATAACTTAATTTTTGTTGGCTTCAGTTTAGTTCAAAGTTTGGAGACTGATTGTCTTATTAACTGACTCTCATCCAGATGTGATCCAAACTGATATAAATGGACTGTAGTCACATCTCACGTCATAGGAGCCCCTGTGCATGCAATGTTGTTAGAGGCGGGATCTGGACATTACTCACAAGCGGTGACAGACATAGACAGACACATGCACTGGCACGCAACAAACGCGGGAAGTAGACTACGAAAGAGAGAAGGAAGAACTCAATACCAGCGACTGTTTACAGTTCACCCCTTCCACACAGACACACACATCCCCACAGTCCCACTAGGCAAATGCATCTGCCAGTGAAGATCCGGCCTGAGCGAGAGAACACTTTCCCAGAGATATCAGTGACGTACATATGTGAGCAAACACGCTCACAAGCACACACACACACACAAACTGATGTTGTGTCAGTCACCGTTGGCTTTCATTGTTTTCATTTCTTACTGTTTATTTTAGCAGTCTATCCTCAGGGAGCCAATGGTGGTTCAGTGAGCCATGGAACCCTAGAGCGCTCATTGTGCTGCCCTCCCTCTATGGCATCAGGGTTTCAGGACGTCCCGGACATAAATAACTACATATAACATCATTATCTGTGTGTGTATCTACTGTATGCATAACCAAATGTGTGTTGTCTGCAGTCTTTTTGTGTGCAAGTTGGAAAGCTAACGACCCAGACATCACCTTCCTTCGCGTCGAGTCAGGAAGTTCTCCAAGTTTGGACTTACACAGTATCAGCAGCCTGCCCTATTCGTGGCATGGCCCGACACTGGAAAGAATGTGGCAATGAAAACCTTTGATCAGTATAAGAACTGTGATAGACATTTTGAGATTTGGAGCATAGGGAAGGGGGGATTGGGTGTTTAAAGGCGAGAGAGGATGCTGGGGCAGGTAGGTTTGGACTCAAGTTCATACTCAGGTTCTGGACCGGGCAGTGATCAGAGTCTAGACGCTTTGTAGGCAGGATGAGAGGTTCAGTGTTTGCTTTGCTGCTATGAAACTAATCTGCCCATCTCTTGTTCCTTCACTTTCTCACCTCTTTTTGTACACCTCTGACTGTAATCGAGGAATTTGGATCATAGCTGGATAAATCTGCCTGGAAAGGGTAGGGATTTTTGGCCGTGACACAACAAACTTCTAATCTTGTTTTATGAGAAACGGTACGGTTACTGGCTTGGGCAGACCTTTTGGAAACTACTAATCATGTACTAATCGTATGTCTATGTAAATTCTGACTAATGTGTACAGATACAACATATATAATATGTTACAGCTCAAATGTTGTCCTCATCTGTAAAAGTAATTTATTTGACAGTGCAGACCACTTTCTTTGGCCAAATCCTATAATATGGCTCCCAGTGTATGAAAAGTTTAAGGAAGGAGCGATAAATTTAAGGATGAATTAAACCGTGTGGTTCACCGGAAGAAATTACTAATTCTGGCCATTACAGAGGGAAAAAATGAAATTTTATTATATGCATGATAACATATAAGATGGCCAGAAAAATCTGCAATAATTTTTCCAGAATAGGTTTACTAAGAACATATTACACATTCACACCTGGAAACTACGCAGCACATCTGACACCTCCTACTGTAGGTGACTGAGCAGCTCTACTAGACTACTATGAACACAAATGCTTTTCTCAGTATAGCCATATAGGGATGATAGCTGTTTTACTGTGTGTTGTCCTACCCCACCCTGCTAGCTTTGTGTTCTCCTTTTCTGTCATTCAGTGCAGGCCTTTGCCTTCTTTACCCTTTATCAGATACCTGATATGAAAAGCCACCACGGCTGATTTGCCAGGATGAGAGAGAAATAGGCCATCCAGCAACACTGTTGCTCTTTCTAAAAGGGACATATGAGATATTTGTGACAGTATTCTATGCTGCTGTTTCTCACACTGAAAATTCATCAATTCAATTCAATTTTATTTTAATTCAATTCAATTTTATTTATATAGCGCCAATTCATAACAGAAGTTATCTCATTGCGCTTTTCCTATAGAGCAGGTCTAGACCGTACTCTTTATAATATTAATTACAGGGACCCAACAAATCCCACCATGAGCAAGCATTTGGCAACAGTGGCAAGGAAAAACTTCCTTTAAGAGGCAGAAACCTTGGACAGAACCAAACTCAATAGTGGGCGGCCATCCGTCGCTGCCGCGTTACCGTGTTCATGGCTAGCATGTGGCAATTCTTTACTTTTTACCTGCATTCAGTAAGAATTATTTGCATTGTCTCCTTAAAAAGACTCTCAAGTATACGTATCTCATACTTTTCTCAGCTCCTGCACACTGTCAATGTTCTATTTGTGTTGAGCTATAGAAATACATACATTTTAGGAGCGTGACAGTTCTGAAACTGAGACCGAATCCACGCTACAAACGTCCACGATCTCAAGTCACAGTTCCGTTGTCCGTGTCGTGGTGACTAGATGCTGGTGCTAGGTGAAAAGTTAAGGAACTGCCAAACATATTACAATTATCCTGAGGTGGGAAGGGAACTGTGTACCAAATTTCATGGCAATCCATCCAATAGTTGTTGAGACATTTCACTCAAAACTACAAATGTCAACCTCATGGTGGTACTAGATGAAAAATCAGAGGATCACTAAAGTCATTAGGATTCATGCTCTGGGAACAATGAATTTCTGTACCAAATTTTGAGCCAATCCATGTAGTAGATGAGATATTTCACATGTTTCTAGTATCGCTAAAGAGATGACTAAAGTATTGCTGCAAAGTTGCAAGGTTACACAGATGCTTGAAATTGTCAACTTTTGTCAAACACAAATTTGTCTGTTAATACACAGGAGCCGCATTTGTTAGCACATTTTCAAATAATTGGCAGAAATATTTGAAAGAAAAATCTAATAAACAAGTTAAAAGACACCTTCAATAAACTAAAAAGGTCTTGGGGGTTAATGAGCACAGATTAATCATGGTTCCACACTGGCGAGGTTCTTCAGTCCATCCTTGTGCTCTGTGTTTGCTTTGGCCATTCCCCCTTCCACAGTTTAACATTGCACTTTTCCAGAGCAGGTGCAAGGGGGTGCTGAGTAAGCCAAACATGTAGATTTTTGGGGGTTGGTCTGGGATGACCACTGAATCCCTCCATCCCAGCTTCTTGTACAGGGTGGGAGGAGGGGACTGGAGGCCACATGCTACTCATCCACCTGCATACTGACAGGCAGACAGGTCATGTCACAACAATCCCAAACACCCCTGTGCCCCTGCCTAACCTTAGCCAACCCCCTTCCTGCCCCAGCTAACCCCTGCTGACCCCTGCAGCCATCTGTTATAGAGTTCTGGGATGTGTTGATTGGCCGGGGGGGAGTGGGGTGAGGGGTGGGGCTGTGGTAGGGACTAGGGCTCCCAGATTGGTGATGGGTGACTGAGGAGCTTTGAGGGAATTTGTACACAAAGTATGACGGGTTCAAAGTAACACATTGCACAGATTGTCCGTATATCTCAAAGCATTGCACTGGGCCATTCTGTTAAGGAGCACAGCATACAATCACAACAGCTTGGGATGAGTAATGGCTCATGTTACAGTGTCGCATCCATCTCTGCCCGATGTCTTTCTTCACTGGAGCCATCAGTGCCGCCATAATGTCCAGGAGGAGGAGGACTGCCCACTCCACCTTAAATACAAACAAACAGTAAACAATCAAAACAATCAGTTTCCACGGTTGCATGAAATATCTTTTCCTACAAACATTGCTATTTGTTTAGTTGTTCATATATGTTATGTTTTGGGATAATACCCCTTCAGAGGTACCATCTTGTTTTCGAGAGGACCCATTTTACCAGATGGGTAGGGTTTACCACATTGCAGCTGTGGAGATTTTGGTTCACATTTTCCCATGCCGTTGGACATACACCGCTCTAAGTAGGATAAAACAAGTCATATAAAGTACTGCACTTATGGTCCCTGATTCAAGGAGCTAAACTTAGTCAAGCTCTCTCTACCTGGCTTCACTAACTTTAACAATGGCAGTCCAATCCTGCAAACACTTCAACAACCTCTGTGCAAGTGGGTTCTTTTGGTGCCACGGAACTACAACAAATGGGCAATTAGCTTGTACCAAACACACGAGAGCATTCAACCAGCTGACTGTGTCTTTCCGAAAGCCTCTTTTGCTGCTAAAAAGTTGTTTTTTTTTATTCCTTCTGTTGAGGTTTAGAGAAATAGCATGTGAAAATGAAACAGTTGCATAATAGAGCAGACACACCTGTTCCATGGTTGACTCTCCTTCTACTGGAGACATCAGGTGGTTTTTCCCCTCTGCCCATTTCTGTCCTCATTTAGACAGAAGAGGGCCAGTCTGACTCTCCCAACCCAATACTGTGAAGTACTACCAAGGCTGACCTTTGACCTCTCTCTTGAACTATTTATACTGGCCTGTAACCAGAGTGGGGAGGGGCATAATTCACCCCAACTATACTCAGTCCTCTGCAGTGTCAGAGGATTTACCCAGTAACACATTACAGTACTCAGATTACACAGAGTACTCAGATAAAGTCATCATATTTAGTTTGCAGTCAGTGACTATGTTAAGTCTCAGACCCATGGACATCAGCAGACTCTTGGTATCCTCTGCAGCTAGCCTGAGCCCAACAGAAGGAAAAGCCTGCCTTCCAAAAACTTTTAAGTTGTCTTATTTATATGTGATCTCTTCTTCGCTGGCTTGCTAATCTTAGCCACTGGTAAGCCTGTATTCAGGAATCACCTGGGTTTTGTTAAGGTGTGAACCCTGTAGCTTCACTGTGAGGACCGAACTTCCACATGTAGTCACTGGGGCTAAGCTAGCTGTTGAAGGTCAGTAAATTTATCCAAACCATAGACTGGCTGCTTGTTTTGTCACAATGTCTCGTTTGTTAATACAGTTGGAAATATGGTGGACGTTAATACAGGTTAATACAGTGGAAGTGACATTTGGGTGTGGTGGCTTTGGAGTTGTTTAAAGGCAACACTGCACAGAGCTGGGCTGCCTAATGAAAGTAATGTAATGACAAATGTAACTATTTAGTTCTGCCAATAAGTAATTGGCAAAGTGTAATGTAATTACTATGAATGAATAATATGTAAAGACAAATGGATTACACTTTTTAAGTAACTTGCCCAACGCTGTTAGAGAGTGAAGCAAATGATGAGCTGTGTTGACGTCAAAGTGTTTGGCCATAAAAAGAAACTCCTTGCTTGCCTTGTCTGTTTGTTTATGAATATCATTCTGCTGCATTGTGCATTGGGGGAGCTGAAAACACATCAGCTTGCGCCACTGCCCCCACGTGGCTTTATAATGTTGTTATAGCCAACGTGTTTGCAAACAGTTTCCTACTAGAATCAGAATCAGAAAAACTTTATTGTCCGTCGCAAAGCAATGGAAATTTGTCTTTGACGTGGCTCTGTGTCTGCTGTTTGTTGCTGGGCAAGCAGTGTTCTGCTGTGTCTGCTGAACAAACGGCCTGTTGCAGCTGGAAACGATGAGATGCAAAAGTTGAGGTCCGAAAAAACGAAAACAAATAGCTAAAATAACAGAAAATGCTCAGTACAACTGAGGAGGAGTGCAGAGTTGATGATAATTCTCTGTGGCTTTGTCACTACAAGCGACCGCTTTCACATCACACATGGTCATTTGGTTAACGTAAAAATATTGATTAGTGCAGCTTTAAAAATCTGCCTCATAAACCCCCAAAATTGACTTCGTTCTCCAGGAACAGTTTTTCATCAAAGCCATTACAAGCCTATTAGACAGCGTGACAACATTATTACTACTGTATGATGTGTGTGAGAGCAATTTCGTTATTTATGGAGAGGAGACAGAAACAGAAAGTGCTAGAAGCATAAAAATCCAGGCCAGTCATGTATTGGTGCTTTTGCAATAACATCCTGAAGGTTGTATTTTTAGTTAAAGTCTCTGAGTCGGGGACATGAGGCGGGCAGCCCAGGAGGGCCCTTACTGTCCAGATGGTGACAGCACTCTGATGGTTTTGCCTTTGAGGCGCCAAGATGGAAACATTTGGAATAGGAGTGAGTCACACGTACCGGTCACAGGATGGACAGTCACTCATGACTCCAGAAAGCACACACATATACAATTTGTGTGTGCACGTGAACACACACTCGCTCAAGTACACAGAGGATACATACTGTATTTGTATCACACATTTGTTAGTTCCTTACATACACTAGTGAGCTGGAGTGGCCACAAACATCCAGTACACAAAGATGTACTTAAAAGGTGCAACCTAAATACATGCTGCAAACACAAACACTCAGGCCTCAGTCATCATTTTCATGGTGAAAGGAAAAACTAGTGACTTGGATGTCATCGGGCAAGTGATTGAATCCTTGCCAGATACAGGCAAGTATGCACAGTAGTTTGTCATTCATTGACAAACTATAATCTGCTATGAGACCATTTGACAGTATTTTAAGATATCTATTTTTTAATATACTGTCATATCTGAGTAGGATGACTACAGTACAGTATATCCATTTGCCTTCGGCTTTGAAGTTTCACACTCCATCTGGCAAAGTGTAAACTGACGTTTCTATTTATCCATTTGGAGGCAGGAGGCCTGACACTCTGTCTCGCTCCAAATGGTGACATGTTTCCATGTGTGACAAAGGGCAACAGGCTTTAGCAGGAAACGAGACACCTGTTGCTCTGGCCCAATTACCACGCTTTGCCAACCAGTATCAACCAATATTGATTTTCGGATTTTCCCTCCTAGTGAGTAAGTAAACTTTACTTATATTGTACAGATATTAAAAAGCACTTTGCAGAAAGAGACACAAGAAAAGGAAAAAAAAGAAGAAGAGAGACAGAGAAGAGGATATGTAAAAACACCACCAGAAAATATACATTTAGTATAACTTTGGGAAAATGCCGGTTTTATGAAATGTGTATTCTCTGACTTTGATGGCGGCTGTTGCAAAGTCATGGAGCAACGATGGTAAAAGCACCAACATCTTTACTTTTTATAAACCTTGAACTTGAACTAAGCGAAAATCTCAAGTTCTGGACCAGCTGATACAAGTTTGACTGAGGCATTACAGTAGGAGAGGTGAATCCTCTCGTAGGTCTTCTCTTAGAAACAAAGGCAGAAGTAGCACGACATTGCTATACCACCGCAAAAGTCTTGCGGTTGGCGTCCCATCACCTCCCCACAGACAGTGTGGTTGGTGGTTTCTTTTAACCACGAATGCGATCTTTCTCTAACCTAAGAGTTCAAGGACTCACTCCAGTCCAGCTTCACTGAATCATCAGCTGCACAGGCTACAAAGATCTAAAATAATACCACTGTGTAGCACATTCAGAAAGTCTACACTGTCCTGTTTTAGATTAGCCAATGTAATATTATTACACATTCAGTGTTTCACATATGCAGCTGTCACTGTGTGGCCCACTTTACTGCCATCTTTTCTGAAAAGAGTAGTTGATATGGAGTTTACAATATTCAGTTGTGAACAACTAGCTTAGTCTCCGACTACTTTAAACAGGCCACCATTTTATCTATGTTGAGAAGATCTAATTAAGATCCCTCGCTCTCTCAAAATTATACCTAACACCAAGTTCCTGTTCCTGTCCTAGAGTATCCTAGATAATCCTAGAGAAAGTGGTGTCTGCACCAACAAGTCCTAATACTTTACAACTACAAATTTGTCAGCACCTTCCAAAGTGACTCATATGAGAGTTTGAGGATCTGCCACCCCTATGGTTCACTTATAGTTAGGGTAGTTTAGGCAACTAATACTACTTGGTTAAGGTTATGGAAAGTTCATGCCCATAATTGGGGTAAGTGATGTCAGTCTTGGCTTCAGACAGAAATGGAGTCCTGCCAAATAAGTATCAGTAAATCCAACATGTCCACACACAGGTAAGGTTAGCCTTCTGATTAAAAGCCAAGCTAGGTAAAATAGCAGCAAAAGCCAAGCAGTGATAGGTCCATAATCAGATGATCCAAAGCAGAATTAACTAATTAGCTAATTAGTCCACAAGCATACAGTAGTTGTCGGTCCACAAAGTCTGAACATGAAAAAGGTGTCAAAATCATAGCCACAGAGCAGATGAGAAACTTGTTGGCAAAACAGTACACAGAAGCAAACACAGATTAAAAGGATAATCCCCCCGTCATCCAGCCCCTCTGCCCCCAAATAGACCATCTAATTCCCCCCATCTTGTCATCTGGCCTCCCTGTGGAGAACAAATTACCATTTTCCAGAGTCACAACTCTATTCCATGGTGTAAGGGAGATGAAAAGATTGTAATCCTCCTCTCAGGAAGCATTACGCAGGACTTCCAGTGGCGTTGTTACATTTTCCCATGAACTAAAGCTTGTACTTTTGTTTTTTGGTTGTAAAAGTACATTTAGTGAACGTTTAAGAAAGAGAGGTCGCACTGTTTGACCATTTGTTGCAGGCATTTCTGTGAAAGGCAAATTCAAACATCAACTTGGGACAGCAGAAATATTTGGGGCCAGTTGCAATAGTTGGCCTGTTTCAAATCTCTTGCACAAAATATACAAATTGCTTCTTCATATTTGACCCACACAACAAAAATATACAACATGTGCACCTTTCTGAATAAAAACCTAAAACCAGTTTAACACCAGAAAGAGAAATAGAACCAGCTGAATACCAAAGAAACACAATGTACAATTTATTTTAAGTAATATTGTAGATGAGATACAGTTACTCTTCATGTAAACTAAGTTGGACAAAAGTCAGTGGATTTATGGCAGGCTGCCTCTTTGGCTTTGTTTTGTCTGAAAAGGAAACACTGGCATCAAGTGGCCAAACATATTATTACAGGTGCTGTACACACACTACTACAAGAAACTACTTTCATGCAGTAAACTGCAACAGTGCAGTAAAATAACCGCACAGTTTAGTAGTACATTAACTGAACAATCACAAATAACTTCCTGAGAGTGGAGTTTTGATATTTGGTCATTTTTAATTATTACTATTACTTTCTTCCTTGAAGCCATTTTGCATTTTAAAATAAATTTTCTTGTAATATTTTACTACATGCAATAACTAAAATGTATTATTCTTAGCATTGCAATAGCAAATATTGATTAAATTAATTCACAGTATTTATTATGACTGAACACATCCCAATTTGCAGTTCCACTGGCTCCAAGTATTGATTACATAGTTCATTACAGCAACAGGTAACAGGCCATCAGAGCGTGAGGAGCAGGACACACACGACAAAGCAGCCCATGCTGATGCTGGTGAAGATTCACGCCGGAAACAGACAGCCCAAAGGTGATCAGAACAATCCATAACAGTAGACAAAAGGCCATTGCTAATCATTACAATCTGTAAGTGCTGTAGGATACAAGAAGCCCTCTGATAACCCCCATTTAAAACTGCTTTTTCACATCTTTCTTCATTCTCAGAGAGATGCACACCAAGTAGATGGGGCAAGCATATATTATCTTTTTAGACAGGAGAGATTGTCAGAAGAGCTTACTGACATTTCCTTCTTTTTCTTCACGTTTTTTTAAACTAGGTCTGTTTTAGTTGCAACATTTCATTCCTGAGAGTGCAGAAAACGATGCTTCACACTGATGGAAACATGGAAATGATGCATCATGCAGGTCTGGAGATGTTAGATGGTAGATGCCCTGATAGTTTCCAGAACTCTGCCAGTGATGACACTGATGTTTAATCTTAATCTGATGTTAGTTCACAGATTTCCTTTGAATCTCAACAAGCACAAGCTGACTGCTTATTTGTTTAGTTTAACATGCTTAATCAGGAATGTGTTTCTCAGAAGCAGAAACGCATTGCCCTGCCTCTTCATCATTGAGTCTATAGAGTTTGGATTGAGTTCACGTTGTGCACCACTTTTGAGTCTGTGTAAAGTCAGGTGATCGTTGCTGCCAATATTCAGATTTAATGCAAAATGCTCTGAGCACTGCAAAGAGCTCATCTGTTTCTTTTCTTGAATCTGTGACTAAGTTCGGACAGGTGGCATTCAAGGTCAGACGGAAATGAAACAGAAAGCATCTTTGTAATCCAACAAGGAAAATCTTCTAATCTCCCCTTAACTGTCATTTATTTAGCCATCTAATGTTGGTGTCTAACACCAAATCCCAAACGGCAGACTGTCAAAGTATTCACTTTTAAACATTCTGGTGGTTTCCTGTGTGGACCCTGATGGAATTTACCGCTTTGATTGCATCTGCCCCGTCCTTTACAGACTTCAACGTACTCGGGTAAACAAGGCTCGTTTCACGCGACAGTGGTTTAAGAAAATCTGCAACCCCAAGAAAATCTGCAACCCCAACGCTTTCCATTATGTCCTTTAAGATACTACTGCCCCATTTATCTTACTATGTTTTAGTTTAGTTTTGTGTGTGTGTGTGTGTGTGTGTGTGTGTGTGTGTGTACGTGTGATCCAATTAATCCAATACATTTGGCCGTAGTTTCCAGTACAGTATTTTTAGTTCCATATTCCATGGGAACCATCCCAATATGCTCCTCTGTAATGTCAAGCTGACAAATAATTGCTAAGGTTTTGTGCGTCATGATGGCAATGTCGGTCGGTCCTTCACTTTGGTCCAGACTGAAATATCTGGTCAACTATTGGATTGATTTCCATGAAATCTTGTGGACACTCATGGTCTCCAGAGAATGGCACCTACAGACTTTGGTGACCCTGTGACTTTTCCTGTAGCACCACCATGAGGTTGACGTTTGGTTTTAAGTGAAATGTCTTAACAACAAGTGGATGGATTCAGCAATCAGTGTTTAAAACACACGTCTTTTCTGTCCAGGAGTCCAAAAACTAGATACTATCTGTCTCACAAGAATGCTCCCTTTCAGAAACCGTTAAGAAATACTTTATTTATTTATTGATCCTCGAGGGGAAACTCTATTCATTTAGAAAGAGTACAATATTTGGAGCCCAGGTTGGCTCTTCATCAGGTTCAGGTCTGTGATCTTGGATGCATTCTCCAGTGTGATGACACACTAAACCGTGTTAGCATGTTAGCATTGTCAATGTGAGCATGTCGGCATCAGAGATTAGCACAGCTCAAAGCACTGCTGTCCCTTAGTTCTGATAGAACCACTAGTGTTCCGATGCCATTTCCATGTCAGATGCCATCTTAGCTACGCTTCACGTGCAATTTTGCAGTATAGCTCAGCTGCCCTTTCTTTCATACTGGGGTTGAAATAGGTTTTGTGTTGTGAAATCTTATTTTCACAAAGAAAAATTCAGGTTCTCAATCTTGTATTTGCATTTCTTCACAGCGTCAGATACATTCAGTTCACAAGCTGTGGGTTTAGTATTACTGATGAGACACTACAATGTAAGGATGTCCTGTCGTCTCATTCTGCAGTCTCACTCTCGTTCACTTTTATAGTCCAGTGAGATATTACAAAGCTTCTTTAACACATCACTAATCCTAAACATTCTCAGGCTTTTTATGTCCTTTCATTTTAAGTTTGGAGTCTTCAGGACTGGAGAAAAAGCAACCTCATTACATCATTGAAATAAAATGAATGAACGTTCAGAGAAATGTTTATAGTCACATTCCTGCAGTCTGCTCATTTAAAATGTCTGCATTTTTTCATCATTTTATTAAGCTGGTATGGGTACAGAAAATTGCTGTCCATAAAATTTTATTATAACAATTTCAAACCTTTATAGACTAATGCAGTGATGTCATGAGATTGCACTACCAATGATCCCGGTAGTTGAAGCTAGACTCGGCTGTGTATTTTAATAGAAAATCCATTTATTGCTATTCTACTATAATTCACAAAGTATGGCTGTAACGACGGCTCATCCTCATGAAGCCTGAAGCTACCAAATAAGCAAACTGCAAACTGCAGTGAGCCGGTGCTCCAAAAGAAAGCCGGAGTCACTAATAACATAATATGTGTGACATCTATCTCGTGGCCATATTGGTTTCTTTACATATGGGTGTCTTTATGGTAACGGAATCTATTAAAAAGTAAAATAGGATCTTTTTCTTGAATGCAGTCACAAAGTTCTCGTGGCCTTAAAATGCATTTCTGCATTTCAGTACCTAAAAATGTTAGGTTAGGTCAAGCCCTCCAAACTGAATGAAAAAATAGGTTGTTTACCTTCTGAAACATATAACATTATAACCGTTACAAAGATGATTCATGACTGTTCCCTGCTCTGCCATCGCTATGGTTAAGGTCTGGTGTAGTTTAGGCAGCTGGAACTGCCGGGTTATGGTTACAGTGGTTTGGTTAACACTTACCACAGATAGTTTATTGAGTATTTGTAACATTTCAACAAATTTCGCTGTTGTCTGTAGCTGTTTAACAGATTGTCAATACAGTATATGTGACAATTCATGAACATACCCTAACTGAGATGTTTTTTGTGCCCAAACCTAACCAAACCTGTATTTGTGAAACAGTTGAATTGTTGAATCTCAACTTATAAGCTGTTAAAATGTTACAAATGATCTGTAGGCAGACTCTCCAAGTAAAGTGTAACCAAATCTTTAGAACTTACTAAAGATCAGGAGTCTAATAGAAGTCTAATACACAAAGCAAACACCTTTATGGCAAACTAACCTCAAACCTCTAATTCCCCACAGATTGTAACAACAAAGCCAAACTGCATGTTTAACAAAAAGAAAAACTAAGTTCTATACATTTTGATTTGTACTGCTTTTTAATGTGTTTTTATTCCATCAGAAATAGTAAAAGCCATACAATGTAGCAAACCAAACATGACAAGGCTCTATACAGGCATAGTAGCTCATTCACACACATTCCACAGTCCAGACTGATCTGTCAAAGTGGGCAGTTGCCACTGGAGTTCCCATCTTGGCAAACAAATGGCTAACATTCAGTTTGAAGTAGACTCTTTTCTCAACAAGCATTTGGATGGCAAAAATATAGATTCTTCTTTCTGATAAGCCGAGTCAAGACACGGTTGTCACGTGAAAATCAAAACCTGATGATAACTATCTATAGGCATCTTTCTGGAAAGGGCTGGGTTGAGTAAGACTTGAGGATACTGTGTACAGATTACAGTCAGCAACGCTAAGGTAACAACTTGACTGGAGCATGCAGGCTCTTGCTAATAAATAATGGGACATTCTTGTCAGATATAAACGCCCTGTAAGTGCTGCTTTTTCTATTTTTGAAGTACACTGGAGTCAATGTAGGCCCCCAAACTAACCCTTATTTAGTTAATCATGCTGCCAACTGATCCTAGAGTATCAGGCATAAAGGAGGGAGTCGAAATCTCTGCTCCTCAATCCTTGAATGGGATTTGGCAAAACTCATTTGCTAAGAAAATTAGCATTTGAATCAACATTAAAATTAAAGTTCTTTAAGTTCATTTTCTCAGCGATCACATTACTTAACTCAAACATTTACCCTTTGACGTGCCATAATCACAGCTAAAACACTGTAGAATAAAAGTGGTTCCTTTGTAATGATCTTTCGACACCACATGAGGGCAGCAGCTACTCACTGAACTGACTGGTTTTCCATGAACAAGCTCCAGACCCATGCGGAGATGCTGTGTGAAATACGATTTAGGAGCTAGTAAGTCTGCCTCCACACATGCAATGATGACATGGGTCTGTCAATTTCCATATCGTCTCTTTTAACAAGTAGAAACACACTGATAATACTTCAACATTTAAGTGCTAAACTTGGACAATGTATTTTCTAGGCAGGTTTAAGTTAATAAAACAATCGTGTTGGCATCACTTTAGGATAACTCCGATTTGGACTTTAGTAACAACAATCTTTCATACAAAATATTTCCCCTCTCTTAAAAAACAAAAACAAAGCCTCCCCAAGAAAACAAGAATGTTAACAAAAGGAAGTAATGCTGTGAAAAAAAACATTCAAAAACAACAGTGATACACTTTTAAATGCACACAATTTACACCTTATATATGTCAATGCACTTTAGCCAAAATAAAAAGCAATCTTTTCTTCTCACTTTCAGTAATCTTGATGTATACTTTATAATACATGTATACACGATAACATAGAGCAACAAAGCAAAAAAAATAAATATCTTAAGTCACTGTTTGGAAGTTTTTATATATATCTATATATGTATATTTATATGTATAGCTTACTTTTGGGTTAGGTGTGTTAACAGTTTTGGCCGGCTGACGCAAAGAGCTTCTTTCTATTGACGGAAACTTTCAACACAGAAAGCTGAAGAGCAGTATAGGAGGACAACACTTTTCTGTAAAGATCGTCCTCACAAAACAACTTTAGGCCCTTCAGTAATGAGCGAAATAGTGTGGATATGTGCTGCGCAGACCGAACAGGGAATGTTGGCAGATAGGAAGCCATTCCTCTTCTTTGCTTGTCTGACCAAAACAATCAAGAGACTTTGTGTGGATGCAATGATTCAGTGGGCTTCTTACTGATGCTTTTCTGTGTCCACATGGAAACCTTAGATGCAAGAAAAATTGTTTTAGCTGATATCGTCCGACTCCAGCTGCACTTCAGAGGAATAACATCTGTTGCATCTTTAGCGACACTGCTACATCGAACAGGGAAGGACCTGTGGAATTTTGGAGAACAACCTTAATTCCAAGTTTGGCTATTTGCATATTTAAGACAGCCTGGAAGAGTTTTATGTTCTTCTTTTTCTTAAAAAGCTCTGCATTACAAAAGAAAGTCAGGCACCAAATGTCATCTAGAACAGTCCTACTCATAAAGCAATCTAGAATATTTACACAGACCTCACCAGCTGCAAAAATGTCCGAAAACATTGTTTGCAAGATGGCAACGGTGCAGAATTGACCTACAGTATCAGTACATACAGAAAGAAACAGTTCAGTATTTTTGATTAAGCAGCCATAATTGTTTTACAAAAGAATACTTCCGACCCCCAACAGTGGCACACTATACACGCCCTGACTACTTTTTTAAAATCTTTGGTTGACCAGTCAAAAGCCTGATAGATTTACAATCCAACTTTACATCGCACAACTTGACTTCTTCTTTAGAAAAATAAAAATCAAACAATTGTTAAAAAAATCACATTTGCACACACAATGTCATTCCCTCTTCCTGTTCATGTGTTACCCTGCCTGGAGATCGGAATCGCCTCCCGTCCCATTGTCACACACAGCCATGCCCATCCTGCACTTCCTCTGGTCCATTCTGGAGTCCGTCCAAGAAGAAAAGAACATGCATGCAAGCCGCACACACGCACGTGCGCGCGTGCACACACACACACACACACACACACACACACACTCTGTCTTGTTCTTTCATTTGTTTACATACACAAACACACACACAGACACTCAAGTAAATGTAAAAGAGCAGGAAAAAATAAGGTGACACATAAAACCAAATGCTAAATTGTCCAAAACAGAAAGTAAGTGTCTGTGGTTAAAAGGAAAGAAAATAACCAAAGGCATTTTAAAAAAAGCGCCAGGGTTTGCTGTCAGCTCTCATCGTTTCTGCGAGGCGATCATCTTCAAGACGAAGTTGACGATGGCGTTGGCAGGCTGGTCGGGGTCCATCTCAGCGAAGAGGTGGCTGACGTTGTCGGTTGTGCTTCCCTGCTTACGCGCCACAAACCCAAACAGCCTGGAAAGATGAAGTTTGTGATTTATTTTTTAAAGCTACCATGTTTAAGCATTGGACTGTGTCTACAATGGAATCCATATCAATAGACAACGGAAATGTGAGATTTAGATTTACATTAATTTAGATTTAGATTTACCAGGGTAAAAATGTGTCTGATGTAAAGGGTATTAACCCGAACAAATATTTGGTTTGACAACATTGTTTGAAAAATAAGATCTACATTTCAAGTATTTACCAAGACCAAGATGTAAATGAGCCCAGCTGCATTTAATCTGTTTGCATATTGTCGCGTGCCGCAAAGGAACCGGTTTTCTGCTGCTTAATTTTTTATTGGTTGAAGAGAAGATACTTTTGGAACTCTAAGTGTGCATTCGTCCAGCAAGAGGAAGGTTAATACGTGTGAGGTAATACTAGTTAACGGCTTACTTAATAATTATTACTGGCTGCTTAAATCATATCGTGTGTGTGTCCTATAAAGCATTTTTCAGACATTAAATTTCAGATGCAGTTTCCCCGGCTGCAGTGGTCAGTCTGCGGTGATAAATCAGGTGCAGCAGCTTTTCATACTGCATGAACGTAAACAGGCTATTTTTAGCAGTGCTGTTTTTCTTTCATTTTACCTGTGCAAAACCTCGGTGCAGTCCTGTAGCTAATAAGGACACATGTAATTAGACTTTCTGGCACCTAAGCGTCACAAATCCTGAGTGAATATCCCCCACTGAATCACGTGCTTCACGTAACCCCCCTTCAGCCTTGTTCTGTAGAAATGTCAGATCAACATTTGACTTGTAATCCACAGCAGTTGACTTACTTGGCTGTGCCTCCCTCAGGCTTGTTCCACCTGTAAAGATTTAAAGAAAGTAAGTGTTAACGTTCTAAGACAGCTGGATACTGATGAACTGTGGGCTTTGGTTTGAGAGAAGGCAACTAAAACGCAGGACTCATCGGATCAATAATATTAGTAATAATAATAAAAACATCTTGGAACTCATCATTTTGCATCTGAGGAGGAACAAACCACTAACAGTATTTTAAGTCATCATTTTCATGTCTCTGTACTCACTTTCTGTCCTGAGGGTCAGTATCGCAGAACGTGACAGCGTTGCTAGGATAGTGGCGTCGGAAGAAAAGCCTAGAAAAGCAGCAAACCAAAATAGAGATTACAGAAACACCAAAATACATGAAAAACATGGTGGAAATGTGCATTGTTTGGAGTGGCAGAGGATGTTTAACATCAGTTCAATCTGGAGGTAGCGTACATCACTTAGATCTGCTTGTACTTACTGCATGACCAATACCTGGTTTCCACCAGGAAATTGCTTAGCTGATCACAGCCACTGATTATACAAGTCCAGCTGGTCAATATGAACTTTAAACTATCTTCAACTCAATGCAGACTCTATTAGGTAAAAGGTGTGTCCAACTGGTGATTATCAAACTAACTTCAGCATGGTGCCTGACCTGCAATGCAGTGGTGGGTTTGTCACACATCAGCACCGGATTGTGACTGAGTGGGCTGTTAGTCGCTACTTTTCCCATCTTGTAAAAACTTCAGCCGCACTTATTAAATATGCGGCCTTTGCTGTGTGTAGCACCACTGCTCGTTTTCCCTTAAGTTTAATAGGCCTAATATTATATATCACAACAATGGAATAATTTTTTCTGACGTTACCAGAAGTGCTCTTTATTTCAGGTGAGGCCTGTATGAAATGCTGCGGGAAAGCCTGCAGTACAAAACTTTAGGTACCAATATATCTGTGATTTGTGCTAAAATTGGCCAATGTTATTGGGATTTACTTGTAAAGCAGAGGTTTTCTAATTATGGTTTAGTTTGGGTTTTGGGTTCTTGATTGAAATACTGTAGTAAATAATAAGACCCTGATCCTTTAATCGTGTGTTAGCAGTTATTTATTGCTTCTGATTGTGTGTAGTGGCTCATGTTGACACTTGTTGCCCCTCAAAAACAAAACGTGTTCAGACGTCAAACGCTGTCTGCAGCAAAATCTCCAGATGTCATGCAATGTTTTTCTTGTGAGGCATCTTTCAGATATTTCAAGACGCCGTTAAACACTGGATAGGCGGGATCCAGACTTACTTCCTCTGGTTGTCGGTCAGTGTGATGCCTTGTGAAGACACCTTGAAGTGCACAATGGTGGCAGTAGGTGGAGAAGCGGCAGCCAGTGTCTCAGATATGGCTTTGGCGACAGCCTGAGGGCCTGTCAGGGACTCCATCTCCACTGAGTTGATATAGAGCACGTTGCATGCTGGGAAGAGAGCAGATGTCCCAGTTAGATATCAAAAGAAATGATGTTAAGACTGCGGCAGAGGTGGACATTTCAAATGTACAATGGAAGTGTCATTCTGCGAAGGCAAAACTATACAAATTGTGTTTATTCCTAAATGAATCCTTTTCTAAATGTTATTAAAGCCATTATTTGATCTGTTCATGCAAAAATATTGATTTCTTCTCATGCATGCTTTCTGGAACAAAGCTGGGGTCAAACAGTTTTAGAAACGAATCCATCCAAATCATTCCACATCAAACATTCCGCCCGTTATGGACAAGAAGCTGGACACTAATGTTAACAGACAAAATCTAAAAACATCTCAAGGTATTCTGTTACTCAGGGCCATTAATAATGTGTCATCATTTTTGCAGGTTACAGCATACTCAGACAAACAACAAAGATATAGGATGCACATTCCAGATGTAGGTTTCCAAATAAAAGTGCATAGGGTTTACCATGGGAATCAGCAGGGGCCCTCTGCACTGGGATAACAAGGATGTCATGTTGTCAGAATATGAATAGGATGATTCAGGACACATTAATAACGTTGTCATTGATGTCCTAGAATCTCAAAGCTGTATTGGCTGTATTTGAGTCTCAAAACCTGAGACCGTCATAGGACTGGTTTTAACAGTGACAGTGAGCTGATGTTTTACCTGCTCCTTGTTTCAGCCTTTCAACCAGTGGATTTGTTGTCGCGACTTCTGGCGCTTCCTCAATGAGATCTACATAAAGCAAGAGAGAGGGGAAGTTACCAGTTTTGGCATAAAGTTCCGAGGGCTCCTGTAGGGGCAGCAGGGGTAACTTTGTTTTCATCATCATTTCATTCACTAAAAGTCAGCACAGGCCTATTACTATGTTAATCATAGGTTCCAGTCTCACCGCTGATGTTATATACTGCATGTCTACCTGCACTAAAGAAACTTTTAAATCATACCTAGCAACAAAAATATTGACAGATGGAAATGCCTGGAACTAAATGTATATAAAATGTGAGGCAGGTTGGGAATATTTATGTATTTAGGAATTCAGAACATGAAAACCTAAAATCCCTTCTGCTATGTAGCTCCTTATGAATTTTTTATTTATTTTATGAAAGTTAATTCTCTATTCCTCGATAAACACTTGAAGACCTATTTCCTACTTCACCGCAAATGCAAATGCTAAACTTGTGTAATACTCTTTCAGTTTAAATAGAGCTTTTATCTGTAGTAAGTCAGCTATAATAATGTGATCAAAAATGTACTCAGAAACAACAAATAATCACATCGAAATGCATAAACGTTGCTGAACACACAGACCTGTTGTTGGGATGAGTAGTTTGCAGGGTAGGGCCAGTGGTGTGATAGCATGTTGGTAGACCAAGGCAGACAGACAGCCTGTCAAACAGATACAAGACACGGTCACAAACAAGCATTTGTTCTTCTCAAATATTTCTTGAATTTCATTCTCGTCTTTGGAATCTACATCTCACACTGAGAGCAAGCTCCTAGTGTCAGTGGTTCCTAGCACCTTTCAACAGTGACTAAGAACAAGTCCACTACACTTTTTCAGTATTGCCTTAGAATGTTGCTACTTTCCTGTGATAACAGTTTATTTTAGGAAATATCGTTCCAGTGGTGTGTTATACAAAATAACCCACTGTCTGTGTTTTATTGGTTATTGGTTATGATGTATAACTATTTTACACAATTAAGTAAACACTAAAACATATATAACATTCTACGTATGTTTTTGTCAGATATATTGTCTTTTCTTATTCCCCACATTCATCACCCACAATGCAACTCGACCACCGACAGTTGGGGTCAGAGATTCGGGCGTGTTATGCTAGTAGCAGCTAATGTAGCCTCGAGCCGCCAGCCTCAAGCAGAGATGAGGAGCGGGCGACAGAGGACTGGTAAGTTCACTTCGTTGTAACGCCACACCCCCAGATTTTTTTCATTTTCAGACCTGTAGTCTTCATCCTCAACTGAAGTGACATCACTTTAGTCGATTTATCAGACTTCATTCAGCTCCCTCTGAAGCCACAAAAGGCTTCATTAAACTTTTTCACATATGCAGTAGTACTCCCCAAGCCTTTGGTGAACAGTTTTTGTTACAATTAAACTAAATTAAAGGGGAAGTGCATCGGTTTTACTTTCAAAGTCTGACACTTCTGGTTCTATTCCTGTCAGGAGGCCTATCACTCCCCATAATTCATCTTTTTAGGTTGGATGGATTTGTTTAAATGTGGCTTGTTGTTAAATTACAATGGTAAGACAAATACTATAAATGATTCGAAAAAACAAATACAATCAGTAACTGCACACACGGAAAAGATGAATTGAGTTTTGGGTTGAGGGAGAGGAAGATGAACAAGGAGAGGAAGACAAAGGTTTAGGAAGTCAGCTTGCCCCATTTTCTGGATCTGGCAGAGGAGCACACAAATTCATGCACACACACACACACACACACAGTCATACAGCCTTGCAGTGTAATTAGTAGGGAGAACATGAGTTAGATCACTTCAGTCAATATTATAATTACAGTAGGATTACACGTTATAGAACTTGGAAAGGGGTGCAGATCTGTGACAAACATACAGGCAGGCACACAGAAAGGAACACTTATGTTTGGCTTTTCCTCCAAACTCTTCGTGGCTTCACTGAGCTGTCAGTGTACATGTGAGTGTGTATTTCAGGGAGGAGGGAGGGCAGCGGGCTTCCACTAACCAAAGTAAGGCTCGTTTGGACAACCCTTCAGCTTCACTCCTTTAGGGCTGCTCTCAATCAGGAAGTGCCTCACCAGCTCATTGGTGATGTCACCTGCAACAACAAAGAGGGAAGGGTGAGTGAGTCTAGGTAATACACAGCTGATTAACGTGGAGACATCACCTCATATCTTTGGTATTAAGATATTAACTTTAATTCTGTCTCCACCCTGACCAAAGACCAAAATAGGGAGAAAGAAGAGCTACACAAATCGCTGGAGTAGCCGAAGTAAATAGTTGTTGCATTAGTAACAGCTTTGAAATAGCCATTCATGTAAACCACCATCCTGCCCCCTACCTTTCTTGTTCTGATGCACTGAGGGTGGAGGAGAGGCCACCTTCATAGCCAAGCCGTAAGCCCCCCTGAACGAGTGACTGTCCCGGATAACAAAGGCTCCAGGCTCCCTCTCTCTCAGCAGGCTGATAGCTGTAACACAGTGGACATTCAGTTATTTCATACTATCAGAACATTAATTGTGAGTGTATAAACTAGGCCACTCAGGGTACATTGTACATGATCAACTCTTGTATTTTATGCCATGCCAGCAGCATGGCTCTAGTGATGGCAAAGGCTCGGTCAGTCGGTCCACCACTTTGATTCAGACTGAAAAATCTCAACTACTATCGGATGGATTGCCATGACATTTTGTACAGATATTCATGGTCCATGGACGATGAATCCTGATGACTTGTGTTATCTCCTGACTTTTCTGCAAGTGCCACCATGAGGTTGACATTTGGTATTTAGTGAAACTACCGGATGGATTGCCATGAAATTTGCTACAGGATCAATTGTAATAATTTTGGTGATCCCTTAACTTTTCATCTAGCGCAATCAAGTCAAAATTTGTATTTGTACAATACCAGCAAACCGCAAAACTAGCAACATTCCCATCAGCCTCAGCTGTACTCGGTGTTTAGTGCTAATTAGAAAATGGTATTATGCTAACACACAAAACTAAGATGGTGAACATGGTAAATATTATACCTGCTAAAGAATTGTCAATGTAAGCATCTTAACATGCTGATGTTAACATTTAGCACAACCGCTCCAAATGTAAATGTACTGTATGAATAGCCACTACAATTTGACGTATTTTATCAGAGTTAGCTTAGATCTAAATTACATCTGCAGTCCCTTGGCAGGTCCCAGTTAAATCTTAATAATAACATACAGCACTAAAACAGGACAAGACACATGCATAGCAGTACAGTACACATGAAATCTTAGGGAAATTGGCAATGGAAAAGCCTTTTATACTATACTGACTAACTCTGAGTAACAGAATTTGGAGGTCAGAGAAAGTCAGCTTATTAAAGGATCAAGGTGAACTAAAGAAAAGGGTAGCAAAAAGTTAAAGGAACGACCGAGACCAAAGGAGTAAGTCAAGTCCTGACTCTGTTTAAAAAATTGCTGTCAGTCTATATTTCATTAAAACTACAACTTTTAACATGACACTTTGTTTTAGACACTCCATTGTTCAAGTTTCAAGAGCTATAGATCAATTACTTCACTATTTATTTCAATGCCTCAGCCTGTCCACATGTGATAGTTTAAGGAAGGAAGATGGATGAGATGAGTAACACATGCAGATGTTCCCTAATTATCTACATATGATGTGTTTTTTTTTCCGACAGTGCATGGCACCAAGTACAAACTCTGTGCGCACGTGTGTGTGTGTGTGTGTGTGTGTGTGTGTGTGTGTGTGTGTGTGTGTGTGTGTGTGTGTGTGTGTGTGTGCATGTGTGTGATGTCATTGCAGTTGAGCATGTGCTTGCATTTAACATGATATAATCCAATACGGGCCATGAGCAACTGCAGATGGGGCAGCCAATAGCCACTGACCTCACAACCAAAACACACAAGCAAACACATAAGTATAGAGATGCGTATATACTGGTATGTGCATGTGTTTTTGTCTCCATGCATATTCATTATTGCGTATGTGTGTACATGCATTTATCAAAAATGATTATGTTAGGGCGTTTGTGTGAAATTTAACAACTTCAGATTTAACAAAAGCATTAAAGTTGAATAACAAGAGTTCAATCATCCCAACCACATTTTAAATGCTTCATAGGAATACTCCACCAAAAACAATGGTGGCCTAGTTCCACATTGAAAAAGAGTACCAGAACATCCATAATTCAGCAGCATAATCCATTTCTCCACTGTCCATTACTATGCTCTATATGTTGCAATCATATTTTTGCCAAAATATTGCTGAATGCACATCTTCCTTTTTTACTTCTTGCTAGCAAGGTTAGCTGCTTACCCCTGTCACTGGCAAACATAGTTGCATGCTGCAAATGTTTCAGCTCCACCTCTGAAGCGTAAAGGGGGTGAGTCTTTGATATTCAAAACATAGGTTACTGGTGGAATATTCCTTAATATAATTGTCTAAACATGTTTCCAAACTGGCACACACTGAACCGGCCAATCCCCAGCAGGCACCTGGCACCAGAAAGATGTTTAAAAACTGTCTAAAGGTCAATTAAGGGGAAAGTGTTTCAGCATCTTACCTTGCTCCCTGGAAATGTCTGGCTTATACCAGAACTTGGACGTGTCTTGGACAAACTTGACATTCAGCCTGCTCTCAGGACTTCCATCTGCAATGGAAACAAAAAGAATGTCACAGAACATCCCAGAAGTGCCCAGCATCAGTCTATATAGTCGAGATATGCTGTATTTTGCTGAAATACCTGTGAAATGGATCAGCCAAGGTACTGCAATACGTTTATTGACAATGCACACCCTAAAACTCTAATATGCACAAAACATTTTGCTGTTGAAGGGGCAGAGCTGTACTCTACATTTTAGTTTACATCTGGTTAGTATGCCAAGTTTGCCGAGCTCTAGCTGTATGTATTATTGTTATAATTAAAATGGACTAAAAGCACAACACAAGCAGAAAGGTGGCTGCCAACACACCGGGCTGTAATCCACTCTATTGCTCCAGTACCCCCTGCATCAGGCTGTTTAAGAAAGGGAGAGAAAGAAGCACTCCAGATAATGCATGTCCTTACCGGGCATATTGAACCTTGAAAAGTCAGAGAGGGTGTGGAAGTAGCTGGGAGTGCTTCCTCCACTCACTGGGGACATTATCTTCCCGTTCAGCGTGCCATAGGACAATGCTCCATTTGGTCTATCGCCACTCGACATGCGCCTCTTCTCTGGAAGCTGGGGCTGGAAACCAGGGGCTGGGCTGCCCTGCCGGAACCCTATACCAGTCCCCACATCCTGGAAGCCTGCAGGCGAGATGGGGAAGGAGGGAGTGGGTGGTCCCTGGTAGCCCGAGGAGCTGCTCTGTCGCGACAGGTTCCCGTGTCTCTCATCTGGGGTGGTGTAACCGCTGTGCATGGGGTGACGGTCCAAACTGGGGCTTCTCTGGGATACCTGTGATACGGATGGGTGTCGGCCCAAAACTGGACTTCCTTGGGGGTGTGTGAGCACGGGGCTGCTCTGCATGGGCTGGCCCAGGGACGGTTGTCTGCTGAGGACCGGGCTCCGCTGCGACCCCTGTCCCAAAGAGGCCTGTCTGCCGAGGACTGGGATGCTCTGCGCTCCGTGAGACAGACGACAACCAAGGATGGGACTGCCACTGAGACCTACCATACCCACCTCAAAGCCATTAGCTGGTGATGTTTGCTGGCCCATGATGAAACCATCCTGATTAGCATTTGAGCGCTGCTGGAGGACGGGGTTATGGGTGGAGCCAAGGATGTTGGTCCGGTGCTGTGCATGGGGACTTTCGTGGCTGAGCGTTTTCTGGGAGGGTTCTGAGGTGAGCGGGCTGGGATCTGAGGGCACATAGCTCCCTAGTAGGGTGTTGGGGCCAAGCTTGGACAGTGTAGGGGTAGTAGTGCCAAGGTAGGAAGAGATCGGAGAGCTGGAATCTAGGTAGGAAGAAGTGGGAGTATTCAGGGCTTGATATGAGGGGGTGAGAGTGGGGTAGACACTCTCTGTAGCCTGGGAGCGGAAGCCCGAATCAGTAGTGGGTTGGGACGGAGTGCTAACGCTGCTCTCTGCTAAGGGGTGATCACTGGAAGAGAATTGGAAAAGATTATTAACCAACTGTTTTTGTGCACTTCCTCAGTTGGGTAAAGTTTTCCTTTTGAAGAAGTTCAAACTGTTTATTTGGACGCATGACTTTGCAGTCTAAAAAGCATTTACCTTAGTTAATTTGTACCTATCTAAGTAGAAAATCTGAATATTTGAGTAGAAAACGTAAAAGTAAAAAATGAGCGATTGACAGGGTAAAGAAGAAGCCACCTATGGCTCCAAAAGACAACCCTATATTTGTAAACACTGTGAAACATGTACAAGTCTTATGTTTTAACACACTCACTAATATCTGGTCCAAGATCTGGCCTTAAACCAAAAAGTAAAAGAGCAGTATGTATTTCACTCACCCCAGTGAGCTCTGGATGGGGCTGCTGCTGGACAAAGGTGGGTTCAGTGTGTGGGAGGAGGGACTTGGACTTCTCTGCTGGCCTGTAGTCTCTCTTGGTGGGCTAAGGCTCTGAGGTGAAGCGGGCTGCTCGCCGCCTGCCACTGCCGACCTTGCCACAGACTCTACATAGCTTCTTGGTGCTGCTTGATGTGAGAGAAATATAGTTTCTCTATGAGCCACACATTTACTTCACTTCTGCTTTGTCTGTATTTGTTATTCCCTTTAGCTTTGTAGCATTGTAGTTGTGTTTTTAACAATCGCTGCTTGGACTGTAATTGATGTCCCATAAAACTGGCAATTTTAAGTATAATTTGTAAAAAAAAAAAAAATAATAATAATAATAATAAAATAAAATAACACCAAGCCAACAATCACTATTCATGTGAGGGTGATATAATGCACAAAGAGAGTAGTGTGACTTTTCCAGACCGGAAATGAAAACAGAAATGATTTTGCCACACATGATAAGTAGGTGGACTACAACTGAAAAACAGGTAGAGAAAAATGGGGCGGAGGAGATTAAGACGTTGAATGTCGATGGTGATCTGTGGCATTATACCAGCACTCTTACCTTCCTCACCCTCACTGCTCTCATCATCTGTGGAGCATCATTGGAGATAATCCAGAGAAACAGAATAATGTAAAGGGACAGAGGTACAGCAAGGGAGTTGGAAAGAATGTTTTTTCTGTGCTATACTCATTTAATCAGGAGTGTGTGTATCACAGGGAATGTCAAAGGAACTCAATTCATGATATTACTTGCTTGTGTTCCCATTTAGCCTTCAGTTGCACACACAAAGAGAGTGAATTTTGAGAAAGGTGGAAGGTTGACAAGCTTGTTGTGTCGGTACAGGGTTTTTGACTATATAAATTTCATTCCATTTTAAGTTACTCAGCTTATATAGTATAGTCTTGTTTTACATGTAAACAAACATTAGAAAACAATAACATTAGTTCTTGATTAGTTATCGTATCCATGTCTCAGTTGCCTGAGTGACATTCTAATTAAGTGAGTGCTACAGTACAACCAACCTGAGCCGGTTTGATTGAGGAGGATTTCTGCTGGGTTGTGGGGCTTCAATCCCAGGGCTGACAGTGGAGTCTTGGCAAGACCAGGAGGGGACCGACCTGAAAAGAATGGGACACTTATCACCACACAGCATACGTCACAGACATCTTGACAGCTGCTACCTGCTGACACAGTCTAACAATGATTTATCCCTTTTTTGAGAAAAATTACTAAATTAGAAATAGATGCCATTGTTAAAAAAACAACCAACAAAAATGTCATAATATCCATTTAATTTCCATAAGGCCTGCTGTATTCTTTGAATGACAATGATCTAGTCAGTTTAAAGTTGACCTTGCATGTTGACAATCATATACTAATATCATATTCTATTAGACAGGTAAACAACTGTCAAGAGAATACATAAATGCACATCAACACAGCTTAACACACAGGAGCAACATGTTCAGGGAGGTGCGCTCATGCTCTGATGGAGGGGCAAAACATGCATGTGACCAATCATAACAATGTGACAAACTGCCAGTGACACCACCTCACTCTACCAGCAGCAGATTAAGGTGTGTGTCAGACACAAGGTGACATCAAAGCAGAGCTGGGTCAAACTGAACTCATAAAGGACCCTCATGCTACAGGAGACAGGCATTTGTATTCCTCTGTTGTTCATCAATTTTCATTTGTGAGTTATATAGACTGTAGCTTGTTTTAGTTTTACATTCTTTCTCTTTTTAGCAATGCTAACATCCCTATATTCCTTTGAATCAAATGTTGCCACTAAGTTAATACTGTCCGTGAAAGAACAGGAACTTTGACACAGTCTCTGCTACATTAACACTGGAGGGAACGATGTGTGTCGCCACAAGCACCGTAGTCATATTTAGACCAATAATACTACTATAATAGTCTTCCTTTACAGTCCCTCCAGCGTAAACACAAATAAGCATGTGGAGGGAAATAAAACTTGTAATAAAAAAAACATATTTCTAGCACAATTAGCAAAGGACAAGACATACAGTAAATGGCTACGTAATTAAGACCGCCAGGGGAGGGCAGGCAGGGTGCTAGTTGTGGTGAAACAAGGCAGCAACAGGAGCCCAAACACAGATGACCACAGCAACACAGAGAGCAGCAGCTGCTGAGAGAGTCGAAGTTCACAATAACTGTACGTCTCTGTGCTTTACGTGTATGGGTCTACGGATGTGTGGTGGTGTGTTCATGAAAGTGGAGGTTATTTCTCGTTTTTCACATGTTGTGTCTATTTTATCAGCAAAAGACTTGCAGGTTGTTTACTTTTTCAACGAAGTGAACTGTTGGATGTCTGATGTGTGTGGGCATGTTCTACATTGTGTCTGTTTTGTTGCCGGTGCTGCTCTCGTGTGGCTCTCATGCCAAAGCGGTGCAGAACTGTGATAAGTGATATGTAAAGGGTCGCAGACAGAAGGGACGGGGATTAGGGGATAGGGAATCATTTTGGCTGACGTTGTGGGACAGTGGAACTCCGGTAGAGAGATGCACATCATCCACTTACCAAAGAATCCAAATCAATTCTTTGTTCTTGCAACCTAGATGCCACACATTTATTTGTGTACTCAAAAGGACGGTGTAATGGGAAGTAAATCTGGTGTCACATGCACTAATCAATTAGCTAACCATGCACCTTTAACAAGTTTTGCAAATAACTGCAAAACTAATCTCAGTTAACTGATGACAGTTAACTACATTTTGTGCTTAGCTGAGAAAAAGATAATCTGGTTTTGAGGTCCATTAAACACACAATGAAGGGACTCACATGTTTTCTCACAAATGCATATCTAATGCAACAATATGATCTTAATTTGTCCAAAAAGATTCAACATTCTTTGTTTATCTCAGAAAAGGTTGCTGCTTAGTGTCACTGCGTATGCAGTGTTCCCACTTTGTTGATGGAGGGATGTTACAGAGCGGGGGTTAAAAATATGGTGTGATTTTATGACTAACTTTTATGGGTGTGCCCTGGGGAAGATAGGCAACAGGACTGGATGATGTAATTGGTAGAGTTGGCAAACAACGTGTTACCTAATACATGACTCTTGTTTTAGTGTGGGGTGTATGTGGGGGGGAATGGGGAAATGGGTGTGTGTATGTCTGTTGGTTTGTCTATCTATATCTTTTCTGGACTTAGTGAATAACTTGTTTTTCTTGTAAGATCAACTTGTTTCTTCTAAACTATAAAAGACAGGCTGGATAGAAAAGAGAGATGAAGATTACATGTGATTAAGCAGCACTGGACATCAGTTACACCAAACTGACTTGGCTTTTTTTCTGTCTCGCGTTCCCTTTTTTCTTATTCTGCATCTACTGAATGATGACTTCAGACATTCTTGTGAGAAAAGAGGAATTCAGTCTTTACGAGACGTGGCCACTCAGTTATTTTGATGAGCCTACATAAGGCCAGAACGCTGCAACTTCCCACTTGTACATTGGACATTGCAGCTCATTTACAATCTGAATGAAAATGAGATGAGGTAATAGTGGGGATATTTTTTCACTACTCAGAATATACCAAATGAAGTACATGAAGAGAGAAATTACTGTAAGTACTCTGAGTGACTGCCAACAGTCTCAAAACACGATGAAGACTTTCCCTACAGTAAGTTCAGCATCACAAGTTAAAGAGTTTCGTTGATGAATCAATCATCACTACTAAATAGCTATTGCCATTTAAGAGTGAATGTAAGTTAAAGTGCTCAAATATATAATATAGTATGACCTGTTTTCTAGTACTTTAGACAAGTGTAACCATTTATGTATACATTTTAAACTACAAAAGAGAAATTTTTAAAATATCACTTTCACCGCCAGAAACATCTGGATGGTATTTCAAGAGGCAGGCTAACCCTTTTTGCCAGGTAACTGAAAAAGAAAAAAGATTCAATATGTGGTTATAAATGTTTGGAATAACTTGTCAATCTTGTATATTTGTTTTCATGGATAACCTGCTATAACCTGCAAGGACGCAAATCTTAAGACTGATCTCAAGAATAATACTGTGGTCAAATACAACTATCAGTTAGGATTTGACATAAATCGCGTTATCATTTTAAATATCTACAGTAACTATGCCTGAGCTCCACAGTGCCCTCTGTCAGCCGGAGGGGGAACTTACATAGGTTGAAGTAAGGGGTTTGCGGCGTGATGGGGAAGGCAGGGGTTTGGGGAAACACCTCACCACCAACTGTGGGTGTAGGACTGATGGGGCCACCCTCCATCTCCTCGAAGGCTTCACGGTAGCTGTGCATGTGTCTCTGGGGAGCGGAACAATTACATGATAAAACACATACACATGTCAACATGCAAAGAAAAAAGTGGGAAAACATGTTCCAAAATGTACACTTTCTACCTCCTTAGGTCGCCCCCCGGGGTTCATCGCTATGGCGTTGACAAACTCTGGAGAAACACAGCGGATGGGGGAACGAACTGGGACATCAGGAGAGGAACCGTCATCAGGACCGCTCTGGTATTGGCCGTCGCTGGTGATGCGACGGCGGGGCAGAGTTGCAGGCTCGTCCAAGGACACTGCACGGGCCTGGACACCTGAGATGACACACAAGTGAGTGTTAAAATTAAGCAAGGGCTGGTTCACTGCTGCTCCATTACACTGCTTTCCACCAGCAATTCCATCACTGTCATCAGAGGCTAATGGTTGTCAGCCATTGTGAATGCTCACTGCACAGGCCATTGTGTGCATTTTGCAGACAATCACACACTGCAAAGGATTTGCTGTGGTTCTTAAAACTTTTGAATTAAACATGCGCACACACAAGGTTATTGAAAGGTTAGCTGCTGATCAAACTGAAGCCCATTAAGTCTCAAGAATTAAACAAAACAAATTCTCCAATTCATGAATGACTGATATCCCCAACAAACCAAAACACACAAACCACTGTAAGTGTTTCAAAGTTTAGGGAAAATAAAAACTTGACCTTGGACGTATGTAACCTAAAATGATGTTCACCCCTTCTAGCATCAGCTGAAACTACAATTAGCAACTACTTTTTGGAACGCCAGGGGGAAAATGTTCTCTCACACAAATGACCAAGACTTTCTGATACACTGGTGCAAACTGTTGGTTATCTAATGCGTCAGTGTGGCCAGTTCTGGCTGAACCTCAAAGCAGCCAGTAAGCTCATTTCAGTTAATCTGGTTTGAACTGAGAGAGAGATAGAGAGAAAGCTACCAGCATAAAACAAACAGGATTTGAGTTGAGAGTTTTAAGCTAATATGCAATGCCATTGACTGGCGGGTCGAGGTAGCAAAGCATGAAATTCTGGCCAAAGCAGCAAAGCCAATGTGAAAGGCTGTCACTGGCTGCCCTGCGCTTTGGAACAAGATGAAGGTTAATGGCAGAAAGAAGGGAAATAGGTTTAAGAAACAAGTGGGGAAATTGGGGATAATAAATTCTGTGGTGTTTGTGCTCAGGCAGCTTACCCTGTTGTTTTTCTAAGTGTTACTTTCTTGATGTTTCAAATGCTGTCACTGAAACAGTTGGAAATGTTTGATGCACCTGGAGTTATCTCATTCTTTCTTTCTTAGAGCTCTCTCTCCCTTTTTCACACCTAAATGAGAAAATGTCTAAGCCACGGTGGAATGATGTCATAGAGAAACTGAAAACAAACACAAGCTGATAGTGACCTTAAAAATGTGACTGAAGGCTTTTGTCAGTTTGATGCTGACAGACCTTTCCATACATGGAAAAAACATGTAAACACACCCAACAAGCCTGACTGTTATGGAAACTGGGAAAATATTAATATCCCTCTCACTCAGCTTCACTTTAAAATGGGGAAGCAAAAACCTGGCTGAAAATCTGTGGGGAAAAGTTAGTGATAGCAGCCAAAATTTGAACAGTTAAATAGTTAGGAATGAAGTTAGCTACCATTGCCACATAAGTGAAACATCTGAGATGTTAAAAAGGATTTTCTTACCTTGACGTTACCTTCCAATTCTTCTATGTGTTTTGTATTACCATTATTAGCTTGTGGTTAATAAATCATTGTACTTCATGTGATATTTT
The DNA here is from genome assembly GCF_020085105.1 of Siniperca chuatsi. Lineage (NCBI taxonomy): Eukaryota > Metazoa > Chordata > Actinopteri > Centrarchiformes > Sinipercidae > Siniperca > Siniperca chuatsi. Next base: position 4,602,017 of record NC_058053.1, on the reverse strand, counting down.
TACATAATAGAAAGGAATAAATGATAAACAACTGCCAATCATGCCATCTGTTAAGGATGTTTGATTTATCTCCAGCTTCAAATAATTTGGTGTTGGCAGGGTGTTAAAGGGTTAAATTCTTTTTGAAATTGACAGTTTTGAAAAGCATGTAGTCAACACCCCCAAACAGAAACACACCCACCATTGCACCAAGCCTGGAAACCGAGAACCAGATGTACCCACGATGCACTGCTCTACAGTAGAGTACTGTCAAACACTGCGCTGTTGCCCTAGCGACGACTAATGGTTTCCAGCTGGGATGGCTGGAGATTCGCAAGGACTTTTCTCTCTTCTCCCATTTCTCAGCTATTTAAAATCCAGTTATCATGTGGATATGCATGGGGTTTGATTCCAAAAACATAAACTTTATAGGTGATCTTTTCGTTTTTCTTTTTTTAAGGGACGGAAAACATATGAGAATGCACAACTGAGAGAGGTTACCTAAAGTAAGAGTGAGGGGATTGCATTCCTTGCAAGGTCAGTTCAGATCAACAAGAGAATTGTATTTAATAGTATCTTTATAATCTGGTGCTTTAAAAAACACTATGAAATTTGTTTGTGAATACTACTTGTAGAATATAAACGTCACGATGACTGCAGATATGACCTCATTAGAACTTAATTCCAACTCTACAATTCCAAGATCTACTCTGTAACATTTAAATTCGACGTTCTGTTGCATCACTAAAAAGGATATTGCTGTCTGCAGTAAAGAGGTCAGACTGGCCCCTGACACCCTAGGGCCCTGAACAGAACAATTCTGTCTGCATTGTGGTCGCTGTCTCCCAGTGGACACATACGGCTTTAGTGATGTTTCCAACTAGGACTGTGGTCTCTCTCCTAGATTTGGTGTCCTTTGTCTGGCTTTGTAAATCTTTTTAAAAAAAATTGTGCGAGTGAAAAAAGCAGCCTTGAATGAGGCCAGTGTATCCTGGTCTCGGTATTGTTCCCAGAGTTTGGCAAAATGGATCTTGTGACATGCACTCTCCTGGCAAGGGACAGAGCCTCCTTTGTACTTCCCCTGTCCCGTTCTTGTGAAACTTTAACATTATCCAATTGGGTTTTTTTCTACGCCACAGTTGAGGTAAATCCCTAACCTTGAGGGAGAATACTGCAACTCAGAACAAACAGGAATGAAGGGTGAGTATGTATGCAGAGAGGAATCAATGGTTAGTTTGATGATGATGACGATGCTGCTCTGCAAACCCGATGATGACAGAGGAAAATGTGTTTTTATTTATGAAAGGGAGAAAGAGGAAATGAAACAAAAAGACAAAATGAGCAGCTGTTGGCAGTCAATTATTAAATGAAAGAAATGAAAAATCATTAAATACAAAACAAAGCCCACCACACTCAAAGGCAAAGCAGATACAGACTTGGATTGAAGGAACACTTGAAAAAAGGACCTCTCCTTTTTTTAAAGTGTTCCTTCAGACAGGATGGGAGAACCAACCCGAGAGGGAGTGAGAACGGCGGTGCTCAGACTGAGAAGAGGTAATGCTGGGGATGACACGTTGGACACGAGCCGAGTATTCTGGGTAAACAGATGAATGATGAGAGAGAGAAGAATGATGATGACAAAACTAAAAGGAAAAGGAAAACAAGCAAGATGAGGTCCTGCCTATCACAAGAACAAGAAGGTAATTTTCCATGTATATGAAAGATCAACATCAACCTATGCATGCTGATGTGCATGCTAACCTATGAATCCCACATTAAAAACCATAAGTGAAACTGTTTTGTTTTTACTGTCACCAAACAAGTCATGAAAAAGGGATGATTTCTATAATACAGGAGGTAGAAAGCAATCCAACATGGGTCTCATTTACCTCACACAAACAATACACTACATTTCCAACTCCTAAAGGTGTTAAACTAGCATTTAGTATTATGTAATGTGAACAACTGCTCCACATTTAAACGGCAGTAAAGTGAAGTGAACCGTATTGTTCATTCTATTTAACCTCTTTCTGGCATTAGTTATCTGAGGGCTCAGCTATCACACTGCTTTATGTTGACTTTGTTCCATTTCTTGCTGCTCTGCAGGATGTCTGATGTGCTTATCTAGGGACAGTAAACCTGCTGGACTGGAGAGAACACTTCCTGTTTGAGCCTGAGTGGTGGGGACTGATGAGGTGACATTCAGGAAATGAGATAAAGACAGAGCAGTACTTTCCAAGAGAGGTGTGTGTACAGTACACACACATACAGTGCTGATGGCATCAACCTTACTCTTCAGTAAATGTTCTGTCCTGTTCCTGTCCATTTTCTGGCACAAAAACAAAGATTACACAAAAGTGGTGCAATGAATAATACTTGATACTTGAATATTTGATTCAGAATTTAGCATCAGCAATGGCCATTAAACAACAGGGTAATATTGTTGTCTCTGCTGGATAATAGATTGGTTCTGGAACTAATGAACCAAATGTAGTGTTTGGGTGCTTCTTAGCAGAAGCTATAGTGAAAGGCTACAACCAAGATCCAGTTCTGCACAAAGCCTCATGGGAAAATGTTGGAGTGTGAGCTCTATAGACAATAAGTGGACTGTAAAATGACATGGCCAGCCCAACATCAGAGTTCAACTCTTCAAGCAAGAGGAGCCACACAGGCCCTAGAAAGGGATTGCATGAACTGTATGAGAAATGAGAATTAACCAGCTTCGTGACATACTAACTATGACATGACATACTGTATTTATCTGTCTCATTGTGCTATTTAAAATTAAATAGTGTGGTTACCTTCTTCTGTAAGTAAAGGCAAAGTCAAGGTGTCAGGTACATCTGTGACCTCAGCAGTCTGTCACATAGTGTTCCTAATGCAAACCTAATGAATGAAATCAAAACCTTTAACCTTTTTTCCAGCAGCAGGTTGCATCTTCAAATGTATTTTTTTAATCTCAAAGATGTACAGTGTACTCAGAATGGGGTTGAAATGAAATGGGTTGCCACAGGCATAACCAAAGCCATCCTACATAGAAGAAATGTAAGAGAGGAGTGGCACAGTCTGTGGAAATATTGGATTTTAAGGTTGGTTTGCCCAGGGCAAACATTTTATCATTCTGGGCAGACTATAGAAATCTGTGAGATCACGTAAATACATTTGAAGATGCTGCTGGATAAAAGGTCTTTTTTTTAATTGAAGGTGCTGAGGTCACAAATGAAGCTATCTATCAGGATTAAATAACTTAATGGTAGATCTTACCAGCCACTCTTTGAGCCACCAGACCTTCAACGTTGAAGACTTCATCTGGTTCACTATCTCTTGGCTGTGGTGATGCTGAGGAAGCACTAGGGCTTCTCTGGGGCTCAGAGACCTCTGCTGACTGGGACAATGTGCTTGGTGGGTAGGTGTTGATGGGCTTGAGCTGGATGTGACCAGCTACAGTGGGGGAGGCTTGTGAGGAAAGACTGGTTCCAGCCGTTTCAGATGTGTAACTCAGAGATCCCTGGACAGGTGCAGGCTCTGGTGTACTAGGCTTCCCTGGTGACATCTGAGCCGGTGACGTGTGGCTGGCCAGGCCGGACATGGGGCCAGAAAAGTGGGTATGAATGGTGGCATCGGCCTGGTAGGAGGGCCTGGCTTGGCTCTGGGAGAAGGACGGCTGGGTGGTCACTACAACACTGTTGTCTCGCAGTGGAGCACTTTGGGACTTTGGCACCAGCGATTGGCCTGGTTCCAGGTCCAACATGAGGAGATTAAGGGTTTCAATAGATTGCTCAATTTCTTGCTGGGAGGCACTGTGGCGATGAGGGAACTGTGGGAGGCTGTGGTGGCTGGGCATCACTGCTACAGAAGGAAGTGGGCTAAAAGTGAGGCCTTCAGTTACTGGCTCCTCAGGTACACCAAACTGCTGCCAAACATTGAGACCACGCTGGACGGCATCCCTGCTACTGGTGGTGCGGGTGGGAGCTTGTGGCATAGAATTTGTCTCTGCACCAAATGACTGAGAGCGGTACAAATTGCCATTCTGGGTAGGCATGTAATTAGCCGAGGATGGGGCTGAATCACTTTGTCTCAAAGTGACAGGTTTGTCGGATAGGCCAACCTGTAGCTGGACGGTTTCCAGAGGCTTTTCTGGAACGCTGCGCTCCAGATACGGCACATGGTCCTGGCCATTGATAAGTGACTCAGACTGGTAGTAAAGATCAGCTGGTGTAGCCCGACCATCTGTTGAGGAGAACGTCCCTAGACTGTCCACACTGTTGCCCTCTTGACTGGTGGGTAGCTCATCATCTAAAATGTCCGTCTCACGGTCAATGCTACTGTGCCCATTGACATGGACCTGGGCAGGCACAAGGTGAAGCATACCTCCAACAGAAGAGGTTGGAGTGGACAGGTAGCCCTGTCGATGCATGGGACCCTCCAAGCCACTCAGCAGCTGCTCCAGCTCCTGTTTCTCTTGGGGACTGATTGGTTGTTGTGCAGGTGGGGCGTGGTGATGGACTGGGGGTAGTTCCTCACCTACAGGAACTTGTGTCTGGCTCACTGTGGAAGCCTGAGGGGCTGCTGCCGCTTCATCAGTTCGGTCAGTTTTGATGGAGGCAGTAGAGTTTCCTGAGTCGCTGCTCACTGACAAGGCATGGTCAACCGCGGGCAGAGCATGTTCAACAGCAGTGGGTGGGAGGCCGTTTGCTGTGACTGTTCCTTCAACAGACTCCTTTTTGCGAACTTTGGCGTAGAGGCTGCCGTCCAGGGGTCCTTGGGTATGGATGACTTCTAAAACAAACAAGTACGAGAGAGGCTCATTAGAATCAAATTAAGCCAAATACAACAATCAACAACTATTCAGCTTTCCACAACCCTTTAATTTTCAATTGCTCAAGTGTTTTCAGAGCCATAGTACTTGCTGGCCATTACACAAATAAATGTTTAATCCTTTAAATATATTCACACGGGATTCATCAAGACATTAAGAAGCAAAGAGTGAAGCGCTATCATAGAGATAGGGTATCGGGAGATTATGCGGGCATGGCCAAAATAACTGCCGTTAAATGAAACACTGGCTCATGCCCACCTATTCTATCAGCTTCAAGAAATGAGCAGGGTCTGTGGCATGCACTGTGGAAAAAATGATGAAATCACAGGAGCCTGCCTTGCACTTTCTTAAGACAATTGGATTAATCTGTGTCACCTGATGAATACTGGCATAATAGAAGATGAATCAGTTGTTGATTTTATTTTCTTATGATCCCCACAACTGTGAACAGGATAAGCTGATGTAGAAAACAGATGGATGAATGGACATCGGAGACCTTTAATCTACCGATTTGTTAACTCACAAGCTCGGAAGGAATGCTGCTATGTAGACTGTTAACTGAACAAATATATATGCACACATACGGTACATACACACCCATGCACATGCACATTCACACATAGTCACACCCAAGTCCAATGAGGAGGAAGTAGGGTGCCCCAATCAGAAGAATTTAGTCATCACTGGAAAATCAGTCTCACTGAGTACGGAAGGCCTGGAGGCTTTTCCTGGCCTCCGAAACCCAAAGCAAAACAAAAGCTCAACATACTGAGAGTCACACTGTAAAGGCTGAAACACACACACACACACACACACACACAAGCTGAAATACACTTTTTTCCTCCCTACCACATTCTCTCATACAGCCAACAGTGCACCAGTGCAGACAGATTTATCAATATTTTCATGTGAATAAAGGCTATTAGTGATTCTGTTCTTCAAAAGTGTAAAATGACAAAAGTGTACCTCACATCTTCCACAATATTTAGAAACAGTTTGTTTGGATATGCATACTTCAGGAGGGCAAAGAGAAAAAAACAATACCTTGTCAGATAATTCCTCTTCTACTGTCCATTACAGTTCCCAAGAAGCCTCATAACCCATGATGAGGCATGTCCTGATAACCAAATCAGATTCTACAGCTGGGAAAGGAGCTGCATAAATAAGTTGCCTGTGTCTCTGAACCTTAAAGATTTCTCGATGTCAGCTTTAGTGAATACAGGGCTCTGTAATAGAGCTTGGTGGGCGTACACAAGCTGGGTACTGCAAGGTCTCCTTGGCTGGCCTGGGGCAACTTGCCAAGGAAATGGCGCACTGTAGCCACTACACTGTCAGGCTGCTGGTGGAAACAAATCTGGTGGCTCTTGGTCACAGAAAATCACATCGTATGTTTTTTACTACTAATCCGTTAATGAGTTTACTTTGATTGGTACTGTACATTGGTGGACCACATGCGGGAAAAAGAGGCTATGGTATTTCTAGCACGTCTAGTCTGATAATGGCCTGTTGCAGTAGCGCATGCCATTTAGACTATGTATCTTCAGTGTCAGTTCAACTCAGTATATCAATACTCAAGGTAGTTGTCATGATTATCATAGTCAAAACAGACCATAGCCCAAAATTATGATGCAAATGTTCAGATTTTTGGTAGCTGTTAATGTGAATTCTCCACTAAAGTCAATGTTCCCCTGAAAAGTTAGCTGCTAAGACAGGAGGTTCCAAATCAAGTCATCATAACACATTTATATAGCTCATGAAACTGCTTAAGTGTCAAGTTAAGGGCTGTGCATGCATTCCCATCCACATGAACGCACCACTTTTCATGCATCAGTCATGCCGATAAACATAGACATGTCGTGAAAGAAGAGCTCCACTAACTTTCTCCATTTCAGTACTTTTATAATCGCCGGCCCTGTAGCCAAATGTGACTCCTGCAATTAGGATGATCAGTCACACAGCTCAGCTGATTTCACATCCTGAATGACTGAACTACAACACACAAGTCACCTTAAAGTAAGTCAGAGCTTTGTCAAAGGAAATAGCAGAAACACCTCCACAGGAGGTGGTTCCCCTACCTGTGTGAGCAGTGCACGATGGTACAGTCCCAATCTAAGCTGGGAAAAGCCCTGCAGAGGAGCCCCTGGAGTGGGACATGAGGGATTACAGCAGGAGTTGGGGGAGTCTGCTTTGGCTACTGTTCCTTCTCCTCCTCCCTCTCCTGAATAGCTGTCTGGCCGTATCAGGGCAGCTACTGCTGTTGCTGGCTGCTCCGCGGCTTGCACTAGTCTAAAGGCTACCTCTGCTGTGTGTACATATGTGGGAGGTCTGTCACAACAGCCTGTTTGACGGTGTATGTGGGAGGAGGGGGGTAAGGGGCCACTGAAATCTAAAGCATAGAGTTTGATAGAATGACATAGTCTCTTTAGGTTTGGCTCTCTCACACACCTACAGTACTTCCTTGAGGTACCGTTTGTTACCAGCCCCCACTGCACAAATAAAAGGTCTTTGCTTTACTAAAATACCCTATTCCAATAACTGTGTCTACAAATTAATCCATTATATAAGACTTGTTTATGCTATAGCCAGAAAAGTGCTGAAAAACATAATAAGGCATACACTGACAATCGTAGAAATAAGTCTGTTCTATGCACACATACACATACACAGAGATGCCCCTCCTTTAGCCCACTGGTGTCGAAAACACTCATGTAATGGAAAGAGTTACTTCGTCCAACAACAGTCATTTAACAAGCTCTCTCCAAGCTAGGAAGCAGGGAGACAACTCCACCCTGCTGCAGGCAGATGGAGAAAACAGAAAAGCTTAGTGGGTGAAAAATAGAAAGATGAATACATTGGGTGGCTGCTGGTCTGATTTGTATAGAATATAAGAGGGGCTCATTGTCTTACTGGTAAAGACCAAAAATGATAGATAACGTCAGACGTGGATGATTTACAGGAGTTGTTCACTGAGTTGGAAGGATGGTTTACAAATGCAACATACAGTAATATATGCACACAAACCACACCCCTTTTAGCACAGTTTGAAAGCTCCTCAGTCTGTGGTCCAGTTCATATCGCCTAGCCATCTGTACACATTAGCATTCAGGACAGTCACTTTACTATTGCACACCACAATCCAGAACAATTGACAACAACCACATTCGTCATTCCGGGTGATAACAATAAACATGATACTGTTTTCCCTTATTTGACTCACAGATTGTCACAGCAACCCTCTTGTTTTCTCTCCTTCTTGTACTACAGGAAATCTAATCTGTCACTTGTGAGACTTTTTATGGCGAGTAGACTATTTATGTTGAGACTGCTTCTGTGTGTGGTGCTATGTCTGCTGCTGTTTTCATTTGGTTGAAATGAACACGCGTAAGCCTCTACAAATAACCTTTGACGGTGTTCCTTCATGTGATAAAAAAGGCTGTATGTATGTGTGATATCTTACACTGTGTGTGCAAGTTGGTGTGTTTTTACATACTCCCCAGGAGGTAAATGCTTGCCCTGTGATCTCATGCACATTAGGAGAATGCCTGCCATCCCAACCCCAATGGCCCTAACTAATTATACAACAGCAGGGGAGAGTGAGTCTGGAATGACCAATCCTCTTCATTATACCGGGGCAAAAGAACACAGCAGCAGACAGAAAATAAAACAAACACATCATGATTGCAAGATGCAGTATGAGTCATTCAAACTGTTCGCTCACACGTATGTAAGTCTAGACAGTTACAGGTAAAAACAATATTGTAGATGGACAACACCGTAGATCAAAAATGATCTCTACAAAATATGAAGTGTTGCAGATGGAAGGTGCTGCCAGATATTTTGAGGTTCTGTGGGCCAGATGGTGCAACTGTGTGACCTCTTGATCTTTAATCTTTGAGCTCTGACCCCTGTGGCAATAGATCCCCCTTTACAGCGGAAATAGCATGTTTCCCCTGTAGCTTACATGGACAAACACACCATGTGCTACCCTGTGCTTGTGTGTGTGTGAGCATTCCAAAACAGTTGGGGCTGCATGTCTATGACCACAAGTGTGACATTAATAAAAACAATGATGAAACCATTTCTGAGAACGTCCCCTCAGGCCTCAACTGCTACAACCACTAATAGCCCAACAAGAATAAAGTTCTAAGTGTATTTACATTCAAGAAGCTTGTGAGAATAAAGAGATTCAGTATGATAGTCTAACAGTATGTAAGTAGCCTGGTACCATATTTGGTAAAAGTTAATGGCTGAATTATTGATTTGGCAACAAAGCATGCCATTACTGTTTGAGAGGGCTCAAGGACAGCTATTAAAGTAATACTGTGGCCTTGTAAATGATCTACACAAGAGACTATTACATCTTCTGAGCTGGATTCATTTGACTTGTGAAGATCAGAGAAGACTGATCTATAATCTAATCTATATACAATACAAATTTAGTAACCAGTCAAATGATGGTACATTAGTACAGAGGCACACCAAGATATACAGTACATTTAAATACAGTTTAGCTTCCAACATCCATAGCGCCAAAATGCTTAGTCAAATGTAAGTACAAGAACTCTTTGCCCTGCAGCTCATTAAATATACATCAAAGATTATTGTGAATCAATGTGTGTTAGTGCAAACTCGCTAGGATTGGGGAAACAACGGACAGGGTAATGGAGGGTGGTTTGGAACAGTTTGGAGGCAGGAGAATGGTATTGATCGCTACCAATATGTTTGTTCTGTTCACCTTCAAATTGGCCACAACTGCCCTCATGGCATCGCTCTAGGTAGATAATATTTCTCTTATCTAAGTGTATTGAAGCCTCGGTATTTAAAAGTGCTGCAACATATATGTAATATATATATAATATAATCTGCCACCACTAACCTGTAGCCAGTGTTGGTCAGAAGTAGGGGCTATATTTATCACAAATACTGCTGAAAACAAACACAAAAGCATAGACGTAACCAACACACACAGCGTGTGCTACGTATCAGCCAGACAGTTCATCCATGCAGAGCATTATGTTTCACTCTGGATGAGGTTGTGTCTCAGGAAAAGTCATCAGCGATCGTTAGCAGCAGGGTTACATAGGGAAAATCTTGAGGGCCAAATGAGGAGGGCGTCTGATGAGCTGGCTGTAGCTATCTAGTTCTAGAGGTGTGGAGAAGCTTTGATGGGCTAACTCTTGCTGGCTATGGTCCGGAAAGACTACAAAGACAGAACCACTTCATTTTGCCTGAAGTCTTGATAGATTATGCAGATCCTCCTCAAAGCAACTCTTGTCAGCTCTTACTTGCTATTATTAGAGCTGTGTATCAATATGATTCTATACAGTGGGTTAAACTGTCAAGAATATTTTGTGTACCCTCAGGCGACAAAAACTTGGGATATCGAATTTTCCAGTGTCCCAAATGACTGCTTTTACTCTCACTTTTCAAAATGCAAGAGCACGAGGGCAAAAATGGACTTGATTGTCCCAATATAAGAGGTATTTCTCTGGCCTTGTTTAGGTGGTATTCTTGTGTAGTAAAACGCTACAAAAACAAGATGTAAGAGGCAGCGGTGGTCCACGCTTTCCCAGCCTGTTCAAGTTTTTGTAGTGAAAGTATGTCTTGACAGCCTTAATCAATTTGATTTAAAAAAAACTTATGTTTTTAATGACTCTGGCTCACACAGAAACAGCCCGAATCTTCTTTTATCCTCATTTTCTCCCCAATTTAGATCTTTGCACCTGCCAGCAAAGACTGAAACAACCAGGATGGCGTAACACTCGCATCTCTTCATGAGCAATGTTTCTTGTGAAGTGAAGAAAACAGTGTTATGACAAAGACCAGGAAAGGCCGGTGCATGAATAGAACTCTCTTTAAAAAGAAAGATAATAACAAGGGAGGAGAGGCCAGTGTTCCCAATGGAGAAAAATGAAAGCGTTTGACTTCATGCTGAAACCATAGTCCCTTTTTCCCTGTAAATTTCATCTGCCGTGTCAAACCACCCCTTGGCTCAGGAGGGGTCTATTTAGTAAGCTAAGTGACCCATGCAGAAGGATGCCCCGGGGCCAATAACACACCCGTAACAAGACAGCGGTGCCTACTAAAGAAAGTGCAACTCTTGGTCTTTGTCTCTCTATTTGTTTTCCTGTCCTTGCTTTTACTCGATTCCTTAAACACTTAACACTGAAAAAACAGATAAAGGAAAAGGGTTAGGGGTCAGACCAGTTGCTGGACAAGTGCCTATGCAAAGCCATCTTATATCAAGCAAGCACAACAAGCATTCCATCACCTGTGAGAAAGGTGTGTATGAATGCTTGACTGGAAACAGTGGCAGTCAACTGCTGTCTACTTGGGGTGACTGCGAAACAGCAGTTCAGCTAGCAAAGGTAGGCGTACAAATTGAATCATGTTGAATTTACCAGACTTAAATGTCCTAGTTAAGTAAGATATCATCCGCAAGAAAAAGTTCACTATTTACCAAGACAGAGTGATTTCTAGGGGCCCTCCTCCTACAGTGCAAAGACATCAATACTGGATAAAAACCGGATGAAGAGCAGATCTAGTGAGAAGAGCTTGCAGAAAGTGATCATGATTAATTATCTCCTGGCTCTGCTAGGGCATTATTAGGCAGATCAGCTGTGTAAAGATAGCTGGAGAAAAAGAAAGAGGGAGAGAGAATGTCTGGCCAACAGCTGGAGTAAAGCTGTATCCGCGAGGAGGTAACAGACCACTCATTCATTCCCTCACATTATGGATGGCAGCTCTCCCAGGATTAGCCATGTCCTGCAAGGATCTTTACAATACTCACGCTATAGTACGAAATTACAAGTACACCGTTTATTTTCCTGGGTGAAATTAAACTTTTTAAGAATTTTTAACAAAACTTAGTAACTGTTAGCTTCTGTTATATCTGAAACTAAACAGCCTCTGTCTGACACGTTGCTACCATATTCGGTGTAGCACACAAGCACTTGCCACACAATAAGTGGCTGTCGCCTAGCAGAAACCCCTGTCCCTGTGCCCCCGCAGCCAGGGTCCAAACGGGGACACTCCACAACACAAGGCACTTGTTCTCTCTTTGTGTCCAATGCAGTCTTTCTTAGAAGGCCTTTATTTTTCTGTCTTAGCTGTTATGCAATCGGAACTGTGCAAAGTTTGGAATCAAAGCAGCCTAATCTGTCCAAAGCCTCAGACCAGACTGAGGGATTGATAGCATGGAAGCCTGTTGCCAACACAAAGGACCAGACGTTTCACCTCTACATCTTCTTGGAGAAATGCCACAGTCTGATATTGTCTATGTTTTGATGAGATCACATTCTTATGGAGCTACTTGGCTTTTAGCACCAGGGGGATGGTTGTCAGAGTCGGCTGAGAATATTCAGGCGATATCACAAGAGGTGGACAGCTGCTGTTCAGAGCCTGATGTTCACACTCAAATCGATTCACACACATGTACAAGTTAATCTAATTTTCATTTAACCATGAAACAACTCATCTGGAACAGTATGGCTACAATAACAACACTCCTGATCAAGTGTGCTACTCTGCAGCTGACCCTGACCGGATTATCGTGGGGGTCGATCACAGGAGTTTTCTTACCACATCAATTCAAGTATCAGATTATTATTAACATTTGAGCACTTTTAAATTCTACAAGGATAAGAGGGCCATGGCGACATTTGAGTTGGGGATAGTTGTTTTGAGCTGAGTAGCTAAAGAACCAGGTGAAGCAGTCATATTAGTCAAATGCTTAAGGAATAGGAATCATTCAGTATTGGCAAAAATGTATAAAACAGTGCATTCATTTAGAATTAGTAATGGCTATATTTCACTGCTGTCTGTGGTGATTTACTGCTCACCTGGTTCTTGAACTACTCTTGGGACAACGGACCATTTGAATCTCAGTCATCCGTTGGGCCAAAACATCCTCAGCAGTGATATCATTCTGTTGCATCAACTTCTATCTCCACCAAGATTATGTAACTCCCCCCAACCCCACCCCTGTGTGTAGCTCAGCAGGCAACACAAATGCAGACTTAAATTTGACTTGACTCATTTGAACCCCACTATTGCTATAAGAATGTAGCAACAAACAGTCTGTGCCCAACAGGGCAGGCATGGTTAACCCATCCCTTCTGTTAAGGCTGTGGGGACAGGAGCACAGACATCTTCCTCTGATTAATGTGTATGGGATCAAAGAGGAAGAATTAACCTCCTGGTGAGAAAGTGCAAAACAACACAGACGCACGCGCACACACACACACACACACACACCTGGGCTGCCACTTCTCGACACAGGGAAATGCTTATTGGACCTTGGATAAACAGTAACTTAATGGCATCAGAAAATAAGCTTACATGGAGAAATCAAGAAGACGTGACTCATTTGGTTTCTAGAATTTGCTACAGTGCCTGAAAACTTAATTTCATAGAGCTCAAAAAACATATCATATAGAGGCTCTTCATGTACAGTTTAATGGTAATACTGATTTATTACAGCTTGGGTCTTATTTTGTCATTTTGGCCATTATTTCTATCATAACACACTGCTACAACAAAGTTGACCACAGTTGAACCAGGAAGTCGGTCTGCAAACTCTGATGGATGTTTACAACGGACAGTTTGGGCAACAATTTTTCAGTTTGCATCGTTTTTTTCTTCCAAATAAGTTTGGCTAACCTGGGGGTTTATTTAACACCTGTATGACCATCTTCCCACTTGTGTTTCTTGCCCCTTTAGATTTGTAGCAACATTCCCATAACTTAGCAATTAACTTAGTAAGTACAATGATATGATTCCCTTTAGAAATGATGGCCAAAACTACAAAAATAGAGCCAAGTTTTAATAAATCTAAATTATGCCACTAAAACACAGACAGCCATATGTGCCTGCAATGTGCCTCAACTCTCAGTATTAGATAAAAGCATTTGTAAAAGATTAAACTTCAAAGGATAACTTTCCATGTGAGACTGGTTGAAACAGTAAAAAAAGATTAACATTTAAAACTCAAAGTGTTCGGATAATAGACAGCCTGATGTCAATAAGTAATTAAGCACATTTCCAGATAAAGTGAAACTCAAGTTTCTGGTCCGCTGCGAACCTCCACATCTACAGTACTGAGCATGCTACTCACATGTTGTTAAAGACGTCAGCTGCTGAATTGGTGACAACTTTTCTCTCCGGCGTGACAAAGAGCAGAGGACAAACTGGACACAGGTTCACGAACTCTTGAACTCATAAACGCTTCAACGGCTATCAAAGCTTGAAAAAAGGCGTCATCTGCCTCATACTGAAGGGAAATCGAAGAAATGCTGGACACAAATTCACCTTGTAACTCTTAGAAACTGTCTGTCTGTGCTGAGCAGCAGCATTTACAAACCCACACTGACATTCTGTCACTCCTCCTCCTGTGAATGTGTGCACAAAAGAGCTTCACAGTTGAGCGGAGGAGTCAGCCTTTAACTCCTCCGACTCCTCAGCAGAGAGAGAGATTGTGGGGAGAGAGAGGATCTCTTAGAACTTGTAGAGAGTAGCATTAAAAGCCAGTTTAAGACTGCTTAAGACTTAACACAGCCAAAGGTTTGGCCAAATGATGAAACTCTGTTCAGAACCAGAGGGGAAATGAGATACAGAAGTGCCAAAACACTGACTGCAGAAAGGTTAAGTGCTAATTTCGTTGTGGTTTTTTCACAGCCAAATCTTCATCTTAATGAAGAGGGTCTGTACAAAAACACAGCAAAGTTTACTGCTAATATAGTTTTGAGTAAATTATATGAATATATTTTATGTAATCTAAACCAAAAATCCAAACTGAACTGAAACTGAAATGCTGGTGGGTCATCACTTAGTCAATCACTGGGACTGAATGGTAAACAAAAACACAAGAGCCTGTTATTCCGCAAATTACTATCAATATTCACTGACAAATATATGATCCACCCTTCACTGTCAGAACATTACAGAACTCCTACCTCTGCTCTGATCCCACAGAGTTTCCTGCGGTTTGTTTAATGGTTGCTAGCATCAGCATCATCATAGCTTGGCATGTAGCGAGGTTGTTTGATTTGACTGGTGTATGATTCAGATGACTGACAGGATCAGCTTGTAAAAAATTCCACGTAAGTAAGGCACACTTATGTAGAGGAATTCGTCATTTATAGCAAACGGTTATACTGTTATAGTGTTATAAGCCATTTTGAAGTATTTTTGCATCTGATGCACCTTCAAATTTGTGCAATATGTTTCTCAAATAGGACTTCTTGGATCGTACTTCATCTTCTCACAGGCACCTGAAACAGGTAACCAACCCAGCCTCTTTTTTGTTACACAGTGCTGTGTTCAGTCTGAGTGTAGCTATGCTGATTTCAGTTCTATAAAGATAAGGATCAAGGACCAAGTGCATCCTTTAGACAAAATTACTTGTTTGACAACTAAGGACTTGATCATTAGAGATGTATCCTTTCTTTGATAACTAAAATTGTGTGTAAAAGTTATGGTGGCTTCTGCATTGGTGAATTGTGTAAGTATGATGTTTTGGATATTTTCTTGTTGTGTTTATGCAAGGTGCAGGCACGACAAAAATCCCTGTGCTGAAACTCACCCACAGTAGCTGTAGCTGTTTTTACAGAATAAACACAATGAAAGTCGACATGAATCTTTGGAAACCAACAACCGCATAGACAGCCCTTACCCAATGTTGATCCCAACAAAACATTGGCCCTATAATTTTAAGCTTTATGCAATGCCTTGATAAGCAAAGAGGACAAGAAACTTGTTGTAAGCAGCCTCGTGCTTTCCTCGGAAAAGCAGCTACAATCCTGACAAACTGCAAACCCAACAACAACAATACTTTCTAACTAATACTCGTGAAGATATGCATCATCTCCCATTTTCCCTCTCGCCTCTAAAAGCCACTCCTTCAGAGGAGCTAATTACCTTTTCAGCACAAACAAGTGTGAAGCCAAATGACAGTGGAAACACTCCAGTTTCCTGGAAACCCTTTCTCTCTTGTTTCTGTGAGAGGGAACCATTTTTAACTGTTTCTTTAAATGCTATTTGCAAGCTAAGCCCATTTAAAATGCAGCGTGTATCAGTCTGACTGTGCTGACTGAATAAAGCCATAGCACAAGAGACTATTTATGGGACACGTTTGAAGTCTTATCGAGAACTCCAAGTCTAAAGTAGCTGAATAAGAGCTTGTGATTGTGTGTGTTGGTGTGCATTTTTGCGTATGTGCACTCGCTCACGTTCATCCTCTGCTCATGTCTAAATCTGTAATTGTGTTCATGTGTGTGTGTGTGTGTGATGCCATTAAAGTCAAATTCAGCCTTGACCACAGTATCACCATCAGATGACAGATTGGACCAAGCTCACCTCCACTGAAACAGAATGACAGGAGACTTACACCTATTCTATTTCAGCAAGGCCTATTTCAAGCTGTCGCCGAGTGTGGGGTACACACTTTATGGGCAGCGATAGAAGGTAGCCAAGTAACCTCTGACCTTTGGCTATCTCGGAGAATAATGAAAACACTCTGGGGGGTAATCAAGGACATTAAATATCCAGCAAGCATCCCTCTTCAGAAAAGTCCCCTTGTTATTTTGTGAAGTTGCAGACACTCGTCACTTACTATGCTCTAAATTGCTACAACTTTGCAATTGTCACTTGTTGAAAAATGGTCAGTTAGTTCCAGTTAGAACAGTGTCCAGTCTGTACTGTAGACATAAACAATAACACACCCACACAGCTGTGGTGTTGTTGTCAATTTGTTAACTGAGGAGATGATTGACAGGCAGACAGTGGTGGAATGTAACTAAATACATTAACTACAGTGCTGTACTTAAGTACACTTTTGAGGTACTTTGAGTATTTCCATTTTCTGCTCCTTTATACTTCCATCTCACTACATTTCAAAGGGAAATATTGTACTTTGTGCATCACTACATTTATTTGAGATATATATTATATAGAGTATATACTGTATAGTTACTACTTACTCAGCATATTAAGACTTTACATACAAAATATGTGATCTCTTTATCAGTTATGATGTATTATTGTTTTAACTACCAAACACTACAATAAGTTAGCAAATTAGCTCCACTTTGACCAGCTACACATTAAAATGCAGATTATAACAAATCAATGTTACATAATAATTTTAACACTGCCAGGGGCCATTCTTCATAATGAGTACTTTTACTTTTGATACTTTAAGTACATTTTATAATAATAATATTTTTTTGTAAAAGTATTTTACATTGTGGTATTGCTACTTTTACTTAAGGATGTAAGGATGTCCTGCAAACTCTGACAGTTGTGCTTGTTGCATCACTCAGATAAGCAGAAGCAAAACTAAACCCAGGTCTTTGCAGGTGCTGGATGAGAACTTAACCTAAATACATTTACCAGATCATGATACTTTCCCTTTAACGGTTATGGATTACATAATCAAGACATAACAAAATCTTCTTTTAAAGACCATAAACAATAAATATCAGGAGGAAAGTTATTCCAGTGATTAAAAAAACAAGCTGACCATCCCAACACTTGCGGTATTTTGGAAGGCAAAACAACAGGCTCGCTGATATCACTACAGGCGTAGCATCGCTTCCTTTTTTGGGTGGCAGAGAAAGTAGCACTTTGGTCACAGAGTGACCACCGCTCCCTCAGCAGGAAGGCTCAGTCCATGCCTGTGGCTGAACCCAGGAATGTCTCGCACTGCGCTCGGGTCCCACAGGGCCTTTGGCTTCTCTGTGGTCATAATTTCACCACAAATGAATTCAGCGGTACCAATGCCTCTCCTCCCGTTTAAAATGAGATTTACCATTTACAACTACTGAGGACAGCATGAAAACCTCTTAATGCATTTTTTAAACTTGCATGGGGCAAAACACTTTACATTGTACTTGACTTACTTTACTTAACACAGTTTTTCTCCTATGAAGATATGATGTTTTTAGTGTGGGAGCAACTTTGTGTTTCATTAAAGTAATTAAACAGGCAGAAGGAGTTCTGCCTTTTTAGTGTGGGTTTGTGTCTGTGTGTGACACACAGATACTATCTACTGTATGTATTTATTTTGAATTGCACTGCATGTGCAACAAGGTCAAAACGTCACAACCCCACGAATCTCCTTCATAAATCACAAGTGAAAGATGACTTACTAAGGTTTTACTGCATGTAAAACTGCATCTAACACTGCTATACATCTTTATATGTTTGGACTCAACTCTGGCAGTGTGTGTGCCAAGCTTTACTCAGTGAATTATGCAGGACAGAATCTGTAGAGTTTCATGCACAATACAATCTATAATCCAACTGCACTTACCGTCTGTGGTGTCCTCACAATTCTGATTGAAGTTTTCATAGGAGTCCCAGCGGATCAGAGGATCTTGTGTGTTGTAGTCAACCGAGACGCTCGGCCCGTTTTCCAGGTGGTCCACACCTTGACCAGAAGTACAAAGAGACCGGGCAGAAAACATGAATGTCTTCAAATCATAAGAACGAAAGAAACAGATTCACAAAATGAATAAAGAATAGTCTGTAATGTTCTCCTGTCAGTGAGGCCTAATTTCCATGAGATTAACTTTCAGTGATCTAATTATTTTCCTTTCATTTTATTCCCTTTATTTGATTTATAATAGATTTGAGGGAGAGTTTTGAGTGTTTTTGTTCATTAAATAAATAATAAACTTTTGCAACAAAAATTAGAAATCTCAAAGTGCGGGGCATCACGTTGGCCTGCCTGGTTCAAATCCAGCCGGGTTGTTGCATGTCATCTCCCTCTCTCTTCCCCACTATTCCTGTCTGCATCTCTACTATATACAGTCAATTAAAGGCAAAAATGCCCTAAAAATAAGTATGAAGGTGAAATACAATGTGTGGAAACTATGTATGCCAATAAAACAGGCCACATTGATTCTTACCATGCATTTTCTCTGGTCCAAAGGAGAAAATAAACTCCACTTTTCCATATTCTGGAAACCTGTCATCTGCAGGCAGGAAATAAAAAAGTCTTGAGTCTTCTGTTTACAGCAAAATGATGAAACTATTAATTGTACATCATCAATCATTACTGGGTCATTACAGCAGAAAATACTTAGCAAGAAAACAGATTAAAAGGCATTGAATACAGTATTAACAATGGGGTGATATTTCAACTCATTAGCTACTCACTGTATCAAAAAAATGATTGTTTGCACACAGATTATAAGGACAGTCATTGTGGACATTCTGAGGATTTTATCCCAAATTTCTTACCTTTGAATGTTTCGTCAAGCTCATCTTTCCCAAAGACAATCCCCAGGTCGTGAACAGCGCAGGTGTGAAACTGCACCCGGAATATCACGTCTCGGCACGGGCTACGGTAGCGCTTGTGGTAGCACTTGAGCTGGAGGGTGAAAACCATCAGAAGAAATTCAAACAAAACTGTATAGCAGCAGCAATGTAGCAAGCAGTGCCAACAGAACTCAGCAGGTCAGTTTAATAGGGATTGCAGTTGGACAGATTCCTTTTTAGCTCCACAGGTACACTGAATATCAAATAAACAACCATTCCAGGATGTGGCTTATTTATACAATGTGTCAATTCTGATAAGAAAAAAAGGTTTTCAGCAAAAATAAACTGCAAAATCAAATCACTTCTATAGCTGAGCTGAATATGGGTTCAGCCAGAGACATGCCAGCTTGATTCAGTGCTAGTTCTTTCTTTACACTGGTTCAGAGCTAGAAAAGGAATTTTTTAGGCTTTTTAAAATATATACATATATATATATATATATATATATATATATATATATATATATATATATATATATATATATATATATATATATATCCCCTGTGTTGTATGGCCTCTCAACAAGCATTATTATCCAAGCTGTTTCTCAGCTTTAAGAGCAACACTAAAACCCCACACAGGAAAGTCTTCTCTCTCCCTGCTGCTGTTGCCTGATGGGCAGCATGGACCTGTTAGTGTTTTACAAGGACCTCACATTTACTGGTACTGGAGGAACATTTACCCTCAACCCGAACAACTTGCAGCTCACAAACTGTGGCTGTAAAGAATAAATAAACTGACAAACTGAAAGACATCCTGCTGTGACAGTGAACATTTCCAAGTTTTTAATGGTTTCTTTTGACATAATTATATAGATTTGATCATCATTTAAAAAAAAAAATACAATTGCAGGGACTCAACAGCAGCTAAAAACTAAATCTGGATATGATTTTGAGGAAGGTGGGACTGACTTGCGTTCCACAAACATATTTTCTACTTGTGGGGCCAAATAAGAACAAAACATATAAGGTTCTCAAATCTACACAAGCACATAAAGGACTGAGGACAGGAGGAAGGCAAAGTAGAACATCCAGTGGCCTATTGCAGCTTTCTAGGATATGGCAAATCCCCACTGAGTTGTCTGGTTCATTAGGAGAACAATGCTGGTGAGCCAAGTTTGAGAGCAAAAAATAGAAGGAAGAAAACATTAATTTTAAGCTTACATGTTGCCTTTAGAGCCCTGACACATTTTCAAGTTTCACGCACAAGCTTAAAACTAACCAAAGCCCTTTCCCCCCTCGTGTGTAAATAAATCATCTTTAATATTAAAGGAATAGTTTGACATTTTGGGAAATAGACTCATTTGCTTTCTTGCCAAGAGAAGATTGGTGCCACTCTCGTCTCTGTATGCTGCATTTGAAGCTACAACCAGCAGCCAGTTAGCTTAGCACAAACACTGGAAACAGGGGGAAACAGCTAGCCTGGCTTTGTCCAAAGGTAAAAAAAATCCACTTATCAGTACCTCCAAAGCTCACTAATCAACACGTCATATCTCATTTGTAATATAAGCTGCAATGTAAAAATGACAGGAAGTCACTGCACCCAGCCAAGAAATAGTCCAGCACATAACCCCTCATAATAATAATAATTTTCACATTTAGTTTTTTGTACTGATTAAACAAACAAGATATAATGTGTTAATCAGAGAGCTTTAGAGGTGCTGGTAAGCACGTTTGTTAACTTTGGTCAGAGGCAGGCTAGCTGTTTTCCGATGTTTCGAGTATTTATGCTAGGCTAAGTTAACTGTCCTGGCTGTAGTTTCATATTTACAGTACAGACATGAGAGTGGTATCGATCTTCTCATCTAACTCTCAGCAAGAAAGCAAATAAGCACAATTCCCAAAATGTTGAGCTATTCCCTTAAAGTTCCTGACTTTTTGCTAACGTGAAACTGAACTTGGAATTAAAATGACTAACACTGGCCAATGAGAGAAGAAAATAGCCAAAAGCTGAAGAATTCCTGTGACAATCTTTCTTTCATCTAACCATTCAGTAATTAGTCATTTTTTGGCAGTCATATAATCCACCACCCAATTCCACTGCAGAAACATACCAGTAGAGTTTTAAATGCAGGAGCGCGCACTACATGCTGATTAATGTCTTTCCCATTTGGCCATATGGCCACAGCTTACATTCTCTGTGTTGTCTGAATAATAATGAGCATCAGCAGCCATGACTCAGTCAGATGGGGCATTCAACAGAATCCATTAGTGCGTCTTAAATAAAAGATGAGATATGACCTCAGCTCTGAGGGCCCAAAATGGAGCAGCTTCAAGCATACAGTAAGTGCTTCTTTGAAATTCCCCACGCTGAAATTATGAGCCCTGAGGACATCTCATAGATAATATCATGGCCCGAATGACAGCAGAAGCAGAAACTTTGCTGATGTGTGCAGTTCTTCTGCTTGAACTAAATGAAAAATAAGCCAGATGTACTCGCAGGTGCTACTTTACTGAGGATCTTTCTTCATTTTAAAAGTGCAACTGGAACGAATGGAATGATTTTATAAAAATCCCCAAAATATGAAAAATAATGGAAAAACATCTATCTGACACAACTTACTTTTAAATGATTATGTCATGTTAAAATAGCACCCCGTGTATCCCAAACGCTGTTGGAAAGGAAATACCACTGCCATTTTGACATCATAGTTTCCAGCAAATATTGTGTGCTAATGAGGGCCTATAAACTGAGGTATAGGACTCAGTCCAACTGTCTTCCCCTAGGTTTTTATGGCTCTATTTCTTCTGTGAAAGGATACTATAAACTGTTGCAGCACATTCAGTACATACACCCAACGTCAGATTGGAAAAACCCACAGGATTCCCTCTTTACTAATAAACAATACAAATCAGTGCATCCTCTTTACATTTCTGCAGCTGTTTTCATTGGCATTAAATGATAATCCTCATTTAACATCAATTTATTTTTCTTTCTTTCTGGCAGAGGTAACACATTGGAAAAAGTAAGACAATAAACTTTCTCTGTTATTGGCTTCACGCTTAGGAGTTAACCCAGTGATATAAGAAAAAAAGGTTCTCTCGCAGTGTTTCCAGTTTCTTGTTTCCTAGTTGAAATTCACAGAATGTGATAAAAACAGTAAGACACTCTACTAAGATCTCAGTCATTTGCTGTATTTTTCATCAGGCTCTGGCTACAGTAGTGTGTCTGTGCCATTCTTACCAGAATGTCCCCTTTCAGAAGAAGACCAGGTTCAATGGTAATACAGATGCTGGTCTGGCTGTCACCCTGAACATTACTGCGAAAGAAAAAGACATGTTAGATAACAAGCCTGCCTTCATCATTACTGCTGTGAAAATGATCACAGTACAATCCAACATCATTTCATTGCATCAGTTTGCGTTTTCTTTTTGATGTTGCTTGTCTGGCTATAACCATGCGCACATGATCTACGTCGTCTACTAAGGTAGAAAAGGTTTCAGTCGTAGTCATCTGGACACTGTTTTCAGAATCAAGACGTTTCGGCTCCCATCCGGAAGTCATTCTCAATTCCCACAATTGAGAATGACTTCCGGATGGGAGCAGAAACGTCTTGATTCTGAAAACAGTGTCCAGATGACTACGACTGAAACCTTTTCTACGATAGAACACTCCTGGACAAATGAGGGACTACACCGTCGTCTACTAAGGATCCCTTTTTTGCTTTAACAGTGGCCATCACAGAGCATAACTGCGGTGCAGTGCTGGGCTAATTTTAGGTATTAGTGTCTACATGATTGTCTAACTGGTAGAGTAGGATCAAAAGGTGGAGAGTGCTAACAGAGATCATGTGAGAGAAAGTGGGGAGGAATGTGATTTGGGGCTTTAAGGGGTTGACAGTTGGGAACAATATGTGCTCTGATTATTTCACACTTAGTTAATGTGTATGCTGTAAATGTGTTTATAGTATTGACACTACTGTAAGAATGGACATACATATGTAGTAGAATTCACAGTTCAACACCAGCAGGCTTTACTATTTACAGTAGTAACTTAACACTTCATAACAGCTCTAGTTAAATGAGGGGGAAAGGCAAAAAATGAGAAAATACAGGCAGAAGATAAGGATCAAGGAGTTTAAAGCTGCACTAATAAATATTATTATAGGAGCAATGGATCAAATCACTTTGAGTAATGTAAAAGGTGTTGCTCTTAGTAACAAATCCACAGAGAATTATCACCCAACTCCCCTCAGCTCTATTGAGCATTTTAGCATCTTTCAGCTCACTGTTTTGGTTTTCTGGCCCAGAAACTGTCATTAACCTCATTTTCTAGCTGCAGCAGACAGTTGTTTTCAGAAAAAAAATCTCTGATAATCCAACTGTATGCTACCTAAGTTAGTGACATGTTGGTGAACATGGTGGAGCATTTAGCAACTAAATAGCCAGATATTTCCCTCAGAAGTTGGTGGAGACCAAAACAGAGCTAAAAGGAGAGAGAACAGAAACACGACTCCAAATTAATGCTAATGTTACTCTGTCTGTTTGATGGATAAATTAGCATTTCTTTGCTAACACCTTAGCCATAACAACTTTAAAAGGTGATAATATGTAAATGCTGTATTTACAGCTTGCTGCGCTGTCCCCATCTGCCCAGAAAATGAATTAATGCAGCTTTAAGCACCACTCCATGGTTGCGTTTACACTGAAGAATTTTATAGTTGTTCATGAACTAACATTTTTGTTTAAAAGACTTGGTTTGAAACATTACAGATACTTGGTGCCTTTAACTTTTTACTCAATTCCCCAGGTACCAACCAAGTCAGCCATACTGTGTTCTTTCCATTGTTGAGTCTCATCTTGCATGCTAATGCTGCCTTAGCCAAGCTGCAATGGGTGACAAATTTTAAATCTAATAATTTATTTATTTATTTATTTAGTTATGTTTAAAATATGAGTTAAGTGTACATGTTGCACTTTTAGGTGTGGAAACTGCATGATCTGACTTTTGCACGCATGTTTTTTTAAATAGGAAGCAGATTTTTACTGTTCACCCAGATACACTAATGTGTGTCTGTGTTAAATTTAAACTGTAATAGTGTCAAATGTGGTGTGAATGTAGTCTGTATGCCTGCCTCACTCATCTGAGGGCAGTGCAGCTTCCCCCTCCTATCCTCTCCTCTAACCTCCCGCCTTCCCAAAACAACAACAGAAAGTCATAGAATCCATTATTTCCTGTCTGGCCCTGGGAACCAGCAGGGTCCTCTGGCAGAAAACTCTGCAGGCGTCCACACAGATGCCTGTCTGCCTGTTTCATTGGCTCTCCAGTGACAAATAACACTAGAAAAGATCTAAAGTAGGAAAACAAGAGCTTGCAGCTGGGGTGGCTAGCTAAATACAATACTGTGAGGCAAGCACTGAGAGTAAACTGGCAAGAGGTATGATGTATGTGTATATTGGGGGGCAGGGGAGTTAAGGGACAGGCTATAAAGGAAAATCAGAGTCTTTATTATTGAGCCATTACGAGCTTGCTATCCCTGGAATCTTGTAAAAGCATTTGAGTGTGAGTATATTTTAAGACTTACTAGATTCCAGATGTGTACACGGGCTGCATGGCCTGGTAGATTTTGAGAAAAGGACGACAACCTGGAACACAATTTTTTAAAAGTTGTTATAAATGTGTGTGAAAATGCTTATGTGTGAGTGCATATCTGTGCATGACACTCACCTCCCTTAGACTCAAAGTTGGGGATGCCGTGCATGATGACATGATGAAGGAACAGGGGTTTGTTGTTGATCTTGATGTGTCCGGAGAGCAAGCCGCTGAAGTACTCCACATACCTGAGCAAGGCAGAGATAGAGAAAAGGAAGACATGAACATGCTGCTAGGTCCCCTTCTGTCAAATTGTATCATGATTCTTAATGTTTTACAACAAAGGGATGATGGTATAATCTTGTGTTCATCACAACAAGGAGACACAATCTTTGGCATTGATGTTTTCAGTTTGTCAGCAGTGCTGAATGAGCCAACCTTGCACCTTGTTTTTATTATAAAGTCAATCAACTAAATACTTTAAAGCTGCACTTATCAATATTTTTTATATTAACAATGGATCAAATGGCTATGCGTAATGTGGAGGAGGTTGCAGGTATTGACAAAAACACAGAAAATTACCACCCAACTATGCATGCCCCATCAGCTCTTCAGAACCTTTTAGCTTTTTTTAATCATTGTTTTGGTTTTCTGGCCCACAAACTCCTTTCATCAACACTGATTCCAGCTACAGCAGGCAGCTGTTTTCAGTAAAAAAAAAAAAAAAAAGCTCTGATAAACCCACTCCATGCTACCTGCCGAGCACCAAACAACAGACAAGCAAAGTTTGCGACTTGCTGGTGAACATAGTAGATCACTCAGCAAATTAATGTTGCTAATTTTTGTTAGACCTATTAACATTATAAGGTGATAATATCTCAATATTGTGTATACAGCTTGTATTCTGTTGGCCCTAGGAGGCCATTGAATCAATTAGTGCTGCTTTAAATGTTTTCAGTTCATAGAAAGACAAAGATTTCTTTGTGAGACAGTTCACTTTGGGGTCAAACTCATACTATAAAAAACAAGTGAGGGACAACTGACCTTTTCTGAGACGGCTGGCCCACAGGAAGCACTTTGTCTTCATAGAAGCGCTTCATGGCAAACCTGTCCAGAGCCTGGTCAGCACTGCACCGCAACGAAAAAGTTTGGTCAGTACATGTGGTTAATTTACTTTTGAAGCACTTTTATTTCCACTCCAGTATATATGTATGTAATGTATACGTAAAGTATTTCAAGTGTATAATACGGTGTATGTGTGCAGCCTTGTCATTTGTATGTAGCTTGTTAATCATCAGAAGAAAAAGGAAAAACAATCACAGTAAGCTTGGTCATACCATGTTAGACATCTGAAAAGTCTACGCACCATGACTTTAATGCACCTGCACATTTCATGCAAAACCCTCCTGCATTCCTAATGTCAGACATCACAAAAGTAATAAAATAAAATAATAACATTCGTGTCATGCAATGTGAGCCAAGTGTATACAGTACATATCTAAATATTTTGCAGACTAAAGTGGTCTCAGTGTTTATATCTGACAGCTAATTATGCATAACCTCCATTACATAGCACAGAGTAAAACATCTTAAAGCAATATTTTACTTAAAATCTATATTCCCATATGGCAAGTGTCACAGTGTTCTGGCATTTTGCTGCTACTTGAGTTTTCAAAGTTTTGCTTTACTATAATTGACTTGTGGGCTAATGAGATTATAGAGAAATCTAATACTTTCACAGGGAAGAGAGCGTGTCAGTTTTTTTCCTGGCCAATCAGTGTTCTTTCAGAAACAACAGGGAGTCATGCGCTCCTCTGATTGTTTAACAGTTTACATTTCCTTGGTTTTTGTAACAGAATGGTTTTTGAAAACAAATCCAATAAAAAATACAGAAAAAGTGGGCACTTTCTGAGTCTCATGATCCAGAGACTATTTAAGCTAACTCATTGCTTTCTGCTCATAATTATTGTATCAAACACTTTTCCTTGAATTTCTCCAAATAAAATTGTTGTTCTCCAGTCTCATGTTCCACCCCTCCTTCTTCTGTTCATCACATCTCTGTCTGTTCTTCAGATGTGGGCTTCAGTCTTGTGATGAACAATGCTGGTTTATCTAGTTTTTCCTCTAATGTCTCCTCCTCATGCCACCCCCTGTCTATTTTTCTATTACCAGAAAATGACAGATTCATCTTTCTCCCTCTCTCTCCTTTTCTGTCTGACTTTCCTTCCTCTGTCTCAAAGTGTGCTGCAACGTAACCCTCTGCAGGTATAGTTCAGATTACAGACCTACCTGGCAGATATGTTGCTGTAATGCATGTAGGCTGCCACCACCACTCCAGTTCTGCCCCGGTTGCCCTGAAAAGACATCAGTCATGCAAGAGTCACCTACAGCTTTTATCTTCCAGGTCATGATTCTTGGTGTCCTACAAAATTTTTTTTAGTTTAATTCTGGTGTTGTTTTGCTAAAGATGCAAAAGATCAAGATCCAAAACCAAAACCAAAGGGTAGCCTCACCACCAAAACTCTAAATTACAACCTGCAATCACTCCAAAATAGGTCGAAAGATTTTTTTTGAAACACTGACACTATAAATCAACTAAATTAATGTTACTAAAGTTGGATGCTGTTGAACAGTCTGATGCAGTTGAAGAGGTATATTTCACATCCATAAAGTTTGGCAGAAATTCATTAGAGACTTGAGATTATATAAAAGGTCAAAATCAATGTAGATCTCATATTTCCCATAATGCAACTTGATAGCTTTTTGTTAAGCCCTTGCTGTCTAGCCAATGCCCACATCTTTCAAACTTCATTCACACAGTTTGTAACTCAGGCTTTCTGTTATAGATGTAAAGTCTCCAAGCCCAAGTTTGAGATTACATCATCAGGGTTATTTCTTTAGACTTTAGAGACCTCCTTAAGAACCACACAAGACATTTCAACACTGTTTTTACAGGCTAAATAGTACACCGCAAGACTTTAAAATGTGAAACTGGTGGTGTGCCCCTTTAAAGATGTGCTTAAAATAGTAATATCAATTTCGATCATAACAATTTCAATTATATATGTGACTATACCTGTTTTTTATATAGTAAAAAAAAATTACTGGCAACAAACCAGGATTGCATTCATTTTACACATCTATCCATCATTAAAACAAGGACAACTGTGGAGGGTAAGTGTGTTCCACATTATAAATATCATGGCTACTTAAACAGCGTGGAGCCCAATGGAAATGATTTGTTCATATGTGGAAACCCAACACGGCCTGCTTCCTTAGTGACCACCACAACTTCCAAGCCCACACACTCATCACCAGCGTTACTCAACTGGCAGTAAAATAACACCAGTTGTTATGGCAGCCGACTTGTTTGTAACCTCCCCGTGGGAACTTCTTGGAATGAGGCACGGAGCTTTAGGATCCATTGGTTAATTCTTATGTTGCAAAACACAATCAGAAACACAGTGGGGTTAACGTGAAAATGATTAGGTATTACATTTGGGACCTCGGCCTAGTAGTTGTATTTGGATGTACTTTTTATGGTTTGTTTCAGCATACTTAGGAGCCAAATGAGCGTGGTTTGCCACAAGAGTATAATGTGATGCAAGTAAGTTTAGGCAACAACAGGAAAATATTGGTCAATTCAGTTTTTATGGTATTGTTAAGAGTAAAAGGGTAAATAAACCTAAGTAGCTATGATGAGTGGCGTGCCTTACCCCCCTAATTTGTATTTTCCTAACCCTTGTCTAGCACAACCCAACCCAAACAAGCACACAAGCACACACACTCTCACACACAAACACTCTCCCACTCTGAATGTCACTGTTTCACAGAATGTCATTGCAGACACAAATACACAAAAAACTGCTGCAGCCTCAGAGGAAGCGGAGGTCCTGAGAAGAGCCTGAGAGCACCCCCTACTGTCTAGAGATACGTGTCCCATTCTCACAGCATGCTCTCGTCTTTTAGTGTCACCTTGTTGTGTATGACCACCACGTTGTGGCTGTCCGCACTCAGCCAGGTGTCCATGGCCTTGCAAATGCTGCAGATTTTGTCCAGGGCTGGAGCATGGTGGTCAGGCCAGCCAAAGTCCAACACCTGAGAGAGGAGAGAGATTTTCAGTCAGATCGATGGTCATACAATACGGGGGAGGAGAGAGAAGAGGAATCAAGCTGGCAGGTTTACCTTTGGATTAAGTTGGCTGATGTCGTAACGCTTCTCACTGAGGTTGAAGAGCTAAGGAAGAAGTCAAAATAAACACCATTATCCCAATTTTTTGGCATTACATTGTATATTGACAGAGAAGAGGAAATGTTATTATATATATAATTTAAGACTGTTGATAATTCTTTTTTTTTCAAAGGTTATCCTTTCCTGCAGTTTACTAAGGGTGTGCCACAGGGATCCATTTTGGACAACGTCCTATTCACTATTTATATAAATGACATTGTTTTTTAAAATCTTTTTCATTTTCTCTTACTATGTTTATTGTTATCCACCAAAATACCAAAGCAAATTCTTTCTATGTGAAAACCTACTTGGCAATAAATTGTGATTCTGATTTTACACACATACATATATAGGTACTGAGATTCAAAGAACCCCCTAAAACTGCAGGAAAGTTTTCCGCTCTTAAAGTTCTGTAAGAAACAAAGTAGTTAACAGCATCAACTAGCAGCTGCAATGGCTTAAATCAAATAACACATAGGTGAAGGCTGTTTTGGGTTTTGGGTGGTGAGTTTGGTGAGCTGTATACAGATACAGATGTTACATAACCACTCTGTTGTGTGAATGCATGGTTAGATGTGTAGTAGAGATCAGCTGATGATCAGCTTATCTGGGCACCCCATGACTTCATGTTCCTGCCTTAAGTTACACTATTTGCTTCATTTATTCTGAAAGTTAATTGCTATATTCCTGCCAGAATCCTCCAGATGTACGCAGGAAACTGTACCAGGTAGTTGTGGCCGTGTTTGGAGCGCAGCATGGAGGCGACCTCCCGCAGGTTGGCAGCGTAGCTCTGCTCCTCCACGCTGCTGGGGAAGGAGACAGAGATGATTCTCTCGGTGATGTAGATCAGGTCCAGCTCGTAGCTCTCCTCCAGGGCCTGCAGCAGACTCACACTCCTGTCAGAGAAATAGACAAGCATTTACAGTGTGGGTTATTGTGACGATTCATATTGCACTGAGCAAATTTTCATCTCAATGGCACCACTGCGCAAAAACAAAACGGTGGTGGACTGCAAAAGATAGCTAGGAATTTAATACCCAGAAGTAATGCAGCACATGTGATTTACACACACATGCTTGTGTTTATCAAGGAAGCTAGTGTGTGATCACTTTAACCATAACATACCCAGGACAAGAGTGTCAAAAGGCCTAAAGTTATTGTGTTCATTGCTTTCTCTGTTTTTATTCAATTTGGAAGTTTCTATCCATCACGTCCTCCACAAGGAGAAGATCTCCTACCCCGGACCATACCTTACGCCTTCATATAGGTAAAAAGAGCTAATTCATCGGTTATGGATGCTCCTCTCTGTAGCAGTCACAGTTTGTGAGTTAGGCAATAACATGACTGTACTATATATTAACATTTTCTTTAGTGTTGTTTTGTAAATTACTTTTTAAATCATCCCAAGTAAATAGTGGAAATATTGATGATGTCACTGTCGCATGATTCATTCCAGTGATTTAATACAGACACACTCAATTTCTTTCACAGAGCTGTTTCACAAGACACATCACATTATGACAGTCTGTACTTTAACCCCGATCATTCCATATCCAAAGAGTCACTAATTTGGAGCCAAAGCATAAAAAAGGTGACTGCTTACTTAATCTGTAAACCTTGTAACACTCAAAGTCACGAACGTCCTTAATGCAGAAAAGTGCATTTCAGTTTCAGTTAAACACACAACACAACACTCTTCTTCAAGACTACAAGAAACAAATATCCTAATATGGAAAAGACAACACACCACATAAATACCATATGCACAATGACATCATTTAATCCCAGAGGGGTTCAAGATTGCCTCCAAAATGTAAGCTCTGTGTTAAACACATGTTGTGTTGTTAGACTTTGGCTGTCTAAGAGGGAAACAGAGCGAGGAAAAACTGATCAAGCAGATAAACACGCCAGATTATGAAAATATCGCAGCACACCAAGGATTACAGTGTGTGTGCACCTCACAGACCAAACTAAATATGATGGTCATTTATGGGGAGAAGTGTTTGGGTAGATGTTAGCTGAGATGTTATTTGAATTCTTGTTTGTCTGGAGTCAAACCAGGCCAAAGTGTTGAAGGAGGGAAAGGAGGGAAAGGAGGCATGGATGAGAAGGAAGAAAGAAACTGTCCTTCCAAAAAAAATCTGTCACTTACTATTCATTCACCGCTATGTCAAAAGTTCGTCTCGGGCTTCTTACAAGAAACAGGAAATGACAGAGCAGACGTTGCTCCAAAAGAAACATAAAATGTCTATCAAATGTCTCCCAACAGCTAGTGCAGCATAATCTAATGATTTCATTAAGAGTCCGAAAGTCCAATACTTATCTCATTAGCTCCTTGATTTGCGTCATCAATGTTGCTTTGGAGAAATATATTTTTTGGTTTAGTTTCACATTTTGGGAAATACATAAAGACTGGGAACAGGGGAAACAGCTAGCCTGGCTCCTACTTGGCACCTACCAGCACCAAGAAATAGTCCTGCACATAACCCCCTGTAAATCTGCAACTTTTAGTTTTTACATTTCAGTTTTTGTACAGATTAAACAAACATATAACATGTTAATTAGTGAGCTTTAGAGGTGCTGGTAGGCGGATTTTGTTATCTTTGTCTTTATGCTAAGCTAACCAGCTGCCGCCTGTCACCGTATATTTACTGGACAGATACTGTATGTGGGTGGCATCGACCTTCTCATTTAATCTTGGCAAGTAAGTGAATAGGCATATTTCCCAAACTATTGCTTTAATTTCAACAGCTTTCTGTAACTGAACTATTCCTTTAAGTGCCCAAGCTGATATTGTCTTTTTAGAACCATTTCAATGTCTACGTTCTCTACGTGGACAGTGAGATGAAGAGGTTAAGTGAGAGGTGTCTGGACCCTGGACGCCAGACTGCAGCATATTTCCCACATTTGTCAGCTGTGAGTAATCCCTGAGGAAATTGCTCATATGTCTGGGAGAGAAGAACTCTCCAAGTTTAACACACAAATACTGTAACCTGCTCTGTACTGTACATCTGGACCCACTCAAAACGTGCTTACTGGACATGATTCATCACTAGCGATAGAGGAGAAACTGATATGTCACATATGTTCTCACTCATGTGTCGCGATAAACATCTTACTTTGAAATGTATCTGAAGATTTTGTCTTTTTATGGTCATAATTTGCCAAAACTTTGTTTATTTGTATGCATCTGTTTCTCTCTCTGTCTTACTCTTTCCATTTCCCTCTGTCTCTGCATATGTACTGTATGTCTTTCGCCTCTGGGTGCAGTCAGGGCCAATATAGACCTGTGGTTTGGTCCTATTCCAGAACAACCAGCAAGCGCTGACTGGCCGAGTGCCAACCTGCTTCTCATCAGCTGAAGAGATGAAGCGATTGCTCTTTTTCTGCATATCGCGTTTGACGAATGAAGCATAATCTCCTCACGCTCAATTTCAGTGCTGCAGTGATTTTATTTGTGCATCTGGCCAAACACCAACTGTGAACTAGGAATGTTTTATCAGGAAACCTGAGACATTAGACTTAGTAATAAAAGTGAACAACCAGGACTTCTGTCGCTTCTATTTACAATACTGAGAGCCGTCCTGGATCCCTGCTTGCGATCAGACATGTCACACTTCCTGATGGTGAATACCTACAGTTTCTCACAATCACAAGGGTCAATAATCAGTATTGATTAAACTTAAACTTGGATTGAATTGATCATCTTTATCAGTACAGTTTATCAAGCAAACATAAGATCAAATACTTGTTTTTCCTGCACAAACACCATGTTATTTATTTGTGATTAACAGCATATTTATACTTAAATCTGCACTAATCATTGTTTTTGTATTAACAGTGGATGACAACGTGAAAGGGATTGCATTTCTGTCGCTTTCAGCAGGTAGTTCTGCCTCCGGAGCTGCAGAGTCTGGATCTGTGGTTGTGGGCCACCTGCTGCCCCTGTGTTCCTGCTCGACAACTGCTACTACAGTTGTTGTTATTGGCTCTGTTACTAATACTGACATTATTTTTCCTATAGCTGTCATTCCTATTATTATTTATTTTTTAATATTAACACCACAATTACAATTCTACTATTAGCCCCCACCCCCAAAACCTCTCTCTTAATCTCTCTCTCTCTACAAACCTCTCTCTCTCTACCTCTCTCAAAACCTAACCATTGAGTCTGGTTCTGTCCAAGTTTTTCCTTGCCACTGTCGCCAAATGCTTGCTCATGGTGGGATTTGTTCGGTCTCTGTGAATAATTTTATAAAGAGTAAAATTGTAGAAAATTATCACCCAACTCTGAGAACCCACACAACATTTCAGATGTTTTTAGCTCATTGTTTTGGTTTTCGGGCCAACAAACTCCACTCTCATTTACCTTGTTTCCAACAGCAGCAGGGCAAAAAAGAAAAAGCTCTGACAAACAGACACACTTCCTGCCCAGCACTGTGCGGGACACAGGCAAAGTTAGTGACTAGCTGACTCTAGCTTAAGAGTGAGTGGAGTGTCTGGAGACCGAAATAGAGCTAAAAGGAGAGTGAATATTCGACTTACATAGCCAGAAAAGAGGCATTTTTTAACTCAAATGTTTGCCATAAAAACTTCATAAGGTGATAAAATGTCAGTGTTGTTTTTACAGCTTGCTCCGCTTCCCCCAAGTGCCCAGAAAAATCTAAAATGCAGCTTTAAAACATCTATCTCGCCAAACACAATATGTATGATACGTCCGATAACAGAGTAAATATTTTTTAATAAAGATCTGTCTGAATATTACTAGTCATACCCAAGAACAAGGTACCAACTTGAAGGCATTAATATGTAAAAAGCAGCTCTAACTTCAGGTTCAGTTTGGAGACGTGGCTATGTCTTAATGTGACCTTTCAACTAACAGTGTTTATTAGTTCAAAGATGTATTTTGGAAGTGAGATGTAAAAATCCGACCTGTAAGTAGTTTCTAAGCTCTTTATAAGCAGCAAGTCTGATTGCTCTTGCAATGTTTAAAATAAATAATATTTAAAGTGCGATGCACATTTGCAAACAATTGCCAACTCACCTATCAGATGTTGAACTGTTTTTATAACTCTGTATCAACTCTTTAATTTGCTGTGAGGGAATCAAACTGTCACTCAAGCTGAGCACAGCACTTCAGCATGAACTGTTGTGGTGTCAAGTTTTACAGTTAATTACACAACTGACAACATGTGTGACTCCCTAAGGACCGAGGTGAGAGGGGTTGACACCAAATATCTTTTTGTCCAACAAAACAGTGTGAAGTCCAGTTCAATGGCAGGGCATGTTGCTTCACTGATTCCCCTGGTAAAATCAGCAAATATCATGTTACATCTAAACTTTTCATTTCAAATGCTTCATAACTCAAGCTGAATGTGATAGAGGATGGATACGGTTGTGCTTTATTTATTTAATGTCCTTCATTATCATTCTGTCTCTTTGGAGAAAACAAGTGCTTAAAATAATTCAACAAATACAGTCCAGTAAGACGAATGAAGCCTTTTATGGGAAACAGTGAGGAGAGGAGAGGAGAGGAGAGGAGAGGAGAGGAGAGGAGAGAGAGGAGAGGAGGAGGGAGGAGAGAGAGAGGAGGAGGAGGAGAGGAGAGGAGAGGAGAGAGAGAGGAGAGGGGAGAGGAGAGGGAGAGGAGAGGAGAGGAGGAGGAGGGGAGAGAGGAGAGGAGAGGAGAGGAGAGGAGAGGAGAGGAGAGGAGAGGAGAGAGAGGAGGAGAGGAGAGAGGAGAGGAGAGAGGAGAGGAGAGAGAGGAGAGGAGAGGAGAGGAGAGAGAGAGGAGGAGAGAGAGAGAGAGGAGAGAGGAGGAGAGAGGAGGAGAGGAGAGAGGAGAGGAGAGGAGAGGAGAGGAGAGGGAGAGAGAGGAGAGAGAGAGGAGAGAGAGAGGAGGAGAGAGGAGAGAGAGAGAGAGAGAGAGAGAGGAGGAGAGGAGAGGAGAGGAGAGAGAGAGGAGAGGAGAGGAGAGAGAGAGGAGAGGAGAGAGAGGAGGAGAGGAGGAGAGAGGAGAGGAGAGGAGAGGAGAGGAGAGGAGAGAGAGAGGAGAGAGAGAGGAGAGAGAGAGGAGAGGAGAGGAGAGAGAGAGGAGAGGAGAGGAGGAGGAGGAGAGAGGAGAGAGAGGAGGAGAGAGAGAGGAGAGGAGAGAGGAGAGAGGAGAGGAGAGAGAGGAGAGGAGAGGAGAGGAGAGAGAGAGAGGAGGAGAGGAGGAGAGAGAGGAGAGAGGAGAGGAGAGAGGAGAGAGAGAGGAGGAGAGAGAGAGGAGGAGAGAGAGGAGAGAGAGGAGAGGAGAGAGGAGAGGAGAGGAGAGGAGAGGAGAGAGAGGAGAGGAGAGGAGGAGGAGGAGAGGAGAGAGAGAGGAGAGAGAGGAGAGGAGAGGAGGAGGAGAGAGAGGAGAGGAGAGGAGGAGAGGAGGAGAGGAGGAGGAGAGGAGGAGAGGAGGAGAGAGGAGAGGAGAGGAGAGGAGAGGAGAGGAGAGGAGAGGAGAGGAGAGGAGAGGAGAGTTCCTACCTCGATGGTCTGCGCCGTGACTCCATGCTCTTTGAAGATTTTGTCGAGCCCTGCAAAACACAAAGAAAAACACCGGAGCGTTATCACTGGCCTGTGCATATAACGTTCATACTAACAGTGCTTTCAAAAATATACATACATACAGACACATTTACTACGTGTCCAACAACAGAGCTTGTTTGAAACCACCTCAGCATCATTCATTTAATATTGTTCACCACCATTTCTAACAGTTCTTTATTGGTTTTATGTTACATCAAGACTTCTATATAGTATCATCAGGTCCATAATATTACCAATTGTTCCACTGACTGTAGATTTAATTGCTATTGATCTTGTTTATAAAGTAAGGCAGTCCAAGTACCAAGCTGTTTTCTGATGGTGCCGCAAGTTCAGTCTTGTAAATGTTGTTGAATCTGAATAGTAATAGCTAACTGTTTGATGTTATGCTGACATGTTTCATTTCAGTGAGCGGGATAGCTTCAGCAAAGCAGTACTCAGTATGGCTGAAATGAGCCTGAACAAGGTAAAACTCATGTATGAACCAACTTGCTCCAGTGCTGTGATGTAATACAGTATAAGAGGTAGTTGCATTTAGTTTGAAATTGTATCAATCCCCCCAAATCCATAGAGAGACAAATTCTGATTATTGCCTCGCTTTACATTTAAGGCCACATTTTACACACTATACACAAAGTGTTCATACGCACTTGTGACAGACTCTTTTATATGATGCTGTGCAGGACCGTGGGAGGATGGTGTCACATGGCACCCTCACAAAGCAAAGCAGAGGAAGTGTAGCTGAAGGTGATTGACTGTGTTTGGCTGCGCTATGCCTCCCCCCCCCCAAACCAGCTCAAGGAAGAGGTCAAAGGCCATGTGGACTGGTTCACTCCCCTGTGGTGTTTGGGTCACATGTAGACAGGAGGGGGTTGTTATCCATCACCATCCATTAGATCAGACTGGCTGGGTGACCACCGGTGTCAAGAGCCCCACTCGCCTCACTGGATGAGTTTCAGCCTGCTCTGCTCTCCTAACACCTGACTGTCAGTGTACACATTTAAAACAAACGGAGACAACATCCTGTATATATGGTGTGTAGTCAATCATGTGAGTGGGCCTGTGTGTGAATAAAGTTCCTGTGCTGTGTTATTGCAGCCCACAATGACTAAATGTGCAGCAGCTTTTCCCAAAACAAACTGCAAAAGATTTGCAATACATTGCAAGTAATATGTCAAAAATATAAGTCAGCTGTAAAAAATTGCGACACTAGAAATTAGTTTGCAGTGCTAGTGCTAGCCAGCTACCTAGCAAGGAAGTTGAATGCGCTTCTGTAGCTTTTTTTCCTTCTTAATTGAGTCTATGGGTCTTCAGTTCATGAAACCCCTGCAGCTATCTGAAGGCAGCAGGACACGTGTTGATAAATCTGCTGTCTTGGAGGGGCAACAGGGAGACAAATTTATTTATTAATTTGTTTCCCCAGAACATGGCAATGCTAGAGTGGGGCTAGATTGTGCTATAGCCCCACCAACAAAGTCAGACCCACTGTAGGTATAAGGAAGTTGATGACTGACTTTTACTTGACTTTGTCTTATTTTAGATTGCAGTGATTGGTAAAAAGGGGGCAAACATTCCTACAGTTTGACCATTTCTCACAGAAAATTGAGGGACAAAATTAATACACATACAGGCACAAACACAGACAGAAACAAATCAGATGACAGTGTTTGCCTGTGTTCTTTTCTTTCCCAGCAAATCCACTTGATTTCAACAAATTCTACACACCACTCCTTTGTTATCTTACATCCCAAGTATTCACATGAGTCTGTGGCCCTGCTGAGGCGACACAAAGCAAATCCCCCATTTTCTGCCTGTGCTTCGGCCTAAACGTTTCAGTATGTTCCAAGGGGCTGTAAAGTGCAGAGTCGCCAGAGGAGGACAGAGATGAATGAGCAAGAAATGGAATAAAAGAGAGGGTTCAAAGGCAGACGCAGAGCATGAAGAGGGTTAAGAGTGCTTGTTTTAAGTGGAGCTGTAGGACTTATTGTGCGTGAAAGTCAGGAAAAGCCCAAAGTACTCTTGGACCACTGTGATTTGATCAAAACCTCCTCAGATTTTTGAATGGGAAGGCAAACATGTCCGAGAAATGCTGGTAGTTGAATGCCAACACACATTACATGGTGCCACCAGTTCAACCAGCATGCAAACAAACATCTTAATTAGAGACCGGGAGAGAGTGTGGAGGAGATGGGGTTTATATTGTGCTGAGAAGATGGCAGTTAATTCATAGTGTTTGCTTCAAATTAGTCTGAATTGGTGTGCAGATCATTTTATGAGCCACATTATTTCAGTCAAAGTGCAAACATCTGGGTAAATAAAAGCGTCGCAATGAAGGTACAGTCAGTAATAAGACAATAACTTTCTCTGTGGTCACATTGATGTTTTTGTCATTGAAAAACTGAAAGACATCATCATGTAACGTGATTCTATGAATGCAGTGTGCTGTACAGCAATACATTTCAAAGAATCTTGAGTAAAGTGTTGCTCCACTTTCTAATCACAGCTGCAAGATTTTAAGTATCTTAACAAGCAAGATACAATCAAGTAACAACAGAAATCATGAATTCAGATATTTCTTGTGTTCAAATCAGTTTCCCAGTGCAGCAGCTCTGAAGCAGACCAATATTGTAGACATTAGCTCCTGATCACACAATCAGCACCCTAAGACCTGTTTCTCTACTCTGAGAACGTGTGTTGGGAAGGAGTGGGGGAGGCGAGATAGCGGGTGAGGAGGAGGAGGAGGTGCGAACTGGAGTGGGGGGTCCAGCAAGACTGTTTCCAGATGAAAACCATCTGTGGAGGTTGACTTTACAAGCAGGCCATTCAAATTAACCATCTGAGAAAGCGCAAGGGAGCGAGGGAGGAAGGGAGGGAGGCCAAAAGACGTTGGGGGCTGGTAAAAGTCTGCGAAGGAGACGAGAGAAACTATTCCATAACAAAGAAAAAAACAAGCGATGAAGGAGAAAAGTACAAGCTACAGGACCCGTGTTGACTAAATCCATCCATCCATTCGCCCCTCCATTGCATCCTACCTTCCTGAAAAGGTAGCCCGTACTCCATCGCCAGGCCCCCCTCAGAGAGGAGAGCCGCCTTCTCAAAGACCCTCCTCGGTTCATCTCTGGAGAGCTCCCTCTGCCTCTCACTGCTTTCTGCCCAGCAGTGAAGTTTCCTCTGTGAAACCTCTCCCTTTTCTCTGACAGCGCAGGACGAGCAGAAGAAGAAGGGGAAAAAAACCAAGAGCTCTATTTTGGGCAGTTGCCTGCAGTGGGCCGCTGCATGCTCCGGCTCAGACCAGACTCCTCCACAGCGCTCCTTGTCTCGTCCTTCTGTCCGCTCTGTGTTCTCCCTCTCTTTCTTTCCCTCTGTGTCTGTGTATTGGCCACCCTCCCCCTCCCACTCAGCCTCCCATCACGTTATCTCTCCCCCTCATATTCAACTTTTCCCTCCCTCTCTCCCTCTTTCTCATCTGTGTACGAATCTAAATTGCAACTGCTAACCTTTTCCGTCTCTTTTGGCAAACATGTGGGGTCTGATGCATGTTTGTACACACAAACACATCACACATAAACCTGCTGACTACAGCTCTTCACCACGCGGTGTGTTAAGTCATGTCTGGTCAAATGTAATTTTGTAAAACGTGTGTATGTGTGTGTATTCGACTGTGAAATCTTATTCTGACATTAAGACAGTTGTGTCTTTTGCACAGGTGATTTCACAAACAACCATACACTTGAATGCTGTTTTTGTTGAGTATATAATGTTAGTATTATATTTAAGTATTACTAAGTATTATAAACATTCAGAACTTCCCTCTATTTCCTGTAATTTTTTTCACCTTTCTGATACAAGAAAAATCCCCAAGACTGAGCAATCTCACAAGAATTTGCACTTGAAACGTCTTAACTTGTTAACCTTTAAACCTGATTTAATGCAGTGTCTAAATGTTAATGTCTACATCAGGAAGTTTAAAAAAAAAAAAAAAAAGCAAAGAAGCAGAAGAACACCAAACCAACCAAGGTAGAAACTGATCCAGTGAAGCGAGAGAAGCTCATGCAGTCATAAGACCAATCTTTTCGATGCTCCGAGGCGATGCCAGACATCTCCCAGACGTCACAGTGTAATCACACAGCAAATGCCCATGACCAGACAGCAGCAGCTGCACTCACACACAGACTGCATACTGTACATACGTGTGATGATACAGTACAGCGTGAAACACAAACTCATTTAATCACACACTTGTAATCCCTGTGTGTTTCAGGCTCTGCCCCTTAGTTAAGGTGCAGACCAAATTATGACCTGAGAGGGAAAACTCATGAGCCGTGCAAAAGGCTGTCTGATGCGAAGCTTCTGCGTGGCTTTAGTAGAGAGGCAGAGACGCTTGTGCTCTTCTGTACTACACTGTAGGAGAAAACTGAAGAATAACACAGTAATTGCCAATAAAAGCAACCACACACACACATACACACACACACAAAGAGGCACACTGGTGCATTTGTGTTTATTTTGGTCCTTCTGGAGAAAGTGGGCACTTGGCTTTGGGTGGTAACTCTAAATTGGTTACTCGATCCTTCCTTTACCAGACAAAATACAACTCACAGGAGGTTGTGTCATCGACGACTAGTGAGTCCAAGGCAAACATGTATGCTCTAATCATTGTGTGTGTTGACCTAACATGCACGGATGGAGGAGTCATTACTCTGAAGCGATGATAACTATTTTATTAAAGTTCCATCAAACTTTCTAAACAACCATATGAAGGCTTAAGGGTCATCATAGAATTCATCTACTGTGTCTTATCACCCACCACTACCTGGGGTGTCTGAGCTGACATTCTATACATCCATGGTGAAAACCCAACACGGTAGTGATGCATAGAGACACTACAATGTTCAAGGATGTGTCCTCGTCAAGTAACTTTGACTGAATTTATTTTCCAATGTATAGCAGTAAATTCCCCTTTGCAAGTTGTGTGCCCTATATTCAGCGAAAGGTAAGGGTGTGGAGGTTGAGGTGATACTGTACTGTACTTTCATACAGGAGAACAGAGAATCAGCCAGTACTGTCCAATACTGACATTCTTGTCTGGCGTTAGGATTTGTATCATTCTGTGAAATCAGAATGTCTATATGACAAGAATTTCCAAAACCTGGTTAGCACTCTGTAGCTGACCTTGACCTTCCTTCCTTGCCCCCGAAAGAGGCACAAATAGAAAACTTTGCATCACGTTAACACTGCACTGCACAAATCTTCCTGCTCACAAATCGGCAGCTAATCACACAGTGTGATGCCCTCTGCGTCTGATGTGCCTAAAACAGTCAAGGAAAAAGGTTTAATGGGAACAGAATCAGCTGTTTGGTACAGCAGCCTGGCTTGATTCCCAGCACAGAAATTCCTGATTGTCTTGTTTAAGACTGCAATTTGAGTTCCAGTGAGACAATTTGATAAGTCATCATCTAGTACAAAAAGCTGGTACTTTGTGTTTGATGTGAACGTTGGATGTGTGTAAAAACAAAGCTGGAACTCACCATGGTGTCTACATGTTTGAGAGGGAGGTCGCTGCTTGGTGCCTGTTCAGAGAAGACAAAGACAGAGAGAAATAGAAAGCGAGATCAATATAACACTTCATACTTCAAAAACTCACCACCCTGTTATGTTATGTTGTGTCACGTCACATCATCTCCTCTCATGCTATGTTGAAGCTACGCTCAGCGCCATTCTTTGCCCTAATGTGGCCTGGAGCAGAGTGGGGCTCCACCTTGAATGCGTGGGACCATCTATAATCCCTCTGTGCAAATATTTACACAAAGAGACAAGTCTGCTTCCATTAGCCAAGACCAGAGAGTCCATCCGTGGAACACTCTTTTTCAACGCCATATACAGCTATGGACAGAGAGAGAGAGAGAGAGAGAGGATCACGCAAACAGAGACAGAAGGGGAGAGAGAGAGGAACAAGGGACAGAAGAAAGGAAAAGGAGGGAGAGACAGAGGAGAGAAAGGAAAGAGAATAAGGAGAGGGTAGGTGTACAGTCAGGACAGGCTGGGGGTATAGAGGAAGATGAAGGTCAAGAGAGAGGTTCATGGCAGAGAGCAGAAGAAGAAAACATCAGAGCAATCCATGATGTCATGAGCTTGTGTGGGCTTGGCTAACCGCAGACTACCACACATGCACAGATGTTACTAAATGAAGCATAAAAAAATCAGTCTAAGCTGTATTGAAAACATCAGTCATATCTATGACTAGTTGCACTTTTCATTGCAGCAAATCTTTAGATATTGTACATAGTATACAACAAATGAGTGCATCCTGACTGACCAGCCAGAAAGTACACAGGGTTGAAGTTTGATCTTTTGTGATCATTAATGGAGGCGTGGGTAGTATATCATGGACTCCTGACTACGTTGCTGTCATAGAGATTTGAGCCTCAAAAAGTGGCAGAGGGTGGTATTGAACCTCGACAGTTTTTCAGTACTGACCAAAAACGGACCATAAAATTGTAAAAAAGTACTGAAAGTTGGCACTGATAGCTTGGTCCGATTCTTAGGCTTGTTTACTTATTCTTTGTTGAAATGTGTTTTGATTTAAATCAGAAAATTGTTCTAACCTTAGACTAAATTTTATTTAGGCAAAGTTTGGATAATTTTGTTAAATGAAAAAAATTTTAAAGTTTTTTAGGTGTTTGTATTCTCCAAACTAAATAGTACTGTTTTGGTAATGGTACTGAAACCTGGGTATTGTATTGGCACGATGCTGAAAATGGTCCAGCAAGAACCAGCCCTAATAATTGGTGTTTATGACATATTGAAAGTGAAGTGTGATGAGATCAATTTAAGCCCACAGTGTTTCGAACACAAGAGTGACTTGGGGAAGGCTAACGATATTCTAGATTTATGTTATTGTCTATCAAATCCCATGAAAAGACAAACACTAAATATGTGTTTGTCTGTCTCTCAGTACTTTCTGACTTCCCTACCCTGTCCGTGCCTCTCCGTCCCAAGCCCATTTGTTCTTACTGGAGATGTAAATCTTTAAAAATGAGTCACAACTATGCAGTCTCATTTTTAAAAAGGGCAAACAACAACAATGGAGCTCTATGGCACAGAGGAATAAGAGATATATCAGGCTTTGGATACAGAGACAATACTTGTTACTAGGATCAATTCATTGTTGGTTTTGGCCTTTTCGTGGAATGTATTAACAATAAGAAAAATATAGAATTTCACTAGACTTATCCTTTAAAATACAGAACACCAGAGTTATGCTGCTAAATATTGGTAATCGTCATTTGGATTAAAGCACTTCATAATGGAAGCCTCCATGGTCGTGATGACTGGACAGTCCCACACAGAGAGCTGGGCTGTGACACCAAGGATGCTCTGCTTCTGTAGCAAGCTTCAGTGGAACATAAACAGTAAATGCAAAGGGTAAATTATAGTCTGGCTGTGCAGGCCCCAGAATACAGACTCCAAACGCCCAGAGTAAACCACCAACCAGGAAAGGAGAGAGAGAGACCTCAGAATCATCCTAATTTTACCCCAAATTCCAGCCTCACCAGTGAAATACTTACAATCCTTACAACCTTTAAAAACAACCAAAAAATAAAGAGAATGGGGATTAAATTACCAATACAATGCCAAGGCAACACAGTTGTAAAATTTTACTTAACTTTGTCTACCAGGTAGATGTGTGTAGGTGTGTTGTTGTTGTACATCAGACATGTGGAAGACAGAGTTACTTATAGGAATGAAGGAAAAGGAAACACCAGACTGTGGATTTGCTTGGAGGCCAAAATTTGCCGCAGGCATTTTCACACAAACAGAGCCTATTGTGTGTACACCAAGAAATACACACACAGACACAAACAATTCTCACAATGATATATTCTAACATGTGCGTTTCCGTTTTGTACAATTGCAGCCAGATGGTCGGAGTGTGTGTGTGTGTGTGTGTGTGTGTCTGTATGTGAATTATCATTGGGACTAATTCAGAAAGCATGAGAAAGCCTGGGAAGTTGTGTATCAGCAAAATAGTCCACAGAGGAAGTGTTTGCAGTTTCTCTTAGCCCTCTTCAAAGGAATCATTTTAAGGGGAACGGTTTAAAATCTACCATCCACTCTAACTCAGAATTTGCTGTGTCATAGTGAAGTCCATTCAAGGTCAAGAGTCCTCAGCTATGTGTGGGTTTATGTTCTGGTGGGAAACTCTCCAAAACTGGACAGCATCAGACACCACTGCATTTAAAAGCTGACAGAAAATTAAAGCCCTGAAAACACAATAGGCAATAACAGACGCAGTCACACTTACGGCCCAGTGACATCGACATATACAGTAAAATGGTGAAATTTCGTGTCAAAATCAATTAATTTCAGTGGAATCTCCGGGATCACTGGATCCGGGGGGCGAAGTAAATCCACATGAATCTTTCACGTCAAGTTCAACTTTGGTCAACTTTGAGAGAGTTCAAAACAGAAGAAGGTATTGTGTTTTTTTAGCTGTGTTCCTCCATCCAAGTTTACAATTCTATCAACTTCAAATGAAAAAACACATTATCCATTGCAGATACTCAGATTTTCTGACCCCTTGGCACATCCTTAGCTCAGAGCCATGCCATCACCTTGAACCAAGTCAGCTGAGCATCATGTTGCATTTGTTCTCATGAGTGGAGCTAAATGCAGGCTGTTGATCTCCAATGTGGTAGCAAAATAGTAACAGACATAATAATAGACAAACAGTGCGCTTAAAAGGAAACCAAGTTCAGTATTCCCTGCTTCATAGCTCAGAATGAATAAATCTGAGAGGTGGCAGAGTTGCTGTCAATACAAATGATAAAAATTACTTCAACAGGTGCTTCC
This sequence comes from Siniperca chuatsi, assembly GCF_020085105.1. Lineage (NCBI taxonomy): Eukaryota > Metazoa > Chordata > Actinopteri > Centrarchiformes > Sinipercidae > Siniperca > Siniperca chuatsi. Next base: position 4,557,706 of record NC_058053.1, on the reverse strand, counting down.
AGCTGCATTCTGTCAAAACGTACTGACCCGGGCCTCTATTTTAGACATGTTCTTCTGATCACTGACTAGTTGAAGGCACGTTCCTGTTTTTTTAAAACTTGGTTATTTCCAAAGCTGTTGCCATCATTTGTGTTAGTTATGTTAACAGTGAACTCACCAAAGTATTTGCTGAGATTTGAGGGCGTGGCGACATCGAGACGCATGAGATGTCAGATAATCAGACCGGTAACGCTTACAAACAAGCTAACAGTTTAGCCAGATTCAACCGTTTTGTTATTGCAGGTTATTCTTATATTAACGCTTTTCTTGTGGTCCAGGAGGTTGCTATTGAGGGTATCACAACTAAAATAAAACATGGGCTGTAAGTAAGTCAAATGTTTGGATATTACAACACTCACATTAGACCTTTAACCTCCCCTACTTCCTCCAAAGAAACTCTTTGTTTTGCTCATGTTAGCTAGCCAGTTGCAACAGCAATAGGAACGTAGCTATTCAGTCTGTGGGTGCTGGTCCTAACTAGATAATGGTTTAGTTCAAAATCAGAATCCCGTTATTGTGGGCATAGAGAGAAGATGCCCAAATTCAATTACTTTCCCACACAAATAGTCTGTAAAGTTATACAGTTATTATTTAGCTTTTTTCGATGAATCATATTGTTTCCTTGAGGCTGATAGCAAATGTTCCGTAGCCACAGTCCACGTCTGGGGTAAGCAACTCTATGTATTTGGAGGTAAAACTGAAAGTGAGTCCACCTGAAATGTCGCTAATAATCCCTAAAAGCACAGGAAAACCGTATGTGCACAACTACAGCAAGTGCAGTGGGACAAAGTTGAAGCAGGAAGTGGGTCTGTAAACTGTGATTGATGTTTACGACAGACAGTTTGCTAGTAATTTTACTGTTCGCCTGCTTTTTCTCTTCCAAATGCGTTTAGCTAACATGGGGGTTTGTTTATAACCTTTCTGATCGCTCATGATTCTTGCCCCATCTGACTTCCTTTCAGTGAATTAAGTTGGTGAGTACAATGTTATTATTACCAAAAAGAATGACAGCCAAAACCACAAAAATAAGACCCAAGTTTTAATAAACTGAAATTTCCCTTTATTACCTTTTTAGACTGCACATAGGTAGTCCCTTCCAGAATACAATACAAGCTTACTCATAGACAAGCACTAATTACCTGACCTGAGGACTGAGTTTAGAAGCTTTGTTACTCATGTTTGAGTATAAAAACTGTCACGTGAAAACACACCATCGACACAGCCACATGTCTGTCTCCCATAAGAACAGATCAGTGTGTGACTTTCACCCACAGCTCTTTATTTCTGCTGCCACCGTAACATGTGCTTTCTTTCACATGAGCACAGTAGCTCCTTTGACGAATTTACCAAATTATAGCCCACTCCTTTAGGAAAGCAGAGGTAGCTGGCATGCTGGGAGTTTCCCCCCTGAGCGGCGGGGATAAACGTAGCCCAGAGCAGAGCCTCTGGAGAAATGACCCAGGGCTAAATATAAAGCTGTGCGTCTTTAGATGCTCGAGACACAGCCCATTTAGCGCGGCCCAGCCAGCTCAGTGTGGACGGACAGCAGAGTGGTTCAAATCACCACTTTGGGTGTATGAGTGTGGGTGTGAGAAGAGAGAGAGTATTACTCTCTGAGAGGAAACAGACAACATTGATTGTGAGTGTTGGAATGGTTCAGTGTTTATGTTCAGTCAGTGAGCTGGGCATGCAATAACGGATTCTGTATACGTGTGTAAAAGTGAAAGAATGAAAGAAAACATTAATTTTTAGTCTTGTTATTATTCTATAGTTCTACAGTATTGGTGCACGAGTCTGTGTGCGTGATCTTGTGTTTGTTGGGTGTGTGTTCAGATATTACCCCCTGGCAGAGTGTAGTGTCATTAGCCACACATTGTTTTTAGAGTATATCTTTGAGTCTATATATGTGGGTGTGACTCGAACCAAGGGTGTGTCCCGAGTGCCACTCATCCTTTCCTCTCCTCCACACCTCCCCCCTCTCCCTCTTTCTCCCTAGACGGCCTCGTACATTTTTAGGACAATTGCTTTCTTTGGAAAGTTAAAAAACACACACCATCTGGACTGGCAGCAGAGTGGCTACGCACCAGCTCTACTCCAATGTTTACACTGCCTTTTGGACAACAGCCCACACTGAGAGCTCAACGGTTTTAGACATGCCTCGATGTGCTTATGTTTCAGCTAAGCTGCTGGAATGACGCAGAAACTCTCATTTCACTTTGATGAGAAATTATGCAGCATTCCCTGCAAGTAATGAAATGACAAGATGAAAAGCTAAATATGCAATCGCAAGCCGTGTTACACTAAATTATTGTCAAGGGGCCTAATTTGCAGAGAATCAAACACATCCCAATTTTAACAGTGTTTTCTCATGTACAGTAGGCAACTGATTCATGCCCCGATGAATATTCCCAAAACAATGCAGGCTGAGGAAAGAAATAAAAACCTAAACAGTTATTCTTCTGACATGCCACTTACTGCTGTGACTGACTGTGGATCAGGCTCAAATTAAATTACATTTGCTTGTTTTATTACACTGGGAGCACCGGCTGTCTGGGGTTACAACCTCAGGACAGTTCTGTTTCAGGTAGTTTATAACAAAAATAAATAAACACTGAAATCGACTTTGAAATACTTCCCTCTGATTGTCGATATGTCCTGGTATTGTGAGTTGCCCCTTTGTGTCAAACACTATCCATCACAGCGGGCGACACAGACTGACAGATATGACACAGGACACCTGTAGGTGCTCCTTGCTGACATGTCCAACGGTGCCTTCTAGTGGGCATAAACACAAACTGCAGACCGAGACACTAGTTGACATAATCATGGTTTACCTGAAGCCTTTGTCTTTTACAGTAAAATTCATTCAGACATTGTAACTCTCAGCTGCTAAAAACAGCAGCAGCTATCTTGTGACTCTGAGAAGCTCAAAGTAAATGTAAAGTCTAAATGATGCTCATTCCCTTCATTGACAGAGCTTTCACTGCTTTTAGGAAGTGGGTGAAAACTGTTAATGTATGTTTGCCTTCAAAGTAAAAACACATCTGTTTGGCAAGAGCCTTAAAAATGTTTTCCCCTCTAGTGGCTGCCTAAAAAGGCAATCCTGCTTCACTGGCGCTGAAGTCACCCCAGAGCCAGTTCCTGCTTGATTTGAAAGATGCAAAATGTAATGTTGAAAAAGTGATGCTTACAAATTAGAGGACAAATGGAATGTTGGCTGTCACCTGCAAAGCCTGTTGGTTCACTGTAGTTTTCAGTGTAAATGCATTCACACGTTCCTCTCTCTCATGCAAAAATATATGATATACACATTTGCACAGTATTTACAAGTACACATTTTCCTCCCAGAAGAGAGTGACACCATTTCATAGGGCCGGATAAATATTGATAATCGATATCACCATATTAATAGAATATTTTTTTATGTATACTAAATGTTATGACATGTTAAATAATCAAACTGATGTTCAGTGCAATTAACTCATTTTCAATATTATACTTTGATTTGATTTGAAAAAACTTTCAAATGTGTAAAAACTAATTTTGTTAGTTTTTAATTACAGTTTTCCTTGGAATCATTAATTGAGACAACTGAATTTTGTTGCTGGTTTTTGAAATCAATAACACGATACAGTCATTTTCATAACAATACGGTACCACTAAAAGTTGATAAACATTAAGAATCACTTCATCACGCTCAATAACACACAAGCAAAAGCACACGCGCACGCAAAAGCACACACCAACACACACACACACAGCTGTTCCTCTCTCATGCTCCGTGGTCCTTCATCTGCAGCTTTCACACAGCCATGTCCCAGAAATGTAAACACAGTGCTGAAAAAGGAGGGGCTGTGTAGACCTGTGTGTGTCCAGGGTTAGGGTTCGGGTTGGAGTGTGTATGCTTATCCCGTTCCCACCCCCTTGGGGTATAGGGGCTAATAAAATGCCAGGGATCCCTTAGGACCAGAGGAGAGGAGAGTGGATGGTCCTCGCTGTGGGAAAAACCCCTGAGCCGTCTGTGACCCTAAACCACCTTTGCCTTCTCTGTGTTTCTCATCCCGCCTGTTCCTGCTCCTACTGATACGGACCCGACCACTCACTGTGTTATGTAACCAAAAGCCTTTTCCAGCATGTGAGAGAGGAGGGAGTCTCTAAAGCATCTGCCAAGTATTTTTACTCCTTGAGGGTGTGTGTGTGTGTGTGTGTGTGTGTGTGTGTGTGTGGAGAGGGTCTAGTCAGTCACACCCACATGCACACACAGTCACCTTAAACAAGTCGCTTTTTCTCCTGCACTCTTAATATTTCAACTCTCCATATGTCCCAATATGGTAATAACACAGAAACATCATGAAATAACCTAGAAAAAAGTGAAAAGCCTTATCTAGACTACTGCACTTCATCACTACATATTTAATTTCTTTGGCATGACTTCCCATGCATGTGAAATATTCAATTCAATTCAATTCAATTTTATTTATATAGCACTAATTCATAACAGAAGTTATCTCATTGCACTTTTCCTATAGAGCAGGTCTAAATATGAGATGTTCTGTAGATTATGCAAAATGTATTAGTTTAATAATAGACAAGTATGTATGTAATGTAGTTAATAAGCTAAATGACAAAATAAGTCCAAAATGCCATTACAAAAGTCTTCTAAACTGTTGGTTAAGGTCCTGTTAGATTTAGGCAGAGCAACAGACTAAAGCCCAATTCTTGCAGCATCCGCGTGTCCGTGAGGGTCGGTGCAACGTACATTTCATCCTCTGCCAACGTGCGCAGTCACAAACTTTGGGGGGCATAAGTATAACTAACAAACCTTAATAGTCTACAGCCATACTAGCCGCAGTGCTTTGAGCTAAATGCTAAAATCAGCATGCTAACAAGCTGATGTTAAGCAGGTATAATGTTTACCATGTTCACCATCTTAGTAGTGGGTGACAGAACGCTAACATTTGCTGATTAGCACTGAACAAAAAGTCAAAGTATTGGACAAATTAAAACTTTGACCTGATGATGGCACAAGATGAAAAGTTAAGGGATCACCAAATAATCACAATTCATCCATTGGGGGACATGAATGTGTGTACCAAATTTCATGGCAATCCATCCAATAGTTGTTTTTGGACCAAAGTGGACCAATCTGGACCAAAGTGGTTGACCTGCTGACCAACATTGCCATTCCTACTTGGTTAGGTTAGGGAAAGATTGTGGTCATGGGTAAAAGATTTTAACACTTTCTGTTGGTAGGAAACAGTGGTCTACTGTGTCAAAGTCTCACACTTTGTATAGCAAATCACCCAACCAGTACCGCCTAGTCTAAGGTTGTTTCCGTAACAACGTCAAACTACTCTGCCTTTGCAACTGAGAGAAAACAGTCAGAATTTGCAGCCATGAAAGGTCCTTGTCAGGAAAACATATGTTTTTTTTATCAGAAAGGTATTACTGAAGACATGAAAATCTACAGCACTGTTTATTAAGTCAAACAACTCAATCGTCAGTAGGAAACCACACCAAAGTGCAAGGGTTGATGGGTATAAGGAGGAGGATGTTGGCATACAAATTGCAAGTGTGTTCACAATTTACGTGTTTGATTAAGAGTAAAAAAATAAACTTGTTTCTTAGGAGTGAAATGAGTCAAATTAATTTTGGTATGCTATATTTCAGTGCACTTCATATAGCACTTTTCATAAGCATAAAAACAAACTGCCCAAACTACAAGTTTAATGAATAGAAAAAGTAAAGGAAACCAGTGAGTTCTAAGATGCTTTTAAGAAGTTTTTTGTGAAGTGCAGTGGTTTCTCTGCATCAGAAATCATTAACAATATGCCTACTTTTAGGTAATTGTGTGATAAAAGCCCTGTCAATGAATGAATGAACTTTCCCACTATGTTTCAGACACCATCCATTTGAGACTGATGTTCAGGAAAAACACTTTGACCCAGTGCTTCATTCATTCTATCTTTCCTCCATCTTAAGTGGATGCCTGCAGAGAAAAAAATTAACCATGACATCCAGTCTTTCATAGAGCACCCTTAGGTCTTGATATTGCTGGATTATCACGTAGTACACTTAAGAAATACTAACACATGACGCCTGGCTCTTAGTTCAATATTAAACGTGTTTTTTTCCCCCGGTGAACTGAGATCATACTGTATATCGTTACAGGATGCCTGGTTGGTGCTTGTATACACAGCGTAATACAGGGCACATCAGGGAAATATGTGTGGTTCTAAACACAGCGCTAATTGGACCACATCTAGACCATCTTTGCCCTGCAGTTACTCATTACTCAGCAATGTCCTGGCCCTGTTCCCCCACTACACAAGACCTATAAAAAAAAATGGATGACGTAGGTGTTCGTGGTTTATGATTTTCTGAGTGTGTGTGCATATCTTCGCTTGTGAGCGCATGCATTCTTTATGTGTGTTTCTGAGGGTGCATGTGTCGACCTCACCAGAATCCCTAATATTTCTCGCCGTCTCCCTCTCCGAGCTTTGTGTTTGTGCAAAACAAAACCTATTCCTGGCAGAGCTGGCTCGACATGAGGGCACATCTGAGGAATGCTCCTAGCATGCCTTACAGCACGCCGTGCACGTCCAAGTGCGGGGGTCTGGTTGGGGGTAGTCACTTCCGTCATCATCGCCGTTGGATGGGATCTTCCAACCACACATCATCAATTACAATAAACGGGCTGCCAGTTGGCATCACCTTCCCGCAGTGGGCTGTTTCATTCCTAATTCACTCTGTAGACTCCATAATTGGCAACTAGTGGGTTACTATATTTAAATCAGGACTAAGACGCAACTGATTTTATAATTACACTAATTTTACTTGAACATGCTGGTGCACTTGACTCTTATACAATTCTAGTGTCTTATTTCTGTCAGTTACCAAAGCTGTGGCTCCACATACTGTAAGTATGTACATCCACAGTGTGTCAAAAGACTAGAATCATCCATCCAGTTCAGTTCAGATCTGTGACTCTATTAACACAACTCCATAAAGGCTCACACAGACTAAATGACATTTGCCACGTGTTGCCTGTCCCAGACAACTTCGTTAGTCGATACTGAATCCAAGCTCGTGCTCGTCATGAGTTAGAGCAGTTTCGTGACATGTCTTGACCTTGTTGTTAGGTGTACCAGATGCTATTACATGTTTGATTTTAAGCCAACATGGGCGAGAAGTCCTTAAAGTGCTCCGAAAAATTCAATTTTTAACGTCTACAAATCCATGAGAACTTGGCAATCTTCGTCTACTTCGGAAGATGGTTTGATACGTTAGATACGTCAGACCCAAGCGTCACTGACTCAAGTGACATCACTTGAGGCAATTTATCAGACTTTGCACAGCTCCCTCAGAAGCCACAAACGTATATTATTTTTTCCACATATTCTGTAGTCCTTCCTAAGACTCTGTAAACAGACTCTGATGTGTAAAATCAGTGGAACTCCCCTTTAAGCCAACAATAAGTCCTTAAAGTGCCCAGAAAAAGAGAAATTTGAACATCAACAATCTACGACTACAAGGTTGTGTGATACGATCCCACTACACATACACAATGGTCCTTGCGGTGAGATTGTTTAGTCAACCATGTTTGATTTTATCAAAGCCAAAAAGACGTATATAGTTGGAGCACCTTGAAGACGAGTCAGAGAGCGTGAACTGTGAGGCAGTGGACGCATACACAGTGACTTGTGTCACACATGTTTTACTTAAATATTGCAATTATTCATTTCAGTCACAGATCTCTGCAGCTAGAATAATCTTGCAATTTGTACACTTCAGTTGAAATCAGTTGTAATAGGCCGTGCAACCCCACGTCGTCGTCAACGTGACAACAGTCCGGCACAAAAAAAATGTTTCTCAAATATAAACCTCTTACACCAACTGAAACAGTAAAATCAAACTTATTGTTCTGCTGAGAAAATATCTGATTTTCATTCAGAATGGAGCATTATCATCCAGTAATAAAGCTGTATATTTTTCATCCCATCTCAGTGGAATGTCTAGATTCTCAAAAGAAAAAGTCCATTTTTTTCCCAACATTTTTCTCTGACTAAGTTAATATATGCTCGATGTTGCAATCAGTCTGCACCTGAGTGGGGCAGTAAATCATGTTGGTCTCTGGCAGTGAGCGAAGGAATTCACCAAACAAGGGGCTGAGGAGCGCTGACACACACCTCAGGCTGGAGTACTGCTGCTGGGAACGCTCGCAGGCATGCACGCCCGCACGTCCACACACAAACAGCATCATCCACTTCCTGTCACACAGAGCCACGACCATGGCTGCACACCAGGAGGGTGACACATACTGTGCGCACAAGGAGAATGATTCACGTTGTCCATCTGAAAGCCACTGTCGCACATAGCGTTATCAGTTTTTTCTTTCTCCACTCTCCTCGGTGGTACAGGTACATCAGCAAATGTTTTACACCTCAGCTCGTCAGCTTTTATTAGAGCAACCAGCAGCTTTAGCACAAAAGCCTCTGGGGAGACTCCTGTTGGTAAACCAAGGGAAAAGGAGATAAAATGGGGAGATTCCCTGCAGCCTCCTTTAGCCTTTTTTCATCTATTAAAACAGATTATTGATGAGGAAGAAACAGAAATATATTCTCCTCTGTGTTTGCATTGACTCACTGAAAACTAAGTCAACTGAGCCAAACAGCTTCACTAACAAATATGTTCCTGTATACTTCATGGGCATTTATTGTGACTGTAAATGCCCATGAAGGTCCAGTGCAGCATTGTGAATGCTGCAGTCATACTCAAGTGTACGTAGAATTTTCTAGTAGCAACTTGAACTTGATTGACATCAGAACAAATGGTCAGAGCCGTCCGCAGAGAAGCAGCAGCAGCAGCAGCAGACTGCAGGTTAAGTTAGTGAAGTCAATGTTTATGTCATATGGAGGCCAGCAGGTAGTGTGGCAGGGTAAGTTTGTGGTGAATTCTTGTACTGTGTCCAAAGGTGTTCATTTCAGAAACCAAAGAGCTCAGGTCTTGAGCCGACCTTTAACAATGCCCAGAAAGCTTAGCCCATGTGGTTGCACATCTTAAACAGGTGTCTTCATGTAGAAAGCATCTAGTGCGAAAGCATCTGCAGAGGATAATAACATGTTCTTGCTTGATCACTGCAGCTTTTATTAAAGAAAACAAGACATTTCGAGAAATACTTTCTCTGTGAGCGTAGAAAAGTGCAGGGGATATTTGCTTTGGTTTGTCAAGCACCCAAAACCATTTAAACACACAACATACGAGAAAGAGAGTGAGCAAATAATCTCCAAGTCTAACACTGCTTCTAATGCCAATACCAAATAAGGCAACAGAACAAGCACGTTTTTATTGCCCTTGCAAAATCACTTCATACTCAGACTACATCCTGCTTTGTTCACTGTTATTTAAACCACCAAAAGACATCACCATGATATAGTGGATTCAAGGATACAACTTTGTATTTGCCTTTCTTATCTTGATGATTTTTTGTTTTCATGCCACAGCTACCACTACATCCGAAACTTAAAAACACCTTCTTCTTTTTTTTTACTATTTTAGCAAAACAGAGAAAACAACTGCCAAACAATGGTTAAGTCAAGTAAAGTCTGGCTTATTTATACAGCCCCAAATCACAAGTTTGTCTCAGGGGGGCTCCAGATAATGGTTCATTATCTGCAATAGTAACTGCCTTGTTAGTGTAGCAGATAGAGGCTGTTACTCTCCAACCCTGTTTGCAATAATTCTGCACCAGGAAGGACCCAATAATGCCTGCTTGGCACATACAGCATGGAAGCAATTACTTAAAGAAAATATAATGTGACTTACCAGCTCATAGTTTGCCGCTGGAACACAAGATGAAGACACCTAAACACAAAAATAGGACTGGTCAGTCATTCTGTTGCAGTTATTGCAGTTACGTTATTAGAAGTACATTATTGACTTGTAATATTCCTGCATGTATTGCATTTAGGTTAGGCTTTACGGCTTCATGTCTTGAAAGTGCAACCAACAGCTTTAACATAACCTGATTAAAAAGCTTAATTGTTCATCTCTCCAACTAGAACTCTGATCTAATGCTGTAAGATCTTGACTAACACAACTATAGTATCAGCAGAAGTTAGTCAGCAGTGGGATTGCTCCAACAGAACTCATGATCTGCCAAGTGCCCAGGCTAATCCCATTACCATGCGACAGTTTCCATAATCATTCCGTGAGCTCAGAGCAAGAGAATAAGGACTGAGGCTGATAAACAGGAAGAATATAATGATAATGGCCTCTAAGAGAAGATTCAAATGAAGTACTCCCAGGAAAAGATGACCGCTTGATGAGGATGAAGACAAACAGGATGTCACCACCGATGTTTCCTTCCTGTGCATGTCTGTATTCTGTCCCTTTGTTCCTGTTTCACCATCATTTTTCTGATGCTGCACACGGAAAGAAATCCCTACAAACTTAATTTTCACCAGTTAGAGATGTACATCTCCTCTGTTGATAACCGACAAACGATAGCACTGGACAGCTTTATGATTCCAGTAGGCTTTTGACTTGTTTGTATCCTTCATCCTTCTTTTATTACTATCACAGAACTGTGTCTGTTTTAGCTTTGGAAGATTAGGCCTCGGGGTTATCCTAACTGTTAACCTCTAAAAGCACCTTTCATCTTTGCTACTGCTCTACCACTCTCCTTATCCAAGACTAATTGTGTCATTGCATGAACACAACCCTTCTGCTCTGCTGGGGTCTGCTTTGAGTTACTGTTGAAGGAAGCACATTCTCCGTCTGCCCGCAGAAATAAAAGAAAAATCTGGCCGTCCTGAACATGCCTTAACGTTTTGCCTTTCTAAAACGATGTCTGCTTTCATTTCAGCTTTGTTGCAGCTTTACAGACGGTTACTGAGCTGAAACTGGACCGAGATTTACACACATACAGAACATCTCACAGCTTAGATCAGATAGTTGGATAATGTTTCAAAGACTACCATGAGATGTAATGATACCAGGATTTACTATATTTGAAACTGAAACCTCTAAATTGTGTGAAACTCAGTTTCAACATTAATGGAGTGTGTGTATGTTTTTTTTCCAAAACAGAAATCATGCAGCAGGGTCCCAAATACAGCCCAAATGATATTGGACTTGGCAAACATAGATAAATATTTAAAAGTTTAAAAAATCTGATATATATTGGCCAACCGTATTTTTTTACATTAACACATAATATATGAAACATTTCAAACATTTTTTGACAATTTATCAGTCAAGCTCTAATTCCAACCCCAATCAAGTAATTTGAGACTAACAAAGCCCCGAGCAGCTAGCGTGGTTAAGGCGTTATTTAATTGGATAAACAATCTACTGTACTTTCGGGCGCAGTATGTTGGACTATCCACCAGTGGTGGATGCTTTTAAACCAAACTAAATGGACCACTGGATGACTGCCATTGCGATGTTAGAATGGCTTATTATATTCACAAGGTTGAGGATGTGTGAGTCACCTTGGGTCATTAAAGACTCTTAGTCTCTTTTATAGCTGTTACCCCATCTGGAATACAGGAACGTTAACTCTAAACAGGAAATATCAGCCTTTATCAGATTACATGTTTTAGTCCCTTTTAGCAGTAGAAGCAGCTGATACTCTGATATGAAAAGAGGCAGTGCCTTAATTTAAGACATGCTCCAATATACTGGCTGTTAGTACTTCCATAAAGCCTTCCCATGCAAGCTTGTGAGATGTGTGACTTTCCAAGGTGATGCCACATTATTGGCAAAAGTAAGAATCTTTTTACATATTTCATGGGATCAAAATGTTCCTCGGTGACTGCTGTCTGTCACAGTAGCCCAACACGTCGTCCTATGTATAAACAGCCTACTTGAATGATGACATCCCAGTGGAATGTGTCTCTGTTTTTGAAAATTTCGTCTGGCATGGTGGAGTGTGTCTGGAGTTGACAGGATACTGTATCTCTGTCTGGCTCAAATCACCTCAAACACAAGTTATTCTAACCGTCGCATAACCCCCTCCATTCCCCCCAAACCTTCCAACTCCACCATCCTTATCACTCCACGCAAATTGACATGCCGTTCTTCCCTCAGAGGCCCTGCTCCTTCGGGTGCCCCCCTTCTGCCCTGACTCCTCAGGCCTGGTCAGCGTCTCCACCTGACGCTGCCTCTGCCCTGCAAGCTGTTGACAGCTAGTCCACCTGCAGTCAGAAAGCACTGAGTATGTCTACATGCACACTAGGAGCCAAGTTATGGCCAAGTTTTTGGAAGATCCTGTTTACTTGTTTGCACATGTAAACATCCTGGTTAAAGAATTCTGAAAATGGTCTTATTCTGAGCTTGAGAAACCCAACCATGCAAACTGGGTCATTCTAAATGAAAGCGGGATAATGTGGCATGTTTAGGCCCTTTTTACTGTCGGCTCTTTGCTCAGAAGGGAGTACGAGTAACAACCAATATTCTGATTTGTGATAAAATGACCTACGTAGTTTGCTACTATTTGTGATCACATAGACACTTAAAGCCTGTACACTGCACCCCAAACACCAGAACCACCCACACAGGTGTTTTCACTTATTTTGCCTGATTAGACCTCTTCTCAGGACTGTGTGGGCGTGTACAGACAGTGATTGATTGACATCTCCCTCTCTCTTGTTAGTTTTGGTGTGCCTGTGGCGGTCGGACAACTTAAACATTCTTATTAGTGCATCGACTTTGGTGACCCCGTGTCATTCCCACCAGAGCTCTGCTAAGCTTCAACCCGAGCAGAGGTCTAATATGCCAATATGAGCCAATATAATAAACCATAATATTAGACGAACATTGCTAGCATTCTTATTTCTGCTCAAATTCTAAACATAACAGCCTTATCTCTGGCAGAAACTACCATGAAGGTGGTCAACATTATAAATGCTGTAACTTTGCAGTTTCCATGTGTGAATGTGTGCAACTGTGAAGCAGGAAGCTGAAAAAGAACATATTGTATATGGAGAAAAAAAAGTGGTGACTGACTCTAGTTTTGTTAGTTGTTAGTTTAGTTTTTCCACAATGGAGCATTATCTGGAAACACAGGGGCGAATTCACAAGAATAAATTGCAGCCGCTGATAGCACCATGAATTACGCATCATTTGCAATCAGCGCAAACACGCCCACAAAGTTTTGCAGCTGAGTGCAGTTTGCCATTGTTTTGCGTCTGTTAAATGTTCATCTGCAATTTTCTGTAGAGGTCCCAGTAATATTTGTTCTTAAGGTGTACCGAAGTGGCAGATCACATGACATGGTGAAGCAACGTTTGAGTCAAAAAATGTTACAAATGCACAAAACTTTCCATTATAACCAATAATAACTATTCAAATGATCTAATAACTCCCCCTGCTCTTTCATTCGATTCCATCTCCAGGATGGGTCTTATTTTTCTATGACTCACTCTGGAGTGATTGTTATTTGGGGTGCTTTAACTGTGCGCTCTCCCTGATAGCTGTGTTCTCTCCCACTCTGCTCTCTGCTGGACTGTTACAGTGCGTAGCCACCGTCACCGCTTCTCAGGTTTTATGTTGTTTTACAGTTTCATTCCCTCATGGTGAACATCAGGTATCGTACTGTCTCTGTGCCATCTGTGTGTATATGATGTACTGTGATGCACTGTTGCTTTGCCTGGCTACAATCACTGCTGCCGTGATCACTGGAAAGTCCGGGAGTGACGCCCTTTATAAATGCACATCTGTTACCACCGGCTCCCCAAAGACGCTAATAATGCGTGTGGTTATTAGCGCTGGTGTTTGTTGAATTTGAACTTGTTTTTCAATGAGGCTCATTTGAATGGAAAGGGGCCAATTTTGCAGTTTGCAGTTCACCCTTTGCGGGTGCTTTGAGAATTACACGGTTTTTTTTGGTCGGATTTATGCAGGTTAAGCGGCCGCAAAAGCCGCGCAATCCTTTTGTGAATTCGCTCCACAGTGTGTTGACCAATCAAATATGTTCAAGCATGCAAACCAGGTAGAATACCTTTAGCACCGAGCTAAGCTACTTTTGCTTTGCAAGTATCATCCTGTTTGACAAACCTTCAAACTGATCTTGGTTCATAATTCATCTTTTAGTACTTTGTGGCAACACACCCACACCAGTACAGCCCCCGAGTTGTTTTGCTTTAATGCTGTTGTCAGTCTGAAGACGCCATTAAGCCATGTAGAGGAATACAATGAACACTACTTTGACTGAGTAACCTTTCATTCAAAGATTCAGCCATCAGATAAACCGTCTGATACACTGTGAGGAATTAATGGGAAATTGAATCATGAAATGTGACTTTTTGGAGACACTGTGACAGCAGACGAGAGGGTAAAACACAACACAAAGAGCCACTTCAGGAACAAGTTTCCTCCTCAAATATCAAAAAGACTATGGCAACTGACATTTAGTTGTCTAATAAAATTCATACTTTCTGTTTGCGCTAAACAGAGTTAATTATGTTTGAGACAACATTAATGCCAAGTTAGCCAATGTCGTCAGTGTAATAAAACTTCTGATGTAAAGGTCAGATTGAGCGAGTAGGTAGTCTGCCCACATCAGAATAGCTCACATTCTCCCTCGTGCTAAATAGTTGCTGTAGTGGAACTTTGCACTATTGAAGTCTGGTAAAGCCGTCACAGCCAGGATCTCCCAGAAACCACAGGGAATATTTATCTAAAGGCAGGGTGCAGGTGAGCACTTAGCAGTGGGTTAGCCACATGTCAAGCCGTGGGAAACCACCAGGTGAAAAATACTCAAAAAACATCTGAGAAGTACGCATGGAAGGAGGTAATAAGGCTCACATGCTGCCACTCAAAAGAATGGAGGTATGTGAGTTACAGATTGTTGCTCATGATGTGATGTTTTGCCACCCGTGGCTCTAAGAATAGCAATGCTTGTCAGTCGGTCCAACACTTAGGTCCAGACTTGAAATATCTCAACAACTATTGGGTGGATTGCCATGAAAAGTGCCCATGCTGAGTCCTACTGACTTTGGTGATCCCTTGATTTTTCCTCTAGCGCCACCATGAGGTTGGGATTTGTGGTTTTGAGTGAAATGGCTCAACAACTATGGGATGGATTGCCATGAAACAAACATTCATGTCCCCCTCAGGATTAATTGTAATAACTTTGGTGATCCCTTAACATCTAGTGCAATCAGGGGAACGTTTCCATTTGTCCAACATTTTGGTTTATGGCTAAATAATTGCAAAACTAATAATATATTCATCAGCCACAGCTGTACTTTGTGTTTAGTTCTAATTAGCAAATGTTGGCATGCTAACACATTAAATTAAGATGGTGAACATGTTAAACATTTTACCTGCTAAACATCAGCATGTTAACATTGTCACTGTGTGCATATTAGCATGCTGATGTTAGCATTTAGCCTCAGAATCATGTTTGAATTTAGATGAAAACTTACACAAAGCCTTTGTCCGCGCTCTGCTTTGCAGAGGCCTGGCGAGAGTGTGTGTTGATGCTATCGGGAGTATTCAAATGAGCGTAATATAATAAAGAATAATTGTGTTGTTGCATTCCATACATGCTTGTGTTAACAGCAATAAACAAGGGCCCATTTCCTGAAGACAAAAGTCCATGTCAGACGTCTCTGGCTTGTAGGACAGCATTCACATGCCGTCAGCTTCCTGCTAGTTACTGACACACTCCAGACACAGTCATGTTATGTAATTGATGTCAGTCTCCCAGGTCTGAATGTTAATGACCCTCGCTAATGACGGGACCGGTGTGTAGAGCCTTAAATAAATGATGAATAGATTCATTATTTAGGTAAACCACCTGCAGTAAAATCTCTGCTATGCTTATGTCCACACATTTCAAACTCTCAAACAGCAGAGTGATAAACTGGGGCAGAGAAAAGTACATTCCAGCTTTACTCCAAGCAGTGAAATGATTGCCATGCAGGTTAGCCTGTTTCCACCGTGGAAAAGAAGCGTGGGGCCGTGCGATGCAGCTAAAAAACGTTCCCCGGCCCTCTGCGCTGGCACATAAACACACAGCTGCCCTGAGTGCTTTTATGTTTATCCAGCTCCTTGCATCTGGCACATCCCAGCAGAACTATTCAGTGTGCAAATTCAATTTGTGAGCTGTAACCAGTAACAGAAGGCTTCTCTGCCGCCGTGATGGTGGAGTGTGCCAGAGTCCATATGGACTTATTGGGATATTATCAAAGCACAAAGGAATGATGAGCCCATGCCCTATCACTTTGTCTATATCTGTTTCTCTATCTATAATCATTGATTTATAACAATTTTGATGCATCTACTGCATGTGTACTAAATGATCATTTACTAGAATCTCAATGTCCACGCTTATTTTGTTTTCAATACCTTGTCTCTTTCTACCTCTCTACATCTACATTTTTTCTTTTCTTCTGTCCGTCTCTGTCTCTGTGAAAGTTATGGCTTCTGTTTTTCCTACAGGGAAATTTGTGGAAAATCTCAGATTTATTGAGCAGATTGGGCTGCAGGACATGTACACGACTGAACAGCAGTCTCCCAAACACTGTTCTCCGTCTCGGTGCCGCTGATTTATGTTTCATAGCATAAGGAACACTTCAGGAATGGCAGAACATGTGCTTGTTTGTGTCAATTTCTTTTTTGTATGTGTCTTTGTGCATATGTATACTATAAGTACTATGAGGGACGAATTCACAAAAGGATTGCACGGCTTTGAAACATTGTAATTCTCAAAGCACCCGCAAGCTGCCAAGCAAACAGCATCTCGGTGCTCCGGTGCTATTTGCAGGTATGTAAATTAGGTAATATGCATACATTTGGCGCAAAATTGACCCTTTCTAAAGAGCAGGGGGAGTTATTAGATCATTAGAATACTTAGAATTAGAATAGGTCCCCTTAAAATCAAACATCTCTTTCCACATGAGTGGAAAGTTTTGTGCATTTGTAACATTTTGTGACTCAAACGTTGCTTCACCATGTCATGTGATCTGCCACTTCAGTACACCTTAAGAACAAATATTACTGGGACCTCTACAGAAAATTGCAGATGAACATTTAACAGACGCAAAGCAATGGCAAACTGCACTCAGCTGCAAAGCGTTTGCGCTGAAATATCATTAGCGTAAAATTAGCTTTTGTGAACTGGACCTTGAGACGGCGCAGATAGCGGTTGCAAATGATGCGTAATTCATGGTGCTATCAGCGGCCACAATTTATTCTTGTGAATTCGCCCCTGAGTGTACTATAATTTCTTAGAGCAGAAATGATCAATAGTCCATTAATCGATTAGTCGATCAACAAAATATTAATCGGCAACTATTCTGATGATCGCTTCAGTCGAGTAAAAACACATTTGAAGAAGTCACCTTGGAACGTGTGATTGACACATTTCTGAAATTTTAAAGCCTAAATGATTAACTGATTAAAGAAAAAAAGTTACTTGCAGGCCTACAATGTGTGTGTATGCACCATCCATGTGTGCTCCTGTATGTGTGTACTGCAAATGAAAGCGTCATGGAACAAGTCTGTGTGTGTGTCTGTGTGTGTGTGTGTGTGTGTGTGTGTGTATACTTTTAAGATCGACGTCACTGCAGTAGCAAATAACCAGACAGAGATAAAACTGTGATCAAATAAATATGAAGATAAGAAAACATGATGAAACACAAACTTTACGTTATTCTGCTTGTGTATGAATAACTTGAGCCCCGAGGGATCCGACAGCCTTTGTATGTCCCTGCCATGTTTCTTCTCCACGGCCGGGACTCAAAGTGACCTTTTGCCGACCGGAGCGCCTGTTCATTCTCGGCCCGTCTTTGTTGGACAGGACTGACGGCGTGGAGAGGGGAAAAGCTACGGCTTGTTTCTTTTGTTCCAAAGTTACAGCAGGGGTCACGTTCCCTTCCCAGGCTCTTTCAGCTAAGAGCCAGTATTAACCAGCACGCTAATTTACACATTTAGCATGGCTCTCACTCTCTGGCACCAGGCCAAGTGGTGGAGGACGAGGAGGAAGGGGGAGGGCGTGGGCGAGAGAAGAAGGCAGCCGTGAAGAATCAGGGCTGAGGGGGGGCGTATGCCCTTTAGCATCCATAGTGAAAGTCCTTGCTTAGAGAGCTGGTTGTATTTCCAATCATACACGTTCACCCTTCTGTGCTATTTTTGATGGGAAGCAACCCAATTTCAGGTTTTTTTCACTGCCAATCTCATTTCCAGTCTGTTCTGAAGCAACTCTTTGACATTTTGGGCAGAGACAGACGAGAAGATCAATATCCATTTCATCTCTGTAAGTACAGTACGAAGAAATGACTTGGAGGTTTTGCTTAGCTTAGCTCAAAGACGAGAAGCAGGGGAAAACTTCAGCCTCTGTCAAAAGTGAAAAATAGCCTTTCAGCAGCTCCCCATTTTGTATCTTAGTGACACTGTTAAGATGAAAACATTTTTCCACATGATGTCATTGGACATCTGCTCACATGCAGGGAGATGTTAGGAACCAGTGTCAGACAGGAGAGACTGTAACGGAAAAGGGCTGTAGGAATGACTATAAGCCAAAGGGCTATATCAGGGGAAATAGTTAAAGATCCCCTCCAGATATGTTTTAAGACATACAGTATAAAAATATTGGAATAATAATTTGTGTCTGAGGTCCAATTACCTCGTTAAAAATTCTTAAAATTGCATCTACTTCTTCCTCTATGAAATGACGACGTATGCCTTCCACTGTACCCTTAAATACACAGAAAAATAACCACATGATATGATATTGTGGTTATTACAGTTATTGTGGTTTCTGTGCACACTAATATTTAACATGGTAGAGTGCAGGATTTGCCACAGTCTTGACCATAATCTTAAATCACCGTACTGAGGACCGACAAAAGCAATGGCGTGTAGTAGCTGTTTTGGAGCTTTCAATCATATCACAAAATCTGCAATTCCATGACAACTGGGCAACTCCATCTGTAGATGAAGATCAGGTGATATGATTGAAAGCTTCAGAACAGCTTCTAAATGGACCTTGTGGTGACACTGTTTTGTCTAACTAACTACGACTTTTTACATTGATACTCACCATTTCTGTTTGTGTATTTTGTGTAATAATAGCTGCTATCTTTCCATGGCTACATGGACTTTGTATGAGGAGCGCCTCAGTCTCAGAAGGCAGGAGGTTGTTGTCAGGAGGGAAAGTGGACAAGCTGAGGCGAGCCTGTGCTAAGAGTCAACCATGCTGGCATTTAGCACACCACGACAAGATGAGCTGTTAACTGATAATCCAGGCAAAAGGCCCTGGGAGGGAAGGATATTTATGTTAACATGCAAGGACCTTACAGGCGACTGCCGCACTAACTCACCCTCACACCTACACACTTTGCTGTATCTAATGACAGATGGAGGGGCGGGTTTGGGTTTCCCATTTAACCCCGCCAAAGTCTCTCCCTGTCTTTCTCGTCATCTACTTCTCTTTCAACTCTATTTTGTTTTTTGCACAAAATCGTTTTCCTCATGCATGTATCAACAGTTGAATATGGGAAATGTTAGAATAGAGACTATGTATGATTTAATTGTGAGGTTCTCTCTTTGCTCCATATTTTTGACATTCAGTATGCATTTTTAAATTGACTGGATTATTGAAACATTCTCCGATCTGCATAACCCGACTCCCGCGAGCATTAATCACTGCTGCACGGCGTTTCCAGCACAAATATTACTATAATAAATATTAATAATATGTCAAGGAAGGCAAAATCGACGCTGCCATTAGCAGGTCATAAACAAGCAGAGAAAAACTATCAAGGCCGTTTAAAATGGCCACAAAAAAATGATTTCCAGCATTTACACAGCAGTTTAAATAAGTTTTCACAGTCTTCTTTTGATGTAGAAATATCCATGTGGATAACAGAGAACACAATCATTTATAGAAATATTAAACATGATGTTATGTACATCCTGGCTACCATCCAAAACATAGAAGGCTAGTGAATATGAAGGGCAAAAAAACTGCCTGAAATGCAACATTTTACATTATAAAGTAAGGAAAAAGGCAAGAGGAGAGACATGTTAATGCTGTATTCACATGCTGTTTGGAGCCAGACAAACATCATCTTTTAGCACACCAGTCCTTAAGTCTCAGCCGTTTGGAGAGATTCAGAAACCGATGTTTCCTGTCTTTCTGTCCGAGACCAAGCCCCCCTCCCCATCAATCAGCCATGAAAAGCAAACAACAATATGAGTTTTCTGCCAAAACCAAGGAAACAGGTCTGCTTTCTATAAACATTCCTCAGAGAGACATGAAGGCTTGATAAGAAAAAAAAAAGAAAAAGAAAACAACCTCTCTACCCTCCCAGTGGACTGCTGGCACACACACACACACACACACACACACACAGGGCACATACTTCACATAGTGTTCACATGGATGCTCAGTCATATGGAATCAAACTGCCGTTTCAGTGATGTTTTTAATTGGTTTAACTGAATGTAAATCAAAGTTTACTAATTTCACGCTCTGTCCATCGCTTTACCATGAAATTTACATTTCTGCACAATCTCAAAGCTGTCATTTTATTGGGAAACACAGTAATTATGAAGATTTATTATACAAAGTCTACTTGTGCATGGCTATTTTTATCCATATTTACCACTTTTACAGTAAAAAAATAAAAAAAACCCTCTTAATTCAGAAAATATTCCCATCTTCATCTGTGGACTGGATTTACTGGTAGCAACACATACCAGTGCAGATGATATTTGATCACCTTGCACATTTGACTGACACACAGGCAAGAGTTTTGGAGTTTAGCAATGTTTATTATGGTTATTACGTCAAAGTCATAAAAATGTTATCAAAATCAAAAATGAAAAAAATGTTCAAACCAGCTAGTTTAGAAAACCTTAGTTCAAAGTCAGGGCCCCACCCACTCTGTTCCTTCCTGGTGGCTGTTCCACTGCTTTCCAACAACTTGTAATGCATGTTGAGGCCTTTAGAGCACAGCCAGGAACTGGTTCTCCAAATCTGCTGTAAATCGTAAAAGAAGCTGGATGCAGTGATGTAATATGTGGCCACAGAGGTTCAAAGTGATGGCATCTTGTCAAAGTCCATTAGATTCAACTCAAAGAATTAAAGTACAACAACTAAATCCAGAGTAAGGCTTATGGAAACTGACTTGTATGGAGTTGTAGGTGAAGAAAATATGACATCATGAACCCTTGCCTCTCTTGTGCCAACAAACACACTGAAAGACGTCAAAACTGGAACTGGGCTTGTGGTGCAGATTAGCTCACTGGGATTAAAAACCATGAAACGACAATATCCTAAGTTTTCTGTCTCCGACTTTATCTATTGAATTTGGGCAAAAATAGTTCTATATTAAATGATACCAGAAAATCGAAGCATTTACAAATCATGACTCTTTCAAACATCGTGCAGACCTAAAAGAACCTAAACAGAATCTTTATTTCAAATGTAAGTACTGTCTGTGCTTTTGGTTTGATTGTTGGGTTTACACATTGAAATTGACAATAGACCAGAAAGTTTCTATGTAAACTGTTTGAAAATGTATGTATCTTCTATACTGTTGGATACCAAACTGATACAGAAGTGTCCATATTGTTCTATACCATACAGGAAAAAGGTTGTGGGAGAACGTCTACTCGGTAGCTTCCAAAGCAAACATTTATGTCCATCTGAGAAGTTTCACCAGTTAGAGGGGCACTGATCTCAAACAGAGACTGAAATTTAACCAGAATAAGGCCGCACCTATTTCTACCTCTCCACCAATGTATCTGAGGGCATCAGGGCATCAAAAGCTGAACTAAATCTATAGATCTGTAAATTCAAAACTATCCACATGGCCTAAACATAACAGAACTTCAGCTGAGTTTCATTGGAGGAGCCACATTCAATAAAAATCATGTTGCTTTGAAGCCAAAAGAGGTCTGAGTTTGTGAGATGGAGCCCTGCAAGGGTCAAATAAGGTCGTCTACCTAAAACAACACGATGTCCTCTATTACAGCTATAACATGTGGTAAGGAGACAGTGTATAGCCATTAGTTTTGGTAGTTTGGCAACTGATAGGGCAGCCATCTTGGTGTTGTCACGGCAAATGGGGAACAGTGTCATTTGGTGATCAAAAATGTAAAGCTGCTTGTCAGACTAAAATGCCATGTCGAAGACTGAGAAAGTTTCTTTCCTTCTGTCTCGTTCCTTGACTATGAAAATGCAAACGCTGTTCAAGAAAGGGCCATTATGCCAGGCTTTAAGCTTGATTGCATGGAGTCATTTAAAAGATTAGCCGTCATTAAATGTTTCACTATAATGTTCCTCTTTTCAGGGGTATTATAAGGAGTTCCTCTATTTAAGGGGTATTAGACGGTGAGGGTCTGGAGAAAGCTTTTGTCTGAGTGTGACTGAGTGTATCACTCAACAACAAATGGGGAGAAACGAGGATTGTGGGCAAGTGGTTTCATTTAGAGTTGAGCGTTTCTTGAATGGAAATCAACAACTTTCTACCCAAAAATTATGAAATACAAACCTGATTTGATGCACAATTTTGGTCAGAGTGAAACACCAGTTTGAGTTGTGGCACAAAACAAAACCAAACAATTAAACTGAAAACATTAAATCAGTCCTGAGAGAATGAATAGGCATGATTTGGACCAAGTTGGTGGGCTTTGTCGTGTCTTAACGGTACTGAGCTGTTACAACCTCAGAGCAGTAAACTCTAAAGGGGTCCACTGTTCATTTTAACTGCAACATTAGTCTCCGGATATGTTCTTTCATACACTCTTTAAACGCCTTCCTCTGGGCCTATGACACCAGTTTCTCATATGTGCCAGACGACCTGCTAAGTAACTACCAAAGGTGAAACATTATATGACGCCCTTGAAAAATGTGAAGCTTTTACTGTGCCCTCATTGGATGCTATTAATTATACTAAAAGCCCAACTGTAAGGGCATGATGCTTTGGCACAGCTATAGATTATTTATGTTGCAAATGTATTGCAGGTTCAGTATGTGCCAGCATTTAGTCCAGAGGACAAAGGGTATAAATAAATTGCTGTGCAGACGTTACAGTTCTGCAGAGCATTTTGTGAGGCTATAAGAAAGTCAACGATACAACTTAATTTGTATGACATTAGACATGTATTGATTTAGCCTATGGTGTATGTGCAAACTTTGTGCTTGCGTATAACATTAAGTGAATGTTAGAAAATGTCTCACTTGCTTATATTTCAATGTACCTTCATGCCCTTGAATCAAGGGCCAATGCTAAGTTTTCTATCTATCTAGCTATATATAAATGAGGGGGTTGGCTTAGACACTCGTCCAGCTATTCCTCTGGTGGTTTATGGGGGGATGTGAATTAAAACAAAGCTCCCAGTCTTATAACAGGAGTTTTTAAGACAGACGTGTATTAAGTCCTCTGCAGAGTCAAGAGTGTGTTCTGTATCAGTGAGAAAAATAGGAAAAAAACAATACATAGTAATGCAAGAGGTTAAGCTGTGTCTGCAAGGACTGAAACACACACACACACACACACACACCAAGGAAGGATTACATCAGCAGAGAAGCATGAGAATTCATGCTGGTGGTTTAATATGGTCATGGACCACTGCCTTATCCCTAATCCCAGAAACTCACACACACACAGACAGTCATTCAACACACACCTTCCCAAACTGCCCAGCCCGTCGTATGTGCCTGTCCTGGCTGTATGTGTTGTTGCGTGTGGCTGCGGTTAGGCATATATCATGAGTTGCCTAAAGGAGGGACGGGGGGTTGACTGGAGCACTGTTTCCCTGGCAGATGGTAATGATGAAAAATGTCTCCTCTGAAATCCAGTCCGGCACGGGCTCCCTGCCAGTGGATGTACGCCATTCCCACACAACCAGGAGTCACTGGTAATGCCGCTGTCCAGGCAAAACAGTGCTGTGTTACATTTATGATGGACAAGGAATGCTTCCAAGGAATGTGTGGGTTACACATCATACATGTTATGACAAATCTCATGTCACATTACAGCATTTCAAGGTATAAAAAAAAACATGTTTTTTTTTTATATATTAACAACAGATCAAATAACTGTGATCACTTGTAGCGATCAACCCACAGAGAATTAACACACAACTGAATTTTAATGGTGCTCTTTCTCTGCTCAATGTGTGAATAAGCAACTGTTAGCCATATTAGCCATAACAACTTTATAAGGTGATTATACTGTATACCAGTGTTGTGTTTACAGCTTGTCGTGCTGCCCCCAAGTGGCCATCATTTAATCAATGAAAACGGCACGTTCCACTGATTTACAGTTTATTCATAATTGAATCCCTAACCTAAATGTTTACTACTGTAAGACCCTGAGAAGTGACAACCAAAAATGATTTAGCCTGATTTAGCAACCTAACATGTTGAGCCTGTCTTGTAGAGGGGGGGGCCCTGTTTCAAAATCTAGTTTGAAGACCTTTTTTTTTTTTTTTTTTTTTTATATTGTGCTCAAATGGTGCATATTCCTAAATAATCCTGTGTTTAATCCAATTACCACAAACCAACTCCAGTATAGGAGGAATGGTTGGCTTCTGGGTCTTTGGGCATAAAATGAAGCTGCCATGTACAATATAGTCTGCTGTGCACACTGTACTTGATGGGAACTTGGAGGTGACAGGGTACATACACAATGCACAGGGAGCTGGAGGGCTGTACAGGAGCCGGGTTAACCTAACAGGTTTATGTAACTTTGACTGATTTGACTCCGTGACCACTCGAACTAGAACATCACAGGGATGATACCAGCGACAACCAGCGGGACCTGCTTTTGGCTGCCATTGGGTTCTAACAGCTCCATTTTTATTAGATCCGTATTTGAAGGACTAAACACACTTTAACCCTTATCTTACATAGTATAATATGGTACTGACAGAACTACGTCCTCCTACAAAAAAGAAAAATCCACTAAGAATCCAGATACCCACACAGACAGGGTTGACAGGGAAAATCACAGTTGTCAACACACAGTGCTAACTTGCAAATCTGTTTAAGAATATGTTCTATGTTTTCACACTGTGCCCGTATTCTTTTTCTCCCCAATTTGAAGCAAATTGGAGGCAATTGTAACTCACTCTACGTGCCAAAAATTCCCAAAGTGCTGTGGGGTTTTCTCACGCCTGGGGCGATGTTTTCAGTGCAGCAGCTTTTGCAAGGTCCTATTGTGAAACACTGTGGCTGAGTTCATGGCTGCAAACACACACTTCTTCAGTGGAAGAGGGCTAACACACACACTTTCTCGCTCTCATGAAAAACATTTTAGATAGATATGAAATATCACTTTCTACCGCAAATGCTTGCTGGCAGTTTCTTTTTCAAACTGCGCTCTGAACTCTGGGTCAGAAAAGGTTTGTACAGTATGGTGAAAACAGACACACACGCACGCACACACACACACACACACACACACACACACACACACACACTAAAGTACCCTTAAAGGTGCTACAAATTATTTTCTGTATGCATTAAAAAACTAATTAAGAAGAGAAGAGAAAAAAGAAGAGAAAACTGAAAACAAGAGGAGATATATGCCACCACTGTCATTCCAGCCATGACCATGGGCCACCAACCACAAAACATGGTAAGCCAAGGAGACCACACACAGACACAAGCACTACAGAAAGAAGCAGTGCTTTACATTACATAAACACATACAAAGTCTACACTAATACAACAAACGCAAATTCTAATCTATCTCTTTTACGTGCTCATTTATTCACATTGCTTTCATCCATATCAGACATACTAAAAGCAGTGCAATGCACTGTGCTGTGCAAATACACAGACACGTAATGAATGTAATCACTTGTTGAAACACACATATCCATAAAAATGCACATACAAACTGTGCATCTACTGTATAAATCCAAAGGCAAAAACAGAAGAGAATTTCTCACATACAGTAAAACCTAGAAACATAAACCATACTAGTACTGCGCCTATGCCATGCTTTACAATCCCTAACATACAGCACTGCCTGAAACATACATCTGAGACTACTTAAAGCTTTCACTTTCTCCTTACCAAATGAAGCAAATCCATAATGCGGAGGGTTTGCTGTGAAACAAAGCACAGTTGGGACAGCCAGGCGCTCAAATACCAGACAGGCAGCAGCTCTTTTCCCCTCTTACAACCACACTCCTTACCTGAAACACTGCGGTGGCCATCCTGTCTGTCAGTGTGTGTGTGTGTGTGTGTCGCGTTCTCTTTCACTCTTCACTCTTTGGCTTTCTCTGTTTAGTGCTGCATCGTCCTTTCCCTTTTCCCCTCTGTGCAGCAGAGGTTTTCTCTGCGCTCCGACCAGATGGCTAAGGCTAAATCCACTCACTGTTACCTTGGTGCAGCGCGGAGCTGGAGGAGTGTACAAGTGTGTGTGTCGGGGAGAGAGAGAGAGAGAGAGAGCGAGAGAGCGAGAGAGCGAGAGTTGGTGTGTGTGTTTCAGGCTCCAGGCTAATAGGTCTGGCTAGTCTCTCCCTCTCTCACTCCTCCTCCAAGAAAATGAGCATAAAAATGTCTAAAGAGTCTTTATGTGAGTGAGGAGAAGTGCAGCCAAAGGCAAATCTTAACATCCCACAACTGGATCGGCGCAGTGCAGCACTCAGCGCTGAATAAGCAGGCAAAGTCTGGCTACGGGCTCTAGCTATTTCCCTCTCTTTCTCTGCCTGGGTTTTCTCCTCCCTCTTGTTCAGTCCATTTTCACCCTCCTCCCAAACCGGGAGACACATGAGTAACGAGAAAGGAGAAAAAATATTGAACTGAATTTCCCAGGAAGATCGGGGGGAACGGGACATTAGCTCAGGAAACTAAAGCACAGCTCTTTTCTTTCTCTGTCTCACTGTCTTTCTCTCTCTCTCTCTCTCTCTCTCTCTCTCTCTCTCTCTCTCACACACACACACACACACACACTCCTTCCTCACAAGCTCATTCTTCATTCTCTCCTTGTTATCAGCTTCTCAAGTTTCAGGTTAAATATGAGTCGCCCCCCCTCCACTCGTCTCTTTCTGTCTCTTTCCCTCTCTGTCTGACTTTCTCTCTCTCTCTCACACACACACACACACACACACACACACACACTTATACTCACACACTCACTCTACAGCTGCAATGAGAGAGAAAGTACCATGAATGAATCCATTGACTTCACAGCAACTCCAAAGTCAAACAGTGTCAACAGCAGCGTGGACATACTCATCAGTCAGCAGCTCAGTGTGTCTTTCAACTCACAGCACCAATAAATCTTTTGATTCCAAGAGTTCAAACCTGTTTTAATATGCTGATATAATGAGATATGAATGTGAATTTAAGATTAAAAACTAGAAACATGCACAACATTGTAGAGTACACTACAATACAGTAAGCCATTTGAAGACAACAGCCGATCACTGTTTGATTACTGTCCCTTTAATTAATTCCTATGGACTAATCAAGGGAAAAAACACATATTTATTCATTAAATTCTATAAAAAATATATTAAAATGTAGGCAACAAAATATTCCTTTAAATTTCCCTTCATCCTATCGCCGACTTTTCAGGTATTCAATTGCAAAGAAAAGCATGTTTGTTCCGTAATGCTTCGAGCTGCTGCTGCTGGACGTGATGCTGATGAGAGCGCTGAGACTGAATCAGATCAATGACACTGTGTGCCGTAAAACCAAAACAATGAGCTGCAAGACGCTACAAAGCCCAGCAGAACTGCAGCGCTGGGTCATAATTCTGAGTTAAAGCGACTCCTTTCACAGACAGGACAGTCATTTCATCTATTGTTAATATAAAAATATTGATTAGAGCAGCTTGGGAAGACTGGCTTTAATCTCACCTGGAATCGTGATGATAGTCAGGTCTTAAAGTACAGTAAGCCTTCTGGCATTTGAATTAGTTTCCACAAACTCGCCAGCTATGATCCAGTAGCAGACAAAGGGACATTACTGAAGAATGTTTGGTACAAATTTGTAGCGCGTTAAGTATTATGCCTCAACATGGAAACAATGGCCACTGTCTTTGATGTTGCTCGGAAGTAATTACACAGAAAATTGTTCTAAAAGTAACACCTTTAGCTGAAGCCATGTTCACCAGATGTCGGCTCAGTAAGCGTTATTTAATTCGCTATTAATGACAAGGGCCAGGAAGGAAGGGAGGGCTGCCCGAGAGGAGACATATGGTTTACAGTAACAAAACAACATGCTTGTTTATGTGAGAAGCACATCTTTAATGTCGGGACCGGGCTGAACTGTGGGAAGTGGGAATTCCCCTTGTTTTTTTGGTGTCTGTGTTTGTCCATGAGTTACTGTACTTAGAGCTTTGCGTTGCCACACTCACTTCAGTTGTGTCTCCATATGTTAGGGATTGTAAAGCATGGGAAAAAGTTATCTGTCTGTCTTTGAGGCTAATATTTTTCTCTTAGTCTGGTCGATTTCCTGTGCCCTGGCTTTTATTACCTTCGTGATCCCGCGACTGCTGTCTGTAATCACACCAACATTGCCACAGACAAGTATTAGACTGCGATACCATTTACAGCTGATTTTGTTCTCACAAGGCCAAAGACTAATAGTATTAGCTTGAGAACGACATCATTTCAAGTCAGTTAAATCACTAAATCGTTGACAGGTCTCTCTTTCACTCTGACATCAGCGTGAATCCTTCCTGCGCGTGATTGGCCAAACGCAGTTCAATTTGACTGGCTGATCAAGAGATCAGTCCAATGCAGATTCTGCTGTTGGGTGAATGAGAGGGAGCGAAAGAGACAAGGGGAGAGGACGAAAAAACAAGTAGTCTTGAGAAAAAGTGACATACAGACAGCGGAGCAGTTAAAATGAAAGATAAGAAGAGAATAAGACCGAAAGAAAGGGAGGGACATAGAGAGAGAGAGAGAGAGAGAGAGACAGCTGTCTGGGTAAGCTCCAGTTTCATGAGTCTGACTCAGGCTTTCCCAAGCAACGGCAGAGCCGAACAGATCACTGTCCCCCAGCGCCCAGTGGAACGTTTCACCAACGCCCATGCAGCGTCCAGACCAGATTTAACATGGCTTTTTCTCCTGCGTGGTCATGATTAGGCAGCAGCAGCTCAGACACAGTGGAAGCAGGCATGGGATGGAAAAGTTGTCACTTTGAATCAAAAGACAGGCTGGAGATATATGGGTGGGGAACTTGAACAAAAAAAAGTCTCTGAGCTCCTTCAGCATGTAATGAGGATGTCCTTCGCTCACAGCTGTTGTAGTGGTCAGGGAAGCTTAGTGAAGCCGGAAAAGAGGGTGCGTTCTCAGCAACTGTTCTTCAAAAAAATAAAGGTTTAGAAACAAGTTTGGTAGGGCGATGAAATTAAGCAAATTGCAATTGTATGCTCTACGAAGTCATTCCCCTCCCTTATTCCCTCCATCGCTGTCTCCTGCATGCACTTGGCCCATTGTTGACATTCTTTCCAGCAGCTCTTGATTACTCCATCATGTTACCAAAGGCTGGGCGTTCCTGTTTGTTTTCTCTGCTGTATCTATGCACATGTCGCTACCATGCAGTTACTAAATACATGGCCATAAGCCACTGCTCCTTGTGTAAGCCGTTAACTCACGCACGGGAACAAGGAGAGCTGACACATGACTGGTTCTGGCTTTCATGACGCTCACAGATCAGTAAACTTCTGTTTTGCTTCTTGCAGCCAAAATTGTTACAATTAAGCTGTTATTTGAGCTTAAGCAGACAAAAGCGTCCTTTGTTTAGAAGGTCAAAGTTAAAGCTGCACTATTTCTATTTCTATGTTAATGATGGATTAAATGAGTATGTGTAATGTGAAAGGTGTCCCGCTCAACAAACCCACAGAGAATTATCACTCAACTCTGCAGTTCCTCTCAACTTTACGGAGCATTTTAGTATTGTTCTGCTCATTGTTTTGGTTTTACAGCCTGCACCTTTACTGTTGTGGTTCAGTCTCACCGCTGACTCCAATGCAAATTGTAACTGTTTGCAGCCATGAACCGTTAGCCGTAACAACTTTATAAGGTGATAATATATCAATGTTGTGTTTAAAGTTTGTTCCGCTGCCCCCAAGTGCCCCAAAAAAATCAGTTAATGTAGCTTTAAGTTGTCTTAGTGCTCTCCCAGGACTGCATTACCTTCAACATTTCATTATATCTCTAAATATGACGCATGTGACAGCAAATATTTAGACTCCAGAAAATCCTGATGAAAATAAAGTCAGAAACATGATTTCTAATTCAGTAAGAGCTCTCAATTTAGAGTCCAAATGATTTATCCCGTGCTAGTGTTGTTGTTGTGTTCCCGCAAACGCTTGCGGTCATAAGGAGAAGGGCAGAGCAGCGAGCATGTGTTCTGTCCTGTGACTACTAATTCAATTAGCTTCAGAGCTGTTGGCTGGCTCTGTATTTGATCAGACTAGGAGCTGCTTACTTGGAAATACAGTACATACAGATACCATGGCAAAGACCCAAGGGAATATATTAATTATGACCCCACCCCATCCATTTCATGTTTGTCGTCACTCGCTCCTGCCCTCCTGTCTCTCATAGTGAAGCGATATGACTTTGACAGGGCTTCTTGCATGTTTTCTTAACAGGAGTTCACTCCCCCTCTACTGCTCCCCCTCCTACTGTCACTCCCATTTCTCACTGACTGCCGAGCCGCCACCGCATGGAAAAGGAAGGAAGTTGTTCGTGTTGTTACTGAGATTCAATACTATGCTGACATCTTTGAAACTTGACTTGAGGTTATGTAATGCCTCCAGTACTACAGTCAAAGAACAATGTGTTGCGTCTTTCTATTAATGGCTGGTTTATCTCACTCTCTGGTGTGAATTATCTATGAGGAAGTCAGCTCTGCGATTATATTTAAGCCCCAGAAATGCTAAAAACTACACATTAAACAAGCAAGTAATAAGTGCAAACAAAGCCATCATTCATGCAGCCTTGTGCAAATGTTAAGCATCAAGAGGTTTGAGCACTAAAATACTGCTTTTTAATTCAAATGATCACATTTTCTGAGCGGAACGATTAAAAATCATAATAAATACTAGACGTAAAGTTTTATTAAGAGTTAAGTCAACTACATGTCATCAAGTCTTACAGAGGTCTAAGGAATGAACAGAAATTGAATTTACTCCGAGAGGAGTTGCATGAACATTGAACAGAAATGAAAGTTAAAACACTCGTATTTACAGTACTCTGTGGTTGTAAGCACAAAAACTGAACTCCCTTATGCCTGGTCTCACCAGTGCCAAAGCTAGAGTACTATAAAGTCTATATGGCTTCGAAAACGCTTCGCTGGTGCTCTGCAGCAGTGACAGCTTCCAAAGCGTCCAATTAATGCCAGTGTGATGAATCAGCCCTGTAGCAATGTGTGGGATCTAAAGGAAGTCACCGGACCAGAGGATGAGGTTAATCATGAGGACATAAAGACCGGGTCATTTCTGTCCAATACTGGAAGAATTCCTCTGTAGATTAAGTCATAGAATCTACAAGTTAACCATAGTGTAAAGTGGTGGCATCAGTGCTGAAATGATTAGCTGAGTAATCCATTAGTTGATGGAGAGAAAATGAATCGACAACAATTTAGAGGACAAATTCCTTTTTTAAGTCATTTATCAAGCAAAAAGAGCAGCTCTGTATGGCTGCACTTAGAACCTGCATGCTTCCATTAGCATTTAGCACTGTGTAAGTGCTAAATAAGTGTCCAAAAATGTAATGGCAAGCCATCCAATAGTTGTAGAGATATATTTCAACCTGGACCGAAGCGGTGGACCAACAGATCTAAAAAATGCCAAACATTCTCTGGTTCCAGCTTCTCAAATGTGAGGCTATGCTGCTTTTTTAGATCACTGTAAATTGATTAACTTTAGGTTTTCGGACTGCTGGTCGGACAAAAACAGCAATTCCAAGCCATCTGACATAAGGGTTAGGGTTTTAGACAAGAGTTTGAGTTACAGGGTAACAATTGACCAAATAATCCCAAACTAATCAGCAAATGAATCAAAATGAAAAGAAACCATTAGGTGCAACAATACAGGGAGGTCAAAGGTCAGGGTGAACCACAGAACAGAACCATGGGAGCTGGTCTGCTTGCCGTCACTTGGGCTTTAACCCAGGTCTTGCAGTTGAAGCATGGTCTCTTTAAAGACTGTTATAAATCCGAGCCGTGTCCAATAGGTAAGGTGAAGGACATCTGCAAACCTGATGTTCTCTCTCAAAAACGCACCTCACGTGTGGATACAGGTGTTTGGATGTGTCATGGACTTGGAGGCAATAAATAATAAGAGATAAATGGTCTGCCTTATTCCCAGCCACACCGAGGACTTTTAATGTCCAGATGACTGCAGAGAAATGCTAAAAATGTCGGGGAACGGTTTCCACTGACATGCACACAGTGCCAGAATGACTGCTTGTTTAAACAAGTAGTTTTATCCAGAAACGTCCTGGAAAGGAGAACGCTTGGTTAATCATTCACAAATGTACAGGTGTATCCACAACTAAAGGACGCAAATTATTGATTTGATTATCCTTTTATCTACTATATAAATTCCTCATTAAAGTCTATTCTCATTTGTCTTCTAAGGTACTTTAATAGCATTCATTTGTCGAGCATGAAAAGATTCAGCATGACCGAAGAACCACTGATATTAAAACTGTTACCACATTCAGCAATACAAAGGAGCAATTTACAGCTTTTCACTTGGAAAACATGACGAGCAAAATGAGGACATATCCATCAGCAGGCTGCAAGCAGCAGATCTCTAACTGAGGCATGTTGCGCTCAATGAAAGGAACTAAAGGGGTCACAAATAACAAATCTGAAATAACAAAAACTAAAAAGTGGACGCCAGCCAGAACAAAAACACGTGGTTTTTCTCCGGACTTTCAAAACACGCATTCTGAGAATTTCAGGAGCTGGAAAAATGAAAACAAATGCTTCATCATTTTGGAGCAGAGAATGAAAAACTAGTGGAGTGAGAGTGTGTTCATGTTCTCCCACTTTGCTTTCCCAGACCTGCTTCCTCATTAACGGGGGAACATGGCAGTTTCCTTCTAAAAACACACTTCACAGGCAACGAAGGATCAGTGAAATCCAGTAGTGCTCAGGTTCAAATAAAGGCTTGCCCACACCACACACTACTTTATTTAATGATTATTATAGTTTGGTATAGTTATATACTTTAGATTTTAGTTTAACAGGCAGCATTTTTAAATATTTGACCCTTATTTCTTTACTTAACTTAAGGGATTTTTTGTTGTTGTTGTTTTTAATGTAGTTATTTAGTTAGACGTAAAGACGTAAAGTTGTATTTACCTCTTGGTGTTGTGGTTTTGACAAGCTAATTTTGATTCAGTTATACTAAAAATGGAATGATATATTGTTGTTAGGTTTATTTTAACTCTCGAATATCAATATTGGCCTAAACAATTTAGGCCAGTTAGGCTCTACATTCCACAGCTGTCCAGAAAAGAACTGCCATTTGTCAACTCCACCGGTGAATTTCTACAATGACCAGGTCAGCAAGCATGATCAAAAGTATCACAGGAGCTACTTTGTGTGCAATTCTATACTTTAAATCTATTTTTAAAATAACTTAATATGGGTGGACACGGCTAAAAGCCTGCAAATAAAGGGAGTGAAAACTGAGCAAAAGAGCCTGGAGTTCAAAGGGCTAAGGGCGAGTGTTGCTGCCATAAACAACTGAGCCCACAGACCACAACTGAGAAACACATTATTTTCTACAGTATGTTTATACTGTATGTCAGACTTAAAGGGAAATTTGCTGACTTGCTTTCCAGCACAGAGGTATAAATGTTTTAACTGCACAAAACAGGAAGAGGGTGCCGCCGATTTGTGACGATTAGAATGTACGGTTTACCTCAGTGACCGTACAAATAAAATGCAGAATGAAATCATTCTTCTACAGCTACGACTGCATTGTGGACAAACAAACACAGGAAAGTGAACTTTTATCAGATATGCTGATGTGTTACTGAGTGGTGGTGCAAGGTGGGAGCTTCTATTATGGCTGCTATTACACTGTATGTCTTAGACTGAAATTAGCGTGAGTAGGCCAGGAGCTCTTAAGTAGTCTAAGGTTTTACCTTTCCTTAACGCTCTCACAGCCGTACAGGGGGAAAGTCGCAGACATCCTGCCACTGTGTTTTTCATAAAGAGGTTAAGTTTGAGCATGAAGACATGTGAAAGAGTCAAAGAGTCAGGGAGATAGAAATGGCAGGTGGGGTATTCAGTACATATGTACAAGGATTTGGGAAGACTGACCATGAAATCTCTCTCGTCTCAGCTTCCAGGATGATCTAATACACTCTTCTCTGGCTCTTTCCTGTCATCACCCAGGAGTGAACTCTTACTGACAAGATTTAAAGCATTTTTCACATCCAGTTGTGAGCAAACACACATAAGGGTGGGGGGACACATGTGTGTTCACATACACAGGTCCGATCATTTGTTTGCGGTTGCCAGGTTAAATATGGGCCACATATTAGTCTTATCGCGAGACAGAGATTTATAACTGTAGTGTGTACTTGGGATAACTGTCCCAGCTAAGAGTTATTATCAGGAGTTTAGATTCCTAACATGTAATATCATATATGACTGACAGTACATAGAAAAGAGCTTTATCTGTTTTTTTAAATAAATAATTCATAAAAATGCAGGCCTGACAGAGTGTCGATAGTGATCAAGCTTGACCCCGTCATGGTCACTCCCTTGTTTTTCATCTCAGGCTTGTTAGCAAATTGCTTCCTGTCAAAGCTATGGCATTTTTAGCTGAAATGTTTAGAAAAGGAAATGCTGCTGTGATTTTTGGAGATGGGAAGTTTCAGTTTTGTATATATAGACACTGGGAGTATGTTCTGGGCTCCTTTAACGTCTCCTCCCACACATTTGACCTGTGACTTCCTGAAATTCAAATGTTATCAAGTACGAGGAAAAAGGAAATATTGCACCCTATGTTTCGTCCGTGTATTTATCATGACTAAGCCCTATTCTCACAGCAGTTATATTAGGGACCTCAGGCATAAATAAATTAGCCACCACTTCTGCATTTAGTGAACACATTCGCACAGAAGTAACCAAATAGGGTACTAACTTATATAAATTGTATTCAAACTCTAAATGCATTTAGTATAAGGTATCATGATTTCAGGTCAAATGAGTGAATGTTTTCTCTGCTCCTGTGAAGGCAGGTAGATTATCGATACATGACTCGTATTCACTCGAACCTAAGAGAAAATTCTAAGCACGATGAAATTGTTGAACGCCACAAATTCTTAAATCACTCGTACGTGGCAACTCGTACAAATCTGTTTGTACGAATGGTTCTTGCATGCGGCCCACTGTGTCAGACAGAAACATTTTTAATATTTTTACAATACTGAAAATTTTGATTTTAAGAATTCAGCAGTGACGTATCTTTTCAGTTACCCCGAATAATCCACAGAGCTCCCTGTGAACAGTTTTCTCGGCCTCTACTTTTCTGCCTTCTAAGAAACAGTCCGTGTGAAAACTGATTCGGAGTAATGGGGACATTTCTGGAAAGAGACGTCACTTTTGAATTCATATTTCATCCTCCATTTTTGGGGTGGAGGCAAAAGTCCCAGAGACAAATGTCTCAACACCTGGGAAAATTAAATTTAAACTTTGCATGCCTAGATACCACTACAGGTAAGTGGAAAAATTTGTTGTTTGGGGGTTTTGTTTTGTCATTTTGGTGAACCCATTCATTAAACCTTTCAAATCTACTGGCATTTTCAGTGGTTGCAATATTGCAATACAAAATGAGAAAGGTGGCATGGGTTGGGCTTCTCATTTTGACCATTTTGTTTGATAACTTTCCACTAGAGGCCTGTCCTGCATGGCCCCCACCTCGTACTTAGCATGGCCTGTCTGCCCTGCACCCCTGGCATTTCCTGTGAGTAAAAGAGGGATTGGGCAAAGCTGGCAAGTAGCACCCATTTCAGTAATGGATACCAGATGAAGGGTGTGTGTATACATAGGTGTGCATATGTACTCGCTATATATATATATATAAGTGTGTGTGTCTGTGTGTGTGTGTGTGTTCAGGTGCTTATGTGTGCAAATCTTCCAGTAAACCTCTCATGGCACACAAAACACACAACCTTCCCTCTCTAACAACCCTGCAGGAGCTTCAGCTTCATCTGTTTTCCCTCCCTTTTTCTTCTACGTGCTCTTCGCCTTTCCAAAACAAGATACATCAAGCGACGGCTCCATCCAGAGGTCTTTTATTTTTAGACGCAGGGCGATCTCCAAGACGCAAGAGTTTATCCAATATAAACACATTCTGGTACAAAGAGCACTTGTTTAGACATTCTTAAGATTTTTTGCAGAACATAAACTCCCCTAACTCCACCTACACCAACATCGGCATGTACATACACTCTCACACACACACATACTGTACAGAAGCGTAGCTGACTCCACCTAAAACATAATATTTCCTCCCGATAAGCTCACATGGATTTTAAAGAGCAAGTTAAGATTGTGTAGGAGCCTTTCTCGTGTTCTTTTCCATGTGGAAAGCAACACACATCTGATGCATAAAAAGGAAGAAAAAAAAGAACATCTGCAAATACCTTTCAAACCTGATTTTTTTTTTTTTTTAACAAAATGGTTTAACTCTTACCTTGACTTCACATTTCTTGTGGCAAGCTATTCGGCACACTACAGAAAACAGAGAAAGAGAAAATGAAATTAACTTCACAGTTCATAAAAATCTCCCAAACATTGTGGAGAAATCCAAATACTGTGGTCCAGTATGAATCATGACATTGAGTAGTTGTCAAGGAGGTATGAAAAAGCAAGAGGTTCATTCAAATTCCGCAGAGTGTTTGTTCTGTGGTCAAAGTCAAATATCATTTGCTGTTAGCAGGCTAATGCTGCCCAATGTTAGCTTTGTGCTGTTTGGACACTGGCTCCCTATCAACTTCTTAATTCATTATTCCGATATATTTAAAAAATATCTGACGCCCGTGTCGTTTTGTTGAGTTAACTTTAAGATTCAGTAGAGTAACCTTTGCCTCAAACACACAACATAAAACAGTAAAATCAATGATAATGTGTGGGTCTTTCTTCTGAAACTGCTCTGATGAATGACCAGAACAGAGCTTTACAGACAGCTGCACAGATGTTCCAGAGAGATTCTTATCAAGACAATCTAGAAAAAACTCAAATGTTTTCCAGACTAAACAACTTTCAATGCAGTGAATAATTCAAGATATTTCATCTTCCTCTCTTATGGACATATACGATGCTTGTTAGCATGCCAACATTTGCTAAATAGCACTAAACTACAGCTGAGGCTGACGGGAATGTCTTCAGTTTTGCAGGTATTGGGTCATAAACCAAAATTCTGGACAAAGTTAGATTTTGACCTGATGATGTTGCTAGATGACAAATCAGGGGATCAAAGTTATTACAATTCACAGTGTGGGAAATATTAATGTCCAAATTTTCAACCAAAATTCAAACCAAATGTCATGGCAATTCATCAACAGTTGTTGACATTTACCGGTGAAACTGGTGAAAAGTTAGGGGATCACCAAAGTCATTAGGACACATACTCTAGGAACCATTAATGTCTAAACCAAATTTTGTGCCAAGCTGCTGGTATATGTGGAGATATTTGAATGAAAATTTGAAAATTCTGGCCAGCTGGTGGCGCTAGATGGAAAGTCAGGGGGATAAGTCATTAGGTTTGCTCTGGGGACCTTAAATATCTGTACCAAATCTGTACCAAATCACCACAAACTATCGGACAGTTCACTCTGGACCAGCCTAGTGGGGTCAGGTGCACCTTGCAGGATTTAAACCTTTGATAACTGATTTTTTTGGCCACTTGGCAGTGGAAACAAGCTGTAAATACAACACTGATGCTGCATATCATCACCTCATAAGTTGCTATGGTGAACAGTTACAGCTAACAGTTTCCTATTTACACATCCATCAAATACAGAGCAACATTAGCATGTATCTGGAGTCAACTGGCCGAGTGGCAAATAGTCGCTCACCTTTTAGCTTTGTTTTGGACTCCACTAACTTCTGAGAAAAATATCTGGCTCTTTAGCTGCTAAATGCTCCGCTACGTTCACCACCACTTGCTAGCGTTGTCTGTCTGCCGTTCGGTGCTGGGCTGTGGGTTTATCAGAGGTGTTTTGCTCAAAACAGCTGCTGGCTTTGGCTGGAAACGACACTGATGGGACACTGAGAGGTAACAGCGAACCAAAACAGTAAAGTTGTTCCATAAAACCAAAACAATGAGCTGAAAGACGCTATAAAGCTCTGTGGAACTGAGGGGAACTGCAGAGTCAAGTAATAATTGTCTGTGGGTTCGTCACTACAACTGACCCCTTTCACATACAAGTAGTTATAGTCCAAAAAAGTAATGGCCATGTTATGTGGAAGTCAGATTCGAAAGGAATTCATAAAAATCTAGCACGCAATCACACAAGATTAAAGACATTGTTCTACTATTGAATTTCAATAATTTTTTGCAGCTTCCCTTCTACCCCCGAGCCCTCTCTCTGGACTCCCATTGGGTCTACAAATAAGGGTCAATAGGGGAGAGCACCTGGACCAGCGGCTCATAAATTGTCAGATCCCCTCGAAGGACAGAGAATCAAAACACAGCTCAGTGTGCCGAGGCGTAAGCTTTCCAAATAAAGAAGACTGTATGCTTTTACTGGAACACGCTACACCTTATGTAATGAGTTATTCTTCCTGTCTCAGCTACATTTTTCAAAGGAAGTGTAATCTATTGTGATTTAAAGTCATTGATATGAATTTGGAAGGTGGCCAGTCCTCACTTTGTGTGAGAGCGGAGGTCATGTCTGTTATACTGTGTTGTCATCAGTCGTGTGTTTTCTGACCCTATACTCCCTGTAATCTTTCTTGCCTAAGATAATAGTATGCTTTTTAAACTAACACTTTGTTCTCTCTGATGTATGTCCCCAATCACGCAACATATTTCTCCAAGTCCTTAAACACTTTGTTCTTAAATCCACGTGTTCTAGTGTGTAATCCAGTGAACATTCAGCTTTACATTACGCGTGTTCAGACAGAGGCAGCGCGATTACTTACAAAGTCAACGGAAAGATGACGACACAAATTCGCCCAGGGCAGCGCGCGGTCGGTGTGTCCGTTGCTAGCTAGCTTACAGCTAACGTCTGGACAGTCGATTCATTGGCTGTTTGGGACGAATAAACACAAATGGCCCAGCGGTCAAATTCATGCAAATAATGTTCCCTCGATGCTTTCATTAGGCCGATATCTGAAGGAATATTTTAGAATTTAAAAGAGATTTTTATTTGGATTACTTTGACTGACAGCTTGGAGCAACATGATTCAATAAAAGGAGTGCACAACCTGGACCAGAACTCAGAAACATACTAGCTTTGAGGTGCACCAGCTATCAACAGTGCTAACATGACAAATCCATAAACACAAAATGTTTTAAGAGATGAATATGTTAACCTTATTGTATATTGAAGGCAAGAGTTGAGATAAGATCTTTCCAAGGCTCCCAGACATCAGACTGACCGGCCTCATGAGTTTATTAGGTTAACTAAATCATTATCAACACTTATCTATAGACTACTGCTAACTAATCTTTTTAATAAACTTCTTTGCAAATGTATAGCTTCTTATAAACCTTTAATAGCCCTTAGCCTGGTTCAGGGTCAAAGGTTAAGTGTTCAGAGCAGCTAGGGGTCAACTAAAAGCTACAAGGCCTTGAATCTTATCCAGCAGACATTTCTTTTTCTGCTCTTTTTTCCACAGGGACACCAGCGTCGTTCATTCATTTTGAGGAGACTTGTATTCAATCGGCAGCCGTGTTTTACGTGATTGACATGTCACTAGTAAAACTCTTCATTTATTGATACCATAACTTATATCAGGCGTACAGCAAAATGATGTTCACTGTTACATAGGATGAAAAATCTGAATTAACTTCTATTTCACTAAACTGGTATATACTGTAAGGAGTGTATACATACTGAAACCAGGAAAAGTGAGAAGCTAAAAGGGTAATTACTTCCTGGTGCAGTTAGTTTCTATTTAAAGCACAAGCCGGACTATATTTGCACTTGGGGGGTAGCATTTGAAAGTAAGTTTGACTTTTTAATTAAAGGCCTTCAAATGTGGGTGGCACCATGAAATCCTACCCGGATACACATTTCCAATCTTCCAAAAGTACTTGAGTTCCCAGAGTCAAACCGAATGGAGTTCTTCTATACGACATGACCCACATAGTCTATCACAGGGCACAGACTGAGTCTAGACTTTGACAAAAATAATGAAACACATTACATTATACTCAGTTTGGAACAACATATTGTGAATGAGCATTTCACAGTTCTGATTATTTATCTGAAGACGCCAAAGCATTTTCTCAACCCACAGACGAGCGTATAACCTTTCCATTAAGGCTGCAACTATTATTTATATACATTTTGTTCATTATTTTTGGGATTAATCGAATAGCTGATTAATTAATTAGTCTATAAAATGTCACAAAGTGAAAAGACCTCATGGTAACGTCTTCAAATTGGGTTTTGGACAATGATATATAACTGAGAAACCAGCAAAATCTTAAATTAGAGTAACTGGTAAGCTGATATTTGCCATTTCTGCTTGATAAATGCTTTAACAATTATTAATTATCAAAATTGTCAACAGACTAATCGTTTTGGCATCACTTTCACCTGAGATAAAACTGTAAAACTGGAGTTAAAAGGTTTATAGAAAACTGTCGTTGACTTGCATGTGACGT
This sequence comes from Siniperca chuatsi, assembly GCF_020085105.1. Classification (NCBI taxonomy): domain Eukaryota; kingdom Metazoa; phylum Chordata; class Actinopteri; order Centrarchiformes; family Sinipercidae; genus Siniperca; species Siniperca chuatsi. The sequence goes on along the minus strand of NC_058053.1, from coordinate 4,516,856 downwards.
CCTGATGGGTTTGTCCCAAGTGCGGGAGTATTTTCCACCACATTTGTGATTGTTTTTGTACAGTTAAGAGTGAAAGTACACTGAGGCCTGCACAAAGTATTTTTGACATACTAGATGTGACACAAGTCACATGGAATGCTCTCATAGATGTGACATTCAAACATAGTGGGCTGTTTGCTTGATAAGCATAAAAGCCATGTGCATGTCCATCAGGACGATGTCCAGTGCCGTTCCCTGAACGTGAGTCCCCAGTAAACAACACTCCTGGGCCACACGGGAGAAGCAGGACTTCCATATTGGGTGTGAATGCGCTGAGCTCAGAGAAGTCGGGTTAGGCTTTACCTTGTTAGGAAGTTGGAGCTTTGGAGAATAAACAGAGCAGAAATGTTTCTGGTGGAGGAGAGGATGAAGGAGGGGAGGGGGGCGCAGAGCAGTGATGAGGCGGGATGAAAGATGAGGAGAGAGAAGGAAATGCCAGAAAGAAGAGAATTGAAGATTTTGGAGAAAAGACACCTATGGAAAGGATGAATAATAGAGTGGAAGTGCAACAACTGCTCACATCAGTCATTTAAAAATTGAGAGGACAGCAGGGATGGGAGTTGGTCAAAATGAGGAGATGATGAGGAGAAGAGAACACTAGTTGCTATCTGACTCTGGGTCTGTGGTATGCTATACAACATCGTAGGGAGGGAGGAGGGGGAAATGATAGAGGTGGGGGGGGTGTGACTGAGGCTGGACGATGTTTCCTTCCCCTGGTCCCTTGGAATGAGTGTATACTCCCATAGGGCTGGGCCGGACCACCTCACAACACTGAACACAATCAGAGGGCAGGGCTGGAGAATTTCCTCTTCCTCCCCCCTCACTCTCACTCTCTCCATCCCTCTCCTTCTCCTTTTGCTCATGCACAATCACAAACACGTGAGCACCAACACGTGTACATACAGAGTGCTAACATACACGGTACGTCACTCTTGTGTACAGACACATACTAGCTCTCTGTCTAATGACTTCAAAAAATGTTCTCCTGCCAAATGTGATGAAGTGGGAACGCTCCAGATGGTGCTCACGATAAGGTAAAACAATTACCAGCAAAAGCCAAAATCAGTTATTATTATATTAACATAGCATCCTCACCCTTACATAACTTACATCAGTTTGATGCTACTTGCCAAAAGCTGACAGACTTGGGTTTACTTTATATTTAATTCTTGCATTTAATGACAATATTACAATTTAAATCCATTTACAGGTTGTAAACCTCACAACCAAATTGTTCACAACACACAAGCCAGTGTGTGTGTTTGAATTAGAGTGTTTCTATGTAGCTTTTATAGCTTCCTGAAAAATCTCAAAGCTTTTAAGTTGGTCATTTTGAATCATTTCAATTGCTCTTTTTCACTTCCTATATTTACAGGCTTATGGCATTGCCACGGCATGTCTTAGCTAGGCACACCAAATATTGTTATTTGGCTACTACAACTTATAATATTGTTAGTTAAGTTGGGCTACTCAGAAATAATTTTGCATGTTAGTGGTACTATAGTGTAAATGTTTGTGACATTTACGCAATTTGAAATTATTTGAATTTTTGTCCACAGATTTTCAAAACACAGGACATAACTGTATGAGGAGAGCATCAGTGTTTCAGAGATACAGTATATGAACCATGTTGATGGGACATTCTAAGCCTTAGTACTGTAAAAAAAAAAATAATAATAATAAAATAACTGATAAAAAGCTAATATTCATGGATTTTGTCACTCATGTTGTTTTACTTTTTTCATGGGATGAATATATTTCAAGATTTATTAAACTGATTTCGATAATCTGCTATAGAAATTGGAGATACCACTATCACTGGAAAGAGTACGTTGTGTTGATTCCAGCAGTATGTGGCTTCTATGTGTTCAGATTTAGAACTCAGAGAAGAAGGGATGCGAGCTTTGATGCAAATCAATACAATTCAAAGGGTGACAAGTGGGGGTGAGGCACAAAGCGTAAAAAAACTGTTGAAATCAGGATCTAAACTGATGACATTCTGAGTACGTGGTTAATGCACCGTCCCGCCGACGAGGACTGCAGCTAACGAGCATTTTCGTTATTCATTAAATCAATTAATCGTTTAATCTATGAAATGTCAAAAAAATTGTTAAAAATGCTCATCACAGTTTCCCAGAGCCCAAAGTGACGTCCCAAATTGCTTCTTTTGTCCAACCAACTGTCCAAAACCCAAAGTCTCTTCATTTACTATCATAACTGACCCTCCCCATGTACTGCATTCAAAACAAGCTCACCTATCAGCCACTAGTCAGTTTAGTATTTGTCTGATAAAAGTGAAATAATATATTAATATATGAACTACTGTGGCAGGTGGCCAAAACTGTTCTCCTGGCTGGAATATTAACGCTACAGAATAACAGCAGAAGTGGGTGGATGGATATCTTGTGGGTTGACGGTACAGTATTCATAATGCCACACCAGCTTTCAGGTCATTCAGTATATCCTCTGAAACAGGCAGCCATATTAGAGCTGTTCCAGAAAGCTGACTGTAAACACCTGATGACCTTACATGACTAAACCTCTCTTCTAAAACAGCTGAGTATTATGTTTCATGTGCCTACACACTCTCTCTAATGCCCTGCTGCGTCTTTCTGTGCACTTGCTGCAGTTTCTGTGCAGAATTAATGTTAGTCATTACTGACCCTCAGTCATCACTATCCATCATTTGACTAATACAGGGGTGTCATCATTCAGCCCACACATTTTCCCCAGATAAATCCCTGCCAGTGTTGGGTTTCTGTGGGTAAAGCCCCACCTTCATCCAGCTGCTAAGGCTTTCCTAACATGGGAGATTCCCGAAAACATTGCAGGACAGCAGAATAAATCCTGAGCGAGAGTTCCCATGGATCATTCTGTGTACTCTGTCATTTGTTTGCTTAGACCTGACAAAACATGACTTCTGTTTGTTTACTTTATTGTCTATTTTTTGTGCCTGTGAGTATTAGTCTGACTTTGTTTGGTTGAAACAGCTGTTTCCCGTGATTCAAGCTGCAGCTACCAAAAACACAGCAAATTAACATGTAAATATAACAAGAAGCCCAACAAATGTGGATAACACAATGTGCACAAGTTCAGGTTTGGGGTTTGTGCTGAAACATTTTGGAGATTACACTGGGAGTCAGCAGCAGATGTAGCTGTGCAGATGGATTAAAGGTATTCGATTCGAAACAACGGACTCGGCTGCCTCCTGGTGGCTGTAACAGGCGCTACAGGTGGGAGACGAGAGAGATGAGCTGCAGCTTGGATTATTAGTTCAGGTTCAAAACACAGTTATGTAGCACAGCAACACACAAATAAATAAATAAATAAATAAATAAATATATATATTTATATATATATATAATATAACAAATATGTTTTTAAATCAATTCAGTGTTTGAAATATACATCCATACTGATCTGGTCAGTATAAAAAGCATTACAGAGAAGTTTGATGAAACCAGCTGCGGTGCTTACTTATTATTAAGGCTAATTGCCTGATCATTGCCTTGTCTCATATGACATAGACAAGAATTGACTTTGATAAAAAACAATCTCACGACAAGAGCCATTTAGTTGCTCTTCTGGAGCCTTCAATCATATCACATGATCTTCATCAGCAGAGGGAGTTGTCATGGAAGTGTAGATATTTCAATATGCTTGTAGATGATTAATAATTATATGATTAATAATAGTACATGTTGCAATCTTCATCTGCTGATGGAAATCATGTGATATGATCAAAAGCTCCAGAACAGCTACTAAATAGACCTTCTCTACTGCTTTTTCCAAGGTCAAGAATAAACTTTGAACCTTAAGAATATACATGCATGCACAGCATAGAAAAATTCTGTATTTGAAAATATTGTCGGCGATGGGGTGAGTATTTGTATTCTTAAATAAAATTCTGAATTTGAAAACAACCAGAGGTCAGAGAGCAGAGGTAATTAGCTATACATCTAAATATTACTATTATTCTGAATGCTGTTGATATTGAATCATTACAAATATCAAATGTTTTGGGGCGTTTTGTCTGTGTGAGCTGAAAAATGTTTACATAAATATGCATTTTCTTGATTTGATGCATGCCAATCACATAAACCATAATATCATGTCTCATTTCTCTACTTTGCTTTCAGTTCATATTCAATAACTACAGTTCAGTTGCAATGTTACAACTCACCCAGCAGGTGGCTCCCTAACTGCATTAACTGCTCTGGAGCTGCCAATGTGGGGACTGTGCAACTTTCACCGTAAATCACAATTGAGTCACATTATGTTGTAATTTCAAAGGATAATGAGCAGCTTGTACAGTTTTGTGAGAACATGTGTGACACAGATGTAACAGTTTATCAGACAGGGAAACTGACATGCACGCAGATGAGTGGGAAAGTTCCCGTGCATGCAGGAGGAAGAAGCTGAATTCCAAATTCTCAAAATCAGCACAAGTATCTTCCACTCAGTCTGACAGCGCACACTGAGCCTCGGTCTCACAGGGCTCACGGAAAGTCATTGTCTGGTCAGTTTAGTAGATTAGGATAATGATATTAGACTGGGAGACTGTCATTATCCATCATCCACTGAAAACCAACGGTCATCCTCATCCATCTGCTCCACTTATTAGACTAATGACTTCTGCCAAAGCAAGGAGTGGCTCCAAGGAAGACAAAACAGTTATAGTGATTAACTTAACTGCTATGGGTCTATGTACTATATACTCTCTGTATATGTGTGTGTGTGTGTGTGTGTGTGTGTGTGTGTGTGTGTGTGAACTTGAACTTGGTGACCACGCAGACTGAGGCAGGTGTGTTACCTGCTGCCTGACAAGTAGTCACGCTACTTTTATATACTGTAGTAACACAGTGTTTTCACAACGTCAGAATGTGTCTAACATCGCTGCGCGCTGCTAAAGCGCTACATGCAGCCAATTCTGCATGCGTGTTTGTGATTTAACCCTCATTGGGATTTGCTGCATACCAGCTGTATGAGCTCAGCAGTCAAGAACTGAGCTATGATAACCTTCACTCTCCCTCTCTCTCTCTCACACACACACACACACACACACACACCTGCTGCTGTGGTGTGTCTCCAGCCGGTCTTTGAAGATCTGTGTTTACAGTGGCTCTCGAGGGGACGGCGGTGCGGTCGCCTCCACAAAAGCTGAACCCTTCGCAGAAAAGTAGTTCTAAACAATCTTTGTAGATTTGTTTGAAGGTGGTTTGATTTTTTTTCCTAAGCGCTAGCATGACTTTATATGATGCCTTTACAAAACTGATTCAGAATTTTTGTGATTTCCTTCAGTTTGGGGGTAAAACCCAAATCAATTATAAACAAACAAGTAATGTGTCCTCATAAACTATGTCAAGTACTAAATCATCTGTGACCATATTCTCAGTTGTACTTGACCTTTTAAGGGCACAGCAGCACTCTGCTCTCACACTTTAACCTGAACTGCACTACAGTGAATGAATATGAAAGCCAGTTCCTGCCCTCAGGGCCACTTCTCCAAAAATACCCTACTGCAGAGAGCCTTTTTTTTTTTTTCTTACTGGAAAACTGCTGTCCTAGCCTGCGTCAACATGCTATTGTCAAAGCAACTAACACCTTGTATCCTGGCAACCGCTGAAGGGACAGGAAGTCCAAGTGCTTGTGTCATCACGAGACCATGTGACTGGAGAATGTTAGTAAACAAGAGCAGCAGAAGGGAAGTACTGTATGACCGAGGGAGCGGCTGGATCCTTAAATTATTGATGCATCGATCTCTATTTTAATGTTGAATGTTCGTAGTATTTCAGTGCTTCATATATAAGCTTCTGGGTTCAGCGTTTTTTATGTAAAACCTTATTCTCCTAGCTGCTACAGCCGTCAGATGCCTAAACAACTACCTCGACAGAGTTAGATGAGAAAATCAATACAACGCTTTACTGTGTAAAATGGGTGGAGTGCCTCTTTAAGTTTCTCACCTCTAAAATACTACAGTGCTGCTACTTTCCACCACAGAAAGAGAGGAACAGAGTGGTTGATGTCAGCTGTAGAAGTCTACTGTTCACTTTGTGTTGTCCTCATAAATCTGCCTCAACCACACACACACACACACACACAATTTGCTCGTACACACGACCAAGCCCAGATATGACTAGGGAGAGTGAATCCAACTGAGGTCAATTAAATCAGAATAGACTTAAATCTGCCTTGTCGTGATGGTTTATTTCCCCTACATATCAGTTCTTACCAATTCTGGTCCCAGGTGCTGTCTTGTGTCATTTTATGAGAACATTTAAGTGAATGCACACACACAACTGAACAGTATTTATCCAGAACAGAGTGATGGCAACAGCCCGTGCAATTCGTGGAAACATTACCAAAATATAAACAACATTTTCATTCCAAAATCCAAAACAAATCCTTTTTTGGGAAGAAATGGTAACTTTAGTAAATTGCGCATTACTTTAATAATGCAGTGATTATTTTCTTTCAAATGTTCCTGTTTAGTAAGTATGGGAGGGTTTATTTTCCATGAATTTAACAGACTGCTTTCATTAAGTGTGTGGGTATAAATACTGCTTGCAACACAGTCTGGTTCGCACTATTTAATCTGTGAGAAAAGGCTGAAGGACAGGTACTCTCTGTATAATGATGAAGTCACTTCAGAGGTCACATCAGATACAAATATGCTTTTGCAAAATACTGTCTGTCGCACACTGAGCATGTGAAACAAAGACGCCAATGTCAAGATTTAATGACGTACACGTCACTGTACAACGACAACATCTGGACCCAGATCAGAGCAAAATGCAGAGTAAATGCAGGTGGTGAACTGCACTGATTTTATAAGCCTTTCTTTCAGCAGAAGATAAAGGAGGAGGCAACAGTGGCAGTCAGATATTTTACACAACTGACTTTTCCCAGAAAATCAGGGATTCAAACCACAAGCTTTGTACTAAGTGATGCACTCAGTGATCTCAGTCCAACATGCAGCCATCTGCTTCAGCATGTTAACATTGCACTTAAGACGTATTCCCAGGACCAAATTTATGTAAAGCACAGTGTATATTCCTAGAGACGGTAACAATACATTGTCTGTCAATAAGATATTATCCTGTAGTTTCTTAAGATTGGCATGTAGCCACATAAAGGAAAACTCTTGGTAAGAGCTTAACTCAGTCGGTGTTTGGCTACATACTGTATTGGGCATTAAAGGGTCTAAAGGTTAGGGCGGAGAGACTGTGACAGAGAGGCCGTCGGTTTGATCCCCAGACCTGCAGGATAAATCTGGGTGGGGAAATAAAAGAGCAATATTTGCCTCTCCCACATTACCATCTCTAAAGTGCCCTTGAGCAAGGCACATAAGTCCCAACTGCTCGGATCAGTGGCCACCACTGGCCAAATTGACCGCTTTCCTAGCATGAGCATGGGTACACACAGTACAGCACAAGAACAAAATGTCATTCTGTCAAACCGCCTTTCGGGTCCAAAAAGAGGTGTGCACAGAATGCTCTTGTTTTTCTAAGCTGTGCCCTTCAAACATGTACCGGTCTTTGGGAAGCTGTAAGCGGAATATTCCCCCCTGATGTGCCAAACCAAACATCCAGCCATTTCCGCATGGATTCATTTGACGTTATCTGTCTGAGAACAGACATTTCCACTACAACATGATGTGGTGAGCAGACCGGGGTCATATATTCTTCGATTTTGTTTTCACCCACTTGGAACACCAGATGGGATAGGTTTACTGCATGGAGATTGTTCTGAAAATGGCGACCACATTTAAAGGTGGGGGATGCGATTCTGGAGAAATCCAATACATGCAATTGTTTGTTGTTTCACATTATACTTCACCAACCAAAAGAAAAAACAAAAAACAACAGACGCATGAAATAATGCTTGATACTGAGACCCTACTGAAGTCACTTTAGCTTAAAATACAACAGAAAGTTGACAGAAAGAAACCAGCCATGACATATTCATACAGTATCATTAATTAAAGCAACAAAGACACTCTAAAATGTACATTTTTCATATAGAAAAACGTGCTTCTATCTCTCTTCTTTAACAATGCAAATCACTCATCATCATCAGTCAACCACATTGCCTCTTCAGTAAACACCATCAAGGAAATTGAGAAGCTGTTAACCCTTAGCCTCTCTGAGGCTTCTTTTGCCTTCTTCTGACACTTGACTAACTAAACCCTGACACAGAGACGACCCCAGGTAACCTCAGATGACCCCTCAGTTAGACCACTGATGGATGATGTAACAGATAATGCCCTAATTGTCCCAGCAGGTCAGAGCAGTTATTGCAGACTCCCTCAGTGGGCCTTAGCTCTAGGTTGGGGAAACTTAAGTAATCAAACAGCTGAGTTTAGATTATCAGTCTGCTGAATGCAAATGATGTTGCTTGTTTTGATTTTGAGCAATGATCCGTAACAGATTACATTTCGAAAGCCGACCCCAAGCAACAAGGGCTCAGAGTAAACTTTCCCAGCGATGGGAGTTGGGCCCTTATATGAACATTGGGCCCTGAAAATAGTCCCTAAACAAAATAGGGAAGGGAAGTGATAAGATCTTACATCTAACTACAAAACAATGGCCAACTGAAAGTTGTACAGCTAAAAGGTTAATGTCAAAGTGTTACAGCCTCCCTGCAATCACATTTTACTTACCAGCTCACAGAGGCAACTCAAGAGTCACACTGTACAATAAAGACATCATTAGAGCGTAAAAAAGTGACTTATGCCCTTTTTACACCAAAATTAACGCGTATATGCAGGGGTTTTTTTAAATAACCAATCGACTCCTTTCACATTGCCAGTTGACGAGTTTGTCTTTTCTGTTTTTTTCTGATGAGTCGCGTTCGACGTCACGAACACGCCGGAAAACAGGGTTAGTGAACAGTAGGAAGCAGCATGGAGGCCAGTAACAATGCTACGGTGGTTGCTGTGTGTAGCCCACAGACTGTATAAAAATAAGGTGTAGCGCCGGCGTTTCTGGTTAACAGCGCCGTGCTGGGCAGGTGACAGGCGTGTTTACGGTGTTCGTGTGCTCTGAAAGACGTCACAGCGCGGATATAAAGTCACAGCTGACGGACTGTTAGCCTAGCATGCTAATACTACATAAACATATGGATGAGACGTTTATAGACATATAAACGCAGATAGAAACAGATGAAAGAGTCGTGCCGGAAAAAAATGTCCACCCAGGTGTCATGTTTACGTCACTGCTGATCGGAGCCGGAGCCGATAAATACCCGTGACTACTGCAGAGTCATTTGACCGGGGAGTGAATGCCGATTGTACCCTTTCACACTTAAGACAAAAGCCAGGTGTTAGTGGGTTTTTTGTCCAGTGTAAAATTGGTATTAGGTGGGCTTCTGCATTGAAGCAGTCAATATTTTGTGAGGTTGCATTGCCTTTTTCATTACCATGGCAACGTTTCCTCACAGTCAAGACTTTTTGATCCACACACCTGTTAAAAAGACTTTTTGCCGTGCAAGAACTTCAACATAGTCAGCCACTAAAAGCCTCCTATGACACTCACAGTAATGAAATTCTTGTAGGCTGACCAGCTGTGACCGACCACACCACTAAGCTGCAGGGAGCTTCTGGGACATGTTGTCATCTTTAAATCGACAACAGATTTACAGACTCGGATCTAGAAGAGTGACTTAACACCATGATGAAAAGCAGTGTTTTGTTGCCCTCTCTGGTTGAAAGTTTCAAACCTGTTGCACCTGTAACCACACCCACCACTGATGTCACTGTAAAACTAGAGGGCAGCAAAAACAAGATTTTCAAGCGGTGTCCGGGGGCCCCCCACAAAAACAGTAAGTCCAAGAGATTTCAGGACAGGTGACTGACCTCGGCAGATGAGTCCGTCTTGGATGATGGTCTGTTTACAAACGCCGCAGTGCTTGGCCTTCTTGAAAGTCTTCACCCGGAACGTATGGGAATGAAGAGCCTCCAACTCCTCTGGCTGCAATTAAGAAAACAGCAACAAAAGACAAAAGAGGTGGAATGTTAGCGCTAAAATGGCGTGACCTGATGGGACTTCAATGAGTCCAGGTGGTGTGAGTTGTTTTGGACTGCGCAGGGGTTTCGCAAAAAGAACATTCTTAGTTCATTTGCAATATATTAAACGAACACCTGACTATATACATTATAAACATACATCCATGCGCTCAGAAGTGGCCCCTTGTCCAGCGCTTTCCAAGCAGAGCATGGCTACTTTCAGCTATCTAAGCTTAAAGAAACACCACCCAGGAAGTAAGGTTGTAGGGGCTTAGGTTGGCAGAACAAAAACTAGCAAAATGAGAACACAGCCTAATTCCTGTTGTTTTCCTTCTCTCTCTCTTTCACCCTCGTCCTCCCTCCCCCTCCCAACTTTCGTCCTGTCATCTCATTTCCCTCCTTGCAGGTGTGTTACGCAACTCTATCTGACAGTGCTCCCCACCCCAGTTAAAAATCCCTCTGTCTGCAGCCTGCTGTCCCCCCCCCCCACAACTCCTTTTCCTGTCTGCTTTGTAAACTTGGCATTCAGCAATGCAGCAGGGAAAACAGAAAAATCAAGCTTTGGAAGTTTGACTGTTTCCTGCGGTGTCTTTACGAGAAACCTGCATCGTGTTTCCATTTGCCCCCTAATGACCAACCATGGGGAAATGTGACATCATTTCTGAGGTGTACTTGCTCAGCTGGTCCCCATTTTTACTTTGAGGTTCAGCCCTCATTTTAATATTATAGTTATTATGTTGTTAAAGTAATTAGCCACAACAGTGTTATATTACATCAGATACAGTGGAAGTTAATGTAACCTGCAATTAACCAATTAACACAGACAGTGTTGGTGAGACAAAGAATAGAATAGAAATTTTACTGGCCATTTGAAAATATTTGCCTTTAGTTTGACTGTGAGGAATATACAGTTCAATCAATACATAATCAAACACCAGAAGAGACAGGGGCAACATTACAGAGCCTACCAATGCATAAACAGTTCTAAAATGTCTGTCTTTAATGTACCTAAATGTCCTTAATGTACATATGTTCTATACAGGGATGAAAGAGAAAAGTGAATGTGTTTTTGAGGCAGGAAGTGCCAGTTTAGCATGGCGTCCAGCCCTGAGGCTTCTATTAAATGTGTGTGCATGCTGGACAGGACTCAGAGTGGCCATGTGGTTGGCATATTGGGGGACTTCTCGCAGGAATTTTCAGACCATAGCATTTCAAAGCATGGCAAGGAAAATATAGCAGCTCCCTTTCTTAAAGAATCCCCAGACTACCAACCGCAGTAACCTTATAACCACTAATGACCCCCTTTTTTTTCTTCTCATCAACCCTAAAAGGCAACGTGTTGGAAAAGCGGCTTAGGGTGTGCACTCACAGTACAGACCTAACACTTGAATGATAAACCAGACTGAGTATCTGTTGAACTCTCCTCACTCCTCAGTTCACTGACTGTCTGTCCTCTCTCCTGTTATTAGCAGAAGGAAAGGAAAGCCCCTTGTCTGTTTCCCATGATGTCTTATTTCCAGGCAGTGCAGCATCCATAGCCTTCATACTGACACCTTCATATGGATCCAGATGTGAAAGAAGCTGTCTCATTACACATCACTTTTTTTACTCTACATCTCATTATACTGTACTGTATATCTAAAACAAGGACGTTTTCTGGCCATGGGGAGTACTACTCGGCCTGTGAAAACAGTTGTATAGTGTATGGAGAGCACCACAATGTCAGCTTGGGCTTGGAAACTACAAATGTTCAACAGAATGCCTGTATTATAGAGGGGCATGGAGTTTCAAAGACACTGGTGTTTACCAGATAGGTAGACACTATAGAGATGCATGATGGGAAGTGTAGGACTGAGCATTTTTAGAGCTTGAGTCATATTAGCAACTACAGCCATGTTATAGACAGACATTAGTACTGCTTGAAAAAGTGGGACTGCCAACGCATAGCGCTCCAGCAAAAAAATTAATTTCACAATGAATTTCTTTGAAAATAGACAAACTAACTAGAAGAAATGTGTGACTTGAAACAAAGAATTTAAAAATATCCTTGGGTTATTTTATTTGTTTGAAGAACACCTTTATCTTACCTCATCTGTCTTATGAGACTGTGTAGACTATGTTTTAAGACCAAAGGAAATGGACAGAAGACGTTCCAAGCCAACTGTGATGGTCTTCAGACACAGTGAGGGTGCTAGGAAACCAGATTAAGAGTCTACAGCCATGCTAGTGGCTCTGTGCTAACGTCAGCATGCTAACATGTTCACAATTACAATGCCAACATGCTGATGCAGCATGCAGATGTAATGTTGTTCACCATCTTATTTTAGCATGTTTGCATGCTAACATTTGCTAATTAGCACTGCACAAAAATACAGCTGAGGCTGATGGGAATGTCATTAGTTTTGCAGGTATTTGGACACATACATATTGACCACATGATGACACAAGAGGAAAAGTGAAATGATCACCAAAATCATTAGGATTCACCAGCTGGGGACAATGCTCGTACAAAATTGAACCCATCCAAGAGTTGTGAGACATGTCACTTAAAAGCAAGAAAAGCAAAAATGTCACCCTCATGGTGGCGCTAGAGGAAAAGTCAGCTACAATAAATGGACTTTTAGCAAGGTGTGTCAATATATTTTAGTTTCCAGAAACCTTTCTAAGATCTTTTAAAAGCATTGAAATTCTGCAATTGAATGGTGCTTTGACGTATAATGTATAATTATACATTACTGATTCTCAAAATTGGTGGTTTTCCACAATTGATGAGCTCATTTGGCGGTTTAAAAACTCAGACAGGCTGATATTACCTCTGGTGTTTATCAAACTTATGTGACAGTTCAGTGTTTGTATTTCAGAGCCACATGGCAACAGCAGGACAGCCGACCCTTCATTCCATCTCCCGGCTACGCCTTACCACTACATAACGTGATTAGCTTAATCTAGTTAGGCTGAAATAATCACAATGGCTGTGCAATATGCGCCATGTTGGCAAGGGGGCTTTTCTGGGGAGGGTTGGAGGTCTCTGCCTGGGATCCACGCATGGTGTTATCCAAGGCGCCGCCATGCCAAGGCACCTGCTGGGTTGGGAATCTTGATATGGATTTCAGGGGATTGGAAAGGGGTGATAAGTGGGCTTAATGGTACGCTGAGTGTGTGTAGTAATTGTGGATGAGTGTGTGTATCTGTCTGTATTTGTCTGTGTTTTAAGGGGCACAAGCTGTGTTTTGACCAAAGAACAATCCTCCGGTTTCACTTCCAGAACATTTAGGAGTCAACTGTCAACATAAAAGGAGCCAGTACTGTCAGCAGAATGAATATGACCCAGCCGCAGGCAGGTGTTCGAGGAACACCCTGTTTAATCGCTTTTGTCAAAGTGTCTTCTCTCTAACTGCATCATCCAAAACAGTCATTAAGTCCACAGGAATGGAAGTCTTGGTCTGCATGAAGTAATCTGTTTTGGATGCAATTATCACATGGATATTTGGGAAACTAACAGTTTGCTCTTGTTGTATTAGATGTGCCTTATGAAACAATGTTCATTTTGTAAAGAAAAACCAAAAAGATGACTGACAATCTGTGTGTTTCTGGTCTTTTTTTAGTAGTTTTTAATGTGGTGCGGTAGACTCAAATAAATGTAAAATATAATAAATAATATAAATATATCATAGTATGTATCACATATGTGTAATATCTTATAGAAATAAATGTGGACACACTTCTCTGTACTTGTGCTTTTTTGTCTAATGATTTAGACACACATTTTCCAGATTCCAAATCAAATTACTTCTGCAACGTGGGGTGTAACACTTTAATCAGCCAATGTTGCCATAGCAATAAGCAATGTTTTTCCACTGCAGATGCATTTTAGCCTCTCCCCTCACTTCCCTCACTTCAACTCAATCGCTGTTAATTTCCCAGAAAAATGTTTTGAGTTTTAAAACAAAAAATGTATCGTCACATCCAACCTTGCACAGAGACAAGGACAAATCCTTTTTTGTTTACAGCTCATGTTGGTCTCATGTTTGAATAAGTCTCGACCGAGTCACTTTTCCACATCACTTCTAACACCGTCAGATGAATGCCTATTGAAAAAGAGTGACATGAATTAGTCACTAATTATCATCCCTTATGCACAAAGAAATTAAAGTCAGTTTAATAAACCACAAAACACTGTGATTTTTTTATGATGATTTCTATGATTTTATTTTTTTGCAAGGAGAAAAAAAAACCCATATCAGAACTGACAACACCCCACACTCCACTGCAACCACAGCAGTAATCCAGCACTCCCTTCCTATATTTTCATGGATGCATGCATGGATGAAATTATAAATAGTCAGCAAAATGCTTTTCAAACAGGTGAGAAAATCGCAATTAAAAAGAGTCCTGATATGTTTGTTTCTATGCTTGTGCATAAAATCATAAAATAGGCAGCACCATGCTACATCTAATTAATGATAATAAACGCCCTTTGGGATACCAATAGTTGATAATTAAGGCTTCAATGGCAAAATATGTTTTAAAATATGCCTGTGAGAGAACAGAAAATACTCCCTTATTATAACTTTTCAACCGCTGGTTTCACCGCTCCCTCTAGCGCACCAGGTGCCATATATTAAATGAGCACTGTGGCTCTTTCCACAACGGCTCGGCCATGTCTGAATAAAGCTGTGGGGAACACTTCCAACGGACACCTATGTCTGAATGACAAAAAGCCATCACTTTAACACACATAGATGAAGCCAGCGATGTAACGTATGCTTAAGCTTTCACTCGCCTCTTTCACACACACACACACACATATACTGTACACTTCTGTGTTAAACAGGCAGAATGTCTCAATCTAGGAGTCTATTCAGCGACCTTTTTGACCACTCTTGAGCCTTCTCACACTCTCCCAGCCTCTACCCATTCACACACCAGGGTTTATCCAGAAGGACGGACACTGGGGGGGGGTCCAGCCTCCCACTGGTATGCCACTTGCCTCGTTTACACATTTCTCATTCTGTTATTTCTTGGGGTAGAATGGGGGAAACTAGGTTCGAGGGGTATAATGCAATCTCATATTGAAATTCCCTCAACTCAGTGTGTTTGATTCCCAATATCACTGGAGTGGTTAGTAGTCCAACACATCGTTCTTTACAAAGCCAAACAAAAGAAACATCTCTTCAGCAGGCCTGTCTGCTTTAGTCCTCTTGCCCTCACCAGAAATCCAGGCTCCAGTCATTTAACCTCAAAATACTATGTAAATACCACGCAGGGCAATATCGCAGGACGCTCCCTTTTGTGAGCCGTTAATTGTTTCCCATCATTAGCAATGCACCCGCCACTCAGCATTTGTTTGTTATTTGGGGGGTGGCTGGAGTATATGGGGAGTCGCATGGGGCGATATGGGTGACAGGGAGAGGTATGGGGGTGGGGAACAGAGAATTAAAAAGTTAAACTCAACTCTGCCAGAACATTCTGAGATGTGGTCCTCGCTGATTATTTTCTGTTTCAACGTGTTGCAGGACCATGCAAATGGCCTCGGTCCTTCACATTCACGTCACACTTTGGGCTCTCAAATGGGCCACAAAGGAAGGAAATGGTTTCAGACAGGCAACCGGGACCCCCGAAAGCTGGGGTCAGGGTATACACATACCCCCTTCAGCTCAGGCACTGCGGCTCCTGGGAACAGACTCTCGTTCCCTTAGAGACGCACGCATAATCTCCTGCCTCACACTCATTAGCACACACGGGCAAAACACTCTCGTGCGTAACACACATACACAGAGACATGCCCAGCCATCTCTCACATATCCCACACTCCTGTTGAAAGAGGAGAAAGATCCTCCAACCGGCTTCTATCCCTCCAATACTGATTTATTTTTACTAAGTCTTTTCATTTTTAAAAATGCTGGTTGTGTACGATTTGTATTGAAACACTGGTGTGTGTTTGGGTTGGGCCCCGTCTACTGCTGGCTGCAGAGTTTCTCCTAATTATCAGCCCTGTCATTTTTAATTTCACAGGAATTCTAGGAACCCTCAAGGGAGGTGTTCAATTACCCTACCTTAGCTTTAGCCCTGACCTCTACTCCTGACATTTTACACCAATGTTTTTGACAAAAAGTCCAGTCTAGCTAGCCTCAGCAATCCCACTCACAACTTAAAGATGCATTGCTTGATTTTTTTGGCAACACAGGGGCAGCAGAGCAAGCTGAAAACACAACATTGACATATTATCACTTTGTAAAGTTGATATGGCGAAAGTCCAATATTCACTCTCCTTTTACCTCTCCACCAACTCCTGAGGTAAATATCTGGCTCTTGCTAAATGCTCCACTATGTTCACGAGCCAGTCACTAACTTTGTCTGTCAGCAGTTCAGCGCTGAGTAGGTGGAGCATAAAAACCTCTGCCTGCTGCAACTATAAACAAGGTTGTGAGTGAGTAGTGAAAATTAACATAAGGAGGCAAAAGAAGAGGAAAGGCTCTTTTACCTGCTGAAATCGTCACTATGTGAAGCACCTTTTCATTACACGTAGTCATTTGATCCATTGTTAACGTAAACATTTCTGATTTTGATTGAAATTGCAGCTTTAATGTTTAAACTGTCCAGAGGGGGCAGCACTGAGGAGCATACACAGAACTGAGAAGAAGTAAGAAATGAACAGCTGCTTACAAGTTTAAATATCTAACACACTAAAAACTACAATGAGATCATATTTATGTATTGGTGACTGTAATTGAATGTGTCATTCAGCTGGAAGTGAATCTGGTCTCTGATGGATTTAAATAATAAGCAGAGCTGCAAATCAGGCGTAACGTGTATTCCAGTTTCTTTACGTGTACGGGAACACTTGACTTGGATGTCAGGATACTCTGCCAAAGAAAAGACAGGCAGGAAAACAGCCAGACAAGCAGACAGGAAAAGAAAGATGAGCGACTGGCACAGACCGACAGAGAAAAAGACCTAATATCACACTGACTAATATCCAACGCTGAGTCACAAATTTCTAATAGCGGTGTTTATCTCATAATGAATATATAGTGTTTTAGAATCAAACTGTTCACACCGAGCAGCTTCAGCATGTGTTAGGTAGTGTTATAGTATGGAGATAAATCCTTCCAGACTTTGCGACAGACATTCCAGCTGAATAAGGTAACCAAGAGGCTGTTTTTCTCCTTAAGTTTAGAACTCAAAACTATTACCTCAGCTGCTCCGAAAGTGTGAATCATGCAGAGACTTACGTAGACACACACACTGATTTCACCTCTGATTACACTGGCGTTCGCGTTCAGCACTTCACGCATTACCTCATATACACGTGGCATCGTGTTTTCATGTGTTTTCACATGCACACTTGCAAACACGCATACTCCACAATGGGTCTCAGAAAGTGATCATCACACCACTGGGTGTAATTACTACTGTCCTCAGATCCAATGTGATCCTGATCAAAAGTTCACAAATATGCACATTTTTTGGTGTTTCTGTTGATCAGAAAACACCAGATCTTTTTTAAAGGTTACATGTGGAAAACAAAGTCAGAACTGGGACAGTTGCAGCCGTAGTGTGAATCAGACAGCGACAGAGAGACAGACAGGCAGCAACACAGACAGAATGGCAGGCAGACAGACAGACAGATAAGCCACTAATAACAGACGAGCACGAGCAGTCTGGCCTCCCTGTTTGTGTCACAGTGATGTCCTGCAGTCTGAATGACGTCAATAAAAAGCATACACACATACACACAGCACAGCACTGCATCATCGCCCCCACCTATCAAAGGCTATTGTTCGTCCTGGTGGAGCCAGAAGACTGAACGAGACCTCTCCAGTCAACTGGGTTAATCAGCGGGTTAGCACGCCGCCATCTCTCATATGGGACACCATATGCATGGATGGACATTTTCACAACGCACTGGGGTGACCACCACATGTCTCCATCTGTGACTGTGTGTGTGTGTATGTGTGTGTGTGTGGATATCCCTGACTCTGTGAATGTGTAAGCAAGTAAAAAGTCATTTTGAGTTGTCATGTTTCCCAAGAAGACTTCCCAAGATCGTCTCAACACAGCCCTCTTCCCACTTGGCATGTTCCCTCTTCACAAGGCAGCTATTCTTCATCTTTCTCAGCTAAACGGGAGCTAGCGAGGGCCAGCTGACCTTTGACCCGTCTCCACTTCTCTTCTTCCCTCTGCCTGATCTCTTCCCTCCACGCCCTGCGCTCGTCTAGTCAAGGCTTTGCCCAACTCCAGCTGTAAATCCAACTCATCCTCCACTTCTCCTGTTCATCCACCTTTTCCCAAACCCGCCCCCCCACTCCCTCTCACTTCCTCCCCCTCCCTCCCCCTGTGTTGACATGTGACTATAAAGAACCCAAATAGTTTCTCTGCAGGTTTGCACTGAAGGTGCATGGGAAAGACGCAGAGAGGTTGTCACTTTGATCTAAGAGGAAATCAATGAAATCCTTGTTGTGATCAGTGTGCAGTCAGAGCGCTTCGTTTGATGATGCATGATCCAGTTACAGGAGCGGCTTTGTCAAAACACTCCACTGACACTGACACACGCGCGCGCACGCACACACACACACACACACACACACACACACACACACACACACACACACACACACACACACACACACACACACACACACACACACACACACACACACACACAGCTGGCTGTAGACAAGAATGCTTGCAGAGAAGGGGATGCAGTAGGAGAAAGACTTTTGGAGTGAAACTAGTACGGCTAAACGCTGGCAGCTTACTGATGCTTGTCATTTAGTGTTGAAATACTCCAGCCTGCAAAATCACAACAAATCTGATTGATATGTTATATTCAGAAAAAGTAAATAATTTTTACGTTTGTTTTTCATTTTAGTCTAGAATTTCACTTTTAGCAGTTTGTAATAAAGGGCTTTTCCACTGATTTAGTATCACGCTTCCATAAAGTTGGTCGACTCACAGGAGACAGATTTTTTAAAAAGAATGATCAAAATCTAAGCTGCACAGGCTGAGATATCCTGACTTCTAGTCCATAGTGTGGGTCAAGTCCTTAAAACAATGGATCCTACAATTCCCATAATGCAACTCAATAGTGTCTTTTATTAGATCCCCCTGCCTAGTAAACTGAACTCCATGTGTAAAATTGATATAGTGCCAATTTTGTTTAATGCCACCTCTATCTTGTTGATAACACACCAGCAGATAGGAAGGGCAGATGGGAGACAAAGGGTTTATGACACATGACACATAAAACAGATGTCAAAATCAAATCGTTACTCAACTCACTCAGGTATCAGTGTTTCATTGTTTTTTTCCTATGTTTTATTTAAATAACTAACAAAAATGAAATGCTGAACATAAATCCGAAAGAGAGACTCGTGGACATTTCATGTGCTTATTAAATTCTACTATGAATATTGCCATGCATATGTTTCACATTGTACATTCAGCATAAGATAAAATGTCACTCCAGTAAATCATTCTGGCTCCAGTGTAAATGTGCATACTACTGTATATGGCTGAAAAAAGCGCCAGCACAAGAGAAACACACACCACAGGTTCAAAACCACACAAAGAAAGGTTTGACCTCACCACCCATGAGTGAAATGCATGTGAATTATGAATTATTCATCCCAGCCCTGACAAGAAATGGCAAGATAAAGTTGAGTGTGAGAAACACAAACTTAAACAACAAAAGAAGCATTCACCAGAGTCTTTGTTCCTTCAACAAACACAAACGCCTACTATTTTCTGCTGATCCCCATATTCCTGTCTACCCTTTTGACTCCATCACATCTGATACTAATTAGCTATTATTTGCGCAAGTCTAAACATTGTTTGTATCTGTATTATTCCCTCTTTCAGATACCTTGCATTCAACCTGAATTTGTTATGACTATTATTCTACTTCAGATAGAAAAATACACCCAGCTCCAAGCTCCGCATATTCCCAGATAAGTCATCCAGTTGTGCAGTGACTTCTTACCAACTCTTACGGACAAATGGAGAGCAGATAAAAATGACTCAACTAAGAATAAGCCTGGTTCCAACTAAGGCTTTTAACAGATTTATCCTGAATGACATGTTACAATACATTCAGCAGTTGAAGACGGAAGTGTCTGTGAATCCCTTAATTGTAAACAGCCTACTACAGAACAAGTGCAACGGGCAACAATTCACAGCTAAATACCAGAACGAAGAGAGCTTTCTTTTTTTCCGACCTTTCCTTCCTCCCTTTTCTTCCGCTCTCCGCTTCCCACTAACCAAATGGCTTTTTCAATGAACAGTCACCTGCTTTTCATTTGGGGGGAAAAATGCACCCCAGGCATTCCAGTGTTTCCTTCCCCCCCCCCCCGCTCTCTAACTGCACTCTCTACATGCATTTCATCTCAGCGAGGTGGATCCCAGGGAGGAAATTACTCAGTCATCCAGAAGTGAAGAGGGGGGGGGGGAATCCTGTCTTTTTCCCAGACCATCAGCGGCACTGAGAGAGTACCAGAGTGGTCATCTTGTCTTGGTTGTCAGGACTTGGTACTCATTCACAATCTGTCAAAAACATTTTTTTGTTTTTTGGTAAAGATGTTCCTAAATTTTCATTTTATTTTTAGCGCCATTTTATTTAGTGCTAATTAGCATATGTTACTATCTGTGACGGCTTTGTACTGTACGCACACTTCGGTTTAGTCCAAGTTGAGTCGATGGCAAATGATGAGCACGTGACTGTTATGTAGCTACACAAACGTTCTGTTAGCTCTGTTAGCTTTGTTTATTATAACCCAGATGTCTTATCACGAGGGCGACCGTGGCTTAGTGGCAGAGCGGGTTTTCCACCAATTGGAAGGTTGGCGGGTTCGATCCCGGCTTCCCCCAGCCCACATGTCGAAGTGTCCTTGGGCAGGACACAGTTCCCAAACACACTCGGTGTGTGAATAATTAGATACTTGAAGAGCAGTGTATGAATGAGCTGAATGAGATATATAGTTGAAGTGCTTTGAGTAGTTAGAAAGGCGCTGTATAAGTACAGTCCGTTTACATTTGTTCTACCACTTTCTTCTGAAGTCCGCACAAGTTCTCCAACATTTATAAGCCAAAGAACTTGTCTTGTGCAGTTAAAATAAATTTGTTATTATTGTTGTAACACAATTACATTGTCATTTCCTGGCATGGATTCAGGTATGCGTTTTGAAACCTTAAAATAAAGACATAATAAGCAACCCATAAAAGTTCTGTTGCATTTGTGTTATGTGAAAATCTCAAAATCGCCCGAGATAAGCTTTCTGTTTTAAGAAAACAAAGCTCTGAACCTTCTCTCACAGTATTGTGATATAGCAGCCTATGAAAATAAATTATACATGGGGAACAAAGATGGCTACAAGCCCCAAATAAAAGAAAGAGGGATGGCCCTTGCCAATAGCATTGATTCAGTTAATCAAAGACAGCCAGAAACTGCCGAGAGAAAACATCACATGTTCCATATCGCGCTGGGTTGGCAGAGACTCAGGCACTTGGACGAGACCGATGAAACTAAAACCATAAACCAAAAGGTTCTCAGGGAAGGATGGGGATGACATGTTTTTTAGGGATTTTGTTATTATTAGATCTCATAATTTCCTGTAGAGTGCCTCTTCTGTTCTTCCAAACAAGATAAAAATCATTTCGGGATTAATGCCTGAAATACATAAAATAAGGAAGATTCAAATAAATCCAACAAAGTACTTGTGGCACTGACAATACTGCAAACTAAGTCAACTTACTGAGTATGAATTAGAAGAATCATAAACCTGAAACCCTCAAATGCAAATCTCCGTCCTCTTTGGAGTAATGCACAGGCAGCGCAGCAGGATGCTGTCAGCGCCACTTCCAATGAGCATTGTTTGGCCTCACACTTGAATGCATAGGTATCCACGGGAGGTCTCAGATCCCATCCAGAGTTAGAGGTTATCATGGCATTAACAAGTTCTGTGGGCCTCTTTGGTGAGGGCCCTTGACTGACAGATTGGAGAAACGGTGCCAAGAGAGATCTCGATCTCCTCAAACAATCCGAACACCACAGCTGTTAAGCGCTGTATCATGATATCAGAGCTCTCATATTCACTCACACATAAGCACACAAGCTCAAGTTCTGGCATCACATTTAAAAAAGTGACATGTTTCCTGGGTTTGATTAGTGTTTGTGATTTGCTGCTGTGTGTACATGTACATGTAAGGAATGTTTTGGCTTATCATGACTCTGTCGCACACGAGATGTGAAGCATAGCCATATAAGGTGGCTTACATGGGGTTGATAAACAAGATATTAAACCTTTAAAGCCACACTATGTAACCTTTGCTATACAGTTACCACCATGGCCACAAATGGCAATTAACAAATTGGCATGGTGCATTAATATATGACAGCTAATAACTACTGAAACAGCGATCACAGCTTGGTGTATGGAGCAGGTGGTTAAAATAGACCACTCAGTTGAATGGAGGCCTAGTGACACTGACACCATGTCTACACAGGAGGCGCAGCATGCGCAGCACATTAGCAGAGCAGCAGCAACAGATTTCTGTACTACCAAGTAAACACAAACAATGCTTGTGTTATCAAAAACACTATCATTAACATCATTGTCGATTGCGTAACAAAATTGCAGGGGATTTGTTTTGCAACGTCGCGGCTCCAGTATTAAGAGGGCTTCCTGTTAGCTGTCCAGTTTAACTACTACCAGGTCCAACCACCTCCCCAGACTGTAGAGCAAAGTCTGCAGGAAGTCCCCACAGTTGTTTCACTTCTCTAACAGTGACCTCTGACCTTCCTTGTTCTCAGGGGTCCAACAGGCATTTCCTTGAGTAAGGTCACCTGTATAAATGTATTGCCCACAAGAACAAATCTAAGAACAGCAGCAAACCCAGAGAGGCTGACAAAAAGTACAGAATATGTTGTAGAACATGTTTTAATATGTTCAGCTAAGGATATAAAGACTGAGTTTCCATTACATCACTACTGAAAATTTATGAGACAAAGTCCACTCTAAACATCTACACAAACCAAGATAAAATGCCTTTACAAAAGACTTAATTTAGTAACCACCCATTTGGTGCCTTATAGTATGCTTTACCACAATTCACAATAATGGTGTCTTTTTTGTGATTTTATAGAATAACTTCCTAGTTACTACCCAATACAACTTACCTTTTGAATTATAAAAAAAAATGGAATTAAAAAAACAAGGCTAAAATTGAAATCAACACTACCAGCCTATAGAAGTTGAAATTTTCATTACACTGTGCGATGCAAAAGTGTTGAATGCAACAAATTGACCACCTTACCTTTGACCAAAGTGTTGGTCAAAGGTAAGTTTGACCAGAGGGGTCACCAAAATCATAAGTAATCATTTGTTGGGAACCATAAATATTCATGCCACAGTTAATGGCAATTGTCGAGATCTTTGTGAGGCAACATTTTTACAAAAATGCAACAAAACCCAACCAGGATCCATCAAGATTGCAGCATTACTTTAACTCATTCTAGTGTCAAAACAAAAGGGATATTTGTAGTCCATTATAATACTTTAATACAAATGGCTAGACTTAAAATTGCTTGTCATGCAAAACATTGCCATTGTATCTTTAAACTGTGTGGGCTTGCCATACATGACTCAACACAAACAAAACCAAATGTAAAATAATGGCTATAAAAAACTCATGACATGAAATAACTTATTGAGCCTTAAAGGTATGGTGCAGTATATTCTGAATGCCATGACTTTATTTATTACTGTTGATCTGGCTATAATGTGTCCTCGTGATGTCATGTCCCACCTTTGACAGAATTTAAGCATGTGACACAGGACATAACCAGAGGTTAAAAGGACTATTTTTAATGTACTACTACTTTCTGGGGGGCCAAGCTGGTTAAAGCCTTTCAGAGACATGATGTAGTACTGCACCAAATTCGAGACAGGAGTTAGGGGGACATGATGTCAGAGATGATACAGAGACAATATTACTAGATGTCATAACAGAGAGGAAAAAATGAGGGAGCTATTAGTTCACTCTTGCTCTGGCAAGTATTGTAATGTGTTTTATCTGTCTGTATCAAGCAATGCGAAATCTACATCCAACATTAATCACTAATCTACGGGATGAATTAACAGAAAAGAAATGACAGCAGGTATGAGGGTGAAAAAATAAGTGTAAAATATACAATAAATCTGGCCATTGGCTATCAGTGCATCCAATGAATTTACTATATACCACTTTGATTTATTTCATCTGTGGTAAAGTAGGAGCTGGGAGAAACTGATATCACCAATACTGAGTTTATAAGTCAATATTCCTGGATCAGGGAGAGCAAAATGGGGAAACTAAAACCCAGTAAAATTTCTGGATCCCAAAACTCCCTCCAGGAAAAGCCAGAAGGCCATGCATGGGAGGTTTAAAGCCATTGTGCCCAGTGAAGCGTGCACAAAGTTGGGGGTCTCTTCAGGAACCAAAGGGGTGGGTGGGAGGGGTTACACAAAGCCCAACAACTCTCATAAATCAACTGAGCAAGGGTTAAACTTCCCTTTCTGTTGTTCAAGATTTTTCAACCAAGATCCAAAGAGCAACCAAGATGAAATAGCATGAGTCTTGTTGCAAAATTCCCCAGGATGGCATCAACTGGGTGAGTGTCAAGCCGGAAAACAACTGCATGGCAAATCCATTATAGTGAAAAACATTGGGGCAACGTAAACCCAGATGTTACAATTACAGAAATGTTGCCGTATTTCAAAGGGGCCCCACATGTGGAACATTTTTCAACTCAAATCAGAGGTAATCTCAGGAACTCGGATGGGGGGGAGAATCAAACTAGCAACAGACCAAGAGCGGAAAAAGGAGGGTGGAGAAGGAGATGGGTGCAGGGGATGTGAGTAAAGATTCAAAGATAAACAAATACGCTAGGTAGAAATAGTGGAAATAAGACCTTTGTAATCAGTAGAATGGGCTGAGAGCTCAGACCCCCTGATACTTTTACACATGTTCTGCTTTCAGAGGTAGAAGTTAAGGATCCAAGTCAGTCTGAAACAGCAACAACAGGTTTGGGGTTTGTCTATTTTCAAGTCAAGACAACTAAAGACCAATGACCTAACATTCCTGAGATGACACCATTTCCCAAAGCGATCCTTTTGAGACCCAACTCTGAACCTAGATGGACTGAGTGTACATTAATGGATATCGATCATCCAGAGGAGTTTTTTGAACCCTGATAACTCTGAAGGATTAGCCAAGGGTCAATATTTGCATTGACACAACTGTGAGGCAGCGATCTGAGGCAGTGTTTCCTACAAGAGCATCTTGTTGGATTAGAGGCACCTGACCACCGCTTCCCACACCTTTGCAATAGCCTGGCACACATGCTTTCAATTACACCTGTTTGATGCAAAAGCCACAATAATTGGATGCATTCATAACCTGCTATTCTTGAATATCACAAGGATTTGCATGGCCTTTACACTTTCTCTCAGCAATGAGCTGGTAGAGGACATTTGATTGGTTCCATGGTCCTTTCAGAGAAACCTGATAAAACTCTCCCTAAAACCCTTATTTGGCATTCATTAATTATTCACAATGTTTGGTGGAGGAGAGGCACTCTTCCGAAGGTCTTCTTTCAAGGCCTCTTGAGCCATCCGTGCTTACTTTGCCCAACAGATCTTGCCCAGAGCATCTTCTGTTCATTTCCTTTGTCCTTCAAGTTGTTCCTGTCATTTTCTATATTTCCCTGAGCATTTTCTTTCTCCTCCTATACTGGAAAAATCTCCCTTCATCTAGGACTATCCTGCTTTGACAAGAGGAAACCCTCCCCATTTCAAACCACGCTAAGGAATAGATCTTGTCTAGTTCATGGAGATGGTCTGTTTCCTGCATCTGTACTCACTCACTCTCACATGCTCTTTCTCCCTGTTCCTATCGCTCTCTTCTACTTCTCTGTTGCTTCATAACAGCTTTTCCAGCTGTACTCACTTTCCCAGCTGCCCAAGGAGTATGTCTGGGTCCATACTATGCAAACCTGATCAGTCTAGTACAAGTACAGCAATATATCATCAGAAAGAAATATTACCATTTGAGCATTTCATAATTTTTGTAACTTTCATCTTTTATTTGCAATGAAAAGCAAATTCTAAGAGAAGGGTTAGTGTCAGTGTTAACCGTAACCCTAACCCCAATCTGTTGGAATAAGGTGTGCCCAAATTAAGGCTGTTTTAGGGCCAAACAAAGGCCTGCTATTAACGCAGGGGCTCAGATTGAACCCCACCCCCTTAAGTGAGCTCGCTTTGTCATACAGTGCTCGATGCAGTCAATCAGTGACCCAAAGCTTAGCTGGGGGGCTTTGAGATTCTTTTATGACCCCCCTTTCACCTCGCCTCCCGCTCCTCAAAAGAAAGAATGGTAATTAACTGATGAAGAGCTCTGTAAGATTATCCAGTCTCCTCGCCAAGGACTCCAGCTCTGCCAGTGATGTGCAGTCATGTCCCAAAGGACCACTGCCGAATGGGGAAGGATGGATCTCAATGGTCTATTCAACTAGTCTCCTCTTTCATCCTCTATTCAGCTGAAAAAGAGGAGAGCAGCATGCAATGTTGTATATTTGAGCCTGGAATGTTCTTTCATATCAGCACAAATTAGGAAAAGCACTCACAGTGTTTTAAGACAAATGTCGAGACCACGATCACAATGCTTTTAGCGTGGACACACACACACGAACACAGTTCTTCACTGACCACATCACAGCTTAGAGGGCACACAAGTGCACAAACAACCCCTCACTGTGAGCGGGAATGCGCGGCAGATTGAATTATACAAGAGAAAGCAAAAATAGCTGTGTGTCCCAACCACCTAGAGCGAGACAGAGCGGGGCACAGAGGGAGTGAGGGAGTGGGAAAGAGTGAGAAAGAGAGACTGAGGGGAATAGAGCAGGAGATCCATTTAATTCAACTCAGAGTCAGAGCAGACACGTTTTTAGTCTGTGCATGGAGCTAAACAGAAAATTCTAAATATTTTTCTTGAGGGTGAAAACAATACAGAGTCTGTCTCGCATTCGTGCACCCTCCCATTCTCCTTCATAATATCTCCCTCATTCAAATGTGTCACCGTGCCAAGGCCCCCACAGCCAGGGTCCCAACCCTCAACCCAACCCCCGCCAAGCAGACCACCCAACAGATCCCCTGACCAGCTTGATTTGATCAGGGTTTCCCAATGGAACTGGTCTGAAGTATCACCCCTTGAATAAGCCGGCAACCTTTCTCGAAGCATTGGGGCTAACTGCATCATCAACTGATTCTGTCAGTCGCTCAACTCACTCATGCACCACTCACATACTCATCTTTCTACTACAACGTAAATGATGCAATTGAAGTTTAAAAGTTATGAGATTTGCATGGCCAGGTAATGCACTGAGGTCTGCTATCTCCTGCAAACTGGTCATAAATGTGACATAAGTCTCGTGCTGACAGTTACAAATCAATCATGACCCTGGGAAGAAATCCTGTTTTCTCACCCAGAACATGCAGGACAGGCAGACCCAGGTGCGTGCTGGTCCAGCCAGAGCTGTTGGCAGGCTTAGAGAGACAGACGGCATGGTGACGGACAGGAGTGATGCTGCTGCTGCTGCTGCTGCTACAGACCAGTGGGCTTCCTTAAGTATAATCCAGCCAGGAGAGGTGTTGCCCAAAACTGCAAAGCCATGACTGTCCTGGACGTAAACACTCTTTCACCTCGGGCTCTTGCTTTCTTCCTCTTCCTCACTGTCTGACTGGCTTTCTCCTCCTAGTGTCTCTCCTCTAAATTGGATCCTGACTGCCTCTCCTCTGCGCTCACTCTGGCTCTCTTCCCCTCTGCCGGGGAAAGTTTCACAAAGCTTTTTTTTGGGGGGGGTCAGGCTGCCCCCACCACTCCACGGGAGCAAAGGGGGAGGGGGTGCTCTGCTTATTATACATCTCTTTTGCCCCTCCTCTCTCTCTCTCATCCCATGTCTCCCTCCCTCTTTACCCCTCTTAAGTCTCACCACTTTTAATTTCATTCATTCCTTGATCCCACCCCTCCCTGTTCGTCCCGCTCAGCATCCGTCGCACTTCACCTCCCCCTACCTCCATCGCTGTCTTACAGTTTCCCTGTGTATTTCTGTATTGAGCCTACTTTAATATTTCATAAACTCTGTCTTCCCCCGTATTCACCCATGTGATGGGTGAATATGCTATGCTGAATCATTATGGATGCCAGAAAAACTATATATTATAATATTTGCTCAAAGTGCCTGAAATTTGTGCCTGAAATTTGCATAAAGTTGAGTTGAGTTCTACTTTTGACACCCACTCTCCTCAACATTGTTTGACATTATTTGATGCTCAATTTTCAACAATTCTCCAGAAATTTCAACACCTGTATCCATTGAAACAAACAACAGCTGTAAGTTTACATACTAAGTTCTTTAAGTAACAATATTAGTTTCAGCCACCTGTTCCCATTTCATACGTTCAATCAACAATGAAATTCAGAGTCACAGTCACTGAAATCTACAGCGGCTAATTATTAGCTTTCATGATGACGTGACTTAAATCATGGCAGGACCAATGAGTGCACTGAATAAAATTGTACATTTATAAATCACCATACCATTGTGTGTCTCTGGATGGGATTCAAATTAATGATCAGATGAACAAATCCCATGACAAGACCAAAATCAACAATGAGTCACTCAATAGTTTCTGACTTGCCTACCCTGTGGCACTCAGCTTCAAGTCCATTTGCTACTAATGAGATAAATCTCAAAAAACGGGTCACAAATATATAATTTAATGTTTACAAAAAGGAAAAGTAATTTCCTAAAACAGCAGGTCATTGCAGTTTTTTGCAAATGTTACTCAAACAGGAGGAAATTGTGCATTAGTTGGGGACTATTTTCAGCAGCGGATTAATACACATTTAGTATGCGGGCTCTGTTGTAGGAGTGCGCCTTGACAGCCTGGAGGAGGTGGCTGAGGGGAGGATGAGGTCCAAAATAAGGAACATACTGGAGAACCCATCTCATCCCCTTCGTGAGGAGATGAACGGCCTAAGAAGCACTTTCAGTAAGCGTCTCACCTACCGAGGTGTTCGAAGGAGCGCTTCAAGCACCAACAGCCATTCGGCTACACAATGACGACTGCTGTAATGACTTCAGTCTCAGCCAACTCAGTGGTTTCTGAGGCCTTACATGATGGTCACCCCTCATGAACTGTACTATAATGTACTGACTATACATGTGGACACTATTTGCACTATATTTATATATGTTTACATATACATATTTTTATTATATTCCTTATTTATTCATTATTTATTATTCATTTTCTATTCCTTACATATATCTGCTGTTGTGAGACTGAAATTTCCCCTGTGGGATAAATAAAGAGCTACCCGACCCCACTCTAGTGTGTATTTCCAGCAGCAGGACGGTGTATGTGGGATTGAGTCAAAATAGACTACAGTGTGTGTGTTCATGGTGATGAAGGAACATGTCACCCAGGGCAACAGTGTGGTTCACTGATGTGTTTTTAATAGTTTTTGGACAACAATGGAGCTCTATATCACAGACAAATAAGAGATATCATACTTTGGATGCACACACAATACTTAGTTAGTGGGATCAGTTCATTGTGGGTTTTGGTCTTTTCCTTCAATTCAATTCAATTCAATTTTATTTATATAGTGCCAATTATAGAAAAGGTTTCAGTCATAGTCATCTGGACACTGTTTTCAGAATCAAGACGTTTTGGCTCCCATCCGGAAGTCATTCTCAATTGTGAAAATGGTCTGAGAACTCAGAAATTTAAGCTACTCTGTGTTGCTTAAGCCCTGCCCTCAGGGAGGAGTCTTCCTAGCGCCAATTCATAACAGAAGTAATCTCATTGCACTTTTCCTATAGAGCAGGTCTAGACTGTACTCTTTATAATATTATTTACAGAGACCATGAGCAAATAAAAATACAGAATATCACCAGCCTTATCCTTTGACCATCTCGCACACTCCTTTACCATTTTCAATCTCCGTCTTGGCCTCCCACACATTTTCTCTGCTCAAAGAAAAAAATACAAGTAGTCCTAGAGGCTCTACCTCTGGCAGTAGTAGTGGCCTCAAACAGAGCCTCATCCATCTTGACCCTTTACTACAGAGAAAGAACATAAAGGGGCCGGGAAGCAAAAGCTGCTTCATTAAGTTCTCACTGCTCATCAATGACCATGTTAGCCCCATGCGTGACTCTTTATCCCCCTTGTGTGGGTACTTTGGGTTTTTTACACACACACACACACACACAAGTACTGCAAACCTCCACACAAATGTAACCATTACCCAGTGGTGGGCTACATGCACCTGTAAACACTCATGGATCCCTAATTATATAACATACACACAAAGATTCTCTCACACAACAAAAATTCACTAAATTCAGGCCCACTACTTCCTGACAACATAAACACACATAATTTAAACTATCAAACTCAGCGTACGCATATACATAAACATTCACCAATAACCACCTATTTCTCCCCCACTCTCTCACATACATCAACACACACACACACACACACACACACACATCTTCACATCTTTCTTACACACTACATAAATACACAAACCCACCCACACACAGAAATATACAAACACACTCACCCAGTGGCACAGAGGATTAATCCCCTGGTATTTCCTGCAGGCCACCCCTACAAAGACAAATTCACTAAAGGAGACAATGTTAGAGAGAAATCATTTAAACGTAATCCCCCTCAACCAACCATCACACACACACACACACACACACACACTCCAGATGGAGTTTTTTGTCTGAGAAATGCAAGAACTTTGCAAAAACATTGTTGTTTTTTTCTACATTACTGAACATCTGTGTCTTTTAAGGGCTTCAACATTTTTTTCAAACATTTTTTTATTACAGGTTAATCTTTTATTTTCAGTTCTCAAAATCTTTTGTGGGACCAACCCCACAAAACCCACACCCACAAAACCCCACAGCCAAAATGTGAATTTTCAATGCTATGAAATGAAAAAATGAAAAAAGCAAGCAAATCTTAGCATATCGATACTAATTGTTCCAGCACTAATTTGTTAAACTAAGATCACCAGTTTTTTTGTAATGACCCATAACATCAAAGAAAAAAAAAATCTAGGTGGTATTTGCATTGTGCCCCCCCCCCCCCCTTCTCTATCAAAACCTAACATGGCAGCGGCGGATGGCCGCCCACCATTGAGTCTGGTTCTGTCCAAGGTTTCTGCCTCTTAAAGGAAGTTTTTCCTTGCCACTGTCACCAAATGCTTGCTCATGGTGGGATTTGTTGGGTCTCTGTAATTAATATTATAAAGAGTACAGTCTAGAACTGCTCAATAGGAAAAGTGCAATGAGATAACTTCTGTTATGAATTGGCGCTATATAAATAAAACTGAATTGAATTGATTTGAATCGATATATATTGTAATATGTTAAATTAATAACTGTGACCATAACCAACTCTCTAAGAGAGCTCTCACAAATTTGGACCTGATGGAGATTCATTCTGAATTTAGTGGTATTTACCTTTAAACCTGCATTAACTGATTTTTTGATGAGAGCAGCGAGACTGAACCAAAATAGCAAAGGTGTGGGCTGAAAAGCCAAAACAACGAGCTGAAAGATGCTAAACTGCTCTGTGTAGCTGAGGGAAACTGCAGTGTTGGGTGATATTTCTCGGTTCATCACTATGAGTCAACCCTTTCACATTGCACAGACTCATCTGATCCATTGTTGATATAAAATTATTGATAATAGCAGCTTTAAATGTCTTCTAATGTAATTTAACTTAATAAATTTACATCTCACTTAACACAGTAAAGTGTATATAACTGCTTGAGGCTTTTTTGGAACATAACACAAAGTCACTGAATGGCTGTGCACTTGAGTGTTGTCCAGCAGAGCTTAGTTGTACTCAGATGAAAATGTAGCTGTCACAATATTGCACACTATGTTCTTCTCTTGCATGAAGTCAACTTCCAATTCCCTGTCAGCACACTCTAGTGTGACAGTCTATGATGCATCAAGTATTTCTGATAAACAGAATATCTTCTATATATAGCATCAGGATTAACTGCACAGCCATCAAAGAGAGCATAAGAAAAATGATACATTTGTAAGTTAGGGATTTAATATGGTAGTTATCTATTTACAAATTTCACAAATTGCTTTAAAAGAGAGAATAACATGGAAAGCGGTTAGAAATAAAGAACTGCAAATCAGATATCATGATTTGATATCATAACTATTCAATACTCCTAAAAGACCCTGCGTAGTTCATACAGCAAGTGCAGCCGCAGCACCCACTGGTGGTCACTGAACAAAGTGCCTCCATATTTATAATCAGACAAAAGACATTTGTTCAGAGCACAGTTATTAAATATAGGAGGTATGGCAGAGATAATGGAGGGAGGGAGTGTGTGCGTGAGAAGTAATGTTGTAAAGGGAGGCATATTTCCAAGGCTAATCATATCACTTGTGGGATTTGTTTTAGTACCTCTTTAACCTTGACCATTTCTGTCTTATTTTGTAAACCACAGCCAATGTAGACAAGGAGGCACTTACACAATTAAGAAGATTAACCGGTGTCAGGTCACTGTCCTTGAACCAAGTGAAGATGGGTGAACAGCAGAGAGGGATCAAAGCTGTGCACCCTGTTACAATGGATTCAAAAAAATTTTTAAAGGTTTCAGCAGTCAAAAAATAAAAATGAAGCAAGTGAGGAAGTTTGTCAGACAGAGAAGGTAAAGAGACAGAGAGAAATAAATGACAGATAAAGAGATGAAATAGGGTCTGTAGCAGAAAGTTAAGCAGACAGATAGATGTAGAAGATAAACACAGCTAGATGAGGAGAGAGTGAATGTGTAAACAGAGGGGTGTGTTCTGTCATCTTGGCTGACATCCTAGAACCTGCTAGATGAAGGGGGAGTTCACTTGTTGACAGACAGAGGAAGAACACACTCCAGCAGGCCCCCAACACACACAGACATGCACACACCCTTTCCCACCCCCGTGACTCCCATCTGTTGAAAACAATACAGACCCGGGGCCCTCCCCTTTGCAGAACACTCACATGTGTGTGCACGTTTTCCTCTGTTCTCTCTGCTGTGTAACACTGAGAGGAAGGACAGTTCACCCAGCATCAGAACACACTGACCCGTGAACACAACAACAATACTCCTACATGGTGTACATGGTGTGAAGCCTTTTGGGTTTGTCAGGCTTACTCTTTGAAGAACTGGAGACATCATTGAAGGGTTTCTGCACTGTACTTCCCACAGATCACCTGTCAATCAAACCAGCATGGGTGACACTATATGATATCTTTTCGTAGAGTTCCTCATCATGAAGATACATTCTGCATTCTGCACTATTTTCTATGTAAGTAAACCACATTGGCATAAATAGAAGAAGAAGTGAGTATTTGGCATAAGCAGTCACAGCCAAACAATCTGCTTTTGTGCCAGGAGGGTAAAAGAGCAGCTCAGTGCTGGGTACATAAAACAACAGAGCCTAATATGACAGATATATGAATAAATAACAATAGTAAAATAAACAGAGAGGCACTTAGTTACTGCATTAGTGTGCAGTACAATACTGTGCACAGGGCGTCCACATCCTGTCACATTGTTTGTTAATACTTAGATTGGTTTATACTGTACATGCCGTGTTGACTGTATCACAGTTATAAGAGCCTAAACTACATCATTAGATTAATGAAATAAATATATTAAAAGTGACTGAAATTAGTACCTGAGATTGAAAACTCAGACTGACTTGGTAGCTGTCCATTGCTAAGAGCTTCATGGTACAGACCAGAGCTAAAAAGAGAGTCAATATCGCACTTACAATCGTCAGGTGGCCAAAAACATGACTCCCAATGAATTCTAATTTTGCTCCATATATGATGGATAGGGAAACAGACAACTATTTGCTAACAAGTTTGCTATTACAGCTGCAAAATGTAGATTAATCGATAAGTCGATTGACAAATCGGAAGAACAAATGATTACTGCCCTATCAGTTTTATAAGATGACAATATGTCAGTGTTGTGTCAGCTTGTTTCTGTTGCCCCCAAGTGGCCAAAAAAAATCTGTTATTGCAGGTGTAAGAATAAAATACTCAGGTCAATCTACACAGTTTAACTTGGCTTCTGCACTGTAGGAATGTAAAAGTTTATCATTCTCAAGGAAAGTATCTTTTGGGTCAACTCACCTGGCAGAGCTTCAGTTGCTTAATAGCACAGTCATCCTGGTCACTGCACCACCACGCTGCCCCGATAAGCTGCTGTTGCTAACAATTTAGCTGAACGTTCACTGGCTAGAGCTCAGGGCAAATGCAGGTAAAGTGCTTATTCGTTCCTGCTGAACACCACCTCAGGGCTCAGAGACAATCAAAGTGCCAACGGGGGAAGATGCACAACCCCAGGAGAGGGAGACGCATGCTAAAGACCCTCAATGTGTCTGTGGCCAGACAACCAGCCATTGACTAAAAACACTTTCTGCTTTAATTAGGAATACTGTGTGCATATCGGGGTGTGTGTCTGACAGGGTGTGTGTGCTAAGACACGGAGCAGCGGCTGCATTTGCAGGATTTATGTCTCTGTTCAGCAGCACAGACCTACTATCGGGAAAAGTGCCTAAGTCAAACTGGCAATATCCTGGTCTGTGTGTGTGTGTGTGTGTGTGTGTGTCTAAATGTGCTTATCTCTCCACCGTGTGTCATCCTCTGTGCTCATAGCAGGCCTATCACTAGCTGGGCATCATACAAATATTAATTTTATTTCCATTGTCCATTTGGCAACAGCAGATGGAAATGTTGGGACATTTGGGGATGGGGTTATACAAAAGATCATAATCCCAACGTTTCATTTATCCTGTGTCAGAGGCAATAATTCATTAGGTCAATATTTTCGTTGATCACACTGAATGTCACCTTGACTATAAAAGATTTGTTGAAATTAAATCTAAATCTGTGACTAATTAGTTTTGACTCTGCATATCAATGGTGTGAGAAAACCTATGAATGAATAAATGTATTTCACATTCTACGAAGAGACTGAATTTAAACACGACTAACAGCCACGCTAGCAGCTCTGTGAGGCTGTACTTAGGCACAGCGGTGCTCTGAGCTAAATGAGCTAAATTGAGCTCATTAGCACAAAACACAAAGTACAGCTGCTTTATAACAAAATACCTGCAAATCTAAAGTATTGGACAAATTGAATTTCTGACCTGCTGATGACGCTAGAGGAAAAGTTATTATAATTCATCCTGAGGGGGACATGAATGTCTGCACCACATTTTATTGCAATCCATCCGCAATCCATCCAATTCACATTTCAGTCAAAACCACAAACGTCAACCTCATAGTGGTGCTAGAGGAAAAGTCGTCTTGCAACCAACATTTTGCGGCAATCCATCAAGAAGATGTTATGATATTTCACTGGATAAGTTAAAATTTTGACCTGCTGGTGGCACTAGAGGAAAAGTCAGCGGATCACCAAATTTAGTAGGATTCATCCTCTGGGGACCATGAACATCTGTACAAAAATCCAATAGTTGTGGTGGACCGACCAACCATCAGACCAAACAACACTGCCATCTCAAGAGCCACACCATTAGCGTGGCTAAAAATAGTTATTTGTCTCAACCAACCCAGAGTTAATACAGCTCTTTTCCAAGCAATAAGCAGCATTTGTTCTTCCCTATTACAAACAGGATAATCTGGCACAGTCACTGAAGCCAAGTTCAACATGCAGGTACATAAATCTTAAACTGAGAAAATTGAAGAAAAAAAAACAAACACTTAAGCTATCCCAAAAACCCCCTCTCATTCAGATTACATCTAAAATATGAACTGTACCTTGTTTTTGTTTTTCCTTTGTTTCCGAAATGGGAAGATGCAGAAGAAGAAAAATTTTGCCCAACTGAAGACTGTGGCAAGACACCAGCCTAGTCCACCCATTCTCTCCTGAAAACCTCCTCACGTCCTCTACTGTATAACAGCTGCCGCTCCTTGCTCCTCGTCTCCCCTCCCTTTCTAGCCTGTCCTTCAAAACCAGTATCCAGAGGTACGAAGACCCTAGTAGTTAGTCCTGGGATGGTTGCTGATCTGATTCAAGAAATGGTACATTTTCACTCAGTTTCAGTGACTAGAAGTTCTCTTAAAGTGGCTGAGGTCTTTTCTAAATGCACCCTTCCCTCTCTTGCCTAGCATCCCTACAGCATCCCTCCATCCTCCATCCTGTCCCCTCTTTCTCTGGATGCTGCAGGTTCTTCCATTCAAAGCATAAGGAGGTAAAAGATTAGGAGAGGGAAAGACAGAAGTGGGCGGGGGTGGGGTGGGGCGGGCAGAGACGTCTGGTAAAGAAGGAGGCACTTATATTGATGGAAAAAGGAGGGGGTTGGGGGGGGGCCCTGCAATTTAATGGGGGGAATCTTGGAGCAGTGAAAGAACAGTGAATATAAGATGTGTTGAGTGAAGTAACAGTGAATTTCCCAGCAATTAAAATATAAGAATATAGATTAAAAAGCAGAATGTGTATGTGTGTTGGGGAGATAAGTGTACTCAGTGGAGTGTGCTGGTGCATTTGTAGCTGTCAGGGGGGGCCCTAATGAAGATTGGCAGTCTCAGACAGTCAATCATGTATGGCCCATGGAGCCTCTGAGCCTGTATGCATTCTGAGTAATTACTATAAAGACTGAGGACTGCATCAGTGACTTACGTAAGCCAGCCATTGAAACTGCATGTTTAGTTTTTCTTACTAGATAACGTGGAGTTCAAACTGTTTAGTTCAACTCTGCTTAAATTTGCAGGTGTATTTAGAATTTTTAGGTGGAACCCCGTCCTGCCCTGACATTTTGACAGCTCATGTTAACAGGGGTGTTGGCAGGTATGGTGTATTTTTAACTGCTTCCTGTTTTTGTGTGGTCAGCTTTTTCCAGATCCACATCCAAAAATCGTAGCAAGGTGTTGGAAAATGAAATGGTTATGCTGTAATGTTCAGACAGCTCATCCAACTCTTTTACAGCTACTGCTCCAATGCAGCGTTGTATATAGAACCTTTATACTGACGCAGTATGTATGCAGCCCAGCAGGTGTAATGGAGTGAAAAAATGCACAAATTAGTAATTCTTGCTATCAAATTAATACTTTGTGCATCACGTGCACAGATACCACTGTATTGCCTTAGAGTACATTGCACTTTGTCAGGTCATGAAAAAGCTAATCTAAATGAGGCATTTCTTTAGATTTTTGAGATACATGGATTTGCTTTGGATTTTGCTGTTTTAACCTCTTAAGAGCAACCCTTTTCTTGGGAATTTTCACCTATTTGGCATACCCAAATGGAAAAGCGTATGACAGAAGAACTGTAAGGCCAAAATACATGTATGATGCTTCATTGTTTAGCATGTGGCTATAACACAACCTAAACTTTATGAGTTCAAACATGGCTCAAAAAAGTTTTTTTGGTCCTCATCTAGGTCACGTTTGAATAAAATAATTACGACATGCTTGATGCCAGGAATTTTTTGTTTGTGGTGTCACTGGTGTCCCCTGAACCTCACCGATCCAAAATGGCGTCCCTCTATTGTTGATTGCACTGCGTGCGTTCAGCTGCGTAAAAGTACTAAACTAAACTACCCAATGCATACACCGTTGGAAAGGGAAAATGATCAGCTACAATCATGAATGATTGACATGTTGATAGCCAGTAACAGCTCGTTCTACCGTGGCAGCAAAGATACATGACAAAAGCCCATTGGCCGTCCAAGCTCATGCTGTACTCTAGAGGCTGTCCTGGGGTGAAAACTAAACAGAAAAACTTGGTGAAAATTTTGATTTGTAGGCAGCAACCTAGAGAAAATAAGCATACCCAACAACACCTTGCAGGAAGAGGGGAAAATGTCTTTCCTGTCGGAAGAAATGCCAGTTGTTGTTTGATGAACAAAGTTAGCAGGCACTTAGCAATGGACTTCACGGGACAATATTCACAACTTGGATTAATTTTATGAAAAACCCTTTTGATTATTTCGATCGGTAGACCGTTACAGACTAAAGGAATATAAATAATCAAGGAATGGACACATATTCGGACTTTATGACTGTTTCAAAGGTAGGGAGTCACCACTTTTTTTTTCATTTCTCTTGTTTACCATGCCAGTAAATCTGGATGAATTATACTTTGGTGCTCATGGTTTCTGTAAAATGAACTGAACAAATGAATTGTGGAAGAGCTATGACGTGTAGCATGTCCATATTAACAAACATTAAAACATTAATATCTTTTTGCGTGATGCTAATGAGATCTAGCTCAACCTAAGATGACAACACTTGAACATACATGTTATAGCCTAATATCGTTTGGCATTAAATTAATAATTAATAAAACATTATAATTAATCCGTGAGCACAAATTAAGTCATTCAAAAGCACAAATTAAGTAATTTGAAAGTACAAACCAATGAGAGCACGAATTAAGCACATGAATTTTTTCTCTCTCTGTCATTCTCTCCGTTAAACCTGCCAGGCTCCAAGCTGCCAGTTAGCAAGTTTGCTAACTCTGCCCATTAGCAAGCTAGTTTGTCTGCTAACCTGACAATAAGTTAACACAGTTTATTCAAGAATACGTATTTGTACCATTGACTCCTGTCTGCAAACAATGCGTTTTTGTGGAGCATTTTGTTCTCTTGGACAGCTAAGTTGATGATAGTCCGTTTTTACTCTGCGGCTCTCCGTTCCCTTAGCAGTCAGTCCTGTCAACGCAGTTTTCAATTGGTCAATGAGAAGATTACACGATACTGGCAAAGGGACAGAGAAGTTTCAGAAAAGGAACAGGGAAAATATCATGCGCACTTCCTGCCTCTCTGCAGTATAAACAATGGGCTGGTTTCAAGTCTCAATCTGGCAATGTCAGGTCTGTTGTCTGTTCTAGGAAACCAGACAAGAGGTTAGGGAGTAAAGGGTCATTGTTCCTGAGAAAATAAAAGGGGAAGTGGCGGGTCATGGTTTTAATGGGGAGCTGACGAAATGTTTTGGTACCAGCTGGTGGTATCCATTCATCAATTTAATTTGATATTACGCATCAGTAACGTGCAGTGTAATTCTAAAAGCACCAATAAAGAAAAATATGTTTTAATGTTGTCTAGGCTGCTTTTATCTCTGGACAGAGATATACTGTCCACCTTTTCCAAGAACATCACATTTGACATTTCTGTGGAGCAATAAAATAACATAAATACAGGTCCCTATGGAATATCAGGTCCACATTAAAAAGGTACCACTGACCAGAGTTATTCAGTTAGCCACAGGCTCGTCGTCAGACTTACATGCAGACACATTGCTACATTGCAGCTCACTGCAGACTCTATGATGAAACTGTGAATGTGTGCTGAGCACTCACCTTATCCCATATTTCTGAGGTATTTCA
Organism: Siniperca chuatsi; assembly: GCF_020085105.1. Classification (NCBI taxonomy): domain Eukaryota; kingdom Metazoa; phylum Chordata; class Actinopteri; order Centrarchiformes; family Sinipercidae; genus Siniperca; species Siniperca chuatsi. The sequence goes on along the minus strand of NC_058053.1, from coordinate 4,477,318 downwards.
GCTGTCAATAGCAGAGTGCCAAGGTTTAGCTGAGCCTCGATGACATCATGCAGCCGGTTTACACCCTGCATGTGCATGGCTGCTGTTATTCCCATAATATAAATTGACATCGAGAGAGAATCTCCAGAGCAAACTTAAAATGAAGTTAACTAATAACTAATAATAACATTTGCATTAGAGTCCGTTTGTTTAAATATTAAATTTATGCCCCCCAAACAAGGTGGCTGTGATTAATGCGGCAATTATCTCCTGCCCCTCCCACTATTGATCCAAGGCGTCCATGTTTTGGATTGAGAGCTTGACAAATGTAAGCACATGGCAGAAAGCCATGGGGAATTAAGTGAAAGCTCATTTCATCTTTGAACATAGCAAAGAGACGTTGCTCTATCTTAAGACAGCAGATGGAAACACTTAGGACAAATTGGCAATCACAGGAAATTTAAGTCCGGATTGCCAAAATGGAGCCCACAATAAGATATCCTGTTTTAAGAAAAGCTATAATCTCAGCTGTTAACCCAAAGCCTTTTTAGACAGAAGGAGGCACAAAGAACTACAAAGCTCCCTGGGCACAGGTTCAAATCTCAGTGACTGCACGCAAGTGATACTGCAACTCTAACCTATAATAATGTTGTCTGGTGAGAAATGATAAAGAATATTCAGAATCTGATGCCATGCAATGGTAAAATCTGGAAATCCGTATTGTTTTTCCAGAACCATAAAATGTTGTACTGAGAGCCCAAAGTTTCAGATTAAGTGGTTTGCACCACTTTCAAAAGTGTGAAACTTCTCAGTGTTCCTCCATAAAGTTTATGGATGACAAGTGAGATACAGAACAATGTATCACATTATTGCAGGACCTTGTAAATGGAGATCTCGCTTAAAAGCATCAAGGCGTACATTATATATATATAGAAATAATTCACATTATTCACAATCTAATCCTGAAATCTGAGAAATTTCCCCGTCTGTGGTAATGAATATGGCCTCTATGGAACAATAAATCAGAGGTGATTAAGAAGTTAAAAAAAAAAAAAGCTTTATCCTTTGTGGGGGAGTAAATTATGAATTCCAAAGGGCAGGGGTGAGCTATTTAACCTTTAATTATTATCTACAGAAGCACCCGCCAAACACAAAATACCCACAGTGACCATTTCACCTTGCAAGCAGCAATTATCAACTGGCCTCAAACACCAAAGGCCTCTAAGCAATCATCAGCTGCCTCATAAAAGCCCAGACAGGGCAGAAATTAACAGGACGTAGGCCAAGGTGATGAAAAGGTACTGTATGAAGGTCCGGTGTAATGCTGGCTCTGTCTTTCTTCACTTTGTAAAAAAAGATCTGCGGAAACACCCAGTAAGAATGCATATGCATCTAGACTGTATATCCATTATTTGAAAGCTTACAAACATTTGAACACGTGTCTTCTTCATGCAAACGTGTCCCTCGTGACACTAAAAGGTTAAATGAAGGTTAATTAAAGAAGCCTGGTTTTCTCTCCTGTTTTCACATAACAGATAACCAGCTGAGGCTGACCATTGCATAAGAGTCAATGAAAGACGTGGGCCCACCTCCAGTGAGGAGCGGACAGCCCCTTGTAAAACAGTTATCAGTGTGAAAGTTATTGCGTTCTGCGCTGCCATAATGCAATTACCTGTCCGGACACCTCCAAAAGTGACACTTCCACATCAGAGGACAAGACAAAAGAAAGACAGAGGAAGAGAGACATAAGGGCAAATGGACACAGCACAGACTGTCTTTGTCTGAGGTCAAAACGCAAACAACACAAGGCAGTGTTTATGTCATAAAATACCTATTTTCTCAGGTTAAGACACAAACAACAGCTTTAATTAAAGATGGCATAAAGAATACTTCATCTTCACTAAGTGGACAAAACACTGTCCATAGGACAGGCTAAATCAAAAAGACAGAAACACAAACTGTCTCTTAAACAGCGTTAGATCATCCCGTTCAAGTCTTTGGTACATAGCACCGCAATCAGACCAGAATGGTAAAGATGAGTGCAATTTACAAATATCACCCATATACAACATCTGGGTATTGAAAATGTGTTTTTCCACCACCTCATTAAAAGGTGTATTATCATTTTCACATTATCCTATTTACAATGTCTGTACTTGTCTTCCAGGTTTGATTTTCCAACAAAGCTCTTTAACGCAACACTTTTCAGCCAATGGTTCTTAAGACTGACAAATAAAGAAGACAATGGGCCTCATGCAAGAACCACCATACAAAGACATCATCGTTCTTAAAGATCGAGTGTGTAACATTTAGGAGGATCTATTGGCAGAAAAGGAATAGAGTATTTGTAAGTATGTTTTCATTAGTGTATAATCACCTGAAAATAACAATCGTTGTGTTTTACCTTAGAATAAGTCGTTTATCTCTACAGAGGGAGCGGTTCCCCTTCCACGGAGGCCGCCATGTTTCTACAGTCTTTTGCTTTTTCTCCTACACGCTTGGGAGGGGATGGTGAGGCGAGCAGTATTCAAATGGTTGCAATCTGAAATTTCACAGCTAGATGCCACTAAATCCTACACACTGGACCTTTAAATGGTGCATATGAGTGATTTAAAAGAATTTGCGGCATTCACCAATTTTCTTGTCTTTAATTGTCTCTTTTGTATGAACGAAATTCACGACCTGTCGAACGAGTCATGTACAGACAGGAAAAACGCTTTAAAGTGGTCATATTGTGCTAATTTTCAGGTTCATAATTTTATTTTGGGGTTGTATCAGAATAGGTTTACATGGTTTAATTTTCAAAAAACTTATTATATATTTTTTTCATACTGCACATTGCTGCAGCACCTCTTTTCACCCTGTGTCTCTGTGTCTTGAACGCTCCGTTTTAGCTACAGAGTGAAGCATCTCACCTCTATTCGATCTTTGTTGGGAGTTTCACATGCACAGTACCTAGGTAAGGATTACTCAGAAGCAGAGTAGGGCGGGTCCTGACGAGCAAGATAGTGTGAAAAACAAAAACGCTTCAGCCAGTAACTATGGCTTCGGTTCAGCTGTACATGTTTGAGCCTGAATCTGATACCAAAACACAGGCAGAACAACCTGAACCAGCTTCACAACTTGACTGGAGCAAGACGTTTCAGAGTGGTAAGTTATTAATTTGTGACTAATTTATCTTTCATAGGTAACATTTTAACTGTGCACTGTGTCTACATCAGAGTGGCAACGTTGACTGCCTGGAGGGTATCTAACGTTATTTTAATTTCATATTTAGGTGTACTTGTGGAAACTGCTCACTTTGTGCATTATGAGGCATTTGACTTAGTGACATATATAAGTTACGGAAGTAAAGGCTGGACCACAATCGAGCTGTTTTCAGGCAGTTCAGGAGCAATGTTTTCTGTAGGAGAGGGTAACTCCCTTTGGGGTGGAGTTTGGGCTTTTTCACTTTACAAACCTATTACATGCACAAAAAAGATATATCACACAATAAAAGAAAGGGGAAAAAGCCAAAATCATAATATGACCACTTTCACACCTTAATCTGAACAAATTTGGAGTTTAAATATGATATTGATATATAACTCAAATGAAATATATATAAGACAAACTCAATGCAAAGTTGATATTCTACTCACCATATCTTCATCATCATCATGGCTTGCCAATTTACTGATTTTATATTTTTAATTCGTATGATTTTATTGTCAAATTTCGGCACAGCAGCTTATACAGTTCAGTAGTTGTCTCCCTCCAACAGCTGCCTCAGGGTCTTTATGCATGTCGCTGTCCAGTATCATCCTGTGTTGCTCCTGACAGTGTAACATCACCTACTGTAGGCTATAATATCATCCCATCTAATGTCTCCATGACATGGACATGGACCGCTTCGCTTTTAAAAGATGTTTTTTAGCCTTTAACCTCACCATTCGCTCTTTATGTCTGTCACAGTACAGCACTGCTCTGATGACACGCCATCTTGAAAGTTTAAAACTTTCAACATGACAGATTCAGTGAGGGTTCTGAAAGGATTCCGATAAAATAAGTGGATTCAATACTGGATTCAGATTCGATAAAATGTTATGCCCCAAGCCTATCTACAAGTTGGTTTTCACAGCTCACTTACATGAATGGAAAACATCTGATGCCAAAAAGGTCAGAAATCAATCTAAAAACCTATGATGTCCTTGAAAAATGGTTGAAAGTAACATTGAGTGTAGTAACATGAAGTAAAGTTGCACATTAATAACCTAAAACAGGCAAAACCACCAGCTAAATCCTTTGACTCAGATTGACATTTTGTGTGCTGGGGTTGGACTGACCTCAAGATGGGAGAGAATCCCTGACCACCCACAGTTAAAAACGACATGTTGCAACAGCACTCACCAGCCAGAGGGCCATCGCAGAGTCTTCTTTGAAGACACCGTGGGCAGTAATTCCCTCTCACAGATCCGCAGCTTTCTTGAACACTGAGCTAGCTTTTCTGGGATTAACAAGACTATGTTATTGTCCCTCAAAGTTGGATGCACTGACCAAAGCCTAGCAGTCTGGCCCTTATCCTGACATACTTCCTGCGCTGCATTGTTAGCAAGGGGAGAGGAAACACACACACACACTATGGAAAGCCAGTGTCAGGAGATCATAACATGGAAAGTGAGAATACCAGGAGCTGTTGTTTGCTCGCTGAGATTTTTTTGTTTCTTGTATTTTTGCCAAGGTCAGTGTTAAAGCCTTAAACAATCCCATTTTGGCTCCCTGTTAGCAGAACAAAGAAACTTCTCCAGATGCTTCCAGGTTTCAAATCAAGGAATTTACAGAAACTGTAAATTTTACCACAGTAAAAGTTCTTTCATACTGTATATCAAAACTGTAAAGCAATGATTGGAAATAACATTTCTGAGGTGCAACTTCAATTTACATTTCCACTTAAGGCTGCATTCTTTTTTTCTGCTGTCTTTTTTTGACCGCTTTGGGGCAGAAGAACTCAACAACAGCCTGACATAAACTTGTTACCATGCACATGTTACCATGTTACATGTTACATCCAGCAGACACAGAGCACTGTAAGCATTCATTTGGAGTCATGTTTCTGGCCACCTGACAAATATAAGTCCAATATTCACTCTCCTCCTCTCTGTTATACGGAGCCCAACAGGTGTTTCACATTATAAGTCGTCATTTGATTCATTGTTAATATATAAATAAGTTTATCTGCATTTTAAGTAAAATGCAGATTTAAAAAAAAGAACTGGCTCTGGCTCAGTACTCTGTTTACTTTTTGCGTTTTCCATACTACAAGAGGTAAAAAAAAACTGTTCCAGGCAAATGAATCAATACACTGGAGGTGCTGGCAGCTGAGGTGAAGAGGTCGCCCAAACCGAGTAATTCCCAACTAAATGGGCTTCTCTGTGGTTGTTTTTTATAACAGACCCTTAATAGAAACCACCTCAGACCTGACATATTCATTGCCACTCGTCCATGAGCGAGGAGGGTAAGGAACAGGAGTAGCATCGGACATTAACATTCTTCCAGTCTACTCTTCTCCTCTCCACACGACTTTTACAAGGTTTTGAAGAAAGAAGCGCTCTTTACTTTGCTGGAGATAAAACACAGTGGCAGCCTACTCGCCTCAGAGGAGGGCATATTAGCAGAACACACACACACACACACACATTGAAAGTACATGGATCCAAGAGGCATAATTCAATCCTACCACACACGTTCATCATTAACTAAAAATCCATGATTTTTATAGACTGTAAATGTATACATACTAAGTATGGAACAATTAAATTAATTTTCATAAAGATCCATTGTTAACGGTTACCAGCAAGCTGAGAATGTGTTTCATGCATGTGTATCAGAATCAGAAATACTTTATGTATGTAGATAGAGGGATCCTAACTGTGTCTGTATTGTAAACACTGCGAAGCCCTGAGCCTCAACCATATAGGGTTCATTCTTCCTAAAGCCCTTCCAAAACCCCCCTCGGCTGGATCAAAGTCTGTGTTGTGTGCTTTGGTTTTAACATAGGGGGTTTTACTTTCTGGCCGATTGTTATCGCTCCTCAAAGTGCTAAGCCATGAGTGAGGCCTCCGTGAATGCTGCTGCCAAAGGAGTGTCTGACATGTGTGTGTGTGTGTGTGTGTGTGTGTGTGAGTAGTCCTCCCTGCCATGTGTGCTGGGGATAAGGCAAAGGCATGGTTTTAAATTGGAAGCGCATGTTGCATGAGCTCACACTTGTCATTTCTGATTAAACCCCATGAACGCCACATTACAGCAAGTCGTCTCTTTAGTACAGATAACTGTTCAGGCTTACTGCACCAACAAATCACAACACTGACTGCCCACTGCTGGTCCCTTTTCACCACAATCGCCAAATGTCAGAATCATCTGAAGCAAGACCAAACTATATTGTTTCGAGGCTAAAGCCAGTGGCCAGGCTGTAAACATGGTGCCTCAGATAAACCCTGTGGGACTCTCCTTCACACAGGCAAGTAACCAATCTACTCACAAAATCCCTAAAACACTTATATAGCTGCACACAGTTCAGTCATCTCTTAGAGGATCTCCAAGAAACAGAGCGGCGTTCCTAGCAGATTACATCCTTTGGGAGAGCATGAAGTCTACACATTCCACATGTGCAGGAAATGATGTAGTATGTGGGATGATGCTGGCAGATTATTAAGGATGATCGACAATAATCCCTTAAGATTTATGGTTTATGTAATAATTAATAAAAACAGTTTTGGTAAAACATGGAATGTTTGAACAACTGCATGAAATGTGTGGTTGCAAGCCCAGTTCATCAACTTTTAGTTTTGTTACTAGGTGTGCTCATTTTTGAGGGACTAAAAAGCTTCATGCATCCAGCTGTTTTTTGCCACAGGTTTAGCTAGCGAGTTTCTGCTACCACGGAACTCTACGATCGTTTATGTTAGGTTTACCACAGAGCAACCGTGATTTCCAATTCTGAGAGGCTGCAAGAGAATCACTGCAAGTCAGTGTTTGTGAGGGCCAGCTGTGGGTTCTGCCAGGGCCAGTATGAAAGACAAGACATACTGGGTTGTGCTGAGTTTTGCAGGCTGGCTAGTTAGGTAGCTAACATTAGCTAACATGAGCCTACATGAAACTACACGAGTCATACTAATCATGTTGTTACGCTATATATACACACACACACAACACAATAACTACAATATCTTACAACACTATTATTAATAATATAAACACTATAATAATGACAAAGGTTAAATTCAAGAAGAAGCACGCTACTATCGTTAGGTTGGAAGTTGTTGGAAAGGTATCATTTGCATTGGTCTATGGGATGCGTAGTTCCTTCACTCTAAAAATAATTATGTACACAGTCTTGTACCTTTGCCTTTTTTCCGTTTTCCAATTTGTTTTTTGCTCCGACTCAAATGTTTTATGGTCACGATTCATCATTCGTCTCTGTGTGGTGGTAGTAGTGAGGACACCCTGCCTGTCTTCAGACAAGATACACTAAACACTAAGCACGCAGCAGAATTTCTTCACAGCACCAACTGTAACCCATGGCGATGGTGAGCCTGCCCACTAGCCGGGCACTATACAAATGTAAATCACGCTTGACCGGCCACAAGGCTGTGTGTGTGTCCATCGCATGGCTTCACATTTCACCCAAACTTTATTGGTGCCAGTGGCCTTTTGTCTGCTTTAATTGAATTAACTTCTCAGAAACGGACCTTGTTGCAGGAGAGCGATGGGACATTACACAGCCATTACCTCAGCATGAGAGCTTTTAATAGTGTTTACATTGGGATCATTCAATGCTTTAGAAGAAAAGGGGCTTCTCTTTTAGCAGATTTTTATAACTTTGTAACATTTTCTTTTTAGGAGCTACATGACACATTTGTCACAGCCTCGGAACATAATACATTAGCAAATAAACAATCGCTATTGAAAGACTTTCTGTCTGTTTTATGTAATGTTTCAGCTGCCAGAGGAAATGCTTACAGAAGAAGGTCCGGTGCTTTCACTTTAACAGTCACGGCTTAATACTGGCTGTCCTTCCTAGCTGTGCCAGTCACTTTAAAGGGCTAAATTAATTCCAGTCTGTAGAAGAAAAAAAGCCATGAAAATGTATTTTCTCAATCAGCTTCTTACTTTTAGCCATGTGGTTCTACTTGAACATAACATTTTCTGCCAAAGAAGAGCAGCATAGAGCAGTTTTGGTTATTTCACTGGAAGCCATTCTGTATTTGTGTTTTTCTCCAAGCTCTGATTTGATTTGAAGTTGGTGGGGTTCAGTTGGAAAAAGGTGATGTCACATATTTCTGTGCACCAATCAGGGTTCAGCAGCATTTAAATCCAAATGTAATGGATTGTTTATGGGGTGCTTACATTGCATTCAAATCTGATCAAACCACACCCACACAGTCCTGATGAAGTCAGTTAGCTACATTCTTGTGTGAAACTCTTAATTAACAATAATTTATTTCACCTTTGAACTTCAGCTTTGGTTGTTGCTTATTTAGGTCATGAATATGTAATGTTACAGAAAATTCTTTAAGAACAAATCAGCCTTAACGTGTTCCCAGCACTAGTCTCAGCTCATTGCCTCAAACATCTTTAGAATTTAGAGTTACATGAGAAACAGGATCATTTTATTGTCAAGAACAACGTGAAACATTGGAATTGTGTCTTGGCAACAATAATACAGAGGCATATTTTCAGCTTGCATAATTTCAAAATCTAAGGACTACTGCAACACACATATATTGAAAAAAGTTTACATAGTTATAACTATACGTTTTAATATATATATAATTTAACACTTTAATTTATATAGCATTAATTATGTCACTTTTTTAAATCACAGTAAATCACAGTTTTAAAAGGTAGAAAAAGTCAATGGCAATGTCCCCATCTGCTGGTTAAAAAGCACAGTATCATTAAAATCCTACTATACTATAAGTAGTCATGAGCTCTACTTTGAAGAGCCTGGTGTATTTTAGAAAACTGTCTTCAGTTTTCAAGTACCACAGCAGCCATTACTACCTGTCTTTTAGCAATAAATAAATAGATGAGAGATAACTTCTTAAAGTTAAAGTTAAGGGAGGAAAAAAAAACTGTAACTATAAAGAGTACGGTCTAGACCTGCTCTATAGGAAAAGTGCAATGAGATAACTTCTGTTATGAATTGGCGCTATATAAATAAAATTTAATTAAACTGAAAACTGAAATCCTACTAGTCTAACCCTAAAACAAAAAGAGAAATGTGGTTTAATAATCTGGGGAAACGGACTCCCTGGATTAAATCTGAGGTTACAAGTCTTGGTGTTATCTGAGATTCAGATCAAAGTCCCACATTAACAAGGTGACGAAAACATCATTTTCCCACCTTAGAAACAGCTAAAGTACGAGCATTTATAAATCAAAAAGATGCTGAAAAACTGATTCATGCCTTTATTTCAAGCCGACCCGATTACTGTAATGCACTTTCCTGATACAGGCACAGAACTCTTTTTGCACTTTGCTTCGCACTGCTGCACTTCGTTTAAAATGCTGTATTCTACTAGATTTTATGCATTTATGTATTCTACTTTTTAACCTTATTATCATTCAGTGGGTTTTATTTTCCATCTTATGTTATGCATTCTATGTAGTCTATTTCCATCTTTATATGTATTTTATTTTTACTATTATTATCAAGTGGGTTTTATTTTCCATCTTATTTTCCATTAACTATGGCATTCTGTCCCTGTTGATGTTCAGTCTACATCTTTTTTCATGTGTCATTTCTTTGTTGTAAAGCAGTTTGAGCTGCATTTCTAGTATAAAAGGTGCTATACAAATAGTTTTTTATTATTATTATTATCATTCAGATAAAATACAGCACTCTGCCATTGTTTTGGCTATAAGCCACAGTGTGTTCACTGTGAATGTGTTCATTGTTTATTGGTTGTCTTCCTTTTTCTTTCATGTCTGATTGTCCCCAGTCAAAATGGCAGCGACCCACCCAGACGCCAAGCAAACAGAAACTGGCCAAACATTTGTATTTCCACGACTCCTTTATCTGCTGGGGAAAAACACGTGACATGAGATAATGTGAATCAAACACGTTTCCGCCATCGTGATGCATTTGATTTTTACAGTTACAGTCTTGAACAGACTTAAATTATATAAACAATGAGTGATCTATGGTACTTAGAGTATGGCTTGTATTTTAGTTAGATATGTGCCAATAATTCTTGGATCTTAGTTGAGCCTACATAAAGTATCAGAAGTGTGGGATTTACTGTTTTACTTCATTTTCAACTTAAAGTTCACTTTGAAACATTTCAGTGTTGCTGCCCACACTGACGGAAATGGACGGAACAACTTCAGTTCTACAAATAAGTTCAGGATACAGCTGGCTTCTTGGGTTGCGTTCAGATTCATTTGAACAAATTCTGTGTTAGTTTGAATTCATTCGACCTTGACTCTTTGAAGCGAGAGCCGCAATTCGGACCAGGTCTGACAGTGATCGGGTCCCTTTCAGATTTGGACCCATGAAGACCTCTAGTGTCTCACACCTGAGAAGACTTCAACTATTAAAAGTTTCAATTTCAAAAAATATTTGAAAATGCTGTTTGACCCATCTTTGGTATAAGCTTTTGTTTTATAAAGACTGATTGACCTTTATGCAGACTGTATGATCACATGACAGTGCATCATTGATGGGTGTCTGGCACAGTTTACAGTGCCATGTCGTGTGAAACAAGCCTGCCATTTTCTTTTTTAAGGTTGAAAATTTAATTTCACACCGCACTCCATCGTTGAGCAGTTTCAAATATAAATGGGGGTTTTGACAAAAATCTTAGCACTTGTTCTGGTATCGAACAAAATTTGATGGCAGTGTTGTGCTATGGTGCAAAGATTTTACCAATTGCATCTGTCAGCAGATGTAGAATATATGGATGACAGCATTAATGCCTGACATGAAAATGTTTCTACTAAAATATTACTAACCAAACCACTTTCCTGCAATTAACACATATACAAAAACTTTCTTTGACGGCTTACATTCTTTTTTGGGTAGAGTGAATGAGTGCCTTCGCCCTTTGTTTGGCAACTATATGGGATCCTGTGAATACTAATCTCAGAGTCTAAAATGAAGAAGACAGATGGCAGGTGTTAAAGGATTGGCTACAGTAGAGCTTAGTGGTAATATAAGACACAAGACAATCGCACAAAATGACAAGGAGATCCCAGGAATGTGCCACAAAAGTGAAAGTGCAGAGGAAGGAATGTTATCCAGTGAAGTGATAAGTAACAGTGTTGCAGTGAAGGGAGCTGCTAACTGATGCTGCAGCCATTAAAACAGCTTTCTCGGGACTTTATCTAACTACAGACTGGTAAATCCATTAGTTATCTCTGACCTTTCAGAACAGATAAAGTATAGCAGCGAAACATTTTGAGTATGTTTTTTCCTTAAGTCTGATGTAATGCTTATATATGATGTCATTTACAATGCAAATATTGTATCTAAGTTAAGAGCCATATATCTCATTTCTGTATAGAAATAACTCCAGCAAGCATTTTCTGAAGGATGCATTAGACTTTAGTTACTACATATGATGAGGTTTGCGTGACATTCATCAACTAAGAATCTGTACACATTTCATGATAAACACTTACAATACAGGTCAAACTGGTGTCACAGCTGCCACTTCACAATGGTTTGGACTTTGGACAACAGGGATACGTCATTTCTGTGAGTGCACTAACTTGTTATGGAACTAGGAATCAATCTAGCTATCCTATTTTGTCAAGAAGTATGTAACTTGCATACCCATGGAAATATTAGCCCCTAACCTGAGTTGGTTCACAGTTATTAACAGCTCTTGACAACACAATACAATGATGTGGAGGTATTCAGGCTATTTTCAGAGTCATGCCATGAAGGCTTGCCAGGGCAGAGAGGCACGCAGAAGGCAAAGAAGTAGCAGATTATGTTCTCAGAACTTCTGTGACTAATGTAATGTAAAATGAAGTGGGCTTAAAGGGTAAAACCTCTCAATTTAGGTAATCCAATATGCTATTCTTGCAGTGCGGGAAAGTCCATGTAGAACCTAAGAAAGTAGGTCTGTGTTAAGAAGACTAGAGGCTTTTATTCTTGATACCTTATTGCTGCTGTTATTTAATCCTAATTGCTGGGTGAGCGTTTGTAATGAGAATGTTACATACAGTTGCCTATGTCTCCATGTACAGTTAAAACAGCTACATCAAAAAACACAGTAAAACAACATGACACAAGAGCTATACTGATAAACCAATCAATATTAGCTTATTGCTGATTGGTATTGATATATATGTCCGCAGATAAGTAACTCTCAAATATCAAAAATCCAGTAGCAGTCAGGCTATACATGTGACATTTTTGTCACTAAATTACAGTTCACTGTAATGTTATCCGTGGTGTAATGTTGTGAGTGATCAAACCCATATGAATGTTGAATAAGTTATTGGTGGCTGTAATCCTTCCTCCTGATACTGGCCCTGAAGAGTGTAAGAGATGGGGGATAAAAACTGCAGTCCTCTGTCTGAGCAAAATGCATCGTAATGTTCATCCAAAGGCTTCAGGAGGCTTCAGCACCCACAATTAAGTGGGTATCTTACAAGGTTGCACTCTTTATAGTCACTCTTTGTGTTACTGTCCCTCCACTGCAGCTCGGCAAAGAAACACTGTCCAGGGTGCATTTTTGCATCACTTTCACTGAAAGGAAAGGATCCCTTCACATCCAGTACAGACAGGAGGAATGATTACAGCGATCAAGAGCTTTTTCAATGTGCATGTGGGACTGTGACTGTTCTTTTAAGACTGATTCATTTTTATCTAAGCATTTAAATAAAAGTTAAAACTAGATTGTATATCCTGGTGGTATAGAGTCTGTTACTACTCACTGATTAGGATCAAATTAAAATACCAGACAAATCGTGGTTCTTCATCACGCCGATGACTTAAACCTACAAACAAAATTCCATTTATAAAGCAGCCCTGATTTACAGCACTGCCTTCAATGGACTAATACAAGATATTACAGGGATAGCCACCTAAGTATAAAAAGATATAACTAAATCTGACAAATTCCTATCATCTCATATTATATATCATTTTATCGCCCTATACACATGTGAGGAAAAAAATAGAATCAGTACATTTTCAGCGTAGGTGTGAACACAGCCTTGGGGGTACCGTAAATAAACTCTTAGCCTGTGTATATGATATAAATGTGTGGCACACCAGTGACGCTTGTGTCGGATTTCAGGGGCATGCAACACATGTGTGACATGAGGTCCAAGAGTGTGATTTAATTAAAGATTCCTTTGCCTGGTGCATAGGATGGGACACACCCGCTCTCATTAACAGGGATCAGGACGGGAACGTGGAACATGTGCCGTTTCTTTATGGAGGGCTGTTGAGTTTCTATTCCCGTTCTACCAATAATAACGTGACAAACTTTCTCTACAGAACAATAAACTGTTGTGTTCCCCTTGTGTTGTCTTTAAGGCACGGGAAACACACAAAAGTATCACACATGTAAAAGAGTTATGTTTCTTCAAAAACATTAATAAATGCGATTGCATGCATCTCCATCGCCTTGGTCACTAGCCAACGATTAGTCTTATCCAATCCAGTGAACCCTTTACGTTCTACACAGCTTTGCCTGTGACAGTGAGTAGTCTATATGTTATGTTATTAGACACTATATTGTTTCATAATGCCCATTACGTTTCCTCTCCCAGTCCAGTGAGAAACCACATTCCAGTGCAAATACCTATGAAATTCCTCCACAGTGGAATGTCTAAGGGTGCAAACCTATCCTTTTAAAAACCAGTGAGGGCGAACTAGCAACAATGATCTGCCTCAGCTTGTTACAAGCATTTGTGCAAAGTAGAGAAGGAAAAAAACCTGGGGTCTCTCTTCCTGTGTGTATTCAGCGTAAATGCAGCATGTCAAAAGCGGGATTTATTACGTCCCCAAAGAAAAACATTCTCCCGATGATGAAAACATGATTGGGCGACCTGGGTAGCCCAGCCTAACTTCTGCTCCACTGTCACAGTAATTACCCTTGGAGCCCTGTGGCATCCGACCTTGGTGAAAAAAAAGAAGAGAAACGAGAAGAGCCACAAATATCAACAAAAGACACATTTTGAGGCGAAAAGGATGCGACCTGGGAGAGCCGAGCTCCCTGTCCATCACTCGGAAGTGTTGTGAATGGCTACAAAGGCCCCCAGAGTGAGACTTTGTGGGATTTGGACGTTGCCAAGAGCGAATGCCATATCGCCTTGCCAAGTATTAGGGAGAAGACAAGAAAATCCCCCCACACGTTGAGAAATATCAACAAAGCTGCAGCATAAAGGCCACATTCACGGGTACACAAAGCCATGGAGGCTGGATGGTATAGGGCTAAACGGAGTGTATTATGTTGCACTGATGCCACAAGGTCTGAGGCAGAGGTGGAAGTTAGGCCTCTGCTTTACATTCCAAGAAAAGGGGCACACAACCGTGACTCTGGGGAAAATACAGTTGCCCTGTGCCTTAATCTATCATTCTGACTGTCATTCTATCCACTGTGCATTGCCAAGTGAATTAAAGCCACTTTAAGAAGCTCAATGAACGCCTTTTGTATCCCATTATCTTCTTGTTCCACAGCTTTGTGGGCAACGTTACGCATCACCGAACCAGTAATGTCTTGAAAGGCTGTTTGGAAAAGAAATATCCGCTCATCTGATTCACACATCCTTTGACCAAGAAGCACTGAAAGTGAAGGCGTTCACTTCCAAAATGGATAAAAAAGGCTCAAAATTTTAGATGAGTCCATGCTAGCTGTTGGCTCAAGCTGTAGAATTCCTTCTCAAATTTGGCAATTTAACACTGCAACAATCTTTGCACTGAACATGTCACTCTACATTTACACAAATAAACGGACGTATATTAACACTACATTTGATATTTTCATACTTAATGGTTGGGATTTTAGGTCATTATCTGGAGCTTGTGTCAACAAACGTCTGATGGACTGAAAACTGAGACTAAAATAAACTGAAATATCTCAGTTTCTGTGAATTTGTCTCTTGAATTCAATTTGAATGGTATTTTATTAATCGCAAAGAACTTTGTGAATGCATAATTATTTCTTTATCATTGTAAGCACAATGGTCATAACTGTTTCTATTCCTCCATATCTGCTCTTTCACACTGAAATATATTCATACATACATAATCACGAATGCATCCGAAGCTGATACTGATACTTGATAGAAACTGCTCTGATCAGTGATTTTGTTTTTCTTCATTCTCTCCATTTTCTTTTTAACTTATGTGACTGCTGTGCACAAGTGTCCCATTAAGTAATTGGATCAAATTATCCAATTACTGGGAGGTTTGCTGGGAAGGATGCAGAGTAGCAGAAAAGCTTTTAAAAGGGTGCTAAATGATTATGATATTTGCTAATGAGAGCTGGTTTAACCTGCTGGGAGCAGCATGTGGGAGAGGTTCACCACATCAAGACAAACAGATGCAGGTAAGTAGACAATCAAACTGAATGAAAATGAATTCAGCTTACACTAACTTTACTCACAAACAGCGTCTTTGATAGCTTCTCATATTATCTGAATCCTCTACATATATAATCGTCAAGATAAATACGATGCAGCATATTCTGCCCAGACTGTTGTGTGGAGAATAGGTGTATTTAAAGAAGCTTCCTACTTGGAAACAAAAATGCAAATGTCTGCAAGAGGTTAAATTCTTGTGTGCATGGGCATTAAAAGGTAACATGACAGGGGTAAACCTTGCTGAGGCATCACAGCCCTCTCCCGGGTCAAGCACACACTAGGCACCTTTCCGCAGAGGAACACACAGAGAGGGTCTTGTTCTGCGGCCCATGTGCCGGTCACTGCCGGCAGGTAGGAGTGAAATGATAGGCCTCCCCAGAGACGCAGCACAGAGGACACACTGTTTCCCCACAGCTAAAGCATGCACTGGAATGCAATATGGGGCGGCAGGTAACTTTCAGTTCACCGCATACCTTTATCAAAAATCTTTAAATCCCAGGAAAGCCCCCGCCTGCCGTCTGACACTTTGGTGGGAATTCAGAAACAGGCTAGCTAGAAGCTGGACTTGACAGGCATCAAACTGAAATGAGGATTAGTTTGTTAAGGAGGGACAGTCTGCGGTGTTACTCATGTTGAAAGTTTGCTCGTTATTTGAAACCCATTGAGGGCTGGCAAACAGATACCCGTCCTATTTAATATTGCCTTAAAATGGTAGTTATAGTTACCATCATGCGCATGTGCAACATTAAAGATAATTCAACTCCTAGTGTGTAAGTCATTAAAAAAGACCTTTATGTCTCTTTTTAAAAAACATTTAGCCTACTCGTACCACTTTACATTGCAGTCTACATTCAGGCACACTAACAACTGAGCCTGTTCTCATGTAAATATGAGCTAATTTGCGCAAAAGGGGAATGTCTGTGAATGATTTTTTTAAGTAAAAGAAAAAGCAGAGAATTCTAAAGGAACTTACAATATAATTACATAAATACCCAAATTCCAAGCAAACATGGTTTCAAATATTATACACTCTGCATGTACACAGAAAACTATAAAATAGCAAAAACACGTAGAAGAGAACCAGACCAATGCCAGAACCTACAGAACTGACTGGTCCCACTGAAAAATTCAAAAAGGAGGAAAAAGAGTTTTGAACCACCTTAAAAGTCTAGTTCTCCAGTCGCCCCCCCCATTCTTGTCAAATCCCAGAAGAGAGTCTGCTGTAACAATGGCACAAACAACTAAAAATGAGTATGTTGTCTGGCCCTAAAAGGAGACCAAAAGTTTGGCAGCAACTCACTGATCAGAAACTGAAAGCAGAGCCAAATCCTGACCAAACGCAGGCTCCAAATACCTGAAAAACCTGCTTTAATACTTGATTATTTTTTTTTTAACTTTAGAGATATAAAGTAGATCCACATACACGTCCCCAACATCTGCTGATCCACAGGAAGGAGGGTTGATTATGGAAGCCAAGCATTAAGCAATATTTTTTACATTGGATGAAATAACTGACTGGAAGGGTCAGTAGTATGTAACGCTGATCCCACTTTGAGCTTACTGTTTCAGTTATCCGGACCAACAAAACCAAACCAATGCTGCTTCGTACAGAAGCGTAAGCGGTGGCTGCTCCCAGCACAGGAGCTAAAACAAGCTGTGTGTGTTCAAGTGTTCACTACCTGCCCAGTGTGAAACAGCGGGGAGCCAAAGTACACAAGCAATAGTAAAGGAAGTCATCTAAACAATTTGCAAGCCAAAGTGAGTCAGCCATTTTTCTACGATGTTGGTGGACCAAACAAGGGCTGGACATCACTGGTACTGGACTTTCATTTAACATGTGGCCAGACAAGAGGACGCATGTGTTGCTCTGACTCTGCTACACAGACATGTAAGGAGATAGTTCCTAGCAAAAAACATGAGCCATATAAAACTAGCTGCTCTCTTTCTGCCCTCTAATCAAAAACTGCTAAATACTGCTTTATATTTAATGCATACCAACATGTGTCAGTGCTATCTTATGATAAACATTCAGCAAAATTGGTCAACATGTATAAGTCCCGTCCACTCTTAATTTATTTCTGGTCTTGGTCTGCTGAATATCTGAACTCCTATGGTGTGTTCTGACTGATTTTAAAGCAGTGTGATTACATACCAAGGCTTAGGGCCTGTACAGTCGGTATGTTGGCTTTTTCGACAGAAAAAGCATTTCAACAGTCAAATATGGGCAAATAAAACAAGGCGATTCATAATTCACATTGTGTTCAGTCTGAACATGTAGATTTAGATTGTGTTTCGCTCTCTTGACCAGTTACTTTTTTTACATCGGCTACTCATCACTTGACACTGGGATCACTATCAGCTATTCTGAGCTAATGTGCTGGGAGTGGCTGCCCAAGGTTTTATATGGGGTGGGAACCAAAACAATGAACTGATCTTGGCTAAAAACTCTCAGTGGGAATGGCAGAACTAACGTTCACATTATGAAGTGCCATTTTTAGTTTAAAATAAGAAAGCAAAACCCATTAGTTGTGTTTCTGTAAAAGACAGTATTCGCCAATGTGTCCCTGACAGGGTCAGCTGTACCAGCTCCATAGTATAATGCATCATCTTCATTCAGTGCCAGTCTTGTGTCACGTGTCTTTGCAGTCACATTGTGCGTGAAATCTTCTGTCAACTGTCTGTCAGCCCATGGACTGCCATTACACAACAAACCCTAGATTAGATTCGATTCGATTCAAGTTTATTGTCATTACACATGTACAAGTACAAGGCAACGAAATGCAGTTCAGGTCTAACCAGAAGTGCAGTAAGCAAGTGCAGGATATAAAGTGTGTGCATAAATGCAGGATAGAGCAGTAAGATGAAAATACTGACAAGTGGTACTGTGGACATTATATACAGATGGCATTACTATAAACAGAAGTATACTGATGGATATGTACAGTAATGAATTGGACTTGGCAGAACAGCAGTGCAATGAATATTAAGTAGTGCAGTTTATGGAAATAGTTTGCAGTGCAGTAGATGAGTTATTGCAGTATTCAGTACATAGTACTGGAGACTGGAGAGACACTGAGTCTCGTGATGTACACGCGCCGCCATCTTGGTCTAGAAGATGCGAATCACAAAGCGCACATTCTTCCTGAAGCCTATTCAAGATTCCCTCATCTGGTTCAAAGTCTCGGTTGTGTATTTTGGTTTTACATGAGGGTTTTACTTTCTGGCCGATTGTTATCGCTCTTCAAAGTTCTGCACCACGGGCCTCCCTGAGCGCTGCTGACAGGAGCAGCCAGACTCGCTTCTTCATCTGGGACACAAACCACAGGCATCACACATACACAAGGAGCAATTACCGCAGGAAGCAATTTCTCTGCACCTGAGAGTTCCTCCGACACAAACATCAGCACGAAAAAAAAAAAAAGCAAATGGTATGCAAAAAAAATGCTAGAGTAAGCACAGCATTTAGCAAGATAAATAAGCTCCAGAGAAGCAATGCATTCTACGCACAACAGTGCCTTTAAGATAAATCAGTGAACACTTATAGTGCTTGGTGACTGAGTGATTCAAATTCTGACAACACGAACTGTGTCTCAACCTCAGTCTTCAGCCAGGCCACGCAGAAAAGCAATGAACAGCGACACATTTTTCAAGTTTCTTCTGAAAAGCTCCTTTTAAAATCATAAGTGAATGCTGATTGTTTATACTCTGCACGAGCGACGCTTGGCTACTTCACTTGAGTGACTATTTTCAACACTTTAGCACCACTTCATTACTTCAGCCACAGCTCTGCTGGCAGAGTCAGGGCATTCATTTCCCACAGCCTTACACGCCTTGGTGCCAGCTGTTTGTCTGCGCCACAAGTCAGCGTATCTGGGAAAAGTCACCCGAGATGCCTAGAAGTGTCTCTTTAGTGTTACTTCTAGGCAGCACAGGAATTATACTGGTTAATAATACAGTATTATGTCTGTGCTGGGGTGTGCAATAATATGTGTGTATTATTTCAGCGATAAAAGGATTT
The DNA here is from genome assembly GCF_020085105.1 of Siniperca chuatsi. Classification (NCBI taxonomy): domain Eukaryota; kingdom Metazoa; phylum Chordata; class Actinopteri; order Centrarchiformes; family Sinipercidae; genus Siniperca; species Siniperca chuatsi. Next base: position 4,457,733 of record NC_058053.1, on the reverse strand, counting down.
TCCATCCACATAAATACTATACAAGGTGTCACCTAGACCAGTGATTCCCAACCGGGGGTACCCTAGCTGGGTACCTGGAAAGATTGTGTAATAGCTCAGATAAGAAAAAATAGAAATAATGGTTGGATAAAAGAAAACACCCACATATTGTATTTAGGAAAAGAAGAAACAGCCAAATAGGATATTTCAATTAAAGCATATTTACTGTCACAATAGCCAGTAAACTACCAGCTGCATTAGGCCGACTGCACAGAACACGCCTCCCACCAACCTCAGTCAGCTGTAAAACCTTATCGATTGCAAGAGCGTGAAAACCAGTTTGCCAGTGAGCAGAGAAGTGGAACTAAATGGCTAAATGAAACGGATACATAGATGAAACATCCAGCTTCCCCAAGTGGTGGGAGTATAAATTTAAACTTGGCCAAACCTTCTGAGAAAAAGACAACAAGAGACCAAGCCTAAACATCGATAGGTCCAGGATCACAGTGTCTCCACTTTAATGTGATTAACAGTGTTAAATAACTTCCGGTTTGAAAATCACTTCAGATTAACACATTTGGAACAAGATGTTGATGAAGGCGTACTTGAGCTCATCTGATGGGGCTGCAGGGGTACGTCACACAGAAAACGTTGGGAAACCCTGACAGCAGCAAGAAGCACCGGAAATGCACATAAGGGCATGTCGAAAGAGGATAATATAGGAGCTTGGTTTTAGTGAGCAGCTCTAGACAAAATGAAAAGGGACCTTAAGTAACTACAGTGCATCATCAGTGCAAACCGCTCTTAAAAGTTGTCATATTACGTTCATTCTACAGCGTGTCCACTCTGTACCGGTGTTTAAATATTACGCCACAGCCTTGTGGGTTAATCTCACACTGTCAGTTCATTTTAAACAGCCAACCCAATACCACATTAGCGCTGTGCTTCTTTATCTAAAAGAAAAATATATATCTAAAAGTGTAAAATGAACTCTGATAGGATGGATACATATAAACACAAGCAAAGTGCTGATTATAAAAAACAAATCAACCTGACTGGTCTGCTGTGTGAAGTGAGGTTTTGGGTCAGACAGAGGTGTGTGTGGGGGGGGGAATCTGTGCAGGTCACAGGTCACTGATCACATTCCACAAATTGGGCTGCAAAGCACTATTATATTTAACAATTTATACAAATCTGACCAGCCAACTAACCACCAGAGACACACCAGCAGAGGGTAGGAGGCAGAAAAAGTTACCTCCATAGCAGCAGTACAGGTGGGCTCACTGCTGATGATCCCTGTGCTTTTGTCATGGAGTGCAAGCATGACTGAACTTGGACTTTTCGGAGTTGCCCCTGGCAGTCATTATCATGAATGGTTTGCCTCATTCACTCACAGCAGCAGTGCTTGAATGCCTAATGTCAAAGCAGGTATTAGACACACAATGTACCTGGATTGATGGCTGTGTACAAGCTGTTTCTCACTTATGTAACAACCACTGGCTATATTCAGGTCTTCCATTAAAACGTGCTTATTCCTGCTGTTGTGCTCTTAGAGGACTTTCCCTTGACTCAGTATATTTATGTTTAGTTTGTCAAGTGGAACCAAAGGTCGGAAATTCTTATCTGAATCCAAGTCCGACATAAAGAAAGTCAATATAAAGCATGCATATATTTGCCCCGTCTGCACAAACTCTACTGTCAGCGCGTGTTTTGACGCACGCATCTGCCAGCCGCGCATTTCTTCAGCCAGCAGTTCTTACCTTTTTCAGGCTCTCTTTCTTCTCCTCATCCTCATGTTGGTGAACAGGCATTTGCAGAAAGTCCTCTTCACAGCAGATGAAGCTCACTGTGCATCCCATCCGAGCAAACCCAGAGCGCACACGTCCAAACCCATTCAAAACTTCACGCCTCTGCTGCAGGTAAGTATTAGGACTGGATTCCGCTCCAACAGGCGACAAACGTCATAGAAACGTGCGCAGCCGATCTGGCATCACTGCGTTAGTCAGTCGAGCATTAAAAAGGAGGGTTTTTAAAGAAGTCTCGATGCTTTTCCCGCACTTGTCTTCAGCCAGCAGGCGCTGACTGCCTGCCACAGTGAGGGGAGGTAGACACACTGTGGAGGACAGACAGGTAGCCTGCAGCGCGGAAGGGTCTCTCTCCCTCTCTCTCTCTCTCTCTCACCTTTCCATTTGTGTTTTCTTATGGCTTTGTGATTGGTGGTTCAGGCTGCGCGCGCAAACATTTTAACCCCCCAACTAGAACAAAATCTGTCAAAATGCTCGATTTGAATGATTTGGTCCTAGACACTGCAAAAGAAAAGAACTATTTTCTCATGTGTTTTCACATCAGTTGGCGTGTCCATTTGGCCTAAAAGTCCACATGTGTCCTGGGCTCACAAATGACCTCCAGTTGCAGCTACTTCACCAAACCACTGGACTGAGATCAGTCGTTGCACAGTGCAGGAATCCCTATGGTCGGAGTAGCACTGGTGAAGTTCAAGGGCTTTGCTCTTTTCATGCAGTTATGCCGACCCCTGCTGAGTGATTTGTGAAATAGTAGTCAGAAGCAATACTACCAGTTTTCTATAGGGCTACATTTATCTAAGTTCTACATTTGATTAGTTTGTTTGTTTTTTAACCTTTTTGTGTTTCTATTGCATGTAAAGATATAATCCAAGCTTTGCAAAGGTGCATCACTAATCATTGTGATTATTATTACTACTGGTGCCCCATTGCCCAATGAGTCTTTAGTCTATTTTCTAACATTCATTCAGGACTAATACAGATAGAAACAAGGAGGGAGACCGTCATATTAGTAGGCCTTTTTCCAGTGGTGGAGGAGTGCGTGGATCCTTTACTTAAGGAAAAGGAACATTACAGCAATGTAAAACTGCTCCACTACAAGTAAAAATCATTCAAAGTAAAAAAAATACATAAGTATTATCAGCAAAAAGTACTTAAAGTATCAAAGTAAAGTAAAGTTTTACAAGCTTATCTAATATTAATATGAAAAGCAACTTGTAACTAAAGCTGTCAAATAAATGTAGCGGAGTCAAAAGAACAATATTTCCCTCTGAAATGTAGTGTAGAGTAGAAGTATAGCATATACTATATATAAGTAGCATAAAATAGAAATACAAGTAATAAGTACAACTACCTCAAAACGGTACTTCAGTTGGACCAGGGATGGTGCAATTACATGCTATGCACCTTAGACCATAAGGTCAGTTGTATATGGAATGCTATTTAAGTCAATATTAACTAAATAAATAAATAAATAAATATGCCTATGAAATAAATAAATGTGGCAATGAAATAAATCCAGAAATAAATAAGGCAGTAAATATATAAATAAATGTAAATATAAATATGTTCAATAAATAAATACAGAGGTTTTTATTTTATAAAGGATGTTTTCAACGGACTACATTTATTTATTTCAGGGGACTTTTATTTCCTAGTGCCACATTTATTTCTCAGCTCTTCTTATTTCCATTTCTTATATTCAGATGAACGGGGCGTGGTTATCGCACAGATTCAGACCAAAGCAGCAAGACCGAACACAGCCTCTGAGACCGCCGGAGGCCTGGTTGACGACAGGGAATACAGTACCGAGGTGGGTTTTTTTTGCCAGGTTTGGCTCCTGGCACCCCTGGCATCCTGCTCTGCCTCGACTCTCTGTGATTTACAAAGTTTCCTGCTGGACAGACAGCTTTACCTTTTGCTCAAGTAACCGCTAACTGGTAACTGTCATAAGCTAGTTAGCTCAGCTAGCCGTGCTGCTGAGTCCAGTTCCGTTGCCCGCTCCCACCAGCATTCATTTCTAAATACTGACCATACGTAACCGTACTTGAGACGCTACACATAGATATTGCAGAAATGGCTAATACAAAATATTGTCATTAATCTTAATCCAGAGTTTGCAGAAACAAAATATTAATGTTGCTTTTTGGTCAGCAGCCAATTCGAAAAGGTGAGAACCTGTAACATGTAACAAACTCTCCTGACATGTTTCATCCAGTGGCATGGCTATAGACTGTTCTCACAGCGGACGGTGGGACTTGTCGAACACAGGTGTAACTAATAACATTAGCGATGGCTGCAGTCCATTTAGGTGTTCCAGTGACAGGGCACACCAGAATGGAACAGAGCCATCATTAAAGTTGTTAGGTACACCTGTGCTTTTCTAGCAAAGGTCCAGTCCTTCCAGAAAAGAGTTGTTGTTAAGTTGTATTCATTTCTTCAGGTGAATTGTCAGTTATGTTATTTAGTGTTTTAGTGGTGAGCAGCAGTATGTATTCCGTCTTGATGTGGGTTTTTAGTAATAACAGAAATAGAGTGTATATATAGTGTTGTATACATGACGTTGGCATATTTGCTCATAGGAGGTTATTATCCATCATCTTTAAAATGTTGGCCTCCAACTCGCTGACTTTCAGAGTAAGTATTTTGTAGAACACACAAAAGTCTACAGTAAGGAGTGGAGGGATGCAGTTTCTAGAAAACAGCTTTCCTAAGTTCTGTCTATAGCTGCCTCTCTTGTTTAACCCATGTGTCCCATTCATGCCTCTGGAGTCGTTGTAGAATTTACAGTGGGTACGGAAAGTATTCAGACCCCTTTAAATTTTTCACTCTTTGTTTCATTGCAGCCATTTGCTAAAATCAAAAAAGTTCATTTTATTTCTCATTAATGTACACTCAGCACCCCATCTTGGCAGGAAAAAACAGAAATGTAGAAATTTATGCAAATTAAAAAAGAAACTGAAATATCACATGGTCATAAGTATTCAGACCCTTTGCTGTGACACTCATATTTAACTCACATGCTGTCCATTTCTTCTGATCCTCCTTGAGATGGTTCTACTCCTTCATTGGAGTCCAGCTGTGTTTAATTAAACTGATTGGACTTGATTAGGAAAGGCACACACCTGTCTGTATTACACCTTACAGCTCACAGTGCATGTCAGAGCAAATGAGAATCATGAGGTCGAAGGAACTGCCCAAGGAGCTCAGAGACAGAGTTGTGGCACGGTACGGATCTGGCCAAGGTTCCAAAAGAATTTCTGCAGCACTCGAGGTTCCTAAGAGCACAGTGGTCGCCATAATCCTTAAATGGAAGAAGTTTGGGACGACCAGAACTCTTCCTAGACCTGGCCGTCCAGCCAAACTGAGCAATCGTGGGAGAAGAGCCTTGGTGAGAGAGGTAAAGAAGAACCCAAAGATCACTGTGGCTGAGCTCCGGAGATGCAGTAGGGAGATGGGAGAAAGTTCCAGAAAGTCAACTATCGCTGCAGCCCTCCACCAGTCGGGGCTTTATGGCAGAGTGGCCCGACGGAAGCCTCTCCTCAGTGCAAGACATATGAAAGCCTGCAAAGAGTTTGCCAAAAAACACATGAAGGACTCCCAGACTGAGAAATAAGATCCTCTGGTCTGATGAGACCAAGTTTTTAACTTTTTGGTGTTAATTCTAAGCGGTATGTATGTAGAAAACCAGGCACCGCTCATCACCTGCCAAATACAATCCCAACAGTGAAACATGGCGGTGGCAGCATCATGCTATGGGGGTGTTTTTCAGCTGCAGGGACAGGACGACTGGTTGCAATTGAAGGAAAGATGAATGCGGCCAAGTACAGAGATCCTGGAAGAAAACCTCTTCCAGAGTGCTCAGGACATCAGATTGGGCCGAAGGTTCACCTTCCAACAAGACAAGGACTCTAAGCACACAGCTAAAATAACAAAGCAGTGGCTCCGGAACAACTCTGTGACCATTCTTGACTGGCCCAGCCAGAGCCCTGACCTAAACCCAATTGAGCATCTCTGGAGAGACCTGAAAATGGCTGTCCACCAACGTTCACCATCCAACCTGACGGAACTGGAAAGGATCTGCAAGGAAGAATGGCAGAGGATCCCCAAATCCAGGTGTGAAAAACTTGTTGCATCATTCCCAAGAAGACTCATGGCTGTACTAGCTCAAAAGGGTGCGTCTACTCAATACTGAGCAAAGGGTCTGAATATAATAAACACTTTTTATTTTTATTTTCTGTCAAGATGGGGTGCTGAGCGTACATAATGAGAAATAAAATGAACTTTTGATTTTAGCAATTGGCTGCAATGAGAGTGAAAAATTTAAAGGGGTCTGAATACTTTCCATACCCACTGTAGTTTCACAAATCTGTAGTTTAAAAAAAGCTATTAATGTGTTCATACATACAGCAATAAAAGATTGCTCTACAGAGGCATCAAATTACTGATTTAATTCATTCAACATCTTTAAGTGCAATGTATTTTTTAGCAATAAATACAAAAGATACAAGGCTTTATTGTGCTATACAAAGTGAAACCATATGGTTAGACATGACATATTGAATTTGCTATGAAAGTAATCAAAATGGAGTTGATTCACATTCATTTCACACATATACAATGAATGCACAATTCAAATGCTTTAATTAGATTCTTGCCTACACAAACTGCAAAATACTGATTACAAAATATTATTTTACTTTTTATTACAAGTAGAAGCTCAGATGACTCTTCACCCACCTTGTCTAACTACAAAGACTAAAAAAGTTTCCATGAAATCCATGTAACCACAATATTACTGTTTTCTCATCTCATTCTTAGAAAAGCATGATGTTCATCTATGCATCCTGCAGGGTCTTGTCTGTGTGAGCAATAACCACTTATGTCATTTTTATGACACTTAGCATTCCAGAAGTGCTCAGTGGTTCATCAGTTGCTTCAAAATATTGAATGGCAAATAACTTTGCGTATTCCTTTATATTTTTTTGCAAATAATATATAGCATTTATAAAAGTAAATACATATAAGCTAAAAATGTGCATTTTATAGTTACACTTGCACTTTTTTTTACAGCAAAGTTTTCAAACTAAAACTGCTACTTCTGTCTCACTTTCTTAATATATCAGACAGACATTCTTAAAAGCTTTTCATTCATATGCAACACTTGCATTCAAACCAATCTGCAAAAGCAAATCAAGCTGCGTTTTCACATCCTCTGTCCACAAAGTGTAGATTTAGTGGCTGGTCTGGTATCAGAACAGTGCGGTAGATGCTTTTCAACTCTCCCATTGTGGGGTCTGGTTTGACTTCAAACAGCCTGATTAGCTGGAGGAAAAAGAAAAATGTGGAGTTACTGAAATCTATTTATTATTAGACCTGGCTGAATGAGGCCATGCCAACACACTGGCCTCCTAGTTTTTGCATTGATTACACAGAAACTTGTTGTTGGATAACTTTTTGCCCATGGGATTCACTTGCTTACAAGTTGCTGGCAGCGATGTTCATCTTCTGTAACTTTAAAGCTGCACTAATCAATATTTTCACATTAACAATGGTTAAAATGACTGTGTGAATGAATGTGTAATGTGACAGGCAAGGCAAGTTTATTTGTAGAGTACATTTCAACAAGGCAATTCAAAGTGCTTCACATAAAACATAAAAGCAACATAGGGCAATATAAAAAGACATTTAAAAAGAGTTAAATAGAAAATTAAAAAAGGGATCACTCGTAGTGACGAACCAACAGAGAATTATCACCCAACTCTGCAGTTCCCCTCAGCTCTTCAGAGCATTTTAGCATCTTTCAGCTCATTGTTTTGTTTTTTTGTTTTTGCCAATGTGCAGCTAATTTCTCAGATCAAGGACATCAAACTGTTTGCACTGTTAAAAGGCTGCAAATCATTCTGTTCCCCCCTACATACTGGAACATCTAGCCGCTAAAGAGCCAGATATTTTTTTCTCAGGAGTTTGTAGAGACCAAAACAGAACTTAAAGGAATACTGGAGTTCAATTTGTCAGGTGGCCACAAACACAACTGCATGGAAGCTAATATAATGCTCTGTGTCTGCTGGATGTGTAAAAAGGTAACTGTTTGCGAACATATTGGCCATAACAACTTAATGTTGTGGTAATATGTCATTTGCTTTTCCGCTGCCCTCATGTGGCCAAAACAAAACAATTAATGCAGCTTTAAAGGTCCAGTGTGTAGGATTTAATGTCATCTAGCGGTGAACTTGCAGATTGCAACCATTTGAATACCGCTCGCCTCACCCTCCCCTTCCAAGCGTGTAGGAGAAACTACGGTGGCCGCGAAACTCGCAAAAAATGTGAACGGACCTATCTAGAGCCAGTGTTTGGTTTGTCTGCTGGGCTACTGTAGAAACATGGCGGTGCAACATGGCAACCTACATGGAAGGGGACCCGCTCCCTCTGTAGATATAAAGGGCTTAGTCTAAGGTAATGAAAACATAACGATTCGTATTTTCAGGTGATTATATACTAATGAAAACATACTTTTTATTATTATATTCCATTGTGTATTGTCTTACTCTTTGCGGTCTAGCCAACCTTTTTACGTTCCTTTGGTAGTCTTTGATTCCAAAAATTAAAGGTCATGAAAACTTATTTTCACAATCAACTTATGAGGGATGGGATCCTACATGAACACACCATTTTCAGCCAAATTAAAACAGTTTTGATTTTTTCACATTTTTTCTGTGCTCTTCTGTTTTGAAGTGGGTGGGGCTCAGTTGCCATGTAGCAACATTTTAATGATCAAACACACCCACACAGTCCTGATGAAGCAGATCAACTGAGTTTCTTAGAGTTGATCTCTTAATAAATAATACCTAAAGATGTTTTTTTTTTTTTTACTTTGATGTTTCTTCTTTAGTCAAGAATATTTAATGTTATGGAGAAATACTTAATGAAGTTAATTGGTGTGAGTGAAGAGGATGCAGAGGACAGGGTTAGATGGAGGCACATGATTCGCTGTGGCGACGCCTGAAAGGGAACAGCCGAAAGGAAAAGAAGAAGATGGAGAAATACTTAAGATTTGAAGCCAAATTTTCAGGGGCTTTAACAGGAATATTCTTATGCTGTGCAAACAAATAAATGACCAAATAAAAATAGTTATCTTTCATTTGTGTGATCAGGAACTCTGACTTCACCCCAAAAGACCCCCTTTTTCCATCCACTTTCCTCCAACGTCCGTGCCTGGTTTCAAAGCAGTGTTTTACTGTTTGATAGCATCAAGCTTTACATCAGATCATGTGTATTCAGTAGATGTTGCAAGGGGGTTTTCACACTTGTCACTTACCCGAAACAGAACCATATACATCTCAAGCTCAGCAATCCGGCGACCGACACAGCCTCTCACTCCGAAGCCAAACGGGATGGAGCCAAAGGGGTGTGGCCTCTCACGGCCGTCACGGAGCCACCTCTCCGGCTTAAAGGCGAACGGCTCTGGGAATGTGTCCTCATCGTGACTGATGGCATAGTGACAAATCGTGAAGGCGGTCTGGAGAAACAACAGTCAAGAAATAAAATACTGGAATTCTGATCTGATCTTTATTTTGTTGCTGTGTTTGCAGGCCAGTTTTTTAAGTTTTAGAAGAAAACAGTCTTACTTTAAATAATATAATTAGTAGGAGTAATACAAGTTATAGTTAGAGAAGTCAATACCAATACTAGACTTGAAACTTCTACTAAACATTACAGGGTTTTCTCTTTGCAATATAATGAAGATAGAAATACAAGTACACACAAAACAAGTGCAAAAAGTCAAATAATGGTTAAAAAAGCAGACCCACATTCTTTGAAAAGTGATATCCACCAATGGCAACATTCTTTTCTGTAATGAACCTTGCATTTATAGGAACCACAGGATACATCCTGCAAAACAAGAATGAATCATTTCATTTCATTGGGTTTAGGCTGGTTGTTGTTGCTGACTGGTGCATGAGAAGTAAGAATAGAAACAGACAATGTGTGAACTTTTATGAAGTGGACCCTGGAATCTACATCACCTTCCCAGTAACCTGTCTAACTAGTCTCACCTCAGTGCTTCCTTAATAACAGCCCTTAAATACGGCATTCGAGTGACCTCCGCAGTGGAGGGGATCCGGTCTGCTGGTACCAATGTGGACACTTCATTGTAAAGTCTGTCCTGGATTTGAGGGTGCATGGACAGCAGGTGCAAAGTCCATGTGAGGGTATTGGAAGTCTTGACAACAAAAGAATGTCATTAAGTAAACAGGCAGAGAGATGCATACCTGTACAAATACATACCTCACATGCATATACAGGAGAAAAATGTGGAATTTGAGTAGCAGCCCTGCAGCCCAGCTTATATTTTGATATTTCACAATGATGAATTTTCAGAATGCCGCTTTTAATAAACCAGAAATAGCATGAAATGTATTCAGGATGAGTCATAGCACGGCTAAGGTGATTAGGTTTTTATCGGGGAGATTTCCTGAGGCGTTTTCATCTTCTTATTCTACAGCTTACAATGTAATGGACGTGAAAAATAGGGAGAGACAGAATAGCATGCCACATCCAAACCCGAGACACTGATTTAACAGTGTGTACCACAGTCACCTGAGCCACCACAACACATCTTTTTTAGTGGACTTTGGCTTAAAAACCTGGCTCGAAAAGAAAAACACAAAAGAAAACAAAACATTCTGTAGGGATTGGTACAGTATCACATTTACCGTGTCCACTCCAGCTAACAGAAGCTCAGCGATGCTGCCATACACATCTTTAACGCTCATCTGAGTGTTCGAGAGGAGGTATGTTAGGTATTCGCCCTCCACATCCCGGTTGTTGTCCACACGCTGTTGAATGGCCTCCATCTTCTTGTCAATCAACTCTTTAGCTAAAATAAGTGCAGAAATTGTTTCATTTTAGTATTCACATAAATGAACTCCTAGTCTCACAAAATGTAAAAGAAATTACTTCAAAGGTAAATAGTTTGACTTTTGAGGAATTATGCTTATTCAGTTTCTTGCCCAAGATTGATACCACTCTCATGTCTGTACGCTAAAAATGAAGCTACACCTAGCAGGGAGTTAGCTTACCTTAGCATAAGGACTGGAAACAGCTCTGTCCAACGGTAACAAAATGTGCCTAATATACCACTAAAGCTCACTAATTAACAAGTTATTGTTTAATCTGTACAAAAAAAGTGTAAAAACAACACACGGTTTTACCGGGGGTCGTGCGTGGGTAAGCTAACCGTCTGATCGTATCGATCTTCTCATATAACTGGCAAGAAAGCGAATAAGAGTTTTTCCCAAAATGTTTAACTTTTGCTTTAAAGGAGAGTTGATCAATACTGATACTAGTATTGATCCTGATATTAAACAATAACCTTTCTTTTAGTTACTCAATTGTGCATTATGTCCACAGTTTTATCACACTTTACTTCACAGTACACACTTACTTACTTACACTCACATACTTAAAAGGCGTTATGCACATACGGTTACTGTTGCTTCTGTCAGTCTGTCTTCATTACTCAGAAATGTGGAGCAACAGAATAGTGGGAGCAATACTTGTTGAAGTAATAGTAGCACTAATGGTAGTAACGGATCCATAACAATGAAAATAAAGACTCTGCAATCTGCAACCTCCAGCCAACACCTCAGCTGTCACTCAGCTGTGTTTCTCTCCTTTCCAACTCACCAAAGCTGAAGATGCCCTCCCAGCCTGCAATGTAGCGCCCCCAGTAGGGCAGCAGACTGCGGCTCCACATGGGCATCAGCACCACAGCCAGGCTGTTGGAGAACATCTGGGCGATGGCGTTGATGAAGTCTTGCGTACCTGCAGGGATTTTCTCTTCCAGACACCCAAGCCTTGTCTCAAACAGTATGGAGGCAATACCTGAGTGGCAAAGGTTAAGATTTAGGATAAGAAAAAGAAATGATCAAGGACCTATCTGCAAAATTGTTATCCCTTAGGTTTAGTTGAACTCAAAGTTAAAAAGTAACAAAAATAGCAACCATATTATTTGAATTTCTCTATTTAATTAATCAATACCAGAAAACAAAAAAATCACTTGATTTGAATTTTAACCTTCATTTTAATCAGTGCATAGGATTTACATAAACATTCACAATGCCCTTGGTTCAGCACTCAGCACTACCTGAGTGTGCAGTTTGAACTATCTTTCAGGTTTTCTACACACCCTCTAGTGAAAAACGATAGAGCTCATTGGCCATGTTGGTCACCAAATCTCCTGTGGGGCTGCACTGACGCAGGTAGATGATCCTCTTCATGAAGTCTGTAACCACGTCACTGATAATGTCACCGTACTGTGCAGAGTCCTTCGGATGCAGCATGCGCTTGTTCAGCACCACCCTCAGGTTGTACCACTTCTCCCCCTCCCTGGGAACAGAAATACAGTCACAATGAGGAACAAAAACAGAGCTGATAAATATTTGTTTATGCTTTAGGTTTCCAAACATGTGAGATTTGCATTCGCCCATTTGTTTGTAATATGAATGTCAAAATTGACTATTTGCGACAATCAAATATAGACAGCAGAGATTAGTTGTATCCGATGTTGTTGTATCCGCATTTTGACAGACAGATAATAAATCCGACTGGTATGTGCAGACACCAGCAGGAAGAATGTAGAGGTGCAACCAGGGTAACTGGCACCAACACCAGAATGATCCTGTAGATCGCATTGTTTGTTACATAAGAATTCAAACCACAAATAGAAGTCTAGAATAGCTTTAAGATCTAAAAGGCATAATCCATTAGCTCTCCCGCTTTGGAGAGTTGGACATCTGTGTGTGAAATAATTTGTGACAATACTGCACTATAACAAACAAGATGCAATCCAGTATCACACAACCAAAAACAGCAGCCTCAAAAGCTAGCCTCAACAGCTCTGTGACACCTTACCCTAACATGATTACTCATCACAGCAGTTATAATGAATAACGCTTAATTTCCTCAAGAGTATTATTATTATTATTGTTCTTGCAGAGAGTTAGATGATAAGATAATTAACAGCTTAGCTTAGCATAAAGACTGGAAACAGGGGGAAACAGCTAGCCTGGCTCTGTGCATTAACTTCTGGAGTCTCCACTGGTTGCCTGCTGGCTGGAGCTTCAGACATGAGAGCAGTATCAGTCTTCTCATTTAACTCTCAGCAAGAAAGCGAACAAGCATTGTTTCCCAAAATGTGCAACAATTCCTTAAAAACAAATCTGGCAGCAATATAGCAGTAGATATTCTTCTTTTGTGTGTTCTTTTTACATAAACACATAGCATACTCTTCAAGGTCTACTAGCTTCTTTTTGGAGCATTTTACCACAACTAATGACCCTCATTAAGATAGGCAACCCAATAGGCAAAGACTGTTGGGGATTTAATATCAACCCTCCAGTCTGAGAACAATCTCTTTAACACTAGCAGGTCACAAGCAATCCATCCCACTCACATGACAGGACTTTGGCATGGAAAGCATTTCAGGTTTTACAAGTTATTGTGGCGACAATAGTCACAGGGAAATGGGAATGGAGCATTGTTGTGCACACTATACAGTATTTGGCAGTCTTACTCTGTGAAAGGCCCATAGCCGAATCCTCTCATATCGCGATACTCTTTCCACAGGGACATGTCTCCTCGGCGGGGGAACTTCTCATCGTTCCTCATGAGTTCCTCCAGCAGCTTTGGAGTGTTCACGGACACTGACTTTAGTCCGTCTCTGTATATGGGCCCGTATCGCTGCTTCTCATAGATCTGATGGTAGGCAAAGTGAATGCAAGATAGATGAGCTATTAGAGAAACCTGTGTGTAAGCAATCTCATAAGGCATGAGGTAAGAAGAAGAAATACATATAACAACTTATATAATAACTGCTCCTCAATAACGGCCTTTAACGTGTTAAAATCAACAAAGTTTGAATGTCCGTCCCATCAATCAAATGTACTGTGTTGTGTAATAAAAAAACATACACTGCACATTTATAAAGCTGATGACCAGATATCACAAGTGTGAGCAAATGACTGAATGCTGTACACCTCACCGAAAGTGGTTCTGCAAGGAGGGAAAACAATCCTCTAGCTGTTGTCTGGGGGGGTTACTATGGGAACAAAGGTAATCCAACCAGCCTGACATTTTCTATTATGCATTGTCACTGGGATCACAAATAACACACCCTAGTCCCTCCAATAAATGATCAAAATTGTCAGCAGGCAACGCAGATTAAAACAATCATGCATCACTGTGGCCTAGACCTGCTGAATATGCATGTGTCTGTGTCATCCAGAGACCATGCAGAGCAGCGCACCGCAGCCTGCCGTACCTGTAGCTCATGCATACGGTTGTAGAAACCCTGAAACACCATTCTGTAAATCAGCTCCAAGAAGCTGACACGTGGGAGGTCCTCCACTGTCCGAGGCTTGTCCTGGAAGGCAGAGAGGGTCCCCGGGGGAGAGGAGGCGCTTTCCATCCCCCTGCAGCAGACCCGGGCCACAGCGATAGGGCACGGCAGCAGCCAGCCGCCATTCTTCCGCATGACACTCCGGGACAGCCATGCAGCCATGACGAGGGCAGAACAACAAATACACTGGGCTGCTGTTACATTTAAGAGACTAGCTGAGCAGGGAGGGGCCGTGCCACGCAGAATGTTTAACCCTTCCAGCACAGCTATCAAAGATTAGCCAGGACCAAGGGCCATAAAGGGCCATTCCACCCATTCATCTGTAGTTTCAGAGTGGTAGTTAATGTTCCTGATAAAAACCAGAGATTAGAAAGAATATGAAACAAGAGATTCAACAACACAGTAAATTGTTCAAACATTAAAGCTTGTTGCTTTTCAAATCTGGAACAATCTCCCTCAAAGTCTCAGTGAAGCCAAATCAGTGCACATTATTAGAAAGCATCTAAAAACATTTGTTTTCTTTGGTTTGTACTTGATTATCTAACTTTTGGGCTGGGCACCTACTTCTTGGAAAGCACTTTGTAACTTTTGTTTTGAAAAGTGCTATATAAATAAAGTTTGTCTGCTTCAAATGTAAACGTAAGTGGTATTCCCACAGTACATACCCAGGAAAGCACTGGCTTTGTAGGATTTCTCGTGTGGTTTGAAACACCTGCCAATCAATTTGGGAGTTGGAGCAGGACCTTGTCCTGTGCTGGGTGATGCTTTTGTTGACATGTGGATTACGGACTGTGCCTTTAAACCAGGCATGTGGACAAAGAACTATGGGCTGCTGGTTGCAGATGAGAAAAGATTTACATCAAGGCATGCTTTGCATTCTGTGTATTCAAACATGTTTTAGGGATAAATAACATTCTCTGAACTTTACTGCTGCCCATTGAGCAGGCTGCAGTCCCTAGCTCTAGGGCAGCCCATGATAGTCCAAGACGGGGGGAATGTGCCTTTCACATGATGGAAAGCACTGAACAGAAATGTATTTATTTAGTATCAATCATATACTCCATATACGTTTATGGCATCACTGCACATCTGTCTTATTAATACCAGAACTTCAACTGGAAATGTTTCTCATGTTTCTCTTTATTCAGTAATCTCCAAGTATCCAAACACCTTCCAATCCTGTTAGTCTTTTATTTGGGCAACATTGTCTATAGATCCTGCAGGGTCCATTTTATGCAGCAGAAAGTGTCCTTGCACCTGGGCAGGGCTGATCTCAGAGTGGGTGGCCAGCGCACGCTCCGCAAACCGCTCCCCCTCAGAGGCAGGCTCGTCTGGGTAGAACCGCCAGAACATCTGCGTAAGCTGCCAGTGAGTGCAGTGCCCAATGTAATGCTTCAGATCAACACGGCCGGGTCGGATCAGTGCTGCGTCTAACCTGCGTGCAGAGATTACAAGCAAGACTGTAATTAATGTCACTGAAACTTCTAATGTATGTAAAACTCACCAGTGAGACGTCAAAGAACAGATTTAGGTAGCCATGAAGTAGGTTGTAGTGACCATTTTAAAAAGGTATTAATGTAACTGGGTAATTATAGTTTTATTATTAGTTTAGAGTTTACTTTAACTTTAAATTAGTTTAAAGCTGCATTACTACGTTTTTAGGCCACAAGGGCTAAACACAACATTGACATATTATCACCTTATAAAGTTGTTATGGCAAATGCGTTAGCAAACTGTTGCTTGTTTACACATCCAGCAGAAACATTAAGCTTCGTGCAAGTCCAACATTTTGCCTCCTTTTAGCTCTATTTTGGTCTCCATCAACTCTCAAACCGTATCTGTCCCTTCAGCTGCTAAATGCTCCACTATGTTCACCAGCTAGTCACTAACTTTGTCTGTCTGCCATTTTTGGGTGCTGGGCAGGTAGCATACTTTGGCATTTATCATTGTTTTTACTGAAAACAGCTGCTGTGGCTGCAAACAGGGTTCATAAAATCAAATTAATACTTTACTGCATCTGCGTCATTCGCCACGCAGCCCAAAATATGTTTAATGGATTTCACCTCCTTTGTAGTTTTATAGCCTAGGTAGTATTTTTTATTTGGTTTCAGTTTTTTTATATCATTTACAAAGGTGTACACGATTGGTAGAACTGACCTAGGTGCAGCTTTGAAAAGGGTTCATTAACCAAATAGGGTCTAGCTGCTGACCTTCTGTGATGTTGCTGAGGGGCCTTTGTGGATGTCTTGACTTAATTTAGTTTTAATCATGGTCACTAAGATTAGCAACATAAAATGAAAACCCAGTGTATACTTGCATTTAAAGACAAAAACAGAAGCTATTTTCTCTGCTATTTGATTTTTGCTCTCAATTTTGACTTAATTCGAAGATGTCTTCCTTTTTTTGTAAGTACTGTACTTACAAATTCTCTTCCGACAGTACCTCTCAATGAAGTTGGTGGTCATAAAAACTATTCTGGCCTCAGATGAAGCCACTCCGTCCAGAGAATTAAGCAGGCCACTGAAAGTCAGTCTTCCCATTCCCTGGTAGGCCAGAGGGTCTGGGAGGCAAAGAGGAAATGGATTTTAAAGTCACCCTCAAAAACAGAATGAAACACACAGTCTGTCTGAACAACCACAGCTTTACAAGTTAACATAGTAATTAATTCTACCACTTATACACCCAGCAGTGTAAGTTGATGAATTAATTAAAATATCTCATAAGTTACTGTAAAAAGAGGAACAAAAATGTAATTTCTAATCATATTGGTAAAGTAAAAGCCCAATTTTTAAGTTCAACCTCTTCAACAACAAAATCCAAACCCACTGCTCTCTGCTACTTACTCTCTGTGGGAAGCAGGTCTCGGCTGACAAAGGCTGCATCTACATCCTCTAACAGTATGATGCTTTGCTGCGGTGCCACGCTCAGGAGGTGGTTCAGACGGTCATCTGAAAGGGTTCGGTCACTCAGGCTCATCAGACAGATGCTGTAGCCCAGCTCGCCTGCCAGTGCCGTGCTGAAATATGAGGGGACACAAAGATGGAGATGAAATTGCACACAAGTACTTGACATGCTGTCTGTCTTTCAATCACACAGATTCTAAACAGGAAGGGGAGGAATTCAAAAGCACACTCACATGAAGCTGCTTTTTCCACACCCCGGGGGGCCATACAGCAGATATCCTCTTCTGTAGGGGATGCCTGCATGGACAAAAACAAAACATTAACACTCACACAGATGACCATCGGCGAATAAAATTCCACCACATTTTGCTTTTCAGAAAAGGTAATTTAACAAAAAAAAATTATTTATTAGGAACATTCTCGCTATTTTGCATGTTTTAGTTTTTAACTACAAATCGTACATATGTTACATCACTGCTATTGGTTTCAACTTATTCCAGTACAGTATGAAAATCAGCTTACAGATGTTTATTTTCTGTGTTTTTGTTAACTTTAAAAGGTATGTTATTGACCCCTGGTACTGCAGTTGTGAGCTGGAACTTCTTTGAAAAGTGAAATGATGCATTCACGTGCATGTGGGAAACTGCACTTGCACAAGACTCCAAAACATTTGGACAACTGCCTATCTCAATCCTCACATTTTAGTTTCACTGAATGCCCCAACAAGAAAGACTTTTCATAACAGAAACGGCCTGCGGGCACAACACCTCACCTCGCATCAATAACCGTCATGATAGGAAAACATAAATCATATAACCAGGTAATATGAATTTATATGAAAATAAAACACTCAAAGACAACTTCCATATACACTGAATGAACGAGTTCGAGCCCTTGACTAACACCAGGAGATTCTACCTCTGTCTGTGTACCACTTGGGGTTTCCGATGAACTCCTTCACATCATCTACGATCCTTTCACCCACGCCAGCCTCCAGGACCACAGAGCTGAGGGGTCTGCGTCGCCGTGGAAACCCAAAGGGCCTCCACTCTGCACCCATGGCTGTGTACATCACTGTCCGTCCCTCTTCCTGCTTCAGAGCCAATTCTCTTGCTGCAAAACATGATTGACAACTGCTCTAAATGACCTCTAAATGGCAGACGACAACACAAGTCAAGTGTATTGCAGCTCTCATATAGCAAGCCTCTGTGAGATACGTATGTGTCAGATATATACTGTAGACCTGTGGAAACCTTTACCTTCTTGTAAGATGTTAAAGAAAATTTGTCTGTCTCTGCCTAAAGCAGTGAAAGTTACAGACTCCCACGGGGTTCCAGTGTGCAAATCCACCATCTGCTTCTCTCTGGTCCTCTCCACCCTGATCCACTTCCTCCCATACCTGCAGACCACAACAGATGACAGTGTCAGAGGTTGTACTGGTGACAGAGAGAATGGTATTTGTTGAGCAGATTAATAAATGTACAGCTTTAAAAATGGGGTTTTGAGTTTGTTAAGCGTATCGGTACAAGGCTGAACTAGATTTAAAGAAGTATATTTAGAGAACTCTTCTGACCAGATAATGTGATTCCCAGGGCTTGGGTGGAAGTCAAACTGCGTGTGAACCCTTCCACTCTCATGCGCCAGGTAGGAGGTCTCCACGCTCAGGTGCTGAGTGTGCTTGGCGTGCTTGGTGATCCAGCTCAGCAGCCAGTGGTAGCTCTTATCCCTGCTGGGGACCTCCAGAGTGATCATGTAGTTCCTGCGGAAGAAGACCATTCCCACCTGGGCGCTTTTCCTGGCCACTGCCAGCGCTGTCCCAACCCCAACCAGTCCAAACCCAGCCCCAAAGTATGGGTTGTCCTTCAGGCTGTCCAGAAAGTCTGACAGGGGCATGTTGCTGATATATGCACACCCCCAGTGGAATCAGACTATATGGTTGGTCTAACACTTTGTAGACACAGACCTACACACAAAGTGCAAAGTCATTTGATCTGTGTGTCAGTCCAGACTGTTTGGAGATGTATGATATCCGTCAGTAGCTGAAGACCTGCTGCCAAGCTGGGAATCTTGCAATCTCACGTTAATAACAGTTGTTCCTAGTTGCTATTTAAACATCTGGTCATGTTAAATAATTAGCTAATGTCCCACTAACTTGCCCTCTTTGTCTTCTTCTCATACCGCTATCTTGTAGGCTATCGTCGTTTCCAGTGTACACCGTTTATTTGTAAATAGCACTGTTGAGCTAGCTAAAATCCACCTGCGTGCAGTGTATGGATGTGGCGTAGTAGTGGCATGGATGGTAGCGACCTCTACTACACTTCCTGTGTTTGACTAATATCATTCCGACTGTTCGCCTGCCAACAAACGTTGGTTCCCTTTTCCCTATTAGTGTTATTTTAACATAATTTTGCTCGCATGCTAAGACGACAACTAACCCAGATAAATATCCATCCATCCATCCATCCATTTTCTACCGCTTGGTCCCGTTAGGGGTCGCGGGTGACTGGAGCCTATCCCAGTGACTTTGGGCCTTAGGCAGGGTACACCCTGGACAGTGGCCAACTCGTCGCAGGGCTCCAGATAAATATTTTGGCGGATAATATAGTTTGTGCATTTTACTGTAGACCGTACGGACTGCAACAGCGACATTAACTGCAAGCAGGAAGTGAGACTTGAACGACCAAAAACAAGAAGCTAACATTAGCTCGGCTAGCGTTAACAGCGACATTGTTAGCGTATTGATACCTGTTTCAGTTATCATAAAAAGTAAGTGAAACTTCGGCTACTATTACTTATGTATGAATTAAGACAGGCCTCTAACGTTAAGTAACAAGTAGTAAAGATGGATTTTACGAGCTGGATACTGTGAAACTGATCAGTGTTGATGTTCTGTTTTTCAGATAGAATGGACCTCGGAAACCCAGGCAGTAGGTTGAAATGATGTGTGTGGCGTTAATGCAGCAACCGTTCAGGGTAACTGCTGTAAGGGTTTTTGAGAGAGGTTAAATTGGGCCGGAGCTCCGTCTCCAGACATCCAAATCACACCTTGTCAGCTCATTCATTAGTTAAATCTTCTGATGTGGCATTGTGATCTTACGGTAGCCTTATTAACCTAAATGCTTTTGTAGAAAAGGTTTCAGTCGTAGTCATCTGGACACTGTTTTCAGAATAAAGATGTTTCGGCTCCCATCCAGAAGTCATTCTCAATTGTGAAAATGGTCTGAGAACTAGGGAATTTAAGATACTCTGTGTTGCTTAAGCCCTCAGTGATGAGGGGGGTGCAGCCAGAGAACAATAGGCCTGATTACTGGGCCATCATGGAAACAAAAGAAGGTCAGTTTCAGGTGAAACTAGGCAGGGTAAACAGCAGAAACTCAGGAAGACTCCTCCCTGAGGGCAGGGCTTAAGCAACACAAGAGTAGCTTAAATTTCTGAGTTCTCAGACCATTTTCACAATTGAGAATGACTTCCGGATGGGAACCGAGATGTCTTGATTCTGAAAACAGTGTCCAGATGACTACGACTGAAACCTTTTCTACGATGGAACACTCCTGGACGAATGAGGGACTACACCGTCCTAAATGCTTTTCTTTATCTAATCACTTATTAACTGTTTTACCCTCAAATTAATTTGAAAGGGTTCTCCCTAATGGTATCCGGCCATTTAGATAGTTAGATTCAATTTGAGATATCTGTCTGTGAAATTTCACCCATACAGTGGAGGTGAATGGAATTTACTTTGTGGTACAGCATTTAAAAAATGACATTTAGAAAATTCAACAGCAACATCTCTTTCCAGTAACAGTGCTATTGTTACTCTGGACAATCGATATCCACAGAACACTGCAGTTGTCATTGGAACTGCTTTCTACTGAAAAATAGTTCCTATGGAAACAGTCTCCGCAACCTCATTGGACAATAGCAACTCCCAATTTAACCCCTGGCTACTACATGTCATTTTGTGTGTGTGATTGTGTTAGGTATGTGTATAAATTATATATATAAATTATTACAAGTCATTATTATATGGTTACAATGCATTTACAATCCTCACAGGACTGTTGTATTTCTACTTTATTAAGGAGCTGAACAAATTTGGTTAAAATTGCTAATATATCTAACAACATCACAAACAGCTAACACCTATGTGAAACAGCTTATACTGTATAATGTATTATATGTACATCAGAATAATATTAAATCGATACAAAACATGAGCATAAGTTACAAATGTTACTTGTGCCCTTTTTTAAATCTGTCACATTGTAACTAAATGCTGTGCTCTGTTTATTTCAGACACAATGGAGACAGTGGAACCTCATCGATGTGAAAAATGTGGACAGAGTTTCTCAGACAGTTGCTTGTTTGCCTCTCACCCCTGTTCAGAATGGCTGACCACCCCATCCATTAAAAAGCATTTGGGGAACTACAAGTGTTCTCAATGCAGTGAGGTGTTTTCCAAGCCAGGTGTCCTGAAACGCCACTTTAAAGTCATCCACAGTGGACATGACCCTAAGGGCCCATTCCCCTGCACTGAGCAAGGCTGCCAGTTCAGCAGCACAGACCGTCAGGAATATCAAGCACACCTGATGTCCACACATGGTCTTACTCTTATTCCTTGCACCCTCCAGTCCTGCAAAGTGTCATTCCTCACACAGGGTGACATGGAGAGACACCTGCGGGGCCACATGCCCTTCGGCTGCTTTCAGTGTCAGTTTGTCACTCAAAATGTAAAAGACCTGAGTGACCACCTCTTGGAGCACAACCATCTTCCAGCTTGCACTCAAGGTAAACAGACGCTGCAAGGAGTTGGTGTTATGTTACACAAATGCAGAAAACTTGTCTGTCTTTCCATTAAACCTGTGCTCTATTTTCAGAAAGAGCACCGGTGTGATTTTGTTGGCCATAGCTCTATTGCTCTGTCGGTGATCATGAAGTAGATTTTACATTAAAAGTTTGGCACATCTGTTCATAGGGAACGAGACTGCAGCCACAACTGCGTGCACTAATGGAAGCCACCAGCCTCAGGTGTCCAGCAGGCCAAAAAGAAAACTGATATCCAACCCAGCTTATGCATCATCATTACCAGAAGAAGGGAATGAGGAACAGGCTGAGAGGCAAAGGCACAATATTAAAAGAGTGAGAAAGGCGGTGGAAAGAGACAAACCTTCAGCAGTGGACGCTGCACCACTGCCATCTAAAGGTATGTACGCCAATCTGCTTGGTAGATTATATTAGTGAGTAGTTAAAAGTTTAAATAAAATAATAGATCGCAGAGAAGTAACAAAAACTCGAGTTGTTCCAGTGATATTAAAGTAAACATCCCACATTTATGTTTTCACTTTACAGGACAATAAGATATTAAATTGGTATGCATTTATTTTATTATTAAAACACCTGTGCCTTTCCTACTATGGCATGCCAAAATGTCTTCTGTGAAAAAAGCCTATCGGGTTATAGTCCAGTAGTTGTTTTGGTTGACTGAGAACAGTGGTGACTAAAGAGTCTGACAGCGCCAAGAAACACCAGTGCAGAAATAGTGTAAAAAAAGAAAATATGTTTTATTCTTCTTCATATACAGTATTTGTGGCAATGGAAAATATACTTACTTTTACCACAAACTTTGTCCCTTTGTTCAAAATGTATTTCATATGTTCTTGTCCATCAGAGTACCTTGCAGAGGGATCAGAGCACATCTTTCGCACCCACACCTGCCCCAAGTGTCGCCGCTGCTTCAAGATGCGCTCCCACCTGCAGGAGCACCTCCATTTACATTTTCCTGACCCTAGTCTCCAGTGTCCCACCTGCAAGCGTTACTTCACCAGCAAAAGCAAGCTACGCATACATAGACTCCGTGAGGCGGGTGAAAAGGTTCACCGGTGCCACCTGTGTGAGTATTCTGCCGTGGAGCGGAACGCAATCCGCCGCCACTTTGTCAGCGTGCATGCCGATGAGGCAGAAGATGACGTAAGCAGTCACAGCTATCCTTGCCCCACCTGTGGTCAAAGCTTTCGCCAGAGCAGGTCGCTTAAGGCTCACATGAAGACGCACAACATCCTGTCAGACAGCAAACCAGTGGCCTGCTTCCAAAAGGGTTGTTCTTTCCTGAGCTCTCTGCGCAAAGAACTTGTCAAACACTCTGCCGAAGAGCATGGGGTCAGGGCCGTAGAATGTCGTCATCACGCCTGTGGTGCCGTCTTTCAAAGTGAGACGGACATGGAGGCTCATTATCGGACACACCTCGCCTACCACTGCTCACGGTGTGATTTCTCTTGCTCCAATAAGTCGGTCTTCCTCCAGCACCAGCGCAATGGTCACCCAGGAAATGACAAGCTTTTCTGTGACTTTTGCTCCTTCGCCACGTTTAACCCTGTGGAGTTTGAGGAGCACATCGGACATTTGCACGCCAATGAGAAGATCCATCGCTGCTCTCAGTGCAGCTATGTGACCTCGCATAAGCGTGGCTTGAAGCGACACATGCTGATGCACAGTGGTGAGGAGGGAATAGATATTTAATGTTCTAATGGTTTTCCCATCTGGTTTTCACCTTTTTAATTTTTACGTTTGTTGTAAAAAAAAAAAAGTAGTAGTGTAAGGAGCTACTACTTTTGGCACAACATCTCCTGATTCTTTCTTTCTTTCTGTAATAGGTGAGAAGCCCCACAAGTGTAGCCTGTGTGACTTCAGGTGCCGAGATGAGTCTTACCTCTCTAAACACATGCTCACTCACTCAGACGACAAGAACTTTATGTGCGCTGAATGTGGATACGTCACTAAATGGAAACACTATCTGAATGTCCATATGAGGAAACATGCTGGAGACCTCAGGTAGATACTTCTGTCGTTTCTCATACAACCGTTGGTTATGTTTTTATCTTGGTATTGTTACGGCACTGCTGGGTACACACAAAATGATCAAGAAATGATGACGTGTTTTCAGCTATGCACAGCAAGCTGTAATTAAATTGAACTTAAAGGCCCTTACACACCCACACAGGTGTTTTCACGTACTTAACCTGATCAGAGGTTTCTCAGGAATACCTGGGAGTATATAAACTGTGACTGACTGATATCTCTCTGACTTCCCTGTTACTTTGGTTCCATGTGTGATGCCTCTAACATACTTTCTTTTAACTATGCATTTGCGCACAGGATGGCTAGCCTGCATATCTTGTGTTCCTTTGGAGCATTGGTAGTGTATATCCTTAAAAACTAACGCTATGTGTCTGCGAGATGCACCAACAGTTAGTTAAGCGCATAAGTAGGGGCAGCAGTATATCAGGATGTGAAGTAATGCCAGCAGCAAACCCTGAACAAATGATAAAAACAATGGTGGAAAGTTTTGAAGAGAAGCAGATCCACGGCACGATGGAGCCACTGCCCCTTTTTCTGCCATGATTTCTGCCAACATTAGCAATATAGAAGTCTCCTCGAGTGTCACCACGTTTAATCATGCTGTACAAAACTGGAATTTCAAGAAAGATATTCCAGTGTCAGCAAGGGATCACTTGACCCTGATCTGCCGCTAGTGCATATAGATTTTAATCCTCCAGGTACACACAGAGTCCACAGGCAAGTATGTGAACAATGCCACCTGCATCACAACTGCTTGTTTGCACATACATGTTGGTAAAAAGCAAGTGTATCACTAACATTAGAGCAAAACAACGTCCAGCTTTATCATTCTTATTATTATGTTGTTACATGTAGTTTGGTGACATTATATAATTCCATGGATATTACCGCCCAACCTCAACCTGAGTGGAGGTCTGTTCAGCCCGAATCGTTGAAAATGCCTGTTGAAGTGTGCAGGCAAAGCAGGTTCGTCTACTCCATTGGCTCCCAAAAAATGTTTCCTTCATGGCACCCTCCCATGCCAACCCGCACAACATGCATACAAGTGCAAACATTCCAGCTAAAAGTGGCACCATTAGAATGAAATGAACTAACAAAACATAAAACAGTGACATATATGAACATTGTTATTAAGTTAAATAATATAGGCCTATTCTCAATCACTCAGAATAAAAAAAGTCAGCAGTTTAAGGCTATATTAAACTTAAAGTTTTAATGTGTTTCTTTCATTTTGTTCAAAAGTGGAGCTGTCAGGTCACCAATCTTAGCTTAGCTTTTTTAGCAGGGTTTTAAGGACAGTGATTTTGATGTTTATTGTTTATGTCTTCCATTTTTATAGCTTTGAAAATGTAATATAAAAATATAGTTAATGCTATTATCACCTTGTTTCTTTATGTGCTGGAACTTAATCAAAGATTTACAGCAAAAAAGATCTTGCTGCACCCTTGGCCCTTCCTTAAGGCACCCCAGGGTGGCGCAACACCCACCGCGGGTACCACTGATCTACTTGAAAGAAAGGGAAAAAAAATTGTATTAAAGTGTGCAGAAGTTATCTCTCTGCTCTGTATATGACGTGGGGAAGGGAAGTAGAAGAATTACTTTATTAATCCCTTTCAGGAAATAACATTTTTCACTCATTTGTTTTTTCAATTTTACACACATAGCCCCGAAATACAAACATGCACACACACAGGACCATAGACATTCAACTGGGGGAGAGATGCTAGAGTGATGGGGCTGCTACGTAGCTCCCTCGAGCAGTTAGGGGTTCAGTGCCTTGCTCAAGGGCACCTCGGCAGTGCCCAGGAGGCGAAGTGGCACCTCAGCTACCAGTCCACACTCCAGTTAGTTATATATATATATATATATAACTAATGTTGTTGTTGTTGTTATGACTAAACTTCCTGTCTCCTTTTCTAGGTATCAGTGTGATCAGTGTCCCTACCGCTGTCACCGCATGGACCAGCTAAATAGCCACAAATTACGACATCAGGCCAAAACACTCATGTGTGAGATCTGTGCTTATGCCTGCAAGCGCAAATATGAGCTTCGCAATCACATGTTGGCAAAACATTCTGGAGAGGAGAAACAGCCATCTGTCTATAAGTGCAGATACTGCACATACGCTACCTGCTACAGACAAGCCCTTCAAAACCATGAGAACTGCAAACATACCAAGCTGAAAGAGTTTCGGTGTGCCCTCTGCTTCTATTCTTCTTTCAGTAGCATCAGCCTCTTCCTGCACAAGAGGAGAGCGCATGGGTACGTACCCGGTGACAAAGCATGGCTAGAGAACTACGCTGCAAAGGAGAAGGAGAGGAACTCAACTGAGTTCTTGCAGGATTTTTACAATAAGCCCTCAACAGCTCATGAGCAGTCTGAACAATCCACTTCTGAAGGACCTCCACCACCTCAAAGAGAACAATCTGATCTCCCTAGCTCAGCAAATCACAGTGCCAGCAAAGAAACTGTAGCTGTTTCACAAACTGTGGATTCTGTGGATGTTTTTGAAGTTGTTTCTCAAGAGGTTGTTAATGAAGGTATTTCAGATAGCCCCCCATCTGTGAACAGTCCTGAGGAGTACTGTACTCTTGTTTTAACAACACTATCAACTACTGACTATCAGACCCCCTCTTTGCAAAATGATGAAGAACATTGTGCAAATCAAACTCCAAGCTCACCCAATTTAAATTGTAATGGGTCTGACATATCACAAGAGAAAGCAGACTTCTCTAAATCTTCATCAGAGGAAGACGATGTAGCTATGGCAGATACAGAATGTGAACAAAGTGACTTGGATGACAACTATGAGCCTCTGAATAATCCAAGTCAGCCAGATGAACCTGGCGAGTGTCAGACTCAAACACCTGAGGTGGAGAATGATGGTGGAACAATCAGTTCCACTTTTCCATCTGAGCAAAAGCAGCCATTAGAATCGGAGATCCGTCTGAAAGCTATGAAGAAGCACGACAAGGACCAAGCTGAAGCCATGGTTTTGGAGGGACGGGTGCAGATGCTCATGGTGCCAACTAAAGACGTTTATTGCTGTGACAAGTGCTCTTTTGTAACCAGTAAGGAGACCGCTTTGAAGTACCACTGCCAGGCTTTGTGCCATGGTAGGATAAAAGGACACAAGTGCCAGGCCTGTGGTGCACAGTTCAAACAGAGGCGAGGCCTTGATAGCCACCTTGCAAAGAAATGCCCAGCACTTCCGCGAAAAACAAGGACATTTGTAGGCATTTCAAATACATGTTTGACTACAGAAGACAACACTACTGTAGGTCATGAAGGTTCCAAACAACTGGATGAGGGAACAAATTCCGATCAGACAGAGCTTCTGTCTTCACAAAATAGGATTTCCACAGATTCAAATGATCAGGAATTTCATCAGCAAGAAGAGGAAGTATGTACACGTCATTTAACAAACTGTAAAGGCTTTGTTCATAATGCTTTTACATCCAGTGAATCAGGACACCAGCAAAACAAAATTCAGACAAAAAAGCTTTTGAAAGTTAAACTTGCAAAAAAGCAATTATTTTCCAGTAACAAACATTCACTTTCATTCCAGCATGTTCCACTGCAGAAGTCCCTTTACACTAAAAAAGATGGGAAATTCAAATGCAAGCTGTGCAATTTTTCATCAGTCAAGCTTGCAACAGTTGAACGGCACCTCTCAACCTGCAGGAAAAAAAGGAAAAGGGAGAATCAGATCATTTCAGAAGTGGATGATGAGTGTGGTAAGGAGTCGGTCAAAGAAAAGGACTTGGTGGAAGAGTACAATGAAAGACCTGTGAAAGTTTCTGCGAAACCTCAAACCTTCTCTTGTCCAGGCTGTGCATTTAAGTGCAATCAGAAAAGGGCGTTAAACAGTCATGAAAAAAGAGGCTGCTTGAAGCCAGATGAAGTCCAGTGCAACATGTGTTCATTTGTAGCCAAATCTAAAATTTCTTTGACCCGTCACATCCTGTGTGTCCATAACAAAAAAAAGTTTGCTGTTGCTAAACCTAAGCGTTTGCATTGCCAGCACTGTACTTTCACCTGTAAACAAGAACGATGCATGACGCAACATGTTGCGCTCAAACACAAAGGTGCACGACCTCACCATTGTCAATATTGTCCTTTTAGCACCACAAGGCGCTATCGCTTGGAAGAGCATGAATCTCTTCACACAGGAATCGGTCGTCACAGCTGCGATATGTGCGACAAGACCTTTGGGGCTGTGACCAAATTGCGTCAGCACAAGATGCGCATCCACGACAAACAGCCTACACACTTCTGCTCACTCTGTGACTTCGGTGGCTACACGCTTGACGATGTGAAACGGCACAATCTGAGATGCCACACGGGGGAGTTACACCATGCTTGCACTCATTGTGATGCTCAGTTTAGTTCAGAAGTTGCACTGAGAAACCACTGTAAACGTGTGCATCAGCTCCAGGTCTGTTTCTCATGTAAGCAGTGTGACTACACATGTAGCAGTGAGGTCACACTGAAGAGCCACCAAGAGAGCAAGCACCCTCAGGTAAAGTGCACCACCTGCCAGGAGTCTTTTGAGACAAAGGAAAGCCTTGAGATTCATCAGAGAACCCACCTGGCACATCAGTGTCAGCTGTGCCCCTTCGCTACCAAAACAAGGCAGCTATTAGCTCAACACCTTCTGAATGAACATGAGGAGGGTTCTCCAGAGGACAAGCCTCTCAAGTGCAGCACTTGTCAGTTTGCTTGTCGGCATCAGCTGGTGTTAGAGCAGCACCTCCGTTCACACGGAGGCAAGCGTCTGTACAAATGCGCAGACTGCGAGTATTCAACCCAGAACAAGCAGAAGATCACGTGGCACATTCGCATACACACTGGGGAGAAGCCTTACCACTGTGAGCAGTGCAGTTACACCTGCACTGATCCGTCTAGGTTGAAGGTAAGCTCAAAGTTTATAGGATGAGTTTAGTAAGATAGAAGTTCATTAAAAGTGCTGTTTTATAGTATGAAACATGATACAATTAGGTTTTTTTTTTTTCTTTATAGAAATGTCAGTACATATCTTGGTCACTATTCTTTAATAACCAAGGGGATACTTATCAAAAATGTTTATTTATTTATGTGTTTGTGTAAAAAAGTTAATAACGGCCAATATATTGTCAGATTTTTTAAAAAGCAATAGTTCAACATTTTAGGAAATCAGCTTATTCGCTTTCTTGCTGAGAATTAGATGAGAAGATCGATACCACTCTCCCATCTGTCCCTCAAATATGAAACTACAACCAGGAGATGGTTAGCTTAGCTTAGCATAAAGACTGGAAACAGGGAAACAGCTAGCCTGGCTCTGTGCAACGGTTAAAAAGTCTGCCTACCAGTACCTCTAAAGCTCACTAATTACCATGTTATGTCTTGTTTGTTTAATCTGTACAAAAATGTAAGTGCCATAACAACACGTTGTGGTTTTATGGGGGGGGTTATGTGCCAGAGACTCCAGGAAATGACTGTGCCCGGCCAAGAAACAGTCTGGTACACAACCCCCGTAAAACCGCATGTCGTTTCTAAACTAGACTTTTTTTGTTTTTGTTTTTAAATAACTTTTTAATTAGTGAGCTTTAGAGGTGCTGGTAAGTGGATTTTGTTACTAGTGGACAGAGATTTCCCCCTGTTTCCAGTCTTTTGCTAAGCTAAGCTAACCAGCTGCTTGCAGTAGTGGACAGATATTAGAGTGGTGTTGAGCTTCTCATCTAACTTAGGCAAGACAGCAAGTTTCAAACTTCTTTCTTTACTATAATATGACATTGACTGTATTCCTAAAAACCCCAGCATAATGAAAATGATACATGTTCTTTTATATTTCTATGTTTTATAATAAATTCTTCCGTAGCTTCACATGAGGGTTCACCAAGAAGAGAAGAAGTATCTTTGTCCAGAGTGCGGCTACAAATGCAAGTGGGCGACTCAGCTGAAGTACCACATGACCAAGCACACAGGTACCGGCAAGACATAAAGGTTGATGATTATAATACTCTACTTTTTAAGATTAGGGGACTAATTGAACAATGATTTTGTGGGCTTGAATGCCTGGTCAGCAACATCTCTCTCTGCAAAAAGTGCTATCATGTTATAAATGTGTGGCAGGATATTTCTGTAAATCATTATTAATGCTCAGCCAAACCGCCCAAGATTTGTAACACACAATACCTTTTGCTTGCACATTTTTATTGCAAAAAACATTTATTCGTCCTTTGCAGGGGACAAGCCGTATGCCTGTGATGAGTGTGACTACCGCACTAACAGAGCGGATGCTCTCCGTGCCCACCGGGACACGCAGCACTGCGACGTGCGCCCTTATGTCTGCGAGAAATGCGGCAAAGCCTTCAAGACTAGTTTTATACTGAAGACCCACCAGCGTCAACACAGTGACGATCGGCCGTACACGTGCGGCTTGTGCCACAAGGCCTTCCGGTGGCCGGCGGGTCTCAGACATCACTACCTCTCGCACACCAAGCAGCAACCTTTCTGCTGTCGCCACTGCTCCTACAGAGCCAAGCAGAAGTTCCAGGTGGTCAAGCATTTGCAGAGGCACCATCCACAGATGTCGGTAGAGCAGGGGGTGCTGAGGGACTCTGAAGCAGTTAGCCTGACCCTGAAGGAGGCCTTGCAGGGGACATTGGATGAGAGAGCAGCAGAAGTGGAGGAGGAGGAAGGAACGGCTGACGGGGTGCAGGAAGTAGTTGAAGAGGTGCAAAGAGAGGAAGACAGCGAGACAAAACGCTGAAGAGAGGGCACAATAGATGCAGTGGTCAAGTCAGATTGTAGATGGCTATCATTGCCAACAGGAAGTTAACTGACATATCTCTCAATATTTATATGTGACCACTTGATTTGATTGTACTGTAAAAGGCTAATAAAACGCATCAGTACATTTTGTTAAGTGAGAGAATGTGGATTAAAAGGAAGATGTGTTCTGTGAAAAAGAAACTGTTTTTTTATTTTAAGATAAAAAACGATATTATATATAGTGCATAAATGAACTTGAACAATGAATGAGTCAAAAATGTTTGTGAATGCCTGAATTCTACTCCATGGTGTTGAACTATTGAGAAAATTTATTGCATGTATTTACAGGCCTATATATACATACATTTACATTATACACAACATAACCTTGTGGAATTTGTACATTAGTAAATAGAAATGACTCAAGCAGGCCCTTTGTAGATTAACTGCATGATGCAAAGCTGTGAGCACTTTACAATAGGTAGGTAGTTTAATAATACTGTTATTTGGTTTCACATACTATGATTACATTTTAAAACTGGACCATGCACTTTCAGCTATTTCCTAGGTACTGTTACTTCCGGATATACGTACATTTAAATGCACACGGTATATTTAGACATTTTAGACATGCAGCAATCCATGTTCCTTCATTCCTAGACAATGAAAATTAAAAAGCTTGCGGGCAATATTTCCATAAAAAGTTGAATTGAGAATTGCACACACAGCCAGACAAGTTCATTTAAACTCAAAGAGTTTTTCATAGTACTACATGGACTCTTTTCACAGTCCTTGTTTCTTATTTGTCTTAATTTCTTGGTAAAGGAGATGCATCAACCCAATTTTGTTTCTGCCAATAATGATTCCATATAACTGATTCAATCAATATGTAATGGAGTCCTCTATTACTTAATAATGCTGAAAATCCAGTCTGATTTCTGACATGTTACCTGTTGATTGCTATTTTAAGTTGTAGAAGTAGAAAATGTTCAATATACGTTTTTCACTATACCCTACTTTGGCCTGGCAGATGCCCACTGTCAGATAAATGATTGGTGCATGCTGTTCTCATCCTTCGTCGGGCAAATGAAGTCACGGGACTTGTGAGCTCCTCTTGCTTCATATCCTCCGATTTGACTTCTTCATGTGAGCTCTGAGATGCTGATGTTGACAAACAGGGAGGAGGGAGGGATAGCTGTTCCATCTTTAGAGAGCAGATGTATGTGACGATATCCTGGAACAGAGTGGTACTGAGTAAATCCTGAGTTCTCCTGCATCTATTATGACGATTTATGACATGATTTTATTACACATTGAATAAATACTGCAGTGAGCGGTACCTCTGGTGGTTTCAGCGCCATGCTTTGTGTTTCGGTTCACTGTACTCTTTTCTCACCTGCTTGGATGCACGTAAACGGAAGAGTGAACTGTCCCATGAAGTCGTTCCTGGACGCCTTATCATGGTCCTCCACCACAAAGCGAACCAGAGCCAGCTCAGGGGTGTGGATGACAAAATTTAAAGTTTCATTCCACACTGGATTAAAACCTGCAGGTAGAGAGCAGTAGAGGAGTGAGTGTGACCAACTGGGATGTGACTTTTTTTATTTCCAAATTTCTTTTTCAATTTATCGTATTGTTTTCACACAAGTTCTCTTTCACATCCTGGCCCTCTTATCAAAACCATCTATGTCAATGAAATACTCGTATTATCTGTATGAAAAAACACACTCTCACCATTGTTGTTAATGTGACTGGTCTCTTCCTTGGCCTGGTCTCGTGGCACTCCGTAGATCTCCACTCTGACCAGGGGGTCTACAATAGAGCCCTCTTTCTGATTCACCTTTGGTAGCTGCTGCCCACTGATCACCTGATAAACAGATTTTCATATTAAATACAAAAACCACTGTACTGTACTTACACAGAAGAACATATTACAAATGTTATTCAAACACCAAACCTCACATTTACACAATCTCACACACACTGACAGCAGCAGCTACCCACTGCATCCACAAACCAACTAGACTTTCATGTAGTTTTGAACCTGTATGGATAAGCGGAGTGGTTTGTAGCCTCGCCGTTCCTCTGGTTTCTCTGGACTGAACTGAGTGTTGCCGTCTCTCATGAAGTCAGGCTTGAGGACGTAGCCACAGCAGCCGTTCTGCCCGAACAGCCCATCGTTCAGATCCATTTCCAGACCAGCTGTCTGGAAGTTCAGAGCCACTTTAGGAAAGAGGAAGAAGGAAAATAATGCAATTAACTGTGATTTTACTGTGGTTGGCTGTTTCACATGATTTCCCAGAATCAGAATCATCTGTCTGTCTAACAAACGTCATGTGAGAAGTCTTTCCTCCAGAACAGACAGCGGCAGTTTGAGGCCTTATGACAGGAAGCATCTGTCCTGTCAAACTCCTCCAGCTGCAGGGATGATGTTCTGTTATCTTTGTTGCATGTCCTCATTCCCATCACTCTCTCCCCATGTTTCCTATCAATGTCTACTGTTAACTATTAAATAAAGCCCAAAAGATTATCTTTATTTTGCTGGAGTGTGTGCTTCTCTATGGGTTAACAAAATTCTTAGTTTTGCATTGGAAAGATACAAGGTTTTCATCAAATGACTGAACTGACAGCACTGCCAATGTGTACATTCATGCCCCGCATTCTTAGGATCAAGCTGTCTTCATGTCAGTGAGTGGCTGTGGACATCACAACACTCTGGCGTTAACATTGGAGACAGGAGACATCGGTGATTTTAGAGGAAAAGTTTGGTTTAACCAGCAGAGGGCGACCTTCCCCCTCACCTATCTGGCAGCCCACATTCCACATGTCCTGCGGGTTATAGTTGGAGGAGTCTGTCCTGAGGCCACTGGGGTAGATCCTGCTCAGCTGCCTTGTGTTGTACTGCACAAAATCTGCCCCTGAAGAGAGCAAAGACAATGTATTTCTATAGCATCAACACCGAAATCTACCTGTTTCTCTATCTACGACTCAGATACAGTTATAAATAATATAAGAATATGAAATGATACGCTATGTTACACACGTGTAACATATTATAGTCATAAAACAGGTATATTATTTTATCTGAGTAAAATGACATCCACTTAAGATTTAATAGTTCTCCATTCTTTTCCAAAATGCCCTGATCCCTCATGTTCATGGTACCTGCGTCCTTAGCGAGCCTCTTGGCCTTGGATTCAGAGAATGAGGACATCTCATAACATTTGGCATGTAAACTAGCATGCTCAAAGCCATGGAAGTGCACGCTCTTGCAGTAAACCACCAAGTCTGACAGCTCCCTGGACAGTTTGGACTTCTGCAAAAGGGGAGAAGAAAATAGAAAATGAGTCAATAAACTAATCCTACTCCCATCACTTTAAACATTAATAACATCTAGGGTGAGTAGTAGCCATGCAGTTCGAAGGTGAGCTGGTAAACTAGAGGCTAGTGATTAAATAATAATATTAGTCTAGTTATTAGCTGTTTTGTTTAAATTTGGGACAAATTACTAAGCAATTATTACTTTATTTATGCATTTTTACAGAACAGTTTCCAATATTTTTTCACACTAGTTGGTGGTAATTATTATCTAATTATTGGTCTGTAATTTTCAGGGTTACCTGTTCAGACTATGATATTGCTAAGTCAAAGCTTTAAAGCAGCTAAGACATGTGGGTAAAATGTTTAGAATCCCCTCTCTCTGCCTCATTAACTCTAATTCAATTATTAAAACCACAAATGCTTCCAGTTCACCTCTCTCTGCCCGGCAGGGAAACGCTGTAGCTGCACTGGGAAGTTTACTTATGTAAGTGTAAAAATTAGCAACCCTTAAGCACTGCTTTGAAAAGAACATGTTTCTGGTTAACTTGCCCAGTCAAATATGAAATGCAGAGCTAGATATTTTCAAATAGATATGTTCACAGAGGACTGTTTTTCCCACTGCTAAGGAGAAGTACATTGGATGCTGTTTTCTTTCTCACTTCACTATCTTTCTTTGTCCCATATCTGTCTTCTTTTAAATATCCCTGTTTCCTGTTTCTTTGCACTATCTCCCTTCTTTTACTCCAGTCTCGCCTCACTGGCTCTTATGTCTCAACCCAGTTGTCCTGTCTCTCTGCACTATCGAGCTCCATTCACTCCTGTCTTGATTCACTTTTGATATCATTCCCTGTCTCTGTCCACTATAAGGAAAACGTATATACTAAAGAAGCATCATGTTAAAAGGAATAAAGACTCTCTTGGATTAAAAAAGGTGACATCGAGGGATCTCAGATGTTACAGAAAAATCATAAAGTCTCAAGTTCATCTACCTTCCCTTTGTGGTTCAAACACTCAGCAGGTGGGTCTTCTGTAGACGGGCTCTCAGCATCATCGTTTGCCATCTCTTCCTCATCGCTAACTTCATCTGTCAGGGTTTCATCGAGACAGTCTTCTAGGCCGCCAATCTTCTTGGCTTTCAGCAAAACTTTCCCCTTCAGGTCCTGTAATGAACACCAACACAAGCACACTTTGGTGAGAGCAGTTTATCTACATACTGTATGTGATAATCACCTCCACGTCACCACTACATCTGTAGCAGTTTCCTGTTAATTTGAAAGTATAAATGATGTTACAGTTTTGGAGAACTGGCTCAGACTACTCATGAAGGTGGTCCATCATCCTGCACTGGCTGTCTCCTAACTAAATGCAGCACAGTACCACTATTTCATTGGCAAATTCCTCATAGCATTTATTTGCCATTACTTCAAGTTAGCATTGATTGTTCTAAGTGCTCTAATGGAAAAGAGTTTGGAAGTTATACTATTGCTTTTAGGATCAGTGGAAGATGGATAGCGAGGCACACATGAATCATTAATCTTTAAAATGTCTCTGAATTGTTAATGATACCTAACTTCCCCCCAGATTAGGCAGGGGATTGTCTGAAAATATTTAAATCCTAAAAGTTATTCACAGAATGTCTACTGAAGCTTCACCTCAGACTTAAGGTAAGCCTATATATAAAGGGAGACCTGTGCATCACCTTTATTTGCTCTCTCCCTATGTTTCTCAAAAATGATTGTTTCCTGAATAAATAACAACTGGTAGCCTACTGAGCGAAAGCCAAGATCAGTTTCACCGGCGACATTCTATTTTATGACTTCACCATCGGGCATCTCTATATAAAAAAAAATAGGCTAATTTCCATCAAAAGAAAGCCATGCTCTGTGCAACGAGAGGATTCTGTTATCAGAATCAATCCAGTGATCATCTGACAAGATGTTTATACAATGTGTAGCCTACATTTGTTCTGCATAGACTAAATACGCTTTTAATACGCTATTAATGAAAAGTGAAAGTATTAAAAATACTCCAGTAAAAAGTAAAAGTACAGTTTTAACTATTTTTTTACTCATTTGCATTAGGAGTTACTACATAACCCACGAACCATGAAACGGTTTAAGTGAAGCTCAAAAATCACCAAAAATCGAGTTTCTTTCTTTAAAGCTGCACTATGCAAACAGAATGTAAAAGTTACACTTTAACAATGTATTTAAAGGTGAAACGAGACAGCCATACAGAGACTGTGTCTGTATCACCTGCATCTGTAGCAGTAATGTAGCTCTTAGCTAAATGCTAACGTCAGCATGCTAACGTGCTCACAAAGGCAATGCTAACATGATGATATTACCATCACCATCTTAGTACAGCATAGTAGCATGCTAACATTTGCTATTAGCATAAAACAAAGTACAGCTGTGCTAATGGGAATGTTATTAGTTCTGCAGGTATTTGGTCATAAACAAAAGTGTTGGACAAACTGAAATTATGACCTGATGATTAGTCTTTGGGGGGGTTTTGTCTTGTTTTCTGACAAATCACTGTAAATTAAAGTGTTTCCATTATAAATATGCCCATTTTAACGAAGAAATTGTCAAATAAATAACAAATTAATAAATGTCATTACACAGGAAGTTGCTGAATTTGTAGCCTTTGTAAAAGTTTGATGATAGGTTGAAAGGAGAAATAAATCCCAGGGTGCCTTGCCCTATGAAGTGCACATTTGACAAAAAAAATAACAAACCCCAAAAAGATTCTAACCTGTGGAGACGGAAGCTGTTGAGGGACCGACCCATCCAGAAGGGTGGTCAGTAGTGTGTCACCCAAGATTTGGCTAAGGTGTTGGGCCATGACTGTCTGCTGTTCGACACCACAGTGATTCTCAAGGGACAGGATGACTGGGAAGTCCGATACCTATCAAAGAGAAGAGAAGACACAATACTCTTAAAATGAACATGTGGCTTTAAAAGCTTATCTGTTTTGGGTTTTTTTTGCTTTAATTACGGTGAAATTCTATCAGCTCCAGCGAAATCAGTGCTAAAAGTCATTCCAAGTATTTTAACAGTAGCCACAATCCGCCAAAACAGTTTCTTCATCATATATTCATCATCCTAAAGTTAAATAAGAAAGTTTGAGTAGGATAGAATAGACAAGTGGAGACACGTCAGAAGTTCCTGGTTGTTTTCCATGTAGGTCAGTCAGCAGGGGAACATTGGATTCCAGGGGCAGGGAAGATTACCAACTGCTCCATGTGGGCTTTACCCTTTCCTGGGCACACAGAGTCCTGAGAGTGGAATTTCAAACTGCTCTCAAGGGTTGGTTTGCTTAGTACCAAAAACATATTTTCAGTGGTGCAGATTCATTCGTTTCATTTGACTTTAGACAAGTAAAAATAGTTTTTACATATATATGTGTCTGAGATTTGTGCATCCACCCCTATATATCAGAGGTGAATGGAATTGCATTTGTGCTCACAGCATTGAATAATATCAACAGCTACTTTTTTTTTAGTTATTCTAGATAATCCAAAGACACTGTCAACAGTTTTTATTGGGACTATTTCTTCTGTTCCAATGCAAACTGTTGAGGTCTGTAGATTACTCAAGTAACTGGAAAATTGATTCTTGTAAGAAATTTTAATATCAAAACCTGACCGGGTTGCATGGCTGGATACCACTAGGGGTAAGTGGTAAAATATGTTTTTATGTGTCATTCGAGTGAACCAACCCTTTAGAAGCAAATATTGCTAGTGGTGCTCACCTTGAAGGCGTATTCTTTCAGCGTTGAAATTATGTCTCTAAAAAGAATCTTGGAAGTCAAAGTGTGACCATGATACACAACGGGTTCCCCGTCACTGCCGTCCCAGCAGTCCACCTCTACACAACGGCAGCCTCTCTTCAGGGCCCTACACACACACACACACACACACACACACACACACACACACACACACAAATGTA
This sequence comes from Siniperca chuatsi, assembly GCF_020085105.1. Taxonomy (NCBI): domain Eukaryota; kingdom Metazoa; phylum Chordata; class Actinopteri; order Centrarchiformes; family Sinipercidae; genus Siniperca; species Siniperca chuatsi. The sequence continues at coordinate 4,419,758 of NC_058053.1, read as the reverse complement.
AGTAATCGCCATTGTTTGTTTCAGTTAAAAGTGTATGTCCCATTTCAATCTATGAATACACAATTTCTATTTTGCCCGTCTAAAACGGACAAACTTTAAAGAATTATGGGAAATCCTGAAACCCGCTGTGACTCTCACCTCATGATGAAAGTGATTTTCAGCTTTTGTTTAAACCTAAAAAAGTCAACTCCCTGTCAAGTTAGTTGTTCCTCCCTGTACACTAAATTCACTTTCCTATGCTTTATAGTGATTGTCTAACCTCTGGTTCAATTCAAACAGGTACTAAGAATAAAGTGTTGAATGTGGTGTGCGCAGCAGCTCTCACTGGATGTATGCCTCCAGGCTGCTCTGTCCTCGGAGCTGGTCCTCCAAGAGGTAGGTGTTGTGTGAGGAGGAGATGAAGTAGTGGCTAAGAGGCTGGCTCATGTCCTGGTAAAGATCCCGATGCTCAGGTTTAAATATGGAGCCCTCCTGTGAGCACAGGTACATCTGGAAGCCATCGAACGACATGGCGCCTTGCTTCTTAGCTGCACAGATGGTGTTGGCACAAAAGCACAATCCAGGTTTATTTGGCCATAAAAGCTTCATTGCAATTTCAAAATCTGCCATGACTCTAAATAAAAGGCCACTGACTTCAGTATTCACAGATCAAGAGGCCGTACAGGTCACATGGTATAAGTCTTTGCTGAGTTGCTGGAGTTTAATAAATATAAGTAGACTGGAAAGAAAGGAACCACACACTCAACTTATGTGCTATATTTGTTGCAGATGTTCAATCAGAAAGACCTACGGGTTTTAAGGCCGTGCTAGAGGTGGCAATGACAGTCTGTCGGTTGGTCAGTTCAGCACTTTTGTACAGACTGATATATCTCATGTAACTTTTGGATGGGTTGCTATGAAACTTCGTACAGCCATTCACGGACGTTTCCTCTAGCATCACTATGACAGTGAAATCTTTCGTTTCAATCGTTTTGAGTTAAATATCTTAATAATCAGTGGGGGGGGGATTGCCATGAAATTTGCTACAGATATTCAAGTTCCCTACGGGGTAAATTCAAATCACTTTGGTGATCCCCTGAGTTTTCATCTAGCATCCTCATCTGGTCAAACATTTAATTTGTCCAGTACTTTGATTCATGACCAAATATCTGTAAAACAGATTCCCATATCAGCCTCAGCTGTACTGTGTGTTTAGTGCTAATTAGCAAATGTTAGCATGCTAAAACACTAAATTATGATTGTGAACCTGATATTACCTGCTAAACATCAGCATGCTAGCATTGTCACCGTGAGCATGTTAGCATGCTGACGTTAGCATTTAGCTCCAATAATTGCGGTGCCTGAGTATAGGCTCACAGAGGGGCTTGTGTGGCTGCAGACTCGTTTATCTAAAAGTACAAATATAGTCTTTGAGACTGAAAGTGTGCAGATGCCTTTATCTCCAGTCTGTTTCGATATTCACAAACATTATTAGCACAAGCAAGTCTTTTTCAGTGTCATTATGCACTAATGGGACATTTTAATTTGCCATCTATCCTAGAATCCTCTGTTAACCAACCTTTTCTGATCTACAGTAGATGTACAGTGTACATATGAGGTATGTGCAAATCATAAGACGCAATAAAAAAGTACTACTCTGAAAGATACTGAGAGAATATTAAGTATTTATCTACAATAAATATTTAATATTGGAACAGTTCATACACATTACTTCATTACATCAATCATGTGTGGCTGTTGTGCAAATGAGCATCTTCTCTTCAGGTCCAGTAATACATGCACTGCTGTCCGTCAGTCACAGCCATCCTTACCTGATTCAGATGGTTCGTAGCGGTCAGTCAGCTCCTGGGCATGCTGGGCACTCTGCTCTCCCTCCTGCTGCTCCATGATCAGGAAGTTCTCCAGCTCCTCCAACATTAACTTCTCTCCATCTCCGGAGTAGTCCTGGAACACCTTCCACACTTCATCCCTCTGAGTCAGCATCTTATAGAAGTGGACAAACTGTTCGATTTCCAAAGAGCCACTCTCTGACTTGTCAGCCATCTGTGGAAATAAGGGAAGAGCTTTATTTATGCATTTCTTGCACTGTTTAAAAGAAATATGTCACTCCACATTTTTGGTTTTACTACATGGTGTGTGGGTTTGGAAATAGTGGGAGGGGAAGTACTGAGTTGAGCAAAACTTAATTCTGTTCCATAACCTAGTTAGACCAAAATACAACATAAGACAACAAGGAATGAAGGAGGTCTAATGGTTAGTGAGTGTGCCGTGACAAGATAGTCACAGGTTCAATCCCTGCAGCAGCTAATGTGTCATGTCAAAAGGAGAGGAGAGCTCTGAACTGCTACTTGCTCAATCTTAAACTAAATTAAACCAAATGCCAATGATGGAAAGATTGCACAAGGTTCCCACTCCTTAAAACCAGCTGTTTCAGCTGAATTATTCTTCTCCATCCTCCTCACACTTTCTTCCACCAAGAAGCAGCAATATACAAAGACGTACGAAGGCTCACCGTGAAGAGGTGCAGAGCATGTTCCTCATTCATGTCTACGTTCATCATCTTCAGCAGTTTCCGCACCTCTTTGAAATTCATCTTCCCATCTTTGTTTTTGTCAGCTTTCTGAAACCAGTCCCAGACCCACCTGAGACGATGCTGAGGGAAACGCCAGCTCAGAAGTGTTGTGGAATAACAATTCAAATTTAAAGACCTTTATTTTCCCATTAGGATCTTCAAATTGTTTATCACAATCAGCCAGAGAGTTCTATTAGAAAAATACACTGCAAATATAACCTCATGGGTACAGCAAACTTCAATGGTTTGAATTATTCTGTTTTGTTGTTTTTCTGACTAAGTAACATTAGAGAAAAAGTGCAGCACAAAAAAGGAGGTACATAGCTTCCTCACCATAGTGGACCACGCCTGTTTACACTTGTTGACTGTTCTTCCAAGGTCATAAATTGAAAGGGATGGTCATTTCCATTTACGTTCCATAATTTCCACTATTTCCATTTATGTCACTCCATTTGTTTGCCTCTAACAGCTCTAACTAACAAAAAGTTTTGTAGGCTTATAAATAAACCTCCAATCCATTACCCGACACTTTTACAGAATGGCACTTTCAGCAAGACTACTTGGAGCTTTGTTCAGAGGACCGGGGGGTGAGCCAGCGTTTGATAAAGCGAACACTAGAATAAACACTTGTTTTTCATCAAATACCAAACACAGTCATCTGCTACAATAAAAGGATACTGGTCTAGCCTCTCCTTCTCATCCATCGTTTGAACCTTGTGAATCAGCTTGCGCACTCCCTGGATCCAGGCCTGGGCCTCCTCTGGCGACTCGGCCACAAGGTCCAGGTTGCCTTGGCGACCATGAAACACCAAGGTGAAGCAGAGGTCTGCTGGGAACTCCTCAGCATTGCTCAACAGGACCTCCGACTGGTGGCCCTCACGCACAGCCTCCACCTCGGTAATTGAGACTGAGACATGACCAGTGTATGGTTGAAGTAATAGTTCAGTGTTTGAAGGATTATACTCTTTTAATTCTTTGATGCATTTGATATGCTTCTGTGTACAGTTTGAGTGGGAGGCGGAGCCTAAATTAGCTTACTTCATGATTGTTTTTGGTACTTTGTAGGCTACTTGTTTGCCTGGTGTTCATTTTTAAAACACTCTCACAAGTACAAACGAAAGACAAAGTAACAAATCTTGAATTATACCTATTAATAATTGTTGGATTATAGTCCCATTTTTAGAAAGCTTGGCCTAGGTCAGGAACCACTGCTGTTGTGGACCTACAGTATAAAAACTGTTTATATTGGGCTACACCATAGCCGGATTAAACATTAAACATTTTTGTGGGCCCCTATTGACCCCCACTGTACATGGCAGCTCCATTATTTCCTCAGACCACCCAGAAACCAATACTACCTGACCCTGGGTTTTCTGTGTGTAAGTACTTTGAAGCAATTTGATAAAACACAACTGTATTTAGGATTATACCATGTGAGCAACATTAACTAAAATAATTAAGGTCCTAAAAGTATTTTAACACAGGGTGTCTCTATATGACCAGGGACACAAGATTAAATAATGAGAATAATTTAGTGGCACAAATTCCTAAATAATTTTGTAATTAATCAAGTTAGGTATGACCAATTGGTATGGAGTGAACTTGGGGCTTTTGGGGCCCCTGGATGGTTCCAAAGACACCACTCTCACGTCTGTATGGTAAATACATATCTGGAACCTGCAGCCGGTTAGCTTATCTTAGCATAACGGCTGGAAACAGTGTGGAACAGCTAGCCTTGCTCTGTCCGAATGTAACAAAATTCAAAATTTGTCTACCTGCACATCTTAAACTTACTAATTAACACATTATAATGTTTGTTTAATTAGCACAAACACCGACGTGCCAAAATGACAATTTGTCGTTTTACAAGGAGTTGTGTGTTGGACTGTTAAATAGCCTGCCGTGTAAAAATGGCATAAAACAGCAAATTGTCGCTACTACACTTCTGTTTTTTTACGGACTAAACAAATGAAACATATTGTGTTAATCAGTGAGCTGGTCCCCCCTGTTTCCAGTCTTTATGCTAAGCTAAGCTAACCTGCTGCTAGCTGTAGCTTAATTTTTACTGTACAGAATTGTATTTCCTAAAGCGTCTAACTATTGCTTTAAGTAGTACTTAACTCCACTAAATAAATGATTGGGCCATGAGGTTGGGGTCCAGTCTAAAGAAAAAAGCGTTGGTATGCAGCCTGAGAGGAAATGCTGCTTGTGTTCAAGTTCACATTTTTAACATGCGAAGTGACCCCACAATTTCTAGGAACTTGAATATACAGTATAATGTGGTTTATTTATTCAGAGAATGCCTGGGGAGATCGTGCATGCAAACATGTGCACACGTTTAGGAACTCACAAGTGGAGTGGCCTTTCCCTGCCCATCTGGACTTGTACCAGATCGTCAGGCCGTCCTCCAGGAGGCGGAAATGCCTCTGCCTCTTCCACAAACGGGACTTGACTTTTCTCAGAGTCGCCCCTGCCATCATCACCTTGACATCTGGGTCATCTTGGATACCTGCACAGAGTCATGTAAAAAGTCAAAGGCCCTGATCATGTCGTACTTCAGATACTACACCATCAGAACTGGCAGGCCAGGGAGAGGATTGAACTATTATTGATTCAATTAGGACATATGGACCTAACACGGCAGTCAACTTCTATTAGACCTTAAATCTTCAAACTAATTGCAAAATCATCACAATTTCTCTATCTTCAGTCTGAGAGAATAACGTTTACTCACGTGAACCTTCAGGATCCATTGCTATTCTTGTGTCATGCCAATGGAAATGTGCTGCTAAAAAGAAGCAGATGTCGACGAATTGTTCAAGGTGTTTTCCCCTGTTTGCAAAAAGAATACATTTTGTAAAAACTCTGTGTGCATAATATTAACCTTCAATTGTCCACACAATTGAGCACACTTTCAGCAACACCCTGCTTCAAAATGATAGTTACACAAAACACGTTATCTCTTGTTGGATACTAAGCAGGTTCATTGGAGCAGCTGCTTCAGTACCTTAATGTAGTGAAACTTGAAAGGAGCTGTTAAAGGAGGACATTACTACTTCACTTTGCCCATACAGGACTTCCCTGCTGATCCAGGAATGTGAAAAGTGTCCATCCATCACCTTAAATAACCAGCCATTCTGTTGTGTCTCACAAAATTCGAATCATTTGGGCAGAAGGATGGTGAAGGGAATCCTTACTGTTATTTTTAACTGTAAGATCTGGGATCAAACCCCTGTGTTGGCAAGTAACTGCTTTCCTGAAGTGTCTCTGAGCAAAATACTGAATCCCTACCAGCTCCAGGTATGCTGAACCTGACCTGACATGAAACAGAGGCAAGCGAAGACACAGTTCGCTTAAAAGATCATTGAAGTTGAAAAAGAGAGGATACTGACACAATCTGCAAGGATGAAGCAGACTATAAGCCCTAACTGCCATGGTATTTTCAGGACGAGTCAGCATTTACTCATTCATTATCTGCAAGTAGACTGAAAGGCTTGTGCATGGCAACTGCTGCAGTCTGTGTGCTGACTCGGAAAAATCACATACACTCAGCAGTCTGTGGTCTCCTCAGACAGAAATCAAGAGTAGACATAAAGATTGATTTTTTTTTTTAATAAATGGATTTATCTACATGTGGTTGTAATGCAATCACTCTAAGATTTTTGTTATGAAACAAAAAATTCTACAAAAACGTGCCATCAATAAAAGGGAGCTTTCACTTATTATACGCAACATAAGCATATAATATTTTTTTTTGCTGCGCTGGTGACGTGGCCCTAGGGATGGCAATGTCGGTGTGTCGATCTGATGGTCAGGCCACCACTTTGGTCCAGACTTGAATACTTCCACTACTGGATGGATTACTGTGAAATTTGATGCAGACATTCATGGTTCCATGAGGATGTATTATTGGAGATCTTTTGACTTTTTATCTAGCGCCACCATGAGGTTCACGTTTGTGGTTTTGGCTGAAATGTCTCAACATGCCATTAAATTTGGTACAGCCATTAATGTTCCCATCAGGATGAATTGTGATAACTTTGGTGATTCCTTTAACATTTCATCTAGCGCCACCATCTGGTCAAAACTTAAATGTGTCCAACAGTTTAGTTTATGACCAAATACCTGCAAAACTAATGACATTCCCATCGGCCTTAGCTGTACTTTGTGTTTAATGCTACTTAGCAGATGTTAGCATGCTAACACACTAAACTAAGATGGTGAACATGATACCTGCTAAACATCTGCATTATCATTGTGAGCATGTTAGCATGCTGACCTCACAGATTAACATCTGAATAAACCCTAATACCCTTAGTATTGGAAGTACTCTGTATCTACTGAGTTATACAAGACCAAGTCAATTTCTTTCTATAGCCCAAAATTTAAATTTTAAAACATACAACTCTGTCTATCTTTACACCCTCATACCGTGTCTCAAAAAGCTAAAGCTTAACAGTGAAAACTGATAAACTCCTGTTATCTCTGTTGTTCACTGATAAATGTGGATCAAACACTTATGGATAGGGAAGTATTTCTAATGTCTGTATATCCTGTCTGACAGATATCCTTTCCTTTCATTGTCTCCTGAAACAACAAGATCTAGTCTTGGGTTCTGTGTGTTTCACAACCCCCGGTAACAGCCCCCCCCAGCGCGTTCTCACCACAGTATGACTGACATGATGTAAGGAATGCATTCACAGTTGCTTCACAATTTAATATCACACGCCTACTGAAAAAACAGACTGACCATGAAAGTGAGGCTTATTCTTTCACAGCTATTTGCTCCATAAATGAATGTGCGCTTTCATGTTTTTGGGCTTTCACTGCAGAGCCACATCAAACACATTTTTATTTTCCGTCCAAGTTTTTCAGATTCTGCTGTTGAGAGTTTAACACACCCTCCTTCATACTTCACGTCCAGACCTTTAAGCTGCAATTAGGTCACGTTATGTTGTTTTATTTTTGGGACCATGCTTAAGTGTTTTGGATAGGCGCTCTCCTAAGGCGAGATGAGTCACACAAGGCCACTTCTTCAGGGAGTTCACTGATCACACACACAGACACACAAACACACAAAGGCATGACTAATGGGGATATCTGACAGGATAGAAATTGGGAATAAAGTCATGAAGACCAACAGCTCCATACTTTTATCTTGCATGCTTCTAGCTTATAGTTTAAATCCGTTTTATCCATTATAGAAATGTTCCATTTTCACTGTACAGTGGGATTTGTGTCCTGGTAGTTACCCATGGCTGCCTTCTTCCAGCACACAATTATGAGAAGAATTCAACAAACAAGTGAGCAAGCAGTGTCTGTCATATAAAATGCATATATAACTCCAGCGGGAGGGGGGGGATTGTGCACAGTAAATTAGAACCAGAGGCACAAATATGAGACATAAAAGCATCACTTCAGCAGAGCCTGTATGCAACTGCAGCTAAAGAAAGAAAGAATGACTCAGACAAACTACAATTGGCATTTTTCCTTGATAGGGAAAAAGAGTTATACTTACCAAAAGTACAGATCTCACAGGGATATTATGAGTCTGACCTCCAGAGGTGGGTACTCTTCAGGAGATAGCTCTCCCAGGGAGGGCCTCGGATACTGAGGGGTAGGACCCTGGATGGCAGGCTCGAGAGAAGGTTCAGGGAGGTGTGTGTCACACTGCTGAGATCCAGACTCAAGGAGAGCACAGGGACTGTTAACAGACCACAGGGCTTTAAAAGACTGGAAGCGTCTGAGGGGAAATCTGGCTCAGCCTCCTCTTCCCTCCCCTCTCTCCACGCTTACTGCTGGGTCTGAGAAACCTGATTCCCTAGTCACTGCTGCCGCACGCTGGTACGCTCTGCTCCGCTCTACTCCGCTCCCACCCCCTCCTCCTCCTCCTCCTCCTCCTCCTCCTCCTCCTCCTCCCCACCACCCTTCCTTCCTTTCCTGCCACTCCCTCTCTCCACCATCCGCAGACCCCTTCAGTCTGCTTCGCCTCGTTCTGTCTGTCTTTCTCCTTCATCTCTGGGTGATTGTGGATGCTCTGCAGAGTGGATCAGCACTGATAACGGGTAACACAATTCTGGGAAAAGGTCTGCTGTGTTGGGGGAAGAAGCCAAATTATAAAACAATGAGAAATATAAATGGTGCATGAAAAAAATTCCAATCTGCAGAATGAATCACCAAGTCAACAGAGGACTCCTACGTTTTGAGATTTCTGCTCCCTTTTCAGTGGCTCAGGCTAAATGTCATATCTGATGATAACTGAAGATTGCAGTAGTCTGAGTAAAGACTGTACTGTAGAACTTGGCAGTACGCCACATACTACAGAGCAGAGCCTTGATTGGCAGACAACCGTTTAGATGCAGTTTTTATTGCAATGCCCACTCTAATTTATATTTCTCAGCTACTCCGACATGCATGTGAACATGCAGTGATTATAGTTTGAACCTGTTTTAACATGCAAACAAATAATGGGTGAATATTGGTGATGTATAATGTGCATGTCTTAATCACAAATAGTAACCCAACAATGGAAAACATCACTTTCCCCATTCTCAACCCAGTGGAGCTAATGTACTCCTCCGACCGGGCCAATAATGACTTCAGCTACTGTAGCTCTTTCCTCTTAAAAGGTAAATGGACAAAAACACACAATGCATACTTAGGAACATCTCCCATGGGGATCAGACTTGCTCACAAATGGAAAGCTTGAGCATAGATGTTTCCGCGATGCATGTTGTTCATCTCTGTCGTTGTGAGGTTAATGGAACCTGTGGGGGCAACAATCTGTTAATGTACCGGTAAAAGGAGAAGAGGGCCCATCAGTGTAGTCTGTGGGGCTGTTGGACGGAGCACTCAGTGAGCACAGGTGAGCCGCTTTCTCATCTTCCTAACAAAGAATGAACCTAACTTAAACAGAATTTCAAAACTTTGACTGAAAAATCCCACAATTAAAACTTCCTCTTGTTGTTTTTCTTTATTTTGCATAGCATCACTAGTGACACTGATATTATGACTCATGAAAATGCTGCTGCATTTGTTTAGCCAAGACTCAAATATAGAGTTGAAACAATTAAATTGATTAGTCAGTTAACAGAAATTAATCAAAAGTTTTTTTTTGATTAATCATCATTAATCATCAACAGAAAATGGCAAAAAGAATTCCTGTTCCCAGCTCCTTAGATTTGAAGATTTGCTGCTTTTCTGTGTTTTACATCCTTTTAAATTGAACATGCTTTGCTTTGGGACTGTTGGTTGGCAGTGGTGGAAAGTGTCAAAGTACATTTACTCAAGTACTGTACTTAAGTACAATTTTGAGGTACTTGTACTTTACTTGAATATTTCCATTTTCTGCTTCTTTATACTACTACTCCACTGCAATTCAGAGGCAAATATTATAACTTTTACTCATTCAGATTTGTGCCACAGAATATATTCAAATACATTATATTATTATATCAATAAGACTTTATTGATTCCCAGGGGGAAATTCACAGCCATCAAGCAGTATATATAGTATAATATATATGAAATATTGGCCGATTAATCTATAAGGAACATAATTGTTAGTAGCAGCCCCTCAAATCATGCTGACCAAACCTTTTGTGTCAGTCTTTAATGAAATATAGAGGACACAGTTGAAGTATTAAGTACCTCTCCGCTTGTCTGTGTGGAGTTTGCATGTGCAGGTCTCCTCTCACAGACATGCACAAAACATTCAGAGGAGACTTTAAATTGGTGTGAATGTGAGTGTGAATGGTTGTCTGTGTATACCTGTCAGCCCTGTGACAGACTGGCAACTTGTCCAGGGGGGTTCCCCGCCTCTCTCTCAATGCATGCTGGGATAGCATTCCATCCACCCAAACCCCACACAGGGATAAGTGGGTAGAGATGGATGCAGCCCCATCCTTTTTACACAAAGGACTATTATCTGTCATGGAATGTACATTCTAGAAATATGACTGCAATTTAATCATACATACAGTAAAATACATACTGAACACATCAATTTTTTTCAGTAAATATATTTCTAAAAAGGTGCTATTGACATGAAATTTTCACCAGATGTTGGTAACAACTCATGAAATCCACACATGCAATGAAATAAACCATAATGTCCATAAATTAAGTTATGTATAATAATGTTAAATGACACAGGGAAAAAGTATTGAACACGCTTACTGAAATTCATTTAATACTTAGGACAAAAGCTTTTGTTGGTAATGACTGCTTCAAGACGCCTCCTGTGTGGAGAAACGAGTTACATGCATTGCTGAAGTGTGATTCTGGCCCCATTCTAGCAGCTTTATTTTCTTTCTCTGAAACCAACAGTTTCCTCGGCTGTGTGTTTGGGATCATTGTCTTGCTGAAATGTCCACCCTCGTTTCATCTTCATCATCCTGGTAGATGGCAGCAGATTTTTAACAAGAATGTCTCTGTACATTTTTCCATTCATCCTTTAATTATATGAAGTTCGCCAGTACCGTATGCTGATAAACAGCCCCACACCATGTTGTTTCCACCTCCAAACTTCACTGTTGGTGTGGTGTTTTGGGGGTGATGTGCAGTTCCATTTCTCCTCCAAACATGGTGTGTATTATGGCATCCAAAGAGTTCAGTTTTGGTCTCATCTGACCAGACTATATCCTCCCAGTATGTCACAGGCTTGTCCAAATGTTGTGCAGCAAACTTTAAACGAGTGCAACATGCTTTTTCTTCAGTAATGGAGTCTTGCGGGGTGAGCGTGCATACAGGCACATACATGGCGGCTGAGTGTATTACTTATCGTTTTCTTTAAAACAATTGCACCTGCTAATTCCAGGTCCTTCTGAAGCTGTCCACAAGTGGTCCTTGGCTCTTGAACAACTCTTCTGATAATTCTTTTCACTCCTCTGTCAGAAATCTTGCGAGGAGCACCTGGTCGTGGCCGGTTTATGGTGAAATGATGTTCTTTCCACTTCCAGATTATGGCCCCAACAGAGCTCACTGGAACATTCAGAAGTTCTGAAATCCTTCTGTAACCAATGCCAGCAGTATGTTCTGCAACAATGAGGTGTGTGTGTGTGTGTGTTTGAAAAGTATGAAATATACACATTTTAATTGACAAAAAAATAAGGGCTTGCAGGAAACTTTGTAAAGCTACAATGGAAAACTTTTCCTGCTGCTGGCTCCACAAGACATCAACAAAAAAAAACGTCCTTCAAAAATCAACGTCCCTCTGTCTTTCGAGAGGATAAGACTGAAAGCAGTTCCTTTACCACATGTCAACAGGACTATTCATATCCTAAATTGGGTGGAAAACAGTTTATTTATGAAATATCTTAAACAAGACCAGCTTCTGAGATTTCCCTCTGGACAGAAATCATTTTAAGTATTACTGGGCCACCAAAAACAAAGCCAGTAAAAACTATACAGAAAGACATCCACCGTATCACTAGACTTCTGCATATACTCTAATATCAGTCCACAGAGGCTTAGCAAAAAAGAGACACAACCAGCCATATAGAATATTAATGTTGTATTCGAAACAAAAGAAGCAAAAAAATAACAGCTCCTACTTTGAAGTGGAATGTTACAGGAAGTTACAGTGATAAACGGGAAATAAAACAGCTGACCGATATTTTGGAAGAGCTGATAACATCAGATACTGCCTTATGATTGATGTATTAGTATTGATATGTTGACAGCCATCCAGATAGAAATGCAGTGCTGTTGACTGACGCAATAAATGTTTTACAGGCTGTTATAATGTACATTTGGTATTTTTTTTAATTCCAAGTATTTGTTTTGTTGTTACTTGTAGTTGTTTATAATTTTCAGTTAAGTTTACTGTTCAAAAATTGTTTTGATAGTGAATTATTTTAACTGTAGAATATCCTTCCCCAGACATCTTTTTCACAACTCTTTATAAACAAATTTGAGGGATCTTGCCAAAAACATTTGTCATAAATACCAGCCAATATATCATTATTGGATTTAAATTATTCTCAAATATCGATGTCAGTATCGGCTTTGAAAATCCACTATCAGTCTGGCTCTTAAAAAACTGATTTTCAGTTGTGATAGTGACCTCATGACATACTAGCAGAAAAACGTGTAAAATAATCAATCTATCCAAAAGCAAACAAATGTTCCTCTATTATGTCCTTCACTTTGCAGACAGTCTTAGCACCACATATGGCAAAATACAAAATCTAGACAGTAATGAGAGTCCTTCTGCGTCAGCTGTAAGCACTTTGTCCCCATCACTGCGGAGCCAGTGGGATGCCTCTAGCATCGGTGACTTGGCCCTCCTGCAGGTTCTTGACCAACTGTGCCAGCCAGCGCTTCGTGGTAGTGTCGTCCTTCAGGACCTGGGCAAAGGTGCTGTCTTTCAGCTGGTCTGGCAGACACTGACGCAGGGCTTCTCTCGCTCTGAGGAAGGAATGCCACGTGTCACAGACCAATGTACTTTTCTGTTAACAGCATCTAGCTATAAAACAGACAGCTTCTCACGTTGGTGGCTCCAAATGGCAGCGAGAGGTAAACCTTTTTAAAAAGTCTGTACTTCTCTACCTACATCAAGATTACATACACGTGTGGAAAACTCATGCAGAAGAGAGGTTATTCCTTAGATAAAGGCTGTTATTTATGGAGGTTCTCCTGTTTATTATCAAAGACCAATTTATTTTTTAAAGCACAACCTCTCTTCTGAAATATGCTTACCTGCATATCCTTTCCATGCATTGTTGAGATTACTTAAAGGGATACTAGCTATAATGGGCTATATTTTACCCATCAGGCTGATAAACTATATTGGTAAACTTCAATAAAACATCCAAGGCTTTCCTGCAGGAAATTGGTTAGCAGAGCCCTGTGCTCTGTGTCATACATGGTGGATTCATCCACAAGATGTTTTGGAGGAGCAGAGGGGCAGAGCTGTATCTCTGTGCTCTTCTTTAACTTTTGATCAGAGTAATGGGTGCAAACAACATGGACATCCTGACATTAAAACACAAATCCAGGTGGTCAACATATAACGTTAAACTTTAAAATTTTCTAACCTTTCAATGTGCTGCTTTGATTATCCAAAAGTGAATGTATGATGTGACTGACCAGTCAATCAATGTGGCCTGCTGAGCAGAATCAGACTGGCCCTGACACATCTCATCTCGTGATCGATTTAGTTACTAGAAGGCGATCTAAACGATCCCCTCACTTATTAAATATGTGGCCTTTGCTGTATGATGTGGGGTCTCTGCTGTCTCCCTTTAGATTAATGTCATTTCTTCTGACTTTAGCAGGGGTGGTCCTTATTTCAGGCAAAGTGGTGTACCTCCACCAGGGGAAACCCTGTTATATCAGCTGCAATCTCTTTAAAAGATGATAGCCCATCACAAGTTACCAGAGCTCAAAGCAATATTTTAAAATTGCAGCAGCCCAAAAGAGCAAAAGTATTTGTTTTATAGTGATATTAAGAGTAGAAAAGAAAGCTAATCTTAGCATCTGTAAGGCTGAAACCACCAAATATTTAGAACTTTGGAAATTCATTATCAAAATGGCAATAAATTAATTTTCTGGTTATTGAGTAATTGTTGCAATTAGTGGGCAAACATTAAGTTCCGACCACAGGCTGGCAAGCCATTTAACTGAAAGCCACCACACACTGTATTTATGTCATGGCTCCTCCTAGTGGCAAGTACTGATGATCAGATTCTTCAGTCATTTTCTCTAACCAGTTACTAGTTTCCAGGGTCATGAGCCTATCTTACACAGGTCATCACTCAATCAAGAGCCAAAGTTAAAACAGGTGACCACATACAGTATACTGTATCTGTACAACACCGCTCTACCTGAGATTATCTGAGAGGCGAAGGTAGCAGCGAACAACGTGCTTCAACAGGCGAGCTGATGGTTCTTTGGAGAGCTGGAGCACCATTTTGCCCTGCACAGAAAAAGATGAAAATCATATTGTAAAATATTGGATCTTCTCTTATAACTGATGCCAAGGGTCACACTTAAATGTAATCAAATTCAGACGTTTCTCAAGGGACACTTACAAGGATCATGGCCACGTGGGAGAAGCGCTCATACGTCTGACAAATATAGGCCAGCCCCGTGTCATCCAACAGGATCTTCTGCAGTATGAAAGTAGCAACCTGCCAAACAAAATGAAGTGAAGAATGGTGAGATGTTACCTGAAGGTATAACCCTGTTAGGCACCGAAACTGTCACTTAGTATATTATTTATTTTTCTATAACTTAAGAGTAAAAAAAATAAGTAACTGATACATGAAGAGGGAAAGAAGGAGAATACATTGTGGTGGGACACAGGTTTGAACTATTACTGTATACCAACAGTCAAGTTAGAGTATAAGCCAGTTAGGGGACTGTTTGAAAAGCAGCTGGAAGAGTTAAGTACCGTCTTGGAGAGCTCACTCCCTGATTCCATGATGCGGAGACACAGCGGGATGATTTCAGTGGTGAGGAGGAAGTTAATCACTTCTTGTTCATCTGTTTTGACCAAGGCACCTGCAGTAAACGTAGAAAGACGGCTGGATGAGAATGATAAACACACAGCTTTGTGGAAATAACCCTCAATCAAGAAAAAACAAAAAAAAAAAAAGTAAAGTTCTGAAAAAGTTTACCTATGACTCCGAGGCTGGTAAGTCGCAGGTACTCAAATGGCCGTGTTTTGCTCACAGTGTGAAGAAAAGGGTAAAGGAAAAGAGGGATGTGAGCAGCAAGAAAAGCTGACCTGGAAGGAACAAAGAAGTAAAAGCATGTGACCAGACTTATATACACAGTTAATATCAGATGAAAGCTCTGGCGTCACCTTTATAACATTACAAGCAAATCTTCAAAATAAGACGGTGTAGTCCCTCATTCGTCCAGGAGTGTTCTATCGTAGACTACGACTGAAACCTTTTCTACGATTACAAGCAATTAACTTCATGAAGAACAGGGATTAAAGGCCCAATTCCCAGATGTAAGACATTATATACACACATTTTTAAAAAGGAAATGAGTCATGTGTCTGATAAAGAAGTCAGTTCTGGGGCATTACCTTTAACAGTCACTGAAGTGTGAGGGAAATTATACATATCACACGAATAATAATATGTTTGAATATCTTTAGTGCATGTGTATTTGTAATCATGTTTAATTCTTGTTATGCTTGATGTATAATTTAGTGATTTTAATTTCCTCTTAAGTTTGATTATTCTGAATCTTGTAAATGTAACCTCTACGTGAGTGAACCAAGGCACCATAAATGTGCCATCATGAGATGTGCGTGACAATAGGAGGTACACCTAAATCCTTTAAACAAATCTCATTGAAATATTTTGCTACTATTTGTGTTCTGATGATAACTGAACCATTTCGTGAGATTTCAACAAATCCAGAGCAAAAAGCACTGCAATTTTTTATTATACTGAACTCCCAATTACCGTGTCTCTGGGTGTGAGGCAACACACTGTAGAAGTGCCAGGGCATTGCACACTCTGTTAGACTGGTGAGCTGTAAGCGTAGGTGGGTTTATAGATGGATAGATGTTCACTATTTCCTAAAAAGAGAAAGAAATAAGATATGGAAAGAAATCAGTTAAACTTATCATCAAGGCAACACAACAGTAGATATAATTATAGCTGCTGCGCAGCATTGGGTCGGGGCTGGGCATTCTGAGGAGGAAGAAGGGGGAGGAAGAGGAGGAAGATGGAAAAAGGAAGAGGAGGAAGACAAACGAGAAATACAGGAGGGTCCATCAGCAGAACTTTCCGGACCAAAATTATCATTAAATCTTGAAGTCATGTGTCTCTAATTCACACAGCACAATGCCTGAGTAGGTATAAGATGTTCATTCTGCATCACCCGGGTCTTGAACTCACAACCTTTGCCACCAATGGCACATGATCATGTTGAGCTACCCGGAGAAATGAGAAAATCAGAGGTGGCTTCACACTAACACTTATGCAACCACCAGGGTTGCGATAACAGATGTGCATGGATGTAAAGGCAGATTTCAAACTAGTGTCAAAAGTTCAGTTATCAAGACTAAATTCTGAGAATTTGTGTACTTCATCTAGACAACATAGATGTGTGTAATTTATTTCTACAAAGATTGATTGCTCCATAAGTGACAAACTGATTTTTAAAAATGCTCTATTTCCATTGACTGCAATAGTTAAAATGTTGATGTCATGTAGTCATTTATTTTCATGAACATTGGAGATTTATTTAGTGAGAATTTGGTTAACACTTTACTTTTTTAGAGTCCGCCTACAGATAGTTTATAGAATATTTGTAACATTTTAACAGCTTATAAGTTGAGATTCAACAATTCAACTGTTTCACAAATACAGGTTTGGTTAGGTTTAGGCACAAAAAACATCTCAGTTAGGGTATGTTCATGAATTGTCACATATTACTGTATTGACAATCTGTTAAACAGCTACAGACAACAGCGAAACAGTTGAAATGTTACAAATACTCAATAAACTATCTGTAGGCGGACTACCCAAGTAAAGTGTTATCAGAATTTGCAGTTGCTGTTTACAGTACTGTATAAAACATTTTAATGCATTGTGGGCTCAATTTTCGATCATTCAAAAATCTGGCTGGATCGGCTGTGGTCTGGAGATGCAGTGCAGCAAGTTTGGTGTCAATTGAACAAAAAATGTGGGAGGATTAGTTTTACAGTTTTTGAGAAAAACAGAGTAATGGACTTCATAATTCCTGCCAGCTCGAAGCATTTCTGCTCACTTGGGCCTCCATTTACTAAACTTGGGCAGAGCTGCCCAGCCCTTAATGACACATATGGTGACCAAAGAGATACTATGTGCTACAGCTAGGGATGGGACATGGGTCATACCTGCAACAGGGCAGCAATGGTGCCACAGGAGTGCCAGAGCATTGGTGCCAGGTCTGGCACAGACTCACGTTTCTTGCTTAACTCCAGCAAGGCATTTTCTCTGGTCTCTGGACTGGACAACTCATTGATCCATTGGTAGATCTTCTCCCGGTCTACCTGGGCCAGGGCTGTGACGTTAGTTACAGCCTGTAAAAGGTAGGGAAAATAATCAATAAATGCATTTATCATCACCATGCAACTGAACCTTGGATACTTAATGTATATCAATATGATGTTATGAGAAATTACATTGTTTTGTTTATTAGAACAAATACCACTCGACATACCCACAATATGGCATCACATAACTGATATCAAGGTATTCAAAAAATATCATATCTGTTTTTATGGAAGCAAACTGCCTTATCCTGGCATCCTTGTGAATGAATTGGCAGTTTTACTGAGATCTGACTATAATATTCTTATGCGTTTACCTAGTTATATCACAGCCAAAATATAACTTTTCTACTTAGGCAGTGGCCCAGCCATTACAAACTATGCAGCCAAACATTATTCAAAGCACCACAATATATTTTAAGCTCTGGTGGAGAGCCTTTAGTTTCAAAAAACACCAAATATGTTAGGCTGAATTTGGGGAAATGATAAGCTGATATAGAAGACATCTAGCATATTTCCATTTGGTGGAAAAGTGCAGCCTTAAAAAAACATGGAGTCCTGGCTTTCAATATTCCATATAAAGCTCCAATTAAGAGTTGGAACATGATACACAATATATGTATGATACTATCAGACAGTAGTGGATTAAAAGATGGTTTTAAAAACCTTAAAGCAACTTAAGGGGAAACAAACGGGGGAAATGGATGTCAAGACGGCTAGTACCGTACAGTACGCCGATATTAAATACTCACTGCTCCCGTCGCCAGCATTCTCTGAAGCTCTTGTGGTCCAAAAGTGTTGTTAAAAACGACAGTATCAGCGGAAGTGTGGTGTAGTAGCAAACTAATATGGCTGCAATTAAACAAAGTTGGCGTAACTAATATACAGCACGGGCAGCTAGCCTGAGCTAGCTGCTAAGTGCCTTGACAAATGGAATCCGGTAACGTTACGCGCGTACATCAACATATTACAAGCAACATAACTTCCTTGAGATAACGGGATAACAAAACGCTAATGTTCTCATTTATGTGTATCGATAACGCCCCCAAGAGCTCAAAACTGAATGCTATTGATCAAATAACAAAATTCAATGGCGAGTACTGAGTTTTTTTTGTTGGATGCAATGGAGGCAACCTAAATACAAATAAGTAAAATATCGCGAGAGAAGGATCGGACACACTCTCGGTTATCATTTCCGTTGTAAATTTTCACATTCCCGCCATCATCGCGCAGTGTTGCGAGGCGTCGTGTGCGGGTTCACTGTCAACAACATACGTACTGGGGAGCAGGTGAATGCCGGCAAAACAAAGTTTCTGCCCTCGGAGGATCTACGAAAACGATACTGTGATTTAAAAGTTTCAAGACAAGCACATATCATCGACAGGTAAAGAACTGCGACGATGTAATCAAACTGTGACACTGTTTTCATCACCAAATTACAATCAGGCAAATTAGCCAGTTAGCTAGCTCCCGCTAGCATGCTAGCCGACTTGCTAATGTCGGCCTCCTCCATCCATTCAACGTCTGTAGATGAAGGGACGACATTATCAGCATCCCAGACATTCGGCTTTGCTGTAGTCTCATACTGGCTGTGTTTTAGTAACTTTTCTGGTTTTGCACATTTTTGAGACTGTTCGTCTTGTCATAATAACGTTTACCAAGCTAGAAGTAATGAGCGCTGGTCGTAATGTGTCGTGTACCTTCGCTCGTCTTTGCTTACTGATACAGATTGACCATTGGGCTAGTTTGATGGCTAATGCAAACCAGGCTTCATTGGTTCTTAATGGGACTGCTAGCCAGCTAACATAAGTGGCGTGAATGTCCCCACTTTGTAAAACACTCACCTCTGTTAGTCAAAATGTATATCGTCCATGTTTTAATGAGCCGTTTAACAACGTGCCTGTGCTGTTTAGCTGCTGTGCTACGTTGCCTGTGGTTGACTTGGAGTTTGTTGTGACTTTCAACAAGCGCTCAGTAGTGAAGCGTTGGCCAGCGCGGGCTAGCTTAATTGCGTTATTTATTTATTTTTAGCTGAGTATCGTAAACTTCCAATTTACAAGTGTTTTGTGATTTTAATAATCCATGCAGTGCTAGTGCTAATGATTTCTTTCAAATCGGTATGGTAAATTAATTCGTTCATTGAGTTCATTAGCCTACTTTAATGTCATCTCTCTATGGAGCAATGGCAGTAATGACGGTAATTCGGTGGCACTGATATGGTTAGAGCATGATATTTAGAATCCACTTTATGTAGACTAGACATAGAGAGTGGATTACAAATGACACACTGTAGTTTTACTGACAGTTTATTTAATTTCCCTCTTGTTTAGGATTTGTTTGGTCACAAGTCCCAGCCTCCAAAGTGCACCAACTGGATAGTAAGCCATGGCAACCACAGTGCCTAAACTCTCCAGCGGTGGCGCTGTTAAGATCCGCTTTACCAGCATTGACCTGGGCACCACCAGATGGAAAGAGGGAACTTTTGAGATTCTGGAAAAGGACAACAAGGTCAACCTCTGTCTAAGATTCAACTGTGGCGGCGCTTCCAAAACATTCCAGGTATTGTTCAGTTTGTACTTTTTCAATAATGGCTGCAACCGCTAAAACATTGCTTTGGATTAAGAGGCAGTAGCTTTGTTAAAAAAAAAAAAGTTATTGTAACAAATTTTTGGAAACATCTGTCTCATCTTTAGAAATTTGTTCAGAGCAGTCTTTAATGTGTCTCTCTTCATTATCTAAACATCAGAAGCCTCAAGGAATGCAGGTGATATTGTAGCTGATTGTTGATGCATGTACTTTATTCTGCAAGAGGGAGTAATGGCTAGCTCACACAACAAGCAATAACGTACCACCTTATTATCTGCCTGTCCCTTAACTCTGCCACAATTTGCAGCAGCAATATTTTCAAATGTACAGAAATGTGTAATAAAACGCAAGTTAGGAACACACCATTAAAAACTAGATGCTCCACATATTATGACTATTTCCATCAACACAGAGACAGAGTGCAATTAAGGACTCCATTGACTTTGTATTGCGTGAAGGTGCCTCCAAAGTTTCTGCCCTCAGAGGATCTACGAAAACGATACTGTGATTTAAAAGTTTCAAGACAAGCACATATCATCGACAGGTAAAGAACTGCGACGATGTAATCAAACTGTAACACTGTTTTCATCACCAAATTACAATCAGGCAAATTAGCCAGTTAGCTAGCTCCCGCTAGCATGCTAGCCGACTTGCTAATGTCGGCCTCCTCCATTCATTCAACGTCTGTAGATGAAGGGACGACATTATCAGCATCCCAGACATTTGGCTTTGCTGTAGTCTCATGTAGATGTAGACTCAATTGACTTTGTATTGTGTGAAGGTGCCTCCTTGTCACTTCCATCTGGTACCAAACAACAGAAAAATGCCTAAAAGTTGCTGTGTGGTGGGGTGCACTACCAACAAGGTAAAGAACCCAGAACTAAGTTTTTATAAGCTGCTAAACCGAAAAACTGAGCCTTTAGGAAGACAAAAGTAGATACAGGCAATAAGACGTGAGGCATCAGCAGGAAGGATGGGCAAACTGTGGGATCCTGACACTCAGTATGCCTAAGTTACTCGTGCAGCAAGCATTTTGTCACTGTACGTCAAATATCCAAATGTCAGTTTTAGGCTAACTAATCTAATGTAATGTTTTTAGCTAGCTACAGGCATTTTGGTAGCGCCGATTGTTTTCCCCTCTGGTGGGCATGGTTTTTGGAGTATGACGCATTGCGCTCTTTCTCTATACACAGGTTTGGCAGTCATGAAAGATGAGTATTGAATTTTATGGACTGAAGATCTGAGGAATGAAATATTGTTAACAAAGTGAGCTCAAGTGATCGACAACGTGCATGATGTTTTTTCTCGCTGTATTGTCAGAAAGGAGTACATATTGAAAAACTGAGCAAAAACAGAGGACAACGCACTGAACGTCTGGTAGACCATGAGTAGAGCCGCGTTTCTAGGCAACCTTTAAAATCTTGCAAGAAACCTTGCATGTGATTGTACCAAAACACAGAAAACCAAAACACGACTGTTTTGTTTTGCTATTTTATGCTGCAACTTGCAAAGAAAAGCCAAAGAAACAGTTGAAAAGTGCTACATTTGGATGAGAGGGAGCTGGAGGAAAGAGAACTTTATAAAGGCCTAATACACTGTGTGATAACAGCAATCTTGCTGGTTTGTTGCATGTCACTGTGTGCAAGATTAGTTTAATTCAATGACCCAGCACTTTGTACAATGGCAGTACAATATCCGTTTTGGGGTATGTCATGTTGTGCAATGCATGAGCTGCGGCTCTGCACTGAAACAAGATGAATTGGATTATAAAATAAATATTCCAATGGCACACCGCAAGGTTTTGCTCAGCCCTCGGGGCAAGTGTTTTCCTGGCACTTTTCGTATATTATTCTCACACTCATGATTCTTGATTCCAGTTGTAAAAATCAACCGTCTTTAAAATGTTAATGGGAATGACTGGCAGTGACTGGGTTTGAGGACAAATGATAAGAATCATTAAACACAATCCACTGTATGATTTTTATCTCTTGACTCTCAACCGGCAGGGACAAACTCAGTCCATTTAGGAACGTAAGGCAGCTAACTTAAACTGCTTTCAGCACTAGGAAGTGCATACTGGGAAATATGGGCTGTCGCTATGGCTACAATACTCTCAGCACCGCGCAGCACATGTAGTAGAGTGCCCGATAGACGTAGTGGAATCAAAGCGGTTTGTTCACGGTACACTGCTAACTAGTTTGTGAAATACATTGCTGGAAAGTTAATAAACAATGAATCCATCATTTTACCCTTTCAATATAACTTTAATGTAACCCTGTCCCTGACAACCGTTACGTCACTCATGCTTATCATAACTGTTTCCTGTATTAGCGAGGTAGCTAGCCAGCTATAACGTTAGTCTGTCAGTCAGTAACAGATTGAAAGGTAAGCGTGAGAACATCTCTTCATCATTTTGCAACTCAGCAGACGACAGTGCGGTGGTGGTTTGAGTCTGAGTGTGTACTTCACGCTACGTTGTTACCTAGTTGGTGAGATGCACTGCTGGAAAATAAATAACGTCAGGAGCCTGTTTTTTCACCAGATTTCCCCTGAACGTTTATAGCAGAGGTGCTGTTTAGCTCTTTAGTCGGCGGCGGCAAACCATGAGTTAATGTTTGTGACCATTACATTAACAGCTAGGGCTGCAGCTTTCGATTATTTTAGTAATCGAGTATTCTACCTATTATTCCATTGAGCAATTGGATAAGAAATACTTAAAATTAATAACTAATTGGTTTCCTTTTTAAAAAAAAAAAAAAAAAACTACATTTTTATTGCTTAAATTGCATACAATAATATCTGTCAAAACTAAACCCATTTAGTGCATTTAAGTGCCATATTACATTCTGGGTTTTAAAGAAAAAACATTCTGAAATGCAAAAACAAACACCTTTTGCTTTAAAAAAAAAAAGCTATGTATATGTGTATATATACAGTGGGGCGCAAAAGTATTTGCCCCCTTCCTGATTTCTTTTTTTTTTTTTTTTTTTTTTTTTGCATGTTTGTCAAACTTAAATGTTTCAGATCATCAAACAAATTTAAATATTGGTCAAAGATAACACAAGTAAACACAAAATGCAGTTTTTAAATGAAGGTTGTTATTATTAAGGGAAAACAAAATCCAAACCTACATGGCCCTGTGTGAAAAAGTGATTGCCCCCTAACCCTAATAAACTGGTTGGGCCACCCTTAGCAGCAACAACTGCAATCAAGCGTTTGGAATTTTGGCCCACTCATCTTTGCAGAATTGTTGTAATTCAGCCACATTGGAGGGTTTTCAAGCATGAACTGCCTTTTTAAGGTCATGCCACAGCATCTCAAGAGGATTCAGGTCAGGACTTTGACTAGGCCACTCCAAAGTCTTCATTTTCTTCTTCTTCAGCCATTCAGAGGTGGACTAGCTGGTGTGTTTTGGTTCATTGTCCTGCTGCAGAACTCGACTGGACTACAGTCCACTCGTTTTTGCCTCCTACAAATACCACAAAAAAGACAGTAAAAGGCTGTTTCTCATACCTAACTACAGCTCAGGCATTACATGCCTGAGCTGTAGTTAGGTTGAAACTTGTAGTTCTGAAATTGTGTGTGTGTGTGTGTGTGTGTGTATGTATTAGCCAGATTCACTCTCTGCATGCTAAAAAAAATAGACCCGATGGCGAACGATCACTGCTGAGCAAGAGCCGACCGTGTAGCTATGAACAGCCCAATTGGTTAACATGGATGCCGAAAGGAAGCGGGCAGCGCTTCCGTGCCCTGTGTCCTGTGCCCCGCCGTTTCACACAATCAACCCCGTGATTCTGGGTTGCAGCAGCAGACCGGCGGCAAGTCATAGTTTAGCAGAGTATCTGAAAGAAAAAGAAGCAGCACGCCCGTAAATGACACCAAAACACGGAGGAGAGTCTCAGTATAGTTTGTTATTACATGAGTATTTGAAACATTTACCCACCAGTATTCTGAGATTTACTACCCGTATTTGGTGCTTGGCGGGTGTTAATTTCGGACCCTGTGTGCAGGTAAGCAGCTGGCAGTAAAAAACAAACAGTGAGCACTGTCTCTGTGTGTAACGCATAGACATGGCGTAACGTAGTATTTTTCCTGCATGCCTCTACGACGTGTAACGTTAAACAACCAATCACCAGCATTATTAGATCTTGGTACAAGCATGCTGCGTGCTTACTGGCACACTGACACTGATGAGATTTATTCCTTAGGTACCGAAATGTGGTACCGAATGACAAGGCATTTTTTGATACTCAATAGTATTGAAGCAATTTGGTCAGTGCCATAAAAATATCGAAGTTCGGTACCCAGCCCAAATGACCAGTCAAATGTCTGCTGCAGTTAACAAAAGAGTGTCAGAACGCCTGCCCACCTCCTGCTGTTACACGGTTGAGGAGTACTGCTCTGTCATAGGTCAACTATGATGCTACCAGTCGTATAAATTACATAACTAACTATTTAGAGTCTGGTGTTTTTGTTTATAAAGCTAGTAACTGTAACTGGACAATTAGGGCTGCAGAAAAAATCACTGGTGACAACCTGCCCTCCATTCAGAACTTATACATGTCCAGAGTCAGGAAACAGTCAGGAAATATCTCTATCTATGAATCTAATCTATCTATTCCTTGTATATGTACACATACTTGGCCAATAAAGCTGATTCTGAACTGTTTGAGCAACCTGAATGATTTGATATGTTTTTCTGGGCATTCTGACAGCCACCACCCCTCTGCAAGGGGCAAGCTGTAAGCTGTCCACCTTTCAAGTCTGTGGAGCATGAATGATGCAAGTCAGAGTAGTGCAGAATTTCAAAAAGGAAAAACAATAGGGGTGTTTTGGTGGATCAGTGGTCTAGGACACATAAAATGCCCCTCTCGTCATAAATGCCTTGGGGGGAAAAAATATTATTCAATTTAGTAGTGAATTGGTAAAATACTTGGTGTATACTTAAAATCCAAGCAATTTAATTTCAGCATAACACTAATAAAGTATGCAGCTGTAATTATTTATAGGAAAAGCATAAGAAATAAATGAAACAGCAATCAAGAAATTAATGTGACTAACTTGTATTCTTGTCCTCAGCTGAACCAGAATGTGAAGAACATCAACCAGAATTTAAACCGAATCATGCTGACTTTGAAGGACAACAGTGTCATCATCCTGGATAAGATGCCCCAGACATTGGTTCAGAAGACTAAAGAATACCTGGAAAAGCTGAAGCAGGGAAAGACAAGTAATTACACCTCTGCTCATTTTAAGATCTTGCAAAGCTTTGTTGATGGTTCACAGGACGATAAAGTTGAATGATCGAAACCAAAGCAACGTGATTCTTATTTGTGATCATATAGTTTAGCTTATCTACTGATGATTTTTCAAAGTATAAAGTCATTATTTTTAGTTACAGCTTTGCTTTAGTTGTACAGATTTGCACAATTTCAGTACAGAATTTTTCAGGACATATACCCAAGTTTTATGTGTGGTGAACATTGATGCATTCCAGACATACATTTCTTAAATTCCAACAGGTGACCGTCACAACTCTCCAACCACTGCCACATTTTTTATGTTGAGCATTGTCGCCTATGTTATTGGTTTATTTCAAGTAAAAAATGGTCACTCCCACTGAAATTAAATTGCTTTTTTTTTGTCTGCTACAGCATACATATTTGCTCTGTAAATCACTTGTCCTGTGTTGTCCATTGAGAAATAATCAGAAACCAAAAGGAAGAAATTTATGTTTTATATTTTTTGGTTTCATGATGGCGCCCCCTAGTTTTGCATTAATGCAACGGAATACTGTTGTACCAGTTTACGTAGATGGAGACTTTATTTCGATACAGTTAATCAAATCTTGCATAAAGCAGTAACGTCAGTGTTCTGTCATAGGCAGAGCAGACGGTCACACTGAGCCAGCAGCCCGCTACACAACACAAGAGCTACTGACTCTGAACAACAACCACATTAGCTTTCCTGCTAAAGTCTCCTTCTTGTCTAATTTACAAACATGAACACACGTCTTGTCCTGCACCATAGCTTGTTGAACGAGCGACCAAACAAACATTCACCAGGGAAAAGTGGACTGCTAATGTCAGTTTGCAGGCTAGATAGCTAATTAGCTGCTCAGCTGCAGCACATTAAACAGCATGTAAACGTACCTGCAAAATCACTTCGGTCCGGTTACATGCTGATGTGGTCCTTACTCTTCAATACCACTAACAACATGCCGTCTGCCCGTGACGGTGCAAGTTTGTTTACTTTGTCTTTCTTAACATCGCCACTGCTGTCAATCAAACATAGCCCCGACATGCCCCTCCAGCCAACGAAGATGAAAAGCATTTCTGATATTTCCCCAAAGATTTTTTTTCTTCCTTTTTAATGATAAAACAGCTATTAGCAATACATTTTAAAAAACACATTATTTATTTATTTATTTATTTGACTACAAAAAGGGATGACTAAGTGTGATTTCAGTTGGACTTTAATAAAGCTTTAGATGGCCAGATTAGAAGGAAACACAAAAAAATGTAATCCTGTTGCATTTCATTCTTAGTTATTTCCACACTGCCCTGTGTTTTCTAATGTTGCAAGTTTGTCCTGTTCCTTCTGCTCTATTCTGTGTAGTTGCCTTCCATTTTGATACATAGTTTCTTCTTAAAGAACATTGGTGGGTCTGCAGGCAGAAGTGCATTAAAACCCTCTCAGCTGGTCTGGCACCAATTTGTCAAAACAGGCCGTTGATTTTCTGAATTTAAATTGAGCAAATAATCATACATCCTTACCTCATGCTGAATTGACTCCAGCCTATAAATGACTCTGTTCACGTTTTCCCTGACTCCTGCCAACTCCTAAGGCCCAGTTGTGACAGCATAATTTAATAACACTCCCGTCCCACCAGTATCACACAGGACCCACTTTGTGTCCAGGGACAGTAGGAAATAACGTTTTTTTAGTTTGTAAAACAAGGACTTGCATCACAATATCCTACACATCATTTGTCACTCAAAGATGCAACTGAACTGACTGAACTAGTTTTCAACTACCCTTCATTACAGATTTCCTATGAAGTTGGGTATATACAAACACAATACAATAGACTACCTTTCACAGTGAAATGAACATACAGTAAATCAGGGCCAATGTCATCGGAGTAGTTCAGGTTGTGCTAGCTTAAAGCAAAATATTATGGTGTTTTTTGAAAAGGGATTTCATAACCGAAATGTTCATAACTCAGTTGTTCAAGGAATCATTTCATTCACATGCTTTGTCCTGAGGTCTTATTCTTTCTTAATTTTGCAGTTTTAAAATCATCCCATGGAAGTGCAAACTTCAGTGTGCTTGGGAACCGCTCTGTGAAAAATGAGGCCAGTCCGTCGGGGGAGAGACAGGTGAGCAAGAACACAAAACCGCATTTATACCTTAAAAATATTTAGACAAGCATCTGCTTACATTTGACTGAAATATCCAGACTCCTAACATCTTCCAGACAACACCGAGGCGGCAGAGTGCAGAAGGCCGGGAGGACACAACACCACGGAAGCCTCTGGGCAGTCCGAGTAGAGCTTCCTCCACTCCCACTCGCACTGGACTCTCTGAGAATAGGTATGATGGGAATTCATGTTGCAGTTGCTATGCAATTTATGTCATGTGAACAATTTGATTATCAAACTATCGTTATCGGCGAACAATTATCCAGTTTCTAATAAAGTCAAAGATTGGGGGCAGATATCGGATATTAATTGGCTATCAGCTTTTTCCTGCTCCAAACTATCATTATTATATCGGCCTTTAAAAATCCACTATCGGTTGACCTCTAGCCACAGGGCGTACTGAACTGAGGATATTACATACCAAACCGAATGTCCTGTACCGAATGGTTTGGGACAAATCCACGTACCGTTAAATCCCTAATTTTTAAACATAACTTGAAGTTATGATGCTTGGCATTATTACAATAGAGCTCAGCCTCTGAAAATGTGTTTTTGTTTGTTTGTTATTGTTGTTTGTTTCTTTCTACTGACAACAATAACAAGCCCTTGGACTATATTCCTTGTGACAATCTTTCTGCATGTGACTGTCCCCCTAAAGGGGAACCTTGACACCTGTCATTTTTTAGGTGTTGTGTTTTTGTCTTTCTTTCCAATTTAGGAATGGTCAGTTCAGGCTTGTGACAATAATTGTTCCGCGTCACTGTTTTTCAGGAGCGAGAAGCGAAAGAGACTCCTTAACTCTGAAAGTGACCTGACTGAGGACTACCCCAAGGAAAATGACTCCTCAAGGTAAAAGCAACATGCCTCACTGCCCAGACTGAACTGTAATGGTGCTGTCAGACTCTGTGTCTAGGTATAGGTATATAAAACAGATACCAGAATGTTAATATATACAGTAGTGTAAGTTGTATCCTGTACATCATCACTGGCAAAATCGAAATCTTTAGATCGTTAATCAAAGTACATACAAAGGTTTTTTGGTTTTTATAAATTCTTCCACTGTTTCCACAGTCAGATAACATCCAAAAAACATATTTATATATACATTTTCTTAGCAACAACAAGGCCACTTCAGATCCATCCAGGAAGTTTCTACTGAGCTGCAAAGATAAGCTGAAGCAGGCAGAAGAAAACAGGAGCTCTGGTAAACTTCTACATCCACAACTCAGCAGCAATACCATCTATATTCCGCTGGTTATGTCTTCAATTACTTAGAAAAATTCATCTTTGTAATTGCCCTTTGCAAATTCTGAGACAATAAACGGGATGATATAGAATGTTTATATGTTATAATATTTTCAAATCTATAACTGACTTTGTTTCACCACACTTTTTCCATACCCCTCAGCTCCACTGGGTTCAACTCCCCTTCAGCCAACGTCATTCTACGGCAGCCGATCTGTGACTAAGGACTATGGCCAGAGCCACTCTTTCCTGGACAGGTGAGTCTCTTTAGTGGCCAGCTTTTTATTTAAAAAAAAAAAAAGCTAGCAGTGAATGCAAGGGGTCAGGATACTCAAGCAGTGCAGTGAAACAAATTCCGGTGTCTCTTTCATCTAGTAGGAGAATAGTGTCACATTATTACATGTTTATTTTAGGGATATACAATTTTGGCTAATGATTACTGAAGGGATTTGTGGTTTCAAAATTGAATTAATACATTTTAATCACGCTTAAAGGTTAAATCTAAAGCTGAAGAATCAAATCATTGTGAGACCAGTAAATCACATCAGTATAATCTTTACTAAAATCCCTCCCAGGCCATCCAGTACAGCACAGACTTCCACAGCCAAGAGAAGCCTCATGCTGCCTAATCACTCTACTCCCTTCAAGAAGGTACGCCCCTCTCTGGACTATGGTGGCTGGAACAAGCAGAGGCCTTCCACTCAGGCCCAGCCTCAGCCCCCACTGCAAGGGTAAGAGTAAGCCAGATGGGTTCCATTAAATGTGAGCATAAGCAGTCGGCATATCTGAAGAGAGACTGGATTGTGAAAAATGTCTCCAGGAGTCAGTTTTGCTTTTATGATTTAAAACATAAACATTTGTAACAACATGAAAGCCATAGGTCTGTAAATCCTGAAAAGGGTACAGTCTTGGAAATTCTGTTATCCAAATTCAAGATCTTATTGCACAGTATGTAATTTCTGCTGCTAGGGGTCTCTCACATCAAAACAATAACAAAAGACATAGCTTGATAACGTTGTGAAGTAGTGGGATCATGGGAGTTGTTGTCTTCACCACCATTACCGTCATTGCAGTCAACTTCTCCCGGTTAGAATTCCTTCAGTGTTCATCGTTCAGGAGGTTTTTACTGGGAACCGAATTATCTGCAGAGGTCTTCTCCTCTCCAAAACAAACGGACCAGGTGATTAAAACTGTAAAAACACTGAATGAATAAAGCAGTTTCACGTTAAAAAGTCAGTGTATCTTGTCCCGGAGGGGCTGCGAACTGAGCTGCCGCCAACAATTGCTGGCTAATTTCTCCGATAACTTAAGATCCAGACGTCCGATGACTGAAGTCCTTCATCCACTTAAAATATATAGTTAAAATCGACCAAGATCTAAAAAGTGTATTATAAAAATGTGGCTTAAAACTGCATAAAAATTCAAGTCAGACAGTTTCTGGCAGACAACGTTGATGCATGCGCAACAGTGATATGACGCCATTGACAGGCGACCAAATGAAATGGACCGTTACCTATCCAATTAAAATTACGGATTTCTCTAGGTTTTAAAATTGTTGGAAACATTTGGGATAATGTAAGAACACAACTCAACAAAATATAGAGCATAGGTCTAGTTATTTTTAGACATTTTAATGCAGAAAATGTACATATACCTTTTTTAACTTATTTTTCGGTCATCCATTGTGTAAATCTTTTCATTCGTATACTGCAGATTCTCCAACCTGGGCAACACTTGCTACATGAACGCCATCCTGCAGTCCCTCTTCAGCCTCCCCTCCTTCTCCAATGACATGCTTAGGCAGAGCATCCCATGGAAGAAGGTGCCCATCAATGCATTGCTCAGGTACTACGTTAGGCTCTGTCTCCCTTCAGTCGGCTCCTGTCTACTGTGTGATTCGTGATGTCCCTCAGATTGTTAAAAGAACAAGTTTTCTGTTGTTTATTAAAGGAACTTTATCAATCGGTGTAGAAAATGAATTGTTCACGTGCTTTGCTATCTGACCCCCCCCCCAACCCTGCTTAAAAGTACTTGCCGCAATTTGATGATACTTTTTGAAAAGAGAAATGTTTTAACATGTTTTACTTTATTCTGTATGATATCTTCACTGCCTGCAGACGTTTTGCTCACCTTATGGTCAAGAAGGACGTGGGCTGTCCAGAGACAAAAAAGGACCTCTTGAGGAAAGTGAAGAGTGCCATCTCCTCCACAGCTGAGCGTTTCTCTGGAAACATGCAAAATGTAAGATCTGCCTCTAAAATCAACAGTTCAGAGCAGTTGTGGTCTACTGGTACATGAAAAAGTGCCCTAATAGATAAACGTTGTATGTCACAATGTTTACCAGGATGCTCATGAGTTCCTGAGCCAGTGTTTGGACCAGTTAAAGGACGATGTGGAGAAAATGAACAAAAGCTGGACAAATGAAGCTGCAGTATCCTCATCATCCTCTGTTTCATGTGAGAATGGCCAGGAGGCAACGTTATCGGCAGCCAAGGCAGAGCCTGGTGAAGAGGTGGACACCTCCCGCATCTACACCTGCCCTGTGGCTGTCAACATGGAATTTGAGGTGCAGCACACCATCACTTGCAAAGGGTGAGACCTGTCTCCAGCTTGATCATCTGAATTTATCCTTGCAATGTATCTTTGTGACGTATTTGCCAAAACTGTTAGTGGCTCTGGAGAAAATAAATGATATGTTATACCTTCATTTTGTTTTGCAGCTGTGGCGAGGTGGTGACCAAGCGAGAGCAGTTCAATGACTTGTCCATCGACCTACCACGCAGAAAGAAAACCCTCCCACTTCGCTCTATCCAGGATTCTCTGGATCTCTTTTTTAGGGTGAGTCTTTTGTATAAAGATTAAAGGTTATAGTTCTAATCAGTTTCTATGAAAGATTTATCTTGTACCGCACTTGTTATATTCCTTTTGCAAATAACTATCCCTACGTGAATCAAACAGGCCTCAACTAGAAAAATAACGTTTGAATATGTAATGATGATGTTACTTTTTCTGTTTGCAGATGGAGGAAATTGAGTACTCATGTGAAAAGTGCAGTGGGAAAGCAGCGACTGTTAAGCATAAATTCAGCAAACTGCCCAGGTATCCACACACAGACTGTTGCAAGGGAAATGCACATGCACCATAAGAAGTTGTCACACTCATTGTCAAATACTTGTTGAAGTTGAACATATTTCAGAGTTGAGCAGAAGTGCACTGCATTTCAAACATAACTTTAGTAGCTGCTCAGCTACTACAAGAATCACAACCAGTCCTCCCTGTTAGCATCACAAGTAGAATATAAGAAACACTTCGTAAAGAGGCCAATTTCCTTTTGATTAATGATTAATATTTTCTCCCCACAGAGTGCTCATCCTACACCTGAAACGGTACAGCTTTAACGCTCAGCTGTCTCTGAACAGCAAGCTGGGCCAGCAGGTGGTGATTCCCCGATACCTGACCCTGCTGTCCCACTGCACTGAATCCACACGACCCCCTATTAGTCTCGGCTGGAGTTCCCAAGCCTCCATGTAAGACATCCTAAACACCTTCAAATAAAAATGTATGAATAATACCTTTAAACATTTCACACTCTGGCTAATTACATCCTGAGCTATTGAGTGATTCAGTCAGGTTTTAAGTAAACGCTGCAATTGACCTGGATGCATTAGATTTGGCTCCACTGGCTGAGAGATGATGGTTAATTAACCATTAGCAAATAATTAGGCTTTTAAATGTTTTCTTTGTTGTTCTCAAAGGTCAAGAACACTCAAAACGTCACAGTTGGTCAACTCCTCCACAGCACCTCTCCGGTAAGTACTGTTACCGGACTGCAAGACTTTCAAATAATGATGTTTATAAACAGAAAAAGAAGGGAGTGTTACATTTATACTGGCCACAACTTAGATTTTCATAAGTAAAGCTATGAATTCCCAAGTGTGCTGGAACTTGTTCTGTACTCAGCCTCCTTGATAAAAATGTGTGTGTGATCTGTCATATATATTGCAGGATTAGGAACAGTACTTTAAGTGTGCCCAGACTTGGTTTTCTACTTTTTTGCTTGTAAATGTAATCACTGGAATGTGTGTGTGTAGAAGGATTGGAGGGAAAGTGGCCAACTCTAGCTGCACCTCTATCCTCGTGGACTCTGACTGTGAAGAAGAGCCTAACAGAAAGGTGAGCGCGAGCCGCAAGCGACGCCTCAGCAGCTGTCTGCCTGACGATGATGACCGACCGGAAGAGGTGAGCATTTGCCTACAGACCTTAACAATTATGATCCAGCCTCCTTTTTCTTGTCTCTGTTGCTGTTTTGACACTGTTTTATGTGTTTTCAGCGGGGAGCAACAATTGATTCAGCAGACTTCAGTGGCATAAATGATGATGAAATGCTGGCGGCCGTCCTGGAGATGAGTCGTCAAGAGGCTGGGCTCTCGGCTCCATCCCCCGTTGAGGATGAGCCAACCAGCAGCCCCGACACAGGCTTTGGGGACACAGATGCCCATGACCTGGCCTATCATACAGATCTGCTGGCGACGGACAGCAAACAGCCTGCAGGTAGTCCAACATCATCAGGATCAAGACATTCAGTAGACGGGGTTTCTATAGGTGGCAGTCAATTTTTACTTTTGTCTTTAAAATTTTAAAGACAGCATAATAGAGGGATTGTATGAACTAAGCATAGAGAAAAATATTGACTTCTGCATCAGTCAGTTGTCTTGCTAGTACTCGCTGCTTGGAATCAATGTGGCTTTCTGCATTTACATTAAATTCATTCAACACTGGGTTGACTGAAATATGAATGTCTTAACCAAGGTAACATTGGTATTATTAAACTCAAGTATATAGGTGCTGAGGTGGAAATAACTTCACTAGTATTTAAGTATTAAGTTAACTGACTTGTGTATGTGTTGATCTTGTGTAGATGTGCTGGATTCCCTGGACTTGACCATGGATGAGAACAAGGAGAACCAGACTCCAGAAGGTGTGCAGCAGCAGGGGGAACTGGACTGGGTCCAGCAGTACAGTCTGGATCAGGAGAGGGAAGAACAGGAGCTACAGCAGGCTCTGGCCCAGAGCCTTCAGGAGCATGTAAGATCAAAGGCCATGTGACATCTGCAGGGCTTTCCTTTAAGAATGGAACGATGGTGCTGCATCTAAATACTATATTGTAGCACCATAATGCCATGAAACCATTACCTGCGTCAAATACGCAGAATAAAATAATAATTGTGGTGATTCCCATGATATGGTGATTTTCCCCCCATCCTTAATAAGTAATGTTGAGTCTGAGCTGGTGTTACATTATAGTAGTTCTCTTTATAATCGTCAAAATATCACTGAAGATCTCACTGAAGCATGTACTTTATGAGCAAGCAGATATGATCAAAGTGAAAATGCAATGTTGAAATTTCATACAGTAAATCTCAATAATGTAATACCTTGTCTCCACCTCACCCCATATAGGAGGCCCAAGAGATGAGAGAGGATGATGATCTCAAGAGGGCCACTGAGCTCAGCTTGCAAGGTATGAACCAAGATGAATTGAATGTCGAGTATAGGGCTGCAGCTAATCACTATTTTCATTATTGATTAATCTGTCGATCATTTTCTCAATTAATCGATTAGTTGTTTGATCCATAAAATGTCAGAAAATGGTGAAACATATTGATCACTGTTTTCCAAAGCCCAGGATGATGTCTCAAATGTCTTCTTTTGTCCACAACCCAAAGATATTCAGTTTACTGTCATAGAGGACTAAAGAAACTGTCATAGAGGACTAAAGAAACAGAAAATATTCACATTTGAGAAGCTGAAATCAAAGAATTTTGACCTTTTTTTTTCTTAAAACATTACTCAAAACAATCAATTATCAAAGTAGTTGCAGATTAATTTATATTTATAATCGTTGCAGCTCTAGTTGAGTAGCTGGCTATTAAAACTCATGGGCCCTGATAATCACTCAAAAGCAAACATTTGTTGAGCATCTTTGATGAACAAAGTACCATTGATGTTTTTGTTTTTAGCGTGCCGGGCACCGTTGGCAGTAGTCAGCTGGTGGCTGTTTGAGTATGTTAAAGTGGTGGTGGAGGCAGTCGGTGAGCAAGACATCTCTGACTGGCTGTTTAGAGAATCGGTTATCGCACAAATTAATCGCAGTTTCTTCAAATTTTTTACTTTGGCCTATCTTTTTCACACAAGCAAAAGAGCCCAGGCTGACAACATCAGTGCAAAGCAAAACTTTACAGCGCCAGCTGCAATTGTCATCA
The DNA here is from genome assembly GCF_020085105.1 of Siniperca chuatsi. Taxonomy (NCBI): domain Eukaryota; kingdom Metazoa; phylum Chordata; class Actinopteri; order Centrarchiformes; family Sinipercidae; genus Siniperca; species Siniperca chuatsi. The sequence continues at coordinate 4,384,664 of NC_058053.1, read as the reverse complement.
GACATGTTCTCAATAAATGCACAGAGCACATAATGACACTGTTTAATCAGACTCACTGTGCTGTGAGAATACCTGACCAGTATCAATACCTCGTTCTCACCCAACAGAGTTTAACAACTCTCTGCCTGAGCTGCTGTGCTCAGATGATGATTCTGGCAACGAGGATGTGCTGGACATGGAGTACACTGAAGCAGAGGCTGAGAACCTGAAGAGGAATGCTGAGGTACATCCTGCTGCCACACATCTGCCTTGTGATTTTTAAACAAGTAGAGCAGTCTAGATCATGAGTAAAATGGTAGTCTGTTTTTACTTCATTTCCACAATAAACTAAAAGCAACTATTAGGTACTACAAACATACTCAAGTAAAAATCCTTCCTGTGTAAAAGAAGTAGTCTGGCTCAACATTTCTACTAAACCTTTCTAGCTGTACTAATTTACAGAATACATTGGATACACTGAACCACTTTCATTCATAGTAACCTGCTTATAAACGCTGTAATCCACAGAGCGGAGACTTGGCCAACTCTTTTAGACTCATCAGTGTTGTCAGTCACATTGGGAGCAGCTCCTCCTCTGGTGAGCACTTATATATTTGTTTCTCTGTCTGCAGTGTAAATAATTCCTGTATCAGGACATTTATGCAACTACTGCATTGGAGTTGTTTTATAGCTACCCTTTTGCAAAAAAAGCAAGTCGAAACCATTAGAGGTGGCAGAATGAATGTCAGCACGTAAAGCCTGACCAGCACAGTGCCAGGATTTAAGTGCTTGTGTGTTAAGAAGACATAAGTACCATTCTTAGCCTATCCATATGAGGGGTAAACATCTTTGGCATGATTTTGCAATACAAAGTATTGTGTTGATTTGATGTTAATGTTTGGTCTCAGTGATGGGTACCTGTGGTGTAATACAGTGACTTTACTTGTTATATATTGCCTAACCTGATATTTACACCTCATCGTTTGATGAGCTGATGGAGATTCAACATCATACCTGCTGCCTGCACTCCTATTTAAGCTGGTTTCCCCGCCCTTGCTGCTAACATTTAGCATGGCAGTGAAATCACCTGGTATAGTCTTTGGTTGGAATGACATCCTTCCTACCTTAGGCATACCATGGCACATGACGAGCTGTCTTCGCTTGAGTGTCCACAAATTAACATTATGTATTTTCCACCCTAGGCCATTACATCAGTGACGTGTACGACATGAAGAAGCAGTCGTGGCTGACCTACAATGACCTGGACGTGTCACGCACACAGGAAGCAGCCGTCCAGCGAGACCGTGACCGCAGTGGATACATCTTCTTCTACATGCACAAGTGAGTTGGCAGATTAACCAGATGGTGTCTTATGTCAGTGCAGCATTTGTGCTGGATCCTGAGCAGTCTCTTTGATCCAAGGTGCCTGGTTTTTTGTGTAGTTTTGTTTTGCATGCATTTGTTTTCCATGTCGTGTGTGACATTAGGAGGTGAATACTTAATAAAAATATTTTGTAATTTCGGTGAGTCGCAGGTTTTACACCACAGCAAACACTGCACACTTGATTTGTAGTAGTATATATTTGTGTGTGTATTCATGTCAGAGGGCATTACATGAGTTTGGCTGTAAGACGCTCTGACACGTTCTTATCATGTGTCCTCAGGGATGTGTTTGAGCAGCTGTCTGAAATGGAGAGATCTGGAGCTAGCACCACTTCAGAGGCAGGAAGGAACGTCCTGCAGCCCCTCTGAGCGCTACATCTTTGGACAGCCACCCACACACATACATCCACCGCTGAGCCCTGGTAGATGGAGCTCTCCTCTGAACAACCTTGAGTACTACTGATTGCTGTCCTTTTTCGGTCATCTTCAGGCACTTCTTTTCCTCTGCAAATCACTAAATGCCCTGCTAAGTTAGCACCTGTAAATGCCAACACAGGTGCTAAACTGTCTAGACTCTTTAAGATACCAGAAATGCAGTTAAAAATGTTCAGTGGATCAAATTTTGCCTCCATGTTTTTGGGGCTGGAGTTTTTCTTTGCTATGATTTTATCAAACAACTGTTTTGTAAAGGTTTTTTTTCTTTGTTTCTTGATATACTTGTCTAAACTCTAAAGCCGTTCATTCAGACTTTCACTTAAAAGCAACTATCAAACACCAGATGCTACTGGTGCTTCCTGGATTGTATGTTTTGCAGACCCTTTATTCCCCATATAAACTAAATAAAGATATATTCTATGTTGGAGTATAAGCTATTATAGAGTTAGAGGGTTGTTGTATTTAGCGGGTATATTTGGTGCAATATTTATGTTCTGGCTCAAACTGGCCAATTCAAATCAGTTTTCTGTCAGTGTGTGAATGTTTGCCCAGTTGCTTTTTGTGCTTGACTTATGAACTAATTTGTGTGTGTGGTTGTCTCCATATTATAGATTTGAGAACAATCAGTAAGTTGAATAACAAAGCCTGTTTTTACTGAGCTTTTCTCAGTAAAGCCCACGTTATTCTTTTGGGGTTTTGACCGTGTGCCTCCTAAGAAAACTTTTATAAATATGTATACAAGCTTTACTTTGAAAGTTGCACAACCTTGTTGTTTTTGAAGATGTTGGTCAAACCTCAATGTGCAAGTCAGATTTTCCTTTATAAAAAGCCAAGATTTTCTATTTATTGCAGCAAATGGTTAATTAACTTAATTAGCCCATCGAGATACGCCACGGCAAATAGAAGTCATTCATACTAGACCACCAGGGAAGGTAGCTATAGTGTAATGTCTTATTGCACTATCTTTAAGGCCAGTATGGAGTACACCTTAGACCTCTGCTAACCCTGTTCAACAAGTTCCTGTCAGGTGTGCTTGCTTATAGAATGGTTCCATAACTAGACACTGGTTGTACAGCTCTTTTTTTGTTACCCCTGTAAAAATTAAACCCCACTTCAGAACACCATGGCTAATGTGCCACATTGAAACATGGTGCCTGCTGGGCATTTTCAGACTACACCAAATTATTCCCTCAACTCCCCAACAGAAGAAAGTATATAATATAGCATTATAAGACATGGGTAATAAAAAATCTGTGTGAACTTAATGATATTCTTGATACCCAGCCCTATATAGTTGTGTTTTTAGGAAGTGTGCATTATTATCAGCTGACTCCTGGAAGTACAGTATTCTGTTGCACGATGAACATATACCCAATTATGACAGCAGACAAAAGTAAATCAGAAATTGGTTCTCCTTTTTTGTATCTGCCTTGGATTTACATTTCTGGAACACTGCGCTTACCTGAACATCCTGTCCCAAATGCAGTGTAAAGAGGGTATGATGTATTTGTGAAGTAAAAATTAACAGCTTTTTCTACCCTTCATACACAAATGACTCTTCCTAAAGCAGATTTTAATAAAATATTACAGTGAAAGTGCACAGACTTTTTAATTTGATGTTTGAAAAGGGTATCCACAATCAAATGGCTGTATGTCTACTGCCAGCTGATTAAAGTCCTTTTAAAAACAATCGCTGCAAATTGTGAGTGTGGAGAAGACTGCATCCGGTGTCCTTTGTTTAGGAACGAGGGCGTGACAGTGAATAAAACAGTAGTCCACCTGGTTACAGGATAGTGAACAAGATCAAGCGCCATAGTGCAACTGTTAGGTTAGCAGGTGACAGTCACTGTCACCTGTCGTGACTGCATCTCTTTGTCAGTGGCTCTAGATGTCTCCCTGTGAGTCTGTTGTACTCACTCAGAATGTAGCTTTCCCTCTGCAGCATCTGGAAACATACAAAATGTACATTTTTAAACATAACCCCTTTTACACTTTACAGGGTGACAAAACAGATTTCATAAAAGGTGCAAAAATTCACTTTCAGTAGCACCCAAACTGATTAAACAGAATGCATAGAAGAAAGGCAATGAGACTTTTCTCTAGTTTGCACCTGTTTTTCAATTAAAGGGACAGTTCACCCAAAATTCCAAGAAACATATTTTCTTAATTACCACCAGCAATATTCTAGCCATGTTTTTTTTTTTTGGGTGGTTTGTTTTGAAATATCTGCCTCTGCCCCAATAAAACGAGAAACACTCTGGACGACCCACAGACCTGTTATGAACAAATTTTACTGGAACTACTTATTGTAATACCGAAGGGGAAAAGGTCCCTATTAAAAGTGATGACCGTGTCTTGTGAGTGTTCTGGAAAGACATGTTGCTGATACGATTTTCAGTGACGAGAGAGAAAACATTCGATTCACCTCAGTTGTATTGGGGGTGGAGGCCGAAATGTCACATACAAATAAATTTGGAAACAAAAAGAAAACTATCCGCGTGGCTACATACCAGTAGAAGTTCGGTGAGAAAACATTACTTTGTAATTTGGTTGAATTGTGTTTTTCACATTAAGATTCTTTCACCATATAATCTCCATACAAACCTCAGCCCATTCTTCCTCTGTCTCGTGTCTGTAGCCCAACAGGTGGCAGATACCATGTGCAGTGACAACCTAAAATATGAGCAAAAGATGAACAATTAAAGCCAGCTAATGTCACTGCAAACAGACAGGATAGATCTGAATTACTGGATGACATGCAGTTTTATCTAAACATATGATTACTTGTTAATGTATTAAATTTATTTATCAAAATGTTCAAGAGCCAATAAATAACCTACAGCAACAAATATGCACCTTGAAAGAAAATGTCACTGCAAATCTGAACGCATGACAGTGGATGGACTTCACTGAATAATATGAGAAACGAGTTTGTGAACAGGCTGCATCTCTGCGAGGTGCCACAACTACAGTTTATCAAATGGAGCATGGTGTACAGTGCTGCAGCTCCTCACAGTGAGGGCTCCGTGCAGATCGAGGGATTCCTCCTGACACTGCTGCATCAGAAACTCGACCCCCAAGAAAATGTCCCCAAGGTTCAGCTCATCCCTATGAAGGGGGCAGGGCAGCTTTCCAGGTCTCAGGTCCTAGAAGCACAAAAGTGTCATTTCAATTGTGATCATTTAAAAAAAAAAAAAGTCAAAAACAAATCATTAATAGAGAATTCTTGGTCAACCCTTACTGGAGGGAAAACGTGTAGCCCAGTGAACACCTTATGGAGGCAAGTAAACTAATAGGTTTAACGTTACTGTCATATGTTGGCATGTACGCATATTTACCTCATAGAATGGAAATGAGAGGACATCCGTAGGCACATTTTTCTTTCTATATATGTTATTAATTTGCTGAATCCTGTGGTTATCCACGCAAATGATGCCCAGGTCAAATTTCTGGACGCCCAGTATGTGCCTCAGTGTGTCAACGTCCTTGCGCAGTCTGGCGCGGCGAAGAGGCACCACCTTTTGGAGATTCCGCAGTACTACTCCCATTTGAAAATTCGGCGTTAACAAGAGAAAACCGCTATTTTTAAAAAATCCCGAGACATAGGTGAACGTTAAAACTAATCCACCTCCGACGACGGCCAGTTACAACAATTCTGTGGCGGCAAATTTACGATAGCGGTTGGTCAGCTTTGCGTTAGCCGCGAGCGATGTTCAGCCATTCTGAGACTGGACAGGCAGAATTCAAGGTGACACGTCCCGGCAGTATCAGCATGTAGTTCCCCGAAACCGACTATGTACGCTTTAACTGGGTTGTGTGGACAGTATAGTTAAGATAAGTCAAACATATTCTGTCGTTTAAGGAAAGTGGTGGCTTGCCCGTTCAAAACCTATTCGAGCGATGAAACGGCGGAAACGTTGGCAATCGCGGAACGGCATTGAGCGGGGACCAAAAGATTTGTCGGACCGGAAGTGGGAGAATGTGTTTGAACTGAACCAAAAAAACAACATAGCAAACTCAAACTGTGAAAGGTGAGATTTTTTTCGTATCAGAGTTGTATAGTTTAGGAGTATTTCCTGATGACTTTTGTAGTGTCAATATAACAACTTTAAGAGCAACAACACAAACTTTGCTAAGCTAACTTTGATAATGATTGTGGTGTTAGCTTATGCTAGCGGCCGAGCCATGCATTTTTATTCGTTCCTGTCTTCATAATGTTCTGTTGACTTTTAACGTGATAGGGTGTTACACCGAACAACTCGAGAGATCGGAGCAGTGTTACAGATTTTTGCTGCTTGAATGTCTGGATAAGAAACATTTCCTTCAACAAATAACCAAGGATACTAAACATCAGCTAACATTTGCGCCATGAATCCATCATCCAATCCGTTTGGTAGTCCACAAGGTGGAGCTTTCCAAGCCCCAAGCAACACTTTGAAGACTGGTTTGTTCCAGTCATTTGGACAACAAAGTTCTAGCAATCAGCCCCAAACTATGGGGTTTTATCAACCTTCAGCGTTTGCACAGCAATCTGTCTTAAATCAGCCCCCTCCTCATGGAAATACCATCTTTGGACAGGCCCCTGCCTTTACACAGCCCCCCTCGCTGCCTACAATAAGCCATGCTCCAGCATTTGGACAGCCATCATTAGCAATGAGCAGCTCAGGCTTTGGTAGTAGCACCGCACCAGCTTTTGGACAGACTAGTGGACCGAACCAGAGTTCAGTCTTTGGGCAGACACCTACATTCGGGCAGCCATCTGCATTTGGACAGACTCCAGGATTTGGCCAGCAGACCCCGGGATTTGGCGAACAGCCACCAGGGTTTGGCCAACAGCCTTCTGGGTTTGGTAACTCCCAGATGGCTTCTGGCTCCACCACTGCCTTAGGGCAACCTCAGCAACTGGGTTTTGGACAGTCTGTGTTTGGACAGCCATCATCTACCAGTGTCACCACCAGTGTATTTGGCACAGCTCAGAGTGTGACCCAGAGCAGAGGCTTCGCAACATCCAAGTTCAGTTTCAAGCCGGCTAATGAGGCACTGTTCAAACCCATCTTCAGTGCCAGCCCTGAGCCTGCCAATCCTCAAACTACTTCAATGTCTAGCTCACCTTTTGGCAGCAGTGGGTCCCAGACAAGCTCCAGTACCATGAGCAACACCACCACCACCACCACCACTGGCTTCTCTCTATTGACTGGTGCTAAGTCTGGGCCGCTGGGCTTCAGCTTCTCACAGCCGGCGGCTGCCCCCTCTATTTCTGCTCAAAACAATCCACCAACAACTGGCAATAGCAGCGGCCCTTCCAACACTCTGCAGTTCACCTTTTCCCAGCCAGCCGCCCCCTCCAGCTCCAGCACTAACGCCTCCACCACCCAGCCCACCACCCCGTCATCTTTCAGTTTTTCAGCCAAAGCCCCCCCACCCCAGGCAACACCCCTTTTTGGAGGAACTAATTTTGGTCAGCCCTCAGCTTTTGGTGACACCAAAGCTAAAGCAGAGACTAGTACAGATGAGAAAGGGAGCCAGCTTGAGGGTCTAGGGGACACAAATGTATTTGCACGATTTAGCAAAGGCACCAAGCGCAAGGAAGATCCAGCGGCCCCCAGCACTGGCCCAGAGAAGCGTGCCACAGAGGAGGATGTTCCAGCAGAAACAGATTCACCAAGGCATCCCTCAAAGAGGCCCCTAATGAGGTCCCGCGGCCCACCAGGAGGCTTATTCGGTAGAGCGCTAAGCAGTATTCGTAAAGATGGCGCTAACCCAGTGAGGCGAGAGGCCACAAGGGAGACTCCGCAGCAAGCACTAACGTGGGAGGAGACAGAGAGGGAAGACGTCCAAGCTCAGGGTGACGACCTACCTGCTACACCACCCACAGCACAAGCACTGACCAGGGATGTGTTGGAAAAAGCTGAAAAGTCAGGTGAGACGTACAAATCATACGCACTACCACATTACGAATTTCTGAAACCTATCTGCACTATGAAAAGCAACTCTACATGATAAAATCACACTTAAATGACTTGTTTGCCTGAAATATGGCAACATGAAATATGCATGGGTCAATTTTTTTCCCCTCTACTTCTTCTATGAAAATCATAGTTTTTTGGGTTTTGATGAAGTGCAGAAACCCAGACAGAAATCTTCATCCTGCTGAATTTTATGTAAATGAATTAAAATAGTGGATTGCATTATCATCCTGTTGTCTGCCTATTACTCATCATCCCTCTCTAGACCCAGCAAAAGCCTCAGACCCGAAGCTCGAAACCACAACCCCTGTGAAACGTGCCGTACGCAGGGAAAGCTCAGAGAGCCTGAGCGGCATGTCTCCCACAGACTGCACCACCATCCAGTGCAGGAATGTGCCTTCAGCCCTCAACAAGAAGGACACGATCGAGAAGCACTTTGGTCGTTTCGGCAAAGTCCGTAAGGTCTTCTGCCGGCCTGCCAAGAACCTGGCCATAGTACACTTTGATCACCATGTGAGTTAACTCTGTGCTGCTCCTAAAACTGGCAGTTATAACCGTTCTTCTAATCTGGTCCTCAACTAGCTTTGTTTTTTCAGCACACTTAATTTGCTACAGTAAATTTGAGCTATTACTCATAGTGTCTACCTGTTTTATATAGCCAGAGTGGAGCACTGGTTTTACTACTAGCTGTTTGGACTTTTTATTCTCTTTTTTACTCCTTGCAGAGTTAGTCTGTGGCATCACTTCCCATTTCAACTGAGCTCAGTTTAATGGCAGGAATAATCCCCAAAAGTTTGCTAGCTAACCCACTAGTCCTGCTCCGTGAGACAGGCCAAAGATGACGATGTGTAGTTTTCAGTGAGCTCACAATATTATTTTGCTTTCTCACACTGTTAACTGTTTCAATTGTCTCTTTCAGGCATCAGCAGCTAAGGCAAAGAAGAAAGGCAAAGTCCTGCATAGACACGAACTCCTTCTCTTGTGGCAGAGGAAGAAGCAGAGTAAATATAGCATATTTCTGTAAAAGCTCAATGAATATAGAAATAATTGCTAGTACCCAACAGGCAAAGTTCTGCTGTATTGCTATTACTGTTTAGAGGTACAGGCCTACAAGCAAAAGTGACTATAAATCAGGTCTTACAGTTATATACTGATTAAAGAGTTCTGGGCGGTTTATTCCACGTTACCTTTGATTCCTTGCAGCGAGTCACCATATTGATCCTGAGTTGTTTTTATTTGTTTGTGCATTAGGTCCGGGTGACAAAGGGAGCAGACCTGCAGCAGGAAAGGAGGAGGCAGAGGGAGAAAGTCAGGAGGACGCGGAGTCCAAGGCTGCTTCCTCCCCACTCAGAAGACCTGTACTCAGAGCACCTGCAGTCAGCAGCACGGTGACCCTCAGCCGCAGGTAGCACTCGCACCTGCATGAATCTTATAACTACTTCAGATGTAAGGCCTCCATCCAACAGGTGTGGACCAATGTAGTGCTGCCTGTGACAGTTTTACATGTGTCTTTTCATGTGTCAGCTCTCCGGTGAAGAAGTCGTCATTGGCCAAGTCTCTGCAGTTTGAAACCGAACCCCAGAAAGAAAGCAGCACAGAGGCCCAGAGCTCAGAGCGCCCTGTCCCCTCCTCCCTCCTCCACCTCATTGGCCAGGTAGCTGAGACTGCTGAGGACAAGTACCGCCTCCTGGAGCAGAGAGACAAGATCCTGCGTCAAGGTTAAGCCGCCTCTCAAACCAATCTGTTGCAGCCATTAACACGGCTAAAAACATGAGCGACATTCTAACTGTGTGCGCAATATGTCCGCACAGGTCGGCCCAAGAGGACGGACCTGGACCTGTCTAAGGTGTTTGTGGGGACGTGTCCTGACATGTGTCCAGAGAAGGAGAGATACATGAGGGAAACACGGAAACAGCTGAGCATATTCGAGGTCATCCCAGATACTGAGATGGTAACGTCCTTAATGCCTATATTCCACATTCAGACTGAAGAAGAGGCTTTTTTTCAGACACTTTTTTATTTAATCTGTGGGAGGCTTTGCAACATAGGTCACTTGCTATACTCCCCTTCACCTTAGGAATGCAAAGTAAAGTGTTGGCATGTCTGTTATCCAGGCATATTGAATGTATGCATTTATGTTGTAGCTTAAAGGATAATTACGAATAATGATTCTGCAAGTGGGAGCTTGCAGGTTCATCGAAGACAGGAGGGACACTGTAGACAAAAAAAATTAATTTGTCATCTCCTGTCCCCGACTAGGTGGAACACACAGCAGCCGTGAAGGAGTACAGCCGATCATCAGCCGACCAGGAGGAGCCCCTGCCCCACGAGTTGCGCCCCCTGCCTGTGCTCAGCATGACCATGGACTATCTCGTAACTCAGATCATGGACCAGGGCCATGAAAACTACCGGGACTGGTACGACTTTGTCTGGAACAGGACCCGTGGCATCCGCAAGGTAAGACCCTGTTTCAGATGAGCTGCCCTCTTCAAATGTCAGCTGTAATCACGCTTAAATCTTGTGAGAATTTAAAAAAGTTGGTTTGAGAGAGTTGGTTGTCCTCAAGCTTCCCTTTTTGAGGTGCAACGCAGTGCCCACAGCATTGGATAGTACCAGGCAAACATTTTACCTGCACAAATGCATCCTGTTTAGGTGAATTATCTGATATTGTCTTATGTGCGTTTAAAGTACTTTGGCAGACCACAGACAAATATGCACACACGTGGAAAGTAAAAGATACATCCGTGCTGCTCTTTATACCCAAGTGGACAAAACTGATGTTTCCTCTATCAGTCTAACATAGAAAGTTAAACAATCTTTTACATTTTATCCCCATATTCATGATGTCATCAAGAAACTAAACAAGAGTGAGCGTAATCTGCAGCAACAATATTTTGTCAATGAGCGTGCTCACACAAATTCAACCTGCCCAAACCCATTGTTTCAACACACTTCCTGGGTCCTGTCATGTTTTTGCAGAGGGGGGGGGGGTTGCGATTTAACAAGTTATGACACGTGTTTTGACACTGATTTCAAATCCCGGGCCATTCCCACAGGACATCACCCAGCAGCACCTGTGCTGCCCATACACGGTGTCGCTGATTGAGAAGTGCACGCGCTTCCATGTGCACTGCGCTCACCACCTCTGCCAGGAGCATATCTCATCTTTCGACGCCAAGATCAACAACGAGAACATGACGAAGTGCCTCCAGAGTCTCAAAGAAATGTACCAGGACCTGGCCACGCGTCACATCTACTGCCCCCGGGAGGCAGAGTTTCGTCAGTACAGCGTGCTGCTGAAACTCAATGACGGTGACATCCTACGGTCAGTCCATTGAAGCACATATACACAAATGATTAAATATGCTGGTGAAATGTCATTGAAATATATGTAAAGCACTTTGAAATGATTTTATACATCTTCAGCTGTGATTTTGTTTGTTAGCATTCACTGCATTTTGTGCCTCACTATACGGTAAAGAAATACTTCCTCACACTTCATGTCTACGCAGTGAGGTGCAGCAATTCCGTGACGAAGTGCGCAATTCCCCCGAGGTGAAGTTTGCCGTGCATGCATTCACTGCAGTCAACAGCAACAACTTTGTGCGCTTCTTCAAGCTGGTGAAAGGATCCTCCTACCTCGCCAGCTGCCTCCTACACAGATACTTCAATCAGGTTAGTAACTGTTGCCTTCATTAATGAATGTGACTGAGTAAACCTTGAACTTGTCTAAAGCGTTTTCCCTCATTTGGATGTGTTCCTGGACTTTGGAAAATATGTGCGCACTTACTCTTTTTATTAAGTTTGTGAGGTGAATCCAGGCAATAGCCATTTTCCCTTTAATGTTTTTGCATATCAAAACTATACCAATAGTAGAGAAGGAGATGCAAATAAATAGAAGAGTTAGAGAAAAGTTTTCAGTTCTAAAACAACTGAAACATGGTTTGTGTAACATGGGTCTGCTCTAGTATATATAATGCTATTTTATGCCTACTGGTAACACACACAGCTGTTGTAACTGCTGGCATTAAATTAGTAAATGCAAATAATGTTTGGAAATTTCCCATGACCGAGCAGGTCAAGGCAGAAGTTTGTGTTGTTCAATATTTCTGTTCTTTCAAAAATGTGTGTGTGTGTGTGTGTGTGTGTGTGTGTGCGCCCAGGTCAGAGCTAAGGCCTTGAAGACCTTGAACATGGCCCACACCGTGGGTCCACGATCGACTGCGTTTCCAGTTGAGGACATAGTTCGGATGTTAATGTTCCCCAACGCTGCAGAGGCAACTGACTTCATCCAGCAGTACGGCCTCAACGTCAACGATGGGTGAGTGCCTACTAGACGTTTGAGTGGCTTAATTTAATAATAAAAAGTTTTGAAAAAATATTTTAACTGGACCATACCTGATTATAGCCCCCCACTATACAAGGCAAGACGTATTCTGTACCTCAGAGGTAAGAAGTTATGAGCAAAAATGTAAATGTCTTCATAGAAGGCCACATGATGGTGCTATTAGCACATAGACAGGCAAACAGGACTGAAAACATAACCTCCTTAACAGAGTTAACAATCACTGAGTCACTGCTATTGTAAACCCTATCCACCTGAGAGTGGAATATTATAGCTTAAAGTATTTTGTACAAATGTCTAACGAAAACTTCACAAAATATTGTTGACAGTGTGGTAGAGCTGAGTCGCATAGCCTATCAGGAGCCAGACCTGCCTCTGTCCCAGAAGAAGTCAGATGTCATCCTCGCAAAGAAAACTGTGTTGATCGGAGAGGTGGTGAACGGAGGCCCCCTCCCTAACCCTCTCCAGCACGCCCCTGTCTGCAGCTTTGACTCCCAGAACAAGTACCGTGGAGAAGGCCTTCTGGCTGAGCCCACTCCAAGCCAATTTAAAGGTATTGGCTCCATTAAACTGGTCCTAACCCTGGGAAATAATTTTTATTCCTCCATTTACAGTACATGCATTTGCTAAGCATAACAATAGACATAGTGTCTCATGTAAACTAACCTGAACAGCGTCGTTTGTATGATTAGCTGGTAAATGGGTTGCAGGTCTTGATGTTTCTTTCAATACTATTTTCACCTCTTATCTGAACCACTGAATTGATTTTTCTGAGGAATAAAACACTTCAGCTCTATAGTGACAGGGCCTGCATCTTTTTAATGGCAACCGTTTTAAAATGAATTCTAATAAAATAAGTTTATCTTATCCTATCTATAAGAATGTAGAGAATCCGTCTCAATAATAACAGCTGAAATGTGTCTTTGTTGTCTCAGCTATTGCTGCCATGGCGGAGGTTAAGGCACCAGCCAGCGTTGAGTTGCCACCACAGGTTGTGCCGGTCAAGGCTCCAGACGAGCCCAGTGTGTTTGGGTTGCCCCCAGCTGTCACGGATGAGACGGGAGAGCCCAGTGAACCGTACCACAGCTCGGCCCGCCCGGCAGACGCCCAGCAGCTGTTCCAGCCGATATCTCAACCTCAGCCTGTCAAACCGCCATCACCTCCACCCAAACCTCAGCCGGTGTTCAGCAATGAGGTGGGCAAGATCTCTCGGCCCTGTATCTCAGACCACATTAGATGTCCCGCTTAGAGAACTAATTCATTCTCACTGAATTGCCCGCACCGTAGTTGTAATTATTTTCCCGGCGTTTCTCCAGCACATGATTATTTTGTAGCCACCACAATATAGTTACAGTACCTCCGCTCTGATCCTTGTATTCCTTACTGATGGTGTCTTGTAAATTTGGTGATGTAGCAACAGTGGTGGGAAGTAACTGAGTACATTTACTAGGTACATGAAGTAATTAAACTTGAGTGTTTCATTTTTATGCTACTCGAGGGAAATACGGCACTTTTTACTCAGTACATTTTTCTGACAGCTGTCGTTATTTTGCAGACCAGCCACATTTAAAGTGTAAGCAATTAATGCATCTGCAATAATAATCCAATAGTTTAACATCATATAACACTCTAAAACAAACAAAAAGTAACCTTTCTAAAGACTTCATATTTTAAGTACATTTTACTGACAATACTTCTGTACTTTTACTTAAGTAAAATTTTGAATGCAGGGCTTTTATTGTAAGGTATTTGTTGTTTTTATTGAGGTATTGTTGCTTTTACTGAATACGTCTTCCGCCGCTGTGTAGGAATTTGTCTTTATCCTGAGCTGTTTTAAATGTCCCGAACATTTAAAATGCCAACTGCAATATATCTGTTAAGGTTAAGTCTTAAATCAAAATCTAACTAGAGCTGAAGCAATTCATAGATTAATCAATCCGACAGAAAATGTATTGGAAAGTATTTTTTATAATCGTTTAATCATTTGACTCATATTTTCTTGCAAAAATGCCAAACATTTTCATGGCTTCAGCTTATGTGATTGTAAAATAAATGTTTTGGGGTCTGGGGCTGTTGGACAGACAAAACAAGTCATCTGAAGATGGCACCTTGTACTTCAGTAGAAGTTGGCCATTTTTAACTATTTTCTGACATTTCGAATAATCGAGAAAAGAATCAGCAGATTAATTGATAATGAAAATGACTATTAGTTGCAATTAGTTGCAGCCTTGAATATAATACAACAATAAACCAAAAAGGATAAAAGGGCTCAGTCTGTATTAATTACAGCTCATTAAAGCAACACTGAACTGGCTGTCCTTTTGTTTTCAGTGTGCGCATGACAGTAACGGGGCTGTTTTTGTTCCCTGCTGCAGGACGTTATGGCTGTACTAGACTGTGTGATCGAAGAGGTGGTTGAAGCAGCAGTGAGGGAGGTAGCCGATGCTGGAGCCGGCTATGCCACAACAGCTCTAGCGTAAGTTCAAGTGATCCATCCGTCCAGCTTTTCTTTACCAGCTACATCTAAATCACGTGTTACCTTTACTTCACTTCTTTACAGTTATCATTCATTTATTTGGTTACAGTGTGTGTATGACGACTAACTTTGGCCTTTGGTTCTGCAGGGAGAGCAGTGTGCAGGCGGAGTCACTGGTGAGTGAGGTGTTGGGACAGATGCTGCAGGAGATGTCCTCCTCCGAGATCAAGCTGGAACGGGAGCGTGTTGCTGAAGAGAAACGCAAGCTTGAAGAAGCCAGGTTGGTGTACTGACTGTCAAGGGCAGCCTGATAATGACCTGTTGATTATAGCACACTGTATTCTATCATGACACTCAGCTTGGTTCAGAAAGGGAAAAGCATCTTCTGCCCTGACCCCAAACACAGGACTCAAAATAATCTTTGTTAGCTCTGTGAGTTTTTTATGTCATGTAGAGGTTAAAAAAAGGTTCATTCATCCATTTATTCAAGCATATTTGTAAATCGTCAACAAAGCGTTCCTTTTAGATTGTGACATCCAGAGTAGGGCTGCCCAATTCTTTTATTTTCCATAAGAAATAGTTGTAATTCACCTTGTGAGCAGATTTCATTTCACAGCGTCATGTTCTTTCAAACAGATATAATAAAGTAAAAAATAAATCTAAGGTGCTAAAACCGCTGTGAAGCAACTTAATACTTAATATAATCACAGTACCCTGCCAATTTAAAGTAGCCTTATATGCCACAACTCACCCACATCTCTTTTCTTTTTCCCAGGAGGAGGCAGGAGCACGAGGCCTTCCTGGTTCAGTTCAGCTTCTCTCTCTGCTCAGAGATCATCCACCAAGTTTTAGATGAGACCATCAAGGAGACCGCCTCCTCTGAAATCCAGTAAGGCTTTAAAACTCTAAATTCTAATCTGATCTGATATTCAATTTTATTTTATATAGCGCCAATTCATAACAGAAGTTATCTCATTGCACTTTTCCTATGGAGCAGGTCTAGACCGTACTCTTTATAATATTATTTACAGAGACCCAACAAATCCCACCATGAGCAAGCATTGTGAAGTTACATAATTAACAAGACTACTTAAAATTAAAATTAAATGCTGGAATTCAAGAGGAATATCATGAAACACAATGTCTTTGAGTGGCACACTTTTCACTAAATTTAAATTGACACTTTTTTTGTTCCTTTTTCAGACGGGCAGTGAATGAGAAAGCAGACCGTGTGGCTAAATGCACAGAGCAGGTCTGTACCAGTCTAGTTGAGGAGACTTTGAATGCAGACATCGCTCTGTTGGTTGAAGACATCCTTGAAGCTGAGCTGCAACGTATCCACAAGTACATCAAAAGGTAAGAAAATGTGAAAAGCCAGAGAAATATTCAGACTAAGATAAGAGGCCAACATCAATCTGACGCACCGGGATAACATTCTAACTCTAGTAGACTGTAGTTTAAATATCCTTTTTACAATTTATTATCTGTTTCTTCTTTTGTCCTCTCATCTGTACCACCAGGTGGCGTGATGTGGTAGCAGTCCGTCGACAGCTGAAGAGACAGATGAGAGGTTTCCCTGCAGCTCCTTGCTGTGTGGACCCTCGATTCAAACTGAAGGCTCTGGCTCCCAGCGCCCCTGCACAGCCCTCCATAGCAGATCTGGCCCGTGGCCTGGTCAACCTGGGAAACGCCGGCACGCTGGCCCTCTCCAGCACCAGGTATGTTCATCTCCAATCAGTGTTGTTTTCCAAGTGTGTGTTTGGAATGCAAATGAGGATTGATTGAATGAAAATATGGTATATCACCATATTTGTCACTGCATTATTATATTATTTACAGCACATGATGTGTTTTGTTTGGTTAGATATTTGCAGCCATCTATGGCTAAATCACTTTTGTTTTTAGTTTACTATCTTTGTCAACCTTGAAACAAATGTCACTTTACTGCTCCAGTAAGTATGAAACTTTGTATTTTGTTAAGGTTGTTGAAAATGAGACAAGAAGTGATCCACCAGATGAGAGTCCACTACTACTATCAGCAGCTGCTCGAGTAAGTCATGAGTATGTTTGTTCAGTCACTGGTCCACGTCACGAAGCAGCATTCTGACCTCCTTTTTGGTGTTTCTCTCAGTGAGACAGTGTGGGCACCACTCGACCTGCCGGCACTGGTGACAGAAAATATACCCAACCCACCTGACCGAATCTTCTGGAAGGCTGTTCTCCTCTTACCTAGCGACCACGAGAGTGTGGCCAGCCTGGCAGACAGGTAAGCAGCTGCACTTCAGTATGACGACAGGTCTCCGACAATAACAGCAGTTGTTACAGGCGGATGTTCGATTTCCTTTAAGATTTCATTGAATTTCTCCTCATTGAAGGATCCCAGTGTTCACTGAACCTTTCACTGAGTGTGTCCTCTCCTGTCTGCAGGATCCTGTCAGACTGGCTGGAGGTGAAATTTGGTGGTGGCAAGGGGGAGGAGGGGGAGGAGCAGCTAGATGGCACACTGCAGACTCTCTGTGTCACCAACACACTCCAGGATAAAGGACAACGCACTCACAAAGTCCACATCAGTGTCAGGGTAAGATCAGACTGCAGCTTATGTGGATGACTGCAGTCAAATGCTTAAAAAGGAATGCACGTTTGTGAGACAGTGTTTATTCAACAGGGCTCATCTATGGTTAGAATATACAGTATATACGTATAAGTGAATGACTTGACAGAGTTTCAGATCTCAGAGGTTTTATTTGTCACATGCTCATTCAATATGTGCGGTGAAATGCAGCGTGGCATACTCTTAGGGCTGAGCTAAAAGGCTACTGTGCAATAAAGATTAATAATTAGAATCAGAGTAAAAATAAGAATTAGAAAAAGAAATAAAAAGGATTAAAATTCAAAGATAAAAATTATAAATATATGTAATATATATTAAAAACTGAGTTTTGAGCATTTACTTGAGTTATTTTCTTATGATGCACCATAAGATTAATGACCAGTCATGTTTTATATACCCAATCAAAATTAAGAAAAAGTTACCCATGTTTCAGTCATGACAAACAGTAACGTGATTGCTGTTTGGATCCAACTTTTTACGTTACTCGAAGAAAGTCCGGGAAATATGCGTTTTTTTCAACAGTTGTGAATGTTTGACCACAGCAACTCTTACACTGACCTGTAATTGACAAAAGTAATAAAAGTCATGTTTAGATTAAATGCTAACAGCTGGTTTTAAAAGACGGAAATCTCAGCACTTTGTGAAGTTATTGTTGAGTTAGTGGTATTCATCAGCAAAGCTTCCGAACACTATATATGCTTCACTATATATCTAGACTTATTAATAACCCAGGTTGCTATTAATAAATCAGTTTCTGCTCTATTTTTATACATTTGTTATTTAGGTAGATGAAAATATTATTTGACGTGCCTTGGCACTGTGTAAAATGGCGTTTTCTGACCAGTCTTCTTGGTGGGGTCTCCCAGGCGTCCCGAGGCCCTCTGACCGATGACAACCTGTCCAAAATGGAGGAGTCCTGTGAGCTCCATGGGACAGGAGCTCTGATCACGTTGCTCCCCGCCATGCCCATCGTCGAGTCCGGGCACGAGGAGCAGGATGTACCTCTGCTGTCAGCCCTGCTTCAGCTCAAACAGCTACAGCAAGCCAGCACCTGGCACTGCCCGCTGCCTCTGGTCATTCTGGTGCCAGGGCCTGATGGTGGCACTGGTGACACACAGAAACTTGAAGAAGGTAATTAATAACAGTAATAATGACATAAATACTGTAGTTGGTATTCTCTAAGACTAAAGTAACGGTCACTATGGTAGAGTGGTCGTCTAGTAATCGGAAGCTTCCTGGTTCGATCTCCTGATGAGCAGGTTGGCACCTTGCATGGCATGTATGAATGTGTGTGAATGTTGGCGTGTGTTGTAAAGCACTTTATAAATTCAGTCCATTTAGTATGAACACAACCTGGTTATTCAAATAGCCATTGATAAAAAGCAGGTTATTAAGGAAGTTATTCATGGAACAGTAGCTGAATTAATCTGGACAAAACGTGCCTTGTCCCTCAGCCCTGATGCTGCACACACTGGTCAAGGAAGGCCTGATATCGGAGTACACATTCTTCTTCATACCAGAGACCACAAGTGACCTACAGGGATCCAAACAGGTGCTCCACATACACATGCATAGAAACTAACACCACACTTTTGCACTTTTTTTTTTTTGTCATTTGTGTTTAATGTCCTTCACTTTCACGAGCAGGACTGTGTTTGATAGAAATACTGAGTATGTTTTTATAATAACAATGTATCAAATTATAAAGTGAAAACAATGTAACAATGTGAAAGCCGTCGCTCATAGTGATGAACCTACAGAGAATTATCACCTGAATCTGCAGTTCCCCTCAGCTTTACGGAGCTTTATAGCAGCTTCATCTCATTGTTCAGCTGTCCGGCCCGCAGCGTTGATGTTTTGGTTCACTCTCACCGCTCTCATAGCATCATTTTCAGCCACAGGTGGTAGTTGTTGTCAGCGAAAAAGCTCTAAAAAGCCACTGTATGCTACCTGCTCAGCAGGCAAAAGTAAGTCCAATATTCACTCTTTAGCTCCGTTTTTGGGCTCCAAGAAATATGTCTTTTTAGCTGCTAAATGCTCCACTAGTTAGCTGCTAACTTTGTCTATCTGCCATGGTTAGGTATCGTACAATAGGTTTTTAGAGCGTTTTTGCTTAAAACAGCTGCCTGCTGGTGCTAAAAATGCTGATGAGAGCGGTGAGACTGAACCAAAACATTAAAGTTATAAAACTTCATTAAAAGAGGCTAAAACGCCCACAGCATAGATAGAGATTGTTTGAAACATTTTTCTTCTAAGTCTTTATGGCCATCAACCTTCTTCAATTTCTCTCCCACCTGTCCTGTTGTGTGTCTCTAGCTAAGCCGGGCTATGCGTTGGCTGCTTGCCCGTGCTCCACCACCCTTCCCACTCTCCTGCCAGACCCTGGTGCAGCTCGTAGAGGCCAGTTTGAGTCGTGAGTTCAGTCCCAGAGTTTACGCCCACCGTCAGGAGCGGGCCGCTGCATCTCGTCCTTCCCAGGGGCCTGCGCCTGTCATCCAGCTGTACAACGCCGTCCTGGCTCACATTGCTGACAAAGTATCGTCCCAGGAGCTCAGCAGACTCTCGTGGCCGCCGGGCGAGTTCTACCTGCCTGATACCCGTGATTTTGTCCCTCATTTGGGCTGGAACTCTTCCCAGCACCTGGCCTGGCTACGCAAAGCCATCCTGAGCCTGCAGCTGCCACAGTGGGAGCAGCTATCTGCCACAGGTCAGTGACTGAGATGTCATTTTTGCACACAAAGAAGTGAACAAGAAACCAATAATTCATGTATTAGACTTCCTTCTCCTTCCTCACTTCCTTTATTTTTCCCTCTCTCTCTAGACTCGTGGTCTGAGCTCTGCTCCTCCATCTTTCACTACGCTGCTCAGATCCCAGTCTCGCCCCGCAGTCAGCCTCTGCTAATGTCACGGCTGGAAAACCTTCTGGAAAGGGTCAGGCTAAAGGGTCCCCGTACCCAAACCCCCAGATCCAAGGTAACCATGAGCAATCGGGGCAATGGAGACGAAAATGCGTGGCCTGCCTTCAGTCGGATTCCTTGGGACGATATTCTGGTGATTTGCATAGACCACAAGCTGAAAGACTGGCAGATCCCTGGACCAGCTGTCTGTGAAGGTGAGGACATTGTTGGGGAAGGATATTTTACTGTGTTTTCCACATGAACCTACTGATGACTTGTATTACAGTATGTAATTATTTGGTTGTGTTGTTGTTTAAGATGCTGTGACAGAGGATGGGGAGATCCTGGTTTACTTCCCCACAGAGGCACTGAAGTGTTTCCAGCCACCCGAGGAATGGACCCAGGCCATCCGACAAACCCACAGGGAAAAGCAGCAAGAGAAGGAAGGGTAAGAAGGTCCAAAAAGCCCCCCAAAAAGTTTAATCAGTCTTTTAGACTTTTAATTTAAAACTGCTGTATGCAACTTGTCACCTCAAGGCAGTTCAGTGTGTATTGAAATCCTCTTAAACCCTTAATTGGTCAAGTTACTGCTGCAACATTTATCATTTTAATGAGATTTAGTCGTTGTAAAGCAACTGACATCTGTAATTCCACCACATGTTTTGAAAGCAGCATATGATGGAAGCAAACACATAATACAGCCAGTCTGCAGTTAAAATAAAACATTGCTATGTCAACGTTAATCTACGATTTTGAGAGGGCAGTAGCTTTCCGAAGTTCAGCTTCACAGTTCCTACTACTACTTCCTGTGGTCGCTAACCTCACCTCACTTAAGGTCACTGCGAGCAGATGGTATAAAGGGCAAAACACACCAGTGTGTGCACATCCAATATGTGCTATGGGTGGCTGGTGTGTTTCACCCACATTTCAGTCAATCAGGGGAAATTACATTATTATAGACAGACACGATAATGTACATTATAGATAATGTACGTTGTACTTATTTATTTCAAAAGTTGCATCTTACGTATAAACCAACTTCGACTTCCTTTCCCTGTCACTCAAGTTTGAATGAGACATTACTGAAGGTGCTCATTGTTTTCAAAGAACATATAAGCAAGTACAAGTCACATCATCACGGCCTTGCAGCTACACAATCCAATCAGGACTCCTCCATTGCTCTCTCCTTTTTCCAATTTCTCTCCGTCTCCCTCCTCCATCCTCAGGGCGAGTGCAGCTGCTTGTGCCACGCCCAGCAGTCTGTCCCTCAGACAGAGGTTGTTCCACAGTCTGATGGAACCTCTCGAGGCCCCGACAGCTCCGCTGGACATCACACACACTCCCACGGCGCAAGAGCTGCTGGCCCACAAAGTCCTCCAGAGCTTAGAGGAGGAGAAGGCTGAGAGCAACAGGTACAGCTACAGCACTGCTGTTAAAAGCTTTCATTGCATCTAGAGTTTTGTAGAATACACCATTTTGAAAGAGGAGCTGTATATGAATAAAAAAATGAATAACCCTATCAAAAATAGATAGAAAGCTCTAGTCTTTGGTTGCACTGTTCCCTGACAAACTCTTTTGATAATGTATTCAATGATATAGTTCAGATATACAGTAGCTCACTGCCAATGTTTAGTTTATAGACCAACATTAGGATTTTTAGCACATTTTTTACTTGCGTCATTGGTAATGCGGTGTTAATAAATTTGGCATAGAGTTCGACCACACAAAGAAAGAGTCCTTGGAACTGTATTCGCCAAAAAGAATCCACAATATGTGTGTGTCATGTCTAACACGCACTACTGTCTGCAGGAGCATGGAGCAGCTTCAGCGTTGGCTGGATGGTGACCCCTTGGACCACTTGTCCACGCCTCTTTTCATTCCATCCTCCACTCTGTTGTCCATGCCCACAACGGTAATCCATGCACCCACAGCCAAGACTCAAGATGCCACTCGCACACAGGTATGACATGTCCCCTCACCTCACTCACTGATCCTGGGACAAGTTCTATCCTTTTTTTTCAAACAGCCATTCTGGGTGATAGAAATAGTGAAGGTGGCAGGTTTGGTCAGACATACTGAGTTTTACACTTGAAGCTAATTTGCGTTGCACATTCTTCATTAAAGATGAGGTATTAGCAGTTTGCAGTAAACCTAATCTCCAAGCTACACAATAGATTATACGTTTGTTGTAGTTATAGAACAAAAAAAGTAGTGATTTCTTATATGTGGCTGCAAATGACAAGATTCATCAACAGTATTTTCTAAATGTTGCAATCACAATTTGCAGTAATCATGCATTTTCATTGTTTTGACCGTCCAGGAGCCAGAGCCTGATCTGTTGGACAAAGCTGACAGGCCTAAAACCACGCCCGTATCTATGGAATGGCGACTGAAGGAGCTGGAGCGACAGATTTTGGCGAGCCAAGAGGAAGAACTGGCCTGCAGACTGAAGCTGAGTGGTCTGCTGAGCATTGTTGATGACTAATGAACTCTTGAAGGAAAATCTTTTATCGAATGTTTGAAAACTGAGGACAAGCAAACCTGCCTGCAGCGAGAGACTACTTTGACTTATTCGCTGAGCTCGTTCATGGCAGTCTGTGGCATACTGAGTTCACTCTGTTTTGAATTTCTCATCTTTTACTCTGTTGAGGTCAGACTGACTGGTTGCAACCGTGTGTGTCCTATTTTTTTATTTTTTTTTGCTTGTATTAAAGTCTAGGTTTGTACAATACGGAAAGAAAATCAAGAATTTTACTGTTTAATTTTGTACCATTGATTTTGCATTTCTAACTTGAAAATGTGTGTGTTAAATACAGTGTCTAACATTATGTTGGTTTTTGCACAAACCTGACGAGATGCTGATCTCTAAAATCTCTTCCACCACATGTTTTGAAAGCAGCATATGATGGAAGCAAACACATAATACAGCCAGTCTGCAGTTAAAATAAAACATTGCTATGTCAACGTTAATCTACGATTTTGAGAGGGCAGTAGCTTTCAAGTTCAGCTTCACAGTTCCTACTACTACTTCCTGTGGTCGCTAACCTCACCTCACTTAAGGTCACTGCGAGCAGATGGTATAAAGGGCAAAACACACCAGTGTGTGCACATCCAATATGTGCTATGGGTGGCTGGTGTGTTTCACCCACATTTCAGTCAATCAGGGGAAATTACATTGTTATTATAGACAGACACGATAATGTACATTATAGATAATGTACGTTGTACTTATTTATTTCAAAAGTTGCATCTTACGTATAAACCAACTTCGACTTCCTTTCCCTGTCACTCAAGTTTGAATGAGACATTACTGAAGGTGCTCATTGTTTTCAAAGAACATATAAGCAAGTACAAGTCACATCATCACGGCCTTGCAGCTACACAATCCAATCAGGACTCCTCCATTGCTCTCTCCTTTTTCCAATTTCTCTCCGTCTCCCTCCTCCATCCTCCTCCATCCTCAGGGCGAGTGCAGCTGCTTGTGCCACGCCCAGCAGTCTGTCCCTCAGACAGAGGTTGTTCCACAGTCTGATGGAACCTCTCGAGGCCCCGACAGCTCCGCTGGACATCACACACACTCCCACGGCGCAAGAGCTGCTGGCCCACAAAGTCCTCCAGAGCTTAGAGGAGGAGAAGGCTGAGAGCAACAGGTACAGCTACAGCACTGCTGTTAAAAGCTTTCATTGCATCTAGAGTTTTGTAGAATACACCATTTTGAAAGAGGAGCTGTATATGAATAAAAAAATGAATAACCCTATCAAAAATACATAGAAAGCTCTAGTCTTTGGTTGCACTGTTCCCTGACAAACTCTTTTGATAATGTATTCAATGATATAGTTCAGATATACAGTAGCTCACTGCCAATGTTTAGTTTATAGACCAACATTAGGATTTTTAGCACATTTTTTACTTGCGTCATTGGTAATGCGGTGTTAATAAATTTGGCATAGAGTTCGAGCACACAAAGAAAGAGTCCTTGGAACTGTATTCGCCAAAAAGAATCCATGTGTGTGTCATGTCTAACACGCACTACTGTCTGCAGGAGCATGGAGCAGCTTCAGCGTTGGCTGGATGGTGACCCCTTGGACCACTTGTCCACGCCTCTTTTCATTCCATCCTCCACTCTGTTGTCCATGCCCACAACCGTAATCCATGCACCCACAGCCAAGACTCGAGATGCCACTCGCACACAGGTATGACATGTCCCCTCACCTCACTCACTGATCCTGGGACAAGTTCTATCCTTTTTTTTCAAACAGCCATTCTGGGTGATAGAAATAGTGAAGGTGGCAGGTTTGGTCAGACATACTGAGTTTTACACTTGAAGCTAATTTATGTTGCACATTCTTCATTAAAGATGAGGTATTAGCAGTTTGCAGTAAACCTAATCTCCAAGCTACACAATAGATTATACGTTTGTTGTAGTTATAGAACAAAAAAGTAGTGATTTCTTATATGTGGCTGCAAATGACAAGATTCATCAACAGTATTTTCTAAATGTTGCAATCACAATTTGCAGTAATCATGCATTTTCATTGTTTTGACCGTCCAGGAGCCAGAGCCTGATCTGTTGGACAAAGCTGACAGGCCTAAAACCACGCCCGTATCTATGGAATGGCGACTGAAGGAGCTGGAGCGACAGATTTTGGCGAGCCAAGAGGAAGAACTGGCCTGCAGACTGAAGCTGAGTGGTCTGCTGAGCATTGTTGATGACTAATGAACTCTTGAAGGAAAATCTTTTATCGAATGCAAATGTTTGAAAACTGAGGACAAGCAAACCTGCCTGCAGCGAGAGACTACTTTGACTTATTCGCTGAGCTCATTCATGGCAGTCTGTGGCATACTGAGTTCACTCTGTTTTGAATTTCTCATCTTTTACTCTGTTGAGGTCAGACTGACTGGTTGCAACCGTGTGTGTCCTATTTTTTTATTTTTTTTTGCTTGTATTAAAGTCTAGGTTTGTACAATACGGAAAGAAAATCAAGAATTTTACTGTTTAATTTTGTACCATTGATTTTGCATTTCTAACTTGAAAATGTGTGTGTTAAATACAGTGTCTAACATTATGTTGGTTTTTGCACAAACCTGACGAGATGCTGATCTCTAAAATCTCTAGAAAAGCTGCTTTTCTTGCCTGTCTTTGACACACTGAGTTACTTGGATTGCATTTGTAAAACTAGCTATAGTCCATAGAATGGCGTCTCTGTTATTTTAACAAATTTTTGTACTGTTGAGTTATGAAATCGTCTAATAGCTACATATTGAATAAAAATGTTATTTTTAAAGTGAGTTTCCCATTGAGCCCAGTTGTCATTCAGTAGTTAACAGGCTCGGGGGTCATCATAATTAATGTGTGAGCACATGTGTAGTGTGTCGTAGGAGCGCTCTGATTGGAGGGCCTCTCGGCAGACCCGCCTGTTTCTCCGCCCAACCGGTTTGTGATTGGACAGCTGAGTCTCTGCTCATGTCTCTCCATGTCGAGAACTCCTCGGACGGCACCGCGAGGTCCGCTGGGAAATGAAGTCTGAACTGTCCTGATCAATGAGCTGTGCTTTCCTCAAAACACTACAATTCCCATGAAAAGAGCAGAAGGGGCAGAGCCTTTAGGGCACCTGAAAAGAAATTCATTCATGCGGTTCAGCGGAGGATTCAACGCTGTATCTGTCAATCACAGATATGACTGAGGGAACGTGAGTAACGTTATTTTGTTTCTTTAAGGGATAATTTCGCCAAAACTACTTGTTTTTAGCGTTTCTAAAGTAGTTAAAAGTGTCTCCACCTCAACCAGTTACAAAATGAATTAGCACCTTGTATAGTAAGTATAATCAAATGATATATGGTAAAATAATATAATACTGACAGGAGCCATTCTGCTACAAAATGAATACTTTAACTGTACATTGTACAGTTTGTTGATAATACTTCTGTAGGTCTACTTAAGTAAAATGTTGTAATTTTTACATTGTGATATTGTTACTTTCACTTAAAGAATCTTTTTCCACCACTGTATAAATATGCTTATAATTAAGGCAGTAATGAAATAAGTTGAATAGCTTTTTTCCATCTGACAGAACTTTAAAACAATTTTATTCCACTGGAAACGTATCCTGCCAGAACAACACAACTTGTTTGACCAATGGACATTTATTTGTGCTCCCCCACCATAACGGTTTTGACTGATATGGTTTGTGGATGGGGAAACTGAATATTACAACGCCCCACTTACAATAATACAATATAATGCAATATAAGATATCCAAAAGACAAAATGAATCAACGCCTCAGACACAGCTAACAACAGCATTCACAGGCCCATTGGAAGCCTCATAAAGGTACAGTTTTATTAGGTTGCAATATGTTGTGTAGGTTATCATAGTTCTGGATCCCCTGTGAATTGTAAGAAACCTTTATGTGCTTTCTAGCCAAGTTGTAGTGTAGTTGTAGTTGTAAGATATTTTGACAGGGAGAAAAAGCTGCCTTAAATATATATTTATATTTCCATCACTTACAAACACTGTTTTTGATTGTGTATCAAACATGTTGTGTAGAGGATTTTGAACATGGACAAAAATAACAACGACCTCTATTAACAACCGAATTACTGGTTTCACTGTTGACCGGCTGAGAAAATATTTCTTTTTTGTGAGACTTTATGGTAGCCTACATATAGTATGAAAAACAGTATATCATAAGTTCAAGAATCCAATAGTATACTGAATAATCAGATGATCTAACACTGAAATACTACCAGGCACCTGCGGAGGCGAGGGGGGCCGTACAGGACGGAGCCAGCCACAGACATGAGCCGCTGGAGGCTGACTAATGTCGAGGGCAGGCAGACCTGGCGCTATGTGGAAGATCAGGACACCCCAGACAGAGAGCAGACGATGCTGGAAGCCCATTCTCTAGGCTTGGATACGGTAAAATCTTTATTTTTCATAACAGTGAAATTAGACTCCTGTCATTATTTGTTTCAAGATGTAGCCCTGGAGATGTCCTACCTTATCAGTCTAGGAACATGTCGACTACTTAGACTTACTTATTCTTATGTACAAAAACTGTAATAGATACTTTTAGTTGTTTCTATTAATGGTAACCAAAGTGGCTGGTAGACCTCTGAAATGTATAACATTTGTCTGGTGTTCATTTCTAATCACCAATTCTCTCCACAGAGTAAGTTTGTGTCTGGCTCCCCAGCTGCCCGCACGGCTGTACATGCAGCTCTGAAAGGTATGCACTTCTACAGCCACCTCCAGGCCGAGGACGGTCACTGGGCAGGGGACTACGGCGGACCTCTCTTCCTGCTCCCAGGTAAAGCCAAATCATCCTCCTCCGTGACCTTATATTTGACACCTGTAATTTGCAGCAGCTGTTTTTTTACCCTTCCATGTAAGAGATACGTTTAATTTAAAGCCACTATGTGTAGAATTTGGCCTGGTGATATTTTTAAAGACACCGTGGCAGACAGAAATGCACACTGCTTTAATTACATCAGCTGGCATGTCTTATAGAACACATTTTGAAGGAACCATGTGGAGATCAGTGTGCACATTTCATTTTTGTAATTTGTGCATACTGTCTGTGATTGACAGTCCCCAAGTAAAAGCTCAATATTGTATAAGCCATCTTCAACCATCATTTCCATCTTTTTGCTAAATTTGATTGTGTGATGACAGATGATGGTGAAAAGAGGAGCGTCTGTGTCTGTCTGCCACTGCATGGGTGTCCATTTCTGTGCTTCAGGTCTCCTGATCACATGCCATGTGGCTAAGATCCCTCTGGCCGAGGCCTGGAAGAAAGAGATGGTGAGGTACCTGCGCTCCGTTCAGCTGCCAGATGGAGGCTGGGGTCTGTAAGTCAACAGCACACTTTTTTGTCTTTTGATATGCACGCATGCCATATTGCTAATGTAAGGTGATTTCATGTTTTTAGTACTTCTGAGTATGGTCAAGACGTACGGTTTGCCAAGTATCATTTCAGCAAAGGTGACCTCCAAACTTGGAAAAATGTCCATACTTTTGTCAGATGTACAAGCATAATTTTGTCATCGTACTCCAGAAATTATAGGGTCAGTGAAATGTAATGTTATGATACAAGCAGCTACAGGAAGACTGGTGTAGTAATTACTAGAAGTGTCCGTTCATCCCCACTGCTACAAAATAACAGTTACAGGAGAAATGTCTAAAAACATACAGGATGAGACTGTCTGGAATATTGATTATGGCAGCATCGCGGATGTGTTTTGTTTTTCTTCAGGCATATTGAAGATAAGTCTACTGTCTTTGGCACAGTGCTGAGCTACATCTCATTAAGGATCCTGGGAGTAGAGCCTGATGATCCAGATGTGGTTAGAGCCAGGAACAACCTGCACAGCAAAGGTGGGAAGGAACAAGTTGAAATGGTCCCTAAAAATACAATGTCACTTATAATTAAATCTGCAGTCAGTCACTCACAGTAATACTTACAGTCAGCACTGATTACTAATCATCTTTTTGTACCGATAACACACAGGTATACAAAAACAGTTTTTTTTAAATGGGGAATATGTTACTGCTTTGTGTTTAGTTTAGAAGGCATATTTCCTGCAAATGTAATATGAGCTATAGTCCGTGCTTATTAATCACCATGTCAATTATTTATGGTAGTAGCGTGATACTAAAGCTGTCTATGTTTTTGTTTTTGTACAGGCGGCGCTGTGGGGATTCCCTCATGGGGTAAATTCTGGTTGGCCATTTTAAATGTCTACAGTTGGGAGGGAATGAACACACTGCTACCAGAGATGTGGTAAGTTTGATGTTCTAACATCCCATTATGTCCTCTTCTACCCATCAGTTATGCTTTAAATACACCCAAAAAGCTTCAGGATCTCAGCTGAGGTGAGAGAAAACATGATTATGTTGCCCCAGTACAAAAGTGGGATTACTTTTAAACTTATGTCATTAAAATAATACTGTGATATCTTTCGTCTTGCACTCTCTGTCGATAAACTTTCTGTAGGTGGCGCTCTATTCTTTGTTTGTTCAGCCTTTTTTCCTCTGTATCAATTCAGGGATGGTGGATGTATTTTTTTCTGTTCCAGGCTGTTCCCCACTTGGATGCCAGCCCACCCCTCTACCCTGTGGTGTCACTGTCGCCAGGTCTACCTCCCCATGAGCTACTGTTATGCTGTCAGACTGACTGCAGAGGAAGACTCCCTGGTCCTCAGCCTCAGACAGGTGCTGAAACCACCTCATACCACAAGGGGGCGTGATAAACTTTGAATTTTAACACAGTGGAGAGACTTTGGGACTTTCATTCCTGGGTGTATCTTGTTTTTTTGCTGTGTGTTTAATCCCCAAGATTATCAATTATCGATTAGCAAAATTGTTGGCAATGACTTTTCTGTCAATTCATCAGTTGATTAACCACTAATTATTTCTGCACTATTAACAGTAAATGTCAGCGTTTTGCT
The DNA here is from genome assembly GCF_020085105.1 of Siniperca chuatsi. Classification (NCBI taxonomy): domain Eukaryota; kingdom Metazoa; phylum Chordata; class Actinopteri; order Centrarchiformes; family Sinipercidae; genus Siniperca; species Siniperca chuatsi. The sequence goes on along the minus strand of NC_058053.1, from coordinate 4,355,121 downwards.
GTCAGATGGTTAGAGTTAAAGTGCAAGAGCATCTTTCTTCGGTTATAAGACTTCTTTTGAGTTAACACCTCAACTCTAAAGGTTTTTCTACTGCACCTCTGAATGGCTGAAGAAGAAGAAAATGAAGACTTTGGAGTGGCCTAGTCAATGTCCTGACCTGAATCCTATTGAGATGCTGTGGCATGACCTTAAAAAGGCAGTTCATGCTCGAAAACCCTCCAATATGGCTGAATTACAACAATTCTGCAAAGATGAGTGGGCCAAAATTCCTCCACAGCTGTAAAAGACTCATTTCAAGTTATCGCAAACGCTTGATTGCAGTTGTTGTTGCTAAGGGTGGCCCAACCAGTTATTAGGTTTAGGGGGCAATCACTTTTTCACACAGGGCCATGTAGGTTTGGATTTTGTTTTCCCTTAATAATAACAATCTTCATTTAAAAACTGCATTTTGTGTTTACTTGTGTTATCTTAGACTAATATTTAAATTAGTTTGAAGATCTGACACATTTAAGTTTGACAAACATGCAAAAAAATAAGAAATCAGGAACGGGGCAAGCACGTTTTCACACCACTGTATATATACGCGCACACACACACACTTTGTTTATACATTTGCATAACCAAATACTGTCCTGCTCTTTGTTTTCTAGGAGCTTTATGTCCAGGACTATGCCACCATTAACTGGCCTGCTCAGAGGAACAACGTGGCAGCGTGTGACATGTACACACCTCACAGCACACTGCTCACCGTCGCCTACAGTAAGTATGTACAGCACACTGTGCACCATGATGATAAACCACCACAAAACAGGCAGCACGTACTGACCATTAACAACACATGTTTTATGTTATTACAATTCATTTTTGTGTGTTTTGTAAGTAACAGTTTGTAACTGTGATTCAACTCTTTTGACCATAAAGGTAAAAAAGAAAATGTTTTGCACATTTCAGGTTAGCAGTGCACTCAACGACAGGCACTCAAGTGAGACATAGTAAATAAAAAAAACATTAGGCGTATTCCTGGCTACAGGATGTTTTATGCAATGATAAAAAGAAGTGGAGTGTTTTTCATCAGAATTTCCCAATAAGCTGCTCTGTGAACTCACTCCCCTAACCTTGTGACTGGACCCTGTTCCTGTTGTCCTGCAGTGGTGCTGAATGTGTACGAAGCCCACCACAGCACCACACTGAGAGGAAGGGCTGTCAAAGAACTGTATGAACACATCCAGGCTGACGACCGCTTCACTAAATGTATCAGCATTGGACCGGTAGTATATACACAGATACAAAAAACACTGATATCAATAACACAGAACACAGACTGAATAGAGTATGCGATATGTCTGTGCTTGACACAGGATCAAAAACACTACCAACTTATCTCCATAAGTTTTCAAATCATCCTATTTAAACTGACACTGTAAAAGAAATAGAAGATATGAACATGAAGGATTGGCCTTTGTCCTCAGATCTCCAAGACTATCAACATGCTGGTTCGCTGGTATGTGGATGGTCCCTCCTCTCCAGCCTTTCAGGAGCATGTGTCCAGGATCCCAGACTACCTCTGGTCAGTCAGCTGAACTCTATCAACTTAAACAACACAAACTTTTTTTCAATAACATATAATGTGTAAATGCTGAAAACCGTTCATTCAGTAGTAATAAATCCTTAACCAAAGATGTGAAAGAAAGTATACAACTGATAAACAGTAAGTTCTCTGTGTTCCAGGTTGGGATTAGATGGCATGAAAATGCAGGTGAGAATCGGTTCTCTGCTCCTTTTGTATGAGTGACAGTATATAATTGCACAGATGTAGTAGCTTTGGAGCTGTACAAAGTTAAATCATAAGGGTGTCTCACCCTAAAGGCTCAAGTATAGGAATGGTTGAGTAGCTCAGATATCCAAAAGGAGCTCAGAGTAGGAACGCTGGTTTTTCGCAATGAAAGGAGCCAGTTAAGGTGCAGATAAGTGGCAGAAAACAAATGGATGGACTGAAAACTACCTTAAAAATAAATGAACTTTTCACCTTCATTCTTTTAGCTTACTTGCTGGTTTCATACTTTGTATTTTGTTCTGCAGTAAGTGAATCAGTGCACTCAGTGAGTTCAAATTGAACTTAACCACTTTGTCCACTTTTGTTTGACCACTTTGTCCCTTTGGTTGTGCACAGGGGACCAATGGCTCTCAACTCTGGGATACTTGCTTTGCCGTACAGGCTTTCCTTGAGGTAACGAATGGCCACTTAATACAAGCGAGCAAGCAGGCGTATATTCTAAAGATCTAAGAACAGGTTCATCAAATTTGTTCTTTCTTGTTTGGACTCTGGCTGCTGCATTTTGTGTTAGCTGTAGTCGGTCTAAACTCTAAGATGATAAAAGGCTGATTTTGTTATGTTGCTGAAGGGGCTCTGATCACCCAGATTTCTGACCTTACAAGATCTGTAATCTGCTCTCAAGATTCAGTTTTGTGTTTGTTGAGCGGGAAGAGGCTGTTGATGTCTGTGATGCATGAAAGTTAGGTACTGTGTGTCATCAGTTTAACTACAATAACATACACTGTTTCCAGATTATGTGGCCTAGAGGCAACATGTGCAAACTGACATGCAGTGGACCCAGTATTGAGCCCTGAGGGACCCCACATATGATGTCAACTTTCCTAGACATAAAATTCCCAATAGAAAATTGTTGTCCTTTTAGATAAGATCTTAAACAAGCAAGTGTTGAGCCAGAAAGTCCTTCCCACTTCTCAAGCCTTTTAAATAGGATGTTGTGATCAACTGTGTCAAATGCTGCAGTCAAATCTATTATTACTGAAATAGATATCTCACCTTTGTCACTATTTGTTCGTAGATCATTGATCACCTTGAGAAGAGCTGTTTGAGCACTGTGGTTGGCATAAAATCCTGATTGAAAGGTATCATGTAGCTAATTGTAATTAGTTGTTTGTTGGGGTCTTTCAGGCAGGAGCTCAGGATAACCCCAGGCTAGCAGAGTGCCTCCGAGATGCCCATCAGTTTCTCACCATCACACAGGTACCCCCAACACCTCAGTTTCACGGGTTTCATTATCTTGCAGGAATAAAACACATAGCTTAATATTCTACTGGTATAAAGTGTTTGGCAGTGCTTATTTAAGCTTCAGTTTTTCACTACCATTCAGGTGTGCTAAAGATCAAAACAGTGAAATCTGAATTGCTTTCATGAAAAGGATTTCTTATGCTTGACTAGTTTTTCTACTGTAACAGATACCTGAGAATCCTCCTGAGTACCAGAAGTACTACAGACAGATGAACAAGGTAAAACTAATATCACACAAGAGCCACTTTTCAAATTATTGTTAAATAAAAGACTCAAATGCCTTTGACAAGGAAGGCAAACATGGCCTCTGGAAAAACTTTTAAAATTCTTAGCCTGTTGGCATGCATGTGTATGTGCATGCACTTTTTATTCCTGCGTTCTTTTTTGTCAGGGAGGCTTCCCCTTCAGTACCCGCGACTGTGGTTGGATCGTGGCTGACTGCACAGCGGAGGGCCTGAAATCAGTGATGCTGCTGCAGGAGCTCTGTCCCTCCATTGGCCAGCCTGTCACCTCAGAGCGCCTATATGATGCTGTCAATGTGGTGAGTCTGCAGTGAATAAATGAATGGAAGACTAATTAACCTCTAACCATACTCCCATGACTTAAAGTCTTTTGCCTAGCTCTTCCCCAGCGCTAGGCAAGAAGATTAGTACCACTCTCATATCTGCCCATAAATATGAAGCAACAGCCAGAAGTAAGTTAGCTTAGCATAGCACAAAGACTGGAAACAAGGGGAAACAGCCAGCCTGGCTTTGTCCAAGGGTAACAAAATCTGCACAGCAGCACCTCTAAAGCTCATTAATTCATATGTTATAACCTGTTTGTTTAATTCATACACAAACTGAAATCAGACTGCAATCCAAACTGAAACCACAGTCCTTCTTGTACACATGTGCTGAAAAATTGCTACTGTAGTCTTTCAGCTTTACAGCTCTTTCACCATTTGCCTATCTTCTCCTTGTAGCTCCTGAGCATGAGAAACTCTGACAGTGGATTTGCCACATATGAAACCAAGAGAGGAGGGAAACTCCTGGAGCTACTCAACCCCTCTGAGGTGTTTGGTAGGTCTGTTGCCAACACCATACTGTCAACACCCATTAAATGCATTTCACTGCCAGATATGGTCAGTCTGAAAACATTACTTTCAATCTATTGTTTGTTATTACACAAAATAGTGGAGATGGAGGTATTATAATTCCATGGCCTACAATTAACAAAAAAATGCATGACATAAAAGTCACTGAATTGATTTCTTGGTATTCCAGAAATGTTCATTTCATAATAACAGCATCATGCAAGTTGGTACCTGACTTACAGCCCCAAGTCCTTGTCAAAGAGCTCAGTTCACTGCCAGGACTTCCTGCTGTGTTTCTCAACCTGCAGATATGCTGATGTGAAAAAGGGAAACAAGAAGCCAAAAACATGACTCCTTTCAACATTCAAAGGCTTTTTCCATTGCACTCTGGATATGCTGCAATATTATGACCTTTTCAAAGGTCAAAGGGCAAAGAGCCTAATAATGTCATGTTTCCCTGTTACAAAGATGATGCAGTATGTGTTTTGAAATGTGATGTTTATTAGTAACAATGTGTTCTCTCTCTCTCAATTCAATTCAATTCAGTGGGGCTTTATTGGCATGGGAAACATTAACATTGCCAAAGAATGTGTGAAATAAAAACATATACATAAACAGAAGAAATGTGCTATTAAAATATATACAGATAAGTAAGATAAGATGATGATAATAACAATAATAATAAAAATTGTAGACTTACAAAATACAAATAAGTGATAACTACATAAACACTGCAACATTTTTTGTATTTCTCTCTCTCTCTCTCTCTCTCACACACACACACACACACACACACACACACACACACACACACACACAACACAAACAGGTGACATCATGATAGATTATACCTATGTGGAGTGTACCTCAGCAGTAATGCAGGCTCTGAGGCACTTCCAGAAGGCCTATCCTGAACACCGTGCTGAGGAGATAAGGTATACTACACACACACACACACTGTATATATTTCTGCATACATATATTGGTTTTAATTACTGAACGAGACAGAAACACCTGACCAATCCGATGGAATGAATGAAACACGCATAACCCTCGACAAAGCAAACTTCCAACTAAAGTGGCTTTAACCATATGTATTAAGATCATATTTGTTGCCATCCTGTTTTTGTTTCATGACTTTATTCTTAAATTGTTTTCAAAAGACATGAAGGCAGAGAAATCCGCAAAAAAACAAAACACACAAAGACATTCTTACCTAAATCATTTCTCAGTTCTTGTTGAAGTTCAGGAGGAATCTTAGAAACTCTGGAGGGAGGAGGTGAAGGTTTTCTGTTTATGTGTTTGTTGATTCATTTTTCAGCTCCACTCTAAGAGATGGACTGGAGTACTGCAGGAGGGTGCAGAGGCCTGACGGATCCTGGGAAGGGTGAGACTACGCTTGCTTTTTTAATATCTGACATCCTACCTAATGGACAGGTCATGTTTAATAGAAAATACTCCTTTTGTGCTTGTGCTCAGATCCTGGGGAGTGTGCTTCACATATGGAATATGGTTTGGCCTTGAAGCCTTTGCTTGTATGGGACATGTCTACAAGGATGAGTAAGAGTTCCAAAGACTCATCACAGACTACTGAAATTTTACACTGAACTACGAACATCATATATGACCCTCAACAACAATTACACCGTGTGCTCCTTAACTTGCCAAGCCACACAGGACATCCATGAACTCCTAGCTTACATACTTAATTACACTGTTGTGCCTCTGTAACCAGGGATGTGTGTGTGGAGGTGCAGAAAGCTTGTCAGTTCCTGTTGGACCTGCAGATGTCAGATGGAGGCTGGGGGGAGGACTTTGAGTCGTGCGAGCAGCGGCGCTACGTCCAGAGCAGCACTGCTCAGATCCACAACACCTGCTGGGCTTTATTAGGCCTCATGGCTGTCAGGTAAAGCAGTGCTCAACTCAAAGGCTTGGTGCTTACGCTGGATCACAATGGGACTCGAGGGAATTGCTGTTGAAAATCATGATAGGTGGTCTAGGTCAAAGTGAAGCTCTCCTGTTGATTTTAGTTGTGTATCATGAATTGATATTATTTATTTATTTGCTGTTGCCTTTGATTGCACACATGCTGTGCTGTTTAATGTGTCTGAGCCAAATCTCTTGTGTGCATAACCAGGCATCCTGACCGGCGGGCCATTGAGAGAGGAATACAGCTGCTGATTGACAAGCAGCTGCCCAACGGAGACTGGCCACAGGTTGAGTCTCTGAGTCCCATATATTTGATTTATTATTAAGTTAATCCAATAACAGTATAAGATATAATGTGAACTTTGATATGTGATGTTCTGTGCTTCCCCTCCTCAGGAGAATATTGCAGGTGTGTTCAACAAGAGCTGTGCTATCAGCTACACCTCCTACAGAAATGTCTTCACAGTCTGGACCCTCGGCCGCTTCTCCACACTTTACCCCAGCAGTCCATTGGCTGGGAAGGTCAAGCTGTGAAGACATTTAAAAGGTCATGGTTCATCAGACTATCTCCCTGGATGAAGAAACATAATGTCTTCAAGTAAAGCAAAATACAACAACAGCCACAACGTTCAGACAGTTAATGGAAAGTGTATATTTTTTGTGAGTGACATCTTTTCTGACACTACCAGAACTGTGAATGAATTGCATTCAGCCTTCAAATTATGCATAATTTCTATGTGTAGCCCTGACTGAATGTACACTATGGACATATTAGCACTTCAGTTGTGTTTTCAGAGTTGAATCCATCAGATAAAGTAACACATTTCATTCTTTGAATTACTATCTATGTTGACATTCCAGGATGGCTCATCCACCAGAGCTACTCCTTACAAATCTGTTGCAATAATCTGCTGCTATCCAAGACACCCAGTTACTGTGCGCTGGTTTATAAAGTGTGTAAAAGCATTTATGTCCACGTTGCCTTATATGCTTGCCCCTTCCTTACCATTTGCATTTAGAATAAATAATTTTTCTATGGTATTATCTTGACTGGATGTGTCTTTGATGAATGTATTGGTTTGTGCCTAGTCAAATATCAAACACAGAGCGCATATGGAAATTAAAGCAATTATTATAGAAAAATAATAAAAAATAATCAATCAGGATTTTTCATTGTGTTGATCAGCCCAAATGTTAGTACTTGTGCAACAATGTGACACATTGGCCTTCACATGGTGAACATGTTAACTGCATTTGAAACACCCAGTATATGGACAGTGATGTCCCATGATGTTTTATCCTTTTATCAGAGTGAGAAAGTTGGCAAAGCAGACACTTTTTTCACACCTTGCACCACCTCCCTTGCACATAGCAACACATACTGGTATTAGTTTTACTGTTAGTTGAGTATTGCTTGTGTGAACAGTCCAGCAGGTGCTAGAGGGAAAGGATGTAAGGATAAGTCTACTTTTGTAACCTTTATGGGCAGAACCTCTTCACGGGCAAAAAGATATATACAAACTCTGTAGATTGCCATAATTAATCAGTCACACTGCAAGCACTTATGGCATGTCACAGTTTGTACTTTATATGAGGCCGGGCTCTCTGCAATTCATTATACCCAGATTTATTCTGTGTAAGTAAGTATTTAGTTACCAAAGCTCCAGTTTTTTGCACTTTGACCACTAATGCTGTTTCTGACACACCTGCATTTTTTAAGTGGAGTTAAAGGTGTGTTTGTGACGAATGTTTTGAGATGTTTTATTGAATAAAAGGTATGTGTGTGGGAGTACGTGAATGTTCTCAATGTATAATGTACATGTGACAGTCCTCAAATACCATTGGAGTGTTTGTTTGTGTAGCTGAGGCGCAGGGACAGGTGACTGCAAAAGCACACAATGGGTTTTTACAGTCACAGCAGCAATTAGAATCCTGTGGTTGAAAACAGGCATACTAGACAAGACTATGTAACTGGTTGGGCCAGTGCTTTCTACTTTCTACTGTTTGTTCAGACTCTTAAGCATGACCAGATGCTGATAAGAAAGCTGGTTTTAATTCACCTCTCCCACCTTCTCCACAGGAGGAGGACGGGGAATTCTCCCCACACCAAGACTTAAAATTTAAATTCAAGGTGAAAATATATACATGTATGCAAATATTCCTGTGGATCAGTCAAAAACAACAGTTGTTAGATTGTTCTTTACTACAGTTGTACTCAACTCAAAAATGAGGACTTGAGAATTGACTTACTCGAGACTTGACTCCCTGATGACTTGACATGAGACTTTACTCCCAAAGATTTGACTTGAGACTTGACTCCCTAAAGACTTGACCTGAGAATACAAATGTGACCCCCAAAGACTTGAGACCTGACAGCTGACTCCTTAAAGACTTGACTTGAGATTTAAGACTTGATTCCAGGAACACAGGAAACTTGGAAACAGCTGTAGATGTGTGATGTGTGTTTTGACTGCTTTGCTCCTGTCGATCTTCTTCAGCTGACTTTGACGATTAATTCATCTAAGCCATCAACCTGTCTCTTAGACCCCATTCCAACTAGGCTGCTTAAAGACGTTTTACCCTTAGTTAGCACTTGTTTACTGGATATGATCAATCTGTCTTTATTAACAGGCTATGTACCACAATCCTTTAAAGTAGCTGTAATTAAACTGCTTCTTAAAAAGCCCACTCTTGATCCAGGGGTTTTAGCCAACTATAGACCTATATCTAACCTTCCCTTTCTCTCTAAGATCCTTGAGAAAGTAGTCGCCAATCAGTTGTGTGACTTTCTAAATAACAGTTTATTTGAGGATTTTCAGTCAGGATTTAGAGTGCATCATAGCACAGAGACAGCACTGGTGAAAATTACAAATTACCTTTTGATTGCATCGGACAATGGACTTGTCTCTGTACTTGTCTTGTTAGATCTTAGTGCTGCGTTCGACACCATTGACCATCACATCCTATTACAGAGACTGGAACATGTAATTGGCATTAAAGGAGCCGCACTAAGCTGGTTTAAATCCTATCTATCAGATCGATCTCAGTTTGTACATGTTAACGGTGAGTCCTCTGCGCACGCATAAGTTAGTCACAGAGTTCCACAAGGTTCTGTGCTTGGACCGATTCTATTCACTTTATATACGCTTCCTCTAGGCAATATTATTAGGAAACACTCCATAAACTTTCATTGCTATGCAGATGATACACAATTATATCTTTCGATCAAGCCAGATGAAACTAACCAGTTAACTAAACTGGCGCATCCTGTCTCAAAATGATGCCAAAAAATTAGTGCATGCATTTGTTACTTCTAGGTTGGACTACTGCAATTCCTTATTATCCGGCTGCCCGAATAAGTCCCTTAAGACTCTCCAGTTGATCCAGAATGCTGCGGCACGTGTACTGACAAGAACTAGGAAAAGAGATCATATTTCTCCAATATTAGCTTCTCTGCACTGGCTCCCTGTAAAATCCAGAATAGAATTTAAAATCCTTCTCCTCACCTACAAAGCTCTTAATGGTCAGGCACCATCGTATCTTAAAGAGCTCATAATACCTTATTACCCCATTAGAACACTGCGCTCCCAGGATGCAGGGTTACTTGTGGTCTCCAAAAGTAGACTGGGAGCCAGAGCCTTCAGTTATCAAGCTCCTCTCTTGTGGAATCAGATCCCAGTTTGGGTTCGGGAGGCAGACATCATCTCCACATTTAAGAGTAGGCTTAAGACTTTCCTCTTTGATAAAGCTTATAGTTAGGGCTGGCTTGGGTGAGTCCTGAACCATCCCTTAGTTATGCTGCTATAGGCCTAGACTGCCGGGAGACTTCCAATGATGCACCTCTTTCCTCTCTCCTTCTCTCCCTCTCCATCTGTATGCATTTTTATCCCATTACTGCATGTTACTAACTTGACATCTTCTCTCTCCCGTAGTTTTGTGCTTTCTTGTTTCTCTCCTCTCTCCTTCTGTCGCTTTCAGCAGGTATTTCTGCCTCCGGAGCTGCAGAGACTGGATCTGTGGTTGTGGGCCGCCTGCTGCCTCCGTGTTCCTGCTCGACAACTGCTACTACAGTTGTTGTTATTGGCTCTGTTACTAATACTGACATTATTTTTCCTATAGCTGTCATTCCTATTATTACTAATCTATTAATATTAACACTACAATTACTATTCTACTATTTAAAAAAAATATATATAAAATTGTAGGTGGTATTTGCATTGTGCCTCCCCCCACCCCCAAAACCTCTCTCTCTCTCTCTCTCTCTCTCTCTCTCTCAAAACCTAACACGGCAGTGGCGGATGGCCGCTCATCATTGAGTCTGGGATTTGTTGGGTCTCTTTAAATAATATTATAAAGAGTACGGTCTAGACCTGCTCTATAGGAGAAGTGCAATGAGATAACTTCTGTTATGAATTGGTGCTATGTAAATAAAATTGAATTGAATTGAATTGAATTCCCTAAAGACTTGACCTGAGAATCGAGATGTGACCCCCAAAGACTTGAGACCTGACAGTTGACTCCTTAAAGAACTGACTTGAGATTTGAGACTTGATTCCCTTAAGACTTGACTAAACCTGAGACCTGAATCCCCAAAGACTTGACTTGAGACTTTATTCCCAAAGATTTTCACTTGAGACTTGACTCACTCAAATCTTGACCTGAGAATTAAGATGTGACTCCCAAAAGACTTGATTTTAGACTTGCCACTTGAATCCCTGAAGACTTGACCCTGAGACTTAACTCCCTACCTGAGACTTTACTTGACTTGAGATGTGACTCCCTATAGACTTGCCTTGATAATGGACTCCCTAAAAACACGATCTAACTTGAGAAATGACTCCACGAAGACTTGACTTGACTCCCTAGAATCTTGACTTCATACTTGACTTCGTGACCTGAGATGTGACTCTCTAAAGACTTGACTTGAGACTTGACTTCCTAAAGACTCTCTAAGTACTGGACTTGACACTTGAAAGCAGAAACATTCAAGTCTCAAGTGACAAGCAGGCCTTGTAAAGCCACATGGCTTGAATATGCACTTATTATTCCTTGGTTCCTTCAAAACTTTGTGAACAAGTGACTTGTGTGTATAGCCTTGCAAAGAAAACACAGCTTTCTTCACTCTTCAGAGGTGAAAATACAGGTTTTGTTTCCTGATAACATCATACTGGCTGGCTATCAGGAAAACTTTTCAAACAAACACGTTTGTCAAACACACTGTACAGAGGACAAAGGAAGTCAAAACAAACACATTGGGTTACATGATGTGCAACACTCTTGCAATGTTCACAACATGAGTATAAGTAATACAAATAACATGTAAATACTAGTTTAAGAAATTTGCAGTATTCTTATTGTGTACATAGCAACATATACATGTACTATATGCTACAGATGATCCGCACTGCCTCTCACATACTTTACCCTCACAAAACTAAGATTTTCTGATGACAGTGCAGGCAGTGCCCCTGATGAACTGATTCAGGTTCAAGTGTGGCTTCACATAAAAGGAGCAGCAGGTAACAGCTGTGTCTGTGGATCTGCTATCTAGCACACAATAAGTTCACCTGTAAAACTCTGCTGATGATCTGTAGCAGCTCTCTTAAAATAGGGAATGAGCATATATGTGCAGAGGGTGATGGTTGTTTTTGGTATAATTTTGAATTGTTGTACATAGCACCTTAACATGCCTCACAGTTGCGTTTGCCTGATTTTGAATGTTTTGGAAAGTACATTACCATCTCAGGTGTTTTGTTGTTTCTTGTGACTTTTAATTGCTCACTGGGGATCTGTGTGGATTTATTTAAATCATTACATTTTTCATTTTCTTCAATTTTAGGGTCTGAAGTTTTGAAATGTTTAGGCACAATCGAGGTAAATAACACAGTTGCTTTTGGTTCATCCTCACCTCTTTCTTCCAATGTATTGAATATGTATTACATACTCGACATTTACATTTACTAAATATTGATTTATGACTAATTACAGGAGGACACTGTCCTCAAAGAGGCCATGGACACGGACAAGATGGTGGCCATGGACACGGACATGAACATGGACATGGACATGGACATGGACATGGGCACAAGCGCAGGCACAAACACAAGCCTGGCCACAAGCATGGCAAGTGTCACAAGAAGGGGAAGGACTGTCACGGGGTAAGATTCAACAATGCACTGTTCAGTTTATTCATTCAGAAAGTGGATTTTGTTCAGAATTCAGAGAAACATGAGGCATAAAAGGTTTGTGCAATCCATCCTAATGAAAACTGATCACAGGAATACTCTATTTAGTAAAGGTTATTTATCCAGTGGTAGAACAGTGAGGACAAATGCACTTGTGCAGGAACACCATGCTCCACTTTCACACAGTTACATACATTCACACCTGGATGTAACAGCCACAGTCAGATCTGTGTGCCATTGGAGCGGTTGGGGGTTTAGTGTCTCAAGAGGGACGGCCAAGTGCTACTCTTCCTCTTCCATGCCCAGATTTATCCTGTCTGCCCCGGGAGGGAACCAGTGACCCTTGGGGCACAACTGCTCTCTTCTCTGCTCTAAAACTGAAAACTGATTTCCAAGAGACAAACGCATTCAAAGTCTTTTGTCAAGAAATGAATGATAAGCTGTCATCGGTAATTGAATCATTTTGTTTGTTTTGTCTTTTATGTTCATCCCTGCTGCAGTCCTCCAGCAGCTCCTGTAGCAGCGACTCTGACTAGATGAAGATTCCTGGATGGAAAGATTAACAACACAAGTGACCACCTGGAATCCCTCCTCCTCCTACCTTACACAAGAATCACATTTGACCTTAAAAGGTTATCTGTACCTCAAAAGCATGTATATTGTTGGCCCAACAAATATAAACAAGCTTTTGTCAAACATGTAAAAGACATTGAGTTTTCACTGATTGTACGGTCTTGTGTCGAGTACTAAGGTAATACATTTTAAAGTGAAAACAGAGATGGATGGATTCTCTCTACACAGCTTCAGTCGTTCTCTCTTCTAACTGATGGTTGTGTTGGCTTTTCATAACTTTTGTTTAGGTCACTGCATGTGCATTTTATGTGATGTTGTCATTATTATTATCATTCTGATGGAGTTTATTGTTTGTACAAAACTGAAACATTCCTGGGGAAAATCGTGGTTGGATCTGTGAGGATTGGATGTGATAGTGGTGTGCACTGCTGTCTGCCACAGTGTCATTGTTGATAAGACAGCCAGATGGTGCCCCAAGACATTTTCAAATACTTAACATAGTGGCTTTAATAGTGGCTGTAAATGAAACATATCTTAGGGCTTATGGTATCCATGATTGTGTTTGTCAGGAAAAAATATTACTAATGAATTCATTTAAAAAAAAACATAACTATACAATGACAACTGATGATGCTATGAGTTTGTCTGGTATTCTTGCCATTGTTGCTTATCGCTGACAATGTGCGTGTGTCGTTTTTGTGTACCCGGCAGAAGCGTTGCTAGAAACTTCGTCTTAAACCATCATAAATTGATATTTTATCGAGTTTTTAAGCCAAGTTTTCTAGGCTACACTACTTTCCTGGCCACTGCTTTACCTATATGTTTTAACTCGGTAAAAGTTTTCAGTCATCGGACGTGTGGATCTTAAGTGATTTTAAGCTGGCTGCAACTCGACGTGGTTTACTGGACTGCCTCCACTGGTGCTAGCTTAGCTAGGTTTGTTTTTAGCCCAGCAGCTAGGCTAACCGGTCACTTTTACCACAGATTTTAAGCTTGTAGCACTTTTATGGACTTTACTGTGGACTTTAAGCTTTGAAGGACTCTCACGGACTAAATGATAGCCTGATGGCTGAGTGTGGCTCTTGTCACCTTACCGTCTCAAAGCTGAGGAAAAGTATCGCCTGTCTGGAAGCCGAGCTCAGAGAAAAAGACAAGTTCATCCTGGAGTTCTCCACTGTTGCTTCGGCCCAGGCAAAGCACCTGGCGACTCCATGCCAACCGGAGCACAGGACTGTAGCCTGTAAGGACAGACATGGTGCAAAGCGCCTGCCTCCTCCACCTTCACATCGGGACCTCCCGCTGGCCAACAGGTTTGACATCCTGGACACGCAGGACTTTCCTCCACTGGAGGGACGCTCCCTTTTTCCAGCGGCCAAGTCTTCCTCCTCCTCTCTCCGCAAGTTACTGAAAGAGGCCGTGATCAGGAGAAGCTCTGGAGGTCTCATTCGTCCTGAGACTGCAGCGAACACCTCTGCTAGGGAGGACGCCGCCCCCCTCGCCACAGCAGTCCCCGGCCACGACTATCCCACGGACGGCTGATGGAACTCGGCGGTCCCCACGATCATCGACTCTGCCTCCTCTCATCCCCCCAACTACGCTGATCGTTGGAGATTCCATAGTGAGGAATATCCGCTTCGCTAATGCGGTCACACACTGTTTTCCCGGAGCTATGACCCCCGACATCCTCGAAAAGCTCCCCGGACTTCTGGCCGCACTCCTGACGACTATCACGAAAATCGTAGTCCCTGTCGGCACCAGTGACACCGCCCGTCAGCAATCGGAGCTGACAAAAGTAGACTTCTACCTCTTTGACCTGCTCAACAGCACCGGAAAGCATGCTTTCATTTCCGGTCCAATTCCTACACTGAGTCGGGGAATTGGCCATTTCAGCAGGATCCTCAGCCTTCATACCTGGCTCCAGTCTGTCTGCAGTACCCATGACGTTGGTTTTATTCACAACTTTAACTTATTCTGGGATCGTTCTTCCTTGTTTGCACAAGACAGTCTTCACCCAAACAAGTCAGGTAGTTGCATGCTGGCGGCTAACCTGCAGCCTGCTGTGCTGTCCTCCTCACGTGGTTGACTATTTACATCACCTGTTTCCCCTCACTCTTCTTTTTCCTCTTCTCTGCCCACCAAAAACTGCCACACAGTGAATTGTGCCCTCCAGATTATGACTGCTTTAGCTGCCCTAGGGTCTGTGGTCGAGGTGGGGGCCTTGTTACTGTCTATAGGAAGCATTTAAAGTGTAACCTCATAGCTTGCAATGATTTTTCCTCCTTTGAAATGCTCATGTTTAAACTTGGCGGCCCCCTCCCGGTCATATTTGCTATTATTTATCGCCCCCCTAAACCAGCTGGCTCCGTCTTGTTGGTACTCTCTCAGTTTTTATCCAGTCTTGTGTTAAATTATGATAGAATTCTTCTTTGTGGTGATTTTAATATTCATGTTGATGACTCCTCTAATGCCCTTGCTGCTGATTTTTTAAATATCACTAACTCTTTTAACTTTCAACAACATGTGGCTGGCAAAACTCATTCCCGTGGCCACTGGCCACACCTTAGACCTAGTCTTTAGTCTGGGCCTGAAAACCCCATCGGTGGAAATCAGGGACATGTTTGTATCTGATCATCTATGCATTGTTTTTAACTGTGAATTACAGGCTACTAGTACTGTCTTATCCCGCTCTAAGTACACATGCGTCCTTAATGAGCATAGTGCCTTAAAATTCTGTACACTGTTCAATTCTCCTGGCAGTGTGTTTCCCGATTCCTCCAACACCAACGATTTGGTTGATTATTTTAACTATCTGTGTTCTTCAACCTTAGATCTCATAGCTCCTCTGAAAAATAGACCAAACTCAAAGACTAGAAAACAGCCATGGTTAAATGACAGTATTCAAAGCTGTAAAAAGAAATGCAGAAGATCAGAACGTACAGTAGATGGAAGAAATCAGGTCTCCAGGTCCACTTTGTGGTCATGAAAGAGTTATTACGCCTTTATAATAGGATGGTGAAGGATGCAAGAACATGTCATTTCTCTGCACTTATTTCTGCCCATCAGCACAACCCCAGATTCCTGTTTAAGACTGTGGATCACTTAGTTAACCCTGCCTCTCCTTGTGCCCCTGCTGAGTGTGATGCAGATTGGGAAAAGTTTCTTTTGCACTTTGCTGGAAAGGTGGAGTTAATAAGATCTGATATCACCCCCAATCCTGCCTTTTTAGATGTGGATCACCCGCTCAGGGATTCTTTGAGCAATTTTTCTGCTGTTAACTCTGCCCGAACTCACAGACATCATGTCTCTTATGAGAGTGTCCTCCAGCCCTCTGGACAAAATCCCAACTAGGTTTCAATTGGAAGTTATGGATTGTATTGCGCCCCTTTTACAAATTATTTTTAACAGCTCGCTGTCTACTGGCTGCGTCCCTGATTTCTTTAAAACAGCTTGTGTCCAGTCTGTCCTAAAAAAACCTGGGCTTGATCCCACCCTCCTGGATAACTATCGCCCAATCTCCAAATTGCCTTTTATTTCGAAGATTCTCGAAAAACTTGTATCTAAGAAACTTCTTGCTGCTGTGGAAAACAATAATACCTTTGAAAAGTTCCAATCTGGCTTTCGTCAACACCACAGCACTGAGACAGCCCTTCTCAAAGTCACCAATGACCTTTTAATGAATGCAGATGCAGGCATGTGTTCAATTCTTGTACTGCACTTGTAAGTGCTGCCTTTGATACAATTGATCATGGCATTCTTTTAGATAGACTGAGACACTGGGTGGGCATATCTGGCACTGCACTAGACTGGTTCTCATCTTATCTGTCAATAGGAAATTCTGTGTCAGCATTAATAACTTCATGTCATCCTTCTCCCATATCAAGTACGGTGTGCCTCAAGGTTCAATTCTGGGACCAATATTGTTCTCCTTATACATGCTTCCCTTAGGTGATGTCATCTGCAGACATGGTGTTTCTTTTCATTGTTATGCGGATGACACACAGTTGTACCGCCCTGTCAAGTCCACTGACCTTAGTACGCTGAGTTCTCTGCAGGACTGCCTGTCTGACATAAAAAATTGGATGTCAATAAATTTTCTTCAGCTCAACTTAAATAAAACTGAAATCCAACATATCAAGCCTGTTGCAAGAAATCTTGGTGTCCTGTTTGATAGCAATTTATGTTTTGAGCAACATATCACTAAGCTTGTCCAATCATGTTTTTATCAACTCAGAAATATTGCAAAAATACGATCTATTTTAAATCTTAATGATGCAGAAACTATTGTACATGCTTTTATCTCCTCACACCTTGATTGTTGTAACAGCCTGTTCACTTGTCTTAATCAAAAAACTCTGACATGACTGCAGACTGAACAGAACTCAGCTGCTAGACTGTTAACTGGGACCAAGAAGTACAACCACATTACACCTGTTTTAGCCTCTTTACATTGGCTCCCTGTTGGTTTTAGGGTTGATTTTAAGATTGCTTTTGTGTATTTTATGTACTTTTGTGTATTTTATGTATTTTATTTCTTTATATTTCGTCATTCACTATGGTATTTTATTTCTCTTGTGGGAAGCACTTTGTACTTTGTTTTGATAAGTGCTCTATAATAGTTTTATTATTATTATGATTATTGTTATATTATCTGGTGCCACGTGGTGACAAAAACATGTAAATAGTGATGGTATGAATAATTATAAATAAATAGAAATCTCAAGTGAAGGTTTACACATCTCCACCCAACATCTTACCAAAAATGTTGGGTAGGAGTTCAGGCTCTTCCCCGATGATGAGCACTGGATTGTTTCCAGCTGAGGTGAGGCTTCATATAAAAGCAGAGCCAGCTGACTGCTGTGTCTGTGGATCTGCACTCCAGCACACAGTAAGTTCACTAATAGCTATCTAGGCATAGTTACCATAAAATATATGTGTGTGTGTGTGTGTGTGTATATGTGTATTGATAGATCGACATGTATTTCATTTGTTAACTGTATTGCATTATTCTGTCATCATCTCTTTATCTGTAACACATACCCTACTGATGAGTAGCTTTGTCTTTACACAGTCCTGTGAGACATGACTTTATGATGTATATTTATCACAAATCACATGACCTCAACTGCCTGTTTTGTAACGTTTTACAAACATACTGTCCTCAGTGGACTACATTTGCTTTCTTTCTACACAATATAGCATTTTAGGTTTTACAACAGCTCACATCCGCATTTCATAAAAAGTTATTTCTTTTCTTATGTTAATAGGGGATTTGTGTCCATTTAAGAGGCTTCTTTCAGTTTCAGGGCTTGGATCTGAAATTTTGAAATGTCCGGGAATAAAAAAGGTAAATAACTCACTTTTTCACTTTTGCTAAAACCCCATCCCCGTCCTTTTTGTCAAACTGTCTTAATTTAATTTTATGTGTAGACAAACAGAAAGAGAAAATGATCCCCATCCCTTTTTTTTGACTAGGAAACCAGTATCCCCCTGGCTGTTGTCCTCAGCCAATGCCAGAACATTACCCTCCATGTCCACCAGGCCCACCAGGCCCACCAGGCCCACCAGGTACACTAGGCACTTTCCAATTCTGTCCTCCGGGGACTTGTGGTCCAAGTGTGTGCAATCCTGTACCCCCACCTTGTGGAGGGAATGGAGGCGGAGGTTGTGGACCAGGGCCTTTTTATGGGTGTGGACCTAGCCATGGTCCTGGACATGGACACTGACATGGTCATGGCCACAAGAAAGGAAGGAAGTGTCACGGGGTAAGATCCAGTTGATTTATCGATTAATGTAAAGTGCAAATCATGGAGTCTTTATTGTACCAAAGTAAATACTGCACTGTAATCCACTGACAATAAGTAATCATTACATTTAAAATAAAACACATTAGGCCATATTAAAGATCCAGTTTCACTGCAGTTAATCAAAATGTTAGTTAAATACAAAGAGACAATTTATTAACAAATCCCATTCTTAAAGGAATTTAAATGTTTCTTTCCTTTTTAATTTTGGCAATACACTCAGTTACCAGTTTATTAGGTACACCTAGCTAGAACTAGTGCAGCCTAATACAACAGTCCTGCAATACACCCTACCTCAATGAAGGTTATAATGTTCAGTTTTTGTTGAAATTGTTTTAGAGAGGTATTGATTCAACTGTATGGTCATTTTGGAGGATGTAGTGCTGTTGAACTGCATTACATTATACAGTGATGTGTTTCTGTTATTTAGTCTACGCTCAATTATGTAAATAGAGTGGACGAAATAGTAGAAACGCCTGGCATGAATTGCCATGACACTGGGGACATTCTTTGTCCCCAGAGGATTAATTCTAATAATCTAATAATAAAACCTAAAGGTTTACCCTAGTGCCAATGTTAGGCTCACAATTTCTATTTGCTTCTGTAGTTTGTGTCTTTAAAAAGTAAGATCTTACCATGACAATAATGGTCCTTAATGGAAGAACCCTAATGATTTTGATTAGTTGTCTTCCAAAGCAACCCGCTTCACTGTTCCAAAAACGACTCATATGAGCATTTCCTGGTGCCACCTCTATGGTTAACTTTTGCTGAAGTTTAGGCACTACTTGGTTAAACATATTCAAAGGTCATCATCGATATTTTTTTTAATAACAATGGATCAAATGACTATCTATAATGTGAAAGGTGTCGTTTACAGCGATGAACCCATAGAGAATTATCACCCAACTCCCGGCTGCAACTTTACTGTTTTAAATCAGCAGTGTAGCGTCGTTTTCAGTCGCAGCAGGCAGCTGTTTTCACTGAAAAAAGCTCTGCAAACCAACTGTATGCTTCTGCCCAGCATCAAACAGCAGACAAAGTTAGCTGCCTCCACATGGTTTAAGGTTGAGTGTGAGTGTGGCCCAAACCGAAAACACAAATAGAAAAGCAGCAAAGTAAATGGAAAATGGAAAGGGTTGCTAGATCCAGAAACATATTCATCATTCAAAGACATAATAATAAAATTGAATACAACATTGACACATCACTTTATTCATTTATTTACAATGTTATTGATTATATCATTCAATTATTAATTCCTAACTCAATTATTGAACTGACTGACACATCATCACTAAATGAAATGACAATGTTTGTCCTTGCGTAGTCTTCCAGCAGCGACTCTGACTAGATGAAGATTCCTGGATGGGAAGAGAAACAACACAAGTGACCACCTGGAAACCCTCCTCCTCCTACCTCATCATAATAATCAGTTTATTTGACCATCTAAATTTTAAAGCATGTGTGCTTTTGATGTATTATCAACTGATCTAATTGTTCAATAAAACTGGTCATAAAAGCAGTTAATCTCTTCAATATCTGTCTCTGTATTCTCTATTTCATTTGACCTCACGGTTTCTTGTTCCATTGTGTGTGTTATCTATCAGTGTGTATTTATATAATCTTTATTTACCCAGGGAGTGTTGAATTAAGGCCTTTGTTCAGCAGTGTTTTTCACTAATAGTTACACACCCTGCAGCTCCCCAGTACATTCACTTGAATCCAACATTAATCGCCACCATTCAAACATTTGGTAAACTGTGAATTTTCATTTATGCTATTTTTGGTCTTGTAATAACACCATAGATTACTGCATTATGATTAAAACAAACTAGAGCATCTTCTCTTTTTAGTACATTACAGTAAGGCGGGGTAGCCCGGTACCTTTTTGTGTAAATGTGAACTGGAAGGCGAGCTACGGAAACTGCGCCCATGAAATACCACAAATTCACACCGGGCAGGCAGCTGCTGCTTCTGCTACTGGACTGCCTTCTATGGGCCGAAACTTTCAAACATGTTGCACCTCTGGCCCAACCCCAATCAGTGGAGTTTTGTGTTTGACAGCTGATTAAAAAGTTCAGTGTACTGCACAGTGCACATGATACATTTGATTGATGTCATGTTTAACTTGGAAATAGTGCGCTCTGTCCGATAAGAGACATCCCACATACTGATTTCTTACGTGTTGAGATATGGGCAGATAGTCAATTTATTAAGCAATGAAAACTCAAGATCAGAATGTATTCAAATGTTGAAAAAAAGTGTTATGAGATTGCAAATGCTAGACAAAAAGATTAGTAAACCAGATTTTTAAAGAGAAAAGCACAACAAAATTTCAAAAGTTTGCTTGTGGGTGTGTGTATCCATAATTTAGACTGTATATGGTCCATATTGACTGTATGTAAAGATTATACACACACACACACCCATTTAGCTCACACAGAAAAAATGTTCTGATGGGAGTTCAGGCACTGCCCCCAATGAAGTGAACTGGACTGCACATAAAAAGGAGCAGCAGGTGACGGCGGCATCTGTGGATCTGCTCTCCAGCACACAGTAAGTTCACCTCTAAAACTCTGCTGATGATTTGTCGCTCTCTAAAGTTCTTAAATACAGAATACAGAATGATTTTATATGTGCGTTAAAAGACGAGCCGTGTTGGTTTGTTTAATGTGCCTTTTTCCGCTTTCAGGATCTGTAGTTTCATCTGAAGCTTTAAAATGTACGGACACAACCAAGGTAAATAACACAATCACTTTCAAAAATAAATGAATGTGCATTACATACTTGAGAATCATTTTTGCTAAGTATTAACTGAAGGTTGATTTCTCTTTTCCCCTTATGTTTAGGAAACCAGTACCCTCCTGGTTACCCGAACCATCCTCAGCAGACGCCAGAGGGATACCCTCACTATCCTCCAGGCACCATCCCACCACCAAACTGCCCTCCTCAGCCCCACGGTCCACCCGGAGGCCACCACGGACACAGACCTGGACCTGGTTGTAGCCAAGGACATGGACAAGGACATGGGCAGCCACATGGACACGGACAAGGGCATGGACAATGCCATGGGCAGGGCCACAGACATGGGCACAAACACAAGCACAAGCATGGTCACAAGCATGGCCATTGTCACAAGAAAGGAAAGGACTGTCATGGGGTAAGAGTCAGTCATTTTCTGAAATATGATGCATTGTATGTTGGTTTTGTTTGCTCCAGAAAGTAGATTTTATTCAGAATTAGAACATAAAAGAGTTGTGCAATACAACCTAATGTGAGCTAAACACAGAAAATCAAATTTAATGTAGACCAAACAGCTGTAATATAAGCTTTACAGTATATTGGTTTTGTAGATGATTGAAGTGATTCATTGATGTCCGTGTGCTATGTTCATCCCTGCTGCAGTCCTCCAGCAGCTCCTGCAGCAGCGACTCTGACTAGATGAAGATACCTGGATGGGAAGAGAAACAACACAAGTGACCACCTGGAAGCCTTCATCCTCCTACCATTTATAATAATCAATATTTTACTGCCTAAGTGTTCCTTCACATATAATCTTAAAAAATGTATTTGTATTGAACACCTGCATTTTTAAAAAGATTTACCCAAACATGTAATCATATAGAATGAAAAATAAACATTTAGTTTTCACATGTTTTGGCCATATAGCAAGTGAAAATGGAGATGGATGAATATTCACTCCACAGCTTCAGGCTCTGACTCCTGACAGGCAACCACCGTCCAACAATGCTGGGTGTTTGAAAATGTTTCTGGATCAGCCATGTCATGACTTGTGGACGTGGTATGACGTAGTTCAAGGTTTTCTTAACTTAACATAAATTTGGTGTAAGAGACATATTACAGGCATTGTTGTATCCATGATTATGTTTGTGATTTAAAAAAAAAAAGATAAATGCTAGTAAATGAACGATGCATTGTCTTGCTTTTATTTGGTCTCCATGTTTCTTGATACACTCATTTGCTACTCTGGCTAATGTAACCAAGGTGTGCTCTTTATTTGCCCTTATCGCACCCTGAAACTGCCCGCGCAGTCACCTTAATCTTATTTTGATAGCCTGTGTAATCAAACATGTCTAAATGTTGGTATCCAGCCTTTTACATAACAAGTTCACTAGTCTTTGAGGGTCACTATTTGTTGTTGTTTTATTTAAAAATAAATGTAGACATTGTAGACAGTATTTGTAGTCAGTGGTGGAAGATGCATCCAGATCCTTTACTTAACTTTCATGTTTAAACTTGGTGGCCCCCTCCCAGTCATATTTGCTATTATATATCGCCCCCCTAAACCAGCTGGCTCCTTCTTGTTGGAACTCCCTGAGTTTTTATCCAGTCTTGTGTTAAATTATGATAGAATTGTTCTTTGTGGTGACTTTAATATTCACGTTGATGACTCCTCTAATGCCCTTGCTGCTGATTTTTTAAATATCACTAACTCTTTCAACTTACAACAACATGTGTCTGGCCAAACTCATTCCCGTGGCCACACCTTAGACCTAGTCTTTACTTTGGGCCTGAAAACCCCATCTGTGGAAACCAGGGACATGTTTGTATCTGATCACCTATGCATTGTTTTCAATTGTGAATTAGAGGCTGCCAGTTCTGTCTTATCCCGCTCTAAGTACACACGCGTCCTTAATGAGCATAGTGCCTTAAAATTCTGTACACGGTTCAATCCTCCAGGCAGTGTGTTTCCCGATTCCTCCAACACCAATGATTTGGTTGATTATTTTAACTACCTGTGTTCTTCAACCTTAGATCTCATAGCTCCTCTTAAAAATAGACAAAACTCAAAGACTAGAAAACAGCCATGGTTAAATGACAGTATTCGAAGCTGTAAAAAGAATTGCAGAAGAGCAGAACGCAGATGGAAGAAATCAGGTCTCCAGGTCCACTTTGTGGCCATGAAAGAGTTATTACGCCTTTATAATAGGATGGTGAAGGATGCAAGAACATGCCATTTCTCTGCACTTATCTCTGCCCATCAGCACAACCCCAGATTCCTGTTTAAGACTGTGGATCAGTTAGTTAACCCTGCCTCTCCTTGTGCCCCTGCTGAGTGTGATGCTGATTGTGAAAAGTTTCTTTTGCACTTTGCTGGTAAGGTGGAGTTAATAAGATCTGATATCACCCCCAATCCTGCCTTTTTAGATGTGGATCACCCGCTCAGGGATTCTTTGAGCAATTTTTCTGCTGTTACTCTGCCCGAACTCGCAGACATCATGTCTCTTATGAGAGTATCCTCCAGCCCTCTGGACAAAATCCCAACTAGGTTTCTATTGGAAGTTATGGATTGTATTGTGCCCCTTTACAAATTATTTTTAACAGCTCGCTGTCTACTGGCTGCGTCCCTGATTTCTTTAAAACAGCTTGTGTCCAGCCAGTCTTAAAAAAACCTGGGCTTGATCCCACCCTCCTGGATAACTACCGCCCAATATCCAAATTGCCTTTTATTTCAAAGATTCTCGAAAAACTTGTATCTAAGCAGCTCCTTGCTGCTGTGGAAAACAATAATACCTTTGAAAAGTTCCAATCTGGCTTTCGTCAACACCACAGCACTGAGACAGCCCTTCTCAAAGTCACTAATGACCTTTTAATGAATGCAGACGCAGGCATGTGTTCAATTCTTGTGCTGTTGGACATAAGTGCTGCCTTTGATACAATTGATCATGGCATTCTTTTAGACAGACTGAGGCACTGGGTGGGCATATCTGGAACTGCTCTAGACTGGTTCGCATCTTACCTGTCCAATAGGAAATTCTGTGTTAGCATTAATAACTTCAAGTCATCCTTTTCCCATATCAAGTATGGTGTGCCTCAAGGTTCAATTCTGGGACCAATATTGTTCTCCTTATACATGCTTCCCTTGGGTGATGTAATCCGCAGACATGGTATTTCTTTTCATTGCTATGCGGATGACACACAGTTGTACCTCCCTGTCAAGCCCACTGACCTTAGTATGCTGAGTTCTCTGCAGGACTGCCTGTCTGACATAAAAATTGGATGTCGATAAATTTTCTTCAGCTCAACTCAAATAAAACTGAAATCCTTGTTATTGGGCCCCAACACATCACTAAACAAATACTGCCATCCACTGGTAACCTGTCACAACATATCAAGCCTGTTGCACGAAATCTTGGTGTCCTGTTTGATAGCAATTTATGTTTTGAGCAACATATCACTAAGCTTGTCCAATCATGTTTCTATCACCTCAGAAACATTGCAAAAATACGATCTATTTTAAATCTTAGTGATGCAGAAACTGTTGTGCATGCTTTTATCTCCTCACGCCTTGATTATTGTAACAGCCTGTTCACTTGTCTTAATCAAAAGCTCTGACACGACTGCAGACTGTACAAAACTCAGCTGCTAGGCTGTTAACCAGGACCAAGAAGTATGACCACATAACACCTGTTTTAGCCTCTTTACACTGGCTCCTGTTGGTTTTAGGATTGATTTTAAGATCTTGTTGATTACTTTTAAGGCTCTTCATGGCCTGGCCCCAGATTATATTTTAGACCTTGTAATCCCTTATGAACCTTCACGTAGTTTGAGATCTTCGGGCAGGGGTCTCCTGTCTGTTCCTGAGTCCAGGATGAAAACTAAGGGGACAGAGCTTTTGCTATCAGGGCCCGAGGCTTCTGGAACAACTTGCCCGAAGAAATTAGATTGTCTGAGTCAGTGTCTTCGTTTAAATCTCGTCTCAAAACACATTTTTATCTGAAAGCATATCCTGATTTTACCTGAACTGGCTGTTTATTTTACTATTTATTTTATTGCTTTTCTGTATTTCATGTGTTTTATTTCTTTATATTTCGTCATTCACTCTGTTATTTTATTTTTCTTGTTGTGAAGCACTTTGTACTTTGTTTTGATAAGTGCTCTATAAATAAAGTTTTATTATTATTATTATTATTAAGTAAAAGTAAAGAATATATATATCCTGTTGGGATGCTTACATGGTTTGCTGCAAAATGTATTATATTGGCAACTACAGCTGTCAATAAAATGCATGAAGTGAAAAGTGTAATATTTGTGTATGGAGTAACATAGAATACTCAAGTAAAGTGCAAGTACCTCCAAAAGCTCCTCAAGTACAGTAATTGAGTGAATGCCTTAACCAGTGTTCGCAGTGCATTCTAGCAACGCAAACACAGTCCGAGCAGAAGTGCCATCCTGTTGAGTGAGAGCGCCTCCTCTCCGCAGTAGGCGGCAGTGTGGCACAAACACAGCACGGACTGAAACTCCCTCGGCGGTGCGTACGCCCACCGTTACGTCACCACACCGACCAATCAGGGGCAGCTCGGTGCCTCTTTCAGGAAGTAAACGCACAAACTACAGAGGAGATAGCAAGGAAAGCTGTACCTGAGAGTGCAACCTCTGGCCAGGCGACATAAGTCTAAAATAATAATGTCCTTAACCGTTTTAAGATCTGCTTACAGGTATGTGGCAAGTGACGGTGTTTCTAGCGAACCTATACAGTATAGTTGGGGGTTTGTTGTCCTGAAACTCCCGAGTTTGCTGACATTATGTAGCTTGTTATAAAATGTCAGACGTGCTGGAATCAGGTTGAAGTAAGTCACTAGGATGCTAGCTTCTGTATGTATATATGTGTGTAATAATGTTGTGATAGTATCTAAATTTGAACCTGGCAGTTAATTAAGTCTGAGTCTGTGAAATCAAATGTTTTTAGATACTAACGTTGTGTGTCCAGCCTGTATGGTTATTATTAATGTTTGCCACTAACGTTACTCTTTCCTCCAGACTGAGGTCCCTCTGCAGACTGCAGCGAATCCAGGGCCACATGGTGAGCAAACCCCTCTCATGTACCTACATGTTGTACTGTAGCTTTCCAGTAATATATGGTGAGGATTGGACACAATTATATGGGTTTTCTTTAGCTGATACCAGTGTACAACACAACTTTGTACTTTTTTTGCTCACTAAAAATGCAGATTAACGACAAGTGTTTACAAGGTGTCAATCTTGAGACAATCGACAGTTATGTTATGCTAAAATTCAAATTCCTCTGTCAGCCAAACATTGGCAGTAGAATTAAAAGTGGACCATTATTGATATTGCATTTTCACTAGAATCAGCCATATAAGTATTATTCTATTATAATACCATTTATTGAAGTGATTCTATGTCATCAGTCACATTCAGTTTCAATCAAAGTCTTTTCTATAGTCTATCAAAGGGATTTTACTCAGTTCACTATTTAAATCGATTGGAGTGATACTGCTATTTTTGAGTTTATTACAGTGTGTTGTAAAGACTTTTACATAATTGTCTTGTTGTCTCTATTTTGGATCAGATGTCGAGTCAGGTGGAACCAGAGGTTCTTCTGGAGAAAGTGGGCAGCGCAGGTCTGATCACCATAAACAGACCCAAAGTCCTGAATGCCCTCAACCTAACCATGATCCGGCAGATCTACCCGCAGCTCAAGGTTTGTGGAACGCTTGGTTAATGCAAACTTCAACTGGGGCAAATGTCAAGTGTAATTTATTGCAGCGGTCTGTTACTGATTGTAAATGGCTGCCAGTATCTCACTTAGTTTTGACATTGTCAAGGTTTTGATGTAATTGAGAGTTGGATAGATTTGCGCGTAAACCTATTCAGCACTTATTAACAGTTACAGACATACTTGTAGTCTGTACGAAACCCTTTTACACAATATTTTATTCCAAACATATCTACCAGTTTAGGGAATGTAATTACTTTTTCTTCCTGAAAAACATTTGGTTTGATGTAATTGGATACCAGAAGACACACACAAAAATATTTCTGATAATACAGTCATTCCTCTCATCAAATAAAAATTGCCCTCTTTTGCTGGAATTTGGAGGACACAACTGTTTTGTATCATTTGTGGTTTTAAATATCCCAAAATCCATTGTGTGCCACTCGCTTGTTCAGTTTGCCAGCAAGCCTTGCGTCCTCTGAAGGCCACATCTTTACAGACCCTATCCTTCAAATGAGGAAGATGCTAAAATGGAACACAGTTTGTGTCATCTAGCGTACCACAAGTTCTGATGGTGTTGTGTTTAAGGTCTCAACATTAAGTTGTTTTAAGGTGTTTTGAATAGTGTTGTTTCATCTTAGTGACACATGAAATTACCGTAAGATTTGTTTTTGATGATGATTTCCTATGCATTAGCTGCTATTTTTTTTCTGTGATTGTAGAAATGGGAAAATGACAATGAGACTGACATTATGATCATCAAAGGAGCAGGTGGGAAAGCCTTTTGTGCTGGTGGAGACATCAGAGGTAAGCAGTAGCCTTGCAGCATCACTGGGCTCTGGATAGCCCCAGTTTGGGCCTCTCATGTATCAGCGTACATCCGGGTCACAGAGGTAACCATCAGTTTCTCTAAAAGATAATTAAGCGGTGATGTTTGAAAAACCCAGAATGAACCCAAAAAATCATATTTTTATCATGCAGTGGAGAATATGGATGGTTACGTTTGTGATCTTAATGTATGCCAATACATGAGAGGCACAAACTGGGGCTAGGCTCTTGGGAGCTTTTCATTACTGTTTTGATCTGGTTTGTCCTCTCAGCGGTCACAGAAGCAGGGAAAGTTGGAGACGCTCTTGCAGAGGACTTTTTCCGTGAGGAATATATTCTCAACAATGCTATTGGTAAGCGTTACAATTACACCTGTGTCGTTAATTCTACCTGTTGTGTATAGGTACACATTCACTTATTGTCTCACTTTATACATTTCCAGTTACCTCTACTTCATCAGTTTGCCTGTTTAAAGTCAGTGTTCCTTAGTTTTTACACATTTTATTTTATCTTTCAAGGAGCATGCAGGAAACCATATATCGCCCTTATTGATGGAATAACAATGGGAGGGGTGAGTACATTTCTTTTTATGTATTTAAGTTTGTATTATAAGGTTGGGTTAACCTTACACAGTTTCTCTCTGGATATTTGCATATTATGAAGCAATGAAAAGACTTAATTTTCATCCTTGTGATGAGGATCAAAGATTCCTTTTTTTTTGGTTCCTTGTTGCGTGAAAAGAGTTGCTATATGAGGTGTGATATTAAAATATGCCTGTAGGTGTCACTAGAGAACTATGTGCCACTGTCATCTGATGCCAGTGGCAAGGTGGCCTCTGATTGGATGAAATATAAAGTGACAAAGCATTGTTGCTGCCACTGGTTTTTCCCCTCCGGGTGTCAGCTGTAGAAGGAATTTGAATTTGTACCAGTTTGCCCCACAATAAGCATGATGAGACATAATTCAGACAACACATGCTCATTAATCAGAAATAACTTTGATCGCAAAGGTCGGTAATTTATTAATATTAACTCACCTGGTCAGAGAAGATGTCTGGCCTTTGGATGAGTCTGTTCTTTTTTCCATGTCATGACCTTAACAGAGATTTTACTCCTGAGGTGTCACCAAGGTCACTCACAGCCACAGTATCTGCTGGGTCATTACTCATCATGTCTCTGGGTGTGAGTGTCAGTGTCCCTGTGGCGCACAGATATGTGAAGTGCTTTTGCACAACATTGAATCTCACCATTCAACTACTGGCCATTAGGGTGCACTATACACTCTGGTACTCCTGAAATCTCTTTAGGAGTATTTTACAGCAGCATGTGGTACAAATCAACATCTTGATCAGGTGGCTCAGGTCTTTATTTATATTTTTGGCTGTGTAGTTTGTTGAGAGAGGGTGAGGAATGCCACAGGGATGGGGAGCTTTTTGGTCTTGTTTGACTGCTCCTTTTTATACTGAATGCTTATGCGGTGTTATTTTGGATGGGATGTCAAGTCTTTGACACTCATGCACTGCAACCCAGATCAAAGCTTACCCTTCCAAAATCATAGTGTTCAGACTGCAGAAGAAATTTGTCCTTCTCTGTGAATGTGTGTACGTTTTGATTGCATGCACATTTAGGGTTGGTATGATTGGACTGGAACAGGAAGGGAGCTGTTTAATGCAGGATTTTCTTGCACACCGACTGTTCAATTCTTTCAAGTAGAGGGAATCAAATAATATGGCATGAGATATGATGGGCTGAAGAAATAAAATGACAGCAGTTGGCTCTTGTATGGTTTTGTCTCTGCTGACACAGAGGACAGAGAAGAACATAACATACAGAGGAGGTTCAGGTTTTGGTAGAACCCTTATCACTGAGGCCATGGACTTATTGATGAAACTTAAGGGTATAATGGTGAATATCTTTGGAGACCATGGCTCTGCACAGAAGCTATCCATTTCATCTTGATTTTGTCTGTTGTGAGGAACTGAACGAAACTGACTTGAGTGTGGGTTGACTTCTTGGTGTTGTTACATCTACATTTTCTGTACATGGTGCTGTAGTGGTGCACTGCTTCTTCTCAAGGTAGAGGAATATTGACTTACTTGCTACCTATGGAAGGAGATTAATATGCTAATTAGTGTCGTTCTACATCATTAGTAATCCTAACAACTGAATAAAATTTGCATACAGGTACAATAACTTGTAATCGTAACTGGTGATCTTTGATAATCAGGCACAATGCAGAAATGAAACCAAAACAATGAGCTAAAACGCGCTGTAGAGCTGTGGGTTTGTCACTATGAGCAACACCTTTCACATCACACAGTCATTTGATTCGTTATTATTATAAAAAATATTGATTAGTGCAGCTTTGAAGATATTTTGTTTCCCTACCTTCAAAGCAGTCTGGCTTGCAAGGGTCTAATGATCAAAAATAGTCCACTTGGTTTAAATTAGACAAACCACCCACAAAAGGGGGATTGGTTTTAAAGGGTCAAACTTTAGATGGCAGTAGAGGGACTGTTTTGTTGATCTCACGGTGTTTACCATTTCTTGGGCTGACCTGTATCAATGTGTCACTTTTCATAAAAACTGACCAGTTAGTTCTACGGGCTGCTATGGACTGCAAATACAGAAAAATGAAAGAAAACACAAAAAAAGTTCACAAGTTCAGCCTTTGTTTGTTTGTTTGTTAGTATTTTCAGCATAGCAAACATTTTACACTGGTAAAATGGGGGGGGGGATCCTAGAAGCTGTGAATCAAAAAATCATCTTGTTTGCTTGTTTTTCCTATGTTTAGACAGCCATGATGACAATGACACCCCCACTTACCATTTTCCTTTCCAAGAGGAGACAAAAGCCATAATTTATTTGTCAGAACAAAACTGAACAAACAATGTAGGGTAATGTGCAGTAATTGATGCAAGGGACAGCTGAGTGCTTGCTTCTGATGTATGTTGCACCATATGGTGTGGTACAAGTCACTTCCGTTCATCATCCCAGTGGAAAACCTTAAAAGTTGTGATGTTTGATATTTGTGCTGCTTATCGCACACTTATTTAATCTTTTTCTACTCTTTTTTTCCCCCTATAGATTTATGGCTCTGGGAATAAAGTAATTTGAAGTACAACTCTCCTATCTGTCATGTCAGTACAGAGAAGACACTAATGTTGACACAAACCATCCTCAGGGTCATTGCTGTTTAATGTTTGTAGTGGTTGAAAACAGGCTAGTTCTATATATGGAAAAGTCCAAGAGCTACTAGAGTCCCTGTTCCCAGATCTGCGCTGAGCTCGGGGTAGAACTCCCACGTCGAACAAGTATGCTAGCGTTAGTGCTAACAAACCACCAGGGAGTAAAGGCATGTCATTAGCAGGTCATAGAACACACACACACACACACACACACACACTGTCTATGTGTTTGCCTCTCTCATACATCAGTGGGATCTCATCTCACGCACATCATTTACCGCTCTCCAAGTTTAAAATCCCTGGAATTTAGCTCTGTGAATGTTGAAGTGTTGTTAATCCATGTCTGCTAGAGCATGTTTGATTTTCTCTTAAAGGTCCAGTGTGTAACATTCAGGAGGAGCGATTGGCAGAAATGGAATATAATATTTATAAGTATGTTTTTAGTGTATATTCACCTGAAAATAATAATCGTGTTTTCGTTACCTTAGAATAAACCATTTTTATCTACAGAGGGAGCGGGTCCCCTTCCACAGAGGTCACCATGTTGCACCGCCATGTTTCTACATTAACCCAGAACAGACAAACCAAACACTCTAGAGTGGGCCGTTCACTTTTTTCACGAGTTTCGCGGCCACCGTAGTTTCTCCTACACGCTTAGAAGGGGAGGGTGAGGTAAGCGGTATTCAAATGGTTGCAATCTGCAAGTTCACCACTAGATGCCACTAAATCCTACACACTGGTCCTTTAAGGTTTCAAACATTTACATAGTCACATTCAGAACACTCAGTTTGTAACAGGGGTGGCGTAGCGGTTGCTGCCCAGTTGATGGATATTTGTTTAGAGCAGTATGATTGTAATCTCTTTTCCCTGGAAAAAAGAGCTCTTGTTGGCTAATGTCCACATCATCTAATGAGAGTGAGACAAGAATGAACAAAAGTGAAAGCCAGAAATGACCTCAGGGCAGATTTGGATCCCCGCATTAAGGTTCTCATCTTTCAAAGCCTGTTCGGTGCTTGTTTTGAAAGTGAATACTTTGTGCAAGAGTGATGTGGAAAGTAACTTGTGCATTTTCAAACAGACGTCACTTTCTCTGTTTATAACTTTCATCTGTCACTTGTGTCTGTTGGCACCAACTGGAAGGCTTCTGCATTATCCACACATGCGTTTCCACTCTCATACACAGTGTCACTAATGATTTCTGATCTTAAAAATTTGATTCCTCTGCTGAATCGAAAAGCGTTAATAATATTATTAGGGAGAGGTACCTAGATTTCACTTTAGTAGAAAGTAATGCATCTTCTCTACATCATTTTAATGGATTTCACCCCACCTGTTTTATCAGTATTTGGTTTATATCCAGTAAACCAAATATCATAATGAGGACTTCATGAAGCCCTCAATATTCTTAGCCAGTGTAAACTGTCCCAGCCAACTGTCCCAAACTGTACATTTTGAAGCCTATTCTGTTTGTAAGCATTAGCTATAAACATGCTCATCTGCACAATTTTGCACATTTCCATTGTTTACAGCAGGATCTGGAGACATGTTCTTATATGGTGCTTGGTGGTAACACACCAGCATGTAACAATGTTCCACTACTTTTATGGTGAAACTCGGGTAATGTGAGATTAAACGGCCCCTCATTCCTCTGGGTGCATCTGATGATCATTCCAAGAAGACTGTTTATTCTTTTTTTTCCCTTTCTTTGTCCTTTTCTGTCTCTTTCCTCTTTCTTTCCCTCATTGCAAACATTCTACGTTCCCACAGTTGTTTTCAGGTTGTGTTATTTCTACACTTTGGAGGAAATGGCTGCTATGATGTACAAGGTTCATTTATCTTCTCTTTCAAGTACACTCCATTTTACATGACTCATTCGGTATCTAATAGACGAAGACAAGAGGAACTCTGGATATTTTGCTAAAACGTTACCTTACACATATGGAACCCCAAAATGGCCAATATTAATTAACTACATTATGAAACAAATAGTGGTATGAAAAAATGCAGTAAAATATGTAAATAAGCAAAATGTGAAATCATTCAGTATCTTGATTAAAACAGGGTTTTATTGGAATCTATTTTTTTGTGTTATGTTATTTTGTATGAAGGGTTTGCAAAAAAAGTAATGATTTGTACATGGAGAACAAAACAGTGGTTCAACCAGACTGACAATTGAAAGGGCAGAAAGAGACAAAGATACCTCTGAGCAACAGCTAAATAAGAATATAAGAAATCAGCAGTCATTGGTAAAAGAAATTGGAAGCTTAGCATTTAAATCTGTGCAGATTTAAATAGGAACAGGTTCCTGTTTCAGTGTTGAGTGCACAATAATGCCTATAACAAGCTGGAACTAACAGGCGTGTTGTTTTAGCAAAGCTTAAAACTTCCAAATGGAAATAGTAGGTTAGTCTAGGGTTAGCACTGTTGGAATTGGATCACAGAATAGCAGCTGAACATACTACAAATCACAGTTTAAACCTATTCAATCTAACCACTGAGTAGACTGCAGAGGGCCCAAAGAAAAATGGGTTCCCAAAATATTTAGAGCCCAATTGTGGTTCAAAAATGATCTAGGGTCACTTACGCTTTTCTGGACTGGAAAACAAATAAAACATCGAAGAGTATTTGAGGAAAAAATAGTTACAACAGTATTCTCCCGTGTCATGCAACACTCTGGGGACATCGACTAAACAGAAGTTTTAATCATTTAATTATTCTAAAACTCTTTCAAATGTAAATACATTTGGTGTATAATTATACTGTTTTTATCTATGTTAAAATAGCCATTATTGAAGGAAAATAGAAAAACATCAATATAACAAGGAACTCCAAACCTTTAAGCGGTAGTGTATATACATATACAGCTTAAAACAGAGGACTAAGACATTAACTAGTAAAAAAGAAAAATTTAAGAGATTGTGTTGTAATTGTGACCAGGTGAGCAAATGTGTGGGTGTGTGTGTGCATGTGATAGCGGTCTGGACCCATTCAGTATAGATAGAGGGAATTGTGTCTTTCAGGGTGGTCGGGTCCACCAACAGAAATAAACAAATGCAAAAGGGGACTTCCTGACCAATGATTCTTTGGATACAATCATGAACTGATATCCTAAAGTCCCTTATTTTGGGGCCAATATCATAGAACATGAGTTAACATACCCTCGTCAGGGCACTTCCAGCACCCGGGATCACTTTTAAGCTTAACCCTATACAATCTAGAGGGCGTCATAATAATAATAATAATCTTTAATCTTTGATTTAGCCTAGTGTGACTATCACGTGACATGTGCTTTGAATTACGTAGGATATTGACCCATTCTTTTTCTGTAAATGTAATTCTGAAATCTGTTTCCCATATAGTTTTCAGGGAACTGATAGTGCCATATTTCTGTAATAGCATAGAATAGTAAAGTGATGCCTTATGACCCCTACTGTAGCTTGAGATGCTATGGATGAATTTGCACATATTGCCTGTATTGTTTTTAACAGACAAACAAACTTAAATTCGGTCTGTAAGTCATTGAAGGTTTTGTACCCTTCTGCGTAATTTTTTCCAGTAGAAGGAGGATTTACCAATATGTAGGCAGGGATTGAGGTAGTGTTCAGGAAGGGGTCAAAATTGAGGATTTTTGCAGAGAGAGATGAAGGGGATCCCATCTTTGTATGTCTAGCTTAAATTTCTCAAGTAAGGGTTCTATATTTATCTTTATGATGCCTGACAGGTTGGGTGGGAATAGGACCCCGAGATACCAAATACCCTGATCCGACCATCTAAAGTTGCCTGGTTGGAATAAGGTTTTGGGAGAGTATGCTATTAGGGCAAGAGCCTCATAATTAGACCATATTTATTTATTTATTTGATACTAAAATACACCCCACACATAGGGCTGGGTCCTGAACTTGGATACTTTTATGGCAGACCGAATTGCTTCAATACCATCAAGTATCAAAAAATGCCTTGTCATTCGGTACCAAATTTCAATACCTAAGGAGTAAATCTCATCAGCGTCAGTGCACCATGCAGCATGCTTGTACCAAGAAATAATAGTGCAGTTGATTGGCTCGATACCACGGCTCCATCTCCGATCACTACTGTGCAGACTCTGGCTCCAAATGATGTCACAAGTGCAAGATGGCAGCTGGAAATGGATGTTATGAAGTTGGTATCGAAAAAGGTATCGTTCAGGAACCGGTATTGAACTCAAGGTATCGGTACCAGTAACAATATCGAAAATCTTTGAACGATACCCAGCCCTAATGTCACACAAGGCTGTGTATAAAAGGAGAGAATGGGATATCAAGAAATAATCTATCCTAGTAAAGACATGATGGTAAGCAGAATAGAAAGTGCAATCCCTACTGGTGGGATTCAAAAGTCTCCATACATCAACCAGGCCTAAGTGAAGAAACACTGCACCTGTGCAGGTCACAGCAGACATTTTGACTTTTCATAGGACAGGTGTTACTAAACACATTAACGATGGCTCTGTTCTATTCAAGTGTCACAGTAAGCCATGACAGTGTGAGCCTCTTCTAGTGTCACTTTTTCAACTTTTTACTTGTAATCTCTGCTGTCTAAAAAAGCATCTACCCTGCTCTGCCCCGCTGTTATTACGGACATGTCTGACCCATGGACTCATCTCTTTAGTTGATCTGGTGATATTTAACTCGCAATGGCCTTGGGCTTATAGGAAATGGGTTTTCTGAGAGGCCGCTGAAACAGAACTATTAAATTTTCTTCTTTCTTTTTTTTTTACCATCTTCTACCATTCTGTCTAAACAAAATTAAAAAGCTGTACGACATATGGCTGAGTATGTTCAAAGGCTCATTTTAGTGTTCATAATAGATTAATCTATTTAGCGTTTTTATATAGGCAATAGTGAATGAGAGGGTGATTTAGGGGACATAGTGATTATGAAATAAAAGTGTAATTGAAAAATGCTATTGTGAAATAAATAAATTTTTGAAAGAGGGCATTTTGAAAAGAAATTTAACTTTAATAAAACTCAAACTGATAAAAATATAAAATAAAATATTTAATGTTTTCACAATGGTATTGTATTCATTCTACTTATTATTTATCTCATAATGGCTTACTATATACAGTATATTGGTCATTTTGGGAGTTCCATGCACAAACACATTAGAGTTACACAGATTACTCCTAGTTTGACATTAAGCTAATGAAATACAAATTTTCACAAAATTCTATTTCATCATATACTAGGTTGCAGGATTAAAAATGAATATCTTTTGATTTCCTATTTCCATTCTACAAAGCTAACTTGACTTGTGAGAAAATGAGCCCAGTGCCTGTCTTTGCCCTGAGCCTAAGTGCTGACGTGTTGCCAAAGCACAGTCATCATATAACTCATGTCCTAAGCTAACAGAAGTCACCGTCTGTCTGTTTTGTGTGCCTCTTTTGTTTTTGTATTGGGATCTGGCTCTTTCAGAAGAACAGCTCTTGGCAGAGGTCTGTTTAGTCTCCAGTGATCAGATATTTTTAATCCTCTGTGGTCATTTGTCACACAGCCTTAAGGCAAACCCTGCAGCACTGCCCTCTGGCTTCTGTACTTCTTTTTTTCGCTATCCATTAAGAGCGAGGTGAAGACAGGCTGTCGACTGAAATCACAGTCACCACTTGTTGTTTGGCAGTGATTCAGCATTCAGCAGTTTGCGTCCTTTATATATCTGTACAGTGTACTATATTTCAGATTTTATTGATGATGTTATTTCATGAATAGTAATCCACATTTGAATAAGCTGTTGTGACAGTTGGTTTGACTGTAAGTAACCCTGCATCTGTAACTAATCAAATGTGAGAATTTGCTGTTTTTTTTATATCATTATTTATTGTTTTGGGGTTTTGGACTCATGGTCAGAATAAAGCATCGCCTTGGGCTCTGTGAAATTCTGATGGGCGTATTTCACTATTTTCATGGACTAAACAATGACTATTTTTATAGACTCAATGATCAAAAAATAATTGACTGATTAAACAAAAATGAAAATAATCTTTGGTTGCAGCCCCATTACTACATATTGAAGTTTCTAACATTTTCTCTCTGCTTTGTTAACATGTTTTAAATAGTCTGCATCATGTCTACATTACCACACAATTGTTTTCTGTCTAATGCTGGTTTCTTGTGTGCTACATCTGTTCCACTGATGAATCGTAATACTGTTGCTGCTGCTCCAATAAAGTTTTATCTTGGCTCATAAGGGGCAATAACGATTTTTTTACTGCCCCAGAGCACAAAATGAATGTAATACTCTATGTTTACAGGTTGATAAGGTTGTTAATCAATACCAGTGAA
Organism: Siniperca chuatsi; assembly: GCF_020085105.1. Classification (NCBI taxonomy): domain Eukaryota; kingdom Metazoa; phylum Chordata; class Actinopteri; order Centrarchiformes; family Sinipercidae; genus Siniperca; species Siniperca chuatsi. Next base: position 4,317,668 of record NC_058053.1, on the reverse strand, counting down.
TCAGTTATAACAACACCAGGTGCTGTGGCCTCTTGCTTTCAGTGCTTGCTCTAGCCTTTACCTTTGAACACAGCAAGTTTTTATAAATAATAATAATAAAATAATAAAACTTTATTTATAGAGCACTTATCAAAACAAAGTACAAAGTGCTTCACAAAAAGAGAAATAAAATACCACAGTGAATGATAAAATATAAAATACATAAAAGCAATAAAATAAACAGACAGCTCAGGTAAGATCAAGATATGCTTTCCGATAAAAATGTGTTTTGAGAAGAGACTTAAAAGAAGTCACTGACTCAGACAACCTAATTTCTTCGGGCAAGTTGTTCCAGAGCCTCGGGCCCTGATAGCAAAAGCTCTGTCCCCCTTAGTTTTCCTCCTGGACTCAGGAACAGACAGAAGACCTGCCTGAAGATCTCAAACTAGGTGAAGGTTCATAAGGGATTAAAAGGACTAAAATATAGTCTGGAGCCAGGCCATGAAGAGCATTAAAAGTAATCAACAAGATCTTAAAATCAATCCTAAAACAAACAGGGAGCCAATGTAAAGAGGCTAAAACAGGTGTGATGTGGTCGTACCTCTTGGTCCCAGTTAACAGCCTAGCAGCTGAGTTCTGTACAGTCTGCAGTCGTTTCAGAGTTTTTTGATTAAGACAAGTGAACAGGCTGAAGCATGTATAAGGAGAACAGTATTGGACCCAGAATTGAACCTTGAGGCACACCGTACTTGATATGGGAGAAGGATGACAGGAAGTTATTAATGCTGACACAGAATTTCCTATTGGACAGATAAGATGAGAACCAGCCTAGTGCAGTGCCAGATATGCCCACCCAGTGCCTCAGTCTATCTAAATGAATGCCATGATCAATTGTGTCAAAGGCAGCACTTAAGTCCAGCAGCACAAGAACTGAACACATGACTGCATTCATTAAAAGATCATTAGTGACTTTGAGAAGGGCTGTCTCAGTGCTGATGAAAGCCAGATTGGAACTTTTCAAAGGTATTATTGTTTCCCACAGCAGCAAGAAGCTGATAGAGAATCTTTGAAATAAAAGGCAGAGTTCAGGCAGAGTAATAGCAGAAAAATTGCTCAAAGAATCCCTGAGAAGGTGATCCACATCTAAAAAGGCAGAGTTGGGGGTGATACCAGATCTTATTAACTCCACCTTTCCAGCAAAGTGCAAAAGAAACTTTTCACAATCAGCATCACAATCAGCAGGGGCACAAGTAGAGGCAGGGTTAACTTTCATCAATTGTCCTCAACTGTTTCCTGTTTATGGTGGAGAGTGGCAATTGCTACCCACCATTTACCTGTTTATTTATACCCTTTCCTTAATGCAGTGGCTCTCAAACTTTTACTGTCACGCCCCTCCCCTTCAGAAGCTGAAAAACGCTAATGCCCCCCCCCCTAGCGAAGGTAGATTGCATTTTTATCAATCATTAACAATACGGGTGACTGAAATAAACAAAAGATTTAGGTTAGCAAAATAGCATTGCTAGCATCAGAGCACTTTTGTTTATGTCACCACATGAATCATATTCATGCAACTTTAGGTGCGCTCATCAGCCACGGCCCCCCTGCAGTGGCTCTACGCCCCCCCAGTTTGAGAACCACTGCCTTAATGCCCTCCACTCCCGTAAGTGTGACGTCAAGTTGAGCAACACTCTGTAGTGAAGGGCTTCAGACACCAAGGGTCAAAACTTACTTTTGTGGCAGAGCGGGTCGTCCACCAATCGGAAGGTCGGCGGTTTGATTCTGTCTTCCCCCAGCCCACATGTCGAAGTGTCCTTGGGCAAGACACTGAACCCCAAATTGCTCCCGAGGGCTGTGCCTTCGGTGTGTGAGTGTGTGTGTGTGAATGATTAGTTAGTTTCTTTGGACTGATGAGCACTTAGCGCCTGCCATCAGTGTGTGAATGTGTGTGAATGGGGTGAATGTGATATGTAGTGTGAAGTGCTTTGAGTAGTCGGATGACTAGAAAGGCGCTATGCAAGGACATATATATATATATTGTTGGGGCCAAAAAACATAAAATGATATACATAACATACCAGCGTGTGAGCACAAGCAACAGTGGCTTTAAACCCAGACCAAAAAAAAGCAACATGTATAGAGGGGGTAAAACATTAGCATAATATTGCCAACCTTTTATAAATATTCAGAAATAAAATAAAAACTCATTAACTCCATCGTAATGTGCTCCAGAGCAGCCAAGCCAAGTCAAATCTGAATCTAATCTGTAACAAAAATCTAGTGGGATAAATAGATGTTTTTGTCATTTTGTCATGTGTTTCTTTAACTTTGGGGGCAACCGGTAAAGATAAATAACGAGTAAAGGCATTTTTCACATATGAGGAACCAAACTCAAAATTAGTCTGTTGTTTACCTGTCTGTGGAGCAAATCCAGCTCCTCAACACTAAGAGCTCAACCTGTGGCCTTTTTTTAAAGGAATAGTTCAACTTTTTGGGAAATATGCAAGAAATAGTTCACCACATGATATACAGTGTTAATTAGTGAGCTTTAGAGGTGCTGGCAGGTGTATTTTTTTTAATTTAGATTTTTTTATAATTGGACACAGCCAGGCTAGCTGTTTGCCCCCTGTTTCTAGTCTGTATGCTAAGCTAATCGTCTGATGTCTGTAGCTATATTTAAGAAAGAGAGATATATTACAGTGGTATTGATCCAATCATCTAACTCTCGACAAGAAAGCAAGTATTTTCCAAAATGTCCCACTGCCCCTTTTAAACCACCTTCATCATAGACCGCCATTAGAAAAGAGGCAATTTAAAGTTGTTGATATGATGCCTCAAATGGCCCTGAAGGTCACTTATTACTCTTTGTATTAGGCATTTTAAACCATTAAGATTCAATATTTGTAAAACTTTCCCAAAGCCCAAAAAAGCTGTAAATGTGTGTGACGTCATCTCAGTGTAAAGCCTGGCAGGGAAAGAGACGCCAATGCTCATGTGTCGTGGGCTGCACAAAAGTGAAGCAAACTAGGAATAGAGAAATGTTTCTTGGCATATGTGATACTCAGTTGGTACAAGCCGATTTACGTGACTTGACACAAACCAGATATGTGAACCCTCAGGAGATTTACCTGATGACCTTCCACAGTCACCAGTCACCAGTCAGTCAGTCACTGACATATTGGATTTTTCTCTGACCTGACCAGTAAATAACTCTGCTCCTTGTACAGTAAGGGGTCCAATCACAACATTTCCGCCTGTGTGTGAATGATTACTTAATAAGAAGTCTTCCAGAACAGTGAAGGTCAGTGAAGTAATGTGATTACTTTGTGCTGCTGGATCACATCCCCTCCAGAATTTGTCATCTTTTTTTACCTTGAGCTGAGTACAGTATCCATCTTGTGTGTCTCTTGCTTTGTGACTTGTTTTTATTGTATTTTCACTTTGATGACGCCCACATTATAAATATAATTGAGTGCTTTTTTGATTCATCCTACATTTTGCCATTGTCTCATCAGCAGGGTATTAGAACATGAAAATGTCTGCTTGTCTCCTGCAGGATAAAGGACAGTTGCATAAATAAATTAATGAATTATTCATTTTGTGTAATTGTCATTAAGAAAAATTGTTTACCATTCTTATATGTGACAAAATCTTATGAGATTAGCTTGTTTTTGCTGTCAGTGAGGCGTTTTCACCCTTAAAAAGCTAAAGTTTAAATAATTCTTTAAATGATGTATTTCATCATAGCTGAACTACATGCACATTCACCTGTCAGGCAGTACAATACACCTGTCTGTGTATCTACATTGTTTAATGCATATAAGTAGAGGACGCATGCAAGGGGATGTTGTTTCCATGGTAACCTTATAATGTGACACACAGGGTCCAAACTGTGCTGGAAATGTCCTCTGGCCAACGCTGCTCATTAGGCTTCACCTCTCTCTCTGCTGGGAGACGCACACATAAATCACACACACGTACACACACACACTTACGCAGGGTCGGCCTGGTTTACTTTTTAGTCAGCATTTTCGCTCTCAAACTTCAGCTCAGTGCTTATATGTAGAGGTGACAGTTATTAATGTTTTCTCCATGCCCTGTTTTCCCCCTCTGTTTATTCTCTTTACCCAGCCTGGGCCTCTGTTTCCTCCTCTTTTCTTCATAGCACTGATTTTTTTTTTGTGTGTGTGTAACCTTTGTTCTCCTCCACCCGCAGGGCGTAGGTCTGTCAGTTCATGGACGGTTTCGAGTGGCCACTGAGAAGACGCTGTTTGCCATGCCAGAGACTGCTATTGGTAAGACTGTCCAGCTGCACTGGTTCCTCTCTGGGTGGGGTGGGGGCACTGGTTGGCCCACATCAGTGTGAGCAGGTATCTAGACCATTAATTATTTAGGAGCAGTGATTTCAGTTGCAGACCCAGCTGGATCGAATTCATATGCATTCATAGACACAAGGTCTGTCTGCATAGGACGCTGGGAAAGAATACACCAAGGGATAGATGAGTGGTATTCACCACAGCATATGATAGGATAGATATGCTGCTAAAATTAACTGATAAAATGACCAGTGTGGTAATGTGGAAAACAAGAGTTTACAGCCATGCTTGTGACTCTGTGATGGTCAATATAAAGAAAACTTTGTATGATGGTTAAAGGTCCAGTGTGTAACATTTAGGAGGATCTATTGGCAGAAATGGAATATGATATTTATAATTATGTTTTCATTAGTGTATAATCACCTGAAAATAAGAACTTTGTGTTTTCATTACCTTAGAATAAGCTGTTTATATCTACACAGGGAGCGGGTCCCCTTCCATGGAGGTTGCCATGTTGCACCGCCATGTTTCTACAGTAGCCCAGAACGGACAAACCAAACACTGGCTCTAGATTGGGCTGTTCTTACACGCTTGGAAGGGGAGGGTGAGGCGAGCGGTATTCAAATGGTTGCAATCTGCAATTTCATGACTAGATGCCACTAAATCCTACATACTACTCCTTTAAGAGTTGAGGTCCAAAGTAAGTTTTTGTTCTTAAAGTGTGATGGTGAAGTAAATGTACCAAAAAACTGGTAAAAGAAATTGAGGGTAATGTCAGAGTAGTCATCATCAAAAAAATAAATAAATAGTGTTAGCAGTGGTAATTGTGTGCCCTCATTGGACAGTACATCACATCATCTGTTAAAATAAAAACTAATAAGATACCATAGAACAGTTTCAAGCCTGCTGATAAGTATGCAGCCGTCATCAGTAACAGTTCCTTGCACCTTTAAATAGGAGAGACGATAAGATGCAGGTGATAGAAATGAGGAGACAGTAAGGGGAACTGGAAAGTGGATCAACAATTGGAGAGATCAAACAAACTGGCAACACTTTCTGTCAGTTGTACATGCTCATAAACAGTTAAACTAATATCAATTAATATTCTCATTAATATCATGCAATTGATTCTGATCTACTGTATAGCCTGTGAGAAGCTTATACTGGCAATACAAATACATATAAAGTCATGACTACAGGACACACAAACATGCCATGGTGACAGAACAGCATTCCTGTATATTTTTGTAGTTCAGCTGCAGCTTTCCCACAGACACACTTATTTTGTCTGACCCTTTTTAGGAGGATGAGAAACAAAACAAATCATCCAGATGGGATACAAAATTCTTTCATTTTCAAATAAGTCATGGCTCAGGAATTCTTGTTCCTGAAGACTGTCCTCATTTCACCTGTTCTAAACCGTCTGATTGGACAGTCTGTAGCAAAAACTACTTTTAAATTCAACTTTATTAGGAGAAGAAAGGCTTTTTATCTGCCTTCTTGAAAGTTGCAAACTTTATTTGCATAATCTGATACCACCAAATGATACATAGCATAACTATACTATCAGTAACTAAATGGCTTACATGTAGAAATCATCAAGAACTTAGTGTTTTTCTGTCTAAGCCAGTTCCTCAAGTGTAAATGGCCATTGCCAGAGCACTAAGCTATAGTTTGCTCTTTAGCTAATTGACTCCTGTAGACAGATGGCCTTCTCCTGAAGCGCTGAGGAGATTAGTAACAAATCTCTAACAACTAACGAATTACAGCTGAGGTGGTCCTCGAGCATCTTTGATGATCCATTTAAAGGCTCAACAGACAAATTTTATATTATGTGTTGTGTAACAAAGAGGAAATGCTTTGAGTATGTTATAAGTTGCTAGGTTGATCGTTTTTCTGCAGCTTTAATGTGTATCTGTTCATTTTCTGATGAACTGACTGTGTGTGCTCACTCCCTCACACTTCCAAGGACACTCACGTCATCCTCTATTTGACACACAACCACGCGCAGACACACACACATCAAGCTTATTCCAGAGCATTCTGGACTCGGTCTCCATAATCAGTCTTCAGCTGATGCTTTACTCTGTGTGGTGGTGTGCAGTGGAATCGGACTCAGATGTCTGGAGCAGCACAAGGATGAAGATGATGTTGTCAGTGGAGAGGAAATTAGTCTCGCAGAAAGAAAAGACTAAAGGGTTGTTGCTGATGCAGTCTGACTGTTGTGTGGGATTTTCTCAAAGGCGAGGCCAAAATGAAGAGTAGGAGGAAATGAGACGGCAATTCAATTGCACAGGCTGATGATTGGCTATACGAGCAGGCTGATGTACTGTACAGTATGTGTGTCTATTAGGGTGTGTCTTCTTGTAACTGCGTCCTTGTTGTCCACTAATCCACGCACGTACACCCTTGTGTCGTCCAGTACCTGCTGGTGAAGTAGCACATGAAATACATTCCGTTTAGTCTCATTATTAATGCTCATAAATAAAGCAAGAATCTCCTCGTGTCTTTAAAACTCTCCAGTCACTTTGGCAAGGAGGCAGGAAGTCTTGGCTAATCCTCTTCAGAGCTGCTGTTTTCACACATTGTCACTATTGTTTTTACTAAAGGCACTTGGCTTCCAGGCCTCTGTACCACACATCCCCTCTGTAATCAGAAACTTGGACTTCACACTGCACCATTTCCATTCGGGAACAGCATGTTCACAGAGATCGCAGCTGCTTCGAGACCCTACTTGCTTATTTTAGCCTTGATCCTGGGGTGGAATCCTCTCAAGAGCCTCAAAGTGAGCAAGAGTCACAAAGTGCTTCACAATAAAATTTAAAAAAAAGGAACAGATATAACATACAGACAGAAGAAGAGTAAATGGTGTACTGTTGTCAGTTGGTATGTGTCCACTTGTTGACATATGTCATAATTTAGTGTTTCTGCTCAGTGTGGATGTAATTGTTAATGAGTAACAAGGTGGATAAAACATGATGTCCTGGGCCGGATTGCAGAGGATGTATTCTGGACGTCTGTTTGAAGCATGCAGTTTGAAGTCATCACAACAACATCCTCCACATTTACATGATAGATGTATGAAAAGAGCTTAATATGAGTTCCCACTGTGGTGTATCCTAAGACTAGAACATTATCAGAGGTTCACACAATTCAAGTACTCCTTTAGTTTGGGGTGGGAAGCCGGATGAGGGTTCTCAACTTGCTGCTACATTAGCCACTCCTACTGGTTGGGTGGGGTGCAAACACAGTTGGGGGTAGAACTTTGGTGTTGTGTGTGTGTAGCACCCTCCCAGCGAAGCTAATCGATGGCAAGTGAAAAGAAGCAGCTGTAGACACCGTGTGTTCCACCCTCCCCACGCCAAGTTGAGACTCAGCAGTGACAGAGACTGCAGTTCATAGGGAACGGGCCTTTTGTAATTGTTGGAAAATAGGAAAATCTGGGAGGAAACACAATGAAATACAAAAAAGTCCCTTTTCATGGAGGACATTTTGACTTGTCAAGCACATGTGTAACTAATAACATTAACGATGACCACATTCCCTTAAGGTGTAACAGTGTTAGGACCCTGGTATTGTACATTCTGTCAAACAAGAACACCTAAATGTAACAAAGTCATCGTTAATGTCAGTAGTTAACGCCTGTGTTTTGCTGCTATGCTAATGCAAAATGTCTGCTATGAAAAGGGCATATAGTTAGTCTCCCCACAGTCTATTGAAATCATAGAGATAACATTGATCTAATTTCTAGAAATCAGTAACAGGTTAAACTTCTTTGGACAGGTACATTTACTTACAAACCCCTTTCCAGACCCATCATTTCCAGATGCAGCTTAACACCAAGGTTTTCAAAAGAGGGTTAAAAAAATCTGGTTGAAAACAGCTGCCTTTGCAAAAGGCACCCTTAAAATGCTGAGCTGAGAACAATAGACATGCTGTGATGTTAAAATGTATGTCATTTTCAATAACCCAACACTATCACACTCACTCACACACAAACACACTCTTACCGTCCCCACGGTAAAGCGTTAAGGTTAACTCCTTCCGTGGCGGGATTAACAGATTTAACCCAGCCCTGCTAGCATTCTGAACAACAGCCATAATCTGCCACATTTATGATATTACATTTTCAGCAGTGAATCAGGTCAACTCATCTAATCCGTCTCTCTCCCATTCACTGCCCCCACCCCCCCTGCCACGATGCAAAAGCTGTCAGAGAACCAACTGTGACCAATGGAGTCTCATTTCCTGTCACAAACACTGAAATCAAATGGAAACATTATTGAAAATACAGACTCAATTCTGTCCAGATTAAGGGGATTGTGACAAAATCTTTCATAATCATAAATGCTCGTAAGCCGCATGTTTAGCTTTTTGTAGAGTGCCTGTAATCGTTTGTTTTCTTAATGGTTTTACTTAATCATACTGTATGTAAATCATCTCTGGGTGAGCTGGAGAGATATTTTAGGAAGGTGAGGCAATGTGGACAAAGCTGACATCTGGTGCAATTCTGTTAGTTATTGAACTGTTATATTAGTTGATTAATCCATTAGCCAGTCAAAGGAAAATTAATCTGCCACTGTTTTGATAATCAATTACTCATTAAAGTATTTTTCAAGCAAAAATGTCACATTTGATGGTTCCAACATCTCAAATATGAGAATATGCTTTTTTTCCTTGTCTGACATAGTAAATTGAATATCTTTGGGTCTGAGACTGTTTTTCTGACAAAACGTTCATGACATTTGAATGCATCACTTTGGGCTATAGGAAACTGACTTTTCACTTGTTTTCTGATGTTTTGTAAACAAAAGGAATAATTGATTAATCAAGAAAATAACTGCTCAACAACGGACTATTTAAAGTATAGTAACTAAACTATTTATAGTAGCAACCTTCCAAAGGGAGGGCCGGGGGGGGGGGCCATGGCTGATACACTCCGACTCTATATTGTATTTTTTTTTTTTTTACTTTCAAATATCGATATCAGTATCTGCTTCAAAAATGCAGCATCGGTCAGGCTACAGTCACATGGTAATGGGATGTTTTATTGGTGGGCGTTTTGACAGGGTGAACAGTGACAGTTGGTCATGTGTATTGAGACTACAAGAATGTGCCCAGTTTTCTGCTTATTTTGACAGGGCTTTTCCCTGACGTGGGCGGTGGCCATTTTCTGCCGAGGCTCCGGGGCAAGTTGGGACTGTTTCTGGCCTTAACGGGCTTCCGTCTCAAGGGACGTGACGTGCAGAGAGCTGGAGTTGCCACTCACTTTGTAGAGTCTAAGAAGGTACGGTAACTCAAGTTAGTAGATAAACTCACAGTGCCCTCAAAAATATTAAGGAATAATATTGTTATATGAAACAGACAACCTATTTTATACAAGACTGCAGACAAACACTTGACAAGCCAAACAACCAGGATTTTCCCAATATGTTGCTTTCAATTCATTATATTAACTTAACAGGCCATGCACTGCGAGTGATGGTGGTGCTGCAGGGAGGAGTGCAGGACATGCATGAGCATAGTCGGGGGTGGGTGGGGGGGTGTGGGGGGTTCAAAGCTCCTCTGGAAAGCCAGATGCTGAGTCACTGGCTGGTCCAGAGGCAGGTTGTGTTTGCCTTGCTTTTGGCGTGAGGTCAGAACAGTGGGCGGCAGAGTTTGTTTAAGACTGCAACCTTGATTTTCAGGACAGCCGAGCAGTGGGGTGGATTTAGTTTATTTGTACAATTTTTACAGCAGTTTGTTTAAAAACAGAGCTGGAAAAATATCTGGGGAAATTAAAGAAAAAGTCTGATTAATAAACTTTGGTTGAGATCTTCAGCTGTCTGTTTGTTAAAGGTCAAACTGTATCTGGTGAACACATTGCATGTTAATGCTCTTGTAGAAACATTCCCCTGTCTGTGACTTCCAGGTTGGCTACTACACAGCAATGCATTCATGTGTTATTTTCTCATTGAATGAAACCATAAACGCAAATTGAAAACTATTTTGGAGTATGCAAAGTGTCAACAGCCACCATCCTGCATCCAGAGCAGCCAGTTCTTCAACAATGTTTTTCCTTAGTGAGAACCAAGAGGGAAAGATCTGCCTCCATCCAAAAATGTGATTGTTTTCAAAATGATGAAAGGTTGAATCTAGCCTAGTTGCTTGTAGAATCAACAGTCGACTGCAGACAAACAGCAAATTTACAAGCATTTTTTCAGTGGCTAGTTTTAATGTCAAGCCTTCTACTTCAATAGATCCCAGACCTGGAGAAGGAGCTGGTGGACTTGAGGTCTCCCTCTGCTGAAGACGTCTCCAGAGTGCTAGATTCCTACCAGAACCAGGTTAGAATCCATACATGTAAGCCATACGACTAAAGTTGAACGTAAAATATCCAAAACAGCTCAAAAAGCCAACGAGTTGCCCCTCAGACATCTGTTTTCAGGTGAACGCCTGAGAGTCAGAGAGCCTGTCTGTGTTGATAATTGTGTTCTCTGTCCACAGAGTAGTCTGGATTCTGAGAAGGTTTTTGTCCTGGACAAGCACATGTCTGATATTGACAGGTAGTCCTTGAATGTCTGTGTTCCTGAATATAAACATAATCTGAATGGTTCAACCTAGTGAACAGCTAGTTACTTAAAGGATAAGGCTGTGATCAGCTATATTTTGTTATTGTCAACAAATGCCGTGAAAAGACCAAAACCAACAGTCTGTCTTAGTCTGTCTCTCAATCCTCCTGACTTCCCTGCCCTGTTGTTGCTCTCCGCCCTGAGATCATCCCTACTGAAGATGTACATCTTACAAGCTGATCAGTTCTCTCCAGCTGGGCACTGTAGTTTAACAGATGTTACTCAAACAGGAGTACAGTAAATAGTGTATTTGTTGGGGACTATTTTTAGCGGTGGATTTGTTGCTCATTGATGTTTTTAATAGTTTTTGGACAACAATAGAATTCTGTGGCACAGAGGAATAAGATATACACAGAAAATACTTGGTAATGTAATCAATTCATTGTTGGTTTTGGTTTATTCATGAGGTTTGTGGACATAAGAAAAACATCGAATATTGCCAGCACAGCATCACAACGGACACTGAAAGGAGAAACCTTCTGACTGTAGTTTGAATGAGCGTGAGTTGAGGTAACCTGCTGAAAACATGAATCCATGTTGGTCTGTCCTTCCCTTCAGGTTGTTCAGCTCCAGCAGCGTGGAGGGCATCATGCAGAACCTGAAAGCAGATGGCTCAGAGTTCGCTAACAAACAAGTGGAGGTATGATCTTGACCTGCGGCTTTATCAGAATCACTGCCATTTGTTTATTCTCATTTGTTGCAGAGAAATCTAGCAGCACTGGTGCAGAGGCCTGCTGACAGCTTCACACATGGACACTTACTGTATATTGTGGTTATAGAAGCTATTTTAAGGAACTGCTGTACGTTTCCCCTCTGCAGCCCTGTTACCCCACCATCAGATAAATCCCACTGACAGTGCTGGAGTGGAGCCAGGGCATTATTTGGCTTTAGCAGTATATGTTGGTAATTAGCAGTAACCTCAGTTTAAGCACTTAATGGGGTTAGTCTTAGTCTTGTGCCTTGTTGGCTGCACCAAAATCCCTCCTGTGAGATTTCAGAGCTCTTAGCCGACCACAGTGGCTTCATTCCACAAACTTTCCTAATGATTCTGAAATTGACTCTTCGTGGATGTGACTCTTCTCTCGGATTTAGTATTTCACGTCATTTCCACCCCGATGGTCCAATGAGATCAAATGTGGGAAGCAAGGCGTACAACCTTATGAAACAGTGCACACGCCCCAGGTTCGACCCCAGCCCTCTCCTCATTGTTCCTCTCCTGATCACTCCAGGATTAATAATACTGTACCACTAGCCAGCTATTAATGTGAGCCTCCATTGACTGATAATTGCCTGTTTATTATTTGATTTGGAACATTTGGATTATAGTTCATATTAAAGAACTGTTTGAAGGTTTAACAAATATTGCCTGGCTGCTTTCATTCAGTTTAACATGTAAACATTTCCAGTATCCTTTCAAACCATGAAAATCTGAATTAGAGCCAATGAGGGTCAGCTCAGGCATCAAATATTTATTAGAAACCCACTTCCTCAGTTACTACTACGCCGCTGACTCACTGCCCTGCCTTGTACATTAAATATTCATAGCCATCTTTCTCGTTAGTTACACGTCGCTCCGCTTGTTTTTTCCATGATTTTATTTGATAATTTGGAGAATTGTTTTGATTTAAAAGCAAATTAAGCAGCTCATCACCATCTATCTGTTAGCGTCTTACACAGAAAGGTTCCCTGTGTCTCCTCTTCCAGACGCTGTCCAGGATGTCTCCCACGTCCCTGAAAATCACCTATAAGCAGCTGCAGGCGGGTGCATCTCTGAGCCTGCAGGACGTGTTGGTGATGGAGTATCGACTGAGCCAGGCCTGCATGGTAAAAACCAACAGACTCACTCTAACTGGAGTGTCAGCCTACAGGGAAATGATCAACATCCATCAGCTTCATTTTCATACTTTTCAGAATTGGAGGATTAGTAAATGATTCTTCAAGTTGAGGATCCCATTCTTTACCATATTAACTTGCATTTATCTTTAAAGCTATAATGTCAGTATTACTTACCTTAATCGTCTACCACAGCTGTTTAAGTTTGGTTATGACTTGATATGTTGGAGTAAAATCTGAAAGGATGTCATCTCACGTGAGTTTCTGTTGTTTTGCAGAGGGGCTGCGACTTTTATGAGGGTGTAAGAGCCGGTGAGTCACTGCAGTGCATGGACAACAAAAGCGGAATAGGGTGGATGTGAATTTCAGTGAAGTAGCATAATTTATATGGATTGCACAGAGTTATAAAGAACTAAAGTGCAATGAAAAAGAACGCAGTATTGATTCTAAATGTTATTAAAGGATCGATAAATAATAGCTTTCTCATATCATGCCTGTCACATCATCTGATTCCCCCTGGTATGTGGTGATTTTCTGCATGTTTCCAGTGCTGGTTGACAAGGACCAGAATCCCAAGTGGAACCCGTCAACGCTGGAGGAGGTGTCTGATCAGACTGTGGACCAGTGCTTCTCCTCACTGGGAGAGAAAGACCTGACCTTCTGATGTCTGTCAGCCAGCAGCTGCTTCCCACCTTCAAACACACACCGCTCAGCCTTCGCCAAGCCTCCTGTCCCCACATCCCTTTATGTCCCTTTATGTGAGAGGATGGGAGAAAGTCTGTCATTCTATGACGAGTACATACATAGGTCATATACTTAATAGTTTGACTCTATACTACTACTACTTCTACTACTAATACTGTGGTGACATTTTACAGGAGAATCCAGGCTGCTCCTCTGCAGCTGAGGAAAAGAAGGTTAGATTCATGTTCACAGCCAGAAATGGAAAATAGTAGCAGAAGAGGTAGCTAACACTGTGTCACACCTGACAAATGTTCAGAGTAAACTTGCTCTGCAGTGGAAGTGGAGTCTTTTTTTTTACATAAATAACTCTCTTCTGCTGCAAATCCAAGGAATCTGCCGCACAGCAGCATTAACATGAGGACATGGGAGGAGAAAATGATCTCACCGCTGAGTGCTTCATTACATTTCCTGTGGGTGTTTGTTGCTGTGACATGGATCAGTATCATCTGTATTTCTGCAGTGTGGCCACTTGTTCTAATTCAGATAATATATCGTCTCTATTCCTGAATTTTTTTGTCTTTTTCCAGTATTTGTCTTTTTAGTAGTATCTGTATTTTTTCAGATGTAACATAGATCACAAAGGTATTCTCTGACATATCCAAGCAACACTCCCAAGACAAATGGCCGATTTAGAAGTAGAAGTATATCAGTATTTTACTCTGAATGCATTTACATGATTGTTACATTGCATTTTTAGAAAACAAATGTGTTTTCAGCCGTCTGAAATGTGTGTTATATAGTGCGTTTTTATATTTAACTTCTTCTGATGGACATGTCAGTAGGAGTCAAATCACCTCCCTAAACACCAGCTCTCAATAGCTGCATTATTTATGAGACAACCAGTCAGATTGGGCGTCACTGCTGGAACAGAGGGCAATAAAGAGAGTTTGTAATGTAACATAAAATGTTGTGTTCTTGGTAAGTGAAGAAGGATCTTTTATGACCTGCTTATAAAGTGTTCTTGTAAAACATTGACACGTCGTTATAAAGTGCCTTTGTTATCAGCATGGAATCGCCAAGCTGCTGCTCAGATATGAACTCTAGAAAGTAAACATTCACACATTTAAGCTGCTCTGTTCTACCTACCGTATTGGCAGGAAGTCTTGCATATTTTGTTAGACAGGTATAATTGTGTAATAGATTATTAGAGACCACAGTCTGTTACAAATGAATGACCAAGCTATTGGTCTGATAGTTCTACAGACTCACAAATATCTGATTAAATTATAAAAAATCAGGTTTCAGAACTATTTTTGTGATTTTTGAATCCCAAGCTATCTACAGTATGGGACACCTGTACCTCATGTCTGTTTAAATCTTCTCTACCTGCTTCATATTCACAGTCTGACTCAATAACACAAATCTCATTTCAACAGTAGCCTCTTGTAATCTGTGTCATATTCATCAAGCACCACCAGTAGTGCAACATGCAGTCTGAGGTTCACAGGATGGCCTCCACATACTGCAGCCAATAAACTGCCATAAACACTGAGAACCGCCTGAGTCTTTCTCTCTGCGTCACAGATAAACCCTCTGCTTTATGGCTACCATTTGCTCTTCAAACAAGCGCTGGTCATTTCTTTCTCTCGTTAGTCCTTTATGTAGCTGAACCTTGAACCTGCCGTGTGTTCACTCTCATACAGGATGCAGTGTGTCCACCTGTCTTGTTTTACAGGTATAAATATTATATATAAATAAATATTGTTGAGTCTGTATGTACCACTAATATGTTGAAAAGCAGCTGTGTGTACTTCAACCAAACTCTTTCATAACCAAAGAGGTTGTTATGAAGTTGTGATTTAGAAAATAATAATGAAATGTTTCAATAATGATAGAAAGCATACATCTGATTTATTGGCATCATCAGTTTTTACACACTATGTACAGTTTGCAAGTTAAATGAATATTGTACTATGGGAATATTCAAAAAGTCACACATTTGAACTCATTTTATGATATATTCACAGGCCAACATGTATCATCTCCTTCCTGGAGGCAGCAAACAAATCATGGAAACTGGTCATCGAGCTATTTGTGTTTCACTTTAAAGCAAGTCAGCTCATCTGTTTTAGTGTCCACTGCACCACTCTGACTGCTGTTTCTTCTATGGGTCACTTCATCATCACATACATCAGAGGCATTGTGGGTACAGGAGTCCGAACCCTGTAATCACCCGCACCAATGGTTAGTGTACTGACGAAACAGTAACCTGTCATACGTAGTGCATTATTGGATCAGCTGACTTGGTTTCAGGCTAGTGGCACAGCTTTGAATCGTGGGCTAACGGCTGATTTTAAACAAGCTTCTTAAGACATTGAACAAATAAAGGAATTGTTATACATTTTTCTAAAAAATTCAAAATGAAACCGATATCATTTCCTTGCTTGACTTTACCGAGCAGCGTAAGATTTGTAGGGTTCAGGTTCATCTGTCACTATTGCTCTGGCTGCCAAAGAACCCTTACGCAACTCATTTCAACAAGTGCTGCAATGATTAATCAATTAGTCGACTGACAGAAAATGAATCAGCAACTATTTATGCTAATCAATTAATTGTCACTTTTCAAGCAAAAATGCCAAACATTTACTGATTCCAGCAAATGTCAGGGTTTGATGCTTGTCTTTGTCATATATGATGGTGAACTAAACATCTTTGGGTTTTGGACTGTTGGGTAAATCAAACAAGCTATCGAAATGGATCACTTTGGGCTGTGGGAACATTTTAAAAGGCTTTTTTCACTATGGTCTGACATTTTATAGACAAAACAATCAAGAAAATAATTGACAAATGAATAGATAATGGAAATTATCGGTAGTTGCATCCCCAATTTAAACCGTCCCAAAGGGCAGTACAACCCTCCAGACCCTGCACCTGATTAAATCCTACAGAAAGTGTTGGATGAGTCCGGCCAATAGAGCAGCATCTCCCATCTCTGTCGCAACACCTGCTGGTATAAAAGAATTTTATATGGGTGACCTTTAAAAACTACAAATCACAGTTTACAAAAGGAAGCTTTGGCAGCCGTTCAGTCAGTGTTTAAAGTGGCAACTGGAAGACAGATGTTTGAATGAAGACAGGCGTTCACATTGGATCAGATGTTTAACTGCGGTGCAGATACAGTTCATGGCTGCCTAAAGAAGGAAAATCTAATTCACTGCTTTTCTATTAGACAACCACAAGACCTGATCTTTGCCAGAGCTGAAAAAAACTGAATCTCTTGTGAATTTGTAAACACAGATGACGCCACGATCTGTAGAAATTAAACTTCTCAGTGATGACATCACAAAATGCAACACTTTGCACAGTAAAGCCTGACATCAGCATTATGGCAACATCTTTGATGCATAGCCTAAGAAATAGATTGCCATCACCCAGTTTGGTGTCAGTGTTCTAAATGTCATTAAAATGTAAAATAAAAAGACCGTAAAGAAAATGTGCACCTTTAACTGCATGAACTGACCAAACTCACATTCTCTTCACACTGACATCACTTTTTTCTCGTGCTACTGAAACAGGCCTTTTGGATTTTTTAATCCCAACATTCACGGAAAACAGTTTTTAGCGCAGCAGTGAGATTAGCCTTGTTAGTTTTAGAGTCTGCAGTTCAACAAATGGCATCAGATTAAGGAACAGGAATATGGCGTGTGGAGAACAGTGTCATCTCTAATCTTTAGTGTGTTCACAACATGTTTGGAGAGATTCCTCTGGCCACACGGATTAGTGCAAATTATGTTTTCCGTGTGGATTTTTAGAGGTGTTTTATACACACGTTTCTTTTGAGAAACCTCTCTCAGTCAGCAGCCCTTTGATCAATCATCACCCAGCTCACCTAAACAATACCGCTTGTAAACTGAGCCTTTGAAATGTTATTAACAAGGACTTTTTGAATGACGCTGCTCTTCACTAACTAAGCGGGCACAGTTTCAGTCAGCACTGAAACAGCATCCGTATTGGTTAGACTTCCCAATGCAATGCAACTTACACATCACCTGTATTTTATTGGTACTGGCCAGTTATATGTCAGTACTGAAACAGTGTTATAAGAGAAAACCTGGGGAGAAGGCAAGTGGAGAGAATACCCTGCCACTGTTTTATATGGCTTATCAGCTCGTGTTGAAGTATTCTTACGGTTACTACAACACTATTCAAAGCTGTTATCACTGCACACAGTTGTGTGGCAGTTTAAGTGTCCTCGTCGATGCTCCTCAGTAGAGCCTAGCTAGCAATGTGACTTGAATTTTGGGTAAATCCCAATGACATCAGTTAGAGTACCTGTTGGACCTCCGAGGCCCCGGCCTGCAGCTACACTACCCCTCTGTCCAGGGAACAAAGACCAGACCTGTATAATGTCCCCTCCAGTATAAATCATACAGTATAAAACAATTCACCTAAACAGTAATAGTAATATTCATTAAGGACTTTGGCGGTTGTGAACCTCTATTCCAAATATATCTACTCTGTCCCATGGTATGTATCGTTGCCCTCTGTTATGGAGCAGCACCACACAATTTTAAGTCATATATATATATATACTGGATTAAAATGTCATGGGTTTCGAGGTTTGCATATTTGTGCTGTTGTTACTCTACAGGGCAGATGGCAGTATTTCTCGGTTATGCGTTGTACAATGACACAATGTTGACAAAAAACTAGGTTTACAACATTTAAGCCAAAACCATTTGTTTTGTTTTGTTTTTTTAGCTCCAGTTCTGCTGAGCAGCCAAATCCTTTTTGAAAAGTGTGTCAATCCTTTCTCATGTAGTGGTTTCTTTGTGGCTGAGAGACCAGCAGGTCCCCAGTGATCTGGATCCTAATGTCAAAGTTCCGAAAATATGACTTGTGTACACAGAATATCCTGGAGCGAAGGAAATACATCATTCGTACACATAATTTCCTGGACCCATTTTGAGGACTGCGGTCGAGGCTGCCTAATGGCAGTGAGATAAGCCGAGCTGAGGAAGACACTCCTCATTGTGGCTCGGCCAAACGGTCTCCAGGGAGGCCATTAAGGGAAAACTTCAGCCCGTGGAGCCTTTCGTCAGACCAGAAGGAGCCGGACAGCTGGGTGTGTTTCTGACCTGATGATACCAGTGAGAGCCTTCACCAAATGAAGGGATCTATTAATAACTTCCACCGTAAGAGGAGAGAATCTTGGCCCTCGGACAGCATCAGTGGACGGGATAGACTTTCACTGGCATGGAGGAACGTTACGATTCCAGGCATTATCTGATAGGATTTCTTGCTTTGCGTTGTAAATCCAGCCACAGAGAGCCAATACCAACTGAGAGAGGGGACAAATAAGGTCTGAGAAAGATAATATCACTCTGGTTCAGCAAGGCTCCAACTTTGATACAGATAATCACAGGAACGTGGACGGGATCAGAGCGCTCTGGTCGCTTTGGAGGAGGCTTTTTAGGCTCAGTCCAAGTATAATCCAATCCAAAAGTAGGTCACAACTGAATTACTGACAGCTCACTCATATTCCTGCTCACAGCTGGTAGCTGCTTAAAGGATTCATTCTGAATCAAGGTGTTTGAGACTATTGGCCTTTGTTTAATCACATGTAGAAGCTCCAGTATAAACGATCAACGTCTTTTCACTGTGACACCCCTTCCCGCGTCATGGTACGTCACATTCAATGTAGGGGATGTCACTGTAGCGGCTGTCTACCTCCACCCACTGCTGCACGGCCCGGGCCACGATCTCCTCGGAGAGCCTCTGGGCGTACTCCAGCAGCACTGGGTTGACCTGAGGGGAGCTCTCCGTCGAGCCCATCTCTGAGTGAACCAAGTAGGCTTTCTCGCCCCTCGATCCCTTGGCTTCCACCTTCACCGTGGAGTTTGCATTTTGGGCTGCGGAGTCGCTCCTCTTGGATTTGACGCACCCCATACTCTGGAGGATGTAGCATTGATTTACTTTAGGGTGGGAGATGTGCGGTGGCAGTAAGGTGCGAGAGGCTTTGGTTAGATTTCTAACTCACGCATCAACGTTTGCATTTTGACTCTGGAAGTGAGCGGTCAGTACATCCCAGAAGCAACTCTGTGCTTCCCCTCCACTTCTTGCTGCTGCAGTCGCCTTCGTGCTCCTGTCATCCACTCCCACTCTCATCCATGTCTGAGTGCCGACATATGTGACGGTCAGTATCACAGAGTGGAGAGTGGTGATTTAGAGAGCGCTGGGGGGAGACCAGCTAGGAGGCCCATCCCTGTGTGGGTCTGGCAGTGTTGAAACAGTCGGTCCTGCTCCCTTGCTGACTAGAACTCATCCCTTCCTCAACTGCAGAGAGAGAGAGAGAGAGAGTGGAAAGAGACAGGGGGAGAGGGAGGATTTCAGTGATTTATTTTTTTTTTTCATCAGAGGCAGCCTACAAATGCCAGATGGCGGAAACGAGGAAAGGATGTGAATTATTTTCACAGTGGCCGTGGCAACTACGTGACCCGGGCTGCAGCGGCTGGCTTGAGGTCAAGGCCTCTACGTGGCACCTCTGTAGGCTTCTGTTTTAACACGCTTTGCTCCTCTGCACATCAAGTGTGTTACTCCTTCACCTCCCCCCCTACCTCAGAGTGTTTTATGACTCAATAACTTGGCCTATTTTGTACTGCATGACACAGGGACGTCTGTCTCTAGCTTGAGTGCGCTGATGCTGTTTTGTTGTAAGCCTGTGTCTCCCATCTGTTCCACTAACCGAGCCTCGCAGCCTGATTCACAGTGACAGCAGCTCCTTTTCTAGGACTCTAGGCCTTGACGCACAGCAAACATGTGCTTCATTCAGAAAGCTGCATGCTGGAGTCTACAAAACACACAGGCCATGAATGATTTATGCAGAGCAGGGAGACTCCCTGTGAGTAAAACAACATTTGGAGGTGCACGACGTCAACACAGGAGTGTGAAGTGTCACTAAACCCTCTGCCAGATATGAGCTTAAATGGTTGTAAACGTGTCTAAATGTTAATGTGCACCAAACAGTGAAAGCATCCTTTAGCTGGCATACAGACGCATGGGATTTGGATTCAACCTGATAACTGACTTATTTGAACAACAGTGCGGAGCTTTTGTCCAAGCCTGCTCTGAGCCTCAACGGAAATATCTGTGCAAACATGAGATTAGAATGAATGTCCACAGAATGTGCTGTGTTCCTGTAGAGCTGTACATACTTTTAATAGCGTGTGGGGAGAGCGTCAGGGTTTTCTCCATTCCACCAAAAAATAATCCGGCGACAGAAGAAATAACCCAAGGTCGTTCAAAGAAATAATAGTCCGGACATCATATTGTGTCGAGCCGGTTCTCCTGCCCTCTCCTCAGCTCCTCAAACAACATCCGAGCGCCACGAGCTTTAACGTTATTAATTGTATGCAGCGTGTAAAGACACAAAATGATCTCCCAAGTTGCTGCCGCTCGCTGGTTTGGTTACCGCAGGATGAAGCGCTCCGCACCAGATTTCAGAATAATCTGTGAGGGGGGCGGGGGGGGGGGATCTCAGGCTGCTGGAACAGACGGTTGACGGTGTCCCTGTGTCCCTTCACGTCGGTCAACGCCGAGTGAAGCTCCTCAGCAGAGAGGGAATCACAGGTCTGCACTGACTTGAGCACTCCACGGCAATTACCGAGCTGCAGCGGTGCTCAGGAGGAGAGCGAGTCCGGCGCTGCGCACTGACGGCGGCTCCGCACCGCCGCGGGACGGCGCAACACTGCCACCTGGCGGCGACACTGGGAAATACTGCATGGGGGGAATAAACGTGTGCTAACAACGAACACACTGATCTACAGTGCTTTTTCATCAATGGTGGAATAATTATTCACATTCTCTACTTGTGGCTGGTGGAGGTAGAGCTACTGGTTTTCAGAAATGTTCATTTAATTTTGTAAGTCGGTATTTTAACGTCTCATAACTTCAACTTAGTAAATCGAAACTGTTACCAGTGTCTCATAATTCTGACACAGAAAGTCACATTCTTCACATATCCATGTGTTACAGCCTACTTTTGACTGAGTCGGACTTTCTGAGAAATATGCCGAGTGTTCATCAGTGGAACTATCTATGCGGAATCCAACAGGGCGTTCAAAACTGCCAGTCCCTCTTTCATTTCGACTCGAACTGTTCCTTTATTGTTGCCATACATTCAATATGTGTAATAAAGGATGTGGATGAAGGAAATATGGAGCATATGTAACAACGGAATATTCAGTAACTGTGTGGTGTACAGCCTAACTATTAGCCCGCCTGGTTTCTAAACAAAGCTAAATGGGTCATTAACAGACAGCACATGTATCACGCACGTATTGTTGTATAAGCACACAACGGACGGCAGGACAACAAAGTAAGACAACTGAGGGTCCAGGGGCCAAAGTAGGCCTATCTAACGTTTTTTTTTTCCTACCTGCACACAACAGGTGCCATTTCCACTCCCTGAATGTGCTGTCTCGTGATTAGTGGGACAACGTGACAGTCAATTAAACAACCAATCAGAACTATACAACAAAGAAATAGTTCTGCCTCCTTATCAAGTGGGCTTTTCACAGTATCTCATGCGGGACCGGGAATCAGAAGTAAGAAAGTCAAAATTACTTTCACTTAGTATCTTATAATTAGAAGTCAAGCCCAAGACTTACCCCGCTGGTATAATAAACTGGCCAAAGGGGGAGATCGAGGCCACTGATATCTCCTCACAATGCATGGAGGGCTTCACCCCAAATCCAGCACCCCGAGACTGTACACTAAGCGGAACGAGGGAGGCCGAGGACGAGTGAGTGTCGGAGCCACTGTCCAGGATGAAACAACAAAGATCCAGGAGTACATCAGGAAGATGGCCCCCAATGATGAGAGGCTAAGAGGATACCTCAGGCAGCAGAAACCCGAGGATGATGATGATGATGAGGAGGAGAAGGATGAACCGTCATGGAGAGACAAGCCACAACCTGGCACGGCATGTACCACTGACAGATAGAAGAAGTGGCTGATATCAAGGAATCCTACCAGTGGCAGGAAAAGGCTGGACTAATCATGGCAGCACAAGGACAGGCACTCAGTACAAGATCCGCAGAGGCTGGGGTCTACCACAGCAGACAGGACCCCAGGTGCAGACAGTGCGCAGAGGCCCCTGAGACGGTTCAGCACATAACAGCAGGGTGTGAGATGCAGGCAGGAACAGCGTACACGGAACGCCACAACCAAGAGGCTGGCAGAGTGCACAGGAACACCTGCACGGAGTATGGGCTGGACGTCCCAAGGCCAACATGGAAGACGCCTCCTAAGGTAGCTGAGAATGACCGGGCTAAGATCCTGTGGGACTTCCGGATCCAGACTGACAAACCGGTGATGGCTAACCAACCAGACACCGTGGCGATCGACAAACAGCAGAAGAAGGCAGCGGTGATGGATGCAGCAGGCCCGAGCGACAGCGACATCAAGAAGAAGGAACACGAGAAGCTCGGAAAATACCAAGGGCTGAAAGAGGAGCTAGAAAAGACGTGGAGAGTAAAAGCAACAGTGGTGCCAGTGGTAATCGGAGCACTGGGGGGCTCTGACCCCCCAACTGGGAGAGTGGCTCCAGCAGATTCCAGGTCCAACATCTGAAGTCTCTGTGCAGAAGAGTGCGCTCCTAGGAACAGCTGAGATACTGCGCAGAACCCTCCAACTCCCAGGCCTCTGTAGAGAACCCGAGCTTGAAGATGACACACACCACCCCACGGGGGGTGAGAGGGGATATATATATATATATGTGTGTGTGTGTGTGTGTGTGTGTGTGTGAATTTCGTGGGCTTTATACATTCAGATTTGATTAGGGTATAATTAGTGGTGTATAGGTCCCTGGAGTGTTCAATGCTGTCACCATCGTTTTCATGCTGCCATGCATGAGGGAGGGGAGTTGACACTGAACGCACCTGGAGTAGAAAACACAGGCTCTGTGTGATCCAGCGTGTTAGGTTCAGGGTCACTAATCTTCCAAGCTGACCGGAAAGAGGCGTTTCCTGAATGTATTGTATTCTTCAACCTATTTTCCGATTCCTTTTACTTTTCAAATAATCGGAATCATTCGGATCTGCGGATGGTGGCGTTTCTGATGTGAACTTGCCACACGATGGCACTGTCTTCTCATGTGCTGCAACCAGGTTTCAGCAACAAGGATTTGGACTAAGCATTTTCTTTATCTTTGCTGACTTTTTTTTTTTTTTTATTCCTGTACGGGAGACGATGTATTACCGTTTGTGGTTTTACATGAGCCGATAATCAGCTTCTCAGAAGGGAACCTGGTCTAAACAGACGACACCTAGAGAAGGACTTGACTTGCACTGGAGAAAACTGTAACTCTTATTTTTTTCCCTCAAGGATGAAATGTATTTGCACAACCAGGCAGACACAGCTGCATCCATGTCCCTGTCATTAAAGACAATTAATGTTTGACGGACTTATCGTGCCCGCAGTTAAAAAGTTTCCTTTGTTTTCTTTGGAAACTAAATGTATTCACAGCACAAACTGCACACGAAGTCGCACATCTTGCTGTCTTTCATGATATGCAGCAGGCTCTGTAGCCTAAGCTGTTTGTTGTTTAGTTTTGATCTGGGCTGATTGAGGTGCATCAGGGCGTTCCATATAACACAACAGTCCGGTCTGCGCCCCTTCCCCTCACTGCGCAGTCACTGCAAGAAAAGTGAATTTATCCATCTGTGGACACGTTCCGCACACGCTCACAGTCTCCGTCCCTTTATGGTTTGACAACGAAAAAAAGTTTTCATGTCAGTCGGTTAAAATTCATTGTTGCCTGTCCAGCCAATCATAGTTTTTGACGACACAAAAGAGGCTAAAGTTGGAGTATAAAAAGGTGTGCGCTAATAAAGTATGATGCCTATCAGTGTGGGACATTAATCCAAACCCAGTCCAGTCGCCTATCAGGTCCAGCACACACCAAGGGATCTTTTTGTAACTTCACACCTTAGAGACAATGCATCTGTCTCAGATTGTGCTGTATCTTAGCTTGCTGCTTGCTTTGGGTCCAGTAGTTTTGAGTGACCAAGAGACGCACCAGCAGCCCTCCGCCACCAGCCCAGAAGACACGGAGCAGTGCGCCACCTGCGAGGTCCGGCAGCAGATTAAAACTATGCGATTAAACGCGATAAAATCTCAGATTTTGAGCAAACTGCGAATGAAAGAAGCTCCTAATATCAGCCGAGATATAGTGAAGCAGCTCCTGCCCAAAGCGCCGCCGCTGCAGCAGCTTCTCGACCAGTACGACGTGCTGGGAGATGACAACAAGGATGTGGCTATGGAGGAGGACGATGAGCATGCCATCACGGAGACAATAATGATGATGGCCACTGAACGTAAGTTTTTAATTTCGCATTGTTTTTGGCATGATGAAAAGGACGTGCTCAGGCGTCTCCACAATAGGGGTTTTACGCACGGGGCAGAGCGCACGGGAGACGCTGTCGACAAGCTTTATTTGACAACACGTAGCTTTACCGGGTTTTTGACATTGGAAATGTATCGATGTACCAACATTAGCACGATTCAGAACACTATACGGGTCGGTGCATTTTGCCAGTCAGCACGCGCGGTCATTACGCGCACGGACTGTTTTCTAAACTTTATTAGTCCACTTCCAGAGATCAAATGTCGTGTCAGGGATGTTTGTTTACACCAGTTTATTTCTGTCTGTAAATTTCAATCGCACATGGTCAGTATATAGAGAACCTTTGCTTTCTCTGTCTCTCTCCAGCCGAGTCCATCGTCCAGGTGGATGGGGAACCAAAGTGCTGCTTTTTCTCTTTTAATCAAAAGTTTCAAGCCAATCGCATACTCCGGGCTCAGCTCTGGGTGTATCTGCGCCCGGCGGCCGAGGCGACCACCGTGTTCCTGCAAATCTCCCGCCTGATGCCGGTCACAGACGGGAACAGGCACATACGCATCCGCTCCCTGAAGATCGACGTGAATGCTGGGGCCGGCTCTTGGCAAAGTATAGACGTCAAACAAGTGTTGACTGTGTGGCTGCGGCAGCCGGAGACCAACTGGGGCATCGAGATTAACGCCTTCGATTCGAGTGGAAATGACTTGGCCGTGACCTCCGCAGAGCCTGGAGAGGAAGGACTGGTGAGCTGAACCTTTATTTTACACTAAACGTAAACTTTATGGTCAAGTTTTTTACTATAAGTGATAACTAGAAATGTATTTCATCAGTAAACGTACAGGAGTGAATAGTGTTGGTGGCATGGGTGCAGAGCTATTTACTGCAGCAGCTGGAATTTGACCATTACTACTATAGATTACAATAATTGGACCATCCTGTAAGAAACAAAAAATATTTCTTATATATTAGCTATATATAGCATGTTGGATTCTTTATTGCACTGTCCTGAGGTTTTAACTTTGGGCTTTAGTGTGCAGGGAGGCTTTGCAGAGTCAGCAGGTGGTTAAACATTCCTGCATTTCACTGCTGGAAGAGGGAATCAAGATTTAAGACCTTTGAAAGTTGTTAATCAACACAGACTCCATGTAGGCACACACCTGCATTTGGACAAATGCCCGGTCCACAATAACCTCAAATCTTATTGCTTGATTACATAAAAGTTCACCTGCCCCACATTCCTGTGTGACTGTGCAAATCAGAGTAATTGCCTGCAGGCACACACACTGCTACTATCAATGACAAACACTTATCATACGGCTCAAATACTGGCACCGGGCTCTGAGGCAATTAGAATACCTAGACGGCTGTGGTTAACCAACCGTCAGATGATTTAATTTCTTTAAAACTCAAAGTTTCATAATATTATCGTGCCATGTTTGAAAACCAGCTGCCAAAGGTCGAGGGCACCGGATTAAAAGATGTAAGCCGAATGCTGTCATCCGCC
Organism: Siniperca chuatsi; assembly: GCF_020085105.1. Lineage (NCBI taxonomy): Eukaryota > Metazoa > Chordata > Actinopteri > Centrarchiformes > Sinipercidae > Siniperca > Siniperca chuatsi. Next base: position 4,291,343 of record NC_058053.1, on the reverse strand, counting down.
TCTTTTTGCAAAGCAGCTATTTTCAAAGTATTCACACATGCTCTGTCATTGCAGCAACCATTCATGGAGGTGAAGATCTCAGAGGGCCCCAAGCGCGCCAGAAGAGACTCAGGCCTGGACTGTGACGAGAACTCTCCAGAGTCCCGGTGCTGCCGCTATCTGCTCACAGTGGACTTTGAAGACTTTGGCTGGGACTGGATTATTGCCCCAAAGCGCTACAAGGCCAACTATTGCTCCGGGGAGTGTGAGTACATGCACTTACAGAAGTACCCGCACACCCACCTGGTGAACAAGGCCAACCCCAGAGGGACCGCAGGCCCCTGCTGTACCCCCACCAAGATGTCGCCCATCAACATGCTCTACTTTAACCGAAAAGAGCAGATCATCTATGGCAAGATCCCTTCCATGGTGGTGGACCGTTGTGGATGCTCTTGAGTTGGGACGGAGAGCCTGGCGAGAGGGAGGGGAGGACGGAGGGGCTGTGGCTCAGTCCGGCCTCCAACTTCAGACTTTTTGACACAACCAGTCCACCAGTTCCAGTGCTTTCCTGCAGAACACGGTGCAATAGAACCAGAGTAGAGGCCACAAACAGCCCGACCTTCCTGCAGGGCAGCGCTTTCACAACCGGCATAGCTCTTACTTTTCTTTCCTCCAGTGAAATCTTAGCCATATAGAGGCTTGAAGTCAGATGGATGCAGGAACACACATACACACACATGCTGGACCTTGGAGTGAATGTAGACAGACATTATCAAAGTTATCCAAAAACTTTTCTTCCCCTTTGTCTCTGTGTTGTGTGCTCTGTCCAATTATACAAACAACTGACAAATTATACTCGTACGCCATCTACTCCACTCCACTCGTAGCCAACATACAAGCTACTACATTTTTTGCTAAGCTATATGTTTGTGATAATCATTTTTCAAGTTATGTTTTCAGAGTGAAACCAGGAATCCTCATGGACCTTTTGAAAGGGCTTGGAAAAACACAAATGGAGACTCTTTAGAGTGATATTTCACACTGGTAGAACATGTTTTAGTACACAGGTTCGTAAGAATTGATGAAAACTGGCAAAACCTTAGTCACCCCCACTTTATTACTGCCATTTATAAAACCTAGCCACAAATTGCAACATAACACAGGTCATCATCTCTCCTGTACTGGATCAAACTTTAAGTTCTAATTTAGTTTTTTGATTAACCATACTGAGAACTTGTGAATAAAATCCTAAGTGTAGGTGGTGAGATGCTGGTTGATCACTCCTGAGATCCTATGGACACAAAAATGTTCCACCAGGGTGAAGTGCCACTTTAGGTCTTGACAGGTCTTCATGTACTCCATACATACACGCAGCAACATACCTGACCGAGGAGCGTTATTGCTCAGTCATAATCTTCACTATCCATCAGAACAGCCTGACCTGCCCGATACACTTGAATTATTCTGATTGTAAATTCACATTACTGGACAGAAGGACTTGAACTGAAGGCACAATGAATGCAGCCTACAAATGAAAAATGTGTTTAAGACAGAGAAAATGGATTGTTGAAATGTATGAATGTTGAGATCATGCTTAAACTCTGTCTTACAAACAACACAGTTTGCACTATGGCACACCAATAGAAAGAATTGGTTGCTACAAAAGTTGAAAAAACTGATTTTGATATGTTTGCTAATTTGTATTGTATACATATGCTATTGTTTCCATTAGGAGTTGCCTTTCTAAACCACTGTTGGTAAATGTATAAAACCACAACCTAGCAAGATAAAAGATGTAATACAGCAACTCTATATACTTGTTTTAACAAATAAAGTTTCTAGCTTGTTTGTTGAGTTCTGTTTCTTTGAGTAGTTTGTTTCTGCGTTACCTTCAGACAGTATGTCCTATCAACTGCACTTCACGAGACGCAAGTGTGCTCATTTTCTATAAATCTGAGTTTCAAGGCTATACTGTAGAATTTAAGGTATATTTAGTTGTAATTCACTCTCATGTAAATTGCTGGAATACATATCTTCTTGCATTCAATTTCTAAATCATACACAATATGAAATCAACACTTGCAACAAATTTCAAAGAGGTCACTGCAACCGTAAAACATCATTTTACGGCAGTTTATCAAAAGAATAAGGCTGGACATGCCTTTGTTTCTAGAATGGCTTCAGAGACAGCTTAGTGTCATTCTGCAGACTCACAGATCATATCCACACTTGATGTTTCAGTATCAAAACACAACAACCTGAACCGGAACATCGCAGCCCCATTTCACACATGGTGTAAACCAATAAGTTACACAGGCAATGTGTCAGTGTATGCGCTGGGTGCACTGGTGTGTGGAGAAAAGTAATGACAACACACACTCTGTCTACCTGACTACACTTGCACAATCCCATCACCATAAGCCTGTTTTATCACAGGCGTAATTCAGCATAACTTCCCTGACTTTGCTTTTTCCAGTGAAGGGATGTTGAAAGTATTGCAGTCTAATGAGAGGATGTGAACTCTGGTGCGCTCTGACAGCATGACCTATTCGACTGACGGCCTCATTGAGGCTTGACTTCCGCCCAGTAGAGGGCGAATTGACCACTACCCCCGAGAGCCACTTCCTTTCCTGCTGAGAGCTGGAACGCTGCCATGACGATCGGCCACAGCAGAGAGCAGACTCACCACAGACGGAGTGGATCCACAGAACTTCTTTTCCCTGGGGGAAGGTTTTTAGATTCTACCCTTCTGTTTGCTGATGACAAGGGAAAAGTGTCCGAAAAGATCCGTACACAAGAGAACACTCATCAGGAAAAGTAAAGGTTAAATATCAAATTCAATATGTGCTGGATTATTGCAGATTTAACAGGACAGAACCAATTTGTAATCTCCATCCTCATATGTGTTCCTCACTGTGCTTTTTCCATCTGCAGTTTGACATGGGCATGAACTTTTCATGAGTCTAATATTCTCCAACAGTTTACTTTCAACAGTTTTACATTGTTACTAATGACATATGTGCAAATGAGCAATTGAAGTATGAAAAAAAAAAACAGTATGACAACATCATTGGTCCGAGGTCCCACGTTCAAATGTCAGTTAAACTTGTTTTCATAGCTTTCAAGCACCAAGGTTTCAATTTTACACAACTTTGTGACTATTTAAATGTAAGGGGTTGCGGCATTTCTGCTTCTTTAGATAGTAAACCTGACAGGTAGCTGGAAAAAAAGCACTAGAGTAAAACAAGCTGAACATGATAATCTTATCATTGTTCTTTTCACTTCAGCTAAAAGCTACAGTTGCATACAGCCTGCACCAGTTGAACTGTTCTGATTCTGTGACGTTTATCATGCCCAGGTACATCATTTCATTCAGCTCTGTCCTGCACTATTTGCTGCTGTCTGCTTGTTTCAAGCTACTTTGTGAACAGGAGCTGGGAAACGTTTTGACTGAACATCGCTACATCTGTCAAGAGTCAGACCCTGGAGGACTGTATCCGCCAGCGACATTCCACCTCTGACAGGTGAGGAAGTGAGAGTGAGAGAACGGGAAGAAGGATGTTAAAAGGAATAGTCCAAGGCAGCTGGAGACCCCGTTATTGGACAGGATTTCTGTTGTGTAAAGTTAATAGAATTTGAATGGATAGAACCTGTATTCCTCTTCAAGTTCTCATTAACGAATGGTCATTAAATGATGTGCAATATAGCTGCTTAAAAAGGGACAGTTCACCCAAAAATCAAAAATACATATTTTTATCATTTAAGTTATTATTATAGTGATGATAAATATGTATGATTCCAGTGAATATACATTGTTGAACTGGTTAATGAAGGATTATCAGAGATGTATTGGTTAAACAGGTACACATGTAGTCGATTACTATGTAAAGATGGATTCTACCCAAAATGTGGTGCTTTTGTTTTCTTCTGGTGTTTTTAGATGCAAAGCCTCTCTATGAGCTGCAGGTGGAACTCACTCACAGGATCACGATCAGCTAGGCGCGCTCTAATACGTTGTTTGCAGTCACGTGAGTCCGATGACGCTCGAAATTCAGAATGAGGCAGGAAGTGAAAGGCAGAGATGGAGGAAAGCCCGTACTGTTATTGTTTACTCATTGTGTCATCACAGTCAACATGTGTGTGAAATCTGGAATCGCCCAATTCATCCTTAAATTATAGCTAAAAACCTATTTTGAGGTCACAAAAAGTGTCACCTATTCAGTGTCCGACCAACTGTGAAATATGATCATCAATCTCCCCTTCTGTTCCTGAGTCATGGTGTTGAATAATGGCCAGGACAGGACATTATGATGTCACAGTGAAGTTGACCTTTGACCTTTTGGGTAAAAAATGTCATCAGTTCATCGTTGTATCCCATTAAACATTGGTGTGAAATTTTGTCATAATTACTGCATCAATTCTTGAGTTATGGCCAAAAACGTGTTTGTCAAGGTCATTTTGAGGTCACAGTGACCTTTGAGTCAAAAGTGTCACCAATTCATTGTCTGACAAACTGTGAAATATAATCATCAATTCTTGAGTGTGATGTGTTTTGTGATGTCACAGTTGACCTTTGACAACCAAAATGTAATCAGCTCATCCTTGAGTCCAAGTGGACGTTTGTGCCAAATTTGAAGAAATTCCTTCCAGGCGTTCCTGAGATGTTGCGTTCACGAGAACGGGACGGACGGACAACCCAAAAACATAATGCCTCCGGCCACGGCCATCAACGGCGTGGAGGCATAAAAAGGCAGAAATCTCTACGGCCGACATCTCCGGAACTCGGCAACTCACACCAAACAATCTAGATAAACAGCCCTACGAGTAAAAGGGAAAATATGTATTTTATATGTATAACTGTCCCTTTAATAATGTTTGATAATAATATGAAAATGGATTCTGGTTATTGGATATTGAGAGAGAAATCACATTTTTGCACCCTTTCAACACAAGGTTGATTTACCCAAATCACAAAAAAAAAAATCATATTTTCCCAGCTTACCCTTAGTGTATTCTGCCCATAGATTTGGTTTGATTTTTGCAAGAGTTTAGATTTGTGTTACTCAAAGCATAACAAAATATACATTGAAAAATCTCTACAGCCACATCTCTTTCCGAAAAGACACACTGTTGTTGAGTTTTTCAAATGTGATCTTCTGATGGGTTGTGGCCAAACTGTGAGCTGCAGATATCTAACAAGACTCTACAGCCCCACTAGCAGCTCCGTGAGGCTGTACTTAGGCTCAACCGTGCTTTGAGCTAAATGCTAAAGTCGGCATGCTAACACAATGACAATGCTAGCATGCTAATGTTTAGCAGGTATAATGTTTACCATGGTCACCATCTTAGTGTAGCATGTAAGCATACTAAAAATTGTAATTAGCGCTAAACACAAAGTACAGCTGAGACTGATGGTAATGTCATTAGTTTGCTGGCTAGTATTTGATCATAAACCAAAGTATTCGACAAATTTAAATTTTGACCAGTTATTAACATTTTTCATGTTGCGAATGTCTGGACCAATCCAATTGTCGAGACTGGATAACTGGATAAGTAAAACTCTGACCTGCTGGGAGCCGTTTGATAAAAAGTCAGTGGATCAACAAAGTCATGAGGAAACAGGCATCCTCTGTTGACCATGTATATCTGTACCAAATGTCATGGCAATCCATCCAGTAGTCATCTTGATATTTCCCTGTGGACCAAAGTAATGGAACAAAACAACGATCAACTGACTGACCAGCATCCCTAGAGCCATGTTGCTACCATCGCTAAAATGAATACAAAAGCGCAATACTAACACCCATATCCATATCTATACCTATAAACAGAGTTTATAATGTGCTTTGAAAAAGGCTTACAAAGAAATGTTGCTGTGATAAAAGGGGAATCAAATAGAGAATAGATGGAATTTAAAGGACTGAAGGGTTGTGGTACTCTTACCTCTGTGGATCACCTAAGTCATTAGAATGTATCCTCTGGGAAACATGAACATCTGTACCAAACTTCATGGCAATCCATCCAATGGTCATATTTGGCCCAAAACTTAAAATGTCAGTCTTATGGTGGCGCTAAATGAAAAGTCAGGGGATCATCAAAGTCACCAGTATGCATCCTCTGGCGAACAGAAATGTCTGTAGAAAATTTCACCGCAATCCGTAGTATCCAATTAAGTCTGGAGTTATGGACCATTGTATTCCTCTGTTAATAAAATTGTGGCCTGTTTGATTTAAAGTATACGTAGTGTGCATGCAATGATTAAATGCTCTGTGTGAATTTATTGGGGGGGATATTTCCGAGAGACAAGCGGCTTGCCAAGTGCATCCAAAAACATCTGGACCCTTTAACAGATGTGCAAACCATACCATTTGGAGAAGTGTTTCTGCTCTATGCAAAGGTCTTCCTTGACAACAACACGGTTCAAGAGTGATGACAGATCCAGTTGTCAAACCACAAAGAGACTAAAGCAAACATGTCTGCAAGGTTGGATGATATCATGAAATAAAACTAAACAATGCTTACAGCAGTAATGCAGTGATTCTTTTATTGCCCCTCATACACGGTTTGAAAAAGAAAACTGCCACCTGTTTCCAGCTGTTTGTGTGGATCACTACCATCAGGTCAGAGATCAAACTATAGCCTCCACTTGTGGAAAAATCATGGATGATTTCTACTCCACACATTTCTACAACCACTGAATCACTGCCTACCTCTCAGATTTGTTCAGTGATTTAAAAAGGTCTGTGGATTTTGCCCATTGACGGCTGTTTCCCTGGTTAGAAAAAAACCCATACACTCCAGCCCGTTCTACGTTCCGCTACTGTCAATCAACTACGACCACGACCCAGCTTCCGCTCAACACAATCGCAACTATTTGCGGTGCTGGCTCCACAATGGTGGAACGAGCTCTCCATTGACATCAGAACAGCAGAAACTCTATACATCTTCTGTCGCAGACTGAAAACTCATCTGTTCAGACTGCGCCTTGGCCCATAAAATAAAAAAGTAATTAAAAAAATACTATCTTTATTGTTTCTAAATGAAGCACTTGAAGCAGCTCAGCATATTTGATAAAGTTGATGTACTTGCATGATTCTTGCAATTTTTGGATTGTATCCACATGGTTGAATGCACTTATTGTAAGTCGCGCTGGATAAAAGCGTCAGCTAAATAAATGTAATATAATGTAATGAAAAACAACATTAAGAATGAGGATGTCACCTTCCTACATAGCTAGCTAGCTACATTCATGAAAAATAGCAATTGAAAAATTGCCAAATAACTCTTAAATCTGCATATTCTCTGATCGTCATGAAAATCGTTAACTGCTCCCTGCAACCGCTACCACAGCATCTGTGTCGACTGAAGATGACATTGGTGGGACAGATACATCACTAGCCACTGATTGGTTGTGGCAACCCCCCCCCGCCACATGTTTGTTGTGGGAATTGCCATGATGTTTTATTTATATATAGCACCTTTAAACACAATTTACAAAGTGCTTTGACAGACAGATAATATGCGACACATAATATACACATAATAATGATTTAAATAAGAATCCTTTTTCGCCGAAAATGAAACATTTTTCCTCCGCCTGGCTTATTAGATCACTACATTATGGACTGTTCAGAGATCTATTAGATCCAGAATTATAGTTAAAGAAACAACCATTTAAACCATCACCTGATTTTCCCCATGTGTTACCAGGGGAGGTAAATTCGTTAAGTTTGTTAAGTCATTTGATAAAAACAGGTTTATGTGACAACCATTTAGTTCATGTTTTGTAACTAATGTGAGATCAAGCAATACAATCAGTAACTGAAATTGTGTTACAAATAAGTGCATGTCTTATTCCATGTAAAAGACATTGATCAGGGTAATAGTACAGTGTCCGATGTCCATCTGACCACTGACTTAAACAATGTGCCCCTTTATCTTATGAGTGCAAGATGTTCAAGATGCACATTGTAATCACTTAAACAACCAGCAGTGGATGATCACCTCAGGCCAGATTGACAGGTTGTTTGTGAAAATCCCTCTTGGGTCTACGGAAAGCAATGAAAAGCAATAAAATCAGCCAGTCTGGGACACGATAAGGGCCAGATGGCCAGCTGCTGAATGCTACCTGTCTTCACTTCTCAAGTGATTTATCCTTTCCGTCTGCACTCCGCTTGCTTTTTCACTTAGGGATGAGGAATCACTATTCCTACCTGAAAACTGACAGTCACCTCTGGGAAGCTATCGTATGATTAATGACTTTGTAAAGCTACTGGAAGTTTGGAGACAGGACAAATTTGGTGTTCACTCCAGATATGTTTACAAAATTCCTCAATGTCAGTGTTTGTTTGCGAGGAGGGGTTAGGTGACGAGCAAAAAATGTGGCCCTAAGCCATCCAAGGTCCAAGGCAGCGAAGCATTGTCTCTCTGGGGACGAAGGGTTGACAGTGATGAAGAATAGATGTTCCTCCAAGGAGACTGAGGGAGGGCAGATTATGGAAACCTCCTGTCTCCCGATGATATGCCTATGCTCTTAACACAGACGGATGTAGAGTAGTATCAGGTATGTGTCAAGAAGCCTGGATAAATTTTGACATCTCAGAAATAACATTTATGGTACATTTTTACAGATTACTGCGCACAATTTTACAAGAAGCTCAGTTGAGTGACATTCATGCAGCAAGCAGGACTTTCCAGAATTAGGCCTTGGTGGATAAATCCAGGAGACTGTCTGAACAGAGGCTTGAAATGAATTGATATGGAAGGAAATCCAACTTTCAAAAATGTTTCGATATGTTTATGGCATATATATTTGAAAAATCAACAGTGTTTATGTCTAGGTTTGATTCGCTTGAAGCCTGAAAACATCACATGACCTACAGGCTAGTAGCTGAAGAAGATATTCCTTGAAAGCAGATATTCCTATTAGCTATTAGCTATTTGAAATTCAGATTGAATTTCCTGTTAACCCAAAGTTCCTCTTTTCTTTAATCACCTAAAATGGAGCTCAAATCCCTCCAAGTAGCATGTCTTGGAATATAACTTCAAAACTTGCTGTGGGAATAATTGTTGACAAGTGATTAAAAATTAAAAAGAGTAGACTTGATGGCCCCATTGTGGATGCCCTTGACCCAAGAAATTGAATGTGGTGTGGCTATAAATTCTCCAACAGTTGAGAACCTGTGGCTTTTTAACACCCATCACATTAGTGTGTGCCTGAAGCCCATAAAAAGAACTAAGTGGCTCTTCTGTGGTTGGCAGAAAAGTGCACAGTCACAGCAAGGCACCACCACCAATTACCAGCTGAAAAGCAAAAACTTAGATGTAGTAAAGACTTTATAGTTGGTCCCATATGGATCATGGTATGGTTAACAGGTTTAGGACGCTTGATTAAGTCCTTCTGTGCGGGTTTGGTGACAGATTTAAAGACCTTTGTTTGCATCCAATGTTGCAATGTTTTTTTATATTAACAATAATTAAAATATTTACATCTAAAATGAAGGGGTGCAGTGATGAATCCACAGAGAATAATCATTCAACTCTGTAAGTCTATGCAGCTTTTTAGCCTATTTTTGCTTATTGTTTTTAGGCTCACACTTTTACTGTGTGGTTTAGTCTCACTGCTGTCTTCAACACTGTTGCCAGGAGTCAGGCATTTTTTAGCAAAAACCTCTGATAAACACACTGCACCTGCAGGTTTTCCTCTGATTCTAAAATGATTACATCCTATATACCGCCACTGATTTCTCACCATAAATCAAGCTGATTTTAAACACAAAATTGCGAATAATTCATTATAAAATGTTTTTATTCAAATTTTTGATTTTTATTCTTTATAGTATGTGATACATTTTTTAGTAGAACAAGTCCTCTTAAAAGTAGTCTATCTTTTGAAAAAAAACCCAATGCCAAACATACAGAATCGTTTGAACCTGGGTTTTTTCAGCATATCCTGTTATCAGTTTTAATACGTTAGTTAGCTACACGATCTGTGCTGTGTTCCTAGTAGGGCTGTCATAAAAGAATTTTTTTAGTTCAAACAAAATTAAACACATAATTAGTGAGAATTAATTTAAACACAATCTAATCCTAAACTCTGTTATAGAATTGACATTGATCCATTCATTCACAATGCCTTCACTGCCTTGTTTGAGTGACAAGCTAATTTTAGTAGTAGTGTAAGGCAGTTGCATTTTGCAAAGTCAGGAAACAGCCTTTACCCACGTTTTTCCATCTATGGTGTCGAATCTAAAATGCTTCCTCATATTATTTCTCAGACAATTTGGTGTCAAGATTATCCGCTCAGCACAGCTTGCTAGCTTCCTCCATTTTGTGTTAGCAAAGAAAACAATAGCCTCATTTACTGATTTACTTTACTACAGGGCATACTGGTCGACCCCCAGTCAATTCAATTTTGAATTCAAACTTATTATTAGATTGAATTTAAAATTCCCCCCCCACATTTGAACAGTACAGTAGTTTGAACTGCAAATAAAAAGTGACACGCTAGTTCCTACTACTGTTGTAACTGAGTAAAACGCAGAAACGTTGAAGGAGAATTTGAGTTTCTTTGAAGTAGGGGATATAAAAAGCTTATCGTATGTGTTGTATTTAGCACCTAACAGCATACAAAGTTAGCGAGTAGGTAGTGAAGACCAAAACAGTGGGTGAATATTGGACTTCCATTCATCAGGTGGCCAGAAACGCGACTCCAAATGAATGCTCATGTTGCTCCACGTCTGCTGGATGTGTAAATAGACAATTGTTTGCTAACACGTTATAAAGTCATTATGACTATAAGTTAATAATACATTATGTCAGTCTGTGTGTCTGGGTTTTCAAGTTATTCTGCCCCCAGGTGGCCAAAAACAAACAAAAAAAACCCAATAACGAATCTTTGTGGCTGCAAAGTTGTGGAGCTTTGAAGGACCTGCACACCCACGAAGGTGTTTTGAGTTACTGTGGCTGATTAGACCTCTAGTCAGGTTGAAGCTGGGTGGAGCTATGCTGGGTGGAGCTATGCTGGGTGGAGCTAACAGGTGCAACACAACTAACAGGAGAGAGGAATCACTCAAACAAATTCTGTACACACCCACACAGTCAAAGAGGGCCAATCAGGCAAGTGGAAACACCTGTGGTGTGTAGTGGTTTTAACAATTTATGCAATGTCTGGTCAGATCATTACTATACGAAATCCCAACATTGTGAGGTGTGGTATGAAACAGTCTGAATGCCTGTGCAGTAATTCTGTGTAATTTTAAATATGGAACATTTTTTGCAGGCAAAAGCAAAATGTTTACTTGTTACTTGTTTGTATTTTTCTTTTTTCTATACCACAGCCCTTCAATCTTAGAAATTCCACTTACTATCAAGTTTATGACCCTTTCATTAATACATTTGTTTGTTTCAAAGCATAATGTAAACTCTGCTTTTAGGTAAATATGTGGAGTGAAATGTCTGAACAACTATTGGATGGATTGCCATGAAATTTTGTTCAAATATTCATGTCCCCCACGGTATGAATGTAATAAATTTTCCTCTAGCGCCATCATCAGGTTAAAATTTCAATTAGTTCAAAACCTCGGTTTACGACCAATCAGCTTCAGCTGTACTTTGTGTTTTGTACTAATAAGAAAAAGTTGGCATACCAATATGCTAAACTATGATAGTGACCGTAGTGGCTGTAGACTCGTCTTTGTTGGGTTGAGTGTAGTAGTAGAAGTGATATCTTGGTACTTCTGTTAGCCCATAACATGATCAAAGCTAGCAGCCGAAGGCAAGCAAGCTCATAAAGGAAATTTTAGAATTTTTTGTTAACGCTCTATTGAAGATCACTAGGATTCATTTTAAAGGGGCTCTTCTCAAGCATTAGACAGACGTAGCGTTAGCACAGAGATACATTGGTGGGTTTAAGGCCAGGGTGTGCTTGTTTTGAAGTAGTTCGTATGAAAGTCTTGTCCGACCATGACTGAAGGCAAAAGTGTTTATAGCTGTTCTGAACGGTCACAGACGGAATGAAACTAGCACCTGCCAAATACAGGGTAAATGTTGGCTGCGGCAGGTAAAAATTTCAGGTCACCTGGCTGCCACTATAACAGGTTTTTCTTACATCAATAAATATTATTTTTAAAAAGCAGTTCCTAAAGTAAGAATAGTCAGGGATTAAGGTTGATATAATATATTCCATATTTCTACTGTCAGGTACCACTGACTCAGTGTTTACAATTCTAAAGTGTTCTACGTAGATTCAAGTGGCAGACAAAAAAATTGAGTGGCCGGTAGAAGTGTTCAGCAACCTGCCACAGTGGCAGGTGAGGAAAAAACTTAATTTCAGGCTTCAGACGGTGTGTGATGATCTGACAAGCTCTTCAGTTGAAGCATGCCTTTAGTCTCTTCATGGGCATGAAAAAGCTCAATTTTAAAAAGGATGGCTTGATTAGTCATTATTGTTCATTTTGAACCATGTCCTGAAGATGAAGATCTTTTCTTATTTGATTACTATATTTAAAAGTGTGACATTATTAAATTTATGTATTCATGCATTCCCAAAGGGATATAAAAATCCTTCTCTCCATCTAGTTTCACATTTCTAAACAGAAACAGGTGTTGCTTGTACCCAGTATTGGGCAAGGTACTGTATGTGACTACTTCTCATGACAGTTCCAAAAATAGAGCGGGAAAGGGGTTAAATATAGTTCATGTCATTTTATTTTGGATTTGATGACTCTGTTAAAGAGCACTGTTACTTCTGGGTTGTGAGAGTGGTGTAGAGTTGCCCTAGCTGATGAATACAACCTGAGAAGCAGTAGCTCTGCACATTAGGGCAGTAATAGGAGAACATAACTATCTAGATGATGCTGTATGTGCAATGAGTATTCTTGTATCGAGGTTTTGATATTCAACATTTTGCATGCATTCCAAAACTGTTCCTTTTTTCAATTCTTCACGTTGGGTTAATCATTAGCAAATACCTCAATTTGGTTGCAGAAAATGTCAAAAAGAGTGAAACAGGTGGTTTAAAAGACAGCTGGCAAAATGAACCGTTGCTGACCTTTTAAACAGTGTGGTCACATGGCCAAAAGATGATCATCAGTTAATCTGCCCCAATTACTCTGATATGCCCCTTGGGTGCCAAAGGCAGCATGTACAGAGTAGATTCTGCTGCCGCACGCATTTTTGGACACAAGCAACTGGGGAGCACATATCCAAAGGGAGAAGTTTCAAACAAGAGTCCATGCAGGAGTGAGGGGCAAAAAGCTGAGGGGAGAAGGATGAACGGAGGGACAGGGGTCCTCACTGGCATTTATCCCCTTCCCAGAGGCACTTTGCAGAGTGTTGGCCCTGCAGCAATGCTGAAGCCATCTGTGGGCTCTCTCAGCAGAGGCCACGTAAAACAAGACGTGTGCTGTGGTTTGACCTTTCACGGTCCTAACTATAATATTATCATAAGATGAGCAATCAGATTGCACTTCTCCCTGAGGTGGGATTCAGTGTCCATATGAAAAGGCGATGAGTGAAAACCTTGTGTGGCTATATGTATTTCTGTTCCATGTGTTGTGAAATCCCAGTCAATGTTTTTGTAATGATAAAACTCAATTTTCTCCAATTAAATCCCTTGTTAAGGTACCACCACTTATCATTCCATCAGGCCTATTGAAAATTATTAAGAAATTATATGGATGATTAAAAAAATTCATATACTTTTAGACTTCTGCCAGTTCTTTTTTTTTTTTTTAGTTATAGAGCAAAGTCTAATTCAATTTGTTTTCCCATAGGAAACCTCAAGCAACACTGAACACCAGAATGATGGCGTAATAGACTAATGTCTTTAGGAAGTGGCACCACTACAAGTTAGCGCAGTGTCAAGGATTTGCTAAACTTTGTGGTTGAAATTACAGTGCAAATCTCTGAAGCATTTAATGCAGCCAGGGATAATATACAACTATCTGTCAATACTAAAGGCCGAGCAGCTGACCCTAATTGAGGGAAAAGAATTATGGGTAGAAGCTGGCACAGTGTACATCTCTGGCTTGGAGCTTGCCAATACCCTTTCCAATGGTGCCACAATGAGGCTCAGGGGTAGTAAGATACTCTGGCTTTCGGACAGAAATCAAGTTAGGGAGTCAGATGTCACTCTGCGAAGACTGCTGTTGTTAATCCAAGAAAATGGATTTGGCCAGGTCTCCCTTGTAAAAGAGATGATTGATCTCAATGGGACAAACCTGGTTAAATAAAGGCTAAAATAAAAATAAAATATGCAAAAAATCAATCTACAAAACCAAAACATGAAATATACTGTGTAATTCATAGCTGCAAAGAGCAAATCTGCATATGAACAAGACTGGTATCACTGGTGTGGATGGGAGTTCTACTAACTTTGCAAACAAATGTTAATTTTAATTACGTATCATTACTTTTGTTTGGCCAGCCATTCCTGGTACTACACAAACATTTCTCACTTATTAATGTCTCAATTTTGTTGCACATCATGGATCATTTTTATTAAGTGACTACACTGAGGTTGAAATGTGAGTTCTTTGTCGCAAGGAATCTGCTGACAAATGCCACTGGATTGGATTTAGTGCAGTTGCACCATGAAACTTAAGAGTGACCAAAACATTGTCTTTTCTCTACACCTGCAAAAAAAAAAACATCTCAATTTCTGTCACAATTAAAATCCCTGCTACTCCTAGGGCTAAGAAAGCTTTACCAGCTCTTTGGGGAAAAAAATCTATTTAAAGGTTTGGCAATTTCAACACCATCATACTGTACATTCATATTGTGAGTAAAATGTCCTCAACTATTGGCCACTAATATAACGACGCATTAAGTGAATTCCTCAAACAGCTATACAACAGTAGATCCTAAGAGGACATTACCTGTTTATTTTCCTCATCAAGACTTTCTGAGCCAGTCGAGGGACTCTAACCCGTGTCCTTCCACAGCACAGCTAGCCACTTTCTTTGGATGCTCTGTGGAAATCAGAGGTCACATTCTAAACTGTGAATATTTGTTGATCACAGAGCACTCATAAGGTTGGCTTCAGCAATTCTGCATTAAATTAAATGTTATGTAATATATAAATATAAATACATTACATGTTTTTTTTGTTTCTGTATTTACAAAAATTAACTATTCAAGGTTAACAAAATGAATTACATACTTGATCAAAGCACACAATGTGGAGAAAAACGTTTATTTTTATGTTGTTTGTAACACAGTTGAACATCAGTTGAGCAGAATGGAAACAAATCAGGTAGCTTACATTCAGAATAATCAGCTGCATTAAAATGAGACAGCTGTTCCATAGATATTGCATTGCTGTGATTTTTCATTAAGGTGTCTACTTCTTACAGCTCTAAAGGCCTCAGCAGAGCTTTAGCTTCCTGGTCTGTAGAAGGGATGTCAGATAGGTGTTGGAGAAATGGTCGTCCATGGATGCAGGTCCGGTTGCTCTCACCAAGCTGCTGTTCCATCCGTAGAAGGGTTTCCTCCACATCTTCCCTGGATAAATTTGTAGGCAACTGACGGGCAAGTCGTACTGCTTCACCCTGTGAGGCAAAAGTCACAATTTAGATATTTAATAAAACAAAAACAAAAATCTACAGTAATGCCATTCTTAATCTCAATTCATAGCATCTCTCACTTGTAGGTAGTTTGTGACTTTAAGTGGCCGGCACTCTTGCACACTCCTGGCCTTCCTGTGAAGAACTGCAGTCAGGATCTCCCTGAGGTCCTCCACACCGAGGAAAGGCACGCAGTCTGCCATTGCTGTCACTTCCAGATGTCTCTCGGCTGATGTGAGACCTGGCCAAAACAAGCAGAAAACAAGGATTAATATACTCCAGACGCTACTACTATCTCCAGGAAAGAATAATAAATAAATATTGTGGTTTACGGCTGGACTGATGACCAAGTCAAACAAGCGAAGGGCCAAATGGAGTGTTAAATGACTAATAGAAGCCCCAGCAGACTGGAAGGAAGTTGTCTTGTAGGGTGGAAGAATGATGGCTTCTCATTTCATGAGGAAATACTGCAAATCATGCACAATTTATATTTCTGATACATGACTTTGGACGCAAAATGAACTCAGAAAGGTACAAAAAACCTGGAGAAGTGGAGAGAGTTATAATATTTCTTAAATATTTCTGTGCTGGTTGTGTTGCCACTGCAAGGCTGCACAGTCCGGGATATTTGTTATTAAAAATGTATGTAGAGAGCAACAACTGACAGTAGCAAGTTTTGTCATTGTAATAACAGCATTTACTCCATAAAGACATTTGCTGTTTTTTGTTGTTGTTTTTTTTTTTAAAGGACAGTATTTTTTCAGTTTTGAACTGACAGTATCTGCAGAAACACATTGTTTTGAAAAATAAACAACATCACGCATTTTAAACAATGCTAACAAACGCAAAGATATTCAGCAGCGATTGTGCAATGAAACCATCTTATATATGCCGCCAACTTCAGTCCCATGCACACCCACCGAGGCTGGCAGTGCCAAATGAAAATTCCTAGAATTTCTTAAAGGGCAACCATTCTCATCACCTGCACACTGGGGTACAAACCTACTGTGAGACCACTCTGTCGGGCAGAGAGCCAATGTCAATTGAGGTGAACCATTCCAGCAACAAAAACAACCAACACTTACAGGACACTGTAAACCCTCTGCAAGCGAACAGAGAAATAATGTCACAACAATGATGACGAAGCTGACAAAAACAAGTTAATCTGGTTTATTTATTTATTTATTTTTTTTACATATTTTGCTTTTGACTTTATTTATTACAATATATACTGTACATGGTTAAACTACACTGTATACTGTAATTATCAGAACAATCTGTCAATCTAGACCTATCAATATTAGAATCACAAGTGTGATCTCCTTAATAAAAACTAGGCTTAGTAAATATACAACAATGAGAAAATTGATCAATTATTTGCATATCTTATACTAGCTGCACTACACTAACTCTTTTGTTTACAGTTACCAGATTAAAGGTTAATATGACAAATTTCTTAGTGTGTTAATTGTAAAATATGTGCTTAGTTCAAAGATAACTTGTCATGTGTGGGAATAAAAATGCTGTGGTCAACATACATATCTGTATGATTGAGTTGTCATAACGTGTCAAAGTTATTATTCAACTTGTCATGATCCATTATAAAAGACAAGGTTTTGATTACAAAAAAACATACTAGGTTGTTTGGTCATATATCTCGGTTCTCTCATGATTTACACCTCTATTTCATCATTCCTCGTTTTCCATAATGGAAAAATTTGTTGAAGGAATGGGAATATTTCTTCTTATCCACAACTAATCTGATACACAGAAACTCTGTCAGAAATAATTGCCTGTAATCCAGTTACTCAGAACTGTACGTTTGACATTTCTAAGTGACTGGTGAACTATGACATTAATGATGGCAATCGGCTCCAACATTTGTTAAATAAAACTAGACAATCCACGAGACCTTTAAACAGCATGACTCATGAAAAAATAAGAAAGGCTTGTTTTCTGATTGATTGGGTGTGTTATAGACTTCTATGCTGTATTATGGTGCCTATGTTTAGGGACTGTTAGTACTACTTTGTCATCAGGTTCAGAAGGACATGCCACATGATTGGCAAATGAATGTTCTATCATATTAGACTGCCTCATACAACAGCGTTACGGTCCAAAATATTATTTATGATGTACCTGGAGTGAGTTGGATTTTAAACCCATTAGCCACAAGCCTGGGATCAGAGAAGAGGGCCCCTCCGTTTAGCTCAGGGCTTTGTTTCTCCATGCTGCACAAAGCCTCAGTATATTCAGCTCCCCCTAGACTTCTATAAAAGAGAGACAAGGAGATGTTTAACATACAACAACAGTGTATTTTGTGTGCAGATTTCCACAAGGGAAACAACTGTCAGGGTTGGCATTTTGCTGGTGAGAAGTGAGTGATACGCTACCCGTCTGTTAACTGTATAGGGTTCTGCAGACTCGCTGCTGGAAGTATATTATTCTCTAGAAGTCTCTTAAACAGCAAGGCTTCCTCCACTCGAAATGGGTTTAACAACATGAGTCTCTGACCACATAAAATGACCCAGGCGCTCTGAGAGGCCAGCCGGTTTACAAGACGGAGGCCCCGTGGCACTGCGCTGCTCTGGGATGAAAGGCGCTGAAGCTGCAGCTGAAGGGCAGCCACGCTACAGGGGAGGGGCTGCGAGGGCTTAGGCGCAAGGTTCCTCATCTTCTTTTGGGGCTGTGCAGAGAAGAGCTCGTCCAGCAGCTGCTGGTTGGACAGTGGGGCCTTGCGTTTCTGGCTCTGCGCATGGCCCCTTGGGGTGCTCACGCTCGTCTCTCTGGAGCCTTCAGCAGAGGCCAACTTGGTCCTTTGGTCATGGTGTTCCAGGTGTTTTTTTGCCTTCTCCTCATACCTGCAGAGTATGAGTCTTTTAGAGTTACGACAGCAATGACAACCCTCTTTGTTATTAAATCTATTATTCTATTAAGTTGACATCCTAGCATGCACTGATTTGGTGATGTGTAGAACAAAAATATACCCAAGTGTCTAGGTTTAAACTAGGCTAAATTAAAAGGGGCACTCCACCTATTTTACAGATGGAGTTCAGTTTCAGTTTCTCATCACAAGGAGTGCTACTCAATATGCGAAAACAGTTGTATAATATCTTCTGTGGCTCTCGAGGGAGCAAAGTTTGAGGGAAAATAACCTTGATGATTGGGCTTGACACTTAACATTTTTAAACAAACAGGAGATGGGGTTTGAAAGAAGTGGGCATTTAGAAGCCGGGGGGGGGGGGCTTCAATAAGTGATACAGACCTCTAACAGGTCTGGCAAATCTTGCTTTATATACAGTGTTGTGTCTGTTGATAACTTACTCATTTCTTCTGTGTAGCACAGCTGCTAAGCTGCCATCTGTTGCTGTCTACTTTAAACATATTACAGTATGTTCTAAAATAAGAATTTAGATACTGAGTACCACCTTGTTCCCACTATACATGCAGGGAACGTGTTGAGAATTTGATATATACAGTATATATACATATAGAGTGCTTTCCTTAGCAAAACTGTTATTTGCCAACTCATGTTTCCATAGATCCTCATATGTTAAGCATTAGGGCTTACACTTCAGCACCCCATTATTCAAATAACCTGTTTCGTGAACTTGTGTAAGTGTAATTCCTAGAAGTGGTGTGCCACTTAACAGTGGCAGTGAAAGGAGCTTGCCACATCTTATTTCATGTTTAAGACAGCATTACGGCAAGGCAGGATTCTAAACAGATGTCTTTTTCCATACACTCTTCCATACCTTATATAAGGCCCCAAGTACTGCTGATACACATTTTCCAACTTTGCAATTACTTTAAATTGGTATGCAGTAATCTAACATAATTGGGTTGAAGCGCCTTCAGCACAGTAAAATGATGTTATTCCATGATGCTACTAGCTGAGTACCTCAGTGGTTAGAGACCAATAGGTAGCACAGTATGTACTTTCTTTTATTGACATGTCCGTGTGCATCTGGACCATTTTAGAAGATACTAATGACTGTGGGACAAGATTAACCTCTGTTCCTATTTCATTATTTTCTTTGATACAATCAATCGATTGAAAAAGTAGAGAGTTGCTCATGGCCTGCGTATTGTGCTGTGCTCTCTGACCTGCTTAATAGCACCATTTTATAACTATTTTGCGTGCTTAGATCTCAGACTTGAGAATTTATGTTGGTTTTTAATTAGAAATCAGGAAATATCAGATACTGTATATAAAGGGAAGTATTAGTTCACATCAGTGAATGTCTCTTAAACCTTGTCAGTGTCACTATGTATGCCTATGTTTGGGGACCATTGTAGGTATGGGAAATAAAGACAATCTCAGTGGGTTTAATATTGAATAAATGTTCAATAAAATCTGCAGCAAACGTGAGACATGTGAATTCTCTGGATAGATGGCATACTTTGGAAATAGAGGACATTTCACCATTAGCGATACATATTTTACTGCGGAAAATGTCATTAGACACAGTTGTCTGGAAATTAGAAACACAGCTCAGATCAACAGAATTTCCAGACTATGCTTTTCACATGCAAATGACAGGTCAGACTTTCCCCCCTCTCTCTCTCTGCCTTGCAAATAACAAGAAATGGAAACAACTGCTTGGAAAGGTGAAGGTCTGGAAACTCACTTCTTACGGTCTTCCTCCCTCAGATTTTTCCACCTCTCGTGAATGGCGATGCTGATATCCTGCAGGCTGGCTGTGGGTTTCTCCCTGAGGACCTCTGCTCTGGCCTCCTTCTCGAACAGGGCGGCGGGAGACAGCGGTGCCCTCATGGCGCGGTTGCTGATCAGGTCGTAGGCCGTCAGAGCAGCCCGTTTCTCTGTTATGGCGTTGAACATCTTTTTGTTTGAGCTGCTCTGACTCTTGATCTCATCTGAGTCAGAATAATTGTTCTTTGAGGGTTGATGGATTTTGACGGGCTGCAGAGGATCTCGTGAAATGGGGTCGGTGAAAGCCGCCCCCCGGCTCCAGTCCTCAGCTGATAACTGGTCTTTGCTTGTGTCTGCGCCTGACACAGCATTGTCCTCAAGTCTCTCAGGGGACTTGCCTGCTGAACCTGTTTCTGCTGTCTGAGTGCAGCTCTGAGCTGTTTCATCATCACAGAGAGAAAAGTTAGACTCAAGCCCAGCTGGGATCTTGTTGACAATCCAGTCCTCTGCTACAGAGGATGAAGAGCTGCTGTTTGAGGTCTGGCAGTTCAGTGAAGCATCAGTGCTTATTGCTGTTGACAGAGCTGTGTCATCATGTTTAGGAGCATCTTTGAGGAAGTTACCATTGTGGTTGGTGAGACTGTCATTCCTCTCTACACTTTGTTCATTGTCCGGTTGTGAAACATCAGTCCGCAAAGGACTAGACGGTGAGAGAGATGTCTCATGGCCTAGCTGCTTCTCAGTTGGGGGGTCACCACTAGGCCGATAGCCATAGAGAGAAACCAGAAATGCATCTACTGCGGTCAGCACAGCCTCCTACATTTCAGACAGACCACAGAAGAAAAAATTATGAAAAAAGAAAAATTGACAGTATACAGATTTTAATTTCCAATCACATCTGATAGGCTAGGGTTTCGGTTTATTCCCCCAATGAAAAGCAAGGCTGGATCATGAAATTATCTGTGCATCTGACCTAGTTCTGACCATATATACTACATATTCAAATGATTTTGCCTAAGCTTGAATTTCATAGCTACCTTGTCATGAAGAAGAACCTGGGTCTTGTCCGGTGTCAGATTTACGTCGACCGAGGAGGGTGAAACTGTAATTTTAAGCATGAGGGTGGGATAGCGGTTTCGGGCTGGGTCATCTGGATACTGAGCAGTGTAGTGTTGACGCAACAACTGAGGATAAAGTTTGCAGGTAAACATAAAATAAAAGAATGGTATTAGATACAAGTATTATAGTACAAAAAGCATTCATTGTATGAACTCTGTTGTTCCAAAATGACTCTACCTTCATTATATCTTTATGGTGGACAGGCCGGTTGTTGACAAATATAAATGTTCTGTCAGGGTTAGATGAGCTTGTAGAAGAGTAATCAGCCCCAGGCTTTGGAAAAAAACCATCTAAAACAATCTGAATAAAATTAAAATATAATATTAATAATCCAACACAAGAGAAGCACAAAGTAGGTGTCATACATAAACTTGCCAGACAAAATATCACACTACATAACAAATAATGGTTGAAATGAAGGGCTGAATTTAAAGTTTCTGAAATGAGACCTTCATTCATAGACCTGTAAACATTTTCAAATTGACATGCTCAGCAGCTGGCTGACGCAGGGGCGTAATAGTGTATCTACTAGTTTTGAAACCTGGACATTACATAAACTTTATCATCATTACATTTTCAATTAGGACGGCAAGGTTGAACCATTCCACTGACAGCACAGCTGCAAAGCTGCACAGCTGGGAATGAAGCCATTAATTCTGGTTGCGCACAAGCAAACAGGCACTCAGCACCGGTCCCAGCATACCGTACATACACTGCCACAGCATAATGAGGAGGAGTAGTAAAGCTATATTTCCTAAGAAGTTTACTCCACTCATTTCATCAACTCCTTTACATTTTTGATGTCAAATAGCAAACTTCACTAATTTCACTGTAAATTTTAAAACAATCAAGAAAGACAGGTAGTGAGACGCATAAGTTAGTTGGTTCCTCTGAAGTCTCTCTCTCTCTCTCTCTCTCTCTCACTCTCACTCTCTCAGAGTGCAGGCTCCACTATGAACATGCCAAACCAGCTGGTGTAGGACATTTTCCTATTAAAATTTGCATCATACATGACGACCTTTCACCTAGACTCACGCCAGAGGCAGTTCTCATGAGCTAAAATTGATGACTCAACATAAAAAACAGAACAATTGCACTTAAAACTCAATTATGAATGTAAGCTTGTAAGAAATTATGGAAAGCTATTAATGTTCTACAGATTGCAAGCAGAATAGCTATGCTTTTTTCCCCCATGGCCTAAGGCTCATTATTAGCAGCAATGCATGCCAATGAAGTTAATAAATGAACTGCTGTTTCAGGTCAGGGCACATATGCTTCTCTCTATTTCTGCTCATTAGGGTCACTTTATGAGAGCACAAATGGCACCTCTGGCCCCAAAGGGCCGTGTAGTCATGCTGCCAAAAACGAGTGTCACATTTTGTTCAGCAGAGGAATGACTCTTATAACTCTCCCTGAGCGAGGCCCCGGTGAAATTGTCAACCTGGTTCCCTTGATCACTAATCTTTGGTCTTGGGGACAAACAGGAGAAACGTTCTCTTTCATTGCTACAGGGAGTAAGAGGAAAAGGTGAAAGGTTGTTCTCATAACTGGGCACCAAAGTGTAGCAGCAAAATAACAACAACAAAGAGGAAAATGAGAGAGAAACAGGGTGAAAAGGGCTGCTCCATATCTGTCAGACTAGATTAGTTGGGAGCCTGGCAGCAGGTACGAGCCACATGACACCTACCGTGACCAAGCAGAAAGTTACTGCTCGACAGTAATTCAATTACGATCAGCACAGCAAAGCTTAGCTAACAAAAAGCACTCACTCTTCATCAGGAAAGAACTCAAGAGAAAAGGGCAAGGGAATAGTTGGCCATCCACCAACTGACCACATTTGCTGGCTTCAGACCAGGCGTTCATGATGAGGTTATTAGCTCACGGTCAAGTATAACGTGCATGCTCTCATTTGCTCTGCAAAAAGTATCCATCTTAACTTGGCATTTTATGTAATATCGACAGTTAAAATTAGACCTTTCTAAAACAAGCAAAACAAATAAGACACTGAGTCATCATAATTTATTTCCAATGCAAATCAACTTATTTCAAACTTGTTTCTGAGTTATTTTCTTAGTTTTTTAGCACTGGTGTCACACAATGTTAAAGACGCGGACTTCAGGAACATTCCTGAAACAAGTAAAATTACATTATTTCAACCACATGTCACAATATTTGATTTTAATTTTGACTGAAAATAAGACTAAATGACATTTTAGGATGGACTTGTTGATAATGAGCTTTTTTAAAAGGGGCAAATGTGTGTCTTATGAAGATCAACTGCCATAATGGCTCCACAATGAAGGGCAAAGGGGCATGGGAGCCACAGCATGACAGCAAAGAGTGCAAGATGTGTTCATGAGGTGGGAGGGTTAGCATGCGGCTCTGTGCCAGCTCAGTCATGCTATGTGCCTGTGACGTTCACCCATCAGAGTGCAATGCACTCCGTGCAGTCTCTTCACATTCATGACATCATTTGTTACAATGTGCAAAGGTGACTTTGTCCAGCTGAGCACCGGTCAATGTGAAACAATGACAGTTGACCATCAAACCAGAAACCTATAAACATGAGCCCTACATAGTGTGATATGGCACAACTTAACTGAAATCATTGCTTTATATTGCCTACAGTCAGACAGAGTTAACTATTTCAGACTGAATTATGTAAAATGCCTTTTTTACTAATACACATGCAAGCATTTCTGTCGGCAATGTTAGTGTGTATGAAAACCCAAAGAAAACTGTAACAAACAAACTCTTCTCTAAACCTGCAAGTCATCATATCTAGAATTGCTCCATTTCTCTCTCATCTCTGCATTTTTCCCCTTAACTAACCTCTGGTTGCTCTTGGTGATGGTGGCAAGGGAGCAGGTTGGCAACGGCACTGGGCCCCAGCGTAGCAAGGAGTGCACTTCTGTGATCAGCCACCTTGGCCTTCTGCCAAATCACCACCTGTAACAATATGACACCAGTCAACTTCCAAGAGTCCACATCAGGCGAATCACACTGCATAACCACCTGTCAAGATAGTAACTGGGCCAACATATCTGGAGTTCATACATTTTGTTTCTGTCAAGAGATTCAGCAAGAGATGGACAAAAACTAGTGCAGGGAGCATAAAAGATATAGAAGAGTAGTTGTTGCCGAAGTAAAAATGAATGGGTATTTAAATTAACATACAAAAATAAACCATGATGCCATTTTTTCAAAACGACAAGAACTGTAATTCTAAAGGCAATATTTCAACTTCTGGTCAAAAATGCTATTTGCGACAACTACTTATAGATATATTGCTGTGAAAATAGTTGAGTTGGCACAATGCAATATTAAATCTTAGGTACTCAGGGCCCAAAAACATTTAGTTTATACTATGATTTTCACAAACTCTCCACAAATCATGGTACATTTAAAAAACATTTTGTAACCTAAGTCATGTTTATTTTTCTAATAATTAAATTTATCTCATTTTAGGATTATGTCAAATAAGAAAATATTTTAGGTACAAAATATGTTGACACCCACGAGTGTCCTTGTAGTTTGTGTCCACCAGTGAATATATCTCCCGGGTGTTGATTTCTAAAAGCATGCACCCTGTTGCAGGGCATGTCTCAGCCATTAAATACACAATTTGGCACATGTAAACGGATCACTCCTGTAAACAGTTCTTGAAGAAGCTGTGAAACATGACACAGGCCGAAGAGCAGAGTTGGGGGTAAAGGATAGGGGCAACTGAGTGCTGATTGTGCGAAATGGGTTCACTACCCTCCCCTGACAACCTCGAAACTGATTTCTATGAAAGTTATATGGTGGTCGAGTGGCCCCTCCGTGACCCACACCACACATACACTTCTGTGTACAAACTGGCTGCAGCCTGAAACAGAATCTGGGGTTAAGTCTGCAGCTGTGTTCAGCAACTTACTCAGGCGTCATAATCAACCAAATCAGAGTTCACAGTCAGCCATATTTGTGTTTGGGGCACCTGACAGTTACGCTTAGCTGTGGTGGGAAAGGGCATAAGGGATGGAAATGTCTAATTGCTAAATAATTCCACTGCTGATTAATCTAATGTTATGTAATGGAACAGCCCAGAATAACTGGCTTTTTTATTGTGCACACCAAAAGTATGCAACCCTGTACAACCCAGGGGACTGGTGATAAAAAGTAACCAAACACAACTGGTCTAAAAACATGCCAAACATTAAAACTATTGAATTTCTTTTGTTATCCATACCAAAAATCATGCAACCTCAATAGAACTGTGATGATAATTAACGATAAATGATGATTCATCTTTTCAAAGCTAAGTCACAACAACTGGACATTGTGGAATATGATGCATTGCTTTGGTATGTGTGTTGGTTATATTTAGTTAAGCTTCTACTGTCAACTACCTCAACCTCACCCAACAATCAAGTAGTAATTTGACTGTTTCCATTTGCTAATGGAAATTAACAAACACTCCTCAAGGGCAACACTTTTTTTAGCAATTGACATTGTTTGTGTGGTCAAGGTGAGTGGAGGTGACATGTTGAGGGCTGTGACTAGGCCACAAGTCAAACATTTTATTTGTTTAAGACAATATATTGTAGATTTACTCATGTGTAGGGTCATCCTTATCTACTGTAAAGTTTCAGAGTACAGACTGATTATTTCCTCTAAATGTTTCTAGTAGAATTTGGAATTCATTCATCATCCTTCAACAGCTGCAGGCTTTGCAAGCCCAAACCATGGTGCTCGCTGTACCATGTTTTGTTCATAGTATTTGTGTTCTTCCTCCAAATACTGCTCTGTGTCGTTTCTGCCAGTTGTTCACAGCATAATGTTTAGTTTTGCTTTTGCACAGTATTATTTCAGTAGCATTGAGCACAGGCAGCAATATAAATTTGAATTTGCTCCTCTTTCAACAGCGCTCTCATTCAATGTTTTTCTTGTTGTGCTTTAATGCATTTAAGCACTATCTGTCTTTGGAGAGGGTATGTAGTTCTCTCCATCCATTTCCATTTCTATTATACCATTATATATTAATATTTATTGATATAAACATTTTTTGATGGGGATCTTAAAGCCACACCTGAATGTTATTTCAATACACTGCTTAAATACCAATTAGCCCTTTCATACATGTCATTATCCTAGTTGTTAACATACTTTATCCAGAGGTTTAGTGCAGAACATGTTCAGATTTTGGGATGCATATCATTTTAAAAGACAAGTTTATTGACTGCTCGGTGACTGGTTGGTGGAAAAATAAACAATAAGTTGATTGATTAATTAGTTGATCAACTTTGATAATCAATTAATCGTGTAAGTCATTTATCAAGTAAAAATGGCAAAAGTTCTCTGGTTCCAGCTTCTCTACTGTAAAGAATTCCTGCTTTCCTCATTTTTATATCACTGTTAACTCAATATGTTTGAGTTTTGGAATATGGGTCGTACAAAACAAGCTTTTAGAGAGTAGATGAGAAATTGTGATGGGGACATTGTATAGAACAATTAATAGAAAAAATTAGAAACAGATTGGATTAATCAGTAAAGAAAACAATTGTCAGTTGCAGCCATAATAAATACATGTAAAATTGTTCAGGTAAGGTTGTATATTTTGTGGTATCAATATTCAGCTTGAGTCCCAGTTTAAAAGCTATATCAAATGTTTTTGTAATTAGTTAAAGGGTCTGATGAATGCCTGCTCCATGCAAATTATTTACATAACAATTAGCTATTTAGAAGTGTTCTTCTTTGCATCCAAAGACAACTCAATTAAACAGACTAATGAAGCTCTAGCGTAAGTTCAGTCAGGAAGACTGAGGACAGGAAGACTTCTGCATGCTTAGGCGTAGTAATACTCATACCATTCAGCCATTCACTCCTCTCACGCATGCTCACTATATTTCCTGCAGTCATTATCCGGTGCTGTCAAATTGGGACGTCAGCTGTTCCATCAGCTGGTCTCATCTATCCAATAGCACAGTGACACACCTTCATTGTCAACCTATCATCCTACTACCCTCTGTTTAAATATGATTCTCTCTCTGCTTTCAGTATGTTCATGCAAAGGTTGCACGCCCGTCCACCACCCCATCTCCGCCCAGTCTTCGCAGATCAGCGAGTCTATCAGCTCGTCATCCCATCAA
Source organism: Siniperca chuatsi (assembly GCF_020085105.1). Lineage (NCBI taxonomy): Eukaryota > Metazoa > Chordata > Actinopteri > Centrarchiformes > Sinipercidae > Siniperca > Siniperca chuatsi. The sequence continues at coordinate 4,263,897 of NC_058053.1, read as the reverse complement.
ACCTCTTCAGCCATCAGCCTCAGCAGGGTCATCAGGGCTTTTGGGCTATTCCTTTCTAGACTACATGCACACTAATTAAAAGAGTCCTACAACTTTTAATTGCTCCTCAATATCTACAGGTACATTGTGTTGTATGCATGTGATTTTGAGACATGTTTTTAAAAAGTTAATGACTTGAACTTTTGTCAAGCCAGGCCAGCACAGACTGACTAAGTTCCCTCTATCAGGTTAGTCAGTCTGTCCTTGCTTGGCTCGACCAAAGGTTTAGTCTGTGTGTTTCTAAGGTGCTTCTACAAGTCACATTAATATTTTCCATCACACGTAACAGTTTCATAACTCACTGACTCGCATTAGCACTGACAACAAAACAACAGGAGGCTGGAGACAATTACTGTTTTCAAGAAGGTGTTTGATTAATAATTTACCTGACAAGCTTTTATATCAATATCCTTTTGTAACTTTCTGTTTAAGGGCAGAAAATCTTTAGAGAGGACCAAACAGCAAGCTCTACTGTCAAAGGACACCTTACACTATTTACATTTTACACTTTTGCAAAATTTCACATTATCAAATGAGTGACACTTAGACAGGGAAATTGGGTGGACTACTATGACAGGGTGGGATTGTCTAGACTTGTATGTATTTTTCCCTCCTTCCATTTGTCGAAATTGGTTATTACTGTTTGTATGGTTTTTTTATTATTTATTGACTGAATATCAATAGATACAAACTTTCCTTTGGTTCAATATAATTGTTAAACTGAGTCATATGTTAAGTAAACTAAAAATATATTTGAAAACAAAAAAGCAGTGCACTGAATCTCCATACAGTCTTGCTTTTTCCTGTGCAGCACTAATCTCTAAGCAGACCATTTTTATTTTATATACAGTTCACAGTCACTCCTTGCACTTTATTATTGTTGTCTTTATACATTAATCTGCTGGAAGCAATATTTTTTTTAAAAGTGCTTTATAAATATCATGTGTAATATTATTAATAGTAGCTGCCCCAGATCTAGTTGTAGTAGCAGTAGTATCAACATTGTGAGGAAATATGAACTTCATGGAATCAAACGTACCTTTTTTCCTCTAAGATCTAAATGAAGTTCCTCTGTGTATGTCCTAATCTTACATAGTATGTAATCTTACATGGGTTCTCAGTGCTTTTACACATGTCAATGTTGTCAGTTAAGGTTGCCACATATAACACTATACTTCAAATACATGGCATATTAACAAACACTGAAGGCGATTTTGAGCCACTGATGTTGGGACAGTTATTTGAAGACTAATGAGGACACCTAGTGGTTGCCGTGTGTGAAAGACTACAAACTTTATGAGCAGGGATTTAAATCACTTTTCAGGACTTTATTACCATTAAAACCTCAATGTGTTCTTTCCCCCCATTGGTTCAGTTCTGTTGTAGGGAGGGTAAACATTTAAATCATACTCCAGCAAAAATATTTTTCTTTGAGTATCATACACTTCACTGTAGATTGGTGAAGGTGACTATTAAAGTGGCCATATTATGGTTTTTGGATTTTCCCTTTCCTTTAGTGTTATATAGCTTTTCTGTGTATGTAAAAGGTCTGCAAAGTTACAAAGCCCAAAGTCAACGCCAAGAAATCACTGCTCCTGACCTGTCGGAAACGCCTTGTTTGTATTTCAGCCTTTTCTTCCGTTACTCGTCTATGTCACCATCTAACACATTCTAACATTTGCATAATGCCTACCATGGTTACCGTGGCTACAGCTGTGTTTCCAGCTGATCAGGAAGCCACAGGAATCCAGTTATTCTAAGGGACGTGACTTTTCCAACACACGTTCTAAGCGGTTGAGAAAATCACTAGAAAGTGGGCCAGCTGACCAATCAGAGTAAAGTGGGCTTTTTGGGGAGCTAAAACAGAGCGTTTCAAACAGAGTGAATAAAGGTACTGCATTAATGCACAGTATGAGAAAAATAATGTGTTTTTTGAACATTAAAGCATGTAAACCTATTCTAATAAGACCCCCAAATGAAAGTATGAACCTGAAAATGAGCATAATATGGTCTCTTTAAAAAGTTTCCTGCATAAAGAACAGTAGACTGACTTATGTTTTAGCAGCTTGAATTATGTCTGTTACAATGGATTCCTAGGGTGACAAGTTTTCACAGCAGACAAGAGGCACTGCAACATCCACAGAAATTTCTCGCACCTCTCCTGAAGCATAATCCACTTCTGTGCTGTTCATCTGTATGCTCAGTAAGTTCCACACAATCAAAAACACAGCAACCACTACAGCTCATCAGAAGGACATTTGCGGGACACAGTAGTGCATTTAGTCATATATCACCATCATAAAACGTGATTTCTGCTGCAGGATTAGTAAGGAAATTTTGATACGTTTTTTCCACAGTAAAAATTCCATTGTAACTGACATGAAACCAAGCTGACCACAACTGCCTTTATTTGTTATGTACCAAACTACAATTTTTTACAGTCACCTTTCAAGCCCACAGGAGATTAGTGTTTGATATTCAATAGATTTCGGGTTGCATATCACTTTCAGAGACAAGCTTTTTGACTGCTTGGTGACTGGCTGGTGGAAAAATAAAATAGCCTTTATATTAATTTGACCGTTGCCTAAATTTTAAATTTGATCAATCATTATTGTTGATTGTAAATAATATATATTACACATATATTTGCATGCTGACATTATGTTCAGATTAGTCACCAGTGAAAGTTAAAAGTCAAAATTATTTTTCTTTACTAAGTTAAATCTGAAAAGGGAGGAGGAGTTACTGACCTTATTGTGAATGAGTGTGAGCCTCAAGTCTGGTTTTATAATGGCGTAGGCCATCAGCAGGTCCTGCACTTTCTTCAGTTCCTCCTTGCACTTCTTGGTAGAGGAATAGTACTGCCGTCTCACTGGAAGATTCTTGAAAAGCTTCAGTACACTCACTGTTGTACCTGTAAAATACAGAGAGCAGAGGTGTGCAACAGCTTTTGACATACAATTTAGTTTTCCTGCAACAAGGCTGAAGGTCTGGACCAGATCTACCTGGACACCGCGGGGCCAAAACTTATTGATCAAGGTGTGTGTAATTTGTGTGTTTCAGGCCGAATGAACAATTCTTTTACTGTCATGCCTTTTTCTGCCAGTTCAGCAGTATAAAAACGAAAACTACTATCAGTGTTCACAATGTCTCTATCTGTGACAACAACTTAAAAGTTCCACTCTAACATTTCATTATAAAAAGCAGTCTTTGATTTTGTTGCTCACTACAAGACCAATTCAATTATTGGTGCCTTGCCTTGGCCTAAGTGAGATGGCTTCTGAGAAACAATCCCCCCTGTGAAGTTAAGGGTGTACTGGGTGCTGATGTCATCCTCCACTGTCTTCGTGGTGACAGCCACCTGAAGGGAAACGGCACAATAGGACATCAGGTTTCCAACCATCCCAGTTTATATACTGTAATAAACCAGGATGTATATTTCAATCCTATTATATACTGATAAATCAAAGAGTCATGCTATCTGTAAAATATTATAAATGTATGCATGAATGAGATGAAATGTTTTTTCATGAACTTTGTTAGTAGTTCAGTGTTCACACTTAGATCAGTATGTATAACTTCTGTTAATTCTGTCTCCATTTGCCTTTTTTTCTTTTGATCTGACTGTAATTTAATAACTACAGTTGTTAAATACTTCTTACCTCTGCCACGGCACAGATGGAGCCCAGTGCCTCTCCTCGGAAGCCGTACGTCTCCAGTCGCTCCAGGTCCTCGTGGCTACAGATCTTTGAAGTGAAATGTCTCACTGCCATCACAGGAGCATCAACAGCTTTGACTCCATGGCCGTTATCACGCACTTCTATACGGTCCAAACCGTAGTTCTCCTGCAATGTGAAATTCATTACATACATACTGTTGAAATCAAATCACGAATCTGAGTTTGGACAATTTAAACAGCAATTAAAGCACACTTTTACCTGCAGGAAAAATGCATTTTTTTCTCCATTAATATACAGTATTTATAGCAAAGTGCTGACTCACACAATGCTTTATTTGGATATTTTACTAATTGTATTATCCAATACAACAGTATTGCTGCTAAATAGGCAAGAAAACACCAATTGAAAAAAAAAGTATAACCACCCTTGCTTCTGCAGTATCAAAGAAACACAGATCTCACAGACTGAAGGTTCACTTGTTACGCTCAGATCAGTTTCAATAAATCTCTTAAGATAGTTACAAAGTCCTGAGATGCAAAAAATAGATGTATTCATAAATATAGCAGGCATCACTTCCTTTATGACTAATGCTATCCATATTGTTTTTAGCTCTATTCTTCTACAGACAATTGCACTTTCCTTTCCTCATTCATCATTTACTAATTAATCACATTTCCAAAATAAATAAAAGGCTCCTTCTTCCAAAGTCTGTCATTTAGACACTGTACCAGTTTAATGTCAATGCTTGAAGCCCCAGCATCCAGGGAATTTTCCATCAATTCTTTTACAACGTTCACCACAGAGGTGATGACCTGGGAGCTGGACAGCAGCCGCACAGTATCTGGAGGCAGCTGCTTCATGATTTAAAGTACCTGTTGAAGAAAATTCTGGTTTTAGTTTGGTAATTCTGAGTGTTGTTGAGTCACAACAACAACAACAACAACATGACATGGGGGAGGAGAAAATCTTGAAAAGATTTCAGTGAGAGCTGTGTCTTCACACACCACAAAACACTTCCATGAACCAGAATTTCAATGTAGAAATGATAGGAAGTCACATTTAAACACATTCTGCTACTAAGAGGTGCACACATAAATTGTTAAGAAAAAGCAATTTAACACTGTACATGGTTGTTATTGTTAATATTTTGAGATGGGTCCAGAAGTGTCTCTGATAGACTAATAGACTGATAGACGAAACACTCAAGTTATCTTCTTTCAGTCAAAACGCAATTTAGTCAAAAACAATGTAATATAATAGAGAAACGCCATGGCACAGTGAACAACTTAATAAAACAGTTGAAAGGCGTTTTACAGTACGTTGACTTTACTAACGTTAGCTAACTAATTTTTGAGCTGCTTAGAGTCGTTAGCATACAATTAAAAACCCAATTTCGTGTAAACCTACGTGGCGACATTACAAACCCATATTAAACTGAATATTAACGTTAATAAATAGCTGAAAAAGATAACGTTAGTTCAATACTGACTTGTATGAGTCCTTTTGATTGCAGCCCCAGTTGAATCTTTCATAAACAGACAGGAGCCACACGGCGGAAACGACCTGATTCCCGCCCCCTTCATTACACGTTGATTGGTTAGAAGTGACACGAGGGCGGGTTCAGAAAGTTCGTCAGAGAAATTTCTACCCTGAGTTAAGGCTAACAGGTACTACTTTTTCTCAGGCTACTTAGAAACCCAGCTTTCGGTAGGATTGCGATAACAAAACCAAACACAATCAGGCTCTAACTAACCCTAACTTTAAACACATGTAATCTAAATGTTAGCATAACCACCTGTTTCGTAGAGCATGTTGGGGGCAGGACACAGCCTGAGAAGTCAACGCAGGGCACCAAATACCTCGGTGCTGATGACTTGAAACCACTTCTACTTCCGCTCGGGTCAGTGTACGACGTGCTGTCTACGCTTGTGAACTGCACACATCAACAAGGAGATAAACCATTTCTCTCCATAGCAGTTGCTTCTATAAATACCTCCACTGCTCGCTACTACCTGTAAGTTTGCATGCTGGGTGTTTGGTGTTACACTTTCACCACGTAACGTTACTTATTGTTTCTTATTTATGTAATGACGCTGACCAACTTGGTTTAGAATAGTGGTGGTTTGGTCCGGGCTATGTACTGAAAACGAAGTATGTCCAAGGGACGTCTCATGTTTACACATCTACTTAGCGTTAGCAAGGCAATATATACATTAAATAAGAGATAACATCGGTTTACATTATGTAACTAAGAAGTGTTGATTTCTGTTCAATCAGTTTGATTTCATGTTATCTAAAGGTATGTTAACAGTCGTGCAGTTTGCTGTAGCTTAGAAAAGTAATCAGCAAATAGACTAAGCCAGTGACACTGATTTGAGCACCAAAGCACGAATTATTTGTATGATTATTTATTTATATGTAACTATAATCAAATCTTGTCTAAAGATTATTTCCAGTAGTTTCAGTCATTCTGTCGTCGCACATACTTACTTTCTACAAGTACTTGTTTGGTCTTGTTATCAGACCGAATGTCTCTTACTTCATGTATCAACTTTGAATCTCTATCTGTCGACTGAAATGAGCAGCAGTATCCCAAATGTACATGTTACACTGGAGTAATTGTGGACAGATATTTGGCTAATTGTTAGGGCTCATGTCATGTTCGACTGAGACTTCACAATCTGGCTGGTACTGACAGCTGAATGTTGGCATGCACCGGGCCTGGTTGGGAATGTGGAGGAAAGTCACCATTGCCTGTAATAACTGCTCGTTTACGTTTCAGCCTGGCGCACAGGGCAATGTTCATTAAGATTGCACAAGGTGCTTTTTTTTGTTATCACATTTAGACTTGTGGGTAAAGTGCTACTATGGCACTTAGGTAGTATCATTTGCTTATATAGAAAATTGTAAATGATGCACTTTTGCAGTCCTCTGCAGGTAGTGTATTTACAAAGTATGCCATTTTCGGGGCTCTTTAATGTGTTACAGGATTTTAGGATTAAGAGCTTGTATAAGTTATAGTTTGTCTGACAGATGGAAGAAGGAAAGAAAAAATATAAATGTTGCACAATAGTGTATATTGTTTAGTAAATATATATATATATGTTTATATATTTTCTGTTCACAGACCAGAATGAATGTGGGTGTGGCACACAGTGAGGTGAACCCAAATACTCGGGTCATGAACAGTCGAGGGATCTGGCTGACCTATGCGCTTGGCGTTGGAATACTTCACATTGTGCTCTTGAGCATACCCTTCTTCAGCGTGCCAGTGGTGTGGACTCTAACTAATGTCATACACAATTTTGTAAGTTACATCCTCACGCTGTCAGTGCTGCTCACCAGGCCAAACCAACTAACTAGGTCATTCAGATTATTGTCAGATCACTCTCCGATCGAAACAATCATTTTGATTTAAGGGTGTTTTACATAATATTTTGAATATCACAAAGTTAGTTGTAGCCTCAGAAGCCAAATGAATCTTGCATGCGTGTGTAGCCAAACAGCCTGGTGTATGTTACCTTCTGCCTTGCCTGTGCTTGTTAACATAAGCTCTATTTTGGGGAGGCTGTCCTTGTGGCAGCCTGACGCTTGACCCATTATGATAATTTCCCCACTCCACATAAAGTCTGTACACAAAACTGACCTTTCATTGTTACATGGCTGGCCTTAAATAAAGAAATAAAGTCGATGTTGTGTGATATCATCAAGTAGTGCAAGCCCAAAGCAGTTTACAAGGATTGTGTATCACAGCCAACACGGGAGGCTATTAACAGTAACGGCTAAGGTCTACTATAGCCTATTGTTTTCCACACAATACAACAGCAGTGTGCTGATTATGCCTTGGCCGTATGTCAGCATTTTAGTTTTATTACTTTTCCCTCTGTAATGCAGGTTTTCCATTTAAAGCTCTCTTCCTGTGTTTTGACATAGAGGCATGTAATTGGAAATAAGTGTCATTCCCAAGATAGCTAGCTTAGCAATACATCTGCATCACCCCTTCCTTTTTTTTTGGCTCTTGTATTTATCAAGGGCTCAAGCAGCACAAGCACAAAGCAGGAGCTGTGTTGCTTCTGCCTCTGCTCTGTCTGCCGTAAACACTCTGTAGCTCAGACACCCAAAACTCCTGCAGCAAGTTTTTTTCTAGCCAGGCTATTGTACGACAGCCAGCAGCTTTACATACTGTATCTGCAAAAAAAAAAATATCTGTGAACCAGTCTAAGAGAAATGGTCTAACTACTCTTTTACATTTCAATTTCCATATATTGTAACATTATTCCAAACCTACAGTATTTTATGATGACTCCAAATTCAAATGAATTGTGACAAAATGTTGCAGATGTTTTTGGACATCAATTTCATCCAAATATAATGGAGAAAATTATATGAAAACAGAAAAGCAACTCAATTGAATCAGTCTGCTGTGGTCTTGTTCTTTACGGACTGCAATGACTGCACTACTGGCTGTGTTTTTGTCTCTACAGGGAATGTATGTCTTTATGCATGCAGTAAAAGGCACACCTTTTGAGACCCCCGACCAAGGAAAAGCCAGACTTCTTACACATTGGGAACAGCTTGACTACGGCGTGCAGTTCACGTCATCTAGAAAGTTCTTCACCATCTCCCCAATCATTCTGTAAGTATTAGATATCCTGTGATTCTATGTGATGTTTTATAGTTTTATCAAATCCTAGGTCATTCACATTGACTACCAGACCTAAAAAAAAAAAAAAAAAAGGGGGGAGGGGGGGGAAAAGCATTTCATCATCATCATCTCTAGAAACGGTGATCATTACAACAGCATCAAATGTTGTGGAACAGTCATGGAAACTGAAATTTGTTGTATAAGAAGGATTTCATGGTTCATTTTTGAATTCATCCGTCTGTTTTGCTCCACAGATACTTCCTGGCAAGTTTCTACACAAAGTATGACACAGCACACTTCGTCATAAACACTGCCTCACTTTTGAGCGTCCTGATCCCCAAGCTGCCACAACTACACGGAGTGAGACTTTTCGGCATCAATAAGTATTAAGTTATTGTAAATGCTGTGCCTCATAGCGACAGAAGTTAATTCCTGTGTAGTCTGTACCACTGATGTGTGTACTAAGTCGTACAGTTTGTGTAAACATCACTGTCGTCGTTTAGATATATCAGGTTTAAGATGAAATGTAATTTAAAAAAATTAAAAAAAAAAACATGAATAGGTTTGTAGATGACAGGATGCTATATGCATTACTAACTTATGTGAATATTATTTAATGATGTATTTTTGGCCTGCATACACCTGGGCTGGCCCAGGCGATCAGTGAGGCTTTTGGTTGAGTTAATTTTTTTCTGTCTTTGCCCTCAATTTACATGGCAACACAATGAGCGTATGAGACTGTTTCTAGCCACAAAGATGTCCCAAATGTATTTTTCAAAGATGTTTACTTCCTAAGGGGAGGAATCTGTGGCTCATTGTTTATTGGTACACTCTCATTTTGTAAAGGGTGTCAAACTTATTCATGCTGAGTGAAGAATGGAATCATACTTATGTGCATGATTTCCTTGGTTTGTGAATCATTTCTCATTTGTAACTCAATCAAAACAGGACAGGCTTTTTTCGTTGTAGTTTTTTTTTTGTGTCAATGTTATGTCCTGTATGTTAAAGAAAAAGTCTTGTATGTAGAAATGAGACAATTATTGTTGTCAGGTTAAGTGTTTACTGAGGGAGGTCTACAAGCGTCTCTGTGATAAACTTACATCTATGTGGCTGCTCTTCAGATTATGAATTTTTGCTATCATCAAGGCAGCTAGTCATGCTTTGTTTGGCCATAGCTCATAGTGCTCTTGATATTTCTTGTTCTTAATCTTATTAAAATGTTTGTGCCCTCCAAGTGTTCCATCTCTCATGGTTGTGTATTGCATGGTTCCCAAAGATTATGGAATTTTAGGAATGTAATGAGACTTTTGGGTACTTTCCACAAAGGAAAAGTCCGTTCATTTTAGGATTCTCTCAGATTATCATGGAATTTTACACATGGTTTGGTTTACAGATGAGTACAGAACATATTTTACAACTTGCGCCTTTGATGTGAGCTGCTCTCATAAACTGTATGGACGGTAGAATACTCAGCTATGGCGGAAACCCACCTTTTGACCTGAGAACACTGACAATCGTAGGCTTAACAGGAAAGGCTTTAACACCTGCCTAACCTGGGTGTTGAACCCACGCACAGTAAATGATGTAATGATGGAGTATTACAACAAATTGCACAGGAATAACATGAAGAAGCTTGGACAGTCATCAGAATGCATCACATTTATCTGAAAATTAATTTGTATACCACATAATTTGAAAACAAACATGCTTGGCAAGTTGCTGGATACTGTCAGATTTCATATAAAAAAATTAAATCTTTAAAAAGCAAGGAGATACAATGTCACTACGTCAGTCAATTGCAGAGGCGTACCACCTGCCGTTCTGGACCTGCATTTCCAACAAGGACAATAATAGCTTCTCCAATCTTGATACGTCAAACTTTACAAAATCTTCAAGATAAACATTAGTCGTTTTACAGCCACCAGCTGAATTGTAATTCTTTTTGTTTTAGGTGGTAATAGCTGTAAAAAAGCTGAAAACCTCCAAGACACACAAAGAAAGCAGCAGCTATAAAAAGAAAAACTGCAGCCAGCTGTGACGTCCATTGCCTCCATGTGTCAAAATGGCTGCTGCTATTATGGTCTTTGTTGGTAGGTGGCAACATCTACACGTCTACACCTGCAGTTCGAAACTGCTGATTACTGCTTTCCTTTCCTGCAGGTGACGCAGGTTGGCATGTGTAGGACTAGTCTGACAATGACCAGATTCAAATCTGCAGCTTAATGCTGAATGGAAATGAGTCACTATTCAGTTTACTGAGCTGTTTTGCATCTGATTTAAAATAACAACAAAAAAAAACAAATGCTAAAAGCAGCTCTTCCTCCCAACTCATACGAAAGACATTTACTGTAATTCTCTAGTAAATTATTACAGTTTGTGTTGCACTAATGTTGTACCCAAAGTTAGGCTTCACTGACTCTCTTTAATCCTTCCAACAAGCCTGTAAGTCACAGTTAAACCCCCCCCCACCTAAAGGAAAGTCAGCACTGTAGTGGGAACCTTGTTATTGGTTTTCATCTACACACATGCTCTCAATACAACAATCAGGACATGATTAAAAACTTTATTTAAAATAAATGCTCGTGTAAAACATTGTTTTTTGATAACTAGAACTCAGAAATTTCCAGCTCCAGACCCACTGATGAAATCGATCAATTTAATTATCTACTTTCCTCTAAACTTTCCCTTTTGATGTGGTCGTCCGAACCGTTGAGATCCTCACACTGATTGCCTAAGACTCCTTTGTAAACCTCAAAGTGATGGTTCAAATCTTTCTGCGAATGGATTTTATATTTAGTCCCTAAGGCCCCGCCAGCAGAGGCAGTCCCATAGAAGACACGACCTATCCGGGAGTGTACCAGGGCCATGGCACACATAACACAAGGTTCTCGGGTCACATAAAGGTCGTACCCAGTGCATATGTACGGCTGAGAGCTCGCGTCTGCATCAGGAACCTTTTGAAAGGTATCTGAGGTTGGTGAAGTAAATCGGCAAGCAGGGTATCTGTCAAAAGAATAACATCCACCGCCCTGGCTCCGAGCCACAAGGTCAATGCAGACCATGACTGCGTGATGAAGAGGGTGGTCTCCTCTGCAGTCATGGCCCACTGCAATGATTCTCTCCATTGCTGGGTCGACCACCACGGCCCCCGCCGCCTCCATTCCCAACTCATTCCCTGCTTTGGCAGCAGTCAAAGCAGACGCCATGTACATGTGCATCCTGGCCTTCTGAGGCGGACTGAAGAGTTCTCCTCTCAGGGCGACGGTCACCTGTTTGTCCTCATGGAAGGAGGTGGGCCAGTGTTTGCTCGCCAGCTCAAACTGGGGTCGGGTCAAGGGGGGACGCGCAGGGACCTTAACCACAAAAGGCTCACCTAATCCGTCACGTCTAACTCCATCTGAGGGGAGCAGAGAGTCGATGCTGACCGCCCTCGTGTCTGGTGCGTCACTGACGAGGCACACGAGGACTTCCAGAGGGTGAGGGCTGGCCTTCTCCTTGACCGCCCGCACCCTCTTGATGTGCTGAAGGCCGTTCAACGGGTAGAGGCTGTGCAGCTCCCGGACAAGTCGAGATGTCTCTTTCTTGTTGACAATGGGTGCAGCAAACGCCTCTATCAGCTCGACGTCTTGTGACTGCTCATCTGACAGTACAGGATAAGCGACCCAGGAGTCGGTGTCACACACCGACCCCTTCCAGCGTTTCGTCTGTGGCTCCATTGTTTTGGTGTTCTCCTGTGAAGTATGATTTCACACCAAAGTGAAACAAAGTCAGTGCATTTTCAGGACAGAGCACATGATGACAAAGCCTTTCAGTTGTGCTGGACAGAAACTAAGCCTGGTCTATAGAATACAACAGCTTTAGCCCAAAAGACCTTTGTGCTGCTGCTTTGCATTATTATATTAACAGAGATCAGCCGGCAGGTTGTGTCCCAACAGTCTAGGCAGATTTTCTAACTCAAAACAAGAACAAGTCAGTTGTAATTTCAAAGATAACAGTGAACTTGTAATAAATACTAAACTCAACTAACTGAACTAATAAGTGACACACTGATGTTTTAATGCATTTTCAGAGTGTGATGGTAGATTCTTCAGCCATGAAGTATAGTACAGGAGTTTTTTGGTTATGTTGTTCTTAATTTCCGCAATAATGCTACAAAATTTTGTATCTGTGTCAACTGAAATGTGCTGATTTGAATTACATTTGCATGCTTGGTGTGGAAGTAAAGTGGATTTATAGTAGAGCCCAACTGATACTGGATTTTTAAGGGTTTTAACTAAGCCATAAATTGTTGTGACTAGGGCTGCACAGTTAAACGAAATATTATCCAAATCGCAATATGGCCAAGTGCAATATCCAAATCGCAGAAGCTGCAATTTTTTGATCAAGGTAAAATGTGCAAAAACCGCATTACAGTGAAGTACTGTGGTGCTGCAGAGATGCCCCGGCCTACAAATCTTGTTACAACAAATCTTACATCATCATGATTTCAATCGTTTATTCAGTGAAAATGATTATTGTGATGCAAAAATGATCATACCCACTAATCGCGACTCATATCGCAATAGTTATATATGTCAAAATAATCGCAATATGATTTTTTTACCATATCGTGCAGCCCTAGTTGTGACCAACATATGTACTCAGCAGGACATTTAAAAATAAAAATGTCAGTGCTCTCTGGTGGACAAACTATGGTGTCAGTTCTTAATTACCTCAAACATGTCTTCGGCATTTCTGTACTGCAATTACTTGGCATTATCTACCAGTACACCTGTTAAAAACCGAAATCAACCACGTATTTCGGCCATGTTTGTATATCAGTCAGACTCTTATTTGTAGCCCTTAAATAAATCCATAAAGTCAACAATGCATACACAAAGCACAACCAATAATGATTTCATATAGATTTTATGTATGTAGTGCTGAAACAAGAAGTTGATGAATCAACAAAAAATGATTAATAGTGTAAAAATAACACAGTTGGTGGTTACAGCTTTAGAATTGCATATATATGCTTGGCTTTCTGATAATAAATTGAATACTTGAATATTTTTGTGGCTGTTGATCAAAGAAATTTAAAGACACCATTCTTCTGTCGTTATTTATTCCTTAGATATTTGCTACATAGAGCCCATAATCCTTTTAAATTATTTGAAAGATGAATCCATTATTTAAGCAATTTCTAGTTGCAACCCTCTATGTATTGTCGTCTTTTATACTGTCCAGAACAGCTACTACAGCTCCAGAGGTACAGTGAGATCACTTGAGGCGGCAGATATTTAACAAAGCTAGAAGTGATCCATTATAGACACATGTGAAATATAATTCATAAAGCAGCCTGGAGGAGACTCCCATTGATATTATGCTTGATGGTGTCAGTGGCAAACACAGCATGTAGTACCACAACTTTCAGGTCAACATGCAGTCTTTCTTCATTTCCTCCCCAGTATAAGTTTTGTCTTCATCACTTTGGGTACATGTCGTATGGTCAGTGACACTCTGGTGCCTCGGGTCAGTGTCTCTCCTGGCAGGGCCCCGGAGGCAGACAGGTTCACCACCTTGTCTGTCAGCGTGTCCTGGCCGCAGGGCTGGATGCCATGAAGGAGACGCTGGTACATTTCGTCCTGCAGGATCAGAAGACTGCGCGGCTTCACCAGCAGGGAGAAGAGGAAGCGGTTCTCCTCTGTCTGCGGTGGGTCGTCCTCCAGGCTGCTGACGGGCGAGTAGAAGTCCAGGAGTGTGTGAGAGCCCAGGCTGATGGTGGTGACAGTAGGGTGGTACAGAGGGCCGTCTTCATGAGGCATAATCCCTTCTCCTTGTTTATACTCGTTCACCAACACATGATTGGCTGTTTTCCCACTGAATGCACCTAGAGAGGAAATTTTCTCGCAGTACGTCTGGAGCCAGTCAGGTATCTTTTCTGCCAGCATGCCTTTGGGATGTGGTAACCCTCCCCAGTTCTGAAGCCTTCTGCCTGACAGCTGAGTCCATTTAGTTTTCGGAGACTTATACACCTGCTCTTGAAGGTAGGACTCCTCATCCTCCGATATAAAACCTGGGATGTAATACACTGTTGGTGGGGCATCATTTACGACAAACTGCTTCAATTCCTCCAAAATACAAGCTGGGTGTTCCATGCCTCCTTTAGGAAAGTCAACATGAAATGCTTGTTAAAACCCAAGTCAAAAAAGTGCTATGCTGGCTAACCTCCCTGGTGGTGGCTAACAGGGAGTAAAGTGTACCACAGCCAAGTTTGATAACTACTACTAGAAAATGTTACTTAAAAGTCTAAAATACATGTATTAAAATGTACAGGCCAGGTTCAGGTTATCTAATTAACAAGCTTCTAATAAAATCTGCTACGGCAGGATGTCCCTCATCAGCCACAGCAGTCACATCACCATGTGATCCAAGGCATTTCCGTGTTATGTTCAAGGAAACAAAACAAGAAGGAAGGGTCATTACATCATCATGATGCTCTAATGCTCTGCTTGGTGCCAGTTCTATTGAAGCCTGTGGGAGAAGCGCACTGAAACTCAACATATCTACGTCTTGTGACCTTTGATGAAGACATTCCTGCACCGAATGGAAGCACACACTCCAGAGAACATTACTGACTGATTTTTTACAAATGTGTGCATTCATTTATTTGTTGTTGGTCTCCAAATAGTATCCAAAGATGATTATAGGCATACTAAATACATTTGTCTGGAAATTCTAAACTCAATATTTTCAAGGGACACTTCAGGTGCAACTTTTTTTTCGCCCCATTTGCCATGGTGAGCATTTTAATTTGACTCGCCAAGAGCCGTGTGTAGTATGCCTATAATCATCTTTGGATACTATTTGGAGACCAACAACAAATAAATGAATGCACACATTTGTAAAAAAAAATCAGTCAGTAATGTTCTCTGGAGTGTGTTCTTTCATTCGGTGCAGGAATGTCTTCATCAAAGGTCACACGACGTAGATATGTTGAGTTTCAGTGCGCTTCTCCCACAGGCTTCAACAGAACTGGCACCAAGCAGAGCATTAGAGCGTTATGATGATGTAATGACCCTTCCTTCTTGTTTTGTTTCCTTGGTTATGTTGATAGCATTAGCAACGTTTAGCTTCCTCCAACCCTTTACATACACTCTAACGTTATGCCTACAACACAAGAAATACAGTACAGACAGAGCGTCAAACAGTTTGTATGATCCATTACAAGTTCATTGACACCTATGAAATTGGTACTGATTTGTTCTTCTGCAGTTAAAAAGCCAGCCTGCGTCTCTGCGACAGAAAAATCCCAAATGGTAAAATCACGTAAATGGACGTAAATGGTGCCTTTAATGGTACTTTGGAACTCTGAAGTGGTAAAAACAATTTTTACTCTCATCCACATGTGCTTTTGGTAAGAAACATTACCAAAATGAAACTTTAAACTGCTGTTTTTTTGTGGTGATTCTTTCTATTTATCCCTGAACTCACCGTTGTCTCTCGATTTCATGACATACAAGAGGAATGTCAGTATGTTACGTGTTCTTTCAGTTATACCAAATCTTACATCAATATGTTGCCTATATACAACACTGGCTTTTTCCGCAAATGTCTCACCAACTCTGCCATCTTTCCCAACGATATACTACTTTGTTCTTGAGTTATGTGCCGTTTTATCTGATGTACCGCATTTCTGGTATCCGTGAAGGCAGCACAGCCATGGAAACATTTACAATTTTTGACAACGCCATATTTGTAACACACAGCACAGCGCCGCGAGCTACAGAAACTTCAAAACGGATACATTTTAACCACGAAGTGACACCAAATCAGCTTTACCTCTTTCGACATCAAAACGTTGATGAAAATACCGTTTGGTCAAAAAGCCCAGTTAACGTTTGCTGCACGACTCCATGCTTTCATGCTTGTGCAGCTGACTAAAATGTCCCCTAAAAGGAAGCATACAATTTTTGGACCTATGCTTTATTTTCTAAATGACTTTTCAAATTATTGGCTTTTTAAAATTAAACGTTTGACAGGTATATTGTTAAATTGATGGCCGATCTTTTTGTGTCTTTTGTTTGTCTTTTAGCTAGATATCTGTACTTAATCTAAGGTCACAAACTTGCCGGTGCACGGAATTATTTACATGTGACGCAGCTACACGGCTTTGAAGCGAAGTATCCGTACAGAAAGAATACCGAGTAGCTATACTTGTGCGTTTTGTCTGGAACTCTAGGTGCTTCGTGTGTTTTCTGTTTTCGGTTCGTTGCTCTGAAACCTATGTGATGCTGTCGCCATATTCGTCCCCGTTTTTCTTATTTTGTGAGTTTAAAATTAAATGGGAACTGAGGTGAGGTTTACCCTTAGTTATTAGACTATTTTAACTCACAGTTGGCTAACATAAGGTTCATGACCATGTTCCCTACAAAAGTAAAAATTCTGCACAGGGTGCTACAGTTGAGACACACATTTTGGTGCTGTCCTTCATTTGGAAAAGCACCTTGCTCCAGACTGGTTTTGGGCATTGAGACAAGCTGTGATGACACTGGAGCTGCAGTGCTGGACGACACGGGTGAAATACTGGGAGAGGCTCTACATTCACAAAAAGAAGTGCATCTTAGGTGAGTGTCAGAGCTGGATTCGATTCTCAGGGTCGTTGCTTTAGGGCTTTTGCTTTGACTTATAGCCTTCCCTCTTGAACACTGCAGGACTGGTGGCATCATCCCCACAGTGGCCCAACAGCTCCACAGAGAAAACATAGAGCGTGTGGTCCAGGAGGCTTTGGAGAGGAGCAACGTGGACCCAAGCCAGCTCTCAGCTGTGGCCACCACTGTGAAGCCGGGTTTGGGCCTGAGCTTGGGCATCGGACTTGAGTTCAGTCAGAGGTTTGTGAGGCAGCACAACAAGCCCTTCATCCCCATCCACCACATGGAAGCACACGCCCTGACCGTCAGGATGCTTCAGCCTGTTGCCTTCCCCTTCCTGGTCCTGCTCGTTTCTGGCGGTCACTCACTCCTCGCTGTGGCTCGGGGAGTCGACGACTTTCTGCTTTTGGGTCACACTCTGGATGAAGCTCCAGGGGATACACTGGATAAAGTAAGACTAAAATGTGGCTGTTGTTACTGATCACGATGTTCAATTTGTGATTATCAACAAATAAAATATTGTCTTTTGCGGATTCACAGGTGGCAAGACGTTTGTCCCTCATAAAACACCCACAGTGCTCCACACTAAGTGGAGGACAAGCTATAGAGCTTCTAGCAAAGGATGGCGACAGGATGAGGTTCCCTTTCAGGACACCTATGGGACAAACGTATGACTGCTGCTTTTCTTTCGCTGGGCTACGGAATCAAGTTACATTGACGATAATGAAAAAAGAGGAAGAGGAAGGTACGAGGACACACAAGGTGTCGGAAACCATAACCCATGTCATCATATCATAGACTTTATCCTACAGCAGACATTTTGACTTGTCCAATACAGGTGTAACCAAAAGCATTAATTGCTGCATTGCAGTAATTTCTGGAGTCATTAATGTTATTAGTTTCACCTGTGCTTTTCCTCTTCCACAGATGAACAAAATACAAGATGAGTAGAGGTTTTGCATGTTTATATATGTGTAAAAACTAAATTTACATTTTTCATTTGCACACCAGAAGAAAATGAGAAACGTGCGTGAAAAGAAACCCACAGTTTGTGATCATGTTTATTCAATAAAATTGTACTTGGCTCCTTTTTTGTTACTAGTTCCCCAGTAATGCTACAGGTTGACAGAAATGTTGAGGAACTTCATGTCTAGATAAATCAGAACTTTTTTTCTCCCTCTATAGGTATCGAACAGGGGACACTGTTGTCATGCGTGAATGACATTGCAGCTGCTACACAGCACACAGTTGCCTCTCATCTTGCAAAGCGCACACATCGTGCCATCTTGTTTTGTAAGGCAAACAGCCTGCTGCCATCGAGCAGTCCCACCTTGGTGAGTGCGTTACTTCACTGTATTTTATTGAATTCATTAAAATAAGTTTGTTGCAATGCTTGCACTGTCCTTTTAGAACCATGCCCAGCGTTGCAGTTATTGGGTGCTCATTTGAGAAAAGGTGATTGTAAATTCACTTTTAACACGCTAAACTTATTTCTTCTTTCTTAATTAGAAGGTGGATTATAGAAATACTGACACTGTTACTGGCCTTAGATCTTATTTTACTTGTGTGTACAGAAATACTGAGAGAGCCTGACAACTGACTTATAAATTGCTTGTAATTTAATTATTTATTTTCTAAAGAGTACCTTTTAAAGGATAAGGCTTCATATATTCTATATTTATCCTTTTGTCAACAATAATGTCATAAGTACTCATTAGTGCCCCAAATGTGTATTAATTCGCAGCTGAAAATAGTCCCCAACAAATGCATCGTTTACTCCCGTTTGAGTAACATTTGCTAAAAACTACAGTTACCAGCTGTTTTAATTAAAGAGCCTTTTTTGAAAATGAAAATGATATTTGAGACCTATTTTTAGAAATGTATGTCTTCAAATGGGCTTGGGGCCGAGTGCCACAGACAGGGTAGGGGTGTCACAAAGCACTGAAAGATGGACTAATGCATTGTTGGTTTTGGTCTTTTCATTGGATTTGTTGACAACAAGAACAATATAGAATAACACCAGTCTCATCCTTTTTAAATCAGAGAACACTGTGAAGATTTCATCATTAACTCTTCTTTGACAGGTGCTGTCTGGAGGAGTTGCAAGCAATCAGTATATCCGCAAGGCTTTGAGCATTATCACTGAGACGACAGGACTACGTCTGCTCTGTCCTCCAGCCAAATTCTGCACTGACAACGGAGTGATGATTGCATGGTGTGTATATTGACATTCAGTAAAGCTTTGACAGTGAATCCGATTAGATGATTTGCCCCACTGTACAGTTTGGTCCATCTGAGACAAACGTATGTTTTATTTTATTTTATTTTTTTACCAGGAACGGTGTTGAACGCCTGAGAGAAGGGAAAGGGATACTGCCTCCAAATGTGGATGTCTGCTATGAGCCAAAGTAAGTCAGTACTGAACTAAAGGTTTCATTTCAAATTTCAGCTTAGAGTAAAACGAGATACCAAGCCAAGCTGTTCTGGTTTGATTTATCTGTATTGCTCATTAATTCAACACTGGCTCACATGAATGTATTCCAGGGCACCGCTGGGTGTTGACATGACAGCGAAGGTGAAGGCAGCGGCAATCAGGTTGCCATCAGTCAGGATGAAGATCACCGACTGACAGACTGCTGGTTTTGTTCTGCACAAAAAAAGTGTTTTGTCACTCCTAGATTTTCCCAGTTCAGGTATATACTGTGTATATACTATATATGTATAAGCACATTAAACAGCTATTTATTAATAAATGTGTTTTTACATGTCTCAGTTGACTTTGTTTAAATATCTGTTACAAAACTACCTGAAAATCTTTTTTTTGTTTTCTATGACTGGATTTTTAAACAATAAATCCATAATGTTTGTCATCACGAAGAATATAAGTGGCTGAACAAACAATATGCTTGTGATCATAAATTATGGGTGTCTGACCATTCTTCAAAGGTGGTAAAAAATCGTGTTCCTTGTGTTGTGGCAAGCAACACGTTTTTAAATAGCACATACCACATTTCTGTGTGGAATAACACATACAGTGTTTGAACATCTTGAGAATTGAAGCAACAACTTGAGGGCCACAAACAGCACATTTCAAACTTTTAGTAAACTTTAGTTGCCTGCTTGGTCATGTTTGGTTGTATGTGTTGCACAGCAAGCCAGTGTTTGCCACCTGAAAGCTGAGATGAACCTATTTTCATGAAGGCAACAAGTGCTTTTGTAAATAAGTCCAATCTGTCCTCTCTTATTGTATCATCACCAAAGCAAAGTTTTCCCGTCTCCTTTAATACAGGATGTGTGCTACCTGCTTGTAATGACAAGTAATAAGCCCTGCTTTCACCCGCTTACCAGGAGAAAAAAGGGGACGAAACTTACACCCCGTTCAGCTCTGTCCAACCCCTGTGCAGCAAGTTACTTACCATTGAGACACATACTTGTTCATGTTATTGGCTAAGCACTGCCATCTAGTGGTTAGTTTATGTATGTGCACCTCAACAGTGGTGGGATGTAACTAAGTACATTTACTCAAGTACTGTACTTTAGTACAAATTTGAGGTACTTGTTCTTTACTTGAGTATTTCCATTTTATGCAACTTTATACTTCTACTCTCCTACATCTCAGAGGGAAATACTGTACTTGTTACTGCACTACATTTGTCTGACAGCTTTAGTTACTTTTCAGATTATATTTTTCACACCCTTCCTCTCCAGTGAAAACCATGTATTTCCTAATTTGGCCAATGTTTCTGATAAACTGAGGGATTAAGTGTTCCTTTATGGGTTGAGAAAATTCTCCTCCTTCTTAAGCTAAATAAAACTATTTAAACCCCCCTGGATCCGCTGGAAAACGCATCGTCACAAAGCTGAAAACAGGCTGTTTTTCTGAGCTCATGAAAAGGGGACTTTTTAGAGATACGTGGTTCTCACAGGACAGCGACGCTACAAACATATGATGATCGTTATAGACCATGATGCATTGCTGCAGATTAAACCACCCAACAGCCTATAAAGTAGTTAAAATGAGCTCAACCTTAAACATCTGCAGCAGTAAAATGCAACACACACATTAATGCAGCAGTAACATTAATCCAGAAACATCAGCTGTAACAGGAAAACACTGACAGGGAGCACTTTACTGCTTTTATGCTTTCATTAAGGAAAATACAGGGAAAAGATTGACATAAGAACATGCATGTCGTGCAAGAGTTAGCCATCTAGTCAGTGACTGATCGTCATCAAAATCAAACCCTTTAGCAAAACATTTGTCTCATCAGGCCCTGTCATACCAGATCCATTCACCTTAGCTGGAATTAAAGTGCAAAATCTCTTTTGTTCTTTTTTCTTATCTTGGTAAAAGCCCATGAATCCAAGGTTTCAACCAAGAAGAGAAATTACACGTGACATCCTGTAGTTTTCCACATACACTGATTTATTTATTGTTACTAAATACTACAGTTGTTCAGCTGGATACAATGATAATCATGAGTTTGACCACATAAAGATGTACACAAAACTTGTAAACATGTCTGACAAACCACAACACACATCCATGCACATTTTATCATCAATTATATTCAAACTTCTCCAACACAGCCACATCTCATTTCTTTAGTTTAAATTGGAATGCGTGTGGAAGAAAAGATTAGTCTTTGCAGTCACCTTTTCAATATATGCACCTGTATCTGTGGATCTGTACGCGGGTGTGATGTTGCAGATTAGAGGGTCAGGAAATTCACAGGAAGGTGGGACAGTATAAGCTCCTTTTTCTCGTGTCTGGTTAAACCGCCTTCTCAACTCTCACACGACAGTCATGTTTCAGCTTCAAAGCCACTGATTCCACAGCATTGTGCAATCCTGTGGTTTCTTCTTTGTGCTGCACATTGAATCAATATTCACCAAAACACAAATAAAACATTTCAAATGCTAAAATGTAGTGGTATTTGCACAAAAGTCAAAGTTTTCACAGGTGTTGGAGATGTTCTTACTTGCATAGTTTAATACTTTGTACTAAAATTTAGAGGCTAGTTTGCTGGCTTGGAAAAAACTGGTTTTAAAAACTTTTTTAACAAAGGCTGGGGCTGATTCCCCAGCATTTTGGATCCCATTTATGTTTTCATATCATTCTCGTGGATAGCTGGTCAAACATGGACATCGTGGTGTCTCATTGTGATATTCACTGCTCAATCTTTTCATAGCAAAAAAGATTTCCAAAAGATTAGCAATGAAAATGTCAGGTTTTGGAGTCAGTCACTCAAAGAGCCAGGACTTCTCTCTATATTCAAGCCATTGACCTGATGCTGAAAAATCACATGGTGCAAAACCGACCATAGAAGAGGAAGAGATACACTTTTCTACTTCCACAGTAGCTTCGACAGGCCAGCATGCATGCAGGGGTTCTCAAAAGGCATTCTGTGAAAAGCAGGAAACCACTAACTGAAGTGGAAGTGATGAGGCATGTTGAAGTAACGTGGGTAGACCAGAAAAGTAATGTTTCATCACAAAATAACACCCAGAATGTACTGAAAATCACAGGTGTAAGAACACCTGAGGATGGATTTTTCCATAACCTATTCATGTTTTCTCTCTAACCGATCAAAGTACATAAACTAAAATAATTAACAAGATCAACTACTTCCAACACTAGAGCTCATCGTGTTCATAAATGTTATACTCCTTCACACTGATCAGTCCGTCTCTGTCGTGGTCACTCTTGCGGAATACGTCAGCCATAATCTTCTCATAGAAAGGGTCATCGCGTGGATTCCCACTTTTTTCATACTCCAGTTTCAAGTATTCCTTTACCTGGAAATAAAGGAAAACACTTCAGAATAAATAACGGACATATATTGTACTTTTACAACACTCCTCTTACATTTGGGTCTCTGTAAATAATATTATAAAGAGTGCAGTCTGGACCTGCTCTAAGTGCCCTGAGATAACTTCTGTTATGATTTGGCGCTATATAAAAAAATAAACTTGAAATGAATTACATAACAAGCCCCTGTGGTGCTCTACAAATCACATTGGTGATAAGTACAACTGTAAATGGTATATGGTTATTATAACATTAATAATTTATATTCTGATCAGACTTCAGGTATTCAGATATTCTGGGGGCCGAGACAGAATTTCGATCCCTGGTGGTTTGCAGCATTGATATTTTCCTTTATATTCTTTTGTCACTGCTGGAAAGAATCACTGTGAGGAAATGCAGTTAATAAATGAACGGTAAAGTGATTTATAGCCTGACAACTTCGTTGTACAATCAATGGATGTTTAGGATGTAAGATGATGAGAAAACAAACAAATGTAGCCTTCATTCTTTCTGAGCTATTTGGAAAGCCTGTTATTAGAAAATAAGGCACAACAATCTTTAGTTTAGATGAAGGCACACTGATGGAAAACACATTTTTAGGGAAGACTCTAAGCCTGTTATTACCAAGGCTGGATTAGCAACTGTCCCAAGTCCCCTGAACTCCAGGTGTCAGTTGGTTTATGCTAATTCCATTGAATTTAATCTACTTAAAAAGTATCCACTACTAGACAAGTAAAGAACGTATTAATATTTTGGGAAATAACCTTATTTACTGACTTTCCGGGAGTTAGATGATAAGATTGATACAACTCTCATGTCTGTGCGCTGAGTATGAAGCTAGAGCCAGGAGGCCATTCGCTTACTTTAGCTTAGCCTAACATAAAGACTGGCATCAGGGTGGAACAGCTAGTGTGGCTCTCTGCAAAGTTAAAACATTTACCTATCAGCAACACTAAAGCTCACTTAATACAGTGTGGCTCGTTTCTTTAATCTGTACATATACAGAGATGCAAAAAGTGTTTGTTGGCTAAGCTAATCGCCTTCCGGCTTTATGCACAGACCTGAGAGTGCTATTGATCTGCTCGTCTATCTTGTGGGAAAATCAAAAAAGTGTATTTCCCCCTTAATCCAACCATGGTTATTTATGGAATGCCATTTTAGTCAATATTACTAATAATGCACAAATATGCTATGAAATTAATAAATATGGCTATGAAATAAATAAATTAGTCAATATAGTTCAATAAATAGGTTTTTGTCTTCATTTCACTACTTTTATTCATTTCATGTGACTTTTATTTCATAATGCCACATTTATTTACAGCTCTTTTTAATTTCCATCTGTCATATTTAAATGAATGAGCCTCAGAGACGATGGAGGCCAGTCTGCAGTTCGACGACACGACAGGGAAAACTGAGGCGGTTTTCTTGCCGGGTTTGGCTCCTGGCACCCTGCTCTGCCTCAGCTGTCGGTGCCTTATGGAGTTTCCTGATGGACAGATAGCTTTACTTGTTGCTAAAGTAACGTTAACTGCTCACTGCTGCTAATGGTAGCTGCCGCTAGCTCAGTTAGCCGTGCTGCTGAGCTCGGTTGCGTTGTCCCCAGCCACAGCCCCCCCATAATGGCCAGTTTGTCGTCAAACTGGGCATTATGAAATAAAAGCCCCCTGAAATAAATAAAAGTAGTCCTTTGAAAAACATCTTTTTAAATAAAAAACTATTTATTTATTTATTTATTTATTGGACTATATTGACTCATTTCTATATTTATGTTTACATTTATTTATTTCAGGAATTATTTCATAGGCATATTTATTTATGTATTTATTTAATATTGAATAAAATGGCATTCCACAGTTACTACCATCAAACAAGCCCCTGTAGCCTTTTTTCTGCCTGAGCTACTTTTGTGATAATTACCAGCTTGTAACTGATAGTTACCTCAGCCTTTGTGAGACTTCTGTCTTTATCAAGGTCTATGTCTCTGAAAGCCTGCATGCTCCGTGGTCCCCTGGACACAGAGTAGACCTCCACCTCAAAGACCACCGTAGCATTGGGCGGCACCGGACCTATTCAGGAGGAAATAACAGCACATCAAGATTTTAAAAGACCACAAGCAATTTTAATGCCATAATCGTGACTCATAATTACTGATCATTTTTATCATGATCTAGCTTATAGGATGGAATTGTGAAGCTGGTTTGACAACATTTCAGGAAGGATGGGAAGTCTGTTGGTTCAGCTACATTTTCAGACTTTGTGATGAACTGAACAAAACAGCTACTAACTACAAAAATGAATGAAACAGGATAACGTAGAGCTTCAAGAACAAAACTCTACAAAATGTAAAGGCCCCTAAGAGATATGTCATTAATCCAGCAAGGAAAGAAAATATCGTATCTAGAGCAACATGCAATTAAAGATGTTAGTTTTACTGAGTGGGAAAGAGAAAAAAACATGGAGGCTCCATTTCAGCTGTTAAACAGTGAGTTTTCACTCAGTGGCTCTCAGCCTTGGATAGGTTTACATGTATGTAATTGTACTGCAAAGTGGTGCAGGAACAACAAAAGCATGCACACTGAGCAAAACCATTTCCTCCATAGCCAAAGAGTGAAATCAAGACAAGAGCTGAAATGCAGAATCCCAGGCTATAGGCAACACCACCATCAGATCATACTAGGGATGGGAGGATATACAATATTATCGCGGGTCGGGATAAAAAACACTCACACAGAGCATGGTGAATTTCCATTATCAGGATAATCGTGAATATCCACAACAGGTGACTGTTTTTTTTGTTTTGTTTTTTACTAAAACGGGTCCAAAATAGTACAGTTTCACTCTATGCCACTGTGCCACTTTATTTTTATCAAAGGATAATTCCTGTATTTCTTAAGTCAGGGGTAAATTATATATACTGCTGCAATTTATGGAACTGTTGTCTGTGCCATTTGGCATCATGGTAGAGAAATGAAAAATAGAGTCTGATTTATACAGGAATTATCATGTAAGAAAGAACAGACTCACACAATGTTTCTATTATTTATTTATCCTTTATTTATGCAGGAAGACTTTATGATTCATGATTACCTTATTTAAGATTGTTTGTTTGTTTTTCACTAAAAATGATGCTCACTAAAAAGATGTGGCCTATCTGTGATGCAATACAAATATTTGTTTCTTAACAAAATGTAAGGTGAAGTGATGCCAGTGTGTTTTAGTGCCATTTTAAGAGTTTTAAACATTTTTTGATGATTATAAGGATAGTATCGTGAATCACAATTAATTTGGCCAGGATAATCGTGACATGAAATTTTCATATCGCCCCATGCCTAGATCATACCATAGCGCATTTATGAAAACCAACATGAAGAGGTTTGTAGGAAATAGTAGTTAAAAGACTAATCAGCTGTTAGTTTTCTGCAAGTGCTCCAATGCATGCAAAGAAAGAGCGAAATGAAGTAGAGACCTTTAAACCTTTGTGCATGCTTACAGTACATGCCGGGGGGGGATGAGTAGCAAACACTGCGAGGGATGTGATGCGCTTTCAACTAAAGTGCTGTAAAAGAAGACAAGACAGCATGAAGGCAGCTCTTCCACCACAGAAACAATATAACAAAATACTAAAAAAATATTAAATTGTTTTTAACTCATTAATCAAAACATATGCATACTACTGCTGCCCATTTTCATTGATTTCCTATGTTCCTATGAAAATCAACTTGCAGACATAAAACTTGCTTGAAACAGGTGACCCAACACAGAGAACATTTGAACAAGAGCATTTTTTAAAACAAGTTTTAGTTGTGTGGCAATGAAACAGACACCTTTTTGGTACTTATTAAAACAGGCACTCTTTCTCTGAGAAAATAACCCCAGTGATGTCGTCGGAGTTATCTCGGCTCGGGCTTGGAGACTACAAATTTATAACAGAAAGCTTGTGTTACAAACTGGGGCTGTGGAGATGTGGATGTTTACCAGGCAGGGAGTTTCTAATTAAAAGATGCTATGGAGTTGCATTAAGGTAAGGTGTTTTTAGTGCCTGAACCATACTAGAGACTAAAAAGCCCTTTAATGGAATGTCATTTTGTGCAATAGAAACCCTCTGTGTGTTACCTTACATTACATTTACTTACCTTTGCCTTTAACTCCAAAGGCCAGGGCAGATGGAACAGTTATTTTTCGTTTCTCTCCAGGACACATATCTTCCATCCCTATATCAAGGCCCTTGATGACTTGTCCGACACCCAGCACAAACCACTGAGGGTGCCCAGCTTTGTCTGAACGACTGAAACAGAAACAGTACAAAGCAGCACACAAGCATTTGAATGAATCTGAGCACATATGGACAGATTTTCATTTTGGTTAGGGACTGTAGGAGTATTATTGGGGGGGGTTGATTTTGCAGAAGTCAGGGTAGTCTAGAGTTTTTTGGGAGAGCAGAGGAGGGTCTTTTTTATTTTTGAACTTTTGAACCTTCCCTTGCAACATTTATTATATACAAAAAGGGATTAAATACTTACATCAAAAAGAAAGCTTTCACAAAAATTGCGAGCTGCCTGTGCCTATTTCGCTCATTTAGCCACAGTGTCAGTTGTAACACATGTTTGTGTCACAGTGGGTAAAAGCCACTTCGGCTGTGCGTAAAAGAGCTTTTACCGGTCAGTAGCGTGAGAGCGCGCGTGAATCCTCCGTGCACGCCAAAGTTTGTCACGAAGTTCCACAAGGTTCTGTGCTTGGACCGATTCTATTCGCCTTAAATATGCTTCCTCTAGGCAATATTGTTAGGAAACACTCCATAAACTTGTTATGCAGATGATACACAATTATATCTATCGATCAAGCCAGATGAAACTAACCAGTTAACTAAACTTCAAGCATGCCTTAACAACATTAAGACCTGGATGACCTGCAACTTTCTGATGTTAAACTCAGACAAAACTGAAGTTATTGTACTTGGTCCCAAACACCTCTGAGACACATTATCTAAAGATATAGTTACTCTAGATGGCATTATCCCGGCCTCCAGCAGCTCCGTAAGGAACCTCAGAGTTATCTTTGATCAGGATTTATCCTTTAACTCCCACATGAAACAAACTTCAAGGACTGCCTTTTTTCACCTATGTAACATTGCAAAAATCAGGCACATCCTGTCTCAAAATGATGCTGAAAAATTAGTGCATGCATTTGTTACTTCTAGGTTGGACTACTGCAATTCCTTATTATCCGGCTGCCCAAATAAGTCCCTTAAGACTCTCCAGTTGATCCAGAATGCTGCAGCACGTGTACTGACAAGAACTAGGAAAAGAGATCATATTTCTCCAATATTAGCTTCTCTGCACTGACTGCCTGTAAAATCCAGAATAGAATTTAAAATCCTTCTCCTCACCTACAAAGCTCGTAATGGTCAGGCACCATCATATCTTAAAGATCTCATAATACCTTATTACCCCATTAGAACACTGTGCTCCCAGAATACAGAGTTACTTGTGGTTCCTAGAGTCTCCAAAAGTAGAATGGGAGCCAGAGCCTTCAGTTATCAAGCTCCTCTCCTGTGGAATCAGGTCCCAGTTTGGGTTCGGGAGGCAGACACCATCTCCACATTTAAGAGTAGGCTTAAGACTTTCCTCTTTGATAAAGCTTATAGTTAGGGTTGGCTTGGGTGATTCCTGAACCATCCCTTAGTCATGCTGCTATAGGCCTAGACTGCCGGGAGACTTCCCATGATGCACCTCTTTCCTCTCTCCTTCTCTTCCTCTCCATCTGTATGCATTTTTATCCCATTAATGCATGTTACTAACTCGACATCTTCTCTCTCCCGTAGTTTTGTGCTTTCTCGTCTCTCTCCTTCTGTTGCTTTCAGCAGGTATTTCTACCTCCGGAGCTGCAGAGTCTGGATCTGTGGTTGTGGGCCACCTGCTGCCCCGTGTTCCTGCTCGACAACTGCTACTACAGTTGTTGTTATTGGCTCTGTTACTAATACTGACATTATTCTTCCTATAGCTGTCATTCCTATTATTATTAATTTATTAATGTTAACACTACAATTATAATTCTACTATTACTAAAAATTCTAGGTGATATTTACATTGTGCCTCCCTCTCCCCCTCCCTCAAAACCTCTCTATCTCTCTCTCAAAACCTAACACGGCAGCTGCGGACGGCCGCCCACCATTGAGTCTGGTTCTTTCCAAGGTTTCTGCCTCTTAAAGGAAGTTTTTTCTTCCACTGTCGCCAAATGCTTGCTCATGGTGGGATTTGTTGGGTCTCTTTAAATAATTTTATAAAGAGTACGGTCTAGACCTGCTCTATAGGAAAAGTGCAATGAGATAACTTCTGTTATGAATTGGCGCTATATAAATAAAATTTTATTGAATTGTTTTGATATTTTGGGGGGAGGGTATTGCATTGTGTTTCAATGCCAAGGGAAGGGGCCAATGAAAATATAAATAAGGCTGGGCAGGGTCTCGTTTCAGATCAACCCCAATAATTTCCGTACTGTCCCTTAATACTCAATGGCTCCAGTTGACAGCTGAACTAGGCCTTAAACTACTATTCCCAACATTTAGAGTCCCTATCCATTTAATGATAAACTTTATTTATGTCACACTGAAATAAAGGACTTTACAAATGTACAACACATAAAGAAGATCTGAGCATATACTGTGAAACCTCTGGTGATCAGTAATACAGTAACTCACTTCAGACAATACGCAGCTACATAGTAATTCACTAAATCTGCATGTAGAGCTTCAAAGCATCAAATTGCCTTTGAAGATAATATCTATCAACTGCAGCTAAGTTTTGTTCTCACACCACCAACCTGCAGTAGAACTGAGAACCATCTTTGGCGAGGAACCCATCGTAGTGAGCGTTCATCAGATCTCCTCTTTTGCTCTTTGGAGTGCACGCCTCGGGTTTGAACAAAACTTCAATCTTGACCTCGCCGTCCAGCTCCTCTGCTGTCGCCCAAACAGACCATAAACTGAGCTGTAAAGAGACAAAGAGGCACAGTGCACAGCTTACTAACCTCCACATCATGCCGCTGTGTATTCGTGGCAACTTGTGAAAGTGACGTTTGAACACTCCGGAGGACGTGGAGAGCTTCTCCCGCGGATTGGGAGTTTGCTGTCCTGAGCTGAGACTGTCAGGCATTGCTGCTTCCTGGTGCGTAGAAATCCCGCCTCCTTCACTGCAGGTTAACTAGCCATGGGCCTGGCCCTCCCTTAACGATCGCTCATTGGACTGGAGAAGCTTGCTGGGGGCGGTACGCAGCCAGAACTCTGCCTGACAGACCAAACTAAGGGCAAAAACACGTAAACTCAACAACTATGTAGATTATACTGTATGTATGAATGAATAACTGAAGTGGAAATGATGTGAAAGCGTGAAAAACACTATACGTGAAGATGAATGCATGTAACTGCTGTAAAACTAAAAGTGTCAACACTTCTGCATCAGAAGTCTCAGAGTCAGATCCATTTTCATCACTGCATGAAACTAGGAGCAACTACCGGCACTTTTCCAGCCCAGGTGTCACTGCTTTGTGTGGCCCACAGAACCTTACTTAAAACTGTGTAAAACGTTACAACCGCACAACATAATGCCAGGGGAATATATAAGTACATTTGCGTGTAGCAGAGACGATGTGTCTACACAGTCAGTTGTGTATGTGCCTGGTTTTAGAAGTTCCAGGACTGATAAGCAGTGATGGCACTTTAAACGACACTGTGGTGTGACGAGAAGAAAAGAGTTTCCCGCTTTGTGAACGACCAGTTTAAACAGCAAAAAAATACGTTGAGCAAAACAAGTCATTTTAACAAACACGCTTGTTAATCAAAACGTAGCAACGGTTGTGGCAGCAACAACATTATCTTTTTTATTAAGACAATTCACACCCTAAGGATGTAACTGACATATTACCATCTAAATAATCATTTAAATAAATTGCCGATCTCAGGAGACGAGGAGCCACAGTTCCTGTACTGAAAACGTTTAGCAGCCATTAATATCCATGACGTTTACAAACAGAGGCTGTGCTAAGCGGTTCAATCGCCCTACTGTCCGAAAAACGCACACCAGGCACTGCTGGACAGGAGACACTCCAGTAGCTACCTTGAGAGCGTCATAAATCATAACCTCATTTCCACCAATAGGAGCGGCGGGGGCGTGAATGTGTGCCTCTATTTATTTTTGGACGCCGGCGACTGAGTCACATCCCCTCAGACAGTCAGCGTGGTTTGAGACACTCTTTAACAACCCTGCAGTTGTTACCGGATACATTTGGAACCGCGGCTTTCTCTCTAATTCCCCGACAGGATTGAGATGTTACATTTTAGGTTTTCGACAGTGCTGAAGAAGGAGTTGTTTGAAGCCACCCTCAAGCGTCCCTTGTCTGGCTCCAGACACAAGACCTGGTTGCCGACCCGCCGCTGCTGCTTCGGCACCGCCTCCGTTGATGCCAGAGCCCTGTCTACCCAACTGAAGGTCCTCCATGCCCCTGCGCATCGCCCGGCTCTCCGCACCGCGCCCTTCGCCGCTTCTTTCCGCTCATACTGCGTGAAAACTGAAGGTGCCGTGGAGCTGGACGAACAGCTGAAGAAGAATGGCGTCAGCAGCGAAGCAGCCAGCGACAAGTAGGTTCCAAGTACTTTCTAGCGGAATAAACTATCTGACTCCAGTATATGTATGATGGTACGGCTGGCGGTTATGGCGACTCATGACGCATATAGGGCAGGCGGATTCGCCATCCGTCACAAACGCTGTATTACAACTGTATTAAATAGCGCTCGGTGATGAGCTAACTTAACATCTTACATCTGAACATGTAAGATACAAATGTGTTGCTTATAGACAAAATAACCTCACCAAAACACTTGTGTGTAATATATAAGAATATAGCTAGCTAACGGTAACGGCCTATTAGCAGCAGCTATCGAACCATGTGTGACTTGCTCTACCGGCTGTAGCCTCCGATGACTTTGTGCCAAGTAGCTATATAAATACGCCGCCTTCAAATACCGGCGTTGCAACTTCACTCAAAGTTAATTAGGATTCTAGTTGGCTGTGACCGGCTTGTATGTAACGTTAGGTTAGCTACCTGCTCCTGTGGAGATGACACGCAGCATGTTGTGGCAGTTTTTGAGAGTGAAACAGCAGTGGCCCTGTTAACAGGATCAGAGATAAAGTGGAGGATAAAAACATCCACATGCAAGTTTTCTAAGCGAGCAATTTGCCCACTGTAGCTACAAACGGCAGCCGATGGCCAAAATACAAGAAAGAGCGTGATGTAAAAGGAAATTCAAACTATGGCCTCAACATGCAACAGAGTGGAACCTAACCTCTAAGGATATTTGCTTTTTGTTCACTTTGTTGGTTGGCTGGCTGGCGATCAGTCTGAGTGAAGTGGTTTGTATGGCTTCCAGTGGTTTCTACTGTGACCTCCCACTCTCAGTGATGTGGCACAGCTGGAGGGCTGCTCCAGACTACTGACAGTATCTGCTGCCTGTCCTATACAGCATGACAGTACAGTAGCCTGTGACAGTAACACATATAAAATATAGTAATAAAAATGTAATGTTTAAATGTGTTAACTTAATCCACAGTGGTTTTCATGTAGTTTTCCTATTCAAGTGCATGCAAACCGTTTGTGCATCAGGTCGACTGACCTGGGGCTCCTGGCTGTCCCACACGCTAAACTTCGCTCAGGGGTGACGGGTCAGGTCAGGGGTGATGTTTGTAGCACAAAGCCCAGTCCTAATTCTGAAGTCCAGATAAATAAGTCAAATCTATGTCCTTATGAATTCTTGTCATTGTATAGATGATTAGCAAAGCTGTTATTTATATATAAATGATATATATCTTATATCTTTTTATAGCAGAACTTTAGATCCACTTCTGTTGGCATTTTTAAATTGGCAAAATGACTGGGATATTTCCTGACCTAGAAATGAGGATACACAAGGACAGGACGGTGTCATCATTAAGATATGGACTGGGGTGCTGGATTAGCTCTGCCAGTGTAAATGTTGTGCTACCGAGTCTGCTTTCACATAACCAGAGTCCTCCCTGGGTCAGTAGCTTTCCAGTCTCTAATAACCCTTTTCCAGTGATGGAACTTAATGAAACGTGACAACGTGTTGTTTTGTGACAGGGTCTACTGTTGTTTCCACTGTTCTCCCCGCATTTTGAGGACGACTTCCTGGAACAAAATTTCCACACTTCTCAGGAAGTGATGCCAAATGCACGTTCCAGGCACTTTCAGGGGCTGCCTGCAGTTAAGAAGTTCTTGCAGTAGAAAACAGTTATAAGTAGGAATGCTGCTTCTGTCTGATCCTGCCGTGTGGCTGATGACTGAATCACTGCAGCACAAACATCTTTGCGTTGAGCTTGTGGTATGTTTAAAACGGCAACAGGTTTTTAGGGAGGAATAAACAAAGCAAGTGTCTGAATAGGTGTGCACGTGTTCAGATCCTCAGGGCAACACTGCCCTTGGAAACCACTGTTCTCAATAGTTGGGATCAGTCCTGATTCATATTTAATGAGTCAGCAGCCCAAATAGAAGTCCTGATGCACGTGATGGGGATGTCGTGTCGACCAGATTACTGATGATGATTCATAACATAAACCTCAGAAGGAAATATATGGCTCACATCCCATTCTGTGCACTGAAAAACAGTCAATCTCATCTGATCTCTCATCTTCCTTTATTTTGAAATTGATCCAAATGTTTGCATCTTTTGACACAGCGGGGTTCAGTTATCGAGCTGTAGACTGAGCTGTAAGCTAGTAGTGAATTAAGGAGGAATGGCTAAACCAATGGAGCTGTTGCATGGTATAACTGAGGAAAATACAGTGTTACATTGCTATAACCTTATGAAAGCC
This sequence comes from Siniperca chuatsi, assembly GCF_020085105.1. NCBI lineage: Eukaryota > Metazoa > Chordata > Actinopteri > Centrarchiformes > Sinipercidae > Siniperca > Siniperca chuatsi. Next base: position 4,230,208 of record NC_058053.1, on the reverse strand, counting down.
TCACAGACATGTTGTAGAGTAAGAGCTTCCTTGGCTCACAGCCATCAACCCTGAGTAAATTATGGGATCAGTTACAGCTGTAGTGGGTGGATGTGGACAGAATTAAGATATCAAAAACAGACAAATGACTGTTGTGATATACATGACAGAAACAGAAAGGGAAAAGCACACATCATTAAGCTCTTACAAATTGCTCAGTGAAACTGAGCCTGGTAAGTCACTGATGTGGCCCTGCTAAGGATATCCCCACACTCTCAGGCCACATAAGTTGAGTATTTGAGTATTACAGCCAGCTTTTTGCAGCCTCCAATCTGCATCACGAACTTTGAGTCTATGCCGTCTCCCTTTCATATCTTTCAATCTGTGGTGGATATACTATTCCATTTTTTAAACTGAAAAGCCAGCTAAGAGAGTTGCAGAGTCCACTGACGTGTGAGGTGAACTGAACAATAAATTTAATGCTGTATGAATAATAAAATACTGGCCATTAATATTGCACTGTAATCCCACAGACTAACTCCTCCAGAGCAAAAAAAGATTTTAAAATCACAGCTCAGTCTAAACCTCGTATCCAGGAAACTCTCAAAGTGTTCTGCTTACACCAATGAGCAGTCATCCACAGGCAAATGGACTGAGCCATCTGGCTGTGAAGAGGAAGAGGATTTTTAAATGTACAAATGTAGAGAAACAAGGTGTTTTAGGCTGTATTCACACCTGATTTGTCTGCGCAGTTTAAACAGACTCTGGTGAGTTTGCTCACTTAGTTCGGTTCATGGTGACAGCTGAGAATATCAAACCCACCAACCAAAATTATGTGATATGGATATGTTAATTCAGCCATCTGCCCCATCATGTTGCAGTACGCCTGTCAGTATTTATGAAGTTCAGTTGCAGGAGAACAATAAAAAAACAAGTATTTTTGTGAAAGCTCTTCATGACATGGAGTGCAGCACGCCTTGCTGTTAGTCTCAGAACAAACTTTCCTGTTGTTCCTTTTGTTGTTTGTTTTTCTGTAAGGTTCTGTATAGCGCTGCCCATGCAGGATAGGTCTCTGAAACTGCCCAGCACATGGGTTACTGGAGTTACACAAGTTACCTAAAAGGACTAGAACTCAAAGGCAGCAGTGATCATTCAGTCAATGTCTTTGTTTGGCCTAGAAAGGACCTTGACTATAGATATGAACCCAGCCATATGGTGCTGATAAAACACCATACTTGCTCTGTAAAAATTAACGCTACGCACTTGCAAGATGCATGAATTGTAGGATGGCAGTAAAAGGTCAGAGGCTGATCTGAACAAACAACAACAATGGTGGAAGAGAACGGTTTGAAGAGAAACTATTAGAGCATGTCGCAGCTCTTGCTTTTTCTGCCATGATCTTAACATTTCCAGTACAGTAACTTCATCAAGTAATGTTTGTGGTGATAGTGTGACGAAGTTCTCAAGAAAGATATTCAGCCATCATTCAACTCTTATCTGCTGCCTAGTTGACACACTTTTTAAATTTTGCAGGCACGCACAAAGTACTCAGGCAAACATGTGAACAATGCTGCTCGCCCTGTAGTGATCTACGGATAATATACATGTAGTTTGGGGACTTGTGGAAGACAGATTCTAAAAAAGAATTGTCAAAATGGATGCAGCTGAGTCCAAGATATACAGAAGACACTATACAACTGTTTTCACAGGCTGAGTAGGACTCCTCATCACTAATAAATTGATCCTGATGTGTAAAATTGGTGAAGTGCCCCTTTATTTGCCCAAATACTTCCTAATTTGCACTCATGCTTCCTGCAGTTGCTGCACAAAGTGCTGCCATGTGGGCCCTTTCACAGCAGAAACACAAACACACTTCCCCAGCTAAAGAGCGTGTGTCGGTGGTTAATGAGTTTTTCACAACCTCGAATAATTCCTCAGTCCCACTTGCAACGGCAAACACTCTTTAAAGTCTGTGTAAAGGAAATTCAGAGATTTGATTCTAAACACATTATAAATGTTAGAAATGTATTGCTGAAAACACGTTACAAAGAACTATACAGTACTGAATTGTGGAGTTAGACCGTTAAACAGTTTTTCACCATTTTTTGTGTTCAGGATTTTTTTGGGCGGGGCTGAAATCATGGCTCGATGACACACTGGAGCCACCGAGCATGGCCCCTCCCCTAACACTATATAATAACTAGAGCGCATTAGCATCAGTGGTTTGCCCGCTCAATCGAGAGTTACTGTCATTGCCGTTAGTTACTACAGCCTACAGGTTGCTAGCTAGCTATGCCTTCTTCCCGCCAATGCATATTCCCTGGATGCGAGAATTTACAAAACAGCTCGGTCTCCTTATTTAAATTTCCCAAGAATCATGAGCTCAAGAAGAGGTGGATTGATTTTGTGAAGAGCCCCCTTGACGGAGAGCTGAGGATCACCACCACCTCTGCAGTGAACATTTGACACCTGATAGTTTTACAAACTTTCATTGGAGACAGCTGGGATTCACTGATAACCCGCTGTTACTGGTGAATGGGGCCGAACCGACTGTCTCCCGTCCCGGCCTTCATCCTCCCGTCCCGCCGACATTCGGTGCCGACGTCGGCAGCACGTGCCCACCAATGAGTGTAAGTTGCCTTGCGTGCTTATGTTATAATTATAGTAGGTAGTCCACTGTAACTCTACAAAATTTTGCAACCCCATAACATGATTTTACATCGTGTAACGTTAGCCTAGCATCATTTTCATGTAAGCTAGCTAACGTTACTGCATGTAATGTTATATTGGCCCCCAGCGTTTGAGAGCAGAGAATACTGTTTATTTTTTCAAGATTTTGATAACTTATTTTATTTACGTGGCGATTTTTTATTTATTTTTTTTAATCATTCAAATTTGGCCGGGTGGTTAATAACACGTTTTTCTGTGGTGTGACAAACTCAGAACACATTTATATTGCTTTACGCGGTGGTTGCACTGGAAGATAAATGAGGTTTTATCTGAATTGTGATGGATGCTTTTTTTTTATTTTCCCACCAATTCATCTATCCTTAATTCAACTTACTTGTAAACATGTCACTGTAAGGTGTATCATACTTGCGCATCACATATGCACACCTGCACACTATTTTGCCAGTTGCCTTATGGCTGTGTGGTGCACCTGTTGACTGCTGTATAGAATGGCTGTTGTCGTGACAGATGTCAGGTCACTATCACTCCCCTTGAATTAGACATGCCTGACAGACAGCTTTTTAGTCCATCTTGGGTTGTTTGCACATGTTAAGGCACAGTTACCTTGGCTGTATGTGGAGTGTTTACTCTGTAGAGAGCAGAAGATGGATCAAAAGGAGAAGAGATGAAGGCACGGAGGGGGGTGCAGACTGAATCCTGGAATTTCAAATACTTCTCGAGGAAAAGGACTTTGATTTGATTGGACAAGCAGAAAGGCGGGATTGTTGAAAAATGTTTGCTGGCTTTATTTGTTGGATCCCACTAGTGCAACATGAGGTCACCACTTAAGATATACAGTTTTCCTAGAACTGCTTGTTCCATTCATCGTGTCTTTAAAATTCACCCACGAGGGTGTGAAAATCGGACTTCTCTTGAAAACCAAATTTTGAACACTTTGAATATTGATTCTGTACTGAGCTGAGTTTGCTCCACTGCAGACCAGCGTGTGAACAGGCCACAATGTTGGCTTTATTAATCCAAGAGCCACAGAGGGCTAAAGACAAGAGAATTCCTGGAATTTAGACCTGGTCTAACACTGCTCCAGACACTACCGCCAAACCTACGTGTAGTAGGGGGGCATGTTTGCATAATCAAAATATTAAAGATTCAGTACCAGCAGTACCAAACATTTACTGATGGTGGTATTTGGTGTCAACTATGGTCTAGATTGAAACGATTTCTGAAATGAATTGGTGCTGTCTATATATACATTAGTAGATATACTCTCTTATCCCAGCTGACATCGGGCAAGTCTCCAGTCAATCACAGGGCTGACACAAAGAGACAGACAACACGCTCACATTCACACCTATAGGCAACTTTAACCTAACCTGCATGTCTTTGGACTGTGGGAGGAAACCGGAGCACTATGTAATGCTCGATCCTATTGATATCCTTTTATTTTAGCCCATTGCTTTGCAGGCGCAAAAGCTATTAGAACTGCGTTTCCCAACTCAGTGTTGTGAGCGAGTGGCCCATGTAGTGACATGAACAAATGAATAGAGGCTAACAGTTTCTATTAGTTATACCCTTACTGATGGTTTAGGTCAAGTGAACAGGTGCTTTGGGTGAAGGAGCAGTTGCTACGCCTCTGTTTCTGCGACATGATGTTAGTTGAACATTGCATTTAAAAGTGTTTTGTCAGGCTGGAGCTTAGCATGCAGTTTATGCAAAACACTACAGAACACTGAAAATGTTATTGGAAACCATTAAAGGAAAGCTGTGAAGCAGGCTGTATGTTCTTAATGCAGAGCTCTTTAGCCATCACGCGTACTGTATCCTGTTGACAGTTTTAACCTAGGCCTGTTTTAGATTGCACAATGTGCAGCTGTATCACAGAGGAAGGTATAAATTAGTTTGGGACTTCCTATTTACTATAATATATAAAGGATCAGGCTAATTTACCCCATTTTGTGCCAGTTCAGCTTCGGCGCCATCATTTTTTCCTGATTTCCGGCTAGAAAACATAATGGTCAGGGAGCACTGCCAACAGGAAACATTCAGTAGTGTACTTTATGCATAATGAAGGCTTTGGTCATTCTGTTCTACAAACAGACACATGCCTCTGTGGCTAATGCTTACACTTGGATTGCAAATTTCCAGTATATGCCACTCAGATCCCACACTAATGTGTTAAGACTCTATCAACAGCCACAGATAAGCTCTGTTTACACTGGCAAGACAAGTGAGAATAGGCTCTATTGTGGCTCGTGCTAAAGCGCAATCCTGTTGCATATCAACCATGCCTTCACTGCAGTGCCACCGTATGTATTTACATTTACATAATAACGTCTTTTTTTCCTGCTTCTTTGCTTTGCTGCTTGACCCCCACACCAAAGAAAAGAAAAAACGAAGGAATTTTAACAAAGTTTATTTTTAAGAAGACTTTCACATTACTTGAAGTGCTGTGTCTTAAACATGTGTATTTGTGTCTATCCACCACTTTCCAACCTATTAAAAGAAATGCAGGCATTCTCCCCAGTTTGGAGGACTTGCTCTTTTACACAGTCGCAGAAGGTCAAGAGAAGATCCCCGCTCATAAATTTCTCACAGTAAGTCCTTCAAATTCAGTTCAGCTTGATGGTTTGTGCTAATGTGACAGCATTAATAAGTGCATCAACACCAAGTTGTCTCTTCGCTTTGATTGTTTCTTTTCAGAGGTGTTTCTAAATACTCTTTATTTTAGGCACTTAAAGCCACTGGGCTTCGCACTGGAGATCCCAGACTGAAGGAATGCATGGACACCCTCAAAGAAACTCTAAAGAACACATCAGATGGCGTCACGCTGGACAGGCACCTATTCAAGAAGTAAGGCTTGTCGTGTCTGGTCTTGTTTGCGTTTTATCTCCATCATATACACCTACAATAGTGACACTTTTTGTCATGTTTCCCAAGAACATTTTACTCTTTTCAGCCTCAAAAAACATTTTATACATTTGATGACCATATTTTCTAATGAGCAAATTCAAACATACTTAATTGTTTAAATTTGCATACTGCATAAATGCAAAAATATATCCATCAAAAAGCATTTAGGCAGCAATAATAATAATAATAAAATTCTACGCATGAGATCCTTCTATTCCTTAATACAGTAAGAATTATATCAATAGATGTGATGTAAAGTTACGCAACATTGATGGCACTATATGTTAGACATCAAAGCTTCTAATACTGTAATGGCATTGTAGTATTTTCATTCATAAGACTACATAGTGTGTGTATCTGCACAGACATAACATGAAATGCCTTCTGTCATAATAGCAAAGAATTGTAATTACTGTAGTTCACTAACATGCTTTTGGTGCTTTGGTACAAAAGCCACTAGCTATCTTCACCCCTCTAAGTCTTAAATAAAAAGGAACTTGGCATAAAAATGTACTTGGCAGGCTTGAAACATTGAAAACACTGGTTTATGTCATTGTGGATGTCATGGTGGATGTCAATATAATTGCAAAATGCCCTACGATGTAGTTTTTCTTATAGCTACTAGATAGTTGCTCAAAGAAAACTCTGGATTGCACTCAGTGGGGAAACCCCCAACCTCCTTCCTTTCCTCATAATATAAGTGGAAGTTCAAAATAAACTTTCAGTATTTAGTTTCACTTCTTCTAGTATGTGTTGAGGTGCCAATCTGAAAAAAATATTGTTCTATGAGAAACACATTAAGGCTTAAGGAGAGGTTTGATTTGGGGGTCTGTTTGTGTTATTGACCTCATGGTGGTTGCCATTCATTTGTCCACAGAGGCTCCCTCCACTTTATTCAAATGAAATGTATTTAGGCTCTAGTAATCTACTATATGAGCATCGACACATCTCTGAAACCCTCGGATAATGTCACCGACAATACGTACATGGTTTTCTACACTCTGTGGTTTGAAAATGATCATTCATCATTGTATGGATTCATGTTGGATCACACTATATGGATAAAAAGCAGCTGATCAATATGTAATGATGAAGCTTCTTCATCAGCCACTTTTATTAACATTCACAGAAGTTTGTCAGACTTCAGGGTTGCAAACTTGGTTGACAAACTTTTTCTTCAGTTGCATGCAGTCACAATATTTTAGCATGCTATTTGTGGTTTATTCATCAGGTGTGTCCAGAGCAACATTGTCGTGCTCACTCAGGCCTTCCGCAAGAAGTTCGTCATCCCAGACTTCCAGTCCTTCACCTCCCATATTGATGAGCTGTATGAGAGTGCCAAAAAGCTCTCTGGAGGACAGGTGTGTCCTTAGATCCACAACTCTTCTTTTTTTTTTCTTTTTTTTTTTCTTCTTCCTATGCATCATCATAATTATTTAGCCCATACATATTCATTACCATCAGTCTGTTCTAACAGTCTGGTTTCAGTCTGCATTCAACTGGTAGATCAGTCCTTGATTACATATCCAGGATGGAAGCCAGCAGCACTCTGATCTGATTGAAAACCACTGTATTAGCACTCTGCCATCTTTCACCTGAAGGAAAAATCCACCCCAGAACATGTTGAAAGGATCGTAGTGGTGTTCCCAGCAGCGGTGAGCTAGCTGCTTCCACATGTTGGTGCAGGATTCTCTTTGGCAGCAGGTTTCTGTGTGTTGTGTTGTGTCATTTTAGATGCTAGCCTCAAAAATGTTTGGACATTTAAAAATAGGGAGCAACAAACTCATGAAAAAAGTGAAATCATGGTGATGATTCCCAGAGTATATGAATGTCCCACAGTGAAACTCCCATCTGATGGTGACTCCGTGTGTAATGGAAGTGGTGCATGGTAGTCTACATATATCTGAGGCCAGCAGAAGGATTTGTAGTCACAGATAAATAGACCCTTTTCACGGCACCTGTGCTTTTCCTGCTTCAAAATGTCTGCCTTGAAAAGGGTCTATTAGCACATAACTAAACAGAGCCCACGACACTAAGCCGGCTGATTTAGAAAACGCAGTTAATGTGTGACAGGTGTTCACACTAGCATTTTCAGGTTGTTTTCCTCCACGCTGAAATGACTGAAGAAGAGGAAAACAGCTAAATCTCTTCATCAGCATCCTCTTCTGGTCGGCAATGAGAACAACATCTGTTGTTTTCATTTACATAGATGTTTTGTTTCTGTTATCAGATAACTGAATGAGCAAAAAACATGATTTGATCATGGTTCATAAATGCTACATGTTAACCAGGCAAACAGTAATTATGCTGATGAAATAATACTAATAATAAACTTTATTTGTATAGCACCTTTCAGACAAGAAATGCAGCTCAAAGTGCTTTACTACAAAGAAATTACATACTGCTTCACATGAAAAAAGATGTAGACTGAACATAAAAACAGGGACAGAATGCCATAGTTAATGGAAAATAAGATGGAAAATAAAACCCACTTGATAATAGTAAAAAATAAAATTAAAATAATATATCTGATATCTGTAGGTAGTGTTCCAGAGCTTTGGGTAATTGACAAAGGCTGCATCCCCAATTTTCTTTCAGCAGTTGCTGGGAACCTCCAATAAACCAGCAGCAGATGATCGCAGTGTTCTTGAAGGCAACTAGTGAACAAGGGAGTTAGCAATGTAGCTTGGTCCATTAAGGGCTTTGTATATAATGAGGAGGACCTTGAAATCACTTCTAAATGTTCCAGGAAGCTGGTGCAGAGCAGCTAAAACTGGACTAATGTGCACTCTCCTCTTGGCTCTGGTTAATTGCCAAGCTGCAGAGTTTTGAATCAGCCAAAGTCTCTTTTTGGGAGACCAGTAAAAAGTGTATTACAGTAATTGAGTCAGCTTGAAATAAAAGCATGAATTTTTCAGCATCTTTTTGATTTATAAATGCTCGTACTTTAGCTGTTTCTAAGGTGGAAAAATGATGTTTTCGTCACCTTGTTAATGTGGGACTTTGATCTAAATCTCAGATAACACCAAGACTTGTAACCTCAGATTTAATCCCCAGATTATTAAACAGCATTTCTCTTTTTGTTTTAGGGTTAGACTAGTAGGATTTCGGTTTTGTCCTTGTTTAACTTTAACAATGTACAGTTGCATGTCATCAGCATAACTATGGAAACATACATTGTGCTCTGTAATGATGTCACCAAGTAGACGCATGTATAGTGAGAATAGTAATAGACCAAGGCAGCTCCCTTGTGCAACCCCAAAACAGAGTCATGTTTCTCAGACACATGATCTCCAAGACTGATGTAAAACTTCCTCCCTTTGAGGTTTGAAGCAGTTTAACACACAGTCAGAAAGACCAACCAACTTTTCAAGACGATTGATTTAGATGTCCTGGTCAGTCGTATCAAACGCTGCGCTTAGGTGTAAGAGGATAAGAATTAAGACCTTATTTTCATCAGAGTTTAGTCTGAGGTCGCTGATTATTTTAGTAAGAGCAGTTTCAGTGCTGTGGTATGTTCTAAAGCCTGACTGAAGTTCCTCCAGGATATTATTTTCTTTAAGAAAGGAGTTTATTTGCACTGAAACTATCTTTCAAGTGTCTTACTAATGAATGGAAGGTTGGATATCGAATGATGCAGAAAAACTAGTCCATGCATGTGTTACTGGATGAATGAATCCCATCAGGTTTAAAGCAGCCTTTACAGTTCCAAAAGATATTGAAATTGTCAATAAACTTTATCTCATGTGTGAGGCACGCTGATGTCAGCCATGTATTCAGGCCAAGGAATCTGCTAAAGATTAAATTCCTTTCCCCAAAGTTGGAATGGGGCCTGAAATGAAAACCTGTTGTGATTGACAGTCACTCAGTTTCTCCAGTAGCGGGCAAAAGTCTTTTTTCAGGATCTTGGCTCTTCTTCTACTTCTTGTTTTACGGCTGTAAAAGTGATTTTTAAAAAATATGGTGGTAGCCTTCTGTGTCTTTCATAAATTAAAGTCCCAGTGATTTATAAGTATCCATTTTAAGTTGTAAAAGTCTTAAAATAAGTCTGCTTAACCTTTTGGGATTGTGTTGTTGTTTTCCCGAAAATCTTTTTTATATTTCTTTTTTTCAAGTGTCAAAAACAACGGCTTAGTGTGGAGGGAAGTCCAAAATGGAGATAAAAAGATGTGTTTTCAAATTGAGCCATCCTTAGTGTGGATGTACTGAAGGAAAAACATCTCTGGGGGTTGTCGAAATGGCATCCTGGAAAATGTGGGAAATGACTTGCTGTAATAGTCGTAGTGGAAGGAGATAAAAAGAACAAAGTTTAAAAAAAAAAAAAAAAAAAAAAAACCACAAACTCCATTTGATATGAGCATCTGAGGGTGGATTTTTCCTCTCTGGTCCTCAGATGAGGATTTGACCTCTGTCACTTGTGTTATTGTGTATTGTCAGTGGTGTAAGCTTTCCATTGAAGCCTGAGCCTCAGCAGACGTCAGCAGTGTAAGGTGAACCGCTGCTGCGCCGACACTCTTTCAGCTGCCTTACCTCTCTTTCAGGTTGCAGACTACATTCCTCAGCTTGCCAAATTCAGCCCGGACATGTGGGCCGTCTCCCTGTGCACAGTTGACGGACAGAGGTGAGACAGGCATGAGCAGGACCAAGCATTAAAGGGATACTGTGATGTTTTAAAATCTGAGCACATTACTTTTAATGTTTGTTAATGTTCGCCAGTTAACATTAAAATGGCAGCGCTGTGCTGTGTGCGTTCCTGTAGGTTAAATAATTACCGAAAGGCATCCAGTGGTTTCAGCGAGGAATGCTTTCATTTATTTTAACTGCAGTGTCAGAAACCATTCATCATGTTTATTAGTATTAATATCCCCATGAGTTTGTAAAATGTGTTCCACATGATGAACACCTGTAGAATTAAATGTAGTGAAAAAAACACTCTTTGTGAGGCTTACAATGTTCAGTATACAGTATGTTTCAAATAAGTGTTGATTCAACTTTAAACCATGGTTTAATTTATTGCTGGGCATTGCATTATAATGTACAGGTGTTGGGTTTCCTGTGTAACCCCTCCCTTGTATTTCCCAGTAAAGATGAAACTAGAACAAGGAGACGATCCAAAGTGAAGTATAATGTCAACAGGTGTTTTGATCAGCTTGTTCTCTGATAGGCAGTTGTAAAATTCCATAGGTGTGTATATTTGTTCTGTTTGTGTAAGAGGGGAGGCCATAAAGACAGCATAGCAGTGAACAGATTGTGTGGTTCTGTTATCGTGCTGTAACGCTCTGTCACCCTGAACACACATTATTGTATGAAATAGCTCGCTTTTTCGTATCTTTCATTTTGTACTCTCATTTGGAACATGTTGTTTCTAATCACTGACATTACAGCTGCTTTGCCTCCTTAGATAACTTGTTATCTTTTGTCTTTTGTAGACACTCAGTAGGAGACACCAAGGTCCCCTTCTGTCTGCAGTCCTGTGTCAAGCCTCTAAAGTACGCTGTTGCTGTTCATGACTATGGCACAGAGTATGTGCACAGTTTCATTGGGAAGGAGCCCAGTGGCCTGCGCTTTAATAAGCTCTTCCTGGATGAAGATGGTGAGCCTTTTCTCCTTTTGTTACGTTTATGGAGTATTTGTCTGTCAGCTTATCAGCCCATACACACTATTCTTCCTCCTCAAAATGTTGCAGTGGAGACCTGATGCAAGTTTGATAATGGAGAGTGTCCGATGTGATGTCAACAGAGGGCGTTGACTGTTTTTAGGAAGCTGGTGTTTCCTATTTTTGCAGAATAACATTATTAGTGCTGATTTAGTGCTACAGTGCTATTTTTGTCTTGTAAACAAGGGAGACTTGAGGTAGCTACATTTTATTTGTTTTGCATTTTTCCCATAGCTCTGTAGACTGATGCTGTTTGCTACATTCCCCCATGACCCCAGTGACATTAGGTGGGGCAGTCTTGGCACTTACTCAGCAGTACTTGTTGACTGTCTAGCTTTAGCGTTCTGGAGAGAAAGGATGAGAGCTGTGCCTGAGCTGCCAAGTGAATGAGTCAGATGGTTGTTTAACAGCATTGTGAAAATAAACGTGGTTGGGTCATGTGAGTGGCTACCCAACACATAAATTGTGCTGCGTAAGTACTTGGATAATATTATTTATGGGACATTTTAATAAGAAGATGAATCCCATAATGGTTATCACAATCAAAGTTGTGGTTTGTTTGTCAGGAAATGCCTCAATCCCCAGGCTGGTACTTAAACTGCAGCCATCTTGTGGTCATATCCTGTGTGGGAATTTTGCCTCACGTCTGCCAGGATAGCCCTGTGGTTGTTGTGTTGTGTAAGCGGATCACCAGTGTGGAAATGTAGGTGATGTAAGTGCTGTACTCGAACTCTTTTAGAGATCTGATGGAGGAAGGCGTCCTCTCATCTGTTTGCCCAGCATTACTAGAATTAAGAGGAAGAAAGCTCACTTCATGGAGCAAGTTATGGAAATGGAACTGAAAACTCAGTTTAGTTCATACAGCATAGCAGAGATGCAAGAAGAACAAGTTTCCACACAGACTTTGTCAGCTTGCCAAGCTATGTACCAACTGTATCTACAATCTTATCAACATAAACACTTGGTTACTTGCCATGCAACTTTTCAAAACAAATCTATGCATTAAATACATTCTGCTGCTATTTTATATACACTTTATTAAAGTTCCCTCATAGCCACAGCTATATTTTTCCCTGTAGTATCTTGAGTCAATGTGTGCTCTACATGTATTTGATTCTCATTGTTTAATCTGTCTATATACAGAGCTCTCAGACGTCAAGAAACGTGGCTGAATGATCACACTTTGATCCTCTACAGCATGCTAACTGAGCTCTTGTTTTGCAGATAAGCCCCACAACCCCATGGTGAATGCCGGCGCTATTGTTTGCACTTCACTGATAAAGGTAAAAGAAGTTAACACTTTTTTTTTTCATGTGTGTTTTGTCATTTCCACTGAAACCTCAGGTAGAAAATTCCTTGAATGGTGGGTATCAGTGAGCTGCTTTATCAAGTAGATAAAATGAAGGTTAACATAAATATTGGCAGCAGATAAGATTTGACTGTTTAACAATGGCCAATGAAACCCACTCAAGAAGACTCACAATAACGCAGTATTTTGCTGATTGAACACCCTGTCCACACTTTCAGAAACTCTTTTTTTGTTGTTGTTATTTTGTGGTATTGTGACTTACTCAGTAGACAAATATTTATGACTTTTGATTCAGCTGGAATTATTTCTAGGTCACTACCTTAGTCCACTGCCATGTCTTGTTGTGATGATTAAGACTTGTGCTAATCCTTCCTGAAGGATTATTATTGACCGTGCTGAAAATAACCTGCACGGAGAGCTAGTCAAATGCAGGTGCACGCAGACCAGCCGTAGTCTGCTCATGAAGAGAGACAGGAAGTCAGATAATACCTCACCTGCCACCTTATTTTGAATTATTTAACCCTACCAGGCTCTCTTTACGTAACTGGTGCTAGCAGTGTTTTATTAGCACTCACACACACAAATACTCTCTGCCCTGAGATAGAGAACTTCTGTTATGATTGAATCACACCTTTACTGTGTGCTAGCTCTGTTGCTTCTTACAGCTGCAGGGCTGTATTGCAGGTGTTTGCTTTTTAATATCTTGAAATTAATCATGGATTTTTGACACATTTTCTGTTCTTTGCTACAAAATTGTCAACCTTAAGGACTGGTATTTGACTTTAGCTTTTTCTGAAGATGAACTTATGTTATGCCAAGCTTTTGTCCCAAGCACTTAGACTTTGAACTGAATTGTATGACTAATGATATGAATCATCCTTGATGCATTCTTATTGATGTTGTAAGACACTATGTGCTATTAAAGCTTGGAGGTATGATAATAATAGTTTGTTTTCTAGAGGAATCTAGAGAGGGAATGTAATGAAAGCCTTCACAGAGTAATTCAACTGTAGATGGTGCCAAAAATCATCCTTTATGTATGACGAAGCATGCGGAAGCATGTGGCCTGTTTGATCTTAATTTAATTTTGGACCTCTTGTACTTAAAAGAAGTAGGCAACAGAGTAGCTATGTTACAAGGGTCTGGGTCTGGGACCTGTGTGTTTTCAGTGTCCGCATGTTAAAATTCCATTCCTTTTTATAAATTTTAGTTTTTTCACCTGTGCTTTGTGTGCATTATCACCTTCCAGCTATAACTCCATTTAACTTAAGTATACTTTGCCTCATATTCTTGACCAGATGGTTTCTGTTGACAGGGAAATCATTCAGACACATTGGCATTTATCTGCAAATCGTTGCCTTTTGGGATTAAAGATTGTGCTGTTATAGCATGACAGCAAACCAATATGCAGTCACCCATTTAAATAAGTGGAGCAAGTGGTTATAAATCCCAACAACGGTTGTTTTTGAAGTTGGTTCCATAAAGTTAATTTTTAAGCAAAGTACTACAAATTACCTTTCCGTAGTGCTGCACAGCAAGAGATTAATGACTAATCCATTGAAGGGTCATTAAAACAGTATGTAGACATCTTTTTCTTTTCCTTCTAATAATTTTTCATGAAAAATGTATTAGGCACAATGTGTTCAGGGCCTTGGCAGGAAAAAGTTAACTGCATCGTGTGTCAAGAAGCCATTCAAATCTATGCAGGCATTCAGACACTCAAACAGTTTTTGGGATACTTAGGAGAATTATTACCTTCTGTATTGTAAGTACTGTAGTGTAAATACTGTACGATAATAAACCTTACTACTAAGGCAGCTTGAGGAAGCATTGAACCTTGATTCCAATCTTTTATTAAAAACTGTCCACAGTTTGTATACAACACAAACATCTGGTTTGTCTTGGCAGCGTTTTGATCTGTTCTATAACCAGTGTTGTTTAGAAGCCAACTGTCGCTTCTTTCTGTGATTTTATTTATTTATTTTTTGTTAGCGTAGTGTACAAGACAAAAAAGGGTGTTGTCATTGAGACATCTTTCTGTTTCTGTTGCTGCCGTAACACAACTGCTAGACTTTAAAAAGTCTGAAGTCACAAAATACGAAGTCCGGGATTTACAGTTGTTTATCCACTTAGCATTTTGTGACCGCGCAGTTGTCGAACAGAAGTACAAAGTTAGAGTATTTTGAGTAAATTGTGCTAAAATACAGTGATCACAGACAGCAGTGAGTAAGTTGGCTTTTTTTTAAAAACAGTTCAACATTTTGGGAAATACACATTTGCTTTCTCTCAGAAAGTAAGATGAGAAGATTGATATCAATCTCATGCCAGTGCGTTAAAGCTGCACTAATCAATATTTTTATATCAGCAAATGGATCAAATCACAATCTATAGTGTTACAGGGTTGGGTTTTAGTGACAAACCCACAAAGCATTATCACCTGTCTCTGCAGTTTCCCTCAGCTCTGCATAGCATTTTAGTGTTTTTAGCACATTGTTTTGGATTCATGGCCTGAAATTTTACTGTTTTGTTCACTCTCTCAGCTCTAATTAAGGTTGTTTTCAGGCGCAGCAGGAAGAGGTTTTCAGCGAGGCACTGTCCACCAAATAGCAGACAGACAAAGTTGGCAGCTGAAGAGCCAGAGAGTTTTCTCTCTTTCTCTCTCTGGAGTTGATAAAGACCAAAAAAGAGAGCTAAAGGAACTGTTGTGTTTACAGCTTGTTCCACTGGCCCCACATGGCCAGAAAATCAATTAATACTGCTTTAAGTACGGAGCTGCAGTCCGGACATGTTCAGTTAGCTTAGCAAAAAGACTGGAAGCAGGGGGAAACCGCTAACCACGAATGTAAACATGACAATTTGACGTTTTAGGTGTTGCTACAGGTTTTTGTGTGTTGGAGCCGGGACAATTGATGTTTTTAGTGAAGGTTGGAAGATATGGTTGGTGAGCACAGGTTATGGTTTGGTCTCTATGCAGGCACGATGGTACCGAAGTTGGCACCCTCACTGTGTCGACAAGACTCCAAGAAGCAGTCCACGGTAACTGCGCCAAGCTGTTGTTTGCCAAGAAATACAACTCCCTCTAAAACCACTGATTGTTTTAACATTTCTGTTTATGTGCCGGTTAAATAAATGTAATACAATGTGTTAATTAGTGAGATTTAGTGTTGGTAGGTGTATTTTTTAACTTAGCATAGAGCCAAGCTAGCTGTTTCCCCCTGCAAGCTAAATTAGCTAAACACAACAACTCTGTGCGCACACACACGAGAGTAATATTGATCTTCTCATCTCGCTCTCGGAAGAAAAGCACATAAGAATTTGTCCTAAAATGTTGAACTAATTCTTAAACATTGCTGGCAGTGGTGTGAGTAGATCTATACGGTGCTAAGATGAAGCAGAAGAACATCCACTGTATTTTTAAATCCTCTATTTCAGGAAATCTACTCATTCTATTCTCTTAAATACCACATAGTACAGCGAGGTCCTAATTACACACTTTATGACGCAGACTGAAATGTGCGTGTGGATTGTGTCTGTGCAGTTTACTCTTCCATTATAGAGCAAACCTGTTAAAACCTACTAAACTGCATAAGTCACACCCTGAATGATTTAAGACATCACCTCACACAATGTGTGTCTCTGTCCACATCCGCTCACCATTGTCATCAGTGTTTTTGTTTTTCTATACTGAAGCACAAATGTCAAGCCGTTGGTCAGGTTGCCCAGTTTGCATTAACCTCGGTGGGAAAACTATGATGGTTGCCGTGGCAGTATGCCCCAAACTGTTGTTACATGGTGCTTGAAGGCTACATGTTGTTGCTGTTTTTGTATGTTGTTAATATTTTCCAGACTTAGGAACTGTGGGAAATAATGACTGCTGCTGCAGGTCAAATGACGTTGGTAATTTTTTCTTCCTTTTCCATATCTATCTCCACGCACTCTCCCAAATCCCCTGATCCCCCCTCTTCTCTCTTTCTCCTCCAGTCAGCTCTGTAGAAACCCCATTTAGTGACTTAATAACACCTCCATCAATGTCACTTACTTTTTCTTCTGCACAGTAAGTGTAGAATTTAAAATGTACTGTCAGTCACACATGAGGCACTTGCCTTTTTAAATGTAAAGTTAAAACATCTTTTCACACCAATCAAAACAGAAATAGTTCAGTATTTTAAATTTGTAACTAATGCTATTGCACTTAAAATGTGCATGTGTGTACGTTTTCCTTTTGCTGTGTTTTCTTTGTGGGAATAAGCAGCATCAATGAGCTTACAGTATGACTTGATAAATGTACACTGAGCTACAAGCTGTGAATTTTATTCTCAGAGGAAGACCATTCCTCTCTTCTTTTCCTCCCTCTCCTCTGTTTTGGCTGACAGGCTCTATGCACAGATGACGCATGTTGACCTACAGTAGACACACATACACACGCACACCTGCATTATGGTAACCCATAATACAAACTTGCCTGCATTCACCCACATCTCTGCAGTTATACTTTTACGTAGAAAAATTTTACTTTTTACTCTTTAGACTTGAAATAATATTGAATCCCTTATTTGGAATCAGTGAGATGGCGTAGTGAGATGTAATGGTGAGACATGTTTTTCTTTAACTGGCTAAGCACTGGCAATTCACATGTCTACTAAATCTCCCTTTTTAACTCAAAAAGACTTCCCTCTTTGTAACCTATTCGCAAGCCAATCTTGCTATTTTGTATCTACTTGTATAATTCTTGGCAAAGCTCATGTGATTTTTACATTTTATTTGTAATCAAATCTATTCACATCTGCTAATTCTGTAGTATTAATTTGTAAGCAGTAGCATTATTATTTTAGTATAATCTTTTATGATGCTGTGCTTGTCCTCTGCAACATCCCTCGTGAATGGCCTGTACTAACTGCTTATTCTTTTGTTCTCTCCTCAGCAAGGTACAGGCAATGCTGAAAGATTTGATTATGTAAGTATCAGAAGTCAGACCTAGCTCAAACATTGAAAGTATTCTTTAGGTGATAGTGACACAGTAGGTTTTTGTAGAGACTATGTTTATTATCTAATGACGTTAATTAGCTGTGACCAATTCCTTACTACATAGTAATTATGTAGTTTTTGAGTGTATTGTGTGTTTACGCAAGAAAAGTTACATAATAAAGTGCACAGTGCAGTATACATACTAAAAAACGCTTGATTTTCAGGCATGCTGTGGATGTACACTATTGTCCCACAATGCACTATCCAAAGAAAATTGAGTAGCTGCTCACAGCTGGACATTAAAGCAGCTAGAACTGATATTTTTAGAATCTAATGACTGTAGGGTCGTCACTACTAGCGACC
The DNA here is from genome assembly GCF_020085105.1 of Siniperca chuatsi. Taxonomy (NCBI): domain Eukaryota; kingdom Metazoa; phylum Chordata; class Actinopteri; order Centrarchiformes; family Sinipercidae; genus Siniperca; species Siniperca chuatsi. The sequence goes on along the minus strand of NC_058053.1, from coordinate 4,212,338 downwards.
CCTTTCACATATTTTCACAGAGAATTATCAGCTGAATCTGCAGCTTCCCTCTGTATGGAAGCGTGTACGGGACTATATTCAAATGATGATGTAAAATTGAAAATGTAATTCCACAATAGCATTATAATTTTGAAATGAAAATGCAATAATACAGTTTTCGTTTTCACATACTTGTATGGGCGTTCTATGACGTTATTAAAATTGGATTTTTACTCAAATAACACATACATATGTAGAAAATGATAATGCTGTTGTGGAAATACATTTTCATTTTAAAGATAACATAATCATTTGAATATAGTGCTGTATGCGCTTCCATACCTCTGCTTTGCGTAGCTTTATAGTGAGTTCCAGCTCATTGTTTAGCTGTCCGGCCCGCAACTTTACTGTTTTGGTTCTGTTAGCTCAAGGAAGATCCCATAACAAAAAAGTATTAAATCTTCTTAAAAATTCTTTTTGTAAATTTTAATTGGCAGTGGCACTCGAGTCACAATTTGACTTATGTTCTTTGGCACGTGTGTATCATTTCCTGTTAGTATAAAATGTAAAAAGTACTTTGATTCCTTGTATACTAACAGCAAAATCAGTAGAATATGCCATTTTGTGTATAGTACAAACTGTTTACAATTAGTATGTGGTATGGAATTGGGACACAGCTACTGTAAATTTAGAAATGCATTCAGCCACAATTTTATGATGGACAGGCCACCAACCAATCTTAGAATTGAACCTCTGTTGATCATTTTGTCACTCTTAACACTCCCGCTGCTTTCCCTCCAGGTCATGAACTTCCTGAAAAATATGTCGGGAAAGGAGTATGTGGGTTTCAGCAATGCCACGTAAGTCCCTCCAAATCACGAGTTATGTTTTCAAAGTTTTAGATCTCTTCTCTCACTCCCTAGAGGATCACTCGTACTTGCTACACTCTATGGGTTCAAACTTTGATCAAACTTTGATTGCGGAATGAGGTTCCACATGCTTCAGTCATGTCTACATTCCACATGCTTCAGTCATGTCACAGCAGGTGGTTTTGACCAGATCTTAGATAATGTGCACACACCCCATTGGCTCAGTGCTGGTTTAAAAACAATACCTGAATCTGGTGCTTGTGCAGCACAAAAACAAAATGCCACGTGTATCGACAGCATCGGAAACAATAATGACACATGGCTCACGTGGCCTGTCATGGTTGAATCCAATCCAAGTTTCTAAATGTGAAAGTAAAAGTTAAGGCCAAGCACACCCACACAGGTGTCACTTACTCCAGCTGATTAGACTTCTGCTTAGGTTGATGTGGGGCGGAGCTATACCAGGAATTACATGATGCCACCAAACTCCACGTACCAATTAGAATATAATATAGGTGTTAGTGGTCCCACCCTAACAGATACAACAAAGCTAGGAGAGTCAGGGAGCTGTCAGTCAAGCACAGTCTGTACACGCCCACACAGTCCTGAGGAATGTTCAGGTAGATTAAGTGAAAACACCTGTGTGGGTTAACTGTGCTGTGTACGCCCTAACAGAAAGTAGTTAAACCTGTTTAATAAATTGCCATATTTGATATTTACCTGTTTCTAGTTCACCTTCAACGATACGTGTCATCAAAGCCTCTACCACACTATCTACTGGGCCATATAAATGACACATCTTTGCATTTACAAACATGAATACGATACACATAACAGACCATCAGACTCTAAAGATCATGCCTGCTATCTGTTCTCCCTTTATTTTATTTTTTTTTATGTTTCCCAGTCATTACCTCTTATATAAAACCAGGCTTTAATAAGTGTTTCTCTGCTCAGTGAAGTGACTGTATGTAGACAAAGTATTACTAGTACTAGTACACCAACACTGTGACGTGAGTGAATGAAATAAAAAAAAAAGCTGACACTGAAGGTGGTAATGAAGCTTGAATGCTATGAACCTTTAACTGCAATTAGCAAATTGGTCAAAAAAGTAATTTGTGGACCTTCTCACTCACATAGCAGGAGTTATTTGTTAGATTTGTATTTGTTTGTTTGTTTTATTGATGGACTTTGTTAAGGATGAGGATTGGACTTGGCATCTGTGTTGTAAAGGTCACTTGCATGTGCATGATTTATGATGACACCACAAGCTAACAATGTTTCTGGAAAAAGACAAAGCGCTGGGGCTCATGTTGCAGTATCATCACATGATAGCATGAGAGCTCTAGTTTTATGATGGACACATGAGGGTGTGGTGATGGAATTTCAACACACAAGTGCAAACACACACACACACGCAATGCAAATATTTCCTTCCTCTATGTAATGGGAACGCTCTGCTCTGTGTGATAGATTCCAGTCGGAGCGTGAGTCAGGAGACAGGAACTTTGCCATCGGCTACTACCTGAAAGAAAAAAAGGTTTGACCATGGATGAGTCATAAGGCATTGCTGACTTTGTATTCCACTGTCTCTCTGTTTGTTTCTCTGCCCTACAAAGCTGAAAAGCAGTAACTCTAAGGAACAAAATGAAAGCTTTTTTTAACCATCAAATAATCTGCATTTTTGTATTCCTCAATGATTATAACTGTCCTTTAGTTTACATGTGCCTATTTGGAATTAGCTGGATTCTAATAAACCTTTATTAGACCTACTTATGGGAATGTACAGTAGTTGCTGAATGTTAATCTTTGTGCTCTACTTGTCTTAAACTCTTTGTGTTTCTCTGCAGTGTTTCCCTGAAGGGACAGACATGACATCTGTACTGGACCTCTACTTTCAGGTGAGTGTAGCAGGGATTTCAGCATCGGTTTTCAACTCTTACTAATATTGACAGAATATTGTTTTCCTGCTTCTTGCTGATCTTCCTACTCTTTTGATTCCATCCCTCAGAGAGTGTCAGAGATCCTGGCTAGATCCAGTTTCACATATCCCTTTGTTTCGGTCCAACTCCCTCTGTTTTTCATCATGTTTACTTCCCTGTGTGCTACAAATTGCTTCTTCACTATATACAGATTGAAAAACCATCTTATTAAAGCGTTGTTCCATCATGAGCCTCCAGAACAGCTTCAATACTCCTTGTGATATATTCTCCAAGTCTCTGAAACTCTACAGGAGAGATGAATACCATTTTTCTTTCTTTTTGTTTTGTTTTTGACCATAATATTTTATTGAGAGAATAGAGCACATTTACATCCTACAAATAAACATTTACATCTACATTTACATTGGCAGTTTCCTCTTTTTCTTTAAAAGTGAGCACACAAATAAGAGATGCAAAAAAAACCAATAAAAAAGCAAAATAAAAAAGTGGGAGAATAATAACATGAATGTACCCAACCCCTCCCACCCACACCTCTCACCCCAAAGTACGTTTAAAAAAAAAAATACCAAAGGTAGTGAACACCATTCTTCGAAAAGATATTCCCTCATTTGGTGTCGTGATGATGATGTTTCAGAGCACAGTCTTAACATGCACATAGTTTTCATCAAACCATTCATTGACCCCTTGTGCCCTGTATGCATTTTCATTTAAGTTGTCACTTTTTTTGTCACCTCTACCACCGCCCTACTGTCATTTTTCACCTATGTCACACTTGACTTTCTCATTCCTGCTCGCCTGTTCCCCCACCGCCCTGCTTCCACTTGCCATGACAGGAGACACGCTCTCCTGAGTGGAAGAAAATTCTGATAGAGAAATGATACAAACTGTCCTTTGTGTGAACCTCCAGCTGTGTTCCATTGAGGTGACCTGCGAGAGCGCCAGTGTCATGGCAGCCACCCTGGCTAACGGCGGTATCTGCCCAATCACGGGTGAGCGTGTGCTGAGCCCCGAGGCGGTGAGGAACACCTTGAGTCTGATGCACTCCTGCGGCATGTACGACTTCTCAGGACAGTTTGCTTTCCATGTAAGTAAAAGGCACGGATCATAAGAGGGCAAATATGAGCCAGTCTTGGGGACAGATTTTTTTTTTTTTTTTTTAAGTAGGAAAGACTCAAATCAGTGAAGTCAACACCTAAATTATTTTGTCACCACCCATTACACTCACAAGACTGGACACTAATTGGCCTGAGATACCTTTTTATGCATTAATCTTGTATTTTTATACTTGTCAACCACATGCACTTTAGTCACCCTCTTACATTAGCTTGTAGTTGTTCAAAACTATGCAATAAACTCGCGTGAATCAAAAAATACAAGCACAGTCTCATCAACTATGTGGTTGCAGGCTACATTCCAACTGCAAATTATTATAATTGCAGATAACCAAGAACATGTGCACGTGTTACACCCTTCAGGTGAAGTCCTTTTATTACTGCGTTGATGTCTATGTTTACATTGTTGATTGCTTTATGATTGGAGACTGCTACAGATGTCTCTTAGTAAAACCCTTTGTTACGTGTAAACCGGTTACTTAAGACGAAGACATTATTTGAATTTGAATGGTACAGTCTAATTTAGCAAATCATTAGTTTGACGTTAACCAATACAGTAATGGTACAGCAGAAAATTAGAAGGACTTTGCACATAGATTTAGCAATAGATTTACAATTTGATCCTGGTCTCCTATATATCCTAGTTTCCTGCTATTTGCACGTGACTTACTGTAAAGCTTGGATGACCTCAGGCCAAAAGGTAATGGGGACAGCAGTCAAACCAGAGCTTCCACTTAGGATGACCCTGTTGCCCCTAACATTGTCTGCCTCTGGGCTGAACAGCGTGAGCTTGGTTCAGGCTGTACACCCCCACTCAAAAGTAATACACATAATGACATGGCTTAGTGTCATTTGGTACTTGTACGTCTACTAAGTCTGTCTCTTTGACCAATATTGAAATACCGGTGAAAGATTTATCCACATCATAAAATTGGTAGTCTTATTACAAGCATATATGCCTCCACAGACAAAACTCCTAAGCCTCTGCATAGCTGTCATGTCACATCGTCTGCTCGTTCTCTCTACATTTTTCACAACAAACACCTCCGCTTAGGCAATGTGTGAAAATAGCTACAGCATTTCAATTTCTCATGATAAACCACATTTGAAGCAGTTCGTTTTGACAGCACCAAAGTGAAAGTCTACTCTTCAGTGATCATTCCTTTTAGCGTATTCTGTCTGAGTTCATATGAGTTGGGTTTTGGAAAAAATGTCCACTTCTTAAAGGTGGGGTACGCAATTCTGGACAAATCCAACACCATGGCAAATACCATGATATAGAGCGAACAACGACACAGCAAGTAATGTAACTAACGTTAGCTAGGTTGTGGGTTAGCAAACTGTCGCTACAGTTGCTGCTGCGAAACTAACAGCCAGAGAGAACGAGACGTTTCCCAGAGCCAGCACAGCAGCTCCAGACAGCGACACTCACAACTCTCCTGCTACTGTAGCTAACATCACAACAACAGCATGTCTTGGCAAACTAGAAAGGAAGCTGAATGTCCGTGGGCAAGTCATTTAACGGTACCTAACACACAAATCATGGCTGGATTAGTGCTGTGTGGCAAACACAGAGTTTTTTTCTGCGCACACACTGAACGGACAGCTAGCGGACCGTGAGGAGATATTTGCTGAATTAGAATCACATACCCCACCTTTAATTAATGGAAAATAAAGGACTGGTAGAAATAGTGACCTCTCACCTGAAACAACTAATTTTACCTTCATTTTAACTGAATAACAAACGAAGGAATGCTCATTGAAAGAAACATCAAAATAATTGCTAGACCTACATTTTGCAAAGATTCTTCAGTATAATGTCACAGGCGAAAATGGATAAATTGCTCTAACTGATGAATTATTGAAGCCGTGTGACTTGTTCTTTGCTGACTTTCCATTTTGAGCATTGTGCCATTGTCATGCTGCTACTGTAGATACACACAACTGATCTTCTGTTATGTAACTGGTCTGTTGTCCCTGTTGTAGGTCGGTCTACCAGCCAAGTCTGGAGTAGCAGGGGGGATCCTGCTGGTTGTACCCAATGTGATGGGTATTATGTGCTGGTCACCTCCACTGGACAAGCTGGGCAACTCAGTCAGAGGAATACAGTTCTGCACGGTGCGTAATGTCTGGAAACAGAAGAGCAGATCACTGCAGGCCTGCAGTGTGTACTTGTACAAAGAATACATACTCAGAGCCAGGGCAAGAAGTAACTGCAACAGTATTTTTTACAGCATGAGAGTGTTTTTCAAGATTTTGAAGAATTGTTTGTATCCATCTTGACCAGAGATGAGAAATAGCCTGACATGAAGCATGCATTACTGTATGCCAAAAGGGCATTTCAAATGACATAGTAACTCAGTGCATTCAAGTGACACACACACACACACACACACACACACACACACATATCAGTGTTTGACTACATCTAAGAAGAATATCTGCTTTCTCTAGATGTACAATACTTAAAGGCCCAATGAGAATTTAGATTTTTGATGGTATAATGTTAAGGTACTTTCAGATTGTAGTGAATAGCATAGTAAGTCTATGTAGTGTTAACAATCACAAATAAGCATTTTCTAAACTCCTTCAAAATCTAGACCTGTTTTACTGTTTTTAGGTATTACTGATGTAAATACATTTCCTTTAGAAAAAATGAATAACATGGGTTTCTTCAGCTATACATTTTTGTACTTTGATACTTTTTATTTTATATTCCTGTATATCAAGGGTATAATTGTTTGTTCACAAACACAAAAAGGTCTCATGAAAAAAAGGTTAAGTATTGGAAATGTTGCAACAGTGTCCTTGAGGTACTAACTCAACTTGAATGACATGTGACTAAACCTGTTTAATAAGTAAGTGATGCTTGATTAATGGTTACCTGGAGGTCTGGTCCAGATTCAGATCTCTGTAAACACTGCATGACAGGGTGCAAGAATCCGCCTCTGCTGCAAATATAATAAATTACTTTTTTTCTTTTTCAAAGGAAACAAGCTCATGTGCTTTTTTAAATGTAATAATTTATTACTGAAATCACTGGCTTGTCAACTTCCAGTCATCGAAATGAAATGTCAGATTGAATAGTGTAGAGTAAATTAATGTATTTAACCTTCTGATCGATCTATCTGCCTTTTCATTCCAGGACCTCGTTGAGCTTTTCAACTTCCACAACTACGACAACCTGAGGCACTTTACCAAGAAGCATGACCCTCGCAGAGAAGGAGGAGACCAGCGGGTAAGGACGCACAACACCATGTTGTGAGGGGGGAAAACGTCACTCTTTTCCCTCAACAAACACACAGACCAAAACACCTTCTCTCCAAGAATGCGGGTGACGCTGAGGTTACAGATTTAACAGTTGTTAGTGTTCTGCATGGGCTGTTTTATAGCTTTTGGCTAACCTGTTGATCTCCAGAAGTGTACATATAGTACACCTAAAGTGAAAAAAGCACGTAATTTCTGAGCAAAACAGGATAACCCCCGTCCCCTTTCTTCCTCTATCTTTTGCTGCGCAGTCTCTGTTTAAGTTATTGTGGAGGTCGCCGCTGTTCTTTAGGCATACTGAACGTTTCTTTCTAGTTTGGTCCCTTTTAAAGTTTGCTGCACATTGGGTATACAATAATAAGCAGCTAAATTACCGAAATTTGCTGGCAATTTATACATCACACTTTGTTGAACTTCTTTGGTGCGTCAACTAGCCTTTACAAAAGTATAAAAAAAAATACCTGGAGGCCCACTGTGAGGAAAAGCTAGAGCCAAAGTCAGTCTGCTTTAGCACCCGCCATTCTTAAAGCAAAGTGCTGAAACCCGTCCAGTTTTGCCAATAAACAATTAAATGAACTGGTTTTGGCTCTGATGTTTCAAAAGATGTTTCAGCAAACCACATGCCACTTACACACTACACACGCACACGCACACACTACACACACACACACACACACACACACAGAAGGAGCGAGACTAATTTGTTATTCGTGTCAATTGAAACAGCTGCACACCTTCGGACCCATGGATTACGAGAGTCTCCAACAAGAGCTAGCTCTGAAAGCCCCTCTTTGGAAAAAGGTGTCCCCCACTGAGTCGCACCAGGACTGCTCCACCACTGTAGTCTATAGGATGGACAATGTCAGTGAGTGAAATTAAACAAAAAAAGGAGATCTGCCTGCCCCCCCCCACACTCCCACCTCAACTGATCTCTCTCCCTACCTCTCGCTACAAGACCACCATCTTTCCTCACGAATATTTATATATAAATTATGCAGAGGATTATTTATTGTATGTGAAGCGGTTACTGTGTGGACGGACTAGGAAGCGTCTTTTGATTGCTTACTGTGCTCACACTGAGGCCTAAGACTCTCGTGATATTAGAACATAAATACAGATGCTGGATGTCCTGTAGTAGATGATGAATATTCTTGGATTATTAATGGAAAGTTCTGGGTCAAAGGAGAATATTTTTAACATATCAGCTAGCTGTGAACGCCTGGTCTGGAGTGCAGCAGTGTTACAGCTAAAATGACGTAGTTTCTCATTTTTTAAAAATGAGCTCTAAATTCTGAAGGGATTTCAATAATGCAGGTATTTTGCTTGTTCAATCTTACATGCTGGACCTTGGAAGGAAAAATCAACCCAAAAATTGAAAGCTTATTTGAGTCACTATCATAATAGTACAAAGTTTCTCAGCCTTCTGGTCGGGACACAGTCTAAGAACCGAGGAACCAAACATCCAAACAATTAGCCTTTGATAGTTCAATGTTAAAGTAGAACCTTTCTCTGCACAATATACATGCACCTGTACCAAATTCCTGTAGGTGGTTAAGTTCAGAAAGCCTTTATACTTGCCTACAGATGTCTGAAGTGGAATACATGCAGACATTTATGAATTGAGATTAGTTGGAACCCCCCATTGGAGTCACTTGATATGCAAAAAGGGTTGCAGGAGATTTTTAGGACTGATACTGCACACATGTGCTCTAATTACTTTTACTAGTAAACATGAGATTTTATAACTTTAAAATATATAGTATCATTTGTGCCTCCCTCTATACCTTAAAAAAAAAAAGAATACAAAATAGACTTGTCAATTTAACTTGACAACTGTGTCAAGGTGCTGGGGTCATGAGAACTTTGGGAGCTAAAAGCAGAGTCACGGCTGAGAAACACAGCTATTGTGCATCGTGCCGACTTAAACAGAGATAGCATATTGAAAAGAGAAACCACAGTAAAATAGGACTTCAACTTGACTTGTGCCTGGACCACAGTTGGGGCTGATTTTTCTGATAATATGATGATAATGTGTGTATTGAAAAAAGCTTTGCTCAACCAAAAAGCTCAGGAGAAGTGAGATGACTAAAACAACAAGCTGTCCTCATTCACCTGCCAGCGCTCTCGGGGGACTGGCTGCATCATTCTGCGCTGCTGCTGAGTGTAGATGACAAAAAGAAGTGCGTGCGTGGCTGGTTGTGCCATGTTTGTCAAAGTTAGTGAGTATACTCTGTATACGAAGGGACCTGACCAGTCCTCTCTGCTGTGAACAGGTGACTGCAGGCTTTATCTGGGCTGCATTCCAAAACCATCACTGTATGTTTACACTGCACGCAAAAATCTGCTTTTAAGAAATGGATAGTATGTGACGCTGGATTAAAGCTCCCGAATGTTGTTGAACTGAAAAAAGTCAATCAGTATTTTGCTTAGTGAAGACCTAATAGGGTCAAAACATTCCCTTTTTTCAGCCCAGTACAGTTTTGGGAGTTTTAATCTAGTATGCAGATACTTTCCTGTTTTGCTTAAAGCCCCCTGAAAACTTGGTTTCAAATCTTATGTGTTTCTCTATAACATTAGACGTTCATGACTATAAATAGAGTTAAAGTTTGGTTCAAAACAAAACATAATATCCTGAGTTATTAAGAGTTTAACAGGGTAATACTGTTAATGTAGTTGAATTGTTACAAATACTCTATAAACTATCTGTAGGCAGACTAACCAAGTAAAGTGTTACCTACTTATTATATGTTGGCAAAGTTCTTGTACAGCTGCTTGTGTTGAGACAACATTTTACATTTGAAAACTTTGGCTTTCATTTTGAAATGAAAAAGAAAAACACGAAACTAATGTCTCTATGCACTAATTCAAAGAATTTCAAACGATACCCAACTTTAGCAGCAGAGGACGGTGAATTTATTAATTCCCATCTTGCAGTAGTTTTGGGGTTTTTTTTGATAGTATGCTTTCAGAGGGTAAAAAATGTAGAACTGCAATATCATATAGATGTAATCAAATTGAGTTGCCTCAAGCCCTCCGATGCAGAAATGTTCCGTATACTCAAAAAGTGTGTTTTGAGTGTCAGTATACAAACACACACATCACGTATTCAGTATTGTTTGTAGTAAAGTTCTCAAAGTCTTACTCTTCTTACTTCTTACTAGTCTTACTGTACTTCTGAATGTACATAGTGGCAGGTGTATATAGCTTTCAGGTGTGTGTCTGTACATGACTGATAATCCTCAACAGCAGACCAGAATGTATGTTGAATATACACTTCAGACGTTCCGAATTTATAATATTGTCTCCTCCAGGACATAGAAATACTTGCACATGACATGTCAGCAGATGCCTTAGATGTCCCTCTACTGTGACTGTAGTGGGGGTAGAGTTTAATCTGTCTGTTATTCAGTCATTGTTAAAACTTTACATGTGGTGTTTGGCACTGGGTTTGACTTGAGCTCAAATAGATTGGCTGCTGGAGCCAATAATACCCTGTTATTATAATGTCATGTTATGTCAAGTTTTTTTCTTTTTTATGTAATGGACTTGTGTTAGAGTCTGTTTCTGTTTTTAAGTGTCTGCTCATTATTGTGTAGAGGTACAATGTATTCAAAAGCCTCTGTCATCATCAATGGTCCTTGGAAATGTTGGTCTGTAGAAAATCCCATTTCCTTGGTGCTCCTACAGTATTTTCTACAGTATGCAAGTTGAGTTGGGTCTGTTTGCCACTTTAAATGATTTCATCCATGGATCTTGTTGCTTTCTGCTATAAGTTTGCAGTGCGACTGCCTTAGAAAGTACTGGATGAGTATTAGCTGAACAGTGCTTCTGTTTTTAGTTATAAGTTATAATCCTTAAGATTTTAATCATATCAAACCCACTTTTTTATACCATTTATGACTAGCACCTATCCAGCTATAACCATTAAATGTATTTTAACTCATTAGTTGCCCCTCTATATAGTAGTTTGCATTATCAGTGGTGGAGTCCGCCATTCCTGCACTGGATTTAAAATTGTATGCACACGCACAAGGGATCCTCAGGAAATGGTGCATGTGCGTACTGGGTGAAATTAAGAAGACAAGAGCTGACACATGCTCACATTGCATGTCATTTGTGCCGCGAGTGCATACATCACATAATGACGTAAGCGGGAAGAGTGGAACAGCTGGTCCCAGGCATTTTGAAGAGGAAACATATTTGTGTCAGTGCAAGAATAGTTGCAACAGTTTATAAATATGAAGTTGTAATAAACTCATTTCTAGCACATCACTACAAATGGAACGCTAAAACGTTCTTAGCGTTACCACCAATAACCAGAGGTGGATTAAGGATTATAACTTTAACCACGCAGTGATTTAATCATTTTCTTCATGATGATAAAGCCTGCTTTATTTTGGTTTAGTTCTTTTTAATTAAATGAGTCAAGGAGGCAAATACTGGCTACAGTATTTGGGAAAAACTTCTCCCTCAGATGTGATCGTTTTCTAAGAGTAGTTCTCATGTCAGTGTCTCACCTCAGTCCTAGTCTCAGCCTCACTTTTCGTTTTCTCCTGACCTGCCTGTGATTTTTGGCCAAAGAGTCAGTCATGTGGATTGCCTTTCTGATATGAGAGTGAAGGACTCAGTCCCTCATTTCTAACAATGTGTGAGCCTTTTTTGCTGCTACAGGGTCATTTTCCCCCTCACTGGTACAAAATCTAAAAATACAGTGCCTGCTAGAGCTGGGTATCGCCACTGATTTCCCAAATCGATCCGATTCCGATTTGGTTAGGGATATTTAATAACAATACCGATTTTGCTTGGATATGAAAGATTCTCAGAACTAATGCTGTAAATTGTACAACCTCTAACCTGGTGCATTATTAAGCATATTAATGTTTACATTAAGAATTGACCCTTTAAATCACCTATAACAGAGCTGACATTTCCACCCAGTGTTTCCCCAACCATTATATTGTAAATAAATATATAGATATTAAGAAAAACAACTTGACATTTAAGGTTGAAATATTGTCCCTTAATCATCGAGTATTGCATTTCTAAATGTTGTGCTGTTATTTCCACGTTAAAAGAAAAAAAGACTGATTGAGCAGTCATCAAACAATCTGTCTGATCTTTCAAACATTCAGTCAGGTGCGCCCGGGAACCTGTATGGCAGATTTTCACTTGACTCTCAAAACCTCCGTGATACATGTAAGTTAGCATAATATGTTGTAGGATTTTAGTATTATTCATGCTTTAATACTGCGTGGTTATGTATCAACATTTATACACACTGTTTGTGAACTTCCTTCTCCTTACGTTCGGCGCCTCTATGTGCTGTTTTTAGCTCAGAGAAAGAGTTCATCAAGCTAGCAGCACAACACGTGAAAGCAGCCAAATCTGTCAAGTTGCCCCAAGTATCCCAGTGTTGCACCCTTGGCACCCTTGCTCCAACTTGCTGCACTTCGCGGCTGGAGAAAGCTAACACTAACACTGGTGGCCGGGGTCCTGCTGCAGCGCGGGGGAAACCAGCTACATCCAACGATCATACATCGAAAAAATACTTTCTGACCTGGGTGTCACTCCAGCGCCCCACCAGCGTTTCTATGCCAACAAAAAGCTATAGCCTACTGACACAAAGATCGATCCCTGATTTTATGAATCGATGTTGGATAATTCAAATGAATATCAATTTGAATCGGAAAATCAATTTTTTAAAATCAGCCGTAGTGCCCACATGTCTGCAAGACTGGACCAGACCAGCACTGACAAGACTCATTTAACCTTATTGCAACTAATCAGGGCTGGTTATCTGAACTGTTCCACTTTGCTTTGGTAAAACAGAATGACAAACAAGCCTAATGTTGCTTTGCATGAGTGTAGATGAACTATTACTTGAAGTTTGTAATTCAGCAACTCTTCTGTCACTCCTCAGAGTGTGATTATTATTCTGTGCAATCAAACACGACAGAGGGGCTTTTGAATGCAGTTACCAGCATTTCCATGGAAATCCTCAGATTTTTATGGTTCATGTCATGTATGTAATGTTTCCCGATGTCCATTTTTTTCTCTCTCTGAATTCTCATTCTCCCTCTTGCATGCATATTTTTGTATGGTTTGATAAATGTGTTTTGAGTTCATTTCATGACCTTTATTTATGTTGATTTGTGTCTTGGACATAAATTCTACTTTTGACATGGAAATTGCATATGAGTTTAAGAACTATCACTACCATTATAATTTGGTTACCTTGGAATTGTAAGGTCCTCTAATGCTTTGGTCAGATAGTTATTCATACGCAGTTTTGCGAGAAGATCTTATGGCCAAAGACTAATACTTGAAAAAGTTAGGAAAGTTATTACATAACATGTTAATGGGTTCTTAAAAGCCAAAGATGTCCCCAAACATACAGTAGATGAAGCCATACAGTTCCAAGCTTATGACTGTCAAACTTATGTTTTGATTTTATGTTTCTTTTCTCAGTCCACATGGTTGTAATTCTGTATGTAAAACCTCCATAAACTTCACCAACTGTCCTGACTGCCAGCACTAAGACATGAAGTATGTCTTCACTATTCTGAGCAAATACTTCAGTTTCTTTGGCTGTGATGGACATGACAATGAAAGTTGTGTTAAGATTTTTTTTTTTAGCTTTGCTGTCCCTTGTATAAAATCTAATAAAGCCCTTATTATTGATCATGTCATTTCTCTGCGCCCATAACTGTTCTTTAACAACAGAAACCACCAACTTCTCTTTTTTTGGAGTCGTTTTCAGGCGGGCTGAATGCTGCAGTTTGCTGCAAAAACACTGAATCGCTGTCACTTCATTAGTTGGACAGAAATAGTTGTTTTTTGTTTTTGTTTTTTTAAAGATCCATACTTAAATGACCATTCAACTTTTTTTTTTTTTTTTTTTTTAACTTTACTGCATTCATTAAGCACCAGCAGTGGTTTATTGTGGTGTGTTTGATCACTGCTGCCAGAAACAAACTCCAGTCATAAATCAGAAGGCAGCTGCGTGTCACATAGAAAAATGGGGTTTTATCCTTGAATACATTAAAGTAAAAATCCGTAGGACGTGTTAGGTTGTTTATGCACCAAACCGCCTGCCCACAAACTATTACCAACAGGTGACCAAAGTGCTACTAATGCAACATGACAGGAAAGAGCAAAGTAGCATCCACTGGCCAGCCGTTGCTGTCAGTGACATACTGTTCCAGTTTTGCAGCATTTGGCAGTTTCAACAAACTCAACAGGCTTTCTTGCTGCCGAGTCAGCATTTAGAATGTGTTTTATAGCTATCATTTTCAGTAGATAGCCTGCTTTTTGCTACATCCCCATCCCCAGAGTTTGGTTGTCAAAGTGTCTAGAAATATTATTTATTTTTACTTTTTTCCCCATAAAGACAGATACATGTCAATGGCATTTAAAGCCTAAACTAATTGCAGTATTTTTAAAAAAGGATTTTAATATTTCTGACTTAGGTGAGTAATAGTGATCATGACAAAAACAAAAAATGCCCGATCATGCCTGGTCATTTTTGTTTTTACTTACATGTATTGATTCCCCTGGGAGGTTTCACAACATGTCGCAGAGCGCCTTACGAGTCTAGTTAAATTAACAGTAAAATTAAATGATGTTTGTCTGACGTTTTATTGTGAAAATAAAGCAGCAGTGGCATCGAGCCAATTAAAGTGGAAAATCTACTTTGCAACGGATAGAACTGAATTTAATAACAATAAATAATAAACTTTATTTATACAGCACTTTTCAAAAGCAAATTACAAAGTGCTTTACGTGGTTGAACCAGGATTTAAATAATTTCAACGAATTTAAACATGATGTGAAACTGAAACAATATAAGAAGTATATAACAAGTTTGAGCTTCAAAAAGTAAGTTAACAATTTTCCGAATTTATTACGTTTACTTAAAAATTACATTTATTTTAATTATCTATTCTCTCTCTCAACTACTTTGATGTTGTGTTTCAGCTTGTGTTCTGAGAGTTGTAACTGGCCATTTTAGAATATTTTAACGGGTGTTACTTTTGCTGCATGGGCTGAAGTATTGGCTGTGTCTGTGTTATAAAGTGCCGTGCTCCTTCTTGCAGCGGTGACGTATGGACCTATTTGTACATACACTCGTATGTGTACATGTACAGGTCTGTCCCTGCTGCTTGGAACTCACCTTCGATGTCGCCTTCCAAGTTTAAATCTAGAGTTATGTTCCACAAACTACTAATATTGCTTAGTGGCATCGTCCACCAATCGGAAGGTCGGCGGTTCGATCCCGGCTTCCCCCAGCCCACATGTCCAAGTGTCCTTGGGCAGGACACTGAACCCCAAATTGCTCCCGAGGGCTGTGCCTTCGGTGTGTGAGTGTGTGTGAATGGGGTGAATGTGATATGTAGTGTGTGAAGCGCTTTGAGTGGTCGGAAGACTAGAAAGGCGCTATACAAGTACAGACTATTTACCATTTTACCATAATACAAATTCTCAACTTAACTTCTCACTTTATATCAATTCTAAGTTCCTTGCATACCGAACCATAGTATAATGTTACATGGTAACAGTGTAATATATTCTTTCAGATACAGGCCAGTATCTCTTATCACTTTGAGATCATTTCCATTGTTTCTTTGTATGTTTTGAACTCCTTGAGTTTTGCTTGAAGGAAATGATTCGTTCCTGTGTGATGGTAAGTTTTAACTGATGCAGGGATCTCTGTGTTCATAATATTCAGCCATGTTATGTGTGTTGAATTGCTTTATAATTGAGTAGATGTAGCTTTGTCTGCAATGGCAGCCAGCTGAGGTGAATTCTCTTTTATAATGATGAGCACATTTTCTCCAAAGCTTAAGTTTTAATCAACTTTTGTCGCAGTAGATGGTAATATCCAAGGCCGGCGATCTTCTGTATTTTTCTGATTGTCAACAAATCCCATTAAAAGCTCAAAACCAGCAATGAATGTGTCCCACTGAAACTGAATTCCGCTCACTGCTGCTTAGGAATGAAATGTGTAATATTAGTCATGTATGAAGTCATTTCTGTTTTACACCAGCTAGTCCCTCGTGAAAATAGTAATGGGATTTGGTAGTATTTCTTGGAGCTGCTGGAGTTGGTGGAGCGGTAGTGAAAATAGGGTGACTGTAATCCTTCTGCAAATGTTCTCTCTCTCTGTGTCTGTCTCTGTCCACAGGTCAAGTCTGTGATCAACCTGCTGTTTGCTGCCTACACAGGAGACGCCTCTGCGCTGAGGAGGTGAACCGCTCACACTCACCTCCGTTGTTTTTTCTTTCACATTTACTAACTTGTAATATTGGCCACAGAAGAATTATTTATTACTTATTTCACTTTTGTGACCCAGCGGAGTCCATTCCTATGACAGCTTTTACAAAAGATCTAAAGCTGGGTAGTCCAGCTTTTTATATATTATAATTTTAAAAAAAAAAGGGCAACACTTCAGTGTTTCAAGGACACTCATCTGTCTCTCAACCCTAAACTGTTAACGATGTGTCATTTCTGTAAAGAATGCAATAATTGAACGTACGTACAAAGTTAGTTACATAAACTTTGTGTGTGTGTGTAGGTTTGCGCTGTCATCCATGGACATGGAGCAGAGGGACTACGACTCTAGAACGGCCCTCCATGTGGCGGCAGCTGAAGGTAACGTGCAGCCTAAAGTCAACCTGCTCATCTTTGGCATTGCACTTGTCATACAAAGTTTGTAATTCAGTGTGCATCAAAATCTGATTAGAATAAACGCAGAATAAGAATATTCAGCCCTGTCCACATATTTTGCATACTTTTGGTCTGGGGCTGTTTTTCTCTTCTTATTTCCAAATATGAGAAATGTTATTGCTACAGGATACATATATGTATTTTAGACAATAAGGTGCTTACAACTTTGTGGCAATCTGGGAAAGGCCCTTACCTGTTTTAACGTGACAATTGAAATGCTCCCATATGCGAAACCGGCCAGAATCTGGTGGAAAGCCTTTTCAGAAGAGTGGAGGCTGTGATGGCAGCCCATGGTTGGGGAATGACATGTTCACACATGGATGTAATTCTTGGCTGTCCACATACTTTTCTGAAGATTAGGTGAACAATCATTGGGTACAATGGAAGTAGGAATATAGAAGCTGCAGAGAAAGCATTCTTCTTCTTTTTTTTTTTAAACTGCTTTGTCTGAATTATGTACTCCAGCCAATTAGAATCAAGCATACACCCTCGTCGCAGTATAAGCTGTTACGTGTATGCTGTTGTATTTTCAGGACACACAGAGGTGGTGCGCTTCCTCCTGGAGGCTTGCAAGGTGAACCCAGTACCCAGAGATAGGTGAGTCCAGACTCGGTCATCAGTGTGCTCTGTCTCACCATCTGTGTCTCTTCAGTCATTTGTTCTTTTTACGTAGCACAACTTGTACATGACGTCAGGCTCTCCATCTTATGGCTTTCTCTTCAACTTGAGTGATAAACTACAGGGCAGACCTTTTGAAGCAGGAGGTGTTTTCTGTTTACATACTGGGGTCCAGTCCAGTTCCTTTTTTCTGAGGGACTACACTGACAGTTTATAATGCCAGCTGATTACGAATCATATGCTTACATGGACATTTCTGATGACTATTTTCCAAAGCAACATAACAACAACATAACATAACATACAGCCTGTTCATACTACATATCTACAAGCAAATACAAGCCCACTATATAAGCAGTGGGCCACATACAGTATATTACATGTACACAGGTGTAGGAGTACACTGTAAAAACAAATATAACTAATATACAGAATACAAGCAATACAGAAAAAAAGGAAAGCGTTAAGTGGTTGTCTGTTAAGAATGACATTACCTATCAAGTTGTTGGTAAGGACTGTAAAGCCCCTCGAGACAAAATTGTGATTTGTGATATTGGGCTTTATAAATAAAACACTCCACAGACAGATTTTGTTATCATTTGACCCATTAAAGTGAATCATCTTAATTTGAAGACCCATCATAACCTCAATTACCCTTCGTATCAAACAGGAAGGAGAAGCAGTCCTCTTTCTAATGAGATTAATCATCGAGCTAACCATGAGTCAAATGCAGTAGCGTCTTGACTAAAATAAGGTTCTACTAAAAATGACTGCCATGAATGGATTTGGCTTTATTGATTTGTGAGAACGCTTCAAATGTTGAGTTTGAGAAATCACTTCATTGAATGAAATGCATGCGCACAACACGTGCAACAGTGTTGCTGGTGACCAGTGGACTGTAGAGCAGGTAGCGTCTGTATTGGGATCCATTTTGGCCAAAATGGGGAGCGTTTTTCGATATACCAACGTTTTCTTTCGACAGATGGGGGAACACGCCGATGGACGAAGCGGTGCACTTTGGCCACCACGACGTAGTCACCATCCTGCAGCAGTACCACGACAAATACAGCCCGCCTGCTGGTGCTAGCGACAAGGAGAGCGCTGAGAAGAGCCTGGACAGCCTGCTGTAGACCTGCCTCACACATCTACAATACTCTAGTTTCTGCACAACAGTGGACCATTGCGCTTTTCTGGACCATACTTTTGAAATGTGTGATGAGTTAGTTATTTGCTTTACTTTTGTTGCCGTGTCCCGTCTGGTGTGCTTTGCTTTGTGACTGTACGTCGCCGCTCGACTAAATATCTCTTCCTCACCTCTATCGTAATGCAATGTGTGTGTTGTATGTGTGAGTGAGCGCCTTATCAATACTGTTTAAACAAATGATACAATATCTTAATATCTGTAATGCAATGTTTACAGTATATTACTCATGTAACCTGTCAGTACTGTAAAGCACATTTGTGGTATCATAGGATATAGATTGTATCAAAGTGTATTAGTTTAGTCACAGTACAGTTTCTGTTATACTATTCTCTGCCTGGGAACATTTAGATAATACTCTGTTCATTTTGTGAGACAGCGGGGTGTGTGGGAAATGATGGTATATATTGTATGATGCGTCTCTGATTGTGTAAATGTGTAAAGGCTAACGGGTGTTATGCTGACGCTGCAGTTATGATCTCCATACACCTGCATCTATTCTCAGATTGTTCTCCTGACGGCTGCGAGGTCGTCGGCAGGTTTTATGAAGCGTCACTTCTCCTTTGAAGTCATTGAGAGATTGTACGCCGAATGTATTTTTCAGTGGCAACACTTGCAATAGAAGCAATATGTATTTATTTCAGAGAGACTTTTTAAGTGTAAAATACATCAAAAGACAATAAGATTGTGTCATTTTTTGCATTTGGGATGAAGGCAAGTCGGTGTCTTTTATTTTTGTCGTCAGTTACATTTTTCTGTGTGTGCGTTGTGAGTTTTTAAACTCGACAAAGAATGTTGATGGTATAATGATCATTGGGCAGTGGGTTGTTTTCCCCCCCCACATCCTCCATCCCTTCCTGTCAACAATGTCGGCACCCAAATTCCTTCTCAAATTTAAAGAATATATATTTTTGCAGATTGGTTTTATTACATGGGCTTCTTGGACTGTCACATTGTCGGGGTTTCCTGCACAGAACACTTACAGCAGCACAAGGACTTTTGACGATGACAGAACCAATCTGAATGGACTCGTTGCAGTAATTCTTACCCACCTGATGTCCCCCATGCTCTCGAAGGTTACTTCCCAATGCTGTTTCACACAGATCTAATCCAAATCAAAGTCTAATGTACTGAAAGAATGTACCAAATTTGTTTGAAAAAGTAATAAATGGGAACGATGCATACTGTACAATATCTGTAACCTGAACTAAACACACACAGGCTTCAAGTTTGCTGTAACATTACAAGTGGCGGTTTTTCGTGGTCTCACTGTTGCACTGTATTTCCTGAAAGCTTTCAAATTTCATAAGAGTGATTTTTGGTGTTTGATCTTGAAAAATAGCGGACAAAGGAGCAGACGCAGAGTCCACCCTGGTAGGAAAAAATGTAAGTCACAAATCTCAATAACAGACTACATGATGAGACAAAGTATAGTTTAACACATATTGTAAATGACAAAAATTGCTTAAATAATTAAAAAAAAATACCTTAACTTCAATAAATGCTAGTTTCTCATCTAGAACTGGCTCTTCAGTTCCTCCCTCGGTGTCATTGGCCTTAGCAGCTGTTAAATAACTATATTTTCTCGTGTTTTTTGTTACTGCATATATGATGAGAAAGGTTTGCCTAAAATGCATGGCTGGCATCTGATACATTGCATATGTGTAGCGAGTATTGAACTACTTTAGTCCTGGAATTCAGGGATAGTCAGTGACATGTTGATGAATCAAAGACTCAAACCGGAGTCACTCCATTGCAATCCAAATTTCTTCTGGCCTCCTATTTTCGTTCTAATCAAGTGGTTAGTCTACGGGACAGGGCATTATGTCGCCCACTGTTATTAACTGAAGACACACCCAATCATCGCCTTTGTCACAGTTTTAAGCAACTAGGACATTTGGTAACGTTAATATCAGACGCTACTTGCGTAATGTTGGCAGGAAAAACACTTGAACGCCATTATTCCAAGGTGGTTAGCCCCAGCGCTAAGCTTGCAGTCAAACCAGATGAACAGCTGTTGTTACCAAGTGAAACCTGATAAAAGCAGGAGGACATGGACGTTTTTTTTAATCAGTTAGCTCTAAACACAAAAGACTGAGATTAATAGTACTGGCATTGGTTTTGCAGGTATTTGGTTATAAATACAACCTCATGGTGGCGCTAGAGGATCGCCAATGCCAGTAGGAGTCATGGTCTTGGTACCATGGATATATGGACCAACTTTCACGGCAATCCATCTGACAGCTGTTGATGTTTCTGTTTGAGTGTGGACCCTCCGACCTGACACTGATGATGCGTAACATGAGCTATGGCTGAGGAAATGTTTTTAAAGACCCAATCTGTATTCTTTTTTTTTTTACCATAAATATTCAGGATAGTGTACATTAACATATCATTTGAAGAGTTTGAGTTATTGATGGAAAATATGCATTTTGTGTGCTTTTCATATAATCCTAAATGAAAATTTAGACTTGTTCACTCCTTTGTATTCCTTCATTCTACCTGTATGTGAAACCAGCCTGATGTGAACACTCGTGTGATGGTGTCAGGAGACACTAACTTAGACTTAAGTGTTGTGTCAGTCAAACTGTAAGAGATTTCAGGATCCATCCCGTGCTGTGGAATCTGACAGTGGCGTTATCTTTGGTAGTAATTCATTTTATCCCCTGTTTATAGGTACAGGAAGATATTAAGTGTTTCATTCTTACAAGACAGTCAAATGATTCAGCTTATTCTTATGATACATGCTGTATGTAGTTGGTTATACTTTTGACTCATCAGGTAACCCATTAGTGCCCAGTGGTGGAATCTAAGTACATTCACTCAAGTACTGTATCAGAATCAGAAATACTTTATTGATCCCCGAAGGGAAACTCTTTGTTACAGCAGCTCACCTTTACGTCAGTGCACACAGGAGAAAGTACTAGCAAAAAAAATATAATACATTACACTATAAAAACAGGTCAGAAAATAAAGAGTATTACACAGATATTGCACAATTATTCAAGTATTGCAGTGATGTTAATGATCAATGTCCAGTTTAGTGACCTAGGGTCATACAGACTGACCCTCAGAGGGAGGAGTTAAAGAGTTTGATGGCCACAGGCAGGAATGACTTCCTGTGGCGCTCTGTGGTGCATTCTGGGGGGGTGAGTCTTCCGCTGAAGGTGCTCCTTTGTTTGACCAGCACGTCATGGAGCGGGTGGGAGACACTGTCCAAGATGCCGTGTAGTTTGGCCAGCATCCTCCTCTCTGACACCACCGCCAGAGAGTCCAGCTCCACCCCCACAATGTCACTGGTCTTACGGATCAAAATTACTTAATTAATAAATTATGATGTATTATCTTGTTTTAAGCCACAAGTATGTTGAAATTAGCCCCACACTTGCCAGCTGCAACATTAGTGATGCTGACACATTAATGCATCACTAATTATAATCCAGTATAATCTATATTATTCTGAAATGGGCCATTCTGCATAATGACTACTTTTACTGTTGGTACTTTAAGTATATTTTGATGCTCATACTTTTGTTCTTTTACTTAAGTAAGATTTTGAATGCATGACTTTTACTTGTAACAGAGTATTTCTACACTTTGTTACTGCTACTTTTACTTAAGTAAAAGATCTGAGTACTTCTTCCACCTCCGTTTGTGACACTTGTTGCTTATGGGACTCCACGTATCCAAGTGCTGAAAATATGGGCAAGGGATAGGGATAATGTGCTGTGCAGCTCTGAGACTTTGATTAAATGTTTTCTCTTAAATCGAAGATTTCTAAAAAAAGAGTTTGGTATTTTTTAGTACTGTGAGCTCACGACATGGTGGAGTTTTGGCCAGGTGATGTAGGGGTCAGGACAGATTCTCCCAGAGAACTGAAAACGAGCAGCCAAGACATGAGGCCACCGAATGTGTTTGTCTTCTTCTCTGTATAAATAAAGTTATTATAGATTCAGTACTGCAAATGTTATTTCTCTTGGCACTGGAATCTATCATATCGCTATCGTCCGACAAGGATTTAGCATTCATATGCAGATATCTGTTAATAGAGATTATGTTTTTACCCACTGCAGCAGGATTTTCATCTTCTGAATTTACCTTTAGAGGTAGAAAGTCAACAAATATTCTACTGAATCAAAAAAAAAAAAGTGTAAATCAGGTTCAAAGTTCAAATCAAAGTTTTCAGTACAATAGAAAACCACCACACATTTTGTCAGAACCTATTACATTGCCCAAATTAGATTATATTAGATTGACTTTATTGTCCACCTCAGTGAACATTTATCTTTGGCTTCTCCCCAAGTACAGCAAATACAATGCACATAACCCACAGCCCAGCATTAAAAACATAAAAAATATACAGTATCCAATATACAATCGTGTAAATAGGCAGTTTAGCAGCTAATATCTTAACATTGCTCGTATCTTTGCACAGTGTATACATATTCACAATACAGAATCTTTCCCCACGTTTTAAAATGTTATTGTAAATTACCTTGTTCTGTTTTTTGTTTTGTTTTAAAAATTGTATTACTGACACCTGCACCAAAAAACATTCCTTGTACTTGACGAATAAAATTTCCCATTCTGGCAACTTTCTGAGTGTGACACGATGAGCCGGCACATTTTCAGAAGGAGCTACTAAAATCGACTGAGCGTCTGAGTTGATGCCATCTCTTGATAAGATGTGTGGATGTCAGGGAGTCCAGGTAAGTCGAGTAATTCGGAGAAGACTTCCTGAAACAGAGTCTCTATCTACAAGGAAACAAAAAGACTGCTGAGGAAAAGTTGTATAAACAAACAAGGAAAATCAAACCATCGATATCTTTGAAAAACCTGGAAGTACTAAAATGGTGATCATGTTAAAGCTGCACAAATCAATATTTCCATATTAACAATGGATCAAATGACTGTAAGATGAGCGGTGTCGCTTGTCATTATGAGCCCACAGAGAGTGATCACCCAACTACGCTGCTTCTCTCAGCTCTATGAAGTTTTTTTTTTAAGCTTCTTTCAGCTCATTGTTTTGGTGTTACGGCTCACAGCTCTCATCAACCTCATTTCCAGCAACAACAGGCAGCTATTTACAATGAAAAAGCTCTCATAAACCCACTGTACACCACCTGCTCAGCACCAAACAGCAGACAGACACAGCTAGCGACTAGTTGGTGAACATAGTGGAGCATTTAGCAGCTAAAAAGCCACATATTTTCCATGGGAGTTAGTGGAGACCAAAAACAGAGCTAAAAGAAGAGTGAATATTAAAATTGTCAGGTGGCCAGAAACAACTCTAAATGAATATTGCTGGATGTGTTAATAGGCAACAAGTCTATAGGGTGATCATATGTTGTGCTAGCAGCTTGTGCCGCTGCCCCAAGTGGCCAAAAAGATCCATGAATGATACTTTAACGGACTGTAGTGAAATTAGTGTAAAATTTCAAACCCACATTCATGTCTATGTCCATGTCCATCATGTCTATCTCCCTAGGTGGAGACGGAGGTGGCGTAGGACTGCTGTAGAAAAAAAACAAACAAAAAAAAACTTAAGGCAATTTTTTCCTATACAGCATTGAACAATACAGAACATTTTTGAATAACCTTACTCAGGGAAGGACACAATACGATCATAGGAGGACTTAGGGTTGTATGAGTGTTTGGGCATTTTGAAAGCATTCTAAATTCTCTCCATGATGGAAACAGCTGTAGATGGTCAAAGATATGTGATGCAAAGCGTTTATTCCTGATGCATGTTTTGTTTAATTCTTATTGTCTTACTCTGAAAAAGGGACGAGTTTTCTGTTGACGTACCCATCTACGACCTTTTTAGGTTCCGACGTTTCTGCAACAGAGGTGATTAGAGGTCATTACATGCTACTAAGAACATGACACTGACTTAAACTGGATAACCTCAGCATCGTTTTCAACGGCAACATTAACATTATAAATCCATTAATCTTTTCAAGTTAGAGAGTGTGAGGAGCTTTATTTTCTGCTATTCAACTTAGCACATTATTATGCAGTACTGGTTATATTAGATATTATGTTTCTGCAAGAATACATCTAAAGTGTTTCAGAATTATTACATTTATTTTGGAATTTAAATTCCTGTAGTCCTGGGGTAGAAAAAGACCAATCACCAAATTCCTGTTCATTTATTGTTGTACTTGATAAATAAAGTATTTTGGTTCTCAGGGGGAAAGTCAAGCAAGAGACAATACCAGAGGAGTTGTAGTAGCGTCCAAAGGCAGTGTGTTTGGGGATGTCTGGGTAAAGATAGAGCAGAGGATTCCTGGTCATGTTCCTCTGGGCTCTCACACTGTAGCGGTAAATAATGTCTGGTAGAGAAATGGCCGACAGTTCCTGCTTGGTGTAGGGCTCTACTGCATGCACATGGGTCTCTGCAGGACATACAGAAGAAAAGTAAGCAAACACAAGAAGACAAATATCTGAATGTGTGGTGTTGAAATTATTTCATCCAAGACAGGACAGATGACCGGAGGCAGTCTGCCATAGGAAGAAATTATCATTTGTACGTTATGTATTCTCAGTTCAGGTGGGTTTTTTGGGCTGTTTTTAACTGAAGCTTTCCAGCTACAAATGAGGAGTGCTTATGTGGTGAGAATGAAACAGAAATGTAAACAATATTTCTAAACACATGCTATACACGGTCAGTTTGTTAATAGGCATGACACAAACTGTGCCAGTGACAACCAAGCAAACTGGCTGTGAAAACAGTATTGGCCTTGGAAAACCCATATCATTCAAACCCTAATTTGAACAAGTTAAGAATTTTGTCCAAACACACATACATGTACAGAAACGTACCACCATTGGAGTGCTCAACCCAGCTGATGGTGATGGCTCCGTCTTTGTTGCTCTCGCTAAAGCGGAGCAGAAAGGTCCCGGCCTGTTTTTCCTGCAACAGGACCCGTGTCCTATTCCTGTTCACGAACCCCATGATGGACCTGAAACCCACATACAGAATATGACCAGAGTTTAGTTCACTGGGAAGCATAGTGACTTAATCCCCGTCCATATTCCCAAATAATAATACTCAGAAGACTGAATCATTGTTTCAGTGGCTTCATTTGTTGCTGGTATGTGGACCACTGTGTCACAATTAATGTGCTAATTATTGTGAATGATACAATTAACTAAACAGTAAAACTTTGCTGAAAGGACTCTGTATCTTACCCGTCCCGCCAAAGATCCACCAAGTGTCTTTTGATCAAATCAAGGATTCCATCAATCCAAATCCAGGCACTGTTGCTCTGTCCACAGGAAAGCAAAAGTCAACGTGTAAAGACACACAGACACACACACACACACACTTTGACCAAAAGTGCCAGTACCCTAATATTTTTTCTCTTCTGTTGAGTTTTAAGGCAGTTGGCATCCCTAATTGTGCAATACCCCCACCTACTGAATTTTAACAGCTTCACAGTTTAAACTATTTACAGTGTCCACCCAAAGTGATCCAATGCCATAGTCCATTCTATAACCCAGACCCAGTTGTCTGAGTTGGTGCTTCTCTTTCCCTCAGTGTAACATCCAGATCCTCTCCAGATATGTCCACAACATTCGCTGCAAGAATCTTCTTGCAGCGTCCAGCACCGTATTAATCCTGTCCGACTTCCCCTTTATTTCAGCCGCACAGTTTATAACCATGGCAATAAATGCCAGAAATCGCTTCTTGGCCATACTGATGTTCTGCTAATCTCCATTTCCTTTCTGCTCCTTTTCCTTTTGTACTGCCACCATTTCACCGTTTCTCTCCATACTCTTAGCAGCATCAGCGTATGACAATCCCTTTTCTGCTCTGATCTTATTCATTTTTATTTCCTTAATTCTTTTTGGGCATTGTGCTGATCCTGTATGGTGGTTTCCTTCGCAGTGCAGGCACTTTGCTTGCTCTTTCTCCACTTTACACTTCTCCACGTTACAGTTTTCCTTCCCACATCTCCCACATCTCCTGCCTCCTCTACATCCTGCAGCAACATGTCCATATTACTGACAGCAGAAACATCTGAGAGGCGCTCTCTCATATGGCCTCACCCTGTAACACACATAATGTAGATACACTCTCTCCGGTAATTCCCCCTCAAATGTCAAACACACTGAGTTTCTGTCCTCCTTCTCCCCATTTCTGAATCTTGTCAGCCTTCTTGCCTCACACACACCTTCAACCTCCCGAAATGACTCGGCCTCCACCGACAGTGGCACTCCGCTTACTACTCCCTTCTTTACTTCTGGTCCGAGTGGGAAGCAGTTCACACTGCTGTGATCTCTAAATGCACGAATCTTCAGGGCTTTATCTCTGACGCTTTGACACACATTCAATGATAACCATCCCACTTCTTGTTATCCTGACCGATCTGACTTCTCCAAGCTTTCCTCCTACAAACTTTCCGACCTCATGTAGATTCTTGAAAATGCCGTCTGTTTGTGTCACAGCTAACACACCAACAAGATACTTCACTTGAGTTACTCTTGTTCCTTTTCTTTTTATTTTCAAAACCTCTCGGGTCCTCATTTCTAATTTCGCGTTCTGATTCCTCCTCTGAGTCCATTTCCGCTTTGTGAATACATTCTTCTTCTTTGTTGCCCAGTACCCTAATTCAGCAGTTGTATGACATGATCATCACGTGTCTTAGATATATTTATAGTTATATGCATATCTTCGTAATATATCCCACTTCAAATGTATGTTTGTATACATTTCATTACATGCAACAGACATTTCCACAGTTTGTACATAAATGTATATTTGGTTAATAAAAACCTTATGTAGCTATTGATTAATATCAAATTGTACACACATAATATTGCATATATGCTACAGTAAAACCAACTGAAAATATGATATCTGTTGGCCAACAGATTAAATGGATATTGAGAAGGAATACCAAAGGCCAGTCCATAACGTATGGGCAAGACTGCATTTATTTAGCGCCAATGACGCAGTCACATCAAATGTCACCTTGAAGTACGGTGTGTCAAATCAACATAAACTGAGTATAACTGAAAACTTGTTTAAATTTCTTACGTTATCTTCTGGTAAAACATTTCCCTCTTGCAATAATGGTATACACATATCATGACATAAAGAGGGAGAAAAGGGAAAGCATGAGAATAGTATTTAACTTATTTACATTGTTGCATTGGCACAGACCTGAAAGTCAACCAAACCAATGAAGGCGACGAACACTAGCCAATCAGAGGCAGAGTACGGTGAAAATCAAGCATTACGCAGGTGTTTAGCGCTGCGTACCTAGACTCACCAGGAAGTGGAGGTACGCAATAAAAAGTAAGGGTATTAATTTGGACAAAAATCAGAAGAGCCAGTAGTACCGGTGAGTACTGGCCCATTTCAGGCGCTGAAGTTGTACAAATTGTGTAAACTATAGTATAATAAGAATCTTGCTCAGCACTCACCTTGGAGAACGTGCTCCAGTGAACAAGACCATCAGGATCATCTGTGAAGAAACAGTTACATAAAAATGACAAAAATAACAAACTCTGAAGTACAGAAATGAACACATCAGCCTTTATATCTTAGGCCTATCTGAGCAATGAGTGCAAGGTTTAATTCAAAAACCATATTTAGCACATTAAAACACAGTTATCTTGAATCCTATTGATTTATATAAGACAGTTTCCAAAAAAATTATGGAAACACTTTGTCATTAGAAATGACACTGATAGTGTTTTAAAGGAAAAGTTCGACATTTTGGAAAATATGGTTTCTTGGCAAGAGTTAGATGAGAAGATCGATACCACTGTCTGCTCAGTATGAAGCTACAGCAGCTGAGCATGGATGTATTATTGGAACTGGATAATCAATGAGAATTGCTCGCCTGGCACATACAGCTAAAAAGTTTTCTAGCTTCCGGGTTTACTTCTGGGGTATGCAACCCACTGAATATGCGCAGTAGTGTTTCTCCCACTGGCCCCGCCCGCGACTTCCCGCTCGGCCAATAGACTTTACATTGTGATGACATCACAGATTTTCCTTGCTCGAGGACAGTTTTACAAATATAAAACTTCCATGGATCAAAAATTCATAATAGAGTCAAAATTGACCTTGTTTGCAGTTCGAGGTGTCCTGTCAACAGTTTTACAGATGTCTCTTTAATGATGGTGGCCTATGAGGAAAATGCTTTTTGGACCGCAGGGGAATTTTTCATTGCAATACCACGAGTGGCCACTGGAAAGTACTGGAAGCACGGCTGAGAGGCGGTGCCATCATATCCAGTTGTTCTTATGCATCCATGCAGTCAAGCTTAGCATAAAGACAGGAAACAGCTAGCCTGGCTCTGTCCGACAGTAACAAAATCCGCCTACCAGCACCTCTAAAGTTCACTAATTAACATGTTAAGTCTCTTTTGCTTAATCTGTACAAAAAACTAAGTATTTTCTAAGAAGTCACTGTGCCCACCCAAAAAATAGTTCAGTATATAACCCCCGGTAAAACCACAACATGCAGTTTTTGTAGAGGCTGAGTCAGGCTAGCTGTCCCCATTTCCAGTCTTTGTGCTAAGCTAAACTAATCAGCTGTTGGCTGTAGCTTTATATTTATCACACAAACATGAGAGTGGTATCGATCTTCTCATCTAACTCTCAGCAAGAAAGCCAATAAGCATATTTCCCCAAATGTCGAACTATTACTTTAACACGGAAGTTCACTGAAAAATTTACAACCTGCACTGTCTCCGATACTGATCCTATATGGAAGTACAGTATGTTTTATTACATTTTTCTGTAGAATCTATTTAAAATCAACTTTTCTAATAAGAGGTGAACTTTATTTTGCAAGCTACCACTAGAAATCTATATATTTATATTGTAGATAAGTAACTGTATATATTCTTTTATTCTATTCATATTTAAAGATGTGTATATACAGTGGTGTGAAAAAGTGTTTGCCCCCCTTTTTTTTTTTGCATGTTTGTCACACTTAAATGTTTCAGATCAAACAAATTTAAATATTAGTCAAAGATAACACAAGTAAACACAAAACGCAGTTTTTAAAATGGAGGTTGTTATTATTAAGGGAAAACAAAATCCAAACCTACATGGCCCTGTGTGAAATAGTGATTGCCCCCTAAACCTAATAACTGGTTGGGCCCCCCTTAGCAGCAACAACTGCAATCAAGCATTTACGATGACTTGCAGTGAGTCTTTTACAGCACTGTGGAGGAATTTTGGCCCACTCATCTTTGCAGAATTGTTGTAATTCAGCCACATTGGAGGGTTTTTGAGCATGAACTGCCTTTTTAAGGTCTTGCCACAGCATCTCAATAGATCATCAACTTTCATTTCATTGTGCAACCCTGTGTTGTAAAATGACAATAAATGAACCTTGAACCTTGAAAATGATTCAATTCTATGGAAGAAGCGGTCAAACACTCACCTGCAATTTTTTCTCTTAGCACAGAGAGCTGGTTTTCGTCAAGCTCCCGTTGACCAACAGACAAAAACTGCCAGCTCAGAACCGGTGACAGCTGCTGCCAGGTGAGCGGAGGAGGGTCGACAAACAACAACAGGTTCTACAGAACAAAGTCACAGACTTTCAATAGTTTGTTCTGCAGTGACAAATGACTCTGACCCGCTGTCCTTCACAGGGATGTGACCATGGTAGTCAAAATGTGATTTAAAACTAGACGATTGAATTTGTGGATATGAACTATGTAACACAATAAGAAGAAAGAAAACTGTACTATCCGTGCATGAGAAATCAAAACCATAAATCCAAAATGCATAGGTACGACTGTTTGGTGTGATTTAGATGTGTCTTATTATGTAGCTAAACAGATCCTGTTTACTTGTTGTGTTGAGGTGTGATGGCTTTACCCTGGGTTCGCTGGTGGACAGCATGTTGCACCACATGACAGAGGCCCAGGCACTGACGATCTGATTGGTACTGGAGATGACAACCACAGGCAGGGAGCTGGCCTGGACCAACACAGGCGGAGTGTAAACTGCCTGGCTACTGACTGAACAACTGCAGCTCTAATACTGCCTTCTCTTCAACCAGTAATATTTTAAGATCAGCAACAAAGAGCACACAGAAATTGAAATGCCTCTGACTGTAATTTGAGTGACATGTTTACTCACCTCGATGTTACACTGCAGTCCAGCATACTGAAGCCCTGTCACAAACTTAATGATGTGGAGTTCTTCAGTGACTCCCAGACGACTCTGATGAATGAGAAAGAGATATGGTTTTCAGAGAAAAAATTACTTGTATAATGATTTGCAAGTGTACTATTCATGAACAAATAAATAAAAAAAATAAATAAAACAAAAGACACACCTAGGTTGTGATTTGGGGGTGAATAAAACTTCCACACAGAATTAACGAGCTGATTAAGTGTGCTGTTTATATTTACCTGCCAACCATAAAACGTCTAACTTGTGTCGCTCTCTCCATTCACTGAATTCCATCAATCTGTTTTATGTATCAACATGCAGGTGTTAATGTCCCACACAAATGCGAACGCTGCCTTAAACCTGCATTCATTGATTTTTAGCCATGTTAGCAGCATGGCAATGTCGGTCCGTCCACCACTTTGGTGCATGCACCTAGCGTTTAACTAACATAGCCAGCAGGTGGCAACCAATAATATCAAGTTTCTCTTTACAGCATACACTGTATCTACAAGTGGCAGTTAAATCATTTTGAATGTCTCCTCTTACCTCACAAGGTCCTTTGGCTCTTGCTTTTCTTTCCTTGAGTGACTGAAAAAAACCAAAAAAACCAAAACAGTGTTTTTAAGAAAATGCAGTCATTATACACTGTATACTATATATGTTTAGGGCAAGTAATGTATGCATTATATTACATGTTCATAAAATAAAAAGGCTATATGTTCATTTAATGACAGATGGACACATTTTTTTTTGCTTTAACTCATGTTCACATTTCAAAGGTTAAGTTCTTCTTCAAGTTCAGCGGTTTGTGGAGTTTCATACCATGTGACCAAATTCTGCCACCAAGCCTTCACCGGGAGTGTCCATGTCCAACACCTTACAGTCATCCCTGTTGAAGTCAAAGTGACGGAGCCTACAACAACATCAGAACAGAGTGTGTCTATTATCAGAAATTATTATAGACTAATGATACATTTTTAAACACTTCCTCAGTTTACACTTCAGATTTTCAAATTGTTTTGGTACAGTTTACCTACCCGTTAACTGTCATGACTTCTTCAACGTCCCTTATTTTTAGGGGAAAAGGGTTACAAAAAGATTGATAAGAATACAAAGGCTATTAAAAAGAAAGGTTTTTTAAATAAAAAACAAAAAACAGACAAACAGTTTTTAGTTTAAAATTTTTTCAAACGGATGATTTGTGTTTATGTAAAATAATAATTTACTATATCACTGGCTCAGACCAAAGTTTTCTTTGACTTACTTGTCAAATACAGGTTTGACTTTGAGCAGACACTTGAATTCTGGTAGGTTTGCTAAGAACCTGAGAAGAGAAGAAACAGATACTGACAGAATGATCTTGAAGAAATAAAAATCATACAGTACTTCTTACAGCTACTTTGGGGGTGCCCTGGTAGCCTGTGGGTTTATGGCACTGACCGTAACCTGCAACGCCCCTGCTTTCAGGCTGGCTAAGGGGATCGGACTTTGATTAGGCCACTCCAAAGTCTTCATTTTGTTCTTCTTCAGCCAATCAGAGACCCCACAACAACATCCAAAGAACTGCAGGCCTCACTTGCCTCAGTTAAGGTCAGTGTTCATGACTCCACCATAAGAAAGAGACTGGGCAAAAATGGCCTGCATGGCAGAGTTCCAAGACGAAAACCACTGCTGAGCAAAAAGAACATTAAGGCTCGTCTCATTTTTGCCAGAAAACATCTTGATGATCCCCAAGACTTTTGGGAAAATACTCTGTGGACTGACGAGACAAAAGTTTAACTTTTTGGAAGGTGTGTGCCCCATTACATCTAGCGTAAAAGTAACACCGCATTTCAGAAAAAGAACATCAAACCAACAGCAAAATATGGTGTTGATAGTGTGATGGTCTGGGGCTGTTTTGCTGCTTCAGGACCTGGAAGACTTGCTGTGATAAATGGAACCATGAATTCTGCTGTCTACCAAAAACTCCTGAAGGAGAATGTCCGGCCATCTGTTCGTGACCTCAAGCTGAAGCAAACTTGGGTTCTGCAGCAGGACAATGATCCAAAACACACCAGCAAGTCCACCTCTGAATGGCTGAAGAAGAAGAAAATTAAGACTTTGGAGTGGCCTAGTCAAAGTCCTGACCTGAATCCTATTGAGATGCTGTGGCATGACCTTAAAAAGGCAGTTCATGCTCGAAAACCCTCCAATGTGGCTGAATTACAACAATTCTGCAAAGATGAGTGGGCCAAAATTCCTCCAAGCGCTGTAAAAGACTCATTGCAAGATATCGCAAACGCTTGATTGCAGTTGTTGCTGCTAAGGGTGGCCCAACCAGTTATTAGGTTTAGGGGGCAATCACTATTTCACACAGGGCCATGTAGGTTTGGATTTTGTTTTCCCTTAATAATAACAACCTCCATTTAAAAACTGCATTTTGTGTTTACTTGTGTTATCTTAGACTAATATTTAAATTAGTTTGATGATCTGAAACATTTAAGTGTGACAAACATGCAAAAAAAAGGGAAGGGGGCAAACACTTTTTCACACCACTGTATATCAACTCTGTGTTGGCTGCTTTTTCATGAATAGACTGCAGAAAAACACTGTGTGAGGTGCAACCTTACCTCAATGTAACTGTGAACCGCACCCCAGTCTTAAGAATTAGAGGTCGTTGTGGTAAACTTGACATGACAGGTTGTTTCTCAACCACTAGAGCACTGCAAAAATCAAGACC
The DNA here is from genome assembly GCF_020085105.1 of Siniperca chuatsi. NCBI lineage: Eukaryota > Metazoa > Chordata > Actinopteri > Centrarchiformes > Sinipercidae > Siniperca > Siniperca chuatsi. Next base: position 4,178,751 of record NC_058053.1, on the reverse strand, counting down.
ATAACAAATTATGTCAACAAAATGAAAGTGTGTGAACCAGTCTGTGTGTATTGTGATATATTTATATAAAAAAATAAATAAAGAGTCCTGATGCCATGTCTCACTTTGCAAGAAGTTTTGTGAGCAAGGACCATGCAAGTTTCTCAATTTCTGCCAAGGGACCAGGGAGGTTGGAGGCATCGGAGCTGTATTTCTTGTTCTGGTCTTGCAGCATCTGCAGCTGTTCGCGTACTCGTAGTAGCACTTCTGCCACGATTGTGAACCTGCACATACAGCATAATGCATAACACCAAGTATTAACTGTGACAAAAAGACGTTTTCTCTAATATACAAAGTTTCTTCCTCAACATGAAACATGAAAAGCCAAGGTAGAACTAATAAGTTCTTACCACTTCTGCAGATGGTCCAGACAGATGTCAACTGGACTGCCAATGCAGGCCATCTGCTGCCTGCGCTTCCACTCAGGCAGCTCCACATCTGTGAGAATTGCCACAATCTGCTCTGCCAATATTAAAATGTTCCTTATCTGCTGCACCACCATCTGCAAGACAAAAATAAATAAATAAATAACCACAGCAAGCATTAAGTATGCTAAATCTATACTTAAAAATAATACCCAAACACAACAGTTAGAAATGACTTTCTTGCTTTTAACAGACTACAGTATTGCTATGACAGCAATTACAGCTCCTATGAGTCTTTAACATAGCTGTGCAGTCAAAAAAAATCAAAGAGGCTGAAATGATATCTTTTTTAAATGATGAGGTGAGTGCAGTCGCCGTGGCTTAGGGGTTAAGTTGCTGACAATGAACTGCATCATCCCTGGTTTGAGTCTGGGAACTTCGTTGCATCTCTCTACTGGCGCTATCTAATACAAGGGGTGAATGTGATATGTAGTGTGAAGCGCTTTGAGTGGTCGGAAGACTAGAAAGCGCTATACAAGTACAGTCCATTACATAAAATGCTTTGAAGAAAGTGGTTTATTAGTTTGTGCTGTGGCAACAAACACTCACCAAACATGCATTTACATTACCTGCTTTGTTTGTGTGATAAAGTTGCCCCGCTTAACACATTCCTCTTTCACAACAGCATAGGAATCGGCCAATCCAATATGCTGCTGCACTGGTAATGACAAATGAAACATAAATGAGGCATGAACTCACACCGAACCTATCACCTGTTTCTTTATGTCTCCTTCCATACCTTGGCTTTGCCAGGTCGTCTGTATGAAGTCAAGCTTCTCATTTAGGACATCCAGTGACTTAATTTCCTTCTTTACCTCCTGCATTAGAGTTAAAGTTCAAATTTAGAAACGATAAAGTATGTTTTTCCCATGGCTGTCAGATGGAATACAAACCAGCAAACAACTGTGTGATCAAAACAAATTACAGTCCAAGTGAGTTTACCAAAGTCTGCCTTTTCACTTCGTTGACTTTGTTGTCCAACTCTCTCCATTTTTGTCCCATGGCTGAACTGCTGCAACCCTGACAGAAACAAAGACATTTCTTTTGCTATTATTGGCGTATGGTGGTGATTCTTACGAAACAGACTAACAGTGTGTACCTCAAGTTACATTACAGGGTGCTCTGCTAAACACAACACAGCAGTAAAAATGACAAGAAAAAGCAAAACACATCGGTTTCTTTCTCTTTTTTTGTTGATTGAACAGACCAGAGAATTAGAAAAGAAATGTGACAAACAGAAACATCATATTCATCTGCATAGCACTTGATCAAACTGAAATATTAAGTTCAGAAGACAAAACAGAGTATAGATTTATCCCTTCAGAGCTGGAATAAAATAGTAAAACCAAATAAAAGTCAGATTTGAAAAATCTCGTGTGATCAGGTACATGATTAGTTCCTGGTCATTTATTGGTGTTTGATGTTTACAGCATTTCTGCAGCCTGGACTGGACTATATTGTTCATCCAACTGATATCATCTTACCTGTGCTTCAGAGGCTGAAGCAAGGATTTTCTTTTCCTCCTTTAGGCATTCAGAAAGGATTTTAGCCAAGTTCAGTGGTTCATCTTTAAAGTGTTTCTAAGTTTAAAAAAAGAAAAACAATGAGATTATAATTATTCTGCGTTGAGAAAAGAAATTACGATAAATCTAAATTAAATGTTTAATGCAATGTTCAGTTCACATAACAGCATGTCTGCCATACCAGCAGGTAGTCTTGCATCCCTGGAAAATCCGGTCCCTGCAAAATATTGTTCTCCTGGACAGACTGTTTCCACTGTTCTTGCAAAAACACCAGGAGCGCATGGAAACAAGTGTTTGCTTTATTTTCATCCACAGCTGCCAAATCCCTGAGACAGAGCAACAGAAAATGTACATTCATTTAGGGATTATGTGTCTACGTGTGCTGGGAACACTATGTATAAAACAATTCAACATCAAAACTGACTAGGATAACAAAGTAATTGCATCTTGATATTTCTATAAATCAGGTAAGTGAAGCCTGTGAAATAGGAGGGAACTTTTCTGAACAGTAAAAACAGGCCAGTCTACCAAACCACTTCCTCAAACTAATTGAATTTCAGCCAATTACACATTTGGGCCATACAGAAGCTTGAACTCCCCCTTTAACTCAGTGTATTTGTAACGTGGGTGCATAATCTGTGTAACAAAACAATTTATTTACAGTATGTTGTTTGTTTTGCTTTGGTTCTTCTTCTCCTCATTATTATTAATAATAATAATAATAATAATAATAATAATAATAATAATAATAATTATTATTATTATTATTATTATTATTATATAGTAATTATATAATTTATATACTTCTGTATATAGATTTGTGTGTTGTTCCAAAGTCTTGAAAAGTGATATTTTCTAATCTTGTGCACACAAGTTCATATCTGATGTGCACATGATTAAAAAAAATAAATAAATAATAATAATAATCATCTTTCAGGACCAGGGCCAGTAGGTGTCCCCAGGGCAAAAAGAACTGTGGGCACCTATTGACCTGCCCGATTTTCCCACTCTCTGTGCATTGTGTGTGTATTAGTCAATAATTTGTCATTAGTTTGTGGTAACTTGATTAAGCAAAATATCATTTAGTAAAATACATAACTTAAGGTCAATACAACCTGACAAAATAAAGGGCCCCTCTACAAAAGAGTGCTTCAAGATGGTAATAATGCTTTAAGGCCTCTATCATTTCAGTTTATAATACCAGTACTGACAAACAAAGGTGCAACTAATTAAATTACTGCAAACTAACTGCTACACCATGAACCTGGAGGCCCCACGCCCCCTAATGGTCGGGAGTCATTGTGCAGCTGCCAGCCAAGAATGACCCGTCTGAATACAACACCCATTATTCTCAAACGGTCCTGTCTTACCAGTCCTGGCTCTCTATCAAGACGCACAGACAATGGCGGATCACTCTGGGGAACTTTCTCTCATACAGCTGGCTCACCCGGGCCTGGAGTGCTGGGTCCAGCCTCAGCAGTTCCTGCCACTGGGCCATCTGCAGTCAGTCGACACAACAGTGAGCCGTCTGAAAACCAGCACTGAGAAAAAGCCACTAACGCTAATGCTCCTATAATGTAAAGGATTGTGAATTATGACATTAACAATGCAGTGTTGTTGTTGTTGTTGTTTTTGCCACAACCTAACATATTATTTTTTAAGTTATGTTTTAGATTTTCTTCAATTCTGTTGTCATCTGACAAAACTTGCAAAAAAAAAACAACTAGCAGATAATTGGCTACTTAAAAAGTACGACTTAACACTCATAGATACATTTGAGACCAATAACGTCAACGATAACAACAAGGATAGCCTTTGAAGTTTCTACCCGAAATATGCACCTTAAAACGAAGTTTAAGAACTTTTTAGAACTCATTTACACAATAAAACATGCATATAACATACATGCAACAGTTTTCCTTCTACGTTCGTACAGACGACAAAACGACTTACGTTGTGGCTAAGGTGAGCAGGATGATATAACAAAACAAACCGTCCGGTGTAGTCTTCTGAGAGTCTGTGTATCTGAGTAGCAGAAGGAAGGCGGGGTTACTTATATTCACCGGCACGCCCACAAACCACGTGATTCTCGAGAAATGATTCCGCTCCACGCGCTGTCAAGTTAAACGGTGGTTACACAGTGTTCACTTCCGCCTTCAAAATACTAAAGGGAAGTTGTGTTTTTACAGTGTGGAGTTCTGTTGATTTAACAGTAGCTTGCTGGCTACATCCGTTTTTTACCGGCTTCTTTTCCGGGTGGTGTTTGATATCACATTTAAACTGACGACTAAAGCTTTTTTTTTTATAAACAAATCTTTAACCAAATCCAAGACCCAAACTGAGTGGCAAAAACCGTTGTGGTACATACAGGCTTAACCCTTTAAAACAGGCATATGTTTCCCTTGCCTGCATGTAAAATGTCTGCTGTGAAAAAGGACTATACCTCAGTCTCGCTGCACCAGAGCTTTGAAGCAGCACTAACCAATATTTTGGATAAAATATATAATGTGAAAAGTTTGCTTCTAGTGACAAACCCACAGAAAAGTATCACCGGCTGTATAGTTTCTCAGCTCTACTGAGTTTTTAGCTTCTTTTAGCTCATTGTTTTGGTCTTACTGCCCACCACATGTCAGCTCTTATCAACCTTGTTTCCCCCAGCAGCAGCAGGTGGCTGTTTTCAATGAAAAAGATCTGATGAACCCACTTAACACTATACGCCCAGCAGCAAAGACAGGACAGACAAAGTTAGCGGCTAGCTGGTGAACACAGTGGAGCATTTAGCAGCTGGAGAGGCAGATATTTCCCTCAGGAGTCAGTTTAGACCAAAACACAGGTTAAAGGTACGGTGAATACTGGACTTATTTTCATCAGGTGGACAGACACGACTCCAAATGAATGTTGCTCAGTGTCTGCTGGACATGTAAATAGACACCTTCACAATAGCTACTTTATAAGGTAATATTTAATAATATAATGTTTTCTGCTTGTTCTGCTGCCCCTGAGTGGCCAAAAAAAAGTTACAGCTTTAACATTATATGTACTGAATGAACAGTCTGGCACATAGGCTGCTAGCTAGACTCCAAACTAAACAAGGAGAAGTTTAAATTAGTCATTTATCTTGTGCCATCCAACCTGACTTTGACCACTATTTAAAGCAACAGTTTGACATTTTGGGAACTCGCTAAACTAAATGAGAAGGTCGATACCACTTTCATGTCTGTGTGCTGCATGAAGCTAGAGCCAGCAGACGGTCAGTTTAGCTTAGCATAAAGACTGGAGGCAGGGGGAAACAGCTAGCCTGGCTCTGTCCAAAGTTTAAAAAAATCCACCTACCAGCACATCGAAATTTTACATCACATCTCGTTTGCTTAATCCATACACAAACAGAAATGGCAATCTCAAGGAGGTGATGACAAGTAAGCGTATTTCCCAAAATGTCTAACTATTCCTTTAACCTGGCTTTGTACTTACGATTGACTGAATATTATGCCCTCACAATAATATCCTCCATGATCTTAAAAGTTCAGTTCACTTCTATTTTCTTTAGATTTTTATTTCTGTTTCCCCTTTAAATTTACTCACTCCCATCCCCACCATCTTTCAAACATGGGTGTCAGGCCTTGTGAGGACAGGTGAGGCTGAAGGTGCAGAACCCACTCAGTCCTTCACAATTGGGTGGCTTTGACTGCAGGGCTGTTGTATTGAAATGCATCCTGTTGTCAGCTTCTGCAGTGTCTGCCAAATGTATGAAAAGGGGGGCTTTATGCAATATATCTAGATGTGGTCAGTGGTTCACACATAAAAAGAATAATTAATTATCCCACTAGGACTAATAATCAATTCTAAATGATCTACAACTTGTTTCTAACAAATGACAGAGTGTACATTTGGATTTTGTTATTTTAATTTTATGATACTGTATCTGGATGAGAGTGAGTCTACAATGTTTTGAAGAACTGACTCACATAAGCAAATTTACAAAAAGAGGGTAGTGTAGGCCTATCATGATTCTGATGTCTGAGTCTTGTCCATTAGGAGTAGTGACTTTGAATCAATCACTCAATCCAAGGCTTAACCTGGTTTATTTCCTCAAAGAAATATAAACACATCCACCCACTCCTGACTCTCCGGGAATCACGTGGTTCTCGACAAATGCTTTAGGAGCATGAATCAAGCAAGCAGCAGTCAGTTGCAGGCATTTTACTTCCGGCTGCTGCCAAAATAAAAGCTCTACAAGCTTCTGCTATGCTGCAAAGAGTCCCTGTCGTGCCTCGTCATGGGCTATAGGTGGCAGATGAGCTAACCTTGAATGATTGAATGATGGATGTTATGGGTGAGTGTATGTGTGCACAGGCTGAATCAAAACATTGTGTGACCACCATGCAACTTCCACTGTTGTCAGTAACAATTAGGCAAAAGAGACAGCGGTGTCACTGATGCAGAAATACAGTAGCAAGCTCATGTCAATATGGTACATTGCAGTTAAAATAAACATGTGTAAATTGGTTTATATACAATACAGGCCTTATAGAAAAATCAAAGTCAATAGTTAAAATATAACTAATCTAAAAACCAAGTCGTCACAGACTAACAATAAAAACAGACTGACAAATTCTTTTTAGAACACTTATGAATGTATAAAAAATAAAAACAATAAACAACAGCTCAGGTAATGAATCCAATTTAACCACAAAAACCTCTTTAAAAAAACAGCAGACTCTGTTTCATGATAATTAGGATGTAGACATCGATCAGAGACTGGTGTCAGGCCAGTATGAAAAATGTTGCATCTTTCATCTCGCTTTACTCTGAATATGGAGAACTCATCTGTAAAACAAAAAGGAGAACAACATTAGCAGCAGAACGTATGGAGGACTCATCTATAAAACAAAAAATAACCTTACATTAGCAGCAGACGTTTGCCAGTGCAGAAAAATATTAATATAACATAATAATGCCAATATACTAACACAATATTATCTTTTCATATAACATTGGCACTATAGCATTAGCACAAAAATTAAATGTCAACATAAGTTGTACTGTTATTTGTTCATGTATTTTGTCCACTGTCCACACGATAACACACACACAATACAAGGATAAGGCAGGTGTTATTCTATATTTTTTGTTTCTGTCAACAAATCCCATGAAAAGAACAAAACCAACAATGTAATATACAAAAATATAAAAAAAACAAAAACAAAAAAAACCCAGAATATTGCCAGCATTTCTTTTACAACATAAGTGGTACAGTCCAAATGGCAATGCATGCAAACTTACGGTGTCGATGTCGAAGCATAGGTGCTCGTTGAGCATGTCGAACTCCCCAGGAGTCATTGGTGGCTCAGGGGACTGACAAGAAGGTGGTGTGCTGCTCGCATTAGAGCTGCGATAACAGAGAAAGGGAGATAATACAAGTGAAGGGACTGCATTCAAATGTTATGTAGTATTTTATAGATCATTTTCAGTTTTCTCATTATGCTGTAGGTTGTACTGACAGCAAAAGCAATGTGCCATATTCATCATCTATTCCCCAACTTTGGTCCGATAATTACATGTCAGGGTAAAATTTATAATAAAAAGTCAAAAAAGTATTTACTTGAATAAAAAGTAAGTTGAGCTGGGGTCTCATATAGTCTTCAAATGAACTCACCGCAATTCCGAGATGGGGATCAGGGTCGATGGTATGTATGGATGGACTGGAGATTTAACAGATACGAGAGAGATTAGCGTCGTAGCCTACAATCTAGTCAGGCAACAAAGATTCAAAACATGCACTAAAAAACATGAACTCTAAATGAAGAAATGGCATTGCACTCTTGCCTTTGCTTGGCTGACTGTTGTAAAGCCGTCCGAAGGCCTCATCTTTGGGGATGTCGGGGTAGAGGAACTTGAGCGGGTTCTCTGGGACAACCCCGTCTGAGATCACTTTGTAGTCTCGTATGATGTCGGCAAACGGGAGAGCGGTAAGTCGGTTTTTAGTGTATGGCTCCACGGAGTTGAACTTCACGTCTCCTGTTGTAAAAAGTCACTGTTAGCAAAGCATAGCATTAGATCAAGTAAAGACGACAGGCCGGAAACCTGCCTAAATATATAACTTGGCTTATATAACTTAAATAACTGACCCTCCTCAAGTGGTCTAGTGGAAATGAGACCTCACCATTGTCGTTGTGCTCCACCCAGGTGAAAGTGATTCCTCCGAGGTGGCTCTCGCTGAAGCGTAAGAGGAATGTTCCTGGCTCTCTGTCCTTTAGCAGAGTGCGCTCCATCTCTTTACTCACAAAGCCCATGATATAACTGCATGGATGATGGTGGTAAAAGAGAAAAAAACAATTACCTTTTTAAGCTTTGCACTTTCCCCCCTGCTTTTCTATCACATTCTAACATTCTACTGATATTTTTTACAGTAACATCCATTGGCTACGTTGTGGTTAAGATGTGTAGCTTTGTCTTTTGCGCTTGACTTTATGTACAATTTAAGTTGATTAAACCTGGATAACAAAATTAATCTGAAAAAAAGGCAAAGAAAGTCACAACTTCTGCAATTTTAACACCGGAACCACCTTCAGGCGAGAATGTTACAGCTACATTTTTTATAGCTGCTGTTTGTGAATGTGTTTTGAGCTCTTATATTTTAAATCTGCAAAATGTAAACTGGACCATACTAGTTTCTGACTATTGCAGTATCAGACTTTATCTGCCTGTGGCGGGCTACATTGACTTGTCAACTTCTGCAGGTCTGAAATGCTGCTGCTAGCTTTTTACTTTAAGTGGTGCAGTGTGAAAGTTTAGAACTAGTCAGACAATGACTGAACTAGAACTACCGCCCCCGCCTCGACCAACCAGTCAAATTGCAGTTTACATCCATGTCTGTCCAGACATATGTATGATTCCAGTGAATATACATTGTTGAACTGGTTAATGAAGGATTATCAGAGATGTATTGGTTAAACAGGTACACATGTACTCGATTACTATGTAAAGATGGATTCTACCCAAAATGTGGTGCTTTTGTTTTCTTCTGGCGTTTTTAGATGCGAAGCCTCTCTATGAGCTGCAGGTGGAACTCACAGGATCACGATCAGCTAGGCGCGCTCTAATACGTTGTTTGCAGTCACGTGAGTCCGATGACGCTCGCAATTCAGAATGGACGAGATGGAGGAAAGACCGTACTGTGCTAGTTATTGTTTACCTTTGAGTCAAAAGTGTCACCAATTCAATGTCCGACCAACTGTGAAATATAATTATCAATTCTTGAGTTATGGCCAAAAATGTGTTTTGTGAGGTCACAGTTTGTGCCAAATTTGAAGAAATTCCTTCCAGGCGTTCCTGAGATATCGCGTTCACGAGAGAGGGACGGACGGACAACCCAAAAACATAATGTCTCCGGCCACGGCTATCGACAGCGTGGAGACATAACAAAAATCTGCATGCTGCTAAATATAGTGGCTAATTGACTGTGTGAGATACAAGCCAATTCCATAAGATGTCTCACTACAAGACCTACAGTGCAGTAGAATTTTGTTACCTTCAAACAGAACCAAGCTAGCTGTTTACCCGTTTTCAGTCTTTATTCTAAGCTAAGCTAACCGACTGCTGCTTCTGCAACATCCTCTTTTTGACAGGAAGTAACAGTTTTTTGGAAAGGGTGATCTTAACTTAGAGAAACAAAGCACGAACGACTGATCCCGCATCTGGTCAGAACCTTGCTGAGGGGCACGAGTGTGAATCCAGTGCCTCAATACAGACTCCTCTCGTCCGGTGAATCATAGTAATATTCTAAGAGGAGCAGTCCTACAGCATAAGCAGAGATTTATTGGGACAGTTGAGGGGGGTCAATGATGAGGTGGCGTGAGACATAGCAAGTGAGTCAGTGGCTTACTTCTCATTCCAGACTGGCAGCAAGTGCCTCTTGATGAGCTCCAGGATGGAGTCCAGCCACATCCAGAAACTGAAGGGCTTTCCTGGAATATTCTCCTTGAAGAATGTAAGACACATGGAACAGGTACAATGAGTTACAGGATCAGCAATACAGCATGGGACACAGAACATGCTTTCTCATTGGCCAGTAAATGGCACAGACATTTTGGAGATGAGACCACATTGTGGTATATACATATTACTGAACACTTACCTTGGAGAACTTAGACCAGGACACTTGATAGTCATTACAGGAGGCATGCTGACCTACAACAACAAATAACATAAATGACTGTACAACTTCCTAAAATTATCAGCTATTGTGTCAAAATTTACCTAGGTGTTCTGAATGTTTGTCAAGTGTCAGTCTCCAGGGGGAAAAGGTTGCCAGTCACCATGTAGTTTAAAAACTATAGGGCAAACATACCGAGAAGCTTTTCTCCCAGCATGGAGAGCTGCTCCTTGTTGAGGCCTTGACCAGCAAAGGTAGAGAACTGCCAGCTGAGGACCTCAGAGAGCTGGTTCCAGGTGGCCCGAGGAGGGTTCCCAAAGAACACCAAGTTCTGTGGATAATAGGAAAGAGGAGGAAAAAGGTAAGAGGAGGGAAGTGGGGATCTTACTACAATGCTATACAATTTAACTGTTCCACAAACTACATCCTCTGAAATTATCATACAGTTGAATCAACTGCTCTCTAAAACTGTTTCAACAAAAGCTGAACATTGCAACCTTCATGAAAGGAGGATTTATTGCAGGACTGTTGTATTAGACTGCTTTGATTTTAGTTAGGTGTACCTAATAAACTGGCAACTGAGTGTATGTAGCACTTTGCGTTTTTAAAAACACATTTTAAAAATGCTTTTGGTCGCAGTGCGTTAGCTCACCCTTGGCTCATCAGTCAGAAGGTTATACCACATGATGGAGGCCCAGCCTCCAGGCAGCTGGCTCACATTGGAAATGACCACCAGTGGCAGAGAACACGTCTGGAAGAATTCACATACCCAATGAGCAAGTTGCAGCAACAACAACAGAGAGCCAAACATCAAGTAACATCTGCGCTGTGTCTGACCTCCAGATCAATGGTGAGGCCCTGCACTGTGAAGCAAGCCTCAAAACTGAGAGAGTGAAGTTCCTCTGTCACAGAGAGCAGACCCTGCAAAACACAAAACACGTATCCATCCTTCTTAGCACTGCATTATGAACATTTCAATTATGAGGCTCATTGGGTACAACGATTTTAGAATGACGTGTCAGACAATTATAGTAATGACAAAGAAATATTTACTTATTCAGAAAATAATGCACCAACACAATTAAGCATTACAGTGGCATAGGTGTTAGGAGACCACTTTGCTGGTACATTAATGGTCATGTCATCGCCATTTCTTACCTCATTCCCCTTTGTGCCATTGATATATTTCTTCTCTTTCAGCTGCTGTAAGATACAAACTCATCAGTTGGCTAAAATCATAACGAAGAAAACCAAAAACTGATGGAGAAATCCAACAAATCACTTTGACAAACTGGTTAACATTTTTAGACCATATCCAAGTGTAAGTGAAACTGGATTTCGTCTACTGATACTGTATGAGAGCTACTTGTAGCTACTACTAAAATTGAAGTATGAACTCAAAGAGCTAATACAATGACTTTTTCATAAATGACTTTTTTCCCCAGTTGTTGATATTTTCTGATAATAAATGAGACATGAGCATAAATATAAATCAGACAGTGAATGGGTTGTCTTACCAAGTGTCTAAACTCCACTGAGAGGCAGCCGTTTGAGTAGTCCTCAATGTCCATAACTTTAGTGTTGTTGGTCAGGATGAAAAACTGACGACTACTGAGGAGAAAAAGAAGGTAAACCAAAGAAGCCTCGTGCATTTGTCAAATGTAATCGGAATCTATGCTGACTGTTTTTAGATGATACAAATGCAACTGTTGCTGCTGAAATCTGAAATGTGAATGAGTTCTTCTGAATACTGAATCGTTTTAAAATTGGTTTCAAAATAAAAACTCCAATCTCAAAAAACATTCGTAACTATAAAAAGGAAAAGAACTTGTTTTCAGATTACTGTAACAACTAGCAAACCTCAGCTGTAGAATTTGAACAACTTGTGTCCGTGGACTGTTTTGTCCTACGGTAAATGTGGAAAATAGCTGGGATTTTTAAATATTTTGCAAGAAATTAAAACAAGAGACAAAACAAAACAAAAAAGAAAGAAAGATTTATTGTAAGGTTGATGTCACAGGTAAAAAACATAAGTTAATAATTCACTTAAAAAAAAGAAACATTTATTTTTATACTTGCTTCTAACCTGGGCAATGGATTTCAGACCAAACATTTTCCTCCACACTGATATGTGGCATTTTGGAATGAAACTATTTCCTGAGGCAGTAAAGTGATGTTGTATGTCTGTAATCTGGTGAAGTGTACTGTTGCTCACTGTTCTTTTACGCTGCTTTTTTCTGATAAATCAAACATCAGCATTACATCCTGTTTTTGGGTTGTTTGTACTCACACTCTGCCAGGGGGGAGGTCCCTAGAGACACACACAAACATATTTATATATGTAAAGATTAGCGCTCAGACAAATTCTTCAGAAGAATATGACTTTTACACTGCAGATAGATAGAATGCTTTACAGTTATGTACACATAACTCACACAAGTACTTATCTTAGCCTAGAAGTGCAAACCTGTTACAAAAATGTCCTATACCTACATAACATAAAAGTCTCACTTGTCAAATGTTGTTTTCACTTTCAGCTGGTAATCTACTTCTGGAAGTTTAACCAGGAGTCTGGGAGAAATCAGGAAGAGAAAAAAATGCTTAATTTAATTCTCAACTGACATTACTACTACTTTTTCAGCAACCCAAAATAAATAAATAAAACAGATGCAAAAAATGTCAGAAATGATTTAACTAAAGACAGAGGTTTAAACAGGAATATAAATCATGAAAATATTCAGTAAGTCACATAATGATACCTGACTTTGGTGGTGAATTGTACTCCGGTCTTGATGATGAGGGGTTTCTGAGGATGTGTGGGCATGCATGGCTGCTTCTCCACCACAAATGAGCTGAGAACAAACCACAGCTCATATGTTTTTCACAGCTTTAACCATGTTCATTTCACTTGACAGCTCATGCTAGTGCATTCAAGACACCAGTTGGTTGTGTTTGTCCTGTCTTTAGCACCTTACTATATTGTGTAATGTAGTGCAAGTACACGAGGAAGTCATTTATACATCAGTGTTTCCAGTCTTCCATGTACAATCTGCATGTGTTTACAGACATAAAAAAAGATTATGATACACAACTTTGAAACTATAAAACAAAACTTGAAAACTGGTTTCAAAATAAGACTCACTTATGTGTGTCAGTAATTCCCCATAGTAACAACATGAAGAAATAATAAGATGATTAAAAAATATTTTGGTAATTATAAGCTGTCTTTAATGAGTTTTCTTGGAAATGGTCACATGTAAAACTAGAGACACCTCACAAAAATGCAAAATAAAAAAGTGTTGTACATCAGAGTACAGTAGTCATGATCAAAGCACCTAATTATTAAAAAAGGTTGTAAGAGAGAATAAGTACACCTGCATTATGTTGCATTTTTTAAGCACATGTACATACTTGTGGATACGTCTTGTGTTGCGTTGTGTGGTGTTCAGTACCTCTTGATGAGGTGATAGATGAGGTATTTGACTCGCTCCTCCATCTGAGGTTTTTGCAGGGGGATTGGGTCACTTTCGTAGGTGACCTTCACAACCAGCTCCCCCAGTTTGTCCAGCTGACGCTTGATCTGGAAGACACTCTGGGCTGTCAGAGTAAACCTGAGAGGGGACAGGTGAGAGGAAAATGAAAGGGAAAGGAGGAGAGAAGAAGGAGGCAGGGAGACTGTATGCTTATTTCATATACATGACCTTCAGATATACTGGTATGCTGATCTGGGTTTAGCCATTGTTGATGGGAATTCAAACTGAAAACTATTGGACATAACTAAGCAAACATCAGCAACATCAGAGCAAAGTCTGTCCCCGCTATCAAGCCAAAAATGTATTAGGGTCCTATGAGGCTGATGTGCCTGGGTAACACTAGCTGTGGTCAAATAAACCAACTTTTCATACAAAACATATTTATATATGCATGTGCTAAATAAAATGATTAGAAACTGGAGTCCCGTTCATGTGCTTCCCAGTGCACAGTTAGACAAAACAGTTCTAACATGAACAACACTGATTGTCGCTCTCAACACTGGGGAAATGTCTTTAAACAAGATGAGTCTACTAGCTATGCTAGCAGCTCTGTGAGGTTGCACCTAGGCACAGCGGTGCATGGAGCTAATGCTAACATCAGCATGCTAATATACTCCCAATAACAATGCTAACATACAAATGTTTAGCAGGTGTAATGTTTTCTATTTTTACCTTAGGTTAGCGTGTTAGCATGCTAACATTTGCTTATTAGCACTAGACACAAGTACAACCGAGGCTGACTAGTTTTGAAGATATTTGGTCATAAATCGAAGTATTGGACAAAGTACATTTTTACCTGATGATTGTGCTAGATTAAAAAAAAAAGTTAGCTAAAAATTAAGTGAATTACTACAATTCGTCCTGAGGGGGACCAAATTTAATCGATCCAAAAGCTGTGCAGACATTTCACTTAGAGCCACAAACATAAACCTGATGTTGGCACTACAGAAAAAGCCAAGGCATCGCCAACGTCAGTAGAATTCATCCTCTGGGCATGATATTCCAGAAGATGGGATATCCACCAAGGATATCTGTACACAAGTTCATGGCAATCCATCCCATAGTTGTTGAGATATTTTAGTCTGGACCAAAGAGGTTGTCCAACCAACAGACCAAACATTGCCACAGAGCCATGCCACTAGCTAAACATATGTGCAGTGAGTGCTTTAGAGATTTACTGCTGTGCTTTTATACTAATTTATAACAGAAAGCCTACGTGACAAACTGGAGGTGTGGAGTTTGAAAAATGTGGGCATTTACCAGGCAGGGCAGGGCTAATGAAAACATGCTCTTGGTTGCATCATGGGAAATGTAGGATCGTTTTTGGAGCTTGACCCATACTAGAGACTAAAAGTCAGAATATCTCGGCCTCTGCTGCTTTGATTTTGACCATTCTTTTTTTAATCTGTCTATTGTGGGTCCCCTAACTTGACAGAAGTGCAACACGTAATCACTGGAGTACCCTTTTAATGTTCCTATAATGCACAACAATGCACATCTACATGTTCTGGATATACTTTATGTGTATGTGTGTAAGTTATATACATATGCATATTTTATTATGTAACTTTACTAAAGTAAACATTTGCATGACAGTAAGGATTTCAGTAAACATTCAGCGCATTACCAACTCTGCAGCTGGTCCAGGCCGGTGAGCAGCGGACCACCGATGGCGGCGATCTGCTGCCTGCGCTTCCAGTCCTGCAGCTCAGGGTTGAGCTGAGAGGTCATCAGGTCATCAATCTCCTTGATCACAACATCCATCTTTGACAGGATCTCCTAACAAAAGGTATGGAAAACAGCTGTGGTGGTTTATGAAATGTAAATTATATGGTACAACGAATCTTTCTTTGTACACTCATGAGGTCTTGGCATCTTTATTTGGAGACATTTTGGTGAGACTCCCTCGTCCCTCACATGTTAAGAGCTTTGTATGATGATACAAATGCATACCTTCCTTTTAAAGTCGAGCCTGTTAAGCATTTCCTGCAGTCTTGTTACTTCCTGTTTCATCATCTCAGAGTTCCTATCTGTCGATTCTGACACACACACAAACCACAAATATATAGTTTTGAGCATATTCTTGTGTGTTGCATGCTGTGCAGTTATTTGCACATAAGTAAGAAATAACACTTTTACATTAATACATGAGGTTTTTCTCAGAACTTGTGTGCACATCTTATAACAGGGCTCACCTCGAGACTGTAGGGTCTTGTAGCGGAAATCAAAGTCATCCTGCATGTCCTCGATGTATTTCACAGCTTGGTCCATCAACTAGACACGGACAGACGTAGTTTTTTTAAAGTTCATTTCATAGGATGAAATGATGTAATGTCTGTAATGTTTCGATAATGCTCACACAAAAGAACTGGCGTCAACGCCAGTGTTTTTAGAGTATGATGGGTGCCAAGCCAAAAGTCACAAAATAGCCAATGAAGTTGTCGGCACTCGCAAATAAGTATGTAACACTTTTAATGTTGCACAGCAGCAGAGGGAAACAGGGGCGTTTCAGCCCTAGGCTTGTGTGATCCCCATTAAACAGTACAAGACTCTTTCTTACTACTATCTGTCTATTGATTATGTTGTTTTCATTGATGTATTTGTATTTTTTATTGTAGGTTCTGCACACGAGGAGTCAACATATGTATATACATTTGTTGCAAGACCAGAATAGGATATATTTATTCTTATGACTTACATTTTCTCACTGCTATTTTTCTTACAAGTATTTGGTTTTTGATGATCTGTCTCAGCCGGTTGTTAGTCACCGGCAGGTTCCTGGCTACTGTTAAATAGGGGTCACACCCACAAATGTGTCAGAAACACTGAGGAAAGCCTAGGGCTGAAACGCGTCCATTTCCTTCTGCTGCTGTTCAACATTAAAAGTGTTACATACTTACTTTAGCGAGTGCCGATGACTTCATTGGCTATTTCGTTTTGATATTACCTGAAACGTTTGTGTGTTTCAGTTACCTGCACGCTGCCCCTGATGATCCCAACTCTGCTGTCCATGTTCTTCTGCCTCTCAAAGGCCACAGAATTCTGCAACGATTTCTCCAGTGGACCCTGTTGGAAAATGTCCTTCTTAGTCACCCGTTTCTTTTCTATTAATTTACTTGCTGTGTTTCTGAAAGCTACAGATCCAACGTAGACTGTTGTTTCCCAATAAAAACGGATCAAGTTTTTGTTTTATTGCTAAAATGATTCTCTATTATCGTTAACTGTTGTTCATTTTGTTTTACAGCATCCTTGCAGCAGCCTCTCTGGAACAGTACATGTAAACTGTTATCTTGTTTATGAGTATTGCAGGATGAAAATATTTTCTCATGGGATTAAAGTGAATTGTTTGGGAATGTGGGGGTGTACATTATGAAATACTACCTTTCCTGGTAGCAGTTCTGATTTACCAGCAGCAGCTGTTATTAAGGCACCAGAGGGACTTTCCCTCTGAGGGAGACAATGTGACAAACCTGTTCCTGCATGCAGGCGCTGGAGAGGATGCGGCGCTCTTCCCTGAGGCAGCTGGAGATAACCCTGGCCATAACGGTAGGATTGGACGTGTATTTTACCTGTGGGGCCACGCACACACACACACACACACACACACAGGTTACCAAAACACCCATGCACATGCACTTGGATTTCATTCTTGTTTGAAGAGAAATGTACAAAAGCCATGAATGAACCAACAGCATCATTCAAATTTGGTATTTGGTCTGTTTGTCTTGCCATTCAGAAAAAACAAGCCCATGATGAGGAGGAAAAAGCTTCACAGTTTTCACAGAGATTTGTCATCATGGGTCTTCTCAGAGACATGCGGTTTTTACGTTTTTTGTTTTTTTTTACGTATTTACTCAGCAAAGGAATGAGGTTCATAATGAATGTCTAAACAGAAGGCATGTAGCCAAAGGTGTGCACAGATACTTGGGAGTATAACCAGTTTTTGTAGCCTGTAACCATAACGTTTATTTGAATCTCGGAGAACATTCATAAACAAAATAATGATGAAGTACTTTGCACCTCCTTGAATTTAAGGAAGATTGTTTTTGAAAGTAATAGGAGGTAATTCCTGGAATGAATTACAGGCTTTTTGGCTTTGGAGCATCTCACACACACACACACACACACAGGACAATAAATTTTAGATTTTGTTGTTGATTTTGATTTTGTAATTTTGTCCCACACTCATTAAAGATTCTAGTCACCTATCAGCCTAATAACCAATAACATTTGATGGACTAAAGTCTTTGAAAATAAGCAGTGCTTCACACTCATTGTTTTTGGAAAAATATACAGATTCTTTTTAATGAAGTAGATTGTTTTAAAGGGAAACCCCAGCAATTTATTGACGCACAAATGTGAACGCTTTGAATAATGTTTTAAAGTACAGGATTTGTTTTCCAAATGAGAGCTGAAAATAATGGACTGCAGCAAAGCTTTATGTACATCCAGTACATCTGAAATATGAAGCAGCCACAAACTTTCCCTGAGCCACGCTCCTGCCTCCACAGCTGCTTCTACATCACCACATGATGAGATTTACATGAAGGTGGTGTTGTTTTGCACATCAGCCCATTCAAAAGCCTGCTTAGAAAAGTACAAAAAATTCTGCTGTGGCAAGATGAAACTTTTTCTCTCGCCTCCAGGTGTGACTAAATTTTTGTGCATCAGCATCATTGCCAGGATGACGACGAGGATGCATCAACACACACCTACACACTCACTTTCATTCAACAACGATGCTATTTAGCATTGGCGAGCAGCAGATTGGTTTAGTGTTTCTAGCATTTGAAAGTCGCCAGTCATAAGCTCGATTCTCTTTTAAGTTGACCTGCAATTGTCCAGCAAAAATGTATTCTGGGAACATCTTTGGTGCTTATCCCTTACTGCAATGCACACCTCATTGATCACTGCTGACGTTTTCTTGCATTTCTGATGAAGAACAGAAATGACAGATCAAAAGAAAATGTCAAATGCATTGCTTTGTGTGCAGTGTACCCAAGGGGTTTTCCTAAGAAAGCGTCTGCCTGAATGTGGGCGACAAGACAAACAAATGGAAGAGAGATTCAAAAATGGCTATGGTCTGAATCTCTCTTGTATTATATGAATCAATGATACAAATTTCAATTGCATATCACAACAACAACAACCCACAAACACCCTTGACTACCGCACAGGAGTAATTGCTTCCTCTGAGAAGAGTTGACTTTGACACACACATTCAGACACACAGGAAACAGCGGTATGAGCCTCATCGGTTTGTTCTGCAAAGCTATACGTCTTTTCCAGAATAAAATGTGTGCCGAGGCTCATGACGTCAGTGAGCCCTGACCTCAACCAAACATCCTGTACAGCTCCTAGACCCGACTCTACGCTCCAGAGCGTAACAACATGAAAGAAAATGACATAGGAAGTGTTTTTCCCTTAGCAAATAATTATTGTACTTAGTACAAGTTTTTTTTTCAAGCAATAGATGCAAAATCTGTGAAAGAATTGTCTTTAATTCTGTGCAAAACTCCAAAAGGTCATATCAGTACGTGCATGGCCTTTACTCTCTTCATTTGACATTTGAGGCGCTGAATAGTAAAAACAGTAGCTGCCTCTCTCAGGTAACACAGAAAAACAACACAGAAATAGAAACCAGTTTCACTTAGATACAAAGTGACTCCCAAATTGAAAGTACAGCCATAATATCTTACTTCCCTTTCACCTCCATTACACACACGCACACACACACACACACACACACAAAAACACACACACGCACACCATAGACAACAAAACTACTTCTCCTTATTACAGATGTTTTAAATTCGACTGTTGAATTTTAATTGCACCATGCAAGCACGCACCTTTTCTTTTTACTGGGAGTAAACGCATTCGTGACACCTTTAAACATGGGTTTCCGTTTAGAGCAAGTCTAAAGACAAGTTTTATAATTTTCTTTTCCTCCAATAAGTGAACATGAGTCACCTGAACTGAAAATGTTTTATCTTGTTAGGATGATGAAGAAAATGACTTGATGAATGATTTGCCCAGCCTGAAGACTACTGTACGCTGACATGGATTACTGTATGTAGGCAGATTTCTATACAGGTATAGAAGCAAATGGACTGTAAGCAGATAGCCAGAAATACAGAATTCCAAAGGAGGACTTTGAAAAGACTAGATATATTGTTCCAGGGCTTTTGCCTTTCCTTCCCCAAAGTACTGCAAATACAAGGGATCTGCAGATTTTTACCTTTAGCTGCCATTCCTTGTTCTGTTATTCTTTTATGCTCTAAATCATTTTATTTCCTGCTTTTAACCATGCTCTTTTTCCCTGCTGTTGGAGTTCTGACACCTTTTGCCTACCTCCCATTTTGTAACCTCAGACTTTGTAAAGCAATTCTTAAAGAACAACATTTGGATCATATTCCTCCACGTTGATTTTGTTGTTTTGCGACAGAGGTTCTTCCTTCTTTGTAATAACAACACCGTGTAAGTAACACGATCTACTGTACAATCATATCTTTCTCATCGAGTTTGGAATTTGAAAAATAAAGATGAAAGTGGAGGGAGTTCCGAGTATGACATAACTAGGACATGAAGGGATGAAAGGAGGGTGACACACCTGGAGCTGCTGTTGTATGATTTTCATGTTGTGTCTTTGTAGGAAGTTCAGCTCCCGTGAGCGCACCCTCTCCAACTGGGACAGCAGGTTGGTGAACAGCACCGCTGACATTGCGTCATCGTTAGCTGCTGTGTCCCTAAAAACACACAGTGTGTGATGTTTAGGAGATTCAAGATGGCTGGTATAATGCCCCCAGAATAAAGTCATTCTGTGTCACTGTATCACTTTAGTTAAACTTTTTAAGTACAACTTCACATACTAGTAACTGCTACTGGCTGCTAAAAGGTAACTGTATAAAACATAGAACTTAATTACCCAGAGATCATGAAAGGTGGTAATGGTCAACTGAACACTTTTGCACCGCAGCAGGTTGCTCTGCGCTGATTTGTTTCTGCATCTGTGAGCCTGTGCACATGTGCAGGTGTTGGGCGCAGATGCTCGCATATAAGCAACTGCTGCCACCCATGCACAACATGTCAGCATGTACACTAGCGGCCAATACTGCACTTAGAAATTTGGAAAGTACAAGAAAAACTAATAAATAGTTAAAGCTGCATTCATTGCTCTTTTATTATTTTTTTTGCCACTTGACATCATGTGACATATTATCGCCTTATAAAGTTGGTATGGGTGTTAGCAAGAACTCCCTGTTCACACACCCAGCAGACACATGGGGATGTTTCTGGGGGCTAATGAATGTAACTCTTCAGTGATCTGGCATGTCAGCTGCTAAATGCTTCACTATGCTCACCAGCTAGTTGCTAACTAGAACTACAGTGGGTTTATCACTGACACTGATGACACCCTCAGTGGTCTGTAGTCCATGTTTTGAGATATCTTCCTCCACCCTAATACACTAGAGGTAAGTGAGAAAATATGCTCCCCCCCTAATTTGGGTGAAGAGATCTTGAAAGCTTAAAGGATAGCTGCCTTTGCCTTGAGGAAAGGAGCAGGACTCACCAATCCTGAGACTCGATCCAGCTGGCCAGACCCTGTCGGATGTCCATGGGGAAGTTATCATCGTACAGGTAGTCCACGTGTTCCAGGAGTCTGATCTCCAGCTGCTGAATCTGCTTCCACTGGCTCATGCTGCCGTGCATACAGACACCACAAAACACACACACACACACACACACACAGAGAGAGAGAGAGAGAGAGAGAGAGAGAGAGAGAGAGAACAACCCGTTATCACCATGCGCTTAAAGTGGAAAAAAAAACCAAACTAGGTATCTTAAATGTATTCTATCATTTATGATACACATTTTTTATTGTAATAATTCGTTATTAATAATTCGTGGTTCAGTGCTTTGCTTCTCATGTGTGTTACCTGAGGCGTTTGTGCGCTGCTGTCCCGTCAGTCCCGCTCACCATGTGCAGCTGTTTCCCTCTCTGACTTTCGCTTTTTACCGTCAGCTCAGGAAGCGAGCGCACTCACTCTGACAGGCTGTGACGCTGCTCAGGTCAGGACACCCGGCCGTCCAATCACTGCGCGCACACACACACACACACACACACACACACACACACACTAGCCACTCACTTTCCGAAAATGTCCTCTCTCTGAAGGTAAAAAACGTGTTTCAGTCCTCACTATGCAATTTCACACACGACAATTTAGTCAAATGTCACAAGTCATCAGTACAATTTCTTCATTTCTTTTATGTTTCTGTCGCAATGCAATCTGAAGACGTGTGCAGCCTTTTAGAGGGTTGAAACTAAGGAATTAGAAGATAAGATAATGAAATAAACTTACTTAGTGATTAGTAATGCCCATAGCTGCTTTAGAAATGAAGACTAACTAGCCACGGGAGTCAGTAAGACCAGCAGGTGTGACTGAACTTAATTTCTAGTTGTCTGAATTTTTTTCTTATGTCCAGCTGAGTCAACTAAGCATATGTTTAAACAACAGTGTCAGACATATAGAAATATTTGTTTGTGTAAACTTTCATAATTTTTGAAGAATAAAAGCATGTTATCTGAAAATAATGAGTTCGTTATTGTAAAAACTTGAAAAGGTGGGTTATTTTTCTATGGAAGTGCATTGCATTCAACAAAGAAAAAAAGAGATGTTTACTCATAATTATGACTTCTGTGTCTTGAAATTATGACTTAGCATTTCATAATTACAACATGAGAAAGAAGCTCTTGTGATAAAGAGATCATTTTCTTGTAACTGTGACATAAAGACTTTGGAATCAAAAGTAGCACCTGAACTCTCATGTTTGTAATTGCTGAGGTAGAGACTTTACTTTTTTTTTTTTACATTTTCCTTTGACAGTAACTGCCAAACTCCAGTCCAGCAGGTGGCAGTAAAGCACCCATAAACTGACTCGCCAACCGGCGACAGAACACTAAGAAGAAGAGGCAGCGGTCAGAGGTGAAAGTTGAATTCAGTAAAAACATGGTTGAGCACGGGGACATCCGCGTGGTTCACCGAGGTGGCAGTAAAATAAACTTCAGGGAGCCTGTCATAACCAATGATTCAAGGTGAGTGCGTGTTTTCAGTCCGGTAATGTTTAATATTTGGTGGAAGAGATTCTCGCGGTTCTTCACGTTTTTATTAGCTAGACAGCTAAAGCCGGTGCTAGCCGTTAGCATTAGCAATACAAGCTGCTAGCTAACTGTTGATATTTTTGCTGCTGTTTACAAAGAAGTATCAGCTTCTTGTGGCACTCTGGCATTTTTTTTTTTTGTAACGGTAACTTAAATGACACACACATCATCAAAAACACTGAAGTCTTTTGGTCCGAAAACTGTAAGTTGTTGTGTGAAAGCTGTGGTTGATGTTGCTGCAGGTTCCTGCTGTGCGCCTCAGGAGAGTGTGTGAAGGTGTTCAGCACCTCCACGGAGGAGTGCATCCACGACCTGCGGGGACACACCGACCTGGTCACAGGTGTGCTGCTCAGACCCTCCAACCACTTGCAGGTACAGTCACCTCACCACAGTTTGTTAACGGGGATGGAAAGAGTACAGCTCTAACTGAAGTTACTCCAATGGAAGTACTGTTAACTTGCCTTGAAGAGGACATCTTCTTACTTGTGTTGAAAGCTACTCAAGTAAAACCAAACCACAAAAGTAATGAACTTAAAGACTGCTCACAGTAATGAATACCTTCTGTATGTTGTTTTAATTTCTAAGGGCCAGGGAGGTCTCCTGAATTTTATATTTTCAATATAAATACAACTTTCAAACCAGTTCCTCTCCAGTTTAGTGATGGTTTCCTTTTTTTTTTGTAATAAACTTCCACAGATTGCCTTTTAAAGCTTTCCATTAATTTGTTTGTCATTTTTTACAGTTAATCCTTAGGTCTTGAAAATGTAAGAATATCGCGAAAAATGCTAATCACAATTCCCCAGAGCCCAAGGTGACCGCTTCAAAAGGTTTTTTGTCTGAGCAATAGCCCCAAACCAAAAGTTATAAACTATACAGTTAGATAATACATTTAAGCAGCAAATTGTTGGAAAGCTGGAACCAGCAGGTGTTCTTTTGCTTGATAAATAACATAAATGAATTGTTAATTATTATGAATCGATTATCAAAATAGTTTACATAGTTGATAGTTTAATTGATTAATTGACAAATCTTTTCAGCACTAACCAATTTTATGGATCCACCTATGGAAAGAATAACCGTGACCATGCATTCCTGTTTTGTTGCAGGTTTACTCTTGCTCAGCAGATGGCACTGTCAGACTTTGGGACTTCACAGACGGCATCCTCATTAAGGTACGGCTTGATTCTTGTATTGTTTTCTCTCCAGTCTTTGCAGTCATTGTGTCCACTTAATCTCTGTTTGTATAGTGCTGTTGGCTCCATATTAAGAGCTGCCCCCAACCAATTAATGTGGAGTGCAAGTGGAATTATGCATTAAAACTGTCCCAACAGTTAGTCTGTAAACATGCTGACTTCCCCACTACTTGTAACTGGTAGTGCATGGCCAGATATTGAAGGAAACATCATGTTCCATCTTGATACTTTGTAAACCTTGGTTTGGTCGTGCACGCTACCTTTTCATGCTGGTTTAAAGTCAACGATGTGCAGTAAACCGTGATTAGAATTTTCTTACACTTTGATCGCTCGATTAAAAATGAACCTACCCTCTATTTTATAGTACATGTTGATTGTTTTTTGCACATTATTCACTTACTGTAGCTAGCTATACAGTAAAGGTTGATTCAACAGCAGAATATGCAAGGTGTCCATATGTTAATGGTGGAGAGTGGCGAGCGCGTGTCAGTTTACCTGTATATTTATACCCTCCCCCTTACTCTGGAGAGACCTCCACATTTGTGACTTCATGCGCAGTGACGCAGTAGTGAAGGGCTAGTAGGTCGAGATCAGTTTGAGCCTGTGTTGTGTTTTCTCTGATGTCTGGCAGCCATGTGTGACAGCTGTGTGATCTCTTCCAGACTTACGTCATTGGATACCCGATTTACTCCATCCACGCATCTGCAAACCACGAAGGAGTCATCTTTATCGTTACTCCCACACTAAGTGACAAAAGATCTGGTAGGTTTGACATCTTTTCTAATTGTGGTCATTGCTTGGGAGTGATGCCTAAGAATCCATTTAACACCGTGTTTGCTTTGGTGGAAGAAAAGGTTGGTGGAAAATTTTAATGTTGGTGACTTCTGAACCCAAAACCTTTGCAATTAATGCCGTGCACTTAATTATTCAGCTTCACGAGACCAAAAGGGGAGAGATCCAGTGTCTGCAAGTCAGATCAGGGATGTGCATTGTGGCATCCACATGCTTTGCTGTCTATTACAGTGTCTTTTATTTATTTTATTTTTTTATACCTCCACAAGGAGTCGCGAGTTACAGAAAATTAGAAACTGGAAACTGGGTAAGAGGTCACTGGGTAAAAATGTGTAATAGCCTGATGTTTGATAAGGGGTGTGTGTGTGTGTGTGTGTGTGTGTGTTACAGAGTTATTCCAGCTGGTTGCGGTACATCTGCCACAGAGTGGAGAACAGCTGGTGGAGGCCCGAGAGCTTTCTGCTGTGCTCAGCGATGTCAGCTCCAAGTCAGCGGCCATCGTCTTCGGCAGAGGGGTACATACACCACCACTACGGTCACTCCCAGTTACATTCCCAAAAGTGCTATCCCCCACTTGACGTATATGAGGGTTTTTGGTTTGAAAGCTTGTGGTCTTTATCAGACTTTTCTGCTGTGCCAAAACAAAACAAAAATATGTAGGAGGCTGTGTTTTTTTGGCCATGAGGGCTAGCTGTAGCTTTCATTGATTTTTGTATCTGTCTTCAACAACTCCAATAAACCCCAGCGGAAGCATAAAATGAGTCACTATCAAATTAACTTTAGATAATGATTCTTCCCTATAAACTGGATATACAGCGTTGGGTTTTTTTTTCCGTGTATGATGATAAATTGACACCTGTATTTACTCAAGAACAGCTTTCAAATACAGAGCTTGCTCAGCTGTAGCAGCATACATGCAGTATGCTGCTACTGTATGTGTTGATAACCAAATGTTATCTTCCTCACAGGGGGAATATATTGCTTCGGCTAAAGGTTTGCAGCTGGAGGTCTACTTCTTCAAGAAGCATAAGTCATACAGGTGAGCCACGGTGTGAGATGCTTAAGTTATGAGGTGTGGAGATTTAGATATTTTATTGAAAATGAATTAAAGATGATCACACATTTTGTGTAGAAGTTTCAAGTAAAACCACAAACCATTCACAGCTTTAGATTACAAATGCCACCAAAAACATGTATTTGTCTATCAATAGACAGAGAATGATGTAGAGATCAAGACTGAAGTTGTCATATGTGACAAAGGTCATGAATCATAAAACCCATCATATTCACAATCCCACATTTGCCTACAAAGCCATGAGGGTGTTCACTAACACAGTATGTCTGTCCTTTTGTGGGTTGTTAATAGGTTTTCCCTCAAAGAAGACAACAAGAAGGGAGGCAAGAACACATTCACATGTGTTGCCTGTCACCCAAAAGATGACTGCATTGCCACTGGGCATGAAGATGGCAAGATTCGCTTGTGGTGAGTAGTAACAGCATGGTCTTGAAGTATATACACTCACACCCTGTGTTGATAATTTTGAACAATTATTTAGTCTAAACATCTGCTGCTCACCTGTGTTGCATGTATTTTCCTGATAGCTGCACCAATGTATTCCACTTCCATAGCGTGATATGAAAGAAACTTTGTCATTTTCATCACCTCCTCTACTCCAAATTTACCTGTCACAATTTATCCTTAATTATTCCCATTTTAATTGATGTGAAACACTTTCTAGGTCTCTGCAGTGTGTGTTTATAAAGTGCATGAATGTAGCTCATCAGGTGAAGTGGAGAAACTTTATTTTTCTTACATTACTGTTTATCCTTTCAGGAGAAACTTCAACCACAAGAAGGAGTACACATACTCCACCCTGCACTGGCACCACAGTGCTGTCAGCTCACTGTGCTTCACCCCAGAAGGTAGATGCACTTCATTACCGGTCTTATAATTTCTTTCTCTATTTCAGCAGGGATTTTTCATGTCACTCAATTAATGTCACTATTTTAAGGTGTCAGGCAGGCAATTGGAGTTTTTGTCCTGCTTCAAAATTTTTGTGCTAGAATGACCAAATAAGCTCATGATTTATTTATTTCTTTTTTTTGCTTTAAGAAAAAGGCATCCCTGTCCTGTTCCTGCCTCCTCTGTATCTCTTTCTGCTTTGTTTTACCAGGCACCAACCTGTTGAGTGGAGGCTTGGAGTCTGTGCTCGTCCAGTGGCGATACAACCAAGAGACCCAGCGGGACTTCCTGCCCCGCCTGGGCGCTGCCATCACACACATTGTCGTCTCACCTGATGGAGCGCTTTTCTGTACCTCACACAGTGACAACAGTAAGGAGCTGTGACCTGTATTATACACTCAGATGAAACACAACAAGCTGATTGTCATGGTGGACATAGTTTTGTATAAAGCCAGCATCTAGTGGCCACTAGCGGTACTACAGCTTAAGCTATTTCTAGCTTCAGCATTAATGCGCTATGGTTGTCACTTGGTTAAAACCCTGCAAGCTTTACATTTAACAGCACATTTTGCTCCTAAAAGCTCACGTCTGTTTCCTTAATTGCAGCAATGACCGCAGCTGTGAAATGTGTGTATTTACTTGTTTCAGAGATTTCAGTATGAAAGGAAGGCTGTGGCAACTGATTTCTGTCTCTTCTTGTTTTAGAGATCACAATCATCCAGAGTTGTGTTAAAGTGTCAGCTGTCATTCAGGGCCTGGTCAAAGGTGAGTACAGACTGTAGATGGCAACAGCACGTACAGTAGAGTGGTCATAAACATGCTGTATGGGCTCATAAATGATAAACATGTATATCATAAATAACCTTCACAGTTCTTGGAGAACAATCTTGGAGGAAGATCTTGCCCGTTATGAAAGAAGGTTCTAATCAACCAATATTTTCAGCTTAACCAATAAACCAGTCACCCAAGTTGTTCACACTGTGATAGTGCACAGGTGCAGAAAAATGGCAAATATCTCATTTGCAAATGACAAAATTTGACTCTAGGCAACCACAGTGCTGTGTTCGAAGACATAAAGGTAATCAAACAAACTTTTTAAACAGGGTGCATAAGAATCACCAAGAAAGATAAATTCACTCCAGTGGTGTTAGATCAATGGATGTAAAGGTCTTATTGCTGTTAGGATTGTTGTGGTGTCAAAATGAAATGGAAATGACTTTCTACCTTGTTAGCAAGTCTCTTATATCATATTTAACCAGAAATACCGTGTCCTGTATTACATCTTGTGTTTTTATATCAATGTCCCAGCATTGCTTTTGTAGTTGCATCATTCTGTATCAGTAGGCAGAAATAAAAGTTGTACCCTGTAGAACCGTTGTGGATTTCTGACCACTTGTGCCTCTGTCTTGCATCAAACCTTTCTTTCTTCATATGGACATATCAAAAAGAGAAAAAACAGGGTTTGAATCTGCCAGGTTACTCTGTGCACGAAAAGGAAGGAATTGATTTTCAACTCTTTATGTCCTGGTGCAGGAGAAAGTGTCAGGACAGACTTGATGGTGGACCCTCACAGCAAATCCCTGGTGCTTAATGGGAAACCAGGCCACCTGCAGTTTTACTCCCTCCAACGAGACAAACTGCTGTACAACGTAAGCACTCTGCTTTATAAGCTGCACTAAAGATATCACACATTAGCCAGACCAAGTAAGTTTGTGAATCATTTTTGGAGGCTTTTATTGACATAATGTGCTATTTGCACCTGCAATAGCATAATTATGGTTATTAGAACTTGGAGTCGACTTATTTCAATTACAGACAGAAGATACAAACACAAATCTATTCTGATCCACAGGCTCACTTAACAACACACAACACCTTGGTGTGAATAAGCCTTAATAGCTAAATTCTGAGGTCTGTTATCTTCTGTGTTTCCCACAGCTGGACATAGTGCAGCAGGAGTACATTCATGAGTCGGGCCTGGAGCAGTTTGAGGTGGTCAAGGCAGCCTTCGATGCCTCTGGCAACTGGCTGGCAACAGTGGAAGAAAGAAAACAAAAAGTTGCTGAGCTGGAGCTTAACTTGAAACTGTGGTTATTTGATGAACAAACACAGAGGTACAGACATCTAAACTATATATATTTCTGTCAGTGTCAGTGACAGATAAAATTCAGAAGCAGACCGGTCTAAAAGGGTTTTCAGTCCAGTTGTGTTTTCCTTAGTATAAGAGCAGTAGTTTAGTAATAATAGTTTCTTTTTTTTTTTTCTTGGTCCCTAACCACAACCCTGTAACATGCTTACTGTATCACCTGCAGTTTTGTGCTGAACACGACCATCTCGGCCCCCCACGAGGCCCGGATTACAGCCATGTGCTTTTGCCACGCCACCAACAGCCAGACCACCATGCTGGTCTCCACCAGCAAAGATGGACACTTCAAAGCCTGGCAGCTGGCCGCACCAGCCGACACAGAGGGTAAGCGGCCTAGCTCGGTTTCTGACAGTCCATTCACCCAAAGGCAGAGTTTGGCTAATATGTTAAAGTGTGGTAATATTTACTTTGCTCTTTTAACTTGCTGTCTTTTTCTGGTGTTGTAGGCTTTGACTTTTCTGTCCTGTGGTGTGCATCTCCAGTTTATTGTTCAATCGTTCATAGCTCTGTGATTTTTCCTTCGGATTTGAGTAGTAAACCTGTAACTGAAGCTGCTTTGGCAGTCTTTAACCACAGAAGTTCAGGCTCTTTTTCCAACATTAAAGCATAATGTTGGAAAAGCATAGATTTCAATAGAAAAATACACCATTCAAAATGGCAATCAAACATCACCGCACACATACCATAGTGTATCTGTATAGTTGAGAAAAAAAAACCCATACATGTTGTCTCTGTCAATCCTTTTTCTTTGATCTCAATGAAAATACCTTCTACAACCATGATTTTGCACATTTGTAGTCAGGGACACATCAGTAGGAATCAAGCCACTTGGTTGGTACCAGCCTCTACCATTTTGGCTTCACAACACATCAGGTTGAATGTTAGATATGAGCCAAATTAGGCTGTATTTCTCACTAATCCACCACTCTCTGTGTCTGTCTCCCTCCTCTTGAACGTGCCAGCAGACGAAGGTCCTTCCTGGTCGTGTGATTTCGTCGGAGCCTATCATGGCCTGGTGCCTGAGTGCTGCTGTTTCTCAGCCGATGGTTCTCTGTTGGCCGTCAGCTTCCAGGAGGTGGTGACTGTGTGGAGCCCGGCCTCCTGGGAGCTCCTGACAACTCTGTCCCAGCCACCAGGAGCTATTAGGTCAGAGCATTAACATGCACTCAAATACCCACACATTCACTAGGGCTGGGTGCTGAATGTGTGCTGTCCAGAGCTTCCATCTTGTGCCCATTTCCGTCTAGTTTTAGAGCAGGGCACAGTACTGGAACTGCTGTCACTATGGTTGTAAATGACATTGTGTCAGCTTCAGATTTTAAAAAAACTGCACTACACTGCACTTTTTGTTGATCTATCCAAAGCATTGACACTGTAGACCGCTGCCTCCTCTTGCAGAGGCTACATAATATTGGATTTTTAAAGACCTGAGGTTTGTACTAAATGCTGAACAAAGTTCATGGTATTTTCCAGAGCCAGAGCAAGACACTATAATGATCTTAATATTTCTACTTTGATTGGACTTAAGATTGAGAGAGTCACAGAATATGAATATCTCGGCATCTAGATTGATGAAAAACTCAAATTTCACATAGATGATCTTGTGTGCCGACTTCGTTCTGTAGGAAAAGGGTTGTGAGGCACTTTTCATGTCAGCCCTGGACTACAGTGATGTGATTTATAGGCACGCATCCTCTTCTACTCTCAAACTTCTGAAATCTATCACTCTGCCTGGAGATTTGTTACCAGTGACGCCTATGGTACACATCATTGTATTTTATATGATAGGGTTGGGTGGTCTTCTCTTCAAGAGAGACGTGAGACTCACTGGTTTCTTTTTATCTATAAAGCCCCAACTGGAAAAATACCAAATTACCTCTCAGAATTGCTTCATCACTCTGATGGGCTTCATCAGGCTCGCTCTACTGATCGGCTCTTGCTTTATTTTCCACGAGTTAGGTCTGAACTTGGAAAGACTGCTTTTAAATTTTGTGTACTTGACTCCTGGAACACAATACAGCACCTCCTGTTAAAATCAATACACTTGTACCTTTTGGCCATTTTAGAAACTTGATCTTAAACCTCCGAACCCCTACTTGTAATTGTTTTTGCATAACTGTATTTTATTTTACATTTTAATTAACCTATCTTTACTGCAAACTCTTAGGGCTCTTTCACACAACTGTATTTATTTTATATTTGAATTACCTTAATTTATCTAGCAAATGTATCTTCCCTAATCAGAAAGTTTGAATGACTTCTATTAGCTAATTGTGGTATTGCCTTTCTCTGTTATTATATTTCTTTGTTGCCTTATCCTCACAATGTTTAGAGACGCAGAGGTGTTGATTTAGCTAAATGGCTACTTTTCAGCTGCAGTGCCTGGGCAGGTTGATAAAAGGAGGGGAAAGCTTTATACTCATTACTCCAATGATATTTGTTTATTTTTTGAATCAGTGTTTTGACACACTTTGATGTTAAAAGACAACTAGACAAAAGGCAGACAACAGCATTATAGCATATACAGTATCTTTATAGCAAGACAGATAAATACAAAACAGCATCCTAAAACAAAAGAGAGTTTTAGCAAATATCTTATTTAGTGTCTTAAATGCAGGAAAGTGACTGACAGAGGCATAAGGAAGCCAGATGGTACAACACTAATGCTGTAAATTGGAAAAAGAAATCTTAAAAAGAAGTAACTGCTGTAGCAAAGAGGGCCAGTGGTCAGTGGAGGGTGTCTTTGAACAGTTAAAGGACCCTTTCACCACACTGGCGGAAGTCCAGAGTGTTGTTTCTCACCGCAGACAAGGGAAGTCAGCGCCAGAGAAAAAGAAGTGCTGCCTGTCAGCCAGCTGAACACGGGGACAGGCTACAGTTTCGCAACGTTGCTCGAGTCTCAGAAATGTTGGCACATGTCTCTGCTCAAGAAGGGGCCCTCAGGTCACTGAGAACACAAAACTACTGTTGCTAGTTTCTGTACCACTTTTGTGAAGTAAGCCCAGAACACTGAGTCAGCTTTTAGCATATTTGCAAAAAAAACAGAGGAGCTGACTTGCAATTTATCTTAAAATGAAGGAACCAGCTGAGATCAACATTTAACTGTTTTTAAAGGCATTACAGTCGACAACACTAGAAAAGGTCTCTTGGAAATTAGTCGGTACGGGCCGACATTTATTTGTGTTCTCTCTTACACGAATGTAAACTTGTCTGAACTAATAGTGCATAACCAATGAACTGCCTTGCTCCAAAAACTCAATCATACTCAGAAAGCCTCTTCAAATGAACAGACATTTCCTGTGTAATTTGGGAGCTGAAAGGGACATTTGTGCGAAATAAGACTTCAAAGTTGGAGGAGGAAAACTGGAAGACATTAATGGTCAGCTGTTTTGACAGCTGCCCGGTGCCCCTAACATAACTACCAACTATGGATGTGAAGAGCTGGGTCAATTGCTTGACCTCCAACCTCACCAACTCCAGACCGTCACAGACTCACTTTTAAATAAGTGGAAGGCAGCAGTTTGAAGTCTGAAAAGGTGGCCATGATTGATTTATCTCCCAGACACAAATTGTCTGGGTGTTTGGTTCTTGGTGGGTGTTCAGACCCAGCTTGCGTGTTCCCATTTAAAGCCCCCAAAGCGGAAAACTCCTCCACAGCTAATCCTATGAAATATGTGTGGTGTAACGAGCTGGTCGGTTGGGGGTCCACTTGGGATTCTTTATGGTCACAGGAAAACTAATGGGACTTTTTCTTTTTTTCCTCCACCAGGGATCTTTGTTTTGGGCGACTAAGCTGTTCCAAGTATCTGCTGGGAACCACCGCCAAAAACCTGCTCTGCTGCTGGAACCTCCTCACCTGCTCATGTAAGGCTGCATGTACAGTATACATGTCAGAAATTCTAATTTGCATTTGTTGCAGTTGATTTTAGTTTTGTTCATACACATAATTGGACCTTTCTGCTGCTTGTTTCTCCCTCTTCCTCTCTCTCCTGTCCTCTCTGGCAGTGGAGTGGAGCACCTCGATGGACATCAGCCTGCTGCTGGCTGACCCCCTCTCTGAGAACATGGCTGCCTTCTGCTGCCAGGCCGGATGTACTGACTGTAAGCTTTAAACTGGATGCCCAAATCTGACTTTTTGCATTTCCAAATTAAAATCACATCTCAAAGCACAATGAAATCAAATTTTAAACCCACAGCAACCATTTCTTAATGATACCTGAATATATGATACAACATACATTTTCAGGCTTTTCATATTTCAGGCAGGACCGACCAACACTGCCATCCATAGAGCCCCGCTAGCATGGCTAAAAATACTACACTTTGTACCAAGCCATGAATAACTCTTCAAAAATGCTTTTTATTCAAGATACAGCTGCTGCATGTGTTGAAAAAATTCAAAATGATCAGTTATGAGAATGTTACTTCTTTTGTTACCTTGTTAATAGGTTTTGCTGGTTTCCTTTTTTCTCTATTTTCAGTGTTCGTGTTTAAGCCCAGCGAGCCTCGGCCGCTGTTTTCCCATAAAGCCGTGTGCTCAGGGAAGGTGACTCGCGCTGTCTTTGCCCCGAGGGAGGAGATGCTGGAGAGCTGTGAGGAGAGCAGCCAGTGGCTCAACTGCTCCCAGCTGTACTTCCTCACTCAGTACATGGTAAACACCACCACTAGAAAAACACTCAATTAAAGATATTTTATGTGTAATTAACAACAGATTAGAACAAACGTGCAAACACGTCTTTTTACTAGTATAATCATGTATATATTTATTTCATACCTCAAACACAGCTGATGATATGTTGTCTCTTGGATCAAGATCTGTTTTGTCATTGTGCTCTGGCATTTTTTTTAGAATTGCAGTGATGGATCCAAAGGGGGCGCTACACTTACACTACACTTACACTACACTTACACTACACTTACACTACACTTACACAGATTTTTATAAGGTGGCATATTTATTACTGGTTGGCCTAGTGAGGATGAGAGCATAATTTATGGAGAGACAAGACATGAATTATTTACATTTTTTGGCCCTTGGTGCACATAACCCCAGCTCTGTTACCATTTCTACTCCAGAGACTCATAGACCAAAACTCATAGCGAGCAGGAAATGGCCAAATTCAGTCAACCCAAATGGACACAAGCTAAATCTTCAAATTCTGTTCTGTGTCTTCTTAGTAACATCATATGTGATCTGAATGTCATAACTATTATGTCATTTTAGTTACAGTGTGCCATTGGGTAAACATAATATTGCAGTAAAAAGGACTTTGCTCCATATTTACCTTTTGCATATTCTGCATGCTATTATTGTGTGCATGCTGTTGGCTAATGTGGACTCTCCTCTGCAGGACCTCATGACATTCACCACCAAGGCGGAGGAGGACAGACTGATGGCATCAAGCAAACAGGTACAGCACAGCTGAGCACCAACCACTGCGCCGCATAAAAGGGTTTCAAACATTTTTGGCCTGCCAGTCAAAACCTCCGGATTTTCCGTGCCGAGCATGTTTAGAGCAGTTTTTTTGAACTCTATGGAGACCAAAGATGATATCTGATGGCCAACAGTTCCTCGTGCTTTATTAGCAAAACTAATAAAATAAACTGTGAGCTGGACTGATGCCTGTATCAGTTGTTGCTTCATATGTTTTCTTCTGGAATGGTGAAGAGCCAGTTAATTCTGCTTATCTAAAGTTACAGGAACTGGCAAACCATAAAAACATCAATGCTGAAGATTGACCTCTGTCCCACCACTGCAAACTGTTGACCTATTTTCATTTTTATTAATGTGCGACATTTCCTGTTTTTTCTGACATTGTGATTTCTTTTTTCCACCCCTCCAAGCTTGTGATCGACGACAGTGTCGCCATGACACCATTCTACCTGTTGCTGGGAAAACACAGACAACAGGGAAATCAGGACGCACTGAGCAGCCTGTCTGCTGAGAGAACACCTCTGCCACAGGGCTCTGTTGCTATCAAAGAGGTCGGTAGTTCAGCCCTGCGTGGATTATGTCCACTTTGTGTTGTAGAGAAGTTGGTTCATCGACATGTAAATGTTTGCTTGACGAGATTGGCTGTTGAAATTCAAAACAAAAATATGTATTTTAGTGAATGAGTGAGAAGTGTGTGTTTGTGCATGTGACGTTGACTTATAAGATTTTTGTGAAATTTTAAAAGCTAAGCCATCTTTGTAGTTTTTTTTGATGTGTCAGTTTGTTGTGCATTAAAATTTTTTTTCCCCCCTGACAGCTTCTGCAGACCCCGGCCCACGTCTTGCCCTCCACCTCTTTCCTCTGCTCCATGTTTGTAAAGTCTCTGCTCATCTCCGTAACAGATGCCAGGTCAGTACTCCACTAAGGCTGGACTGAAAACTTTCACGCTTCAGAAATTCAGCATGTTTTCTGAATGAACATCCAAATATTTGTTCTTAAATAATTAGCCAATAGAAACAGAGAAATGAGTACAGTCATAGTGGTTATCTGTGCCCTATTTAATATGTTAATATTGATTAAGGGGGGAAATGTGATAATGTGTATATTTTTGACGCCTCACTATCTTCATCACTGTGGGTTTGATAATGTCTGCATGAGTTGACAAAACACTGCTGCAATTCAGGCCTCACGTGATTCAGCAACTTGAGATCCAGGCTGTGGACTTTTGTTTATCTCTGAAAATATGCCGAGTCATGTTAACTTTTTTTATTTTTTTCCCCCACACATGTGTTTTCATGGCCTCAGGCAGGAAAATAAACACGCAGAGGAGGAAATGGAGAGTGAGAAAGAGGAAGAAGATTCAGAGGGGGAAATGGAATCCAGCACTGTGAGAGCAGAGTCTCTGGGAGGCCAGGCAGCAGAGTCTGCAGCCCCCGTTCTGACAAAAGCCCAGCTTAGGGAACTGAGGAGGGTGAAGAAACTTGACCACAGCTGGCTCGCAGGCCTCTTGGACTCTTGAACATGACCATGTACAAAGACAGACACTCATACTGATACAGTGCCTATAGAAAGTTTTCACCACATCAATGGATTTTTTATTTTTTTTTAAATGTTTTATGAGTGGAAAGAATAAAAGACGATGTCAAAGTGTAAACACATACAAAAGAGAAAAAACTGATTGCGTAAGTACCTGCTTGGCAGCAATGACAGCCTTGAGTCAGTGTGTGGATCAGTTTGCACATTTGAACAATAAAAAAAAAAAATTGCCCCAATTTTTCTCTGTTGGAGAGGCAGCTGAGGCTCTGTTGGACGGGGATCATGTGTGAACAGCAGTTTCTGCCACAAACTCTGGACTGGATTCTGACTCGACCACTGCAGAATATTAACATTATTGTTTTTAAGCCATTCCTGTGTAGCTTTGGCTGTATGTTTGTGGTTGGTGACTCCCAAGTCACTGTTCTCTTGCAGCCTGCAGCAGGACTTCTCTGTATTTCACTGCAGTTCTGGGGCCTCTATCACCAAATTTGCAACATGCAAGCTGTGATGTGAGAAAATTTGCCCTTTCTCTATTGCTATACTTGCAATCCATGCACAAGCATGCAAGAACTCTGTAGGACTTCAAATGTATCAGCAATTTGGAAGCTCCAATCTTTTGAGAAAAGTGAAACTGCCACCATTTGTGATCTGTGTATAAGCAGTCCTTGCTAATCCCTTTTGTAAAACGGGTCCCTGTTACCATCTTCACAAGCCTCCCAGTTCCTGCTGCAGAGAAGGATGCCCATAATGCTCAGCAGGATGGTGCCACCACCAGACTTCATGCAGGGGATGGTGTGTTTTTGCCAATATATACAGTCTTTGGTTTACACCTACCAGTTTAGTATGATGATCAAGAAGCTCAATTTTGGATTCAAAAGAACTTTTTATTTCATTTCAGTGTCCCACATGCCCGCTGGTAATCACTAGGTGAGGACGTCGTGTGTTTTTGAATTACAGAATTACAACCAGCCATATTTCATCAGTTTTTATGATTGGTCTTACTCTACTCTGAGGGATATTTAGCGCCTTTTTTAAATACTTTGTGTCTAGGTTTTCCTCCTAAACTCAAATGTGGATGTATTTCTTTTTTCCTTTTTCAGCAATTCATAATTTCTTTTCTTTTTCAAATTAGTTGAGCTATTCCACAAGTACCCCCCTGTTGGGAATCATTGGCCTTCCTGATGTAGTTTTTGACAGGATATTAAATGGAAAACACCTGGATCTTCCAGATAAAGATTTATTTAACTGCCATGCGTCGATTTAAACACACATGATCATCATTTTACTTCATACGACTTAAAGCAACTGGTCGCACCGGTGATGATTTTGGTATGTCATAGTAGAGGGATTAAGTACTGCAATCATTTCTTGTGATCAATTTGTAGAGATATGTTGATTTGGGTGATCAAGTATTTTTTTTTTTTGTTGCTTTTTTATGATCAGTGTAAAAAATAAAAAAACGAATCAGGTCCACTGTCATTTAATGGTAAAACATGAAAAAGTCCAAGGGCGGGGTGAAAACTTTCTACAGGCATTGTATGCATGCATATAAATTTGCAATTACATTTTTCTATACTTTAAAATTTAATAAACAGATGTCAGCCTTTCCTTAAACTGTCTCAATGGTTTTGCTCTTTGGATTCTTCCAGAGTCCAAACTCTCAGCCTTTTTCCGTTGTCAGTATTGTGTGATGTAATTCAGTGTAGTGGGGAGTAAAGGTCATATATGTAGATGACGTTTCTCACGTCGTACTATGACACATCTAGTCGGACTGTTGCTTTTAAAAAGGAGTAGGATTAAGAAATGAGGCAAAATGAATGTTAAAAGAACAAAATATATAATGATGACGTATTGTTTGTATCAGTCCCTAACATTTTGCCTGGAAATGCAACCCATGATGTTTCATATAACTGCTTCTTGTTGGGTTCTTGTATATCTTCAACATTACATTTTCTTGTGTGACAGGGCCCTTGAAAAGTCACATTATTGGTGCTGTAAAGTCAGACCAGCCTCAGCAGACTCTTGAGTAGCAAATCCCGTAGTCCTGAGTAGGCTGTCTCAGAAGGAGAAGGTCACGTTCTGTTCCCAGAGAGTGCACGTTCATCTCAGCAGTTTTCAGTTCCTTTCTCTTATCAGGTGCTCCGGGCCCCGGCCTCCCTCCGCCGAAGACGGATCCAACATGCCCTTTCATGATCGCTGCGTTTGACAGATATCGAGGGCGTACAGGAGCTTTGGTCATCAAACCAGAAAAATCTATATATCCTTTTGGAGTCCGGAGCTGTTTATCTGTCACTTCTATTGACTTTATACGAGCTGGGATTGTAAAGCAGATCCAGTAAATATAAAATACACAACAAGCCCTGTCTGAATCCTCATGGTAAACTTTGTTTTCACTGAAATGTGCCGTAGCATGAAAAAGAAAAAACTACTGTACTTCACCACTGGCATCTGGTTCAAACCCTGGAACAGTTTGTCTTCTTTGTCTACTGCCTTTGCATTTAGCCTTGAGCAAGACACCACACTGAGCAACAGACAATCCTTTTTCAAAAGGCATTATAATATAATACATATAAAACAAATGCTACAGCTACAGAGGACTGGTAAACTCCACACCCTCAGATTTTTTTCATTTTCAAACTTAGTCTTCAGTCCCAACCGACGCTGACTCAAGTGACATCACAGCTCCCTATGGAGACACACAACTCTTTTCACATGCAGCAGTACTCAGAAAACAGACTTTGATGTGTAAAATCAGTGCAGCCAGATAGCTTATCTTAGCATAAAGACTGGAAACATTAGGAAACAGCTAGCCTGTTCAAATGTAAAAAAAATAAATAAAAATACCAATACTACCAGCACCTCTAAAGTGCAGTAATTAACACATTACATCTAATTTCTTTATTCCGTACTAAAACAGCAAGTTGTGGTTTCACGTCGGGTAATGTGCTGGACTATATGGCCGGGTGTAGTGACTTCCAGGAGTCTTGTCACCGTGAGGTAGCCAGGCAGCGGAGACGCCAGCAAGTCACTGCGCTCGGCCAAGAAATAGTCGGGCGCATAACCGCCATAAACCACAACTTGGGGTTTTTTAAGATTATCTTTTTGGAATTTTGCCTTTATTTGACAGTCATTGTGGAGATAGACAGGAAACATGGAGAGAGAGGGGTATGACATGCAACAACTAGTTCCCGTGGCCAGGAGCCAAAGTGTGGACATTGTGGTTATGTGGCACGCGCCAGGGTGCACTGAGCAATGTTTGAGCGTCTAGCGTCTGAGCGTCCTGAATTTCCCTATCAGCAGTGGTATCAGATAAATATTATTTCTGATGTCACCTTTGAAATTACAGTTACAGGCTTTTCCTGGAACCTCCAGCTTCAATAAAATAAGTGAACAAAGGGCCTTGACAGGAGATTCTGACCAAACAAAAATGTATTTTTTGAGAAAATCTGCCTCTCTGAGTGCTCTGAGAGATCTTGCACATAAAGAGGAAGATATCTCCACCGTGCACGCTTATCTCGAGTCCCGGTTCCTGTCTGCAGACATTGGACTTTCGCTACAGTCAGTGGCCTTTTCCTTCTCAAGTATATGGTTCTTCAAGTATGAGGAGGGGCCTAAATAGCAGCCTTTTTAAGGTGTTGCTCTCCTCATGTTAAACCCTCTGCCCTAAACTGTTAAATGACAAATCCAGCTGTCATAAAAAAAAAAACATCTTAAGTCTACAGCACAAATACTAAGTGCATTTTAATACTTACTGCAGGTTCTGCATAAAAATAACAAGTCAGCATGCGACAATTTAGGGTCTAAATCAATAAAAACAAGACAGGACATTAAAACAGCAGATTAAATTACATATCTGTGCTATTAAAGTGCGTAAATAAAGGGCTGCTGGACAGATTTCACGGTTTCTATTGTTTAAAGTACAAAGTCGTTTTTTCTTTGTTGAATTTTTCTCATACTGTGGTACCAGGCAGCATACATGTTCAGGCAAAATCTCATGTTTTGTGTGTGCCTGGGCCTTTTATTGCTGTTGTTCAAAGTAAATCTCAATGGGGATAAAAAGAAATAAGAGGGCTGTAAAAACTTGAGATAGTTCTGTGAGTAAGTGATTCTAGGGCAGAACATTTGGCAAGCAAAAACTTCCTACGGAGACTCAAAAAGGTACTATTGTATCATTAGCTGTCTTACTGATCAACAGTGAGTTGGTATTTGGTGTTATATAAACCTCTTAAAGTGGTACTAACGCCTTATGGAAATACATTGAGAGCTAAAATGCTTAAATGACCACAAAATTCAGAGTAAAAGCCCACAAACATGTCCCAGGCCGAGCCCCTTCTGTCGAGCAAAATCCAGGTCACTCTTTTCAGCAGGCACGCAAGTCCAGATCATCCAGCTCAGCTTAAAGTCACTCCGTTTAACACCGGCTGCCTAAAGAAAGGGATTCTGGGGAGGAAATTAGAAGCTAACTCTGCTGTGGTATGTGACCTCACATAGCAGCAGCCAAGCCCCAGACTGAGGCCAAGAAACTGCGAACATAATACACTATGCACACCCACACACACACACATAAGACTATACAGACAGGCGATTGTAAAGCTTTTATTTATTTAGGAGACCTCATGCAATACAAGCAGTACCAACGTCCTTATATTCAGTGGAGTGTGATTATTACATAAAAATGAATAATTTCTTTATGATTGAATGTTTTTGTCTATTGAACTACAATAACACTGATATATATATATATATATATATATATATATAGTCAGAATAAAGCAGTATGATACAGATGTATTCAAATGAAATGCAGTAATTGCTCTATACACAAATTCAAAAATCTTTAAGAAACCCCAATTTGACACAAAACGTTAACACTAAGTATATACAACATGTAAAATAAAAAAAGGCAATATTTCCAGACAAACAGCATGAATACACAATATATTTTTTTGTATTTTTAAGTACGTTTATTTTGACTGACAGCTAATGGTATTTACATTAAAAATATAGAGTTATGGCCACGTGTGATATTCCTGAATCAGCAGACCAACCTTTGTCAGAGCTGGTTTCCTCACACTCAGTCTTCCCCAGACTCAGTGTGAGGTTACAATCAACATAAAAGTTAAGCTCCATTCCTAGTGAGTCTGCACATCTGGGCACACCTGCAGACCTGACTCACCACCACGGCCTCCACCAGGTTTCATGGGAATGTGCGGCTAAAAAGTGGCCTTCTGTTCTCCTACATCTGGTGCGGCTACCTCTGTTTCCAACCTAAATACCCCCCCCCCCACATTACCAAAATCTTGGCTAGATTTTTTATGGGTTGGGTGCGGCTAATAACTTGTCTCGATGTAGCCACGTGTGCGTTTAACAGCTGTCACGGCTAATTTACAATAAGGCGACAGAAATCACCGAAGGTCAGAGGTGGAAAGGAGCTAGTTACATTAGTTACTTTATGAGCTTTAAAGTGAGATTATGTCATTTCTGAAAGACGAAATAACACATTATTCTGTTTACAAATGAAAAGTTGAATTCATAAGCAATAAAACACAGCCTTGCTTAGTTCAACACACTCAGGGGTTTTGCTGCTACAGCCTTACTGGGTCTGGTATGACCAGTAGCTTATGTGGCTAATGTTAGTAAACTTTAGATAGATATTGCTGTGTAACCAGTCTGATGACCCTATGACTCTTCTCCGTTACATTATGTTTTAGCAGAAAAAGTTACATAGCCTTACGTAGCACTTTCCGAATGTCTTGTGATTTTAAACTGTTTTTGGAGACACTCTTATACTTAGAAACTCTCTTCAAGGGAAAAATAGCATGCATAAAAGCCACAAACTTTCATGCGATACTATTGAAATACATTTTCTAGACTAGTACTATAAAGCTAAAGATATCAACGTAAGTGTGAGAACTTTGACTTGAGTAGAATGTTTCCACCTCAGTTGAAGCTCACAGCAGTAAAAACTAAAAACCCTGACTCAGTCCAGGTCCAGAGTCTGTTGGCAGTCTGAAGCGGTAAACTGAGATCAGATAAGGGGTGCTGGCTAAGCCTAACTGGCTGACTTTTTGAGGAAATGGGGGTATCTGGGGTATTCTGACTTTTTTTTTTTACAGGAACTGGTACAGTTCATGTGGTGCTGAGTTGCGATATGTGCCTTTTTTAACCACAATCCCCACAAAAATAACACTATTAACTATATACCAGAAAAACTAAATTTCCGTACAATCTCAGAGTGGGTTAGAAATATTCAGATATACTAGGGGTGTATGAAAGCATTAGCAAACCTACAAAACTACTGACACCTGATGTAAAAATATATATTTGGAATGCTTCAGACAGATAACTGGTTTTCCTCTCTCCCTTTTATGCCACATATGGACTTTGACTTTGGTAACTGAGAGAGCTATTGAGAAGGGTGCATAGGATTTCTCTTTTTTTCTTATGGCACAACCGCGAGGAATGGCACAACACAATACTGATGATACAATTATTATAAAAACCACCGTCTGTATTTCCTGAATAAATACAGTTAATTGCATAACCCTACATAACCTCGTATTAAAGAGACTAGATCCCAGTTTTGTGTTTGGTTAAATAAAAAGTATCTTCCCCCCTCTGGAGGAACCTTCTCATCATACATGTATATGTAAGCTGACACAAACAAGAGTAGGCTATCAGAGAACAGCTAGCAGACACAGCTACAGCACCAATGAAGTCACTGAGAGGCAAGTGTCAGAAAATGGGGGACGTTCTGTCGTCACCCTTAATTCAAGCCTCAGTGCCTGCTTCCCTGCAAGATTTCTCCCTCATTTTGCCCTCAGTTAGCTGAAGCACCTTTTAAAAATCTTTACAGCTAGATCCAGGCTGTTAGGAGGAGAATATTTTACAGTGCCTTATCCCCTGACTTCTTTAACAGGACCCACACTGGGGTCACAAGCCTAGAAGTGATGGATCCTTGTTTGACAGTACATCTATGTATCAAAGAGCATGCACCCACACATGAGAGGCTGAGGCTCTCATCTGACTCCCAGGCTGAAAAGGTTAAAGAAACTCTGCCTTATCTAAAGTTTTACTATGGATTACTTTTCTATGGCTGTAAGCTTTCTACTCACCTCCTTGTGCTAATGATTAATGCTTTATTAATGGTATGTATAGCATAGTAACCTTTCTCTGGTTTAGCTTAGCATTAGCATTCTGCCAGCTACAAGCAAAGATGTTAGTTAGATAAATAGGATGCAGGGGTTAGGGCGAGGCTTGAGAAATATGTACCCAGGACCAGTGTTGGGGACGTTACTTTCAAACTGTAATATATTACATATTTCTAGTTACTTTCATTTGAAAGTAATAAGTTACTTTACAATATTACTGTGTAGAGTAATGCGTTACTTCCACCAAAATAACCGCAGAAGTATGACCAGGCATTATAAAATGGGTTGTTTCATAGCGGGTAATCAAAGCACAGAGGCTCAAGTTTATTGCAGTTCATTACAGATCCAGTGGTGGGAGATATTGTATAGCCTGATGAAGGCTCTCCTCTGCAGCGCAGATCTGGCCCATTAATGCATTCACATGCAGTGGTTACCACTTTGTATTAAAATTGCTTATATTAACAATAGTGTGATGATATAGAACAATTAAATAGCCTAGACCTTTTTCAATAAACGAACAGCCTTGGACACAGGCATGGGCAGGCAGACAAAGGATCAAAGTCTGATCAATTAGGAGTTAGGGATAAATATATTTCAGGTTACTTGTGTTATTTCTCGCTGTAGAGCGTTCCCTCGGCTTCCTTAGACATAGATTGCACTTGACTATTATGTTCTTGTCCTTTTCTTTGATAAACTGAAAGTAATGGGAATATGCCCAATATTGAAAACGTAGAGTCTGACTCCGCAGCCATCTCAGCCATCGAATTTTGGCAACGAGATTCTTCTGAGGATATTTTTTCTGGTGGCGCACTGTGGATGAATTCTTAAAAAAAACACTTAATTTTGGGTGGCAACGCATTACTTTACATAATAATTGTTACTGCTAAAAGTAATATATTACTGTAACGCGTTCATTTTGTAAAGCGTTACCCCCAACACTGCCCAGGACAGTCTCTTTAATGCGGTTAGACGATGGTAGGAAGTGAGGGGCTGTCTACATTCTCCACCTTCTGTTCCGGCGAGCAGCAGA
Organism: Siniperca chuatsi; assembly: GCF_020085105.1. Classification (NCBI taxonomy): domain Eukaryota; kingdom Metazoa; phylum Chordata; class Actinopteri; order Centrarchiformes; family Sinipercidae; genus Siniperca; species Siniperca chuatsi. The sequence continues at coordinate 4,134,665 of NC_058053.1, read as the reverse complement.
GGAAGAGGCGGCTGCCCAGGCTCTTGAAGGCAAACCCAAAGTACATGATGTGACCCATGGCCACGAAGGAGACAGAGATGATGACCAGCAGGCCGAAGGCCTCCGGGTTCGGAGCCAGAATCACCATGATGAAGTGCAGCAGGTCTAAGAGGTAATTCATGGAGTTCTGGACGCCACTGATCACACCTCGCTCCGACTCTATCACATTCTCCTGGATGAGCTGGGTCACTGTCAGGTCAAAAGACCACAGGCCTGCAAGACAGAGATCAACAGTCAGTCCTAATGATATTTTTTACAGCCGCAATAAAACAACTTTAGAAGACAACAGTAGCAGAAGCGGGAATTATCAGGCAATATTATTGGAGTCAACGGTTGCAAATATTGCTCTGACGTCCATGGCAGATCCGTAGAGATCTTGAAATTCCGGTGACTTATGAAAAAGTTCAACCTGTGGACCTGTTTATACCTGCTTGAGTCACCTATAGGAAGTCATAATTTGGGAAACAGCCTTTTATAATCTTATGAAAGGAAGTGACCATGCCAACAAAGCATGGACACTCTAATTTCCTTTTGAATAACCCTAACAAACTAACTTAGACTATGCACCATTTACTTCAATGTCAGTCAATGAACATCTGCACTTTGGAGCTTCTACTCTGCTCCAAAACAAAATAATATTAAATACAATATCATGGTATTCAGATAACCACTCTTACCACCAGATCTGGAAAAACAATTCAAAGGGAACTACTTTACTTACCAAATCTAGCAGCAATGACGCCAGCGAACAGCAGACTAACAGACATGTAGGACTGCAGAGGCGGCAGCTCTTCATCTGGTGCAGCAGTAGTGGCATTTCCACCGGTAAGAACGCTGGTGAGGCTGTGGTCGGCCTCGGGCAGCGCCTTCTCTCCAATCAGGTGGGTGTAAATGTCCTCGAAGGGCGAGACGCTGAGGTCGAAGGGGCTCCCGGGAGCAAAGACAGAGGCAACGCACAGCATGAGGCAGGACAGCTGGGCCGTGCCTGAAATGAAGCCTGTGCGGATCAGGCCGCACTTCTTGCGAACCCAAGTGAAGGCGACAGTGCCGCAGATGCCCGACACGGCCGAGGCCCCCATCAGCAGGCTGAGCACCGAGCCGTTGAGGCCCTGCGTGTAGGCGTAGCCCGTTGTGATGCAGTCGAAGCCCAGCACCGTCATGTAGAGGAAAGCCAGGGACATGCCGGCGAAGAAGATGTTCTGGTTGTAGTAGGCCACCCAGCCGGCCTTGAAGGTGCGCAGTGGTTCGCTCACCTGGTAGCAACAGCCGTGCTGCTTGGGAGAGTCGGGCTTGGCCACGACCGAGGTTTCATTCATCAGCGGCTGAGACAACTCCTCAGGACTCTGGCCGTTCTCCAGGTCTGCAAAAGGGCATGGAGAGATTTAGTTATATTCAGTCTGGATCATCACACAAGCCAAAACTCTGAGTGAGTAAGATGCTTATTACCAAAAATAAAATACCAGGATTTTTGTTTTCCTCTGAGAAGGTACAAATCAAACACATGGTTCTTGCAGCTACCTTTCGGGGGGCTGAGCTGTTTGAGCTCATGTTGCTGTTCCTTCTGGCCGGCTTTCACAGCCAACGCCGGCGTCTTCTGGTAGACCTTCCACAGCAGTGCGTACTCCAGACACATGGAGCACAGGTTCCAGCCTGAGATGAAGCCGCAGCCAATGAAATTGGAGCCAAAGGCCATTATCTGACCCACCAGCATGGGAGCCAGGATGTTGGTCAGCTGGTCGATAATCCGTACTGTGGCATTCATGTCTGTTTGATACAAGAGTGGAGTGGTGTGAAAGTCAATATTAAGTTTGAGATTTATTTGGAAATGTGATCAAATAGTCGGCCATTATCGTCCCCACATTTTGGTAGGTTTTACACATTCATATGACAGCAGATTTGACTAGAATGACAGTACTAGCACAGCAAATTGGTATGGGTCACCAAGTTCATAATGCTTAGAATGTTTTCCACCATGTGAGCTAATCTTTTAAATAGTTTATAGCAATTAGGGGAAAACTGCAGGGACATAAAAAGCGAAATTAAGAGTGAGTCAGCATCCAGGGTTCAAAGTCTAACCCCACTGAACAGATCTGATAATGGGTCATGTGAGGCCTACATTAGATGATAAGCCAGCAGCAGGTAAGAAACACTGACCTGCCAACTTGCTGCTGTCCTGACCTGCCACAACCACCACCCAGTCCCTCTGGATGGTGATGGATGTAGCTGTGCTGGCTAGGTTGGCGATGTTGGCGATGGTTATCACCATTATGTAGCAGGTGGTCTGAAAAACAAAATGAGGGTATTTTTACATTTGTATGTCATTGTTAAATTTGATCAATATCCATTTGTGTCATTAAAGGTTGGTAATGTTCTATATTTTCATACTGTCAACAAATTCCATGTAAAGTCTAAAACCAACATATATATATATATATATATATATATATACTGTATATATCAGCCAAAGCCTGATATAGCTTATTCCTCCATTGTTGTCCAAAAACACATCAATGAGCCGCACTGTTGCCCTGGGTGACATGTTCCTTCATCACCATAAACACACACACTGTAGTTTATTTTGACTCAATCCCAGATACACCGTCCTGCTGCCCCAAATACTCACTAGAGCTGTGGTTCCTATTTGGCTTGTGACCCCTTAAAATTAAGCAATTTCTACTTGTGACCCTTCATCACAGTGTCGACATGAATTCTAAGCAGTTCAACCAAAGAGTGATTTTTCAAGTTTTTTTGGATTGTATCGTTAGAAGGATTTTTAAACGGCTGAAGAGGTGAAAGTATCCAGTATTTCACAAGCAAACGTGAGAAAAAAACATAATTTTGCTCAACAGAAATATACAGTTTTTCTCTTTCATCCCTTTAATCATCTCGGGATCCTTCAAATTTATCTCCTCAGGTTGGGAACGACTGCACTAGAGCAAATGTGTATTAATTCGCAGCTAAAAATAGTACCCAACAAACTCACTAGTTACTCCTGTTTGACAAACGTTTGCTAAAAACTACAGTGACCAGCTCTTTAAGGAAAGCACTGAGCCTTTATAAAAATTTTTTAACTACATATTTGTGACGCGTTTTTGAAACTTCTACATCTTCAGGAGGAACCAATGGGCTCGGGGGTAGGGAAGTAATGAAGTATTTAGAGACAGACTAACGAATTGTTTTGGTATTTTCATGGGATTTGTTTACAAGAAAATATAGAAAAATACCAACCTTACCCTTTAAACATGGATATATATGACTTGCATCTATTATACATTATATTGTCACTATTTGGCTGTCAGTTCAGTACAGATTTCACCTGATACTGACGACAAAATACTTTACTAACCAAAGGCAAAGCCCAAGTGCCACTATCACATGTCCCTAAAAAATCGATAACTTCCTGAGGAAAAAATCTATTCAAAATAACTGCTTAAAAGAAAGAGCATGACAGCTAATATAATACTCAACATGTGACCTCAACTACGGCAGCAAGAAGCACCAAACAAATGACAAAACCACTAGAAAATGTAGCATACTTCATCTAGAAATGGCTCGGCTACTTTGTTTGTTCATCTGTATGTACATTGAAACGCAGCTGCTCTGGTTAGAAAAGCAACAAAAGTGCTTCAGCAGGCCAAGCCACATTTCTCTCTCTCTCTCTCTGTCATGTGACAGGCCTTGAAGAACCTGCTGACTACACAGCCTTCAACGAGACACTAAATCTCCTGTTTCACCAACCTCTCTCCACCTCCACACACACTCAGACACCAGCCGTCCCTCTAAACACTCTCACATGGCAAAAATCCTCCTCTTTCTCTGGAGACCCAAATGCGTCCCACAAATACAGAGGGCAACGCTGGAGACATTCCCCCCAAAAGAAAGGCTTTTGTGTTGACACCCCAACCAGTCTTCCATGATGGACGGAAACCTGTCTAGTCTGCAGTTCTGCATCTCGGTCAGCTGCAGAATCAGGTCCGAATCTTTGTGGTGAGGGAGCTCTCATGAAGTTACATAGCTCAACAAGTGTAAACAAGCCCCTGGCAAAACACTGACACAAGCTTTCTTTTCCTACAGAAGACTGTTGAGACAAAAATTTAAATGACAACAAACCTGCTCTGTCAATTTAAGTCAGTGGAACAGTCAAAGGTCTTCTGGGAGTGAACTACACTCATTTCACTCATCTGTAAAAGCTGTTCAAGTGGTCATAAATCACAGTGACGCAGGAGTCCATATTAGTAAAAGCAAGCAAGTTGAATATCCCCATCAGATCACATTGAAACAGCGAGTGTGTAAGAGACAGCACAGGGGGGGATCTTACCAGAATCCATCCATTGTAAAGCTCCACAAGCTGTTCTTTGAACTGGAAAACAACCATCAGGAGGACCCCACACACGATGACGCAACTGTTCTGAACGAGCAGCGAAGTCTGGGCCACTGTGGAAACACCACAATGACCATTAGGGACAGAAATGTGATCAAAGACAACTGATTTCTGTCTGATAAACTAGTTCATTAGAACGCTTTAACAAGATGGTTGGATACATTCCCCACTCCCTCATCTAATCTAATATAATTAATGTCTCTGCCAGATTCCTCTGGATAAACAGCCAATGTGCACACTGTATATGACACTATAATACCAGTCCCCACATCTATTTTCAGGATCATATCTACAAAGTTTTGATATATTTTATTCATGGCAAACTTGTGTTATGACAATCCCTCAAGAACAACAATATTTGGCTTTGATTTGAGCTGCCTTACCTTTGAGTCTGGGATTTCTGTCCACCCAGTCCCCAATGATGGCCCCCAGCAGCAGCACGGAGCCCGCCACCACCAGCCCATACACGGCCGTGAGCAGCAGGCTGTTCCCATACAGCTCCACCAGGAAAACAGCCACGGCAAAGTTCCACATACGGTCGCCCTGGGAATTCAAATTCTGATTATTTAAAGGCCAGGCTGATACTTGATTCAAGACGTCCAGGTTGGGGCTGATAGGAAATGTGGTTTGGCTGCTGCATAAATAATAGGAGCCCTCTCTGCTTTCATGGGCTGAGTAACTAACACCCTCTTCAGTGGAGTCTATTCTTTAGGCATGGCAGCTAATTGTAAAGACCAGTATTGTGTGGAGAGCTACACAGGAAAAACATGCCATTTTGTATTGTAATGACAGTTATAATAACACAATAACACATTAATGCTGTATTACATTTAATTTGACACTGAAAAGCCACATATGTAGCCTGCCATCATGATGTACCAATATATGACGGTGTTTCATTTAAATAGACAATAATGTGGTTAATTGTAATAGTGTCAGTGTTTCACTTACCCATGTTGACAGAGCATGTCCCATGTAAATAAGGAATTTAGCGGAAGTGAAGAAGTCTCGGACAGATTCTGCAAAGAAAACATTTAACTGTCAGAATAAAATCATGACATGTTACAGCTGGTGGTCCATATCCATCGGTTTCCATTCATGATGTGCAGGCTCCGTTTGAGGAATAGCTTGTAATTTCACATGCAATGAAAAATAACCTACCACAGCATGTCTTTTTAGGTTCAGAGTTATCCATTTTAAAGCTGTCCAAATGTCAAAAATAAACAAGAGAATATTGCTTTTTGTTTGCTCTACGCTGTCTTCTCTTTTGTCATGTAATGTTAAAGGAGGTCGACCCCCGGCTACCACTGCATCTTACTGCCGACAGCGACACAAACACAAAAAAAGACACGGCGTTTCTCCCTTTTCCCCTTTCCAAACTTAGCTATCACTGTAGCTGAAGTTGGAAAGAAATAACTTTATAGCCTAAAACGCCGGTTAGCCGCGAAAACAAAAAGCTAGGCGCTGAATTCAGCACTGCTCCGCCGGACGGTTAGCTCCGCTCTGAAGCGCTGTTTACGTCCCCCCTCCAATATACCCACGTTGTCACGTGACCTGCCATTATTTACATTGTGTCAAAAACAAGTGTGGTCCTCCCACCACACACACGCTGACAAAACAAGCTGCACCATAGCTGCACAAAAAAGGTGTCATTGTTAACAGTATCATAAATAAACCCCGTAGCCCTCTTTACACAGGGCTTGGTGAGCTTTAGTTTGAATTGGCTCTCTTTTAGCAGAAACGATGATATAGATTAGACTCCAATCAACACCTGACCAAAGATGAGTTCTACAAAGACCACTCACATTTCCTGAAGGCTAGATGCCTGCTGTTGTCATGTTTGTGTGTTTGCTTACTCACTGCAGTGGTTTCTTCCACCACAGTATTCCCATCTTTAACTTAGGTAAAACTAGCAATTCCATAATGTAAAAATACTCCATTCCAATACTCCAACACTCAGGACATCATCAAAGTCTTGCTGAAGCAGAAGTACAGAAGTGTTGGTGGGAAAATGTACAGAGAGTATGAAAAATAAAAGTATTTTGTATGCGGGACGTGAGAATGTTATATTATTATATATTATATCATTTGAATAAAATGACTGATGCATCCATGTGTAAGTAGAATTTTACTATTGTAGTTGGTGAAGGTGGAGCCAACTTTATATGCAATTAAACAGTGACTGAAGCTGCTAAATAAATGTAGTGGAGTAAAAAGTACAATATTTAAACAAAAAAAGTAGTAAATATAGGCTGACTTTCCATCACTGACTGACTGTAAGAGAGTATAGACTATAGATGTTGGCAGTTGCTGTACAACCATATGGTCCTTTTCAGTCAGTGGGATGCAGGTTACATTAAGTCACTAATGAAACTATGTTGTCGTGCTATGTATATCAGAAGAGATGCAATTGATTCATTCAGAGCAATAAAACAGTTCCACCTAATATCATCAGACTTTTTAATTACTTGCTGCACTTTCTTTTTATATATAAACTGAATGTGAGAAATACTTAAGTGGTCACTATAAGCAAACAACTGTGGCGAGCAAAGAGTTGCAACCTCTTTGTTAAAGTTAAAGATTAACTGAACTTGCCTGGGCATTCGATGCCACACAACACAAATTGTAGTCGAACATTTCAAACATTTAGGCAATAGAGACTGCCGTTACTGCCTTGACCTGCTGAAGCTGTTTACCAAGAAGCCTGTTGCATTAGAGCTTGGCAGTGAACAAAGAACAATTGGGATAACGCACACATGTGGATGACTTGCACTTGTCCACCTATGTCAACAGAACATCACACAGCAATAATTACAGTCTGCATGGATGAGGGCTCCTTGGCCCGCATCCATAAAAAGTAATAAACACTGGCCCATTGAGCACATAGCTAATGTTTCTTAGAACTGTACACTGTACCTGGATGCACAGTGGACTATAAAAGGCCTCTATGAGCTGAGTGGGACCCCCAGTGTCTTATGTCACCACTGAAACCTCATGTCTACTCTCAAGTGATGTGTTTTGGGCTTTTCATTGACTTCATCAACTGTGTGATGAATATTAGCAACACATGCAGTACAGTAGGTTAGTGTGCTGCATCTTGTGGCAGCTGGTTCTGTGCGGTTTTCACATGATATCACTCAGACAAAGTGTTTTACTTTAGAAGGATCTGATACACGTTTGGTCCTATTGTTTACAAGACCAAACAATAGTTAGTGCAGGTCAAGCTCTGCACTAGCTCACAAACTCTTTTCACTGACCATTCCAGTTTTTTCAAAAGCTGAAGTATGACAGTAAAAATGTTCTCCAGCAGGTGCCCAATCTAACCCGAGCACACACAAAGCACAAAGATACTCACATACAAACATTCCAGACTTTGGCCGAATCCACCAAAATGACGCGTGCTGAGGCAGAGTCTCTTGATTCTTGTGAGAAATTTTCATTGCGGCCATGTTGATCCAATAAACATTTATTATTGTATCCAGCCCTGTTACAACATACTGCGAAATATGAGCTAATTTAGAACTGTTTTAAGCAGCTTGTGCTGCTTTTTCATGTATTCAAATTCAAATACATAAAACATTTTAACCTCAAAATGTTGATGTATGAGGCGTTGAACTAAAACACAAGTGAACCAAATGCATTACAGCAGATGCTTCATATCTAATTATGCTTTTCTGAAGTTTTGTTTGTAATGTCTAAACTACTTTGAAAGTGTTTTAAAAAGCCAAGTAAAAATAGTTTTTCTCCTCCTTCCTCTACCTTTCATAAACATAATTGCAAAGGCTATAATAATATATACTATCAGAATATAGTATATTCTATATTTTAGGATTAATCATCTCCCACTTACTTACACGGAACAATGTGAGTGGGTCATGCTTAATGCAGGACTGTGTATAATATAATATATTTGTGTATAATATTTATCTGAGACTGGGTTCCCGACCAGGCAAAACACCTGTTTCCATTCTTTATGCTAAGCTAAGCTAACCTTCCTCTGCCAAGTAGCTTCATATTTAGCATACAAACATGAGGGTGGTATCAGTCTTCTCATCTAACTCTTGGTAAGAAAGTGATTAAGCTTACTTGCCAAAATGTCAATCTATTGCTTTAAGGCCTTTACTATTTCAGCTTCATCAAGTTATCAAAAACAACTCAGTAATTACTAACTAATACATCCACAATGCACAGGGAGTGGAGTGGGAGAAACGAGGTGTTAGCAGTGACTTGAAGCTCATGTTTTCCCATGGGCCCCCCTAGAGGGTTGATCTGGCCCTGTATTCAGCCTTTGATATGTGACCCTTTTCCAGCCAACCAGCACTTGGGGTGGTTGCATTATGAATTCATTATCCTCATATAATCACTGTATTGTAGCATGTAGTACTATGAATACGTGTGAAAACACATACTGCTGCTGGGTTACCAATAAATCTGCTTGTTATTTTGTTAAAAAAAAAAAATCACCAGCAAATTTTGCCAAGAGCAACACGTAGGCCTACTATTTGCCATCTCATCGCATGAGGGAGCAAAACTGAGACTAACAAGGAACATAAGCACATATTTTGGGCCAAGTGATGACAATAGGCACTGCTATCCCTTTGTGATCTATTCAAGGATCACAAAGAGCTCTCAGCCGTTTGAAAGTCTGCACACATTGAACTGCTACAAACAGATTACCAGCCACACTATTAGTGGGCCGGTGTGTCAGCCAGCCTCAGTTACCTGTCATCAGCGGTCAGACAGCTGTGGTGTCATTTTGCGGCCATGTGACCTGCAGGTATGTCTGCAGGATCCCTTTACAGGCTGGCTGTGGATCAACAAGCTGTGTTTACGTGGGCTAAATGTGTACTTCCAGGACAAAAATATGAGAATGACATGCCTCCTGTGGCCATAAGTTGACTGACACTCACAAGCCACAGCTAAAGAAGGGATAGAGGTGGAGGGCGGATGTGAAATCTCACCTGAAGGACGGTGTACATGAAGCCGGATCAGATTATTCATCTATTCTTCTTGCAGGGCTTCTGTTCTTTTTTGTGCCGAACTCTTAGACTTTGTTGCAATAGAGCTAAAAGGTATTACAGTACAGCTTCCTTGGTTCAGCAGTTTCATTGATATTTAGCTGGAATAACTGAGCCTGGGCTCTTGAGGTGTCCCAAAATCTCATGACACTGGACACAGTAAGATTACCAACCATCTCAGTGACCAAAGATCACCAGAAACAATGATTATGATTATTACCTTTACCCATTTTTGGAACATAACAGTGTTGTGGTCTTATTGTTTCTGTGGATATCTACCGCTGCCCGGGGCCTAAGACTTTGATGTGTGCCTGACAGCTCCGCCAGAGAACGATAAACATCAAAGGTCACTGTCTGGCTGTGACAACCTGGCCACCTTTCCCAAAATGACAACCCTTGTATTTAGCGAATGAAACGGTAAACATCTGACAGCTGTTTCAGATCAATACAACATTGCAGCTCAGTGGGCAGCAAACCAACTTGACAACCTCAAACAGGTGTGTTTGTCTGTCACACTGCAGGTTCGAAGGGTGCTTGACCGACTGCTGGAGCAAAATCAACATTTGTGTCATCCATGTCTCTTTACCGGTTGTTGACCGCTGCCAGGCCAATGAATCTCAGGTCCTCAAAAATATCTCTGTAATGTAAATTGTACCACATGTGACTGGAAGGTTGCTGGTTTGAATGAGTAATGCTCTCCCCTCTCTTGATGACTTTTTAACCACGCTGTTGGTGTGGCTCTAGGCCATGTTGGTCGGTCGGTCCACCACTTTGGTCCAGACTCAACAAATTTTGGATGGATTGCCATGACATTTTGGTGCAGACATTCATGGTCACCAGAGGATGAATCCCACTGACTTTGGTGACCCTCTGACTTTTCCTCTAGCGCCATCACCAGGTCAAGATGGATGTTCTCCAAGATGGCTGTAGAGTTGTTCAAATGTACCTCTGATTTTATTTGATCATTTTTGAGTAGTCCCATTTGTATATCTCACATACTGAGAGAGAATAACAAAACAAAACAGCCAGTGAAGAACAAAAAATGTTTTTAGCGCATGTGTGACAGTGCATTAAATCAGTGATCTGCAGTTCAATCCAGATTTTTGTTCCTACACACCCTTGTGATACTCCTGTCACCACAAGAGGGTTGATTTCCTTATTTCTCTCATCATCTGAGTCATGTTTCCACCTTCATGGAAACACCAACATGGGGACTAAATTCATATGACTTGAACTGACTGGCACAAGCCAAGTTATATTTACTGGAGACTTGACGTATGGCAGCATGGTGTTTCCACCTCAGCCCAAAGACATGCAGGTCTGGTGGAGTGCTTGTGTGTTTTGATGTAAATGCGAGTGTGAATGTGTTCATCATAACATAAACAAAAATGTTTGTTTATGTTATGCGTGTATGTCTGTATGCATTGTTATCCCATTAGTGCATGTTACTAACTCGACATCTTCTCTCTCCCGTAGTTTTGTGCTTTCTCGTTTCTCTCCTCTCTCCTTCTGTTACTTTCAGCAGGTATTTCTGCCTCCTGAGCTGCAGAGTCTGGATCTGTGGTTGTGGGCCACCTGCTGCATGTTCCTGCTTAACATTACTACTACCATTATATTATTATTATTATTTTAAAAGTCTATGTGGAATTTACATTGTGCTACTGTATGCTCTCTCTCTCTTTCTCTCTCTCTCTCTCTACCTAACATGGCCCACCATTGAGTCTGGTTCTTTCCAAGGTTTCTGCCTCTTAAAGGAAGTTTTTTCTTCCACTGTCGCCAAATGCTTGCTCATGGTGGGATTTGTTGGGTCTCTGTCAATAATATTATAAAGACCTGCTACCTAGACCTGCTCTATAGGAAAAGTGCACTGAGATAACTTCTGTTATGAATTGGCGCTATATAAATAAAATTGAATTGAATTGAATGTTTAAAAATTTGCTATTGGCTGATATATCATTGTCAGATTATCAGAACTCTCAAATATCAACATTGGTGTCGGCCTCAAAAATCCAGTATCGGTCGGGCTATAATTTCTACGCACATTACTGTACACATTGTGCTGTAAATTTACAAAGAATTTATTTAATTTGGAACTTGTATTTTGGCAACAACATCCCCTTAAAGATTCTGAGATACTCAAGCAACAGCACTCAGGAAAGCTTGACCTGGCGACAGCTCTGGGAACAGTTTTAGTTTGAATTTCATTGTGCAGCCCTTAGAATGACAAATAAATGTACCTAGAACCTTGAGTTAATATTTTATTGACTGAATTTGAAAACCAGATGATGCTCCTGTGATGTGAAAAGTATGTTTTATGTAGCAAACATGGATTTTCTCTAAAATGCTCTACAGGATTAATTACAGTATGGTGTTTCAGAAAGATAGTAGGGGAACTGAGACAGCTGAAGACATAAAACAGAAGAAGAAAGGAGAATGAGGTGAACATTTAGTCAAAAGGTTTATATACTAAATAAGTGTGGGTTAAGTTTAGACTTTGACTGTAAGATAAATGGTGATGCTGAACCCTGAACAGAATACTAAAATTATTAACCGATTGATTTGGCTTAAAATGGTCTTTTAGTTTTGGCTATTCTATCAGTGATAAAGGGTACAAATAATGTACCATAAACAGTAAAAGACTGCTTGATATCCGTTTTCTTTATAAATATTTTGAAATATTTGTACTATGGAAGAAGACAAAATCAAATCTTCTTTTATAATTCATTTATGTATTATGGATTCAAACAGACATTTAAGACTAAGCGAGTAAATATCAATAAAATTAATATTTCTAGTTTTGTGAAAATGTGTGCATTAATTTCTTGTAAAGTGGTGGCTTTAGCTAATTTAGTATATATTTCAGTCCGGAGGAAATGAGAATAGTTTTCCATGGAGAATCTCTAATAGAACAGTCAAAATAGTGTATGTATCAACCTCCCACCTCCAGGGGGCAGTAAAGTCCAAACTGGACAGACCTCCGCACCCGGAAAAGCTTTCAGAGCTGCTGAACGTGTTTTTACACTGAGGTTAGCTTCAGCTACCTTAATATAAACTCTGAACTGTCTTTGTCTGCGTTTCTTTTGAACAAAATGTCTTCGAAAATCCGGGATAACGACGACAATTTTGAAGGACAGTGTGCACTTAAAGAGGAACTGAACAAAAAGGTATTGTTAGCCACAACATGTTGCTGGAGGCTAATGTCATAGTCACAAATATTAGCCGGTAAACAGCCTATTTTATACAGTCTCTGGTAAACGCGTGGCAAATCTGAATGTTGGGTGACATTACAACTCTTTTCGGGATATCAAAGTATATACGTTTATGTTGAAATATACGGACTCTCAGGACTCTTTCCCACTAGCTACTTGTCATAGGAACTTTAAATTATTGCCTGAATTTTTATTCATACCTCTATTACTGCTGTGCAATATCCACCGTCTCATAGTCATCTTAATAAGCTACACTTAATTTGACAGTACTCATTATTGCACTATTACTTATTACTCATATGATTGCATTGTATTATTATACCGTACATACTTATCAACCTATCAACCTCTAAATCCACTTTGGTACTTACACTTATTTTAGCTTTTATACTTATATCCACTTAATTTATCTTACCTGTATTATAGTGTATTATATTTTTTGCTTAGTACTTCTATTCCTGTGTGCACTGACCTGACAGTGAGCTGCTGTAACAAAAGAGTTTCCCCTCAGTGATCAATAAAGTATTTCTGATTCTGATTCTGAAGAATTTCCATTTTATGAAGTCAGTGGAATAATTGGTGTTGCTCACTTAACGTTACAGATCAAGGAGCAGAAGGTTGTAGTGGACGAGCTCTCCAATCTGAAGAAAAACAGGGTGAGTAGAGTTGTGTTAAAGGAAACACAGCCAAAGTCTAACTTTACTTACCTGAAATGGACACATTTATTTATTCATTTATTTAAATGTGGTTATGCCCTTGCAACTATGAATGTGAATCTCTTAGTTGAACTCGATGCTTGAGACTTGACATGTGTTGTAAGTGTATTTTCTTATGTATAATGTACATTTTGTATGTATTATCTCCCAGAAAGTCTACATCCAGCAGAGGAACAGTAACATATTCTTCTTAGCAGACAGAGGTCAGGCACTGGGTTCATGCAAAAGTAAGCTGAGAGCTGTAAACTTGAATAAATATCATTTTAATAGATAAACTAGCTGGCATCTCGCTGCCTCATTAATTTATAACTGAGGTTGTATGAATAACATTTGATCATATAGCATCATGTAGTAGATGAACATAACAGATGATATTTTCTCTCTCCAGAGGAACTGGATAACATGAAAAAGGAACTGCAGGATATGTAAGACTGACCTTCACCACAACAATGTGTGGCATCTTTTGTATGTTGAGTCTGTCACCCACTCAGTTTGAGTGGGACAAAACAGTTAATGAACATTTAAAGAGAAGGGGGCCCAACTGGAGCCAGGATCTTACAGTCAGAGGCGCAAGTCCCTGCTATCAGTGTTTATTCTCTGCCCACGTTCTTCACATGAGAGGTCTTCTTACCCCTCAGCCAGTTCAAGACCACACTGGAAATGTCCTGGTGTGGAACGGAGAGATTTTTGGAGGTCTCCCAGTGATGCCAGAGGAAAATGACACTGCTGTTGTCTCTCAGCAGCTATCATCCTGCAACAGCCCTTCAGAGATTCTGTCTGTCCTGTCCACCGTACGGGGACCGTGGGGGTTTGTTTACTACCAAAAGGCTGGAGACTACCTCTGGTTTGGCAGAGACTTATTTGGTAGGCGGAGTTTGCTGTGGAAATTTGATGCGGAGGTCAACGCCTTGACCCTGACTTCTGTGGCAGCCCACAGTTCTGGACCTGATCAGTCTGCTTGGCAAGAAGTCCCAGCAGTTGGTGTATACAGGATTGACCTGAAGGCAGTTTCAGAAGCTGGCTCTGTGATGTTTGAGGTTTATCCTTGGGCTAATGGAGGAAATGATCTTGTCTCGAGCTGCAGTGAAACTATATTGGAGTCTGTCCCGAGCGGCTGCACTGCTGTGATGAACCCTTCAGGCCTCGTACTCAGGTCACCCGTGTGCCCTCTTAATACATCCATCCCGAAGTCATTACAAGAGAAAGAAATTCATCCAAACTCACATTCGTCTGTTAAGGATCTGGAGCAGCTGCTTGCAAGCAAAGGGAAAAACGACGAGGTGAACCGTCTTATTGATGTTCTCAGTGAGGCAGTAAGGCGACGTGTTCAGTCTCTGCCTTTCAGGGTGCAAGACAGTTCCCCTCCTACTAATGACCACGCTAGTGTCGCTATACTTTTTTCAGGAGGTATCGATTCAATGATCCTGGCTGCCTTAGCTGACCGTCACATACCTGCTCATCAACCAATAGACCTTCTCAATGTAGCGTTTAAACTACAGGAGCCGAAGGAGCAGAAAGAGTCTGCAAAGAAACTCAAAAAGCACAAAAATAAGCCCACAGATTCTAAGACTGATGGAGCTGATTCCCAAACATCCAGCCCCTTTGATGTTCCGGACAGAATTACTGGAAAGGCCGGTCTCAAGGAATTACAAGACTTGAATCCTGAAAGAAGATGGAATTTTGTTGAAATCAACGTAGCGCAGGAGGAGCTGCAGAAAATGCGCCAGGAGCGCATTTGTCAGCTGGTGCAGCCGCTGGATACGGTGCTTGATGACAGCATTGGATGTGCTGTGTGGTTCGCAGCAAGAGGGACGGGGTTCATCACAGAGGACAGTGACCAGAGGCTCTTCACGTCGTCAGCAAAGGTGAACTACAAACATAATACAGAAAAACTTTATAATGTACATACATTCGCATAGTATATGACCTCTATTGAGGACAAATAGTAATACAATTAATCTATGCACTAATGAATGCTCTATGTAAAGGGCACAAACCACCCAGAAAAATATCTGAAACAGGATTTGTCTATAATGGGGAATGTATGTACATTTTGAAGGGTTTTTTTCTGTATTATGTTTTGCGGTAATTGTTTTTTTTTTGTCATGTGCATCTTCATTTATTAATCTGGATTATATAGCTCTTTTTATATATAGTATCTTGCTATATGTTTCCGGGCTTGGGCATTCATTCTTATATATTCATTACCTTCATTGTTGTTTCTGATTTTTGTGGTCACTCCACCTTCATTAGAGGCCGCTTCTGGGCGGTTCAGTCACAGATGGAGCCTATCATGCAATTATATATTCCCTTTGCTGATTGGTGTTTGAACCTCACCTGTAAATCAGATGTATTTATTTTATTACTGATAATAAAACAATAATAAATTGCAATTGAGATGCTTCACAATCCTCAACAACCACATTGTCCTGCTTTTGTGTGTTGCTACTTCATGACTACAGGTCATTTTGACAGGAATTGGAGCAGATGAGCAGCTAGCAGGTTACTCAAGACACAGAGTCCGATTTATGAAGTCTGGTCACGAGGGACTGATCCAGGAGCTGGCCATGGAGCTGGGCAGGATCCCTTCCAGGAATTTGGGCAGAGATGACAGAGTGATAGCGGACCATGGAAAAGAGGCTAGGTAGGTGTGGTGTCTGTTTCAAGTATCCATTACATGTGACCAGAGCCTAAAGTGATAACTTGAAATTACATAGTTTGGCTGTGCAAGAGTTATAAAACTTGCAGAAATAGCAAAACATTTTTACATCACCATTGAAGGTGCCCTGTGGAGTTTTCTTTTAATCAAGCAAGTTATGTTTACATTTAGTGTTTCTGACCAAAACATCTTGTGTGTATCCTTGAGGCCTAACAAATGTGCTGAGTGCATTTTCTCATCCCAAAACATTTGCAAAGCCGATTTTAGTGTGTAGTGTTTAGATCAATGTTTGCTAGCTTGCGGTTTTATTCTTCACTGCGTTTGTTGGCACATTGCTACATGTTTTTGTGTGTTATTGCCAACTACTGTCAATCAGCGGAATAGCGTGAAACCAGTGGCAGAGGTAAAAACCGCCACCCGGGCCTTCGTGCACGATACAAACAAAACGGGAACCCACTCGTAAACATTTTTCCACAGCGCTACTAATGGCAACAGGGTACCTTTTTTTTTAATGCGAAAGAATCATTTTCTTTCGACTAATTGTTTCTCCGTTAATATTCGGTATGTACCTTGAAGCCTGGAACATACAACATTGACAGTATAAATGGTTTGTATTAGACAAATGAAAAAAGTGGCAGCAGAATACAAATACTGGGCTTGAGACAGGGAGGGTACTGCTCAAACTGACATGCAATTATATATTCCCTTATACGTTTATATAGATGGCCATTCCTGCTGTTTTGATGATGCTGATGATGGCTTCCAGCTGAAACATGTTTGTTTTTGCCCACAATAAATAAAAAGACTTTCTCTGTGAGTGCTGGCAGCCTGGTTGTTTTGATCCTTGCTGCCACCCAATACAGCGTTTTAAGATTTGGAGCTGTGCGCGCTGCTACTTGTCACTATATTGAAGTACAAACAACAGACTTTGCTCTTTCCAGGAACAAAGGCTTCTGAGCTCTATTTAACTTTTTACCAATGCAGGGGATTTGATGCAACTGTTCCCCGGGCTGTTACACTGGCATGAGTGCTGAGGGAACAGTCCACTGTCCATTAAAAAGGCCTATTACGTCAAACAGAGCACAAAGCAGGACAATGTAGGAAAATTGGTCTATACCTATGACCATGATCTGGCAAATATAATCTTAAATAGGTATGAGACGGGTTTCATCTTGTCAGAAATTGTGAGACTTCAGTCTAATGGAACAGAGTACTGTTTGCGGCAGCGCACCAAGTTGAGTTTCAGGAATCAACTTTTCTCCTCTGAGAGTAAAAGGTAAAACTGTAAGTTTGTCAGATAAGCAGTATTTATTTGAAGGCCCTTCACATCCATGGTTCACCCACAGGTGTTCTCACTTGTGCCTGGATTAGACCCTTTCTCAGGTCTTTGTGGGCGTTTACAGACCGTTTGATTGGCATCTCTCTCTCTCCTGGTAGCTTTGTTGCACCTGCTAGGGTGGGACAACAAATGACACTTTTATTACCATTATTCTCAATGGTACGAGAAGTCCAATGACCTCACATAATTCCCAGCACACTCCGCCCACCTTCACCCTGAGCAGAGGTCTAAACAGCATCATGTCAAAAGTTTTAACTGGAACTCTATTTTTTTTTAAACCAAAGATATAGTGTCTGTACAGATTGTTGACAGTGTTTTCTGTGGAATACCCAGAGTAATGGGGACATTGTTTCTAGAAACAAATGAAGTTGCATTCACCTCCATTGTTCAGGGTAGAATATCTGACAAATATAACTCTGGCATCTGCAGATTTCCCTACTTGGACGAGGACGTGGTGAGCTACTTGAATTCTCTGCCCGTGTGGGAGAAGGCAGATCTGTCACTTCCTCGAGGTGTCGGGGAGAAACTCCTCCTGAGACTGACAGCGAAGCAGCTGGGCCTCGGCCAATCAGCCGTCCTGCCCAAGAGAGCCATGCAGTTTGGCTCCCGCATCGCAAAGATGGAGGACAAACATGAAAAGGCCTCCGACAAATGCACAAGACTCCTCACTGGGTAGACAAATCGTTGGTTGCAATGGAAAGAATATAAAAATCATTTTAATAGAAAATATTCATTATAAAATTACATACAAATATTTGAATGCATATTTACAGTTAGAATTCTTGATTTAATGCGACAGATTGTTTAAGCAGGCCAAGATTTCAATTTTTTTTTCCTTTTTTGGGTAATTTTTTAACATGGCATAATAAATGGAATTTCCTGTTTCCTCTACACCATGTAAGACTCGACATCTTGAAGCTTTTCTCTGAAGTAAACGTCGCATTCAATGTAGGAAGGCAAGTTTCCAACATCGAAACGTCCAGAAATCTGATGAATATATACTGGCTTCCTGAAAGGAAAAAAACAAAACTAATTTATTGACCAATACACTGACATGTTGATTTAAGAAGTGTATTAGTTTTCGCCGAGTATCTACATCATTTTACATGTATAAATAATGAGACACCCAAATGAATCCAAATCATATTTTGTGATCACAGCAAAGAACCACAAACAAAAGACCAGCTGCCTGTCACAAAGTTGGATTACAAATTGAGTTGGATAACTTAGCTGAGTAAAACCTAGTCCCTTACAGGGAATGGCAAAAAAAATTTTGAGGACTACTTTTGCATTCCTTCAGAGCCATATGTCTGCTTCTGCTCAGCTGCTCCCAGCGCAACACAACAGTAGATCAGCTCACTGAACTTTACTTTGAACTGGGCATTAAGTATGCTGATATAGTACTACTGCTTAATAGGCATGCATGGTTATACAATTAGTGAAAGTAAAACTAAATGAATTATTTAGATGACGAGGTCTCTCCAGAAGAAAGCAGTACGGTGATCTGCAGGATCTACAGTTAGTGTCCTCTGTACTGGACCGGACCCCAGAGGGGTTTCACTGAGGAAGAGGGGACGTCTCCAGAGGCAGAATTACAGATGTGCAGTCTACCTCATAAAGCTAATGTGCTGTATTTGTATGAGTCAAAATAGCAACAAACAATAAGGCGACTGAAAAGCTGCGAACAGAGTCTGTGGTTCTGTCCCAGAAAGAGCAGACAGCAGTGAACCACTTGCAGAGACGCATCAGGAATGCAGACCAACACAGGTTGGAAAGCTTTTTGTGTTGTTGCACTGGTTCCTCTGTTTTCCGCACAAAACAATTAAAGTAACCTTTAATGCTGAAACAGGTTTTGGTTGAAGACCTGTTGCTACAAGTGTGGAGCAATAATTGAAGTTTGATGATGTTCTATCTGGCAACTTCTTTGCAATGGGCATCATATAAGGTGAGGTGTCCATAAACAGTGCTAAATGCATTAACTTGAGAATCTCCACACTGCCTTCCATTACAAATAGACATATGGCTGAGAAGGAACGAAGGAAGAAAAGTGTTGCGAGGTTACAAAATATTCCAAGGGAATGCAAAGTAGTCCTCAAAAAAATTCTCGCCGTGACCTTTAGGGGTCCAGCAGAAATTACCTTGGTATGAGCCAAGACACAAAGTTTCCTGGGGCATCTTTCTCATCAATAGGAGCCGCCTATGGAAAGAAAAAGTTGTGCGTAATAGTGAAATAAAAAAACGATTTACTCTTAATTCACATCACATGTGGGACTTTTGATTATTAAAGTTACCTTCTTTTCCTCGATGAAGGTATCCAACAGAGGAAGGCTCTTCTTTGAAAACACATAAAAACAGGGACACTGAAAAACAAATGGAAATTATTAGCTGGGTGTTGCCTGAAAATTTGATCAAAAGATATGCAGTGTAAATACATTCACTGTACATGTTGGACGTCATATAAACATACCAGTGACCGTCACATATCGATAAATATCAGTGTGTAAATATGGAAAACAACATGTCGTCTATTTGATAGTCATCACAATGGACTGTATGATTGGTTGCCTGTCTTGATTTCAGATCTCACTCAGAGAGAAAATGATTGCTATATAAAATGGTGTATTCATAATACTAAAAAAACATGACAGTGATAACTGATGAAAAGCTCCAACGTTTGGATTACAGTGTTTTCTGTGTACGTAGAGCATACTTAAACATATCATTTAGGAAAATGTTTAAGTCCAAAGTTCAGCACTGCAAGAAGGGACATGATATTTTTGTGGAGGATGCACACTTTGATCTCAGGTCTGTTAATTTTGACACAGGTTGAAGACATTTACCGGGAAATTAGTCGATAGGTTCCTTGAGGTGTGTTCACTTCCAAACAAACAACAGGCATCACAAGTTGGTTAATGAGTTGCATTTTTACCTACAGTGCAGTGCAGACACTGAAACAGCATCATTTGAAACAATGACTATAAGGTTCATGTGCTCACTAGAGGTGGAAATCACAAATTACTTTGCTGATTTGAATCACTTAAGGCACTTCAGTACGTACAGCAGTAAGTGAACGCATCACTGTTCACACATTCAGTGCTGATTCTGACCGTGTTCAATTCAGTAGTACGTTCAGTCTGTTGCTGGTTCAAGCTGTTCAGTAAAAAACTAGCCTATACAAGTACTGCACATATGGTTTAAAGCTCAGCAGCGTATTATTTACGTTATCAGATTATGATTGTTTCTGTGGCTTTCACAGTCTTTTAAGCTTTTAACAAGGAAGTAATGTACTATGAATCATACCTGAGCTGGAAACGGCGCTCTCCACCACCAGTGAGGAGCTCCACTGCTAAAAGCTGCCGATTCAGTCAGTGACTGGTGATTCAGTGTAGTCACTTCACTTTGAAAATTCATTGATAAAGATTTGTTCATACATGTACTGAACACCTCTCGTGCTCACTTTCAGCTTTAAGGGTGCCCTTTTTAAACAGTTCCCCAATTTTAGGACAATGGTCCTCAACAGACTACCAAAGAGTTTTTACGGCCGATGAGCTGAATGTTCTTGACAGGCCAGGTAAATCACCTAACCTCAATCCAACTGAAACCCTAAAACCAGCAAGCCAAACCAAATAAAGATGGCAGCCCTGGCAGAGTATCATTAGGAAAGATTCAAAGTGTCCACTGATGTCTGAGTCTGAAACATTAGCCAATCACTGACTGCAAAGGATTTGCAACCAAAGATTAAATATGATGACTTTATTTATCTAGTCTTGTTAAATTAGGTGACTAAGAAAGGGTTACAATATAAAGTAAAGCAATGAGACATCACAACACAAAATGTGTCACTGTCCTAAGACTTTGTGACGGCACTGCAGGGACAGAGGATCTGGTTGGCAGCCCTTTCCTGCCCTACACCCATTCTTCTCAAGACGCAGTAAAATTTCAGATGGCTCTCCCCTTTTTCTGTAGAAACGTTAAAGATCTTTTGTATCCATGTGGACAGGCACTTTTGGACATTATTGGCAGGCTTTGTTCAGTGTTTGTGGTGAACTTACTGCTCTCCTCGACTTTGTCTCAGAGGGAAGAGGTTTCTCCTTCATGCAGAGCACGCGAAGATCATGGTCTACCTCCAATATCCCATATTTAGGAGTTTCTGTACAGACACAATACAGAACTAATTGTGAGCACGAGGCTGAGCCATGTTTGCCTTTTTACTCCCTTCCCTAAAAGATTCCATAATGTTACACTTAAAGCCTAATTTCTTACTCACCCTCGTCTTTGCACTGGTACGAGAGCAGCAGACAGCTGTCCTCACACTTTGCTTGGAGGTCAAAAAACCTCTCTTTTACTTTACTGAGGCTAAAATCTTCTTTGAAGAGGGTGTCACTGTTTACAATAGAAAGGGAGCTGTATCAACTTGGCAGAAACAGGACTTGATTTCACACCTTTAACCACAGTTCTGCATGGTAGTATTGATAATGTTAACTCAGTAAACTTACCCCCCAATTACTAAGACATGGTCTTCTATCTTGAAGTGCTTTACTGCAAGTTGCAGGCAGGCCACAGCACCAAGACGTCCCTGGTGGAATAAGAAAGTTCGCTTGATTTAGAGGTTTAATCACTGAAAAGCACATGCTGATATAAAATTTGGCCCACTCTGATCAAAGCCCTTACTAAGCCATAAGAAGAGAAGAAATACTGTATATTACACACAATACTCTAGTCATGGACTAAGATTTAAGGTTGATTTATGGTTGTGTATTACTGACTTGCTCACACTTCAGCAGAGCACATGCTCGCACTATGGGACTTGAACCTAGGTTACAGAGTCAGAGGATGGTATAAAAAAAAAAGTCTACTTTCTAAGGGCCAACAGATGTGACATAAGCAGTGATGACGGTGAAAACAATCATTGTAACATTGCATTTACATCATTGCTTCTCGTCTGATCGCTGAGAATCTTGACATTTGTGAAATGTGATGCCCACTCTTCAAATGCAGCATGGTAAAGAGCGTTAGTCTGTGGAGAGGAGAAGACATGAGCAGAGGGTCATTCATTCTCAGTTCAGGTTTAGACTCGTATGATTATCAGGCTTTTAAATTTCAGAGATCAGCCCTGGTCCTTAATGCAAACATTTCTGTATTGGCTTGGAAAAACACACTGGTCTGGTCCTAGTTTGAAACACAAGTGTTATATGCAGCATGGCTCCTTTTAGAGTGTCATGTTTTTATTATATATAATTGGATTATTATCATTATTGCTGCAATAACATGTAAACAATATGATAACGGTAACTAATGTCATGGAGCTAATTTCAACTGCTTTATATACTGTTGGGTTGTTATTTTCTTAACAATGCATCATATTTCAAAATCAGATCATATGTTTTGGATTTAAAATCTAAATATGCAAAGCAACTACATACTATAATTGTTACATAAATGTAGTGTAGTCAAGTTCATTATTTCCCTCTGAAATGTAGTGGAATAGAAGTATAAAGTAGCACAAAATGAAAATACTCCAATAAAGTACAAGTACCTCAAAAATGTACTTAAGAACAGTACTTGAGTAGACTACACTGCAGCTACTACTTACAACAACATAAATGCAGTCCACGCAGCCAGAGCCGCTCAGAGCATGCGCCCAGTGGGATATCAGCGCACACCGACCCACCGGCAGCAGCGGCTTTGCAGTGCCGGCCAGGTGAGCGAACCTCCCGCTGCTGTCAGCCACCACATCCCTCTGGAGCCTGGTTCCGTACCCGGCGGCGAGAATTACAGCTTTCATTTCAACTTTGAACCGGGAGAAACGTCGCTCAGTTGTTAACTGCGTTCCCCGGTAGATGACTTCCTATAACGGTTACAAGCCGATGGAGAGAATGGTGGAAAGTTAGGAAACATCCCCTGGGCTAGGTTCGGACTCATCTCGCGAGGGGAGCCGTCTAGCAAAAGCCTGGCAACGCGAGACGAGCGTCGGATTTAATACTCTTCCGGTTACGATTTTCAAAATAAAAGTAGAGCTTCTTCCGGTGATTTCACAAGTTTTCAACATATTGATTAAATAAAGGAGCTGGTGTAAAAATGATTTATGTCAAAATAGTTCAGGCATATTAGCAGGAGTATTATGGAAGAACATAAATATTGGTCCAGTATAGATAAAATATATTATAAAAATAATATCTACACTAACAGGTGACAATGACAGATGGACACCTATCAATTATAAAAAGTTAAGACCTCAAAACTAAGGCTTGAAAAGTTACCACTGAATTGAACACACAAGTCTGTAACAATCTAAACAAAAACCATTCTGTGCTTTACAAACTGGTATTTATGGCCTAGTTCCCATCAACACACAAAACCTGGAGCTCTGAGTAACAGAAACCAGTGGAATGATTTTATGAGCCAACTTTCACAAGTTTTTCTTCATTTGTTTATCACTACACATTCTTCTTCTTTTGCTGCAAACATAACAAACACATCCATATCTTGAGGGTGTCCAGTTCTGTTAAACATGCTGCATACATACTGCTGACTACTGATCACACCTGAAAGTCTTTTAAAAACAGTTATTCATGATGTTTGAGATGTGCTTAACAGATTCAAGCTGAATCATAGGGAAGTATGTATGGAATGCCATTTTAGTCATTATTAAATAAATACATAAATATGCCTATGAAATTAATAAATTAGTCAATATGGTTCAATAAATAAATTAAAAGGTTTTTATTTCATTGGACTTTTATTTCATAATGCCACATTCCCATTTGTTATTGTATATGCAAATGAAGGGTGCGTGGTTATCTCACAGAGCTGCAAGACCGGTGTTATGCCAAAAAAGGATTGCCCCCCCAGGTAAGAAAGTCTGACATTGACCCAATTTGCAATACTTGCATGTCATGAGCTCTACCTCTACTGTAAGTCCTGAAAAGTTTGTCATCGTCAGCCTTTGCAGTCCTGAGTTGGGGGGGCAGTCTTATTTCGGCAGGGGTTTGCCGAAATATGTTCAATATTATTAGTAAAAGGCTATCATCATCATCAGGGCAGCATATTTAATGTACAGTAAATACTTCCATGACAGGTGCAGTCCTTTTTCGGCAAGACATCTGTTTTGCAGCTGATAACCACGCCCCCTTCATTTGAATATAACAACGTGGCATTATGAAATAGTCCCATGAAATGAATAAATGTGACATTATGAAATAAAAACCTATTTATTTATTGAACCATATTGACTCGTTTATTTATTTCATAGCTATATTTATTTATTTATTTAATATTGACTAAAATGGCATTCCATAATAGTGGAACAAACAGAATTGAAGCACACAGTAAACCAGCGTTTTGTTGCTTTATTTGCTAACTCATGACATGAACGCATATAGAATACTTTCATACACAGTTACCTTGATTTTTTTTCTCTCAAAATCTATTTTCTACAAATACAAAAAACAACAGAGATATTTCTTGGCAAGAAATCCTGAAAATATGTGGGATGTTTGCAGAGAAATGTTCATTTATTTTGAGTGCATTTGTTTTGAGCAGTCATTCTACATCTTCACTGCTGCTTCCAGCCTCAGGTCCTGTGTTGTCAGCTTCAGCGTCTTGTGCTGGGTCCTGGAGGTCTGACGGTTCAGTTTGAGACGCCTCCATCGGTTCCTCAGCTGGCTCTGGTTGATGTGATGGTGTCTCCCCTGCTCTTGCCAACTCCACCTGAAGAGAACCAAAAATTAGCTTACAGGGTAAAACTTTTTTTAGTTCTAGTTTTAGCCAATTTTTATTCAATAGTGGACTGTAAAAATTATGAACACTCCATTCTTGATAACATTTGTGATAAAAATAAATTCACTTTGTTTTTTGTTGATTGTGGTGCACATAAATCCCCCCAGAAATCCTTGTTACTTTTCAGGCTAAAAGGCATTCAACCTTATATATTTTGCAACCCTGTATATTTTTGGACCATCCACACCCTCATTCTAAATGAATGCATGTGAGAAAACTTTATTTTTAGTAGGAGCAAACTATTCAATAGCTTTAAAACAGAACTTCAGACTTAAAAATCACATAAGGCCTTTATTTTTCTGAATTTATTTTCCTACTATTTGATTTCCATGACCAGTGGATAGCCTGGCTTAAATGGTCCTGTTTGTGTCTGGTCCAATAGATAATGTGCGGTACTAACCAGTGTAGGTTTCCAGAGGTTTAACTGCCACTGAGCCATACACATTTAACATGTAAGTACAGATGGAAAGGTCTAATTGGTCTACTATACAATTCCAAACATGTTAAAAATCATTAATGACATGTCTATTGCAACTTAATCTTACTCCGGAAACAGTGTTAACAGTTTCCTTCTGTATCACTGGATCAGACTCTTGTTCCATTGGTTCTTCCTCATCTTTCATGACGGCTGGGTGTTGCTGGACTGGCGTCTCTGACTCTTTCAGTGCCACAGCAGGAGCCTCTTCTTCAACTGGGGCAGGAACTGCTTCCATCTGTTTGATAAAAAGAGAGGAGAATATGCCAACAACTTATGAATAAATAAATGGATTGTTTTATTTTTGTCATATCAAAAACGTGGACCATAATAAATGACTATATGAGACATTAGGTAAGAATTGACTGAACAGGAAAGTGTTGGAAAGACAAGATGTTAATTTATGTGATACTAATTAACACGGACAATACTGATGTCACTGAAGGATGTTAACGATTTATGGTAGCGAAAAGTGTGCAACAGGCCTTATGAATCGTGTTTATATCTTCATCGGTTACCTCTTTCTCCACGACAGGCTCTACAGGTTTTGGCTCTGTCTTTTTATTTGCTTCCAGGACCAACATGATTGAGGCAGGTATGTGAGCTTGCTGTTACACAGAAAAACAGAGGCAGTTGGTACATAAGGACATCCCAAGAGAAATACAATTTTTTTACTGTAAATGAGGTCTAGCAAACTTGGAAACCGCTCTTACCTGATGAGGTGTGAAGGAGTGCACATGCTGCAGAAGAGGCTCTCTCATCTCCGGACAGCGATCAAACACACTCGTCAATTGTGCGGGCGGCAGCTGTAGGAGCACGCTGTACGACTGAGGCTTCGTCCTCTGGCAGCACTTCACAAATCCCTCCCACACCTTGGGATACTTCCACACCTACAGCAACCCATGTCATTACATATTTGACAAGTTAAAAGAAAAATTATGGGGAAAAAAATAAATAAAAAAATAAATAAAAAAAGAAATCCGGGACATCAATGACTGTAGAAACCACAAATATTTGGCTGGAGTTTGGTGCTGACCTGCTTGACGATGAGGCGGGACAGGATGTTCATGACGAAGCCTCCCAGTCGAGGATACATGGTGAGGGACTGGATGACGGTACGCATGAGCAGCATGGGGAGGGGACTCTGCTCCATTAGCTGCTGCATCACCACCGCCAAAACCTCCGACGTGTACACATTCCTCTCCCCAAAGCACAGGTTGGTAGCTGTAGTAGACACAGAAAGTCAAACATGTGCAACAGAGACTGATCAATTAACCGCTGATCAAACTCTCAAAACCCGGCAGTGATGGTGTTACAGGACCAGTCATTGAATGTGAATGTAAAGGAAAAACTGAATAAAACCTCAAAGGGGGCAACATAAACAGATTAGAGTAACAACAGATTGAAGCACCAACTGCTGTTCAGAAACACAGATAAAGTTGTTTAACAAACATACTAATACTACTTTCTGTTTTAAGGGTTTGGCTTGAAGGCTTAATCACTGAACACTGACCTTTTATGATAGACTTCATATCACATTTGGTTGAGTCTATGTTGTGTAAGGCAATCAGCAGGTCTCCCGGGGTCAGAGGGGACACAGTTGAACTTCCCTCACCTGAAAGACAATACACAGTGAGAATACATCAGAGTCCTTCACCTGAATTAATCTTCCACAGAAGCTGACAATAAACCTTGTCAATTAAAATAAAACTATATATACACAGTATATAACAGAAAATAAGAAACAATGGGAAAAGAGAATCCTTTGATAAAAATACACACACACACACACACACATATATATAAAAAATTACAAAAATATTAAAAACTAAGATTTTCAATTCATTGTTAGCTTGAATAAAATAATAATCAAGTATTAGCTCTTGATAGAATGTGTACGAAAGGTAGCATTACATTCACCAGTGGAAGACATATATGGCTCTTACTGTGCTGAGTACCCAAGAGACGGTTGAACACCTCCTTTACTACAATCGGGTTGAGTTTGATCAGCTTGGGGAGAGCCTGGATGACTTCATTCTTTATGAGAAAAACACCCAAAACAGTGAGTAAAATCATTTTGATTATCAAGTGTCTGTAAGATTGCCACGATGCACTGATGGCTTTTGCTGTTTGATTTTGTGATCTGTGTGACATTCATAATATTGGAATGCGTTTATACTGTATTCAGTATCATAAACATATTACAAAAGTATAACTTCCAAATCAGTCTCCTATTATTCACTGTGTGCACCTGCCTTTACTAGACTGTTGGGATGAGTTTCAGAACCTTACCTTTTCTAGGCCATTTATGACTGGAATTAGGAAACGAACATCTGGCACTCGTTTGTGGTAAAGGTCTCGCACTCTCTCCACCAGCTCTGGAGATGGAGGCACTGAATGGAGGAAAGGAAGCCATATTTTACACATCAACTAGTGGTCGACCAATAAGTGTTTTTTTAATGGCTGATGCCGATATTTAGAGAGCAGGGGGCCGATGGCCGATATATAATGCCAATACCAAAACAAAGAAAAGTCATATAATGTCATTATTCCATGCACATTACCATCTAACATACATGGTTACCTTAGCCAGTAACATGTTTTAGATTAATGAAATAGAAAAATACATTGGGTTATGCTGTAGATTTCAGAACGTGACTGGTATTTAAGGGAGAGCGGTAGGGGCGTAAGCGGTACGTGTATTCGTCCCAAACCACCAACCACCACCACAGGACGTTCGGTTCGGTATGCGTCATCCTTGGATCGGTACGCCCTGTGACCCAAACTATTACTGTCAAAATAGTCTGTTTATGTCGACTACTATCACGTGCGGAACAGAAATTCTAGAGCACGAGCTTTACCCGGAATGTTTTAGCAGTGCACCAGTTGCTGTCTACCAGCTGTAGGATGCTAGTTGGCTTAGCCCGGTTAGCCAAGCTTATGTAGTGTCACTGCCTCCGATTGGCAAACACAAATGAGAGACCAAAGCTGGAGGATCCTCCCGTGACATTTAGATCCACTGTATGGGAGCATTATGGTTTCCCAGTTAGTTACGATGGGCAACTATGAGTGTCAAACTGTATGCCAACATTGTTCACCTGAAGTCGGGTATGACTGTGGAAACACTTCTAACATGTCACGTCGGCATCACCCGAATGGGATTAGCGGAATGAGACAAAAACAGACTGGAGAGTGAGTCCTTCTCCCCATAGCGTTCAGGTAGCCTCTCACCGCAGATTCGGACCGGGGCCAATTCAATAACTAATGCTATAGGAGTGTTTATCGCTGCAGATATGCAACCATACCCGGTCTATAGATACAGTCTGTGGGTCGTAGAGCATATAGAATTTAAGGTCTATGGTCAAAGTGCTTGAGCCCTGCTACAATGTGTCTTCACATGTACATTTTAGTCAGGCAGCTGTGCTGCCCTGTATAAACCAGCACAGTTTTACGATGGAGCATTACTGACACGACAGTACATACTCCGGAGTACTGAGTGCATTAACTGTTACAGTAAGAATCATGGCCAATGAGCCACTGTTGAATGTTTACATTTTTCAAAATAAATTACAATTACACCGAAAACGCACCGAACCATGACCCTAAAACCGAGGTACATACCGAACCCTAGAGAGCGGGGTAGTATGTCAGAAGACACGTCATTTGGCTGCATTGTTCTATACATTGTAACAGAATATATATTTAACGCTAGCCAGTTACGGTTTTAGATTAGATTTCCTGTCATTTCGGACGGAAGAAAAGTGTAAACATAAGACAGAAAAGACGATGGTGACTGAGGACATTGAGGCAAACGTTTACAGCAGGATACATGAGAATTATAGTACAGGGCTTGAAACTAACTTTTTTACCACCTTCCCAAAACTCATAAGGGGGAGCGCTAACATTGTTCCACTGTAGCCACACTGACAAGGCTGCCTGCAGATGTGTCTGCAGACATTTTTTGTTTATCGGCCTTGTGAGCGCAGCCATTGGCCGATGCCGATTATCTCAAAATGCCAGATAATTGGTCTATCACTAACATCAGCACTTTCCATTTTCAATACTTTCTTCTATTGTTCTATGTTTGGTTATGATTGACCTAAATCTTCCTGTAAAGATGAAGTGAAGTGTTCCACTGGCTTTTTACCTTTATCTGTCAAAATGTGCAGACAGCGAGTAACTAAAGTCTCTGCCCCTTTAGGACAGTTTTCAACCAAGAGCAGCAGCTCAGGAGAGTTCATCCCCATTCCACGGATCTACAAAAACAGTGAAAAAAAACTTGTCAATACTGTTAAAAAAACAACACAACTCAAGAGGAGAATTTAAGTCCATTTTTGTGCAAATTAGTTTCTTCCCCCGGAGGAAGACTTCATTCAACTTTTTGTGAATACGAACGTAAATCACAAATCATGAAACTGCTGTTTTTACATGACATTACAGGTGTGTTTTCTCAACTTTGTTTTGTTTTCTTTGGTCTGAAACACAGTGAGGAAGTTGCAACATGCACTGTTTGCTCTAATTTACCTTCTCTTGTGGTCAAACCAGTTAAAAACACATGAAGAAATAGATAAACATATGGTCCAATAGTCCAGACTCAGCTGATTTTGTCATGCTAGGCTTTCCAGGCATGCATAACTGCTGGCTATCAGACGACAACATCCTTATCCTTATACCCACAGAACCTTGTGTTTTGGGGGTTCATTTCTGTTTTTGTCTTGGCACAATTTATTTAGTGTCACCTGTTTTCACCGAAACAGCTTTAAACATGCTTGGTTGGAACTCCTAAATGTTTGGAGCGAGTTGTTCATATTCACAAATAGTGATGAACTGATTGGGCTGCCTCATACCAGACTGTCTCAGAGGTATAACATTAACAATTCATTTTAAACTGAGCTCTTTAAGAAGAACAAAAAAATGAGCACTCTAAAAGTACAAATGAATGACAAAGTGAGGAAAGACTAAGATTGAGGAGTGACTTACAGGCTGCTCTATTGCTCGAAGCACACTGCGCTTGATGTCAGCGATGGCCTCTGTGTAGACAGAAGCCAGCTCGTGGACCAGCCGGTGGTTAAGAGGTAGCAGGGACAGGTAGAGGAACAGACACTGTCTCACTGTCTCATCAGTCCAGGGGGCAGCCACCTCTGTCTCAACAAACACACGACACTGAGGTTACAGGAGTGGATTAAGAATGGGGAAGTTGCAAGTTTGTATTTCTTTGGCTGGCAGGGGAAATTTAGGCTGGAAAAGTGTTTTTCCTTCCCTCCACAACACTGTTTCTAGATGACTGTGCATCCATCTTGCACGTCATTACTAGCTGACACCACTGGATATTAGTCAGGACTACAGGTAACTCATCTTTACAGCTAAGAAAAGTGAGAAAAGGCAGTGTCTTTCAAAAAAGATTTCCCCCGTCACAGGTGTAAATGCAGTTTGCATTGAATCTGAAAAGTTGATGGTGCAAGAAAAGCAGTGAAAATCTGCTAAAAGACTTACTCCGCGAATTTACATATACAGTATGCTTATTCTTAAGCTGCTTTTGTCCAGCAAAACTGCAGTTGGACCACATGCTCTGACCTTAATAAACTCAACTAATTCTTTTACACCTTTACAAAAAGGTGTTCTTGTTGTGTGAGTAACTACTACTAACTATAACTAAGACCCCCCCAATCAACAACATAACCACATCCCTACTGAACTTGCTTAGTGTGTTACAGTAAATGCATTAGGTAGTTGTAAAGTGCAGTGGTGTATTAATGAGTGGAAAGGAATTGCTCAAATATACACAAGCTCACAAAAAAATGTCATGGGTCAAAAATAAAGTAAAACGTGACGTAAGATAAGTGACAGCTGCTAGCAAGGTACTACATGGATCATATTGAAATCATCCATATGTATTCCAAACCTGTGTCTTTGTCAGCCCCAAAGAGCAGAGATGGAGGGTTGGGGTGGACCAGAAGCTGCATGTAGTTCAGGGCAAACTTCTCAATGTAGTCCCTGAGCTGGTCTTTCTCATACATACGCTTGAGAAAAGACAAGGCAGTCGTCCGCACCTGAAAATAAAACAGAAAAAATATGACAACCACAGAAAAAAAAAAAAAAATAAATAAAATCAGTTCAGCAGGCTGTGAGAGTGTGAGTTACACACTGATAGAATATGGACAAGAAATGCACCTTCTCCTTTTCATGTGAGCTGAGATCCAGAAGCACATGCAGATACTGAAACTGCCGTGAGGGCCGTTTGATGATAAGCTCCTTCAGAGTCGTCATGCCCAAATACACCCGAGACTGAAACACAGGTTACAACAATCAGTTGAGTGGACATACAGGGAACCAGCTCTATACGAGAAGCTGTGTCTTTATCATGTCACTTACCTCGTCCTCACAGTAGCGTCGTATTACTTCCAATGCTGATTCTGTTATGATGGGAGCCTCCAGGACCAGTTTGGTGAAAAGACTGGGAAAGACGGGAAAACAAAATGCGACTCAGTTTTGGCTGATCATGGGCTCACTTTTTTGCTCCACTGGATCAGCAAATAAACAGGAGCAAGTTGTTTTTTTTTTTTTTTTTTTTTACTATTTTCAGTCATTATAGAACACATAACCAGTACATCATGTCAATCCCTATGTTTAAATAAGAGCGAGAGAAAAGCATGCCGCAAACATGTGAGTCTCACCCATCCCTCTGCTCGGGTTTCTCCTGCAGGCCTGACAGCAGAGTGTAGAGACAGTGGTCGTAGCTGTCCAGCAGCCCAGATGGCAGCTGGCTGAGGTAAGTGTTGTACTCTTGGTAGAGGAGAGAAAAGGCCAGGTCACTCCTTGTCCTGATGTCATCCAGAATAAATTCCAGCACGTCTTCTTTCATCATCCCTTCAAATTGCGTCACGAGCCTGGAGAGGAGCTTCACTCTGACCTGCAGCACAGATTTAGTGTGGTTACCCTCTAAAACAGGCACTTGGTTTTGTGCTTAACAAACCTCAAGTGCTACTCAATCATTATGAAATGAGAAATTAACCATGGGGTGATTACTTACATGGGACATGCCACTTTGAGCAATCGCCTTCTCTGAATGCAGGATGCGTTTGACTGCTTTGGAGGTTAACTTTTCAATCTGGGTGTCTGACAAAGACTGGACGACATCTGACAATCGAAACACTTTTTTTCTCCCACTCGCCCCTGTCATTCTGTAACAGAACAGAATCATGCAGAGTAATACATCTGGCTTACACAAAGGTGCAGCTTACAATCCTTCTGCCATCTTTGTGTTAGTGCCAGAACTCACTTGGTTTGTGCCGTAGGAAGGATGGGCTCAGGAAGCCTCTTGACTGTGGTGGGAGCCTCTGGGCTTGGAACCTTTTCTGTGTAACCTCCCACCACAGAGATCGCTTGTCCCACCATCACAGCTGGAACTTTGCGCTTGATGAGCAGGTCTTTAGCACCAGAGTCCTCCTCGTTGCCTTCCTCTTTGCCTGCATCGTCTTCTCTGGCTTTGCACTGCTCCAGTCCTAAGATAGGTTTTTAATTAACACGAACATTTTGGGCAAGATTCCTTCAAATTTGCTTATTAGCTCTGACATAGATATGTACCTGAGGCAGGATAGTTTACAATTTTCATGGAAATCATTATAAATAATAACCATAAATATCCCCCCCCAACACACACACAAATACATATTTTAAATTTGAATAAATTAAAAGTAAGGGTCTTATATACAGAAAATCCCACCAACAAAACATTTATTAAGTATACTGATTTGTCAGCAGAAAGCCCATATCTGTTGATAATATTGGCCTACATATATATCGATCTGGCTCGAAAATGTAAAACTTATTTTGTTTTAAAGGAATAGTTCGACTTTTGAAAATTACTTCCTGGAGTCTCTGCTGGTTGCCTGGCAACCTCACAGTGATGATGAGACTCCAGGAAGTCACTGCACCCAACCAAGAAATAGTCCTGCACATGACCCTCGCGTTAAACCACAACTTATCGTGCTTTTACACTTCATTATTTATAAATTGAATGGACAGATACAAGAGTGGTATCAATGTTCTCATCCAACTCTCAGCAAGAAAGCGAGTAAGCGTATTTTTCAAAATGTCAAACTATTCCTTCCAGTCAAAAACTACTCAAACCAAAATGCCCAAATTTGTAGGCCTTTTTGTGCTGGATGTCTTTGTTGCTAACCTGGACCAATCCCAGCTGCAGTCATCTGCGTGGCCATCAGCCTGGCCAGATGTTTAATTTGGGCTTCAGTGCCTGCTGACTCAACAGGTGTGTATGTGGCCTGGAAGGATGCTGGCATGACATCAGGCAGATACACCATGCTGATGAGCACCTAAACAACCAGACAGAGATGGAAGCTGAACTGTTACACAGTCAGGCTTAAAAGGAGAGAAACAAACAGGAAAAAGGCCACTGCTGCTCACCAGGTTGGCTACGTTCTCGGGGTTGAGCAGTGGGTGCAGGAACTCAGCTGTGAGGTCAATGGCAGACTGTGCTACTGGAACAGCAGCTGGTTTAGGGACCAAGAGAGGGGCTGGCTCCTCTTTGTCCTCATCATCTTCAATCAGGGTTGGCTCTGAACACAAAGGAACAACCGTCAAAAATCCTGGGTGTTTATGATGAACATGCAAGTGTTTGTGTCCAACACATTCTTTTTGAAGATTAGATTATTTTCACCAGGCTTGGTTGACTCGATTTTAAGATTTTGGTGTTGACTGTGATTTAAAACAGAGTCACTCTGACACATATGCCAGACTGATTCTACAGGTAGAATGTATTCTTCAAAGCAGTAAATGTCAGAATATGTGAGATGGCAAGGATACAGAAATGTATAGTTGTATTCACGCATGGGACAGAGCTACCAGATTTTTTGCAGCTTCTTTTAAATTTTTTTTTTTTTTTTTAGCAAATTCAAAACTTATAATACATATATTAAAATCAGAATGTCTGTGACTGCTACTCACCCATCTTGACCTTTTTCCCCTCTGTGTATTGTTCATGGCGAGGCCTTTTGCGCTGCTCACGCGGTGCAGGTGTAGAGCGGGTTATTTCACTCTGAGGCATTCCCAGGTCCAGCAGCAGAGTGCTAATTTGACCCTGGAACTCCAGGCTGCAGGGATGCTTGAGGACTGCCACCAAGTGCAGCTTCAGATTCTTTCGCACGCTGCTAACCTGAGACTTGGCCAGAGTGGGTGGCAGGTTTGCTAAAAAGGTTCAAGTATGCAGGAAAAAAAAAGGAAATTATTATTCAATATATTACTATGTAGAGTAAAATTATGTATTGAGCACAAAGGTTTGTACAGACAGGATAAACACAGATGTTTTGTCTCCATTTATCAATTTGTTTTGTATCAATATCAGGCTGACACAATTTTTAAATGGTGTTTTGTGATTGGGAACGTGACAATACTTGCTCAGAAGCACTTACCATGCAATGTCTCATATGCCTGCACCACCTCTGACATGAACATTGGCCTCTGACGGGCGATAGTGGCCAGGGAGCCCAGTGCTGTGGTGAGGTTAATGCTGGAAATGGCAGGGTGGACCATGAACTTCAGCAGCTTCTCCAGTGCAGTCTTTCCCTCCTCACACAAAACATCTGTTGATTCAAACAGCATCAAGATATCAGTTTTAAAACATGAGCTTTAATGGACTGGACTGAAAAAACATGCTGACACATTATGTTCTCACAACAGGATTCTAATAACCGTACCGTAACGAATGTACGAGTGATCTTGGGGAACTTTGTCCAGGCTGATGTCACCCTCCTGTCGCTTGGGGACGTCGGAGTCTGACGTCCGCGCTGACAGAATGATGATTAATGATTCTGTGAACTTGATGGCGTGAGTGCGAACACCATCATTTTCAGAGTCCAGCAAGGCCAGAACATCCCCTTTCATCTGTGTGACCAGATCCCAGCATGCCTCCTGCCTCTCTGATACTGCTTTAGAGCGCACCAACCACTGGCAAGAAAGAAGCAGAAAGTAAAGGGTGTGAAAACACAACAGATATTGGTAGTAGTGACTTGATTTTGTTGTATATTCCTATAAGAAAACAGACCACATCAGATCTACAGCATTTACTTATGGGCTAAATCACACAAGTGCAAAATCTGTAAATAAAATGTTCATAAATGAGGCATGTATTTACCTGCAGTGTAACTTTGTACAGCTGGGTGAGTGTGAGGATAGCTTTCTTCACCACATTCACACTTTCATCCCTCAGCAACATGTTCAGATTGGCGATGAGTCTCAGAAGGAGCTCATTGTCCCTTTTACTGGAAAAGACAAAATAGAAAAAGATTGAGAAAGCTGCAAAACATT
This sequence comes from Siniperca chuatsi, assembly GCF_020085105.1. Lineage (NCBI taxonomy): Eukaryota > Metazoa > Chordata > Actinopteri > Centrarchiformes > Sinipercidae > Siniperca > Siniperca chuatsi. Next base: position 4,098,727 of record NC_058053.1, on the reverse strand, counting down.
TTCTTTCACGAACATGAAATTTACAACAATGAGACTGGGAGACCTGTTTGTCTGATAACTCACCATGCTTCCTCTATGAAACCAATGACAAATTTTCTCACTTCGATAGACTTGTCAGTCTGAAAGGCGATTAGCTCCTACAGGACGAACAAGCCAATGGAAGAAGAGATACGAAAAGTTTCAGTTTACTACCATGTTGATATAGGTCTTGTGCATAGCTTATGCATTCAAACAGCTTGCGTATTTCAGGCCAACAACAGTTAGTTAAAAAAGCTCCATACAGCTTTACTTACATCCAAGAAATTGTCAAGAAGAGAGGGATCCTTGTTAATGATGAGCTCCTGGACCTGAAAATGACACATGTTAATTGAGTCAGTATTGTCCTCCACCTATTTACTGCTTCGTTGGGTTGCGGTTAGCTAGGCTGGATCATGTCCCAGCACACACTGGGGCAGAAAGCAAGTGAACACCCAGGACAGGTCACAGAACACTGCAATGCAAAGTAGCCAAGTAATGGTTGGAAAACTTTTTATTAGGGAAAATACAATAATCCACACAGATGTGCAACCAATTAAAATTAAAATAAACCCCAAATTATTATGAAACTGCTTTATATTGATATTTCTTTTTGGCTATCACAACAGTGAAAACCTGATTTAAAGAGAACAGACTACAAACCTGTTTGAGCACTGTTAGCTTTTCATCTGTGGGTATCAGGGCAGCCTGATTCAGAAGATCCACCACCTGGAATGGAAAAGCAAACTGAATTAACTTTTCCTTATATAGGTATTTATTTTTATTGTCACTACATGAAAATAGACGTCTGGCTGCACCATTACCAAAATCGTACCAATTTTCTTATTGTGCACATGTAAAGTGAGCTTTCAGTAATTACTGAAAAACTAACCTATTCCACAGTATTTCATAGTGGGCACTATTTTTGTGCAACAAAAATACAAGGTAAGATTAACAGGGTCAAATATAAGGAGAAATCAAGGTTTATTAAGTGAGCAAAGTGAGTTTTTGTAACTGAGGTGTTATTGGCAGTTCAACCTAGCAGACTGTAGAAACTAAAAGGATCATCAGCAGCTCCACACATCAACTTCACAGAGACTGCAGCTTAATTCATTAGCACACCAATGTTGCTGACTCAATCCTTACATATCCATATTTTGGGTATGACTATTTAATAAAAACTAGAGGTGGGTGACATGGTCTCTGAGAAAAAAATAAAAATAGAAACATGATTGGGAAGTCTTTGTTTACTACTGTAACTGCAACTATTGAATATGTTCAGAAAACCAAATCACATAACTGTAATGTAAGTTTTACAACCAAAAGAAGAGAACATATGATAATCTTTGCAAACAGAATTTATTGAAGAGCTGTTGCATTGGATTGCAATAGATACTGTAATTATCTTAGAATATATTGTGACATTATTATAGGATTCATATCCAATGTTTTTCTAAGCCTATAGAAATATTTTGTATAAACACAGGTGAGCGACTGGTAAAGCTAAAATTTATTTTTTAATTGACCACCGCACTTTTATTGTGTTGTTAATTTGACAGTTGTATGCCACCTACTGCTAGAAAAATAAATCACAAACATGCCAACGCTTGATCAGCCAGTTATAAGTACTGTAGTAAGAATATTGGTGGACTTGATGTCAATGTCGCTGATATAACAATCCCAGCCGTTAACAATGAGTCTCATTAGCCAATGCTTCTGTTACATCAATAACGTTATAAATCCCAGATCTACTCATAATGCATTATTAAGATGTAAAAAGCTTAACGTTACCTTTTCACTGGTGGTCATATCGATGACATGGGGAGTCTGAGTTCCCCCCTCCTCTGAAGAAAGCTCCATGATGCTGCTCTGCTTCCCTCACTATCTGGACAACATGGTCTTCAAAATCCTATTAAACACTGCAACCTGTGTAACATATAACCGCAGTAAATAAGGACGTTCTTTGACGCTATATTATAACCCGCCGAGATTAATCACAATGTCGTTCAGTGTTAGCAAGTGTGAAGTTAGCTTTTAGTTAGCGTGCTACATGTTACAGCTCATTCCAATTGACTTAATTGTTAAATGTGATATCCCTTCCCCATTAAATACTAATATACATTAGCTTAGTTATAAACCATTAGTAACAAGGCTTTAACGCTGAATATCACAATCAAAAATAAAAATACTTTGTTCTCAGCTAGCGCGCTAGCCCAATGCTAACCATCTTGCTAACCCTGCGAGCTGTTTTAACCTTATAGTGACAGATAGGTTATGTGATACTTACCGCTACAGAGACTCTTTACTTCGTCGTAACAACAGTAATTAAATATGACAAACTTAACAATGTAGAAGCTTTAACATATTCCATAAACTCAACAACTCTGCTCGCCCATAAGGGACGCTGCCATGTTTAGCTGTTTGAAAAACCGGTGTCACTCTTCTTCTACTGTTGGTGAGCTCACAGCACAGAGGCAGCGGCCCCCTGCTGGACACATTAACTGCTGCCCGCGGTTTCACAAACAACTTGGTCGACAGTACGTTGTTACACACACATATATATATATATATATTTAAATTATTAGTTAAAATGTATAATGTAACATCTTTCTTTAAATATACCGTGAGTGGAATAATTTGTCAATTGTGTGTTTGTTTGGGCGCCTCTGCCACAGATTCCTGATCAGCACCACAGACAGCCACACAAAACCTAAAAGATACCCAGTTTAAACGCAAAACTACATTTTCTAATGGTAAAAACTATTTCATTACTATGGGCTGCTTTTGTCTTTTGTTGAATTAATGAATAAGTTTGAATACCTGTTTACACCCAAAGAATATGCAACAGTTCCAAGAGGTGCTCTACAGGTTTTGTCTCTCCATGGTAGAATTAATGGATTAAAAAGAAAATTAGTATAAATTTCAGTAGCAAAGTCATGCTATATGCTGGTCACTAACAAGAAAATAGGTAATGAGCAGGAGTTAACACTATATAGCAAGCCCATGGAAAGAGTTAGAGTGTTTAAATATCTTGGTCTATGGATTGATGAAAAATACACATGGAAGAATCATGTTGAAAATATTGAGACGAAATGTAAAAAGGTGTTAAATTTAATGAGGTGTGTGGTCGGAACTGAATGTGGAGCTGACAAAGAAGCATTATTCCACATATACAGGGCTTTGATGAGAGCTGCTTTGGATTATGGCTGCATGCTGTATGAAGCAGCAGCAAAAACTCACCTAGAAAAACTGGACAGGATACAACACAGAGCACTAAGACTTAGTATAGGAGCAGTCAGAACAACGCCCAGTAATGCAGTGCTGGTTGAATCCAGTGAACTGCCTCTGCATCTGAGGAGAACTAAGTTATCTCTAACATACTGGATAAGAATCCAGGAAGGAGGAGAGGGAAATTTAGCATCAACTGTTCTGCAGAACTGTTGGGAATACACAACATTTTCTGGTGAAGGTTTTGGCTGGGACATTAACAAGAAGGTGAAACAGTACAAATGAGATACAACACAGTCCAGCTGCAGGATCAAAACACTCAAATAACGAACATGTAGGAGTGGGTATATACATCCCAGAATCTGACCAAGGAAGTGTTAAGAGAATCTCAAACATGTTATCAGTATACACAGCAGAGGTTAAACCGATTAAAGTGGTGGTATGTTTAGATTAGTGATGGGAAGTTCGGCGCTTTTCAGGCTCTTTTGGCTCAGCTCCCAAAGAAGAGCCGGCTCTTTCGACTCCTGAACGGCTCTTAATTTAGGATTTTTTGTAGGCCTTTATTTTATCATAACTTTGCAAAAATGAATGGTTTGTGTGTTGAAACCCCTTTCATGTGCAGTGTTTTTATGAGAATCCTTATAATTGCCTAATTTTGTGCATTTATTCTGTAACCCTAACCTTAACTAACCCTAACCCTAACTGAGTGGAGCTCTGCTCCACTTCTCAGCACCCCCCTCTCTGTTACATGAATGTTATGACCCCATATCCTCACATCTGATTGGCCGCAATGCCATTGCTGACCAATCAAAACAAAGTTCTGCCTTGAGAAGAGCTCAGGCTGAGCACTGAGGTAAGCAGCTAAAGGAAAAAAACTGGGAGCCGGCTCTCACTCGATGCGAGCCGGCTCTTCTGATTCACTACAAAGCATCGGCTCTCAGAGCCGCATCTTTTGCGCATGACACATCACTAGTTCAGATTCTGCTGCTGCAATACAAAGTATACAGTCAAAAGAAACAGTCTGAGAGGATCTTTTGGTTGAGGTTTACATGGTCTTATTAAATCTACAGCAACTAGGTACAGATGTTTATTTCTGCTGGAGACCAGCACATGTTAGAATAGAAGGAAATGAGATTGCAGATAGGCTTGCTAAAAATACATCAAACAAAAATGACATTTTGGAAATTTGTTTTGAGAGATCAGAAGCAAAATCTCTAACTCATCAGGGAATAATGACATCTCGGCAGGAAATCACATAAAGGGTAGAGGATACTATAAAATCCAAAAATCTGCCAGAGTCAGAAATAATCAAGGTAAACGTAGGAAAGAAGATGTTATCCTGTCTAGGCTAAGACTAGGGCACACAGGACTCAGTGCTACCTTGTATACCATGAAAAGTCAGTGTCAGATAAATGTGAGACTTGTAATTGCAAGGGAACTGTTGAACATGTGCTGATGGGATGTAGGAGGTTCAGTGTAGAAAGAGGCAGGGAGTGGAGCATCAAAGGTCTGTTAGAGACCGGGGATAAACAGCTTCATTCAAATAAGTAAAAGAAACAGGTTTAATATCTAGAATATTATTTCTTTATGAAGTTTTTTTATTACTCTTTTTACTCGTCGTTTGTTAGATTTTGGTTAAAGTCATGATGTTACACACTCCGATACAGTAGTGTATCTCTTTTTTATTTCTGATTCTGATTCTGACAGTAGGTGGCAGCATGCACCTCTAACGTTGGTTTGTAGCCCGCCAGTAATATCAAAGAAGAAGAAGTCTCTGCACCACATAAGTGATGTCACCTGATAATGAAGGGGGGAGGGTGTGCTAATGTTTACAACCACTGGGCTGTCAATCATTTTATCGTAAAAACTGTGATTTTGTCGAAATTTCAGCAGGATATGAAAAGACAAGTCAATAATGGTGCAAACTTAATGACACCTTCTCGCATTCAGGTAAAAAGACTACTTTAATTAAGAATTTGATCACTTAATCAAGCAAGCTTGTTAGCGCTTAGCTCGTCAATAAAAGTAAACGTAACGTTAGCACAGCGATGCTATTTGCTAACGTTAACTACACAGATAAGCTGGACCTGAACCTACTCTTGTCAGTCAACTAGCGTTAACGTTACATTGAAACATAACGTATTGCATTACTTGTTGACCTCCAGTATGTACCAATTTAATAGCTACTTAAAGAGCTAGCTTGCAGGCTGTTCCGCTAGCTTTCAGGGGTTGAAGTGGCTCATGTGACCACGAGAAATGTGATTGGATTTACACATAGCTTAGCTACCCGTTTACAGATGGGAAATAGCATGTTAACTAAGCTTACCCTTAAAATTTGTAGCTACGTACAGTACAGCTCTATTTTACAGTAGCTTAAGTTGTTTACAATGCACCACCCACAGTTGACATTTTAGCTAGCTGGCACTTAGCTTACTTCTATACTATTATTTAAGACTCAGGAAAGTAGAGATGCAAACATTTTTTCTTTTCTTTAATAAGTCTTTGGTTGCTTTAGAGTCACATACTTTCAGTTATTTGAGCGGTAGCAAGTTCCTAGTGGTTGGATTTACGGAACGGAAAGTGCAGGGTAACATTACTATATTCTGCTTTGTTTTTGTGGCAGGTTTGTGTTAAGTGTGAGTCCCCTGGTTGCTCCAGACTCACTGCGTTACACAGTGAATCTGAGCCGGCATCTGGAAGGAACATTTCAGAGTGTACATTTTGCTGGTAAACAGGTGTGTATTACCATGTAAAAAAAAAAAAGTTATTTGAAAGTTTCTCTCAGCTCTGCCAGGATATTATAGTCATAATTTGCCTTTACCCCTAATGTACTGTATCTTACCTTTCACTTACTTACTTAAACTGTGGCCTTCAGGATTTTCACCTAAAGACAGTGGTGATTCTTGGACAACAAACAGTCTGACAGACTTGTGCTGGCTATGGTTGCTGTGTTCACAGTCCTGCATGATTAGAGAGAACTTGCAGATGTTATTTCAAATAAAACTGCAAATAGCGACTATTTTCTTCATTGCTTAATGTGTTCTTTATTGTTTTTGTTTGTTTATTAATTGATTAATAGCATCTTTAAACTACAAAGTGGAAGAAAATTGAGAAAAATAGGCCATCACAATTTCTCAGAGCCCAAGGTGACACCTTCAAATTGCCTTTTCTGTCAGACTAACAGTCCAAAACACAAAGATCTTCAAATTACAATGATATAAAACAAAGAAAAGCAGCCAATCCTCACATTTGAGAAGCTGGCCCCCATTGTTTGTTTTCAGGGCTTGATAAATGACTTAAGCGATTATCAAAATAGTTGGCGATTAATTTTCTGTCCAATTGATTGATTTTTCTAATTGATTAGTTGACTAGTTGTTTCAGCTCAAATTTCATTTGAATTTGTTTATGTGCTGCCATAATTGAATTTCTGCAACAGTCCATATAAGAAGTTATGCATAATATTTGTACGATTTCTGCATTTTGAGTAGGGACACACAGAGCTTACTAACTGTAATATTGTTTTGCTTTCTTGTAATAATCTATAATTCTGTTGGCAGTATGTCACTTTAATAGAAAACTCATTTATTAATTATATTTGTAAATGCTGGGTTCAGTAGTGAGCCAGTTTCTGAATATCTTGTAACTTCAACATGTTCTTGTTCATCAGTGCATCTCTTACCAGTGTACTGATGGAGTGGGTGTTCATCATGAACCGGATGAGCTCTCAGGGTAGCTCTGCAGCCCAGCGGAGGCGGATGGCCCTGGGCGTGGTGATACTCCTGCTGGTGGATGTCATCTGGGTAGCCTCCTCTGAGCTAACCTCAGTAAGGACTTTGTCACAGTCAGTCAGTTTTCCACATGTGCTGCTGCAAGGTGGGTTGCAGTACGAGATGACACAACTGTCATGAAATGAGAAGAGGCTGCACAGATGTACTCAATAACCAGAGTGCATTGAAATGTTCTGGGATCAGCAGACAATGGTGTGAACCTGATATATTTGTTTGTGGTTTATTGTGTTGTGCCCCAATGTATGACATCACTTTGCCCTTCTCTCTCCCAACAAGTGGTTGATAAAGTATTCAAATCCTTAACTAGTAAATATCAATACTGCAATGTGAAAGTCCAAAATTCAAAATCATATTTTTGCTTAAGTAAACTATTAGTAGTAAAGTGTTAAGTCGTTTTGACAGCTGATCCTATTTGAGAGTATTAAATTATTGATGTGTTAGCATCTAAGTATTAAACATTGTAGGTCCTCTAATTACTCTATGAACTGCTGGATAGGTAAAACTATAGACCATTTCACAGTGTCAAACATAAACATCTTAAACGGATGCCAGTTGATTTCTTGTGGCAGTGGCACCATTACAAGAGAAGGAGCATTGAAGCAGAGTAGAAGTGATCAGAAGAAGCTAGATATGGAAGACAACAGGCAAGCGGCAAACATCCAGCCGCTAATACTCAAAAATGTCTTGCAGAAAAACTAAAGGAATAACTAAACAAGATACAACAGCAACTACAGCTATCAGGCACGTGCTGGAGTACAAAGTACAACGATTCCTTCTGAAAAGTAGTGGAGTAGTGAAAGTATTGATATGCTCTTAGGAAGAACTATATTTAACTTGACAAACTTGAAATGCAAATTAAGTGAGGTTAAACATGTTTGAATTGAGAGCACAGATGAAACCACAAGTGGTGCTTGAAAGCATAAAGTGTAGATTTTCCAGCCTGCAACAGATCAGTTAACCAATAAAAGCCGTTACCCTAACAGCTTCTTCCTGTTGATTCTTCCCGCAGTACATTTTCAAGCGGCAGGAGTACAACAAACCCTTCTTCAGCACATTCACCAAGACCTCCATGTTTGTACTCTATTTGCTGGGTTTCCTGCTGTGGCGGCCCTGGAGGCAGCAGTGCACTGGCACTCTAAAACGCCGGCACTCTGCATTTGTAAGTAGTTAACTCTCACCACACGGGGCAGTATGGTTAAAAAAGTTTTTTCTCCAAACATTTTTGACTGTGCATTTCACAACCTCAATGATACAGTATCATATTCCATACCTTCTGTCAGGTTTATTGACTTTATTTTTCTTAGCTACATCTGCATTAGTTTTTTGCAAATAAAGCCATTTTTGTGGTATGCACATTCGTAAATGATGCATTTTTAAACTGTGAACCTTTGCTTTCAGACAAGATCGAATTGTAAATGACTCTTGGGGAAGTTCAGTCACCGCAGCAGAAAGTCAGAATCAGAATGTTTATAAGTTGATGGTTTGAATTGCGTGTCTCTGCAGTTTGCTGATGCCGAGGCCTACTTTGCACCCTGCACCACTGACACCACTGTGAACAACTGCTTGGTACGTACTTTAATTGCAGAGAAAATGATGACTCTTAACAGCAAACTAGTTGAAGGTGCTACAAGTGTAACTAACTCATATGTTCAAGCAGTTTTTGGAGTTTTTACCAGTTTGGCAGTGGAGTAAACACTGACTTAGCTTAGATCATGACAATCTTACAGAAATGGTACAAAATGAAACTTTTGGGGTTAGTTTACCAACAGTGTACAACTCTTTACTTTAACAACTATAAATGTCTGACTTTCTCTTTCACCCTTGTGCAGAGTGAACCACTGTATGTTCCTGTGAAGTTCCAGGACGTACCAGCTGAGCATTCAAATTGTTTAATTGGCGACTGTGAATCTTGTGAGTATACAGTTGATGTTGTCTGTGTTTTAAAAAAAAAATAACATGAAGCATATTTATGATCTTGTTTCTACACCCCCCCCTCTGAAGTGACTAAGACCACAGGAGTAGGCTTGACTGATATGTGATTGATAACCTCAATTATTATTTATGAAAAATAACATTTGAACAACAGAGGGCAGTGGTGAGCTATGAAAATAGATAAAATCATTGTTTTGAGCCAATATGAAAGAAATACAATATTGAACATGAGAAACCTCTGTCTGACCTCTTGGGTGACCCTCAGACTCAGTTCTTCCTTTTCTCTTTTCTGTCTTCTTTCACATACCATCATAATGAGAACAACATTATGAACAGAAGCAGTGGAATGGAAAAATCTGATTATTCTTTTGGCTTTTCCATACTTTTTAGTGATGCAGTTCAGGGGAGCCGTAACTGACTTCAATTCAAAGAGCTGAAATGTACCTCCAGAGCCCAAAGCCACACAGTAAAGGTTCTGAGACAGTTTATTAGGGTTTCTCAGGTTTCGGTTGTGCTGCATTCACATGTTTAAAATGACAAGGCTTGTGTTCAGCCCAGTCATGCATTAGCACCTGATAAGAGTGATATTTTGTGTAATAAAATGAAATGATTGGCTTGCTGCAAATAGAAATGGAGTCTCACAATTACATGACATTTTCTGTGTCTGGGCATTTCAATAAAACCTGTTTTTTCCCTGCCTCCGTCAATTCACTCCTTTCTCCATTTGTACCTCCCAGCAGCTTCCAAAAAGCAGCGGGTGCGTTTTAGTAATATCATGGAGGTGCGTCAGCTGCCCTCTACTCAAGCCCTGGAGGCCAAACTGTCCCGCATGTCCTACCCAGCTGCCAAGGACCACGAGGCCATGTTGCGCACAGTGGGCAAGCTAACCATCACTGATGTGGCCAAAATCAGCTTCTTCTTCTGCTTTGTGGTGAGTAAAAGGCAGCTTTTGATTTTACATTGCTGTATGAAATTATATATGATTATGTGTTGAATATTTTGTTGCTGCATAATACATGAGATATGAAAAATATTCCATTTATTTTAAGAGGGGAGTAGCAGAAGATAGCTTAAAGCCACAGTCTCAAAAATAGAAATATTATGTTATTACCAAATTCATGTATGTACAACAAATACATAAAGCATTATAGCATAGCATAATAATGCAAGTACACCCTTTCAAAGCAATGGACTTGAGCTGTCTGAGCCCCGGCCATTGTGAAACTCAGACACAGAGAGCAGACGATGAGAGGACAGAAGCAGTGCGACCAGAAATGACAGCAAAACGTGTCTCAGACTCAGCGTTGTTTTTTAAAACATTTTGTTCATTCGGCTTAGGCGCTGTGAAAAAAAACGCTCAGGTGTTGTGCCAAAGTCTTATAATGTAGGGAAAACCCTGCTGTTTATTCTGGCATCATGTTGGCTAAAATGTTGGTGATCTTCTTATCCAAATAAACATGGAAACACAATGGGCAATATTGCACGATATATGGACATGACCTAGATCATTTTTGCTGACCTCGATAAGTCGATAAAGTAATTATTGTGACAGGCCTAGCTGAAAGAGAGTGAATATTGGACTTATGTTCGCTAGGTGGCCAGAAACACACTTTTAAATGAATGCTAATGTTGTAATAACTGCTGGATGTGTAAATAAGCAACTCTTTGTTAACAAGTTTGTCATGTCATCTTAAAAGGTGATGATGTGTTGCTGTTGTGTTCACAACTTGTTTCTGCTGCCCCCAAGTGGCCAAAAAAAAAAAAAAATCAATTATTGCAGGATTAAGGCTTCACAAATGTGTTAAATACATTTCTGTACTTCAAACATTTACAGATCTTTGTACATGCATTGTTGTCCCCACTCCACCATGCTAATGGTGTACATGTTCATGCACGTTCTGGTAGAACAACATACTAACCATATGGGGACAGGACCTGCTCAGCAACGCCTGTCCTGTGCCTTGTTCTTATGTCTTGCTGTAGTCACTTCTTATAAAGCATAATGAATAACACACACACTTGATCATTCTGTTTGTGTTGTTTGCTAGCCAGGTGGCGACAAATGTACTTAGCTGGTACTTATATAAAAATGTGATCACTTCAAGACCTTAAAGAGTTCAGGAATTATACGCCAAGGTTTGAAAATGTTTGGAAAATGGTTATTACATTGTCACAATACACAAGTGATTACACATTATATTTAGCTTTTTTCCTTCTATGATTTTTGATATTATTGGCATCTTATCATTTTGATGGATTAACTTCAATTCTACAGTATAAATGGTGGATGTAGAAACACGAATACCTTATGTTATAATACAATCCTACAACCCAGAAATAAATACTCTGCAAGTTTTTTTAATGCTACAGTGTCAGAGATGTGTTACATTATAATTTTTGAGGCTATGTGTTGTTATTGAATTTGAAGATGTTCCTGGCAGCAACTGCTTGGCCCTCTTTTTGTTTTTATTATTATTGTTCTTATTTGGGGCATTTTATGCCAATATTAGATAATGATAGTGGAGAGATGAAAGGAAACCAGGGCGAGGGAGATGCTGCAAAGCTCCCTGGCTGGATCTGAACAGGGGACGTTGTGGTTCATGGTCAGCGCCTTAACCCCTAAGCCACGGGGACATCCCTTGGTCCTCCTTTTAACCTGCGTAAGTTAAGACTGAGTCACTTTATGGGATGCTTGCTTAATCACACAACAAACTAGGGCCCCATAGATTGAACAGTGAGTTGAATTAAAACTTCAGACTTTATAAGGTAAGTGAGATGGTATTTACCACAGGGCAGTTGTGCCATTAGGTGTTTCTCATTTTGTCCACTCCGGGTAGAAAATGTCACATCACTGCCTCTGTTTATCTTGCAGTGGTTCCTGGCTAACCTGTCCTATCAGGAAGCGCTGTCCGACACGCAGGTTGCCATTGTTAATATTCTGTCGTCCAGCTCAGGTGACTCTCTCTCTCTCTCTCTCTGTGAAATTTCATGACAATATGTAAAATGTGAAGGCGAGACTCTTGTCCCTAAACTGGTTTAAAGGAAAATGTGAAAATGTTTGCTGGTTAGGTAGTGTCAGCCGTCATATATTAATTTAACCTAAAGAGAAGTATACCCACTGCTGCTACTGGACTGTCCGCTGTCTGATGCCACTGAGTCACCTCTGTTCTTTCTCTTCCTCTTCAGGCCTGTTTACACTTATCTTAGCAGCCATATTTCCAAGCAGTAGCAGCGACCGTTTCACCTTGTCCAAGCTGTTAGCTGTGGCTCTGAGGTAAGGGCTGAATGAAAGCGTTAGCCGTGAAGGGCATGTTGGGAGGTTTCAGTGCTGAGGGCATATTTGCACGAGTGGATGTATTGTTTTGTTTATTGTTATTTGTGTTTGCCTAATGTGTCTCCATGCTTTACATCTCTATTTCTGTTTTCTAAAAAGCTATCCATCCACTTTGGGGAAGTGGTTGAAATTCATGAAGTTGAAATTCTTGGTGACTTATCCTTTGATTATGATGAACCAGTGTAGTTCAGTCCTCCCAAATCTACCAAATCCAACCCTTTTCTTGTTAAGTATTGTTAGCTGTGTATTTAAACTCACCATACTGATCAGAGTCTGACCCAGACATTGTAGTTCTCTCAAAGTAATTTCCTCCTAAAGTGGCCATTGATAAGTATCCAAGCAGTGTAAACACAATACAGCTACTCTGATTATGCACTATGGTCCAAGTCTGAATCCGCTCCAATCAAAATCTTGTAATGCCTTTCCCTATTTGTGGCTGGTTCAGACAATATATCTCAACAATTACTGGCCAGATTTGAAGAAAGTCTTGAATATTCATGGTACCCAGAAGGATAATGTTTTTGCCATGCCCTGACCTTTCCTCTAAACAAAATATAAACTTTGAACCCAATATATCTCATTGCATAACCCCCTGACCATGGCCTATTGTGGCATCCCTGATACATATATTTTTTCAGATGCCCCACCCCATAAAGCACGCACAACCTCCTGTTTTGGCACTTTAACATTGACACTGTACATAAATCATGATGTGCAGAATTGTCCAATTTGGATGTTATTCCAATGGATACTGGGCTGGAATATAAGAACATTGTAGGGGTCTTGAGATATTTTGTCATAATGATGATTTAGATCTCATTTTAAAAATGTAAGTCTTGAAATAGTCCTTGTAAATTGGAATCAGTCAGTTCATGTAGTCTCTCTCTTGTTCAGCATGGGAGGTATTGCCCTCGTGAGTTTCTCCAGCATGGACAACCCTGATGAGAAAGGCGTCATAGGTAACCATGGAGACAGCGAGCATCTGTCACTCTCTCATGTCACTATTGTGTAGTGAACATTACTCTCTTGCCAAATAATGCTGAATTAATATAGTCTGAAACCTTCTTTCCAAATGTACGTAAATATTCTTGAAGGTTCTTTGTGGTCACTGGTTGGGGCGATGCTGTACGCTGTCTACATTGTAATGATCAAGAGACGAGTGGATCGGGAGGATAAGCTTGACATTCCCATGTTCTTTGGTAAGCAAATGCACAGAATATCTTTTTAAAATGTTTAACAGTTGTTGTAGTTATTTCAGTCGTTAACAATATTCTTAGCAATGTCTGCTCCCTATCTCTGTACTGAAACACTCAGTGACCAGAAAAATAAGAGACCCCTGCACGGTATAACTATTTTTATTCCATGAAGTTGCTGCCACAGCGGCTGACAGAAGGTGTCTTTAGAGCTGTCTGAGCTGGAGCTTCTGTGTGTCTCTCAGGGTTTGTGGGTCTGTTCAACCTGCTGCTGCTGTGGCCTGGCTTCCTCCTGCTCCACTACACGGGCTTCGAGGCCTTTGAGCTTCCCAGCCAGCTGGTGTGGACGTACATCCTCATTAACGGCCTCATTGGAACCGTTCTCTCAGAGTTCCTCTGGCTCTGGTGAGCACCTGAACCATAATTTATTCAGGTCACAACTGTGGCACCAAATCATCACAATTTACATTTTGTATAATGACAATTTTTGTTTTCTATACTGAAACTCACTCTCTGATTAGTTCAATAGAACTAATCTAAAAGAACTTCAGTTTGAAGAATATACAGTATTTCAAAAACGTTTTAATGCTGTGATTAGTGATGCAGCTTTCTCTCCACAGGGGCTGTTTCCTCACATCGTCTTTAATCGGGACTCTGGCATTGAGTCTCACCATCCCGCTCTCTATTATGGCAGATATTTGCATGCAGAAGGTAAGTTTCCCGCTGCAGGTACCAGAATCATAGACTGAAATTTTTCAGATTCATGATGTTTTTTGTTTGCATCAGCAAGACACCAGTTTGAGGCGAGTAGGTCAGAGCAGATTGCAAAATGAAAAGTCTGGTTAATGTGAGCAGCAATTTCAATTGCCGGATTGTCCGGAAATGTTAATAAATAAAATGTATATTAAATTGGGAGTTAAAGGAACTGTCAAATTTGAAGATAGGTTTATAAATCAATCTAAGAATCTGCAGTCCAGAAAGGACAGTAGTTGCAACTGGATACTTTCCTCCATATGTGTGTGTGGATAGGTACGTTTCTCGTGGCTGTTTTTTGCCGGGGCGGTCCCTGTCTTCCTCTCCTTCTTCATCGCCACACTCTTATGCCACTACAACAACTGGGACCCTGTCCTGGTGGGGCTGAGGAGAGTGTACGTCTTCATTTGCAGGAAACACCGAATTCAGAGGTAAACAGGATATCAGCTAGAGATACTACTAACAAACTACAAACTAAACATCTACAATGCATAACGGTACACAAAAGAGAAAGCCTACATTACTGACAAACTGTATGAATGCTTATGTGACATTTACCCACCAGAAAGAAAGAAAGAAAGACACAATGATTTGGCTTGTCTTCAGTGGCTTTACTCTCTGGGTGTAACTGCCAACTGAAGAACGCAGCGCAAGCCCAAGGCTTATATACCCAGTTTTTCTTGTGACTGAAATGCATTAAATTAAATGGGGGGGGGATATCTGTAAAGATACAAAATAAAGTGCATATACTGTATATAAAATAACATGTAGCTACAAGTGAGTGGGCAACTACACAAAATACCCCATATGCCACACTTGCAACCTCATTGCAAAATGACAACAATGTAACTTTTATAATACATAACAGTGATGAAGTGCTCTCTGAAAAGGGTTATCTGTCACGAGCACATTTTTAAGTCTCTGCAGTTTAATTTTCATAAAATGAATAGTCTAACATAATATTAGGCTATAAAAGTAAACTTGACTCACCAAAGGCATGCATAACCACTGGTCCAAAAACAGCCACTATGGAGATGAATCTATCTCCTCAGCAGTAGGCAATGTAAATTTTTAACAGGGTGGATGGCCCAATGGGAGCAACCCCGAGGAGGGCTTCCTTGTGCTTTTTTTTTAAGAAGGTAGCCTATTTTTTGCCCCTTGAACTGATGTTTAGGGGCATTTACTAAACTCTGAAAAAAATTGATTATTACATTATATTGTTAAATAAACACTCACTTTGTGGCACAAAGATTTTTTTATTTGGAAAAAAAAAGTGAGAACAGCAAAAAAAAAAAATAAAGGTTTGAGCATTCAAGGGCACTTTTGCTCCAAGCGTTATTAATTTCTGACCTGGCCTCTGTCATGCTGCTTACAGCACTTTCTCTTTCCCCATCTGCTGTAGAGAATATAGATAAATTATGGAGAATTGTTAGGAGCGTCTCTATTTTAACCGGCGCAGCTTTTCTAACACTGATTTAGCGGCCCAGGAAACTCACAGACCAATTGCATGCGTTGTAAATCATCTCACGTGATGCTACTCAGCCAATCAAATCTGTGCATTCTGATAAGCATTGTGATTCAAGTCAGTGAGTGAACTACACAGACACAGGGACACAGACGAGTCGGAGAAATAATTTGACATGGCGTGCTCCAAAAAGAGAAAAGTAGACAGCGGAAACAGAGCTTTTAATCAAGAATGGACAGACTCTTATGTTCAGTCTTCCCACAGGCAGTTCAAAACCAGTATGTCTCATATGTTCCAAGATCGTGGTGATTATTAAAAGCAGCAATGTGAAGCGCCACTACAAGACAAAACACAGCATCTTTTGAGCAGGTTAACAAGGGGGACGGATTTTGGTCATTTTGCTAACAAGGGGGATGACATCCTCCCCTCAAATCGCCTACTGCTTATCAGACTAATCACATTACTATATCATCACCACAACAGTCATTTCCAGGTGTCTCTCTTTCTTCAGACGGTCGTTAGTCACATTGAGTCATTTTCCAATGGACTGCCTCCATAGCATCAAATGTGGTTACTATGGCATTACTGACGCAACTGCAGAAAGAGTGTAAACAGACACGCAAGCTTAATGGGTGAAAATGCTGCTTCCATGAGTTCCATTTGTTAAAGGCAAATGGAAGTTATTTCTGCACACACACACACACAGTTAATTTATACACGACTGTGCATGCAGTGAGTTTGTGACAAAATGTAAAGCTTTCAAAGTATGAAATAGTTGTTGTTTCACTGTATTGTGGTGTGTGACCTATTAAAAATCAATAGACCTTAACTCTTAACACACACTTAGTCTTTTCTTCTGACATTCTCACAAGGACAATAGACTCCATTAGTAACTCACAGCATCGCTAAGCTAAGTCTGTAATCAGATGTACATGCTTGACTGAATTTCCTCTCTGCGGCAGTTATTCTGTCCATTCTTCTGTGAATGCTTGTTTCCATTTGGTGAGGGATGATTATAATAATGATGGCTGTCAAGATGATAATTGTGATGATGATTGACACTTCGTTCCCTCCACCCACAGACTGCCAGAAGACAGTGAGCAGTGTGAAAGCCTTATTCCGTTACACACCATCTCCCCCAACGAAGAAAGCTTCTGTTCGTGATCCCAGCAGTCAAACACAAAGTAAATGATCACTCAGCCCCTCCTGACTTTGACCTGTGTGTTGTTGACTGGTGTGTTTGTTTATGTGTGTGTGTGTGTGTGTGTGTGTGTGTGTGAAAATGTGAAGATACATGAATCAGCTGGGTTGTTTGAATCTTATCCTTGGCAAAAAAACAAAAACCCAAATAAAAAAAAAAATCTTTTTTTCAATGAATTTAATGTAATTCACAAACAGCTAACTTCTTTTGATCTGAAGCTGTTTTTCATCCTTGTTTCTGACGCATAGCAAAGATGAATGTGCGTGCGAAATGAAAAAATATATTTCAGAACAACAGTTTTGTTTCAAAATGGGACTGAAATCATTTGTAAAATGTGACAACTTCTGATGTAAAAATATATTACTTAATTAAATGCTTTTTTTTTTTTTTTTTTTAAAAAGCACAGTAGATACAGTAAATCAAGCCCGGTTGACAAATTTGGGAACATTTTAACTAACTGCATCCTCTGTATTTTTGAAGTTGCACTAATATTTCTTTTAAAATATAAACAAGGGTTAAATGACCATGTACAAAGTGCAAGGGGTCACTCCTCATGACAAACCCACAGAGAATTGTCACAGACTCTGCTAAGCTTTACAGAGCGTTTTAGCATCTTTAAGCTCATTGTTTTGGTTTTCATTCAGCAACTCTGCTCAACCTTGTTTCCAGCAGCAGCGGACTGCTGTTTTTAGCAAAAAAGCTCTGAAAACCCACTGTACACTTGGCTCGTAACACATGACAAACAGACAAAATTAGTGACTAGGTGGTGAACATAGTGGAGCATTTAACAGCTAAAGAGCCAGCCAGCAGAGTAAATATTAGACTTGCATTTGTCAGGTGGCCAGAAACATGACTCCAAATGAATGCTAATGTTGCTTCATATCTGCTCAATTTGTGAATAAGCAGTTGTTTGCTAACACATTCACCACAACTTTATAAGTTGATAATGTTAATGTTTTGCTTTCAGCTTGTTTTGATGCCCCCAAGTGGCCAAAAATCAATTAATGCAGCTTTATTAATAATAATAATAATAATAATAATAACATTTTGGTAGATTTGCATCCCAAACACTAGGATTTTGTAATGGTTGGCTCAGAATTTCTGCTTCCTGCATTAATTCAGTTGTTTCTCTTTGAACATCTGTATTTGTCTGATGCCCTCAGTGTTTGGATGTGGCGGTGAGTAAGAGAGACAGATGACAAGCAGGACAGGATGATCATCATGTAAATATTTTAGATCAGAGACTGGCCACCCACTCCACAAAGTCTGCATCTCAGTGAAGTTGCACATCTCTTCACTATTCATAGGTTTTGTCAAGCTTTTCTCATCTGCCTCCCAAACCCACAAAGTAATTGCCAGCAGGGCAGAGAGAGATTTTGAACTCAGCATGTGGTTTCTAATAGAGGTGATAGTGGGGAATGAAAACAGTAGAACAGACTTAAGCCTGTCTGCTGGGTATGCAGTGTCTAATGGAAGAGCAAATGCAGGAGCGGTTGTGTGTGGGTGCACGTCTGTGCGCTTGCATAGAAGTAAGGCTGCAACTGATGATTATTTCATTATCAATTCACCTTTTGATTATTATTTTCAGTTCAAATGATTAACTGTTTAATCTCTTCAGTGTCCAAAAATGCCAAAAAACACCCAGATATTTCACTTATAATGATTATAAAAAGAGAAAAGCAGCTAATCGTCACAATGGAGAGGCTGGAGCTGGCGAATGTTTGGCATTTTTTAGCCTCAGTCTTTTAGCATCACGTATGTAGCTACTGCGTGTATATTGAAGACCCTTTAACAGGCGTCTCGTTTTAAAAACCAAACATTAAAAAGCCAACTAGAGAAAGCGTTTACAGCCAACTCGCATAGTTTTAATATTAGCATTAGGTTATGCTACAGTTGTCACTTCAGCCAACGAAATGAGGAATCTGCTTTTGGTTACTTATGTACGAAATCGAATACCCATTGTTTCAAAAATTGTGAATTTCGAGTCGCAAATCTGCCCATTATCATTGTAAACTGCATATGTGCCATATTAGAATGCAAAGCTTGACAGGTGTAGCAACAGTAACTAAGGGCGGTGAGTTTTAGCAAACTGTCAATTGATCTTTTGATCAACTAAAGGGGATCTCCACTGATTTTACACATCAAAGTCTGTTCACAGGCAATCTTAGAACCCATACTCTGGGGGCAATGACCAATATTTCAGGACTTCCGGTGTAGCCAGTGGATATCCGGATAACGGATATCTGGACCAAGACTTCCTCTTCCATGCGCTGGTCATTGTTTACAGTTTGATTAGCAATCTTTGAACCCATCTGCTATCGTCTCTCGACGATTTGAATGCAGACAAATTTAAAAAAGCTAATAAAAAGCTAATCTCTAGTGTTCCGAGATCGATTAAAAAGCTAAATCATCGTCAGACGATAGCCCATGGGTTCCGAGATTGCATTTTAGCCAGTGCGTTCCGCCTCTTTTGCTCTCCACACAGACTGTTTACCTGCAAGCAACCAAAACCCGCTCAAACATGATTGGTCAATTCTACTCTGACTCCAAATGTAAACCAGAACGCTTCCAATACCAAAGTCTTGTCCCTTGGGGCAGTACTAGTGGTAACGCTAAATAAAATTCCGTATCCATACATGTCTGTAAATATTTCTGTTCCTTTGACATGTCACCAGTATAGTATGCATAATTTTTGTTTCACTCCATTTTCTCATCATTTTTTTAACTTGTCTTCCTAGGTGGCCAATGTGGATCGCGCTGAGCTGACAATCTGGAAGCTTTCAGAGACACTGAACTACCCCAGTGCCTCCTATTGAATCTATTTATTTTCTTCAGTGTTGAGACCACCAGTCCATTTCTACAAAGTCACTTTTATTTTCATGTCAGTCAACACAGACTGAGATTCTGTTTTTACTTTGTTAAAATGTTTTCTGTGTAAAAAGAAACTTCATGGTGCTCAAGGTGCTGGACATTATCAGTGATTACTATATTGTCATGTGACCAAATGAAACAGTACATGTTGAACTTGGTCATAACACTAACAGGAGTAACTGTGTGCGTTTCTTTGAAAATCTGAAGTCACTGAGTTCAGAGTTCAAAGAACTTTTTTTTAGGAAAGACATTGTTCTATCCTGGACTAATCAGAATTTTCTTCTGTCAAGGAAACAGACTTTGTAAGTCAGACATGAGTAAAAATGTAATCTCACTACAGCTGATCAAGAGAGGATCCCATCCTTCACAGCTTTCTTGTTTCCTGCTGTACCTGTGACAGTACTGGATCATGAAGACAAACTGTGATAGAGACATAATCTTTGTGTTTGAATATGAGATGATAGTAAGCCTTCAGCTATAAGCTACAAAATGCCTTGCTGCAATAATGGTCATCTGCTTGGATGAGCAGTTTCCTTTTCAAAATGGGTGTAAATACTGTACACAGTGAAACATTATTGATGTTTTGTATGTGAAATTCAGATGACCACTACAGATTCCTGTTAAGAGATTGTGTATCATTTTATATTTTATGTATCATTGTAAATGCCAGAGGAAGAGTTTGCGCGACAGCCAAATTGTCTTTTACTTGCAACTGATATTATATCACATTGATTGGACTGTTGTATATAATCCTTTTTTTCTTAAGCAAAAAGTGATTTATTTACTGTTTGTGATTTCATGTGATGAGAGAAAAAAGCATTTCTTTTAGCAGCCTTACTGTCTATCCAGGATGTAAACACTACAGTTGATGGTGAAACGTCACTGTTATTCCACTCATCCTGTTAAATGTGCGTACAGCTTTATGGAGTGTTGTTACTGCACTCACCATTGACTGGACGTATGAAGTGGAGGAAGTAATAACTGTCCTGTGAGGGTAAATGAACAGGTTGAGCACTTGAAGTGACACATATAAACGTGTCTTGTTCATGTTCATTATTGCACGTGCTGTGTTTTTGCCAATCAGACCCTCCTTCCACAATTACAAGTATGAAAGCTTTCTTAGGATGATTAGTTTACAAGTGGTACTGTTCCTGTCTGATTAGACTTCAAAATATATTTTTTTCATCTTTTGTCAATGGTGCTCATGGAATCATGATTTGTTTTTCTTTCTTAGGTTCTTTGTCTTGTTCATATCTGAACTATTTCTTTGTCTTTTAAGTGTCATTAATGAAGAAAAATGGTTATAATAGTAACATCCCCTTTTTATCGATCTCAGCTCTTGAATTATCATTTTATTTTGCAAGTCTGTTTTCATACTCACACTGCACTATTAAAACATCTTTTTAAATATCTGTATTTCTTTTAAAAGAGACATTGCAAATGTTGGTAAGAAGTGTCAGGGCAGCAGCATTTAATTTCATTTGATTTGCATGTATTTGCGCTCATCTCCTGATCAAAATCAAGTCTGTTGTGCAGTTACATATCACTGTGTGTGTGGGGGGGTCATTCACTGCCCCTCAGGTTGTGGCATGCTGATATATATATTGGGCAGCAGGATCTGCCCTGTCTGCTTCTCCTAGGAGGATTTTTAACTTTGAGAGCTCATTTTGCGCTTTGAAATCTGAGATTTCAGTAACAACTTGTTAAAGTAAACGCTCCTTATTTCACTGAATGTTGTACACTGTAGGAGTAAGAGCATCTCTGTTTCAGCCTCACCTGTCGAACAGTGACCACATATTTTGTTTTCTTTTGGTTGCCAGGATTTTTTGTGTCTTCCTTTTTCGATTGCCAGTATGTGGTCACTGATCCTGTACTTGGTTAGGATCTGTCTCTGCTTTCTATCTCTGACAGTAGAGAGGTATTCTGCCAATTCATCATCTCTTTTAAAGGGCCAGATAACATTCTGATGTACTTTGGCTTTTAGTTTCTTCTTTCCAAATGTTCCAAATAGGTTTAAAATAGTAGAATTGTAATTGTAGTGTTAATATTAATAAATTAATAATAATAGGAATGACAGCTATAGGAAAAATAATGTCAGTATTAGTAACAGAGCCAATAACAACAACTGTAGTAGCAGTCGTCAAGCAGGAACACGGGGGCAGCAGGTGGCCCACAACCACAGATCCAGACTCTGCAGCTCAGGAGGCAGAAATACCTACTGAAAGCGACAGAAGGAGAGAGGAGAGAGATGAGAAAGCACAAAACTACGGGAGAGAGAAGATGTCGAGTTAGTAACATAAAAATGCATACAGATGGAGAAGGAGAGAAGGAGAGAGGAAAGAGGTGCATCATGGGAAGTCTCCCGGCAGTCTAGGCCTATAGCAGCATAACTAAGGGATGGTTCAGGACTCACCCAAGCCAGCCCTGAGGTTCCTTACGGTGGTGCTGGAGGCCAGGGCAATGGCATCTAGAGTTATTATATCTTTAGATATATCAGTGGGTATCTGCCTAATTCTGCTCTACATGCATTTGTTGGTGTTTTTCTGTGTATGTGTAAAATGTATCTGCAGAATTCTGCATGTAAAGATGGAGATGTAAAGACTCAGATGACTGAGGAATTCATACAATTTTCTCTTAATTGCATTTAGAGTTCGTAGAGCTTTTTTAAAGTGCATTCATTGCCATGTTGAAACTCCCTGATGCTGTTATGGTTATACCATGGTAGGTATAACTCATACTGTGTTCAATGATATGATTATTTATGGTAAACTGGTATTTGTTCTCTATAGAAGGTGGTGCATTGAATTGCAGGATTGTTAGAGTACTTTGTTCGTTCCTTTGTAGAGTTTTTGAGGCACTACATGGTGGACAAATGTACACACTCAGAATCCACACACTCAAATACAAATAAAATAAACAACTTTACCATGAAAAATGGCCACAGAGAAGAGCTTGCAATGCTATCCAGTTACAGATTGTGCTGAAAGAAGAGCTGTATTCAAACAAATTCACCTCTTTGGGCCAGTCATCTTGTGTTTGCCTAAGCCACAAAAAAAGCACCTGCATTTCATTTAGAGATTTGTTTGAAAAGGAACCACAACATATTCTTTCATAATGTGGTATGAAAACATTTCTCGGTTTTCTAAAGATAGCTTTTATATTCCTTTCAGTGTATTGTGCTGCATGATGGCTATGAATTTAGATAATAGAGGCCACCATGTGTGCTGCTGAATGCCTGCAAACACATTCATCATCAAATTAAGTCACAGACTTGTCGCCTAAATGTTGAATAAAACCTGCTGTTACATAAAGCAGTTTAGGTCTTGTAGAGTATAGAATATATTTTCCCTGAGGCACTCAGGCAGAGTGTGTGGCTTTTTATCTTTTCAGTGTCAAGTGGAGACTCAAGTGAATAAGGCTTTTTTCTCGACATCCTTTCGTTTCCTAAGGTTTTTTATACTGTAGAAATACAACAACCAGCCCTACGTAGGCTAAAAGTCATCCGTATCGCTCCAATGCAAGACTAGTTTTGTTATGTATATAATTAGGCATTAGTTAAGCCCTTCTTATGTTTGTCATCCATTTTATGTTGGTTTATTTCGTTTTACAACAGCTGTGAATGATTTCGAGCACATAGTACAATACTGCCCGGGATGTGTTTATCTCAAAGTCACAATGACAATTTATACAATCTCTTACACACCAGCACCTCATTACTGAGACATGAGAAACGTCTTGTCAAGCTGTATGTAATTACACACAGACGTGAACACAACAGCAGATAATTCAAATGAGAGCTGAGACAAATAAAGAGGCTTCAGTATCATAATGACCAATCAACCTTGATTTTACTTTTGCCAGTTAACACCTGGCTGACAACGTGATGCCACGCAGAGCGCGATGGTTTAATTGACGTTATCTGACAATATTGAATCACAGTGAGAGGGTACTCCAAGCTTTTATCTAATCATGTTCAACCAGTAGACATCATTTCAGCTTTGTCTGTTTAAGCAGAAGCAGCTACGTGCCTGGTGAAATCTGGTGAAACCGTTCTTTTTTTTGTAAGGATGACAAACGGATGCTTTACGGCTGACTGCGCCCGGTGTTCTTCTCAGTGTTTAAAGTACAGAATTAGCCAACAATCATTCATTATCTTTGAGATACACGAAAACCAGACTCTGAGCTCTAAGAGTATTAGGTTTCTCAACCACCCAAATGTTATGACCCAATCATAATTCTGTTTCTGTAAGAGTTCACTTTGCATTTTCTTAATATGAACATTGTATCTCTGGGAGGCCTGGTGATGTGAACTGATGTGGAAAATGTGTTCACCTCTCCTACGCAGTTATGCCTGGCTTATTTCAGCTGTTCCTGTTTGAACTTTTCAACTTCCCTGCACTTTTTTTTTTTTTTTTAAATCAAAAACTATCATGTCCACTTTTGACTTCCCGAAATCGTTATTCTCTCCTGTCATTCTTTAAGTGCACATTCTCAGCCATGTTTAAGGTGAATGTCACTTTTCTCTGAATGTCACTTTCAGGTTCTCCAGCTTTATCATTATCTCCAAACAAAACTACATTGTTAATCTCAACCAATTTGATTCATTTGGTTTTTTTCTGTTTTTGTTCTTATCAGTTTCCAAGTTGCAACACCTTGTGTGTGTATTTTACTATATTTCTAATCTCAATTATAACTTTGAGTGTTTCTGTGAAAGGGAGGCACATTAGTAGGCCTGCTGATAAGAAATGAAACCAGGCCTCAGCAGCCTGCCTGTCGTAATGTTTGTTTAACTGCCCTGCCCTTGTAGGTGGGAGGAGGAAATTTGTGCGTGAGTGTTGGCTAACACTTTGCTCAGACTGAAGTGAAACCATCCGACTGGACAAGGAGCTGCCAGGACTCTCGGGGATCCCAGCTGATCATCATGAATGGGAAGAGATGGACCGGGCTTGGGGCCACACACTGGGCCTTTGGGGATAAGGCACTGAATATTTAAAAAGTACTGAAGATTCCTCATATTTTCTACTGTGGAGTGTCCTGAAATGATACACCTACTGTGATTTGGAGTTTCCCACCCACTGGAATACTCAACTTAAAGAATCATTCCAGACAAAGTACTCAGTGTAGCCTCAGCTATCTTGGAAAACTGCTCACCTCTGGATCTTGGCTCTAATCGCACAGACTGCGCCCAGCAGAACTGATAAGCTGAAGAAAAAAAATCAATAGGCCTACCTGGAAAATCAGAGCTCACCACTCCCTAACCATGAGTGAGGAAATAGCAGAAAAGAAGGACTGGAGGGAGCTTGAACCCAACTTACCCATCAAAATCTTCTTGACGGTCTTCTACAGCCTCATCCTGGTGACGGGGATTTGGGGTAATTCAGTCACTATCCGGGTGACACAGGTGCTGAAGCGTAACGGCTACCTGCAGAAGAACGTGACCGACCACATGGTCAGCCTGGCCTGCTCGGACTTGTTGGTGCTCCTCATCGGCATGCCCGTGGAGCTCTACAGTGCTATCTGGTTCCCGTTCACGTCCACGTCAGGCAACGCTTCCTGTAAGATCTACAATTTCCTGTTCGAGGCTTGCAGCTACGCCACCATCCTCAACGTAGCCACGCTGAGCTTCGAGCGCTACGTTGCGATCTGCCACCCGTTCCGTTACAAAGCCTTGGGTGGAAGACGCACCTCTGCCCTCATCATCTTCGCCTGGCTGGTGTCCGCGCTCGTGGCCGTGCCGCTGCTGGTTGCCACGGGGACGCAGGGCCACATTCCCTTACGAGCGGATACGCCCGTCCAGAACCTGACCTTCTGTACAAATCTGAGGGAGCGCTGGGTGATGTACAGGGTCAGCATCTTTGTCTCTTTCATCATCTACATGATCGTGCTGATCTGCGTGGCCTTCATGTGCCGGGCCATGATCCTCGTCCTTCGGAAACCTTTAGGATCCGTGGATGGCGCCATCAGCGGACCTCAGAGAGCACCCAAGCACGAAAGTTCAAAGGTCAAGGCAGCCAGGAAGCAGACCATAGTTTTTCTTGGTAGGTTGTTGGTTTAATATCTCTTGTGCCGCCAGCTGTGTCTGATCAAAGGAATGATTTCAGAGCTCTGTGTCTGTTTGGATTGTGTATACTGTCCAAGTTTTAATGCCTTTTGGAAAGTGTTAACAGAAATGTGTTATTTTTGGGGCCAGTATGGTGTGTGTGTGTGTGTGTGTGTGTGTGTGTGTGTGTGTGTGTGTGATGTTGTTATATTACCACTGATGCCCACGATGATCAGACATGTCAGACAGCTTTTTTCATCTGTTCACACCAGCAGTTAGGCACCACCGGGACTCTGTGCCACAAGTGGAAGTGAGAAAGTTCAGGCTATATTTTCAAATGTTATGACCATTCAAATGATTTATTTCACACACACACACACACACACACACACACACACACACACACACACACACACACACACACTGCTTTTGTTTAGGGTGTGCTCTTGAACTGAAAGAAACACTGAGATGGTAACCTCAAAGATTGCTGTGTACATGTTCAGTCCTTCCGTGCTGTCCAGTCAGAATTTTTAAGATACAGGACTAAAGTTGCTGAAAACATGACAGCATGAGTGACACACGTCTGTTAAGGTAGCCACTATTTACCATGTCAAGGGCTCTATGTCCATGTGTACCTCATGTAAAAACAATGACACAAAACTTATTCTCAAATAGAACAAAGAAAATACTGTCATAAAAAAATAAAATAAGTGAGAAACCTCACAAAAGACCTCACAGAGCAGGACTCTCCCTCCAGGCAGCCAGGTGTGCAGTGGGTGCCAAAACTGCCAATAGTTGGCCAGCTGAGATACAATTTTAATAACAGAATTTTCAGAATAAACAGAATGTGAGCACTGGGGTTGACATCCTGAGGACATCGGCACCGTCTCGGTCCAGTGGACTTTAGCTAGCATTGGACATGGAACTCGGAGATGTTAACGGCTGCTGAAATGCCCCACTGCAGACAGGCTGAAATGAAAAGAAATAGGAGTCACACCAATACGTACAGCAGGCAAACTCCCAGAGTCCCTTAGTCAAACAGCAGGCCGTCACAGAGAACGACCACATGAATAAAGAGCAGCCGACACTGACAGGAAGCAGGACACACTGGAACTGAATTCCAGACGCTGGGGAAGGAAGCTGTTAAAGATAAACTCACTGTATTTCCAGGGTTGGGAGTGACGTGTTAGAGTTACAGAATAACACGTTACTGTAATTCCACTACTTTCAGCAGTAACTAATTACCTTTTCAAATGAAATAACGCAATTACAATTACTGAAATTTAAATGGGCTCGTTACTCGATACTTTTGTCTTACCTGAAAATAGTGGACAACTGCAGAGGACAGCAGACAAACGCGGCCTGTTCCCCGGTTTTTCCGGTTTATGATCTAACGTCACCTGACCGCTTCATTCAGACCAAATCGGTAGCAGCGATTAGCCGTGCGGTGCGTGCGGGGCTGTGGGCGTGTTTATCTGTACTTTAGAACTTAAAGCCGAAGTATGCAATATTATTTCATTATAATTTCAGTTGAAATACCTAATTTTGACCATTGCATGTCACTAACAATATTTAATTGCAGGGTTCCTTTGAAAAAAATGTTGTGTTTGTGGGCACTCGCCCCTTTGTATTTAGTTTTTTTTTAAAAAGTGGACCTGGTCTGAATCAAACAACCAATCAGGCTTGGCTAGCACGTAACTAGCCAATCGCAGCGACTCTGTACAAACAACGGTGGAAAGGAACGGAGCCATAAGATCCGGCTCCCTTCAAAGAGCCGTAATTCCTGTCACTACTTTCTTTTTCTCTCTCTTCGCCTCCAAAGTCTTCCTTCTTTTGGCTTGTTTTGTAGCCTGCTATACGCCGTTGTAACGTAACGTAACACGCCTCCCTACATGGCTCTGGAAGGGAGGAACCAAGACACGTAGAAATCGGATGACCGTAGTCATGCAATAATATTGCCTACTTCAGCTTTAACCGCTGTGAAACAATCGGAAAACAACATTTGATTTCTCTGATTTACTGGCTTTCTCTCTACCAGCGCTCCCTCTCCTTATTCACTCTATAGGTCGCTTGACCACCGCTGTCAAAGGAAGCTGCCTGTAAGCCAGACCCAGACGTTGACGCTGGGTACACTAACTCCAGAACTTGCCTGAAAATCATCATGTTTTTAAGTTTTCTTCAGTATCAAAGTAATCCAGTGATAATTGTCTGTAGATGGGTACACTGCTAATAGCTAATTCAGCATACTTTTTAATGGTGCCAATTTGCCAAAATGTAAACAAATACGGGCAAAAAAACAGTGTAGTGTAACCATGTAACTCAATGAATCCATGCAACATCATACTTCCTGTTTACATCCCCCAAAGCTTCATGGGAACCGTAGTAGAAACTTAGAGATGATTATCCCACATAGAAGTAGTAAGACACACTAAGACAATCAAGACTGTTTTGATTGGGTTGGCCCAGTGGGGCACTGACTGATGTAAGGGTGGCGTGAAGTAGCCTACATGCAGGCACGCACACGTCGCAATAGCATTCATTTACCATTTCCCATATCTACTTTAATCACTAACATTGCAGTTTCTTACATTCCTGTGTCACAACACAACATAGTGGCACCATGCAAATGTACTATAATGCTTCCATAACGTCCTCAAAAAGAAACTGTACCTCCAAAAGTAGGCTACATACAAAAAAACCCCAGTGCACATTCAAAAAATACTTGTCAAACCAGTTGGTTCGAACTAACGTCCCGCCTCTGAACGGGCAGCTAGCCAGTCATAGTTTAGGATAATAGGGTGGCACGTGGGGTGGCCAGTCAGGTTTCAGGGGTGGCCTGAGCCACCCCAGGCCACTCCATGGTCACACCCCTAAAGACAAAGAATAATAATAGGAGTGAAAATCCATTCATTTGAACAGTTTTGGTATTGTATAACATGGTTCTTATATCCCTGCAACAGTGACACTCTCCTATCTAAATTGGCGGGGGCGTGGTGGGTGGGTAGTGGGGCCCAGATGTCTCAATTTTGTCTGTCTTAAAGTTTGAAATTGACCTTAAAGGTGTGACAGTGATACTAAAACACACAACCGAACAATAATGATAAGACACTTAACACTTTGAATCCCTAAATAGCATCAATAAACTCATCCAATCTAGAAGATGTTTTTCACCATGACCAAATCTGTAGTATGCATCCTTTACACTAGCACTGTGACTATAACTAAGCTCAGGTCCTCAGGACAGCCATGTGTCAGCCACACTGAGAGCCACTGAGACATTTAATCAGACTGGCAGCGTCCTGTAGAAGAGAAACTAATGATGGATACATGCCGACTTTCTGCTAACTCCTTTGCCATTTATCTTTTAATAAGATACTGACATTTCAATTCATCTAAATTAACACAAAGGTTGCTTCTTCTTCATATACAAATTATTCTTTATATTAATGAGTGAGCATTATATTCCATCTACTCATACACACCTGTGTAATTTTTCCCTGTTTCCTTGAGTGTAGGACTGGCACTACAGTTGTGATTCAGTTACCAGTCGTACGTCCTCAGCAGTCTAATTATGTATTTAGTATTGGACAGTGTGGGAATGAAATTGAGTTTCTGTGCTCTGATGAACTCAGATGGATGGGGAAGGAGGGGCCAGCTGCATTACAACCGATTGTCTAATAAAGTTTTTGAGTTTAATTGAATTGCCTGTCAAGTAGTAAGTAATACGTTAAACTAAACGAAGAAGAATTGAATTGGCTTACGCCCTCGTTCGCTTCATTTCTCATTTGGTCAGTTGGTTGCTTGCTCGGATGGCTGACCGTGCAAAGCGGTCAAAGGCTTGGCTACATTTCAGTAAAGCCAAAGATAAGGAGGAAGCGAAATGCCATTTATGTTCTAAGTTAATTTCTTTTGGGGGACACAGTGTCAACGTTGCAGTTAAAGCCAAAATGCAGTCCGGAGTCGGAACAACGCCAACTCCGGCTGCCGTTGTGGGACAATCATCCTCCTCCACCCAAGGTATCCCCCCAACAGCACGCTTGTTAAGCTAATACTAACAATTAACAATCATAATTGTTACAAACAACTGTTTATGTTAGTTTGCCACAAATCTTGAAATTTGGCAAATTCTTATAAACTTACCTGCTGGCTGAGACGTCAGCCCCCCCCTCCGAACCAGCCCCGCCTCTCTCTTTAAGCGGTACCTGCAGGCAGTACACAGCTTAACGCGTAACGCCGAGGGCCGGGAAAACCTGTTTAAATCAGTCAGACAGCGGCAGCAACCACGTAAAAAAACAAACCACAATCTCGGCCTACGGGGCAAAAGCCATGGCAGATTTCCTGGTTGACAAATAATTGCCAGCATGGACAGTGATGTTCACAATATGATTTTATGTAAGCCTGAATGACATGCATCAGTTCTGTCTTATCGGTCTCGCTTGACTTGTTTGTGTTTGTATCGGCCATGTGGTCGTGGTGACGTAAACGCCGCTCTCGCCGCTGAAATTTAACGGCGGATCTGGCTACGATAACTGTCAAGTGGTGTGCTGACTCCGCCAACTCTGCGCACCACAGGCACGCGCCGGTGTGATAATGGTGCGGACCCACTGAATCACACCAGCAGCGGAGGGAGGAAGGACGACTGACTGATGTGTGTGTTCTTCATTCTTTCTAAAGTTCACTCAGTGTTCTGATGTCAGGAATATGATTTATTAACTGAAACTGAAACTTATTTATTTTATTGACATTTAGATTTGTTTCCACTGAAATATTATTGAGTGTATAAAGTGACTTTGATGTTGTAAACTTGCTGCACTAGAAACAATATTTAGTTATATTTAAAATATAGATCAGTTCCAATCCTGTTCTGACGTTAATCTTTTTTTTAAAAAGCTGGTTAGTGGCTTCACCCTGACTTTGGGAGGACGAGCAAATCGCAATGTTACTGTGTGATTGTTATTTTGTATGGCACACAGTGCGATCACCCACTAAAATGTGAAGGATTACTTCAGGACATCGTGCTTACTTCATCAGTGAACATGCTGTTTCACTTTTCTTCGTGCTAATGTGTGAGTGTAATGTGAAAAACTACAACCTGTGAGTTTTGAGCTTTGTGTTCTGTCTGAAGTGAACCCTTGGTGGAGGGGTCTAGAATCACCCTGAAGGAGTTCATTTTGCAATAATGACCGGCTCGCGGTACATTATCCCGCTTATTACACAGATACTTACTAAAGAAATCAATCATTTGACACCAAATATTGATTTAACGTTTTTTTTGCCACAGGCAATCTTTCTTTCTGATATGATTGGACTCGAGAGTCTACGATCAGAGGTCTCTTATTCATAGCATAAAAGATGTGGGTGCTTACCAGGCACAGAGGGATCATGAAGAGACACTTTAGAGTTGCATTATGGGAAGTGTAGGATCCAGCATTTTTGGAGTTGGACGCATAATGACTAAATATCAGGGTAACTCCGCTGTATCAAATTTAATTAGATGTAAGTTAATACTAAAACACTGGAGTATGCCTTAATATGCCGGTGACATCAAGAATTTTCAAGTTGTCGTTCAAGCTGTCAAAAAGCATCGCATTCACATTCCTAACTCGGACCTTTCCCAGTAAGGGGAAACTTTATGAAGGTTTGCACTCTTTAAATGCCCGCTGGTTCTATTTTATTTTTGAATAATCTCTGGTGAATGTAGTTTGCTGCAAGACATTTAGCTGACATAACATTTGCATGAATGTTTCCAGTTATTAATTCTAATGTGAGCTGTATTTTAGTCTGAGAATTCAATAATCACAGTTGTGAGAAAGAACAAATAAGCTATTCCCCAATCAGAGCGCTGACACTGCTGTAATGGAGCTTTGAGTTGATGAAGATGTTTATGCGGCTAGTTTGATTGAATGGATGGATTCCCTCGGGAACAGAAGGTAATGTCTTTTTGAATTACACGTTTAACAGCACGAGCTCAAAGTAAAGCTGAGCCAAACACAATAACATGGAGAATTTTCTAAAATGGTGTTTGTTTCAAAGGTTGATTTTATGTGTCATCTATGAGGAACGACAATTCAGATTCTGGGGCAAAATACTTGAAACAGGGGAAACTTCAGGCTTGTGGCTCGAACAGCTGAAAGCACCTCCGCTGCTTGTTCAGTGCTCCCTGTCTTACATTTCACATTTCTAATATTCTACAAGTCTCATCAGTACAGTATATTTTTAAAGGGGCACTTCCCAGAAGAGGCAGCTTCAAGATTCTTTTCATTTAACAAAGGCTGATTCATGAGACCTTAAATTATCATTGCAGACTGATGCTATATGCACTCATTATATGGTCCTCTTAGCCTTTAGCTAAAACATGTACTAAAACTTGGTGGTTCATGGCGGTTCTGAAAAATGCCCCAAAGATAACTAACGTACAGGGACATCAAGCTGTCCTTGCCTGATCCTTGAGCACACCTACTGTGTAACAAAGGGAGACCTGGAAGAGAGGGACGAAGAAGCCCGTTGATAATAGCTGTTGAATGTAGAGCTCACCAACTGACCGTCAGTGGTCAGTGACTTAACACACCCTCTGACTGACATTTTGGAAGTCCTCATCTCAGACCATGGTAGCTGTGAACATCTCATTTTGTTAATGATCTTATTCCATTGATTTATCTTAACAAACCTAAATGACCCCTGCATGTTTTAGCCCTTTTGCTACAAATCAAATAGCCTGTACGTTACATCACAGCTGACCATTTTGCAAACAAAGCTGCTGTGTTTGGAATGTTGTATGTCTATTCTACGCAGCCATTGCTTTCGATTCTTTAAGAAAACATTTTAGAAAAAAGTAAAAGAGATTGATAATTTTTCTGGGCACAGAGGAAAGTCAAATCGACTGGCTCTACCTACTCCATGTTGTTTGGAAGAAGTAACTGTTGCTACCATCATATATGCAATATTAATATGTATTAAAGCTTTTGGCTGTGTTCATTTTAAATCGTGCTTTATTGCTGTTTTTAGCTCAGTTTATTGGAAGGTTCCACCTTTCAATAAGACTGCCTCTGAAATGATCAACCCATGTGAGGTGAGTTGGAGTTTTGGTTAGTTTTTATTTTAGTTTTCAGCAGATAATCAGAAAGTATGGCACATGGGTGGTTCCCTAGTGCATAGAGAAGATGTTTTTGGAAAAGTAGGAAGTGGAAGTCTGAGACTAAAACCCGACAGTCTTGACTGATTTTGAATCAGGCAACATGTAATGTCACTCCTCAGTGTGTGGTGTCGTTTATCCAAACTGTTTGCTTGTACTTTATCTCAGTATCTGTGTGGGATGTTCTCAGTACACACTCCATCTCCACAGCCCTGCAATCAAGGTTTATTGCTCTACTTGTAACCAACAGACTAGAATATTGATGTGTGTATAAATATTGATGAGGACAGATACAGAGTGGATTATGTGTTTATGGTTGATATACAAGTCATAATGTTGCAATATTTATACCTCTATTGTAACCAAATAAAAAATGTAAAATAATGAAGATGTTTTTAGTCAAACAGAACTAATAGAACAACTGTTTGACCAAGCAATATTCACACAGTTAATTCTAATTTTTCAAGAACCACATACTTGTTAGCCAGGCCGTATTGTAATCAGCCCACCTGCCACCTTCTCCTCACAGCCACATTATCATGTCTATAATAACCACTTCAAAAAACAGCCCAGTCCTCATAAACAACTACTCAAGCAGCACTACACTGGCAAGTGGACTTCATCATCTTCATAATGGAATATTACATTTTACTGAATATTACTAGGGGGGTCATGACACAGTCTGCTGGCATCAATAGTATTCACTCTCCTCTTTATTGACTGTTGGCTTACTCTGCTGCAAGAATTATCTGAGTTTGAATTTGAATATAAATTGAATTGTTATTGCAGTTGGCAGACTGAATTGCACATTGCAGAGTTCTACTCTGATGCACACTCGTTCCTGTTGTAAGCACCGGTGTCAGTTATCTCTCAAGTGGCCACGTTCCTGTCACGGCTCCACTTTACCTCGAAATACCTTTTAATCCTGGTTGGGCTCTGCGACTTTGGAGAATAATTAAAAGCAGAGAACAACCTTGTTAAGGTGCCCACACATCACGTCCAGGACAGAAGGTTAATTGCTTTATAGTTTTTTTCAGTCATTGGGAGCCAGCATTTGGGAGATGAATATTAATTCTGTTTTGCTGCCTTCAGCCCTTGGCCTGTGACCGTTGACTTTTGCAGGCCCTTTGTGATGGGAGCGCCCAGTGAGGCTGAATAGATGTGAAAGAAGGGTGTGCATGGAGACTTAGAGAAAGTAAGAGAACGAAGGTGCTGTTGTTATTCTTCAACGATTTTCATACAAGATCTCTTCACATGTGTAATCACTGCTCACAACTCATTAATTAACACACTTGTCCAAAACACTGCATACCATTTAAAGGATCAGTGTTTAGGATTTAGTGGCATCTAGTGGTGAAATTGCAGTTTGCAACCATTGCCGTTAGTTCCAGCAGGCTTCTGCCAGACCAGCATAACATCAGTTAAAAGTTAACTTTAACCCAGCCCGGTTCTGTGTGAGAAGACAGCAGCAGAGAGCAACAGACTTGCTGTTTGAGCGTTCCCGGTGAACTCACGGAAGCCTTTGCCATAGGTTTGATGCCAGAGGCTTCAGAACAAACGAGAGGACGGCTGGTTCAGGAAGAATGACGCTCTGTGTGCAGGTGTAAATCACGCTCTCCTTGCCCCCTCCCCTCAGACCCGACCTCGAGCTTCTCAGCCAATCACAGCGCCATCCGTTTCCACTATACTCTCTGTCACGCATGCAAACATTCTTCTCTTACATGCATATATTTTCTTCAGACATACATACATTTTCTTCTTACATACATATATTATATATAATATTAAATGTATGCATAGACTGCATGTGCATGAGAACAAATGTATGAACGTGTGAGTGAAAGTATATAAATATGAGAGTGAAAATGTGTGGGTGAAGAATGAAAATAAATTAATATAAGAGTGAAAATATATGTTTGTGAAAGGAGAATGTATGTACGTGAGAGGGCCAGAATGTATTATGGCTTGTACAGCCCCTCATACCAACCCGCTTTGTTTAACGCAACCTGTCGCCCAACAAAATACTGTAGTTTAGTTAGTTAATGATGTTCTCCTTGGCCTTGGACGTAACGAACTCCTGGAGGCAGTAAACTAGTTAGCTGGACATGCTACATTAGTGCAGCTAAACACACTGTGTGTTGCATTTCTTACACTTTTGCTCTTGTGTTTTTGGTTTTGGAAAGGTTAAACAAACCATCATCCTCCAAATTCTTTAGTTTAAGTATGACTTTTACAGCCCCATGTACAACTTTCTTTACCAGCGAGTCACTAACTTAGTCTGTATGCCATTTGCTGTACAGGTAGCGTGCAGTTTGTTTTCCAGAGCTTTTTCATTGGAAAGCGCTGCGTGCTGCTGCTGCTGCTGAAAGCGAGGTTGATAAGACCAAAACAACGAGCTGAAAGCTTCTGTAGAGCTGAAGGGAGCTGCAGAGTCGGGTGATTATTCTCTGTGGGTTCATCGCTACAAGTGACACCTTTAACATTACACAGTCATTTGATCTATTGTTAACATTAAAATATTGATCAGTGCAGCTTTAAGACTTTACACGTGCAAGTCTGGAGTCTGAAAGATTCTTTCCGTCTTCCCCGACTGGCTGAGACTCATAGAGGCTGCAAATTCAAGTGGCTTCAAGAGACACAGAAACCCATGATGTTATATTCTTATCCACAGATGGTCTTGGGATTTAGTCAGTAGTTTGCAGTGAAACTCAGACTTTGTTTATGCTGTGAGAATACATCATGAAAGGGGGAAATTCCTGAATTACAATGCTCCCTTTGTAATGCTAGTCAAGTGCAAACACAGCTTATCGTTCACTAGTCATGCAGGGAAAAACATCAGTAAAAAAGGCACTGATGCCAATGTCACAAGTTCTTTTAGAGAAGTGTAAAATAATTCTGGAAAGCTCAGAAAACACTAACCAAACTAGAAGACCAGGCAGGGTGGTGAAATGCAACAGCAAAAATGTAATTATGATAATAATTACAATAATTAACTCTTGAAATCAAACATAATAAATTGATGCCCTCTAACAGTGTGAGAGAATCTCAGGGTGAATTATTCCTTTAAGAGAATTTATAACTTTCTTGGCCTTGCATTGTCTTGCCTGTTCCCATCAGCCACTTTCCTCCGGCCTGCCAGAGCGCGGCATTAGCTCATGAACTGCAGTGACAGCCGAATTGCTACCCATGAACCTCTCCTTCGGATCGATGGGGCTTATTTATTGTGTTTGACTACAGATTCTGACTCCCCATCGGCCTGTTTATGCTTCTTGGGTGGCCTCTATCAACCCCCCTTTTTTATCAAATATAAAATAAACCTCAGGGAGGATTTGTTGAGCCTCTTCGGGCAGCTCGATGGATGTGCCTCACCGTTCCTCCTCCCTAACCCTCCCCTGGCTCCCGGCATCTGCTCTGCACTGAGTGACAGCTGCATAGTTTAGTAATAAGCTCTAGAGCTCTTTGGTCCCTTGGCAGCCAGCATAGCTAAAGGCAAGCCTTTCTGCGAGTGACAGCCTGCACTCACCAAGCCGCCTGGGAGACAATCCTGCAGATGGCTGAGAGGGCGATGGACTCCTGGGATTGAGTGATGCTTGGATGATGTGAGGTGATCAGTTGTCACTTATTTTCCAAATGTTTTGGCTAAACATTGACCTATTTGATGTTTTTAAAAAGTCAGTATTCATTTTACAAAATCACAATTGACATTGTAATTTTTGTAACACGGAAGGAAGAAAGGTTTTTGTTCTTATTAAACAAAAACTCATTCTTGCAGATTGGATCCTTAAAACAGTATTCATTTATTTTTTGGCCATTTTGGGTCAGCGGAACAAGCTGTTAACACAACATTGACTTTATCACCTTATAAAACAGTTGCCAATAGTTAACACAATCACCAGTGTTGAGTCTAACGTTCACTGTCCATTTAGCTCTGTTTTGGTCTCCACCAACTCCTAAGGGAAATGACGTTTTAGCTGCTAAATGCTATATCGCTATATAGTCAGCTAGTCGCTCACTTTGTCTGCTGCTTGGTGCTGAGCAGGTGGTGTAGGTAGTGTAGGGTTTAGCTGAAAACAGCTTCCCTAGCTGAGGGGAACTGTCAGGTAATAATTCTCAATGGGTCTGTCACTACAAGCAACCCTTTCCACATTACACATAGCCAATTAAGCCATTGTTAATATGAAAATATTGATTAGTGCAGCTTTAATATATAGAAAATAATATTTTAGAAAAATGTAAACATTGAGTTAGCATATGGAAATTCTTCTAATAAAATCCTGATATGGTGTTGATGGTAAAATCAAAATTTTCAAAATTTAGATGTTTAGTATTTCATATAGCTGTATTAAATGTTTTGTGGGCGGGGGCACTTGAGAGCAGCAGAACAAACTGTAAAGACAAAAATGATATGTTAATTATATAATATATAATATCTTACACAGCTAAGGCTCAGATAGGTTTCGGCAGAAAAACGACTTGGTTAAGTTTAGGGAAAGTTAAATCACGAATCATGATATTCAGAGCGTTTTCGCTGAAAACAGCTGCCTGCTACTGCTGGAATAAGGTAGATCCACTGTTAATATAAATATATTGATTAGTGCAAATTTAAAATGTTAGACCAACTGAATAAATGTCCTGATATTCAAATTTTATCCCCCTCATTAAAAAAATCTGTTTTTTTAAGAGCAGGCATTAGGACATGTTTTACTAATGACATTTAAGTTGATGAGATGAACCTTCACAGGCGTCTGGAGTAGAGACTGCAGTAATGCTCCCAGCCTCAACACAGAACAAAGTGAGTCTCATTTAGAACCAAGATCAGGAAAAAAATATTTGGGAATTATCCTGTTGATAAATCAGGAGCTCTGTAGACATTGAGGACTTATTATATATTATATCATATTGTATTATATATTTGAGGACCATTACATCTTCTCTCTCCCGTAGTTTTGTGCTTTCTCATCTCTCTCCTCTCTCCTTCTGTCGCTTTCAGCAGGTATTTCTGCCTCCTGAGCTGCAGAGTCTGGATCTGTGGTTGTGGGCCACCTGCTGCCCCTGTATTCCTGCTCGACAACTGCTACTACAGTTGTTGTTATTGGCTCTGTTACTAATACTGACAATATTTTTCCCATAGCTGTCATTCCTATTATTACTAATTTATTAATATTAACACTACAATTACTATTCTACTATATAAAAAAAAAAATTCCACGTGGTATTTGCATTGTGCCTCCCTCTCCCTGCTCTATAGTAAAAGCGCAATGAGATAACTTCTGTTATGAATCGGCGCTATATAAATAAATTTGAATAAACAAATTCAGGCACACTAGTTACATTACATTTATTTAGCTGACGCTTTTTTCCAAAGCGACTTACAATAAGTGCATTCAACCATGTGGATACAATCCAGAAATTGCAAGAGCTGCTTCAAGTGCTACATTTAGAAACAATAAGGTAGAGGAAAGGGTTTTTAAAAATAAATGTTGCAGTCTGAACAGATGAGTTTTCAGTTTGCGACAGAAGTTGTATAGAGATTCTGCTGTTCTGATGTCAATGGAGAGCTTGTGCCACCATTGTGGAGCGAGGGCTGATGGGAATGTCAACTGTTTTGCAGGTATGATGCCGATGATGGCGCTAGATAAAAAGTTAAGGGATCGCCAAAGAGATTGCAATTAATAATGTGGGGAACATGAATGTCTGCACCAAATTTGATGGCAATCTATTCAATAGTTGAAGAGACATTTCACTAAAAATGTCACACAAATGTCATCCTGCTGGTGGCACTAGATGAAAAGTCAGGGGATCACCAAAGCAATTTATAATGATCCTCTGGGGACCATGAATGTTTGTACAAAATTTCATGTTAATCCATCAAATAGTTGTTCAGATAATTCAGTCTGGACTAAAGTGGCGAACCGACCAACAGACAGACATCACCATGCCTAGAACCAGATAAAACACCTTTATCTGGTTCTGAATGATTCTCTTCAGTAGAAGAAATGACGTTAACGTATGCCACATTAAAAAGAGTACAATTCAATATCGAGACCCCACTGTCAAACAAACAATGACTATTTCCATGGGCCAAGGAGCTGCTGGTCATTGCACAAACAGCAACTTAATGCACCACTGACACAATATGCTTTCAAGACAATTAACAATGAAAACTCAGAAATAAACAACTGATAAAAGGCAAGGTTTCAAGTCTATAGTTCCAAACCAGATCTGAACACTGCTGAGCTCCCTCTCTTCAGGAATCTATCACAGCACTCCTGAAGTTGGAAAATTGCTTTCTGCCTTTGTCATGTTGAATGCTGCTGAGGCTGAGGCTGCAGGCACAAGAGTGAGCAGGTGGGGTTGGAGGAGCTTTTTAATGTCCTGTGGGACGCCGCGCTTCAAGGAGCTTTGCCTCAATCAAAACAAATTGGCATGTTTTATCACGTTCACTCTTAAAAGAAATTAAACAGCAGGAGATGAGAGCAAAGCATGTGCACAGTAGGAAGGACTGTTTTTTCCCATTTGTAGTCATTTTTCTTGTGTTGCAACAATGCCTACATGATGAATTAGGGTGCTGCAATTACAAATGCTACAAATATGCATACAGTTATATCCTAATTTTTATCAGTGAATTTGATATTGATTCACTAGGCATGCATTTTCTGAATAAACAGAAACTTCGTTGACTTATAGATAACAAGACTTTACAAGGGGTTGCTCATCTTGACAAACCCACAGAGAGACAAGACAGAGCTAAGAGGAGACTGAATATTGGCTAGCACGTTAGCTGTGACAACTTTATAAGGTGATAACATTTCACTGTTGTGTTCTGCTGCCCCCAAGTGGCCAAAAAAGCAGCCTTAATTTTGAGACATACTCTTATTATCTTCCTGGCAGAGATTTAAATGAGAAGATCAATGCCTCTTTCATATCTGTGTGTTACATTTGGAGCTTTCTACTAAGCGTCTTCATCATTTTAGCCTTTAACAGCGATGTCAAGGTTTTCCCTTTACTGGCTGTACTGGATTTGAGGTAGCTAGCTAAATATTACTCACTTCTGACTGCTGGTCTTAATTATGTGGATCAGAGTTTTACTTGCTGGTAATGTTTTATTTTTAATTTTTTACCAACTACCAGCATCCTAATCAACCAGCAATCCTGTCATCCGTCATCATATCCTGAAAGTACAATGCAGTGTATGTTTTGGGAAACTCGTGCAGATATCGATTTGACTGTCTCCCAAATCATTCTAATTCTGGGAACAATGTACGCTGCTGTAGTAATGATTACAGTGTTAGAGACATCTGTTAGTTTCCTGTTGTGTGACACCCTGACATAGACACAAGGCTGACACATTTTGATTATCACTCCTGATTTGCCTCTTTACTAAAGTTACATCTGCAACACATACACTTCTAGAATTAAACTCTTTACTCTAAAAAACAGTCATGAAACTGAAGCTGTGAAGAGGATGTGGCTGGATGAAATTAACAGCTCACAGCTGCTTGTTTGGATTACTTCTACCTTTGATAACACCAAAAACTCTGAGGAGAGAAATGAGTCATTCACACGAAGGTTAACAGGCACCATAACATTATTACCAGACAGAGATAACAGATGGCCAGCTGCTCCTGTGCAAGAACAAACCCAACCCCAGTGAACCTCTAATGCGATGCATCATTAAATAGATCAGGGTATAATCAGTACTTGTGGTTGTCCTTGTACTGTTCATTTGTGATGGTAAATAAGGGTAATGTGAATTCATTTAGTGGAATAGACCACAGTGACTAAAACACTGTCTCAGATATGCCTGTTAATGCCAAATGTAAACTACATACTACTACATACTGTCAGCAGTGACGGAGCTAATTCAAACAAAACACACTCAAACACACTCATCTTTTCTCTCTGCTTGTCTGTTTCTTACTGAGCCTGCTGGGAGTATGGTAGGAATAAATATTGGTGTAGAAATCTGTGCACATACTTTAGTGTTAAGTAAAATGTGAGGGAAAAATTTGAAGTAATTCCCCATTTACACTCAGTCACTTCCTGTGTCTTGGGCAGATGGGATCGCTATTCAATCTCAAAAAGGCTATGGGTAAATGCATCCAGGAAGCATTCAAGTGAGACGCATTTTAGCAAGATGTTGAAAAGGTCAGTAAGCAGTCTGTGGAAATATCCACTCACTGTTTGATTTTCCTACATCCATGGTCTGTCTCCTGAGTCCTAGTGATAATGGCAGCTAAAGTTACACTAGGCTACAATTGCACAGAAATCAGCCGGTCTTCTCTGTCTCATTAAAACAAGGAGAAGCGGCTCCAGCGATTTCTACACATACAATCAATACAAGGCTCACCGAGCGATTATCTGTTCAACCACTGAGTTAGAGCCTGTGAGGATGACAAAACTTTTGTCGCTCTTTGTTCGCTCTTAGTTCATGAATACGATTCATCATTGTTTGTGTTATGGTTATTGTTGTGTGTTGTGTTATTTAGGTTATGGATAGTTGTTCTTAGAAGTTATTCTTCTGGTGTTTGTGGCAGAACCAAACAGCTTCAGGTGCATCACCACCTCCTTCTGGACTTGAGGAGGACCAAATCTGATTTACATGTACCCAGGAAAACTAAGACGGATTGTAATCAGATTTGTGATCTGGCCAACAGAGACATATGCAGTATGAGGCTAAGTGTCAATGAAAGTGTCTTCAATCTCATCTGGATACAAGACACTTGAAATGTGTAAATGGTGCCTAAGACTTTCAGAATATCGGGCATTCAGAATAAAAGTGGGGAATATTATAACTCTTTAATAAGAGTTTACAAGAAATGTAATGCAGTGCCTTATCAGCTAAATGAAAGCAAAGTGGTGTCAGAAATATAGTGAAAATACTATAAGCCATATCAGAAATGTTATTATTCCCAGCAACACATCTTCACTGAGCACTCAAAGCAGCAGAGGCCGAGATATTCAGACTTTTATGGCCTAGGAATGGAATTAACTATGGAATTAATAATAATAATTTATAATGTAAAGATGAGTTAAGAAGATGAAGGTGGTGCTTCTAACAAGTCTATTTTTCTTCTAACTTCTTTTTCTTCACCCTTCCCTATAGGTGTAATATCCTATAAAAGATGGCTCCATTCCCATACCAGTTGTTTCTGTGCTAACAGAGAGGATAAAGTCAGCTAGTGTTGCCAATTAGTTTTTTCACAGGAAACGGAGATATTGTGTTCAGCCTGTTTTTTGTTATTCTGCTCAGCCAATAAATGAAGTATTGTTATGGCACCTTTATTTAATCAGGGTAAAACCAACATCTGCTTCAGTCTGGAATCCTCTCAAGCATTCATGTGATTGATGCAGGCTTGTGTGAGGTGTGGTGAAAGGGGATGTGGTGTTATGAGTACACTTGGTCCTGCACTCTTGAATTCATTAAAAGTAATCAAATTTAGTGAAGTGTTTTTCAGAGCTGAAGTACTTCCTGCTGGTCTTGCTCCGGTCTCGAGAACACTTTCCTGACGTCTTGGATTTGTCTCGGCCTTCTGTCTAGAATATTGTGATTCAGAAGTACTGTAACGTATTTAGTGTTTGGTGCATTGTTGCTAACAGTTTCTCACATGACCAGGGTCACAATGTGGAGTGAAACTTAAGTTATTACAATATTATTATATTGTCAAAGACAGGAGTAACTCAAATTATTTGAATGTTGTTTTTTTTGGCTTCCAAAGGGGAGCATGACAGAAAATGTTTGGGAGCCAATGGTATAAAATATATTTACAATAATTAAAAACAACCATCACATGAAATCGTCATCATTACTGTCAATTACCCATCTTAAAGTGGACAAATATACTCTTAAGGTGTGTTCAGACAGAATAAGAATTTTGAATTTCACTGAACATACCAACTTTACAGACATTAGCTGTAGCTAGCTAGCAAAATACACAAGTGTGTCTGTGTGTTGTGTGTAGGTGTTTTCAGAAAGAAAGCAAAGCAAGTTTTCACCTCGAATTATCAGCATGAATTAGACTGTTTATGCAGTCTAGTGTGTCCAGTGTGCTTATTGAAAAATGTCCAACTTGCGCGACACATCTTCACCTCAGTTTGGTAAACTTGCGTGTGATCATGCCCGCTTGCATCTTTACATTTAATTTATATGAAATTGTGCTGCGTCTAAAACGTGCCTAGGTCTGAACACACCTTGACAGCTCAGCCTCTGTCTGACCTCAGAACTCACCAGAAACTCCAGTTCTCTCTCTTTGTTCGCTTCCCTTTTCCCTCTGTAAAGCCTCTGGATAAGCGAGAATTTTTGTTGAAGCATTTCAACTAGTGCGTGGTCGGTTTTACCTCAGTTCTGCTGGCCACAAATAATGTGGAATAATGTTCACTCACACCTTCCACTGACTTTGTATGGAATTGCGCCTAAAAATTTGCTTCGCATTCAGCCTGAACACATCTTTACACCAGAGTCGACACAGCTGTGATGTATACCAGGATATCACAGGATTAACCAGTCCATCTGTTTCATTATTCTCCTCTTATTGTACACATCCATCTTTACATGAGATTACTTATCACTGCCTGACGTGTGGGTTCATTTATGCTGAAGAAATTATGACCAGCAGTACTATACAATCTTGGCACACACTATCTAAGTCATCTAAGTCATCCAAGACCAAGATGTTTGACCTCACTGCTCACTTCAGCATCTCCACTCAAGTGGAACTCTGGAGATACAGATCTTCTGTGCTCTT
The DNA here is from genome assembly GCF_020085105.1 of Siniperca chuatsi. Lineage (NCBI taxonomy): Eukaryota > Metazoa > Chordata > Actinopteri > Centrarchiformes > Sinipercidae > Siniperca > Siniperca chuatsi. The sequence continues at coordinate 4,055,030 of NC_058053.1, read as the reverse complement.
TATATCTAATTATCATTGCATTACTTTGTTCAGCATTAAATCTTATGTCAGGGCCAGCCCCATATTGAGAGCACATACACAGCAGATGTTGTAGCCCAGCTCTGCAGGCAGATAATATAATCACATCATCTACATACATAAAAAGATTCATTATGAGATTATGAAATCACCACCACCAGATGTTTTACAAGCATTAAGCTGTCCCAACAACTAAAACATGACTGGACATAATATCCCACCCTTCCCAATCCCATTAATAGTATGGAAAAGTTGTCTAACCTGCATGGTCTGAAAGTCAAATGAAAACAAAACTAATTTAAATTGATAATTAGGTACTCCTCCAGCACAATTTTTATGAACAACTTCTGCATGATTGATTTGATCAGAAGCCTTTAAAGCATAAAAGAAACACACAATATGGTGGAATTATTGGCAATCATTTATTTTTCAGCAAATATGTCTGAGACATGCTTGCTATTAAAGCACAATTGATCATTATTTTTGTGAAGATAAGCAATTCATCGTGCCCATCAAAGTTTTCCCAGTCACTCTGGCGGGGACACTGGCAGAGCTATTGGCTATTGAAGTATCGCTGCTATTAATTTGACTTGTTTTATATTCTATGACTGGAACTTGAACTTGTGGTGATACGTGGTTTTACGTAACACGTGGACATCTTTGATATTTTAGATGTGCGAGGTTGTCCTCCTAACAAGCAAATTTTACAGCAAATGACCAAAAGGACATATGTTTACATTCAAGTGACAAGGCCGTGTAGTGGCTGTAGAAATTATCGGGAGCAAATGAGGAAATAGTGTGAATGTTCGAATTTGAAATGGGAGTCAGGTGTTCGCTTCCTGTTTCCTCCCAACAGTCAACGCGGGTTTCTTTTAAGCATGACCACAGTCGTTCCCTGACCTTAACGAAGTAGTAATTTTAACCCAAAACATGATCTTTCCCTAACCAAGTTGTTTTTCTGCTTACAAATAACCAAACCTTAACAGTAGCGGCGTCTGAAAACAGTTTTATTTTTGCAGTGGTGATCTGTAGCGGTTTGGGAAGGCACTGACAAACTCTGTCATCCTGCTGATACAGACATCAGATCAGAAAACGCTTCTGTGTGTCGGTCTGAGGGGGCGTTACAAATGATGCACTTTGTAATTTGGAGGACTTGTTGCATGTTGCAGTTGTGAACATGCAACACATGCAATCACATTTCATGTTGTTATCTGGCTTTCTGGCAGCTTGAGACACTTCATTAGACCTCACTATCATGCCCTCAATGAAGTCAACAAGGTTTATTAGTTTTGACATTTCCCAAAACTTCATTATAACAATTATCTTGCACTTCTTTGTTGAGCTTAAAAAACAACAAACATAACACATCACATAACACACCTGATCTTGGAACTGAATTCGATTTGGCTAAGGTGACACAAGAACCTGCAGTTGCAGAGGAAACTGTTGTAGTAACACTGTTGGTGACAGCTTGTGAATTTTAACTTTTAATGTTATACGAACATCTTTCAACCTCAAACTGACACACAATGAAATTTGTATAAAAAAAAGATCTGCATCAGACTTAGACCACAGCTTTGCTCAAGAACATCTGTACAAATTCAAAAGCATCCTTTTTTCCAAGATAACAAACATGAATCTCCAGAGCAGGATTACTGTATCCATCAGCAGGCACCCATGTCTCCATGAGAAATCTCTTCTAAGAAGATTAAATTACTTCCATTATGAATAATATTCCTCTGACTGGCTCAAGTTATTCAAGTGCTTTAATGACTGAGGATCTTCTGTTAGCCTTCAAATTAATTCGTTCACACTCTTCCTGGATTTCAGCCCAACATTACAAACAGTCACTTCTTTCCCTATTTGCAGTGGGGAAGAAATCACTCTATTTGTGCCTGACAGACTCATAAATGATTTTAGATTTTAGAGGCTTTTGTGGATAAGATGTAATAAATTCAATGCTGTTGTTAGAGAGCAGGAAGAAACCTTTATTGACTTTTTGTCTAAAACTCTTTTCAATCACTCTTAATGGTTTAAGTTAACCTTCTAGGTATTAGATGGGTGTTTGCAATGAAGGACTACACAAATTTATGCCTGAGAATTTAAAGAATTATCAGACAATATTTGACTAATTGAAATTAAGGATGTTTTTCTGTGATTAATGTCTACCTGGCACTATCTGAGTTGGCCTGCTAGTTAAACCCACCCATCTGGCAACTCAGAAACTCATTATTATGCAATTGTGATATGCCAAAATTCCACTCTACAAAAAGCTCCTTTACTCCCTGTGGGTGTAAATCATCCACAGTGCTTCTGTCCACTCTCTTCTGATAGTGTGTGTGGGTTCAATGGATATTTGTTCTTGCTGTTACAGACTTTGATCATGTTTGCCTTCATCACAGGTTGCTTAATATCAACAGGACCGACTTTCGGCACAACTTCATCCAATGTCTGAGTAGAAAATCTAACCAGATCGATAAAACGGCTGCTAGATTATTTCTTCATCTCAGAGTTCTGCATGGCATAGATTTTCTCTTTCATTTTCATTTCCTTCACCAGTACAGAGATGGTTTGTATTAATGTGTGGCTACACACTTATTCACTCACTCTAATGTTACTGCGTATGTGTGATTAAACACATAAGCAGTTTATTATGTAGTATTAATTATGTATGAGCCTGTATGGAGTTTTAGACAAGTCAAAAATGTAACTGAATGCATCATTAAGCAATATTGTTGTTAGATAGCTAATAATCAATTTTCCCCACCACATTTCCAAATTTCCTAATGCTTATATAATAATGAGATGTTCTTGTCCATGCATGTGCAGGGCAGGGATTGGTCCATGGTGTGTGTGTGTGTGTGTGTGTGTGTGTGTGTGTGTGTGTGTGTGTGTGTGTGTGACATCGGTGGAGCAATTAGTGGACAATTGTGTGACTAGCTAGCTTGCAAGCTAATGCAAAAACGGTTAGCTAGCTATCACCACTTGGAAATTTTTAGTTTAGTGTATGAGAGAAGAGAAATTAAATCACTCAAATGTACAAAATGTCAAGGTAGGGGTGGACGATATGGCCCAAATCTTCTATCACGGTATATGTAATTGTATATCACAGTAACGTGAATATATCACGATACAGTATTGATCACACGAGAATCCAGCCCTGATATGCATAGCCTTCGACGAATACGTAGCAGACAGTAAGCAGTGTTTCCCCTAGGTTGACTACTTCGAGGGGGGATATAACTGTCAAGGTTATAGACAAAACAGTTGTTTTTTGCTAGTCACCATTATTAGCTTAAGCCTATGGCATTTTACACTGCATAAATTAGCCTAGCGGCTAGCAGACTTTTCCTCTACTCATAGCTTAAAGGGACAATTACCCCAAAATCAAAAATACATATATTCCCTCTTACCTGTAGTGGCTGTTTATCCATCTGTTTTGATGTGAGTTGCTGAGTTTTGGAGATATCGGCTGTAGAGATGTTAACTTTTTAAAAATGTCAACAAATATAACAAAAAATGCTTCTGAAATACATTACCTACGCTAGCTTTAAGCAAGCTAGCCACACAGTCCTCCCGATTGCTCCACTGACACACACGCACACACACACACACACACAAACTCTGGACCAATCGTTGTTCTGCATATACATGGATACACCCATCTCATTATCATATATGTATAAGGAAAACTGAAAATGTGGTGAGGGAAAATGATCTTTTTGTTAATACAAAGCATTATATATTGTTTTTACACTTCATTTTAATTATTTATTGAAAATAAATAATAAATAAACTGAAATCTAAACTATAGAAAAACTATAACTAAACTAAACTATAACTACATACATAAACTACATATTTTGTTTTGTATTAAGAGAGTTAATAAGTATATTTTGCCAGCTCATACTACAGTAAATCCCTTACTGATGCACACTGAAATGAACAGTTGCTGATGGTGAAATCTTATAATCATGCAGTAAACAAGTGAATAAGCTCATCATGCAAATCAGTCACGATTTCATCACCCACTCATTTACTCCTTCATTAACACTTTTCATTTAGGTAATTTTATAGATTTGACATATACTTTAAATCAATATGCAATCAAGACAATACAGCAGTCTTGAGTCTTCAGTCAGGCAGTATTCATAAATACTGGGGGAAATATTTCACTTCTCGTGATTATTCAATTTGAATCTACAGAGCCGTTTCCAATCATGGCACTGAAGGGCATCAATGATGTGGTGATGCCCTCTATTTGAAAAGTTCCTCCCTGAGTTATGAAAGACATTTTGCATTCACAAAAGCCCTGCTAAACATTCATGTGCAGGTTTATGCAGCCAGCAGTGCAGGTGGGTGGTTTTGGAGCAGACAGCCTGCTTCCCAAAGAGTCTAGTGAAGGACTCAAATCAGCTGCAGCAGCTGCAAAGTTTTCAAAATGACCATTTTAGAGTCTCTGCTTGTGCTGTTCAATATTCATTCCATTACAGGGCACTTAGTATCATAATCAGGTTTGGACTCAGACTCTTCAGTGGGAGAGATTTACCTGTTTGGAGCTGTTGGGATGTTTAGTGGTCACCCTCTTCACTCTGAATGTGTGTCTAGACAGCTGCACAACCTGACTCCAGGGGAATTTTATTAAATATTTATCAGTCAAATATTAATACATTAGTTTCACAAATCTCCCTTGACTCCTGGCAGTAAGGTTGAGAGACTGTTGTAGTCGTCTGACACAACTTATCAAAGCCCAGGGCATGGAATAATTGTAACTTAAAGGTAAAGGAAACTCAAAATTGTGAATTGTAACTAACTAGCTGGTCTTGCCATCATCTCTTAGAAGTGTCATCATTTTCTTGACTTATTTTTTTCCCTGGTTCCTTGGAAAAATTTGGTCCAAATAGGGAACACCGCTCTCACCTGGGCATCACCTTTGATGTGTGATTGACAGTCATTAGTCTAATTCGATGGTGACTTGGCGACTTCTGTTGTAGTGCAGCGTTGAACAATGCAAGGACTATTAAAGGAGAAACTCGTACATTTGTTTAAGGAGCTTATTTCAAGTGTGCATTTTTGATGAGCAATTGCTGTCGCTGTGTAAGCACCGCTAACCTTTGTAACAAATACATTGCGTTTATTGTGAGTCAGACTACTTCACATTAAAAGCCACCCTGTGTTTCGCCAGTTGAATGCTTTTAATGTAAAGCAGCAGAAGTAAGAAAATGTTGGGTTTGCATTAGCAGAATACAGCTCTAATACAGCTATAGGAAAGTGAACAGAAACCATTGAGGCAGATCTCAATGAGATCAAATTACAAACAGTAACGCTGGATGACATGCATGAATATTTTACTGTGAATCCCTTGTGTGTGTGAAGGCAACTAGAATCCTGCGTGGGAATGGCGGACCCCCCCACTAATCATGAAAACTACTATGTAGAGAGTCGTTCTATATAGAGATGTTTACAGAATGTAAACACTGACCAGAACAGCCAGCAAAAGGATCAAAAATGGGATTTGATTTCATGAAAAGAAAAGATGAACCCTTTGAAAGTGAAAGGTTACACTTTAATCTCCGTCTTTCATGGCTGCAAGTGATGAAGAGGACTTAATAAAGACTTTTTAATCTGTTTTCTCTTCTCAGCACATGTTTAGCAATGTTAATTATGTTTACTTGAAACAACTCACTTACCCTGTTCTCCCCTACTGTGTACTGCACCAAGGAACCAAGACGCTCAGTCATACACTCCAATTACAGCAAAGACAGACAATTAATTGTTCCAATAATCTGGTTTAATTGCTTTCTAATTAGCGGACAGTTACATTTTTCCCATGGCAGGGAGACAGTAAGTCTGTGTGTGTGTGTGTGTGTGTGTGTCAGTGAACTCAGGGACATCACTGATGAGACTGTCAGCTTTGATTGCAGTTTTGAGGCAGGCGCATTCAGCATTACAAGAGTGGAATATTAATAATAATAATTAAGATTTATCAACAACATGTGAGTGCTTCACACATGGAGTGAACACATACACACATGCACTTGCACAACTTTAGCTGAACACACTCCTCTTTGTGGGGACGTTACTGATCTGTGCTGACTTAGTGGCAATTTTCCAGATGAACGACTAGACTGTGATCAATGAGCCGACGTGACAGGTAGAACCGAACCAAAAAAAAATCCATCTCAAAGAACGATAGTGCCATTTCATACATGATCTGTTGCCTCGATCAGAGTAAGACCACCGATAATAAAGACAGCCTTGTTGGCTAATCAGTAACAAGCTGCATCATCCCTCTAAGTGACATTTTAGTGGCCTGTTCAATTTTTGTTCAAGTTTTTAAATGCTAGAACTAACTGCCAAAATGCATCATCCCTCCAAGTTTTATTGAAACTGGATCAGTGGAGTGTGTGATATTGATAACATCTTCATTTGGATAGTTAGTGTCATTTATAAAGATGGCAGGATAAAGGATGGCAAGTTTTCCTCAACTGCCCATACGGTGTAGAAAACTGGACTTTCTAAAAGCTGCAATGTTCCACCAATGGGGGGCAGGACTGGAGTGACAAGCTAGGGGCGCCTGGGTCAAAAATAAGCCACTGGCCCATTGTGGTGCATATTACCAGCAATATTTGTAATTATTCAAATTAAAGCGGAAACAATTAGTCGATCTAGCAGAAAATGAATCAACAACATTAACGATTAGTTATCATTTAAATCACTTTTCAAGCAAAAGTGAAAAAAACTAAAGAAAAAATGTGCTTCTTCTGGCTTTTTCATGCAAGGGTTTGCTGCTTTTCTCTATATGTCATTGTAAATCAAATATCTTTGGGTTTTAGACTGTTGGTCGTAAAACAATAAGCAATTGGAAAAAGCCATCTTAGGGTCTGGGAAATTCAAATTGCAATTACCACAAACTAATTGCCACACAGTGAACACTGGCGCAGTTACCTGCTTTTCCCAGTTGCTAATCCAGCCTTGCCAGAGGACAGAAAGTCTCCAAAACAAACACAGACGACATACTGTCTGCTAATCAAAGATATTGCGGCACGATAAAACATGGTCTACTTACACCCAGCAGACACAGAGCTAAATTGGAGTTGTGTTTCTGGTCACCTGACACATGTAAGTCAAACTCTCACTCTCCTTTTAGCTCTGGTTGGGCTCCAGTAACTCCTGTGAAATCATTTTTTGAAAGCAACGTAATGCCGCCTGGATGTTTTTTTATCATCATAATTAGGAAACATTGTTAATTTATTATATCTGGCAAGTAGCAATATGGTGATACTGAACGTAACTGCAAATCATTCACTGAATTTTTTTCATTTGCTTTCCGACCATATCTGCTCGTAGTAACTAAAGCATGATTGTTTTTTATTGTTGTGTTTGGTTTTGGTTAAATATTAAAAAGTCAACAGTGACTTGAAGCACAAGACACAACGTATTCACTTCATTAACATTTAATTTAAACCACGATCTTCCGCCAACCATAAACAAAGTGCTTTTGTTGCCAAACCTTACCATGCACATGACTTATGTGCAGCAAATCCATTTTCTTACAAATGTATTTGGCACAAATTATTTAGTATACAAATGTAAGTTCTCGGTAATGTGCACTTGGTTTCTCTGAGCTTGTTTACTGGAAATAGCTGCCTACGGTTATAACACTACAGTCTGTGTCTCGGACATAGAACCAAAACAATTAGCTAAAAGAGGCTAAAAAGAAGCTAACAGCTATTTAGAGTTGCAGAGTTGGGTGCTGATTTAAAATGGGTTCAGCAGAAGGAGCAACCAGTTTCACATTAGAAGCCATTTGATTCAGTGCTGATCTCTGAAATATCACAGGTTTAAAAAAACAAAAGTATAGCGGGTTTAAAATTGAAAACTTGACCTTTATTGATGGTGCCTCCTCTCATGTCGATGCATGTAAGTTTTTAAAATGCCAGAGCACAATAAATCATCCTCCCACATTGTGTCAGAACAGTGGTGGTGTATGGGACATCATGTTCAAAATAAAACTGCCTTTAATTACAGCATCCCCATTTGTCCAATCAGGGACATTTTTAAAGGCTGGAACACAATGTGATGATGTGTCCAGGTTTCGTCAGTGCTGTCTAAAGATTGATTTGACGGAAGCGTGTGAACACAGCTTCATTCAAAGCTCCCCCTGATTTTAAGGTTATGTTATGGAATTGATGAAACGTTACATTTGGCAACAAGTCATTTTTCTTCAGCAAGCACATGTTTTACAGGTGGGACCTGACAGGATGAATCTAATAGGACTTGATGTCTTTCTTTTATAAAATGCTCAATATAAACTTCATGTTGATTCTTCATTGCCACTGGCTTTCTCTCTAGCTGTAAATGTCTGGAAGCATAGAACTCCTTTAATTAAAAGCATCATGCATTTTGACATCAAACAGCCTATTATATTCCATTAAATACTCAGTATAACAGCCATTCAGAAAGAAACGGACATGGTGGTGCTTGGCAGGGTGTTTTTATCCAGACTGCAGGTTATAGTCAGATTTGTAGGCAGTTAGTATGCTAAATAAAACCCTGAATATTACCTCCTGTTAGACCCATACATTAAAATAATGGTGGAGTTGTCATTTAATTAAAGAAAATGCTTATCAAGTCATACATTTGGGATTGGCCTAGCTGACCAATAAGTGTTTGGGTTTTTGAAAAGATCAGAGAAATGGAATGACAGTGAGTTTTCTCTTTATTGTAGGAGTTTTCATTAACATTACTCTTTTGTTCCTTTTATCTTAAAGCGCTAAAATCACTTCAACTTTTATGTTAATTTTATTTTAGACCTTCTGGGTAGTTTTCTGTAGTGCACTGTTGTATATTGTCAGTGTGTGATGTACATGACTGTGGTTTGATGGTGTGAATGTTTATTTTTAACAGCTGAATGTAAGCAATTTTGAGATGTCAGTCTGTTTTGAGAGGAAACTATGAGGGTCTATACCTGGGCCTGCATACAATATATTGACCCTATATTTGACTGATTTTCACACTTGTCATCATTCATCATAATGAAGCCTGTCAAATCGATCAATAAAGCAATTCTCATAGGCTTCTTCACTTTCAGCAGGTATCATTTTCAATTATTGTATGCCAATGCCAGATTGGAAAGTGGAAATAGAGGCAATCTTGCAAAATTTACAAATTTATAATTAATTTATACAATTAATAATTACTAATTAGTTGACCATTTTAATGTCAAAGCACAGAAAGGTCAAGGTCTATTTTGTCAGAACAGACACAATTCCAAAAACATGTTGGAGCAGATGATCTTTTGCTGAACACAAACATTATTTAGAGAGAGCTGTCTTCAAATCAGTTTCTTTCTCTGCCTCTTGTGTTCATAGTTAAAAAGGCATTGGGCCAGCACCAAATCTGTGATGATGAGGCGAGTGACCCTGCTAAGCAACAGCATGCATCGCTCTGGCAACAGGGCTGATCTTTCCTAACAGCTAGTAGGCTTGCGTCACATTGGCAGGCTGATGGACTGGCCACTGGCCCCACACTGAAGCTGTGTTTGCACATGTTGAGACCTGTCCTGTCGCTACATTGCATTGTGGAAAATGAGCAAGTTGTAGCAAGTGGTAGGAAGTGGAACCTGTTCAAAGAAAACCAGACCTGTGAGTCTGACACAGTGGTGCTTCAAGCTACATGCTTCATGTTTATGGTGGTACTAGATAAAAAGTATCACCAAAGTTATTACAATTCATCCTGAGAGGAACATGAATGCACCATTAAAAATATCCAGAATTAGCTATTAGCAGTTCCTGTTTGCAGTGTACCCATGGATGTACAGACTATCACTGGATTACTTTGATACTGAAGAAAAACTTAAAAACATGATTCTTGGGCAAGTTCTGGAGTTATCAGGGGCGTCTTTCTTGCTGAGTGATCAACGGTCCGAACCACAATAAGTAACTTCCACTTGTTTTTAGAGCTTCCAAAGTCATCAGAAAACATCCTCTAGGGATTGGCCAATAACTAGGGATATATATATATATATATAAACTTTTATGGCAATGAATCAAATAGCTGTTGAGTCTGGACCAAAGTGGTGGATTGACCGACTGACCGACTGGCATTGCCATCCATAGAGCCAAGCTGCTAGTGCGGATAAAGACAAATCTGCCATGACCACTCACCTGCAATTTGGGGTTTTTTGCCAGCAAATGTGGTAGATCTATTCATACTGATTAAAAAATAACCAAGAAGCACGCTGTTTTTCTTCAAGGGCAGCTTAACCAAAATATGTTCACACCTCCCCAGTATTTATTTCACTTTTGAGACATTAAAATAGAGCCAATAAGACTTTTTAAATAACTGAAATGCACTTGAGGGTGCTGAAATCCCCAAATTTCCACAAAATTCCTGATGTTATGTGCTTGGTGTCGTCACTGGTAACTATGGCCTGAATACTATCTCTTGCATCTTTGAAAAAAACAAACTCAGACATGGGCTGCAGTCATCAGAGCTGGCTGACACTTGAGATTAGCATACAGTGAGTATCACTGCTTCCAACTGAACAGAAGCACCTGAACCAAAATCTTACAGGTGCCTCTCACTAATAATAAGCACTAGTCTTGTCTACATGTAAACAAACATGAGGAGAGATTTCAACCTACATTTGCCTCTTTGTGAAGAAAGCTTTTTCACATTTGTTTTTCTCGTTCTCGTTCTCCTCAAATGAAGCTGGAATAAAGAAATTCCCTCAGCAGTCTTGGATGATATAAATAAATGCGTTGATATCTGTGTTCCACAGCAGGAAGTGATGTCTCAAGCCAGATCATTTTGTGAATGTTGAAAGGCTGTTTGGTCATAGCTTAAAACTGCAGGGGAAATGGATAAACACTAGATTAGAGAATGAGGATTTGTTAGTTCTTCCAAAGACTAAACACATGACTCAGACATGACAGATGAGATAAGTCAGCTGGTTGAGATAAGTCAGCTGGTTGAGATAAGTCAGCTGGTTGAGATAAGTCAGCTGGTTGGTTTAGCAGTCAGAGACCCGTCCTGTGTGCTGGAGGTCAACGCACTGGGTTTCACTTTTGTGAATCAGTAGTAAACAGTGCTCAGCGTACTCAAAGGTGCATGTGCGGGCACTGTTGGTGATCTTTTGGAGCACCTGCAGTACAGTTAGAAATAGGAATGGATTGGGAGGAATAAAACATCAGCAGGTATGATGAGCCTGTCCGTTTCAATCAGCCTGTCTTCTTCCCTCTAAAGGGAAAGAGTGATGCTGTCTGCATCACAGGGCTCTGACAGTTTGGTGATAGAAGAGAACAGTCTGGAGGAAACTGATGTCAAGACTTCAAGAACAAATGGGTGTCACTGTACAGGAGGTTCAGAATTGCAGGGAGTTCATATAGCACTCTATTAAAGATAACATTAAATTAGTCTGGGAGGAGAAAACACCTTGGTGTGCACTGGTGGAAGAAGTATTCAGATCCTTTACTTAAGTAAAAGTACTAATACCACACAAGTCCTGCTTTCAAAACCTAACTTGGTAAAAGGATGTAAGTATTATCAGCAAAACTTACTGAAAGTATCAAAAGTCGAAGGACTCACTGTGCAGTAAAGTGCTCCCTGTCAGTGTTTTCCTGTTACAGCTGATGTTTCTGGATTAATGTTACTGCTGCATTAATGTGTGTGTTGCATTTTACTGCTGCAGATGTTTAAGGTTGAGCTCATTTTAACTACTTTATAGGCTGTTGAGTAGTTTAATCTGCAGCAATGCATCATGGTCTATAACGATCATCATATGTTTGTAGCATCGCTGTCCTGTGAGAACCACGTATCTCTAAAAAGTCCACTTTTCATGAGCTCAGAAAAACAGCCTGTTTTCAGCTTTGTGACGATGCGTTTTCCAGCGGATCCAGGGGGGTTTAAATAGTTTTATTTAGCTTAAGAAGGAGGAGAATTTTCTCAACCCATAGATAAGAAGGGTATGGACAGTTGTGATCTGAAAAGTAACTAATAACTAAAGCTGTAAGATAAATGTAGTGGAGAAAAATATTACAATATTTTCCTCTGATATGTAGGAGAGTAGAAGTACAGATAAAGTTGCATAAAATGGAAATACTCAAGTAAAGTACAAGTACCTCAAAATTGTACTAAAGTACAGTACTTGAGTAAATGCACTTAGTTACATTCCACTACTGTTGGTGTGATAATGAATCATCATTCATTATCATTCGTGATAGTAGGAAAAGAGCCAAACAGACCTTGGCAGCGAACAGCCAGTTTCTGATATCAGATGATGTGACAGAAGCAGTACTGTGCAATTTTGCGTTGATTGTGCAATGATTGTTACTATTAGCACTTCAACTGCAGTTCTACTCCAACAAGTTGAGTTGACTGACTCAAAAAACACTAAACAAGTGAGAAAGCAAACAGGTAGTGCCGGAGAAAACTGGACTTGCATTGTTACGTACTGTATGCAGAGGTCAGAGGTCAGTGTGACCATCATGTATCATGAACTTCTACCTGCCTGCTGAGTATATTTTTTGGCAAAAACGATAAATTGTTTTACAGTCTCTGATGGTTGCCTGGTAACTCTCCAGAAAGTCACTTGACCCAGCCAAGAAACAGTTCGGCACATAACCCACCCTATAACAACTTGTACATATTAAACAAATGAGAATTTAATTAGTGAGCTCTAGAGGTGCTGGTAGGGGAATTTTGTTACCTTTGGACGGAGCCAAGCTAGCTGTTTCCAGTCTTTATGCTAAGCTACGCTAACCATCTCCTGCTCTAGCTTTATATTTAGTGAACAGACATGAGAATGGCATCAATCTTCTCAGAAAGAAAGTAAATAAGAGTATTTCCCAAAATGTTAAATTCTCCCTTCAGTTTCAGATTTTTTCATGGCTGTCCTTTTCTGTAAGTGTTCCCTTCTCTCTTTTCACCTTTTTGTTTCTGACTTTCTTTCTGACTTTTCCTCAGGTCTCATCGTGGGATCCTTGATGGTGTGCTGGCTTCCCAACCAGATTCGTCGTCTTATGATGGCTGCCGTGCCCAAGTCCCACTGGACTAATTCCTACTTCCGGACCTACGTCACTCTCCACCCTGTGGCCGACTCCTTTTTCTACCTCAGCTCCGTCCTCAACCCGTTTCTCTACAACCTCTCCTCCAGACAGTTCAGGGAGGTTTTTGTCCAGGTGCTGCGGTGCCACCTCACCATTGAACACATCAACAAGCGCACCGTGCAGAGCCCCCGCGCTGCCTCTGCGCGCTCCCTCCAGCCCCTGCTGTTAAAGTCATTGCGTCGCAGCAGGGTGAACCGCCCCACCCCTGCACAAGAGAAAACCCCTCCCATCCTTTCAACCTTTCAAAGTCAAAGTGACTCAGGAGTGGCTTCAAATACTCAAACGTCTCTCGACCTGACTGAAGAGTCTGATTCAATTCTTAAAACAAAGAGAGATGCACCATCAGAGACTGAAGTATAATGTGCTGTACAATTTAATGCAACACTGTGAACAGTAAAAACAAACCAAGGATGCTTGTGCTGTACCATCAGAAACAAATATAGATATTCTTTATCCACAGTAATACAAAGTGTTAAGTAAGGAATTTCATTGACAGATCACGCTCAGCTGACAATTTGGCACAATAGTAAGCTTGACGGGACTCCTCAACGAAATCAAGTCAAAAAATTATTATACGAAAGCTCAAATATTCAGTTAAGCATGAAGACCCCACAGCTGGAGTTAAAGTTAAAGGTACCCAGTGGAGTTTTTGACCACTAGTGGTGCTATGGAGCATTGTTTTGATGTGCGGGTCCTTGATGTGTGCATCTTGTGCTCTTCTATAATGCGCATGGGGACACATATATACATACATACATCAGGGGAGGCTGGTCCACAGAGGCAGAGGAGGTTGCTCCTTCTCTATTTTTGGCAAGAGGGAGATCAAAATATAAAAAAGAGTAATTGGTTGAAACAAACCATTACCAAATCTCAGTATCATTTATAAAATACATTTTCTCTCTTCTTTGGAAAACATCCATTATTGAAATTCTGATTAAAATACTTCAACAGCGACACTTGCAGGGCAAGAGGGGAAAGGGCAGTCTTTGAGATGGGTGGGGTAGGGGGCAGGGGAGGTTCTCAGAGGAGGACGGGCTCCTTCTGTCCTCCTTAGGGCGGGATCTCATATATCAATTTAATGTACTTCATTTTTTCCCATGCTAATCTGTTATTGGCCAAGACACGTAAAATGATGCTCCAATGGAGGACGTCCTCCATAACCAATCAACAACCAGAATACAATATTGACATCACGTTGGTCCATAATTGTGATAATTTACAAATTTCATCTTCAATTCTCTACCACTGTATTGTATGTAACGAACTGGCGGTAAAGTGATAGATATATTCATGCAGTAGCAGCATATTAGAAAATAAATTTTAACGTGGAAATTGCAAACTACTTTTAAACACCACTAAAAAATTACATTTTATTTATGCCTTTTCAACAGAATACAAATTTCCTTTTTTCAGATTTACGTTTCCCTTTCCCTTAGCAGTAGCTAGCTAGCTAACTACTTAGCCAATGCAACAATTAGCTTGTTGTAGCAGCCCTGAAGGATTGTTAAGCTAACGACGAGAATGGATTTGGACTGGAGCGGATGGAGAGCTCCGTTCTGCTGGCGCAGCCTCGGGCCTCCCTGCCTCAGCTGTCCAGGCTGGACCCACGATGGGACTACAGTGGTGTGCGGCGGCCCGACGTGCTGCTGCACTCCGCTCACCCTGGACTGGATCCCAGTATAGGCGAAGGACTGCTGCACGGGCTGCACGGCATGGAGGATGTTGCTAGCTGGATTATTGCTACATTTGCGAGTGCTTGTGTTAACCGGCCACCTGCTCTGGATCAGGTATCTTTCATAGTAGTGGGCAGTGGCTAATCCTCATAATTCCCCATGATGGTCTTAACCATAACCTGACACCTAGTGGCCTTAAGAAAATTGCACCTACTGTTCTAGTATGGGTTTTTACTAAGCAGCAACCTCCGGGTCTGAAAAACAAAACCAACAAGGAAGTGGCAAAAACTGCAGTTCCTCGAATGGTCTCTTGAGGTTCACTCCAAAAGCGAGTCAATCCCATCGATGTATAAAGAGAACTGGATACAGCGTCAGAGGCAGGGCTCCGTTCATTCCTATGAAAGCTGCTCAGTGGTGCATGAAGCCAAAAAGTTTGAAAACCCGGATCTTCCACATAGCTTCCGCATTGTGCTGCCCCACAGGAGCAAGCGCACTAGAGACTTTCGCCGCCGAGCCGGCTAACTTCCGGTTTAGGCCTTCGCTAACTTGAATGGGGATAAAGTAATGCATAAAATACTTGAATTGGAAGTAAGCTTTATTTGTCTAATTGGAAATCAGGCCAGCTTGGATTCAGCCAGCAAGTGGTCATCATCAGTCACCACACTTTTCTTCACAGGTGTTGATCACTGGCCTGCTTCTTGTTACATCTCACATCCTTAGTAAGAAATCTTGTAAGCCATTGTTTTTACTGCTTAGTTTTTCGTTGAACAAAAGAGAGTAGAGATAAGTAGCCAACTAGTGTAGAATAACATTATGCTGTGGGCTAGTTTTCCTCCTGCCCTCCCCAATTTTTTTTATCAATCACTAGCCACCACTGACATACATACAAACTGTACATATCATAAGCACACGGGTAACACATTATACTTTCCCTCCTGCAGAGGGCGGAATTGCAAATGTGTAGTACATACAACAAACCCCCAGGAACAGCACTCAGCTGTAAGGCAATTTTGGCTTAGTGGCCACAGTTTGGATAGCAGGTCACTTGACATGCACTTGCCCCAGAAGACTTTTCCCCATACACATTCATTACAATAGAAATGGCTGTAAAATGATGAATAAAATTTTCAAGCCTGAGTAAGGCTTTAACACTTTTTCAGTGTATGCACCCAGTGAGCAACTTGCATTGGAACCGTGATATTCTATGCCTTGAGTGAATAGCTAATCAGATGTCCTGATGATATAAATGTCTCCATGTACATGAGGTTGATATGTTGACTGACATAAAAAATAAACTAGTATTAATCTCCTGAATGTTGTTGTTCAGAGTTCATGTATTCGACATACAAGAGTGACAATATGACAAGTTCTCCAAATTAGACGACAAAACATGTTGTTGTCCACACTCTCTAGAATGACGCATAGAAGCATTTTCTGATCTGACGCCCCTATTGACAGGATTACATCTTTTGTCTGTTCCTTCTAAAACTGTTACAAATAACTGTTCTAAAAATGAAGATGTATGATGTAACAACGTTATGGTTAAGGTTTGGTTAGATTTGGACACCAAAAGGTTAGGGTTAGGGAAAGATTGGGTTAAAATGACTACTTCGTCATGGTTACAGTAATAAACAGTTGGTTACGTATAGGAAATGATCGTGGTCATGAATAAAAGAAACCAACGTTTCTCAGTAGGAAATGGGAAACAAGCAATTTGGTATTCAGTTCTCGTAATATATCCATGACATACAACCTACAGTATATGATGTCCCTCAGCTTCATGCTATTCCACTCACTCAGCTGGTGGTACTAAAGCCACAAGAAACTTAGCAATGCATCAGCAGAGATGGGGAGAACTACTAGCTGGTGTAAACGTGGATATAAGCAATGCAGGTCTCGAAATATTCAAAATAAGTCTAACATTCATATTGTTAGACCTCAAAAAAACACACAATGCCTTTTTGTGAGAAACACTGTTTGTTTACAAGAAAACTCCACAGGGCACCTTTAAGGTTCAGGTAACCTCCAAACCAACCACTCAACCAACTCAACCACTGCATAAGCAACCGAATATTACATTTTGATGGGCAACACCAATTTCTTGCAAGTTTAGCACATCACATTACCTCATGTCATGATATACAGTATTTGGCTCTGAAATCATCTCCATCAGGGTATGCATACTGATGTCTTACTTTACAACATATTTCCTGATCATAGGCAACTAGCATATTTTCTTTTTAAAGTGACCAGTGGTCCATCATCAAGTCCATCATGCTGGACTGTCACTGACATGTAGCCACTCTAGATGCCCCTCATCGCACCACACACTTATTGCACTACTGCTGCTCCACCTCAATGCAAACTGTTCTAATTTCAGTCATTAGAGATGCAATGAAAATGTGGAAAGTAGTTTGAAAAAGGTTTTCATATTTCAACACGCTCTTGTAACTCTATGTACAATATTAGTGAGCAGCAATGGTTGTTACAGAACTAGTGGAGCAAAGTTCCAGGATAAAAACTTTTTTATGGCTACCACTGTGTGTTATTGGTCGTGAGTTATGTAAGTGGCTTTAATATAATCACTGGTATCTGATACCATTTTCCTGAATGCACTTTTTTTTCTTTCCAGAATCATTAAACAGTATCATTGTCATACATAAAATATATTGTCTTTTTCAGTTCAGAAATACAGCAAAATTGGTGATTGCTCCAGGTAAGGGTATTGATTATTTATTCTAGAGAGCTCTTCCTAAGGCTTGGAAAATTAATGATGAATCTGAACTTCCTATCGTTCCTGCACTATGTCTTGTTTGACCTAATAAATAAAGACAGATGAGAATGAGCCACCTGCTGCCCAACAAAATAGCCAGAAGCTGTTTCATCCATGGCATTGTCCTCCACCTCGCCCTACCCAGCTTGTAGCTGCACCATAATCATGTTTGTGACATGACACACGTGATGATAAAATTTCCCTGCGGGTTGCTTTTTTTTTTTTTTTTTTGACCTTGTGAACTTTGGAGGCAAGCTGCGACAGAAAGCCAAGGAGTTAAGAGAACAAATACTGTACAAAGTTTCTACACGCCTTAAAGAATATACACTTCAAAGCATGTATTCTTCGCTGTCTCGCTTAATACAGTTCCAGTTCATGTTGTCTCCACTGTCAGTAGTAGAACATTTTCAATACACATCTTAACTCAGTGTGTGAAAGTTTGTCAGCACAGGGTGGAGGACAGTAGGAGGAGGATGTAGAGAGAAAACACAGGGTGCTGTGGCGTTCCCAGGGTACTGGCAGCGGATGATTGGGGTCGTTTCTTCTGGCGTGGTCCATTACACAGCGGTGTGTTACAGCAGGTGATGCACACTGAGTTCAGCTTGCCGGTACAGAACTGCTGGTAACCAGAAGAAGCGATAAGACATGCTCCTGACGAGGCGCAGGACTTGCGGTAGTGTATCCCTGAAACAAGGACAGAAATGGATGCATTAGGCTCGTATTGAGAGAATTAGAGGGTGTGAGTGTGCGCGAGAGAGAACAAAGAGACAAAGAGTGAGATGGGGGCATGTAATTAAGGATAAATAGGATCTATTCTTTCATCAAGGGTAACCCAACTTAAAAGGAAACATCTTATCATCTCTATAATTGGGCTAATGTTCCTTTTGCAGTCATAACACTTAGCTCTCCTCTGTGTCTCTAAAAGATTTGCATACAATTGTCAGTGTCAGTGTCTAGTATAATTAGTCCATGAATGAGTAAAACTACACCCTTCTTGCTTTTTAACTGGTGCTTTCAGTACACTTAGCCCATTGGAGCCAAAACTGCTAACTAGCAGCACAGAGAGTTTCTGTGCAGTTTCAGTAGTTAGATTTAGCATGGACTGTGAATACCAGACTTCTGAATGGGAGATTGGGTGGCACTTGAATGTGCCTTCAAAGACAGGCTGAAAGAGAACAAAATAGTCTTGCAGAAACATACATTAGATGACAAGCCAGAGAAACTAAGAAATTGAGGAATTGCAGGGAAATACTGAGGCAGCAGCGTGAAAGAAGCCAGCAGTCAATCAACCAACAACTACAATACCCAGCTGTCAGCTGCACAGGTAGCAGGGCTAATGGTTTCTTTCCCTTTGAGCCATAAAAACTTTGGACGTGTTAGTGCTTCCCTCCTCTATATGTTTTGTCTAGCACACAATGAGTACTCAGTGGGACAGTAGAACTTTTTCAGGTAGATGTTTTATCTTGGCAGCAGCCGGAAAAGCACAGGTGAAATAAATTACTTTAATAATGACTGCATAGTTTCAAGGTTCTGGTGTTGTACACGCTGGCTCACTGAAATAGCTTACTATGACACTTTGAACTGATTGAACTGAGTCATAATTAATGTTATTACTTGGTGCACAATGGAGCTTTTCCTCTAATGACAAGTTAAAATGTCTGCCCTGAAAAAAGGCCTAGTCACATTTTCATTCTTATTACTGTTTTAGTACATGGAGTTTGATGGTTACATGCATAGGTGCCTGAGCAGTGGAGCAAGTGTTGCAAATGCATCCCTATTATTTAATTAGAGGTAGCAAAGTTATGGTTTTGCTACCCCACTTTTTGTCTTTTTAAAATCATACAGTCCCCACAATCAGGTGATTATATTTAGGCAGCCTATATCAATGATCGTGTTACTATTTTCAGCAATTGACAAAAACAATCACGACAAAAATCACACATTTTTGGACCACCCTTTGAGTTGGTGCAGTCGAAGCCGTCACTGATCGCTTGCCTCAGCATGCTTTGGTTGTCAATCACACTCTGTGAATCCACACAGGAGTCTGACTGTTTACAAAGGTGAAAAACATTCAATTCAATTCAATTCAGTTTTATTTATATAGTGCCAATTCATAACAGAATTGATCTCATTGCACTTTTCCTATAGAGCAGGTCTAGACCGTACTCTTAATAATATCATTTACAGGGACCCAACAAATCCCACCATGAGCAAGCACTTCGTGACAGTGGCAAGGAAAAACTTTCTTTAAGAGGCAGAAACCTCAGGCACAACCAGACTCTGCCACTGCCATTTTGGGGTAATAGTAACAAGGCCAATAACAACTGTAGTAGCAGTTGTTGAGCAGGAACACGGAGCTTGGTACATCATGGGAATTCTCCCGGCAGACTAAGCCTATAGCAGTGACTCACCCAAGCCAGCCCTAACTATAAGCTTTATCAAAGAGGAAAGTCTTAAGCCTACTCTTAAACGTGGCGATGGTGTCTGCCTCCCAAACCCAAAAGAAGTATTATGATCTCTTTAAGATACGAGGCTGCCTGACCATTATGAGCATTGTAGGTGAGGAGAAGGATTTTAAATTCTATTCTGGATTTTACAGGGAGCCAGTGCAGAGAAGCTAATATTAGAGAAGTATGATCTCTTTTCCTAGTTCTTGTCAGTACACGTGCTGCAGCAATCTGCATCAACTGGAAACTCTTAAGGGACTTATTGAGGCAGCCTGATAATAAGGAGTTGCAATAGTCCAGCTTAGAAGTAACAAATGCATGGACTAGTTTTTCGGCATCATTTTGAGACAGGATGTGCCTGATTTTTG
This sequence comes from Siniperca chuatsi, assembly GCF_020085105.1. NCBI lineage: Eukaryota > Metazoa > Chordata > Actinopteri > Centrarchiformes > Sinipercidae > Siniperca > Siniperca chuatsi. Next base: position 4,034,639 of record NC_058053.1, on the reverse strand, counting down.
CAATATTACGTAAGTAAAAGACGGCAGTCCTTGAAGTTTGTTTCATGTAGGAGTTAAAGGATAAATCCTGATCAAAGATAACTCTGAGGTTCCTTACGGAGCTGCTGGAGGCCATGGCAATGCTATCTAGAGCAACTATATCTTTAGACAATGTGTCTCGGAGGTGTTTGGGGCCAAGTACAATAACTCATGTTTTGTCTGAGTTTAATATCAGAAAATCGCAGGTCATCCAGGTTTTTATGTCCTTAACACATGCTTGAAGTTTAGCTAACTGGTTAGTTTCATCTGGCTTGATCGATAGATATAATTAGGTATCATCTGCATTAACAATGAAAGTTTAAGGAGTGTTTCCTAATAATATTGCCTAAAGGAAGGATATATAAGGTGAATAGAATCAGTCCAAGCACAGAACCTTGTGGAACTCCGTGAGTAACTTTGGCATGCACAGAGGACTCACCGTTAACATGCCATTTAGTTTAACTGCAATCATGGACTGAAAATTCAGCATAGGAGAAGAAAGACTAGCGTATGTTGAATGAACCTGCTTGGCCCACTGACTCCAGCCAAACTTTAAATTAGCTAAAAGTAGGATTGTAATGTTGCCAAACTGACTCGCGAGTCAGTGTTAGCTAACTTTGCCAGCCCGCCCACCTAATGTTAGCTAGCTGATCGGATAGGAGTCGGCTGTGGAGATGGGATGTTCGTGAAGAAGCCAAATCAAAGAGTCGGCTCTTTTAAGTGTAACATGGCCATTAATATTTTCTAATTATGATTATTTTATGTTTTGGAAAGACCCCCCTCCAAATATATATCTTTCCAAGTTTGCTCCCCCATTTTAAAATATAACCAGGTGCCCATCGCATGTTGGACAGCTCTTTAACCTTAGCAGTGGTCTAATCAGCCAGAATTTATAACACCACTGTAAGGGAGCAATTAAAGCTTTGAATTATATCATATCAAGATACAAAAAGTGACAAGTTAAGATGCACTAAAATCAGATTTTTTTCCACAATTCTTTTTTCCAAATCTTCAAAATCAGACACAGAAGTGGTCAGCCTGGCATTATTTATCATCATCTGCATGCAACTGAGCCACAATACACACACTGTGTAAGTACTGTCAAGAACACAACATATATACTGTAGATTTACCTAAATAGGACAGCAATTTTACACCAAGTGTAAAAATGAAACTATGAGGACTAATGACAACTAATGTGAACCTCAGAAGCAGGTGTCTTAACCTGAATAGTAGGACTCTGAATAGTTGGCCTGAACATCTGGTTTATCCCACAGTGGCACCCATTCCTAACATTGTACAGTTGTTGTAAGTAGCTGATGCGATTGTGGACTGGAGATACAAGAGTTTGACCTCAGGTGTTCAGACCTTGATATTATTATTCAGCTTCTACCTAGTTATTTTATAATTATCAGTCAGTTCCTGATTTGATCCTTATACATTAATTTGTGAACCTTTTGTAAGATAATTTCTATACACCCATCTGTGACCATGAATAGTTCCAAAACCTCAAGGCTTAGTTTTTGTGAATAAAACTTTTATTTCCCCCCAGGACACCAACTCCATCCTATTTACAGTAAATCTGTGTGTGCAAAAATGAATGTGAGGGTTCTGTATAGTTTGGTGAAAGAAAAATCCCAAAACACCCTAAAACTATATTTAGAGCCATTTCCAGTGACTACATTCAATTTTCAAAGCTCTTCTAAAAACCATCCATCTCAGAAAAGACTGACTTATCTCCACCAGCTATAATCCACATCACATTTTTATTAATTTATTTATTTAAATTAGTTTTTCCTATTTTGCACTATAATTTACTTGAAAGGCTTGTCAAAGTTGTTTGTGAGATTAGTGGAGGGAGGCCTTAACATTTGGTGACATTTCACTTCAAAGAAATTTAGATATGAGCACATAAACTTCCAATAACCCTTGTAATATGTCACTTCTCTCTCCACCCAAGTGCATAGTAATACTTGAAGAACTGCGTGTTCATTTTAATTGTGCATCCTTCCATGTCTTATATACTGCAAATATCAGTGGAGGTCCCAGAAGGTGTTGAGTAGAAAACACAGTGTGAAATGTTGCAAAGCTCTGGAAGGAAATGTCCCATCATCTCACAAAGCCTGGAGATTAAAACCTGACTCACACTGTTTATATCTCTAATTTTAGCTGTCAGACTGAAGGATGGAAGACACTCCTGAGGAGCTCTGTCATTTTCTACTCAAACCTTAAAATGGCTGTTGATATTATGAACACAACTCAAAAAGAAACCTGTGGGACAAATATGTGCAATAAATCAAGAAAATCCTGTGGTTGTAAATGGCTATATAATCTGTTGGTTTTTATCTCGAGCAGTAATTGGGAAATAACGAGAGCCGATAACATGGGCAGTCAGTGGAAAATGAGGTGTAGTAAAAATAGGAAGTGTCACTGACAGAGAATACAGATTTGATGGCTTTTGTCACCTCAAACAATCACTTGAGCTGTTGCTCGCCTTCAGTGCCTTCAACCCAGACATTTTCAGCTCCACATCATCCTCATTAATACTTTCCTACTTACCTAGAAACTTAATTTAAACTTTAAACCAGTCCCCCTCTTTGTATTTTATCAAATTAGTTCACACTTTTTATACATTTCATAGTTTTTCAGTAATTGGACTTCAGGTTTTATAATTTTTTCAGACCTTCTCAGATTTTTACATTGGTGTGCACTGAGCAGAATCAGAGTAGGTGACATCGCATACTCTCTCTTCAGCTTTTAAACTTACTGACACTTCCACTATTTACAGCGCACACACTTCAGCTCATTCTGTGCACACATTCTGCTCATCTGTGGCTAAACTGATATTTTAACTGCTTTCATTTCTACATATAAACTGATAATTTAAGTGCTTTTATCTCTTACTCTTCAACTGACACTTCAACTGCATTCAGTGTTTACACTTCAAATGACATTTCAACTGCTTTCAGTCTACAAAAAATACTCTTCAACTGACAGCTCAAACACTTCAACTAACAGTTGTCATTGCTTACATAACAACAAACACTTTCATCTCTTACACTTCAAATGACAGTTCAACTGCTTTCACTGCTTATTCTTCAAATGTAAGTTCAACTACATTAGAGCTTACATACAAACTGACATTCAGCTGACTCTTCAGCTGCTTGAAATGCTTCAACTGCAACTCCCATTGATTGTCAACATTTGAGATACATACAAACAATATTTTGAGACATTTTAACCAGTTAACATTGTTTGCCCCTGCAATTTCAGCATTAGTGAGCACACAAAATGTAGTATGTAAATGTAATTTTCTTGTTTCTTTCACACTGATTAGTTTTATTTGTAACTTAGAGCTTATCAGACTATTTTCTCAATTCTTGTAATGTGTTTTAGTTTTAATTTTTGGAGTATTATAGCCATGTTGCTACAGTACACATGTAAAGTGGATAACACAAACATATTTAATTTAATGTTGTTTCTAATAAAGCACTTAAGCACAAATGTATCCAGTACAGCTTTTAACCAATGAAAAGCCAAAAGTATGAAGTCTGACTGCTGCTTGAGAAGTTCTACAGTCTTTCATGTCTTTTAGAATTCATCAGTAGGAGCTGGGATGTCTAAAACAAACAAGGGAAAGGACGACATGGAGCAGAAACTTGCAGCAGATTTATGCCAATTATTTTCTATTTGAAACACCTGTCAGGAAACTTAAAGGAATACGTAATAATTGAGCAGATAAAAGAAAGGTTTGGATCAACACATCTTTACCACAATTCCTGCTGAGACGAAAGATTTACCTCTCAGTCTGTTCACATAACTTTTTTTTTGGCAATTTTATTTATTCATTATGCTTATCACAACACTGACATTATATGAAAGCTGTGTAAAGGCCTTTTATACCCACGTAGGTGTTTTTACTTCTGGCTAATTAGAACTCTGCTTGGTTGATGGTGGGTGGAGCTATACTGGGAATTATGTGACGTCACAAAGTTTTAAGCCTCCAGTTCCACTGCTACTATAGCTAACATCACAAGAGCAGCATATTTTGGCAAACTAGAAGGTAAGCTGAATGTCCGTGGGCAAGTCATTTAACATTACCTGGCACACAAATCATGGCTGGAATAGTGTTGTGTGGCTCGGGCCGAGACACTTTGTTTCCCATTTACAGAGCCAGGGCTGTATATATACACCGGAGTTTTTTTCTGCGCGCACACTGAACAGACAGCTAGCGGACCGTCAGGAGATATTCGCTGAATTTGACAAAAAGACGTGTATTGGATTAGAATCACATACCCCACCTTTAAGAGTTGAGGAACATCTGCCTCACACAGATCTTCTGAGGTAAAAAAAAATAATCTTCACAGTGAAATGAAAAAAAAAGTTATATTCCATTACGTTATATTGACTTTAAAAAAGGTGTATCTTTAAACATATCATTTTCAGTGACTAGTTTCCACTCAAGAACTCCTCTGAAAGGGTGTACACTAGAAATAACAATGTACCACCAAAGTGAAATATTACTTTCACAGCACATCCACAAATAGACTGGAGCTGTCCTGGCAGATTAATGTGTTAAGACAGTGCAGCACTTTAAATACAATGGTAAAGCTGTGAGAAGGAGCTCAGGCAACACGTCACCCCTTCTGTTGTTAAACCATTCTATAGCAACTGAGGAGAACACTTCAGTGGAGCTCATTCTGTGCTCTGATACAACGGTACAACATATTTATTTTGGTTATTGCAGGTTTTTCTGACATCCTAATTAATTGAAAAGTTGAAGAGTCAAAGTCAGAGTCTATTACAGATAAAAACAGGTTCATTACCTTAAGATTTTTATTCATTACTTTGAGATTATGCATTGCCAGGAGAACTGTTCTAACTGAAATTCAGGACAAATGCACACAAACATCATACACTCTGATACATGGTGAGTATATTCCACATGTACCAGCGAATATAAGCATTGCTGTGCCACAATTGTTGAGCAAATATCACCAGAATGAATCTCAGACAGCACAACAGGGAAACACTTTGTAACGCTTGAAGAGCTTGGGGGGGATTTAATTTAATTTGTGCATGGGAATTCTAAGATTCAGCACTTCAATCAAAATTATGCTGTTAGGTTAATTTATGGGCAAAAGGGTTAAACTTCTTATCAACTTTCTTTCTAATGAGAATCAGCATAACCGACTGCACAGAGAAGAGTGAGCTGTCCAATATGTCCAAAACCTTTGACTGCTCTTCTAAATGAGATTTTAACCAAATAAATCAAGCAATCACTGACACTGGTTGTACTTTTGTGGTTTTGCCAAAACCATAGAGCTGCAGCACCTACACCCACCAACCCCCGAATCCTGCGCTAATGGCCAAAAGCACAGAATAGTGTCTACACAAGCATGTGGTTCCTAATAGTTAAATAAATGACAGTAGAAAACATTTGTTCAACACACAATATAATTGTAATTGTAATTGTTCGCAACAGTGACTGGACTGTTCTTGACACAAGGAAAAAAATACAGTTTCTTGGGTGAAGTGGTGTATCGCCTACATTATGTTAGACATGTATCAGTCTGCTGTGTGGGGTTTATTATCCATCTAAATCAAACTTGACTAAGTAGTAAAATAGATGGCAGTTGTTATATGAGCCAACATAAAGATGCCATCCAGATAAATGGTCAGTAGGGACAATAAAATTGATAGCAGGTATTTTTGGTGATAAAAGCCAGAATTTCACCAAGAAATAAAAGTTATCATGTTCTGAGCACTTGTGAATGAATTAATCAAAACGGTAGCAGGAAAATGATGTGCCCAAAAGGGAAAAGGGGAGTTGGGGGAAACTTAAAAGGCATTGATTCATATAAAGGCATTAAAAGACATTTTGGCACTTTGGCATCAGATTTTGACCAGAACAGACTCTTCTTACGGGAAAATGCTCAACTCATCTGAAGTTACCTCAAACTAACGGAACTGTAAATTCACAAAGTTTATTCAAAAAGAAGTATTTGAATCATCAATTCCTGTTTCATAACTGGCTGCAAAACTATTAGAGTTCAAAATAAAACTGGGTGGTGCATCACAGCTAATAGCTTAGCTTATTCAGTTTTGGATTCTCCGGCTCTCCGTTCTTTCAAAGGCCAGCACTGTTAAGGCGGTTTGATATTGTCAATGGCACAAACTTGTGTAAAGTTAACCAAAGTTTAAAAGGACCCGTGTGTAACATTTAGGGGGAGCTATTGGCAGAAATGGAATATAATATTCATAAGTATGTTTTCATTAGTGTATAATCACCTGAAAATAAGAATTCATTACCTTAGAATGAGCCCTTTATATCTTCATAGCGGGTCCCCTTACATGGAGGCCGCCATGCTGCACCGCCATGTTTCTACAGTAGCCCAGAACGGACAAATCAATCACTGGCTCTAGATATTTTGCCATTTTAAATGGTGCCGTGACCGCGCCTTTATTCTAGATACATGTCTGACAAACTCTACACTACAAATGTAAACAAGTAATTAAGGGCACTAAAATGAGTGTTGTTGGATGTCATGTGATGTCACTGTACCACATAGCAAAATGAATAATTTGTCCACCAAAAATATTAATTAGCTATTAAACTGGCATGTTAATTAGTATTCATTCCAACATGTACAATTTTCTAACAAAAATCATGTTTTGAATGCCAGAAACTTCAGCACATCATGTTTATTGATTTATGATCTTCAGTCGCTCCATTTATATTTTTTGATTGAAGTTCTCACCTTGATGCAGTGAGGTAGAGGTGCTCTTAGGGTGTGGTCAGTACACTGGGACAACACTGTGTGTGGGTGCAGGTGCAACAGACTTGAAACTTTCACAGGTAGTCAGTGAAACAAAGATTTTCAGCTCAGAAGTAATTACACACTTTGGTAAAGAAAACTATGGTTTTGAAAAACCTTGAGCATCCAGAGCAACTGAACTCCATGAAACACTCCTTTACATAAACACAGCAATCCAAATTACACACTCAAACAAACTTCAGCAGCCATGCACATTCTTTCTATTTAACCAAATTAATGTCAACTACCGTGACTAACCACATTCTCATTTCCTTTTTCCTGATACAGTAAATTAACTTTTGTGAATTGCAAAAGCTAATTTAGATAAGCCATGAAATCGGGAAGCCACGAGTGCAGTTGCTGCTTGTCTCCATCCTGCTCTCTGTTCTGTGGTCTCTTCGACTGTTTAACGTGAAGAGCAGCGTGACCCGCACAGTCAGTCATGTACCAGCTGGGACAAAGTCACCTGCAGCCATTACATAATCGGAACCGGCCTAGTGACTGTGCATCAGTCTTCGATCACCATCTTTGAACGTCTAAAAGCTGTCTGAACTGAATTGGATTCAGGGAGATTCTGAGGAGTGATACTCTCTGATGCTGCCTTAGGCTATGAGTCCCCTGACTTCATCTTAGATGTCTTGATCATCAAACGTGCTTGATATTTTTGTTGGCAGTCTTCCTGTATAAACAAACGCAATCAAACAATTAGAATTTGCCTTCTTGATTTCAGACAAAAAGGACAGACAGATGAGACAGATGCCTCAACAACCTCTTTAGAGATGAGATGCAGCAGTTTCAGGTCCACTCACTTTACTCAGTCTCATATCTGTAGTAAACTACCTTAAGAGAAGACGTTACAACAAAAAACTTCTTCTTAGCTAATAAGATGCAATTTAACAACTTTCTTCAGCATTACCTGTAAAACACGCTACGCTGTGACACATCAACCACTACTGTTTGATTTTCACACTGCCTTTCAGAGGAATCCGAGGGGAATCATTACGCTAATATGTCTTGTCATTGCTGCACCACTGCCTGTGCGCTGCCTTTGTGGATACTGTGACAATTTTACATTTTCAGCTTGAAGAAGTTATGGTATCTTTACTCTATCTCATCAACTTGTTTATGTAATTGATGCTAAACAGATATAACAGATCCAAAAAAAAATCTAGCTTTGCTTAAAGCTGTGCTAATCAATATTTTTCATGATCAATGAATCAAATGGCTCTGTAGCCAAATATGAAAGATTTTGCTTCTATTGTCGAACCAACCGAGAATTATGCCCTAACTCTGCGGTCCCGTCACTTCTACTTCTTTTAGTTCATTGTATTGTTTTTATGCCCCGCAAACTCCACTTTTAACAACGTTGTTTTCTAGCAGCAGGCAGCTATTTTTTTTTATTAAAAACCCTCTGATAAACTGACACTGTCCACTACCTGCCCAGTACCAAACAGCAGACAGACAAAGTTAGCAACTAGCTAGTAAAGATACATAACAACAAGCTAGTAAAGATACATACATACATACTTCAACATGACATTAGCAACATTAGCATTCATTTGGAGTCATGCGTCTGGTCAGCTGACGACTCTATAGTGCCGTGTGCCTGCCCTTTGGATTGGGAACCACATTTCCAAAGACAGGAGCTTATTGCTTTTGCTCATTAGCAGTAGAGAGAGGGAAAAAATGGCCCCCACTTTTCACTGGGTGTGAAAACGAAGTAGACCTGGGGCATAAGAGTGACCTTTAGTGTCTGGGTTCTAACAACCTGCAGCAAATAGGCACATAAACACAGCAGAGACACATTATTCATTACTAAAGATTACACTGCAAAACCCATGAAAACCTGCAGACTTAAATCAGCCATACTTAAAAGTCAACATTACCGAAGCAGAGTTTCAGATGTGCACAGAATTTTTTTTAAGGATATTCCAACCTGCAGGCACAGAGGTTATAAATCTTTACTGAATAAGATGAACTTCTGTGCACAAAACAAAAGCAATGTGACTCAATGAATGTAAAAGACAGCCGCTGCAGAGCATGCAAACCAAATCTGAGAAAATCCAGGTGGAACACTTTAAATCTCTTCCATTGGCTGATTTCAAAATATATTTTCAGGTATGACAGATATTTACACATCCCTTAATACCACATCAGGTTAATGATGTTGCCCATACACTGTAATATGTGGCTCTAGGTCCACAAACATACATGGAGTTATGGCCTTGTAAAGCACCTGACAAACGTAAGACCAATATTCACTCTCCTTTTAGCTCTGTTTTGGTCTCCAGTACCTGAGAAAAATATCTGGCTCTTTAGCTGCTAAATGCTCCACTATGTTCACCAGCTAGTCTCTTATTGTGTCTGTTTGATGTGTGGTGCTAACCAGTTAGTGTACAGTGGGTTTATCAGAGCTTTTTCACTGAAGACAGCTGCCTGCTGGAGACAGGTTTGAGACAAGCTGTGAGACTGAAGCAAACAGTAACTTTGTGGGCCAGAAAACCAAAACAATGGACTGAAAGACCCTAAACTCTCTGTAGTGCTGAGGGGAGCTGCAGAGTTGGGTTATAATTCTCTGTGGGCCCGTCACAACGAGCAACCCCTATCATTTACACACAGTCATTTGATCTATTGTTAACATAAAAATATTGATTTGTGCAGCTTTAAAATATTATTCTGACATTGAAAGGTATTACATCTTTGTTGTATAAATAATTTATCCATTATAAACTGCAAAATGATTACAGCAAACTCTAATCCCATGCTTTTTTGGTGTGTGTTTGTGTGTGTCATTACATTAATTTAGTCATGGTCCCTTGAAAATTGCCTCTCAGAAATTGAAGGGTGGCCAAGTTCATATCCCTCATCACTGTACATATTACTCCCCCTCCTTTAAAAAAAGGGCAGAGGACATTGAAATGAAAGGTGGCCTGCTGGAGCGCGGCAATCATCCCTCCTTTAAAGACAGTGGGAGAGGAACGGTCCTCAGCAAGGTAAAAGCACACTTTTTATCATTTGTCAAGACATAATCAGAGGGGAATGATGATGATAGTAATAGAAGATGCGCTTGAATAGGAAGCCAGGCTTGTCTCATGCTGCCCAGCAGAAACATAGCCATCATCTGAATGGAGGTTGCGCATGTGTCTCTCTCCACTCTTGGTGGTCTGACAGAGGATTTTCACTCTTCGAGTGATACCACAAAGTTCTGCCAACAAGCCTCTTTTTCAGCTGGAGAGCTCGGTTATAGTAGATGGATTGTAACGTCCTCCAGATCCACAGGGACTAATCTTTGAGCCAGGAGATAGAAAATAGCCCAATTGAGGGCATACAGTAGGGTTTCTACATCCTTTACATCTAGATTATAGAGCTGCATGCAAAGTCACAGGCTTATAAAGGCAATCACAGAGTAAGTATACTCAAATCAAACAGCCTCACTGATTTTTATTCTTGTCACTTAAGCATATTGCACAGGTGGCAGTGCAATTGTGAATGTATCTATTGCATTTCAAATAGCAATAAGGTGTGGTCAGTTTAATTTCTAAGCCCTCCTTTTTATGCTGAGCAGCAATAATGATAACACTGGGAGATAAAAGCTGGGATGTACATGAGCATTCATGTGGAAATTTTCTTATTAAAGAACTGTCGACTCTATAGTGCCGTGTGCCTGCCCTTTGGATTGGGAACCACATTTCCAAAGACAGGAGCTTATTGCTTTTGCTCATTAGCAGTAGAGAGAGGGAAAAAATGGCCCCCACTTTTCACTGGGTGTGAAAACGAAGTAGACCTGGGGCATAAGAGTGACCTTTAGTGTCTGGGTTCTAACAACCTGCAGCAAATAGGCACATAAACACAGCAGAGACACATTATTCATTACTAAAGATTACACTGCAAAACCCATGAAAACCTGCAGACTTAAATCAGCCATACTTAAAAGTCAACATTACCGAAGCAGAGTTTCAGATGTGCACAGAATTTTTTTTAAGGATATTCCAACCTGCAGGCACAGAGGTTATAAATCTTTACTGAATAAGATGAACTTCTGTGCACAAAACAAAAGCAATGTGACTCAATGAATGTAAAAGACAGCCGCTGCAGAGCATGCAAACCAAATCTGAGAAAATCCAGGTGGAACACTTTAAATCTCTTCCATTGGCTGATTTCAAAATATATTTTCAGGTATGACAGATATTTACACATCCCTTAATACCACATCAGGTTAATGATGTTGCCCATACACTGTAATATGTGGCTCTAGGTCCACAAACATACATGGAGTCATTTTTCCAAATACTGAAAGGTTTTAATGGTTCTGATAACTGGTTACTGTATATGTGTACTGAATGTTTTACCAAGAGGATTGGAGTTATGGCCTTGTAAAGCATTCAAAACTATCCCTCTGCACTCTATAATCCACAACATATTGTGCTGTTTTTTCTTTTTTGACTCTGTCTTGAACCGTTGCAAAGAAGCACAACATGAACCAAAACAACACCACAGGCAGATGGGGCAGATGTTCATTTCTTCTTTGTGTTTAACACATGGAATATTAAAGACATTGTGAGTAAAATTAATCTTTCAGACCAGACACATATACGATTGAAGTTCAAAAACATTGACAAACAGGACACAGCAAATAGACAGAAGTATTTTACTATCCGATCAGTGCAGTTATGGTTGTCTTTCCACTTTATAGAGCCCAACTGAAACTAGATTTTTGAGGCAATACCAATATGAGTATTTATGACTTTAAAACGCTGATAACAATGTTTTAGCCTATATTAAATTTTAGCCAGCGTAGCTCTAGCAATAGCAACGTCAGTCGGCTAGTTGAGGTTTAATGGTTCCCAGACAATGTATCCTAATGACTTTGGTGATCCCCTGGCTTTTCTTTAAAGAAGTCAAATTTAAAGCTGTATTAATTTTAACCACTTGGGGGCAGTGCAACAAGCTGAAAGCTGACTATTAACACCTTATAAATGTATGGCTAACGTGCTAGCACACTGTTGCCTATTTACACATCCAGCAGACACAGAGCATCCTTAGCATTCATTTGTTCATGTTTCTAGCAACCCAATAGAGGTACAATCCAATACACGTTCCTTTTATCTCTGTTTTCTATCTATCTAAATCTTTGTCTATGTTCAACAGCTTGTTGCTAACTTTGTCGGGGGGGGGGGTACACTGTGAAAGGACTTTGATGTTACACATAGTCAAGGCATACACTGTGTATACAAATATTGATTAGTGCAATATCTGCAATATACTGACATATCTGCATACCTGCCATTGTACACACAGCACGAGATGATACATTTTCTCCTCAGATGGAAATGGAATAGTTTATATCCATAACGACTATTTCAAATACTGACCTACAGCTAAGACTTTCATCCTCTAATGATAGTTATGGAGCAATGAACGGCCTGTCCCTGCTGACCTCAGACCAGTTTGATGTCTGCTCACAGCAGAGAGCCTGGAGTGTGGCTGAGTATGCTGGAGAGTGCTCCTTTGTTTCCTTGCTGTCATTTCAAAACACCTTTTTGATGGGAAACACGACAATATTTCCAATGATTCGGAAAATATAACTGCTGGAGCAACACAAGCCCATGCATCCTGATGCTGTGACTGCACAAGCCAAACTACTCCTGGACACAAACAACTAGATGGCGCTCAGAGAGTGCAACACTGAACAGTTTCCCACACACAGACATCACTCCTATCACTCCAGTTTTAAGTTATATTGATATCATGCCAAAAATAAACAGAGAGTACTCTTCAGATTCACCACCACAATCTAAATCGTTCTTGGATTGAGGCCAATCTGTCCATTCTACTGGAGTCTGCTCTGCTCTGAGATATCCTGACAGAAAAATAAGCAGAGATGAAAACGCATTTCTGACAGTGGAGAGGTGGAACAAACCATCCTGGAGATGGACTCCAGAGTTGCGACTTACCATCATCCTTCACCAGAACTTCCTTCTGGCACATGTCCTGCACGTTCACGGTGCAGTTGACGATGAACTCTGGCGTGGAGCAGTCGTGTGTCATCTCCTCACACTGGTAGCACTGAATCTGCAGGGCCAGCCCTGCAACACACACAGAGTTTCATCTCAACTTTCATTTTGGTGAATATTCACATTTGGTTTCTTGCACTCGACCATTTCAAATTGAAGTGACAGACGTGCTCAATTATTTAGCTGCATATGAGTTGCTGGTGATACATTTATTTCACCCGCATGTTGTTGCAACATTTCATCACGTCTTGCTTTGATAGTTGATATTTCACATATTTCTTCTGTAAAACTGATTTGTTTATAGCGAACTTGCTTTATTGTCCTTCAATATACTCATTTAATCAGAAAAGGTTTTCCATGAACCACTAGAAATTATCTTAAGTCATGGATACACTGACCGGTTACTTTGAGCCATCATTTTATTCTGACTACAGTGACATTTAAAATATTTTGGCTTTTAATGTAGCCCCCCTGTTAACATGGCTAAATTACAGCATGCACAGTGTATACAGTGCAGTCATTATTTGGTTTACAACATTACATTACATTACATGTTACTGGCACTGAAAAGGACAAGAGGACGAGGAAAAGCCTCATGTTGGTCAACATCAGTAAAACTTTGCCTTCCAGTGCACAGTAATGCATTTAACAGCAGCCAGTAAACATACAGTGCATAATTTCGGTTTATAGACTTAGTGGAAGTTAAATATTTTCAGTGGTGGAATGTAATAAGTATATTTACATGAGTAGCCTACTTCTTAAGTACAGTCGTGAGGGACTTTTCTTGGATATTTCCATTTTATCTTACTCTATACTTCACCACATTTCAGAGCCAAATATTGTCTTTTTTTTTTTGTAATGGAGAATTGTTAGAATATAATAACACTGTTGAAGTGACGCTTCTGCTCAGGTAAAGGATCGTCTTCCAGCGCTGCGCGAGACTGACCACCAGCAGACTTGACAGAGAGAGAAACAACTCCTCTTCTCTACGACTACTGTGGAACATTAAGGAGAGGTCAAAGATGATGAGATGTTGCACAGTTTAAAGTGGAATCTACACTGTTGATCAGCAAAGGAGCGCAGTGCCACAGCGATCTTTAAGAGACTCATTAGTAAACATGTGGCACCGGATACTTTAATCTAAGTATATCCAAATGTGTGCCTTCCATCATCATAAGGACGAGCTACAATCAGAAATCTGCTCAAGAAAGGATCAGCGCTGATCTCTCCCGGCTGTGCGCGCTGCGTCTCCCAGTTTACCACAAATACTACGCCTTCGCAGCCACTGCGCTCCTTCTCCAAAACATAAGCGGCTCTGGAAGTTTTGGTGTGAAATCACAGCCTAAAAGTCGCGTTTGAGGTGTTGAGAAAGCAAAGCTGTGTGTCCATACCTGAGGTGAAGAAGCACAGGAGCAAAGTTGAGACAGTGAACAGCCGCATGGTCCGCTTAGTGTGTCTCCGAGCAGAAACATGAGAGACGGATGTTCGCCGGGTCTGAGGCGCAGAGACGCAGCAGCTGGCAGCTTGGCATGGTGCGCCTGACACCTCCTGCGGTGCTTCACCTCTTATCCGCCGCTGACGCACGCACACGTGCGCACACGCGCGCACGCGCGGCTGTATTGTGTAAGGCGTGATCAAAAAGTCATTGTTTTGACAGCGATGCTGAGGAACCTTCACCCTGGTTTCTTTTCTATATTATTATTAGTATTTCTATGGGCAGTTTATATTTGTGTTACAGCCCATTACATTTGCTGCTGATGCAACGAACTGATTTCTCCATTGGGATCAATAAGGTCTCATGAGGAGTCATAAAGAGGCTAACAGACAGGAGAAATGTCCAAGAAGCATTCATTTTTGCTCCTCCGACCACCCTAAATCTTTCTTATACAGCCAAACAACTCCAGAATCTTTATTTGCTTTATTTATAGCTCATCATTTTACAGAAATTAGACTATAAACTGACAGTGCAGATTTAGTGCCCAATCAGAGCTCTAGTAATCTCAGGGCTGAAAATCACTTTATTACCATGCTTCAGTCTTATCCCCCTTTCCTCCTTCGACCCAGTATATGAAGTCTATTAAAGCTAATAACATCTACCCACTTTACTTTTTATTATTATTTATCATTTATTGTGAGAAACGAAAGGTATGAGCAAACAAACTTAGAGATGCTCCCAAGCATAGATCAAGGGTCAAGTAACCATAACAACATCAATGAATACTTTTGTGACATGAAATTAAGATAAGATCGGTGATTGTGTATGTTTATATAGACATACAGTATGAATCTATATGACAGTAGTTCAGATGAATAATTAATGTATTATACAGTATAACCTTTTTTGACCAGATAAACCCCAATGAAACAATTCATTTTCCACACCACTACCCTGTCTATCAGCCCCAAGCTCATTGGTTCCGACTGAAGACGTACATTTTTTACACTCACAAATATACAGTATAGTTTCACTTTTCTGAAAAGTTAACTTTTAACCCTTTCAAACTGCAGTTTTTTGTTTTCGAGTCACAGGTTTTATTGTGCTGCACTCTTAATGGAAACACACACAGGATGATTTAACCAAAGTGCTATCGTGGGACTTCAAACAGCTACTGTTCATGAAGAAATCATAAACCAAGACTTAAAACAACATGTGCCTGAGGAAAATATTGCAGGCAGTGAAACGCATCATAAGTTAGAGGTAAGCAGAGAGGCGCACTGCTGTCCGGTTCAGCATGTGGCAGCATGGCCCAAAAATCTGCAACAAAAGGCTCGGTGATAAGGCTCTGTGAAGTGAGGCACTTTGCAAAGGCTTTTCAAAAACTAATAACACTGTCTGGAACACTTGGGGGGTAAAAACCAGTTGGATGCTCTTTCACAAATTCAAAAGATGGATTAGTCTCTTCAGTGCTGTACAGTGTGGGCTAATATTTCATATAGTGCTGAAACCTGGCCGAACAATTTCTGCTCAACTCTGCTTAACAACTGCGGTCCACGGTGCTGAGCTCGACACCATATGAACCTGTTCTTTAAAACCCCCAGACTGGTTTGTACTGTACATGCCTCACTACCCCTACCAGCACACTGCTGCTTAAAGAGTAAGAAGATTGAAGTGCAGAACAAACCCAGATGAGGGCAAAGTGCTGATCTGCAGCAAAGGAGGGTCACGTTATGCTTTGTCATTGTTTATCGGTCTCAAGAGGAGCAGATTTTAGTCTGTTTCAATCCTCTGTCTAAACTAGTTCCATTCAGTCATCATGATCAACCTGTTTTAATTAGCAGATGAAACACTGTGTCAGCACTGCATCGAGCGGCTGTGGAGAAGTTGTTTGTGATTTACTGTGCTAATCAGCTTAATTGGAACTTGGATAATTACACATTAAGACACACTTAAATGTTATGATTCCCTACTTTGGTCGAACTTTAAATTAGCTAACGGTCATTTACATTACATTTTAGGCAATGAGGAGATTTACGACGACGACCAAGAAGCTTTTTACTCTGAAATGAGGTGTCCAGGAAGACAATTAAAGTGAAACTTTGCTGGTATGAAAGTAAAAGACATAATGGGCAGCCATTGAAGCTGTCAGATTATTAAAAGATGGTTCAGTATTTTAGGAGAAAAAGGTTCCAACTGACTGGTTAAAATTCCTAATTTGAGAGTTTTACTTTGCTTTTTAGTCAGGCATCAGCAGGGAGAAAAACACTGAATTTAGGAGAGTTGAGCTAAATGTGCACCAGCTGTAGTTTTTCCTCTATGGCAGCTTCTGAGTAAGAGTGGCATAACATGACTGATGGCACACTAGGAGACATTATGCATAGAGCTTTTTAAAACAGCAACACTAATCAAGGATGACTGGCCATCAGATCAGAAACAAAGCTTAGTGCATACACAATTTGCCCAGCATCTTAAAAGTGGCAGTAAAGCTTTTTGAACAAAATGTCCAAAATTAACTCAATTTATAAGTGAAATATGAGATACTTTTGTCTTTGGAAAAGGATCATAATGCATGCCTTGTTATTAAATTAGTGTCTATAAATCAAAAGGAAGTCATTATGTCAAAGACAGTAAGACTCCAGGACTTAAAGCATTTACTCTGACAGCTCAAACTGCACAAGGTTACAGGAACCTTGATACTTCCTGAGAGGCTGTTTGCTTACCTGATTTGCAGTTAAGGACAATATTTAAAAGTTTCTCTGTTGTCATCAAGGACAAGAGCGTAATTTTGAAGGTTAATAGGTTGTTGCCCTGCCTTTTGGTGGAGGTTGTTGAGGCCGTATGGAGACTGAAGGGAAGACCCGCAGACTCTACTCAGGGCTGAAAAAAGCACTTCACCACCACAATTATTTTGGGTAAAAAAAAAAAATGAATCTGCATTTTATAGTTACAGTTAATATTACTCTGAAAACACACTAGAATTAAACATCAGTCAAAGATAAGAATAAAGTACTGTGCTCTTTGTAGTAAAGATGCAAATACAACTTTATCATAAATTAATCTCTTTCAATTAAACTAATGATGATTTTAGGTGTTAGTGCATTAAAAATACAGCAGAGGTTTACATTTGTTACTACCATTATGAAGTAGCAGTAGCCAGTTTTATCATAATTCTTTATTGACTAGATTCAGCAAGGATGATTCATACTCACTGATTCTTCTTGTCTTGAAAAGTAGCCTGCTGTGAAAGTGTAAATGGAGGTAAACTGATGCAAAGGAAGGAGAACAAATGTTAGAGGAGTTGTAAACATGTGGAACTCTGCAATTCTCAAACGTTATACAACTGATTCACTCTAAAGTATACTGTAATAGACCAGAGTGTAATTTTGAGCAGTTTTACAACTTACTTTTATACACAGACATCACCATCCTGCAATCACATAGACGTCAGAGGATTTGAAATCAAGTCTGTTTGTTTCATAGTTACAGCTAGTGGCTCCAACACATGTTCATCACAAGAATCAAGAATAATTTCCTGTTTTTATACAAACTCCCCATAAAACTCTTTTCCTACAACTTAACACTATCATACGATTAAATGAAATAAAATGAGCACACATTGAAAATGCATATGGAGATTTCTTGTTATCAACAAAAATTCTGTGAAGATTTTGTTGCTCCAAACCTATTTGGACTATGTGATACACGTTATCTATGGTAATCTTAGGATATGGCTAGCTAGCTTTAGGTAACCCTTTTCCCCCCATCATTTAATAATTATAGAGGCCCTATGTTGCAACACTTAACGTAAAATGACATTTCAATTATCCTTACACTATAAGACATTAGGTAAATATTTACATTTGAATCCAAGAAATACAAAGAGTACAGTACAGTACATTTTAGGGATGTTATTAAAACCCACAGCGCTCAACATACAGACAGACAGCTACAGTAAAAGTTGACGTTAGCTAGCGCGTAGGGTGGACCTAACATTAGACGAAGTGTTTTCTTGCTGAAAACAAATCTCATAACAGATTATAAAAAACAGCAAAAAAGGACGACTGTATGATCATGTCAGTATTTTCAGATTTTTATATTAACGTGAGTACCGTAGCTGTTGAGCTCAACGCAGCTGGCTACATGGCTAACTAGCCGTTACCTCAACAAAGTGTATGACACACTTAGGGCTAAAGTTAGACTGCTATTTGAGATGACCCTCAATAAAAGTCAAGTTTTGGGTCTAAACAGTATAATGTTCAGTAGTTCTGAACTTTAATTCACCTTCGACATGACGCATTGGTAATATATTGGGATCCCACGTCCACTCCGTTCTTAAAAAAGAGCGACCATCTTTTCATAAGGGGACCAGTCCGCCACCGGCCCGGACGGACCAGTGACTGGTCAATCAGTTTGCCCTGCATGAACTTGTACTGGCCCCGGGCCACCGGACCCTGGCCCACTTCTAATTACCCTCTGATAGGCATCTTTGTTTTAACGTTACGTTGTTTGAGGGAACTATAACTTTAGGTAGGCTAACTGGACGCAACCTTCACTATTGCTAACGTAGCTCCTCAGAGGTCGAAGCTGTTATTTTTCATCTAACCTTGACATCACATTAGTTAAAGTTTTAAGGACTATGACTGTCGGTACTTGTTGTTTTTTTGTTTAAATATGCAGAACTGTAATTTTATGGGTTATTGTTGTTCGACGATTAAGCTAAGTTAGCTAATATGTGCTAATGTCAGTGTCTGTGTCTTTTCCACACTAACTGGCAACTGTACCACGTGATACTAACGTTGTTATACTACTGGCTCACAAGACTTGTTAGAAGCAGGAACCAAGCGTCAGACATCTCACACAGAGATAAACAAAACATTCATTTTGGACCCGTCAAAATTTTAAAATGATTAATTCATAATCCTAATTTTTTTTTTGGAAAAGTGACACTTTTATTCCGCACCTTTCTAAAAGCTCTGTGGATGTTTTTTTTTTCTTTTTTTAAATTTCTCTACATAAACATTTTATCAATATAACCTTTAAGTTCTTAAACTTCAGTTAAGGGCTTAGGTTAGAAATAGACAGTTTAGCCAAGTTAAGGTTTAGGTTTGTAAATGGTTAAAGAAAAACTTTTACTGTTTCGCTCTGTGTAATGAAAGTTGTGTACACTCATGATTGTCAACATTAAACTAGAACCTGCAGTTGGAAAAAATTCTTATTTGGCTAAAAGTGTAAAAAGACAGCCAACACTGTCTGGTCTCCCATGTGTGACACCCATGTCCAAATCGAATATGTTGCAGAACTGAGCTGGTACCCTGAACTGTAGGTGGGTTAGTCATAGGCAGAGTTCAAGGGCGTTTTGAGTTCAGGGATTTGACTGGACCAGATGGCCCAAACCCTCGAATGCTCAACATTTCCCATAGCCAGAGCAGGAGAAATGCTCCTTTGGCTGCAGTTGTGGAGTTTTATTTGAGCTTGTTTTCTGCCTTTTTTTCTGCCAACATAATCTCATATGAATTATGTGTATATGCATCTATTTTGCATTAGCAAAACACATTTTTGAGGAAACATAAAGTTATCCAGACCAGTTATCCACTGTGTGTGTTTTTCAGTTGTGTATTTCTTTAATATCTGCACATGGCAACCAAATTATGGTTTTGGTATAATTAAGAGGACTAACCAAAGACGAACCGAAAGCACTTAGCCTAGTTAAAGGAATAATTTGACATTTTGGGAAAATTGCTTATTCGCCTTGTTGCTGAGAATTAGATGAAAAGATTGATGCCGCTCTCATTTCTGTCTGTTAAATATGACGCTTGAGCCAGAAGACTGTTAGCTTTGTTTTGCACAGAAACTTGAAGCAGGTGGAAACAACTATCCTGGCTCTGTCTAAAGCTAAAAAAAAATCCGCTCCAGCACATCTAGCGTTCACTAATTAACACGTTACATCTCGTTTGTCGTCTGTATAAAAACCGAAGTGTAAAAATGACAAGTTCCGGTTTAGTCACAGTGCCCTGCCAAGAAATACTCCATCACATAACCTAACCCCCGTAAAACTGCAACGCCTTGGTTTTCAAGACAAACATGTTAATTAGTGAGCTTTAAAGGTGCTCACAGGCGGATTCTTTTTTACCTTTAGACAGAGCCAGGCCAGCTTTTCCCCATGCTTCCAGTCTTTTTGCTAAGCTAAGCGAAGCATTTCCTGGCTCCAGCATATTTCACGGACAAATATGAGAGTGGTATCGATCTTCTCATCTAACTTTCAGCAGAAACTTAATAAGCGAATTTCCCAAAATGTTGAAATATTCCTTTGATGCTAGGACAGATGATAAAAATGTCTACACTAAAAAGAAGATAGGAGTAGTGACCCCAGGATGCCAGTGTAAGGGAAATTCTTATACACACACTCTGCTTCAACTCTACATCATTACTTTTTTGCCTCACTATATTAACCTCACATCAATTCCTGCAATACATGGATGTCAATTTTTGAATAAGGAGTCTTCATTTTAGTTTTTACCTGACCAAACAGTTTGGCAGCCCAGCAGGAGTTTGCTTCCAGTTTGTGAAACCCTGGCCCAGTGGCCATGACATGTTGGTTGGTATTCTGCAAATTGTTTACTTTGAATTTAATGAAAAAAACAACACTTGTTGTTGTCAGACAGGTGAAAAAGTAAATTGGACCACTGCTCTGTAGTGCATCCATCATTCATACTGGCAAGCACAGAGATTGGGTTGAGTCTGGAGTGGACATTTAAACTGGGAGGAAACTGTCTCCACTATTAGCATAAAATCACACCTGGAGCTTTTTGTAGCCACATTAATACAGTCACATACAACAAATAACAAGGAAACATCCTTAATGTTGTGTAAGTATTGAAATAGTTTATTTTTTCTTTCTTTCTTCTTTTACATAAAACAAAGAATATCAGTAATATACAATTCTCACTTCATACTGCTAAGGTGACTGTCACACGAGAACATCACTGTTATTATTGGGTTCTGAAAAAAAAAAACATTTAGAAGGAGAATTACTGTAATAGTGAGTAACAATATGTGCAATAAATGGTAAATTACACTCATCAGTGCTGAGTACAAATACAGGGCATTAGAGTAAATGTTAAAAAAAATACAATACTCTTGTGAGAGTGACACTCTTCATTATGTGAGCCATTTTAAAAACACAGACACCATGCTCCATCTACCCGTATCAGTACAGCCAATCTGTTCCCTGATCCATTAACACCTCGTCTCACCTGTGTACGCTACATAATTTGTTTATTACACGTGTGTTGTTATTGGCATAAACGCCGCTGCAGTTTTACAAATATTATCTTCAACATATACATGTAGCAATTGAGCAAAGACTTAAAGAGGAGGTAAATACAGTAAGATGACATGACTAATGATATTGTGCAACATTACAGTGCTCCGTAGTTCTACATCACTGTCTCTAGTGTTTCAAAAGAATATGGCTATAATCACCATGACAAGTCTGATATGTAGATTTAGTTGCATTCATTTTCTGTATATGTGATTAGCTCAGAGAAGTGTTTGGCAATATGCATTTTGACAAATATCTACACATGAAAGGCAGGGAGCTGAAGGTGTGAGAGGGAAACATCGCAAAGCAGCTAAAACCGTCAAATATGTTGGGATGCATTCAAAACACCAAAAACATTACTATAAAGGGCACAGCATACATAATAGAGAGAGAAACTGAGCAATCGTGGAGAGCTATCTTACAGTTAAATGTACAGACAAAAACAGACGAGGAAAATATTGAGTTCAGATAATATTCTTAAACCATTACAGTGAAATCTGGTGTGTTCACTGGTTAAAATGAAATGGTTGTACATTTTAAAGTTGAGGTTTGCTTATTAAATCCACAGCATCTATCAGAGACAATAAATGGTATTTTCCCTGAGCTAGCACAACAATGTCCACAATGTGCCTACTAGGTGCTTTATAACTAAGGTTACATGCAACAACTCACTGCTTTGTCTTGATGTCATAACTGTGGAAACGTATTAAATGCAGAATGCAGTTCTCATGTGAAGAGTTTCATTACAAGATGAGATGTGCTCAGTTTTTAAAATGTGACACCAATTTAAAATGATGACAGGCGTGAAAGTCAGACTCACGATGGATATTTTAAGACCTTTGCTTAGGTAATTACAGATTATGTGCAATATGTCATAAATACTGAGCAGTGCACATCAAGTTTCACACATCAGTTTGTTTCACCTCTTGTGATGAAACTCTTCATATGATAGACATCAGATTCACATGACACATTTCTGTGGTTAAAATAAGCCCGAGGGGGGTTGCATGCAAGTTGATATTAACATTGTGACAGTAAAAAAAGTTTTCAACAAGATAGTGCACACTTTAAAGAGTCACATTACTCAGTCAGGTATAGAGCTCATGAATGGCAATCAGTAGTTAGTGCTGTACATAAAATGTCTTCAGGATGGATTTCATAGTTTGTAATCTTGAGTTTATAAGGTTCCATCTGATGTTTTGCTTAAAAATATATTACTGACGTGTATTGTAGTTTAGATATTTATTAGACTGAAAGCAGGATTAGATCTTCACATAAACATTTATTAAAATTAAAATGAGTGTGGCTACATAATCTTTGTTGAGCAGGATTTTAGTCAAGGTCTTTCATTTGCATCATTAATCTCCAAAAGTGACCACAGCTGGTGCCATTATGCAGGTCTGGTGGGAAACAGGTTGTGCTTGTGCAAAGTTTTCAATGTATTTTTGACAATAAAACGGAATCAAATGACACTTTGTCTTTGTCTCATTGTTTTGGTTGCACAGCCGCACAGTAAGATTAACCCACTGTACGATAACTGTCCGTACCAAATGACAAAGCTACTGAGTGGCTGGTTCATGTAGTCATACAGCTAGCAACCTAAAGACCCAAAACCTTTTCTGAAGAGTTGGTGGAGACCAAGAGAGAGAGAGAGTATTGTACTTTGAATATTGGATTTATAAAGTGGCCAGAAACAATCAAATGTGATGCTGATGTTGCCCTGTGTCTGTTGAATGCAAGAATAGTTCATTGTTTGCTAACATGTTAGCTAGAACAGATTTCTAAGATGATAGTATGTTGGGGCTATGTGTCATTGAATTTTGTAGTTGTTCTGTCCCCTAGTGGCTAAACTTAACAAATGCAGTTTTAACCACCAGGTTACAAAAGCAGAATGTATCAAATATTTTGCTGTAATGTGTTTCTATGTGTAGATTATAGAGCAGACAAAATCCTTGGACGTCTCCATGCTTTGTAAGAGCAAACTTTCAATATGCATTGGCTGTAACTTGATAAGTTTATTCAAGTGATTACGCTCATCCATTGCTGCAGTATAGTGGCATAATATTATAAAAAGTTTCCTGTCCCAGCTAGCCACTTTGTTTCTTACACATAGCCACGTTGCCGTGTTGGCTTCACGTAATATGTTTCTGATTACATTCACTGACAACCTTTTTTTCAATGCAGGAAGTAGTGTTTTATTGTTATACCGCAACAAAAGTTGTTGTTAGACTTTTATTCAATATCTAAACATTATGTTTCAGGAATGTTAACTAACTATTTTACTTGCCTAACCTTGACCTACTGTAACCTTTTTTCAATATTTTACCAAGGCTGTGATGTTTCCCTATGCTTTGTTTTAAGTTGCCTACACATAAACAAAAAAACATTAATCATGCTTTAGTTGCCAACAATGAAAAACAAATGTAAAATTTGCAGTTGGCAGATTTGTTTAATATATAGGCTATCAGTGATTCGGGTGACAGTATGTCTCCTCCAAAATGTATTAGCCAGGGTAAATTAGCTGTATGTGAACGTAACTTGTAGGTGACAGGGTTGCACCATTGCTGTACTAGTTATATACTGTTTGAGTTTTAATGTGAGAAATATCTTTTTGATGTTAGCAGAAGTGTGCTGCAACAGCAGATCCATTTAGTAAGTTACATTTATGTATGATTAATTCTCAGGGTTTTTTTTGCGTTCAGGTCACTGCAACACTGCAAACTGTCTGTGCTCCACATATATTACTAGTTGCACAGTAGCATGAGAGCAGTTAGCTAAGCGAGCTAACGAGTATGGTTGTGTCATAGCTATGTAAAAATGCAGCTGCTGGCCACTAACATTAGCTTAAACCGGGCCTACATGCATTGGGTTGTGTGCAACTCAGAAGATGGTGATGATTACAGGTAGCCATAAAAGTGCTAGAGTAGCTAACCTTTTATGTTTTTGTTAAATTGTGACTTCTCCGGGGGGAAAAAACAAAAAATGGATGGCTTGTGTGTTTAAGTCCAGTCCTGTGAGACAGCAGAGCTGTACATTTAGAAATTCAATCAGCTGCTCACAGCTGATGCCAGTGAGCTGCAGACCTCCAAAATGGCTGCCAAAAGCTTCATTACAACACCCAAAAGGCTGCTCAGTATCTCAACACTACACTGAACACAGGTGGAAGCCTACAATGCCAAGCTGACTTGTTGTCCAGTTCTGAGCGTTGCAACTTGATACACAGACACAGTGCCCAAACTGTGGGATTTAGGGATCCTCCATGTGTGTTTGAGTGATAAATCTAAATGATTGCCTGATTCCTTGCTTCAGGTTGGCACAGTCAGCTTCATAAACTCTGAAATGGAAGATGCAAAGCAGAGTGAGATCCTGCAGCACAGTGCAAACAATGTCCAAAATAAAATAAACACAAAAGAAAAGTAACACATACTGTTATAAACTGGTTTATATAATACACAATTTAGAAAGTGGCGTTGAAGGTAATTAATAATTCCACAGACTGGGGTTTCTCTGGTTAAAAGATGCTCAGTAGTGAATTTCAGTATGATTGTGTGTGTTTATTTCCACAGAAATGGTTAAATCACATATTGCAATACATTTCCTCGATATGTGTGCCAAGAACCAGCACATACACAACCAATTTTATTCAAAGAAAAGTCAGCAACTCTTTCTGCTGACTGCAGAGCACCTTAAATTGCAGTTTATGGTGATTTCAATAGTATTAAGGTGTTGTTGAAAGTTAATTTAACATGTATCAGTTTCAGTCGTACCGCATGAGCAACTGTGGTTTAAATGCAAATCAAAATAGACAACTTATGATTTGACTGCAAAGGGCAGAGATGATATTTGAAGAAACCTGCTGCCCTGCATGTAGATGTGAAGTTGCATCACTTTCCCACATAAGTCAGCTGTTAAACGGACACCAGGTCTGATTCATAGTATATAGACTGTAACTGTGTGAATACTGTAAATGTAATGTTGTATTACATTTAATGAGCATTAAGCATTGTATCCGTGTATGTCTGTGAATAAAAGGTATTAATAAGATCACTAGACCCAAAGGCAACACTGAATTTGTATGTGCATTTTGTGTGTATTTGTGTGTGTGTGTGTGTGTGTGTGTGTGATGGATCATGTGCAGCCTCAAACCCACAGGCATATCTTACAGTCTGCCACACACACACACACACACACACACACACGTTGTAAATGCCAGCGTTAATGTACTGTAGTAAGATGCAAATGATGTTTGAGAAACTTGTGTTACTCATGTGTGTAGTTGCCACCATTAAGCTAACTTTCTGCTCAGAGGGGATGGAAATGAGTTTTACAGGAAAGTACAGCTTTTAAAGTGTAGTTTTGAGGAAGAGTAAACAGTTTTTACATTGTGAAAAAGTGAAATTGTTGCACTATCTTTATAGCAACCAGCTACAGTGACAGTTTTGAAAGGCAAACCTTGAATATGTCTTGACAAGGCTGCTGGAAGCATTTTCTACATTTATCTTTATATTCAGTGAATATAAAGTTTAAGTGCTGAAAAACCTTTCAGCTTTCAACACTCTTCAGTGTGCAAAAGAATCACTAGTTTCTAACACATGGAACAAACTGTGACCCTGTTTTTTTTAGTTCCCAGGTCTTTTGAGCTCATTTGGAGAGTTTTAGTGTGCATTTGAATACAGTATTCTCCAAGTTCATTACACATAACATTTAATGGTACAATAACACTTTTGTGAATTAATTTTGTCTGGAATCAGGAAATTCCAGCCTGTAGGTGAGTTGGGTCACTTTGACCTTCAGAGGTGATGACTAGAAAATGATTTCTGTCGTTTTTTTAGTATCCTAGCAAGAAGGAACTTCTCCGTGTAACACTGGCTAATTAAGCTAGAGAATGAAAATGTGAACACTGGAAAAACACACTGGTTGATAATAAGTGGGCACAGAACATAACATGGTTTTTGGCCTGAAGTTGTGTCACTTATATAAACCTGTTCCATCGTGCCTTACAGTTGGCAAGCTGAAGTCTTGTCTGTTCTTTCTGTTGGCTCGTAGTGGCTCGTGTTTTTGATTTGATATAGGTCAACTTCTTTGGTTCCATTCCACCTGGAAAAAGCACAGAATGAGTTTCTCAGCAGTCAGACTTAATTCTGAGCGTGGAGTTAGGAGAACAGAGTGACACTGACAGACTGACATCTGACATCTTCAAAGAGAGCAAGATTATCATTCTGAACTCAGAGTGGCAGGAGAGCTGAGTGACACTAAAGGAGTAGCAGCTGACATCTTGAAAGATGACAAATGTATAATTCTAACTTTAAAGTGACAACCACCTCACCGAAACTGAAACACTGTGAAAATTAAGCTAGAATTTAGTTTGCCAGATATGGAGTCAAAGTTTAGGTTGCTTAAAACAAACAGAAGAAATGTCTCTCAGGAGACAAACATTTAAATATGCATTTCACAAAAAAAAAAAACATTCAGTCTGATGCAATGTTAGCAATCTGCACTGTCTCTGGGCCCAGAAGGGCTTCAGTTTCAGATATCCTTTTCCAAACGAACTACAACTTGGCAAAACATGTAGAATTGACGTTTTGCTAAAACAGTGATTTAGCAACCGTAACAAGGCACGGCAGGCCGGTCCAGCTTGGGTTTCTCCACATACTGAAGCGGTGCGCATGTGGCTGTAGTAAGAGTGATACTCGACATCTAAAGAGTTTGGAGGGTCGTGTCTTTTTATTTAGCCTTTCCTAAAGAAAAAGTGTGAGAAATGGATTCATGGATTGGATGGTGTGTTTACCTGCTCTAACGTAAGTTGCAAATGTTGGCATGTCTGGCTAACTAGCTCTGCAGTAGTAATCGTGCGCTACTTACAAAGCCAAGGAGCATTTCATTAGCTAACTAGGTACATTCATCACCATCAGTCCTTCTGAAACTGTGCAGGTGAAAATACACATACTATGTGTCTGATGGAGAACCCTTGGGGCTTCTCTCTGAAAAGCATGACTCATTAAAAGCCACCAACTCATAAAAAACATCTTTCCTCTTGACAGTGACAATTAGTGTTTTTCTTTGGCACATGCTGTGTGATTAGCATACTGAGCAGTCTACAGTGTGTTCTCCTGCATGGATTCTGTCAGTGTAGTGATAAAGGCTCCTGTTGTGATGACACACCATGATCCCTGCTGCTCTCAGTAGTCTACGATATGTAGTTATAGATTGACATTTGTTCCTTCAGTTTCACTGCCACACTTGTGACACTAAAGCAGAGAGCGTGACTTGAGTGGATCTTCATGAAATGCATTTCCTCATGTGAGAATGTAGCTTCAACATCTCCTCGAAGTGCTCCTTAGAATGGATAAATGAATAATGAATTACCCAAGCAGAACTTTCATTGGATGTCCTTTTTTAAAGGAATCGGGAGAGTGACGGATGGCAGAAACATTTACAGCCTGTTCTATAGCGTATACAGCACAATTTGTTATATCAAAGTCAATTCATATGTAAAGATTACATTTTTTATCCTATCTTTTCATTTTGATCTATGAGTGCAGGACTTTATTGATAGAGCTTTCCATTCATTTGGTTGGTAAACTCTACCTCCAGAGTGGTTTTAAAGCAGCAAAAATAAATTGTTCCAACTTTGTAGATATAAAAAATATCAGTCCAAATGTATCTTGTGTATACTATGTATCCGCATCGCACTACAAAATACCATATTTGACAAACCCTAAAGTAACATTTAATAGTGTCTCAACACAATGGGCCTCATGCAAGAACCACTCATATAAAAAGATTTGTTTTTAAGTGGCACGAGTGATTTAAGAGTACTTGTCACATTCTTAGAATTTTCTCTTGGGTAACCAACAAAATTCACGAGTGGTCCAGACCAGTCGTACAGGTCGTGTACAGACAGTCTGCTTTCTTCACAGTTTGATTTTAGAATTATAATGCATGAATCTAAATGAATTTGGAGTTTAAATATGTTACAGAAATCAACAAAAAAATCTCAATGTAAACTGAAGTATTTTGGCATGACAGCTTTTACAATTCAGTTGTTGAAGTGGGAATGTTCTCCCAATCCAACGCGTGTCATGGTTAGTCCCATTTGTGACGCACTCCCTACGCTAAATTGTGATTCGGTCACCTATGCAAACCATTGACAACCATAGTAATATTTTGTCATTTTTTCGGGTCCCCTAAATACTACTGCCACTGCTAAATTGTTACATGCTTTGTAATGATTTCCAACATCAGAACTTGAAGCTCCAGTGTGAAATTTTTCTTTTTACTCTTGGGAGGCATTTTTGTGAATGTAGCTTGCTTACAAATGGAACGGAACAGGTAGCCTTATATGACCATTTTAGGGTCGTGGATTACATCTACTCGTGAACAAACAGAGCTAACAGTAAAAAGTAAGAGAGAGAGAGAGAGAGAGAGAGAATAAAATCCAAAAATGTTCTTGCATGAGGCCAGATGAGTCCACAGCACTAAAAGGAGAAAACCCTACGAGCATCATCTTTACTTCTGCAGTCCACACGTCGTGCTTCTTGCTGGAACTACTGTGGCTTTACTGTACCTTGTGGTGGTCTGGGTAGTCTGCTCTGGGTATCACACACATTCGCAGAGGTCACAAAGGATTCAGACTGGGGTTGGATGGGCTGGAGGAAGGCCACAGTGGGGAAAGGCACTGACTGGATATGGGTCATGGAGGTGTCGGACAGAGAGTTTGGCACCCCTGCATGGCTGCTGTCCTTAAAGCTGGAGGGTATTCTCCATCGGGGTAATGGGGAAGGAGACATGTCCTCGCTGGAGGAACCGGGGACACTGGGAGGACTGAGGGACTGTTCTGGGGTTGATGAGGATTTGGGGAGGAGGTGCAGGATGGAGGAGAAGAAGGAACAGGATTCAGGAAGGGGAATGGTCCCAATTCCACTGTCCAATGTTCGCATCTTGCAGCCGGAGCCTGCGGCACAAGGAGAACAGTTGAAGTGGCTCAGGATAGTGGGAAAGAGAGCGAGCACAACAGGAATGAAACAACAGGGTAACCATGGTTGAAGTGGTGCTAAATAATCCTTTATAATATACATACACTAAAATAATATATATACACTAATATAATAACTGACTGCCTAGTCTATTGCTCATCAAATGTCCTGCACTGTAACTCTGCACCAGTGTCTCTAAGGAAAGTCTGAGTAAAGCTGTTCCACTTGAAGAATAAACTGTTTTTCATTCTAATGGATAAAGTGCTAGAAATGATAACTGAAGATGTGAATCAGCGAAAAAGCTTTCACTACTAAATGAAGGTAGCTTTACCAATCAATAATAATGGCTTCTCTGCAGTCATCATATGATTGTTTCCCTCACTCCTCCTTGTTATTCCTGTCACATTGCCCTTTGTGTTTGTTTGAGCTCCAAGCAGCTGATCCTAGTGTTGTGTTTTGGTCATTTCAAAGCAGACATGCAACAGATGGTTAGTCTGTTATTTTTAGCACTCACTCTTTAACTTGGCCATGGTTTCCTCTTTAAAGCCAAGTTGAAAATTGTTGGTTCAGTCAATCTAATTACACATAAGTGTGAGACAGGGTAATGATTTTTTTTTCTAATAACATCATACATGTAGCCCTGCCACAGAGAACGACTCGGCCAATGCAAATCAAGCCCACTTGAACCACTGCTTTGTATTACAGATGTTGTTTAATGGGTGTGTGACAGCTAGCATGCATCGATCACACTGTGAAATATGAAATGCACAGAATGGCATATGAAATGAAATTTAAATACACTCCAAATGTGTGTATTTTATTGGCAATATATCACACATAACTGTCAATACACACAATTAAGTTGTATGTGTTGTTTCTCAACTTTAAAATGAATACCATTTACAATTATAGCATTAAATCACAGTTGTTACACTAATAAACCTATGTTGAAGCTTTGTGCATTTCAAATATGTAGAGTTTGTAAAATTTACCTTGCTACATTTGGATCAGAGAACAAATCTTTCAGTGCGCTAGAAATCTAAAAAGACCAAGAATTATCACAGCAGTCTTCCGTCCAGTGCGCATAAACTCAAAATAAGAAAAAATATCCTCATGCAGGCTCATGTTTTAATAAGTACCCTGTAGCAGAAACCTGTAGGCAATCACACGCTAGAGCAAACGCAACAGCTGCTCCCCCTTTATTAATTAAGGCATGCACATATGAGACTTTACACCCCTCTTTTGGGTTTCTACAAGCTCATTTTTCTTCACTTTTTTCTTATTTCATTTTTTAACTAGAGTGCTCAAATTAATTGAGTTTTTCAAATTTTACAAGTCATGCTAAAACACGAAAATGTGTTTAGGCTAAAGTTATTTATTGACATGGAAATGCAGTCTTAGGCTATGAAAGCACAAACGCAATGCAAATGCAGTATTATACTATATTTTGTATAGAACTACTCACTTATAAACAAGATACGACTACTCACATCACATTACAAGTTAGTTGCAAATGTCTGTGTACCCAGCATTGAAAACATCTCATAAGCTCAGAATAGCTTTATTTAGAGCATGAGTTATGGACACATCCTGGCAAATTCACTAACATCCATTACAGTTATATGACTATTGCAGTGTCCATGTATTAAAAATGAGTTTTAAGTATCTATGTTTGTTAGTGAAGGACCTGCTGTAAACAAGAACAAATAATTGAAATGAGAAGACATAGAACAGAGACATTATTGATTAGTTTGGTCTTTAGTTGAAAGTTAACAAGAACCACTGTGACACAGTCTTCTTTGGAAAGGCAGAATCACAGCAGCTGAGAATTGATTGGTTTCAACAAGCCTTTAACATGGATGGTGAGGTTTTTGTCCTCCTCCTCTCTATTGTACCAAGCTCAATGAATAACTGCTCGATGTCACATGACAACACTGCTCCGATTTTAATATTTTAAAACACAGGATATTATGTGTATAATGTAGTAATAATAAAAAAAGTGTTGTACTTGTTGGGACTATGTTGATGTTGTTCTTGTACTATAAATATATATACAAAAATTCTCTGTCAATATAGACAGTGAACCAATGGCGTTCCGATGCACAGACAGAGTGTGCCATCATGGAACCAAAAAATATAAATTTCTCCCTTTTGGGAATGGACATTTTTCTCAAAGGAGTGTACAGGACATGTCATTTACACAGGAGATCTGAAAATATCTCAAAAAGATGTACAAATGTAGTTTGTCAGTGTAGTGCAAAACTACAGACATTATTTTAATGTTGGTTGAACAGTACTTACTTTTGTTTGTCTCACCTTATTTTAAAGCATCAAGTTGAAAACTGCTCTGTCAACTCTCAACTCTACATGGGGCCCAACAAGTTTATGCCAAGTCTGGGTGGTATAATTCAGCTCACAGCTGAAGGCAAAGTTAATTGACTCAGTTGTGGCTTGGATGAGCGTGCTTAGCTGGTGCAGTGCTGAAATTTTAATGAGGTGATTAACCCCTGAGGGCAGGCATCCGTCCGTATCAAACATGCTTGATATTTGCAGCGCCTTGCCGATGGTGGTGTCACTCTGGCCAATGAAATTTCAGGTGGGTCTGTCACCAGTCCTCTACCTGAGCAATGTGGAGAGTTTTATCTGCTGCTAATTTATAAGTGACTGCAATGAAATCAGGACAGAATAAAGTTTTACTTCCAGTCTAGTTTCACCCTTTTACTTGCCCACTCTCTGTCTCTCTCTTTCTCTTGCTCTTTTTTGACTAGATTGTCAATGAGTGGCAACCCAAGCCAAGGAGAGCTTGGGTGTTTTGACATATTCGGGATATTTTGGATCCAATCCAAAACGGACAGGTGGAAAGTAACCCTACCCATAAATACATTTTCAAAAAAAGAGACACCTTTAAAATATACCCAAGGTTAATTAGAACTGATTCAAAAGG
Organism: Siniperca chuatsi; assembly: GCF_020085105.1. NCBI lineage: Eukaryota > Metazoa > Chordata > Actinopteri > Centrarchiformes > Sinipercidae > Siniperca > Siniperca chuatsi. The sequence goes on along the minus strand of NC_058053.1, from coordinate 4,002,110 downwards.
GACCCAAGGTGGATCTGGATCTGAATAGACCTGATAATTAGATCAAATATGTGATGGAACCAAACAAACAGCCCCAAACAGGGAGAAAACACCAAAACTGGTGATGATTATGGCGCACTATTATGGGTTGGGTCATTCAACCATTTGGAAATTAGAGATATTGGCACAATTCATACAATCGGACCCTACCTGACCCAATTAGAGTGACTCGGGTACCAGGTTGGGTCTCGGGTACTAGAAACCAAGTAGACCTCTAGCACAGAGTTTCAGTAATTTAACAACTTTCAGTCTCAGTTTTAATTCGTATTATGTACAGCCGCAAGTACCTGTTTGGTTGTTACACAATAATGACGGCCCCTTCCAAACATTGTTAAGTGAATCTCTGAGTATTTACACATTGCTGTTTCTGAATTTCATCAGCCTTGTGCACTCTTTTGGGTGTAGTGAAAGACCTAAAAAGTATTCAAGCTGTTTCCTCTGTATCTGTTGAAACCAAAAAGCTGAAAAAGCTGAGGAAAGCCAGACCCCATGAGCTAAACAACCTATTATGCGTGCTACAAGTAAGCTTTCTATACAGGTTGGCTGTGATTTGATTGCCTGTGGAGGGTGTTTACCTGTTGTAATTTTGCACTATATAAAAAATACTGTTCAGAAAAATTTGTGTAGTTAACAAGAAGCGTCAGTCTCATGGCTGATACTTAACCTTGTCAAAGTGCTCTACTCCAAAATCGGTAACAGCAGCACTGTAACTTCTAAATCTAATCTAAAATTTGGAAACCCAGACTGAAATTTAAGGCAAGTGCAGCACTGTAAGACAACACAAGGGTGTTCACAATCCAGTCGATCTTCCCGCAGCAGTGTGGTCCACACTAAAACAATTGAAACAAATTGTGTGGGTGTACGCCTGGCCAGGAGGGAGCTTGGACCCCATATGGATGAATAGGTTCATCTTTATTGGATGAGCCTGTGCATGCAAATTTTCAGTGCATGGATCTGTGAAGATGAGCGGTCACGGATATATAAACAAAAATCCCCATTAAAGGACAAACTGCGTGAAATACAACCGTGGTGAAATGGTTTCTATTTGCCCTGATTCAAATTGCCACCAAAAACAATAAATAAATGCAGAGGAAGAACAAATAAAATTAACATAAATATGGAGGAAAAAACACACACTGACAAAATTCAGCATTTTGCATGTTTGTTTGACTGCTTATAGCATATTCATCATGTTTATGACTTACACATCATATTTGGTCTTCACTTCTGTCTGCAAACTGTAAAATGGTAAGCACAGATAAAACCTTAAGGCTAGCATGTTTAAATTGACACAGCTAACATTGCTAAGTTTTGTTTTTCAGGTGCCAAGATGTTCAAGGGGGATCCATTATTCTTTGCAGTGACTGTAAGGAATTATGGCCAGTCCCAGTGTTGTGCATGAACGCGTTCAAAGAGCGCCGTTCATTGAACGTATCCTTTAGTTAACAACGCTCACACACTGTGTTTTACGGCACCCAGCATGCCGGTGTTTTGGGGTCACAGCATCTGATGGGTCACAGATTTTTTATATGACACATCGAGCTGAAGCATCCGACCAGTCTTGGGAAATATGTGCGAGTGAATGATGATCACAAGAAATCATTAAAGGGTAAGACCACGAGCCAACAGCCGCAAAGTTCATCCTCCCAAGTCAAACTCACAGCATTTTGTAAAGGAAAAAAACGGAAGAAATTAATGTGAACTAGTTCATTTTAATCTGTGTAAACTGAACTTTGAGCTAGCTCTTGTGAAGTGTGAACTTGCACAACACTGGACAGTCCTATACAACAGAGAATAGAAAAAATCTGACCTATTACAGCATCCTGATTGGGGGTCTTCACTGTGGATCCGTTTTCACCATCGGCTCTCAGGTTCATCATCTGAATCATTGTGTTTTCATAGAAGGATAAAAAAGAAGTTAGCTACATATTCTTTCATACTTATACATGTACAGTGTCATTGTTTGGTTCTTGCTTTTATCTATAGTGTCTTATTATACTGTTGGTAGTAATCCCTGTGCGGCTCTAGCTGATAATGAACACCTAACCTTGACATTGTTGGAGTCACAATGTGACTAATTAATGAATCTGCTCCATATTCTGCTTGTGTGCCTTTGTCTCTACACTCATTTTAGTCTCATGGTCTCTCCATTGACATCATACTACCAACATTCTTCTTTTGACTGATGCATGACACTGTATATGCTCGACTTGCTCTTGAGAATTTGGGAGGTAGGAGGAGGGATGTCAGGTTTTCTACAAGCAGTCCTCCATGGAGACGTTTATGTACACAGTTTCACAGTTTTTGAACTTTAAAAAATAATCAAATATTCAAACTACAACATAGTGCATCTGAACTATACATGACGTGATCACTTGTTAAATTATTGATACATTCTTTAGACGAATTAATGGGCGCCAATGGTAAAACTATGGACACAGTGATAAATTTAAGAGGTTAAAGGTCTTAAAATAAGGTTTGGTAATAAAGGCAGAAATGATGAAACTGTGGGTAAGAGGGTTTGAGGGACAGTTGGTGGAATTAGCCTGAAGTGCATCTCACTTGTTAAGACATCATACAAGTCTGCGTTTTTCTGTTTTTATTTGATCCCACTGTACTTAGTTTTTTATAATCATTTACAGTACACCTCTAATTTTTGTTGTTTTTGTTTTTAATTTGGTCTTTTGCCCTTCTGGTGCACTTACAATAATGTCATATTACTGTAACAAACATAGCCTACTGTACATAAAAACAGGGTTGGAGTACACATTTTTGTATGAGGACATTTTTGTGATTAGAACTAAAACTGGCTGCATACCAATAAAATACTGTTTTGTATTAGGTAATGATTTAATTTACCTTTGGGTCTCCGATGATGTCAGTATGTCCTTGTATTTCATTCAGGGACATTCCTGGGCAGGGCATTGAGATGCATGCCCGCACTGCATCATGAGACTCTCTTCTCCCCACAGAGCTGGAAGAAAACAGTTTGTCAACAAACCACAGCATACTGAGATTGTCTGATATTGACTCAACATGCCCAGGGTGATTCGGCTGATAAATTACCCTATAGCTCTTGAAACCTGGCTGCGCTCCTCTGTATGAAATGTGTCACAACTGGTCTTAGGGCTAAGGACACTGACAGATGTGTCTCAGACCACTTACTAAAAATGACCAAAGTCATCTGAGGCAGTAAATTACTTCATTGGCAATAAGCTATTCGGAAATCTGCTAGAACAAGCACTGAAGGTTTAATGTGCACCAGAGTCAAAAGATTTCTTACCATTCTTTTCCATCGCTTTTTCTTCTATCTCTTTTTTTGTCCAACTTTGTCTGCTTTCCTCCCAGAAGTGATGTAATCTTTTGCTCCCTCTTGTCCTCTTTTACTTTCGGTGGATCAGTCTTTTTGCTGCTTGGAGCAGGAAGCTTACTCTTACGAAAACCAAACCAATTTGCCAAGGTTGAGCCAGATTTTTGCTTCACTTCATTGCTTCTCTCCTGTTCCTGAGACTTGTGCAAGTTCTCCTCTATGCCGAGCATCACTTTCTCTTCGATTGTGGTTATAGTACTTTGTCTCTCTGGTTCTTCAGAAACTGGCTCACCAAAGGCGCTTGAAAACTGTTGCTCAATCTGAAGGCGCCTAGCCTGCTCTCGTTGGTGTTTAAGACTTTGAAGTCTTTCACTGGAGGACCCTAAATGTGAGGGAACTGTCAGGCCCTCTTCAATCAAGAAGTTGTTCAAAAGGGATCGATTCATTGGGCAATGGTAGCTACTGGAGCAACTCATACTTCCTGGAAGGACATCACTAAGAGAGTTCAAGGAGCTCCCTGAGTGCGTTTTGATCTGGCTACGGATCTTTCCAGATCTGTTGAAGTTTGGTCTGTCCATGTAGCGTGCACCAAAGCTCTGGCTACGAGCCTTGGCCCCATTCATACCCATTACTGGCTTAAGGGGAGGTCTGGTTGACACAGACACAGACCTTTTAAACAGCCAACCTTCCTCATCAAATCCCCAATCTAACATCACACCGCTGTCTGATGCAACAGGCTGAACTGACGGCTCCGAATCTAGCGAGTTACAGCGGGTCTCAATCTTTCTGCGGGCTTTGTCATGACCACCACATTCATGTATCATCTGGGGGTCACACGTACAATTCTGAAAGGTCTGGATACTTTTTGTAGTAAAGTTTGTATCATCTTTGTTCTGTCTTCCAAAAACTAGGATGGTACTGGTTTCCTGTCCAGAGATTGCCTCATGAGATTTTGCATTTACAGGAAGAGCCATTTTTACAGCTCTTGAGGTGGAACTCTGAAGATTATTGACAATCCCATGGTAGTAAACATTAGAATATGCCTGAGGCAAGACTTCTGAAAGTTTTGGCTCACTAATGCTCTGTTGGGATCTTTGTAAGATGCTCTGACTTGTAAATATAGAGGGAGCACCATTTTCATCATGGCATGTGGCAGTTCTGTTCATAGGTAACTGGACTGACTCTGAAACTTGTGACTCTTGAACTGGGACAGGTGGTATCTTGGATGAGTGGGTGTGGTAGACCTTGGCAGGGATATCTTTCAGTGGCTTACCTTCAGCACCCATTTGTGAGGCTGTATGTTGATTGTCTTTTGCTGTGTTGGAAAGCTGATTTGATTGTGGCTTGGTGGTGCTTGATATTGTCTTCCCAGTAGTAGAGCTTTGAGCCTGACCTGCAGATTTATGTGCTCTGGGTAAGCTGTCACATCCGGATCTAAGGAGAAGAGATGTCGTTCGACCTGGGGGTGGTGGTGGGGATGGGGACCTAAGTTCTGAACGGGAAACATCACAGTGCTGGTCTTGGCGTCGCTGTTTTCGCGGAGAGCAGGGTAAGTTGTCATAGATGCTTTCTTCCACAGAGTCATTGCTTGATTGAAGTCTAGTGATTTGCAAAGGTGATTTTGTTGGGCTCTTTGAGGATTCATTGATCCCTGGAGGCTTAAATGTCTTTGAATGTTTCATAGGGGAAGCAAGGGGAGAGCGCTGTTGCACACTCTTGAGAGACTTGGAACTTGTTGATACTGCAATGTCATCATCTTTTTCAACTTTAGATAATACTCCCTTGCTTGAACCATGTGTTTTACTGAAATTTGTCCTTTTGCTGGGAACACTGTGCCCAGGAGGGGTTGACTGTCCTTTGGACCTGTGACCCTTAATAAGCTTTTGGTGGAGAGGAGAATGTGTATGCTTAGGTTGTTCTTGTCCTCCATCCGCACTCTTGCTCCGCAGAATGAAAGCCTTTCTTGCTGAGTCACAAGGCTGAGGTTTCGGTTTCCTCTGTGGAGATTCTGAAATGGTGTAGTCCTGGCTTTCACTGCCAACTTGACTCGCCTGGTCTCTGCAGTGAGGAACCTCCACTGAGGAGCTGCGCTGTCTGGCTACATTCACACAGCTCAGAGCTCTTGTTGCAGACTGCTGAATAAAAGAGCTCACATCACTTGCCCCTGCTTCAACTTGCTTGACTAGAAGTCTGCCCTGTTGTCTTTTGACATGATCAAGTCTGGATTTACGGTCAGTAGACCTTTCCTGGTTATTGTTTCTGTCACTTAACGTCATGACTGAAGGCTTGTGTTTTTCTAGTGAGTCTTTGTTTTTTTCTTCCAGATGCGTAAGGCTATCTGTTGGGCTTACACCAGGTTTTACTATGGGGCCCTCCAAAAATAAGAAGTTGTCTGTGACAGGTGAGGGAAAAAGACCAGAATTCCCGACAAGTTTTACAGGGTCTTCTTGAAAATTGTTGTCATCATCCCTTGTGACATCCAGTTTCTCTAAGCAAAGAATCTCTTGTGTTGGTTGGCCACTGGATTCCCTACTTTGTAATTTAGGTGAATCATCATTTGCATCATCAGAGTCTAGGGCAGCAATCCTTGCTTCGGCCTGGAAAGGTTTACTTGTAGGGGCTACTTGCTTGGCTGTACTCCCTTGTAGGCCACACTTGACACCAAGTGAGTAAATGCCCTCATTGGAGGTCATACAATCTTTGCAGTGTGGTACAGATGCAAGTGAGGATGCCTCTTTGGAGCTGCACATTTGGAGACGCTTCAGGCCTTTCAGAATGTGGCCTTCCTTCCATCCCAGGTCTGTCTGCTCAATGGGTGCCGAATGATTGCTGGATACTGAACCCGTACTCATCCTTTTGTCCCGGCTTGTGGCACACTGTGTATTGCAAGAGATATTTACAATTATTGACATGGCATTTATAGTTGGATCACTCGTTTTACCCCCAAACCCCACAAATATGCTAACAAGTATTTTACATTGGCAAATTCCTTCAAATTGAAGGAAAATAAATGAAACCCACCTGCTTGGAGAATCCACGTCCCTCTGCCCAAGTGTGGGAGCCACTGGAGTACTCACTACAAGCACTGGATAGTGACAGTTCACTGCTACTGCCACTACCACTACTGCGTGGGCATGTTAGACTTAGCAGGCTGGGCCACCTTCCTGCAGGAATACCTGCTTTTCCATTCCTTTGGACCTCCTGGAAAATAATTACTTATTATGTAGTCAATCAACAGAAATTAAGCAAACACTATTAAAAAAATGGATCCAGTAGCAAAAACTTCATATTATATATATATATATATATATATAAAATTATTATACAATAATTATGAAAACATCCCAGTAAATTACAAACGTCATCGTTGCAGGCTAAGATTGACACAACATTGGTGATAAGAAACATATTTATAGGATATACAATTTAATTTATCTGTACTGACAAATATTGTAATTATCACTCACATTCGTTTGTTTATCCAACTAATCCCTGACATTATATTCAATAGATTCTCTTTGCAGTCTGAACGATATACACAACCTATGAGAATGCCCCATGGCTCTCCATTTGTCTCTGTCACAGATCTCAAAGAATCGATATGCTGATACATAGCTGTCTCTTTCCAACCAAAGGCTAATTGAGGAATGGAATGACATTTTCCACTCCACTAGTTAGATAGCTCCTGTTGTAAAATACAATGTGTTTTTATGTTTCGCTGGCCTTGCAGGTGTACCATTTTTACATTTTGGGACGTGGACAATGAGACATTTTAAAGTGATGCCTCTGTTCTGACATGAAGGCAGACTATTCATTCATATTTCAAACATAACTGCACAATGACTAACACGTGTTAGATGATGATGCTCTATATTTTCCAAAGCATGCTGAAAAGAACCGTTTTCTGCCATTGCCAGAGCAACCATGTGCCTACACTATGCATGTTCATCAATGACAGAGGAAAGACAAGTGAATTGTAAGCCTCTTGATTGAATAGTTTAGTGTAATAGCAGACAAAAGTACAACTCATAGAACCTTGTAGAAACTAGATATCACAGAACATTTTCTCCAAATATGTCTTCAGCTGATGCAAAATACTTGTTTAAAAAATTAAGAGAGGTGATGACAGAGGTAGCTTTGAAAGGACTTTCACTGCATATTTTATCACTTACATTTTATTTTGGAGAAGACTTTCCTGTTCTATGTCTGAAGCAGCACTTCCCTGTAGTGACCAAGCTGCCATCTGTCCAACTAAGGTTTATTGATTGATAAGTGGGTTTTTTTCAGTAGTCTACGTGTATCTACTGTACATGAAATAAAAACTTAATGCTTAAGAGATCATTTCATAGTAACACTGAATCAGATGAGGAGTTTTGTTTTGGTTTTCCAGCTAACATAGTGGAAGAGGTTATTCATAACCTTGTCTTCTTTGTAAGCCTGATACTTCAATATAATACTTTATTAAACACAACTAGGTCTGCAAAAAAATAATAAAACCTAAAAAAACAGGATCCAGGAAGTCTTGCTTGATATCATGTGGTGCAGACAACCATGGAAAAAAAACAAGGCACTTCAGGTTAAATAATATTATAAATTTATTCTCCAAGCATATAGGCATTCAAACAGACCAACGCGTATTGACTCTAGGTCTTCATCAGGGTCTCTGACGTTGGTCTGTTTTAGTACTGCTCACAGAAACTGGTATGGACATGGTTTCACAACCAGTTTATACAAATTGCTGTTCTTACTATATAATATGGATCACATAAATGACATAAGCTTTACATTTCACTTTTTGAAACTAGTTAAATGGCCCAAACAGAAGTATTAGAAAATAAATTTGTCTGTTCTCTGTAAGTATGAACAGTTAGTGCCCACAAAGCCTTAAGTCTTACAAAACAAAAATGTCATCTTTGATTATGATTATTATGCACGGTAAAGGATGGACTCAGACAAATGAGTTGCATTTGATTATGATTTTTGGGCTATTTTAGACGTTGATAAGTTGAAAGGTATCAGAATGTACTGAAAAGCGTGCTTAAGGTAGAATTCTCAATTTGAAAAGACCAGTGTTTAATGTCTTCATAGGTCCACTTATCTGTGAAAGGTTTGGGTCCTGTGTAGAAAGCTGATGTAGACAGATGCTGTTTGCATCCGTGCCATTTCCAATCTCAGGGACCCAAACGTGTCAAGTGTTGTGACCCCATTTAAAATAGCATTGATCACTTGCAAGGCTGCCATGGCCAGCTTCCTCTCAAAGTCATTAGTGTCATCTGTTAGCAATAATTAATGTGAATAGGAAATAATTGCATAAGGGAACTGGGGACTAAAGTGATTTGGTCCATTCATTGATATTCACCTATTATTTGATTATCTGTGCTAGCCTTTATTTCACGAGCACTGTGGGAGAAGACCACATTTGACCATGCTCATGCGGATTAATCTTGGAACTAATTACAGTCAGCATGTCGAGGGGTATCAGAGATTTGACACAAGTGATACACTTTAACAAAACCCTCAATCAGAGCGGTACTGTGCTTTAAGTCAAGGGCAAATTTGAGGGCTGTAGGGATGTTTTTCCCCTTTATATATTTCAATGTTTTTCCACTTTGTGAAATGACTTTTCTTAATATTTCATTCCTCTTCCATAAAATTCAGACGTGACTATTTCATAGGGTGAAAAAAGATTATGTCCCTTTGATTACAATAGCACCAAAGCCACATCCAAATACTTAAATGGAAAAAAAAAGTGCTAAAGGCCTTAAAAAAAAAAAAGGATAAACACTATCTGAGGGTTGGCAGAAAACTACATATACAGTGAATATACAGTGTTGTGCAAAAGTGTTTGCCCCCTTCCTGATTTCTTATTTTTTTGCATGTTTGTCATACTTAAATGTTTGAGATCATCAAACAAATTTAAATATTAGTCAAAGATAACACAAGTAAACACAACATGCAGTTTTTAAATGAAGGTTGTTATTATTAAGGGAAAACAAAATCCAAACCTACATGGCCCTGTGTGAAATAGTGATTGCCCCCTAAACCTAATAACTGGTTGGGCCACCCTTAGCAGCAACAACTGCAATCAAGCATTTACGATGACTTGCGATGAGTCTTTTACAGCGCTGTGGAGGAATTTTGGCCCACTCATCTTTGCAGAATTGTTGTAATTCAGCCACATTGGAGGGTTTTCGAGCATGAACTGCCTTTTTAAGGTCATGCCACAGCATCTCAATAGGATTCAGGTCAGGACTTTGACTAGGCCACTCCAAAGTCTTCATTTTCTTCTTCTTCAGCCATTCAGGGGTGGACTTGCTGGTGTGTTTTGGTTCATTGTCCTGCTGCAGAACCCAAGTTTGCTTCAGCTTGAGGTCACGAACAGATGGCCGGACATTCTCCTTCAGGAGCGGTTGGTAGACAGCAGAATTCATGGTTCCATTTATCACAGCAAGTCTTCCAGGTCCTGAAGCAGCAAAACAGCCCCAGACCATCACACTATCAACACCATATTTTGCTGTTGGTTTGATGTTCTTTTTCTGAAATGCGGTGTTACTTTTACACCAGATGTAAGGGGACACCTTCCAAAAGTTAAACTTTTGTCTCGTCAGTCCACAGCGTATTTTCCCAAAAGTCTTAGGGATCATCAAGATGTTTTCTGGCAAAAATGAGACAAGCCTTAATGTTCTTTTTGCTCAGCAGTGGTTTTCGTCTTGGAACTCTGCCATGCAGGCCATTTTTGCCCAGTCTCTTTCTTATGGTGGAGTCATGAACACCGACCTTAACTGAGGCAAGTGAGGCCTGCAGTTCTTTGGATATTGTTGTGGGGTCTTTTGTGACCTCTTGGATAAGTCATCGCTGCGCTCTTGGGGTAATTTTGGTCAGCCAGCCACTCCTGAGAAGGTTCACCACTGTTCCATGTTTTCTCCATTTGTGGATAATGGCTCTAACTGTGGTTCGCTGGAGTCCCAAAGCTTTAGAAATGGCTTTATAACCTTTTCCAGACTGATAGATCTCAATTACTTTCTTTCTCATTTGTTCCCGAATTTCTTTGGATCTCGGCATGATGTCTAGATTTTGAAGATCTTTTGGTCTACTTCACTTTGTAAGGCAGGTCCTATTTAAGGGATTTCTTGATTGAGAACAGGTGTGGCAGTAATCAGGCCTGGGTGTGGCTAGAGAAATTGAACTCAGGTGTGATAAACCACAGTTAAGTTATGTTTTAACTTAACTTAAATTAATAATAGCAACCTTCATTTAAAAACTGCATTTTGTGTTTACTTGTATTATCTTTGACTAATATTTAAATTTGTTTGATGATCTGAAACATTTAAGTGTGACAAACGTGCAAAAAAATAAGAAATCAGGAAGGGGGCAAACACTTTTGCACACCACTGTATATAACCCTAACCCAAGTTATTTCCATCACAGTAAGTAATGAGTCACACTTTTTTCAGCATCAAATATAGTAGTGATCTATTTTAAGACAATCTCAATACTGACATGCCTTTGCAGTTTTTCTGCTTTTACCATTTATCATTCAGCTGCTCAGAAGGTTCTGTAAATAGAGAGATCACAAGACCATTATTCACAAAATATTTAAAAGCTCAGTGCCAGGCTTTTTCTAAAAGGAAAAGTAAGTTAATAAATAAATGTATGACACATCTATAAATGAAAATGCAAAAATGACTTGGTTTTTCCTAACTGTTTTCTGTCTGGCTGTGGAAGATCTGTGGCGCTTGATCAAACTTTGCTGAGTACTTTATACTGCATCCATTTGTTTAAAATGTGCTATGTGAGTAATGTTTTTTCTTCTTCATAGAAGTATTACTATTATTATAATTATTATAATTATTATTATTATTATTAGTAGTAGTAGTAGTAGTAGTAGTAGTAGTAGTGTAATCAGACTTTTAAAGGAGACTACCAATTTTTAATAGAAAGCCTGCATTACAAACTGGGGGTGTAAAGTGTTAAAGATGTGGGCGTTTACCAGTATAACAAAAGATTCTATCAAGTTGCATTATTTGACATGTACAATCCAAAGTTTTTAGAGCTTGACCCATACTAGGGACTGAAAGTCAGGACATCTCAGCCTCCCTTGCATTCATTTTGACCAGTCTCTGGCAGGTCTCCCTACTTCATAGTGCAGTGGTAAATTGCTGGAATACTCCTTTAAGAGTTCCAATATAGCTTCATGGGAGGGATTTTACTGTCTATATTTTGAGGCCTTAGATACACCCTCACATGAAGACAGGCCCAGAGACTTCTGTAAATAAATCATATTATCTCTACATCCATCCAGCCTTCTCAGTCAGAATAATACAGTACCATATCAGCTGGTGGGTCTACAGCTTATGAGGGGTTCCCACAGAGCATATGATATTATGCTGGTGCTTTTATCCCAGGCACCTCACAGCACCATGACTTCATACATTTTTGTGTTGGATTTAGTAATGGAAATCTACCCGCTAACCCTGGCAGTTCTGGAGATTTCTCTACCAACTAAACCATACTAGCAGTTCAATTAAATTTTATTTATATAGCGCCAATTCATAACAGAAGTTAGCACCAGAGCAAACTGAGACTGGTGGATTTGTCAGGACAGCAAAACAGATGTTTTTTGGAAAGCATACTTAATTTCACCTGTACACACTCCCTGGCATGCTTTAACCTCCATAATAAAATCTTATTAATTTTTTCTGGGTAATCAAGGTACATTCTTCACTCATGTCAAATAGTGTCTGGCAATCATGTAAGTAAATGAGAAGGATGGATTTATTTATAATAAATGCCATTAAAGGGCTAAAACCAACAATGGATTTGTCCGTCTCTCAGTGCTGTTCTACTCCTCTAACCTGTCTGTTGCACTCAGCCCCAAACCCATTCATTCTTACTGAAGATGTAAATTATTAAAAAACGGGTCACAAATATTTAGTCAATTTTTTTTTAAATCAGTAATTTCCTAAAACAGCTGGTCACTGTTGTTTTTAGTAAAAATGACTGAAATAGGAGTAAAAAGTGCATTTCCTGGGGACTATTTTCAGCTGTGGATTAATACACATTTGGTGCTGTAGTGAGTCTTTCCAGCAGCAGGACGGTGTATGTGGGATTGAGTCAAAATAAACTACAGTGTGTGTTCATGGTAATGGAGGAACATGTCATCCAGTGCAACAGTGTGGCTCACTGATGTGGTTTTAATAGTTTTTGGCAGTGGTGGAAGAAGTACTCAGATCCTTTACTCAAGTAAAAGTAACAATACAACAGGGTGAAATTACTCTGTTACAAGTAAAAGTCCTGCATGCGAAATTCTACTTGAGTAAAAGTATATAAGCATTACCAGCAAAATGTACTTAAATATCAAAAGGAAAAACATTCACTGTGCAAACTGGCCCCCTTCAGAGTGTTAAATTAAGCAGCCTTCAAGGTCCCGAAAGATGATTTTTTTAATCTTATGGATGCAAGATAATAATTATTATTTATTTATTACATTATTAATAAGTTATTATCGTGTGCAATAAGATAAGAAAAAAAATCAAGACATCAGGGGCTCTCCTGTTAGTTTTGTTGGGCAATTTATAACTTTATCATTAAGTACACAATGACCTCACGTAAATCCCAGCATAGTTTGGCACAGCTCCAACCTGAGTAGGTCTAATCAGCAACATAACTGAAAACACCTGTGAGGGTATGTGGGGCCTTTAATCTTTAACAATGCATCATATTTAATAAGTTGATCATATGTTTTGTATGTAAAATCAAAGTAACTAGTAACTATAGCAATTAAATAAATGTTGTGGAGTAAAAAGTACAATATTTCCCTCTGAAATGTAATGGAATAGAAGTATAAAGTAGCATAAATTGGATATACTTGAATATAGAATAGTATAAAGAATATAGAAGTGGTAATTCGCCATTAAGGCATTTTCACATTCACTGCCAGTGAACCAGGCTGCTGATCAACAGACCATTCAGACACAAGGACAATGTATTTCCATGGACTTTTCAATTCACTTTAATTTTCACAATCTCATCAAAATTCATCCATGTGTCTGACTGAGCCGCGCAAAAGCAAGTTTACACCACTCTAGTCTTTGAAACAGTTACCATCTTCACTGCTCTCACCTCATTCACTATCACACGCACCAACTACCACCTCATCCCCCTCCTTGTCTTCAGGCCCCTGCCCTGGTCATTAATACTTCTTGCTGTCTTTTTTTAATATCACCTTCACCTCCTCTGCCCTCTTTCCTCGCTGCTGCTCAGTGTTGTGCCTGCTGGGCTGGGCTAGATGCACTGCTGTTCAGTTTGGTGTCAGCATGGAGAATTAGGAGGGAAGCAGGAATGAAATGGTGGAAAACAAGCAGACCGCACTAGCTAGTACTGTAGTTCTGCATGGTGAGGTGTGCTAAAGGATTGTGGTTTTAGTGGTGAAACACAACTGACCACAGACATTGTAAAATGTATCTAATGAATGCTTGACAATATGTTGATATAAATTAATAAACTTTTATCTGTAGGTATCTTTGCTTAAGGAAAGCCAATTTAGCTCTTGAATCACATGATTTACAGTCAAGTGAAACTTTTAGTTTTAAATCAGAGCTTAGTGCAAGCAAACCTTATGTAAAAGAGGCCAGTGAGGAAAGCTGTTGTTTGTGTTGTACAATGCATCTGTGTTGTAAATCTTCCTGCTAGGCAAAAGCAAATGGATTTTCAGACACTTCAAAAAGGGTAAATAAATATGACTTTGTTATACGAGTTCCCGCAGCAACAAAATCAAATGCTGTTTAAAGCACCTCAAAGGGGCAAATAAATTTGACTTTATTTTATATTTGCCTTTATCTTTCACTGCAGCCCTCCCAGGAAGTTTATCTAAGGAAAGAGGCACCTGCCGCTGTTTAAAAACCTTGCAGTCCTGGGTCTCTCGAGCGTCGCTCTGCCGCTGAATTCCAATAATATTGTGACAGACGACCCTGTCACAGAGCCACCAGACTTTTAACAGCTAGGGCTCTCTGGCACGGAGACACAGGGAGACGATGTTGCTGTTGTAAACAGTTCAACCATTTATTGAAACATCCAGAGGAGTCACAGTCTAATCATAGAAATACATTGTCAGAGCTCAGCTGTACGTCATGCAGGTCCCTGTAGTCTATGGGCCACTGCATGTGCTTAGCATGCTTTGCTAAACCTGCCTCAATTATGTTGCAACATTTGACAAGCTTTCTGTTCTGGCACAACACATATGCAGGTTAAAATGATAGAGACACATTTCGTAATAATTTTTAAAACAATGTGTCCTTGATTTCAGACAGAGGTAAACAGAAGCAGGCTTCTCATTTCCAGCTGCCAACTGTTGATTTTGTCGGTTGAAATGACAACTGTCACTAGCAGATTTTATTAGCATAGCTATAGCTAATTAAGCCAACGGTAATGTTAGCTTCATGAGTTGGTTGACAAAGCCTTCTCTAGATAATTTTTGAACGTTCCCAGCAGACTAATTTAAAAACGAGGGGAAATAAAAATGCAAAATAAATTAAAATGAAATTAAATTAAATTAAAAGCTCTCGCATTTATAAGACAAAAATATTGTGACAACAGCCCAAAAGCTTTAAAGGTCCAGTATGTAACATTTAGAAGGAGCTATTGGCAGAAATGGAATATAATATTTATAAGTCTGTTTTCATTAGTGTAGAATCTTAAAATAAGAATCGTGTTTTCATTACCTTACAATAAGCCCTTTGTATCTACAGAGGGAGCGGGTCTCCTTCCACGGAGGTCGCCATGTTGCACCGCCATGTTTCTACAGTAGCCCAGAACGGACAAACCAAACACTGGCTCTAGATCGGGCTGTTTGCATTTGCATTATTATGAGTTTCGCTGCCACCGTAGTTTCTCGTACACGCTTGGAACAGGAGGGTGAGGCGAGCAGTATTCAAATGGCTGCAAACTGTAATTTCACCGCTAGATGCCATTAAATTCTACACACTGGACCTTTAAAGCTTCTGGCATTCAAGTTAAAAAAGCAAAAGGAAGGAGCCATAATTTCTAAAATAAAAGGGGAAAATTCTAACTACCACACTGAAAAATCAAAAATATTCTCTTCTTTAAAAATCTTTAGAAGTAAACAGAAAGTAAAAACAATACTATAATATTTAAACTTTTTAAATCTACCCCAAGTGATTGGTGATCAAAGTACACAATTAATACAAACAATAACAATTAGCAATTTAATTAGCGATACAAAAAAGTAGGGAAGTCCAATTTCTTATTTAATTAGATTTTAAAGAAGTATGGCCTTCCACATGAAACTCTTCTATTATAACTGTTACACCAAAGGAAGGTAAGACCACACTGAGTGTGGCTCTTACAGACTCATCTCTTTATTAAATGGGGTTTCAAAAATTGTTTACAGCAATCATAGCCGACAGACTATCGAAAATAACCCCACGTATCAAATTTAGATCACCACAACGTAATTATGAAAACAATTTAGTATTATACAAACGTCTAGGAGACAGGGTTGGAAAATTCATATGGGAAGACAAAAAACCAAGAGTGAAATTAAAAAACTTAAAGCTGTTGACACTATGTGGGGGTTGGCATTGCCAGATTTGAGTTGCTATTTCTACATTGCTCAGATGAAGCACTTTCCTCTCCTTTTCAAATGACTGGTCGACTATGTTACTGAATATCTGACCACTCCCTGTAATAAGCATCTACGCTCAGACGTGCATACACACACATACAGTATATATGTGTCTGTGTAGGGGTGTCGCGATATACCAGTATTGACAATAATTGTGATATTTACAAATAAAATATTGATATCATGTTAATAATACCGTATAAATAATCCAGCGCCCTTAAAATTTTTTTTCCCGTCCTCGTTTTGTCATAGTAGGTGGCGGTTATGCACCTTAACGCTGGTTTCCACTCGCCATAAAATGTTAAAAAGAAAAAGACAATGCAGCTAGCTTTTAACTAGTTTTTAGCTAGCTAACTTTTACATTTTTTTTTATAGATTTTGCAATAACATCGTTATCGTGAATTCTTTTGGCCACGATAATTGTGTAATGAAAATCTGATATCGTGACAGCCCTAGTGTGAACCAAGCGGCAACCTCCCGGGCTGGAAAATGAAGCCAATGCAGAAGTGCCAAAAACTGCAGTTCCTTGAATGGCCACTTGAGGCTGGCTCCAAAAGGAAGTCAATCCCCATAGACCCCCATATTAAAATGGCCAACTTTACAGCAGAAATATACATTTTTAGCCTGGTACAAAAAACGGTTTTGGTCCCTATAGCTAATTTCCCCCTTCATGAAAACTGTGCAGGGGGTGAATTTTTATATAATTTACTAGTTTAAATTATATTAAGGCTTAAAGTTATGCCTAAGGACGTGGCCACTTTGAGTGACAGGTGTGTGCCATCTCAGGTGGCTAGCCACTAGGCGGTTCAGCAGCCAGGCTTCATTCGACCCGCCTCAGCTCCACCTCTTTGCCCATTTTTGGATTAGCCAGAGTCGGTCACTGCCAAGAAGGCGATGGCCAGAGCCACCGGGAGCCGCCCACATTGAGCTTCCCAATGGCTCTTCAGAAACCTATGGGTGACATCACAGACACTATGTGTATATATATATATGTGTGTGAATGCATTTAATGTATATAAATGTGTGCAGTATCCAACCTGTATGTCATCTCCCGTTTTAAAAAAAACTTTCTTTTACTTTTTTTGTTTTGTTTTGGTTTAATTTAAAATTTTGATCACAAATTTTCTTTATCATGAATTGTAAATTGTAAAAAATAAATAAAATAAATAAAAATGAGAATCCAGTAAAGGAGGTCTAAAATATGCACTGGATGGCTACATACATGATATCATGCTAAAACATAAAGGTTAAAGCTGCATGACCCAGATAAAAAGTCAGCATCCTCACTAGTTGATGGTCCATGTAGAAGACATGGACACAAACAAACAGCATCTTTCTTGTATTGCAGTGCAGAGCTAGAACGCTAAGTGAATTTTAGGCGTTGCGCGACTGCAGGAGTAGACAGGAATTCGCACAGGGCGGTGCGAATGGAAGAGAAAACTTTTCTGGAGTTTCTGGTGAGTTCTGTCAGTGGCTGAGTTATCACACAAACGCTCCCACAGACACACTCCATGTATTTTGCTAGCTAGCTACAGCTAATATCTGTGTAGTTGGTACGTTTGTGCTCTCCGTTTTTATTCGGCCCAAACAGTCACCAACTGAATATTCACATCCAGGACCAGATTCCACACATTGGGGAAACACTATACAGTGGATGTGCTGGTTGCAAACTGATGTAACCTAGTTAATTAATGATGTGCTCCTTGGTTTTAAAAGTAACATTAGCGTTATGTTACTACTGCAGGGAGTAAGCTAGTTACTTGCTCACTTTTGCAGTTTACGGTACAGCAGATAAACACATTGTTTAATCCATTCTTTATACTTTTGCTCTTGTGTTTTCGAAAGGGTAAAAATATAGACACCACCCTCCAAACTCTTTAAATGCAGAGTATCGGTACCCTATGCCCTTGCTGAAATTGTACAGTTTGGCATGTGGAGAAATCTCAAGTCTGACAGGCCTGTTGTGCCTAGTTGTGGTCGCTAAGCTATGACTGAGCAATCACTGCTCGGGGAAGGGGTTTAGCGAATGTTCTATTAGCTTTGGAACCAGAGGTATTTTTTTTAATTGTATTTGATAACCTATTGTTCAGACTGTTCAGGTATTGTTAATGCTAACATTATACACAACATTAGATATTGTAGTTTATATATTGTAGTTAGCTGGCTTCCAGCATCCAATGCCACTTTGATTCTGCTAGCATATCCTGGTACTGTAGTCTTCCCAAGCTATGGAAGATAAAACTTCAGGTCTCCCAAAATAAATTGATCAGAGTGGTCTTAGGTCTCGGTCCACGAGAGCACATAGAGAGGAACCAGTTCATGCAGCTTAACTGGCTCCCTGTAGAGTCCAGAGTGACACAGTTAAAATTCTGTCAGGTTCATACAATTTTAAATGGTGTAGCCACAAATTACTTATAAAACTTCTTCCCGCAGGTCGGAGAGGCTCACAGGTACAACACCAGGTCCAGTGTAACAAATCTGATGCTGGTAAGAATGCCAGATGGGTAAAAGTTCTTTCAGATACTCGGGTGCCCAGGATTGGAATAAGGTTCCTAATAGCACTAAACAGACTACAAACCCGCACACCCATCACGTTTAAGGCAAAACTGAAACACTAATATGTACCCCTGTACATATAAGACAGTTGTGTTGGCAGGGTTGTATGTAGCTCATTTAATGGACCAGTTTTTAGTATAATAGGAAGTGTGTACTTTAACCTGTTGTCAGAATAATGCCTGTTAATGCCTAATGTGAATATTTGCTTTACATGCTGCTAATGCCGTACTCCACTAATAAAAATCGTAACTGGCTAGCTGACTGGTCTAAGATGTTTTGATTACAATATTGAATGGTATCCATAGAAACAAGTGGGTCCTGAAGCACAGCAGGTGGCTGGAAACATGAAAACATGTATATAGAGTTGTATATAGTCATTTTATTTGTGTTGTTGGTCATTGGTGCTTTTTATATATTTATATACACACCTATAATAGTCCAGTCTATTTTTTTATTATTATTTGTTCAGCTTTGTTGTCCTTGTTCTTATGTCTATTTCTGTGTAAGTACATTGAAAGCAATGAAAAAACATGCGTGTTAAATTCCTTGTATGCGTACACACACTTGGCCAGTAAAGCTAATTCTGAAAATGTTTCCCATATTCATGCACCTTCTGTTTGTGCTCACTTGCCTCTTTCTTTTTACATATTCCCTCAGTAAAAGACTAGACAGGAAAATACACAGACTGGAAACAACTACTCTCTCTCTTTTTATCTTTTGTTGTGTAATGCAATGCACGGCACCTCGTTGTAACCTCGCTTGAAGTCTGTCAATGTGACTGGGAACAGGTGTGCAGTCACAGTGATTAAGGAACCTAACAAGCATAACTCACAGTGAAAAACTAATTTTCCATTTCAATAATTCATACATAATTACTTCTGTGTTATCTGGCAAAGTGATACACAACCAGAGTGTTATGTCTCCAATCTCAAAACCCTCCATCACTGATCACTGATGGGGACAATGAAATGACCTGTGTTTCATTTTTTTGAGTACTCTCTGCAGCTGTAACAGAGTGTAGAGCCTAATGGGTTTTGGCCTCTTTGCTCCCAAGTACAAAGGCCGTGATCGCTTGATGCAGTAATCACACTGCTCACCTGATCTCAGAGGCCAGGCTCATCGCTAAGACAAGTGAGCAGCCCAGGGTCTTTGGAGAAAAGGGACGAACAATGACCGTAAGTCATACCATGTCTGGCACATTGAAAGTGCTCCACATAGAAAGATGTTTAAGGTAAGACACCAAAAACATGTCTTAAAGCTAGTACACATAATTTCATTATGCTGAGGTCTATTTTAGTGTTGAAATAAACAAGTTTGTTATATACAGTATATATCAATGTTTTGGGTATAGCTTCCCATCCTCCATTCATGCGTGGCATGAAATGACAAAATGGCTGTTGTGGCAATAGGTTCAATGCAGATCCTCCACCATGTTATTCCTACTGAGCAAACTTAAAATGGAATGTAAAGCAGTTTGTCACAAAAGAACATTAAACCCACTATAGGATTTGAAAATGACTTTTGCCACCATTTGGTGATAGTATCCAAAAGACTATGCGATAGACAGCAGTGCATGCTAAAACAACCATGTCCTTACCCCCCTTGGATCTGACACTGGGACACTGAATGAATGGGCTGAGAGCAATACATAGTCATACAAATTGCTTTAAAGCTGCATTAACCAATATTTCCATATTAACAATGGTTCAAATCACTTTGTGTAACGTAAAAGATGTTAGTCATGGTGTTGAACCTACAGAGAAATATCATCCGACTCTGCAGTTCCCCTCAGCTCTATTAAATATTTCAACTCATTGTTTTTGGCAAAGTTAGCAATTAGCTGGTGAACATAGTTGAGCATTTAATATTTCAGTATTATTTAAATCAGTTAATACAATTTTATTAAATTCAACATTTTGTGTACCAATGTTGTCATGTGAACAAATCATCATCTTACCTACAAATGACTTAACCTCTCTAAAAACTCCCAGCCTTCAGTGAATAGCGAATAACCACAAACAAATTGTTGTTCAGCTGCACAGGAGATGGTCACAGCAGGAAATCACATCTGGAACTTCTCTCAGGAAGACAACAATTAAAGTAGTCCAAACTTTGAAATCAATGATTTAAATGCAAGGCTTGTTCTCAAAACTTTTGTTTGTGACTTTACTGGAGACAAATATAACAACTGTAGTTAATATTCAAGCTTTAGGCATGAGATAATTATCTTACACTACTAATCTAGCCTCCTGGATAACTGGGAATGCTGCATTAGTGAATCAAAGGCAGCATTTGGCACATAAAAGGTTTCTTTTCTCATGCTGCCAGGGATGTTTTGTTATTAACATTTTTTTTTCTGCTGTAAAAATCCATCTTGCCTGGTGAAACGGTGAAATTATCTAGTAAGATTTGGAATTCACCATCCACAGGAACAAACAGATGACAATAAAGTCTCTTTTCTAGCCTGAGAATGATAATAACTATTTTATTGAGTGTTTAATCAGAAGAACGAGCATGTTTAGGCAGAGGAAACTGTTTTCTCTCTTTTGATAAATATGTACAGATTTATCTGAAAAATGATATAGCAACTATGGTCATGCCCCATTAAGCAATATTTTTTATTACAGAACCAACTCAAGTGATTTAAAAATGACAGGTACCAGAAACACCAGGAGCTCAACCAAGAAAATTACACAAAACATGACCACACATCTGTGATATGATTAATATTAGGACTGTCTCAAACTCAAGAAATTTGGCCAACTAATAGTTTTTTTTCAACTCGTAAAAACATTAATTCTATACCACCACTGCATGGATATTCTGTCACCAAAGATATACACAGTACCTTCCAAGAAACAACCAGACAATACTTCTTTCCAGCAGAAGCAGCAGAGCATTTCTCCAGTGATACGTACTGTACAAAGACAGAATCCCTTTTTTAGCCGGGTCTGCAAGTCTGACCTTTACAGAAAAGGTTAAGGATGAAGGACAGCATTTCCCGCTCTGCTAGGCTTGCAGCATACTTAATGACCTGGTATGGGAATTCCTAGACTTTCCATGACGATTTTCCAAGTTGGAAAAAAGAATTTCTGCAGTATTCATACAGTTCATTCAAGATTTTTTGTTAATCACCAATTCGGTCTGTGATGTCAAACTGGTCCCCTGAATACAGATAGCTTGAGTTTGTCAGAGGAGAGGAATCATGCTGAGGACCCTGAAACTTGAAACAACTCGAAACTTCTCGCCTGCCTTCCACATAATGATTATGACTGAGAGAGAAGGATCATTTCATTAGAATCTGAGTAGTTTAGAAACGTTTTGGCTGAAATTCTACCAGCGCTCTGGTCAAGACCAATTATGGATCGAAGTTGTGGCCAAGGGAAAGCGGGTCAATACAAATCTAAATTTAATACGTGAAAATCAAACATTTTATTGGTCAGATACACTGCATTTTGCATTTGAGCCATTACTAAACTATATCTTAGCTGTCGATCTAACTTCACTTCACAATGAACTGTAAAATGTACCCTTGGATACCTGGAAAGTTTTTTACAATTCATTTTAAAGTAACTACATGTACTCCATGAAGAAGTTTCGTCAGTCTCTGGAAAAGTTTCTGCATCACATCAACTTACAGTGAACGACATTAATCTGCCCGTTACAGACTCTAAAACTTGCACTTTAATGCACATTTCAAGCTGTATAATGGATAAATTGTGGAGAAAAGAGAAAGAGGCAAAACTCAGCATACATGAGGGTGCTTGGGTTTGTTGGAGAGCTCTGTGTGTGTGTGCTTCCGCCAAATTGTGTCTCTGTAATGTTTATGGAACAATTTCGATGGTGAAATGTGAAGAAAAGCCTGATGCTTAAGATGTCCTGTGTGCGGTGGTAGCTTATATAACTTATATGGTTATATTTTTCATTTGGTATAATATTTGTTTAGTCAGCGTAAGAGTTTGAGACAATCCCTCAAAGGAGGTGTCTAAAGCCAGAAGCATAGAGTTGGCAACCCTGAATTGATTCTGAACAATATTTAGACACACAGCTGGTTTGTAAGCTGCTGCTAAAAAGGTGATCTAGTTATACTACCATAACAACTGCAATTTGAGGTTGAAATATAGCTACGGCAGTTACGTGACAGCTTTAATGAGGTTTGGAGAAGGCGTCTTTGTTTCACTCTATAGTTTTCAGTATGTGAATACACAATCCCAGGTTCCCACAGGTATTTTTCCTGGGAAACAGGATTTTGGCAAGAATTCTTGGGAAATACTGGGATCTCAATTCCCAGCACTGAACCTTGTATAAAATGTGAAGGTGAATAGCATTGCATTGTAAGAGCAACTGAACCAATCAATCAAGAAGCAAGAGATACATGCACCTTAATTTTCCACCGTTTACGTGCAAATTTTAAATGTGCATAAACCAAAACCAAACCACAATAAAGGTGGATGGATGGAAATGGACTTATTGAGGCGGTATTTGCCTCCTAGTAATATACAGTATCCAGGTGCATATAGTGTTTCATACTCATAAATGTTCGAATATGACCTTGTGCGATGTGATGCACTTACAGTAACATATAATCATATTGAGGAAATATCTAAAATCCATATTCTGGAGATAAAAAAGTGGTCCTGAACCTGACTTGCTCCATATATAATATCTGACAATGCTTGGATCGGTGAGTATCCAGCATGGATTGCTTCGTATGGATCTTCTTTTTGGATTCTTGGGGTTTTATGCATTGATAAGAAAACAATAAGCACTATCTTAGTGTGGAATTTCCTTTGATGTGTCATCCCACCCTGTCCAAAAGTGAGAAAAGACAAATGTATGAAAACCTTACTCTCTGAGATAACACAAGACCCAGGACTACATCCCTGCAACCTAGCAGGAATAATGAAGGCATGTGCACAAGCAGCACACTGCACCAGTATTTGTGGAGCTGTAGCTATTCAAAAGCACAACACACACTTTAAGTGTGTCGTGTGTTTGTAATTCGCTTCAACAAGCATGTGTATTCCCGCTGGTGCAATGACAGCGAGAGACCCTCGTTGCAGTTCAATAACCCAACATTTCTGTCAATTACAGCTTATACCTTTTTGAAAATTAAGGCTAACAAGCCTATTTCTTTGAATACTCAGCTCAGAATGCAAAAAGAATCAACTGTCCATCAGAAGTATCAACCATCATCAATTATTCATGGTGGAGCTGACCAGTTGACTTTAGATTCATGCAGTAAGTTTTCACTGCAGTGAAGTCCATTGCAATACGTCTCTGTTTTTGGGATCTTAGAACAAGCATTTTATTATTTGTTTGTCATTATTTGCTATATAATTTCTCTGTTTTATTATAAATTCTTGGTAAAATCAAACCAAAATTAATTCAAATTGTGAGAAATTCTTCCTTGCTAAATTCTCCATATTTTGGACATAGTGATGAAATATGCATAGATATACTGTATATATCAGTTTTGGAAATTGACTCTTCACCAAAACAAATCTAATATTATGAATGGATAGAAAGTATGACCATTCACACTTTTTTTTTCAGTCTAAAATGTGTCCACCCAGCCAGCGCTGTGCAGGATGAGAGCAGCGCTGCCTCGTTATTGGTAGACGCTGATCAAAGCAGCCGAGATCGAGCCCGTCAGCAAGGTTACATAAACAAACCTGTGGATCAAAGGATTGATGGAGGAAAAGGTTGAAAGAAAATGAATCTTTACAGGGTGTTGTCATACTGAATATCACGTTGGTGCAAAGGAAAATAGAGGGAGGGAAAAACCACATAACTGCAGTGTGTTAGTTTAGCATGTCCCCTTGAAAGGAGGAATATGAACATTTCAAAAGATACATGAGCATCAGTGAAATGGATAACAATACATTCGGTCTGAGAACAGTAAACGACGTAGCATTTAACAAATAAAGACATTTTTTAGTGTTTTCATAACTTCCTTGAATACTAATTGTTCTGACTTTTGCTGTTCTTGTTGATACAACATTTCATCAGTATTTAATTAAATTATTAGACTTGCCTACCCCTGCCTTGGTGACATATCTGGCAACCAAAACAACTTTTTCAAGGCTTTTGCTGTCATGAGGAATGACTGCACTCAAAGTGTTGTTGCAAGTTTCAGGCAACAGATAATAAGAAAACAAATGTTCGCAGGTCTCATTGCTGTGTGAGAGCCACGGTGCTGAAAGCGCGTGTTATAATCATTGTTCACCTGCTGGAGAGATTTGAGATTGACCGTGCAGTGGAGGTAACAACCTAAACCTAACCTCAAAGCTCAATTAACTGATTTTTTTTAGACACTGGGGGTACCAGAACAAGCTAAAAACAAAACATTGAAATTATTGTTCTCCACCAAAAATATCTGGCTCTTTAGCTGCTAAATGCTTCATTATGTTCACCAGCTGGTGGCTAACCTTATCTGAGCATTTTTTGTTGTAAATAGATGCCTGTGGTGGTTCGAAACAATGCTAATAAGAGTGATGTTTGCAAGCCAGAAAACCAAAACAATGAGCTAAAAGATTCTAAAATGATTAATTATGATCACTTTAACTTATATAAGGTGTCTCTGAGTACCCTGAAAAGTGCTCTATAAATCCAGTTATTATTATTATTATTATTAAAATGCTACGTAGACCTGAAAGGAACCGCAGTCATGTGATAATTCTCTGGGGGTTTGTCCATACAAGCGACACCTGTCAAAGTACACATTGTCATTTAATCAGTTTTTTGCATAAAAATATTGATTAGTACAGCTTTAAAGCTCTACAGTGCAGTTATGAAGGGATGAAGCTCAACAACTGACCAATCAATTGTCATGATGAATAACAATATTACAAGAAGGCCCAGGTTTGAACCAATTATCCCTAACGCTCTATGGTTGAGAGCATTCCAATTAGAGAAACATGTGCAGCTTTGTCTCCGATTTCTGTACTGTCTCTTTCCAGCTACAGCTGGATTAGAGGTTTGGCTCACTATTAGGCTAAATTCTGACATGATTAGCATAAAAGAAGAGAGCAGTAAGGGATGGTAATGCTTGTCTGATGACCTACAGGGCACTCGAGCATGCTACTTTGACACTAACTACTACACTAGTTAAGAATGGAAGAATATAAGGCCAAATGAATCCATTTCCAACTCCAAAAACTGTACATCCTAACAATTTAAATTAAATTGCATCCTGGGTAGATTTCTCTCTCTTTGTGGTCCTTTTTCAAGTCAGTAACCTTTAGAAGTAGAACAGTGCTCATGTAAAATTCAAATAGCCTTAAAGCAGGGTAGAAGTGTCAGTGTCTGTTTGAATCCACTGTGCCATGTGTTCCTACCTGGGAGACAGGAATCGTGGACATTTTGACACGTTGTTGAAACAGCACACTCAGTATGCGGTTTTGCTGCTCCAAATCAAACACACGGGTCCGCAGCTTCACACATTCCTCTTTCAAGTCCTAGAAACCCCCCCGAAGAGGAGAAAAACAGGACAGGTAACTGTGACTGACGGGGATATATCAAAGAACTACACGTGTATTAGATCAGGATCAGAACACAATGCTGTATTCATGCAAGATGCACAAGGCAGTGCTCTATAATCTGGTCTACTATGTTAAAAAACGAATGTTGATCACAGGCATTTCGCCGGTGAATCCTCACATAACAAGAGTGCTTTCTGTTTAGAAATGTGCTCTATGAAGTATTTAAAATATTAATATGTGGTCAGGCACATTAATTATACCTAAGTGTAGTTACCATAAACAAATTACTCATTGGTATATTCAAAGGTGTGAAGTAAATAAATATATGTAAGTAATCATTGTAGTGACCAGTGGTTCATGGTGATTAATGGCATAGACATAGATGCTGATAGAGGCTAATACTGTAGTCCTGGTGAGTAATTATTAAAGCAGAGGTGGGACAAAGTCACAAGTAAACTCAAGTCTTGGCTTGAGTCTTCCCAAGTCAAGTTCAAGTCCCAAACTTTGCGATTTGTGTCCTAAACAAGACCTTATGTGTCAAAATGAATGCCACTCTGGAATTTCACAGATTAAAAGTAGTATAATACATTTACAGAAATAGTAAATTCTTTTTTTTACATTTAAATTAACTTTAGGACTTTTCAAAGCAAACTGGTCAGGTGTGCCTTACACAATTACAATGTAATTCTGTCTAAGTAGAATGTTTTACATGTTGCCGTTTTTTATTAACCACAGCAGTCTTTCCATCCAAAGTGCTAATCGGAGGTATCTTCTATTGTCTGTCTGCTGGTCTGCCCTGCCAAACACACCTGCTTGTGCAACGTGATTGGTTGTTGGACCGATTCAAAGTATATCTGTTGTTAGGAAAATGAATAGTTGATTTAGTTGAGTGTGTGCTTGTGCAAGTTTTTTTTACATTTCTTTATTTTGTCAGGTCTAAAGTCATCAGATCCATGACTCAAGTCTGACTCGAGTCCATGTGTGGTGACCATACCTTATATTAAAGAACAGGAATTGATGTGGTTGTGATGCTAAAAAACACTTACTCTAGCATCTTTGCACCAACAAAAAGAACCCCGAAGGATTTTAGATTTTCTTTTACTTTCAAAGATCATGAGGTAAGATGTGCTGTTAATCTTTCTTCATGTTAGTGACATACTGTTACTCATCACTGTGACAGTCATCATTTCTCTGACTGTTTCTAATGGCTGACTGGATTAACGATGCGTCAATGCTGCTAAGACTAAGACTAAGACGAACCTTCTGCGTGAGGAGGGCCTGGACCACCTGGTTAGCCACCTTGAAGAGACATGGGAAAAGAAACCAAAAAAAGAGTTTAAAATGTATTATGAGTCTGGTCATTATTTTAAAGTGGATTTCAGAAGTTTCTGTGCAGCTTTGAGATGCAAAGAGACTGTAAATGAAAATGACCAAGTACAAACACCATCAGAGAGAATCTAGAGGCATGTAAGATGCTGTGAGGACAAATTGACAGCATGTTGCATCACAGAGTCAGATTTAGTGAAATCATACAGCAGCTGCCTGCAGTTAGTATATCTAACTTTATCCTCAGCACATAAATAACCCAAAATATAGTCATAAAAATCTAACAAATGTCTTTTTTAAGAGAATGTTTTTTTTGTTTATTTGCTTGCCTTGATATAACTAACTTTTCTATTCTGAAGAAGATTTTAGTTTTGTTTTGATTTGAATATAAGCCTTCTTTCTAGCTTATTTTGATTTCTGAAGCAGAAGCATACATTATACCTTTACACTGGAATAATAACTATGTTTCCACTTCTGTGTGCCACAAAATGATTTCCCTCCACCTCTTTCATCTATCTATCAAAACGACTCGCCTCAGCTCATACAGACCATGACAGGAAGCCTTCTGAATGCCTTCTGATTAATGTGCATAATAAGACTGAAAAGCAGGAGAAGAGAAATGAATCCCACAGCAGAAACTCTGAAATTTCTGTCCTCAACCAGAACATGTTAAATTCTCATGGGCAGCAATCTCCATGGTAACAAGCCCATTAGTGAAGCCTGCAAAAATAAAATAAAATGGAGCAGTCTTCCTGGCTGGAGAGAGATGAAGGACAGACAGGGAAAGAGATGGAGAGACAATCAAAGTGTTGTCAGGGAGAAAAGAAGAGGGAAGGAGTGCAGGCAGATGGCCCTCATGCAGGAGCTGGGAGTCGGTCCTCCTGAGCGCTGAGGCTCGCCCCTGCAGCTCTCATTCTCACATCGCCCAGGGCTCTGTTGTCTGTCCGCTTTCCTCTACGGACTTCACTAACACTATAGATAATAGTCCGAGTGTGTATGTGTGTTTCTTTGCTATAGAAGCTGATAGCAACCTCCGATTGTCCGAGTCCTGACCACCAGACTACTTTGTCTGGTCTGAAGTTAAGAGTTAAAGGAATATAGTTCAACATTTTGGAAAATTGATACCACTCTCATAACTGCGCTTTAAGTACAGAGCTGGAGTCTAGATTAGCAAAAAAACTGGAGGCGGGAGGAAACAACTGGCCTGGCTCTGTCTAAAGTGAAAACATGCACCTACGAGCACCACAAAAGCTCTAAACCTCACTAATGAAGATGTTGTATCTTGTTTGTTCGTACCACAGTCAAACAGACAAGTAGTCTGGCACAAAATCGCGTAAAAACCACAACTTGTTGTTGAGTTAAGATACATACTGTACTTTACATGACATGTTTGTTCTTGAAAGTGCTGTGAGAACAGTAACACTCACCTCATCCAGACAGCGCTCATACTGCTTCCTCTGATTGTCGTTTTCCATTGACAGAGCAGAGTTCTCCGCCTGTACAGACAAAACAGACAGAAAACCTGCATGCATTATGGTCATTACTTTTGATGTGCTGCCATGTCAATATCCAAGTAGATTTTTGAAAAACTTGTATAGGTAAGTTTGTGCAATATAATACATGTGAGCTTTTGATGATATTGTCTTCTCTTAGACAGACAGACAGATAGATCAAGAGGCTCTCTCCCTGAAGCACAGTAGGATTTGCAGGTTCACTGAAGAAAGATTGTTCTAAATGAATGATGCTTTAAATTTCAGGCATCCAAACTCCATCCTGCAGACCTTCCCTGTGTCTGTAAGGCTCACCTGAGGTACCCCAGGTATAATTCAATTACTGACAGAGGTTTTGCACAGCAGGGAACACAAACCATTCTGGGAACTCAGGAGATGACTTTCCACTGAAATGATTAATCCAGTAAATCTTAAAGGCTAGGCTACCTGAGATGGCCTGTTTTCACTTAAGTGCTGTGGGCAACTTCTCTGAACAACAGGTTCACAGAAAATCACAGAAATGGCTGATAATCACAGGAGTGAGCAGGGTTCAAAGAAGTACTCACCTCACACAGCTCAACATCATCTTCAAACTAACCCAAAGTGATAGCCAAAGATTATCACCACAGTATTTTAACCTGGTTTAATGACTGGCTGTTGAAATGATCACAATAAAACACACAAGAGTATGGATTGTTCTGACTCAGTCTTTTCTTAGGATGAATCTTAGGACAGTGTTTAAAAGGCCACAGATCAGCCTGAAGGCTGGCAGCCGGTAGGTGTAAAGGTCAGAGAAGTCCAAGTTATGAGTTTGAACTTTAAGCATTTGAGCCTTATAGAGTACCTGTTATATGAGCTCCCTATTGATGCTTGCTATTGATGTGACAATATATCACATTTACAAAAGAACTTAATTGATTAACATTTTATACAGTAGATTGCAAGTAAAGAAATCTGTTTTGTGTATGTCAGTGAATATTGCATTCAGGCTTAAAATCTTAATTTAGAAAAATTAAAGAACTATTTTTGCATCTGCATAATGGGTTAATATCTGCACAAATGATCCTGAATGTGAAAACAAATCACTTGCAAAGATGTAATTGTTTGGCAGTGTGCTTACCGCCATGCTCCCTCATCCTTGTTTATGCACAGTTAACATGGTTGATCTTCAGCGAGCATCGCATCAGCCAGCATTTTAGGCTTAACTGTCAAATTCCACTGATTATTACTTTTTGGTCGAGGAGCTGAGAGGAGTCAGCGACTGCTCCTCAGTCAAAAAGCACAGCAAGCTCGGTTTATTTTTTTTTATTATTTATCTTCTAACTCTTATTTGTGGTTCTTAGAGCATTTTTGTTCATTTTTCATGGTAGATTATATGGAAGGTACCCAAGTGTGCCATAATGACTGGAAAGTAGTTTCCAACTAAATGGAAAACCTTGTAATGTTTCTCCAGTTCAGCGTTAAAGTTTAATTACAAATGTGGATAAAATAAAGGCAGCCACCATGAAGAGGCAACGGCATGAAATCCACAAAATACACTCAGAATTATCCAATAGATTATCCAATAGGGTCAACAAAGTAGACAAGAAAATTGATGTAATTTAAGGCAGCACTTTATTCTAAAAGATCATCACTAATGACAGAGTGGTTATGCAGGCTTTCTTAAGTACTAGACCAAAGTATTACCACAGAAAATTGAATATCACTGAAAAATCACGGAAACGATGGCCAATCATTTCCAATAATTCAGCAAGCATCCATGCTGGTAATTACTTGACCTTGTACACAATTATTGTGATGTTAACAGGTTGATGCACATATTGTGTATTCTACGTGCATTTACTAAAATATTGAAAATCTCTAAATGTCTTTGCTGTTTGGTCAGTTTAGTTTGAATCCTTTGCTCGGTTTTCTCTCTCTTTATTTACATTTATTTACAGGCTTTTAGCAGAGCCACTACATGTCTAGGCTATATATTATATATATGTTATTTTCAGAACAAACTGCTGGTCTATTCAGAAATGCCATCAATTTGCATCGGAGTTGTACTTGGTTGTACTATACATGTTTTTGGACAATTTTTCTGAAAAAAAAAATTGTTTTGTAAAATTTAAAATTGCTTGACTTTTTTGTCTGTATGTCCTCACGTTATCAACACACAGTAAATATTTGTATATAAATCGAATGTCACTGTTCCAGGAATATAAGAACCATGTTGATGGGACACTCTGAGCTTTAGAAATATAAAACAAAAAGTTTGTAAGTCACACTGAATCGAAAAGTAAGTGTATTATGTCTGTGTGGTCAGATGTGACTGGGTCATGACGCAATTGCAGAAATCTGCTTTATCCCTTCAAATGGTGTTTTTTTTTGTGCGGGGCTTTGTGAAATCTCCACATACAGTGGTGTGAATACGTGTCTGCAAACACTTTTTCACACCACTTTATTTCATTTAGTTGTCCAGGATTCAGTCTGCATTATAGACATGAAGCCACTAATCTATACTTTAACTGTTACATCATCCCTGGACATTCAAAGACAAAAGAATGTAGAAAGATGAATAAAAACAGCTAAAACTAATTTGCGTTAAGCTGTAAAATTTTTTTCTTTTTACCAGCTAACTTATTTTTTCTCAACCAACTGTAAGCACATTGTACTGCACATTAACATACCAGGAAACAGCACAGGGAATTTTAGGAGGTCATTGCAGGACTTCAGTATATAACTCAAAAATTCTCCCCGTTTATTAGTCATGCAGACACCTCGTGTTTCAGCCATTGCAGGTGTTTGATTAAATGAAGCCCCTAACATTTCCAGAGATCAGCAGGTGTGACATCCAATAACCATCCCGGTTCACATCTGCTCTCACCTAACACTACCTATGGTAACACCAGTACCAACAATAATTAAAACTTTGTCTGGGTTTAATGAGGTCACTCCTGAGCCAAGAACTAGTTTATATATATATATATATATATATATATATATATATATATATATATATATATATATATATATATATATATATATATATATTATAGGCAACATGACTATCGACTGAACTGCCGATGAATGGGTAAAGCGCTTTGAGTGGTCGGCAGACTAGAAAAGCGCTATATAAATGCAGTCCATTTACCATTTACAATTACAGCAAAGATACCAGGTATCAGGTAAAACCAGAATGTGGTTAAAGTGTGATTATAAAATTCAACAAATGTCTGTTCCTTGGCCTTAAAGCACAATCGTCATTACCCATCGTATTTTATAAAAATTAAACGATGACAGTGGTATAATGTAAAATAGGTTTATAGTAAGAATTATGATAAAGTCACAACACATCCGGTAAAACAAAACAAGCAAAGCAGAATTAACGAAGTGAATTCTGTTTTTAGGTGGATTTTATCTTTAGGCTATGCTTTGCAGTAGATATAGTAGTACTATCAATAATGGCTGTCTAGGACCCCTCAACAGATGGTAAGTCCTTTTACTTTTTCAGCAGGGAAGGTGTGACAGGGAGGCGTACTGTACATTCACTGGAACACTGACTGCAAATGTTAACTGCCCTGTCAGCATATTAATTATCACCTCCTGGATATGAATAACTCCTTTGTCTTCTGCCTCATTTTTCTTGCCCCTAGGACTGCTCTTCAGCATAATGGGGTAGAATTTTCTGTAATATGTAAAGATGGATAGATAGATAGCATGATGAAACACTGATTGTGCTTGTTTGTCATCTAAACGTCTCACTGATATTTTCAAATGAAGCAGACTCAGGTGGCTATGAATGACACAGAATTATCTTTTAAGATAATTTAATTCAAAAAAGTTAATGCTTTTAATTTTATAACTGACAGGTTTCATGTTCCAGTGTTTGTGAGGAATTCATTATGTATTTACCTTAGGCAGCTTTTGAATTATTTTTAAGCATCTTAGATTTCTTTAAATATTTAAAATAGCCTAGCCTACCCAGTCTGATACCACAAAAATAGCAATGCAAAGTTATAGCACAGGGCAGCAGATTTCTGCAACATGCCTAAAGGTTTTGGTGAAAGCCAGTAAGAAAAAAAACTTAAGATTTTACTGAGTGGGCAAAATCATTTTAGTGGAGGTCCCAATTTGCTGACCTGTGCTATAGCGAAAGTGAGAAAAAAGTGATAATTAGTTTATCGATCTGCCCAACAGCCAGTCAGAGTCAAAGTGTTAGGGGTGAACTAATGCCATGTCATGTCTTTAACAACCCTATCTACCCTGTAATCCTTCCTAAATAAGGAATGTAACCAGTACAGTGATGTTCAGTCCTTGGAAAAACTTTCTTTGAGCTACCCGCTTATTCCAAGTCTACAGATATCAAGTGAAATACATTTAATTAAATAAAGCATATTTAATTATTTAAGCATATTTATGCACTCTAAATATATCAATCAATCTGACATTTTAGGGATGAAAGGAAAGGACATGGGAAGAGTGGTGGGGAAATGGGGAACAGTTGGGGGAAGGGTCAGAAGTGGACATGCAATCCACTTTACCTCCAGGGCTCTGAGTCGCTCTAGCAGGGGATTGCTGTCCTTTGAATTTTCCTCCGATCCTCTGCAGGCCTCAGGCGAGGCAGGCATTTCTGATGCTGTGGCGGTGGAACCCTCCAGACTGTCCTGCTGCTTCCACATTTCCTCCAGGAGTTTGTCCTGAAACGCAGAGAGAGCGGATCAAAGATGCATGCCTTAAAGTCACAAAGAAATGAAAAATAAATAAATCTTGAAAAGCAATAAATCTTGACAAACGACACACGGAATGCTGCCACTACTGCATAAATAAAATTTCCACTTTGCTTCACTTCAAAGTTTCATTAACCCATACTTTTATTTACAGTGAATCAAATGACCCCCTGTAACGTGACAGCAAGTGCTGTCGTTCTCACGGGGAATCAACACTTTACTAGGCAGCTTTTGCAGCCTTTTTTTAGCTTATTGCTTTGGTTCACTGATCTGTAGGGTTGACTAATTACAGCCCTCAAACTACCAAGAATAACAAGAACACTGAGTTAAAACCAACCCATATGATGTGTGTAGAGGTGTGAGTGGTTATTCTGTAGCAGCCTAGTGTCATTTTGCACCTAACTAAGTACAATTACTCTTAGTACTGTACTTAAATACAATTCTGATGTACATGTACTTGAGTATTTCCATTTGAAGCTACTTTATACTTCTACTCCACAACATTTCACAGGGAAATATTGTACCTTTTACTCTACTACATTGATCTGACAACTTCAGTTACTAGTTACTTTACAGATTACTAGTTACTTTACAGATTAAAAGTTTACACAGAAAACCTATAATGAGTTTCTAAAATTACAAGTGGGTCTAAGTTTTAATTTTATACTTATACTCACTTGGTACTTAATTTATTTTCTGACCTGTATTATAGTATATTATATTTTTTGCTTAGTACTTCTATTCCTGTGTGCACTGACGTGATAGTGAGCTGCTGTAACAAAAGAGTTTCCCCTCGGGGATCAATAAAGTATTTCTGATTCTGATTCTGATATTGTTAAGGGTGTAACAAGCAAATAGTAACATATAGCCTAAAGTATGGTAGTTTAAATTAGCTCCACCTTGACCAGCTACAACATTAATAGTAATGTTTTTGGAATAATAATCTGATACGGTAGCATTACAATGAAAGAGGCCATTCTGTTTCCTAATGAGTACTTTTATTTTTGATACTTTAAAATGGTCATACTATGCCCATTTTCAGGTTCATAATTTTATTTTGGGGTTGTACCAGAATAGGTATACAT
This sequence comes from Siniperca chuatsi, assembly GCF_020085105.1. NCBI lineage: Eukaryota > Metazoa > Chordata > Actinopteri > Centrarchiformes > Sinipercidae > Siniperca > Siniperca chuatsi. The sequence goes on along the minus strand of NC_058053.1, from coordinate 3,967,465 downwards.
GGTTTAATTTTCAAAAAACACCATATTTTTCTAATACTGCACATTGCTGCAGCACCTCTTATCACCCTGTGTCTTGAACACTCCATTTTAGCTACCGAGTCACTTCTATTTGATCTTTGTTGGGAGTTGCAAGGAGTAAGGACTACTAGCCAATCAGAATCAGAGTAGGGCAGGTCCTGGTGAGCAAGGTAGTGTGATCCAAAACCGCTTCAGCCAGTAACTATGGCTTTGGTTCAGCTGTACATGTTTGAGCCCTAATCTGATACCAAAAAAACCAAAAGACGTTTCAGAGTGGTAAGTTATTAATTCTAATTAATCTTTCATAGGTAACATTTTAACTGTGCACTGTGTCTACATCACAGTAACAATGTTATGCCCATTGACTGCCTGGAGGGTATCTAACGTTATTTTAATTTCATATTTAGGTGTACTTGTGGAAATTGCTCAATTCATGCAATTTGGACATCTTACATAGTGATGTAGATATGTTACAGAGGTAACGGCTGGACCACAATTGAGTTGTTTTCAGGCAATTCAGGAGTAGTTTTCTGTGGGAGAGGGTAACTGGACTTTTTCACTTTGCAAACCTATTACATGCACAAAAAAATATATAACACAATAAAGGAAAGGGAAAAAGCCAAAAAGCATAATATGACCACTTTAAGTACTTTTTGTTGCTAATACTTTTATACTTTTACTTAAGTAAAATTTTACTTACAGGACTTGAGTGTTTTGTATAGTGTACATAGACGGTGTAGTCCCTCATTCGTGTTTAGAATTTTGGATTTGCTCAGACAAGATGGGTGTAAATGTCCTCCCCAGCATGAAATGGCAGAAAGCCAAAGTTAACAAGTGGCTGGTAAAGAGAGTGGAACATTTAACAAGCCAAAGAGAGACACATATTTTCCTCAGAAGTCTCTGTGACCCTGTTTGCTCTGGCGATGAACATGATTGTCAAGTCAGCAGAGCTAGAATGCCGGGGCCCTCAGACTTGATCAGGGACACGTCAGCCTCCAATCAGGGCTTTTATGGATGACCTGACTGTCACCATAGAGTCAGTGCCAGCAAGCAGATGGATCTTTCATGGGCTGGAAAAACTCATCCGGTGGGCTCGGATGGGCTTCAAGCCAGCTAAGTCAAGATCACTTGTGCTAAAGAAGGGTTGAGATGTGGACAGGTTCTGCTTCAGGACTGAAGGGTCACTGATCCCAACCGTCTCAGAGAAGCCAGTGAAGAGCCTGGGCAAGGTCTTCGACAGCAGCCTTAAGGACTCTGCATCTGTTCAGTCAACCTGCCAAGAACTGGACAGCTGGCTGAGATCAGTCGACTGGTCGGGGCTCCCAGGAAAGTTCAAGGCATGGATATACCAGCATGGTATATTGCTAAGGATACTCTGGCCGCTACTTGTCTACGATGTCCCCATTTCCACTTGTCAACTGTATTAGAAGATGACTGGGGTTGCCCCCTCATTTTGCCCTCTACAGGAACAACCCAAAGCTCCAGTTGCCCTTAAAGTCTTTGGAGGAGGAGTTCAAGGTGACACGGACTCGTGTGACCTGAAGGTGGCCCAGGCAGCAGTGAAGACCGGAAGGAAGTGGAGAGCCGAAGATGCTGTGCTGGAAGCCGAGTCACGACTGCACCACAGAGTTCTGGTGGAAGTAGTGCCCCGTGGGAGAGTGGGAAAAGTAAGGGGAAGCAGGCACCGCATCACTTTCTTGATTCGGGCAGTGTACAACGTCTTACCTAACCCAACGAACCTCTCCAGCTGGGGCAAAGTGGAGTCTCCAAACTGCCCACTGTGCTCAGCAAGAGGGTCATTGGAGCACATGTTGAGCTCCTGCCCAAAAGCACTCACTCAATGGGCACCTGATTGTGGCGCCAATACACTTGGCGCCCAAGGGATTCAGCAGCCACAGCCGAGCACGCACCACCACCTGAGGATTTGTTTTTGTAAAGGCAGGAGAGCATCCACAGGCAGGATATAGGAGTGCAGCAGGGATCCCTGCGACCGCCCAGGACTGGCAGCTCTCAGTGGACCTGGAGAAACAGTTGAGATTCCCCTGTTGCATTGTCAGTACCACTCTGAGGCCAGATCTCAGAGAACTCAAGAATATCATCATCATGGAGCTGACAGTGGGAGGACCGCATGGAGGAGGCTCACAAAAAGAAGAGGACCAAGTATGAACAGCTGGTCATCAACTGTCGTACGCAGGGTTGGAATGCTAGATCCATGCCCATTGAGGTAGGCTGCAGGGGATTTTCCACAAAGCCTTAAATGCCCTGGGCATCACAGGACTAGCAAGGAGCAAAGCCATCACCGAAGCAGCTGAATAGCCTCAAGGTGGCTCTGGATACGGAGAGGACCATGGGGACTAGCAAGTGCCACGTGAACACAAGTCGTGGCCTGATCAACTATGGCTAGGGCACCTGGGCGAGAGTGTCTGATGTTGCAAGACCCGAAACACCCAGTGACCCCAGGATACATCACTGATGATGTGTTCAGGTGCATCAGAAGATGTATTTTAAGAATGCTCTGTGTCTGCTCAGTTCAACTGTGAACTTTTAAGTGCAGGAGTATGTGAGGGATTCATTAGATGAGATATTGTTTTTAAAGCTGAAGGTTTTTATGGACAGAGAGCAGCAGCATTGAGGCAAAATCTGATAGTGGTATTGAGGTCGGTGGGAGGGGATCTGATAGGATTTTTGCATATCCTAAGCCAACACATCCTCATACCTAAATGACAGAATAGGTCGATTGTCATTGACTCCCAAAATGACATGTACAACCTTTCCCCAAAACGACATATATGACGTACCACTTAAGTACATGACGTAAGTCACATGACATTAAACACGTGATTAATGTTGTGAAATGGTCGCAGGTTGGTTAGGTTTAGGTAACAAAACTACTTGGTTAGGTTTAGGAAAAGAATGTGGTTTGTGTTAAAATAAGTTACGTAAGTCACTTGAGATAAGTAATGTAAGTCACGTGACTTAACTCATGTGATGCAAATCAGCTATGTAACGTTATTTAACTTTAAATAAGTCCACGTTGACTTGGTTTCAGTTTCACAATGGACACAAACCCTGGTCTCCTGGGTGAGAGTCCTGTGTTTGTTTGTCCTGACTTTGTTGCTCTTTATACAACGTCACCTGACTTCCTTCTTTGCTCCCATCATAATTACTACGGCAACTAGAGGTCGCGGCCTAACAATAGACGGGTCGTAATAAGCTGCTTTCACAGTCGACCCATATGGCCGTTTTTCTGGTGAGGACGGGCTGAATTAAGATTTTGTAAGAAAGTGATTCAGTTGAAGCCTTGACTTTGCTCCCAATGGTTCCTGTGTCCTTGAAGGTAATTTATTATTCCAGTCTTATATGTCTATTTTGAAATAGCTTTTCTGATTTTGACTCTGGCTTTTCTACAGATGTCAGTTCATCAGGAACAGAATTTGTACTGCAGCAAGCCTCATAGCCTCCGTGACAGCCAACTGATATCAATGTATTTTTTAAGAATCTTCAAAGTGGCAGAATGTTACGGCAATTAATATTTAAGTGCTAACTCAAGGAAATTTTCTTGGTTTTAAATAAGTCAGGTTTCATCCCACTTCGCTGGACGTTAGTATAAAACTGGCAAAAACAAATACATGCAATTCAATTACACCGAATTGCATGTATTTGGGGAAATGCAAACTAGACACAGAAATAAATGGACTCTGTATTGCACCAGTATTTAGTAGATATTCAACATTACCAGCATGTATTGTTTGGATGGTGAACATGGTGGGTGAGAGCCTTTCAGGTTTTCAGATAGGAAACTGATAAGGTTGAGCCCTAATTAATAAGTATTATGAATAATGAGCCTTGTTTTCATTTGGTATGTTGTTCATTAGTTCTTATGTTTGGCACATTCATCCACACCAACACAAATAATAAACTACATCAGAGCTGATCATCTAAAGTGTGTGTGACTTGCATGTGGTGGGGACAAAAATCTGTCTCACAGTTACATTGTGGGGACTCATCTCCATCTGGGGACATAAAGCAGGTCCCCACAAGGTTAACTATTAAATTTTAGGGTTAACTATTTTGGGGTAAGGTTACACTGTAAAAAGACTTTAAAATCCATTCCAAGGTGAGATCAATATTATATCTATTGGTAAATCAATCCTATGGTTTTCCAAAGTGTTATATCTGCAATTTGGATGATTGTTGTTTCCTTGTGCACATATTTTCTTATTACAGTTCTATTTTACATTAGGGAAAGAAATTGTGCTCAAACTACCATTTCACTTTATTATATAACCTTTTTGCCAATTCAGAGGAAGTTTTTCAGTTTCCAGACAAGATTTCAGTTGAAAATCAAAATGGTAAGAGCAAGAAAAACAACATAAACACCACTGTTATAAAACCAAAATAATACCAAAGGACCAAACATATCTAGTGTTGACTGGAGGCCCTTCTTGTACCTTGTATGCTTTCATGAGGTCCAGGGGGTCCACCTTGGGCCCTTCCAGTGAGTCCTGGTTCTGTAGTAGTGTTCGCACCGTCTCCTCCATGCTGCATTTAAGAACAAAACAGGCAAACTGGTCAGAGTAGCCCACTGTATGAGAGGAAGTGCTAGAGAATCAAAGACTTCATAGAACACCATGGGCTTGATCGATAAAAGTTAACATTCATTCTTCAACAGGGAAAACCATCTAAAGGCTCAATCAGCAATTTTTGACCATAACAACTACAGGTACTGTATATTCACATACAAAGTCAAACTTAGATGAAAAATCTGCATTTTGGGTGTTTCTAGGCTGATCATAATTTAAAATATTGGTCGCTTTAGTTCTTGTTCTTGTTAGTCCACATATTAAAAGATAGTCAATTACTTTGGGAGTGATAGCAGAGTCCAGTCCTCTGTTTTGAATTTTGATGGTGGGGATAAACCTTTGTTTATGTTTGGATCAGTGACCAAAGTTTCTATTATGAAAAAGTGTATGACAAGGCAGACACTGAATGGTGAAATTAATAATGTCTGCAGTACAATGTAATTTTTCCATCCCAGTGGATACAGTAATGCTAATTGGATGAAAAGGGAATGTGAAGCTGATAAACCTGTTGATGGAGGTTCACTTTGATAGAACATCTCCACATTTCATTATTTGCGATGACTGCAGGAACAGTCGACATCATCATCGGATCAGCTGCCCCTTAGATGACCTGACCAACATTTTCACAATGTCTGTTGATAACTGAAAGCAATTTATGGGTGGTAATGATTTGAAAAATGCTGGTAACAAACACCTCATCTTCTGAATAAAGAAACAAATCTGATGGTAAAATGGTATTTGATTAAAACAGATCATGTAAAACAGAAAACCTATAATATTTTGTTTTACAGCAACACACAGTCAGTCACTTGTTTATTTATTTTTAATTGAATATTTGAATTTACATTTTTAATTGTTTATCTGTCTATTGTAGTTTACTGTTTTTACAGATGAATATACAAAAAAGAAATAAAACCATAAGTTGAACATTGTGAATTATTGTTGTAAAAAATATTTGAATGATGTGTTGTACTGTATATATGGATTTCAAATGGCACAGGTGGATAAACAGGGAAAAATATAGAGTTCAGCTGCTTAGTATTTTAATTGATTCCCTAAAACCAACATGTTTCTGCAACATGCCTTCAGAAAGATTACATAAAACACTGTGGCTTTAATGTGCAATAATGGATTTCTTGGCCACTTGGGGGCAGCGGAAACAAGATGTAAACACAATATTGACATATAATCACCTCATTATGTTGATATGGCAAACATGTTCCAGCAGAGACGGAGCAACATTATCATCTATCTGAAGTCAGGTTTCCATTCACTTGGTGAGTAGAAGCCTAATATTCACACTCCTTTTAGCTCTCTTTTGGTCTCCACCAACTCCTGAGGGAAATATTTGCCTCTTAAGTTGCTAAATGCTCTGCTACTTTCACTAGCTAGTCGCTAACTTTGTCTGTCTGCTGTTTGGTGTTGGACAGGAAGTGTACGGTGGGTTTATAAAAGCTTTTTGCTAAAAACAGCTGCCTGTAGCGACTGGACACAACACTGATGATTCACTCTCACTGATGTGAGAGTGAATCAAAACAGTAAAGTTAAGGGCAGGAAAAGCAAAACAATGAGCTAAAAGATGGTAAAATGCTCCTTAGAGCAGAGTGGAACTCTACAGTTGGGTAATAAATCTTTGTGGGATCATCATTATAAGTGACCTCTTTCACATTACACATTGTTATTTGATCCATTGTTAATATAAAAAAAATAGCAGTGCAGTTTTAATGTTTGATTTCAGGTATTATCTGACCCAAATTGAATGTGAAAATTTTCTAAAATCATGCCTAAAAATCATGTAGGCAATAAATGTTTTAGACATACTGTAAATAGACTACATTATGTAGAGTATGTTCACAGTAAAGTGCATCACAGCCATCAAACCTCTGTTTTCAAATTACTATTTTTTTTATTGCAGAGCTGCTGTATGAAAACACATTGTCCTTAGATATATAATACTTCCACATTAATAAGGTTTCAAAACACCCATAATGCTGCAGCTGACATTTGTTCAAATGGCTTCCACTGTATCAGTGTAGTCTTGCCTTGTGATTTTGTAATTGTTTTCCCTCTGAGCTGTGTATGCTTGATAGACACTGACCATGTTCCCCATAATGTTGTACGCAGTGACATTTTGCCCCGTCATTTTCAGAGCAGCTTTTCTCCCTGTTTGATGCATGTGGCACAGCCATTAGCACTAGCTGCTGACAGTGAGCACACCATTGGCATTCCTGGCCCAAGTCACAGCCAGTGACCTGAAACAAAACAGGGAGTACTGGTCTCAACTATTCATTGAGTTTAAATTCTAGAAAAAGGCAAATTGAGTCATTTGATGTGGATATGTGCAGTCTAAAGGAAGTGAAATGCAGATATCATCATGTGCTCAGTGGTTCGAGCAGGCCATCAGTACTGTCAGGGCTGGGGGTTCAAATCCCATCAGGATCTCGGTGGAGCCCAAAACAGAGCAAAAAGTGAGTGAATATTGGACTTACATTCAGATAGCCAAATGAATCATTATGTTTCTCCATATCTGCTGGATGTGTAAGTAGGCAACAAGTTCATCACATCAACTCCATATTCTTTTTTTGTTGTTGTTGCCCTGTACACATAATCACATAGCTTTTTGTTTGTGTATTATGTTAATACAGGGGATTGTTTTTAACAATACAGATATTGTATGCAAAAAATGCTTTTTTTTTGCAGCTGCTCAAAGTTAGCTTGTGTGTGTCTTCTTGGAGTTGAAAGGTCAGTAGGTTAGTTAAGCCAAATTCTGTGGCCCTTCCTCAACCGTGATGAAATAGCAGAGGTATATTTGTATACTTAACTCCCCCAACTCTGGTAGGAGTTGCTGTGCTAACATCCTCTGACCCGCTCTTTCCCACAAAAGATATAATGACATGCCTACAAGTCCAGCTGTGGCCTCACACAGAGGTTGAAGCCGGTAAGGCTCGGGACTTCCGTGATCTTCCAGAGACTCCAGTGGAAATAGGTCCTCGTATGACCCTTTTGTGGCGAAACTGCCTTGAGAGTCATTGCTATCAGTACTAGCTAAAAGCAGTGATGGTCAATGTGTCACTGTGTCTCTGTCCCTTGACGCCCTGTCAAACTGAAGTGATTCAAATGTTTGATTCTTTTACCACCAATAATCATTGCCATTTTTGTGTTTCTTCTTCTTACCACTCAAGTTACATCTGCCTATATTAGAAAACCAAAAAATCACAAGCAATAGACAGTGAGGAGTACACCATCTACTCCATTGATAACACCATATGAGCCCTGTATGAATAAATATGATACACAATCTGATAGGTAACATTACACAATTATTTTTCTTTATGTTTCAGTTATGTTTCACAGCATCTGAGCCTCAACATCACAAAGTGCAACTGTCGCAATGCAACATGGATCATTTTTTCACAACATTAAAGCTGGTTCTTCTTAAAGTTTTGGCTCATCACGTTTGCTCCTCATGAAGTCGTACAAGTCCACCTGATTCCTATCAAAATTCATGGTATTCTCAGCGATATTTCATTCATTTCCTCCTACTCAGTCATCACTCACCCCATGCTGCTTTCCTGACTCTCATGGTGCTGGTCATTTGAAATGAGGCTAACCACACGGGTCCTCAGCATCCTCAGCTCAGAGTTAGTCACTGTTCTGTGTTTGTGATTGGGCACTGAAGGGAAAGTGGGTCTCTCGGTCTCCCTGTGGACCATGTGGGAAATAATGCACAGCTGAGTGCTCTCAGAAAGAGGAAAAACAAGCTCCCACCCTGTATGGCTTTACCCTAACAAGCCCTGGTACTCTCCTGCCATCCCAGTCTCATGACTGCAGTCTGGCAGGAGAGATGTCTGTGGTCTGATTGTGCATCTGTGTTCAACATCATTTCAGATGTGCTGCTGAATAAACACCAAATTTTTGCTTTGCCCTCACCCAAACAGTCAGAAACAAGATTTGGCAAAATGTTGCATTCAGGCGTTGGCCATTGTAAAAAATCACAAGAGACAGATTAAAACTGCTTTCACAGGTTGAGTTGAACTCCCCATGACTAATAAACCTTTATGTGTAAAATTGTTTTCCTTTAAAGGTCCAGTGTGTAGGATTTAGTGGCATCTAGCTGTGAAATTGTAGGTTGCAACCATTTGAATACTGCTCGCCTCACCCTCCCCTTCCAAGCGTGTAGGAGAAACTACGGTGGCAGTGAAAAACGCAAACAGCCCAATCTAGAGCCAGTGTTTGGTTTGTCCATTCTGGGCTTCTGTAGAAACATGGCAGTGCAACATGGCAACCTCCATGGAAGGGGACGCGCTCCCTATGTAGATATAAACAGCTTATTCTAAGGTAATGAAAACACAACGTTCTTATTTTCAGGTGATTATACACTAATGAAAACAACTTATAAATATCATATTCCATTTCTACCAATAGATCCTCCTAAATGTTACATACTGGAGCTTTAAAACAAGAAACTCAGTACATACAACACATCAATTTACAACAATCACACAGCACAATAAAACAGGACATCAATATTCTTGCTAATTTACATCCTTAGTGAAACATTTTGAATGCCTGATGTGATTGCAGCATTTCCAAATGTATCGTGTAGATTAGTGCATTACATTACAGACAGTTTGAATGTGGCAGAGATTATAGTTAGCAAATTTACAAGTTACTATGCTTCAACTCTTGTAGCTATAACAAGTGACGCAATCTAAAATGTGAACTAAACCTCTCTGGACTCATGAAATATCTATTTTATTGAGATTTGTTATTGTTTTCAATGGGTAATCTTTAAATCATCAAAATAATGCTTTTATTAAGCATTATTTTGATCCATAACATTGCTTTTTATTTAAATATGGAAGATCTACCTATCTAACATATACTATGAAACCCTATATTGTGCTCAACATACACGCTTTACATGCTGTACACTCTATACATATGTAGACACACATGTGCATCCATGCATGTGTTTACAGTATGTATATGACCTTGCGTCAGTGACATATATATATTTGTCTTAAATGGAAATGACCCCTTCCTTCTTTCCAGAGGGATTTCTGCAGCTCTGTGACATTTTGTCACAGGCTACACTTTTCAAAGCAGGATGCTTAGCTCATCATTGCACAACAATGTATGAATGAATGACCTAGTTCCCCCCTTAACTAGTAACGTGACCCCTTTCCCCACTTCAGTGAAAACTAAACCAGTACCAAGCACAAGCTGTATGGGGAAGCACCTCGCTGCTATTCTTCTCAAGGGTTGTCATCCCTGTTTATTTACAGCACACTGACATTTAGGTGTATTTAAATATGGAATCATTACAGACAAGCACTATTATTGTTTAGCAGGATCATTTGGTTACACTCTTTCAGCTGTCACTGGATCCCACTGCAGACACTTAATAACTGAGTGTGTGAGCGCAGGGGTTTTGATGGTTGTTTTGACAGTCCAAGTATAATCCATCTGTAATCGTACTACATATTGAAAGACAGTCCCATTTCAGTGTTGAATAAGTCAATTGCTCTGCATTGATTGCTTATTGTTTAGTATTCCATCCTTCAATCCATTTTCTATTCCAGGACTAAGAAGACAGAAAAAAGAGATTCACTTTTTAACATGCACATCTCAACCCTAAAAATGGAGTTTTTGTTTATTTTTTAATTTAGTTTTTTTATTGAAGTTTATTTGATACTTATATATTATATCACAGATATAATGTGCATAAAGACAATGTACTTGTAATATACACAAAGAGGAAATTGCTTAAATCTTAGTAAAGATGCTTAAATGAAACTACTTAAAAACTAAATGATGTATTTTTTTCTTCTCAGTATGATTCAACAATCATTTTGTTTGAGGAAAAAGTAGTCCAGATAAAAGAACTGTGTTTTTACTTTTTTACTTTTATTAAAACTAATTTGATGTAAAATTTAATAAAGAAATTAACTACAAAAAACAACATTAACAAAAAAGATAAATAGCATCTCAAATGGTGCGCCGACAAATTACTCTGACATGATTTGTTGTTTGTTGCAAGCCTAAAATTGATCTGTGTAGTATCAAATTGAAACTATCCAGATCTTTTCATGGGGAAAATGTCTAAAAACTTGGAAGTTGATTTCAAGTTTTGAGGGATGAAGTTGTTCTATAAATAAAATATGAGACACAAAGGATCCTCCAGAGCTTCACCAGCACCACTTAAAGGTCCTTAGAGGCTAGTGTTTAAAGGCATATCACCAGCAAATTTGAGTATTTCATCAGAACACTGACAGTCAGGTTTTGCTTAAAAAGGCTGCTATGGATGAGACATTGCATGTAACAAGATTAAATGGACCTAAAAATATAGAATACGAGAATGTGGTGACAAAACATGCAATTTAGTGGAAACTTTAACCTTAACTATTTCTATAAAAGCATAGTTGTGTTTTTAGATTTGTTTTATTGTAGCTTGTGCTCTACAGCTGACTGACACATCACCCTGTGCTAACTACAGGGAGAGAAAAAAACACATTACTAATTTCCTTAAATATTGGGCAGCAGTTCAAATATCTTCTGCGTGGCAGGGGTGAATTAACTTATAGTCACAAATCATCAGGGCCTAATCTCACAGCTCGCTGAGCATATGCAGATGGGATCGAACTTGGATCATGAGGGGCTGTCAACAGTTGGCTGAACATAATGTTTGGTTATTATTTCCCTTTATCGCATGCTGGGAGAGGAGATCAATAAGACATTCATGTCAAGTTTTAGTGTCAGGTACTCCAATAAAACTGAACAGATTTCTTCATTCAAAGACAACCTCTACATGTAGTGGGCTCTCAAGTTAATGAAAATGTTGGATGTCACCGCAGAAGCCCAGCAGTTCATCACATTTGGTGTTTGGCCTTTGATGGATGTGTGGTATGCATTATGTTTGTTGCTCGGTTGGACAGTTTGTCACTGAGTTGTGGCCACTGGCTTTTAATCTATCATGATACAAGCTACTGTGATAGAGGAGAAACTTTTTGAAACATTGTACCTCCCAGAAAAACCTCACTTCACCAAACTGGCAAGATGTAGTGTTGCACAGGTGATGGTCTGAGTTTATTGAGGACAACACTGTCTTATGAATTTCATTAAATAAGCAATAAACTATGAAAACATTTTATTTGGATATTTTACAATACTGACATCAGCTCCTACACTACATTACCCCATCATTATCATAAAGGCCTACTGGAGAAGTGCACCAAAACGGCTGACTCTAGAATACCAACTACACAAGAAAAGATTATCTGGATATATATCAGCTAATAGCAAAAGTAAACTGATAAAGATTAGTTTCCAAATCAGGTGATGTGGCACATGAAATTATATTGTCTTTAGTCCAAACAGATGTGGCCTAGTTTGAAATGTCAGTTTGATTAACCTGCGTAAAAATTTTTTAGCTAGCTAGTAACAATGTTGGCTAATTTAAAGTTGCACTAACTATATTTTCTTTATCTTAACATTAGATAAAATGACAGTGTAATGTGAAAGAGGTGGCTAGTAGTGAGGAACCCACAGAGAATTATCACGAGACACTTCATCCCACCAGCTCTATGGAGCTTTTTAGCCTCTTTTTACTAATTGTTTTGGTTTTCCTACCCACGAACTCCACTCTCACAGCAGAACGCCATTTTTAGCATAAAAAGCTCTGTTAAACCCACTGTACGCTAGCTACCCAGCAAACAGCAGACAGACAAAGTTCACCACAAGCTGGTAACATAGTGGAGCATTTAGCAGCTAAAGAGCCAGATATCTTTCTCAGAAGTTGGTGGACACAAAAAACAGAGCTAAGAGGAAAGTGAATCTACATGACTTACATTTATTAAGTGCCAGAAACATGACTCCAAATTAATGAGCTAATGTTGCTCAGTGTCTGCTGGATGCATAAATAGGCAACTGCAGGTTAAAAAGTTAGCCATAACAACTTTCTAAAGTGATAACATGTGAGCTTGTTCCGGTGCCCCTAAATGGCCAAACAGATCAATTTATGCAGCTTTAAGTAAACTTCTGATAAAATGACATATACAGTTTGCAGAGGTTACCAACAGGTTACTAATCAGCTGTGTGAAAAGCAAGGCAGGCAGTTAGCTGCTAGCTACCAGCTGACATTATAGAAAAGATGAAATATATCAGCATCTGAAGTATCAAGGTTTTTCCAAAATTATATGTATCTGAAGTCAAGTCAGTCAGTTTTATATACATAGCCCAAATCACAAATTTGCCTCAACAGGCTTTACAAACTGTGCAGCATACAACATCCTCTGTCCTTAGACCCTCAAGCTAAATTTTCAGAGCATATTTTTCACAATTCTTTGATAATCAAATATATCCTTAACAATAATCTTTTTATGTTATATGTTTATGTAATATCGGTATGATTTATTAAGAGTACTCCACTGATTTAGCATTGCATTCCTGTGACATTGTCAGACTCATGATGGACAGTTAAAAAAAAGGGTTGATGGAGCAGAACCAGAGATATCGTCTTTTTTATTCCATGTCTCCATCTTCCTTGTCAAAACCTGCCACCTGCATCACCCACAATGCATCTCGACTGTCAACAGTTGGCTACAGAGGTCTGGTAAACTCACTTCTTTCTAACTCCACACCACCAGATGTTTTTCATTTTCAGACTTGTAGTCTTCAGACCCAACCAAATTTATCAAACCATGTGCAGCTCTCTCTGGAGCCACTTGAGGCTTTAAACAACTTATTTCACATATGCAGTAGTCCTCCCCAAGACCTCAAACAGACATTGATGCGTAAAATCGATTGAGTTCCCCTTTACACTCTCAGATATTTGCCTTTTAAAATCCACTATCGGTCAGGCGTACAGAGTATGTATTTCAGTGTCTGCACCCTGGTTGTTGGTGTGCTGAAGGTGCTACCTGGAGAAGTGCTGCTGCAGTGTCACCATCTGCCGCCCGCCCTGCTGAGACTTCGCCCTCTCCCTTCTCTCCACGCCCAGATGTTGTTTGTTCTCCAGCTGGGAATTATTATTATGGATCAGTCTTGGTGGCGTAGCTGCAGGGGAGAGGAGTAAACACAGTTAGTTTGCTGTTAATCTTGCATATCATAATCCCACTGAAGATTTCAAAGATACACTTACATCTGTTCACTTCCCTTTTCCCCTTCTATAAAAGGACAGTTTGTCAGCAAGTTTACTTGTTTGGAAAAGAGCAGGACCAGTGCGCAGCCTCTCCTCACCTCTCCTTTCTCCACCTGTAGTTTTGAATTAGCGTCGACATCCGAGTTTTCCCCACAGCTGACAGGTTGTGAGTTACACAAACTCCCTAGTTATGACATTTAAGCAGAGCCTTGGGGTAAACTGTCATTTTGGAACCAAATACCTGTATATCTAAAGAAATTCAAGGATGCCCTCATACTGTTATGGTAGCAAAAGTTCAGGTGTTGCTAATATTATAATGACCATTTCACCTCATGGCTTGTCCTTTAAGTGTTTAAATGGTAAATGAACTGTACTTGTATAGCGCCTTTCTAGTCTTCCACCACTCAAAGCGCTTCACACTGTACATCATATCTTTAATTAATACACACACATTCATACACTGATGGCAGAACTGCCCATCAGTGCAAAGAAGTAACTAATCATTCACACACCAAAGGCACAGTTCAGTGTCTTCAGTGCTTGCCAAGGACACTTCGTCATGTGGGCTGGGGGAAGCCGGGATCAAACTCCGACCTTCTGATTGGTGGACGACCCGCTCTACCACTAAGCCACAGCCGCCCTGTTATATCTGGCTGAATATTACTCAACCGAAAACAGCTGTGCCACAAAAGAAATTTAATGTTGCTGCAGTCTGTTTTGTTCTTTTGCTGACAGTAAATGTGAACTGAGAGGACAATATTTGTGTCAATAACTGTCAGCTGCACTCATGAAGAAAAGGAAGGGATATGGGGCGGCAGCAGAAGTGCCAATCACAATAATGGTTCCCAGTCTATTTCAGAAATAATCAGTCTGGGTGAGTGTTTTTTTCTCCTTAGCCTGCTCAGGTACTAGCCTCTAGCCACAGGTTTGTGATTCACTTTGCCCATTCCACTCCATCAGTTCTACTCCAAGGAAAGCTGTTGAATTACATGACAGCCTGTAACTACTTCCAAATTCTGTACATCACTAATTTTTTTGTCTGTGACACTTTTTTGTAGTCTTACATTCTTGACTCGCAGATGCTGTTTTTGAATCGTACTTACAGCAAAGTCAATTTCAATTGAGATCTGGTGTCAGATTGATTATAAACCTACATCAGCCAGTAGTACTGCAGCTATCACCACTGCTTTCTAATTATGTCATAGATCACAACTCAAAAAGTCACACACCCCGTTTCCCTATGGTAATGGTTTCTTCCAAAAGTCACAGGATGAAATCGGTTCGCAGCAGCAGGTAGGCGTGTTTCTGAAGTGTTTAGTAGAGCATCAGTCCCTTTTTCAAATGTGTGAAAATTAAATGCAATAAATGCATTGCAACCCCCCCCCCGAGTTATATCAGCATGTGTAGGTGTGGTTTCAGGTTATATGTACTTAGCTAGTGCAGACTGAGCAGTTGGAAAATAGGTTACTACTGCTCAGTCTGAGCTTTTATTGGCATCTGTGCTCATGCTGCTTCCTATACATTGTTTGGAAATACAGCTATTGCCATGTTGTCAGGTTCCTTTCATCTGTGGCTTTATTGTCTATGCTCTCCATATTCATTTGCATTGTCTTTTTACGTGAATTTATGCCCCTTAAACTTTTTGGGTGAAGCAGGCAAGATTTAGCTCTTTTTCAGAAAAGTGGCAGCAGTGTAGAAGCTAGTGTAGAAGAGAGTGAATAAGTGAGTCATTTTCAATAACCACAACAGCACAAATAATTGACATGAAAATCTCATACAGTATTTACTGTAATATAAAGTGGGAGATTACAAAAACTGCAGTGAAGTTTTAAAATAATCCCCCCAAAGTCTTTGAATATATATGTCAAATTGCTGAAAATTGCATCATTATTTTCTTTTTTTTTTCTGAAGAAGGACCCCCATCGCCCACTATCTGATTTTGCTTTTTGTCTATCCTGCAACCCAGAAGAGCATGTAAACACAGTGAAAAGTAGCAGGTCTTCATTTAAGCTGATAAAAATAAGTAAAATGAATCGATATGCATGGTCTCTAAAACTGTAGGTGTTTAGGGTGTAGCATTTTTTACAGTATAAAAAAAAAATCCAAATTGGAGGAACCTGGCTGATGTGAACTTTGAATCAGCACTGCCATCTAGTGGTCTATGCAGATTACTACCAGAGTAAGGCACGTCAGGCCATAGGATCCCTGCACAGTTTAAACACAAGTCAGAGAATGAAACTGCATCTTTGACCTTGGAAACAGTAGATAGAAACACAATGTTGCCACAAGGTTTGTGGTGGTGTCAAGAAGAACTTCCAAACTCAACTCTTAAAGTACTCAGAAAAAGAGTTTCCCTTCGGGGATCAATAAAGTATTTCTGATTCTGATTCTGAAAATGGAAATTTGAACATAGACAATTCCATGACAACTGGGTGAACTCCATCTGCTGAGGAAGGTTGTACTTTGCATCATTACAATGCTCAACACAACATTATCATAATATCAGTCATAACAGGCCAAAGCTATAACAGAGAGGGCAAAAAAAGAAAAATTGCAGGGATCACTGGGGAAGTCATTTGTCTGAGACTGCCATAGATCCATAAAGCTGTTGAGATTTCCTTTTACTTTGACATTGAGCCTTTAAAGTGGAAAAAATCTAAACAGACATCTCCATACCACTGTGTTCCAGCAGGAGGTTTTTCATAGATGCAGTTAAATAGTATTTTCTTGCTAAGAAAGTCAGTCTGTCCACTTAAAATTGTATGAAGTGGTTATGTAACTACTAAAGCCTTTTACTTTTTACTTGTTTCCTGTTTTGTTGTATATTAGGATATCAACAGTTTTTTGTTTTGCATTTATTTGTGCATTTTAAGATTGACCCCATGAGCACACCACTATCTTTTTGGACTTTCATAGTTTAAATATAGTTTTCCAACACATGAATAGGCCTTCTGCACAGCAGATATTTTGGCGTATCATAGCAGGAAAAGCACTGGTGAATAAATGAATGTTAATGATGGCTGCATTCCATTACAGTGTTTCAGTTCCAGGGTATGTCATGACTTAATGGGACACTTAATGGAATGAAGCATCGTTAATGTCATTAGTTACACCTGTGTTTTTCCTGCTATCGAAAGTCCAAATGTCCTATATGACACAAGTTGTTCTGCCAGACTGTTATCAAGTTACCTTCATCTTTTTTCACCTTATTCTGACACAAATCTTGTTCCCCTCAACAGCGCACATGAAATTAGGAATTAGGAAGTAATGCTAAAGTATGTTGCCCATATGTGGCTACTCCCATGGAAATATTGTCATTTCATTGTCTTATCTTAAGTTTAAAATTAGTTACACTTTATAAATCCCTCAAGTATACATTTTACCTGAAGTGTTGTTAAAATCCTCAAACTGGAATACAGTCCTTTAAAGATACAAGAGTTACATCTGATGGCCTTATGTGACAAGGTCTGCCAAGGACTGACAACACCATCGAACGCATTAAAATGTCTATTTTTTTTTTTACATTAGACAAAGTATGTTTCAAGCATGAATGTGTTTCTCAGTAGTTGGCCAGCAGATGGAGTTCTTCATTCATTTTCCTCAGTATTCTTGCATCATCTGAATTCATCACCTGCCTCTTCATATGCATGTCTGTTCATTTGTGCGTCTGTTCTCCTTAAAGCTACAGTGGAAGGAGAGACAGACAGAGAGGAAACAGGAGAAGATGCACCTGCCTGCGAGCCAGATTACACCACGAAATAGAGGTGTTGGTTCAGTCCAGTCTATGGTTTAGTCAGCTGAGTCACAGGATACCTTTAAATGAGTCATGTGACGTTCTCTTCACAAATAATACATCTACTTTGGAAGGAAAAACACCTCACATCATCATATCTGGTAAATAAAAATGATCCACTCTGAAAAGGTGTTTAGTTGAAAATATACTAATTTAATAGCTATGAAAATGTCTACTGTCAAAGGTTTTGCCTAAAAGAAAAAGACATTTCTCAAGTGGCTGCACAGTATTTTGTAATAAAACCATGTAATTGCTCCTTTTGTACTGTGAATCATTTTGTAAAGAGTAGGTGTCTCATTTCTTGAATAGTGGATATCTCATTTAGAAATGAAACCCTTCAAATATACCCATGCTGATGATGTTTCTAAAGATGTGTCCCTGGGGATGTATGAGAATGTCAAGTACGCATTTACACCGCATATAAAATACTTAACTACAACCGGCTACTGTAAATGCACAGCATTATGCGACCATGACACCGAAGGGCCTCCATTCTTACACTTCATCATCTATTAATACACACAGTGACAAGCGGTTCTATGGACAGCATCTCACCAGTGTACTAATTTAACAGTTTAACAAACAAACAGAGCTCAGTTTTGTTTTCACCAAGTACAAACAGTAGTAGGTTTCATTCATTCATGCATCTCAACTAGGGAGTGAAATAAAGACTTTCACTCACAATAGAGATCTGAATATAAAGGATTTAGGCATCGACACATGGAGTATTCACATAGTATGCAAACTAAAAAAAAAACAAGTCAATATTATACGCAATAATGTGCATACATTACACAGTATATAATGTGTAATTTACACATCCAGCAATTACGGAGCAACATTATCGTTCATTTGGAGTCGTGTTTTTGACCACCTGCTAAATGTAAGTCCAACGTTCTCTCTCTTTTAGCTCTGCTTTTGGTCTCCACCAACTCCTGAGAGAAAATATCTGGCTCTTTAGCTGCTAAATGCTCCGCGATGTTCACCAGCTAGTTGCTAACTGTGTCTGTCTGCTGTTGATGATGGTGCTGAGCAGGTGGTGTGCAGTGGGAAAACTGAAAACAGCTGCCTGCTATGACACTACGAGGCCGGTGAGAGGGAACCAAAACAGTAAAGTTGCAGAAGGACAGCTAAACAGTGAGCTGAAGCTCACTATAAAGCCCCGCAAAGGAGCTGCAGATTCAGGTGATGATTCTCTGTAGGTTCATCACTACTAGCAACCCCTTTTCACATTGTCATATTGTTTTCACAGTCATTTTATAGATCATTATTATAAAAATATCGACGATAGCTGCTTTAAAACTAAAATAAACATCACTGACAACTCATCGACTTGAAAGCAGAGGGAAACAGCTAGACTGGCTCTGTCAAAAAAGTCTACCAACACCTCTAAAACTGAGCATCTCTGAAACATGCTGTGTCTCCTTTGTTTAACCCATACACAATGTAAAAACAACAATTTGTGGTTTCAGGGGTAATTACAAGCTGTAACTATTTCTTGAACAGTTGGGCGCAGTTATCTCCCTTTCTTCCTGGAGTCTCGACAAAGTGAAGTTGCAAGGTTTGGTACCATCGTACCTGTACAGGATGCTAAAAACTTTTCTTACTGACCGTATGTGGCAACACGCGCTACAGCCACGGACACTTTAAGCTTTAGAGGTGTTAGTAGGTGTATTTTTTCACCAGCTCTCTCTGCCTTCCACTCTTTACGTTAAGCTAGGCTAACCCCCTCTTGTCTCAAGCTCCATACTTACGACATAAGAGAGATATCGATGTTCTCATCTCAATAGAAATACAACAAATAACCTGGGTTCTCAAAACTTTCTTCTAAATGTGCTCCTGTTTTTCTAAATGTACTGAATGTGTTGTGAAGTGGTGAAGATTTTGTCTTAATTGGCTTGTTTTCTTCCTGTAAGTAGCCATGCACTGAGCTCCCTCAGGTACAGTACATCAGTAGGTACTATATAAAACCTATAAAGACAAGGTCTTCTATATTTAGACATTCTGAATTCTCATTTAAAAAAAAGTCATAAAAACAGGAAGAACTTGCAATCAATTACAGGTTAAAATGTCCTGCCTAAAACAGCAACATTACCACATTTATTTATTTATCACTTAACAAATTTAAATACCTCAAGTTACCTGCAAAGCAATTTAGCTCATAGCTTTATAGCTATTTTGCATTGTTGTCTACAGTTGTCTAATCTGATTGTGATGTAACAATCAACGTTACACTGATCACTGCCCTTCCATTACAATTACATGACATTAGAGCTTTTATTACAGCCCTTACATATCCAAATCTACAATGAGAGCTGTTAATGTTTCTCTACATCAGTGTCACAGGGGCAAACAGTTTGACATTTACTTTTCAATCACAATGACACCATTGCAAAAGAAAAACAAAGCTAGCGTGTGTTTACTTGGGGACCTTTCAGAGAGGAAAGCACTCCAGTGTAAATAGTGTAATTACATGTCTTCCTTTTGGGTGGGTGGGTGGGTGGGAGGGTAAATTGGTATAATCAAGACAGCAGTTCAGCCTCTGGCATTGATGTTGGAATGAATTAGGACAGGACCTCGCTGAGATTTTGCCCCCTGGGTATCTAATGAATGCATACTTCTCCCCCCAAATCACATCCTGCTGATATACTGGAGAGCCAGTCTTGTGACAGTATCGTACAACTCACACTGGGAAATGAATAGTGTAGGAAATGTAGCTTTAAAAGGGAACTGTAGGTATTTTTACACTTGTAGACATCAAGCTCAGCCTGGTAACCCAGACAACTTACACTGAGTACACAAGGAGAATAAACAACGCTGTGCATTAAATTACTTTTGTGACATATAGTTCCTCATTTTCATAGCTTCCCATCAGTGCAGTTAACCATGAGTACGTTGTGTAGATATGAGACCTATTTTCTTTAATGTCTTTCTGTACTGCTTAGTTTATGTACTTCTCTATGTACTGCTACCACTCATATACAGTATGCTACTGCAATTGGAATAGAGCTAAATTTGTCAATTTTCCCTTTTTTATGGTCATGGACTGTTTTTGGTCAGATACAGTGGTACTAAATTGGAGGTTGGGCAACTGCAGAGTGTTGTTAGGTAATTTTGGGGGGAACAAGTATTTTGTGTGACCTACAGGTCCCACTCATGAAATATAGCTCCTTATGTGGCCACTGAATTTGCAATTCTCTTATAAAAAGGAAAATCATCGTCAATGACAAAAATTGTAAATTGCAGCACTTGGTTAAAAACAAACAAAAGTCTAAGTTTTTTTTCTCCATTGTGGTTCTCACTGTATTCATGTATGGAATTTAAAAGCATACTGTAAATTTAACAAGACTAGGAGAGTCTGGTCTATGCTAGCAGCAGGTACTTTGAGGTAAATGCTTACATCATTACACTAACTAATGCTCACGATGACAACGCAGCATGTGGATGTGTCGCAGGTACAAAGTTTACCATGTTCACTATCCTTAGTTTAGCATGTTAGCATGCTAATATTGGCTAATTAACACTAAACACAAAGGCTGATGGGAATGTCATATTTGCAGGTATTTGTTCATAAACCAAATTATTGGACAAATTGAAAGTCTTGGCAATCCATCTAATAGTAGATATTCTAGTCAGGGACCAAAGTGATGGACCAACAGACAGATCAGAGTCATGCCGTTAGCATGGCTAAAAGGACAGGTTCAATAACTAAGAGTATGTGCATGAAAACACACACATATACTACAACAATATTTGCAATAACATCAGTCACACTATCTAAAATCCAAGAATACTAGATTTTTTAAACTCAGAGTATGCACAGAAGCTAAAATAACACTTACAAATAATGCTATAGTTGAAATCACAAACATCATGGGCAACCAGTAAGGTGACAAATTGGTCCTTTAAAAACCCCTTACACCCCTGTACTGCTTGTAGCTGATGAAGAAATACTGAAATGTCCAGAAAAACTAAATAACTAAGTAATAAACTACTTCATTGTGCCACTCACATACCCATCTAATTCAGGCCAGTGTTTGAGAGAGTTTTAATTTATCTGCTAAACATGGAAATTTTATGCATCCTTCTCTCCTTTCATTCTATAAATAGTGGTTGGTTGAGATATTTTTAGCACAAAGCTATTTTTTATGCATCCTTGATGTTGCAAAGGTTCTAACTCACTGTAATGCTGTTACCATTCTGTCGATCCCAGTCTCTAATCTGGTTCTGCAGCATTTTTTTTTAACAGTCAAGTTCAATCTTTGATGAAGAGCTTTTTTTTTTTTTTTTATTTTAACTTTTATTTATAGGGAATTATTCAGCTATTCATGCTCTTTCTCAGCTCCATCCTGCAGAACACATTTTAATTAGACTTATTATATGATAAAGGACGTCAATACTAATATTGATAGTTTTTGATTGATTTTAGATTTCATCGAGAATTTTTCTCGTCATTTTGGGAAAGCCCCTAAAACAGTATTTTGACCATCAACTAACCCATAATTTTGAATAATGAAATTATACTAATGAATAAATCAAATATGCAAAGAAAATTTAATTTAAGTTGCACTACTCAAAAATGTTTATACTAACAATCAATCAAAGTACAACATTATTTGAAAGTGGTCCATCACAGTGAAAAACACAAACATAATCATCATCCAACTCCACTGAGCTTTTGAGCCATTTTTAGCTCATTGATTTGGTTTTATACCCCACAGATATAATGAATGGTTCAGTCTGAGACATTCACGTCAAACAGGCAGCCATTTACAGTCAACAAAGCTCTGATAACAATATCTGCTACGGGGCCAGCACCAACTGGCAAAGTTAACGCCTAGCTGGTGAACATAGCGGAGCATTTAGCAGCTACAGCCAGATATTTTCAAAGGGGTTGGAGAGCTAAAACCAAAACAGAGCTAAAAGGAGAGGGAATACTGGACTTAATATTTATCAGTTAGCCAGAGATCTAACTCCAAATAAATGGAATTTCTGTCCATGTTTGCTGGATGTGTAAATAACCAACATTTTGCTAACATGTTAGCAATAACAATGCATATGTCATGCTAGTGCCTATCAGCTTGTTGTGTAGTTCTTCTTTCCCCAAGTGACCAAATAAAAACAACAAGCAGTTTTCACAACAAAGATTATGACTTGTCATAGCAGGAAAAGCACAGGTGTTACTAATAACATTAAAGATGGCTCTGTTCCATTCAAGTGTCCCAGTGAGCTGTGACAGTGAGCCAGCATGCACAATACCAGGACCCTGAAACTGACAAATGTTAAGTCCAAAAGCAACCCTTTTAGCTCTGGCGTGGTCTCCACAAACTTTCAAGACAAACATTTTGGTGTTTATCTTGATAGATGATCAACTTACTTCACCAGCTAGTCGCTCAATTTTGTCTGCCATTTGGTGTACAGTGGGTTTATCTGAGCTTTTTTGTTGAAAAGGCTACCCAGGAAGGGTGATAGAGGGGCTCGGACCATACCGTAAATTTGTATTCCTTAACACCAAAGCAATGAGCTAAAAGAGGCTAAAAAACTCCATAGCGTCAGTGTTAATTCTTAGGAACTACAAGTGACCCCTTTGATATTATATTGAGTAATTTAATGTTAATTTAAAAAATATTGATCACTATAGGTGTTACTTGTATATAATGGCTTCTCAAAGAGAGCATTAGTCACTTCTCACCCATGAGTTCCTGACCAGTATGGAGACTCCAGCAATAGCCCTCCCCGACCAAGCCTTTCTTTAACCTTTAGGCTACCGTTGACCCCTTTAATGCTGCTGCACAATGCTATCATCCAGTCTCCCAATCGAATGCATTAGACTCTCTGCTTCAATGCACCAAACATGGAATAGATGCAACTACAGACAATGGTTATCCCCTTGCCCTGAGCTACTGCACATCCACTCCTGTTTACAGGCCTTTTCTACATCGAGGTCAGGTCAGCCATGTTGCTATGATAATACTTTTCAGATGTCTTTTCCCTTGAATGAGGCAATTGACTCCTAAGTATTATAGTATGTTGAGGGGATAATTGAGGTTGGATGGAGCAGTATAGCTCTCACAGTGGTAACAGAGGCAGGATTATGAGAATTAACAAACCCCTATTTTTCCAGCTGATTGTCATGTCAGAGGAGCAATTACAATAATGTGACAGGCCAGGGCCGACTTTTCTTTACTCACTGCAATTCACATTTGCCTCCGCTCTCTCTCTTCTCCTGTTAAAGCTTTCTGCTGGAGTTCTCTGTTGAGCTGTCACCATGAATGGCCTGATAACCAGTCTGTTACAGTGGTGACTGCTGCTGTCATTAGCACTGCACCTACACAAACTGTAAATCAGTCCCCATCTAAATTATTAACAGATTTTTTTGTAACTACAGGACAATTCGTTAGATGGTTTATAGACCACAACTTGAGATGCTGTGTAACATCATTTTTAAGTAGAGCTATGTTTAACATGACATGACTAGGGAAGGCAAATTTAGACCCACCTGATGGACAAATCGGGACCAGACTTGGATTCAAGTTGCTGCTGGCATTTAAAGGGCTGCAGTAAGACATCAGTGGCATTGGTGGTACCATCATTAAGATGGCTAACATAACATGCTCAGATTATTGACGGTAGTATTTGGGCCTGACACCTAGACATTTAGACCACAGTATTCACTTGACAGATACATGTAGGTATATGCCATTTTCATCAGATGTGAGATTTGAGTATCTAAGGTTTTAAATGCTTTTTAGAAGAACAGCAAACCTGTGGAGGTGAATCAGTAAAAAACTACGAAAAAATGTAAGTATGTTAAAGCATATTGACTAAAAAGGACAAACTGAAGACATTTTTAAAGTCTATACGTGACACGATTTAGGGCCTTAAAATTCTAAAATTGTGAGCTGACTCACAAACGTATTCGTAAATGTATGAAGCTGCCAGTATGCTTCTTCAGAAGTGCTTGCTGGATCCTCGAATAGCTTCGGAAACCCCTCCCCCTACACCTTTCTGCTATCGGATCCATGGCCAGCTGTGTGGAGGTGTGGAAGGAGCCAGGGTTTGAACTTCTCTCTCATGCTCTCTTTTTTCATTCTTGACACAACTGTTTCTGTCTCTTTTCATGTGAACAACAGAGTGCAACACTATGAATGTCTTCCAGGAGGATACTGTCTGAAAATGTGCACAATTATCCCCATATTTAAACAATGTCATGTCTCCTCCCCTCTCTACGATGGCCGGCTATTCATGCTTTGAATGTAGCAGTTCGGAACAACTATAAACAGTTTCCAACGTGGTTGGACTACACGTCGTACAAACTACTTATGCTTTTCGAGCATAACCAGGCCCTAAGTGTGAACCTGACAGGCAATACTGACAAGATTATGAGCAATACATATAAAAGACAGACAGACAGACAGACAGACAGACAGACAGATAGACAGATAGACAGATAGATAGATAGATAGATAGATAGATAGATCTGACTGAAGTCAGCATCCTATGCTCACCATCGTAAGATGTGTGTAATTTCTTAATGACATGAGGCAGTTTTGCTCTTTGCTAACCTATTGACCTCTGTGTGACCTCTGGTCAAAGTTTCTGACCTCTGGTCAAATAACACCCACTCCTTTGTCTTGTGGTAGAAGACATGCTGATCTGTGATGTGTGTTATCGACTTCTTTAAGGACCCTGAATTAAATAAAATCAAACTGAATTGAACTAAGCTGACCTGACCAGACTGAGGAGGAACTGACTGGGTTGAATTTGTCTTTATTAGACTGGTTCTGATGGGATCCAGCTGAGTAACATTGCTTTATCGCCCCCATTACTTATCTCCACATAACACATTTTCCTCATGCCCATTTTCCCCTCTAAGCTGAATGAAGCCAAATGCTACCAAAGGGACTTTTATAAATGTTTTATTCAGGTCTTCTCTGCCTGGGCCATCCTAGCCTACTTTCCTTGGTATTTTGGGGCAAGAGCAGTTACTTGTTGCTCACCATGATATCTCCTAGGTTATACATTATACATGAAGCTATTGTGCATAGTGTATGCACACACAGTTAATCACCACAGCCACACTATGGTACTCCGAAAGGAAATCCAAATATTTTGCTCCATTTATGTGTCCAAGAAGGATGTGTGTGAGAAACAGAACAGGATCTACATGATCGTAGTGATTTGTAATGTATTCATACAACACACAGGCACGTGCACACCCAGTACCCATCAGCTTGACATTTGAGCGTGCAGGTCAGAGCAGTGCATCCTTACCCTGCCAGTTGCTGTGCGTATCCACGGAAACAGATGTCAGCAGAGGCAGCAGGCTGAGCGGTATCCGCCGAGGTGTGGAACATGCCTCGTCCGCATCACATTCACAGACCACCCGAGGAGCAGTGCACAGCGAAGAGCCAGGACTCCACAATCTGGGTCAGTGCCACTGGAGCCATCCTTATGGGGAAGAAGGTAGCCACGGAGGGGAGCGCAGACGTCACAGGCCCACATGGATCCTAGCATCCAGCTACCGTCGCATCCTCCGTCTGCTGCTGTTTTGGATCCAGACGCAATGAATTCCACTGAGACTCAGAGGAGAGCAAATCCATGAGGTTCTCACACCCACACACGACGAGAGCTTTCTGCTGGGAGAAAATAACCTCGTCTGCACGAAGCATCAGCGCCTCAGCGAAAGACTCCCTGTATTTCTCCTCCTCCTCTCTCTGCCTCTGCCTAATTCACTGCTTTATCGCTCTATTTCTGTCTTTCTCTGATGCTCACCCATATTTCCACTTCACTGCGCTCTCTCCCTCTCCCTCTCTCAGCTGTGTCTCAGTGCTCTGCTCAGCCTGTGCCCAGAGGATGTTGAACATGTGTTCAGGGTGGGGGTTGGGGACTGCTGACTTCATAGGTGGCACGCTTACTTCCCACACTGATAGGTTAGGGAGGATGGCACTGAGCACTCACATTTTGGGCACAGCAGCCTCTGACTGGCAGTTGCTTTCGATAAAATCTGCTTGGCTTCTGTTTCTTGTAAATGTTCCTATTTTTGAATCAAACATCTTAGCAGTCGCAGATGAGATTAATGGCTGTGATTATACGTCAGGCTGTACATGATTGGTGGAGATCTGTGGAGTAGTAAAGTAAGGAAGGGAAGGAGGAGATTTCTATATGTGATATGATAAGATCACTGTCAGCTTACTAAATAGCCTTGCAGGACTGTCAGAGGGGAAAAAATTATATGCAGCATGAGTGTTTTTGTTCCTGCTCAACACTACTGCCTCTTTCTAGACAGACAAGAGACACATTTCTCTACATTATACGACAGGAGCAGAGGGAAAGAGAAGATGTGGGAGGCAGAGTGTGTAGGAAAAATAATGGACAAACGGGGTGGGGGGGGCAGAGAAAGCAGCAAGAAAGAAAAAGAAAGAGAGAGGGAGAGAGGGAACAGAGAGCTTTGGAATATTTATAGAAGGCTGGAGACTGATGTAAAGAAATAAGCTCCTCTATTTCTGTGCTGTGACACACAGTCGCATCTTGGATGGTACGCTGTCAGGCTAAGTCATATCAAAGGGATCCTATGGTGCTTCTGCAGCAGGGATGCACACAAACTGCATCCATGTCTTTATTTAAGCAGATGACACAGAAAAAAAGAGATTTCGTTTAGGCTTCAGTGGGAAAGTGCTTCTTAAATGGATGTTGATTGAGCTATCTGCTGTGGAAAGATCCCAAAGAGCACTTAATCAAGGAAATGATGGCCTTGTGACAATCATAAGAGCCATTAGACTCAGTCACATAACCAATGAGATTATTTGGGAGGGAGAGGAAGGAGATGGAGATGGGGAGGGGGGGATTTTTGGAAAACATGAAATTCACTGGTTATATGTAGTCTTAATTTTCCTGGGAAGTGAGGTGTGTCTGCTGTCAAAATGAAAATCAAACGCTTTTCACTGCTGAGGGGAAATTAGTCGAGTAAAAATGGATTTTATACGCAAAAAAAAAAATCAAAAACACGTGCATGCATGAGTGTGTGTGTGAGACCAGGATACCTCTGGGTTTATGCTGTGACCTAGATTAGGCCTTGATGCTCCCAAGCCTGGCAGGCTGAGTGTATGTATGTGTGTGTGTGTGTGTCATCCATAGAGTAAATGCGTATGCATGTGCGTCTAGATGCAGAAGAGAGAGAGAGAGGAAGACAGCAGAGAGGAGAGAGAAAGAATGTGTGTGTGTGTGTGTGTATGTACGCATGAAATGAAGCTGCATGGCTGCGTTGCTTGTGTGACTAAGAGCCTCAGCTGGATGACATACAAAGAGGTGAATGTTCACACAGTAAGAAAGCTTACGGAAAGAAGTGTGCGCACACGTTGATGAAAAATTGCACAGCTTCTGCCTCAAAGGGTAACCTTATGTAACTTCAAATGCAGAAAAATGAAAAATGACACAACGTAATGAAAGGATAGTAAATTCAGACATTGACACTAAAGCATACCAATCTCACTAGAAGATTTTGTGAATCAAACTACCTCGGTTTGTGACAGATTAGCACCCACCCTCTGTATGTAGATTAGGCGGTTATTGGCTATGGGATCATTCATTTCCTTTACATATGGTTTAAAATGAAACATCTTCTAATGCATTTTTTGGCTTTTAAAACGTACTCTGACCCTGCTTTTGTGCCATGTCCATATAGCACACCTAACGACTCAAAACCATACCTCCTTACTCCATGAATGTGCTGCTATTCAATGCATTATAGTGGCCTTATGTAAGAAATGAGTGGAATCATCTCGCCCCAGTTAATTCCTGACCTGTCCTCTGGCCAAATTCATCTCCATGTTATTAAATGGTTAATCCTGTGCATCATGAGCTTACACTGTGTATGGAATTTACAAGAAAATATATTTAACTAAATGGTAAACAACTATACAAAATGATACATTTCCAAACTGGGTTGCACAAGTTGGTAAGTTCAATCGAAACGCTGCCAAAACGCTGGATGTTTCTAGAAGATCCAGTCTATGGCTTGTTATAAAAATAGCTGTTTCACACACTGATGGTGACTCTCCCACAGAGTCAGGCTTGGTAAGGCTGATGGTGGAAAATGATGGGAAAAGACTCATCAGCAAAGACTCATCAGTAAACACAAGTGTGCCATTTGCTCTAAACAGGAAATGACACACACATAAGAAAATTCTAATTCCACTCTGGGGGACGATATGCCGGGATTTATGGTTTTAGTCTTGCTTGGGTAGAGACGAAATTCAGAAATAAAAACCCAAATCTCTTTTACTGCAAGTGTCAGACTAAGAAGGCACTGAGCAGACAGGTGTGTTATAGAGGATATGGAAATATTTGCTTCAGTTTAACTTGATCCCCCCTCATGAAAAGAATACCAGGATAAAAATACTTCATTGATAAATTATTTATTTAATGTAATATTTCTAACAAAAGGTTATCACACACAATTACTCATCAAAAAAAGAAAGTCATCTCTTTAAATGCAGTTATTAAGTTATTTAAACGCTAGTGAAATTAAAGATCAGATCAAATATTAATCTATGAGTAAATTAAGTAAAATGCACTGAACAATACACAGGTTCTGTTCTAGTAAATAAAAGCTGAAGTTAAATTCTTTCTTAGCTCTGAAACACAGCAGATACCCTATTGACTTAACACAAGAAATGTACGGTAGCATGAAATATGTGGAGCTGTGAAAAACTGAGTTTGAATGTCTGTAGCCTAGGTGTATTTATATGGCCTCACCTGTAAACAGGTTCACGGTTCCAGTTAAACCTGACTGTGAAGTGCATTCCCAGTGCTGTAAACAATCAAAGGTGCATTACACTCAAACACTAACTAAGCTGCAAACGTTAGCATCCACAGCTAACTAGCTTCAGCAGCGACCTAGCATTATTTCCAAAGCCAAAAAGCATATCATTAGCTATCTGCATTGTTATGTGGGGTTGCAGGTTACATTAGTACCTGTTGAGGACCAGAACCCCCACTGTGTGGGAGACGCTATTATATTAGTCCCCATGAGTCTTCATCCTTACTTCTAAAAGTGAAACATACTGTTTGAATATACAAACATTAAAGCATGACTAACCTGTGTGTTGCTGGTCTAAGTATGTTTTTCTACAGTAAAATATCCAAACATGGCTTTGTTAGAATAGTTTTAATAACCTTTGTATTCATACTTTACTATAATACTAGGGCAGCTGGACCTACCCTGGAAGACTAGGATACTGCCCCTTATTTCCATCTAGCTCATTAACGTGTGAGCATGCTACATTTTGGGAGACATATAGCGTTAGCCTCAGTCTGTTAGCGTTATATGATGTCTAGCCATTATGTGCATATTTAAGAAGTCAGCTGAAGATGGAGTTTTCAACCAACGTAACAGTTAGTGTCTAGCTAACTCAGCTAACACTGCTACAGCTAACACAGTCAGCTAGCAACAGTTGGCTGGAAGTGAGGGACACGCTTTTGCTTTCTTCTGTGTGAAATCGAAGACCTAAAAACGACTACGAACTTTGAGTGGTAAATCTGCCACGGTTATATTAAACTGCATACGAGCAGCGCTAGGATGGAGAACTGGACAGGGTAAGTACAACTCTATACTTCTACTCTCCTACATCTCAGAGGCTAATGTAGTACTTTTTACTGCACTACATTTGTCGACAGCCATATATAGAGCCTGAGGAACTTAGGTTAGCAAACGCAGTAGGCCTACCTTCTTTTAAATCACTCCTCAAAACTACTACTACTTTTACAGGAAGGCTTTTTTATAGTAAATCTGCTGTTTGTCTAGTTTCTCTCCCTCTTTTACAACTTTTATTAAACACTGTTTCATCAGGTCTTATGTTCTATGTTTTTATTTATGTTTTTGTTGTTTTTATCTTGACTGTGTGTAATATTGTATCTTGTTCTGTAAGGTACTGTGTAACTGTGTTTTGAAAAGTGCTATACAAATAAAGTTTATTATCATTATTATTATTATTACATATTCCAATTTTTCATACCATTCCTGTCCAGAGAAAACCATGTACCATGGTGATTTAGATTTTTTCTGATAAACTAAATGATTAAGTGTTATTTTAAGTTGAGAAAATTCTACTACTTATGCTAAATAAACTATTTAAAAACAAATATGCATCGTCACAAAGCTGAAAACAGGCTGTTTTTCTGAGCTCATGAAAAGTTGACTATTTAGAGATACGTGTTCTCACAGGACAGGACTTCTACTTTTGTTACTTTAAGTACATTTTGCTGATAATACTTACATACCTTTACTAAGTAAGGTTTTGAATGCAGAACTTGACGACTCTGACTACTTCTTTCACCGCTGGCTAGCAATAGTAACGGGGGGGCAGGGCAATTCTCATGGCAATTAAAGTGACATCAAACAAAGACGAGGTACTTCTGTGTGAGGTTTCACTGGTTTTGGCAAGGATTGGTTTTCACATACGGATCCCGCGCTGCTCTTTCCAAAACTCAGCAATCCCATGAGACAGTGCCAACTCTGCCAGGCCCCTGCACTCAAGGGGGGTGAACCCCACCAGCGCGGTGCCCTTCACACCAACCCCCTGCATCCCTGCCAGCTCTGCGACCCTTGCCGTGATGAGCGAAGCCGGAGCGTGACAGTACGACTGGCCGCCGATGCTATAAGACGGCCATGGTTCACCTGCAGTCACGTGACTAGGTGGGCTCCCTTTAACGCTTTCCACATTACAGGCGATTTCCACAGCGCCCCCGTGTGGCAAAGCCAGCACCTGTACCCCAGGCAGGCCCCCCGGGGTCGACTCCCTGATGGCTGCGGCGATGCTGCGTCCCGTGGCGATGTCCTGGGTGTCGATTGTGACGTTGCAGTTCATGACGTATGGACTGGCCCCAACACCTGCAGGACATGAGCCAAATCAGAACAAAAAGAACACTTTGAAACTGTTAGATATCCTCTGTCTCAGTGCACCTTAACCCATCATCTACTTTTCCTTCAGTAAGTGCTGTCCTGCATTTGCCAAAATTACTTTCAACAACTCCATGAAATTAGCATATCGTGGAGCATTCAGCTATTGCTATTGCAAAAAACAACAGCAAAGGGATTAGCAATTGTAAAAGGCACAGATGAAAACCTTCTCCAGTAAAGAAAGAGTTTCGACCTGCTCCATTGCATTGAGGCTACAGCTGGTGGAGAAATTGGAATATCTGCCACTACGGTAGATTTCTCCCTGTAAACCCATCGACTCTTGGTCTTTGATTCTGGGGGACTGACACGAATAATGTCTTAAGAAGAATAAAAAAAACTGCCTCTGCATCAAACACCATTGAAGCTGCACTAGAAATATCGTAATATGACACCACATATGCAAAGTTTTTTGTAAGAATAAAACATTTACCGCACTGAATAACAGAATGGACATAGATAATAGACTTTACAAGTCTTACAATACTCAATATACTTAACAACTACAATACAATACTCACATATGCACGTTGAAACAGTGTTTGGTCAGTGTAATCATTCCTCACGTCTATAATGGCTATGCAGCGATCCCTCCCTAGTACGCTATTGTGACCACACGGTAAGATATTGGAGGTTAAATCTACAGTCCTCGTTCTGTGCTAAAATACATACAGCTGAAGCTAATATGAGGCCAAGCCAAACCAAAAAAAGTGGTTATCTTGTCTTGTGTAAGGTTATTGCTGGCTTTGTATCCTGGCAACAAATCTACTTGAGACTACCAGGACGAATCCCTCAACCGCAGCTCAGCAAGGAAACTCTGTCCGCAGAAACACAAAGAGGGACTTTCATACTCAAAACTGTACATTTGTAAAATACCCATTTAATTTGGCTCCCTCAGACTGCTGAAGCCTCATATTAGCTTTCAGCTGAACTTCAGAATACATTTTTCATTGACATGGCCCTCATGGTTCTCCACTATGAGAAGCTTGTCTTGTTTCATTCTGATACTGATTTACTTGACCATTAAATTTACAGTTATAAGTGGAGATAAGTTAATACGGACGGGGTACTTCTGGAATACATTTTTCCACGGAATGAGAACTGAATTTTGTTACCCATTTCTCACATTGGAGTCGGGCAACGAAGGGATACCTTCACTGTCAGCGTGGACAAGAGGAATGATTGGAGCGACCAATAACTTTTGCCAAAGTACATTTGCTATGTGAGTGTTGTATTTTAGGACCTCTCCTTTAAATGTTTCAGGGTGGCTGTTTTCTTTAAAAGGTCAAAGCAGAGGGGACAGATGGCTTGTGGTTGGGCTGTAACAAACGTAGTTTTTGTGAATACAGAGACAATTGTATAATCCTGGCAAAGAGACATTGTAACCTTCCTTTCAAACGTTTACCTTCCGAAGCCTGTCCGGCATATCAGTTTCAGCTTACACTTTCTCCCAGCTCTGGCTCACCTGTGAGGCCGAATCGTTTCTGCGGCTGCGGCCCCACATCGGGCCTGATTGCCTGCAAGTCTGGCGTCTTCTTGAACCAGCCCATCTCCTTCCTCCTCTGTGCCAGCCCCCGCTGGAGGGGGGAGTCTGCCCAGCCAAACAGGAAGGCACCGGTGCCCTGGACCCGCTCTGTAAGTCCCTGAGCCACAGCTGAGGCCCCAGCAACAACACAGACATGTTTACCAGCAAACGGAGCGCATGTCATCGCATGCACACAATTTCAGAAACACAAGAGTGTGTCAGACAAAGCCCACCTGCGGGGGGAGTAATTCAGACGGAGCAAAAATATGGACACATGGACCACTTCTTACACGCACGCATCAATACAGTGCTTGTTAAAGAGTTTGCCAATTATTAATCTGCAACCCCACCACACAGATTAGCACACAGAGGGCACAGTTCAGGCGTGCAGCCACATGCTGGCTTACTGCTTGTTATTAGCAAGACACAGGGCTGCTAAGTCAGCTGGTAAACTGTGAAAGTAATCAACAGCACAGGAAGCTAAAGAAGCTGTCGCATCATCAGCAACTAGACGCATTCCTATAGACACCATGGCTGAGCTCATTACAGTATACATACATATACAGTATGTCAGGAGAGACAAAGGCGGTGTTTGATACTATGGTGTACTAACAATAGAAGGCAAAAAATTATACAGGATTAAATGTAAATTGCAGCTGCCTACTGCAAAGGAAAACTTGCAATTTTATGTCACTTCTAATGCATGTACCATCCCTGTGTGCACACACTGGGTGAGCCACTGAGTAGAGTCCAAACATGCTCATCTCTGAAGCAGGTGCTGCACAGAATACAAAACACGACACACAAGTAATGACTGCGCCCTGAAAGCTAATTTACAGAAACAATATAAGATCAACTCAACCGACAGGGACAAGTGCACACACACACACACACACACACACACACACACACACATTTCACAAATGGCATCTCACCCCGAGCCTCTTTAGCACAGTCCTCCACTCCCACCTCCTCCCCCAGGGGGTAGATGGGTATGAGGTCGATGGCACCCATACATGGGTGGACCCCCGTGTGAGCGTGCATGTCGATCAGCCCGCAGGCTTTCTCGCATGCAGACAGAACCACGTCCCCTGGAGTATATCAGAAAAGACATCAAACATACTGTCAAAGCCAAGTCCGGATGTGATGGATGGGAAATTAAACTTTTCATCTAAAAGCAGTCAATTTGTAAATTGAAGGTTTTGTGTATCATCCAGCAGAAATACTGATCCCAGTCTGAAGAAAACTTAATTTAATATGATAAATTACAATCATTTTAAGCTGATTTACTTGTCTTTAGGAGTGAGTGCAGGACCACTGTAAACCTCGACAGCTGTGTCTGCATTGTAAGGTCGTGTTCGGAATAAGCATTCAATAAGATAAACTTTTCACTATGGTCTTTGCCAGAAAAATGTTCATCCTGAATTTTCTGGGTTTAAATCCCTGACAAAGCTTATTAAAGGATTTCGTTCCCTCTCAGGGGGATCGGAGGCCAGTGGACAGAGACTGAATCCCTGCTGCAGAAGCACAGCCACAGCGAGTACTGATTCTACTCTTCCCTCAGGAGAAGGACAATGAACGAACAACATATTTCACCACAAATGTAAAGGTTCAATACTTACTGATAGAGTCGACACTGGCCACAATGGTGATGACAGAACGGTTGTAGTCATGGTCATTAAAGATGTTCAGCACTGTGGTCCCCTCTCGTCTAACGCCTGGTGTGTAATAATTATGAAAAGGTGAAGATGAGGTGCCTGAGTCTTCTCAGTTCACAGGCTTAGCAGTTCCATCACAAACGCCCCCATCATGGAGGACAGGCGGGGAAGTGGTTGTGGGCAAATAAAAAATTCTAAATTCTATAATGTACAAATGAAGAAGAGTATGATAAGGAAGATTTGTTACTGTGACATACTTAACTGTCTCATGATTGGTTTTAGCCTCTACTTTGGGTTGTAATGTAGCTTGAGAATAAACTGTTGAGTTATTCTTTCACAGCAGGACAGATTTGATCAAATCGCACAGAATAACTACCTTTTGGTACTAAATATCCCCAGACTCATTTAACTGAAGCTGTGATATGCAATAAAACTACACTTGCCTTCAGTGTCATATAAGGCTGCCTTGGCCACGCTCTCCACCAGGTCTTTCCTGCGAGCCTCGGAAACGTTGAGAAGACAAGCCACCAGTCTTCTGCCCAAGGAACTTGAGGCCATGTTTCTGCAACAACAATAATCTTTCTTAGGCTGCTGCTTAAAGCGCGGGGTTGAAATATGAAGTGCACTGAGCAGAGTTAAGATGAACCAAAAGCTGAAGAACAGTCGGTCATATACAGAAATGTAGCCAAGAAAATGAATTTCACTTTTTGTTTTTGATGCATCTGCACCTTTAAATTAGTCACTAGAAGCATTAGTGTTGCATTATCTAGCTATTTGGCAATAAGTGGAGTAGTTCTTTCCTGAATGCATGGCTAACATGAACCTTAAACTGCTGAATGGCAACCGTGTTCAAAATGAATCCATGCCTTTCCTGATGATGCCATCTGCAGACAGTTTGTGGAGCTGCCCTTTGCCACAGGGACAATAACAAGTAAGGCAATACTTGCTTTTGTCTTAATAATAATTCTTAATAATACCATGATGACAAGAGCAGCTCCAGAAAATAACCAAAGGGCATGACAGTATCTCCAGGAAATATCAACTAGTGCAATCTGTGAAATATGTTTCAGAGTCTAGATTACCTTGACAGGAGTCTCCTTATGACTCGAAATAATCTGACAGTTTAATAATTTAACTGCTTAATAGTTTATAAAGTCGTCCAGTGCAGCCTATGGGAATTATTAAACTGAGTAGTGTTGCTCCATATCAGTGCTGACTGTGTGTACAGTTGCAGAACATGTTCGAAGTCCAAGCTGGAGTAAACTAACTCGCTACATTTATCTGTGGAATGCAAGTCACAAACATGTAATAGTACCTAAAATATCGGTCCCTAAAGTATGGCATACCTGCTTTGTTTTGAATGTTTCAGCACTGACATGCGCAGTACGTTCTCTGGCGTTGTAACTCACCACGGGGGAAAAGCGCAATTCACTGAATTCTGTACGTAAACACCAACAGAGCACTAAGTTTCGCGCAGCTGCGGCCACTCCGCGCGCGTCCACTCCGCGCGCGTCCACAGCCACGAAAGTGTACAAAAGCAGACTTTAGCATGTGTAGCCGAAGATGGGAGAGTTCAGTGCAAGATGGTTCACTCCTTGCCTTTTCTGCAGGACGTTAAATTTTGTTTTTAGCCTGTTTTTTCCTTTTTGTGCGATTTTAGTTTTTATCTAAACTTTTTGTGAATTACTATGTATGTATGTGTATGTAAGGAGGCCCATAGGGATAATGTGTTTTATGGACGTGTTTTTGGTTTTATGCATATTTTAACAAGAATGATAACGTTATAGTTTTAGGAAAGATTAAAACCAAACCAGACATCACTGAGAACTAGATCACACAACACAGTAAATAAAAACATTACATACATTTTTAAACAGATAGATAAATGTTTGACATATTAATTAGAAGATCTAATTCAATTGGGACAGAAATAAATAAAAAAAAAATGAGCTCAGAGGTTTTTTTAGAATTAATATCATTTATGTATTTATTTCCTGCATTTGTTTAATCTGTACATTATCTGCAATATTTATGTTTATATTTGTCTCATATTTATTCAAAAATGTAGTCCTTTCTGAATTTTAATGTATCCGTATTTCTTGTCCTTAGCCCTCGACTGACTGAACATCTAATGTGGCTGACCGACTAGTCAAAAACGGAAGTAGATAAGAGTATATCATCTCGCCAACACTCACACTCAAACATCTCTGGAGTCAGAAAAAAGACATGCGCAGAAGTGCTCTGCAGGCACCAGTTTGCTGGCAGCTACGGTTGTTAGGTGTGTTTTTGATAAACAGCGCCTCTTCGTGGACACAAAGGACCCAAAACTGTCATAATTGAAAAATGATATCAGAGTCTCTTCTTAAACTGCAACAATGTGAGGCAGACGACGGTTAGACCACAGTGTGCAATGAATAAGTACTTCACTTATAGCCACGTAAGTTACAGGCTCCTTGTTAGCTGCAGATAATGTGATGCTGTGTTGCTAGCAGAGACAGCTATCGTTAGTTGGCTAGCTTAGCTGTCAGCAGCAGCATGAAGTGACCGCGTTGAGAAAGAAAACGCCAAATCATTTTCTTATTTTAGAGTCCATGCTAGCCGCCCGAGCAGTTGCGGCGGGCTTCCCTCTAATAACGTTAACTGCGGCCGAAACGATGACCTCTGTGGCAGCGACGACATCCTCTGAGCCTCGGGGGCTGCATGCATCAGCCAGCCGGGATGCACGCTCTGGGAGCCCGCGGCAGAGGCTCCAGAAGCTGCTCGCGGTGCCTGGATACGACCCGGGCCGGGTTAACGACCTGCTGCTCCTCCGGCCTGATACAGACGGTCACTCTGCACCAGAACCGAAGGGGAAGAGCGCTAACAGGCATGTTGTGTTTTTCCACGGGGATATACAGGTGAGTGCGATGGAGGGAGGGGTCTCAGGTTATCCACGGGGTCACCAGAGAGATGATGACTGGCCTAACTGAACGAGTCACTGAAAGTTGTTAGAGACGGGCATGTAATATTATGTGCATTCACTGCCACTTTACAAGAGACACAGACTATAGCGATCCAGACTGACTTGCTGAGAAATGTGTCTAAAATGATGTATAGTGCCTTCAAGATTTCAAATGATGTCGAATTGCTGCTTGTTGTTTTAAAGTACTTGTAAGAGGATATACAATTTGTGTTACTGTACATTTCTTTTATGTGCAGCCACGTGACTCCCTTGTGACATTTGTAAGGCAATGGTCATGTATTTTGTGTAAAAAGCTTTTATAGCTTGTACACAGCATGTGACACCTCATGGGTGAATATTTCTTATTTATTTATACTATTCTTGCATTTGAACACATTTATAGGTCCCGTTTCTCAGCATTATTATTATTTACACTGGTATATTGTGGTACGATGCACATGTTGTTACATACTTTTCTATTTTCTTATAATTTCTCTATGCTTATATACATTTCTATTCTAGAATGGGAGCATCTGTAACGGGACCAATTCTGAAAGGTTATCAGCAGACTAAGTCCTTCTTTGTTTTACTGCTTCATAAAAACAACTCACTAAACCAAAGAAATCACCTGCATGTTATTGTATACATGGCACATTTGGGCTTGCTTGCATTAGAATGATTGCTTCCCATTTTTGCAGGGTATGTAGTTCATTCTGCACAAAATCTTTTTAACTGTCACAGTATAACTCAGAAATCACACAGGACACTGAAATCAGTAAGTCTGAGAGAGGTTTTCAACATATGAGGGCAGATATTTGATCCTGTCACGCTCTTAGCTACACCGATATCAAGTTCAGTTTATTTATACTGTATGGACCTTTATCAGTGAACAACACTGTCTGGAGCTCAGTCACAGAATGTAACTGAAGGAGCACTTTCCAGCGCCAAGCAAAAGTGAACACACACATACATACGAACCATTCAAGGAAGAGAGCACCTCTGCATCCCAGCAGCTCGGAGCGTTTTGAATATGTGCATATCCCTTTGATCAGCAAACTGAAGAAAGCCAACCTTTAAAATAACAAACTATTATGTCAACGATCAGATAAAGACAGCAACATTTGGTGCTAGTATATCTAATAGATCAGCTTTCCCAGCCTTCTGCACTGTAGTGTATTATGGGAAATTTTGCAGTGCTTGAGTTGACATACAGTATGTTGTAACTCGGACAGTGTTTTTCTTTGCCGTCTTGTTTTAGAATGCATGCAAGTGTATTAAGGTATGCAATGTTGTAAATTACTTCTGTGAAACATTTCTGTATAAACCATTTTTAGAAATCGAATCAGACAGTACCATGGAACTATCTTCAACAAAAACACAACATAAGACCTGAGTAAACATCCTAAGCATTCACTTTTCTGAAGCTTTTTGCCACCGCCCGTACAGTAGTCTTGGAACTGAAGTCAGCATCACCAGTCATCTTAGCCCTACCTCATCTTACCTTGGTTAGAAACCAGGTAGAACTTGTGAGGGGGAATAAAAAAACAATCTGTTAAATGCAGAGTGTCCAAAATGGACATATTTTGTGTCCTTAAACCATCATGTGTGATGTGCCCATGAGAGCACAGGAAGTTAATGCTTCCCTTTTCAGCAACGACTGCTGTTTAAGGTGTTTTGAAGAGCAGAGCACTTAAGCAAAACTTTTTCTGGATAGGAGCGCTAGTGCACATTTTATTTTCCCCTGCAGCATCTGTGTGTGTGTGTGTGTGTGTGTGTGTGTGAGATGAAACTGCAGAGCTGAACATGTGTGCAGCTCTGAGTACGCGGCTTTAAAAAACAGACATGATAGCTTCTGTCCAGCCTGTGCCAAAGGTCTAATTGCTGCAGCTGCCAGATTATGGTGTCACATTATGCAAAGCTGTCTTAGAGCCTTTTTGTTTCTTTTTTTAGTAAGTGGAAGGGGCACTTACTAATCAAGTGTAAAAAAAAAAAAAAAACATCACCCGTTTGTTTTATATTCTAATTGCTTTCAAGAATTCAAGAACTGGCCTCATTTACTAGATCTTTTCTAGTTTCCAGTCTATTCATTGCCCTTATCTGCAATTCATTAAGCAACTTTTCAAGCAAGTGTTAATATTCCCACAGCGTGCTGGTATTTGCCGGGAGACGTTCGTATGCGCAGGATGCTGTCACAGTGATGTCATTGTGTTCAGGCCCCGGCAGTCACAGTCTGACAGCAGGCTGAGAAGATGCTGCCGGTGGAACTGATTAAGCGCGTCAAACGTTGACCGATGTGTGATGATTTTAGTCAGACTCTCACCATGGCTGTTATCAGGAGAGGATACGGGATTGATTTTTTTTTTTTTTTGGATCCTGAATTTTAAGCATTTAAAGGCCCAATAACACTGCCATAGCAACCCCCTCTCGTCCCCAGCAAGATAAGTTTATGCTGCAACACGTCATCTTGCAAAGCTCTAAGCATCATAAACATACTGATTTAAAAAGCTCATTTTAGAAAACTGTCGGATTTAGGGATGTACATACTTGTATATTCTTGGACACAAACTGATGCAGATGACAGATGAGTGGCAATGCATATATATCATATTTTTCATGTTGTTCCAGTGTGTAAAAGTTGCATACTGCAGCTTGAAACAATCTCTCTCTCCGTGTTGTTTGTGCAGAACTTTCAGGAGGAGATGGCTCTGCAGCCTGAGGGAGCCCAGTGGCTGTCCTGGAGTCTGGAGCAGGTGGCCCTCACCC
This sequence comes from Siniperca chuatsi, assembly GCF_020085105.1. Lineage (NCBI taxonomy): Eukaryota > Metazoa > Chordata > Actinopteri > Centrarchiformes > Sinipercidae > Siniperca > Siniperca chuatsi. Next base: position 3,927,085 of record NC_058053.1, on the reverse strand, counting down.
TGGGCCGACGTTTCCCTGACCGACACGTTTGGGTGGTCAGAGCCTCTCGGATGTATCTCCACAAGTTCAGCTGCTACCACAACTTTGTGGAGAGCAACATGTTCGGGGCGCCGGAGCACTCGCTGTACTCACCTGACTGTGGAGCGTTTCGCCACCTCAGGTTTGTTTTGTTTGTTTTTTTTCTTGGATCAGTTTAGCCAATCAGTTGAATTACAGTGATTTTAAAATGTCTTTTTATTGAATATTTGCTCATTATCAGATTGGTCAGCTGTGTTAAACCTGCGTTTGGCCACGTGGGGGCACCAGAAACAAGTTTAAAAACAACAATGACATTACAGTATTATCCCCTTTTTAAGTTGATATGGCAAACATGTTAACAAATTGTTGCTTATTTACACATCCAATAGACACGGAGCAACATTAGCATTCATTCAGAGGTATGCTTGTGTCCACCTGATGAATGTAAGTCTAGTATTCTCTCTCCTTTTAGCTCTGTTTTGGCCTCCACCAGCTCCTGAGGGAAATATGTGGCTCTTTAGTTGCTAAATGCTCCACTATGCTCCCCTGCTAGGTGCTACCTGTCTGTCTGCCGGGCAGGTAGTGTACAGTGTGTTTATAGGAGCTTTTTTTGCTGAATGTAGCTGCCTGCTGCGTCTGGAAACAGTGCTATGAGAACAGCGAGAGTGGACCAAAACAGTGAGCTGAAAGACGCTATAGTATACCTAACGGGGAACTGTAGAGCCGGGTGATAATTCTCTGTGGGTTCATCACTACGAAAGACACATACACATAGTCATGTGATCAATTGTTAATAGAAAGTAAATATTGATTATAGTAGCCTTAAGCTTATATAGCTTACAGTCTCCTATACCATAGCCTTTCAGACATCTTTCACGTCTTGTCAGTGTAAAATCGCTTATCGAGAGGGTGTCCAAACTCTACGTACACTCAGCATGAGGGGGTGTACAAAATAACAGAAACACCTAACAGCCCCACAACCCTTCTTCAGGTTGCTTTTAAAATTCATAACAATGGTTATTGTCTCACCTTTGCTAACGCTGACATTTACATGTTTAACTTTACACAACTCACTTGTGTCGCTGCCTTTGTAATTGTTATTTACAGTAGTTGCTGTCTGAATTCTTGGTGCATCAGTTGTAAAGGCCTCAGCATTATTTAATGTGCCAAACACAGAAAAGCTGCACTGGCACTACGGAACAGATCACAAATAGACTCTTACCACCACTTGAAGAGGCCGAAGAAGACATCTGCTAAAATTACCACTGAGTAGAATCATCACATCTGATACGCTCGACACAACACACTGAGCATGGTGATTGTATTTCTGATCGCAGGGCCCTCCTGAGCCATGGCATGGAGCGAGCCAGCCTACCAAACCCCCTCCAGCCACAAGGAGGCGCTGACAACATCCCCTTAGGGTTTTCACTGACGCTGGTGGGCTTCAGCAAAGGCTGCGTGGTGCTGAACCAGATGGTGTACGAGCTGGCCGGGGCCCGCGCAGACCCGCAGATGTCGCACTTTGTTAAATGCATCTCGGACATGTACTGGCTGGACGGCGGGCACCCGGGAGGCAGTGAGACCTGGGTGACGGGCAAGCAGGTGTTGAAGGAACTTGCTTCCAGCGGAGTGTCGATTCATGCCCACGTGACCCCGTACGAGGTGTGTGACCCGATGCGGGCCTGGGTGGGCCGCGAGCACGGACACTTCATTAAGACCCTGGAGGGGTATGGGGCCAGTCCAAATAAGAAGCTGCACTTTGAGGATGAGCCCCCCTCCATCAAGAACCACTTCAGGGTCATCCAGGAGTTTTGAGATTGGTTGTGAGCACTTCAGACACAACACACACAAATCTGAGCTGAATATCTGAACTTCACTGAGCGCTTTAGATTATTTATTAAGAATACAGATTGAGTGTCTTATTCGCTGGTCTTACCTCAATTTTTCTGTGATTTAAGGGCTGAGTTTAGAGCACGTGACAGATGCTGGTGTGTTGTACTTTCTACTGCTAAATGCACTTGATCCGAGTTTGAATGATCCAAGGGCCTTTTCCCTGCTCCCTGTGGCCCCGAGTAGGAATATGCAGGTATGAAAATGATCTTCTTCTTTATTCTTTAGGCTAATGTAACCTTTTCCATTTGATTCTGGCTTAAGCCTTGAGTTGCTGCAGAGCCGTCGATTTAGAAACACGATTCATGTTGTTTCAGTAGATTTTGCTGATGAGGGAATTTCTATAATTTAAGGTGTAAAATGTAACATTGCGACTTATTTAAAATTTCTGCCATGATTTTAAACTTAATGTATGTTTGGCTGAAGCAGAACAGCTTATTACATTCTCTTTATATGTGCACTTGTGTTGAGCTGCTTTTAGACCTGTGAATGTCTGAACTTGACTTCATAGGTTCAGACTTCATCAGTTGGTTTCACAGTAGTGATTGTTGATTGTATTCAAACGTGTGGCCAGTCAGTTAAGCCAAGTACTTTGTCAGAAAGTAAAACAATGGTTCTGTTGTCATTCCTTCAGTTTGATCCCTGTAGCGGACTGTCCACCAATCATTTGTCAGAGCTTTTCGGGGGAGCGAGTTGACAACACAATCTCACCTCAAGGTCCATTTAGTAGCTGTTCTGGAGCTTTCGATCATATCACATGATCTTTTTTCAGCAAATGCAGTTGAGTTGCTTTAAACTCCATCTGCTGATGATCATGTGGACGTTGAGGTGAGATTTTGTCACCTGCTGCTTTCAAGTTAAGAACAAACTTTCAAACTCATTATTTTATAATAATAAACAACATTCTTTGAAACTTTTCTTTTTTGCTGTGACCTACCAGCTCATTTCATGATAAACTTTTATTACATAGCACCTTTTCTAAACATTAACAGAGCATGTTAATTTGCTCTTTTTGATTTGATCTTTTTCTCTCAACACGTTTTACATTTGTTTTGACAATATACCAAAAAAACGTTAGAAGTTTTTTGTTATAATGAAATAAGTTGGCAAGATGTATTAAGAAGGTACAGCTTCATTTTCGGTTTTGTTTCATGGTGGCAGAAATGCATACTGTATTTTGTTTATTGCAATATGTAAAAAAATACACATGCTTGCTAGTTTTGTGGGAATGTGGCAGCATGTTTATTAACCTCTGTATGATGTATTCCAGTCTGTATGATCTCTATGTAAGCTTACATAGCATCTTTGCACTATGCTGATGGCTGCAACTCATTTTGCTGAATGTAACTTGAAATCATTCCATTATGTTTTCTACTTGCTGTATGCTGTGCTGTTTAAAGACCCTGTGAGTTTACCAGGAGGATAGATAAGATTCACTTTTTCTAAAGGTGTAAGCAAGTGCACAGCCAAGAGAACATGCATTATTTTAAATCATCTGCTTGCTAATTGGTATACATTGTCACCATGATATTTTGTCCTATTAACTGTTAGCCAATGATGGAGAGGAGGCAACAGAGAAATGTTTCACTAGTAGAGTGCAGTTTGTTTCAGCTCTCTTGAAACAGCAGGTGGCAGCAGTGTGGAAAAAGTAGAAAGCAGGACATTGAAAAAGACTGTTCTACACTGGATTGACTCAAGAAAACAAAAAGAATACTCCATCAGATATTTTCTAGAACCTTTTAATGAGCTTTTTCAGTTTGCTTTGTGATGCTTACATATTAGCCTGCAGTTGATCAGAATACAATATGGATTATGTCTTTTTTTTTTTTTAGTAATTTCAGATGCAATCAGAATGCTCATACATTAAAAAAATATAAAATGCAAAATAAACATACATCTCGAACATTTATTTGCTTGTGTCTGGTTTGACTCTAATCTACAGTATCCTTCAGTCTCACTGCGATCACAAAGAACAAACAGGAATGTTGGGTGACATCAGTCGCCTGATGTTACTGGTGCTCCACTTCTCGAGGATGATGGCCTGACTGCCAGCTGAGCACCTCCCACTCAGACAATGAGCACTCACACAGAGGCCACACGTGACTAGCTGCTGAAAATAACAGTACAATAGCTGTACAAAATGACTAAATCAACGCCACAGCATAAGTCATGTTCAAGTGACAGACGGACAATGCCAACAAACACGAGCCACTTTGTCCGACCCATTCAAGCATTTCGTCATCCTGCGCAGTGAGATCCCTGACATCACTGCACTGCAAAACAACTCCACCTTCTCTCGTGGTTAAGATACTCATCAAGTCTTAAAATCTTGTTTTGACAGATGCTGCAGCAACAGGAAAGAGAAAGCTTCACTTGTTTCCGAGCTGAGAAATTCAGACGTGAGCTGGAAAACTTGAACCTGTATCAAGTCATTCAATCATTTCAGCCTGAATCAAGATTATTTCAAGACACTGTCACCTGTTTGGAGAGGTATTAGAAAAAGCAGAGTAGACTGACTTTGAAAATACTTAACTCTTGAGATAAAGTAAGATTCAAGCTTATATCCTTATACAGTAGCAACAGAGATACTGTACACTATCAAACAGATATACTTGCCAGCTTTTGGAGAAAATTCTTACAACAAGCTCAAGTAGAGTCTGCTAACTGAGATTAAATTACTCGATGAGATGAAGATCCTTTACAGTGTGATGTTCCAGTTTTTAAGGATGACAGCATACAGATGAGAGCATGGCCGTGGCTGGAGACACCCATCTCCCACACAAAGGCCATTGTACCAGCTGGTGACAACAACAAACAAAAACACAATGTGGTCTTATTCGGTTTGGCACCTCAGAACAAAAAGAGGAATGTTTCACTGCAGGTTAAGAGGAGTTGCCAGCGCTGCACTTTAGGAGAGGTGAGGTTTTTTTTTTTCCATTCAAGTCTTACTTGAACAAAAGATGGCAAATCCTGTGAATCAACAGCACCTCGTATTTCACATTATACAGTGGTTCTCATGACAAACATCTCTTTCTAAAACTACACTGAAATCATCATTCCCACTTTCTCATCACCCAGAAAGCCTTTCATGCCTACATAGCTTAACACTCAACATCAGAACTTAAAGGAATAACTTGCCAGTTTGGGAAATACACTTATTCCCCAAAATGCCGAACAATTCCTCTAAATGCTTCTTTCAAGGCCGACACATTTCCAACTCCATCAAAGTATTTAATCATCTTCCTCCTGACTAAAACCATCTGACTCATCTCTCCATTTCCACGCTTCCTTTACTTCCCAGTACCACCTAAAAACTAATCCTTGCTTTCATCTTCCCAATTCAATGCAGTCAAACATTTCAATTTATTACTCATTACACTGTGACCACAACAGCATCTTCTTAAATAACACCTTAATCATCCTGAATCCCACCATAATTTCAACACTTCCTTTAAGACACGAGCGCATTATTTACATAAAAATATAAAGTATAAGTCCAGCACATAAATAATAATAGGCTATTCCTATAAGAATAACATTAAGAATACAAAACAAAGTGAGCAGAGAGTGAGCAGCATGTCCTGAGATGAAAAACAAAACAAAAACAGAAATTATGACTTCAGGCACCCTGACCCAAGAGGACTACAGTAGCTTTTAATGAAAGCACACTGAATGGCTTTGGTGAGGGACTGAAAAACACAGTGATCCTCTCACTGACACGCAAACATATAGACTTTCATAAATAGCTCCTGTTTCGCTAATCTGTTCAATATGTATGCTTATGAAGTAAGTGCTAAAGTCGTGTTTCTCTTCTGCCGGCTAACAAAGAGGAACTTACAGCTTGGTGAGGAAATCCTTTGAGTAAGTGCGGGTGTGACTGCATGAGTCACTGGTTTCATGAGCTGTTACGAGTTTTACGTTTGTATCTTACCATGGGAGGATAAACAAGAATGTCAGGAATACCCTGATTTGTTGCTCAATTTAAGCGTTTCTGTCAAAGTAGCTTCTTTTAGAAAATTTGATAATACCCTGAATACAAGATTGCCACTAAATGTGGAAGCCTTTCAGTTCTTTGGAAGGGGACTATGCTACGGTTGAAATTATTAAAATGAGTTTTATCTAAAACCCTGAGCTAAATTTAAACCCTCGTGCTATTGCACACATGGAGAAAATGAAAGTTTGACTTTGACGGAAATGCAAACATATAAGGAATGTATTGTGCTTGTGTGTAATTCTGCCCTTCTGCGGGTTGTTTTTAAAGTCGAAGCACAGCTTGGACGTGAAATACAGCGATGTTGCAGGTAGTAAGAGATAGAGCAGCTGTCCAGCTGTCCCTAATTCACTTCAGCATGCAAGCAAGAACATCATCACACTTCCTCATTGCTGAGGTGCTTATCACTGTATCCGGTTTCTGCTGAAGCACAAGAGCAGCTAGAAAGTAACCAGGGCTGGTGACTAACAACACTTAACTTCCGACTTTAAGGCAGAGTGCTATTAACTTCTTTATGGTTTCTTGAGAAAATATATTTGAAATGCACGAGAAAAGTATTGCATAGATTTCCCTAGAAATACTCCACACTAGCCTTCATCAGCACAACTAAACACTCTACACAGAGTGGGCTTGTGCAGCCCTTTGAAAATACCAGAGATTTTTTACAATGGGTGGTATTAAATACTTTAGGTTAAACACACTGCATTAATTGAGACATACTATACAATTTTCACACTTTTTAACAGCGATGGATCAGTGATAGATCTCAAAATTTAGCTGGTTATCTTTGGTCTGAGTGGTCAATCTTGGAATTTTGCAAATAAGTAGAATATAAACACAATTTAAGTACTTTTGAGTGGCGGGTAGCAGACAGCTATTTTTCTGGAGGCTTAAAAGAATTTAAAAGCTCAGAGGAAGAAGTGGGCACCCCCACCTTACACTTCAATTCCTCCCCCTTTTTATTTTATTTTTTTCAAAGGTCACCGTCTCCAGCAGAGGGCGTTTCCTCGTCAAGCGAAACCTTTTTGCATGAGAGTGGGGCGACTCCAGGAAGTTCTCCTTGTCTTCGAGGTCTTCGGGTGGGGCTGCCCACTTGGTGCCGCAGCTCCTTTCGCGGGCGGGGCGGGTGGTAGTGGGGTCGGGGCTCAGACAGAGCTGCTGCTGCCACAGCCAGGGGTGGGTCATGCACTCTGCAGCGCTGGGCCGGTCCCTGTGGTCAAAGCACAACGGAAAACACTTACAATCCAATGCTGTAGTTCAAGTGGCCTGTAAACAAATAAATAAGGGCTGCAGCTCACGATTACTTTCATTATCGATTTCCTGAATTTCCCCTCTGGGGATCAACAGAGGATTACCTTAATATGCTGGTTATTTTTGTGATTATTTGATGAATCATTTGTTCTATAAAACATCAGAAAATTGCGCCAATTGCAATTTTCTAGAGCCCAAGGTGATGTCTTTAAATTACTTGTTTTGTCTGATGAACAGTCCAAAACTCAAAAGATATTTAGTTTGCTAAAACGTATGACAAGGAAAAGAAGCAAATCTGCATATTTGAGAAGCTGGAACCCTCAAATATTTGGCATTTTTGATTGAAAAGTCAAAATTAGGAACAGAGCTTGTGTTCGTATGGACAAAAAGACATGTTTGTGCTTTATTAGCGCGTGACTGTGCAGTGTGTGTGCAGGCTTGCAGGGAGATCTGTGTGAATTCTTCACACACTAGCAGAATCGGTCTAAAATAAAATATTACGTGACGGTTGGCATGCCTCGTGGAAAATCATCTCATATCCTTTGGTTTACAGCTCCATGCTAACATTCCATTCTGATTTCATTCAAAATACATTTGACAGCGTTTCTTTTCTGGGGGAGTTTAAGGTGAGTTCACACGCTGTCTTTACTCACTCTGGCGTTTTGACCAGCAGCTTGCGGATGAAGTCCACAGCCAGCTCAGATACCCTGGAGAGGGCCTCCCTGCTGTAGTCCACACTGACCTGGGACACGTTCAGATACGTCTCCTGCTTGTCGTCTCCGGCAAACGGAGACTCACCCGTCACCAGCATGTAGGCTATAACACCCACACTCCTGAGGAAAACACAAATACATGAAGGACACAGTCAAAACATGTACAGGGGCCTGTGGGCTGAATACCAGAGGACACACAGGGTGACTGATTTAGTAAATTATTCTATAAACACAAAAGTGTGAACAAAAGGTGACCATTAAAATAATTACCCAAACAGCTATTAGGTTTTGCAGAGCTACTTTGTGGTGTGTGGCTTTACAGAGCAATGGATCACCTTCATTTTAATCTACAAATCATTTGGTTTAGATAACCAAGTTAAAATGGGGGTTTAATAACAACTTGTCTGATCGTCTGATGGTTCTGTGTTGTTGACCCTACTGGACACACAATGTAGCAATACCACGGTGTCCTGACAGAAATGATTGTCACCACAATAAATACTTAAACAACTGCTGAACACACTCCAAAATGAGGTCACTGCCAGTTTTGTAAGAATGGACTCACCATAGGTCAGTCGCTGTTGTGATTGGCTCATAATTCAGGATTTCTGGAGCTGAATGAAGACATGAAAGAAAAAGTCATTTGTCATTCAATATTGCAAGAATGTCTTCTTGTAATTACCTGTATCATCTCATACTTGTTGTTTTATTTCACTACTACTGATGTTTAAGTTATGTTTTTGTTTTTCTGTCTTTGTTATAACTGTGTTTTTTCATCTACTTGTCCGTTTCATTAATGTACAAAATGACCAAATTAAACTCACGAAGGACCTGGCAGAGTAAAATTTACAAGGAAGGCTAGACAAAAAAACAAAACAAAAAACAAGACAGGCCATGGTTTCTTGAGGTCTGTGTGACAGCAGGGTTGTATTTAAATACGATGCATCTATCCATAAGTGTAGTGAAACAGCCAAATGCCAAGGATTTCTCAATAACCATAAACTACTGATCATTTGAGACCTACAAAGGCGTTTCTATTAGCATTAGACAAGCTAGGTTTCACTCAAGGAGATTTTCTGACCGTTAATTAACTGTTACTAACTTTACTGTGGTTCTGTTTCAGTTCCTCCTGACTGCTATTGACAGTAAACAAAGCGGATATGTCTCCTCGCAGGTCAAGATCTCGTGTTTACAAAGTCACATGCATGATGTGTAGGCTACCTGCACGTCCCAGCTATAAATATCACGTGGTAGCCTACACTCGGTCTCTTTGATCTTCTCGCTGTCAGCCTGTCGTGTACCGCTGGTGCTGGTTTTCTCACCAGCTACACTGACTGTCTTAAACTGTCTGTTGTGCTAATTCATTCCTCCTATTGCTAGATGTTCCAGCCGCGTGCAGTGGTTAGCCCCTAGCATAGATTGTTAAGTTTTCCTTTAAGACGAGCAGCTAGCTTGTAGCCTAGAGTTTTTTTTTTTTAGCTAGCTGCTGTGATATTGCTGGAGGTTCCGATCATGTTCTGTGGCCAGCCACAGTTCTCGCTTGGATTATCAGGCTACACTGCAATTAAGGTGTGCAGGCTAGCAGGTTGGATTAGCCTGCTGGCTAACCAATTGTTTGCCTGGTTGTATTTGTGTGTTACGTCTGCTAGAGGTTGGCTGCATCAGGTGGAAGGCCTCATGTTTGGGGATGACCTTCAACCCCCCCCGGAGCTCTGTAGGCACTGAGCTGGGGGAGGGACCTTGCCCACTGCGAGCAACACTGCATGCAGCCCTGGTTAAGGTTGTGCTGGATGACGCACCAGCTGCTCACCTGGTGGGAAACCCATTTTTTCAACTGGCTCCTACAGCCCCTTTTGGTGTTCCACCCTGACCTGCTTTTTTGGAGGAACTGAAGTGCTGCTGGGCAGATCCAAGGGCATCAGCTCACCATGGCAGACATGCTAGGACCCTAGCCTCCATGCGCAACGCATGTGAACATGGCCTAGATCACATCCCTCCAGTGGACCAGTGTATTGCCTCGTTGATCCTCTCACCAGATGAGGCACTAAAAGACAAAGCCATCTGCAGGATGACAAGTTTGCCCTGGTATCAGACACTTGGAACAGGTTTGTTCAGAACAGCATAGCCTGCTACAAGCCCGGTGCCAACATAACCATCGATGAGCAGCTGTTATGCTGAATAAATACGGAAAAATACTGGTGTGGATTTAGCTTATGCAATAATTACGGTTTACTGTATGCGATGATGTGAATATTGATAAATGTATTATAAAACATTTTTAAATGTACATTTTGGTTGTTATTTGTTTTTTTAAAAGATATCCTAACACATCAAATGCATTAATCTCCCATTTAGATATTTATCACTAGAGAATATAGAGTTTGGAATCCAGCGGTTAAACCGAACGCTTACGGCAATTCTAGTAGTTGTGGAATTCTGGCACTTCTAGTGTTAAGGGAGAGTTGGCTGACACAAATGATGCAGCACTTCAGGCCTTTGAGTTGATGACCAGAGAGCTTGGTCGGCTGATGTCTACCCTCGTCGTGACATAACATCAGGTGTGGCTTACACGGAGCCTATATCGGACGATTGTAGGTAAACCCTGTGTAAACTCCATGTTGTGCCAGGCCAGTTGTTTGGGCCGGAAACAGAAAGGGCGTTGGGGTGCAGAAAACAATCAAATCAGGCTTCAGAAGCCTGGGGACATCGTGGTAGGGGCATGGGAGCCCCAGCCCAGCGCTCCAGGAAACGGGGTGCACAGGACCCACACCTCACACAGCACCTGAACCCAGCACCACAGCCCTGGCAATACAGCTAGGTTTCTGCAGGCAGTTGGAACCAGCCCAGAGGTGGTCAGCAGCTACATTATTGACCCCAACAGCGGGTACGAGGGCATGACCAGCATCCCCCCAAATAAACCTCAAGGCACAAGCTGAGGGCCTTGGGTGAGCGGTGGGCAGATTTACACAACAGCACCTGAGCTACTGGGCAGCCCACTCCCAGGATGCATGGGTTTTAAACACAATGTCACAGGGTTACAGGTTGCAGTTCCACCGCTGGTACTTACCACCCTCATGGGTCAAGGTGACCTCGGTCACAGACACAGCGAGGGCCCAGTTTTTTCTCACAGGACATAGCCACACTCCTGGACAAAAAGGCCATCACAGTAGTACACCCACATACACAAACCGATGGGTTTTACTCAACCTATTTTCTAATACCAAAGAAAGACGACCCATTCAGGCCTATACTAGACCTAAGGAGGTTGAACCTGTATCTAAAAGTCCTCCCATTTCGGATGCTTCTTACAATCGACGTCCTTCAGACTATCAATCAAGGAGAGAGGTTCACCTCCATATATCTCAAGGACGCCTACTTTCACGTTCCTATTCAAGCATGTGCTCATTCGGACAGACAGCACCTCAGTTGTGTTTTATATCAACCATCAAAGAGGGACCAGGTCACTAAGGTCCCTAAGGGAAGCCCAGAGACTGTGGATATGGGCTCATTCACGATTGGCCTCCTTGAGGGTTTGGAATCCATCTCTGAGACTGGCCACTCCTAACTGGTCTTGAGCCCTTGATTTGTGAGACCTTGCAGAATACAAGGGCTCCTTCCACAAGGATGTTGTATGGAAACTGTTGGGCTGTGTTTTCTTCATGGTGCAGGGGCAGGGGGTTAGACTCAGTCTCCTGCCCTTTGCAGGACATACTGCAAGTACCGCAGTATCTTTTTGAGGCTGGCCGGGCTGCTTCAACCTAAAAGGTTCATGTAGCTATATCTGTAAACCATGGCCATGTTAATGGGAGGTCAGTCGGGTTGCCAGGAGGCTACGCCCCTTCAGGGTAAAGCACTCTGCAGCATGGGCCCTACCACTGGTCCTGCAAGCCTTGAGCAAGTCACCCTTTGAGCCTATGGCAGGGGTGACCCTGAGAAAAATGTCGATGAAAACTGCCTTTATTCTGGCAGTTACGACAACCAAGCGTGTGAGTGAGCTCTACGCACTTTCTGTTAGTCCTATGTGCCTTTGGTGGAAGGCAGATGGTTCTGGGGTGTCATTGTGGCCAAATATTTCCTTCCTACCAAAGGTCTCGTCCCCCAGTCACATTAATCAGGCCATAAACTGGAGGCATACCATTCTCCCCCAATTTGTTGTGTCCAGTTCGACCGTTGCGGCTTTATATTGGGGCAACGCAGAGCTTTAGGCACTCAGAGCAGTTGTTTGTCTGCTACAGCAAGAAAAACAAGCGACATGCACGGTGAGGCTCTCCCACTGAGTTGTTGAGACAATCAAACAGGCTTATGATGTAGCAGACAAACCTGCCCCCTCAGATGTCATCTGTCATTCTACCAGAGGGGTGGCCACATCCTGGGCGGCAATGAGAGGGGTGCCACTATCGGAGATCTGTGCAGCGTCGTCCTGGACTGCACCTTGCATCTTCTCAAGGTTTTATCGCCTTAATGCTGCTTCTGGATCTACACTAGCATCAGCCATTCTACCTTTGGTGGCTGCAGTTGACCAGTAGGCGGGGTCTGCTTCCTCATGACACTGCAGGTATGAGTCATCCACTTTGTTTATTGCCACTGGCAGTCAGGAGGGAATGAAACAGAACGGAAGTTACAAAGGTAAATATGGTCCTGTGAGTTCCTGGATGACTGCCTGACTTGGAACCTATTTTTTGAGGCGAGAAGATTCTGCGAGTGTAGGCTACCACGTGATATTTATAGCTGGGACGTGCAGGTAGCCTACACGTCTCGCATGTGACTTTGTTTACATTAGATCTCGACCTGCGTGGAGTGCGAGGAGACATATCCACTTTGTTTTCATCCAGGAATTCACAGAACCATAGTTACACCTTTGTAACGTCCGTTATGCTGGTGACATCCTGTCTGACTTTGCATGTTTTATGAACATCATCTTACCCACATATTCAGGTGTGCCAAGAATCTCTCTGAGCTCTCCAACCGCACCCAGTCTGCGTGCTAGGCCAAAGTCTACAATCTTTATGTCTCCTGGAGGAGACAGGCTGGTCAGAAGAATATTCTGCGGCTGTGAAAGAGGAAACACAGGGTGAGCATCATGTACAGTAGAAAGCAGAAGTACTGGAAAGATAAGACGTACTTTTAACTTGGGCTCAAAACTTATTATATAAATTATAACTCGTTTTCAAGTTCTCTTTGAACACTAACGGTTTTGCCTTCCAAGGAAGAGGTGTTTACCTGAAAGTGCTGAAAATATTTTGACTGTATGACACTGTATAAACACTACTATCATCAAATTATTGCATTATTCCCTACAAGAGAAGTTCAGAACATACAGTACAGAATGTGCTTGTTTGATTTGTTTGCACTAATCATACCAATTTTTTTGTGTTTTTAATGCCGACTAGCATCTACTGTACTTGAAACAACTGGTCATGTAAAATTCCCTGCCCTAGTAAAAAGGACACTGGTATTACTGTAGATGTCTTAAATGTGGAGATCCACCCACAACTGTGGCCAGATAACAAAATCTTAATTTCACAGCCTGGTGTCATTCTACACTGTGCTGTTGAGCTTTCCCACTTTGTCCAGGGCGAAGGGTTCTGTTACCACCTATAATCCTAATTCTGGGCTTAACTGTGTCATGTAAACAGGAAATTGGGGTTTTGAGAGCACAACTGCTCTAAAAAAGGGAATACACAGCCACTTAAGGGGGAAGTTTGTGGTGAAGCGAGTGAACATGTAAAAATAGATTCCCTCGGCTCCAGCTACGCTCATACATGTGATTTTCTGTGTGTGTGTGTGTGTGTGTGTGTGTGTGTGTGTGTGTGTGTGTGTGTGATAGCATGCGTGCAGACCTTCAGGTCTAAGTGCACCAGGTTGCTCTGGTGGAGGTAGTGGACTCCCTCCAGTGTTTGCCTGATCAAACGAGTGATCTGGGCCTCTGGCAGCAGCTCCTCAGACACACAGTGGTCAAATATCTCTCCACCCGCCGCACTGGGCAAAGAGAAAACACAGGCACACTGTAAATACACAGATACACACACACAGAGGCTGTGTGAAATGGTCCTCTACTAAAATGTCCAAGGACAGTAAAATACCAAACAATTTTAGGCCATTTAATGCAATTTGTATGTGATGCACTTTCAACCAGAAAAATGAGATGGATTGCAGGGTGGCCTGGTGGTTTTAGTGGCCAACCCATAGCCAGAGGGTCACTGGTTTGATCCTACATGTCTTGGCAAAGTCCTATTGAGCAAGAAAGCAACCTCCTTCTTGCTTACTCACTGTAAAGCAGTGACAGGTAAGAGAGTCAGCCAAAGTTGATAGAAAGCCTTAACAATGTGCCCAGAGTACAAAGTTCATCTGATTTTATTACATTTCAGGTTATTCAAGTTTCTAATTTGGTATTTCTCTAGGCCCTATTTGAGTTGTCCAGGCTGTTTTAGAGTGAGTTGTTCAAGCTGTCTTTGCTCTCAGGGAGGGATTAAAGTGTCTCCAACAACAAGTATTAAAGGTGTGGTTAGAAAATCGCAGCAATTCACTTTACACAACACAGACACAACCACTGTGCATTCTTACTTCCAATCTAGGTCTCACATCTAGTTTTTACAGTACAAAGAAACAAGTTGAATAATATGCCAGACAGGGAAGGACAGTTCATTTGAAAACATGGTTTAACATGAAACATGATGGTTCCTACAAAAGATGTTCATTCAGGTCCTCTAGATCTGGAGTTTCAGCTCAAGCGGTGCAGTAATTTAACTAATATGGGCTTTTTAGTCTTGAAACAAATCCTGATAAACCTGTTAGGAAGAATGAGCATTACATAAAAAGGCAGTGAGTGTGGTAGCTCCTTAAGATTAGACAAACAGGACTTTGCCCATAAACAGGCATTTAAAGGATCATACATCTGACTGTGCATGTTTTTGCTTGTTTGTGGTGGAAACATTCAGCCAGCGTTAGTGGTGTTAAGAAATGATTAAATATGATGTACCATATATCAAATTAAAAAGGTAAAATAATGTTACTAGTTCTGTGGTGAACTCACTATTCCAGCACTAAGACAATGTCGTGATCTGTCTCGTAAGCAGCATGCAGGTTGACCACTCGGGTGTTGTTACGGGCCATCTCCAGGACGGCCATCTCATGAATGACTTCTGCCCGGCAGTCACGACCTCGCCTCCTCTTCCGTAAGAATTTGGCAGCAAACACTTTCCCCGTGGCCTTGTCCACACAGCGCTTGACCACAGCAAACTTCCCCCTAGGAAGCAGAAAGTGGACATATGGTTAAGGTGCACCCTTTAGTCAGTTTAAAAAACAGTATAAAGAAATCCTTAAATAAATCTATTCCAGATTTTGCTAATTTCTTCCATTACCAAAATCTTCCAATAAGTGTGAGTTACAAGGCTTTGATTTCTAATATATTACACATAAGGTTGGGTGATTTGGAATTTAAGACAAAGTCCCATATTACTATGTATCACAATGAAAGTTTAGGCATGTCAAGCTGGTCCAACTGATATTCCTCACATTAGAGTGTATGGTAATGAGGTGAGGTAAAGGAAGCCTGAGAGAAATCTTGTTTTGTATTTACTAAATAAAACACAATAAATTATATTAATTAATTAATGAAATATGGCTATTTGTAAATGATTGCAGCACTGGGACTAATGGTGCTAAATACTAGCATCAGAGAACAGGCATCTGTGTGTTATCTAATGCCAGTACATTCCTAAATAGCTTGGTGTTGATGCTACTGCCATGTTTTGAACATTGGGGTAATTGTTACTCAAGACTGGGAAGATACAAGTGGCTATCTGCTACTAGATTTAAGTGTCAAAATTCATCATGGTTGAATAACCTGAAAACCAACAATCAACAATACAGAATTATCAAAAGCAGGCAGTGCTAATATGGTTCATAACACATAACATTCATTTGAGACTGCAGTTTTTCGAAACGGTTTAAACGGTTTCCTGAGAACTAGACCTACATTCCCCTAACTAAAAAATAAACTTTTGACATTCAGCTGATATTTTATGCAATTAGTGGAAACGCCTCTCCACAAGGCCTTGCAATGACTGCAACAAAAGAAAAAACAGTATAGCAAGAACCAGCATAGCAATGACTGAAGGTTACAGACCCAGAAGGACTTCTCTTAAAGAATAGAACAATGATGCTATCGTACTCCACTTTTACAAGTCATCTTTTCATACAGGTTTAGCAGCATTGGCATTTGATACACAAAATATGTTTGCAATGCAATGTCAAGCAGCAGCAGATATTCGAGATATTCTGAGTCCCTAACACGAGTCAAACTTCAAAACTGCTGGATCCTGTAATTCCCATAATGCAACTCAGTAGCTTTTCGTTAGACCCTCCCTAACCGGTAAATGCCCATACCTTTCAAACTTCATGCCTCCTTTTAATAACAGAAAAAATGTTTAGTCTCCAAGCACAGGCTGATATACAAAAATAAACCTGATCACATGATCAGAGTTATTTGGTGCTACTTCAGAGCCACAGAGGACATTGTACAACTGTTATTATGGGCTGAATAACACTCCGCATGACTATTAAACTCATCTTCATGTATAAAACTGGTCTACTGCCCCTTTCATAAATGGCATTAACCAACCTTTAGCTACCAGGGGGCAGAAAAACAGGTGACAGATACACAGGCACCACACACCATCAGCTTCTAAAGTTGTTATTGCTAACATTTTACCTAACAAACAAATAGAAACATTAGCATTTATTTTGAGCCGTGTTTCTGGCCTCCTGATGCATGTCCAATATTCACACTCCTTTAAATATTTCTGACTCTTTAGCTTGCTAGATACTATGGTAATCAGCTAGTCGCTAACTTTTTCTGACGTTTGGTGCTAGGCAGGTAACATACAGTTTTATCAGAGCTTTTTTTTTTTAGCTGTAAGCAGCTGCCTACAAGGGTTGAAGAGAGCATCTGAGACTGAACCATAAAGTAAATGTGTGAGCCGTAAAACCAAAGCAATGAGCTAAAACATATTGCAGAATTGGGTGTTATTGTCTTTTTAGCATTGCAACAGTCATTTCATTCAATGTTAATATAGGAAATACTGATTGTTTGACCAATTTCATAAAAATAATTGATAGATTAATTGATATTAAACATAACTGATAGCTGCAGCCTGACAAAGAAATAGTGAAACAGTGAGACAGAAATTTTCCCTGTTAAAAGGTCATTGTTTATTAATTACTAAACATTCCTTAAAACGGTTAAACGTAGAACTAGAAATGCCCTTATGTTCTTGAAAAAATTGCACTTCACAACTTCCTGTTTTGACAAATCACACACAAATAAGTGAAGAGAAGTGGCCTGTGCCATTTCTTCTTTCTAAAGTCTGGTTTCCACATGCGCTTGTTTCCTTCCTCCTGTTTTGAGATCAGAATTATACAGTACACGCTACATGACACATTACTTCAAACACACCTCAGAGATCTGAGGATGTGATCATCAACCATCAGCAGTTGCCATGGCTCACACACAGTGCCAAACACATGACAAAGGTCTACTGTAGCACGATCAAATCAGGTCCCCTGGCACTGTGAGGCTCGTGTGTTTACAGCGGTTAAAGCTTACAGTGCAGAGTCTAAATGCAGTTAATATTGGTGCACTGAATTACTTGATCTGTGCTATTCGTGAGCAAATACAGAAATTATAGACCAAACATCCATCCATCCATCCATCTATCTATCTATCTATCTATCTCTATATCTATATTATATATTTTACTATAACTGGTTAGATAAAGAACACACATTAGTGTTTGCCAAAAACTATTCTTCAATCTTCCTTTGAATATTTCTGTTGTCCACATATATAGACATGTGATATATGGCAGTTATTGCGTATTTACTCTCATGAAACAGAAATTGAGATTTAGACTGTCATTTGTAAATACTTAACAATACATTGTATGGTACCGGCACAAGTATAGCATATATACATAATTATCAAAATTAGAATACTTCATTGTATTATCAACTACCACTGAGCTGATAACAAATGGAAATGTATGACACACTCTCAGGCTCTCCTTGACGTTTCATTGATGCATTGATAAGGCTTTCCTAGGCATTGTCAGTCTGGATAGTTGCCAAGCTTTAAACAATTCTAAATTGTGGTCCATACTGTGGTTACGAGCTATCGGACATCCTTGTAATGCAGTACTGTCTTTACTGTCATGTTAGTATGTCTATACCAGTTGGACTTCCTATTAACAATCCACATTCAATTCAAATACAAATTTTACACTTGATATATCTCAGCCCTGTGAAATCCTAAACGTTATCTAGCATTACTGAACAACTTTTAAACGTCATGCGGACAGCACTCTGCCCGGAGAACCTGTGAACTTCTTCCAGGGACCCTGGGAGTCCCGGGACAGCAGTCACATCTGTTTGACTCACCTTCCGAGCTCTCCGGTGATTTCATACACACTTTCCATCGGCTCCGTGCTGATTGGGGTCTGAATTTCGCCGAGCAGACCCGCGGGGAGCCCGCTGCGACTGTCCAGCCGCCTCCGAGACATCTTCCTCTCCCTTAGGTATCAGACCTGCTGCCAGCTACCCGGCTGGATACCGTGCTGAACGCTAACTAAATGTAAGAGGAACGATAAAACTAACTTAAGTGGCTAGCTAAACTTTACACTGCCAGCTTTACATTACATGTTAATGTTAGCTAACTTGATTACCATGCTATTGTTTAGTTTGACCATAGACTGTAACGTTATATATAGTTTGAGTAGTTAGTTTACCGACTCCGGTTAGCTCAACTGTCGCTAACTAAGTTAGCTCCAACGGTCAATGTCGCGGGTTCAAAGTGAGTTAAACAGATTGTCCACAGTGCAACTGAAGAGGAGCTGTTAGTCTATAAAGTCGACACGTACGCGTGATTCCAGTGGGGAAACTATCCAAACTGCCGCTGCGGGCGACTATTAAATAGCTTCGTAAGTTTATCGAGAGAGTTTTCCTTCATTTTTTTTACATCCCTGTTTGACACTTTCTCGACACGTCACTGTCTGGCGCATGCGCACTACTGTTGTGTTTGAAAAAAGCTAGGCCGAATTTGTTTGAAACTTGAAAACAGTTTTAACAGGTGTGTAACCTGTAATCATTTACTCCCTTTATGTAATAGCGGTGGCGGTAGGTCATGGTAGCTCATAAATGTGAGAAACTAAAAATGAATTACGAGATTTAAGTATAACTGTGAGATGATGTCATTATATATGTAATTATGACTTTCTAAATCATAAATATGAGTTACTAAGTCATATAAGTCATTATTTCGAGATAGCAAGTCCAAATTATGAGAAACTGCATCAAATTTGTGAGAAATAGTCTAAATTGTAAGATGAGCCGAAATTTGGATTAATATCTCATCATTTTGTCAGTTTCTCATATTTTTGAAGTAGAAAGTCAAGCTTTTTACTTAGTATGTTGCAATAGTGGCTTAGTATGTTACAATTTTAACTTACCATGAGTATTTTTATTTTAGTTATTTCTAACATTTCATCTAGTTTTCATCTATTCCTGGCAGAAATGAGCTTCCACATAAATCTGTCCACTGTGCACATGCACATATTTTAACATCTGGTAAAGCATCTGGAGCACACTGGAAGCTTCACACCGACCTATGCATCTGACACAAAAAGACTTATTATAGCACCATGCAATTACAAGGGTATAAAGTATGTATAGGGATATCTTTTCTACCTTTTTTGCCATATTTGACTGGAAAAGAAACTTTGGGATTAGGAGAGGACTGTTTAATCAAGGAGAGGTAGTGGTTAATTGATGATTAGTGTGTTTCCTAATATTACTATTAGGAAACACACTAACTGTATAACAAAACTCTTGTAAAAGACAAATAAGGGTCATGTATCATTAATCAAAATTTGCCATTTGTTCTCTTTTATTACAATCATTGGGGTGAAATGGAGACACACATACAGGAGCTTTGCATAGAGTGGAATTCGGAAAACCGGAGCCAGGTCCTGTCAGAAATGTACTAGGAAAGACGCGAGGTGCAACTGCCTTCATTTGGATGTGAAACCAGTAATCAACCATACCAGTCTTCTGCAGCAGAAAAGCCTCATTATGGAAAACGTCAAACTGACCGAGTGAATGTATATCCTAACGTGAAGTGTTGTTGCCCATGCCACAAATCTGACCCTCAAGCAAACATGGGGTGATGCTCTGTAAGGATTTGGCAGAAGCCAGGAGTGGGACGTGTTTGTTGGACAGAAATAGAGAGCAGGCCTAATGGTTGACTTTGCAAGCCCCAAACCTTTGGTACATTCGGTGCAAAATATATATTTATACACACAACAGGACAGACATACATATACATTTATATACAAATAGACAAACAGGACCGCACACATGGTACACATACATGTGCTCTCACGTTTCACAAAATCAAAACAGCCCTATTGATTCATCACCGATTCATGAGCAATGAACCATAACCACCAACCCATGACTAAGATAGGCAGACACGCACATGTGAAAGTAACAACATTTCTGAAACATGCTGCCGATACTCGCCATTACACTGTCATAGAGAAAACAAACTATTGCATTCGCACATTGTCCATTCCCAGAGCTAAAACTAAGTGACTAAAGCACCTATTTCCTACACCTTGCTCCCATGAGCTAAACACTCAAGGTATGACAGTGCCAGGTAAGCATAAGGCCGCATGCTTCAAGTGAGCGCCACAACCAAAGTGACACAACTTAACCAGCTCCCTCACCCCTTTTTCTGAATGGATAGCAATATCCTCATGCAAAAAAAGCTAGTAAGGACAGTGTGTTGCACTATTTCAGCATGCAATATCAAGCTATAACACAACACCATCTAGGGGTTTCTGCCTCAGCACAGCTCACAGAGCTGACCAGGAAGATCCCGCATGCAGTATTGGACTGGGAGGGGGGCTGGGATACTAAAGTCTGCCTCCACATCTTGCATCACATGTGGGGCTCTCTAGCAATATTCCAGCCCCTGTGGTCTAACTCCAACAGGACTCTGTACAGTAGGTGTAATCTTGCATGCACCCGATAGAAAACGACTGTGTGTGTTCGTGTATGCATGTAAGAAAGTGTGTGAGAGACTGAGTGAAAGGGTCCTCAGGGTTTGTGTCGTACACTTAAGATTTAGAGAATGTTTTATCACATGCTTTCAAGACAAAACTATCGAGAACATCATCATCATCATCACACCTGGTCAGGTCATTCAGAAAGGAGAAGATCACTGGTTCTTTGTTTTGACCATGCCATAGTAATGACAGCAAACCTTACTGCCCCCTTGTGTTGATATCTGTTTTGGGAATTTAAACCGCAGAGCCTCACGTTTCACCATCTTTGATTTGTGAGACATGGATCTGGCCGAATTTTTACAAGGAAATAACGTAGCTTTCCTTATGAAATTTCACTTTATGGTCAGGAAAACCCAGGAGGCACTAAAGATCCCACCACTGCACCCTGACCAGGTACCTGGATGACACCAGGCGAGTGTCTTTCAGCTAACAAGGCCTAATCCGGTGTCAACGTCGAGTGAAGCGCGTCCTCATTCCTCAAGCAACTGTGTCACATTTGATTTCCTTTCCCTGCACTTCCAACTTTCCACTCTGTGTTTCCTCTTCAGCCTGCTTGAAATCTTCCTCAGGGGCCGAACAGAGTTGCTTGAGGTTCATACATTCAGTCAGTTATTTGGTACATTCATCACTTTCATTGGGTGGGAGGCGATTACATCAGTGAGAAGGGCCTTGTGTGTCATCTGTCGTCATCTGTCTGTGTGAGAAAGTGCATCTATTGCTCATGATAAATGTGTGGAACAGTTTGAAAAACAAACCCTGCACTTCTATCTGACTGAAGTGTGTCAGTAAATGTATCTGTATACTGGAGTGAGTGCACCCGCAGCATCAAGACTAATGCTGTAATACTGTATGCATGTGTTTGTGTGTATGATACTAGGTGTTCTTGTTGAGTATATGCAGAAACAGGGCTTCATGTCTCAGATGTGTCTTTACCTTTCGTGCCCATGTAAGAGCTCTGGTGTCGCAGTATTGAAGTAACAGTCCTGACCAGAACCTGCTGTCATTATCACAATGGGTCAATAACACTGTCCATGAATGTCACTGATGATTTGTGACTCATTGTCCAGCGTATTCAGGAATCAAAGCTGTGAAAAGAAATGTATTTTCAGTCATAGAACAACTGGTTTTATGCAATTTTGTGTATGCGTATCTGTTTGCGTGTGTATCGGTGTACACTAATGTATCTATCCCCTGCTCTCAGACAGGCAAGGAGGACCAGCCAACATCCATTTGTAAATCTAAAATGTCACGTCTTTCAATGCTGATAAAAAATCTTGGGGGAAACACTAGTTTGCACCATCAATAAAAACAAAATGTCCCATGTTTGTGTGTGTTTTGTGCAAAGGTGATTAGTGTGTGTGTGTGTGTGTGTGTGTGTGTATTATAGTTCACAACGTTGCAGCCCCAGTGCAGAAAGGACACAGTTTAGAGGTCCAGAGAGGGAGAAGGGAGGGTGGTTTTTGAGCAGCTGTCTCTGAGGTGCAGGTTGGAGGAGGAGGACAGAAGGTGCTAGAAATCCAGTAAACAAGGCCTTTAACTGAAGAGATAAAGCACACATGTGGCTCAATGAACAAAGGTTACCATGAAAACAAGAAATTGTACTGTACAGCTGTTTAAACTATTCTCCGATTCTTCGCCTTTCTTCCAGAAGGTGTTCACTTGATCGACTTCTATTAGATATGTGAGAGAAAGGCAGAGAATCGGATCGAAGGCTGCGTGCTGAGTGATGAAAAGCCAGTCTGGGAAAACAGCAGAGTTGTCCACGGGGGGGTTAGTTGCCTTTTGAGGATATTAGTTTTATATTCCATTTCTCTCCTAAGTGAGAAAGGTGGATTTCCAGATGGTTCTCTCTCCCAAGTTAGACCTGGGTGTGAGCTGATTCGAGGTTACTCCAAACCGAACGTGCTCGTTTCCTCTACAGCAGTGACCAGCTTCTCATAGAGCATGGAGAAGGAGGGGTAAGGTGGGAGGTCCAAACGATTAAAGCAAGTGTGAGCCCTATGGAGACACACACACACACACAAACACAAAAGATAATCAGATGAATGTCAAGATGACTCATCTGTGAGAGGTCAGTCTTAAATTATTGCAAATTATCCTCAGATAGAAACCCACATGTAAGGCATTTGTTATACATGATATAATTCCTAATATGCATTTGTCCCAGTTAAATAAAGAGGTAATTCAAAACATATATATATATATTTTTAAAAAATGGTTCAAATGGATCACCTGTACCTTTAAGCCAGCAGGGCTCTGCTGATATATTGTGTTTATCAGGTCTGGTAAGGGACTGTACAGAAATTATTGCATTGGGGAGGGGGGGATAAATCTTATACTTCACTTTTTTAAACAACAAGACCCTTCCTAGCATTATTAATATTTTATTTGTACCTGCCCCTTGACTTAGAAAAAAGAAACTGCAACACCAACACCCTCCCCAAAGACAGACAGACATGTATATGTATACATACACACACACACACACACACACACACACACATATATACATACACACACACATATACATATATATATATATGTACACACGCACGTTTGAATTGTATTATAGGCTAACAGACATACAAAATGTAATGATAAAGTAAAGGTGGGAAAGTTGGTAGAGAAAACGTTTAAAGACTTAGATCCATAAAGATGTGTTTTCTGTGTAAAATTGACATATTGGTCCCATTAGTTAGTTGATTGTGATGGGAAAATACTAAAGCCCTGAGAAAGAGAAAGGACTTTTGTGCATATTGCAAAACACACCTTTATGGCCTATTGTGCACACTAAGGCCATCATTCGTAACTGTTTAATCTTGTGTAATAATCAATATTTCATTTTACAAGGGAAGGCTGATAAAAAAAATATAAATGTGGAATGAGGAAAAAAAAAAAATAGGCCCAACCTCTCTTCAGCAAAAAGAAAAAATACACGGCCCTCCACCTTTTGGCCCTGTTAGTAATTTTTGTACAGTCCCTAAAGGCTACATAGTCATCCTATTAGACAGCCTACCTGGGTAAGGAGGTGATTTTCCCCCACTTCTCCACACAGAATCTGCGGGGTCCATTACTGCCCCGTAGAGAGGCAAATCCCTCGTAGGGAATACTGGAGGTGCCTGTCACAAACTAGAGAGAAGGCCACTAAAGTCATGAAAAGTATGAAAGCAGCATCCTAAAACATTGTTATTATTTATGACTTATAACTAAAGTAAATTAAGTTAATTAAAAGTATTTTTGTTTCTATTAGTTTTATATGAATTTAAACAGGTATTCTCACTTAAACTGAGAATTTTCAACTTCAATGAAAACAGAAAACCGCATGCAAATTATATAATCTAGTTACATAAAAGAGAGATAAAGTAACATCTTTCTGCAGTCTCAAGCACGACTGCAGTGCCTGCAGGGCACCCAGCCTCCACATGGGGGCAGCCTGTGTGCATGCGGTCACCCACGTGCTGTACCTGCAGCAGCCTCAGCCTCTGCTCATTGTTGAACCTTTCCACAGCTGCCCAGAACCAACGAATCACTATATGGTTGTCATGGTAACCTGAGGGGAGATAGATGATGATGGTGAGTCAGATGAATAACAAATATTCCTGTCCCCTGTCTGTTCTTCACTGCTCTCCTCCACCTCCCATCTCACAATTTCTCCGCTGTGATTTTTGAATGAGCTCTGCTGTTTAATGTTTAATGGCCGCGCTGTTTTGTCCATCTCAGTCGATTCCTCTATTAAAAGAGTCTCACACTGAGTCATGGCAGATTGTCGGTTTGAGTTCTCTTGTCTCTCTGCTGCTGGCGGCTTCTCAACTGTATTGGCCAGACCCTTAAAAAGCCTTTTAATGTGATCTCTTATAAATAGTTGGGACACTGGCGCTTGCATGCCTGTACTGTAGACAATATGTATTACAATAATTAAATAGCAATAACTCCCCAAAGTTCCAAGTGCTCATTAAACAGTACATTACAGTTAACAGTTGTTATATAGGAAATGAAATTATTTCTCAATAATTATTTCTCTCCATCTGTTCTTCAGCAGCCACATTTCTAATATTGTTTGGAGTTGTTTTGCTGACATGTTTTGTGTTTTACAAGCATACTGAATAGACATTTGCAGCTCATTTATGATCAGTATGGTAACAACATGGTACTTTGTGGCTCTATGTGTTTTAACTACTGTAAGCAGCACCTTTATTTTGTAACTGTATTTCCTGAATAATATATATTAGCATAAAGAAAATCCTAGCATTCCTTCTCCTGATTCACAGGAAACAAGGAAAAGTAGTTTTGCAGGTGTCCTGGTGGTCGACGTTTAAGAGGTGTAGAGCCATACCATGCTTACGCATCCAGTGGACATTGGCTGGAATGGCAGCGGATCACAGTTGTGATGGGCCCAGTGTTTTAAACAGTGGACGTTGGAGGTTACAGCTGTATAAGCCAGTGTAAAGTTGGTTATCTACAATGAAGTTTGTCACTTCATTTTTCTTCCATCTCCCTAGAGGTCAGGAAGATTGCTGGGTTTAATCCTCGGACTTGCTGAGAAAAACTTGAATGTGAATGAGAACTGCTTTAACCCTGCTCACCAATCTGCTTACCGCTGAGGTGCTCTTTAGCAAGGCATCTATCTAATCCCCCACTGCTCAAAACAGAGGGTTACTGGTTGCACACTTGCAGATTTCAGTTGTGAAAGAATACTTGAAAAGGAGCCAGTGTATGCATTTGACTGATAGTTTTCTCACGTTGCTGTCAGTGTGCCATGAACACTTTCATCTACATCTCTGCTCTGTTGCCTCACTGCTTCCCTGCAGCTTTACATACCTCCTCTGTACTCTGTGTTGTTTCTCCAGTCTGCCAGGTCGATCTCTGCAGTGCCTGCAATCACCAGCTCCAGCTCCCTGGCATCAAACACAGACACCAGTCGCACATCCACCACCTAACACACACACACACACACACACACACACACACACACACACAGAAACGGATGAACACATGGTATAACATAAGGTACAGCTTATTCATTTATCACAGTCTTCCCACATACATCAGATTGCTTGAGGGGTTTCAGAGCATTGAGACAAGATAGTTGCAGTAGATCCTTATTGCGACAATAAGGACAGCGACAAAGATGGCGGTAGGATAAACATTACTGTGGGAAAAGTTTCCATCACTTTGTTTACAGTAAATGTTGGATTGGATTTGTTTAGCAAACCGAGGCCTGTAAACTCACATTGAGCCCACAAAGACCCGGTAATCTGTCATCCTGCCAGGCAATGGACTTATGCAGGGGTTGGGTTTGTACCAGTTATGAATACACATGAGAAAAAGCACCAGTTCTTGGTTCACTTTGTCATGCTGAGCTTCCACAGCATGTTGGACTCTGGGCTATCAGATGTCAACATCCATCTTCTTACGGTTATAAATTGGAATGCGTTCTCACTTGTACAAATATCTCAGAGAAATACACACACGTTCATCTGTCATTATTCACCACTCCAAACATCCTTGGTAGGAACATGCCATCAGATTCACATCCAAACTGAGAAGTGAACAAAATCTAAACATTATGTCTGTTATATAAGTACTGTATGTTCACTGGCTTCATAACAGGCATGAAATAGGCACTACTGAGTAATCTATGCCATCTAGCATCTATTTAATATCCACCCCCCACATTTCCATGATGATAGGAAAGCTAACTACATATGCCATGATGTAGTTCACTGAAATGCAAAGCTGCTTTGTCATTTGCTCTTTTGGCTTCATCACAAATATTTTTTGCTTTTCTAGTTGAAATGTATTGTGACACCAGTTGCTTGCTCAAAGCAACGTCATCCATCACTAAAAATGCCAGATGTCAGGCAGCGTGTGGGTGGAAGGATGCTCCTGGTTTCTTGAGTTTGTACTGGTTGAAAACAATAGGAATTCTCAGTACCTGATGCAATGACGCAAACACGCCGTCATAGAGTATATTATAGCCATTATGTGACATAAAGAAGAAAATGTTACTTATTGCCTTTTCAAGAGGGGCTCGTAGCCTCATTTATAGCTCTAACACCGATATTAAGTGCTGTACCTCATAGAAGCCTCGGACCAGGCTCTCCGTCTGCTGGGCCACTCCTCTCTCTATACGCCACTTGACCATTCGCTCAATGTACTCCTTTTTGTTCTTCTCTGACACAGGGATACCAGCCCCGCCTGGCTTCAGCTCTCTCTCTGTAATCTGCACAATCACATGCAGACAAGGAAACTTGAGTTTTAAATGCAGATTTATTTTTTCCAGGCTGCAGTCATCTTATTCAATCACACACACACACACACACACACCTGTCCAAAGACCTCCTCATTGACAGTGAAGGTGAGATCCAGCATGTCTTCAATATCGTTGTCCTTCATCCACTGCAGGCTCTGGTGGAACTCCTCATCCAAGAACTCCAGGTCACTCAGGTCACATGGGCTACAGGCAGAGGTTACACAGAGCTTACAGAGGGCTAACAAGGTATTGATGGGTTGCCCTACTCATAAACCATGGCTGATTGTAAGAGAGTCAGTGCTGATGAAACCATGCTGATGGGATATTTTGAGTCTTAGTGATGTCAATTAATGTGCTGATAGTGTAAAATCAATAAAAGATTGTTTTTTTGTCCCTTATGGCATGAATATATTTTCACATTTTCCCACCACCGTTCCCATCATGCATTGGGTGATGTAAACAGTAAACAGTGTTGCTATGGAGAAGGTAAGTTATCTGTTTTTTTAAGCTTATATTTCTTTACAGTTTGGTGAATCTGCACCATGAAAAGTATGGATGTACAGACAGCAGTCACCTGGATTACTATCTGATCTCTTTTGACTATTATCTTTTTTTATATTTCACCATTACAGCAAAAGAAAAATTCAAGATATCTTATGCATCATTTTCTGCTCATTTCCCTGTAATGCAGCATGAAATATTTGATGTCTTTAGAAACTACTGTACGTGATTTTTATTAGAATTTAAAATACATTTCTGTTTGTTTGGGAAATGCTTGTCTGCACAATAAGGGTGGAGCCAAGAAAGGATCTGTGTTGCTGAAGCGGTTAAGAACCCTTATTATTACAGAAACATCTGTCCTTAGTGCAGACATTTGGCAGAGGTTTAGGTTGTCTGGACAAAGCTAAATAAAAGCTTAATAAGGATGCTGCTCCTACTGATAGGAAACCCAGCCAGCTGCTGGCTGAGAGGATCTGACGGAAACACTCTATTCTCAGCACAGTCTTATAGAGTTAGTGAGTGCTGGTGCACTGCAGGCTGGTACGGAATGGGAAGTCAGAGGGAAGCAGGCTGAGGGACTTACATGCGAAGAAGCCCCTTGTAGAAGGGTCGGGTAAAGAAGGCATCCAGCAGGTACTGATGGACGAGAGCCAGGCCCAGGATACGCCCACTGAAGCGAAACCTACACACAACACCGAAAATACAGGTGAATACAGGCATCCGCATCAGAACTGGGTTGAAAAGATCCCTCAAATTATTTTTCAGATCAAGTGTTGGGTGTAGCCTGCTTTGAGTACCAGATGGAGGGGGTTTACTCTTTCAGAAAGTTGACAGTAACAGCATAACATAGCAAAGTGATTTTAAATCTTCTTTCTGTGGATGCATAAACAGTGTGGAGGTTAGCTGGCTTGTGTGTACTTGTTTCTTACATGCCGTGTGTCATGTCGTATTTAACAGGCTTAAGTGAAATTTGAAGTTCACTTTCCATCTGAGGATGCACCAGATGGTAATATTGTTTATGACAATAAATAAACTCCCCCAAGATTTACTGTGAAAACAGTGCATTGAGTCAGAACAGTGCTGAAGTCCTTAGCTCAGAGACCATCTGAACCAGCAGGGAAGACGAGGAGCTGTGCAGCTTCCCACCTAACACTTTAAAGATGCTTCTATCCTATCTTTCTTGAGAACTTCCGAAAGATTGTCTCTAAAAGAACATAAGTATTGACTTGACATTCTTCAGTGCCACCAAGTTTGTCCAAACCCCTGAAGACTTGAGTTTATGTTGCTACATCTGCTATCTTCTTCATCCAGCCAATTATATTATGATGTTCCTGTCATCGGTCTGATCATCCATCCATCCATCCAATCACTGTCACTCACTGTGAGCCACAAATTGCTGATCCAAATTTACACACAGCACCCCACAAATGACTTCTATTTTGGGATCAGCACACAGCAGTCAGAGCAGACAAGATGAACACTTTACAGTCAGCACAGCAGCAAACTAACTTCAACAAACACACATTAGACAGACAGACTGATACTGTAGATACAGTACATAGATACATAAATATATGGAAACCTCACCATTCATGGTGGTTGTCTACAAAAGCAGACATGGGGCTGATCTGGACAGTATACGTGTCATTGGCTGAATATTCAAACAGGCCGTAGTACGGGTTGAACAGTTCTCTGGACACCAGGAAGAAAAACTCTCTGGAGGGTCCACTGTAGTCCAGCCTGTAATCATCACACATTATAACACACACATATGTATACATGTCAGTAGGAAAAGTGGATCAGTGAATATTCTCTTGTTCTTCTGCAACTACTTTGCAGTCACGCAAATCACTTGTACAATGTATATAGTATATACTGGATTCTGGTGTAGACAACAATCTAAGCCAAATCTAGACAACTGCTGGTTACTTCAGCAAAGATACCCCCCCACAGTCATCGACCCATGTGCATTTGCAACAAGAAAGGGATACAAGATTATACAATTAACTGATAACGGATATATTATCAGTCATTCCGCCATCTACAAATGCAAAAACACAGTTTGCTTACAGTAACTCTCCCGACTGATGTTTAAATATTCTATGTAGTCCTTTTCCCACCCACTTGCTCCAGCTGCTCATTCACCAGAAGACTGTGGATTCACTGGGATGTTATCAGATGTGTGTGTAATTGTACATTTTGAAACTCAAGATAAGAATGAACGCTCAGCAAAACTCCCCTGGATCAATTACAGTTAGCAAATATCCACATTTCTCACTTGAACTGTCTAAAGCATGATATGGAAATGATTTGGGAATGAAATGCGTCTTTCTCACCCGTCTTCGCCCACAAAGCTGACGTAAAGTTTACTCCTCTGTAGGTCTTTACGGGAGTAACACATGATCTGGTTAAAGGCGTCCTCCAGAAGGTGGTCCCTGCGTATGATGAGCCTGGGAGCACACACACAGACAATAATTATTATTATTACACATTTGGTGTTCTTGTGAGCATTTACAGCAGGATGTGTATGTGGGATTGCGTCAAAATAAACTACAGTGTGTGTGTTCATGGTAATGAAGGAACATGTCACCCGGGGCAACAGTGTGGCTCACTGATGTGTTTCTAATAGCTTTTGGACAACAATGGAGCTCTGTGGCACAGAGGCAGAAGATACATCAGGCTTTGGATACACACTAGAGTTGTTAGGATCAATTCATTGTTAATTTGAGTCTTTTCATGGGATTTGATGACAAGAAAATTATTAAATATTTCCAGACTTATCCTTTAACACTGGAAAGTCCAAATAAACTTTTTTGCAGAAAGATGAAGATTTTTGTTCCCTTCAGAGAAACTAATCTCTCCTTGGTATTTTAATACAATGGCAGTATGTCAGTATGGGATGATGCTATAGACAGAGGAATTAGCACTCATGAGCTCCTGCTTCCCAACCCACTCCTAAAAATCACTCCCTGTTTGGGGTTTAGAACAGTAAACGCAGAAACCTTCATGAACTGGCCATAGGTGTTCACTATTTTTATACTGTTCAGTAGTTTAATCAGTGCGAAATCAGACAATTCATACATAAATCTCTTACAATTGTCAGGTTTAAACCTACTTGACTTTTCCCGGTCCCTGTCCATAACCCTTGGTCTCCAGCTTTCGATAGAAGTTCCTCAATTTAGCCTCAAAATCTCGCTTATAGGGAGCAGGAGCACGGGCATTGGCTCGCTGGGTGCCTGAGATTCAAATGAGAGAGAGAGAGAGAAGGGAGACAGAAAGAAAGAAAGACACAGGAAGAAAGAAAAGGCGGAGAAAATTGACAAAGGGTGAGGAAGAATCAGAATATGAGAACTGGAAGTACTGTGTGCAGGTTAACCCTGGACGGTTATTTTGTTTTAGACTGTTGCTGTCATTCATTTGAGAGATACACAATACACAGAGACACAGACACGCAGAGTTTAGGATTAGACGTAGGCTCGGTATAGAGAGGTGTCTAGAGTGTACAGAAGGACAGACAGTCCTAGATAAACACTGAAAAGAGGAAGGGTGTGTTTGCGTGTGTGTCAGCTACATCCCACTTACGGACACATCTAACCCTCATCAACTAACTAAGTATTCTATTCTATGATGCTATAATTACTTTCTATTCATTTTTTTAAAATTAAAAAGTACATGCCTACTTGATATGCACATATCAAGCCAACTGGCTGTGGTTTATTGTAGTAATTCAATTGATGATCAATCAACAGAAATTCTTAAGTCTGTTGTAAAATCTGTTGTATATTTGATCATTGATTTATCACTTAGTTTGCTTTTTGACCTTCACGTTATTATGGAAATAATTATTTTTGTTTATAAAAAATGTATATGGTCATTTAAGGACTTGATGGGAATAAAGGACAGAAACCTAAGCGTGCATGTGTATGTATGCAGAGGTTGGGGGGTGGGGGTTAAAAGGGAATGTGAGTGTACGTTTAAGGTATGTCCTATGTATGTGTTTGGTGTTAGCCTGACATCAACCTATGTGAAGGTACTATGAAATTGCTCTTTTTTTAAGTAAGACAATGTAAACCAAACCTCATGGTGGAAGAGGTGAAATTTAATAAAAAGGTTAGGAATTTAATAAAGGCGAGAAACAGTGTTTATTATCATGCCAATAAACTTGATGCAGTTATGGTGATGCAGACAGAGTGAGACAGAGCCTTACCAGGGGAGCTCTGAGGAGAGGAGAGGCAGTGACTCGGGTGGAGTAATGGTGGTACATATGACATCACCTCCTCCTCAAATAAACTGGAGACAAAAGAGAGATACACACACAGAACACAATCAGATAGGAACAGACATATAACACTGTAGAAATCATACTTCTTAGAACAGCATAGCATTAGCGTAGATGGATAAAATAAGACTATTTCTGGAGCCAACAGGTCATCCTTTTCACAAGTGACCAATTCAGTCCCCCACCTCAGCAGCATGACGAGGTCAGCGTCGCTAGAGAGACGAGCCAGCCCACTGACTCCCTCACTGCGAATAAACTGCACCTTCTCCCTGCAGACACACATACATACATACACACACACACACACACACACACACACACACACACACACACACACACACGTCAGAGGGTAAATTGACACAATCCATTGGGATTAAAGGTTAACTGTGTGTTCAGGATGATGATAATGGAGGCGGGCTAGAGAGGAAGAGAGAGTGGGAGAGAAAAAGGGAAGCAATGAAAGACAGAAATAGGAAGGGAGAGGAAAAAGAGAGGGAGTGAGAGACATACTTGAGCGAGTGGTTTCTGGCAAGCTCGGGTTGCCTTTCCTGCAGGATCTCAAAGATGTTGGGTTGCCGTAGAAACGCCACAATCTTGTCATTGTAGGCTGGAGAAAATTAGGAATGTGCATTTATATCTGTGTCTTGCGTGTGTTTGTACTTTATGCTTGTATCTATGCATGTGTACACTTGATTCTGCCTGACTTACCCACAGGCACCACATCTTGGTACTGACTTCGACTGGAGCCGCTGAAGGTGCTGGATGGGCGTGGCATGACGGGCGGGTTGATTTGGCGAGAGTCGTCCACTACCTGTGACAAAAGGAAGCACTACAGTTCAGGTCGCATCCTAGTTCTGAGACCGATCCACCTGCCAGTCATCACCCAACACTGGCCTTGACTCTGAACCTCTGGACATCAGCTGGATGCCTGTCAGTTTTGGATGTTCTCGCCCATTAAGTACTAATCTCTTTTATTTCTTATGTTTCTGCCCACCATTTTCCATAGAATACCACATACATAGATTTACAATCTCCCAAGCTACCATTTGTGTCAGTTCATTCCAGTATTGTATAAAAATAACTGCAGAGATCTGAATTTGTTTGAAATAGGTATTTGATCACGGTGAAAATGTATTCAGCCCTGCATTCAAGATTTAAGATGGCTGCTAAAAAAATTCATCCACTATGTATATAAGAAAGTCAAACCTAGAAGACAAACTATAGGTAATCCTGGACATTGTTAAACAGCTATGTAAAATTTGTAATTTCCTGTAATAAAAAGGTTATTCTTCAGCAGTGTCAGATATCAGATATTCCAGAAAGCCTCTGAATGCATCAGTGAGGAAGACTTGTTATAAAACATTCCCTGCTGCATGCAATGCACAGATTGTTTCCTAACAGCAGACCTATCTAAAATCCAGTATCTTAACCAGATAATTGAACCCAGTAATGTTGCAGGTTAAATGGATTAAAGAGGCAACAAAAGCTATCTATCATGTTCACTATGGCCCCTAGTGTTTACTAAGGTATCACTACTAATTTGACAATAATTGAATGATGCTTGTCATTCCTACATACAGTAGAGCTCTGGAAGAGATGAGTGGAAACAAGATAGGAGCAATGGTGCATCTGTCTCTCTTCCTTATTATAACAACATAAGAAGGATCAATTATTTGACATACAGTGTGTCTATGAAGGCACAGTAGGATCTCTTTTAGTCTTGGAATGTTTCACTGTACTAAAGGATTATGTCAAATATCAAATTTAAATTGGTAAAATTAACTGCAATTAACTTTCTACTTTCTACCACTGACTTGACTTGCAAATTCCCTGCCTGTGTCCACAATGCAGAAACTCGCTAAGCATTTTTCTCCTTCAAACTGGCCTCTATAAACATTGCAGTGCCTCTGCTAGCCTTAAGTTGACTCCAGGTGATAACTGGTGGAGTGGCGGCTAGTCTCTCACCTCCCCAGCACTGTGGCTGCGCTGGCGGCTCAGGTGCTGGCGGTGGGCCAGCAGCCCGGTGGAGCGAGAACTCTGGAGGGGCAGCCGTGGGTCAATGAAGGTCGTGGAGCGACAGTTGTGATCCACAAAGAAGGGCTGAGGATTGAGATGCAAATACCCATGGTCATGCATGGATAAACTTCACTATGTGTACATAGAAACACATCTTCACTTGCAGTACACTGAAAGTAAGACTAGTGGACTTACTTACTTGCAATGTCACCTACGCAACATTGCAAAAATCAGGCACATCCTGTCTCAAAATGATGCCGAAAAATTAGTGCATACATTTGTTACTTCTAGGTTGGACTACTGCAATTCCTTATTATCCGGCTGCCCAAATAAGTCCCTTAAGACTCTCCAGTTGATCCAGAATGCTGCGGCACGTGTACTGACAAGAACTAGGAAAAGAGATGATATTTCTCCAATATTAGCTTCTCTGCACTGGCTCCCTGTAAAATCCAGAATAGAATTTAAAATCCTTCTCCTCACCTACAACGCTCTTAATGGTCAGGCACCATCGTATTTTAAAGAGCTCATAATACCGTATTACCCGACTAGAACACTGCGCTCCCAGAATGCAGGGTTACTTGTGGCTCCTAGAGTCTCCAAAAGTAGAATGGGAGCCAGAGCCTTCAGTTATCAAGCTCCTCTCCTGTGGAATCAGGTCCCAGTTTGGGTTCGGGAGGCAGACACCATCTCCACATTTAAGAGTAGGCTTAAGACTTTCCTCTTTGATAAAGCTTATAGTTAGGGTTGGCTTGGGTGATTCCTGAACCATCCCTTAGTCATGCTGCTATAGGCCTAGACTGCCGGGAGACTTCCCATGATGCATCTCTTTCCTCTCTCCTTCTCTCCCTCTCCATCTGTATGCATTTTTATCCCATTAGTGCATGTTACTAACTCGACATCTTCTCTCTCCCGTAATTTTGTGCTTTCTCGTCTCTCTCCTTCTGTTGCTTTCAGCAGGTATTTCTACCTCCGGAGCTGCAGAGTCTGGATCTGTGGTTGTGGGCCACCTGCTGCCCCGTGTTCCTGCTTGACGACTGCTACTACAGTTGTTGTTATTGGCTCTATTACTAATACTGACATTATTCTTCCTACAGCTGTCATTCCTATTATTATTAATTTATTAATATTAACATTACAATTACAATTCTACTATTTAAAAAATTCTAGGTGGTATTTACATTGTGCCTCCCTCTCCCCCCTCTCCCAAAACCTCTCTCTCTCTCTCTACCTAACACGGCAGCGGCGGACGGCCGCCCACCATTGAGTCTGGTTCTTTCCAAGGTTTCTGCCTCTTAAAGGAAGTTTTTCATGCCACTGTCGCCAAATGCTTGCTCATGGTGGGATTTGTTGGGTCTCTTTAAATAATTTTATAAAGAGTACGGTCTAGACTTGCTCTATAGGAAAAGAGATAACTTCTGTTATGAATTGGCACTATATAAATAAAATTGAATTGAATTGAACAACTGAGCAAAGATTACAATCACTGGATACACATGACCTTCAGGGCTGCGGTAATCCCAGGACAAAAGTCAAAGGTTAATGGTCACAAACACACACACACCTTCCCAGTATGATCATGCTTCATCTCCCAGCCCCGGGGAAGCTCCAGCTGCTTGTTGGAGAACATGTTGAGGAAGGTGACGAGGTCGCGGTTGTGTTGGTAGCGCTCAAAGTAATGAGCGTCCCGACGCACCTTACTGATCATGTGCTTCAGGCAGGTGTTGCTCGTAAACATGCGGTAGGCACTCTGGGCAGAGAGGTGAGGTCATCAGAGAGGGACAGGAGGCAGACAAGAGAACAGCTTCGAGGTAATTTCCAGTTCATTCACTCAAGATGGAGGACAATGTGGATAATATTTTTCTAATGCCAGTGTTTTTTTTTTTTGATCCACAAAATTTTCTGAATCGAGTGAATTAAGAATGATTTACATACTACAGTCTCACATAATTAGTGTAGGATCAGTACAGCAGTGCATACAGCATCCACTGCCACAGAGACAGGTGAATTGACCCTTTCAAATTGCTTATAGTATTTAACTTACAATGATGAAACAGAAAGATGCAAGCACATCTTTGAGATGCCAAATATTTGTAACAAAAAAAATGTGTGTAAAATAAAAAATGCTACTAAATAATGATTGCCATCATTGATCATCGCTTATGACCAACTGGTTAACTGGTTAACTTATTTCAGCACCCTGTGTGACCCCTACTAAACAACAGCACTTGCTACATTACAGTACTGCACTAAAACCTAGCACTGTGTGGCGAACTGACACTGTGGCTCATTCAGGCGGCAGTTATATCCGAGTCCCATGACTGTGATAAGTACTCAGAATTCTGAGTTCAGAGTTCTGAGTGTGCAAAAGTATTTGCTTTTCAGTTTCATAATACAGTTTGTCTGCTTGTATGTAGACAGATCTATGTAAAAGGAGTACAGAGTGAAAGGTGGTGGAGGTGAAGAATGTTAGACTGACAGGGTTAGAATGCAGCACGGTGAAGAAGTCAGGGCTGCACAGGAACTTGGCGCTGGGCGACTGGAGCAGCAGGGAGAGACGCGAACGACCACTGGAGTGAGCGACTGCACTTTCTCGTCGGTATTCTGCAACAAAATCAACACGTAGTAGTCAAACCTTAATACAGGGAGACACTACTGAAAGCAGCTTATTTCATGAACATGAGATTTCAAAACTACATATCCAGCATTATGTGTGATGGATATAAAAAGAAACGTCTCCACAGACTACTGCTATTCTGAGACCTTTGTGTATAAAATAATAGCTTTTTCTGACTCGTGGCTTACCATAGTATTTTAAGAGATGAATCATTTTCAAGAGGTGAGTCATTTAATTGGGCAAATGTTTTTCCTCAAAATGAGTACAGAGCTCTTGTGAATGAAGCCTCTAATTTTTCTATTTCCATGTTTTTCTGTAATAGGTCTATTGAAACTAACCAGAAATGTTGTGAGGCATCAGGTCACTTTCTGGTTCAGGAAGCAGGTCAACCGAGGCTTCCTCTGCCCGATCAGTGTTGGTTATGGTCCTCCTGATGCTCTGGTACCTGTGATTGAGAGTAAAAAGAAAATGACTGTAGTGAATGTATAGTTTTCTACTATTTTAGCAAAGAATGTAGTCTCTTGAATACAACTTAACTAAAAGTCGAAGTCAAAGACTAAAAGTGAGGCAGTGTGAGCGAAGAGAGATTAATACAAAAGCTGCCTGAAAGTACTGAAAGTCTTTGTGTACCTTTGTTTATTCAAAGTTACATTAGTTCAAAAACCTGAAGACCAAGGGAAACAAAGAGAAACCCAGAGGCAATGTCCCATTAAAAGAGAAAACATAGGTCTGTGAGAGGACATTTTTGTAAGCATTTTGTTTTGGTTCTCTAGTCTGTTGAAAGCCACTACTGATAATGGAAAACCTTGGTTTAGTGAGATATTGAATACATACCTAAATAATGTTATTTACTTGTGAGAAAAACATGATGGTTATTGCAATACATTTCTCTTTATAAAGCCCACCTGCGGTTGAGTTGCTCCATCTGCTGAATGGAGTTGGAGCGGGTCAGGCCCTGCGGGGCAGGAGGTCCGGTGGGACGCTGCCATGTGGTGGTTCTGTTCACGTGGTCCACGAAGAAGATCCTCCCATGGCTGTCGATCCGAGCCTCCCAGTCTGAGAGGCAATTAATAATTGATACACAGTAGGTGTTAAATGCCTCAGGGGAACATCGCTGTAAAAATAAATGCTAGCTAACAATTAATGACGATAATGATGATAACATCAACAACTAAATCTAAAGCATATACAACCCCAGGTTGTAGCTTGTAGCTCTACGAGGCTGAGCCAAATGCTAACATAAGCATGCTAACATCCTCACAGTGAGAATGTTAACATGCTGATGTTTAGCAGGTTTAATGTTTATGTTCACCATCTTAGTTTAGTGTGTTAGCATGCTAACATTTGCTAATTAACACTAAACACAAAATACAGCTGAGGCTGATGGGAATGTCATTACTTTTCCTGGAATTTCAAAAACCAAAATATTGAACAAATCAAAAATTTGACCTGTGCGCTAAAGGAAAAGTTAGATAATCACCAAAGTTATTACAATCCTTCCTGTGGGGCACATGAACCCATTAACCTAATGGTAGCACTAGATGAAAAGTCATGGGGATCACCAAAGTCATTAGGATTTATCCTCTGGGGACCATGAATGTCTGTAAAAACATTCTTGGCAATTATCAGGATTTCAGTGCGGAGTCGGTGGACCGACATACAGACACTAAAGCCCTGCTAGTGTGGCTAAAAAGAAATGCAAGATCATTTTATCATCATCTTTTGTCTACCATTTCTCATTATAGAGTGAGAAATCGCTGTGTTAATAGTCATTCTTTAGGTCATTTGGGATTCATTTGTGGTCCAGGATTTGTACTTTTAGTGAATCAGTAGGACATGGATACACATACAAACACAGACGCATAAACACAAAGACACACTGCTACACACGGGCGGTGACATACACAGATACAATAGACAAACAATACGGTGCATGCAGACACACACACTCACTGGGAGGTAGAGGCTCGTCCACACGTTGGTATCGGTGGATGTCATGACGTACAGAAGGAAGCGAACGTACAGGATGGCCGTTGACGTGAGTACCTGAACCCAGAAAACATACAAAAGACAAAGTTTGAATGACACTGATGTTCAATTTACTTTTAAGCAACAGAGGCACCTTTTGCACTGTAAAATCTAGCCAGAACCCAAACTGTGTAATTTCAAAAATGCATTTGTTGGGAAAAATTTCCTCTGCAAAAAGTGAACACTGAGTCATTTAAAGCGGAGTACCTTCCTCTCCATCTGTTTCTGTGGTGACTTGCTCTGAATCTACAGAACCCGCCTCCTCATGTGGCTTTATCCCCGCCCCTGCCTGTTCTTCAGCCACGCCCCCGGCAGCTTGCAGGCTCAGCCTCCTCACGCTGATCCCATGGACCTCCTCTTCCTCGCTGGCTGGGGGAGCTCCTCCTTCAGCCTCAGTGAAAACGACTTGCCCCCCACCTTCATCATCTACAGCTTGATTGGTTGGTGGGGTGCCGGAAACTACATCTCCCCCAGGATCTATGGCCGTCTCCGCTCCCTCCTCCGCTTCCTACAAAATATCCCACAAAATAAAAAAATAATGAGTGAAAACAATGGACAAAATTATAATAAGTCAACCTCACAATGACAGGGTTTCATACTGAAGTAGGTGAATCACATATACATTGATATCCAAGGCATTCACACCTTCTGTTGCAAAAGGAAGGAAGTCAGTCAACCCCAATGGCAGCTCACAACACGAGGCACCATTGGTTCCATCACCAAGGCAACAAAAGAAAGCTGGTTCCCACTCGCTACGCACACGCATTGGGTAAAATTAGCTCCAGCTAACTGACTGCTTGAGAATATGCATTTAACAGCGTATATTGAACGTGGAATGATGGTGCTACAGTAGAGTATTATGGTGCAGTGTCAGAAACCAGCTGGGGCTAGGACCCAGCAGAGACTGCTGCTCAGTACACTGTGTGCACTACGGGGACAGTAATGACACTCAGCCACAGCAGAGTGGACTGTGGCAACACATTCACTCAAAGATAAAGAAGATAAAGAAATGGTATGGTGACATTTGACAAAAGCTAAATATTATTAGAACACTACCAGAATGTAGACATAACTAAGACTAGCTGAGCAGACTATGGTGTTTACTAGCTTGCTCATTATGAAATTGTGATAATAATTAGTGGCAGTGTTGCAAGTGACCAACTCACAGCGGCCAATAGACCTCACAAAAAAGTTAAGCTGTTTTGATTAGTTTCAGTTGTATTTCACTCAGTAACCTGTAGATGAATATACAGTACATAAATATTTCTAAACAAAAAAAGCAGCTATAAAAAAACAGTCAGGTGTGAAACAAAAATATACCACTTAAATTGAACTGGGGCTGATGGATCAATTATTTGAATTATTTTCTCAATTGCTTCTTGCTTCACACTTGATTAATAAGACAGAAAATCACTTTTAAATTTTCAATACATTTTCTAACTTTTACCTTGCTACTGAAGTTCAGTAGAAAACACATTTCATTGGACACTTAGGTCTGTTTGCATAAATTCACTATAGTGGTTAAAGGTGCCCTGTGGAGTTTTTGACCACTAGTAGCGCTATGGAGGTTTTTATGGGGTTTTTTCATGCACAAGGCTGTCACGATTCACACCCAAAAGCCTTTTTCCCCCCACTCTTTTCCACAGTTGGTTGTGGTAACATGCCAAGAAGTGGCAAGAAGCACCAACAAAAACAGTGAAGAAGACGACAGCTAGCAAGCAAACAAAGCATGATTTAAAATATCTTAAAAAGGAGATACACGCAGTGCATTTAGGTGAGAAACACTGAATGCAAAAATTGCTTTTGTTTGTTCACAAAAAAGCTCCACAGGGCACCTTTAACAAACACTGATAAAATCCAAATTAAAATAAATACATTTTCTATAATAAATAAAACATGTTAAAATATCCATTTATATGAAATTTGAGTCTTAGATTTTCTTTCAGACATCTGCTGATGTGATTTGCTTGGAAGGTAATCTGTGTGTGAAATATACCTAAAAGCAATTAAAACTCAGTTAGATAACTGAACAATAAGTTTATTAATTGATATGTAAAATGACAGAAAATTATTTATCAACTATTTTGATAATTGATCATTTAAGTCACTTATCAAGCAGAATGTCAAACATATTAGCTGTTTGTGAACTCACCACAGCAGTAGTCAACGTGATTGGACAGCTGTCCGATGATGAGAAGACAGTCTGCGGAGCTGTTGCCATGGAGCAGGTGTCAATCTCTGAGGAGAGGTCCTCGCCAGGCCCCCTTCCTTCCTCATGCACTTCATCCTCTGGCATAGCATTATGGGACAAAGCCTCTGTGAAAGGAGCCTCCTCCACTTCGGAGAAGACGTCTGGCTCCAAAACATCCTCCAAGTCCAGACCTGCCCCCATTTCCAGGGCCACCTCTGCATCAGGGGGCACGTCGTCTGTCGCACCACCTGCACCCTCGGGCTCCTCCTCTAGCACTGAGGGCTCCAGCTGCTCAGGCTCCTGCTGGAGCTCAGGAAACGGGTCCTCTTCATCGGGGCCGCTGACATCTGGAGGTTCTCCATTCATCAGCAGTGGTGACAGCGGCACCGGAGTGATGTCATTGGCCCCAGACCTCTCCTCGTCCTCGTCTGAATCGATGTGCAACATGGCGCTGAGCCTTGTGTGTGTGGGGAAGCTAGAGCGCAGTTTAGGCGAGGCCGCGCCCAGGGGTCTTTCACCAGGGCCTTTGGGGGCCTCAATGGCATCCAGGCCCTCAATGAGTGATCTCTGGAGCATTTCATGGCTTGACAGGCTCACAGGCTCCGCAAATCTACCTTCGGCTCCAACAAGAGGCAGCTCCTTTTCTGGGAAGGCCATGGCCCCGCCTTCCCACATGCCTTGGGAGCCCTGGGAGCCAGTAGGAGAAGGGCCTGCCGAGATCACTCCCGGAAGATGATGGGGCAGGTCCTCATCATCGGATGGAGTCCCTGGAGCTCCATTCAAGGATGACATGCCAATGATAGACTCAGGAGAGGCTCCTACAGTAGGCACAGGAACAGGTTGTATTTCCACGTTGAGAAGACAAATTTAAAGAAAATACATAGTAGCGGCAAAATACAATTTAAAGGCAGATTTACCATCAGGCCCGGTCGAGGTGAGCTCCACTTTAAACTGCAACTGGCCGCTTACATGTTCAGTGGGCAGGCGCCGACACAGGGAGAAACTCACAGGCTGGACTCTGGACAGCCAAACAAAAAGCGAAAAACAGATACTAACAGCATGATATCTGCGACATTGCACACATCAAATTTAAGTAATGAAGTAGGTCATACAATATGTCCTTCTGACTGAACTGAAGCTGCTGAACTGGTGTTACATACAAGTACACATAGCATATGTGCTGTTTGTGTGTGTGTGTGTAATTCTGTGAGAGTGAACTTATGTCGGTGTGTGTCTATATGTTTTTCACCTACCCAGGTATTTTTTCAATAAGCCGCTGCACAGGGATAGTGAGCTGACCGAGGAAGCGCTTGATGATCGGTCGACTTTTCGCAAACTTGTCCTTTACTTCGATGTACAGGATGTCTGTCATTAGTGCTACAAACGTGTATTTCTGCAGAGAGGCAAAAACATATACAGTCAATACATTCTCACTTGTGTATTGAGAATATATTGTTTGAAAGAGAATGTGTGTGTGTCTGAGTGAATGTGTGTTTGGATACATCCTCTGAGTGCTGTTTCTCAGTGTAGTGGTGTGGTGTGGTGTATAAAAGCCTAAATGTCACCTCTCCATGCCAGACGGGGTTGGTGGTGTTAGCGATGATGGCTGATCGTCGTTCTTGTCCGTGGTGGCTGAAGATGGGGAAGACGCTCCTCTTCCCCGGGTGGATGGACATCTTCAGGTACGGGTCCGGATTGAAAAACATGCCCTTCTTCAGGCCAGTGGCACGCAGATCTGCAACAAAGCATTAGTGAAGAAGAGATGGTAAATACTAGGGGAAGTAAAAGACTAATGCTCTCTTCTCTGAACAAGATTTAAAGTCTGCAGCCATGCTTGCAGCTCTCTCAGGCTGTACTTAGTCACAGTGGTACTTGGACGTAAATGCTAATGGTCAGGTGATCACCAGTTTCCTGGCCGTCCATCCAATAGTTATTGAGACATTTCATTCTCATCCTCTGGGAACCATGAATATCTGTACCAGGTTTTGTGGAAATCCATCCAAAATTTGTCGCAATCTTTCAGTCTGGACCAACGTGGTGGACCGACTGACTGACCGGCGTTGCCATCTCTAGAGCCACACTAAACCATTCTCAAGATGCCTTTTAGTACAAAACTTCAGCTGCGGATGGATAATGACAAACATAAAGAAGTTCTCTATTGTCATGTCTTTGTCATGTTATTCCCCCTTCCTCTAACCCCTTTTCTGTCTATCTCTGGTCTAAGTCCATAAACACAAAATCTGGAATCCCCCATCACATTGGCCAATAACTCCCATAACAATCCATAACTGCATCAGAGCACTTCCCGGTGCATAAAACTCCTTCCTGGTTTATTCATGTTTTCATCTGGAAAAAATGGTAACTTGGTTTTTTTTACTACAGTTGGGCTTGCAGCATGGCAAAACAGCTAAAAGCCACTTCTGATGTAATGGATAATTGAAACAAGCTGTATAGGTACACACTGGTATTTTCCTGTAAACTTATTTCTAAAAATCCTTATACCCACTGACTTCTATAGAACACTGATGACATCCCCTGTCTTTCTCCTTCAAGAAAGCACCTCTTTAAATTCCGAGGCCACTGTGAAAACAGCTTTTACTCTAGCTTCCCCCAAAGGACTGTAAAACAAACATGTGAAGATAAAAACCAAAAGTCTGTCTGTGTTTATGAGGGCTTTTTCAAATGTACTTAAATTTACTGACCCCATTCACAGATTTTCTTTGACTTGTTATTGAGAATGATTATGATGATAGCAGTGTGTAACTAAAACATGTAAACCTTTCAACTCACCTGTCAAAGTAAAGCTGATCAGTTTTCGTGGATGTTCAATGCCCACCTGCTCTGCCAGTCCCTCCACCTGAGAGAGAACAGACGTTACACTCCGTACACCGCAGACCTGGGACACAC
This sequence comes from Siniperca chuatsi, assembly GCF_020085105.1. Classification (NCBI taxonomy): domain Eukaryota; kingdom Metazoa; phylum Chordata; class Actinopteri; order Centrarchiformes; family Sinipercidae; genus Siniperca; species Siniperca chuatsi. The sequence continues at coordinate 3,883,309 of NC_058053.1, read as the reverse complement.
CAGTGTTCGTCCTACTAAATTCACAAAAATCTAATTTTTTTCTTCAAAGAATACTACTGTATACATGTTCAGATTTCTAACCTCACAGACAGCCATTGGTTTTATATTCATTTCAGTTCAAAAATGAACTTGCAGAAACTAGAATGGGATTATTCGGCCCTGCTGGTTGGTGCATTCAAAAACACTCTGGAATTTGAGTCGGGTGCTGAAATACAACCATTTAATGTAAAAAAAACACAAAACTAATTAGAATTCTTTGATGTAATCTTCACCCCAATGCCTAATTTGAACCATAATGATAGAGCTAAGCCTGAGACTCTGAATGTCTAAATCTCAAACTGATTCACACACACACACACACACACACACACACACACACACACCAGGACTGCAGGATTCTTCACGGTGATGCAGGGGGTTGTGGCTCTCAGGGCTCCGCTCACTCCATGGTAATACTTGAAACAGATCTTGGTCTCGGCTGCAGAGGAAGCCGTAAAGTGTTATGGGATGTGGAAGCAGTACAAACATTATCTGCCTATTGTTGGCCACAAAGCTGTTAAACGTTGTACTGTAGACTGTGGAGAAGTCTAACTGTACTGCGTTTTGAATATTTAATATGGTCTTAATTCTAAATACATTCTAAATACATGGCAAATATACTGCCTTGATTTAAGGATAACTGTTACATGAAACTTTGGATTTCTCCTATGATAACTTACGCTCCATAAAGTAGGGCCCGGGCTCCAGCCTCCAAACGATCTGACCCTTCTGGGTGCCATTCACCCCTCGGTTCTTACAGTCCCACACATTGGACGGATTGGTTTCATCTGGAGAAGAGGGGAAATGTTAGTTAGATGTGAGTGTGTGTTAGTTCTGGAGTTAGACATATCACGCTCTTGCTGTCATGACATTCCCCCTGATTTCAAACCAAAGAATGTTAAATTAAACAGCAGATGACAGTGTTCAAGCTCTGGATCCTGCTCTTCCTATGAAAAACTGCAACAAAGCCGCATCTGTTCCATCTTTCAGTATGTTTAGTCTGCAGACTCTGTCTTCCAAAACACAAGTTTGCCTTTAATCAGTGAAATCCATTCCCAAAATAGCCTCCCAACAACCTCTAACCAGAAGGACAAACACCAAACTTCCTCTGAGTTAAAAACAGGGAGGGGGAATTCCGCTGTACGTAGCACTTTCGCACACAGATTAATGAAGCACCAAACTCAGCTGACTGGTGGAGAGAGTCGAGGGAGGAGCGTGTGCTGTATATGTGTGTGCATATGTTTGAAGGGGAGATGAGGAGGGGAAGGCAAGCAGCTTATCATTGAGTGTCTGCTTAGTCGAGGAAAGCGGTAGCCCCTCTGGGGTATAAGACCCTGGAACATGTAATGAAGTCCTGGCGGCCTTATGATCGATATGAAGTGACCCGACGCCCCGCCCGGCACCAGCAGTTTACACTATCTCTTTCTCCCATACAGCATTCTCACCTACAAGGGAAACGTTTGGGAAATTGAATCAACTAATCCAGGCAGGTTAAGTCCTGGAGGTCATCAGAACTGTAACTAATCGTTTGGTAAACAAGTTAAAGCCACCATGAACTACATTCTTTTATAAAATAATTGCATGGTATCCGGAATCTACTGCCGTCTGTAGTACTGCAGGTTTGTCTGACCTCTCAGAAGTCAAAGACACCCATTGTTTTCAGAAATCCATTATCCATTACGAACACAATACATCATGCTTAACAGCTCACAGGGTTTTCCAATTTTCCTCTGAACATCCCTGTATTATACCAGTAATTATCTGGTGTAGAGACAACTTTCATTTTTTGCTTCACTGTATAATGTTTGTAACCATCGTGACTTATAGGAGAGTGAAAGGCAGCAATTACACTGCTCTCTTTATGTTAATTCTGTCAGATTGAAACAATACTGATTCTGCAGTTAAAAAAACTCTTATTAGGAAAAATCATAATCCATTTTTTTTAATTATTAATTACATTGGTCTGGGCAGCAGTATGTCTCCAGGAGCTGTTTTCAGTATGTATTCTGAAACCAGTGGAAGCACTAGACATTTAGCAGGTTAGATTTTAATCAACATTATTAGATCAAATAAAATGGCACTCTAGAGAGCTGAAGTAAAACCAGAACTTCTCTTTTCTGTCCCAGAAGTAAAAAAATCGCATTGACATTTGTAATAACACAAATAACTACAAATCCAGCCTTGGAACATAACTGTACTGTATGTCTAATCAGCTCTTTATTACGTGAACAAAACAGTGTAGAATGCATAGATTAACAAATGTGCTGGTTGTACACTATTGCTCCTGTATTACTTTTCACCACGATGGACAGATCTGCCTGACAGTTTGAGCCTGATAGCCTTCTTCAGCACACAGGTCAATGTATTTCCCCCCTGTCAAATTCCTGTCTCTAAGCAGGATTAGCATACATTATTGGAGACCACCCCATTCGCCTCAGAGACGTGCATGCTTTGTGATGGTGTGTATGTTATTGTATACCGAGGCAGAGCTGTTACATGTTGAGTCAGCCTCCAGTCCTGTGTAAAGTCTCAACAGCTCCTGTTGCAGTATTGACTTGGAGTTTGAAGCTCCTGCACAAGACTCTACCTGGCTATTCTCAGCTCCCAATAATAAAACACCTGGATCAGCTGAAAAGCTTTGAGGATAGGTAGGGTGAAGTCAGCTGAGGTCCTGGATGCCTGCAAGTTTCCGAAATAGATCAGCAAAAACATTTTGGAGAAAAGCACAAATAACAGTATAGAGGCAGACAGAGAAAACCTTCAGATTGTGTCTTTTGTTTTGTTTTTGTTCTGCTGATTCTGAACATGTATGTGCAAACACTGATAAAAGCAACCATCCCTATTACAATAAATAAGCTACTAGCAATCAGACTTGCAGACTTGGACTCGAGTCAGACTTCAGTCACAAAAGTGAGGACTTGAGACTTAACTTGAGCTTGACTGCTCTGAAAGTTGATTTAAGGCCCTGATACACTGACAAAAGTTGAAAATCATAAAAGAACATGGTGAAAATTTTAGTCATTACACTGTGAGACACGGCCACCAACAGCTGATTTACCATTTTGGCGACCACGGACGAAAATTTCAGGATCAAATTCTCACAATGCTGCTTGCTGCTACGACCCATGTCTACAACCCAACCAATCGGAATGCAGCATGAAGTAGGCATTTTTCACAGCAGACATGTTGACATGAAACAGTAAGAAAAACTCAGGTGTAAATAATAACATTTGTAATGGCTGAATTCCATTTAGCTGCTTCAGTTTCAGGGTCCTGGTATTGTGCATGCTGGCTCACTGGGACATTTGAATGGAACAGAGCCATCGTTAATGTTCTTAGTAACACCTGTGCTTTTCCTACTATCACAAGTCAAAATGTCTGCTGTGAAAAAAATGTCTATGACTCAGAATACACTGGCCAATGAGACATTGTTGGTGCCAATTTTTATGTTTTTGGCATGAGAGCATGACAGTGAACGCTTGACCTTAAAAATAGTAGTTTGACAAAGTGATCCCAACTTAATGCCCACTTACTAGCCTTTTCCAGTGTTTTCAACCAAATAACTGGATGGAGTTTGCTGGAGTTGTCATGGAGATGGATCTATTGCCATGCGAACACAGTAATTGTTATGACTTCAAATATATATTATAATACTATAATATTTTACTGTAAATCGTAGAAAAGGTTTCAGTTGTAGTCATCTGGACACTGTTTTCAGAATCAAGGCGTTTCGAAACGTCTTGATTCTGAAACACTCCTGGACAAATGAGGGACTACACCGTCTTATTACTGTAAATATTAACTGCGCAGGCATGTCAACAGAACCATCTCTAAGACAACTGGACAACTGAGTAAACCCCATTTGCTGATAAAGACCATGTCATACAGTTGAAAGAGAAAGAAGCTAGTAAGTGGACCTTTGTGTGAATTCCAGTGTTGGGACTGTTTTGTCGAAGCTTTTGTTTGTTTCGCTGCATTCCCAAAACACAGAGGGGTGCGAATAAATGACGCAAGTTAATAATCTGTTTCTGTTTGCATATTCATAACGCTACAATTTACTAGGCATTTATCACACAATCTGATATGCCCCAAACTTTATATTTTACAAACGGACACATAATGCGACTAAGAATTTATTAGACTCATCTCGCACAGTGTGACATGCAATGAACCTGCAAACCTGCTGTTACAGCAATTGCTGTGGGGGCCTTTACTTGAGACTTGACTTCAGACTTGAAAGCAAAAACACTTAAGTCTCAAGGTTTGACCTATTAAAATTCCAGAACATTAAAAAATGAATAAGACAGCAACAAGCAGGCCTTGCATAGCTGCATACCTTGCATATTTATTATTAGAACGCCGTGTCGATGCAACATTCAGACCTAAAGAATTTCATCCCCAAGTACCCAAGGACTTGACCTCGACCTGCCCCAGAAGACTTAAAAGCAGCTCTACTAGCATCTACATATGTAAAAATCATCATCTCACCAATGTGGTACAGCCCGATCCAGTCGGTAGCATCCACCTCCTCCTTGATATCCCAAGATATGACGAGGTTCTGGCCGCGGTTCAGCGTGTACTCCAGAGTGGACGCCGTTAGTGAGGACCGGCTCTGGGAGGTCACCAGATCTGTGTCACTGTTTGCCCGCGGAAGGCCGATAGGACTGCTGACAACAGAGACGGTATCGACGGCAGCCCCGCCCCTCTCCGCCAGGGTTCGTAGGTTCTCCGGGCTGAGGGTGTGCCGGAGGTGGGGGCTGCGTCTTCGTGGAGCTGACAAGTGTTCTCGGCCCCCCACTGGGAGGTTGGGTGGATTGTGGGAACGGGTCCTTGGCGGTAGGACTGCCGTGGCAAGGGAAGGACGCATGTTGCACGATTGGTAAAGAGACAATAATAAGATGATGAGCAGGAGCTTCTTATCGATTGGGCTGGTCGTGGAAGTGACGACAAATTTAAAGCATTTATCCCTGTTGACTCAACTTAAATCCTCATGTTTGAACAGCGAGAGTTGGTTTTGAGAGGCTGTCTTGACTGGAAACATACGGGAGCCTTAGAAATTATGTGTTGACTCCTTCTCCACAGAGGACACGTTATCTGCCCTTTTGGTCCTTGGATCATAACAGACCTGTCGAAGTAGAAGATCTCCAACGACAGTCACAATCTTTGCCACTCTTATTTCTTGTTCTCCAAAGTCAATGGGAATCTAAAGATGGGGAAAGAGGAGACAGAGAGAAAACAGTAAGCTACAAAATTGCTCGCACCCAACAAAAGCAATGATTGCATGCCGTGCGTTGCAATCAACAAATGACTGAACTTGCATTAGTCACCGAGGGGGGTTGTTTGCTGTCAAAGAACCTGTCACCAACACCCAGCACAACCATTTCACTCCATCCTTTCTTCTCTTAAAATCCTTCTAATGAAAGAGGGAATGGATGTGAGGAGGGCTTCAACTGCACAATCCCTTTTATTATTACTCATTTTGAGTTATTCTTTATTAGTTTATTGCTTACTTGTGTCAGAATGGTAAGGAGTAAGCACAATGCACTATTTACTTTGAATGATTAATGAAACACTTAATGAGAATGTATATGTTCTTCTTGGTGGTACAAACAGACCTTCCCACTGTGGAGAAGAGTAGACTGAAATGATCTAATCTGAAAGCCATTATATGTCAGATATAATGGATTTCAAATTAGATCATTTGGAATAAGAAATCTTTAAATCATTGCAGTAACCCTCACACACACAAACACACACATTTCTGCAACTGGGTTTCTATGGTTTCTGTCAGTATAGGCTGCCTTAGTAAAAACAGAGAAAGGAGACAGACAGCTGTATCTGCCTCAGGAAGCTCTTCAATCAGCAAATGCCAGTTTGGGGCCTGTCTGGGGAGTGCTGTCAGAGTCTCAACCAGAGCCATTTTGTTTTTAAAGGAAGAATGGCATGTGACTTCAGAATCTAGCCAAAGGCCGCTGGTTTTAGACAGGCTGAGAAGCAGAGGGCTTTTTCCGACGGAGAATAGGCTTGGTAATATTCAGCTAATATGTGCCTGGTGCAGTCACTGGAAAACCATGTGGGCTGCAGTCTGAGCTAAGCCCTGATATCTTTGGCATTTGAAATGCGTATACGTCTCAAAAGCTGAGCTGTTCAGTGATGTTTTGAAACCACTGCTTCCTCTGCAGGCCTCAGTGTGTGGTCTGCACTGTATGCATCATGTATTTAATAAAAACATTTGGATTGTAAAGTTAATAGCCTTCAAATGAGCAAAACAGAAAACCCACAAGCTAGACATCACTCCAGTCCAAATGACTGAACAGAACTGTCACTGACAGTTTATGCTCCCTCTTATATTTTGATATTAAAGGAATAGTTCGACATTTTGGGTAAATACACTTTCTTGCCGAGAGTTAGATGACAAGATCAATACCACTCTCATGTCAGTATCAGCTTAGCTTAGCATGAAGACTAGAAAATGGGGAACACAACTAGCCTAGCTCTGTCCAAAGGTAGAAAAAACCAGAAAGACTTCCACTACCTGTAAAGCTCATACGTTACTGTATACCTTTTTTGTTTAATCCGTACAAAAACTGAAATGTTAGAAGAACCGTGGCTGGGTGACTTGAGCCCCGTTTTTAAAATTTGTTTACATTTCGGCACCATTAAAAAGATCCTGAATTAGCTATTAGCAGTTCCTGTTTGCAGTGTACCCATGGATGTACAGACAACTATCACTGGATTACTTTGATACTGAAGAAAAACTTAAAAACATGATTCTTGGGCAAGTTCTGGAGTTATCAGGGGCGTCTTTCTTCTATGATTTCTAAACTGATCCGTGGATGTTTATTCGAGATGAACACCAGAGATTATGATATCCTTGTAAAGTGTAAGTCACACAGAATCTAAATATATGTGTGTAATGCCTGTGTACTGAGATTTGACTGAGTGAGTCATTTTTGACGCCCCCAGTGGGGGTGCACCTCACAGTTTGAAAAACCCTGCTTTAATGTTTACTTTGTTTTTTTACCTCCACTGCACCCACTAAAAACTTTCCCTGCATCATCAAGTGACAAAAAGAACAAAAGTGAGGCTGGCGTGAATGCTTCACAGTAGGTAAAAACCACAAGTGTGGATGTCTCCTCTAGTCAGTTACTGTATATCTTCCATTTGCAATCCTTACTTCTGCGCTTTCTTTCTTTCCAGTCTGATTTGTAATTATTTTCCATGTAGAGAGCTAACAGGTAGATTGTGTGTGAGTATGACTGTGAAAATTCTGAATGAAAAATTCTCTAATATACTGTACATACTGCTCCTGAGCTTCTTAATCAATTCACTTTGCATTTTGAACTGACTGAACAGAAATTATGAACTGGCCTCTGTGCTGATGTATGCAGATTGGCTGTGTTTTTCCTGATAACCCAGGCCTTATATTGAAATAAGATCTGCTGCATTTGACATGGGGAAAGCCTGGACGTCCCTGAGTCGATAAGATTACCCAAGTGTGGGCCCATCACACACGCACACACACACACACACACACACACACACACACAGGGATTTATGACAGAATAAAACCTTCATCACAGATGCAGGAATACGTAAATCCTGCTCACGTGTGCTCATGGCCTCATACACAATCATGTAGCACCAGCAGGGAGGGGCCATTTCCATAAACAAGCAGAAGCTTACTCCGTTGAAGAAGAAACAAAAATAAGTGTATATGTAACTGCTGAGTTGTTATGTAAGTGTTCCTGTGGTCCAAGCGCCCCCGCCCCCCCATGTTTGCCAGGCATTGTCTAACCCTGATGTGGAGTGGGAGATACCGCGGCTGCAGCCTTCCCACTCAAAACAGAGGGGAAGAAGAGTCTGTCTACCAGCACAGACCCAAACATGACCTTAGGAGAGGACATTGAACAATCTGGACTCACTCTAGTGCTTTTTCTTCTAAAAAGAAAAAGACTATTTCACATTATAATCCCAATTCGACTGCTCTGCACAGTTTTGACCTGATGTGGGATTGCTGATTGATTCTCAGGGACCGGACATACCGGTAGATAAACAAGGTGTTTTATGAGTACCCAAAAATAAAATTGTTTCTAATTCTAACCATTCTCTGTGATGATGTTAAATTTGACAAAGCCAGCCTTGCAAAGACAGTCATTTGAGTGCTGTTCTGTTATTAGGCACCAAATACTTTGTACTCTGTGCACACAGTGCACTGAATACTAAAAAGAAACGCATCTGCTGCAGAGGATCTGATGGAGCATGGCAGGATGTGCTGGATTGCTGTTTTCTTCTATCTTGTCAAAAAGCATTTCTTCAGAGAACATTCCTAGAACTGGATGGCAGAGAGGATTTTTAGGTATTTGGGAGTTACAATAATGACACGTCTGGTTATTTTTAATGCCGAGGCTGAAAAAGTCCGTCTTGTCTAGCATCCCATGTGACAGTCATGACTGACAGGCACCATTGTAGCAAAATGGCTGTACACCTCCCCTTACACACCTCATGCCAAGAAGACGACGACATGCTGAATCCTCACAATTACAGGCGCCTGCTCTGCTCTACTCTGAGCGCGCACACACACACACACACACACACACACACACACACACACACACACCTTTTACTTCTGAAATGATTAGTCAATTAATGTAGAGTTGACTGACAGAAATTAACAATTTTGGTTAATCATTTAAAGGATAACTATTAAAAACAAATCAATGAGATGCAGCCCTGGGTGACATGTTCCTTTATTATGCTGAACATGGGCGTATTAGAGTCAATCCCCTGTCCACCATTCTGCTGCAGGAAAAATTCACTAGGTCTGTGTCCGAAATCACTCACTATATAGTCCACTATATAGTGAGTTCGCCATTTTGTAGTCTGGCGCGTTTTAATTGTACGACAGCGAAGACGTAATTAACCGTGCAGAGAAAATGACCCGAGTAGCGTCTGAAAGTGTTTTGGTCATTTTGCAGATGAGCTCAGTATATAGTCTTCTACATCTCCCTAGATAGTGTGTAGTGAATGAGTGATGATTTCGGACACAGCCCATATTGTGTATTAATCCGCTGCTGTATATAGTTCCCATCAAATGCATTAGTTCCTCCTGTTTGAGTAAAGTTGGCTAAAACTACAGTGCCAAGCTGTTTCAGGAAAATACTGAGCCTTTTTAAAAAATGAATGTACATATTCATGACCCTTTTTTAAACATTTAGATCTCCCGTAAGAACCAATGAGCTCGGGGCTGAGTAGCACAGACAGGGTAGGGAAGTGCTGAGCGACTGACTAATGCATTGTTGTTGGGGGGTTTTTCTTCATGGGATTTCAAAAAGACTCATTGCTTTGTTTTCAAAAAGGTTAGGAACTATTTTTAATTCAAGTAATCCTATTAAGCAAAAATGCAAAACTTTGTGGGTTTTAGATTTTGACAACAAAAGAATTAGCTGCTTTTCTGTGTTTTACAGGATAATGTTTAGTATGAATACCGTTGGGTTAGTTTGACAAAACAGGCTATTTGTATAAATGTACATCACCTTGGGTAACTGTGATGGGCATATTTCACAAATTTCTTACATTTCATGGAAACAATGAAAGGAAATAATCAAGAGACTAATCAATAATGAAAATAATCATTAGTTTCAACCCCTGTGTTTTTGCCCACTGGATATGTGTTGTGAGCTGTAGGTGCTGTGATGTCAGTAAAGGGATTCCTCCTCCTCTCACTCGCTTTTCTCTGTTCCTCTCTGGCTGTGTGTGTGTGTGTGTGTGTGTGTGTCCTCAGAGGGACCCCTCTGTGCCCCTGTGGAGGTGACTGCTGCACTTTACAGCCTGACAGAACGGGCACCTTGGGGAGCTGGCGCATGTGTGCACACACACACACACTGGCATCAAACGCCCCACTGCTTGACAAAACCATGCACACACATTCTTACCCATGCATACAAACAGTATTTCTGACTCAGAAGATGAAAACACATTCTCTTCACAAACTAGGCCCTCACTGAGCTCCAACATGAACCTAAAGGTGGATGAAGACTGAGCGGTCCACCTGAGTACCACTCGCTGCAGTGAGGCCTCGCAGGAGTTACAGCTGTGTGAGTCATTCTGAGAGAACACAGGCCACAGGGTTGGTGTGAGTGTTCCCACTTCCCAGAAAATGTGCAGCCCTGTCCCACTCAGGGTATTTCTCTAAACACATCGCCCTCGGAGTACACGTCTGGGATGAGTCACTCCTCGGGAGGTATCCCTGCGTGACAGGCCTCGGCGAGTCGAAAATGCCATTTACGCCGGAAGACTGATTGATATCACCCTCTCCACGTTTAGAACGCTGACCTTTCTATAAAAGGGAATGTGGGTTGTGTATGGATTTGTGAAAGGCATAAAAACTGCATACAGACAGATCTGAGGCATTTGAGCTGCTAAACAGGCTATTCGTTCTCGTTTCTTCAACCCATATTTAAGAGCCAGTCATATCTAGTGCAATGACTGTGGGGTCAGTCGTTACAAATGCAGGTTGTACAGCAAGTGCACCCGCATAACTATATTTTAAATCCAAGTGGAGATCCCAAAGTTTCCACAAATACCAAATATCACAGGCTGAATTTGGGGGAAATTATACACTAAATATCTAGAACATTTCCATTTAATAGAATGGTGCAGCCATAAAAAAATCATTGTAAACATCCTACCGCTGGAATAAGATGATTTTAACAACCTTAAAACAACTTAAGGGGAAACAAAAGGGGAAAAGTGGATGGTAAAGGGTTAATGACGGATCACTAATGACCTATACGTGAAACAGACGTGACATCGACCTCTATGTCGCTCTTCCATTTTAAGTCCGGACTCATTGGCTAACTCAATTTCTACCAAAGGCTCTACAGCCTGTAAAGTCAGTGAAGCCTTATCAAGTCGCCTGATTCAATAAGTACGCGTTTTTGATTTGATCATCTCTTTCTCACCACATCACTAAACATTACAACATTACATTCTACAATACGCAAACGGTGCCTTAACTCACACTGCACAACTCTCTCTAAAAACAGAATGAACGATGAAGAATTAAGGGTGCGTAAAGGGCTGGGTATCTGTGTTTTCATACCATAGTGCCGATACAGTACCTTCGTTTCAGTATCCATACCAAAATAATACAAGCAGCTATGCAGGAACATTTAAACCTATAGAAAATGCAGTGTAAAACATCTTGGTAATTGTGGAACATTTCGATTGTAAAGTAAACAAGATTACGTATCTGACATTCAGTGCCAGCTTTTGATACTTGGCAGTTTTCAATAACTGCTGCTACAAACGCATTTCGGTTGGTATCAGTAAAGTATTGAGGTCCAGCACTCAGCCCATTTTGGATAGGGGCAATCTAATTTTAACACACGAACCTTTGCAACGTAATTAACAACAGGCCTTTTTCCCGAGACGACATTTTGACATGTCACCGGTGTAAATAAAATGCATGATGGCTGAATTCCATTTAGCTGCTTCGGTTTCAGGGTCCTGGTATTGTGCATGCTGGCTCACCGTCATGGCTCACTGGGACACTTGAATGGAACAGAGCCATCGCTAATGTTATTAGTAACACCTGTGCTTTTCCTGCTATGACAAGCCAAAATGGCTGCTGTGGAGAAGGCCTATTGAAGGGCTCTGCACACCCGCTCTGGCTGATTAGACCTCTCGTCAGGTAAAAGGTCGGGTGGATCTATTCTGGAAATTGCATGATGTCGCCAAACTATGTACTAATACGAATTATAACAAGGTAAGTTGTCCTGCTCCAACAGGTGTAACAAAACTAGCGAGGGAGTCAAGGTGATGTCAACCGAGAGCAGTTTGTCCACGCCCACACGTCCTCAAGAAGAGGTCAAGTCAGGTAACATAAGTGCAAACACCTGTGTGGGTGGACTAGCCTGTAAAAGGACATCTATGAAAGGACAGCCCCATTTCATTTACCCAAATGAGTTCCGTAGAGGCATGAACAAACTCTTGTAACAGGTTCATTCCTCAGCCTAACACATCAAACATCTCTTCTTCTGAAGTCAACTAGAGGACAGCTGGTCTCATAACGAGCCTTCACACTGCTTTAATCTTCCACTTTGGTCACTTTAGTATGGGCACAGCTGTGGTATGATGTTGGTGACACAGGGCAAAGGATAGTTGCTGTTGTCATTAGACCGTGTGAACCTGCTTTGAAACATACGTGTGCAGCACATGTAGTTGTGTGTAATAGAAAGTCTGTTCAGGTGTACAGCTGTTTCTTTTTCTGCATGTTTAGAGTGTCGACTTTGCATTTTTAATAAATTAAATGGTGGATTTCTACTTCTTCTTAGCCACTTCCCTTAATTTAAGGGGGAAGCGAGTAATTGTGGACCCTGTGCACAGGAGGACATTTTGGATTCCCTGACTTTTCACCCTCTATTCCTTCATGATATCTTCTCTAAAACTTCACATGTATATTTATTAACCAGCTATCAGGCACATCTGCAACTGACATTACAGGTTCTGTTTTCCCCTCGTCGAATTCTGTCAAGTGAGGAAATTAGTTTTTCCTTTTGTGATAATCCGCTGGGACAAAACTGTATTTCTGCTTGTTCCGGGCCATCTCAGATAACACATTTGCTTAATGTATCATATTTTTGAGAAAGCTGTGCGTGTTTGCAGTTTTCAACCAAAAAAGCAGATCACAGTTGGAAAAAAGTATAAGCAATTTATGCACTGGAAGATCTCAAGGGGGGATTTAGCCAAGACACTGCAGGCCCATATGATTGGATTACAGCCCTTGACGATCTGAATTATGACCTTAACATTGTTTTATTATAGATAAATAAAGTGATAACCGTCCATATGAATGTAAACACAGGCCACTTTCTGGACTGAGGGCATCTCAACATCTCAGAACCACAGGGGCGTGAAGGTAACCCCCGCTTATGGCAAAATCACGTTACATAACAGTTTGTCTCCAACTTTAATCATCTCAAATCGCTGCCGAAGCCGCGCACGGCCGCTTTGCGCACACGACTGAGCAGGCCATACAGCCACCGCACTGGCAGAATGTGCAGGTGTCATCGCGCGCTATTGGATTACTGTGGGAATTCCCTACGTCATGTTCTTTTTATGCATCTCTTTCACAAGACGCAGTCACGGAACCAGAATCCATCAGTTATCCCCTTAAGTACAAAACCACAACACAAGCACAACACCGTACGCATAAAACGACGCTGCGGTTGTTTAATGACAGACATTATGATGACAGCATCATCATCATCACCATCACTGCTGGGAGCCATGAACACCTACACGGTGCCTCCATTCCTGGCGGCGCACTGGGTGGCAGAGCTTACCTTTGGCGCAGAAGTGCGGGATGGAAGAAAACGGTGTACGGACGGTGACAGCGCTGCCAGCAACACCTGCTCAGTGGTTTGTGCGCGGGGACATCACGGTTTAGGTCGTTATCCCTGCAGTCCAAATGAGGAGAGACGGGCGGGGTGCCCCCACCTCCCCCTCCCTCTCCCTCCCTCCGTCTCAGATCCCGAGCCAGGGCAGCTTTGGGCTCGGAGTCACGTATCGAGACGGTATCCCTCTGAAAAGCCGCGGCGCTGCAGAGACACCTCGGCCCTCTTCGGTAGCGGCTTCCAGAGGTGTGCGCATAAACTCCACCAACAGCTCCCCGCGCTCCGCCCGCACAGGACGCTGCAGCTGCTGCGGGCTTCAGGCGTGCAGCTCATACAGGCACCGCGTCCTCATTCTCCCTCTCCTGCATCGCAATGTGCTGCAGTCAGTGCCGACGTCCTCCCACCAGTCCCGGCAGCTGCACAAAATCTGACTGGGCAGCGCATGCAACCGCTGTCGGTCCAAAAAAAATAAATAAATAAATAAAATAAATAAATAAAATAAAAACACCGTTAAGAACGCAGCCTACCGGCGGATGGCATAATGTTTGGTTATTTGCAGTGGAGTGGCCCTCACTGCTGGGGGGGGGGGGCGCGGAGGGATTTTATAGAGGACTGTAGTGCCTGAGATGTGGGTTTTGCTGTTGATAACATACTGTATATGCACTGCATATTAATGTGGGAAAGCGTGAGTGGGCGGTGACTCAAGACACGAAGAGAGAGAGAGAGAGAGAGAGAGAGAGAGCTGAATGTAGTCAACCTGTAGAACAATTACACTGCACAGACACAGAAGGCCTATATCCAATAACTGCATTTACTCAAGTGTAAGTTGTACTTCAGTTAAGTTTTTTTCATTTTATTCTACTTTATAGGCTATTTCTAATCTACTACATTTCAGTTGTAGTGTCTTGTACTACATTACACTAAAAGCTATAACATTTATCATCTATACAAAGCATATGATCCAATATGATGCATTGCTAGAGATTTAGCTACTCAACAGTGTACAGAGTAATTATAAATAGCTCCATCTCGACCAGCTACAGCGTTAAAATGCTGCTTATGCATTGATGCAGCAATTCTAATAATCCAGTGATGTAATATACACACCCGAAAGGGTCCATTCTGCATAATGACTACTCTGGCGAGAATACTTTATTTACTGAAGTAAAAGTTTGAATGCAGTGTTTTTACGTTGTGGTATTGATAGTTTTACTCAAAGGGCCACTGGCAGCGCCCCATCTTTCCCCAGCAGACATACACAGGTGAATGAACATACCGTCTGTAGACAACACATAGCGTAGCTATATGGCATTATGATTAGTTTTCAATTATTAAGGCCTATTCGCCGTATGACAGTTACGCCAAATTAGGACCCCGGGATTCCTATTCAGTACTTTCCACCATAGTGAACCGGGGCACCTGCTTTAACACTACAAAGCGAGCCTGAGGAACGTGCACAAACAGCCTACATTTCTGCAGCCGTGTTGCAACTTGTCACTTTGCGTTGCCGCAGACTGTAGGCAGGCCGGTGTTGGCAGGCACACGGCGCCCCCCGGTGGCCGCTCAGCAGAGCTGCAGCAGTACTCCACAATTCACTGAACAGCAAACGGAGATGCAGAACAAATGAGGAGGAAGATAAACAGCAGGGAAGTGCTGCTTCAAAGTGGCTAGCTGGCTGGAGCGGGGCTAACGTTACAGTCTCAACTAAACAACCTTTGAGCTTAATATTTCTGTAGCCTCGACAACTACAACCCATCTAAACTGACATTTAGCGTCCTCTTACAGCTGCAGCGAGCAATGTTTGACCACCAGGGGACACAAAGACAGCAAAACAAAATAATAGCTTATCATACTGCTATGGCTAACAATGTGTTAGCAAATGACTGCCTGACATTATTTAGCTACAAATGGCATTCCTTTGGAGGTTTCTGTGTGGTCACCTGTTGAAGATACGTTTACAAGTATTCACTTACCTTGTCGCTCTGGACTGGTAAGAGAAAACGCTAAATGTTAAACTTCTTCAGTTACTGCTCAGTTTTGGCTCTCTGCTTTTTGGCGCGGGACAAAGAGCTCGAGCTTCTTTCCTGGAAGCAGCTGCCTACAAGGTTTCAGTGATATCAGCAGTCGTATACAGTACCAATCCTTTTAGATTATTTGATGCCCTGTTAATACTTAATGCATCTTGAAAGTTAGAATGAAATAAAATGACTTCATAAATAAATTCATAAAAAGGCCTACCTACGAAACAGTTTTTGGTGAATAAGGCTAATTCAGTTCCCACTGGTTCAAAGACTGCATGATTTCATGTCACGCCACACCACCTTCCAGATGTTCATTAAGTAAAGCAGTTTAAACAAACCTGTACTGGACTAATACAAGGGTTTGCCTATTCTATAGTCCATTTTAATGTTATTTCAGATTTTCAGGCCACTTTTAACATTAAAGCTCCTGAACACCTGTGGTACCCTTATTGTGCCCAATTAGACCTCTTATCTGGACTGTGTGGGCATGTACAGTGTTTGATTGACATCTTCCTCACTCTCCTGTTAGTTTAGTTGCACCTGTCAGGGCGGGACAACTTACACCATTATTATTCTTATTGGTACATATAGTTTAACGTCTTTACTGTAATTCCCAGCGCAGCTGCACCTACCTTCAGCCTGAGCAGAGGACTCATCAGCCAGAATAAGTGGAACACCTGTGTTGGTGTGCTGGGCCTTTAAAGCATAATGATTTCATACCCAGAATATTTCTATCTTAATAATTAAAAAAAAAAAAAACAATTACTTTTCAGTTTTATTGCAACAACAATGGTGCCAGAAAATGCACAGTTTGCCCATTTACAATGACATCAGATAAAAATGTAAGAAATATAAAAACATCAAAGCAATCAATTCTGACACAATAATGCTTAAACCTGAGGATAAAATACTCTTCCACACTAGAGCGTCACCTGAAAATATAAATAAAAGAAACTATCCCTCAGACATGGTATGTTTTCACTTCGTTCACCTAACTGCCTGGTACAGTATATTAGCAAAGGTCAGAGGACTAACTAGTTCTGCACAACAAGGACCAGCTAGCAGGAGGTTACAGGTTTTAAAGTCACTCAAGGCAGAAGCAGAATAAAGGAAACTGATAGGCTTACCAGACTTTAAAGCACTTATAGACAGAAGGAACATTTAATATGATCTTTACCTCCATATTACCAGATCAACACTGGAAAAGGGTTCCTTGGTAAGGAAGATGGTAGTGAATACAAACAACCAATGTGAGATTTTCACAGCTGTCTCAAAATTATTAACACTACTAACACTCAGGTTGTCATAACTTTTCAACAATGACCAGCTCTCTTACTGAATTTCAGAGTTTCATAGAGTGCAATATTGTCTGTCATAAGTAATTTCTGTGAAGCATGTGTCATACTGTGGTACACCATTTTGTCTGAGAAAATGTCACATTTGTTTCCAAGTGTTGGTTTTCCAGTTTGGAAAGAAAACCCTCGTGTGTAAATCTGGAACTACGGCATGATCACAGTGAACACCGATATAAATCACATTTACATTTATATAAAACATAACTCATCTCTTCTAATTTGTTCTACAAAGTAGTGTATGCCACCAGTTCACAACTAGGCAGACAATGTGCATCTCGAAGCACTAAAACTGCACCAAACAGCCGATCACTTACACCACTAGTAATTGTATAAACTCAAAACACACGTAGAGACATTCGGCGCAGGTACATTCACATTGGAATTGGGAACAGCGGTGTCTTGGCAGAGCATGTGGACATATGATTGTATGCTTGCTTGAGGGACACGAGTGATTGGTCCCTAATGAACTTATCTTTAGTATCTAGTTATTATCAAGTCACACAAATCTAAAATCATACTACCGTGTTAAAGAAATATGTTTGTGAGTAAACACAGTCACACAGAACCAGTGAAGTATACTTACATTCACTGCAGGCCTTTATCATTTAGCCAAGACACTGCTGCTGAGGACTGAATGGTTTTCAGCTGACAGGCAGGTATGAGACAGATGCACTGCTGCATACACGAGAAAGAAAGGCACAGCAGCTGCTTCACTGACATGAGGAGGTGTGAGCAACAGCAGGAGGATGTAACACAATGCAGTAAGACACCGTTTTCAACACAGAGGCATAAAACACAAAAACTTTAAATCAAACTCTGGTACAGCTGTGGTAGATCAGTCTTGACCGCCTGTCATGTTACCCACAGATACTGTAAATCACTAGTCATCAGTTGCGTTTCAGACATTTTGTGTTTTAAGTTGAATTTTTTTTTAAAATTACATTGATTCATAAAACTTAAGAGTTAAGAGTTTCATAGCTAAGGGGTGTCAGTGCGAGTGCAACAGTTGACTGGAAAAAAAAAGTCATTGGCAACAAAAACTGAGGTCAAAAAGCAACAAAATGGTAGGCCGACATGCCGTTACAACACACCACACAAACACACAACACGCACCACCACACAGGAAACAGTTTAGCACAACAGTCATAATGATTTGAAGCAATGGTGGCAACAGACTTCCCAACTGGTTTCTTCCATTTAAAGCCAACAGCTTCATGATATCAAATATTACATCCTCTTCTTATAACACCTTGCATCAAAGGATAAGGCTGGTGATATTCTATAGTTTTCTTTCTGTCAGCAAATCCCATTAGAAGACCAAAACCAGCAATGCATGTGTCCTACTAACCAGTACTGTGTGTGTATCACAGTCTGATGTATCTTCTCCCTCTGAGCCACAGAGCTCCATTCTTGTCCAAAAACTGTTAAAAACACATCAGTGAGCCGCACTGTTGCCCTGGGTGACATGTTCCTTCATCACCATGAACACACACACTGTAGTTTATTCTGACTCAGTCCCACACACACACATCGCCCTGCTGCCCCAAAATACTCACCAGAGCACCAAATGTGGATTAATCCACAGCTGAAAATAGTCCCCAACAAATGCACTATTTCCTCTGGTTCGAGTTAAGTTCTAAGTACTAAAAACTACAGTGACCAGGGGTCTCATTTATAAAACAGCGTGTAGGATCAATACTAAAAGTGTATGTGCACACAAAAGCCAAAAATGGCGTGCGCCCCAAAAAATGTGTGCACGTGGATCAGCCTCATATCCCACCCTCTACACGCCTCCACATTCAACCATGGACGCTCAATGCAAAGCACCACATGAATATTGATGCATAGAAATGAGCCTGCTTACAGTGATTCATGGCAACAACAGCCAAGAGGAAGACGAATTGTTTTTTTTCTGACTTAGAAATCGAGGTGCTCGTGAGGTGGAGGTCAGAAAGCACATGTTGTTTGATGGCCAGAGCAGCGGGGTCCCAAACAAAAGGAAATGCAGCGAGTTTAGCAGAATTATATTATTCCCAAAAGGGGCTTCAGGCAGAAAGGTAAACATTATATATTGTTGATCATATCAAACACACACCTGTCGGCTAATTCCCGCTGGTAATGGCTGGTTGCCAGAAACCCCGGTGGGTTAGTAGCCTACTTGTACTTGTACCGGGATGGCGTGGTTCCGTCTGGTCTGTCTAATGCTGGACCCAGTCCAGCACACAGAGCATGGCTCTAGGGAACGTACGCCTCTTTCAGGCCCTGTTTTATGCGTACACAACGGTTATAAATGAGACCCCAGCTGTTTTAGGAAATTACTGAGCTTTAAAAAAAAAAAAAAAAAAAAACTATTTGTGAGCAGTTTTTAAAAATGTACGTCTTCAGTAGAAAGCAATGGGCTTGGGGCTGAGTGCCACCGACAGGGCAGGTCAGAAATGTATTGAGACGAAATAACAGTGTTGGCTTTTGTTGACAGTAAGATAAATATAGAACGACTCCAGCCTCGTCTTCTAAGTTGCTTTTCTAAGGTTAAGATTTGGAACCACAAGTATTCCAACATATTAAGAAAAAAACATTGTAATGGTCACAAGATTTTTTGTTGTTGTAATTTCAAGACTTGCTATCCTGCTCCATGCATGGTTTACTTAGTTTGTAAAAGGACACAGAGCAGTAGTTTTGTGATCGTTTAAAAAAAAAGAAAGAAAAGTAAGACAAAAGGTGGTGGACTCCGTGGTTATAAATATTCACCTGTGCACCTTCCATTAGGATAGCTAACCATGCCTTAATAAGCAGTCACCATGAAATACAAGACAGTTCTCCAGATACTGCAGCCGCGGTTACAATTACAATATGGGGTTTAAAAGTTGTTGTTTTTAAGCTCCAATCACACTGTATGTGTATCAGCTGCAGTACTGAACAGAAGTCTCATAATCCTCCACTGAACCTAAATCCGAGGCTTAGAGAAAGTAAGTAATCTGCTTTTTAAACTTTGCTAGCCGACGCTTCACCAAGAACAACTTACAGCTTCTGCTGCATCGAATCAAAATACCAACGACCACAAGTGATAATGGTCATTATGGACCTAAGGGACTAGCTTGTCTGTAGTGTATGTATATAATTTGTCCCATCCTCAGATGCTAATTTGTCTGTTTAGCATATTTATCTCACAATCACCTCATTCACTTTTGATGTAGTCACATTTAACCAGTCAGCACATGAAGACAGACTGGAGTAGGCTTTAACATGGAGGTTGCTGGATCAAACGCTACGGCGGTGCCTATGAAGTATTCACCGGCCTAAACTTTTCATGCGTCAGTGTTTTACAACACTGATTCACAGTGGAGGTAAATGGGATTTGTTTATATTGTTCAACAGAAAAAAAATACTATGATGTTAAAGTAAAAGTTTATTCAGATGTTGCTAACCTGGATATGATGTCTCCATGAGCAAACACATAACTGAGACACTCCAAAAACTTGATTGTAACATGGACACTAGGACACTGGTGTGCATGTAAACACACTCATAGCCTCAATCCTGCCACAGGTCCTTCACTACATATTGACTTGATGGGGGTCAATACTTCTGCAATCAAATACGTTGTTGTTTTTATATTTGTAGTCAATTTAGAATTCATTGTAGATGTCTGTTTTTACTTTGACATCAAATAGTCTTTTCCTGTGGATCAGCTTAATTTCAACACCATAAACAATAAATCACAAATAAGTCAAAGGGTGGATATGTATGTACATGTAATGTACACATGATACATGAATATTCACTGACACCATTAGGCCTATAAATGGCACCAGCCATCAGGTGGGTTGCTAGCTGCAAACATGGCCGAGCTAACAACTTTTTAAGCCACGACGCAGCATAAAGAAAACCTCCACAACAGAAGACTGTGCGTCTAGTGTAACAGTGAAGCTTAATTTGACTCTCAGACCTCACTCCAGAGCGTCTGAAAGGACACAACGGAGCTCGTTCACATATGACACAACCAATCAAAAAGATAATTAGATTAAAGGCTATACACTGCAGCTGACGCCAGCTGCTCGTTGTTGTGTGACAGGTCAGAGGTGCTCATTTTTACTTGGCAAGATTTACAGGAGCGTTCTGGTCAGCTAACATGAACTACTGATGCTGGTAGTGTTTGATGATACTGAAGCAATGAAAGAGCCATACAGTACTGCTTTCGGGTCAGTTTTTGTTTTGGTGCAGAACCATCGCTGCACTGCCACAGCACCACTGGGGACAGTATTTAACTGCGCGTGCATGGTAAATTCAGCATATAATGTACATTTCAAAAAAATTACTCCATCACTACTACCAAGTTTCTTTTTTTTAAATTATAAAAAAAACAAAAAAAAAACAGAAATACTAGGAAGCTTTTAACTTGAAACGTCTGTGCTGAAGTTTTGAGTTTAATTGACAGTAGGTTTACACAGAACAGCAAAGTAGGAAAAATCTGATGAGTGAGAAAAGTATTTCTATAAAAAAAGAGAAACTCAGAGCGGCAGATTGGTGAGTATGGCATGACTGTGTCATTGCCATTATCCTGAATTTATCAAGAGAACAGGTAAACGCGGAGGGCTGAGTTAGGCTAGTTTTGATTAGTTAAAGTGGAAACAAGGCCTTTGCGCATGCACAATGCCAACATACGCATTTTAGATAATTCTGAAATTCCTAGTAAAATATCACTAATATTTAGTGAAGACCCCAGCCTGCTGCTTAACAGTCACTGTTGCCTAAGTGAGTGAAAGAGTGACCCGAAAAAGCGGGTATTTGTCACACAGTGACGCGCCACGCAGGAAAAAAGACTAAACAAGACACAGATTTATTTGCCACCTCAAAATGAATACTGCTCGCAGCCTGGCCACGCTTATGAAAACTGTACACCAGTGGCTACACCACTGTATTTTAGAGGACATGAGACAGATTAGAACCTGCACATGCACTAAAGCCTTTTCCAGTGCAAACCTTCATTTTGCTGCCATTGTCATTGTTCTGTATCAAAATGTGAATAAGGGAAAATGTAAACATGATTACTTTGGATTTTTCTTATGGAAAGAATGTGTGACACTGCCACTGGTTTTGTGGCAGTGCTACAACCTTCAACAGGTAAAGATAACCTACAACTATAAGTCATCGCTAAGCAGTGGGCAGTGTAGGAGTTTACAGCGTAGTGACAATGCCACTGTAGACACTAGAAACACCGAAAACTAAAAAGAAATTTTAACAGTAACACCCTGTTGTGAATCTCTAGTATCAGTAGCTTCACTGGTTGTGGAGTTCTTGCTCCTTGAAGGCAGAGCTATAGATATACAGAGTAAGGCAATCTTGGTTTCAGGTCAATCCTTCGGAGCCATAGTCGCACCAGATGTTCCAAGGCCATTACATCCTCTCATTTTAAGACATAGTGTAATTGCCATGGAGCTTTTAGTGCTAACATCGAGCAGACAGTTCCCCAAGCTATGTATGTCTATGGCTCTGCTCCATGGCAGCTAGATGGAGTAAGTCTTCCCGGGACAAATCAGTCTCAACCAGCTTCAGTAAGTAAAGTTGTAATTTAGAGAAAGGCTTGTTATGGTAGAGATGTGGACTGAAACCAGCCAGATACCGTCAGAGAAGACAACACAAGGCCAGAGGGATGAGTGCTGCCAACAGGAAGTAGGTGACTCTGTAGAGGTGGAGTGGAGAAAAGGTCACCATGGCGATGGCCAAGGGGAGAGGGAGGCAGGATGTCAGAGGCAGGAGTTTACTGAAAGAGATGAAGAAAAAGTCGGATACTGCAGCAGAATTCCCCTCAACTGTGACAGGATTATACATACAATAGCGAATGTGTGTTGGTGATGATGTGCTCTTACCTGTTGCTGAGTTTTAAAGTGTTGCAGTTAATAAGCAGCATGTACACAACAATTAGAGGCACAATGTGTGGCCAACAAGGGTCAGGATCCAACTGGGTGGAATACCTGCAGAGGATCACAACGTAGGTTAAACAAAGATCATTTCTTGTCCCATTGACCACGTTTACCACCTCACCACTGTATCAAACATCAATTAGATCTTTTACTTTATGTATTTTAGCATACATTTGCCATATTGTGATAAAAAATAATCTTACCAATAAAATGATGATTGATTTCAGCCAGGTATTTTATGCAAATGCAACTTAAAATGAATACAATAATTGATAACAGTGATGTGCCACAGGAAAGTCCTGTTCCACAAACAAATCAGAGGTCAGGATTAGACAAACCAGCACCCCTGCAGCTGCTCAAGATTCAACAGCTGTATTCAGAAAAGGTAATATGTAATTTGATGAATAGTGTGCAAAAATGGAGGATGTTATTTAAACTGAATTTACTGAAGAAAAACACATCATTGTGAGGTTACCAAGTCATGCTATCACAGCTTGATGAAGTAAAAAAAACCCAACAACAACATTAAATCTCAAACCAAGAGTTGTACCACACCAACACAACAACCAGACATTAGCAAGCCCTTCATCTCCTGGCCTCTACAGTGTAGCGTGGGGAACAGCGAGCTCCCTCACCTGTTCGAGACTGGCGCTCCATGTAAGAATGGAAGTACCTCAGGTAGTCTAACTGGGAAATTGCAATGGACTCGATTTGCGTAATTGGTCTTGACAAATTGGATACTTAACTGGAGATTGCTGTGGCCATTCTGTTTTTGTACATGTAAAAATTAGCATTTGGGTGTCTTGCTCAAAGACACTTCAGCAGTGCAGGTGCTTTGTCTTTCACATGCTCTCTCACATACTCCTTTCATTTTAATACTTTACCTCAAGTTGCGGATCCAGTGGAGGAGTGAGGGTGCGATGAGCACGACAGGTAGTGCCAAGAGCGCTGATAGGCAGAGGTGGAGCTGTAAGTCATCCCTCACGTCCTGCAGAGCACACTCAGACAGCAGGGGGGCGCCATTACATTCTTTAGACTTGCTTAAAGATTCAGCGTCGACTGTGCCGTTCTCTGCTTCTTTGTGCTTCCGGGGTGCCTAGAAAGAGGGTTCGATACTTAAATTATTTCCATGTGTAATTTGACAAGAATCAAATTGTAATACTGAAAAAGATTCTGAACCCTGGCTCTGTTTTTGTGGTTCCTTTTGTGGTGTGAATGCAATCAAACTGACCATCTGATGATGGTGGTGTGAATGGAGTTATACAGTTCAACCTGAAAATCTTACCAGATTCAACATGTGACTCAAAGATCTTTCTGTCATCTGTAGTCTCAGTACCTGAACATGCAATGGCAAACAAAGACAGATGTGCATTGTGTAAGGGATAAACAAAAGGCAATATAGTATTTAAACTGGTTTAATTATTGATGCTACTCTGTAAAATGACTGAGAGGGGCTTCATATGTATTACCATGTCCTAAGACTCACCCTGTAAAGGTGGAGCAGAAAGGCGGCAAATATTGACAATGCCCCACAGGACGCACCACCCAGAACAGTCAGACACAGAGTGATGAGGAGCTGGGTCCGCAGTCGCAGGGTGCCACAGTCTCTAGAGACTGATGGTCTGCATATAAAACAAGAAATAAAAATCAACAGTCAGAAAATGGTATTTAAAGGATGGTTAAAGTTACTGCAGTTAAATAATACTGTATGAGACCTTTAAGAGTGGAAGTGCTAATATGTATTCAGAGTGCCTAAAGACCATCCAGTTACAGTTTCAAATCACATACCTCTATGTTTAAAGGTCCAACCATACCTGTGTAGTGGAGCTAATATTAGTGAGATCAGTCGCATAATGAGACGGAGCAGTGTGCTGCCCCAGTATGCCACAGCTGCCCCCAAGATGTAAAGGAGAGGGGACAGGAGGTGGGGCCATTCTTCAACTGGTACCACACCCTGATGAAATGTCGCATCGGGGATGGTTGGGGGGAGGACATCCATAGGGGGGAGGCAAAGAATTGACCAGACCTCTTGAAACCAGCTACAGCTGAGGGGAGGGAGGAAAAGGAGGATTAGTAAGAAAAAAAAAAAACGGGGGAAAAAAACTATGGGGTTTGAGAATATTCAGGTATTTTCATAAAATATTGCAAAACAACATTTAAATTTCAGTCAGAAGGCTGTGAGATGCAATTAAAAGCTCTAAAAAGGCCAGTGAGTGGACCTGGAGTTAAGACTATTCTTCATTCATTAGACTTCTAAAGCCTACCTAAGTAAGATGTGCAGAATATAAACGGGCAGATTGACTTTATGCAGCTGCAGGCCTTTGCCCACCACCCGGCTCATGTCTGCAGCTCGCCTTGACGTCAGGATGGAGGAGAGCTGCCCCCCACAGGCCAGGAGGAGGGTTACAGCTGTGTACACCGGCACCATGGGACCACAGAACCTCAGTATCTGTCAGATAAGAGAGAGCAGATCATACTGTTTATTTAAACAAAGAGAAAATAAACAGATATTCTGTACAATACTGTTTTTCTGATGTCACTACAAGCTTTTAAAAGAGCTGTTGCCCCCAAAAAACAAGAAAAGGAAGTTGTACCTGTCCCAGCACCCTGGGTAATGAAGTCCTTACGGACACCTGAGGTAAAAATCAGAAGGTCAACATGTCATTTCATCCTCCTTATTGATGATAAAAAAATGTGTTTGTCATGATTAATTGTCATCAGGATGTGCAAGAAGTTGAAGGTGCTGAAGTTCTCTCCAGCAGCTGAGGAGTAGTACCTTATATTGGCAGTTGGGGGCAGTGTGGAGCTGAAGGAGGACACCTGAGGTGTTGTCTGGTTGACTTGTGTGGAGCATCCCTGAGATCTCAGTCACCGATGGCACACTGGCAGACAGATCACATCAAGTCAGGACAGAAACAGTGAATATGGCATGTAAATCTGCCAGGGAAAGAAACAACAGCGTGGAGACAAACGCTGACGTAACTAACCTGACTGTGGTTAAAGAGTCCTCTCGAAACCACGGTACATATATTCTGTACACACTGGGCAGTCTATCTGCAGACAGACAGACAATGATCATCACGAACAATTTAACCTGTGCACATGTGCCTGCCTATGTATCACAAAACAAACTTACCTTTATGTACTTTGCACTGGCTTGCAACATTAATTCTGAAAGCCTGATAGACCTTAAGAGACAGAGGCGTTAAAAATTTAGTGACACAGTAGGAACAGTGATACTGATTCCAGCAAGCATCTAATGAAATAATGAAAGCTACCTGGTGAAAGTGTTGCAGCTTGATGGTGTGAAGAAGTCCAGAGGAGTTGACCGTAACATCGCTGACAGTCAAACCTGGAAAACCAACCGTTACTAAAAAGAAATGTGCCTTTTCGCTCCTAGGTTTTAGAGAATCTGCGTTAACCGTTGGACTACTCACCGAAGGACAGAACATGTGGCACTGGGACAGACAGAGTCTGAGATTCTTGTCTCTGCCACTCGCACTCCACCGTGAACTGTGGACCAGACAGACTTCGTAATGTCATTTGTGTAAATGAACGTTAGCGATAATTCAAAGTCTGTGTAACCTTTTCCTTGGCTTCTTAGTCTGTCTGTTCTTCTGGCCACTTTTGCTGGGTTGTCTCAGGCTTTTATTTTCTACAAACAACTCTTTTTTAAAGTTGTCTGAGCCCTAGATTCTGATTGTGATTCCACTGATTCCACCTGGGGCTGGGACTGATGTCACAAAAGTTTGCACAAGCATTCGTGGTTTCCAGATGATGTACCCTACTGACTTTGGTGATCCCCTGCCTTTTGCTCTAGCACCACCATGAGGCAGACTTTTTGGTTTGTAGTGCAATGTCCTGACAACAGTTGTATGGATTGCCTTGAAATTTGCTTCAAACATTCATGTTCCCCTCGGAATTAATTGTAATAACTTAGGTGATCCCCGTACTTTTCATCGAGCGCCATCGTCATTACATTAGTTTATGACCAAATACATGAAAAAAAAACTGACATTCCCATCATCCTCAGCTGCACTTTGCTAATTAAAAAGATGCCAACAAAATTAACTAAGATAGTGAAGTAAGATAGCAAATAGTAGACATTACCTGCTAAACTTCAACATGTTAGCATTGTCATTGTGAGCATGCTGACATTAGCATTTAGCTCAAAGCTACCTGTACTGAGGTACAGCCTCACAGAGCCGCTAGCATGGCTGTAGACTCTTATGTCTTGTTACTTTTACTTCCCTGATGGCAGCCCAGCAAGATAGAGAGAGAAAGACAATACGGGGCAAGAAGCATCAGAAAGAAGTGAGATTCTCTTTTTGTTTCAAGTACCTGTTTGCCACTGAGGTTGGAGGCTGAAACAACCAGATGAGTAACTGAAGACAAGTCACTGAGACTCAGAATCAGGACCTGAGGATGATAACAGACAGTTATGAGCAACCCTCAGCTCAAACTGGACTGGACAGTGTCACTTTGGAGGATTATTACCTTGTATGGTGGCAGAAGCTCAGTTCCCATGGACAGATCCAATGCATGCACACTGGAAAATTCAAAGACCATGAATGCAGAGTAATAGAAATATAGACATCATCTTATATAACCACAAAATACATCACATTTTCTCTGAGATAACAAATTGCAGAAAAATCTGGACAGTGAAAAAATTAGGATGTTGATTAAGGTTGATTATAGGTGGCGGGGAAAGAGATACATTATAATCATATTCTTACCATGAAGAACCGTTCTTGTGCACGCAGCCGTACACCCAGCTCGTCATCTCCTGTTGGACCACAACAATAAGTCAGAATTACCTGTTCCTTATAGAATCTGTTTGGAATTTTGAAAAAAGTACAGATTACTCTGGTTTCTGCCTAACTAAATATGTGGCTTTTGCACTTAGATCAGATAATCAGACTGAACTGCAATTCCATTTTACTTCATTCATTTATACATATGCATCTATATGAATCACTGAACAAATCAAAGATATGGGCGGTGATTCAGAAGTCTGACAGGCTAGTGAAATGGACCACTACAAATGTGCTGAAAACTCACCAGGTTGTTGCTCCGGCAGTAGAAATGGCTGTAGGCCTTCCTGCGACTCGACAGGGCAAACAGAAAGTATCTGACCTGCCCTTCCTGTAGACAGAGAGCAACACTGAAGACGACTGTGCATTCTTCTGTCTGTATCAGGGCTTTGCTTTCTTAGATCAGCAGTCACATGACTAGGCTGGACATGACAGTCCACATGACTGCATTTATTTGAATGAGATAAGAAAAATAAAGTTCCCAGTCTGCTTCAGTGAAAGGGCTACGGCAAAGCAGTGAATACAAAAAGTATCTGGCTGAAAATCTCCAGGGCAGTCCTCAAGTATCAATTAGCATTCTTCTTTGACTGTATGTATGGAGTTCATTTATCATATTGGTACAAAGTCTGGTACCTTTGGTGTGCTGTAAGCCAGGCGCAGTGTGTTAACTTCACTCCATGCTTCAGGAAAATCTGGAAAACGGAAAAGAAAAACAAGACACAGGTATGAGCGATTCTTTAATAGTAGAATCTAAACTTCCGTCATACTTTGCTTTAAAGAGTTAATGAAAACTCCCAATATTCTTCTGCACAGTTTCTCTGGTTATTCCAGCCTCTCGTGGTAAAGTGTTTCTCTCTAACCTAAGATGGAGATGGAGGTGTCTTGAGTTTCTCCCAACATCCTGACGGGGTGTCTGATGAAGTGATGGTTTAGTACAGCCATTTTCTTCTCTGGGTTTTCTGTGAACTAATAAGAGCACACTTGTTAGCTTGGAAACGGACGACATGTGCTTGCAATGAATGCTTACCAGAGAAGTATGAGCTTTGATTTTTCACAGAAAGATTAATAAAAAAGTGTATTAACGTTTGTTGTCCTGACCTGTCTGGTTTCAGGATCGATGAGGTCGAAGAATGCCCTGACAGTAGCAAGAACAAGCTCTTTGCACCTGGAACACAAACATATACACTGCATATCAATAATCTACGTAATATTTAAATATAGTTGTGAATAAATGCATAGTCTACCAAAACATAATGCCATGTCTTTTACCAAACGATGGACAGATGGTCAGTGGACACCCATGTCCTGGGAACTGCAGTTGCCTTGACAAAAACAAGAAGACATTGAAACAAAATGTGAAGAGCAGTGCAGGATCAAACACAATCTACAGAGTCCTTTTGCACCAAATCGTTCCAGGAACGTTTAGTATTGTCTGCCATGGCGCCAACAAGGCAAAAAATAAATAAATAAAGCAGGGACTTTTCTGGGGGAGCTAAACTATACAGCAGGAACAAAACCTAGTCCCTTCAGGGGAAATGTAGGTAAAGCTCCTCAGTTCTTAAAAACATTCCAGGGTTCCGGGAAAAGTTACTGCGGTGGAAGAGGGCTGAATGACAAGGTCAAGTGCCACTTCACTAACATACTTACCACCAGTGACAACTTATTGGGGTCTCTTGGGGGACAAGGTAGGGATGTCAAGCCGGAGCGGACCTGGTAGTCACGGTAACCACCCCCGACAGACAGAACTGTGACGTTCCTGAGCTTGTTCGCCTGGTTCACCCACTTCTGCCTCACTGCAGAGTAGAAATCTACACAGCGCAGGGACAAAGAGAAGTTACAATGCATATATTAACCATTTATCTGAATTCATATTCTTTATTATAGCTATGATCTTGAAACATGCTTTCTACATTTGCATATACAAATGAGTCACTGTCACATTTAGGAATAAATATACGTTTTGTTTATGTATGTGTATATAAAAAGTTTGGTGTCAGTTCAAGTGTCATATGTATGGTTATCACACCAGCTGAACAATACAAGCAGCTGATTGTGCAGTTCGTCTCTCTGGTTGAAGGTATTCAAATAATCAATAAAATCAATGGTTGTCATGTTAGCTTGGAGTGAGGACACATCGCAGAGCACAAAGTGTCAAGGTACCACTCAAGACCAGCATGAGAGTTGTCCTTACCCAGCAGGTATGGGTCCAGGGCCAGCACTGGAGCCAGATGAGGGGAGGCCTGGGTAATGATGAGGCTGACCAGATTGCTGTTGAAGCGGGGCAAAGTGAACAGTGCCCGGGCCACCACTCCTCCCATGGAGTGGCCAACAAGCACCACACTCTGAGGGGGGGTCTTCACGTGCTGGCAAGCAGAAAAAAGGAGAAAACTGACTGTTAAATCCCTAACCCACACATCGGGTTTAGGGTTATAGATTTACCAGAAAGTAGTGTTAGAAAAATGACAGGCTTAGTATTTGCATCTAATAGTGCCGCATGCAGGGGGAGACAAAACATTTCTCGTGTCTCCTGTTTGTTAGTTTTAACTTGTGACCTCTGTTTCCTTTTGATGTTGCACTTTGTCTTTGGGATTAGTTGTCATCATTTTGAAGACTGCTCCTTTTGATCCTTAATTAAATTAATTTGCAGGGTTTTTTGACTGATGCACCTGCCGTTGAACGATTTGACCTCATTGGAGCTCTGTTAGTTGTCTCATGTTGCTTTTAAACCTCATATCCAAGAGCTGGCTGCCAGACCACTTTTACCGCTTTTAAAAGCCGCTAACTAATATAAACCACCTCTGTAGCTGTGTTTGCAAATGTTGCAGGTTAAACCCAAACCCACGTCATCTAGAGTAAGTAACCCTGTCTGACGAGCAGATGATATTTGAGGCCTGACCTTGTAGAGCTTCAGGATGGCCTTAATGCTCTCATGCAGGAAGTGTGTCTGCCTGAGCAGACTGCCGCCATAAAGGGCCACCAGCTCCTCATTGAAGTCCACGGTGAACACGTTGAAGTGGAGACCTCCCTCCATGTTTTCAGCCTTCCTCAAGGCCACAGAGCCCAGGGAGCGAGCTGCATGCAGAGAAGAAGACATTTGATGATTAGGCTGGGTGTTTTCACAGACGGCATAACACGCAAGAAATTGAGTGAAATCATACAGATGCTAGTCCTAAGCTAATCACCACCATATGCTCAGCTTTAATGCTACTCTGCCAACTGACATGCTGCAATAATTATGTATGCACAGCTCTTATGTGCAAATTATTTTTATATATTTTGAATTATTGATTAGAGCCATCACGTGTTGAGCTTCTTCAGATGCTCGGGGCAACTCTTCGTGACCTGAAAAAGAAAACTCTCACTGTACTGCTAAAAAAGCTCATTAAACTTACATAGACTGGACCATTTTCCTGTATGGAAGAGCCCTGAAACATACCGGCAACACACTGATCTTATTTGACACGGGTACTTCATCAAGCTGTTGTAAGTTGGGAAGCTTATCAAACAGCAGCTGTTGTTAAAAATACGTCGACTTTAAGAGTCTAAATGTTGGACACGAAATGTTAAGGAACAGAGAGCACGGACCATCCTCACAAACACCACAGTGCAACTGCAAAATGTGCGGGTGTTTTCCTCCTACACACAACTGACAGCAGGAACAGAGGGCCAGAATAATCTCAGAAAGGATTCGTATCATTGAGAACACAACTTCTAAGTTATTAGTTAGAGAAAATATCATGTCAACATAAGGTTACAGCTTTGATTCCCCAATATATAAATAAAAATATAATATATAATACAATGTATTAGTATATATTTCTTAGTGTCAATTAAACTCATAAAAAGACCAAAACAACAATGCATTAGTACATCTTTTAATACATGCATACTTTCCTGCCCTACTGAGGACATATATCTTTAAAAATGGATCACAAATATATAGTTTCATTTTCAAAAGAGGCTACATCATTTCCTGAAAGAGCTTGGCACTGTAGTTTTTAGCAAGCGTTACTTAAACAGGAGTCAAGCATTTACTTGTTGGGGACTATTTTCAGACACAGATCTGGTGCTCTGGTGAGTATTTGGGGCAGCAGGACGGTGCATGTGGGAGTCAAAATAAACTACAGTGTGTGTGTGTTCATGGTGATGAAGAACATGTCACCCATGATTTCATAGTTTAACAATGGAGCTCTATGGCGCAGAGGAAGAAGATATATCAGGTGTTGATTATATAGAAAATACTTGTTAGTAGGATCAGTTAATTGTTGGTTTTGGTCTTTTCATGGGATTTGTTGACAATAAGAGAAAGATATAGTATCACCAACCTATCCTTCAATATCTACAAGTACAGTTTATATGGTGAAAAGGTATAGCTCTGGGTGTACATATCCTTAAAATGATACAGGAACCTTATCACAACAACAAAAAATACAAAACAAAAACCAAACACACTATTGGAAAATGGTTGCAAAAGCCAGTTTTTCAAGATTAAGACATTTTCTAATGTTTACATGTGAATTCCAGCACCACATACACAACACAAACTGAGGAAATTTGATTTCTGTGATATGGCAAAGCTCTAACATTCACTGTCTTAAAATACTGAAAGCTTGTGTGCAAAATTGTCGAGTCAGGTAGAGAGTAATCCAAAGCATGAAGCCACGCTCATGTCCTCAAACAACCTCAGCACATGTACTCACTGAAAAAAGCCCCCTCCTCCCACTTGTGCTTCTGAATGCCAACACACAACTTTCATTTGCCTTGTTTTCTCCCTTTGCTGGTTGCCAATTTAAATGCTAATACTGAAACCTGTCTTTGAGCAATTTTTATTAACTCTCCGTTAATTTTATGCACTTACCTTGTTTGTAACTGCCTGCATTTCCAGGCAGGAAGAGAACAGGGGCACCGGTGAGTTTGAGCGCTCGGGTCTCCTGGGCGTACAGACCCTCTCCATATAGATAGAGCCCATAAGCTGGGTACAGTCTGGCCACACGGCGGGGCAGAGCCACGCGCTGTCAACACAACATGTGCCCACACAGACGTGGATTAGG
The DNA here is from genome assembly GCF_020085105.1 of Siniperca chuatsi. Taxonomy (NCBI): domain Eukaryota; kingdom Metazoa; phylum Chordata; class Actinopteri; order Centrarchiformes; family Sinipercidae; genus Siniperca; species Siniperca chuatsi. The sequence goes on along the minus strand of NC_058053.1, from coordinate 3,850,705 downwards.
AGGTGAAGTCCCACAGTCACATCAGTCTCAGACAGTAACCTTTTGTCACACTTGTAAACACATCGCGAACAGTCTCACTATAAAGCAACTGTGGGTACATCTGCTCTGTCCCGTCCTGCTGTCCACCTCACCTGCATTATTCTAAATACCCACAGTTAATTCAGGTTTTATGCGAGAAGTAATGAGATGTTAAATTCCCAGTATAGTTGGCCCTTCGTTATAGGCAGTGGTACAAGACTACATCTGAGGCTGGGCAACACTGATCAGAGCTGAAACGTCAACTGGGAGAAAATTAATCTGCGACAGTTTTGATAATGGATAAATCATTTAAATAATTTTTCAAGCAAAATTGCCCAAGAATTTGCTGTTTCCAGCCTCTCAGATGTGAGGATTTACTCCTTTTATCTGCTTTTGTAATATTGTAAATTGAGTATTTTGGGGGTTTGGACTGATGGTTGAACCAAACAAGTCAGCTTGGGGTACTTGAAATTATGATGGACATATTTTTGAATCATTTAAACATTTTTTTTTTTTACACCAAACGATTAATCAAGAAAACACTCTCCATGATTATTCAAAAATTCATATATTTATTAGTTGCAGCCCTAATATTGACTAAATCAAACGGAACTGTTCAAACTGCATTATTTCACTGGAAAGCAGACCAGAAAATTGAGCTGCATCACAAAAAAACAAAATGATTTCACATTATGATTTGTCACACTGACACGTCGGCGCTATTTCACCTCGGACTTTTCTCTCCTTGCTCTAAATATCTAACTTGTTAAGAATTATTTTCTGAGTATTAATTTCCTCTCTCATCTGGCCTGTGTTCATCACAAGTGCTAACACTGACATAGCCCTGATTCCAGAGACAGGTCCATTAACCACATAAACAAAGCACAAGACTGTTTTGAGATATATGGGGCTATTTGTAGTCTTCCTCCCTTATAAACATGACAAAAAGGCATACACCCCTGTCTGCAGTAAGGTCCATGCCCATACAGTGCACTGCCCCCAGCTGTGCTCCACTTCTGGACAGATGAACACATTAGTGAGCATAAAGCAGAGGAAGGCGCCCTACATTGCATTGCTAACATTTTAACAGCAACTTCAACTGTCTTCACCTGACTTGTCGCCTAATGTGCAACACACGTCCGCATCTTGCAAAGCTGATCTGCTGATAGCCTGCAGGTGATTTATGGTTTTATAACCTGGCTAATTTTGGCCAATCTAATCCGAATCCTCAACAAACACAGGTCCTCAACCATTGAGGAAATACATGAGCCCGGTTGAGAGGCAACACCTGACGTTACTTGCTCTGTTGGGTAACGTTAGCATGTTTCAGGAAATAGCTTAAACATAGATAATGTTGACATGGAGAATTTCTGCTGTCTGTACAGGTGGAAACAAAAATAAGTTCGCGTTGTTGAAATGAACAAACCATTTAGCAAGATACAGCCTCTGCCAGAAACAACACAACTAGCTAATTTATGCATTACGTGTTGTATGGGGTGTTGAGTGACATAATTAGCCAGGCTACTCACCCGGTACTCTGGGTATTCAAACATATAGGTCATACTGCATCTGTTCTCCTCGAAGCCAGTCAGCAACTCTCGCAGGCCAACCGCCAGAAGCCCCAGAGCAAAACCGTAAAAGGCCACGGTGGCGAGTTTCATGGTTCAATTCTGAGTCTGGGTATTAGATATTACAGGTGTTTCATCGCCATGTTTTATTTTTCATTCTGTAAACTCCTCGCCTGGGAGGACACTACACAGGCTGTCATACACACCGGCTGAACCTCACAACAGGAACCACATACTATACAAACAGTAGTGATTGGCAGGTTTTTCGGCCAATGAAAAGAGAACGTGAGAAAATGGACCAATAAGAGAGCAGAGAGTGAGGGACACAATTATGTATTAGGAATTGCTAAATTTAGCTGCTTCTGCCAAGTTTGATTTGTTGTTTTAAGTTGATTTTACTTTTCATTTCATTTTTACTTTTCTTTTAGAATTGTATTACATTTTTAATGGTCTTAACGTAATCTCCATTGGTGTTTCTATGTTTTAGTACACCTTTGCTTTTTCAATTATTATAAATCAATTTTAATCCTTCAAACACCAAAAAAACAACAAAAAAAAATTGTTAAAAAGTCCCATGGTCTGTGCAATCTTGTCTAGGTATATATAAGAAAAAAATAGTAAACTAAGTAAACACAATACATGTTGAGTGTATTAAATAATACAGGAAATTAATGGCACATTCTTCTTTTCTCAAATCTTTAATAAAACAATCAAAGGACTGCTGCAGCTGCATCAAACTGCAAAACACATGTGCACACATACAGTATATAGCATGTACTTCAGAGGCAGGTGACTGCAACAGGTCAATATTTTGTGTGGGGGAAAAAAAGGAAAGATTTTTTTTCTGTGGAAACAAATCTGGCACAATGAACTGCAACATCTTTATACCACACAGTCCTATATACTGTAGAGAAACAAGAGTTCTCTACTTGGAGATGCGGTATCAGACAATAATCAGTCTTTTCAAAAATAAAAAACAAGATGACAGTTTCCAAGAACAGGTGTGAAGCACACCCATATGCTGTTACATAATCGTTAAAATAAGGCTACACATGGTTTGAAAATAATATTTGATTCCTCTGGCCACATTCCTGAATGTACAAAACCTTCCAGAGCAAGAGTTCACAAAGCCGGTCCAGCGCTGATCACTGTTGTTGGGGGGAAATCAGAGATAGTGAAGAAAACCATAAGAAACACAGCTGTACTGCAGACAGCTTTGGGAACTTTTCTACAGTGACTAGTGGATGAATCCAAGTTTGTGCTGGTGCTTTCCTCTGACTTCCCAGTAAGGAGATGCGTCTTGTTTTCCGTCTGTGGATCATCGTGAGCTGTTTTTTGTACTCAGTTTAATGAAAGCAAATACTGAGGGGAATTTCGTGTCTTTGACTAGTTTCCACTGGCACAACTGCCTCAAATCAAAACTACCTTAATCCAAAAGCTTGGAGTGCTCTATCCTTGTAATGGTCCAGTCCGGGGGCACTCCCTTAGTAAACTCCCTTTGGAATCTGTCAGAAAGCCAAAGAGAAAGATCCGAACAAATATTCTAAGTCACACAAAGATTTGTAATATTTTATATGCACGAGTCATTACACTCCTAACAAGAAAGATATACTCACTCATAATTTGCAGTTAGCAGTCTCTTACTTTCTGCTTCTCCCTCTCCACCAATGGACACCTGAAAGACACGGGTTCCCTCCAAGTTGTCGTTAGGAAGACGGGTGCTTGTCAGATACCAGAAACGCATCAGAATACTGACAAACTTTCTCCCTGGAAAAATAGTACAGACACCGATTACCACTGCACAAATAATCACAGCTGGTCTGTTCTGTACACACGACATCTACTGTGTCTCTGTCCGTCCCGGGAGACGAATCCCTGTGCTCTTCCTGAGGTTTCTTACAAATTCCATAAAAAGAACAAAATCAACAATGTGTTAGTCCTTCTCTTAATACTTTCCAACTTCCCTACCCTGTCTGTGGCACTCAAATCCATTGGTTCCTACTGTAGACGTAAATCTTTAAAAACGGCTCAGCAATATACAGTATACTTTTACTTCTCTTTGTCTTCAGAAAGACAGTAATTTCCCAAAACAGCTGGCCACTGTAATTTTTAACAAATGTTACTCAAACAGGAGGAAATAGTGCATTTGTTGGGGACTATTTTCAGCTGCGGATGAATCCACATTTGGTGCTCTAGTGAGTATTTGGGGCAACAGTGCGGCTCACAGATGTGTTTTTAATAGTTTCTGGACAACAATGGAGCTCTATGGCTCAGAGGGAGAGGACATGCTTGTTAGTAGGATCGATTCATTGTTGGTTTGGGTCGTTTCACGGGATTTGTGGACAATAAGAAGGAACAGCCAGATATCGCCAGCCTTATCCTTTAAAACATTTCAGGAGGTAAACACTTCATGCTGACCATTATCATCATAGTAGATTCCCACGTCTCCAGGTGTGGTGTACATGATCTCATCAGGATCTGCAGAGAGCGCTTTCTTGTAGCTCGATGGCAGCAGGTTGCACTTTTCCTCGAGCTTTCCAATCAACTGCAAGGACATGAAAATTAGATTAAGCTGAACTTGAGCAGAGAGATTACATCTGTTATATACAAGAAGGATTTTAAAATACTGCAAGTTTATCCTTTGATACAGGAAAAGATGACTTGATTATGTTAGGTCATGTTTAGTAGTAATACGATTAATTAGCTAATCTACAAATTGATTAAATTCAGATTTTTAAGATCATATTTTAGTTATGGGTTTGTTTCATACAGGCAGGCTTGTGAGACGACCCGGAAAACAACATTTTTTTACTAGTTTCTTTCTTGACTAGCTGCATCTGTTTATGAGCCGTTTCTTTCTAGTAGTCTGAAAACAGAATGTAAAAAAACCCATTTTTTTAACTTCTTTCCTAAATTGTTAATATTCTTGCGAGACCTCAGCGCTATAATATATCCCACTGAAGGGTCCTGGAACCACTGGCCTTGTCTTCTCTAATTCCATATACTTTATGTTGGTATTAGTCGGTCTTCTTTGTTCAGGAAACAACTTGTTGAAAATGCGGCTGCTTGACTTCACATTGGCACCAAAAAGAAAAAACATAGTCCATGCCTCTCTTTGCTGACTTTCAGTTTGGTACAGAAATGATCTTAATGTTTTTAAACAGGCACTCTGTGGGCTGATCCTTTCTTACATCTCAGACTTTTTAAATCCTCAAGTCTCCTCACTGTCTCTGAGGTTTCCTGACCTGAAGCTGGTGTCTAATCCACATTCTAGGGTAAAAGGCTTAGATGCTTTGGCCCCATGATTGTGGAACAGCCTCGCTCTTAATATTAGGAGTGCCCACACAAATGAAATTAGTCCCACCTCAAAGGCTGTTATTGTATGGCATCTGGACCTACAGTAACTATCTGTATGTCCCAAAGTGTGTTCTGTATCTGTGTTAAATTGTACAGCACTTTGGTACTAAGTGTTGTTTTTAGATGCGTTTCATTAACTTGAACAATAGGATGCAGTATCATTATGAACAGTAGAATTGTGAGGGACTTGTCAAGGCTCTTATATATTGTGCATATCTTTGATTAAAGCATAAGAGAGACCCAATTCCATACTACATACCAATTCTTAGCAGGTCTCGAGTATGTAGTGTGTTCACACTGCAAAAGTTAAGTATACTCCAAAAATCTTTTGAAGAATTTTGGGCAGAAAACCTATACTCCAAAAAAAAAAAAAAAAAAAAGCCAGTACGCATACTTAAAACTCTCCCTATACAGATTCAGATACCGCAGCTAAAATCTATAAACCTCACTGTATGAAACTCATTGGAAACAGCAATGCGAGGCCAGGGCCCACCATGCCTTCCTAAATGTAACTGACAGCGGAAACACAACATTTTCTAATGACATTGACAAATAAACTGTATCTCATGTAGCGGCCAATACCCAACCTGCTTAGTAATGTATCAGATCTCTAGATGATGTACACTATTATTCAATTCAATTTTATTTATATAGCGCCAATTCATAACAGACGATATCTCAGTGCACTTTTCCTATGGAGCAGGTCTAGACCGTACTCTTGATAATATTATTCACAGAGACCCAACAAATCCCACCATCAGCAAGCACTTGGCGACAGTGGCAAGGAAAAACTTCCTTTTAACAGGCAGAAACCTCGAGCAGAACCAGACTCAAAGGTGGGCGGCCATCCGCCGCTGCTGTGTTATCCCACAATCTAACGCACAAAGGAAACAGAAGAAGGACTCAGAACTGCAGAACATACGAAACAATGTGTTCCATTCCATGGTGGTGAAACGGCTCCAAAAGCATCTCAGAAAACGAAAAATTTTATATTAAATATTTTGACAACTTTGTATTCTATTTGTGACATTTAATTAGCTGTTGCATATTGTATGTAGATTCACTATATACTAGCTGCAGAAAACAGTACACACAGAAAGATTAGTATATGCATATTGTATACAATTAGTATGTCATATGGAATTGGGGATCAGCTTGAGTAGTCAAGTGAATGTACAGAATCGATAATACAAGTTTGGACTTGCTGGGTTCCCATACTCACGTCTTTAGCCACGAGCCCTTCTAAAGCTTCAAACTGACACTGTGACAACAGTCTGGAGACATGGGAAAAGGCCTGCAAGAGTTAACACAACGTCCTCAACAGAACATGCACACGGTATTAATTGGGGGTTTAGCTCGTAATGGCAAATAAATAACGATAACTAAATGCGTAGCTGTAGCTAGCTAGCTAACAACACCCACTTTATCTGTTTTCAGGTTTTTACAGACCTGCTTCGCGCCCTCCGTGAACTCTTCAATGTTGAACTCTTTATCAAAGTAAGCCCTAATCAGAAAGTAGTATATTCGGGTGCGAAACCAGATGAAAGGATTCGGGATGCCGACAACCACCACCTTCTGTTTCTGTTTTTGTCCGCCCCGGTCGGAGCTGTACGGGCGGACAACGGTTGAAGGAGGTAGCCGCGTTTTACCGAACCGGTTCAGGATGATACTTTCATTTATATACAGACGAGTAAAGCTAAATGTTGATGGCAACCTGAAACAACCTCTTAACATGGGCAGCGCCATCTTTTTTTTTTTTTTTTCCTCTGAAGCCTTCTTGTACGTGTACTTGTATCTTCCGGTGAGGAACAAAGAGCAAACATTAAAAATACAGATAATAATGCAACAAGACTATTGAAATATATAATGCAGTTTTTAGCAATTACCAAACAAACACATTATGTTGTAATGAATATGCCTTTTTTTTTTTACAGTCGACTTTCACTTTATCATTTTTTGTTTCTATGGGGAACACTAACAATGAGACACTCGGGAAGTTCAGGTGCTGTGTACTTTCATCAGCTGGTGGATTTCTTATGCAAATCATGTCAAATGGAGCTCCAGGAAAAAGTCCCGGTGCCGATATTTACAGAAGTAGACAAGGACGTTTTTCTGCGAGACATTTATCCCGAGGTGAGACAAACCTGCCTCCTGGTGACAAGTGCTGGTCTTTACGGCCGCAGGAAGGCGGGACTGCAGCAGACTGCTGCGGCTTCTGTGACTTTTTTAGCAGCTTGCATTCTCAGTGTTGCACGGCGCCTTAGAAGGCAGTTTAGAATTGTATTGCTTATCCTCGTATACATATATAAAAGGCAATGTTTCCCATTGGGTCTCCTGGTTATGTTGACAGTAAGGTTCTGCAGCATAACTTAATGACTGATTAGTTGATGACAGAAAATGAATCACCTACAATCTTGAGAATCAATTAATCATTTCAGTCAAATATTTTCTGGTTTCAGTTTGTCAAAGAACAGGAATTACATTCTATAATTAAAAATTTTAAGGACATAACCAAGTGCTGTTTAATTTACTGCCATGCTGAATCCACTAGCATACCAGTTTGTTAAGTGTCTTAAAGGTGAAGGAGTACTCCAGTCTTTTAGTATTGGACGTTCATAAAGTCCGTCCTGGGGGGCATCATTATTTTCCAGCGCAGACCAGCCGTGCTGAGAGGCACGTGTCTCGGGCCATGCCTGGAAAAGTGGACAGCTGAATATCTTGGGCAGAAAGGGGGAGACAGGGAAGTGAAGATTCACGTATCGGCTGTGCCACAGATGGACTTCCTTCACAAAAACTTTGTGTACAGGTGAGCTCTCTCACACACACACACACACAAACGCACAAATCAATACTCCGCAGATTTCCCAGCTACACTTTTTTTATTCACAGGACTCTGACATTCAGTGAATTCGTGAAACGGGCATCTGAAAAAACCCACTCTGACTTCTTCCTGTGTGAGGTAAGGATCCTAAAGTAAAGATATGGTATGTACTTCTTTTGCAGTATGTGATATCTTTTAATGACACAAAGTCCTTGGTCTTATTCTAGGATGAGAGCTATTATCTTCGATCGCTGGGAGAGGACGTTCGAAAGGTTTATTTTTGTACCTGTCAGATTCCGCTGCCACTAAGAAACAGAGTTCAGAGATTTCTTTTGTATTTATGACCAAAAATGTCTGCGGAAGCTCTTGACCCGGAATATAAATGTCTCTCTCTCACAGGAACCTGCTGATCTGAGCAAACAGTTCCCAGACTTGGCAGAGGATTTTCACATCCCACAGTTCTTTGCACCTGATCAGTTTTTCTCCAGTGTCTTCCGCATCAGCTCCTGCGGCCTGCAGCTGTGGACACACTATGATGTGAGTGTTCTGCATTTAGTTATTTGTTCTGTCTCATTGAGTGAGAACACTGCTGCTGCTGTTTCTCATTCGTTATGATTCCGTTCTTTTTGGATAATTACTAACGTTATAATGTGGCGCGGCAATGGCTCACAAATTTAGAGCCATTTTTTTTTTTTTTTATTTGAAAGTCTCCAGCTGCTGATGATATTTGAGGTGCAGCTTTAGGACCATCATGCAGGATGATGTTGGTGTAGGACGGATAATTGAATGCTTTAAAGTTCCTCTCTTACAGGAAACAATGTTTTTTTTACTAGCGTCAGTAAACTCTCCCTCCTCTGGTCTCTGTGGTTTGTTCCTTCAGGTGATGGATAACCTGCTGGCTCAGGTGACGGGGATGAAGAGAGTGGTTCTCTACAGCCCCCAGGATGCATTGCACCTCTACTTGTCAGGCAAGTGGCTGTGGAAAGATGCCAGTGGCTGTTTGTTTGAATGCTCACCACTAGTCCACTTTCATATTAAACTCTGATTGGATGAATATTTTTTTTGATAGTGTTTATTAAAGGGGTGCACGGTGGCAGAGCGGCTACAGCTCCTGCCTCCCAATAAGGAGATCGTGGGTTCGTGGGTTCGATTCCCGGACCGGACCAACATCACACAATCTCTCTGGGTGGAGTCTGCATGTCCTCCCGTGTTACCGTGGGTTCTCTCCGGGTTCTCCGGCTTCCTCCCACCGTGTTGCATGTGTAGGTTCTCTCCCGGAATGAATGTGTGTGGTTGTCTGTCCTTGTCTCGTCTGTGTTCGCCCTGCGACGAGTTGGCCACTGTCCAGGGTGTGCCCTGCCTAAGGCCCGAAGTCACTGGGATAGGCTCCAGTCACCCGCGACCCCCTAACGGGGACCAAGCGGTAGAAAATGGATGGATGGATGGATGGTGTTTATTAATAGCTTGGTATAATATTATAATGCCTCTTTTGATTTTAATTGAACCCATCAGGTGATAAATCGGAGGTCCTGGACATCGACTCCCCAGACTTCAAACGGTTTCCTGAGTTTGTGAAGGCAAAGAGATACGAGTGTGTGCTGAAGCCTGGAGATCTCCTTTTTATCCCTGGTAAGGCCAGCTGTCCACATTAACCAAATCTTCCTGCAATCCCACCTACAGATGTTCCATCTGCTTCACTATCAAGCCATTTCTTCTCATAACTCTTGAACCGAACTCAGGAGATTGTAGCACACAAATGTAAAACAACACTGATGAAACACGTCACGCAGGTATTGCGACTAATGTATTAATGATTACAAGGAATTTAAAGTTAAATAGTTTCTCATTTACAAAAGACATAACCCCGTGTCCCTGTTGTCCTCAGCCCTGTGGTTCCATAACACCCTGGCGCTGCAGTTTGGTGTGGGTGTTAATGTGTTCTGGCGCCATCTACCTGCTGACAGCTACGACAAAAAGGACCCGTACGGTAATAAAGACCCCGTGGCAGCGACTCGGGCCCTTCAGGCGCTGGAGAGGGCTTTACACGCTCTGGATGAACTCCCAGCAGATTATCGGGACTTTTATGGACGCCGTATGATACAGCGCATCCAAAAGCGGACGTACTGTGACAATCTGTCGAGCACAACTACACAGGAGGACTCTGACACTACGTTACCCAGCAGTCAGTTCACCAAACCTGGATGAGTATCCAGAGAAATGTGGAGTAACCAATAAAATACCTGTGTTGCATTTATGCTTTGCTTTGTTCATTTGACCTTCAGCTTGGAAGTTGAATGTGATTATAAAGTTTGGATGAACTTGGTTTGAACAAAACATCAACATGGGGCTAATTTTCAGGAGAGGGATTAAACTTGACGTACAGTAGGCTTGTGAAAACGACGTGTCTGCACTTAATTACTTTCAGATATTTATCTTGAAGTATTCTCTTGTTTCTGGATTTGAGAAGGCACACAGCGTAGTGCAGACCAAGGTGAGTAAACATGTTGCATAACTCTTCTGCTGTATTACCCAAATGTAACCGTGTCTGAGGTTGTTTCAAGTTTCTCTATGTAGCCAATGAGTCATGTTAGTTTGCAAGACAACTACATTAATCACAATGAATTTTAGGTATGCAAAAAATTACAATTATCTTTTTTTTTTAATACAATCTTTAGGTTTAATTTCAATTTTTTAATACGAAATAGAAAATTCTGTCTTTCAACCTTGTTTGTCAGAACACTCTTCCATCTCTCCGAGAAGTTGCACCGTTATCATTCTTATTGGCTGTGAAACTTAGTGACCACATGTAATTCCTGCGAGTTAAAGTGCGCCTAACACTCCTGCAAAACCCAAACTAACATCCAATCTACAGTTGGCCTTCATATTTTTCTTTAAAATCAGAGAGAATAAATGTAATCCAGTAAACAAATGGCTCTAAATGCAGATTCACGTTTAACCCTGTGAGGTAAAGTGTCCAGCTTAGAAATCTAAAATATCTCCCTATAAAGGACTAACTTAAAGTTTTAGAAACCCCATTAACCCACTGAAGGTGAAATACTGGATTTTATAGTCGTTTGTATTTTTCTTTATACCATTTTTATTCATTAAGAATAAATACTGTATTTTGTAAACACCATTTAGCAAAAATGTTTGCGGCGTTGTCTTGTGCACGTTCCATTAGGGGGATTTACATTTCGCTTGTATGATGGCATGATTACGGCAGCATGTTGCTGCCACCATTTGCTCACTTTTGCTGTCACATGAAAAGTTTCTCGTTTAAAAATCCCATCTTTTTCACATTATTAAAACATTGGCATTATTAGATTACATTTTTACAATAAACATTTCGTGTTATGACAACATTTGAATGTGCATAGATTAAATAAAATAATGCAAACTTGGGGGCGCCGCAGTAGCTCACCTGGTACTAGATAAAGAAATGGGAAACAACTTCTGATAATGACAGCAGTCTCAACTCAAGGTCTACTTACTCACTCGTTCCAGAGCTTTCCAACTATTGCTTCAAAAAAGTCAAGAATGAGCTGGCAAGCTTGGCCTCTAATAGGCCCTGACGAAGGAGACAGCCAAAACCTTTGCAGAATGAAGCATGGTAATATGGGGAAACAATGTTTAAAAAAAGTCCAGGACTGAAACGCACAGACAGATACCAATATGATTTGAACTTTTATTGCACAAAGGTTACAGTTCTTGTATGTTTCCTTACAAACATGTTAAAGCTTTGTAAACAGTGAAGCAGCATCTCCCCAGTGTGTTCAGTATCTCCTGCTAACACTGCTTTGAGTCCCCCGTTGTCACATTTCTTCAGTCTCAGCAATGAAGTGTGTGCACAAGAGCCAACCAGTGACTGACTACATGAAGCAGGAAGAAGCTCGGAGATATGGAGACTGTCTCTGAGTAGAAGGGCAGTTACACACTGTGGATCTAACTGTTCAACGTTCAATAACCTGCAGCAGCCCGCTGGCTGCGTAAAGGAACTACAAGTGAAAGCAGGTGACTTTTTGACTGTGGTGATTATACTGTGTTGGGGGCGCTCTGTAAAATCCTTTTGTTCAGTCAAGTGACAAACACACCCAAACATTTACATTTACAAAATAATTTGGCTTTGGATGCAAATGAGGATAAGGTCAGAGGAGGAAAATACACTTCATTTCGCTCTTTCATTCACAACACACACAAAGCACTCATGTCTTCTCAGCAATGAAGGTTAACAGTCTTGGGCCATGGGCACGGCTACTGTTCACTGCACTGTGATCTGTCTTTTTCTCTGTCTTCCATGTGAGCAAGAGCAAGTAAATATCTTGAGGTGAGGCAGCAGAAAGAGGGCAGTGCAACATTTGGTCTCTCGCTACACTGGACAACAGAGAAGTCTTCTTGGTGCCGTTCAGTCCCGGGACGCTCCATGTGGCCCATTCCCCCCTTAGCAGAGCAGTGCGGAGGTTCAACCAAAGTCATGAGGTACACAAACATCCGCTCCCGCACTTCATGTACTGTCTGGGTGTGTGTACAACGCTACGAAGAAAGAAAATAGACAAAGAAATGGCACATTGCTTGTTGGTGTTCTCTATTCTGTGGATATGATAACTAAGAATCTGGATTTTTTTTTTGTTCTTTTTCTTATAGTTGTTATCAGGCAGATGGAAGAGAAACCCAAAATGCAGGATGAGTCTTTTCCAAGTGATCAGCCAGTTCTGAATAGAGAGAAGGTGGAGTCGATGTGTGGGGAAGTTTCTATGGCGTCTGCGCCATGCCACGACTAGACTTCATCTTCTCCAGTCGTTTAGACAGGTGGCTGTTGTTCGCCTCGACTTCTTCGACTTTGTCCAGTGCTGATCGCAACTATTGAGTCAAATGGAAAGAATATTTTGTAATTAAAACAAAGTCTGTTAAATAAGCTAGCTTGTCATTTAGAAAACAACACTCTACCTCTCTCTGTAGTTTCCGTTTCTCTGCCTTCAGCTCATCCTCCACTTTCTCTGCGTTCTCTGCACAAGACTTGTAGCGTGCCACCTGACCCTCAAGTCTGGTCACCTGGAAACAAAAAGAAAAAATAGACCTCGTAAGTGAGAATATTGTCATGTTTTTAGGTACGCTAGGAATTGAGAATTACTCTTCGGCTTACATTTTGTTCCAAAGCAGTGACTTCTTGCTCTGCCTTCACAAGTTTGAACTTCAAGTCACTTATTTGCCTGCTTGAATCTCCTGAAAAGATTTAGGAAAAGCAAATATTGAGTTGTAGGAGACAAGTATATAGCAAACTGCAACTGCCGGTCTGTCTTCATGCATATGTGAACGTACTCTGCAGTTCTATTATGTTTGGATCATTGCCGTTTTCAAGAATTTCACCGTCTGGGCTCAAACTGTTCTCTGTGCCATTCCTCTGCGCCTTCTGTTCCAGCTGGGCCTTTAGTTTCTTTACCTGTAAATGGAGCCATAACACATCAGCCGATAAACGACACACTCAGCTACAACTTGCAATGCATTTCTTCGACTCCGCGAGGAACATTTGACAGCTCACATTCACGGGTTCTCAGTTGAGGAATTGTTCATGCATGTTACACTGCAATGTTGGCCACCTCACCCATTTTTGTATGTCACAGAAATTCTAGAACATTTTGTCATGATATAAGATATTACAACTGTCTTTTAAAGGAGTTTAAGGGAAAATATATTCTATATTTTCCTTATTGCCAACAAATCCAATGAAAAGACCAAAACCAACAATGCGTACTGTGGCACTCAGCGCCGAGCACATGGGCTCCTACTGAAGACACAAGTCTTTATAAACACCTCACAAATATATAGTTTCATTTTTATAAAAGGCATCAGATCAGGTCTACTGCCACGTAGGTTTTCACATAAAAAGAATTTGCCTTGGTACTTTGGTGCAAAATACATTTCCTAAAACAGCTGGACACCGTAGTTTTTAACAAACATTACTCAAACGCAGTGGTTCTCAGACTTTTTCTGTCACGCCCCCTTCAGAAGCCGAAAAAAGTTCATCCCCCACCCCAGCAAAAGTGGATTTCATTTTTATCAAACATTTACAATACGGGCGACTGAAACGAAAGATTCAGGTTAGCAAAATAGCCTTGCTAGCATCAGAGCACTTTTGTTTATGTCACCACATGAATCATAGTCATGCAACTTTAGGTCCGCTCATCAGCCACGGCCCCCCTGCAGTGGCTCTACACCCCCCCAGTTTGAGAACCACTGCTCAGACAGGAGTGAATAATGCACATTTGGTGCTCTAGTGAGTGTGTGGGATTGAGTCGAAACACAGTCTGTCTGTTAGACAGCCTTGGTGTATGTAAGTGTATTGCTTCTGTACATGTTCAGTGAGAGACTACGGCTTAATCAGAAGTAAACATTATCAACAGCCACATCGCTGTCTCAGATAATAGATGAATCAATGACCCACCTGCTCGATCATTTTTTCACGCTCATCCACCAGTTTCCTCAGGCGAATCTCTAAAAGATAAAGCACATGTTTGAGATCACTCCAATAATGTCTCGGTCAGTTATCATTAATTTAAATAGAACGTCATGCATCGCGATGCCAAAATACAACACCAGTTCCGACAACAACGATTTTAACTGCTACGGTCCATCTTTACAACGAAAAAATAAGTTAACATACCGGGGGTGGGAGGAGCCAAGGAGATGGTGGGAGGGGGGCTGGGTCAGGGTGGGAGGTTGATGCATGCAACAGAGCAGGCATCCATGGGATAGTGATGGAGCGGAGTGTGAGGGGGAATGTTAGCATGCACAAACTGTGGAGAAGAGGGTCAATGCAGGAGCACACAGCTGGTAGGACTACATTCGTATTATATGACAACACAATAAGGTGTAATAAGATATGGATAACTAAGTGTAAATGTGCTGACTGAAAAGGAGTAGGTAGTAACATTTCTTGCCAAAAGCTGGCACACTGCTTTTCATTATGTCACTCAAGGAATTTCACTACAAAAATGCATTTAGATCAACATTTCAAATTGGTAACAGCAGGGTTTTTATTGGCATTTCAGCGTGGATGCACCACATTCATCTTTTCCATTCAGTGAACCAAAACGCAAACATGCATGCATCATACATTTTCTGTACTTTAGAATTCAGAGTCCTTGTAGATGGACATGGATTTGAAGTCAAATGAAGTCAAACAATAGTCTTATTAATCTCTGAGAACAGAACAGGGTCCAAGCATTTTTCATTTTAACCATCAACATTACAGCTAGGACATGTAAAAGCTAGTTCGCAAGAGTCTTAATGAGAATGACCAATTAAAGCTAGAGACAACTAGATTTAGAAAGTATCCAACTGAAAAAATCCCACCCCCTCCTGTCAGGCCTCCCTCCAAAGCCACTCCCCCAAAACACATTTTCAAGCACAATCTTTTTTTCACCCAGAGCGATTTATTGATTGCTGTCGAGATGTGAAGAGAATTTCAACAAATAACAAAAAATGCTTCAGAAATACATTACCTATGCTAGCTTTAACGTGCGTTTTTTATTGTACACCTACGATATGAATACATGACTAAGATTGTAGCATGAGAAAATAATTAGTAGTAGTAATAGTAATATTATCCATGACACATTACAAGCTGCATGATAAATGTGCATCAATTACAAAATTATGTGAACTGACATAGCAAGTGCAGTATTGTCCAATAGTAAAATCTACTGTTACCAAGCAGTTTACATTCTCATCACCACAAATCAATTATTTTTTGCACATATGACCTCAATGAAAACTGATGTTTGGATATTGGACTGTTTATATGGATTTAATTAAAAGAATATACATACTTGCACCATTATTCATTTGGGAAACAATCAAGTGCTGTGAGGTTCTGCATATATTTACTACTTTAAACAGCTAAGCAAAGACTAGTATAATAGATATCTATGCTATATACCATCTATAAACTAAGACATCTTACAGTCCTCTTTGGCCTTGCCTTTGCCTTTCTTGCCGTTCTTCTTCACATCTTTCCCTGTCTGCGGTGGCTCTTTATTGCTGGCCACTTGGTCTGCACTCTCTGGTAAAACCAAATCTTCACCCTGTATCTCATGCTTAATGGCATCTAATCCTTCCTCTACGGGTAAAGACGTTGCCTGGTTAATGTTCTCTGCAACACCACCCAACTCTCCAACATTCAAAACACTTCCTTCCTCTATGATGTGCCTGGGCTCATCTGCTACACCTACTTCTTTCTCAGGCATGTTTTTCTGCTTTTCACACACATTTTCCACATTTTCAGACATGGCTTCTTCATGAGCCAAAGACTTTTGGTTGTCTTTATCTAGTGTATCTATCTGGTTACCCCCATCGACCGTACACTTCTCATCATTGCTTTCAACTGGCTCGCCCTGTGTATTTTCATTTGACTCAGTATTACTTTGGCACAGCCCTAAACTACCATTGTTGCTTTCATCTGCCATGACTTCAACTCCCTCCTCAACTTCTTCCTGTTTTGGATTTTTAGGGAGATTTGTCACTATAGCCGCCTCCATATCCATGTCATCAAAATCAAAAGACTGCCCTTCCTCATCTTCACCGCCCACTTCATCACTGCCCTGCAGGGTGGGTTGAGATGAATCATTATCCTCAGACTTGTCTTTGCTGGGTTCATGCAGTTGCTCTGCCAAAGGACAAAGATGTGTCTCACTTTGCTGATCATTTTGACTGTTTTTATGTTCTGGATCTTCTGCTACGGCTGATTCTTCAGTACTGTGGTCCTGCTCAATAGACCCAATTTCAGTAGCTTCTTTTGGAGAGTCTGGTGTATTTAACATGTTATCAATCGCTTCTGTTTCAGAGGACACTTCAGCATTTGATTCATCCATCTGATCCTCACACTGTAATGTCTGGCTTTCTACATCGTCCAATTGTTCGGCCTGCGCTACAGTCTCCAGCAGACTCTTTTCAGTGTCAAATGCTGTGTTTTTCGTTAAAGATGTACTGTCACAACTGTCACTTTTTTCATCATGTGAGGGGCTGTCTGGCTCAACAAAACCTTCAGGGTCCCTTAAGTCTCCATTCAGCTCCTCTTTTTCTTTTCTGTCTGGTTTTAGGTCTGAATTATCCCCGTCATGACTAGAAGAAATGACAATGGCAGCAAAGGATTCTTGTTCAGTCTCTGCTCCTGGCTCCTCATCATCTTTGACTGTCTCAGCTGCCTCCTCGGGACCTCTATCGGAAACCTTGATGGGAGTGTCATCACTGCCCGAGTTCACGGCTGCAAACAGCTCCGAAGGCGGCTCTGAGCCAGACAAGCTCTTAAGACCGTCAATGAAGCCATCAGTAGAACGCAGGGACAGTGTGGTATCCTTGGTCTCAGAATTGTTTGTGGATTCAGATTCATCAGCAGCAATGTCACCATGGCTTGGAACATGTGATTCAGCTTCCTTACCGTTTGTTTCAAAGGTGTTTTCGGGGTTTCTAGTTGTGCATTCGGATTTCCTCTCATCAATAGACCCAACCTCACCCTCAGCACTATCAACAATTTCTGACTCAGTATGGATGATATTACCCTTAGTTGAGATGTCTGTTCCACTTTTAGCGTTATCTACACTGGAAGTACACACTTTATCAAGACCATCAGTGCTCTCTGCACCTTTGGAGTTGTCAATAAGATCATAAGTACTGAGGTTGGTCTCTGGAACAGAACTTGTTAGAGATCCCACTTCTTCTACTTTCTCAGTTTCCAAAGTTTGTTCCTGGTCTTGCTCATCCTTTTTGGGATCTGTGCTGGATTCCTTGAGAGTTTCAACATGAGAAAAGAATTCAGTGGGTGACACTGCCTCTAATGTTTCAGTTTCCAAACTTTGTTCCTTGTAATCCGTAACATGATCCACTTGTATTTCCTTGAAAGTTTCAATGTGAGAAAAGGTTTCAGTAGTTGCTACAGCTTCTACTTCTTCTATGTTCTCCGTTTGTTCCTTGTCATGCTCATCTGTATGATCCATTCTTGATTCTTTGTGAGTTTCATTGTAAGAAACGTTTTCAGTGGGTTTCACTGCTTCTACTCCATCTACCTCCTCAGTTTCTTGCTCATTTTTAACTTCATCCACACTCGATTCCTTGAGGGTTTCAGTGACAGAACCGTCAATGTCAGGTTCTGTCGTTGGCTGATTATCTTGTGCAGCCGATTCAATGTCTTTTTCTGTTTTGCCCTTTTCTTTATCTATTCCATCTTTTTGTTGGTTCTTATCCTCAGTTCCTCCTTTCTTTTTGCCTCTCCTCTTCTTTTTCTTCTTTTTCCCTGAAGCAGTAGCACCCTGAGGCTGAGATTTACTTGATATTTCCCCTGCCTCGTCATTCTCTGCGTCTTGAGCATTCTCAGGCTCTTGTTGAGGTTTGGTGTTTGATACAGGTGGGACGGACTCATCAGGTAAACTTTCTTTCATAACATCTTGTGCAACTTTTTGCTGAGGACATGATTCTGTATTTCTCAAATTGCTTTCCTCAACAGCTTCCTCTTTGTTTTGTTGCTCTTCAAAAAGGTTGTTACATGACTCTCTAATGTCATCACTGTGTGTGTCAACACTACTGCTTGTGGTTTCTGTCTCCCCTAAATCTCCCCCCTCAGGCGTTTCTGTAACATTTTTGTCAGAACTTGTTACAATCCCTTGAAGCTCGGGGCTGCAAACTATTATGTCTTTGGCTTCTGTGATCGAATGGTCATCAGTGCCAACATTTAAGTCGTTACCGAGGCCAGTTTCTTCAACATCGTCTTCTTCTGTAGCTAAGCATGTCTTTTGTTCTTCTGTTGGCTGTTCTTCGCTAGATGTTTCTAGTGTGGACACACCAGCAACATTACAGAGTGTATCAGAGCTCAAATGATTCTCTTTGGCTTCCTCAAACATTTCTTGATGCTGCTCCGGATCCACCTCTTCCTCTCCGCTACTTCTCAACTGAGTCTCCTCTGTGTTGCCTGAGAGATCATGAAGAGGTGATAGAGGGCCAAAAAATGTTATGACTTCAGACATGATTTTTAAAACTGTAATCTTCATAAGGAAGTGCATCAGCAGAAGTCATAGTAAGGCAAAACACCTGATTGATTCAGTGGCCAGAAAGGGAAGCACAGAGCCAAGATGACCAAGAGAAGCACAAGTAAAACAAGAAGAAGAAAGGCAGGAGGAACACTGAAATGAAGTTCTTGATCCCCAGAACATCAATGTGACAAGAAAAGAAGCCTGAAGCCGGCGGCTCAAAGACATACATTACAGTATATATACATACAGTATATATAATAATCCAAATAAATGTTCCTTACACATACAATTTGCTTCTAGAAAGAAATCTCAAAAAGCTTTATACATTCAACCTTTTAGATACCTGTCAGCAATTACACATCAACATCACCTGCATTAGCACTGTTAGTTTTGATTCAGAACTAATATGTATTAGCTGAAATGATGAAAAAGGTGCAAGAGAAACATAATGAAAGCCAAAACATTGCTAATGAAGACAAAGCGAGGTTGCTGTAAGTGAAATCTTAGTTTCTACAGGAAAGCAAGATGTTGGATAGATGTTGCTTAAAGGATAAGGCTGCCGGTTTCTCTATTTTTCTTGCAGTCAACAAATTCCATGAAAAGACCAAAACTAACTAACAATGCATTAGTCTGTCTCACTACTATCCGACTTTCCTACCCTGTCTGTAGCACTCAGCCAGAAGCCCGATGGTGCCCACTAAAAACAGGTCACAAATACATAATTTTATTTTTAAAAAAGGCTCAGTGATGTCCTAAAACAGCTGGGCACTGTAGTGTTTAGCAAACATTACTCAAACAGGAATAAATAGTGCATTTGTTGGGGACTATTTTCAGATGCAGATTAATACACATTTGGTGCTCTAGTGAGTATTTACGTGCAAGAGCGTGGCTCATTTTGACAACAATGGAGTTCTATGGCACAGAGGAATTGTTGGTTTGGGTCTTTTCATGGAATTTGTTTACAATTAAAAAAAAGTTGACAAAACAATGTTACCAGAAGGTCCATTTAGTAGTAACACAATCCTCCTCAGCAGATAAGAGTTTGTCCAAATTTCCATTGTCCTCTCAAGGACTTCTCGTCAACGGCTTAAGAACTGAGTTGAAAGCTCCAGGAACAGCTACTAAACTGACCTTGTGGTGAGATTTTCTTGTCACCCTCTGTTTCCAAGTTCAAGAATGAACTTCTCAAGTCTCAAGAAAAATAGAGAATACCACCGGAGAATACCCGACTCCTTTCAGGTGATCGCAAATCAGAGTTTAAGTAACACATTCCAGGAGCACAACACTGGGAACTGAAGAGTTCACTCCAAAATTAGACATTAACCATTTGAAGATTCAGATGTCAATTGTGAAAAGAATAATTATTTGCATACATGTAATCTCACTACTTTAATTTTTATTGATGAATTTTCTTTTCCATCACTACTCTAAAGCATTTTGGAATTAAAGTCTTCAGACAGTTTTATGCCAAGCCATGCAGTAAGTTTTTATTCCACAATGTGTTTTACCGAGCATGCTGTTCCCCTCCGTTGGGGAGGTCTGTGAACCCTGAGCCGGTTGGGAAGCAGGGTCTGCACTGGGGGACCCGTCAACTTCTGCCTCACCACTGTCTCCATTGATGTTTAGATCAGGTCCCAGTACTATTCCATGTTTCTGGACAAAATAAAAAGTCAAACATTAGCTCCATAGATTAATAGATTACACAGCTTGAAAATAAGTATGAATGCTGTATATTTGGTTTTGGTGAAGAAAAACAAATTGCCAAAAAATAAAGCTAAAATGAATTCACATTTTCAAAAATGACAAGTACACCTGGAATATATTTGCACTTGTAATTACTTTTTACCTTCAATAAACCAGGATCAGTTTTATTTTTTAAGCTTTAGTTACCGTGACAACAATATTTAGAACTTTATTTTCACACTTTAGAATTTCAAATTTGCTTCCCAAAGCTACACACAGCAGGCTGAAATAAGCATTCACACACTGATTGAGTACCTTCAGAATGTCTTTCAGATTCACCACCTCTTCTCTGAGCTCATCTCGCTCAATTCGGATTGCATCTGTGTATTCTTTCTGTCGCTCTAAAGCCTGAGCAGAGCCGAGTGTACAAGAGGTGAAAAGAAGTGAAAGTAAAAGCTGGCATTTAGTTTCATGCAAAGGAGATACTGAATTCATGTCAGCAAAAGAAGTAAATAATGAATGTGATAAAGTTAATAAAACACAAAATCGCTGGACCAGGGCTCATAGGCCGTACCCCAATTTTTTTATCCTTCCACTCCACCGTCTCCTGCAGGTCAGATATTTCACTAACAAAACCCTCCTGTTTCATACGCAGCTGACGAATCTCCTAAACAGCAGGAAAAGGATGTAAAGTTTGAGAGGCAGAGAGAGAAAGCAGAGAAAAGAGAAAAGCAGTGCAAGCATATATACAGTGTGTGAAAAGAAAAGAACGCTGTGAAATGCATCCTAACATGCAGCCTTTCTAAGGGACAAATTGATAAAAAAGCAGCTGTTTTCTTAATATTTGTCTTTTTAACCCATGGGACGCTCCACTTCTGCACCCTGTTTCACACACTTCGTGAGGCACATTCACACTGGGGACAAATACTCACATTTAACAGCTCTTCACTTTGTTTTAGCGTCTCCTTCATTTCATTGAACTGGAACTGAAGCACACTGTGGGCATATTTCTCTCGCTCGTATTCCTGTGAGGAACAAAAGACAGCTTGACAATCAGTAACCCCACATCTAGCTCATACAGACAGACACAAGACAGCCTTCCCAAAAACAGTCCCCAGTTGGCTGATATATTGCACATATGTTGTGTGTCCTTACGTACCACCAATATAATGCTGTTTTACTGCATTTGTGAAGAATAGAGTGCAGCGTTGTTTGTGTTGAGTCGAAACAAAGTGGGTCAGATTAACAATATTAACCAAGTCAACTAAAACTTGACTAAGCTCTACTTTGGTATAGTTACAGCACAATAACACTCATTTATTCTCTCATGTCTTCTATAAGTTTTAAAACCTCTTTAAAACACTTGATGCATTCAAGGGCTGTGGGAAACGCTAACACCCAAGACTTAAAATCGGACTGCCACAAAGCAACCTTTGTAATACATGTATGACCAAAGTCACATTATCATTTGAAATTAGGATGTTGGAAGCTTTATTGAAAGTTATCACTCTCTGCTTGCAACTACATTACCATGCAATGATAATGTAACCACTGATAAAGGCAGCTTCTATTCAGTGTGACCGATCGAAGTCTCTGCATGTTTATTTTCATTCTAATGGCTTTGTGGAAGGCAGAACATTAATTGAAAAACTGCAAGAAAAGTCTCGTCTAGGTTACCACTACACACACCGTTAAAGCCAAATTCGATACATTTTGGACGTTGTACAATTTCTATATGTACTTTCATTTTAGGTCAAACAAATAGCATGTGGCTTAATTCTATAATATTCTCAGTTTTAAAGACCACCACTCTGTCTGCCTGCTGTACCTTGACTTTCTCCTCATATTCCCGGCGTGACTCAGACAGCAGTTCCTCCAGCTCCATGAGCGAGTCCTTGAGTGTGTCCACCTGGTACATCAGGTTGTTTTTCTCATTATCCAGCTGGGCGTTGGACACCATGGCCTTACGATACTTCTCCTCCACTTCTGCTAATACATCCTAATGTCATGACATATAGAGAATATAAGAATATGGAACAGGTGCTGGCTCAGATATAACATGTCCTCAAACTAAACTGCAGTCATACTTTCCCCGGTCAGAGTATGGACAAACTATATGTTTGGAGTAACAGATGGATGCAGCTGGCAGAGAATCCAGACAATACAAGAAAGTATTTGGAAGTCAAACCTGTATACCTATCTGTATCTCACAACTGTAAATCCTGGTAAGTGGAAATTTAAGTTAAGATGTACAGGCTAACACACACACACCAAAATGAAGAAAGACAGCAACATGCAGGTGCAACTTTGCCAGTTAGATCGCCACTTAGCAAGTTTACGCACACGTTAGAAAACATCAGAAAATGAATGAAAAATAATGCCCTACACAGGCACGGCATCTGAGCCTAACAAAAGCACTGCAGTTACAATAATGTCCATGTGTGTCAATACTTGTGTTGAGTCTGGAGCACCAGTATTGCTCCTAAAATACTCCATGGAGAGTTTCTATATAGAGCAAATGTTTTATAGTTAGGAAAACAAAACATTCATTGTTTATTTCAGTTTCAATTCAAAAGCCCTGTGAGTAAAAAGTCGTAAATAACCGGAGTAAGTCAGGGACACCAAACCTATTAGTTAATAGTGCGCCTGGAGCTGGGAGGTCTGTGAGGGTCTCAGGCTTATACCTTGACTTCTTTTAGGTTCTGCGTGTACTTGGTTTCCACATCTTGAATCTGATCCTTCAGTTCGTGAATCTCCTGGTGAAGAGTGCAGCGGCAGTGAGCAGAGAAGTGCAGCGTGACCGCAGAAGAAAAGGTGACACACAAAGTTTGGTGACCGAGCAATGAGAACAGCAACAGAAGTGTTTGCAGAAAGAATGAAAATGGCATGACAGCACGGAACTTCATAGAAGAACATTATTTAGATAAAAGAAAATTTCCCTAAATCTGTCTGTTGCATTTAGTCCTTTCCATATATAACTTCTCAAAGTACAACAGTAAGTTTGTAGAACCCCCTAATGTCTTGTGGTTTAATGAAGCATGTCTGGGTAGAGAAATTACTCTGGTCTCTTCCACGCTGAATTTGTCAATATGAGGACTGAAATTTGACTCTGGACAGAAGCTTCAGCTCTGACATAATACAGCAGAAAACTCTTCTGTAATCAAAACAGGTCCAAAAGTCTTAATGGGGCCACATGATGGGTAAAATGATAATCAATTTTGGTCAATTAATGAATTAACAATTAATTCATCATTGAAGCTGAAACCGTGATCTTAATCATGACTGACAATTGTTTTTAAACCATGTTCAATTAAGTACATTTTCCATATAATGCACACAGTAGATGTAGCCTATGACATTTGTAAGCATCATCTGGCTCAATTGTGTTCAACATTCCTATTTTCTGAGTGACTGTCCATATAAATTCTTGTTTTTATGATGATTTTATCAAAAGGATCCAATAATCCTGTATGATCCTGATACCTGACAATAAAACCACAGTCCACAAGGAAATGTCCTCTCTGTCCGTAGGAAGCTACATCTCTTCAGCATTACCTTGATTTCTCGTAGAGAGGTCTCTGCATCTACAGTTATAGCCGTCTCGCCACTTCCTCTCCGTGAGGAAGTCCCGCCTAAGGAGGTGAGGGTTGCTGCTGTTATGGCAGAAGCTGCTCGAGATCCCTGAGGAGAGAAAAAAAATACTTTTTAAAAATGTTTAGCACAAGTAGAAAGTACAAAATGAACCCCAACATGTTTTAAAACTCATTATTCTTCATTAACCATGTCACTTTATGCATCTTGAGTAATAAAATACATAGCATTTGGTGATAATCCACTCACCTTCTCAAGATAATCTCTGTCCTCCACCTGTTGAGACAAATAAAATACAGTTAGAGCAAACAGAGGGTGTAGAGGCCACGGGGCCACAAAGACGAACTAAGGGAGGAAGGAAGGAAGTCCCACTAGAGGCAGCTCAGCAGATAAGACGATTTACCTTTACATCTCCTAATGAAAAAGCAACAGACGAAAACAATACTTCCAAGTATTCCAATCTGCTTTCTACTCATGAACGTATTAAGAAAAGGCACAAGTATATTTTGATATGCAACACCATGCAAATAGTTAGAACGAGTGGCGTCAAAACTCCTTCAGAAATTAAAATCAGCAAAACTTAACAGGCCAAAGATTAGTCTGACACAGTAATCCATTCAACAGCAGACCATGTCTTACAAAAAAGCTTCAAACACCAGGCCATCCTCAGTTTTCACTCCCTGCCACACACATGAAAACAAACTGGTAGTCTCCACAATCAACACACAGATTAACCTCTGACATAAACACAGTATGCGATTAGCACTCCTTGTAGGGTGAAGTGCACGAGAGGAAGGACGGGTGGCAAAAAAAGCAACCAGGCAGGAACTCGGCTCACATCACAGGCTCGGCCTCCTGCGGGTGCAAAGCGACTCACATCAGGAAAGTCAGGAATAGTAACATCGTCCAGGTCCCGGGGGAGGCCACTGCTACTGGCCGCACTCCTCAAAAAACTGGCAACAGAGCTGCAGTTGTCCTACATCGGCCACCAGGAGGCGAAACAGAACAACAAAAGAAGCCAAACACACCAGCCAGTTAAAAATTCATGTTGAAAAACAGCATAAGAAAAAGTTGTAGAGAGAAGAATAAATATAGAGAGAAGTAATTATTTCCAAATCATGTGCTCAAAAAGACTAAAGGGTCATTAATTGCATGTATAAAATAAAAGTATCTGACCAGCACCAAAACAGGAATGAATGAATCCTTTAGGCACAATTTCATTATGCTGTTGCTAAAAAAAGAAATGTATGGGAGCAGATAATGTATCACGTTTCTCAGTCATGGTGATTCCTTGTCAATCACTGGCATCATACAGCGATCACTTTTAAAGTACAAAATACAAGTTTAAGTACAAGATTTATGTAGCAAACTGCTTCTTCAACTGGTGACTGATAAATCAGTTGACATCTAAATCCAAAAAAGAATATTTTAAACAATGTTTTTTTTTTTTTTATGGATGACAGTCCTCAACTAAACCTCAGTCTGCTGCTACAGGCTCGTGACAGATCAGCAACTGTGCTGTGACTCGTCCAAAACTCAGTGAACTGGACTGATGACCACACTAACCCGAGTGACTCGCAGGGAGTTCAGTGCTTTTCTGAGCCTCAATTCATCGCTCACTAACATTAAAACAAAACATTAACATTCTGTAACGGCTGTGCTATACAGGAAATACCTGCTTGTACCCTGGACACAGAACAAATGATTGCACATTTCCAAATTCTGCAAACCACGCCAAGTCTGAGTCACTGTAACACCCAGAATGAACACTGCCAAATTATATATAGAATTCCTCTGATGGCAAACAGTGAATCATAAACCAAATTGTAGTGTAAGTGCATGATACCTTTTAACTTCAGCCATAGACTTATGTGGTTACAAAGCATCATGTACAAGTGGGCTAATGCTATTGAAACCCCAGGGTTGGTAACAGGGTGTCTGGGGAGTGAAGGCTCACCACTGGGCTGGCGCGGGCCGAACCGGCCCTGGAGGATGCTCTGGAGCTGGAGCTGCGATAACTAGTGTACTCTAAAGGCTGTAGAGAAAACGCACTGTTATGATTCTGTCTACACGTGGAGGCAAACACAGACAAGCATGCGCATACTCACACTAGTAGTACACACTAGTAGCAAACGCATGTTGGAGAGGACTGATGCCACAATTTGGAAACTAAATCACAATCTGCTTAATGCAAAATGTAAAAAATATCTAAATGCCATCCCCATTTGACCAACTTAGAGAAAGTAGACTTTGTTTTGAATTAGAATTAAACTTAAAATTAAATCCAATTACATTAAAATCCAAATCAACTCCCATGCAGCAGCAAAAAAAAATTCAGTAAAAGCAAAACAAAAGCAAACGTCACACATGGCCCATTCCATTATTTCACACCAGATTCATGTTCACACTTCATTTATCTCCACACACTCTTCTTATAAATAATTGTTAGTATTGTCAGTCTGGACAGTTAACAATCCAGGAACAGAAAACACTTTTCACACTTGACCAGGTCACTCTCAGATGCATCAAACCAAGAAAAGCCGCAATTCCCAGTAAATCTTACATGAGAGCTGGAGCCAGCGACTCGCCGGGACCCACTGCAGAGACCGTCTTCATATAAGGAACTCTGCACATGTGACATGTCACACACACACACACACACACACACACACACACATGCTTCAGCAGTGTGAACAATGATATTTTTGTGATTTTAATACATGCTTTTCTACTCGATGGTGAAAAACCTACGGCCTGCCTTTAGTGCCTGATATGTGGCTCAGTTCAAAACTGAAACGTACACAAACTGGCATCAATGATTAGTGAATTTAAAAAATGATGAAGCATTTAACTGAAAGCCCTTGACTTACTCATCAAATCCTTTGCTCTTAAAACAAACAAGCTCAGTTTAATGTGTTCATAAGAACGCTGGTGTGAGTGAATGATAATTACAGGTGTCATTTAACACTGTGTGGAAATTATAGTGGGTGAAAGGTAAGCTGGAAATGAATGGAACCAACCCTACGATAGAGCTGCTGGGTGATCTGACTGAGTGACCTGTAGAACTGCAACAGAGGATGAAGCTGGGTGTAAGAATGAGGTTTACGAGGCAGCAGGTTGGAACAGGTTGTGATAACACGAGAATGAATGATAATTTCTCTTTTCTCCTGTCCCTCTCCACAGAGAGGTGGAAGGTCAGGTAGCAGCTACAGAGTAGCAACAAAACTTTAAGTGTTTTTTCCTGCGAGTGTTTACAGTATGCGTCTCTCTAGCAGTTGTCTGTATACAGACCTGGTAACCATTGAAAGTTGAACCTGGGTTTCTCGAAGAGGACAGACCATTGAAGCTGTACAAGTCAGAGGAAGCATAAGAGGCCTGAAAAGAGGAAAGGGAAGAAGGAAGTAGAGTAACGAGCCAAGAGAAGGAGGGAGATGGGAATGAGGAAAGAGAATAGGAAGTTCAGAAACATCATTTTTAAAAAGTCACCCAACTCTTCATCCAAAGCCTAACTTGCACCTGTCAGCAATGTATTCACACTGTGCAAGTAAACAGCAGCGAGTGAGGATCAGTGCTGTATAAATGTGTAGCAAATCACAAACCCACACACACATGCACAAACCAATTAAACTAATACTCCATGATATTTTCATATATATATATATATATATATATACACACACACATTTCACCTTTTGTACCATTTTAACCTATAGCCAAGCCTTTACATTTGTGGTTTTTGACCAATGCTATCTAAAGTCCAATGGTGCACATACCATTCATCTCTGGAAGTCATGAGTGCAGCTTGTTTTTAATACACAAAAAACTAGGCAATCAGCATGCTTGCCAAAATGCCTGAATTGACAAAGATTGTTGCGTATGGAGATTCAGAATTCAACACAAAATTCTGCCACCCACCGGCTGCAATTCTAATCTGGAGGCACGAGACACCCGGTTGTCATCACTTAGTCTGGAGCTCTGAGAGTTGGGGAGGACACATCAAACACCACAAAAACTAAAGGTCATCCTCAATACATCTGACAGCACACAGCTTTGTTTGAACATACTGACACATCACATGCAGTTACAGTATATTGATACGTAGCTATTGGTTTGGAAACTTATGATATCAATGTTGGGTTTTAAAAAAACTGCAATGTCCTTTGTGGAGATGTGGTTAAACAAATATGTCAGAGGTAGAATTCATTAGGTAAAACCAAAGAACCAGATTTTCAAGCTATGTAATATCAGAACAGGCCTCATTGGTTTTTTTTAAGAATATTTTACATTATTTTTGTTGAGGAGCTTCTGTTCTTCCTTCTCCAAGAATGACTACAAGAAGGAATGAATAGATGTCTCAGCCATTTATGCTTTTATATTTGAACCAGGAGTCCATCCTTTGTCATTTAATGTTGCCAGTTCTTCATCTTGTTTTAATTCAAGTAGTATCTATGACTTCCATAGGCAAGTCCTATTCATTTTTCCATGTGATTAAAAGGGAAAATTCAGGACATTTTATGTGGATGTCCAATCAGTGTTGATGGTAAAAACAGTTGATTGAAGCAATTCCTCAGTGCATGCTATATTGACCTGAGTTCACCCTGTAGTTCCTCCTGCATCCAGCGCCATCATTTGACGTTACAGTGACGTAGTTGGAGGCAAGGAAGAACTAGGCTAATTCAGCTTGGATTTCTATCTTCTGCCTCTGGGTAGCCTCTAGATTCCGCCCAAAAACAAAACTTGTTCCCTTGGCTTGCATTACAAACTGGCTACATTTCCAACAGCGAAAATGGCATCCCAATGGCATCCCTAGCCAGAGTATACGCCGAAGAAATGCAGCGGAGATAGGCTGCGGCTGCATTAGCCGTGCAAAAGGATATGGTTGGCGGGGACCCTCCAGAACTTGAGCCGCCGAGAGCAAACAGCGACTAGTGGTGTCTTTGCTCAAATTGCCTTCCGATGCCAACAGAAATGGAATCATTCTGCTCCAATGAATTCCAGTGTGGGCAGTTTTTTTTGGATGCTTTCACTGACGCCAACTCAGAGAGAGCCCAAGTGCGCGTTACTATGCAGGCAAGTTTTACTCCTCACTTGGACAGAGGTGTGCTGGAGACTTTCTTCAGGATCCCGAAGATAGACTGGAAAACCAGCAGGGCCGAGAGGGCAGATGGCCATTGACCGAGTATTTTTATCACCTAATGCTATTTTTTGGTCAACAAAGTAATAGCTAATGTTATAGGCTAGGGTGGTAACTTACTCCCACAGGCTGGGGCGATGTTGGACTAATGCTGTAATACTGAGGGACAGTCAAGAGAAACTGTGAACGTTAAGCCTAATTTGAAGCCAACTAAATAACGAGAGTAGTAGGTTGGATGCCGGTAACATTGTTCATGTTGCTTTTTGTGGAACTTTATACTGCAGCGCTAGCTCGGCTAGCGACAACTTTGTTGTTGGTACTCCCACAGGCTGGGGTGATGTTGGACTAATGTTGTAATATTGAGGGAAGGACAAGAGAAACTACGGAAGCCCGACATCGGTATATATGTGTGTGTGTGTGTGTGTTGCTGCTGTATATAAATTTACTTGATAGACATGTCCTGATGGTAACAATATAGCTACGTGTGAAAAAGAAAAGAATTTATTTGGCAATGTTGTGTAACTTTAGCACTGGCTCGGAGCTGTGGTGGCCAGCTGGGTGGGCGTGGGCGTCAGAAGCTCGTGCACAATGCATCCTGGTACATGTAGGCACTGCAGGCATAGCTCCGGAAGCAGGCGAACTCTGCTTACTCTGTCAATATAGCACGCACTGAGGAATTTATTGCTTCAGTTGACCACATTTACCATCAACACTGACTGGACATCCACATAAAAAAGGTGCCCTTTAAATTTTCCCTTGCACCAGTGGGGTGCAGAAATTTGGTCATCTTCAAGAGAGTTTTCAAAGACAAAGAAATCCCTTCAGATTCTACCAACAGATTATTAAACTGATGAGAACATTTTATTTGGCTCCACCCACTGCAGTTTGCCTTAACAACAATGAGATTCTTTCAGCGGCCAAAATGTGTTTTTCAACGCAAAATTCCACTCTGCACTGCAGTGTTAACAGGACAGTTTGCCCTCAACACAATGCAGTTGTATCTGGTTCATCAAACAAAAAGTTAAGCTATACAATGTTCACTTTTAGAGCTATTCAGCATTAAGGATCAGAGGGGCCCAACACGCACCGTTAGGTTTAGTCTGGAGGAGCGAGACACTCTGCTTTCATCACTGAGTCTTGAGCTCTGACAGCATGAGAAAGAGGAGGGTCATGAGTGACAGGTTGTAGGTTGTCTAGAAATTTGCAAGCATTCCCTTATTCTACAACAGTCCAAATGCTTATGCCTGTCCAATCAGTTCAACACACAGCTACTAACCCTGCTGGATATTACACTGTAATCATCATCATAGCCGTTCCTCTGTGAATAAAAGGAAGAGTGAGAAACACTGATGCAATTTCTGTGGAGGCCTTTCACGCATTTTTTGAGTTGAACTTTTACATACATCTCTGTCTTTGTGCTTATGTTTCTTCTTTTTCTTTGACTTCTTTTGTGAGTGTGATGAGGAGTCCTTAGAGTGAGAGAAAGAGAGGGAGAACAGTGAAGGGTGAAAACACGCTATCTGGAGAAATCTTTTCTTATCCCAAAACCAGAATGCCTAATCGACATTTTTTATTGTTTGCACAGCACAAATGTAAAAGCGTGGGGGAAATGGCATATACAGTAACAACATTATTATTACTGTTACTATTAATAAGAAAACCCAAGTAACACACAACATACATGCACAATGGACTCTTTACACTGGCCAGACAGTGGTAAAAAGCATACAAAAGGCCACAATGTATTAACATGCAATTATATGACAAAACTAACTGATTCAGCTAATAAACTGACAATGCCAAATATCCTGGATCTCGTACTCCCATGGGAATAATAAGTATGAAGAATTTTTCCACATTACATAGCACAGAAGAAATAGCCCTTAACATTTTGAGACATAACAGAGCTTAAAATAGTGTGGACTGTGTTTTGGTTGGACCATGATAGCTCTATAACACACAGCGTTCTTTTGGTACAAATCAAATCGAACTGAGCCCAAGGTAGTCGATGTTCGTTCACAACAACAAAAACAAGTACGTGACGAACATAATTACTTGATAGAATCACAGAAAATGTACTAAGTTAGTCCACAGTCATGTATTGGTCCCTGCTTACTGCAACAATTAAATCAAGACGAGAAAATGATCATAAAGGCTCCTCTACAATCACAAACCATAAAATTCTACACCATAAAAAACCCTGACTCACTTTCACCTTATATACAATGGACAGAATATAAAAATCTATTAAAATCAATTGAATTCAATTCAGTTTTATTTATATAGCGAATTCTTAACAGAAGTTCTCATTGCACTCTTCCTACAGAGCAGGTCTAGACCGTACTCTTTATAATATTATTTACAGAGACCCAACAAATCCCACCATGAGCAAGCAAACAAAGCAAAATTCATACAAAACATTGAGCATATAAACATGCTTTGTATTATAAAGAGATGTGACTGATTCTTATGCCTTCTATGTAAACCTAATTTCATCACTAGGATAAGACAAATTTACTCCATGCTTTGAGGTCTTTGAACCAGCTGTTCAAAGGGTTAGGGTTCATTCATTCATCACAACAAATCTTCAAGTTGGGGGGGTTAAAAAATCATCCACAGTGCCTTTCAAGAATATCAACCCTTACCCCTCCACCATACGTCCCAACTGCATCAAGATCCGACTATGCAAAAGACACAATAACATCATCACCAACAAGTGCCACCCACACTGACAGCACCTTGTTAAGTAACCAAGCACAGACACACTGCCTCCACATAACCAAAAGGTTCGAGGGGACGAGGTCCATCTTTTTTTAATCAAAAAGCAAAAGGTATTTGATCATCATTAAAAGGTAAAAAGAGGTTTAAAGAAAGTCTTTGGATTTTTAATGCATGTGCTGTTTGAGTGATACTGACCCTGACACTGCCCCGGCTTCCCACTGACATCCGCTCATCGTCGTCTGAGAGCTGTGTGAGAGAGTGAGAGATTGAAATCGATGTTTAGGGTTTGGAAAAATGGTCACAACGTGCGATTTACGTCAACAATGCCAGCAAACAGCGGATTATGACAGGAGGTATCCTGCTGCAACGACACATGGTTCAATTAACTTTGTCTCCTTGTGAATTTTTGTTAAAGATCTGATTGTGTGTTTTATGTGACCGTTGTTTTTATTGAGACAGGGGGGAAAAGCCATTTCCTGAAATTCTCTTGTGCAAAAATAAAGTAAAACAAAACAAAACATCCCATCTCAAAATGACTACGATTTACTTGAGGGCTTTGTGATGCCGCACAGTCTCAAATAAAAGCTGATATAGAAAGAATGTTCGAGTCCGTTAGAGCGGATAGCTAAGGCTAGTAGCTAATAAAGGCCAGGTAAAAAATATGTGGGGCTGGAACTACCTGTACTATATAGAGTAATGTACCTGTACATAATAAATCCAGCATAGTGATGTCTTTTTCTTTTATGATGTAACTCCAATCACTTCTACTTGCCGTTTTTCGGTCGCTGTTAAATTACCGTCAATGAAACTCAACACTTTCTGCGAAGGTTTAACATTAAAAACTTGGCTTTTGTTGCACTGATGGAATACGTGTTGTGGAAACATGATTCTGAATTTATCAAGACAACAGGTAAACATGGAGGAAGTGTTGCGTTTGCATTGACAGCTAGTGTCATCAAAAGCAAATTAAAAACAGGAACAGATCAGAAAACAGTGAGACGTCTAACGAAGAGTCATTCAATAAAGGCCTTTATCTGGCCTATATAAGTGATACTGAGTTGATCCTTGTGGTTTCCAGGATTTACATTTTCATGTATTTCATGTAACATTTTCAAGTGGTGGAGGACAAGATTACAGAGGAAAGGCATGAGGCGATGGAAACAGAGGGAGGGCTACAAACCGTTTGTATCCGTGAAGAACGTGAGTATCTCTCACTGTCCTCCTGAACAAGGGAGGGGAGGGGTGAAGATGGAGAAGAGGAGATGAAGGAAGAGAGAGATGTCAAAGATCAACGAGACAGATGGATGAGGAAGGTAACTGTCGCTTGAGGTACAAAATTACTTTTGAGGTCAGTCTGCCCACTGATCCACTGGTGCCCAGTCCAAGAAGAAGTTGCATATTTTCATTCCAGCCAAAAAATTGTTTTAAAGTCTTTTAAATTAAGTGTTTTAATTTCATTTTAGGTTCATGATATTGTGATATATATACACACAGTCAATACATATTTTCCTACTCACACTTAGTGTGCTACTGAGTGAAATCACATGGTATGATATTTGGTAGAAATGAACACGTAGACAAAATTGGACAGCACATCAAGTGAATGGCATGTAAGCAAATACCAGGATACTTTTGGTTCAT
Source organism: Siniperca chuatsi (assembly GCF_020085105.1). Classification (NCBI taxonomy): domain Eukaryota; kingdom Metazoa; phylum Chordata; class Actinopteri; order Centrarchiformes; family Sinipercidae; genus Siniperca; species Siniperca chuatsi. Next base: position 3,817,153 of record NC_058053.1, on the reverse strand, counting down.
TTGAATACACTTGTGCAACGGCTGCATAAAACAAATCTAGATAACTTTTTACTTGATAGTGAACTACACACTTGCTCTCGCAATCAGGCATGCATGTTCTTAAAACCATCACACCGAACCAGCAATCCAGGCAACAAACCACAGAGACACCCATGTGAATTACTTTAGTAAAAAAGTAGAAAAAAACAACACAAATAGTTAGTCACACACACTAAATATCCCCATCGCTGTGTTTGAAACTCTGATGGTCTGGGATGATTCAAACTAAGTAACTAAAGTGGTAAATTCAACAACAGTAAATCCCATGCAGTCTCACACCAATGGGGCAGATGGTCATGCTGAGCCAAATGGGCACCCTGCTCCTTTGAATAAGTGGATTATCATTAATGACCAAGCTTTGATTCCATATAATCCGTTATTTTCTAAAATGGCTTAACAGGAATTATCTGGAATTCAAACGCAGACTGCAAACGCTTCCAACAAACAGAAATAAAAGCTTCAAAATGTACAGAGGCACAGAAACACATGCATAGTATTTAAGTATTTAGTAATTGGGAGGTATATTTTTAGTGTTGTCATCACAGCACAGAAACTGTACCATCCATTGTTCAATATCTCCCCATTTGCTGTCCACTGGGTCATCTAATTTGGTGTTCAAGCCATAATATTTCTAAGAAGAGACAGGAAGTGAGGGCAAGAAAAAAAACAGTTCAGAAAACAGAACAAAAGGTAACAGGTTTCCATTATTTTCTTGGGTTTAATTTGAAGCACACGCCTAGGATAATTACATAACCATGCATAAATCAAATGATGTCCGAGGTGGAAATGAGGAAAAGGAGGCCTACCTTCTGCACCTGAAAGATCTACACACCAACATCGATGAGAGGCAGATGAGAAAAGATTGGAGGATATCAAACATGAAAACAGGGGGTGGGGGGGGATAAATAATAAAAAAAAAAAAATCAGCCTCAAAACTGAGATGTGATAAAGACAGATATTAAATCTTCAAGAAAGGCAGTCAGCTGCAGTAAGTGACAGATAAACACAGACAGCATGCAGAGAAGACATACAGAGGCAGGTTTCTGCTAATGAGAGGCACTCAGGAATGTGAAGTACCCCGCTGCACAGCAGGACCAATAGTAACTGAACCAAGAACACACCGAGTTCACTGCACCTCTGAGACTGAGTTACCAGGCATTTTCCCATGGTTCCTTTAGGTTGGTATCAGTACCAGTGCCACAGTGTCACTTTCAAGTCTATGTTCCCATGACTACAGATCTGAGTCTTGTGATAAACCACCGGCCTCTGACACATCCTGGTACAGAGGACATTAAGAACCAAAATTAGCCACGAAATCCAAAGGGAAGACATTTTATGCTATAAAACATTGTCAACTTGTGCACAATTTGCAACAGTTTTTCAAGAGCATATATAACAAATATACAAGCATAAGTTTTCAAATTTAACAAAAATAACACATTAACACACCTTTGCCATTATATTTCTCTTTATGATGATGTCACATGACAAAAGATGGGAATATCACAAAATCTTCATCTGAACACTCTCGTGTCTGTGCAGTTGAAGCTACAGCCAGTAGCCAGTTAGCCTTAGCTTAGCATAAAGACTGGAAACAAGGGGAAACAGCTAGCCTGGCTCTGTCCAAAGGTAACAAAATCAGCCTACCAGCACCTCTAGAGCTCACTTCTTAAACATTTTTGCACAGAAAGAGAACTATGGATTTTGTCCCCCAGCCATTTAATGGCTGGTATGGACAGGAGGAAAGATTACAGCAGGCTGAACCACTTTAAATCTTCATGTGTGCACCTGACTGTTGTTTTAAGACAGACTTGAAATATTGTGACCCTATCCTTTAAAAAGGTCCAGTGTGTAACATTTAGGACGAGCTATTGGCAGAAATAGAATATAATATTTATAAGTATAAGTATGTTTTCATTAGTATATAATGTCATTAGCCATCGTCTTTGCTAATAAGCTCATGTAAATCCTCAAAGATCTCTACAACCTCTGAAATCTTCCTTCATGCTTTGTTCTTTTTACTGATGTTAACAGACATGGACACACTGACTACAAGAAAAATGGCAATGAACACAATCAGCTTTCCTTACATTTTTCCAAGTACATACAGTGAACATATCTGCCCTTCAACTGCAATATCACTGGTAGAATTTAAATAGATTAAATTATTGTCCGACTGAGCTGTTTTCATACACACTTAAATTGTGCAACTGCTCCTTTCACTGCAGCTCCTTTCGACAATGAGACAAATACACTTGCTGTTAAATAAAAAAAAAAAGAGCATTTCCCCTTTGAGCTTGCCTCAATACCTCTGCTGGGCAAATCCAACACATACTGAAAACACACCCCACCCTTACTGCTGCACTTTCCATCCCATCGGTTCAGTCCTTTAATCCAGATTTACTACCACTGTCTCCCTTGTATGCTTGCCCAATATATGGATTGGCTTTGTTGGTTTTGTACTTCTGGCTTTCAGATATCGATTCGCAGCTGACCTCTTTGTCCACTGCATCACCTCAGTAACAACAGCACTCCTAGATAATCAATGGAGTACGGCCTCTTGCCCTCACTAGTCCACTGCTCCCAATTTATAGGTTCAGTCGAGATGAAAGGTCATATCCCCACACTGCTGACCTCTTATTGCAGCAGACTCAAAGAATTTGCTGCACCTTGTCTAGTCATGAAAACAAAGTCATCCTCACTTCCAAGCAGGTGACAGTGAGTTGTAGAGGTTAGATCAATTTATAAAATATCTTACCACGAATGGTGGGGAGACACATTATTGTGTCACAAATAAAAGAATAATGTAATGCTCCAATTCACATTATTTCTGCATAAAATATCCCTATTGTTTCATTATTTTAATGAAAAAGAAACACTGTTTGCCCTAAAAGTTAACACAGATAAATCCATAGCAACTTTAATCTCTTCATCTACCTGTGCTACATGAACTTTCAAACTCTGTTTTGATCTTTGACATCTGCCTACAAAAGACGCCTTCCATTAAAAAGACAAAATATGTCGTTTTCCACTTTTACCGACATTTATAAAAATGTGAGAATTAAGATGTACAAGAGCATACTGTGGCAGAAAAATGCACAGGACAGATTAATAACTGACTGGAGGGATTTTGTCTGCTTACTTATCTCTCATTACGTGTCTGGACACCCAATTAGCAAGTGAGCCAGGCACCGTCATAAGCCCATTCAACAAATGGGTTACACAATCAGCTTACATGTTTGCACCCGTTCTATTCAACTCACCGAGCTCCCCTTCTTGATCGGAGGGGTTCTTGGGCGCCCGGTGAGGGCAGCCCTCAGCCCCCTCCCTGCCAGCCGACGCCCGGCCGTCCTGCTGCCCTCAGGGTACCAGGAAAGGTTGCATCCTTCAGCAGTCAGCTGGTAAGACCACGGCTAGTCATGTAGGCAGGATCACGGCGGGACGGAGCACTGAGATTTGAGCTCAGAACAACAGAGGTAACCACACGTCTCTCGTTTGCTGCTATACAGCCAATAATCCACCCTTAAATCCTGTCTTCAGTGCATGAGAAAACATCCAAAAGTCCCGAAGGTGGTTGTGAGTGCAGCGACCCATCGCTCATGTCAACAACACGGCAACAACTGCTCCACTGTAGGCTGGACCAAGGAGCGCAACCTGCTAAGCTACTTTAGAACTTGGCTAAAGGGTTTAAGGAACACACACACACACACACACACACACACACACACAGACCAGACTCAGCTCAACACTGACCAATAATCCAGTGTGTATGACTGGTGTGTGCTTTTGCTGTTTGGACTCACCACCTGTGTTTTGATTACTGAATAATTGAGTGCTGCTGGAACTCTGATTATCCCAGTACACCTTAATGGGAAAAGGGTTTCTATAATGACAAGCAAAAAAAATCTGTGTTTGTAAAATAGATCGGAAGGATGTAAAGTGGTTATTTTTAACAGAAAGAGAGAATAGGGTGGAGCAATGTGACAATATATACTGTGAGATGATAGAAATGTGTCAATTGTCTCAGATTTTGATTAAAGATGGTCGTATTAGGTCATTGTGAGCAATGTTGTAAATCCATGAGTAGGATTTATTTATGTCAGTATTTGATTTACAGTATTTTTGCAATGATGCGATGAAGTACCTTGATTTTTCCAGGTATTTAATTCAAAGGATTAGCCAGAAACGTCATTCCCATCTGAGTATTTTATCTGTTAACTGTTTCTCAATTGAATTTCCAGCAATACAATATTACAACAAAACATTACATACTGTGATACATGATTTTATTCATATTGCCAACGCCTAGCACTCCCCCCCCCCAACCCTAACAACAAGAAACATCTTTAGGTTACAAAGATGGGCTGGATAGAGAAAGTTCAAGGAGATTTAAGTCCAAGGCCACCAAGGTTACATGAAATTACAGTTTCAGGGGTCTTAACTTCTAAATCATCTCTGGACAGAGAAATTACAACTTTTAAGAGTTCAGTTTTGACAGGTGAGAGGCAGAAGTCTGTTTGTGTGAGTGGGATTACTCCAGGCTAAGAATAGTGAGCTGGGAGAAGCGCGACTCCCCATGGTACAGATCAGAGGTGCAAAACCAAAGAAATTAAAAACTCAAGTACCATACTACTGACCTGCAGTCCAAACACACAACCACACACAGACTTGCCAGCTCTGCACCTGTTTCAACACAAATCAGAATGTAGTGCTGGTGCCAACACTGGCACTGGAGGTGCTGGCTGCAGATGGTGCACACCAGAGTTTTAGGGTCCCTTGGGTCCTTGTATTTGTCCATGATGTGTAACCTTTGTACAAAATATTGGTATAGAGGGACTCCATCTTTTATTTATTATACATAAAAAAACACCACACATTTAATACCTCTTTTATGAAGCATGCCCTTTTAATTAAGGCCTAGTAAATTTTAGAGGGAATCACCCAGTCAGAGGCTTCCAGTTATCAACTACAATGGCCAACCAGAGGAGTAAATACTACTAGTACTGCTATACTACGTACTGTATGTAGTTATCCAAAGAGGCAGGGCTACACAAAAAGAACCATGATAAAACCAACTGGGCCGGTGAACATGTGTCTATACTCTAACTAAGACTGAGAGATAAGTGACTTACTAAGATACTTGACTTACATCTACTTGAGGTTCACTTTCTTTAATATGTTGTTGTATAGTTGGAAACATTGTTTAACACAAATCCGCTTTCATCAAGACAGTGTTTAACAAGATGAGCTGCACAAGTGACATTTTATCACCTATATTCCACATGTTTTGCAGCGTTTTAAGAGACGTTCCATGTTCAGATGGCCTTTAAGAATAAATCAGTCAATCATTGAAAATTCTATTTGGGGTTTTGCAAATTAACTTTTTGCAGTAATAGTTATTTAAATGGAATCCACAGGATCCAGGGTGGGGGGGTAATGATATTTTAGTACAGAAGTGATTGATAAGGAGGTGGGTGTTTTATTAATTCATCGTGCATCAATTTGTACATAGTGCGTTTGTTTCAATTTTCTAGCTTTTTTTCTGCACTTTCTATTAGACTGCTAGGAAATCCCCAGCAGTGCTTCTCAGTGCTGCAGTCACAGCGCTTTGTTTACACCTCTGGCAGTTTGAACCTAAAGCATTTCCTGTCAACATTGCTTTACTCTCTTAACCTGGGTCAAACGAGTACCAACAAGACTGCTGAAATCATCTTCTTATTTAGGGTAATGCATTATCAAGCCATGTGCCATACAATAGCACAGAGTGCGACAAACTTGTATGTAATAATGCTGCGTAAATATGCCGACCTCCTCCAATGTTGAGCTGTTTGGGTTCAGGCGTAATATCAGCACCCAGCAAACAGGAAACTCTTCCAGACATCAGGTGATAGAGGGATAAAACTCTCCTTAAAATGTTTACCTTTTGATCAAAACAACATATGCCATACAACTGGCAGTGATTTCCTTTACAGTTAGCCATAAGGTGTCTCTTGTACCATAGTTTCAAATGTGAAAGTGTATCTTGACTTATACCTCTTTCTGCTGTCTCTCCAGCTCCTTCATGCGGATCTCTCTGGCCTCTGCCCTGGCTGCCCTCTTCGCTACGAGCCTGGCCTCGGCCTGAGGGGCAGATAAAGAAAAAAATAGAAACAGAGGGAGAAAACAGAAAAAGGAGAAGTTAGACAGCAGCCAATGTAGCTGGGCTAAAGTGGAACACAATTACATCTATAAATACGTGTGACCAGAGGTCCAGTTCCTCGACAGAGTTCTGAAGAGACGTGTAAAATTTGTGGTACATGGTTGGGGAGTAAATACACCATAGTTTTCAGCAACTGTCAAATTCTGAAGAATCAATGGACCCTTTATTCAAAAGGTGCAGGGTTTTACAGTTATATCGAAGTAAAGCTTCTAAAACTTCAGTCAGGGTGCCTAAAAACTGAAATTAATCATTTTCAGTCTTCGAAGATCATGTTCTTTACACTGCAGTATGTCGCAGTAGACTGCATTACCAGTGTTGTAGCCGTGTCTATAAACACAGAATATCAAGTGTCCTTTAAACTCTGAATAGATGTAGTGGACTGTATTTATAGGTATACAATCTTGTGAGAATTTTAACACCCATGCAAACATGCATTCACAACAGTGTGTAAATGTGTATATGTATTTATATTTCTGTATTTGAAGACATTGCCTTTGCTCCACTCAGCAGTCAGGCAAGAGCACGGCCTTTTCCTTAAAAGGACCTCTCTCAGAGGGTGTACTGTATGAGTGTGTGTTACAGAGTGTGTGTAAGCATTTCCTTCCTCTAGCTTTGTGGTAGACAGTACTATGTGGTTGCAGTCTGTTCGGCTCTAGGCGGAGTCACTGTAATCCCTCCTACCGTCGCACTAATGCATTTCCCCAATGTCAGTCACCATGAGCATGTAACAGGAAAACAGACAAAGGCAAGGCAAGCATGTTCACACACACACACACACACTATTAAGAAACTTTTAGGCATGTCTGGCAAGGCAAAAAAAATAATATATATATATTAATAGGTAAAACATGTCCTGTTCCAGTCACTAAAGGAATCTTCTCTATCTCCAGGACACAAACTAGATGAATAAAATAGGTTCAACAACTTGACCTCAGTATTCAACTCTCTTTATGCCATTTGTACTCCTTCAAATTTAAAATATGTAACGTTTGGGATTTGGGAAAGAGAAAAAAAAAAAATCTGAAGGAGTTTGGCTGTATGTCCTCTACCAGAGTTCACTCAAAATTATAGATCTGGTTGTCACTAAGTCCATGTATTCACATTCCCAAAAGTGAAGCCAAAACATCTCAATCGCCCCCTGGTGGCTGGCTGCAGTATAGGTCATAAACCCCGCCCCCTCCATGTTAGCGGATTTAGGTTGTTCGTATCACGCTAATGTGTGTTCAAGTGTTCATTTTTCTGATGAGTTTGGTTTTTAATTAGTTATTTGATGCTATAAAAAGGGGTTTCACATCATGATTGACAGCTGAGCCCTGCTCGTGATTGAGTCGGACAGGTGTATGGGCGGGACCTCGATACCGCAGCTCCAACCCCGATCACTACTGCGCAGACTCTGGCTCCAAATGATGTCACCAGTGCCTGTATCTGAGATATTTTGGCTCATTTTTGTACAGTAGGAGGAAGTGGAGACGTGTCGTCCATCTTTACATACAGTCTATGGTTACAAGGTATTGCCAGACTGGAGACAGCTTCCTGACAACTGTCAGGAACTGAACCTGGGCCTCTGCAGGTCACAAATAGATGCTACCAGTTTTAGGTGTGAAAACCCATGTTTGTGGGTGTGTTTGTCCTTTCTGAACACACAGTTGCAATTCTTAATTGTTCTAGTGGTTGCCGCTTAGCTCTGTCCACAACTTGTGTAGTTCAACACTTCACAATGCAATATTATGCAAAGCTGCATCACAAGTACACACGTACACTAAACCTGACCACACCCAATTGTGATGATGGTTGTGGTCAACCTATTGAAGTCAGTGTTTTTTCTCTATACATTAGGTGTGTAGATGCTCTTTAAGTTGCAGATGCAGGATTTAAGTTACGACCTCTGAAGTCTGCAGAAGGATTTACGCAATGCCCATCTGCCTGAAGCTGCTCTTAAAGTGTTTCTGTGGTGGAGAAATGGACGACATAGGCCTAAAATGTTAGAACAGCAGGCTTGTTGCTGCATCAGTAGAGATGCTTTTTACCCTGCAGTGTGTACTAAACTTGTGGATGTGTGTGAATGGGTACCAGCACATTCCTAAAGAAAAAAAGAAAAAGAGAGAATGTTGACCTCAGTAAACACTGTAAAATTATATATATTTTAAAGGCCAAAATAATGAAATAAATATCACAAAAAGTCACAAAAAGCTCTTCAAAACAGCCATCTAAGCAATGAAGGAGACATTCCAGAAATAGTCTTTACTGATTGCTGTTCTCCCTGTGGCTCACTCACTGATTGCTAGAATGGCATTTCCCTTAAGTCAGTGATTGCTCATTGTACTAAACATTTGTGCCCATGGCTTACAGACACACAAAAACATGCTCTTCAAATCTAATGCTGTACCTGTGCTGACGAATCTACACTGAAGCGTATGCATACAGGTTCTCTCTCTTAAAAACACACTTTTCTTCCCTTGTGGTGAAGAAGTTGCAGTGTCAGAGGAGTAACATGACATCAGTCTTTTGGCCTCCAGCAGCATAACTTGGCAACTTTGCTCCGAGGAGGACGGAGCACTGACTCAAGTCCAGGGCTCAAGAGCTTTTACTCGAACAACTTTTCATTTGTCACTAGTTTACAATAAGTATACAAGAGCTTTTACTGACTTACTTCAAATGAAAGACGAGAAAAAAATAGACATTTCACAGACATATTAGTTGATATCAATCAGTTTGGGGTGGAAATAACTGGGAAATATTTTTACAACTGTTTTTAAATTTAGTTGTCAGAGGGTGGGTACTACAGTACCACATACAATGCAACACAATACAATAAGTGCCAGGACATGCAGACAATCATATCATATTGAATTAGACTTTCCTGTGAATGACAACTTACTTGACACACTCTGAATTGTCCGGATGCAGTAAACTCCACCCAACAAGAGCAAGTGGATTAAAACAAACCTAAGAGTTATTTGCCAGTTTACCACACTTGATGTTTGTCACAGTATGCCATCATCTATTCTGTAATCTATCAAAAGAAACTACGACATGACTTCCAATATTCAGAAGACAAGTAACGCCAAAGTTTGTCCAAAACCACAGAGCATTATTTTAAAGCCACTATGTGTAGAACTGCAGTCAACTTATTTGGACCAGGTAAAGTTATAAATACAAATATCTCTTTATGGCACCGACACTGATACAGACTACACAACTGAAACCAGATTATGTTGTATTGTCTGATAAAGTCTAGTCAGGTTGGGGAGAAAAAGTATTTAATGAGGTTCAGTTATCAATCAGCTATACTTTGCCAAGCACATCTGACAGGAACCAGTCATGGTCACTGGTGCATGACTGCATGTGTCATGTCCAGAAACAGAAATCAAGAAGTCCAGCATGGTTAGAGCAAAAATCAAATGCAAAGCCAGTGAAGTGTGAAAAGTGAGAATTCAAATTTTTACTTGAATTTGAACAGACTTTCCTGTCTCCTTCCTACATCATACACAAGGTTGATATTCTTGCCATTTTGTAAACTGTCAGCATCTGTACTAGTAATTTCAGTACTAAATGTCTGAGTGCAGCAGCGCCTTGAAACAGAGGTGTGAATGATTTCATCATTTACACATTATTGCCTTCCTTTTTACTGGGTGGTGTATGCTTAAAAACACACTTACTTGGGGTCATTTTTGACAACAGAATCATTTAATGCCAGACTATTTAAAAAAACAAGCTAACTAGAAATCAACTAGTTTCTCTGAAAACAATAAAACTTGTCACTTCAGTCACAGTCACTTCTTTTTCAAGAAAACTGTATTTTCAAAGCAGACAAAAACAGTAATCTGCACACCTGATGGACACAGCTATTATTTAATCATGGACAAAATGATCTTTAACAGTCCCTTTTAGCAGTTTATCTTGTATATTATATCAGAGGCTTGGCTTTTCCAAACATTATGTAACTTCAAGAACTATTAGTTTGGTGTTTGTTACAAGTAACTCTAAAAAAAAAAAGAAAAGAAAGCATTTTCTTGCAGTTATCAAAATACACCATTATGTCAGTCACTGTAAGTGAGTGAAATCCGAGGTCATGTGAGTGTCCACACATGTTGTACCTATGAGTGTATATTGTAGCTGCCTCTAGTCAGAAAGATGCATCTAAATAGGTCAAAAAACCAAATCACACATCTTTTCTCCTCCTCCTTTACAGCTATTTATAATGACCTACATGGTCTCAGGTTCTATCAAAACTGTTCTAGTTCAGCACAATTTCAATAGGGTGACTGTCCTCCTGAGAGCAAATGAGCTAGTTCATAGCAAAAATGGATGCTCTAACAAGATCTATTACTTGGACACAAACCATTGAAATGCTTTAAATGCTGACAAAAGAAGAAAAAAAGATAAGAATTTAAGTGAAGGTTCATTTTGAACATATTGTGTAAAGGTGCATTATGTAACAGTGTATGTTCTCCTTCCTCCTAGTCCTGACTTGCAGTTTTATCAAGCAAGAGCTACTGTATGCTATGAAGTCAAAATGACATGTCACATTATATTTTACATTTCAAAATTGTAAAAGGTAGTGTTTTCCTTCAAGATCATTTAAAAATATGAACCACAAATTAATGCTGCTACAATTAATTTTTATCTGATGTTTAAACCATTTAAACCAAGTGTTAAAGCTACTATGAAGAATTTGAAATTTTCTGCAAACCAAACCTTATGTCATCAGAATTATTAGAAATGTGCTCATATTAAAATGCTACACATACTGCACTTATCAGCCTTACATAGTGCGTGCCACATACTGAGCTGACTGCAGAGGACAGACGTATTGGCCTGGCTTCTGTCAACCTGATCTCTTGAGTCTACTGATAATCTATATGGGCACCGTGCCTTCAAGTGCCACCAGAACTAAATGCCAGTCTGGTCTGACTCTGTCTTCAGTGAGCCGAATTCCCACGCCCTGAATGCCAGTCCTCAGCAACCAAAATGGACGGGTATTTTAACGAGTGCTGACGGGCTGGACAAAGAGTGTACGGAAATAACTCTGAAATATTTCTGACCAACTAGAGAGCTGACTTCATTTAAAATGAGGTGGGACCATTAAGTGGATTCACACACATAGTTTGCTTATTACCCGGTTGAGGGTAATAACTAACTAACTATAACTAACTGGAATAAAAAGCTCGTTTCCTCTTTGCAAAACCATATAAACCTCCCAGATGTTGCCTAAAAGGGAGTGGTTGTTAAAATGTTCAGGTCACGCTATAGCCACAGACATGAGTCAACCGAGCGGACGTCTTTTTCTCACAAGCAGAAATGAAATAAACAATAATAAAAAACAAATACTCTGCTATTAATAAATATTTTGTTTAACATGGTTATCCCTCATAAAAAAAAGGGGGCTGGAAGCACATCTACGCTTTCTCCCTCATTGAGAAATTCTGATTTATGATTTATGAAGGCCCTTTCATTTGTTTATGTTGCTTGTTAGCTTATTAGCTTGTAACTGTCAGTGGCTGACACAGCGTTAGTGGTTGTGAAACACACAATAATATCTGCTGTGATGATTCTTTGCTAGTGGCATTGTGATTAGCTTTCAAATTTGTGACATCCCAAATCTTTCCCGGAGTGCGTTTAAATCTCAGATTTCAGGGAAGTGTACAGACATCTCCCCCTTCAGAGGAATGTTAAAAAACACCTCACTAGTGAGAAAGATACACGGGGACTGAAACATTATAAAAACAAATTTTTGAGTGGAGGTGTACTTTAAACATACAATTAACTGACTAATAATTGATTAAACTAATGTGAGTATATATGATAACAAAAATCTAATGATCTTTTTTAGATTTTTCTCTATTTTATTGGAAAAGATCACTCAATTTGAGCATCAAAGTTCATTCTTGACTTACTAGCTTACTAGCTTTTTAAAAGATCCATGCAGATCAATACGGACTCATCCTAGCCCTGCATGTTCATGAAACACATTTTTCCTGGTTACTCAAGGAAAAGCTCCTGCCTTCCTCCACTCACACAGCCATGCAGCTAAACCTCAGGCTGCACCACAAACACATGGAACAGCTGTAGAGCTTTCAGCACTGCAAACAAACTGGTTAGCTACTATGCGGGCTACATCAGGCCAGGAATAAAACAAATAGTATGCTTCAGACGTTTCTAAAAATAAAACAAGGGAGGCAGCTGGATTTGAACAGTGAAGAAATGCAACTATCACAACTACATTACAAATGTCAGGGGAACAGTTTTCCCCCTATACTTAAAGATTTTCCTGAGATCCAAACATGGAAGTACCAACAAAGTGTTGCATGGCCAGAACATTAATATTATTCCCAATCAAAACAATGGATTATGGAAACTAGAAAATCAACCATTCAGTCAACAAACATGATACTGGACTGTTCTTCTCAAGAAGCTGTTGCCCACATGTTCCAGTTGGTTATACACTGTGGGCCCCTCCTTGTTTTTCCTTGTGGAAGTAATAGGAAGCTTCTTGTAGCCTGAACATGGTGCTTCTGGTAGCAACAGTTTATGTAGCAACTCTTACTGTTACTAGAGCATGATGGGAGTAAGCAATACCTGACAGGAAGTTACACAATCTAGCTCTGTGAGTGCAGTGAATAACAGGAGAACTGTTGCAGAAAAGAATTCCTGTGACATGTTTATTTCCTAAAGATGATTTATTTCTTCATGCTACATTCATGAGGTCGCACACATTCAAACAAATACTGCTTACTCCTTGCCTCTGGGCAGTGACAGCCAAGCAGGGGAGGGTTACATGCTTTGCTCATGGGTACACTGATGGGGTTTAGTAAAGGGAAACTGTGACCAGCTGTGACTTCAGGGGGAACTCCACCGATTTTAAACATTAAGTTTATTCCGTGCTATTGAACACAGTCATTCCGAGGACCTTGTGGATGCTCATCTCAGTCGAGGCTCTTTTCTGTTCTGGCCCCACAGTGGTGGAATTAACTCTTCTCCCATACACATACAATCATACACACGTGTGTCATAATTAACAGATAGATTTCCCCTGAAACATTCAGTTTATAACACTAAAAAAATCACAGTAACTGCATGATATTATCATAATTAGTGGTCGACCGATATGGGTTTTTCAATGGCTGATGCCGATATTTAGAGAGCAGGGCAGCCAATGGCCGATATATAAAGTTGATATAAAAACAAAGAAAAGTCATGTATAACTGCATTATTCCATGCACAATACAATCTAATATACATGGTTATCTTTAGAAGCCAGTAACTTGTTGCTTTAGATGGAATTTTTATTAATTAATAAAATAGAAAAATTGGGTTATGCTGTAGATTTCAGAACTGGTATTTAAGGGAGAGCGGGGTACAGTATGTCTCTTTTCTTTCTACCAATAGTCCCTACATGAAACTGCTCACAACTAATCTGTGTTTTATCTTGAGTAACCGGGTCATGATTTCTGGAAAGTGACATTGCTGTTGAGTTTTTCAAACTCCACTTTGAGCACCACAAGCCAAGTGGCATATAGTCCCATTATGTTAAAAAAAAAAAATGCAGACATCTCTACAGCCGATATGCACTTGCAATTTTCTCTCGCAATTGTCATCTAGCTTTACTTTCTATTGAGTTTTAACGCAATTATTGAAAGTTTCTTTGGAATAAAAACAACCAAAATGATGAGAATTGAGAATAAAAATAGCAATTCAAATCCTCTCCAAATATGTTTAATAGCAATTTACAGAACAAGCATACTACACACATGCAGCTGGCGCTGAATAAGCCAGCTAAGATGCTTTGTTTTGACTGGGCCTGAACACTCCGCTGTAACACTATGGGATCTCGGTTTTACTGTCCAGAGTCAGGCTGTACCGGACTCTCCCGGTGGATTTAACAGTGATATTTAATATCTCAGAACGCAGGTTTGTGGAAAATAATGATCAAATAAACATTTTAACCAACATTAATTTAGGGGAAAACATTTGAGTCTGAATCGGTTCAACAGGTAGACTGAGCTCGTCTGGCACAGTTGACTTTGCAGCAATATTAATGCTACCTAGTTTTATATTTAATCCATGTTGCAGTCATTTAAAATGCCTGTTGTGTGGAAGCCCAAAGCTGCTTTGTTTTTATTAAATATGGGCATTATTGCGGTGTTACACACAGGCAGAGCAGTAATGACATTGAACATGCTTTGGGCAGGTGTGTAGAGAGCTGCTCTGCATGGATTCAATTAATGCTGTAAGCCGCGACAATATTTCAGTCTGGGATGTGAACACAAGGGTTTGGTTGAATGCAATATGCAGTCTTCACAGTGCCAGTGTGTCAAGTGCAAGTTGGTTTTTGTTGTCATACCAGAGAGTGAAGAGCAAAAAAAATCTCTCTCTTCACTGTATATTGTGTTTTATTCCACTACAGCTGGTAATAGACATTTTTGTTTATCAAATGGTCAGAAATAACAGGAAAATGCAAAGATTTCTGTCAAATAAGGTAACACAGACTCATTGGCTTTACTGTATGCAGACCGATCATGCTTAATGTTGTGCATAGTTTCCCCCCAAAGGCCCATTCTGAGCCAGGAAAAAACCTGATGGACAAACATTAAGAGACTTGAATACCTGTTATCTATCTGGTTCAAGTAAAGTGTTTCCTAATCAAATAAATCATTACACAGTTTAAACAGGTTTTTACTGACTTAATCTGCCAACATGTCCATGCATCTAAATTGTTGCTTCTCAAATGGGATGCATCCCCTAAGCTGAGAGGCCACAGAGACCACCTAAGGGTGAGGAGAAGTGAAATGAAGAGAAACTAATATTACAGAAAGGAAAAAAGTTACGTAATCTAGACAAACCCAACTGGCTGTCAAGTGTCAAGTTTAAACACAATAGCAGCAGGCTAAACGTGGCCAAGTTGAAAGAGCTCTAAGAGAGAACTCTTAAATTCAAACTTTAGAAAGCACGTTTACACCAGCATGAATCAATTTATCATTTGAGGGTGTCCAACCGTCAAAATATTGAAGAAAGGCTGTTCAGAAAGTCTGGTAAATTATTAACAACTGAATAACAACTCTATGCCTGGCAGCAGTGTTGCTCCTTTGGTCACATAGGAACATCTTTCTGTCAGGAAATGTCTGAATTAGTGCTTGACCATTTGTCTTACTTTTGTCCTACTTGCTTGTAGCATCATCACTGCTAAGTCAATCTGCTTTGCCATCAAATTTTATAAGTGCATCACCACCCTCTGTGTACCTGATTTGATAAATTGTAATACCTGCGCTCAGTCCCCACCGAGCCCCACCCCCCAACTGTTCCCTAAGCTTTGGAAAAAAGCTGGTGAATAAACAGGAAGGAGTTTGTGATACCAATCTGTATGGGCTGAGCATGTGATGATGTCATCAAGAGGAAGCCAACACACACAGAGCCACTTCCTTTTAAGGAGACACGAGTCAGGCAAGCCAAGCCGAACTGAAGCCAGTGGATTGTGTATATAAACATATCAGGAAATATGCAAGTAATTGTTTGGACCATTAATGTTTGCTTAAGTACTTCATGGCATAATGGGTGTTCACTGGAAAATGTCAATCTGCTCCAGCCAGATTCTGGGTGAAACAGCGGTTTGATTCACCTAAATGGAAGTGTAGGAAAAATGTTATCTTAATGAAATTGAGTGCTTAGATTAGACAGGGATACAGTTACAAAACTTCACTATTTTTACTGTTATTGTGTTATATGTTAACACAGCCACAGTCAACAAACAACACAAATATGTGTTGTTTGTTGACTGTGGCTTTCTGGCTCGTTCCCTAGATGACTGTAAGAATGAAAAGGGGGATTGTGTGGTGGGCTTCCCCTTCCTCGCCGTCAAGCCCCAGACTAATCCACTCTAAATACTCCGTTCTCTTCAATGCTTCACTGAGCTTCTGACAGCCACCCAGCAACAACCTGGTGACTTAATCTCCAGTTTAGATTTTTGTCTGTGTGAGTTTGAGGAGACAATCAACAGAAACCTGAAGAGTTGTTGCTGTGGACTGAGCAACACTGATGGAGAATTTGAGTTTGCTACGAATAACCGGGGCTAAACACAACAGAAATCCTATAATTCAGCTGATTTTGTGGGAGTAATATTTACCGTAAAACCTAAATTAAAAGCTGAGTCCCTTTTACTAGCTGGGTGTGGCTACACGTTTTGACAAATAAACGCAGGTCTCAATTAGACACCGGATCTGTTTTTTATAAAAGTTCTTTGGATGTACAAAACCTCTGAAAGCCTACGGGCCCATTTGAGCTAGTTCTAAGCTGCTTAGATTGCACATATAGATATAAATGTTTAAACTTCTGTCATTATGGAAATGCTACAAAGCGTTAGATTGGTTAGATTCTCCAATCGCGCAGTTCATTTTACCAAAACCAGGAGCACCAACATTTAATTCATTCAGATTTACCAGAACGGTAAACAAGAGAGAAAAGTTAAACTTGTGTTTGATGTGATATGGTTATAATTATGGTTGCATTCTGATGTATGTTGAAAATGGATCTGAAAATTAGACAAATAAAATCCCAAATCTGACAGAAAGAGCAAGTCATATTATACAGAGAAATATTAGCCTTTTCTGGGTGAATAAATGTTAATGTGGCTAGCTAAAGCTAAAGGGCAATGAGAATGGTCTTTCAAGTTTCATCTGTAGTCATTAATAACACCATCAAGCACATCATGTTTAATTAGGAAAGTAGTTTAAAAACACACACACAAAGAGCAATTATTTACTGCATACTGCTGTTAGAGACTGAGTACAGTTAGCTGATAATTAGCCTGATCAGCCATCATCAGTAATGAATACAAACACACATTATAAAAGACTGTAAACCATTAATCACAACAATAACTAACCGCAGTCAAAATCAGACAACCTTATACTTTAGCAGTTACCTAGTGTTTCTGTAGTGGTGACAAAACGTTAAAAAAATTTGAATTGAATTTCTTCTTACTGTACACAATCTGAAGCTGCTTTTTATTTCTATTCTATTTGTCTATATCTATCTATGAAATAACCTTGACTGTAATCTACTATTTTTCAGAAAGATATCAACACTTGTTTTGACTTTCCAACACATGGGAGACATTTAGGAACAGAACTCTTAAACTACTAGTCAATATTTATCAAGGATACTGTTGAGTTAAAACATTCCCAATTCAAGCATGAGCACATGAACAAACTCACCTAGATGTACACTATGGCACAAAGCAGGGTGTGATCTTTGAGTGGAATTCAAACTAGGCCTGAATCTTTACCAGAAGCTTTCAAGAAAGTGGGAGTTTGCCACAGGTCAAATTCCAGGACTGTTATCATTCCTGTGATAATCAATATCTGACATCACAGGGGTGACCACATCGAACTACAAATGGTAATGGTTAAAAGCCTAGCAATAGTTCTGTACACAAAGGGGGGTCTGTTATACTGCACAAATGCACTAATGTAGCTGTGATAGACTGATATGCAGAACATAAACAAGCTGAAATCCTCAACAACAAGATCTAGCATGTGGGGATTTGATTAATCCTTTTTACCAAATTGTCCTCTTGTCCTTAGAGCTGTATGATGAACTGGTTTGGTAAACCACCAAAACCAAAAGCTGCAGTTGGCCTGCTCATCAGGGTGAATGCCACAGCAAACTGGTTCAACAAACATGAACAGATAGTTTTCCTCGAACCAAAAGACAAGCAAACAAGCAATGAAAGTGATTTCCTGTTAGAAAAGCATGCTGCGTATGCACTTATGTAAACAGCCTATTGCTACTTTTCTGCGTTTGGTGGCTATCACCTGTTGGTCTTACAGATCTTTAACAATGGGTGTTCCTCTTAAGTCCTGGCACATGCTACTTGTTGAAACTGCATTTTCCTGTTTTTGTTTTGTCTAGAATAGTTGGCCTTAAACTACTGGTGGTTCTCTGCAGATGCATCATGTTGATATTCGTAACAACACTATGAGTCTACAGCCACATTACTGTACTTAGGCACAGGTGTGTTTAGAGCTAAATGCTAATGTCAGCATGCTATCATGTTCACAATGATAATGTTAACATGCTGATGTTTAGCAGGTATATGTTTACCATGTTCACCATCTTAGTTTGGCATGTTAGAATGCTAACATTTGCTAATTAGAACTAGACACAAAACAAATAAACAAGTATTTAATCATGTACAATAGTAAGGAACCATTTTAAATTTTGACCTGATGATGGCGCTAGATGAAATGTTAAGGGGTCAAGTGATTACAGTTCATCCTGAGGGGAACCTGTACCAAAATTCATGGCAATCCATCCAATAGTAACGGAGACATTTCACTAAAAACCACAAATGTCAACCTCATGGTGGTGCTAGAGGAACATTTGGGGCATCTCCAAAGTCATTACACCAAACACTTTCATCACAAAAAGAGGACTGGAATCAACACAGGGGGAATGACATAATGCAATTCTTGGATTGGTGGACTATATGTAATGGTGCAGAGGAGGTCAGATGAACTCCATCATTAGCCAACCTTCATCAAAAAAATTTCAAATGTATGTGAATTGGCTTAAATTATTTCTGAGACAAATATTCATCAATATTCTATAATGATTCTGAGTAATGTCATTGCTATTTCAATACAGTCAAAGCCCTGCCCGCCATTTTCACATTACAAATCATTTAAGAGTAGTGAAGGCCAGCCACAGTATACCAACTTCATGCTACAAATTGATGTTTACAACTGAATTCAAACTTTTTGACTCTCAATCGTACAGAATTACTAACGCTCTGGTATTCCGTGCTGACAGTCTTTCCTGCTGTGTGGTCTTCTCCCATTTGGTCCACGCTAAGTCAGGTTTACAGTATCGACAGTTTCCCTGAACCCTGTGACACTAAGGGGAGTACAGAAATGTATTATCATGTATCCAACATGATACTGATGGACCACTTCCACTACCTAAAAACAGCAGGTTAAACTACCAGCGTCTCCAACCTTCTGCTCTATACAGACAAACTTTCTGCAACAGTACCTAACAAGTCCATGTAGCAACTTGCTGTTTCCATGCTGGTGGGATGGCCAGTTGGTGAGCCACATCCCTCTTCCTCCATCCCCATCCCCCACCCACAGATCCAATCTAAAACTGGGGTGAAGCAACAGCTGATCTTCAGGAACGTCTATTTTTAAAACTCTTTTGCAGAATGGGCCAACTCATCAGGACTGACATACCATCCTGTCAGAGGACTGCCAGTGAGGGATGTGACCCCTCTGTTACTTAAAGGCACAGACTTTCTCTTTGCTGCACAGATGTGACAGAAAACTGGCCACAGTTACAGGTTATTGTTGGAGTTGTGCCTTACTACCACAAGAAACAGAAGAGGAGTGATTCATCAAAGAGAATCTCCTGTTTGGATATTGTGTATCTGCTGCTGCTGACTAACTGTGCATGAGCTCTGTCAAACTCCTCATCTCCTCAAACTTCGGCTGGGCAACCTCAGATACACTACTGCAGTGTAAATATTCAGCTAAGCAGTTAACAGAAGGTAACATTCAAATTGCCAAACCTCTGCAGGCTTGGCATTAGTACCAGGGCCATTCACAGCTAGAAAGTTATGACAATAGTGTGTATGTCAGTTAAGAGTGTCATGCAAATTTGCTGAAACATCCGGGTTAGGTTAGCACAGACCCAACTTCCACCCAACTGAAGAAAGCCTGTCAAAGCTGATTCAGGGCAATGGCTATGATGGCGGAGTTCAGGTTTTTATGCTCACCACCTCACTGTAGGAAAAGCGCTAATTTTGCTGGGTAACAGGCAGCAGGATCCACATTGATTCATTTGCAAATGCATTATAGCCAGGGGGGAAAAATGAGACACCTAATGTTCATTGCTCAGTGTTTCAGAAATATAAAATGATAACTGAAAGATGCACAATGTTGCTTCATAACAGTAAATGGCAGGCTTTGCTTTGTTTTTTTGGAGATGGCTGGCATCTTGCTCTGATAACAAACTAAAATATTGATTTTCTACCTGTGCTTCACACCTCAAGGGCACAAGTGTAGACAAAAGCGTGAAGGATATCACACTTCAAATAGGGTGACTTAAGTCCTGAAGACACACTAGGGATTATTCCTACCACAAAACAGCAATTTATCCTACACTAGACTCATCATAATAAAGAGATTAGAAACCTTGAAACCATGTAAACCTGTCACAACATGACTTCAGCACCTATTAGAAACAACTGTGTGTAACTGCTGCCAACTTCAGTCTTGCATTATTGAGGGGTAGCCCAACAATTCCTGCAGGTTTGGCACATCAAAGGCTTATTCCTGAGTACAGTAAAGCACTTTAAATCGGCTGCGGGTCACAAAAATGTGAGCTGGCGCAGCACTGTATTCCATCCAGTCCAGAGCACTGTATTCCATCCAGTCCAGAGCACAGACAGATCTTTCTACAGCGTTATCATAACCAGAGTTTAATGTCTAAGTGCAAAAATCACATTACAGTAATGTATTGACAACTTTGCCATATTGTTTGGTTGACTTATACATCAGTTTACCAATATATCAGCCAATAGTGGCCCTGTCTTTAATACAGGATATTGTCTAGTTGAGTCCCCCGTAGCTATTAAAACCTAGTTAAATGTTATTTTCTTTGCACAATTTATAATTTATCAATTGAATTGTTTGTTATGTTGATGTAAAGTGGATACTTCTTTATTTAAAAAGGACCATTCAGGCGTTTAGCATATGCATGTATTTGGTTGCCTGACAGCAATCTTTTGAATTTGTGTAAGTTCTGTTGTTGTCCCATGGACATGAGCCAACCAAAGAAGAGTTTCAAAAACACACCCTAATTACAGCTATATTACCAGGCAACAATAACATAATTTTACCTACTGTATATCAAGCATGTTTCAAGTCTCCAAGTTCATTTTCATACTGTACTGACATAAAATGCACCGATGGTTGCCTGGAAGGTAGGAAAGCAATTTCAAAATTTAAGGTTTACTTTGGAAAATGGACAAAATGGTGGCAATGTAATCTATTGCTTTAAAAAGTCTCCAAAAGTATGGATGTATTATGATATATATTTAAAGGCAGCGATGAAATTTGGAGTTTAACCTGGCACAGTGGTAGGCTATTTTTGTCAGTGGAGACTGAGTGCTTTTATGTCTTCTTTTTTTCCATTAGGAGGTCAAATTCTGGATAAATTGTGATTTGGGACATGGAAGTTGAAACCTGGCGTCACTGAATATCAGCAACTGCCTCTCTAGCAACGAAAATATCGGGACTAACGTTGGCCGTGAAGAAACACATCTGTCAGTATGTAGGTTTTGGGGTCATATGCTACATAGGGGCGTAAGATGCGGGTATAGGAGGAAGACCAGTCCATGGGCTCTTGTCGCTCATTTCAGACCTGACAGGAAGGATTTATTTAACGTTTCACAAATTCTCCACTCACCTCTCTCGCTATGACATTTAGGGCATCGTCCTCTGCAGTCGACCTCTCCTTCTTTGTAGATCTTTTCCGTCCTGTGCCCTGAGTCCCCATGTTGTCTCAAGCACTCGCTGAAGATAAAGTCACACTTGTGGTCCAACAGCGCGCTGAAAACTCCAAACAGAGCGGTAGCTAGGGTCTCATGTGTCTCTAAAATGTTAAGTTTAACACGAGGTGATAAAACAAACCGTGGCTGGTCGCGTTCACAGCATGGGTCATTGTCATACATCCGTTTTTACACTTCTTCCTGTGTTTCTGTAAGGACGCACAAACTCGCGAAGTCTGGTTCAAACTGTGTCGCTGACTGGCAACATCAGCCCCACGTGCGCTGCAAATTCAGTCGGAGACGTTCACTGTAGCTTCACACTGTCCCTTTACACCGTGTCCGTACCTGTCTGTTAGTCTATGAAAATAAAACTAATTAAAACATAAACATTAATTGTGTCTAAACTACCATTTTAAAAATGTTTGTAAAGGTCTCATGTTAATCTAGCAGCAGTATGACTCCACCACCGGACGGATTCACAGCTACAGACTCGAATCTGTCACACTGACTAACGTCAAAGCCTGTACTCAATCAAGCTGCCTTCACGTGATGTCGGATATATGGCTTACAATAGAAACGCAGGTCATATTGGCAATTAACCACTCTGGTAAGGCAGAAAATGTACACGGTAGCCGAATAACCTTAATCAATACTGAAACGTTGTTTGGTGTAATTGTGTGGTACTGTGTGTAATTGCATAATTGATTACACTTCCTCTACACTTCACCTTACATTAGGCCTGCTTTTCTACTACTCGGATATCCTCGACACCTTTTTTGGCGAGTAAAATAATTAATAGGCTACTACAGAGGACAGTGGGTTTATGTAGGCCACTATTTGTTTGGGTGATTTGTAAGGGGGTTATAGATAATGTGTTCCGTAATTGAAAACCGAGATAGGGCTTATTTCAAGTCTAAACTTCAAACAAGCTTCATCTCTACTTTTTCTTTAAACGTCCACGTTTTAAGACTTAAAAAGACTTAATGATCTCAGAGAACAGAGAACACTTGAATGCAGCATCAACCTCTGGACTGTGAGTCTGTACATGTTCTGACCCCCCACCACCCCCACCCGCTATTTTTAATGATGACCAGCGAGCTCTAAAAACAGTCGTGAGTTTTTAAAGTGATAGACAAGACCTCAGTTTGAATGGGCACACTGTAGATCCCATAATCTTGATGTAATGATCAGGACAGTGTGGTCAGCGGTGAGTTGATGGTGACCTCAATAGATACTTTTATATGTGCGGCATCATTGTTGTATCATTTGGAACCCTTCGTTTATTGTGTTGTATTTCTTATTCATTCATGATTTCGATATGAAGTACTTTGTTTTGCAATCTTACAGGAACACAACTTTTCATTTTACGGATAGAGCACCTTTTACTTATTATTTAATTGAGGCTGAAATACACATGGCGTTTCAAACAATCCTGTCCATCATTACATTGCCTTATGGACAAAAGTTTGTCCACATTCACAACTGTGTGAGAAGTGAAAGGCTAATGATGCAAAGGTGTTATACTCGCATTGCAGTAGTTTTTCATAGAAAATCTAAATCTATGAGTCATGCTCATAGACTGTAAGGCTGACACTTTTATTACCGCAAGGCTGTAGTATATGCAGTGCTGCCCTCCTGTGTTGATACAGTGTCAAGCAAGCAGATACACCAAAAGAAAACAGGCTTACTGCAGTTTGTGCAGAAGCTCCATGATGTATGTACACAAAGGAAAGGGGCATTTCTGTGTATAATTTCTAATGACATACACTAGTTATTTTTCCACTCAACATACTTAGCAGTACATGTTTATACAGAAAATTAATATTAAAACCATGCTGTGTGAAGTAACAGTGGTTTGAAAATCTAATGTTTGAACTGTATGAATACAAAGAAACTGAACCCAGTTTCGGTTTGTATCTGACATGTAGCGGTTGAATTAAAATAGCTGAGTAGAAGGGGAATAACACCAAACTTTGAAAAAGACCAACATTTCCCATAAGCCTGTTAGTTTCTGTTTGCATGCCATTAAAACTTCCCACGTGTAATTCACAATAAACAATTGATTTAACTGTGTGAGGTCTAATGAGCACAAACACAGTAGTTGGTGTGAATGTGATTGCTAACTTATATTGGCTGGGAAGTTTTATGGTTCAGTAGTGGGTGTATACAAGGAAGTGAAATTATGTTGATGTATGTAGGCCTTTTACAAGTTAAGACTGGACTTTGGTTTTACTTTTATTTCCTATAAAAGAAGGTGAAGCTGGCACAGCCGCAGACGCTTACAACAAAGACGACGTATTAACTCTTCTGTACAGTTTGGAGTAGCCGTTGCTTCTTAACGGGAAAAAGACTACTGGATCAGGACTTTTGGACTTTTTCTGTCTTGTCCGTCCGTATTCTCTCACTCTTTTGGAGTTAAGTGAACTTCTGATGGGGGAAAAGCTCCCAAGGGTGCCAGGAGGAGCCCGGCTCCACAGTGACACTTTGAGTAGACCAGTGCGGACCCTCAGGGTTAAGATGGTACTTCTGGGAAGCTCTGGTGTGGGAAAGTCCAGTCTGGCACTACGATTTAGCAAGGATGAGTTCAAGTGTACATCACCTACTGTAGGCTGTAAGTTAATGGCACTCAGATCTGTGGATAGCAGTGGTAACATAGAGTGAAATTTAGTAACGCTGAAAAGCCCTTATAAGATAAAGATTTATTTTGAAGAAATAGTTTGACATTTTGTGAAAATAGCTTATTCGCTTTCTTGCTAACAGTTAGATTAGAAGATCTACACCACTCTCATGTCTGTATGGTAAATATAAAGCTACAGTCAGGAGACGGTTAGCTTAGCATGAAGACTGGAGGTGGGGGAGACAGCTAGTGTGGCTCTGTCTACTAGCACTTCTAAATTTGACTAATTAACAAAATCTATCTCTTTAATCCATACAAAAACCAAAGTGTAAAAATGACAAGTTGTGGTTTTATGGGGAGTTAAGTGGTGGACTATTTCTTGGAGCAGTATCTTCCTGGAGAAACTACAACTTGTCTTTCTTACACCTCACTTTTTGTACAAATGAAACAAACACGATATAACATGTTACTTAGTGAGCTTAACTGGTGCTGTTAGGCATATTGTTTTACCCTTGGAAAGAGCCAGGCTAGCTGTTCATCTTGTTTCCAGTTCTTATGCTAAGCTAGGCTAACGTCGCCTGGCTGTAGCTTTATAGATCTAATTAACAGATGTACAGATGTGAGAGTGGTATCAATCTTCTCATCCAACTCTAGCAAATAAACTTATTTCCTAAAATGTCGAGCTTTAATGTTTGTCATTCATCATAGTTTGATAGTAGTATAATTTATTAGTTTGATATGTAACAGGCACTTATATTTGCGATTTCATGCACGTTTTGACAAACTGATTATCAAAAACTTTCTGTCACTAGCTACATCGCAAATATGAACCAGCCAGGACCACCTCTAAAGACTCAGTAGTGAACAAATAAATCCCCTCTGGTGTCATTGTGCTGTCTGCGCCCTCAGGTGCCTACCTGACCCGGGTGGTGCATCTCAGTGAAGTCACTCTTCGCTTTGAGATATGGGACACGGCAGGGCAGGAAAAATATCACAGTGTCACCCCACTTTACTACAGAGGAGCCCACGCTGCACTCTTGGTCTATGATATCAGCAAAAAGGTAAAAGGAACAGACACCTGACAATGGAGATTACTTAGCTTACTTAGTCTTTTCTTGGCTGGTGCATATGCTATTGTGTAGCCTTGTGTGTGCTTGTGTCACTATAGGAAACATTTATCAGAGCTCAAGTGTGGCTCAAAGAGCTTG
The DNA here is from genome assembly GCF_020085105.1 of Siniperca chuatsi. NCBI lineage: Eukaryota > Metazoa > Chordata > Actinopteri > Centrarchiformes > Sinipercidae > Siniperca > Siniperca chuatsi. The sequence continues at coordinate 3,791,546 of NC_058053.1, read as the reverse complement.
AGAAACAGTACATCCCAGAATCTACTGTCATATGGCTGGTAGGCAACAAGGGAGATCTGGCACAGGATCGACAAGTCTCAGTGCAGGTACAGGCAGAAAAAAAGCCTTCTTTAATCTCAGTCAATCCCTATTTAATATGCAGAGTCACATTTACATTAAATCTATGACATGCAATTCCTGGTTTCTTTATGTCATCATGCAGGAGGGACAGAGTCTGGCCAATGACAGGGGCTTATTCTTTACAGAGACATCAGCCCTGTCAGGGGATCAAATCAGCCAGCTGCTGGTAGCTGTAGGTAAGTAAAGGTGTTGAAGAAAATACAATAAATATTTTGTCGTGGAAAAGGTTTCAGTCGTAGTCATCTGGACACTGTTTTCAGAATCAAGACGTTTCGGCTCCCATCCGGAAGTCCCATCCGCATCCCATCCGCAATTGAGAATGACTTCCAGATGGGAGCCGAAACGACTTGATTCTGAAAAACGACTGAAACCTTTTCCACGATAGAACACTCCTGGACGAATGAGGGACTACACTGTCTTAATAAATATTTTGGGACTTTTATCTCAGCCTCCCAGGTTTGCTCCTATCAAACCAATCAGATACTTTCAAATATAGACTATTAGAGTTAAGGTTGTTGTCAGGGTCTTCTAATCTTACTAGGGGAAGCTGGATTTATACAGTCTGAAAAGAGTGTCTGCCTGACAGACTAATCTCTGGGAACAAAGGTCCAAAGTCCAAAGAAAGGCCACTCATCTACCACTAGAGAGCAGCAGATATCGACATGAGGAGCAATTGTACTTTATCACCGTCTGTCTAAACACAATTATTGGAAATATGAAAACTATAAAATACTGCCTAAGTATAGGCCTGAGGCGTCAGTTTTCTTTTACAACAAAATGTCTTAAAATGTCTGCAAGTTCCTGTGTAACACGACTGTGAGTGTGATGTCTGTGGTAACAGAGCTCTGATTCAGCCCACAGAGTGTATAAGTGTATTGGAGCGCAGCAGGGAGGACTGTCAGAGTGGCGGGAGACACCAGTTGTGGATCTGCATCACAGAGACACACTCAGTCCTTTTGCATCCTGCTGCAAAGTTGGGCCCTAACATCAGTGACTGTCAGTTGTGTTGCTACCTGTCTTTGTCTCTCTGTCTGTCTTCATCATTTTAAAGCTGCACTAGGTAACACATGAGATCAAAAAATCTCAAATCAAATAAAAGGCTTGTAGATTCTCAATCTGTGGTTCTCTGCCTTTTTGACTCCTGACCCTACTAACCAACTAACTGCATTTATCCTGTGACATGCATTGTGGTGACGAGATTAACCAAGGTATACGTTTTCAGGTTGTTTTACTTTACCATCAATAAGTAATGGAGGCTAAAAGCTAAAGTCCTTGGCTTTTGTGTTACAGTTCTACTCGACAGGGATCTATCCACCACAGTTCCATTTGTTGTACTGATTTTCCTCAGTGGGTTTAGGATCAACCCCCTCAGTCTCTGTCTATGCTAGACGTTGAACTGAAACCAATTACCTCATTCAGTGTCTCCTGCCTTGCTTCTATATGATCCCCCAAGCAGAGTTCTGTTGAGTGTGGTTCTCCAAATTCACATTTTAGAGACCCTGTCAAGCTTAATAAAAGCTTAATTTTATATAATAAAATATAAAAAATATTGTGACAGTCTAAGTTTTGAAAATATTTCCACTCTGCAACAATATGCTGCGTTCTGCGGGTCTGAGTTTGGAAATGATTTCATTTGTACCTGGGTGGGCAGAGTCACAGAAGTGCTGAAAGTGGTACATAAATGTGCCTAATTTTAATGGTAAAGAAAGAACTCTGAATTATGTGTTATTTTTACTATGTGTCACTCTTTGTCTTAGTGTTGGCTCTTTGGTTCTGGCAACTTCTGGTTCACTGAACCAGTGAGATTATTTTTTAAAGAAATAGTAACATGTTGGAAAATATGCTTAATTGCTTTCTGTCCGAGAGTGAGATGAGATATTTCATATAAATGTTATGTCTGTTCATGGAACTCGAGTCAGGATAAGTTTAGCTAGCCTGGTTCCAGACCTCTGATTCACTGCCCACATCTCTGATTTGGTCAGCGATTCAAACAGAATGAATTAAGTAAAAGAAAATGGCAATTCAGTCTGATTGTCAGGCTAATGTGTATCCTAGCTTAGCATAAAAACGAATTAGGGGGAAACTGCTGGCCTGTATAAGTAAAAAAACTACCAATACCTGTAAAGCTCACTAACTAACACATTGGATCATATTTGTTTGACTAGTACAGAAACAGAAATGTAAAATGATGATTTGTAGTTTTAGGAAGAATCATGTGCTGGAACAATGTCTTGGCAAACAACAGCTGTGGCTGTGTGCAGCATCTCAGTCTTGCCACAGTGGGGCGTCCAGGTTTTCGAACAATGTGCCTGATCAGAGACCTCTACTGAAAGCTGTGCCAACTGGCTGTACCTGTCAACCTGCACTATAGCTTGAGATGTTGCACAGAAGTGCAGAGCTGATGGATAAATCACTGTTCGTCGAGAAAGCTTAAAAACATAACTCCCCCTGAAATCAGAAATTTTCCTTTTTACATTTCTGCTTTTGTACAGATTAAACAAAGGAGATGTAACATGTTATTTAGTGAGCTTCATAGGTGCTGGTAGGTGTCTTTTGTCTATTTTTATAATCTTGGACAGAGAAGATAGCTGTTCAGTCTTTTTGCTAAGATAGGCTAAACAACATAGACCAGGAAGCACAGTGATTTGCAAATGTGTGACGTAAAATAATCTGATGCGCTCTGGATTAAACTCACTCTGCAGGACAACCACAATCATAAATAATATGATTATTACCCCATGCATTAATAACATCAAGATTTACGAGTCCACTGACATATGGTAAAATAACATTTCTGTTTGCATTTGTCCAGCTGAAGCCTCCATATAAAGTAACTTTTCGGCCTTTCAGTCAGTCACTTGCTCTTTGCGTAATACTCTCTCATGTTTGGAGTTTTTCTCTGCAGGTGGCTGCAACTCGGCTGCTTTATTGTTTAGTGCTTTACTGCTTAGTGATTTAAAACATTGCTGAAATCTTAGCCGATAAATCGTCACTGAAACAGAGTTTTATTGTGCTGACTGAAATCAAGCTTCTTTGAGGCCTGAGGGGCTGCTGGTCCTCGTTTGGTTTGGATGCCTCACAGAAACAAAGAAACACATCATGCTGAGTAGATGAAATGGAGTAAAAATAAAATAGGGATGATTTGGTTGTCAGTATAAATCTTGTGAAAAAACAAACCCTTCAGTACTGCTGTTTCAGATTTTGCAGCTGTTGTGCAAACCCCTTGAGTGATCTCAGTCAAGCTTTTCTTCATTTTAAACAGTTGAGCTAGAACAATAACCAAAGTGAGGATAAGCAAATGAAGAACTGGAGTATGAAGTACTGAATAAATATTTGACAGATGCAGAGCGAAGTTGACTAATGCTTCATTCTTGATTCAATTGAATTAAACGTTTTTTTGACTGGGAAGTTATTAAGTGCTGTACTGAGGTAACACAGCGAGTAAGAACTAACATATTGAAGACATCCTTAAATGTGTTTTTCAAAATCTGATTTAATAGTTATGTATACATGAATATCCATGAAGGATGTAACACAATATCATATTTTTAAGGGGGTGCTGGTAAGTTACCAATCGTTATTCAGAGTTTTACAAATTTCTTAATTTAATGACAATTATGTTTGCACTTTTCCACTGACTACATGTACCTCCATACAGGCGAAGTTTTACAATAGAAGTAGCAAAACTAGCAAGGCTAATGAAAAGTGTGTATGGTGTGTGTCTGGTGTGTGTCTGGTGTAGTGGCCACAGTTGAAATTGCAGGTCATGTGATGCAGTTTGGACCAGAAAGACTTCTTCCCATACACGAACATTCAGCTGCAAAACAATGACGAGAATTTGTATTATACACTTTGTACTATCACAGTTTGGGCCATTATGTTCAATGTAAATTACGTATCAGTACATTAATTTCTTGCCATTCATGTGTGTGGGGAGTCGGCCAGTTCAGCCAGAGATGGACTCTACTACTCATAAGCTATGGGTCCAAAATTGTAAAAGCCTGAGGAACCTTTATGATGTACCCACCCAGTTTTCAACTTGGCAAGAATGGGATGCCATCCTTAAACACAGTATTCATTTCTCTGAACTCTTCACATTGCACTATAGTGCAACACTACATCACAGCTGGGTGTTCTGGACCCATAGAGGTCAGTGCAGCAGTGCTTTTCCTCCCACTTCATCCAATGTGGAGTAAGCTCTTAATGGATTCAAACATGTAACATGGATTGAAGAAAACAACACCCAATAAATATATACAGAAAGTTTACAGAAAATAACTCATACGATATGTTAGAAAACTCCTAAATCAGAGTCTAAATCCTTAATGAAACCCCACAGATGAACAAAACCAATGTGAACATTGAACAATGAGAACACAATAGATATTCAATCATCCATAGCATTCTTACTGTGTGATCCAAACATTGCTGTCACTGTCAGCTGTTGGTCTGTAAACTTTGACCGTGATGAAAGCCAGATGCTCATTTCTCCTTGCAGCTTTTCGGCCAAATCTCCCCAGCGGCCTGATCCCTCTGCCTGTATACCAGGAGGCATCGATGTCTGGATCTGGACAATGAAGGGACAAGAAAAAAAGACATAAATCCCAGATTTCATCATGTATAGGTCTCACGAATTGGCTATGCTAACCAATCATGGCAGTCCTAACTAGGACCAAAATAATTACTTAACCCCTAAAACAAGATATAACGATACTCTATCCTTTATAACGTGCTATTGAAATATTTGATGTTTATTATTTTATTTCTTTCATTTCATTAATTTATTTATTGCAAGTCTTTTATATTCAATTCCAGCTTTTTTATTATTCACAATGCCATTTTCCCCATTGGCTGTTTTATTTACTACATAAATAAATCAGTAATTGTAAAACAAGTTATATGACTGGTTGTCTGACAGCCAATCACGTAACTCGCTCTTCCCTGTTTGTTTTGATTGACAAGCAAAGACTTAAATTAAATAAATTCGAATTAAATCAAAATGACCGGCAATAAACTCTAGTAATGTAAAAAGAAGCTGCATAAAACAAAATTTCATTATGAGATAAGTTTTAAAATGGTTTGGATTATGTTACAATTTCATGGTTATGTATGTTTTTTCTGTATTCATTCATATAATTATTTGTTTCATAACATCTTATTCGTGTCAATTTGGAACACTTTGGGTCTCCATATATTTTGGGTCATTAATTAGGGGATCCTTTACTTCTGATGATTATGGAACCGCCTCGATGAGATCCACTTAGAGCTTGACTCAGCAACAGCAAGACAGCACAGAGCACTGCACACACCCTCATTGCAGCTCGACCTGCAGCAAAAAAACAGAATCAGTGGTGGAAGAAGTACTCAGATCTTACAAGTAAAATAATAGTGTATATTATATTATTGGATAATAATTATTTGTGCATTAATGTGTTCATCTTTTTAATGTTGCAGCTGGAAAAGGTGCAGCTAAATTGAACTATTTCACACACTGCAAGCCTGTGAATTTCCCCCCTTATTTTATCTTTTCTTATCCTAACCTATGATATTCACGTTTTATTGCTGATTATATATTGTATTATTGATCTGAGTCAGCAAAGTAACTAGCAAACAAAGTTATCTAATATTTTCCTCTGAAATGCAATGCAGTAGAAGTATAAAGTACAAGATAATATAAATACTCAAGTCAAGTACAAGTATCTCAAAATTGTACTTAAGTACAGCACTTATGTAAATGTACTTAGTTTCTTTTCACCACTGCCCAGAATATAGTGTCAAATGAACCTTAACCATCAGAGGTGACATATGCAGGAAATACAATTACTGGACTGATCCGTGCTCGCCACTGATAAAGGAAGAAAATGTTATTCTGTATTCACGGAGCAGAATGTCAAACATTTCCACTGCAGACATCAATGTCTAACAAAAGCAACTCAGTAGAACTTGCAGAATTGCTTGTTTTGAAGTCATTTTAATAAACTGTAATCTTATTCATCACCTCTCTGACATGGTGGCCTCAAAATAATGCCATGACAACTGGTGTTAAAAACTGCAGCAAAGATGGGCAAACTGTGCCGGAGAAAGAACACGGATCAGGACTAAAGCTACATGCACACCATGTAGTCTGCACTTTGGATCACTCCTTTAAATATCACTTTTCATGATTAAGCACACATTTCTGCAGGTTTCTTTCCTCCTTAATCTCAGCAGACTGTTTGAACTGACTTTCTGGCTCTTACTTACACTCCAAACAATATTTCAACTGATTTTGCAACTCGGAAATTTGGAACATGGGACAAATATGAAGACTTACCGTTTGGAAGATTTCTTGTCAGATGGTTGAGCTGAAGAACCAAACTTCACAGGCTGCTTCACTATCTCCCAGTTAAAACCACAGGAGCTGAACTGGTGCAGGAATGATGACTGAACCACAGCAGACCCTTCTCTCCCTCCAGGTGTGACTGTAAATCCCAATGACTGGACACAAGCAATTACTGCAGTGAGACTGAAAGACCAAGGGACGTGCTGTCTCCGAGCCACTTCTCACCTGCTCTATGAGGTGGATGCACTTCGGAGGTGTCTGCATGCCAGTTTCAGTTTATCAGTTGTTTCATCGTCGCTTTATATTCCAGCAGGAGGGGCAGCAATGTGTTGATATGATGGTGTCACACGCCTCTCAAGAACAATATGTGATACACAATATTTCCCTATGGAGCTTCCCACTGTGTGTGTGACCTGGCTTACATTGGAAAATGACAATAGTGCACCAATAGCACCGCCAAACAGTTCCCTAATGAACTGGGAAAGTATTTTGGATTTGGTCAAAGTCAAACTTTAAAGTGGGCACTTGTTTTCTTCACTTCACGTCCCTGAGTCAGCTGTCAGTCAAACACTATCTGTGGTAATAATAAGATATTTTTAGCTGAACTTTAGTTCAACGTTCAGTAATGGTGGCCATTGCTGATTGTGCTAACTGCTCTGTTTATTCCAAACAACCAACTGTTGCTGCTGCAGAAAATATTAAATACTTAAACTTCCTGTCTGACCGAGGATTTCAACCAGTAAAAAAACAGGATTTTCAGAGAAGCAAATGTTTTCATAAACCTAAACCGCAGGTTAAAAACAAAATGACTTATTGTGAGTCAATTCATGTTATAGATATGAAAATGTTATGTATTTCTACTTTAATATTTGGGTATTGTAAAATAGCCTCCCATCCCGGTTGTTAAGGACCTTGAAAGCATTTGTCAAGTGCACACTGATGCAATTCTCCCTGTGGATTCAAGGAACAAACATGTAAATGCATAACAACCAACCACTACAATGAAAAAGATATACTGTATATAAGAAGAGGACTATGTGATGAGCCCACATCAAAGGACCATAACAGGCAAGTATGAATGCTACTGTATCTGAAGCTGCCAACACTGTATCAACAATAAAGGCGTGATTTGTTGAGGTTATGGAGAGATAATGCAGCCCAGCTACAGGAAGAGACAAAGAAGACAAAAGAAATGCACTGGGGAACAGCTGTAGGAAATGATAAGCTAAAATGACTGTATGTATTGGTTTAGTTATTAAAAAATTTAATAAGACTAATGAGACAAAAAATGTTACACATATAATTAATCTGAGGCGTGAAACAATCTGTTTAGTAGTGATTTAGAAAAACTTGAGCACAAACCCTCAGTGTTGCCACTGGGGAGTTTCATTTCTCTCAGTAGTGGGTACAAATGGTGATCTCAAAGTGTATGGCTGAAAATAAAGTAAAACAGAATTCAGTTTTAAAAATCTACAGATGGGTGACTAATTCAAGGAAAATCTGCGACTGAAAAGGCCATAGGATATGATTTAAATCATTGTAAATCATTTAGTGATCCTGCATGGACACATCTGCATCTGTGCGTTTCTCCACTCTTTAATTTAGGTTTTTCCTTTAGCTCGTCACCAGTCTGTATTGTGCATACAATCAATGAAAATCATTAAACCATCTTCCAATCAAAAATCAGGCAATTCCTTTATCATCTACTACGGTATAACAACATTTGACATAAACACTTATACATTTGTAAAGTGCATCATTGACTTTCAAATAATTCCCAATCAACTGAACTTACAATAAGGAAAATGAATAGTTCATGTTTCTGTTTGCATTGTGTTGCTGCAAAATACAAGAAAAACTACATTCAATTATGAGACTTGCCAATTTAAAAAATTAACTACAAGTCCCAACTGTAGGAGCATTTTCAAATGCAGTTTGACTTTCAGCTGTACCACCTTATAAATAAGTTGTCAATATAAAACTACTGATTATGTAGAAGTACTAAAAAGTCAAATTTCCTTTAAGCTATTATTGGCATAAGTATGTAGAATATTTACAAGTTTATTATAAATACCTTTTAGATATGACATAATACACACAGGGAATGTGCATAGATGTCTATATGTATGTGATTCATATACATCACAAAATGTAAAAAAAATGTTTAGAAAATGTAAAAGTGTTTCAAACTGATTCGTAGTTTGTTACTGCACTGTTTTTGGGCTGGCTGACTACCAGCGGAAGAAAAATAGCACAATTTAAAATGTTGCTTTAATGTTATTTAACATTGGAATAAATAACTAACTATAGATTTCAGATTACCACGGCAACTGCAAATGCTTTTGCACGTTAAGGTGAATGCATTAACTTGCATGTTAATGTATGCAAATCAGACGTATTCCCTAAGATGCAGGCCTTGTGTAACTCCAACATGTACTATAAATATGGTAAGGATGTAGCCCAGTAAAATAACACAACAATATCACAAACATTTGTAAATATAAATGTAAGCACTCCCATCCCGGTTGACAGAAATAGGAATCTCTTTCATTCTAGCTCAATTTCAGTTTATTACAAACTGTAATAACAAATGTTGTCGCAAGAAAAACCTGGTAGTCACATAATGCTCAGCCTCCTCCTCATGAGCCCTGAGTCATTACTGGTTTCTGCAAGAAGAGAAAGACAGACAGAAACAGGCAATGACTGGCTGTTTGTAATCAACCATTTCATGCTTTGATTGGGTTAATACATTCATTGTTATCCATGGAAGCATTGACAGCAACTGAGACAAAAAAAGTAAGTACAACAGGAACTACAACAGGTCTATGCTAAGCTTAGAAACCTGCTGAGGACTTGTAAGTCATCGTGTGAGCTGTGAGGGTTGTGAATGATTACTCGGGCCGAAGAAAAGAAACTAACAGGAAATATTACAGGAACATATTTAAAGCAGCATTAAAGCATCAAGCCCAAATAATCATACTTCAACAATTTTTACACATTGTTTCATCTTAAAATAGCACTAGTGTGTAGAGAGGTCTATGGAGGGTGGAAACTAAGCAAATCGTGATAATAAAAGGGAAAGGAAAGTTTTCATTTAGCAGTGAACTACAGCTATGGCTTGGTCGTGGACTGCTAGAGACTGGATCGCAGCTTGGCTCCAGGACAAGAACCTTTTTTTGTTGTGTTTGGCTTTTTTTTTTTTAACAAGACACACCTGAGAAGTACATTGCATGGCTGTCTTTCAAATCTTTATCATTAACTTGAAGTACTTTAATTTCAGAAATCTTGGCAGTCAAAACAGTGTGGTTCTGTGTGAAACAAGCACATGTGTTTTAAATCCTCATGAGTAGAAAACACATTAGGGTATTTAAAATCACAGTAAACAGCCATATACTTTTCATTCTCATAGTTTTTTTCTCTCATCGAATTCAGCCTGTAATGGTCCTCAGTTCTTTTGGCAGGATCCTTGCACTGCTCTATTTAAATTTAGGCAAAACAAAAGACCCAAGCATGTGCACATATTAATAGTTCCAGTGCTTGTGTAAAAGTAAAAAGCATGATAATTAATACAAGTACTCAGAAAAACATGTGGTCCTTATTTCTCTAAAGTATAAAGAATTGAGAAAATTAAACAACATAATATTAGCTTGACTAATTAACTGAATAAAGTTGGTACAATAACACAAGAATTGCACAGCATTTGTATATTTGATTGAAACAGAAGAAGCAAAAAGAAAATACAATTATTTCAAACCACCACAAAGCCTGATTGTAAACCAACCACCAGCTGAACCACCGGTAGAAGAAGTCAAAGCCCAGAGTAACCAGTAAATGAAGAGTCCAGTTCCAACAATAGATCTATTTGGGGGGAAACAATTCTAAACAATAGCGCAACCTTTTGGGAAATACACTTGGTATAAAGGCAACAGAGTCTGCCTAACAGCACCTCTGAAGCTCACTAATTAAAATGCTGAAACCCAAGTATAAATATGACAATGAAAGTTGTGGTGGAAAGGGAGGGTAATGTGCTGGACTATTTCGTGGCTGGGAGCAGTAACTTCCTGGACTAATGTCTTAGTTTGTGAGCTTTAGAGGTGTTGGTAGGGAGATTTTTTTTTACCTTTAGAACGACCCAGGCTAGCTGTTTTCCCCTGTTTCCAGTCTTTATGCTAAGCTAAGCTAAATGCCTCCTGTCTCTAACTCTCTACTTAATGTACAGACATGACAGTGCTATCAATCCACTCAACTAACTCTCGGCAAGAAAGTGAATAAGCTTATTTCCAAAAATGTGACTATTCCTTTCAGTTGAAAGTTCTGCTATCACATGTTCTAATTTTTTGCTATAAAGTGTAGACGAGGCTTTGCTCGTCAGTGTAGACGAAGCTTTTTTCCCCCCAAATGGAAGCTATATAATGTTGGAACTGAACTCTTCACTGCACCCAGCACCGTAGAGAGGGGTCATACCGCACTGGTAGCCCTGGTCTTGGGCTTCGCCACTGGGTTCCTCTGTGTCAGGGAGCCCCTGTAGAGGGAGTTCCTCACAAACCTGTCCGCCTGGCCTGGAAACATACAGCAACTACATTGTACATCCATGTTCTGCTGGCTCTCTTTCTTTAACCTAGTACAGTTACAGATTGTGGTTTCCTTTGTTACAAACCTAAAAGCTGGAAGCTTGTTAAGGGCCAGTGGAGGTTTAGAAATTACAGCTGAAGGAGACTAACAAAAATGTTATTGGAAAAATATCATTAGGAAAGTGAATTTGAATCATTCAGTCCTCTCTTATCAACTACTGGTAAGGAGTCAATGAGCAAGGTACAGTAGTACTTGAGTACAAATTGACCCAGTAGAGCTTCTCAGTGGCAAACACCTACTTTAAGGTTAAAAATAACTGAATACCTTGAAAACGTTTTGTATAACCCCTATTCTGCCTCAGAATATTCTACCATATCTAGTACAACACGCCTGAGGGAATTCTGCATGTAGAGGATTTGAGTATCTGACATCATCTGGGAAAAATTAAGCTGTACAACAGGACACAGCGTGCATCAGCTCACTATATAGATCATCGTGTTCTCTGAGTTTAACAAGGTTTAGCTGCTTTGAGTCAGTCGGGAGGCCCTGGGGATCGTGCTCAAGGGCAGCAGTGTGAGTTCTTACTTGTGGGAAAGTTGTGGGAAAGTCTTCTTGCTTGGATCGGGATTGCAGACTAGACGACACGAAAGCGGGGAAACACAGAAAAGCACAAAAGTGAGAATATGGGAAAACATATGACCTATCAGCCTTTTTGGCGTTTTGGAGGATAGAAACATTCATCATCGACAGACCTGCTTAGGAAATGATCTTATTGGTTGATTTGAATCTAAGAGGGCGTTGCCACAGAACTGGGAGTCATATCCAAGACCACGATGTCAAGTCAGTAAGTCAACCAGTAGGATTAAATCTGCCTTCAGAACAGTTCTGTTTCCAAAAATAACTCCAGTGTGCACTTTAATTATATATGATATTGTAATATCATATAATCATCATATAATCAATCATGTAATGATTTTAAACAGCTCTGACTCTGAAACTCTGGCTTAGACGCAAATAAAATAAGTGGAAATTTAATGTCTTTACCCTTCTTCTTCTATCCACTGGCATGCCGGCAGCGTTCAGGGCAGCAATCCTGTTCTCTATGTAGGAGACCTTGGGATAAAAAGAGAGAAAGTGACTCTGTACACTTTTACTGTTTCTGTCTCCTCAAAACAAATCTAATATGCCAACTAATCTTAAGGTGTTTCCTCACCTCACTCTGGGCGCTCTGGACGTTGGCAGCTGCTTGAGCTACCTTGTCCTCCAGCTCAACCAGTAAGGCTGCTGAGCCTTTAAAGCCTGCCTTGGATCCCTCCTGTAGGGGGTGCCACTTCCTCTCCAGGCTCTCTGTTGAATGGTTTGTCTACAAGAGACACATGGTTTTTCACATCAAAAATTGATGAGGGGTGTGGGGGTGTTTGGACAATGTATGCCTTCATTAGATAATCAAACTCTCAAACTCTTTTTGGACATAAAATCCCATTAAGTATTGATTTTAAGCCATTTATTCAAATATAAAGTAAAGTAAATTACTGAAAAGGGTGTTAATTCTCTACAACACCGTGACAACTTGAACACAACGGAACACTGACATGATAAACAGTTTATTTTGTGTAGCCTTCATTAGCATGCAAAATTGGAATTTAACATAGGACACAGTCAATGTTAGCTTCTTGCAGATATATTGGTATTGGTGTATGTTTTAGCTGATCAGTAACAAGAAATGTCAGCACAAAAATATCAAACATCGTGTTTGAAGTCATTACATAGTCTGTACACTGAAGAGTACTGACAAGTGTATTACTGAACTGTAAAATGTCCCACTTAGTACATATCTAAGTTATAATTCTTTAAAAAACTAACTGAATGAATCCTTTTAAAAAAATGTTATTTGTTTAAGTAAAAACCTATGCTAAATTGAATTTTATGCTAAAAAGTTTTGCTTTTTTCAAACTATGGCCACCATCTTTGGTCAGTGCAACAACCAGGTGGTTTTAGTTGCCGAAACTTACCAAACCTCAACCAAAGAGAGAGAGTATATTAAACAACAGTCGTGTGATTCTTTTTTGTAGCTGTCATTCTTAACAGTTTTGGAAAGTACCGACAAATAATGTGGTCCGGACAATAAGGGTGTCAGATCAGAAAATGCTCTAATGACTTTTGGATGTTAATGACAAACAACCTATTTTGTTGTTTAGGTTGGAGGACTTGTTATGCAGCCATTGTTTGATGAAAAGTCCAAAGCAACCTTATCTGAAAGGATGAATCAGGATGAAGGATGAAATCCAGATCAGCCGTAGTATCTTATACTACATCAGCCTCAGCAGCAGCACCACAACTTGAACTAACACAATGGAGCAAGGTCTTAGTATTTATGACATGAACAGCAAGCGCTGCTCTTTCATAAACAGCATATCCTGTAGCTGTCATTCATTTGGTTTGATAATAAGCAGAACAGAAAAGAACGGCTGCTGGGAGACCAGCGGTCCATAACAGCTGACCTTTGCCCCCTTCAGTCATAATGGAAACAAGACAGCCACGCTGCAAAAGAACACAGCAGCTTCACATCTCCAGTGGTTTCCTGCTTGTACAAGCTAGTGTTACGTGATACTTTTTGCAGTTTGAACAGGCCTATAGTAAAGTGATGTAAAAAACAAAACAAAACACATTATCATTCATTACTCACACGAGCACTGTAGCTTTGTTAAAAGGGAAAGAAATGCCAGTGAAAACAGCTGAGGCAACTTAGCACAGGAAAGGTTGCAAAGGAAAAATAAATGCTAAGGCTGAATGACTTGATTTATGACTACACTATGTGCTTGAACTGGAATCCAGCAGAGGTGGTATGGAATTTCATGAGTCAGGCTTTAAAGAACTGAATGTGCAACAATCCAGATGTGCAGTATGTATGTTTCTGATGAACTTTCTGGCATCACATTAAGTGTTAATCCCAGTAAGAATGCTTGTGTTTGAACACAGAGTTTTGTTTTCCTCTGCTGATGTTTTGTTCATTTAATTCTGCCACAGATATCTCTACCTTTTGAGAGTCAGTCAGCTGAGGCTGCTCCTCCTCAAGTTTGGGGACAATGATGCTTGTTCTGGATGTGGGTCTGGTAGGTAATCTGGTGGGCTTGGCATCCCCGTCTGGGCTCCTCCATGCTGGGATCTCTTGGGAGGAGTGTGGCCTGTTGGACTCGTCCTCATCAGAGGTTAGGCTATGGTCACTAATGTTGTCCGTCATCTCGTGCAGCTTCTGTCTTAGCTGCTGCTCCTCTAAGTCCACTTCCTCCCACTGAGGAAGAGGAGAGGTGCTGTTTGGAGTCAGAGGAGCCTGGTTGGTCTGTAGGAACAGAGCAGGGAACATGTGGTTGAGAAAAATGATCTATGCCATTAATGAAAGTCATATATTTTGTGTCTTTGTTTGATTTAAAATGTATTGCTTGAGTGAAAGCAGGTGGTGGGGTGCCTCAGTGGTGTGTTTTTGTGTGTTTCCTCTGGGTGCTCCAGTTCTAAAGACAAACAGATCAGAGGGTGCTGGTGGCGGCACTGACGATGTATGTACTGCTCTAACCTAAACTCCATGGGAAGCATACTACTATATTAGAGGTCAGAGTAATGTTAGCAGCTTTTTCCTGTCCTTTATTCTCATTTGGGAAGGTTTACAGTCCAGCAACACCAGCCAAACTCGCTACCTAAGATATACGCCTGTTAACATGCTGTTTTGAAAATAGTGCCAAATATGTTTGTCCAAGGACGTTTTTAGATAGTGAGCAACCAAACATGGTCATGTTATGAATAACATTGAAATTTTATTTTTATTTGTAATACCGTACTATAATACTATAATAACTGGCTTCACCCTGCAGTACAAGAACAATTATTTTCATGCTACATGTATTTCATATGGATCATCAGCTGGAGAGGATGCTGACTTTTTGCCTGGGACACGTAGTTTTAGCCTCAGTCTTTTAGCATGATATCATGTATGTAGCCATCATGTGTATATTTAATAGTCTTTTATAAAGTTCTCATTTAAAACAAGTCAGCAGAAAACATTTAAATGCCAGCTGGAGTTTTCAACTAATTAACGCTAACCACAGAGTTAGCGTTAATTAGCTAGGTAGCTACAGCTGTTAAAACTGAATAAAAATGCATGTTGGTCCCTCCACCCACCACGCCACTGACACGCCTGTGATCTTCAGGAACTAGCAGGTCTAGAAGACAAATAGATGGATCGAACATGCATGAAAGCATGAGAACTCTCTTGTTACATCAGATGGAAACGAACACAGACGTGTTGCGTGCAGAATCTGCTCTGACAAAACCGGCGAAACATGTGCTGTATGCAAATTGATTTCAGCTGTGGTTTGCCACAAGAAAGAGGAAAAGCACAAGGCTATCAGATATTGCTCTTATTTGAAGCTGAATTGGCACTAATTACCAGGCGAAGTTCTGTGTTCGTTTACGGTTTGCTGTTTTTGTTGGTTGGCTCATTCTCTGATGATATTGGTGTGGATTTAAATTAAAAGCAGACACCAAACCCACATAAGTCATCACTGTTGATGAGAGGAGGATGAATATAAGTAACTGCGTGTCTCTCTTCATTATCAGAATGCCTGAACAATGAGCTGCACATAAAATACCTCATTATTGGGAAGGTGACTTTTCTAAAAACCAATGAATCAAATCCACGGGTCACATTTATCTTTACCAGCAGGTTTCGGAGAAATGTCAGATGCATTCACAAGTTTGAACTGTTGGCTGCTAGCTGGCTACATTGGGAAAGTTGGCCCTTAAACCTGCATTGATCTATTTCCACATCTAGCAGACATGGAACAATGTCTGAGGAATGGGACAGGACTTTGTGATCATCATCTGTTGCCTGGGTACATGCATTTCTGTGGCCAGTAAAGTGCAAAGTTAATATTTCATATGTATAGTAAAACTGAATGTTTGTTTCTCACTCGTTTATCATTAGTATGTTAGTTTCTACTTTATGTCATATGTAATCAGACCAGCTGAAAAGGACTAGTCCCTGTTGCTATGGCTATATACATGTAAACACGTTCTTGCCAGCTTTTTTAATGTTTTTGGTTTCTAATTTCATTCTCCCTGTCATGTAATTACCACAGCCTCCTTCTGCAACATCTGGGCTGAGGTTTGATGATGATGATGAGGATTATTTGGCAACTGTGGTGTGATATTTAATGGATTTACCTGGTCGTATGTTGAGGTGACCTTCTGCTCTAAGTGGTTCAAGAGGGTCTCAACAGCTGACATGCGTCTGTTCAGGTCAGTGATCTGGAGAAAGACAGGGAGAGTCAGGGAGGCTGCAGTCAGATGATGAAGGCAAGATATAATAAAGAAAGAAACGTTAGCAGATAATATCATATCAGAAGCACGGAAAATTGATAGTATGAAGGAACAAAAATTGGGGAATTCAAGAGTTACCACACATGTAAAGTTAACAGTTTTTTCAAGACAAGATGTACAGTACATTTAATAGTTTACATGGTGCTGTTGAAATCACCCTCTCAGTAACAGCATGCCATGTGATATCAAGTTCACTCAGAATTAACTAATCAAATGACAAATTGGCACAGAAAGGTCTTTCAAATACAGATGGCCTTCAATTTATTACCCTCTTGATAAAGTCCATGCTGCACTTTCACATGGTCTCATCAGAGTCTGAGCTCTGAGCCTAATCACCTCATCCCCAAATCTGATTTCACAATAACTGAGAGGGTCCTCTCTAAAATGGCTTGGATGAAGCCACAACAACAGTCTAGATGCAGAGAGAGAGAACACCTCGACAGAAAGGAAAAAAAGAGAAATCGATCAGATCTGTCAGAAATGATACTGTATACGATATAATGTTTCTTTTGCACGTGTGAAATAAAAGAAATGTTCCCTTGGGGTTCCTGGGGGCAGAAAGAGTCATATTCAGATCAGGAAGTCAAGGAGACAGTGAAAGTGACTTTCTCGCCCTGAGTTGTGCCTTTCAGACAACTTTCCTCTTAGACCATGTCCAAATCCTGCCTCTCTAACCCCTTCATACCTAGGATTCCCCTCAGACTTTAGCCAAATTAAATAAATCTAAATGTGATGTCGGTTGTGGGGTTGTTTACTTACTCTATGCTGCCAGGCCACTGTCTGATCAAACCACATCGACACAGCGCCGATGTAGCAGATTAGCTGAGTTTCTGAGTGTTAAACTCTTTTTAAACTCTCACGAAGAAATGATTTTCTTTGGTTGTTGCTGATTTAGTCATGAATAGTTAATGTTATACAGAGTGTAAACTGTATTGATCAAAGTAGGAGCATATCTGCTCCTTCAGACGGGTGTGAGCTGGATGACTGAAAAACACAGCTGAGCTGTGTAGACACGCAATCCAGAATCTCACGTCGGTGCTCAGTTTGGTTGGAATCTGGTGATCATCATCATCCGCATTTGTTATGTTTCTCCACTCATTTATTTATATTTTTCCTTTAATTTGTCATTCGTCCTGTATATTAGACGTGTAAACATACTGTAACTTCTCTCGACAACATTTTTTCCCCACATGTGCCCCGGGCCCATACAGACTGTGCTTGTTGACTCATCCTGATGTCTTGTTCCACAAACATAATCAAATTGGATACATCACTTGACTTTCAACCTCGCTCAGCCACTTGAATGTTTTTCAAATCAGCATCAAACCGACAGGAAGCAACACTCATACGCAGGATGAGTAACTGGTGTCTGAGTAAGCTTGGACCTCGCAGCCAATGAGAAACATCACGTTTCATGTTTTTGATGTCTGACAGGCATATGTTGGGGCAGTATACTGTCTGTCTCCCAGTGTGTTGCCCAGCTGTGAGACAAATATGCCATGACACACGATATCGAAGGTGGAAATCAGCACAGGGCCAGGTGGGACTGATAACACCAGCCCTTTAATTGTCATGGCTGCCTTCCACCACAGAGCTTAATCACTTCCTTTGTTTTCATATTCCTTATCTTTAATAACTACAAAGAACATATTTTTATTCGGATGGTCGGCATTATACCTCAGTAATTACACATTAAGTTCCACAGTGTGTCTGAATCAACTTAAAGACACATGAACTCAAAACTGGAGGGCACATGAGGACACATGTAGACAATCAGTGTACTAAAAGTCAGCCAAACTAATGGTAAACAAAGTGTGTTCTTTATCGGCTCCCCATGAACAGAACAGCAACAGTTGTTGTGATCCTTTCCAGGGACCGAGTTGTATGCTTACACATAAATAGACACTGATGTAATGTATGTAACCTCCCTCTGATCTAGCAGCTGTCTCCCCTACATCACTCAACATGTCGTCACAACGTGTCAAGCTGATAAACTTGTGTGTGTGTGTGCGTCTGTGTGTTAGAGTTCCAACGTGTGCTGCTAGAAAGACCTGGAATGTCAAAAGGAAAATCAGTTTGTTAGCTGTTGTCTTTCAGAAATAGGACTCCAAACCACAATGAATTATTGTACAGAGACTTTTGTGCCAAATGATTCCTCTTTCTTACAACACAAACAGAACAGGATTAGGTTTAGAATTGGTTTCTGGTCTTACCTTGCCCTGTAGTGCTCATTTTAATGAAGCAAATTCCTTCCAACACGCCATGTTGCAGTGAGCTCAGAGCTATGCCACATGTTGCCAGTTGAAGTTTTCTCACTGTCCTTTCTTCCCCTGAATTTACTATGCGCTAGCAAAAATACTTTATTTAAAAATACTACGAAAAATCTAATGGATAGCCAAGTCATCCCATTTGTCCATTTTAATCACTTTTTGGTTTGATTGGGATAGTAATGTTTCAAAATGCTTCAAGATTATTATATATACGTCCAGTTTGTCCCCCACCAACAAGTCAAATTCTTTTTTTTTCTTGAAAATCTTGAACTTTAATAATCCATCATTAAAAGCCACTTTGGTTGTACATACGTCAATAAAGTTGACTGATATCAGACAGAATATCTTTGCAGTGATGGGAATTGATTGTGTAAGGAGGTTGAACATTGTGAACTATGAATTATGTCACATTTCTAATTACAGCATACTGTGTATGTGTTAATAGGTGCAGAATATGGGTGGGTGACACCACAAAATTGGTTTCGACCAATACCAAGGAATACCAGGGCCAGAATCACCAATATCAATACAGATATGGATACTTTTTATCATTAAAAGCAGCTAATGTACTATAATATACGGGAGAAAATGTGTCATGATTTATGAGCTGAATGCATCGCTAATAGGCTACTTCATAAAATATTTTAATTACCACCAAATATACATAGTCATTTCATTTTACTACTAATCACATGCATGTTAAAACAAATGGGAATTTCTAATGGTGAAAAAACTAAAGTTTACTGTGTAACTTCTCTGAACTAAAGAGGTGATTGCCGTGCACATGCACACAACAAGATAGTGATGATGATGAACGATATTAATATGAATCATATTAAACACCTGTGGCGGAGGGTTTGGTGAGTTCTGGCTCTCCTGGGAGATGTGGTTGCAGGGCCCCGGGTGAGACTGGTAGAGAGGGTAGGGCTGGCCGTGGTCATCTTCCTCCTCTGAGTTATCAGGGCCGGGCAGGTAGCTGCTGCTGCCCCGGGGGCCCCAAGCACTACCACTGCCACATGAGGAGTAGCTGAGCCGGGAGATGGAGCGAGATGGAATAGTTTGGCTGTCTGGGTATGCAAGGTCATCTAGAAAAGATACAGGGTCAATCAGTTACTAAAATGAGCAATTCTGTTTCCATAGTTTTTAAGTTAATGCAAAACTCAGTCTCAAGCTGAATGTTTCTGGGCATTTCCTTGTTCCTGAAACGTATAGGGTCTTACATTTTTTTGGCTAATATTTTTTCAGCTTCTGAGCAAAATGTTAAAACACCCAATATGAGCACATCTGCATTAACACCCAAAGACAGTGGTAGAGTAGATTTTATCCAAGACATAGGCTAATTTCCCACTAATGGAGACAACATCGTATATTAAATAAGTCAACAATGAATAATCTTTTCAGGCAACTCAACAAAACTAAAGATACACCCAAAGCATAGCAGACCTATTGTCGCTAGGTTAGCAAACAGTTTGGATATATAGGGCCTACCATGGAAGTAGCCTACATACATCCACTGGCCCTGTAGCTTATGAGTGGAATAGATTTATTGAAACAATGTTGTATATGAACACAGAACATGGCACCATGAACTGGTTGTACAGAGAAAAAAAAGAGACAAATCTTGAAAATCTTGTTGATGAATGTTTGCCCACAAAATAATTGGTGGACAAAAATTGGGACTAATGTTTGTTAAAGAAATAGAGACATAAAATACATTCAGAGTGGAAATGTGGCCATATGTACTGTTTAGAGAAGTTAAGTCACTATTCTCTGCCAATTGTTTGAGAGCTGCAGAGCTCTGTTATAGCTAGTTGGCCCTTTTAGCTTTCTACATTTTCCTTATACGTCGTAAGCAGGTTAACATTGTAACTAACACTGCAGTATGGGTTCTGCTCCTGCTGTGGCTCTACAAGATCTTCTTTTGTGTACATGCTGTGAATTTGCTGTTTTTATCCCCGTGTACGTTAGTGGAGTTTGCTGAAACCATTTAGGTGACCAGATGTGTTTGCTCCTGTCTTAACATTGCTGTGGAGCCATTCCCAGGTCCAGACCTTTGCGTTGCTCCTCCAAAAGCTGGTGGAAAACAGAGGCCATATCAGCCTCAGCAAGCAGCGACTCCCTCACACCTACATCCATGTCCATGATGTCATGGGAGACTGGGACCTACAAATGAGGATGGAGAGTGGTGAGTGCTACTGTGACAAATTGGTCATCAATATAAAGGAGTTAATGACGCTGTTTCAAGCTTAGCTAGAAACTCAGCATCAGAAGAAAAAGGTGGGTGAAGGCTTTGGGGTTGTCACAAAGGTATGATTTAATAAACTGAAGGTAAGAAATACTCACAAATTTGTCGACAATAATTGGAAAAGTTCAACTTTTACTGTTGCTTCACATTTTTTCCAAGCTACATGAGCCACGTAACCATGTATGTGGTTAGTGAGTAGATTAAGTGACCAGCTATAGTAAAATCACTAATGGTGGCACATATTCTTTTACATACTCTGCATGCAAATAAAACACGTTTTGTTTTATTGATTAATAATAGAAATTTTTTAACAAAGATAATAAAGCGCAATGGGCTGCAATATAATAATCAGTAGAAAGTGGTGGCACAGAAGAAATGATGTTATACTGCTCACTTTTGATAAATGTTATGACCAAGTCTATCCACATTTAAAAAAATGATAACTGTGGTGACTGAGGCCTTAATTTGTTGTTTTACTGGCATTAGTTTGGTGTGTTGGTGTTTGGTATGTTGGTTGTGGCTGATGCGGCAACATCTCCTCTGCTTTTTAAAACTTGGCTTTCACAGTTCATAAGATTTATTTTTAAGATATAAACACTGGAGGATGAAGAGTCTACTTTCCATGTAATCCTCAAATGATACAGCCTTTGTGACTTGCTTTCATGCCACTTGAGTCTGTTTACATTTGGTAAAATGCTGTCTTTACAGAGCATTCTGTTAATGAGCTGACAGGATGTGTTAGTGTCTGTGCACACGAGCATGCACATTTGGATGTACACAATGAGTGTATTGTGGCCAGATACGAGAATGAATAATGACAGTGCTCAACACTAATGTAATATTATCTTGCCAAACCAGAAAATGTTTGGCAAAGAAAGAAAACAGAAATAATTTAAAGAAGAAACAGACAGAGGAGCCCTTGTCTGGAGGCATGCAGATTAGTTTGGTTTGGGGAAAAGCTGGTTCTGGGGTTGTCCAGCCTTTACCTGATTTGACCTTCTTAATTCGATGGAGTAGTCACAGCCCAGCTCGAATTCAAAGGGATCGACAGATAGCCGCCTTTTGGCCTTTTTCATCTTTGGAGAGCAGAAAGGGAAACACCATCACCGACAGAGAGGAGAGAGTAAAGAGGTAAGAAAGATGATTAAAATGAAAAGGTAGACCCAAGGAGAGGAGAAGGATTCAGCACCGAAGAAATCCTCGCCACCGCAAAAGACTTCTCACAGTGACACACTGCTTGACAGCATGACATGCTCAATATAACCAACTCAGAACCATTACTGTATGTGCATCATTTTATATTATCAAAAAGAAATTATTCATGCTAATCATTTCTTTTGGAAAACATTAGCCTCGGTTTGTTCCTCTCAGGTATTACCATTACATTTGAGCCACAGCGCCAAGCATCACATTTTCTGAAAACATACATACTTGGCGATCTTTAAAAAACCCAGAAGGACAATTAACAACACTTACTGCTGTTGTGAAGGTATTGCTAGAGTCCTTAAAGACCATCTGGATAAAAAAATATTCTATTAGTCTGTTGCACAATAAAACATGACATATATCCTATGTATATCAATATAACTAATAATACAATTTTTAATTTTGGTTCACATTGTACAAATTGAGCACGGACATATGTCATTCCATCATTATTTTTCTCTTTTCTTTTTTTTGGAAAAACAGATGCTTAGCGCTGACTGAAATGTATCACATGAGAGGCACAACCTGGGGCCAGTAGAACATCTGCTTTGCTATTTGGCTATGTGGCCTGGAAGGATGGGGACTTCTTTTAAGACACAGGTTCAAGCCCTGTGTTGTTGACAGAGGATCCACTTTACCGAAGAATCCTTGAGCAAGACACTGAATCCCTACAGGCTCCAAAAACTGTCCTGTAGTTGCACTATAACTTCTGTGAGTGGGTGAAAAGGAAAGGAAAGTTTCCTTACACCGATCAGTGAGGTGTTTCAAAAGGCAGTACTCTATTTGGAACAGTAGATGGCACTCTGTCTAAGTGAAAAATCAAACAAGGGCTGCAGAAAGCACCACTTGGCCTTCTTGTAGTCTGCCTTTTTGTAACATCCATCAAAAGTCCAATCATATATATAAATGAAACCTTAATCTGTAGTCACATTGGAAAGAAAGACAAAGCATCCAGAGACCCAGAGGAGCCCAGGAGTCCTGTCAACATTGCTTTCTATTCAGCAGCCGCCACAGTGACTGAAAACAAACAAAGCTTAGCTCCTTCATTATACAAAGACTGTGGTATAAACAATAGTAGTTTTGGTTTTATGTGGAATTCCAGTGGACTGGGTGCCCCTTTTTAACAATCTCAGACTTGAACCAGAGGCTCTTTCAACTCTCCTCAGACCCTTTTATGTGTGCGATTATGTATGACAGCCTGGTATTTACCCACAATACACCGTTGCCAGTGCCGGTTGGACCGTGCCTAACCTTAATCGTCACATGCTGTCAAATATTCCAGTTGTTCATGAGGGCTGGCCTAGATCACATAGATAACCCGCGCAGAAAACACTGCTGCTTTTCAACAGAGGAAGGACCCGGCAGCGTGACAAAGATCTGTGCTGACCACAGCAGAACCTTGAAAAAGTTGTTTCAAAAAACATATGCATGCAAAATGCTGATTTGAACTTGAATGAAATTGTCTGTTTTGCAGATGAGTTCTGATTCCCCTCACTAAAACATCTTTTAATTAAGAAACAGGAAACATGTTAGGCATGGGCAACAAATCAACAGAACTGAAGTGAATCAGGTATTGGTTGTTTCCACGTGTCGAGGTCTCAACATAAATTAGCAGTGAAAGACACCAGAATACTAATGTTCTGCTGTCTGAGTACAAATTGATATCTGCTTCTTGTTTTATGATGCATATCACTGGAATGCTTTCTGTTGGCCACAAACTCACTAAAACTCACTAAAAAATAGCTGCAAGATGCCTATTTATTTAATGTAACAAGCAAACAAAGCTTAACCTGCTCTTAGGAAAGCACAAGCATGGGAAATAATCACATGTACTAGTTCTTCAACCACAAGAGAAAATTATAAAAAAAAGTGTTGCCGTACCCCTTCGTAGCGTTGTGAATCTGCGTCCATACTGTGCTCCTCATAGCCATCTGCTGATAAAGAAAGCAGACATGTTAATGTTGACCTAAAGCTTCTTAGAATAAGTGAATGACAACATACTGTACAATAAAGCGTGGGATTTCATGAAAGTAATGCAGTGCACAAATAAAATAATCTGGCATTTCTCTATTTGTGAATCTCCCGTGTCAGCAAACCTAAGAGGCACATTAAGCAAATGAAGTTCACCGCCCTGAGCAAAGAATTACACCTCTCTCAAACCAGCTAGATAACTCTCAACGCAGTGACTTTGTCGTACAACAAATCGCATTTTTTGTTTACATCTGTCAAAGCAAGTACAGCGCATGGAGACAAAAGAA
This sequence comes from Siniperca chuatsi, assembly GCF_020085105.1. Classification (NCBI taxonomy): domain Eukaryota; kingdom Metazoa; phylum Chordata; class Actinopteri; order Centrarchiformes; family Sinipercidae; genus Siniperca; species Siniperca chuatsi. Next base: position 3,767,180 of record NC_058053.1, on the reverse strand, counting down.
GGAACATTGTGTGTGTTTTCAGCCCATCTTTATGAGAGTGTTTATGAGTGGGTTGCATTTCTACCTAACTGTTCCCTCTTGAATACAGCGAGAGGAAGGAGAGACTGGGAACAACACAGCTGCAGAGAGAAGCAAAAGTTCAAGAATGAGCTTCCCAGATCAACAGATAAAGTGATACAGTTGAAAGCTTATGTAGAACAACAGCATAACGGATTAGGTCCATCTACATTACAATAAACAACTGTGAAGAGTTACTGCACTCTAGTTACTAGACTTCTGTCACATCACTAATTTGCAGAAAAATTTTTGCAGAACACAAAACACACTAAAAGTACCAATATTACAACAACTGATACTACTACTACCTCTAAGAATAATGATATAATAATGGTAATAATTGCCACTAACAATTTTTGTTTTAAACCTCGTTGACTCACTCTGACTAAACCTTCCCTGGCTCGGCTCTTCTAGTCTCAACAGGCGAGCACTGACTGTGCCAGCCTAACCAGAACCTGTGGTCTGTTCCCAAACCACTGTGTATGGGACATTCAAAACCGCAAGGTCTAAATGGATCAATTTAATAGTCTAATGAGAACATTCAATACTGAGACTAAATTACAAATGACCCTTTTTTACATTATCATGTTTGTATGTTTACACTTACATGAATATTCTGACTACATTTTATTGTGAGTGAACAAGCAGGATACTAGTAACATTAACGTGACTCCAGAACGGATCAAAGGAAGACCACACACATGGCTGGATTAAGCCTCTAAAGGGTCCCAGGGGGAAAAGAATGTGTGGGCTCAAATAATAATAATAATAATAATAATAATAATGATGATAATAATAATAATAATTCTAATAATAATAACTTTATTTGCATAGCACATTTCATGCAAAGATGCAGCCTAAAATGCATAACAAAACAAGATCATATTAAAATGAACAATAACAATAGGTAAAAAATATCAATAATAAAAAGCAAAGGCAATAGTAAAAAAAGAAAAAAACAAACAAACAGTTTTATAAAACATAAATAAATGATAGCAGCAAAGTCAACCCAAATTAAAAGCCAATTTAAAAAAAAAAAAGCCTTTCATTTCTTTTTAAAAATACCAAGGGAGTTTGCTGTTCTAAGATCCGAGGGGAGGGTGCTCCACAGTTTAGGGCCATAAAAACAGAGAGCAGCCTCACCAGGTTTCTTGTGGGAAACTTTAGGAACTTCTAACAGAAAGGCAGTGGAAGATCTGAGCGTTCTTGTTGGGACATAAAATGAGATGCTTTTAGATAAGTTAAAGGACTTTAAAAGCAATTCTAAAAGATGCAGGTAGCCAATAAAGTGATATGAGCAGAGGGGTAATGTGATCTCTTTCTTTGTATTGGTCAAAATCCTGGCTGCAGCGTTCTGAATTATCTGTAATTTTCTTAAAGGACCAAAGTATAACATTTAGGAGGATCTATTGGCAGAAATGGAATATAATATTTATAAGTCTCTTTTCATTAGTGTATAATCACATGAAAATAAGAATTGTGTTTTCATTACCTTAGAATAAGCTGTTTATATCTACAGAGGGAGCGCGTCCCCTTCCATGGAGGCCGCCATGTTGCACTGCAATGTTTCTACAGTAGCCCAGATAGGACAAACCCAACACTAGTTTTAGACACGGCCTTTCACATTTTATGCAAGTTTCGCTGCCACCGTAGTTTCTCCTACACGCTTGGAAGGGGAGGGTGAGGCAAGCGGTATTCAAATGGCTGCAAACTGCAATTTCACAGCTAGATGCCACTAAATCCTGCACACTGGACCTTTAAAGACTTTTTGACCTGTTTGTGATTATTTAGTGAAACACACATTTATTTAGGAATATGGTTTTTAATCTATATTCCCAAACAAATTCAATTTTTTAATCAAATTACAACAGACCAGCTAACACATGATGGCGGCTGTGGTTCAGGAGGTAGAGTGGGTTGTCCACTGATCACAGGGTCGGCAATTTGATCCCCAGCTCCTCCTGTCCACATGTCACCTTGAATGGTAGCTAGCTGCCATTGGTGTGAATGGGTGAATGAGAGGCATAAATTGTAAAGCTATGAATAAAAGTTATGTAAATGCAGCCATTTACCATTTTAGCCATTTACATGATATATAGGGCCTTTGGGGCCCCTGGGGTTATGGGGCCCCATAAGGTAGTCGCCCACTTTGCCTGGTTGGTAATCCAGCCTTGACCATACAGACTCACTGAAAATGACTCCAAAATGTCTGAAAATCAGTGCACAAATGTTATAATGTGAACAACATAAAGCAGGACTGTAAATAACTGGAGATGTCTGACCAGGACCGTGGCCAGGATTTGCCATAATAATGAGGTTGTGAGTCCAAGTCCCATCATGTTAATGTATATGCAAGTCTTGGGTCAAATAGTCATTACACATTTATTTAATTGTTTTTAGCCATGCTAGCTGCGTGGCTCGAGTAATGGCAATGTCCGTTGGTCATTCGGTCCGGTTGACATCGCTTTGGTCAAGAGAAATATCTAAAACTATTGGATGGATTACCATGAAATTTTGACGGTCTCCAGAGGATGAATCCTAATGACTTTGGTTGTCCATTGACTTTTCATCTAGCGCCATCAAAATTGAAATTTGTCCAGAACTTTTTGTTTGAGACCAAATATCTGTAAATCTAATGCCATTCCCATCAGCCTCAGCTGTACTTTGTTGAAAAAAGGATAAAGTATATTAAAATCAAAAGACATATCTGTCTGTCAGCAATATCTGACCTTTCCTTATGATTTAGATCAGTCATTTAGTATAGTTTACTTATCATGCATACTCTGTGTGTCATATTCATGAGGCTCTAAAAACAGAAAAGTCGAAAGAACACATGGCTTATTTAGTTGTGTTTAATTACAATTTCATATAAATTATCTTAGGATCTGACTTGATTGTTTAAATCACCTTCTGTCTTCTACAAAAATGAATGAGGTTGGGTTTGCAATTTTGCCATTCAGTAACTATAATAAATCGCTCAGCAAATTGGGATAATTCAGGTAGTCCTTACTTTCCACATAAAATAATAAGAAGCAGCAGTAGCACAATTAAACTTAGGAGCTGGGGTTAGCCAACTAATTGAGTGAACTAACTCCTTTTTTATCCAACACACGTGAACAAAGACTCTGTTGTAAGTATCAGTGTTACATCTCCCCATATGCACAAAGACACTGTACACAGAGGATGACACCCTCTGAGCTTTGGGGGCCCAACAGACCATAGCAGAAAACATACAGTAAAGAGACAGCAAAAGAATGTGTGTGTGTGAGTGTACAGTCATGCATGTTGAATTTATTCCAGCTGGCCACATGAATGTCTACATGTGATGAGTTGCTGACAATTTTAAACATAATGCATCTGTTAACATGCATATTTATTACTGTGTTTCATAACTAAAACTTGCATCTGGGCACACTCTACGAGCTGGATTCTACATAAATACATGACAAACAAACGTTTTGTTCTCTCTCCCTCTTTCTGCTTCTGGTCGGTGGAGCTCTGCAGGACTAGATCCTTCAATTCCAGGCACAGAATGGGAGACATGTGACTGGATGATCACAAGGCCCTCAGGGCTAAGCCAGCCAACCAATTCGCTCTGTATCCTTTCCCAAAATCCTCGAGGGTGACTCAGTATAAGCAGTACCAGGAGTCCCGGCTGTCTCCTCATAATTCATTGATCTCCTGATGCTATGATCTCACTTGGAGACCTGCTGTGTATAATAATGCTTAAAGCTGATGTACTGTGTGCTTCAAGGGCACTTGTTTTATATGTTCTGGGTGTGGCCAGAGGATATTGGAAATGCTGAGTGAGCAACTTCAAAAAGAGAGCAGAAAGTGCTGGAAAAGTTTTGATGAAGCCGCATACCGTCACTGTATCAGACTTTAAACATGAGCAGCAATCATAAACAGGACTTTTCACCATTAGTATATCTGGTAATAAAGTCTCAAGAGTTACAGCAGGCAGTGTAAATATCCCACAAGGCTGAGTTTCCATGCGCACTGATCAGTTAGGGACAAAAACCTGACAGTGGAAGACTGGCCCAATCTGTATGCAGGCCTGAGACACAAGTCTGTGACAGCACTCGGCCTCACAGCTGTGAGGAGCCAGAGCTGGAAAAACAGGAAAAATGGAAGAGATTAAATCCCTGTGACAGATTTGGCAGCTTGCCGGTGACTGGCTTCAGTCTGAGATCTTTCTTTCTATCTGTGACACAGTGTCACAAAAATGAAGGGTCTCATAGACAGGTGGGTGACAAATACAGCAAGAAAAACAGCGACATTAAGTGTGTTAGTAAAGTGTTGGGCTGTCAGGAGCTGCCAGAACAGCTTCAGTGCTCCTTGTTATAGATTCTCCAAGTGTATGGAGTAGTGAACACCATTCTTTCAAATGATATTCCCTAATTTGGTGTTTTTTATGATAGTGGGGAGCACTGTCTAATCTCCCATAGGTGTTCCATTGCATTGAGATTTGGTGACTACAAAGGCAATAACATAGCATTCAGTCCGATAATGTCTGTGCTACTTGCATGAACTTGAAGAACCTGCATTTTGTTGTTCACTGGGATAATGTGAGCTGTCGTCACTGTCTTCAAAAAATGCATTACCAAGTCCAATTCTTGAACTTGATCTTGAAAATTGACACAATTCACACGTGATGCACTCGTGGTGATGTTTTACCAATTTTCAAATACTGGAGTGTGATTCAAAAGGCTGATACTGTACATATTTTCCATGCAGTTACAGTATAGTATGCAGCTGTTGAATCTCCTTGAGGCCTTTCATTTATTGGGGATTTCTTATGGTAAGCTCATGCAGACTTCCAGAAATGCTCTGCGACTCTGGCAGACTCAACCTCTGAACTGCAGCACCTCCTGAGGGCTTGTAAAGAAACGAGTGGAACAGATGGAAATTTGTTAAGGTTGCCCCTTGCCCTGAGACCTGACATCCTACCACCTTTGTAACCTTTGATTAACACTGCTTCACATTCATACAGACAGACAGTTAACATGACTACAGTTGTTGACGACTGAGCAGCTTCAGTCAGCCGGTGCAGAGTTAATCTCTGTGCTGAAAGGCCACAGTGACAGTATTTGTTCAGAAAAGGGGTGTTACTCATTTACTTATCACATACCGATTTTCACAAATGGATCACGGATTAAAACATTCCAGACACAAGTATTACAATCCCTTTTCGTAGTGTATCGTATTTTGGGAAACATCTGAATCCTTTCAAAAACCAATTTAGTAACAAATCCTCACGTTCACTTTCTGTACAGAAAACTACCCACAAAGGCATCTTCATAATAAAAATGGGACTACTCACCTTCAAGGTCATTTCCAGAGCAACTATGTTCGCCGCTCAACCTCTTGAAGAGTGATCGCATCACCTTGGCACTGCCGAAGCGCTTGAAGCGGGCACGAACATTTTCGTGGTACCACTCCAAAGTACCGATCTTGAGGACCCTGTCAAAGGAAACGGAGGCGACAAAATAGGTCCCAATGACTTAATACACAGATCAGTCACCAATAATTACAGAAAATACTTACATTCAAACAACAAGGACTGAATTTGACTCTTGTGTTGCGCAAAGTGGTGTAATGTAACTACCTACATTTACTCAAGTAACACTCTGAGGGGGGCCAGTTTGCACAGTGAATACTTTTCCTTTTGATATTTAAGTACATTTTGCTGGTAATACTTATATGCTTTTACTCAAGTAGAATTTCGAATGCAGGACTTTTACTTGTAACAGAGTAATTTTACCCTGTTGTATTGTTACTTTTACTTAAGTAAAGGATCTGAGTACTTCCATGAACAGCTGATCGCGCTGAAGCCGAGCAGCGTGGCGCCCAGGACAACTTCTATTGTTGTGAAGCACTTTGTACTTTGTTTTGATAAGTGCTCTATAAATAAAGTTTTATTATTTTTATTATAACCGATGTCCCCACTGAGATCTGGAGGAGGACACACCGAGGATGCAGAGGTGGAACGAAGTGGCGAGGGAAGAGAGAGGGGTGCAGATGAAAGAGACTTAAGAACAAGAGATTTAAGCCGTGTCTGCCTTCTCTCGTAATCGGCAACGTGAGATCACTGGCGAATATAATGGACGAGCTAACGGCGTTAGCCCGGAGTCAGATGGAGTTCCGTGAGTGTAGTTTGATGTGCTTCTCAGAGACATGGCTACACCAGGATATCCCGGATCATAAGGTTTCCATTGACGGCTTTCAGACTGTTCAGGCCGACAGGGATCACACTGGGAGGGGTAAGCGGAAAGGCGTCGGGCTTGCTGTTCTGGTCAACAACAGATGGTATAACCCTGGTCACATTACCATCAAGCAGAGTATCTGTAGCCCGGACATTGAACTTAGCTGAGGGACTCACATGCCATTGTTGTGGCTGTTTACACCCCCCCTCTGCTAACCTGGCATCGGCGTGCAACGCCATTCACACCGCCATAGCACAACTCCAGACTCAACACCCGAGTGCACTCATATTTATCTCGGGTGACTTCAACTATGTCAGTGTTTCAACAACACTGACTAATTTCACTCAGTATGTGAGTTGTCCTACTAGAGAGGAGAGGACACTGGACCTGCTGTATGCTAACGTTAAGGATGCATGCAGCTCTCCCCCCCCTCCAGGTAGGTCAGACCACAACCTGGTTCTCCTCAAACCCTGCTATGTGCCTCTGGTTAAAACGTAGCCTGCGACCACAAGAACAGTAAGGAGATGGTCAGAGGAGGCCTATGAGACACTGCAGGAATGTTTTGAAGTGACAAACTGAGATGCACTCTGTCAGCCTCATGGAGAAGACATTGACAGGTTTACTGAGTGCATTACTGGCTACATTAACTTCTGTGTGGACTGCAATGTCCCAACTAAGATGGTCCATTGTTATCCAAATAACAAACCGTGGGTAACAATGGACATCAAAGACATCCTCAATGCTGAGAGGAGGGCCTTTACTGATGGTAATAGGGAGGAGGTGAGGGCAAACCAGGCTGACCTGAAGGTGAAAATCAGGGAGGCCAAAGAGAAGTACAGGAGGAAGCTGAAGCGGAAACTCCAGCAGACATGAGAGATGTCTGGAGCGGCACGAAGAGCATCACTGGCTTCAGACCGACTGGCAGCAGAGGAGTTGAAGGCAGCTTGGACAGGGCCAACGAACTTAATCTGGTCTTTAACAGATTCGACACACCGGCTCCTGCTCATCCACCCTCTAACTCAGCTGCTGTCGGCCCTCAAGCTCCTCTGAGTACTCTGCTCCCCCCTCCTCCATCTTCCTGGGAGAGTCCAACTTCCCCCTCCCCTATCAGGCTAACGGCCCTCTTCACTAATGACTCCCCCCTCCCCCACCAGTAACCTCTGCTGTGTGTCTGACTGCTGACCAGGTGAGAGGACAGCTGTTGAAACTCCACTCAAACAAGGCTGCAGGCCCCGATGGCATTAGCCCCGGGGTGCTAAAAGCCTGTGCCCCCCAGCTATGTGGAGTCCTTCAACATGTCTTCAACCTAAGCCTGAGTCTTCAAAGGGTCCCTGTTCTGTGGAAGACATCTTGCCTCGTTCCTGTGCCGAAGACACCGCATCCCAGTGGCTCCATGGACTACAGACCAGTGGCACTGGCCGCATAATGAAGACCCTGCAGAGACTGGTGCTGGAACAGCTGCGGCCCCTGGTCAGACCCATCCTGGACCCCCTTCAGTTCGCCTACCAGCCCCAGCTGGGAGTTGAGGATGCAATGATCTTCCAGCTGAACCGCATCCACACCCACCTGGACAAGCTGGCAAGCACAATGAGGATCATGTTTTTTGACTTGACTCCAGTGCTTTCAACACCATCCGGCCAGCCCTGCTGGGTCAGAAGCTGGGCATCCACCTGCATTGTGGACTACCTGACTGGCAGACCACAGCATGTGCGCCTGCAGCACTGTGTGTCGGACAGGGTGGTCAGCAACACTGGGGCCCCTCAGGGGACAGTCCTCTCTCCCTTCCTCTTCACCATCTACACCACAGACTTCAGCTACCACACAGAGTGGGGGATGTATCAGTGATGGTGATGAGACTGAGTCAATGAGACAAAGTCTAAGGAGCTGGTTGTAGATCTACAAAGGGCCAAGGCACCAGTGACCCCGGTTTCCATCCAGGGGGGTCAGTGTGGACATTGTAGAGGATTACAAGTAGCTGGGAGTACACATGGACAATAAACTGAACTGGGCTAAGAACACTTCTTAATAAGCTACACTTAACTTGACAGTTCATGCGCTATTACCTTATACTGTATTATTATCATCAACCGGTAAACCCACTTTGTACTTCACACTTATTTTATACTTATACCCACTTGGTACTTAATACATTTTCTGACCTGTATTATAGTGTATTCTATTTTTTACTTAGTACTCCTATTCCTGTGTGCATTGACGTGATAGTGAGCTGCTGTAACAAAAGAGTTTCCCCTCTGGGATTAATTAAGTATTTCTGATTCTGATTCTGATTCTTCCACCACTGGTCACAATAAGCAAGAGCATGGAATTATTAACTACACTGATGAACAGAAAAAATTGTGGTGCTTTAAGCATAAGATGCATAGCATGATATTTTCCAGACATTGAATGAGTCCAGTGAACGGGCTTTGCAGTGCTCAGCCTCATCTGAGCAAAGCTAAGTTTGTTCCTGACCATCTGGGTATTCAAACCAACACTGCATTCAAAAACCTCTATAGTGGAACTTTAAAGCATAGCTCCAGTGACTTTTTGGCCTGGACAGTGCTTTGGTGTCATTTTCTTTTATAACTGACTGATATCAATAGCTTCACATCAGACCCTTAGGGTGTAATGGATGCGTATACACTGCCAAACTAGTATTTACATTTACAGTAAAAACACAATATTATAAAGAGTACGGTCTAGACCAGCTCTATAGGAAATGCGCAATGAGATAACTTCTGTTATGAATTGGCGCTATATAAATAAAAATGAATTGAATAGTGGAACTAGGCCAAGCTGTACAGCTGCGCAGCTCTCCAATAGAGTATTGATAAGCCAGGGAACCTTCAAATTGAATCCCATTAGCACCTAAGTATAATCTTCTGTTTACTCCTATAGCCTGAAAACATTCACAAGTTATTCTGCATTCCGTTAGCATAGTTAAAGGCAGGTCAGCAGAGATAACCAATGAAGTTCTAAGGCATTGATTCAAACTTGAATTATACAAGTTTCATGATAGAGTGAACTTTCCTTCTCTGAACTGAGTACTGAAGAAGAAGATTTGAAGATTCCTTTCCCAACTTTGGGGTCAGGACCCTACGTGAGGTTGCCTGATATGCAAATGGAGGTTGCATGAAGTTGGATTATGTGGCATGACCTGGCTTTGAGTGCAGCTGTAGTAAAGTAAGCAAGCCTTCCTGTGATGTGTGGTAAGCTACCAAGCAAGCAAAAAGTTTGAGCGGGTAAGTGACTCATTCAGCTGTGTGTGGGTATGTGGTCTTTGAAAGACCAAGAGGGGATTATGCAGTGGTGACACAGCACACGTAAAACGTATGGTGCTTGTATGAGGGTGGATTTAGTGCTTTTGTTGCAGAAAATCAAGGTACTGGTCCAGGCCAGACGTGACAGATGAGATGAGATGTGCACCCTCAACCACATCCCATGACTGTAGGCAGCAGCAGCAGCGTGACTTGCAAGTACAACCATCTCTTTTGACATGGCGAGTTCAAATGAACATCAGTGTCAGCATCAAGGTGAGTGTAGATTAAAATTTCATAACTTTCACAACTCCTTAAAATCCCTGTTTGTCAGTAAGTATCAGATAGCCGAGAAAGGTCTTTAAATAGCTGGGGTCACAAAAATGTCCACAACTGAAATTAGGCTCCCAAGCCAAAAAAGAACCTCTCTGAGAACCTCTGCTTTGGGAGGTCATTCCTGTTAGTATTCAGTTAACCTATAGGACTGTACAGAAGAGATGGGCACTGTGGCTAGCAAGCTGTAAGTAGCTTTAAAGAAATGATCAGTTTGAAAATGAAGGGAGAGTAGAATCCAGGGAAAAATGGCTGGTTAATGCTGATATAACATAGAAAAACGTGTACTGTATGTAGATTGTGTGACGTCATCCATAAACAATGTTTGGTAGCCCTTGGGCTTACTGCTTGCTGCCATTTTGGCAGAGCCACAGAATTCAAATTTAGGCAAACAGGTCACTGGCAAACACCTCTCTCCTACCTCTTGACACCACCACCTAATGTCCTCTGAAAAAAAAATGCTGATTTTTGTTTTAATTTGTTATTCCCTACCTGGCCATGCGACATGGATCACACACCCAGCCGTGGTCCTTCTTGTTGTAGCGGCTGCAGGACTTGCAGATGTACAGCTGGCAGTCGAGACACTGACGCTTGCTGTTGACCAGGAACTTGAAGGGCTGGAGACATCGAATACAGTGAGACTCAGTCAGACTGGTCTGGTTGCCCAACAACTCTCTCTTGGTGTCTTCTTTTTCAATCTTGGTCTTTAGCTCCCTAAAAAAGACAAGTTTGGAAATATGGAAGAGGGAAAGCGTAGTTCAACAAGTGCACATAATTTTCTTTATAAACATTCTGTGTGGTTACCTGTACAAAGGCTGCAAGGTAGGGAAACTACCAACTAACAAAACAAGTAAGGCACATAAAACAACAAAAAACTCATCTTCCAAATACTCATTTATTTCACATCTGGTATCACACCAATAGTAAAAGCTACGCATTTATCTGTCATTTATCTCTTGCTCTCCAGCGAGCATTATAAAACTGTATGGTGTTAAATAACCAAAAACATGCCATCATTTACTGTCTGAATACATCTGTGAAGAGACAGACCATATGTTGAAAAGCATGGAAACACATTAGAGCTGAGCTAGCAAAAGGTGAGACAAAACCCAGCCATTCACTACAAACAGTAGAAGAGAAGTAATACAGTAGATATGGTTGCAACTCAGAAACAGAGAAACACTAACAATGCTGCTCTGTTATGGCTGCCGAAATAAGTGCTAAACAATCTTTTTGAATGTACATCTTGGGGCAGGAAATTGGCCAGACTGGTTTGAAACAGGGTTTCTGTTTACTATTATGCCTGCACAAAGACCAAAACCAAGACCTGCGCTCACTTTATCTGCCACCAGCACTAATATAGCTGGAGAGGTCAGAAATACTGAGCAGATGGATGAAGTGTTGTTTGCTGCGAAATTATTCCAACACGTAAAATTAATATTAAAATTACAAATGGCCCATTTTTACATTTCTGTTTCTGTATGGGTACATAAAGTGAGACAGAGCCAGGCTAGCTGTTTCCCCTTGACTGCAGTATTTATGCTAAGCTAAGCTAACCATGTCTTACACTACTCATCTCACTCTCAGAAACAAAGCGAATACGCATATTTCCCCAAAATGTTTAACTAACTGTTGAGCCGCCATGGAATGCATTTGAAGGTAAATTTATAATTTATTACTCATTTTATGTTTTTACAGCTAAAAAACAAACGTTATACCATTTCATTATACAGACATGTCATGAGTCAAAATGCTGGCTGACAATTATGAGTGAAGAGATGTTTGTCAGCTCACAGATGGCAACACACTCATTTTGGCAACTTCGTGTAAATATTATGTCAGCCTTGTTACACTGAAAAGTCAGTAAAGGCAGACACTGCAGTGCTTCTCCGGGAAACATTTAGTGCTACTTTTACAAATAAGAAAAAATTATAAAGTCACATGCGGTATAGCTTTACTGTGCGTGATTTAGATCATTCTTAATACTGTATACTGTAAATATACAGTTAAAAAATGCTTGACTAAACAATCTCATGAACATTTTTTAGTGACCTTTTGAGTGACATAGGTGTGTTAGAATTAGAATGTGTTTATTTTTATACACTACTCAATATACTTACCTACAGTATGTATCTATCTCTTTCTGTAATTTTGTTTCACCCTACTGGTTGAGTGACTATATTGTAGTTTTTCCAAAACACACTACTAAAACACTTGCATGCCTTTGTTTATTCCAGTGTCTCAGCATTATTGAAATCACTCAAACATGAATTATTACTGGTTTTGTTGAAGCCTCATATTATATATGAAAAAAAGAAGAAGCTGGTTCTGTTGCACACAGTATAAAAAAGAGCAGAAAGACTAACCCCACTAATGATGGGTTGTAATGAGATATTTTGTAACACACGTTACAGTCAAATTTCTTTTTTTACTTTTTTCAGGAACAAGTTCGTTTTGAGTAATTATATTACAATTAGCAAAAACCTCTATCCCAGCCTTTAATTTGTTTTCCTCCAGATAAGGAGTCAAACTCAGTTAGCAGAGGAGAAAAGTTACTTTCTTTCTTGAAATGTTCTTACTACATTAATTTGTATCAATGTCTTTTATGAATGAGTAAAGTTGTGCTCAATGATTATATTTGAAAGTACTCTGTCTTCAGCTAATAATTAATACCTGTACAATGCAATACGTGTTGCAATAACCTCAGTCGAATTCTACTCAAAACCTCTAAAGCCATATCCTATTCAAACAAACACATCTTTCCTCTGCTATGTGTGACTTGGCAGCTCCTTACGCATGTGTCATGAATGACTTCATTGCTTCATTGCAGACCATTCTCTTCAGCAAAGTTTGAAGCAAACTTGTGCTGATTTTTGGAAAAGTAACAGTCTCACTCAGCGCTGCCAGATGCTGACAGTAGCGGAGAGGAAACTTCAGCTAACAAATCCCAAATGTCACACAGTGTGGGTGGAGTCTGGCAAAACACCCACCGAGGATAAGAGGATGCTTATTGTTTATTAAAACTTTTTTAAGGCCATGCTTTTTAAATCATAGCCCAGATCATCGGGATAAATGGGATACTTTGTAAGTATCCCATAACCTTTTGCAGATACAGCTGCTGGCCATTAGCGATGTGATTGAAAAGTAATATCTGTTGAATCTGCCCTCCTCTGAAACATCAAATCCCACAGATCTGGTATACAAGATGCCCTTCTATGATTCAAATAAGATGTGTGCTGTAGGCAACGTCCATGCCTTCCAAGCACTGATACATGGCTGGCAAGGCCAAATATCAAAGACAAGTGCAATGGCTTACCAAGAGTGAGAGTCTGTGAGTGAGAGTGGTGCCCTCTGCAGGGGCTGTCAGCAGTTTGTAATTGATGTGACTCGGGAATATTCCCAGTAAGTGGACCATGTGCTAAGAATTTTTTGTTGAATTGTGAATATTATTGTAATACAATGCCAACATTAAAGCAGCATTAGTTGATTTTTGGTCACTTTGGGACAACAGAACAAGCTGTAAACAAACCATTTACATATCACAACCTTATTAAGTTGATTCAGCCAACAGGTTGGCAAAAAGTTGCCTATTTACACATCCACCAGACATGGGACCATATTAGCATTTATTTGGAATTTTTCTGTTTTGCTCTCTACCCACTCCTGAGAAACGTATCTGGCTCTTTAGCAGCTAAATGCTCCACTATGTTCACCAGCTAGTCTCTCACTTTGTCTGTCTGCTGCTCCTAGAAATTACACTGATGAGAGCGGTGAGACCAAAACAATAAGGCTGGGGGCCGTAAAACCAAAACAATTAGCTGGAAGACAATACAGTGCTCTGTAGAGCTGGGGGAAACTGCAGAGTTGGGTGATATATTCTTGATAAAAAATATTGATTCATGCAGCTTTAAATGTAGCCTGCTGCCACTCATATTTCTTGTACCTCCTTAATTGATTCCAAACGTACTGCTTTTGATGCACATATTTGAGTAAATGTGAAGGCAGCAGAGGATTCATTCTTGGCAATATTTAAATGCTTTTGTGAACCACTGTAAACGAGTGGGTCAGTGTTTTGTTTGTCTGACACAATAAAACACTGGTGACACAATACACAGTCCTGCCACTGGTTTCACACTGCAAACTAGTAAACATGGATGTGAACAATGCTGGATTCAAACATTTAAGAAAAATTAGCTTTGCAAATGTTTTATGAGGAAGGAAATTGATTCAGCGCAGGTAATGTAAACATAACTTTTGTTTGTTTGTAAGAAAACTCTGCAGGGCACCTTCAGGATGAGAACTTACAGTTATTTACATAGAAAGGGTATGGATAGAAACTGCACAGCAGCACTTGTGAGATTTCAAAGAGAGAAGTAACTGCAATGTTACAGTTTGTCTCAAATGAGATTGTTTTACTCTTTCTTCTCCTTTCATGTTGAAAAAAAGTGAAGGTCATAAAAACAAGCTTTACACTAAATTATTGGCATGTCTATATACATTTTCTGGGATGTTTTACCAAGTAACACACTTAAGTACGTCCTCAAAGTCCTCAGTATTTGATTTAAAGCAGGTACTGCAGAGTTTTTGCTTAACTGGCAAAGCTCAGGAATCCGGGTGCGGCAGCCAGACATTCACTACACACAGACAGCTATGAAGAAGAGTGTTCCCATACATGGTGATCTTCTCGCCCTGTCTGTCCACACAAATCAAACCCTCTCTAGTTTAAATTAACGTAGTGTTTTAGACGTTTTTAACCGAGTTTGAGCTGGTGTGCTTATCTCTCAGTCTTTCATCTTCACATTGTAATCTCATATTCTCCTCTTTGCCTCTCTCTTAAGTTACCATATACTTCATGGGGCTGGTGAAAGTGAGAATGAGAGAGAGATAAAAAGAGAGACTGACACACACAGAGGATTAGAGTTAAAACATAATGCTTTCCAGAGAAAGATCCAGCAGCTTCACATTAACTTTGTAGATACGTTTCCATTTTGCTAAAGACAATTTTCAAACAACCAATTTATAAATAAAACTATAATGTCATTTAAGGAGGAAATGCATTACCTGGGTTTGACTGCAGACAGATAAATAGATCATTCTGATTCTGCGACAAATGGCCATTATGCTTTTATATTCTGTATAATTTTTCCTCATATGACTCATGACTGGGAACTATCCATATTTAGCAAACTAGCAAACATCACTCACAGTTATAAATCTGCTGCAGCTTAACTTAATTAAGGTTCCTGTCTGAAAATTAAAGACAGGTTATTTTCATCTCTGTGCAGGACGCTCTGCTTAGAAAGCTACAAATTTAAGAACATGCTTCAGAACATACAGCAATGAGTTTTTAAAGCAAGCTGTAAACACAACATTGACATATATGTTTTATGTTCATATAGCCAATGTTTTAGCAAAGAATTGCCTATTTACATATACAACTGGACACAGAGCAACATTAGCATTCATTCAGAGTCGTGTTTGTGTCCACCTGATGAATGTGAGTCCAATATTCATTCTCCTTTTAGCTCTGTTTTGGTCTCCACCAGCTCCTGAGAGAAATATCTGGCACTTTAGCTGCTAAATACTCACCCATGTTCACCAGCTAGTTGCTAACTTTGTCTGTCTGCTGTTTGGTGCAGACCAAGTAGCGTGCAGTGGAAACAATGATGATGAGAGCAACAAGAGTGAACCTAAACAGTAATATAGCGGGCTCATATAAGTAGTCATGTGATTCATTGTTGATATAACAATATTGATTATAGCAGCTTTAAAGCTGCATTCATGAATTGATTTTTTTGGCCATTTTGGGGCAGTAGAGCAAGCTAAAAGCACAACACTGACATATTATTACCTTATAGTTGTTACGACGAACGTGTTAGCAAACAATTATCTGTGAGTTCATCACTATGAGCGACCACTTTCACTTTCCATTGTTAATATAAAATATTGATTAGAACAGTTTTAAAGTTCCAATTTGACTTGTTTTCTTTAATGATAGGAAGTTGTAAGAAAGTCTTTTGGTATTAATGCATTATAGATTTCAGGTTGACACGTCTGCAGTGGCTACTACTATAAATTTGCTTCACATGTGAGGATTTATAAAGCCTTGCAGCAAAAAGCAAAACATTTGTCAAAAACGAATAATTTTAAAATAAATCAACCCCTGTAAGTATTGGTAGATGAAATTTTTGACAAAACACACTAAGTAATAAAAATATAACACTTATAATATTAGATGACGTCTGTTATTTTGGTGGACTTGGTAAAGCAAAACAAAGTCTAAGTACTTGCCAAAATAACATATTTCATTTTAAGATCCTACATGTGTGGTTTTACAAGATTTAGGCGTGACAGTTTTATATGTAAACCGCATGAAGAAGTACCTATTTATAGATTGCAGAGGCCTTGGATCAAAACAACAGACAGTTTCCTCAACAACAATTGCTCATTTGAATGGAAAACAAATAGCTGAAGAAGAACCTTGGCAAGAACTGCAACCTAAATGGCTGGATCTGAAGAAGGACATTGTTGTCCTGTATTTGTGCATGGCCCTACATAGAAAAGACAGCCTTTTGGAGTGGTGAATCTTCAAGAACAAACAACCTGTATGAAAATGTACATTGACCAAAAAAATAGCTGTTCTAATCTCTCTTTATGACCGAAGTCTGACTCTCTCCATCCATTTTTTCTTTGGGAAATGCCAGCTGGAGACAAGAAGAGAAGAGAAAAGCACTATGTTTAATAGAGTATGGAAAAATAAGGAAGTACAGGAAATCTATTGAATGAATTCAAAAAGTATCTTAAAGTCTGGAATATTTTAAAGTGACTCAGATGAGATAGCTGCCCAGAAACAACACTGAGTGGTTTATTCTTGGAGATCATAATACTGTTTGAATAAGCAAGAAATCAATTTGTCTTAGATAGCGATCTTAGCAAAATACTACAGTAGAGTAATAAAAATATCCATGTTTGAGAAACAATAAAAGATTAGTCATATCAAGATAAAGTTAGTAGTTTAATTTGACCTATTAAAGGCCCTGTACACCCACACAGGCGTTTTCAGTTACTCTGGCTGATTAGACTTCCAGTCAGGTGAAGTTGGGATGGAATTACAGTGGTGTGAAAAAGTGTGTTTTTGCCAGTTTGTCACACTTTAATGTTTCAGATCATCAAACAAATTTAAATATTAGTCAAAGATCACACAAGTAAACACAAAATGCAGTTTTTAAATGAAGGTTGTTATTATTAAGGGAAAACAAAATCCAAACCTACATGGCCCTGTGTGAAATAGTGATTGTCCCCTAAACCTAATAACTGGTTGGGCCACCCTTAACAGCAACAACTGCAATCAAGCGTTTGCGATAACTTGCAATGAATCTTTTACAGCGCTGTGGAGGAATTTTGGCCCACTCATCTTTGCAGAATTGTTGTAATTCAGCCACATTGAAGGGTTTTCAAGCATGAACTGCTTTTTTAAGGTCATGCCACAGCATCTCAATAGGATTCAGATCAGGACAATGACTAGGCCACTCCAAAGTCTTCATTTTGTTCTTCTTCAGCCATTCAGAGACCCCACAACAACATCCAAAGACCTGCAGGCCTCACTTGCTTCAGTTAAGGTCAGTGTTCATGACTCCACCATAAGAAAGAGACTGGGCAAAAATGGCCTGCATGGCAGAGTTCCAAGACGAAAACCACTGCTGAGCAAAAAGAACATTAAGGCTTGTCTCATTTTTGCCAGAAAACATCTTGATGATCCCCAAGACTTTTGGGAAGATACTCTGGGGACTGATGAGACAAAAGTTGAACTTTCTGGAAGGTGTGTGTCCCATTACATCTAGCATAAAAGTAACACTGTATTTCAGCAAAAGAACATCATACCAACAGCAAAATATGGTGGTGGTAGTGTGATGGTCTGGGGCTGTTTTGCCCAGTCTCTTTCTTATAGTGGAATCATGAACACTGACCTTAACTGAGGCAAGTGAGGCCTGCAGTTCTTTGGATGTTGTTGTGGGGTCTCTGAGTCAACTCTATGTACTAAGGAGAAGTCAATCCAAAACAGTTTTTACATACCCACATAGTCTTTTAGTGAAAACACCTGTGTGGGTGGACTATGAGTGTCTAGTTGCTTAAAAGGTAACAACTTGGAATACTGCAAGTGAGGTTGGATTATCAACTGTCTCCTCAGACACCTCAGGGGCCCCAAAGGATAAATTAATTTCATCATTAGCAAATTTGTTTTTGTAATATGCTCTAAAGCAATTTGCTTTAAAGGGCTTTAAAGCAGTTCCTACATTATTACTAAACCTTGTCTTGTAGAGAAGCCTTGTGTCAAAATCTAGTTTTAATACCTTCATTATTTCAGTTTATATTATGCTTATCTGGTGCCTATTTCTAAATAAGTAATCTGTTTGTAACCAGGTTAAAAAATACCATACATTGTAATAAAAATGTTGTTAAGATAAAGGTATATATAGTATGTGACTTAGTTAAAAACAAAATCGAGGAATTGTTATAAATAAGGTTAACACATCATTGACTCTGAAATAAACCAAAGTGGCAGGGAGGTAGTGCATCTCTGTCGGGCCTTAGGCCTGTACATAGTTAATGGTAGGTTCAGAGGGGACTCTTTAGGGAGATTCACATACTCCTCAGCACTTGGGTTTAGTGTAGTCAGTGCAATCACTGTATAGCTAACCCAGCCTACGCTATTAGCTTAGTTAATCGTTTCGACATGGAAACCCTGAAGATTTATGAGATAGTGCTTGTCACCAAGTCAACACTCAGAGTTCCTTGGACTAGGCTGGACAGACCATGCCATCTCTGAACACATGCTTGCCATCTTGTTCTTCACTGAGAGACTGGTAAAAGCTGCAGGTTGGGCTCAGAACTCTTACTCAAGTTAAAACACTTTTATTTTATTGCTCTTTTGAGTGAAGCGGACCAATAGTTTTGGGTATCTCCACTCCCAAATGTCACATCAGACCTGCAACAGAGATTTTTTGGGGGGTTTATTTTAATATATGCCGGCTTGTGTGTGTGTGTGTGTGTGTGTGTGTGTGATTGGTGAGTGTGGGCCCTCTGACTTTGGTGTGAACTTGAAATCAATGTAACCTGAATTGTTGTTAGATTGTGTGTTTGCAGTTGAAGAAAATGATTGAGGTAACTCAAGTTATTAAAACTGAAAAAAGGTGAAATTTCAAGGAGACTGACTTATATTTCATTTTGTTTATGTTAAAAATTTCAAAGTAAATAATAGAAATTCATTATTTCTGAAACTGATTCCAGTGTGCTGTTTGGTTATTCATTTTGTTAGAGGTATTTGAGCATACGAGATAAATATGTGATAGTTCATCAAAGAACTGATAATAGTGGTGTTACAGTTCAGAAATAGTGGATAAAGGAATTCAAGACAATTAAAAGTACGTTGGGGTAAAAGAGAAAGAGGACAACATCACCCTAAGTATTCTTTATTGTAAATTAAGTTAATTGATTAAAAAACTCAGGGCCCTCCCTGACTAAGTAGGGATAGGTGGGCTACATGTTTAATCAAACTAACTGATACACAGGAAGCTTGTAACTTCCAGGTTTTCCAGGTAAAATATAATGAGGCTGCCGTGTGTAATCTGGGGGTGGGTGATGTGTGAGTGGTGTCAATAGGGGCCCACAGCAAATTTTTGCCTCAGGGCCTCCTAATTAGATAAGATTGCAAGTTTCAGTGAATAATTTAAACTTAGAGTTAGCTTTCATACATTACCAGTTTTGTAGTTCTGTAACTTTAGGCATACAAAGATGTGGACAGATTAGAGATACACACCACAGGTGTAAATCTTGCTTTAACAATGTGCCACTAAATGTTTTCTTCATTTTGTGGACTATCCTTACTATCCTGGAGAACTGCTGCTGCTGCTGTGCAGAGGTCATCCCAAATCCGAGGATAAGGGGAAATTCCCTCTAAACCTCTTCCTCCCACAGCCTGATATCTAAACCATCCATCAGTCACTATTGCCAAGGAGACATGTGAGTTAGAAGCAACTGACTGAATCATCTGTTGGTGACTTACAGCTCGACAAAGTTTGTCCAGCCCTCAGGAATAGAGTACAGTGTGTCATTTCTGCTCAGTTTTACTAAATTTAAACCAAACAAGATCAGCCGTCTTCTCTCAATAAAACAACCCCAGCAGAAAACCAATTATCTAGCATTACAGGCTTTGAAGACAGGGCATCTGATTACTGGCTCACTGTGAAATGTCAGTGCCCTGTCTTGTTTAGGCTGATATGATAATATGATGACACAAGTGCTGTGAAACACCATGTGAAACAAATACTGGACAGTGTTTCCATTCAAGTGGGTTTTTTTTCTCCCTATAGTGTCCAATGTATTGACCTATGTATAAATGATACTTTGTAACTTTTGATATAAGACATCACAAATAATTTCTTTTACAAATGAAAAGTTGACTTCATAAGCAAATATAACAATTCAATACACTCAGGGGTTTTCCCGCTGCAGCCTTGGTCTGTTGACCTTGACCAGTAGCTAACGGTAGCTAATGTTTGCTAATTTTAGCTATTGCTGTTTACCATGGTCTTAGTTTAGCGTGTTAGCATGTAGTGCTGACCGATAAATCGTATTGTCATTGTGATATGAACATGCGCGATAAACACATTGCAAAAGACTGTCCGAAACCCGATTTGTAAGAAAAATCCTTTACTTTAGGGATGGGTACCGAGACTCGGTATTAAACGGGCCCCGGGGCTAAAGGCCGTAGTATTTAGTATCACGCTGCAGCCTCTGCCCTGCTCTCTGTGTCAGGACTGAGCTCCACACTCACACACACACACACACACACGCACGCACGGCGGCCAGCAAGGCCGCGGGGGAGACAGTGAAGTGCAGATAAGTTGAAGATTACTGTAAGTGCAATAAAACCTTCACGAGTAAAAAGCCTAAACATGTAGAAGACAATATTTTAATCTGCTCTGTCTGCAGTCTCTCATATGCATGCTAACATTTGGAGGACAAAATAAAAACACAACTGTTTCCATTTTTTTACTCTATAAAAAAAGTATAACCTTATACTAATCTTGCATTTATAATCCACAGGAAGGTCAATTAAAGGAGCAGAATGAGCACAGCCCGTGGAGACATGTCCATCAAAACTAATAAAAGCCCTAATTCCCACTAAGTATTAAAGAAAATACAGAGGGAAATATTGCACTACACACGAGACACAGCTGAAATACATGATATAAAAGATGATTTTACAGAATAGTATGAAGTATAATTCAATATGGTACACTTATTTGTATTGGATTAATATGATAGGGTTAGAGTTTAAATTCTAAACACAGTAATGGACACAAACATCCATCTGGCTTTAAATTTATAGACAATTTTAAGCAATATGTTTAATTGCTACTTGTGGTTTGCTACTTGTGAAGCCATACGCATCAAAGGGGTGGCATCTGTGGGTTCGGTGAGAGACAGATGTGTGTCAGATAGAAATAAAACAGATATACAGTATGTGATCTTTTCAACTTACCCAAGTCTGTCCTCCTCCTTCTTCCTCAGATCAAAATCTCTCTGGACAACTTCCCAAACATGCTTGGCCTCCTCATCTGTGAGCTTGGAGAGATCCAGCTTCTTGCCTGTTGTGGTGCCAGGCATAATTATGAATTTGATGCCTGTGAGCTGGCAGGCTGCCTGGTGCTGGGTTACAGTAGGGTAATAATAAAAATACAATTAGTTGTTTGCAAATGAGGCAAAGTTAAGCTATTAGTCAGCATTGATAGTGTTAAGAAATGTGTAAGCAACATAAGGAATGTCCCTGCATTCATCAGTTGGGGGAAATTAGTTTGATACACAACCTTCTGAGCGGTAACGTTTCACTGACCTTTTGAATACTTCAGCATTCCAGAAAGACAATGTACCAACACCTAATCAAATGTAACAGCTAAGGCTGTGTACATCAATTGCGTGTTCCTCTCTATTTCATTTTTGCTAAAATAACACTGTAAAATTAAAGGATAGGTCCAGATATTTTTAAGTCTATCTTGCTCATGCCCATATGTCCATTGAAAGCGACCCCTTCTTAATGTGACTACACTGTGAAAGATGTGGGACAAAATCCACAGTGCTTGTTCTTTGCAAAAATGCATTCTTCAACTTAAGCTTTAGCCGAAGATAATGAGGCTGCTGCAGTTTCAGATAAATTAAGTGGGTATCTCCTGGCAATATTGTGCCCCGGTAAAATCCTACATGCAACTAGCAGAAAGCATCTCTCCACGGCTAAGCAAGGAAGCACTGTCCATGGAAACACAAAAAGGGAATCTCATACTATAAAGAGTGCATATTTGGAAGAGCCCCCCTTACTTGGCCAAGACTGCTGAATCCTCTTATCAGCTTTAGCTTTAGGATGCATTTTTGCACAGGATGAGGGTTAGGGGTGGGCTGTCCCCTGTCACAGGCATGTTAATCACCTTGTGGCCATTATGGACAGGATAAATGATTACAGGGACCAATAACTTTTGAACGTGAGTATTCAAATAACAAAGACTTAAAGAATTCCAAAGCTATCTTTTAAAATCTTCCAGGCAAACAAGCACATTCTGTGTTGTTTTGACTTCTTCCACATTTCTAACTTAAGGGTGCTTCTAACGGAGCCGTAGGTATGGCTTGAAAGCTAGAAAATATTTCTGATAAGCTCATTAAGGTAGATTTAGTTAAGATGGGGTTACTGTCTTCTTCCTTGTCACTACGAGCAACCCCTTTCACATTTCACATAATTATTTGACTTTGAATTAGTGAAGCTTTAAACACAACTTTTATTAACATCAAAATGATCCATTTGTTGCTTATAATGTTTGCCAGTGTCTTCCAACACAACCCTAGACGATGTTCCTAAAATGCTTACATGACTGTTTTCTGATCTGCCACGTCTGCAGTTAAGGTTTACACAAGTAAAAATGAGGAGAGGTCACACTTATTCTGTCCTTGCTACTTAGAGAGGACAGTAATTATTTGCACAACTGCAGGGTGTTGCTTGTCAAGTATTTGAATGAATGGCCCAAAAAAACAGACCAGAATAATTGTATCGATCACGGGTCAGTGACTTGGAGCACTGGCAGATTAGGTGCTCTGCCACATGCATCTGTCCTGTGATCTGAGAAGGTTTGGCACAGTTCAGCCATCACATTGCTGAGGGATTTTAATTGAGTGTCTCTTAAATGGAGCCTGCCCAAACATTTCACATGGTCCAGTTTCATAATGCATTGATTTCAGAGGATGAGTTAACTCCAATAGAGCCAATACACTACTACTGAATTGCACGTAAACACTCTTACATAATCAAAGAGGAGTAAAGGAATGCTCAGGAGCATCACATAATTGTCTTGTTTTCCACAGGCCATGCAAAAAAACCAAATCTAGCCTAATCTAATTTCTGCTTCTGCAAATGGGCACTAATGGTAAAAACAAGCATGTGCGTTTAACAGAGACACTGGTCACATCTAAATTGTAGAATCTGAGTAGAACATTGTACTCCTCCAGCAATATAAAATATTGCTTACAACTTTCCCACAGTTCAGTTCTTAAACTTGAACAGCCAAGCAGTATACAAAAGCTCTATGTGTATTTGCTTAGCGGGTGTGAGCAACTTGGTATCTTACTCTGTTGTATTAAGGGAACATTATGAAAACATGCACTTTAAAAATGTCATTATAATATTCCTTATAGTATATTTTAGTGTTATGCCTTAGCCAGTGAAATCTCATGATCTAAAATGGATTTTCTGTATTCAATTCGCGGCTGATGCACACAACTCAACAGGTGCACATTTAAAGGACTCCTTGTGTTTGCAAAAGGAAGGTTTGGCTTGATAACAGGTGTGGGGACACACAAACCTGGAATAGTTTTACCAGCCAACGAACAGTGCGGATAAAGCATACATTTTATTCCAATTCAAACCACTTCACATGCTCTTATATGGAGTTTTAAATGTGGCAACCTTGGCTGCCTTTCAGTAGATTTAAGAAAGTTGATTAAAGCTATTTGGCATTTGTTTTAAAATACACACATACATTAATTGTATCGCTAATAACAAGTTGGAACACTTTCAGACATGAGTTTGGTCCAATGAAATGAGCTAAATCACTGTTGCCCACTGACAGTTTAAGTAGCATAAATGTAAAAAAAGGAGCAACAACAAGATTCAAATTACAGTAACATCTCTGAGATACCAACACATGTAGGCATTAGCATCATTTTATTCTCTTAACACCAATGTGTGTAAATATCACTTACCTTGGTGTTCACAGAGTAGCCTGCAGGCAGTATTTCCTCTGAAGGCAGACCAGGCTGACTGTGGGGCAAACTAAGTAGCAGACAGCAATGCTAATCACATGTCTAGTTAACCAGGAGGAAGAAAGGCAGGGAGACAAGCCTCCTCTCCGCCTTCCTTGACTTTACTTCAAAGGTTCTGGTTATGTGCTTTAGCCCCGGACATTGGTTCAGTATTAAATACATTGGAACTGCTTTTGATTTGCATTTACATTATATTGGGAAATGCCGGATTAATGGTAAATCAATCGGTTTGGAAGCAGTTATTTTGAGCATTTCATTGCTTGGACAGCATTCAAGCGTGAAGTGATCATGAGGTTATGTAGAGGCCAGTCGGCCTTCAGTCCCCAGTCACATGTCTTGGATCCTATGTTATAGGAGAGAGTTGTGATGTCTTTTAATATCTGTTAATAATTGATGCAATGTTGGTTTAAGGGTAGTAAGTGGCTGAATATAGTTGTAAGACTTTGTTGCTATAATATTATTATTTGCAAAGTGGGTGGGTCAGCTTTCTTTCTCGGAGAGGAATCAAGTTCCATTGATGAAGCCAAACATTTACACATGGAATGAGAACTTGGAAGACAAAGTTGCAAGTGTTTTTACGTGTTGAGATCATTACAATTACTCTAATGTGATGTGAAAGCTGAGTTGGAACGAGTAAGGACGGTCATCACAAAGGAAACTCCCCACTAATTGTGACAGAAATGTGCACTCAGAAACTGATTAGGGCAAATTTGAAAGAATCCAATTGAATGTGAAAATCAACATGGCTGAATTGAGAAGACCTGTCTTTGTTCATTTATTTATTTCATTCTCTCATAAACATAACGATTTTCTCCCATTTCCTCCCTCACTGGTTTATGTTATCCAAGAGGGTGATTTGAGCCATGTGACGCGTCCAGCAATCCAATTTTCTTGTTTTCTCAACCACCAGGCCCTGTCATCTTCCTGTGGAGTAAATAAACATGAACATAGTCTTTGGAAGAGGTTAGTCACACAGAGTTTATTTACACTTTGCATTTTTGTGAGTTAACTACATTCTGGTGAATGAATATGTATATACTGCACAGTAGTTATTTTTATTCAGAAAGACACAATAAAGGCAGAGCTAGACTTTTATTTAGTTTTTTATTATTCAGGGCAGTATCCTGTTTACTGAAACAACCTTTGGCATTTTTAAAAACTTTCAATGTCATTGTTGCGTTCTCAGCTCAGGCCTATGTTTGCTGCCCAGTGCACCACAGTCTTGTCTTTTTGTACCTCAGGTACACACATATTGCGCATCTACCTTAAAGGTACCCTGTAGAGTTTTTGATCTATCGAGCAATGTTTTCTCAAGTGGGTCCCCATGTTGTTTGTATTGTGCATGTGCACAAGGACGCTCATGGTCATGCGTAAGCATGTGTGGCTGGCTGTAAGGAGCAGAGAAGCGTAGCAATGCTCAAGCAAAGGTAACAAGTAAGCATGGATGCATGCCCATTCAAGCTGCTGGGGCAAGTGCCCCATCAGATTTTTGATATCTGGGTTTTTTAGATTAAAATTTTATTTTATATTTAATTTTATTACTATTATTGTTTATAATATGTAGTTATGATAATTTTATATTATGAGTCAAATGTATTCTTCTATTTATGTCATAGATCATACCTCAAAAAGTCACACACCCCCTTTCCCTATGGTAATGGTTTCTTCCAAAAGTCACAGGATGAAATCGGTTCGCAGCAGCAGGTAGGCTACAGCATAACGGCGTGTTGCTGTAGTGTTTAGTAGAGCATCAGTCCCTTTTTCAAATGTGTGAAAATTAAATGCAATTAGGAAGTGAACATGGAGAGAGTTAGGGATTCCTTTTGGAGTCTTGCAGACAGACATTAAGGCATGAAAATCCTACACTTGGCTATTATTGCCATCTGACAATGTGGAGTCGAGTTACAACAGTTTCTTTTTATATGTTGAAACATTGAAATTCGCCGCGTGCGCTATGACTATGACTGAACATTGGCATGTAGATGTCTTCAGGCCGGGACTCTTGCAAATTACCATCGACGCCACGCCACGGACATGCCCTTCAACGAAAACTTAAACTTTCAATAACATTTCATTGCCAAAGTCTTTAGTTTGCACTGCCGAAATTTGAAGTCGATCTGATCAATTCTGTAATAGGAGTTCGTTAAGTGCAGAGCCTGTAAATGGGGAAAAAATGGCCAGAAATTGCACAGTAAATTCAAAATGGCTGACTTCCTGTTAGGTTTAGGGTATGGCTCCAAGAGGCCTTTTTTAAGCCTAGAGATGATACCTTGACCGCACAGATTCTATACATCTAGGTGAAACGTACCGCGAGGGCTACTTCGTTGAAGGCTGACTTCCTGTTGCCAGTAGGTGGCGCTATCACTATGATTCAACATTGGCCTCTAGATGTCTTCAGGCCGGGGAGTCTAATCAAACATGTGAAGTTTGGGGCAGATTTGAGCATGAACACTCAGACTTCCTGTTTCATGGTGAAACATGGAAATTATACACCACGCAACGGATACGCTGTTCAACGGAAACTCACCAGCTTCACAAAATAGCATCATCAAGGTTTTAAGGCTTTTCTGCCCAAATTTGAGGTGGATCTGGTCAACCTGCTAGGAGGAGTAAATCAAAGTATAGAAACATGTAATTTCCTGTTGCCAGTAGGTGGTACTATGACTCATAAAACATTATTGTAACAGGTTTAAAATTCTATACATGGAAGGTTTGGTAGAATTTGTTAACTTTACAAACTGTGTACAGCTTTAATCGGAACTCGTCCCATAGTTTTTATGTTACCTGTGTCATGTGTCAAAGTTGAACATGTTATAAGATGTGTCCTATGACTTAACCGTAAATAAGATCTTATTGATGACATTATTAGTTATATATTTTTTTAAAGCTTAAAGCCAGCCTGTGAAGTTTCTGACCACTATAAGCGTTCAAGAGTAATGCTTAATGTATGGGTTCCACTTTTGTTTATTCTCGTGCATGCTCGTGAGGACACATATGTGGACGCGTGTGCACAGAGATGACGTGATACACATTCCTACCAGTGGTTTCACACTATTCCACTGATCTAAAGGTGGCGGTAACATGCCAAGATATGCATCAATGTGCCAAAAAAGTCGGGAAAGAGGAAGACTGCAAGCTAGTAAACGTGGATATAAACAATGCTGGTTTCTTACTACCTTGCAAATGTTTTATGAGGAAGGAAATGCACTTAACACATTTGTTAGACCTTAAGGATACACACAATTTTGATGAATAACACTTACAGATTTTTTAAAGATCACTCACTATATACAACTTCATTTAAATTTCAAAAGACTCTATGTTAAATCATATTTAACACCCCAGCAACCACTTTGCCCCAGTTTGTGCCTCTCATGTAAACACAGTTTTTACATTTTAGGCTTTTGTGTTGATGGTTGAAGTCATGTGAAGGAATTTTGCTTCCTTAGGCTAAAGGTAATATGACAAAGTCTGCTGGGATGACTGGTCAGTGCAATAGTCCTTGTAAGGGTGAACTGCCTCCATTTCCCCAGGAGACCAAGGTCAGACTTAACAGACTGGCTGACTGTCTCCTCTTAGAAAGTGTTGCATGTGACTTGAATGAGACACAGCATGACTTAGGTTAACGTAGGTAAGCATGTCGTGTTTAAGATCCAATATCCAATAGAATATTCACACATGTACCGCTGGGTGAAGAATAACCCTATTAGGACACGTAGTAAATCTCAGTAGGTCTAGAGGTTAAATACTCCCCGTCAAGACTTGGGTGGCACACACAGCGATTCTCTGTTCTCCTCGGCCGAGCTTCAATAAATACTTCTTCTTAAGACATCCTGAGTTTCCTGAAACTTTCTTCATCAATAAGAGTTGACCAGCTCACAAGAATTTACATCGCGAGTCAAAATTTGGAAAACCACACAGACTGTATGACAGCATTTACTGATTTTTTGAAGACATCTTATATTTGACATTTTAAGATCACTGGTCATGACGTACAGTAAATGCCAGATGAGTGGAAATCCCCCTAAAACAACAAGAACCTCAGTCTTCAAATGTCTTTGAATTCAGTGAGAAAAAATCTACAACAAAGGTTTGGCTTCAGCACAATCAGTTCCTGCAGTTATCTAACAGTGTGTGTTAGCATGAACCTCCTCCCATTTTATCTTGGATAACATCCACTGCAAACAAACTAGTGTGTATAGAGATCCTGGACAGCAGATGATCAACGGGTTTGCATGTTTGATTTTCACTCTCGCTGTGCTGGCCTGCAGAATACCCACCAGAGCTATTTAAGGCAAGTTGACATTAAGGGGATCCTTCACATGCAATATATCATAGAGCGCTAATATACAAACATCCCGACAATTTAATAATAATAATAATTCCCTAAAATTCCATATAATATTAGATTTGTTTTTAAATAAAACATTTGTCGTAGTTATTGTGTAAGACTATAAGTGAAATTTCTCAGTGATGGATGTTTCATTTTGGAATAAAAATTGGTCCGAATTGAAGTTAACCTCTTCTGGCACTTATTATGCATGTTTGTCATCACATCCTGTTTGGTCCATCAATAAAGAGTTGTGCGAGCATACAATGAATTTCACCTTAAATGATCTCTAAACCTCTAACTACAACCTCTATGGTGTGTGCAAACACTACTGTAACGGGCATGAGCAAACATAAGATGGCAGACATTATCAGTGGATAAATAAAATGTGGGAACCATTCATACATTCACACACACAATGTTAATATTTGTATTGAGCTGTGTTAAAATTTAGCATTATACAAGACCAAGAGTCTAAAGCCATGCTAGCACCTCTAACGTCAGCATGCTAATGTGCTAAAAATATCAATGCTAATATGCTGCTTTTTAGCAGGTACAATGTTTACTATGTTCACCATCTTAGTTTAGCGTGTTAGCATGCGTACATTTATAGCACTAAGCATAAAGTACAGCTGAGGCTGATGGGAATGTCATTAGTTTTCAGGTATTTAGCCATAAACCAAAGTATCAGCAAACCAAAGTTGTATTAGTATTCATTTAGTCCTGATGAGGATGCTAGGTGAAAAGTTAAGGGATCATGGCAATCCATTTAATAATTTCTCAGACATTTTACTCAAAATTACAAATGTCAACCTCATGGTGGCACTAGAGGAAACGACAAGGGTTCACCAAAGTCTTCAGCACCCGGGGGACCATAAATATCTATACAAAATTTCCGTCCGGAAGTATTAGTATTTTCCTTACTGTTAATTCCCATGGTAAGGTTTTCTTTCAATGATATCCTCAACATTTCTCCACACAAATACACAAAAATGTCCTTGATAATTCAACAATACGATAGGTTAATGCTACAGCCATCCATTTTAATGATTTTTGAGAAATAGTTTTTTTGTCCTATTCTTTTCTATTGGCCTGCGTCCATGCCACGTGACTGCCAAGTTTATTTTGTGAAAACCAAAATGGTGGACATTTCTTTCCATATTTCCTTTGTAAAGTCAATATTTCATTTCAAGTTTTATATCTCATTTCAAAACTATTACTATTCCATACTGATTTTAAAATGTCAGTTTAATTTTAATATTACTTTGTTTATTTAATTATTATTATTATTATTACCTTAGTTTTGTCTATTATTATTCTTCTGTGTTGCGTTTTTTCGGAGCAAATACCAAAACACATTCTCTGTATGCTGGCATTGGCTAATAAAATAGATTCTGATTGAATGGGCTATGTCATGCTGACATAAAATCCCAAAACCAAGAATCATAAAGATACAAAGAATCGCCAGGGTTGTGTAAATAGTAGCCTATGCATGCCTCAGTATTTGCACTGAGGGGCTTACTACAGGCTTGGAGGAAGGCCTGAAGGGCTTGGGATTGTCAGCAATATTGTACAATAATCTCTGAAGGTGACTCATTTTGGACACTAGTTCCACTAAAAAAGAAAAAAACACAAACAAAAAGTCATTTTATATATTGAGCCTTCAAAGTGCTTTCTGAAACTATGGCTGGGATGGCTTGTGTCCATGAAATGAGAAAATTAAAATGTTTGGCATAGAGGTAAACATGGGACCAACTGTTATAGAGAGCTCTTGACTTCAGCTATCATGTGAGCAGAGTCAGCAACTGGGAGTGCCGTCAAATAAGATAAGATAAATTTAATTGATCCCACACCGGGGAAATTCGCTTGTTGCAGCAGCTCAAGATACAGGAAAAAGGTTGATAGATAAAAAATACACATAAAATAATACTAAAATAGAAATAGAGAATAGAAAATAAGAGCTGTAAACACTATATACACACCTGATTTGACCATTTATATATATATATCTGTATATATATATATATATATATATCTGTATATATATAGTACTTTTGCGTTCCCTCCAAGTGGCAACAACAAAAGTGCCAACAGAAGTGCCAAAACAGCAGTTCATCGAATGGCCACTTGAGGCTCCAAAAGGGAGTCAATCCCCATAGACCCCCATGTTAGAATGCCCAACTTTACAGAAGAAATAAACATGTTTATAGCCTGGTACAAAAAACGGTTTTGGTCTCTATAGTTAATTTCCCTCTTCAAGACAACTGTAAGGGGGGTGAATTGTTTTTACTCACCCAGTAAAATTATATTAAGGCTTAAAGTTCTACATAATTGGGGTTAAAGGGTGGGACTGCAGGAATGAGGAAGAGCAGAGGTGGTGACAGTGTTATGGCTCTTCTTCTTTTCCTTTCGGCTGTTCCCTCGCCACAGCGAATCATGTGCCTCCATCTAACCCTGTCCTCTGCATCCTCTTCACTCACACCAATTAACTTCATGTCCTCTCTCACTACATCCATAAATCTCCTCTTTGGTCTTCCTCTAGACCTCCTGCCTGGCAGCTCCAACCTCAGCATCCTTCTACCAATATATTCACAGTCTCTCCTCTGAACATGTCCAAACCACCTCAATCTGGCCTCTCTGACTTCATCTCCAAAACATCTAACATGAGCTGTCCCTCTGATGTCCTCGTTCCTGATCCTGTCCATCCTCGTCACTCCCAAAGAGAACCTCGACATCTTAAGCTCTGCTACCTCCAGCTCTGCCTCTTGTCTTTCCTTCAGCGCCGCTGTCTCTAAGCTGTACAACATCGCTGGTCTCACCACCGTCTTGAACACCTTTCCTTTCATTCTTGCTGATACTCTTACTACTTTTATTACACAACACACCTGACACTTTTCTCCACCGTTCCAACCTGCTTGCACTCACCACTTTTCCACAGTCTCCATTGCTCTGAACCGTTGACCCTAAGTACTTAAAGTCCTGCACCTTCTTCACCTCTGCTCCCTGTAACCTCACCGTTCCACCTGGGTCCCTCTCATTGACGCACCTGTATTCTGTCTTACTGCGGCTGAGCTTCATTCCTCTGTTTTCCAGAGCAGACCTCCATCTCTCTAGATTTTCCTCCACCTGCTCCCTGCTCTCACTACAAATCACAATGTCATCCGCAAACATCATAGTCCATGGAGATTCCTGTCTAACCTCATCTGTCAGCCTGTCCATCACCAGAGCAAACAAGAAGGGGCTCAGAGCCGATCCTTGATGCAGACCCACCTCCACCTTGAAGTCCTCTGTCACACCTACAGCACACCTCACCACGGTCTTACAGCTCTCATACATGTCCTGCACCACTCTAACATACTTCTCTGCCACTCCAGACTTCCTCATACAATACCACAGCTCCTCTCTCGGCACCCTGTCATACGCTTTCTCTAAATCTACGAAGACACAATGCAACTCCCTGTGACCTTCTCTGTACTTCTCCATCAGCATCCTCAGAGCAAATACTGCATCTGTTGTACTCTTTCTAGGCATGAAACCATATTGCTGCTCACAAATGCTCACCTCTGCCCTTAGCCTAGCTTCCACTACTCTTTCCCACAACGTCATTGTATGGCTCATCAGCTTTATTCCTCTGTGGTTGCCACAGCTCTGCACATCGCCCTTGTGCTTAAAAATTGGCACCATTACACTTCTCCTCCATTCCTCGGGCATCCTCTCACTCTCCAAGATCTTGTTAAACAAACTAGTCAGAAACTCTACTGCCACCTCTCCTAGACACTTCCATACCTCCACAGGTATATCATCAGGACCAACTGCCTTTCCACTCTTCATCCTCTTCAACGTCCTCCTCACTTCACTCTTGCTAATCTTTGCTACTTCCTGCTCCACACCAGTCACCTCTTATACTCTTCGTTCCCTTTCATTTTCCTCATTCATCAACTCTTCAAAGTACTCCTTCCATCTTCCCATCACACTCCTGGCACCTGTCAATACATTTCCATCCTTATCTTTAATATCCTTATCTTTAATCACCCTAACCTGCTGCACATCCTTCCCATTTCTATCTCTTTGTCTGGCCAACCTGTACAAATCCAATTCTCCCTCTTTAGTGTCCAACCTAGCATAAGTCCTCATATGCCCTTTGTTTGGCCTTTGCCACCTCTACCTGACAGTGTTATGGCTACAGATGTTAATTTTTAACAGCCATAATGCATATAAAATATAAAATATAAACTCAACATTAGCCATGACGGTCAGGGCTATATTTAGGTGTAACAAAATGGATCCTAAAGGCCAAATTCAAAAGCAGTGATACTGCCAACTATAAGCAGTTCACTGCGTTTGGTGGTCTTTAAGGCAATTAGCTACTGTACATATAATTTCCTCTGGGTGTGAAATGAACTCCATCTTTCAAAAATAGCCCAGGACTGACATGTCTAATGTGAGGGCGCTCAATCACAACACCATTTAAGCTACAAAATGCAACAAATGCAGCTATAACACTGCTGACAAATTTCTTGGCCTTGTCAAGCTTCA
Source organism: Siniperca chuatsi (assembly GCF_020085105.1). Lineage (NCBI taxonomy): Eukaryota > Metazoa > Chordata > Actinopteri > Centrarchiformes > Sinipercidae > Siniperca > Siniperca chuatsi. The sequence continues at coordinate 3,734,097 of NC_058053.1, read as the reverse complement.
CCGGACTGGCACCAGCCTTCCACCGGCACCTTTGAGTCAAGGACGAAAAAACATGCTCTTCATGCCAGGGTGCTGGAGGTTAAACTGGTGCAGGTCGTCCTCCATCATGTTGACCAGCTTGACGCTGCTGCCTCCCCATGTCGTTGCTGCCACAGTGGATGATGAGGACATCCAATTCTGCTCTTCCTTGCAGGGACTGGGAAAAGAAGGGGAGAATGCCTTTCCACCGCAGTCCACCCCAGCCAAACCAACAGACAGGGACGTCCAGCATGCTGAGATTGCTTCCCAAGGTCTCTGCAGCTCTCTCACCAATGATCCACACTGTGATTATGGGGGGAAAATAAATTAGTGTAGTTAATGCTTCAGGTAATAAAAAAATATAAAGTTAACTATAAAGGGTGGCTCAGTTTTTTCATGTTTACAATACTGTTATGTCACATCTGTAGGAGAAAATGGAACAAGGGAGCAACACTTCAAAATATAGATGACAGTCTTTAAATGTTTTTGTTGTTGTTCTTTGAAGACAGACGATGTAAAATCAGCTGTCTAAAGTCAAGTAGCCAAGACTAGTACTTACAGTTAATGCTGTGTGTATAAAAGTACCTTTCTTTCTCAACAGTCATATCTCACACAACGCTGTCATTAGCAGTACATAAATCAAAATCAAAAAAGCAGTGTGGGGATTTACAATCTATCTGTAAGCCGTTATGCACCCACGCATCCGCATGGATTCCACCGCTTTGCCCATTTTTGGCTATACGGGAGTTGGGCTGAGTGACGCACTACCAAGATGGCGCCAGCTAGTGCCGCCCACTTTGAGCTTTAAAAGGGCTCTTCAAAAACCTATGTGTGACGTCACGGACACTATGTCCAGTCTAGTCTATATAGTCTATGGTTCCCTTACAATACTTTTTTACATTCCCTCGCAATAAATTTTGTGATACTGCGCAATACATTTTGCATTCCTTTGCATTAAGTTTTGCGTTCCCTTGCCATGTTTTTTGTATTCCCCCGATCTATAGGACCAGTAAATGTGTTGGTCCAGTCCAGTTATAATACACTGCCAGTTCAGGGAAACACTCTGCAGATACTACAGAAAGGAGATATGATGTGACACTTGATGCATTTATTTCTCATCATTCCTTTCAAAAGGCCAAGCTCCGACAGTATACTGCCACTGGCTGTGCACAGCTGCAGCTGCTCTGCCTGGATGTGCTGGGTGAAGCTGTGGCTGTGGATATGATTATTGTTCGGACTACGGATGCATTTGTGGTTGTATCTATGATGCTATCGATATGGCTGTACTGTGACTACTCTTTACTGCTCTTATAAACATTAACAAGAAAGCATAATCAGGCCACACAGGGTTTGAACCCATGGTGCTTCAATCAGATATGACAGATGTGTTACCAATACACCACAAGAGTTCAGGAATACAGTAGCTTCAACACTGCATTCAGCCAGGACAACCATGTTAATTCACTGCACACACACAACCCCTACATGTAGTTAGTGTTACTCTCATTATAAACTAGTGATCATAACATAACAACCATAATCGTAACCAAAGCACAGGCATGGCTAAAGCTACAATCACAGCAACAGCAATGGCCAAAGCTTAGTCATCCCATGGCTATAGTCAGAATCACAGCTACAGCCTGACTCAGTCAGCCTCTGCAGCAGTCAGTGAGAGAGCTACAGTAGGTTAACTAGCTCTGCTAGTCATCTATCTAGCTGCAATCATACAGACTTGTGCCTGAGCCAGCCACAGCTGAGGGTGTGCCCTAATGCACAAGTGCTGTGGTCACAGCCAGCGGCTACATAATACATAATATTATATCATAATAGCTCTCAGCCTTTCTCTATAGATCAGAGGGAATGCAAAACGTATTGCGAGGTAATGCAAAATATTGCGAGGGAACGCAAAAATGATTGCGGTGGAGCACAAAAGTAGTTCTGAAAAACAAATTCCCTTCATGACCCTTTGGGGGCTCCATAGGGGGCCATATGTACAGGAAACCTTTGGCCATCTGGTTTTAAACTCCCCCTATTGGTGTATACACCAAAATCCTTTATCTCTTTAGTTTTTATTAATGTATTTCTTTATTAAACATATAATGATCAGTGACGTGAAGATTGTAGAGATAGGGATCTTATGTGACAGAAGTCATGACCCCCATTCAGGCCTGGTTTAAACTAGATCTCAGACCCACAATGGAACCAAACAATTAGAAAGAATTCATGAAAGAATTGAACTCAACCACAAATTTTATCAAGATTTTTTTCTCTTGACCAGTCATCATTATGTGGTTTTGGAGTCTCCCTTTCTTGCCTGATTTTTTCCCCTATTGTGAGATTAGACCTTTTTAGTGTAAGCATTCACTTTCATGTGGACCTGCTGATTATCTCTTCCTGGGCTATCATTGGAGTTTTGGCCCTTATCTCCAGTAATCATTGGAAAGCAGGAAGAAGGCCTGTTTTGAGTATAATGCTATGATGAAGCCATAACAGCAGGAAATGGCAACATTCCCCCCAGACTCTAAAAACCAGCACACAGAGCCAAACCATCACGCAAGGTTTTTCTGTGTGCAGTAAAACACCATTCCAGTGTACTGTTTTTTATATTGAGTGCCTGAAAAGTTTTTGGCTTTATCATAAATCTGACTGTCTCCAAGATCTAGCATTACATGGTAGGTGAAGACTGGTTTCATCATTAATTGATTGTAATGTTGTGGTCACTGACTTTTTTGAATCGTTGCATCGTACTTGGATCGTACGTCTGTGGACTGGAACAGAGATATCATGTTTATATTCAGAGGTTCTTTGTGCCAACAGTTTCATGGGAATCCCCCATTTTAAAATGTTGGAGGCTTTATGCTAGAAAAGTTTCCTTTCACACATCCAGCTGGGCACTGCTGGCTGTCAATGCATTTTTTTCTTAAGTGAAAGCTGTTTGGACCAAATGACAAAGGCTTATTATAGAGACAGCTTTAGTGCTTCAGCACACAGGGGTCTTTTACAGAGTGTCACATGTGCCATACAATAGAGGAAACACTCTTTCTTTTCTATTCTGTGTGAAAGAAAACTACATAGTCTGACAGAGGAAGTGGGAATCTTCTTTAGCCTCAGTCTAATTGGTCTGTCCAACATTTTTTACATATTCCATTCATTAGCCCACACAACCCAAGATTGTCCTCCAAGGAAAAATGACAGCATCATTTCAGCAAATGGCCAATAACAGCATACAGTATGTTTATGTACAAATGAATATGAATCTGCATCCATCTGGAGCAAAAATGTGGGATTTTAACATGGGAGACAACTGTTTGATTCCCGTTTCCTACCAACAGTCAATGTTGGCTTCTTTTAACCATGACCACAATTGTTTCCTACCCCTAACCAAGTGGTTTCTGTGCCTAAAACTAACCAAACTTGAACCATAGTGGTGTTGGATCAGAAGACTATTTTATTTTTGCTGACAAATTACTGAAAAATGATGTTGTCGTGCCAGTAGGGGCGTCTGGAGGGCATTTACAAAAGATGTATTTTATCATTTAGTTTGGATGACTTGTTGCATAAGCCATACTTAAGTACTAAAAAGTACAGTTTAAGTATAGTTTGTCTTGTTCAGTTTAAAGTATCCTGTTTAGACGTATAGAATTGACATCACTGACTCTAAAACAATGTGAAAGCTAATAAGTGACACTTCATATTTACAGATGCAGAAGTGGTATTGATCTTCTCATCTAACTCAAATAAGCTTATTTCCCAAATTGTCGAACCATTGCTTTAACACTTTGAATATACATTCTCCAACTAGTAGACACATTTAGGTGGACATATTTAATGCAGTTATAGCAATATTAGCAGTAAGGCAGTCTGTACTGAAACATAGAGGAATGGGTGATTTCTACCATGCATAACTGCTTTGACTTCATAAAACCCCTCCTCTTCATTTGAGTAAATCCCTTTAGCCATCTGCAGGTAGCAGGACAGATATGAGTGACATCTGCAGCCTTGAATTTGAAATGCAGCACCAATGCACAGCACCATTAACCACACAAACTTCTGCACATATCAATATGGCCAGATATAATGCAGTGTCATACCAGCTTTGTGTTGAAAATTATGGGGTGTGGGATAGGACATCCTGGGAAAGGAGTTTGATTGGGAAAATCTGAAGAAAATTAAATGGTCCCTCTACACTCTGTATTACTGAGCATCCTCACGATCTGCTGTTCCCACCAAAGCTTTCTCCAAAAGGGTTAGTGGGGGCAACAGCTGTGTGCATCATTGCATTCTTTCCAAGTTGTCTGGCAAAAGGGCCCAGTCAGAAGCTCTCTTGCAGTGACCATGTGTATGTGTTGTTAAAATCAGTTCCAAAATTGGCAAGCAACCAGTGAAGGGTAGCAAGGATTGGAGTAATAAGGTCTCATCTCTTTGAGCGTGTGAACAGGCTGGCAGCAGCATTCTGCACTGGCTGCAGACGGGAGATATTTCTCATGCTGAGTCATGAATAGAGGGATGTTACACTAATTGAGCTTGGAGAAAATACAAGCATGAATAAACTTCTCCCTGTCTGTGAATAAAATACCTGCTAATCTTGCTGAACAGTCAAACGATCAGACAGGTTTCAAAAACAAACCCCAGGTTAGCCACACTTATTTGGAAGAGAACTGTGAAATTATCACCGAAACTGTCCAATGTAAACATCCATCACAGTTTACAGACTTCCTGGTTCAACTCTGATACGTGCTGTAGGTTTTTTTATTTATTTTTTAAATTATTATCAATTATTACTAATATTACAGGTGCACTCACTTTTGGTTTTACCTCCAAAAAGTGGTTCAGAGAATGTAACTAAACTGTAGGAACCTATCTGAGTATCTGAATGGTATGGCTTACTTTGATAACTACAATGTTAAAAGTACCATAAGGCTTGTTCAGAAGGCTTTTGAGAGTTAAGGTAATTAGTTCTAGGACTAGGACTAGCAGGCTAAATGATTTAAAGAAAATATAAATAAATACAATTACAGTTAGACTGTGCAATTGGTGACTATTGCCTTTTCAACCTAAATTTTTCTTTGGGAAAATTAATATGAAGTTACTTACATTTGGCAGCCATGGCTGTTGTTGTTGGTCAGTGTGGACATTTACCTTAAAAGCCACATTAGACTTTTTCTATCCTGTAGTGGGCAGAAAGACTATGAGCCTGAAGTTAGCAAACAGCCAGCTACTTATGCATCCAGCAGACATAGAGAAACATGAGTTTACCTCTTTAGTAAAATATCTTGGTCTGAGTGTAAAGGCAAATGCAGCTCTGGAATATAGCAATCCATCTTTTCAGCGTTTGTCGTGCCTCTGGCATTACATAACAACTGCTCCCTGAAGTGAACCTGTAGAGCAGAACATCCAAAGTCTTAAACATTATTCCACCCTGTCAGACACTTGGCTACATCACACCACACTGTACACACTGCTACATACACATTACATGGTACTGGAGATACCGTTTGTCATGACAGTGAGTTGGATGCTTTTTTAAAATGAGTCATGTTTGGCTGCAAACTTTGTCCAGTCGCAAACAGCTGGTTCAGTGTCCATGTTGCCTCAACTTCAGTTTGATTTAAAGCAAGAGTCGAAAACACATCATATTTTGCACATTAACAAAATCACATGGAGGTTTAAAGTGTGTAATGCCTCAGATTTGCATAACTATCATTTTAAACATGTCAGCAAGTCTGGTCGTCTAATCCCCCTCTATGCCTGTCTCCATAGTGTGAAACTATGTCAGCACTGTACTTGACATTAACAGAGACGGGAGAACAAAACTGTAAGCCTGATGAGCAAAAATTATTCCCAGATGTCAAACAAGCCAACTCATTTATTCAAATCATGGAAATTATAACTTCTCAAGGTAAATACAGTACCACTCATGGACCAGGGGTGGAAAAGGCGATGGTATAGTGAGTCAGCCCCTAAACATCTGCAACTCTGAAGAGCCTTTTCAGGACAACTAAGGACTATGAGACAGAGTCCGACTATGTTTCCATCTTGTATCCGGCTGAAAATGTATTTTCATTCATGATTATGTACGTATGTAATTTATTGTGGAGTAGCCATGGCTACTGGCTACAGCATTAATAGATTCCAGCTGTCAATTAAAGACAACCGTTGAGAGTTCAATGGTGGGCATTGTTCGGTCAGATTGGTGAGTCAGAGAAGCACCAGAGGCGGGGGGACTGTGCGGCTGCACTTGGCAGAGCAAGAGGGAGATGTGATACACCAGAAGCAAGTTACAGCAACAGTTAAGTGTTGGAAAGACATTCAGTCCCTGCCTCTTTTGTGGGGACGAGTGGGAGCCAAAGAAACTGCAGCTACTTTTTTGCAGACATTTGCAGAAAGCTATATAAAAAAATAGGTATGCCCTTGAGTTATCAGAACCATAAGTTTTCTCCAGATGAAAACTATTGATAACACTATCTCTTCAGAACATAAGTAGTCCACAACTTAGAGGGATTTGTTCTTGATTATGAAATTACAGTATCTGGTCCTATTTTTGAGTTTACCTCCCACTGAGATTGAGTGGGTGGTGGGGGAAGAAGGTGTGGTCAGTTACTCCGTCGTTGTCATGTAAGAGGAGGTGTAACAGGGGCCTGAGGTTGGCCATGGGAAAACTAAGAGAGGAATATTCCAGAATGGCTTTCCAAACCCAAAATGGGCATGGAAATATGTGTGAATCACGTGACTGGCCATGTTAGTGAGCTCTTCTGCTCAAAGCGGTTTGTTAAAAAAATACTGTGGAGCCATGTGAATGCATTTCAAAGAGAAATCATTGAGTAATGACACTTGGACGGAGATGACTTGTTCCTTCACATTTAACGGCTTGCATTTTCTATGGCATTAGTAATTCTCTCATCCAAATAAAAGCCCAGGCAAGAGACACATAAAAGTTAAGTCTCTTATTTTGCTGTTCTGTTTAGCATATATGTATAATCACTAAACTGTCAATTTCAAAAATTTACCTGACTACAATGCAAGCGTTTAATCCATGGGGTTGCTTCATATACACTATAAAACACATTTGTAATTTATACCAGATTGCGTTCTTGGCTGTGTCAAGGCGCTGGCACCACAATCTTCAGATAGCACAAGAATCTGTGCATACACACATTAACACACATTATTAGAGAGCTTAGAGTGAAAAGCAGTGAGTAGTAGTCGTGCTCCTACAGCAGATCAGTGTTTTGTGTAATGGTGAAGCTCACTAGAGCTGCAATTAAACCTGTGACCTTCTACTGCTCCATTGCATTCAGTGCCATGTGAATACTCATCAAAATAGATCGTAGCCTTTTTTAGCTACGCTAGCTGCATGGATTTGAAGATGGCGATGTCTTTCTGCCAGTTGGACGGTCGGTTAGTCCACCACTTTTGCAAAATTAATGACATTCTCATCAGCCTTAGCTGTACTTTGTGTTTAGTGCTGATTAGCAAATAACACTAAGATGGTGAACATGGTGAATGTACCTACTAAACATCAGTTTTTTAGCATCGTCATTGTGAGCATGTTAGCATGCTGATGTAAGCATTTAGCTCTAAGCACTGCTGTGCATTGGTATCTCCTGCCAGCTGCCAGCATGACTGTAGACCAGTGGCTCCCAAAGTGGGGGTGGGATGCCTTGAGGACAAAGGCATCAAGGGTGCCGCAAGATTTATCATATCATTGTTCATTTATTGTGTGTCTTTAATAGTTTCACCACATAAATAATAGGCTACATTTTCATTAACTATGTTTCATGTTACATTTTCAAACATATCAAAACAAAAAAGCAATAAAGATCACAATGACTGTATTAAAAACTCTGTTTTTTTTTTTAGCTTCGATGTTTTCATTGAAAGCTTAACCACAATGTTAATGTCAGAGCTCAGATTCTTTCTTTTAATTTAATTCTTTGACTTTATAATTTGTATTATTGAAAGTGTATCAATGATGCATTTGAACAACTTGTTTGAATGCATAAAAGGTTGAACAGGACACAAAAGTGCTAAACGTAACTAAAATGCTATACTTTACTGTCTTTTTCACTTGAAGTTTGTGTAACAGGCCAGATGAAAGTGAAAGGTGACATCAGTGTGATGTCCACCAGTGTGGATCATCTGGACTGCTTGCTGTCATTCCAGAATGTCAGTGTTTAATCCCGATAAGAGTGAGGGAAATCAAAGGAAATAGGATCACTCAAGGATGGTACGCAGCTGTGCTCCTCATGTGTTCAACACATTTCCATTTTATAACTCCTCGTGGGCCTAGAACATTTTTCTTTTGCTTTTTTCCCTCTTGGCCAACTATTAGGCATGTCTGCTTCCTATTTAGCTTTTGTCTTTCAAAATTCCTCCATTTCTTAGTGACCCCATAGAGGGTGTAAAAAATAATAGCACAAATCATTAGTCTACGTTAATCACATAGGCTAGGCTCAAATGTCAGATATGTTTTTGTTTCTCTCCATCATATAAAGAACGTTTTGTATTTGAATATTGTAGTTCTCAGTGGTGAGCTTTCCTCTTGTCATACTCTCTTTATGCCTGAAACTAAATCTGTGATTTATTCAGTTCATGAATAAAGCATGCCGATAATGGATTATTAACATCCATCCAAAAATCCATCCATGTTTTTCCAATTATGGTTGCCATTATTTATTTCACAAACAAAACAACATGACTAAATAAAAGACATTAAAGCCCCAAAACAGAGGTAGGTGGGAGCCTCCCACTGCACAGAAATAGCTAAATAAAAGACTGTTTTATGCCTTCCTCCTACCTTAGTAATGATTACATGTTTTCGTGTTTTTCTTTAACTTCCTCAGATGTTGGAATGCTGAGCTTTGAAGCTGGAGATGACGAAGCAGAAAAAAGACCAAGCCACAGGCCTCTCTGCCTCTCCCTGATTGTCACTGCTGATCTGAAGTAATGGAGATAAAGCACAGCTTTTGGAGATTAAGATGAGATTAAACAGATGCACAATGTGATGAGTACATCTACAGCAGAATGTCAAGTCTTTTGGCAGATTTAAGGGGCTGGGTTTATCCCTGCAGAGGAAATGACCTGTATAAATAGTTTTTTGCCTTGTTTCTCGGCTTGTCCCTTAGCAACGCAGACACACACACACGCACACACACACACTGACAAAAACATACAGTGACAAACCCATACAAATGAAATGCAAAAACCTATCCATAAACATGCGTTAACACAGACAGTTAAACACATACACACACGTACTTCTATACTTGTGAGGACCATGGCTGACTTAATGCATTTCCAAACTCTAACCTTTATTTGTACAGCACATTTCAACAACAAGGCAAAGTAAAGTGCTTTGTATAAAACATAAAAGGCATCAAGACAAAATGTAAAAACAACATAAGGCAATATAAAAAGACAATTAATATACAATTAAAAAGAGTTAAGTAGAAAATAAAAGTAAGATAAAACAGGAGAGTAAAAGTTAGAGTGCAGTGTGTAAGAAATTGATCAAAATTAAATTTATTAAATCAAATTTATTTTAATAAAAGGCAGCGGCAAACAGAAAAGTCTTCAGCCTGAATTTAAGAGCTGAGAGTTGCAGCAGACCTGTAGTTTTCTGGGAGTTTGTTCCAGATATGTGGTGCATAAAAACTGAATGCTGCTTCTCCATGTTTAGTTTTGACTCTGGGGACAGAAAGCAGACCTGTCCCAGACGACCTGAGAGGTCTGGATGATTCATAATGAAGCAGAAGATCAGAAATGTTCTTAACCCTAAACTATTCAGTGCTTTATAAACCAACAGCAGTATTTTAAAATTAATTATTTGCCACACAGGAAACCAGTGTAAAGACATCAGAACTGGAGTGATGTGATCCGCTTTCTTGGTCTTAGTGAGGACTCGAGCAGCAGCGTTCTCAATCAGCTGCAGCTGTCTGATTGATTTTTAGAGAGACCAGTAAGGACACTGGTACAGTAGTCGAGTCAACTGAAGATAAAAGTATGGACAAGTTTTTCCAAATCCTAAAGGACATAAGTCCTTTAATCCTGGATATATTCTTCAGGTGATAGTAGGCTGACTTTGTAATAATCTTAATGTGGTTATGTGGTTGTCGTAATGTGTTGAAATTCAGGTTTGAGTCCATGACTACACCAAGATTTCTGACTTGGTTTGTGGTTTTTAACATTACTGATAGAAGCTGAGCGCTGACTTTTAATCGTTCTTCCTTGGCTCCAAAAACAATGACTTCAGTTTTATCTTTGTTTACTTGAAGAAAATTCTGGCACATCCAATCATCCTTAAAGAAACACTTCGACATTTTGGGAAATAAACTAATTTGTTTCCTTGCTGAGAGTTAGATGAAAGGATCAATACCACCCTCAAGTCTATACAGTAAATATGTCTCTGGCTCTGTCCAAAGGTAACAAAAACTGCCTACCAGCACCCGAAGAGCTCACTAATTAACACATGACATCTCATTTGTATAATCTGCACAAAAACAGAAATGTAAAAACAACATACGCCATTGCTATGTGGCGTTATGTGCCAGACTATTTATCTTGTCTTCAACATGAGGTTGCCAGGCAACCAGCGGAGACTCTAGGAAGCTACTGTGCAGGACCACCAAATAGTTCACAAATGAAATCCCACTTCACCGGCACATGGATGTAAAGTATGAGCTGAAAATAATTTCAAGATCCAATCTATCATTGTTGTACAGCAACCCATTGCCTCACATTTCCCATCATAGTTGATTGTACATAGTCCACATTCCAGTTGGGGTGTTAAATTCAGACCACAATACTTGACTTAATCCAGGACCTCCTAGACTATTAATGTATTTAGTGTAAAGCAAAATGTGTTAAAAACATTTTTTTAAATGATAAGTATTAGTATCAATCCAAAGTCAGTTTCAATATTGCGACGACAGTGCTACTGTTGACCCTTAGTAAAAGTAATCATAATACTATTTTCAACCCTAAAGCCAAGCCAAGAGCTGATGTCTAGCCAAAATTACCTCACTTGACAAAAATGTTATTTTAACAGTCTAAAATTCAAATTGGTTTACACAAGGTTAGCAAAACACTCACAAACACACACATTACCATGCCAAACACATACTACAGTTAAAGAGACAAAACAATGAGAGAATAACACAGGATATTGTAAAAATGGCAAGTTTTCAAGAAATGGCTATTGCAGGAAATACATTTACGTGTGTTTCCTCACTCAGGGAGGGCCAGTGTGTTCCCCTCTGCTCTCCCAACAAATGTCATCTGTAAGCAGTTTACTTTAACACCTGAACACAAAACACACACACACACACACACACACACAGGTGTGCACATCTGGTGCATCTGTCAGAGTTATGAGCTAAATTCAATTCTGTATCTCCTGCCTAATGGAGATAGCAGCCGCAAGCACAGCATTAGGGTAAACTTAAAAAAGAAAGAGCACTGAAAGTATTTATATTTGAACCTTGTTACATACATTTCTGCTATGTCCGTTATGTGTATATTAAGTGTATGTTAATTGTTCATCATTATATTTAATATTTAGTTCACAAATCACAACTATATGATTATTATGTACTTTATTGCAACACTTTCAAGTTATATTTACATCTGTACATATTCATTCAAGTATTTTAATCAGGGTATTTTTTTTTTTGCCTTAATACAGCTGTAATGACTGGTTAGAACAGGGACTCTGAAGCAGAGAAAAGCACAGGACACAGCGCAAAGTTCAAAAAAGCAATCTTTAGTGAAGAGCCATGCAGTCATACACAGGAAGTCAGTCTGAGGCAAGCAAACAAATCAGACAGGGAGCAGGCAAAATCCAATAATCCAAAAAACAAGGCAAAATCCAAAAACCAAAAACACATACATTAGGAACTGCTGGAGAGCAATGAACACACGGGGTACAACAAAGGCAAGGACAATCTGGCAAAGAGCAGTGAACACAGGAAGTATATTTAAGGGGTTTGCTAAGAGAGAACCCAGGGGTAGGTAATAGGGCACAGGTGTGGGTGATTAGGGACAGGAGAGACACAAGGGCAGGAACTGAAATTACAGGAGAGGACAGGAAACACAATAGGCAAGATTAATGGGATGTTAAAACAGTATGTTTATGAGGCCTGTCAGTCAAGCAGCAATTGACAGTCAAGCAGTGGATTAAGGTCAAATTAATTATGTCTGAGGTGTATTTTGGTTATTTGGATGTGTCTCGTGCCAGGAAGTGACTAATCAGATTACAGTGAGACCTTGTTATATAAACTCCAGGGGGTTCCCTTTTGTGCTCAGAATCAGAAGCCGTGTTCTCAACAAAGAAAAACCACTGACTGTTGCACCCTGCATACATTCATTTAGTGAAGGGAGAGGAGAATAGCAAACACAGATGTCACTATAGATTCATACAGAATTCCACAAAGCTAAGTTAATTTGTTTTTGTAAGTTGTGGCAGCTTAGTGAAATGTGTCTGGGACACATTTTAGAGTTTATGGGTAGAAGGAATGGTGACTATTCTGTGACTATAGATATACAAAGATGGAAAGTTTAGTTGTGGGAGACAAACAGCCCGATCAATCACTTGTTCTGTCTTAATCAGTCTTTCTCCACTACCAGTCGAAGGGGTGCGTATTATGTTTTATTGTAGGGTATATATTATTTAGTTATCACATTTCTCCTCTTTATGATCTCCTTAGTGGTTTATTTGATAACTAATTGCAGATATTGTATAAACTTTCAATAAGATTACTTTTATACTGTAATTTATAACATGGCTAGTGAGAGTTCTCAATTCTGACTGGCTTGCACATGATCACAGGACATTAGAACCTGACACCTGTGACACAGGAGTTTGCCATTCTAAATGAATGTGCCAGTATTGAACTGTTGGCCAAGAATTACTAATTACTTATAACTTACTGAAAGAGTCTTTACATGACTTTCCTAATTACTCCAAAGCAATAGTAATTATTTCCATTACTTGTTACGTTACAGTCAATTCTGTCAAAGGTGCCTTCCAATAAAGCCGCGACACTACCATATTGCATCTTCTCTTCCACTAGTAAAAAAAAAAAAAAAAAAGACATAGTGATTTAGCAGCTAGCTTAGCCTTGGCGACTGCACGCAGCACTCCAAAAGTCCTGTCTTGGTAATGAAGCTCTAAAGAGCACAGCCTTATCTGTGGCTAGCTAGCCAGCTAAAATGGCACAACTTGTAAATTACACATCTTTGAAGTTACTGGAAGGCATAGTCCTCCTCTTTTGGTGAAGCTAGCCACCTCCCGGCACTCTTAGCCCCTGCTAACACGTCCCGGAACCAGTCTGTCCAACGAATGCACAGAAATGAAACTAATAGCAACCCACACATTCAACTCCTGGTATGACCGCAAACAAGTTGACTCCCCAAATTGTAAACCCCTACACTACTGGTTACTGAAATAACGTTAGCAAGCTAGTAGCCTACATGTTTGAGAGACAGCAGCATAGGAAAGGAGGACTGAAAATGTAGCCAAAGCCATACAGAAAATCAAGAGAGCAGAGGACGTCACAGTAAGGGAGAGAGAGAGAGAGAGCTAATGTGTGTGTCTCTGACAGCGGGACTGTTGCAGGGGTGTGGAAAAAGTTGATAGTTAGCATCAGGAGCTGGATGTAGCATGATAAATGTTGAGCAAACTAGCCCCTGTGTGGCTGAAATAGAGAAATGGTCATTTTCACTAACATAATACAAGAGTGTGAACCATGTAGGGGACGCCCTTAGATTTATTTTGGGCGATGGGAAAGTAAAGAGGCATTGCATAAAAGAAACAATTAAGAATTAGAGGGGTAGTGTTCCTGGTTGAACTTTCCTTAAGAGCCATGTATTCTCATAATGCAACATTATTTGTTGCAGCATTGCCCTGTGGTCTATTGAGGCTTGTTGTCTGAGAAGTAGATTTTTTTGCTGCTTCTGTGATGAATTGTTTCCTGTACAAATAGGCCTATCTCAGTGCAACATCATGTTCATGATTCCAGAGTTAACCACAAAAATCCAGATATGACAACGACCCAGAATTGCAAGGTACAATGCAATTACTGCGCTTAAAAGTGCTAAAGAGCCAACAACAAATATATTAATAAATGAATCATAATATATAGGACACCTGTAGATGTATGTTGTACTTGAATTAAGTGTTATTCTGTTTTCATTTGGGAACATTACAAGTTTGTCCTGGTACTCTCAAATCTGCCCTTGTGAAAGTGTATAAGCCTAGAATAACGCGTTGCACCTCAAACAACAAAAAGCTTCCAAAGCATTAGATTGACCTCCGTCACCCTGTCAAGCCAGCTTGGAGCGATTACTCAGCATTTTCCTCCGGACAAATGAAGCCTATAATCTAGCCACTTATTCAAGTCAGGACTCAACAGAACAGTCTTTAGATAAGTTCCATATTTAGACTGATGCCTCGGCTTGTATGTCCAGATGTGATCGCTATATCCCACTTCAGGAAATGAACAGTAGCTTGGTTTCTGGATATGGCTACCTGTTGGAAGCACAAAAAAGTAGCTCAAAGTCCCACCCTCTCTGCTTGCTTATACTGTTGACTTCTGGCAGTACAAGGAACACAATTAATTTTACTATTATTAAGTCACCAAGACATTGGAAATGATGTGAGATTTTCTAATATAGTGCTGGCACCACTTCTACAGTTGCTGGCTGGCTTAAAGAGACCATAGATTCCTGAGTAAAATACAAAAAAAAGGCTTGTTTCATAGGAGTCTCATATTTTCATGAGTCATTGGGTGTTACTGAGTCAAAGTCATTCAGAAAGTGGAAAGTACAGCACATGTGCCAGTCAGTATTATACCATCTGCAGGAATATAAAAACCACAGAAAAGATTTTATGATTATGACTTTGTGTTTCAGCCATCAATGTTTCTGGTCTTTTGTCAAACATAACAGACCAGTATGATTACCCAAATGGTTATTATAGACTACCTTATGGATTGAAGATGACTTGGGGCTGTGCAGTGGCTGATGCCCCACATGCTTGCTGTGGTAGTTTAAGGTTTTTCATTTCCTGTTTTATTTTGTAGTATTCTCCTTCCCTTGTGTGTCTTGTGGTTTTACTTCCTACCTTTGTGTGTGTTGCCGTTTGTTGCACTTTTTGTTGTACCTGGTTCCAGTGCCCAGTTCCCCGTTTTGTTCTGTTTTGGATTCTTTGTCTCCCGTGGACCTTGGTTGGATTCTGGGTTTTGTACTTTGCCTGCTCCCTTTTGGACTGTTTAGCCACCTTGGACTTGGACTTACTTCCCTGTTTCCACCACTGCCAGCCGGCAACCCACTGATGGTCTGTCTGCCTGTACTTGCCTGTACCTGCTTGCAAACCACATCAACCCCAATAAACCCTGTAGCCATCCGGCTAGTTCACCCTGATACCGCTTCCTTTGGGTCCACATACCACTATACAGCAAAACATACAACACTTGCACCTCATAAGGGACTGAACAGTAATGCTTGTATGATCCAGCTCAAAAGAAAAAGCAGATCACTTCAACAGGCATATCACTGGCTTTGACTTCTCTGCAGACCTATGGTGTGCTTTTGAACCTGACCCAGAGTAAAACTGAATATTTGGCATCTGACCTCCTATTCTGAACTGTTAACTCCTCCCTGCTGGAGGTCAGTATGTACACATTTTTCTCTTTTTCATTGCCTGCTGACTTTGATTCAGTCATGCTGTCAAGTAGCGCTCAGATTACAGGGGTCTTTGAAAAATCTTGCCTGTCTTTCTGAACTGAATTTTGATAGTAAATGTTAGGCCTTTAATGTACCGTGTGTCAAATATTCAAGTAATACAGTGTGCATCTTTGGTATAGTGTGCATTGTATCTGCTTTACTCAACAAAACTAGACTAGTAGCAGTTTAATAATTTACTGTATTTTCCTTTTTTAGAGTTTCAGAACTTACTAACTTTGCTTATTGTGATGCGTTTTCACTTTTGAAAAAGTGAGTGAAAAGTGTGAAAACAGAAGTGTGTTGCTGTGCTTGTGTTCATGTATTTTGGCAGTCTATTATAAAGTAAGTGAACGTAGCGACTAACTAACTATCTCTCCCTGAGTAATATTAGTTATAGTAAGACATCTTTTGCATTCTGTGGGCGACTGCGGCTTAGTGGTAGAGTGGGTCGTCCACCAATCGGAAGGTCGGTGGTTTGATCCCAGCTTCCCCCAGTCCACATGTCGAAGAGTCCTTGGGCAAGACACTGAACCCCAAATTGTGTGAATGATTAGTTTCTTTCACCTGCCGTGAATGTGATATGTAGTTAAAGCTCTTTGAGTAGTCAGACTAGAAAGGTGCTATATGTAAGTAATCTTTGACACCAGAGAGCATAAATACAAACATAAGATGCATTAACGTGCTGCCTGACTTTCTGTCAGTGACCCAAATTGGATTTCCACTGATGCAGGATGACATAAACAAAACCAATGAATAAGTTACCTATCTGTCCATCTGACTTAATGTTTGCTCTTGCGTTTTTATTTATTTTATTTTACCTGTATTAACAGGTGTTTAAACATTTTCAACTGGAATGAACTACTTGTTAATCAAAAATCATTGACTTGCCTACGCTCACAAAACCTGAAAGCTAAGGAGAAAGAAAGTACTGTTGCCAGTGTAATGTTCTCTGCAGATTATCCTTATATGCACTCAACATTTATATTGGGACAAATATACATGTATGCTTGTGGGTTATGGCTGAAGGGAAGCATCTTTAAAAAGGTAAAAAAAAATAGTGACTGCTCAGTGTTCTCCATTTGCACCTCCTTCTGTTGAACATCTACTGTTACTGTGAGTATTAATACTTTCCTCATCAGACACGGTTGGAGTGAGGTAAGGCCAATCCATCTTCACCCATTTATTTACTTATGCTGCGATGGAAATAAGTATGTCGTGGAATCAACACATGCATTTTCCTCAAACTGGCCAGTGAACAATTTGTTCCTACTGGTAACGTCTTCATAGACGAGGAAAGCAACTTCCAGAGAGAGAGTTTGAATACTCCAGTTATGTGGAGGGGAGTCTCATGCTTTTATTTGAGAATAAAATAAACACTGAGTGTGTGTGTTTTACAGGGCTTAAGGACACATTTCCTATGTTTTTCATAACTTCCATATACTGCAGGAACCTTGTGACATTACAGCCACACCCAAAACATCATCTGAATGTCCATTTGTTCTGGTTTTTATGTTAAAAGTGATTAAAGTTGAGTGATTCTCATTTGTCTGTGTTATGAAAGCTGGCAGTTATTAATGAGAGAGGGTCAGGGCAGCTTTTAAAAGCATCACAGGAAACAATCTAAACTTTCATCCATCCACATGAAGTCACCTTGGTGGCATGCATCAAAGAATCCCTTTACCACAGATGTCAGCTCTACCCTGCCTTGACGTCTCAGGCAATTGTTCAAAGCTGTGAGCGTGACATTAACATCACCCAGCAATATAATTATTAGTCCTCGTCACACTGCGAATGTGAAAGTTTTTGATTTTGAGTGGTCTGTGTTGGGTTAGTGTGCACTCACAAGGGAATATGTGTAAGACATGTTTCCTAAATGATGAAGGAATATTTGGATCTAGTCGATCTGCCCGCTTCTTGTTTTGATCTTAACTCACAGCATAGATGAATGCATTAAATAAGAACTGTTATACATTGTTATTTTCAAAGGAGAAATATAGTCACCAATGTTTGTTTGTTTTGAAGCAGTTTAATTGCTCATAATTTTTGTACAATTTTGCTGCTTATCAGATCTTAATTTTCTCTCATATTACAACAGTGGTTGCCTAGCACCATCATAACAGTGCAACGCATTGCAGGAAACATTGGTGGTGTGAGTAATGACCTACAGACAACAGAACATAGATGCAATGGGCCAGTGTTATAAATACTTCCATATGGTGCATTTGGGGCCTTTTTATGCATTTGATGATTTAAGAAATACAGTATAAATGCAGAGATAGTTCAATTGTTCAGGTAACCTGGCCCGATAATCAACTGCCGTTAGAGCTCAGCTTTCACTTTTATTCACACAGATGTGAGGGAATTAATTTCAGAGCATACTGACCTCTGGAAACAAAGTCTGTTTTAGCTCACTCACAGAAAAATGCTGCAGCAATCCTCCCTTTATTTGGCTTGGGCATTTTTAAGAGTTCAAGTGCTGCTGAGGGTTCTTTCCTGTTGACATTTCGTATATTGTGCAGTCCACTGTAAATATTATAAAGCATTCCATACCATTCATGCATTCTTTACTAATGATTTAAAGTATACACTAATATACTAGTGTTGATAGTGGAGGATATTATATGTACAAGGTATGCACAATAATACACCAGTCAAATTGTGACTTTGGAACACTGCCAATTTTAAAATGAAGAATTTCAAAATGAGCTGAAAGGTTTATAGCTGCATTCACTGAACATTTTTTTGCCACTTGGGGGCAGCAGAACATGCTGTAAACACAACATTTACATATGATCACATTGTAAAGTTGGCAAACATGTTAGCAGCAGACCCAGAGCAACATTAGCAAAAATCATTAGTTCCTGTCCACCTGAAAATGTGAGTAAAATATTTATTCTGTCTGTTTCTTAAGCTACTAAGTGCGCCACTATGTTCACCAGCAAGTTACTAACTTTGTCTGTCTGCCCTTTGGTGCTGGGTAGGTAGTGTGCTGTATGTTTATCAAAGCTTTTTACTGAAAACAGCACCCTGCTGTGGCTGGAAATAAGGTTGATGAGAACAAAGTTGCAGGCCAGAAAACCAAAACAGTGAGCTAAAAGTGGCTAAAAGGCTTCGCTGAGCTGAGGGGAACTGAGAGTAGGGTGATCATTGTCTATTGGTTCGTCACTACAAGCAAAACCTTTCATATCACACATAGTCATTTGAATTTTTTTTATAGCGGCATTAATTGATTTTTTTTTTTGGCCACTTGGCAGAAGCAGAAAATGCAGTAAAACACTAACATATTAACATCTTATAAAGTTGTTGTTGTGTGTGTGTGTGTTTGTGTTAGCAAACAATTTCCTATTTACACATCCAGCAGACATAGAGCAAAATAAGCATTCATGTTATTCACATGTGTATGCACTTTCCTTTCAGCCCTGGTTTGGTCTCCACTAACTCCTGAGGGAAATATCTGGCTCTTTAGCTGCTAAATGCTCCACCATGTTCATCAGCTAATTTGTCACCTTTGTCTGTCTGCTGTTTGGTGTTGAGCAGGTAGTGTACAGTGGGTTTTTAGAGCTTTTTCACTGAAAACAGATGCCTGCTGTGGCTGTAAACAATTTGATCCATTGTAAATATAAAAATATTGATTAGTGCAGCTTGAATATAAAAAATATTGATTTGTACAGATTAAAGATTATTACTTTGTGTGCTGTTTTGCATTATTAAAAAAAGGTTAATGTGTTGTATGTTGAGACACAGCTAGTCTCTCATGAACTCCTACAAGCATATGAAGTAATACAAATGGTACATGTATTTTGCAAAGTGTGGCTGTGTGAGGGTGTTGGTAATAAAAATGAACTCATAAGCAGTGTTATAGGCTGCGTTTGCTGAATGTTAATTTTATTTTATTGTTGTGTGATAATTACATTTATGGCACAGTGTTCTGCCAGAACACTGTCTTGTGCATTCCTTTGTGGGAAATTTGTGAGTTTATTTGTTTAATTTGGTGTGACTTCTTGCCAAGATGGCCCACAGACAATACATCACAGTTATCAGCTAATCGGTCATTAATTAACCATCTTCAAGACGAACTTGCGTGGCTTAAATCACTTTACCAATGGATGCCAGTTAATCAAACCATATTTTTTACTCGAGTGTAATTTTACTGTAACAGCAAAAGGATGGAAAAAGATGCACTACTCCTTGAACATTCTTCCTTTGGGTTCTAAAACAAAAACCAAAAAGAATATCCAAATAGCTGAAATGTAAGAAAAAGGGCCCTACAGAGGTAGATGGAGAAATGGCAAAATGTAGGAAAAGGTAAGGAGAAAGTCCTGCGCCAGATTTGTGACATCATCCTCCCCACTGCTCACATCCAGACCAAACAGGGTTATGTGTCTGGTTTTCATTTACTCCAACCCCCAACCCCCAAAACCACCCCCAACACCCACCCTTTCCTCTTCTCTCCCTCCTCTTTTTCTTTTTTTTCCATTCTTTAGAGAAAGTGGGAGGAGGAAGAGAGAGGTGGCAGAACTCCAGGAGTTTGGAAGTTTGTCCCATCCCAGCCTTGAACTCAGCACCACAGCTCCTCTGGTTTGAGACCGTCAGGGTGTCTGTCTCCTTCTGTCTCAACCATTTCCTCCCTTCACTCCGGACCCCTCTCTCTGTACATCTCTTATCAGTGACCTTATCACTGCCTTGCTCAGCAGCCTTCCTTTGGGAGGTGCTGGAAAAGCCAGCAGGGGGAATTTACCAGGAGGATAATGACCAAAAGTTCAGCTTGCAGTCATTTTACATAACTGATCATTTTTTTCTTCAAAAACAAATAGAGTGGAGTACAACTTCTTCAGCTCAGGGTAAGTTTTAACTCTGCTATGTTATCAAGGTGAATCAACTTGCAGAAAGAGGTTTCTGCTTGTTTTGTTTTTTTACAAATTCATTCTTGCTTCATTTCTCAGTCTTTACTTCTTTAAGGATTGACCTTGATTGCACTGTATGTTGATTATAAATAGTGCATTGACCATAGCATAGTTTCTAGTCATAACATGTAAACTATGATGGGTGTCATAATCATAGGATTGCACAAAGTTTTTGGCTTATAGCTCATAAATATCAGACAGCATGCGTTTAGCAGCATGACTGAAACCTATACTTTAGTGGTGAGAGTGCTGCAAGGGCAAGAGGTGAACCGCAGTTAGGGTGAAGAGGGAGACCTCAGCAATGTTATGTATGATGCATGTGCGTGTAGAGGGGCGTTTTCTTCAAAAGTCTTAAAATGCTACCATTCTTTTTGACATTCTTCGTTTGAGCAAAGTTTAATTTACTGCCTAGGTGTCAAATAATTGTGGCGAGAGAAAAAAGTAAAATCCCTGAGATGCTACATCTAAATTCTCAAGCTGTGATCCCAGATCAGTGTTGGAGCTGTGAACCTGTCAGGAGTTGCTTTGCACTGAGTAATGTCAATTTATCAAAGTTTTGTAATGTACTTCTATGGTAGAATGCAGTTTTTGTGTAATGAATGCATCATGTAATACAATAGATTACTTAAGTCTCCTGTCACAACCCGTATGTCAAGAAATAAGAAATGTCAGTGATCATCTTTCAACAGCGCATTTTTGTGCACTTTGTTAGTATTCTGGAATCGTATCTTTTGGTCATTCAATTAAATCTAAATAGGGGATCTGTTTAAAATCTCCACACCCACATGTGAGCTCTAAAGAAGAGTTGATGGGTAGATGTTTCCACTGCTGCTGTAGCCCAAAACCACACCCTTTCTGAAACCAGTGCAGGAGTGGAAAAGTGTGAAGAAAGTGTTTTCCAGACCACTGGCAGATGGACCACGAGTACCAGAATGGATTTGGTCCATTGGACAAAAGAGGTGGGGAGGGTGGTGGTGGTAGTGGGCTGCAGGGTTTAGTGGACCAGGTGTGAGGCATTAATCTTCCACGTCTCCTACAAGACTGTCCAAGTAGGGACAGAGGAATTCAGCTGCGTCTTCATTGCAGTGTTTCACATAATTTACTGCCAGCATTACGACAATGCTATAGCTGCCCTTGGAAGCTAGTATCTAAATTGTTATTGGCAGAGCTGCATCAGGAGGATTCTTAACAAAGGATTTTTAGATATACAGTATAAATCAACATTAATATGTTTTATGACTACTCCACTCTCTCCAGCTTTGTGTCTTTTTTTCCATGATGCAGCACAGATGTCTGGAAGGTTGGAACATTTTTCAGAAAGATCTATTCTCAAGGAACTACCGCTCCAATGTTCTCTTTTAAAGGAAGCAACCATCTATTATTGCAAAGGATGTAAATTAGGAGTAACCATAGTATTTGTCATCTTTGACGTTTTTTGTGATCATTTTGACGTGTTGATTAATTGATTAAGATCACAGGGATATCAGGAGAAAAATAGGTGTTAGAAATGAACTCACTTTACTAACTGTGTATCACGTTTTAATACTTGAACTCAGCCAGCCTGCAGGCTTAGATTGGCCATGATGCTTGAACACACATCTGCTAGGTGTCAGACGGATTAATACACACCAGCTGTGTGGAACTGCCTGCCTAGCCTCCCTCCCCCCTCCCTCCCCCCCCCCCCTCCCCTCCCTCCCCCTCCCTTTTTAACTTTATCATCGGTCCTCCTCTGATCTGTGCCACATATGTCATGTCACATCCTTCCAGCTGAAGGGTGGGTTGGGTGTGCTGGTCCACACAGCCTCGCGATTGATTCATACTTGCGGAGGCATGCTAGCACAAAGTTAAACATACTGTATGTACAAATGATATTTCCTCGCATGGTGCCAGTGAGTGGCAGTGTAGAGTTGTCTCACACTCAGAAGCTGCTGAAATGACTCACATCCCTTGTGACTTCACTTATTTTACTGATCTCTTTAGTGTCAAGTTTGTCAACAGGTTGCAAAGAGATGTCTTGTGTTTTAGGCATATTGGCATCAATAACTGTTGTTGACATTTTAATGGATAAGTACACGTCTGTAATAAAGTTTTAAGGGAGCTGCTAAACTTTAGGCAATTTGACACTATTACCCATTAAGCCCAGAGCATACCATGTGTTCTGCACATTAAGGTTTCTGATTAGATGCATATTATCTTGGACAAATTCCAATTCCTTAATGTAAACTGCACAATATGATAATTTCCTCTATACATGTATGTGTGTAAGCTTGAATTGCAACACTATATAAAATTAATGACACAATTAAAACAAAAGAGAAATATTATCTGCAAGTGGAAGGGATCAAATTGAATATCTTTAATGATGTACTTTCTGCTACACTGTGGCTGAGGATTTAATTGCCAGAAGAAATGCAGCTGTGCCAGTGTGGCAGGATCTCCACCAGTTAAACTCCCATGCAACTTTTTTAGTGGGGAAATGTACCTGCCCCCATTTGAATGTTGTTTTTTTTCATAGTATGTCACAGAATGTATGTGTCTGTATTGACAAAACGTTCAGTGCACTATATGAACATCACACTACCTCTGATATTAGCACTGAGTGGTGGCTTTGAACATAAATCACTAATGCTTAATAGTTACATTTTCATTCAATTCATGGAGAATGTGTTGGTACTACTTTATTCCAGTTTCTTCGGTTTGTTAAGTGTGTATGGGAATGGTCTGTATTTAATCTTTATTTGACTTATACAATCTAGACTCAGGTTAAACCAGATTTTTTTGGCCACTTAGGGGCAGAAGCTACATTAGCGTTAATTTAGAATCGTGCTTATGACCACCTGATGAATTTAAGTCCAATATTCACTCTCCTTTTAGCTCTTGGTCTCCACTAACTCCTGAGGGAAATATCTGCTCTTTAGCTGCTAAATGCTCCACCATGTTCACCAACTAGCTGCTCACTTTGTCAGTCTGCCGCTTGGTACTGGGCAGATAGAGCACAAAGAGTTTTTAGAGCTTTCCCACTGACAACAGCTGCCTTCTGTGGCCAAAAACAATGTTGATGAGAGTGAACCAAAATAGCAAAGTTGCAGGCCGGAAAACCAAAACAATTACCCGAAAGATGCTGAAACGCCCATAGAGAGCAGAGTTTGGTGATAATTAACAATTAATAACACTGGCTTCTGTCATTGAGGCTGATGGAATTTTGTGCTGCACTGCACTGTAAGCTAGTGTGAGTGTGTTTATGTACATGCATGTTTGTGTGTATGTGTATGTGTGTGTGTGTGGTGTGTATGTGTGGTCTTCGCTATAAATGAGTGCGTGAGGTCCAGCTGCAAACGTGCTTCAGGGTGCTCATGGGCACACTGCAGCGTCTATCAATCAAACTGACACAGTTAACTATACATAAAACCACTGAGCAAGATATACTGTTCAGTGTTCAGAGAAGTATGTTCTGGTCGCTGTATAACATAAACTACTCACTACTTAAACCCTGAGCTGTCTTTATAGTGGTGACTTTTATAGTGATTAAGTGATGACTCAGAATATCATAGTGACACACACAAGTGGACCAGATCAGAAGAAAAAAACACAAACATACTAACAGGTCTCGACTCCCCATCTTCTAGACCTCTTTGTTATTATTAGACTATCACGATGCTATACATATATAGCTGTCTCTGCTATGCTAACAGGCTCAGGCATGCAACATGATAGATGTACTTGGATGGCCCATGCATATCTTTAGCTTCTTAAAGCACCTAAAATTTAAACATTTTGGACTTTGGCAACTCCTAGTGGTAGTAACAAAAAAGACACTCTAATAGACTGCAATGCATGCTGACATACTCCAAGCTCCCATGCATTTTACCTGGGGATACTAATATGGAATTGGCCGAAAGCAACACAAAGACAGTTTTGAAGCTGTGACCTGTATCTTTTATTTGGCTGAAGTATTTGGTGCATGCAGTGAATGAGAGTATAACTGACACAAGTTTTTTTCTGAAAGAAGAAGAGATTAACAATGGAGTTATTTAGTTCCCTAGGAATGCCAGAAACATGTTTGCCTCAGATGATTTGTGCTTACACCTAATAATCATTTTGGGATTCTGATAGGGATTGAGATTTATACCAGAGAGTGTATGTAATAATCATATTTATCGGTTAGGAAATTAAGAGCAAATTACCTTTTGTATTGTCCTTTTTCCCCTAGAATTTGTGAGTTCCTTTTCTCCCTTTCAAAAGATTAATGCAGCTTTAAGTTAGTGATTTGAGACAGTGTATTTTAACTTTCTTGCTTAATTTTCTCTCTAATGTAATTCCCCATACTGCCATTGTTTTGGCAGCTCGTGTCAGAGAAAACAGGACTCCACTGTGCTACTGTGTTTTCCTCTGTGGCAGTGAGGGGAAGCCATAGTGTTGACACATTGGCCAGGCCTGGCAAACTCTGCAGAGAAGTGGCTTTTGAGTGACCTGAAATCACATGAGCATGAGTGGAGAACACAAACATCTGTTGCAGTGTCCAAGACAGCTTAGATTTCCTTGAACTAAAGGAACTTGGTGATTTAGGCCCTGTACTGTATCTGCATAGTGACAGCATAAGGGGACTGCAGGGATACGTATTTCTCACTGCAACTGTGAATTCTGTTCAAAGGATTTTTTTTTTTAACTGTCTTTACTTGGTTGAAATATATATTTTCCAAGCACTTTGTGTGTTTTATAAAGAAAAAATGATCACATAAAATTTTAATGTGCTATCATCATGATCTTGTTGGGCAATGTAAAATGACCCCACCAGTTCACAGTGGGCAAATGTGTTTGCTGTACAGTTTAGGAATAACTGGCACTGATATTTTGTGTGACACAACTCTGCAGCTGCCTTTTCTATATTCAGTTCAGTAGCTTTCCTCAGTCTTCAACTGAATGGCCAACGTTCTTAAAATTGTTTGTTAAGTTTTGTTTGGTCAGTGTGTTTTGATGTTACACACTGATGGGTCCAAAAAGTTAAAGGGTCTAAAAACAGTTTTTTTGCCACCAGTTCAGAGTTTCATTCTCATCTGTAAAGTGCGGTCTGCATTAACAGTGGACACAACAAATATACACACGGTAACGCCAACAAACTCAACTCCTGCAGTTTTGCATTAAATACGACCAGCCATGTGTTTATGATTCATTATTGCTGTGTATTATGGATGGCTTTGATTCAAGCCTAGCTGACCCAGGCTTTCCTATCCTCTTGAAAGGGTCCTTTTTACTCCACAGCAAAAATAATTTCATTTAAATAGGACTGAAGTGCACATTTGGTAAGATCAGAGGGTAACTTGGTCCAGAATCCACTGTAGACTCAGAAATCCTCTACATCTGAGAGTTAATAAAACTGGTGTGTGTTGTTGACCAAGATTTAGAATCAGACATAATGCAAAGTAAGCAAAAATCACTTTAGCATGATCTATTTTGCAGTTTAGTCTACGATCTGTGCAGCCTGTGCCTTATGTTAATTCGCCGTGTGTTTTATTTGTATTCCTCTGTTATTTTTTCATTTGATATTTTTTCATTTTTTCATTCTGCAATGATAAGCCCAATTAGCAGTTGCAAAAACCACTTCAATAGTAGCAATCTATGAGCCAAAATTGATTTTGGTGTATTTATATTAGTGACAAGGTTTTTCCTGGCTTTGCTTGGGGCACTGGTGGAAGTAGCCTAAAGTTTGGGTTGCCAGTTGGATCCTTGGATCCGCAGGACAAATCTGGTTTGGGAGGTGCCCTCGAGCAAGACACTGCACCCCCAACTGCAACATATCGGGCTGCGGTTTTACTGGGCAGCTCATTCTCGACAATATGTGCTGGAGTGTGTTGTTTTAGGTATTCACGTCAGCAAAATCAAGCCCCCACAGCTTACCATAGGTGGTCACAAACACAAACACCCACAGGCAGGTAAAACTGGTGCAGTACGGGCTCTTATTCAACCCCACTGAAAGTAATTGTTGGGGTTAATCAGCGAAAGCACAAAATAGGAGGGACAGAAATTTCAAAAATTTTGCAGCCTCCCAAGTCAAATCTTCCTGCACACAAAGACATTGGCACCTTTTCTACATTACATAAGCCTCATGACTCATGATAAAAGACAGTTAAACAGTACATAAGTTATATGTGCTACTTGTTTCTCGAAAATCAGGATCTGTTATAAAGTGTTATACCTGTGTTTTCCACTAGGGGGCATTAGTAATTTTCAGTGTTGTCACAGTTGTGCCTCAGTATCCATGATACCATCCTCAATCATCATAAATGCACAATGGATAAAGAAAACACAACTTTGTATACATTTTTTGGCACTGGAATATGCAAACTTCTTGCACATGCTATAAAAAGTGATAATCTTTTATTCCCAATAAAGCAGATATGCAGTAAAGTGCTAATTACCCAAATTCCACGTTTCTTACAGCCGCCCTTAGTGCTGAGCTTTTATTGCGTGTCTGCCAGCAGCCAGAGCTGTCTACCTTCACTCCCCCATCATTAGTCTAATGGTTAAGACGTCATTGGTCATTGGCCATGAGCCATGTTGTGCCATCTCAGGCCATTTTATTTTTCAAGATCCCTTTTTTGTTATAGATAAGTCTTTATATGCTTGTGTGAAAATCCTTCCTAATTGCAGAGTGGTGAGTCTGCCAGGTCACAGATGGAAGTTTGGGTTAATTTGTGTGGCATTTGTTTTTCTCAGGTCAGAGTTTTGCAGCTTTAAGTTTGCTTCAGTGTGTTAAAATGCAATTGCTCTTGCGCTCCTGCTCTGGCTGCTCTTGTGTCTTTCATCATATTTCACCCATATGATCTCGTCAGGGTGGTCTGAAATCGAATAGGTTATGTGTGTGTGCGCTCTTGGCCGTCTATCTTTGTGAGGTCCATTGTGAGTTTTAGTGACCTAGAGAGTGAGGAAAGTAAAGGCAATCCTCACTTCTCAAAGGGGTTTGCCATGTAGCTGTGATGGTTAAGTTTAGGGATATAGGCTAGGAAATGGATAGTGCCAAAGAGAGTCCTCACAAGTATAAAAGTACCATTGTGTGTGTGTTTGTATCTGTACAGTAAATCTATCTTTGTCAGAAGTGATTTCATAATGAGGAAATCTTGGTGGTGACATTTTAGGCTCTCACTGGGATATGACTTCATTTTAGTCGTGTGTGTGTGTGTGTGTGTTTCAGGAATTATTTATTGATAGCAAAAGATTGATGAACAATTGTGTTTGTAACCTGCTTGGAGAAAATGTGACTTTGGGTGACACAACAGCGGTTACATACAATATTTGATCATATTTGAGTTAGGATTAGATTTAATGTTTGAAATATTTCCAGTACTATAGGCTAAATAAATAACAGCATATCCCCTTTTTCTCCTCTCAACCTCACACACTTACTGCACATGCATGCACACTTTATTCATGAGCTAAATTTATAAGGTCAGTAGTGAGCCACGTGTGACCTTCCTTTCATTTCCTGTGACATTACTCAAGATAACAATGGGGGAAAATCTGACTAAATAGAAAATACACACACCCCTGCTGTGAAACCGGACTTTCCAGTCCAACACCCCTCTTAAGAACACATTATTTTGTGAGTTGGAAAATTCAGTTCTTGCCAAGCAGAGTTAATTACTAAAGCACATTGGCTGGTAGTTTTAACAGGTGGTTTTGATCATTCTCACTGTGTGCTTCAGGTCTGCTACTGATACACCAACACATGCTACAGCTCCCTCACTTACAAGCCAAAACCAAAAGGTCAGAAAAGTGCTGGCGATTCAATTTTATTTTTTTTAATTAAAACATAGCAGCCTTTAATGACAGATACCATGCCGGTTTTAAGGCTTAAGCAGATGTTAATGTGAAAAATGAAAAATTCTTCAGCAGTAGTAACAGTGGGATATCTCATATTCTTGCACACAATCAAAAAAGGCTGACATGAGGCATGTTTTTTCTCTTGTGTGGTGTGTCAAAGATTAAATGTTGCACTCTTGTCCAATGAAACAAGCTTATGCAATCCTGTGTGTTATATTTAGAAAAGCAGTGCAGCAAAAATAGGGAGTGCAAAAACATTTCCAATAGGATATCCCTACAAGTCAAACTTGTTCACCAAACCACTCCAGAAATACAAGCTGTATGTGAAAATAGGATATTAAAAACCTTAAAGCAGGCCTAGTTTGTACTGGAGCATGTTCATGTAAAATGTATACTGTATAGACACAAAGTAAAAATAACATCATAACATTTTATTTCAATTAACATTCGCCCACTTAATCTTTTTCAGTCGACTCATTTGAAGTCTAAAGTATAGGACAGGCCTTGTGGTATTAGGATAGGGCTGCTGTATGTGCTTTCTGGTTCATATTTATACCATGTTTGTTTCTGGTTTCACAGGTGTCCCCTTTGCTGTTTAGGTAATAGAAGATGAAGAGGCATCGGTTGTTACCGCTATGTGCCCTCCTGGGCGTCCTGTTTGCAGGACTCCTCCAAAATCTTGATGCTCAGGAAGGTAAGTTGAACTAAATTCATATAATCTACATCTGCACAATCTACACCTGTTCATATATTGCAAAGAAAAGTGGGATTTATAAAAGTGCTTATCACATTCTAACAAAAACAAATCACAATGTAGATAAAGTAATTACACATTGTTCATTGTTGGTAAAATGGATAATTTTCTTTTTTTTATTTAATTTAATTTAATTTAAAAAAAATCTGAATTCAAACTGCGTATCTCAACAAAAAAATAATACAAAAAATAGAATAGAGGCCTAAGGAGTGTTACCAAAGGAGAGTACCAAATCCAGTCTGATGCTTTTGATCAACAGAATGATGCTGTCAAACTTATAATTTCCTAAACATTTCAGTTGTATTGTGCAACAGCATTAGTGTTTGGCACCAAAACTATATTTTGGAACCAAACACAAAGCATCTTCTCACTGGTCTTCACTTCTGTCCTCCAAACACTCTCTTTTGAAGATTGTGCACAAGGGTTGGCAGCTGATATATACTTTCTAGTGGATTCATCCTGGAGTATGGGAGAGGAGAACTTTGAGCATATCAGACAATTTCTGTACAGCTTGACACAAGCACTGCACCAGGTTGGAGGGGACAAGTTTAAATTTGCCCTTGTGCAGTACAGTAACAGGCCTGAAACTGAGTTCCAGCTCAACAGCTACCCAACAACACAGGGAGTCCTGGCACACATCAAGGCTATGTCTTACCGTGGTGGTGGCACCCGAACTGGCCTGGGCCTGGATTTCCTGATTCGTACACACTTGACCACTGCTTCGGGCAGCCGTGCTGTTGAAGGAGTGGCCCAGGTGGTGGTGGTGCTAACAGACGGGCGCTCCCAGGATGATGTGGCCAAGCCAGCTCAGGTGCTGTGGCTGGCTGGCGTGGAGGTGTTTGCAGTTGGAGTTCAGGATGCAGTGGACTCGGAGCTCAGGGAGATGGCTAGCCAGCCCCATGACACTCATGTTTTCAATGTAGACTCTTTCCTGAACTTGCGGGATATAATCCAAGATTTAGTAGTGGGGCTTTGCAGAGCAGTGACCCAGTCAGGGGGGGCTCCAGTGGCAAACGAGGCCCCTGTGGCTGGAGGAGGGACAGGTAATGAAATGGGACCAGTGTCACTACCATACTAATGTGTCTACATGTGCAGGAAAAAGCTGCTGCATATGGTTGTGACTGGATTTTATTATTAACACAGTCAAGTATTTTTAACCACAATAACCTTTCACTATCCACCTGCAAAATTAACATCACTTGTTTTGTCTTACCACATTTAATATGCTCCTAATGCTTTAAAAATCACAACAAGATCTGCATGTGAAATGGCACAGATACTATATATGCTGGTGCAAAGCCAGAATAGATACAATGAGTGTGGATTGAGAGAAAGCTATATAAGCGATGTAAACATTCTGTTCCAGGTGCCTTTAAAATTGGCAGTGATTTAAGTACTGTGTTGGCATACACCCATAACCTCAGATGATGCCTGTTTGTATTAGACAGCTGTAGGTGAGAGGACACATATACAGACAGCAACAGAATAAAATCCATATAGTGACACCTCAGACTGACATTCCTTCAGAAAACCTTTGGAAAAGAACATGGACTCGAGGATGCCTTACCCTTTAAAACATCACATCTCAAAATCAAACAATGAGCTTTTAACAAGAGCTAACCACGCACCACTGCTTTTGTGTCTTGCACTTTGTATGTTTGTCTTTATCAGTCACAATGTCTATCTGTAAAATATGTGCAATATTCTGTATTTGAAACAGTGATGAACCTTGGACTCATCCTTGACCTGCAGAAGTACTTTGAGAATGTTTTATATGTAGATTTCCATAAATTATGTACAATATGTTACAATGAGTTACTGGAATGAGAAAAAACATTCCTACGAAACTACATACATAAAAAGGCAAGTGTCCAAAGAAGACATTACCTTTGCCAGTACATATGATTCAAATTAAAATGAATGGAAACATTACTAATAAACAAATGTGTAGTCATTTTACATGGAATTACATGCAATATGTTCTCAAGTACTGTAAACTTGTAGGCACCAAGGATAGGCCACAGGATCATGACTGGTCACTTTATCTAAGGTCCGTAACAAGAGTCTGCATGGGATGGCTGAACTCAGTGGAGCTTATACAAGGGACATATCACACACATTTAATAAGGAACTTTGTAAAATGTTTAATGATAAAACTGCTTAATTATTGACTTGTAGTCATAGTATTATATTATATAATATTAATTATTATAAATAATTCTAATAATTTAACAATTAAAATACTTTCCAACTTTTCCCATATTAAAGCTCAAAAACTTTAGAAGAAATGTCACATTAAACATTTCTGGCTATTTATTACAATTTTTTCTTGCTTTACATTGTGGCAGAGTTCTAATCTTCCCCTGATGTTGGAAAACTGTTTTTCTAGAATTTAAATATGCATTTTGGCCTCATTAAGCTGTTATTGTTGGCCGTACAAGACGTAGAGTATTAGCTAAATAATCAGTGGTCGATATTCATACTGACTACAACACTACTGTACAGTACTTCATCAGTCACCCTTATGTCACTGTAATCCATATCCAATCCAAATAACCATTCTATGATAGGGAAAAATCACACTATAGTTTACAAACTTCACTAAAGAGTGCTAAACTACATTTAGGGAAAAAACAACAACAAATGACATCACTTTAGGAAATCTCCTTGGTTCAGCCTACATGCAGTATGATGTGTTTTGCAATGTTGTTATTGATTTGTTCACTTTGAATGTCACTTGACACATGCAATGATATGCAAGCACGAGTTCCTTGATTGGATTCTTTGTCTATGTCTCACTATGTTAACGCTTTCACAAGTTCCATTTTGTTTTGTTTTCTCTCTCTCTCCTTAAAGCGCAAGATTCAGCTGACCTAGTACTCTTAATTGATGGATCACAGAACGTTGGAGCAACAAACTTCCCCTTTGTGCGTGATTTGGTTTTGAGAATGATTGAGCGCCTTGATGTGGGCAGGGACACTGTTCGGGTGGCCTTGGCCCTGTACAACGCCAACCCAGAGATAAAGTTCTATCTAAATAGCTATGACAGCAAATCATCAGTCCTGGAAGCTGTGAAGGGCCTCGCCTACTCAGGGGGCGACGAATCTAACCTGGGGGCTGCCTTGGAGGAAGTGGCCGAGAGCCTTTTGAGCCAAACAGCTGGGGGCAGGGCAGACGAGGGTGTGCCCCAGATGTTGGTGGTTATCAGTGCTGCGCCATCCACTGATGATACTGGTGCTGGTGACCGGGCCCTTAAGAGGGCTGGCGTTATCACATTTGGCCTGGCGATTGCTGACACTGCCACTGCAGATCTGGAAGCAGTTGCTACAGATAATAGTTTTGTCCTGTCAGCCCCTGATTTCAGAGCAGTGGCAAGCATGGGTGACCAGCTTCTCCCATACATTAACGGGGTGGTCCAGCGCACCATTATAGTTCAGAATGAGTTCACAGAAGGTATGTAACTTCTCTGTAAATGTTGGCGGGGAATAGTGGTTGAGGGGACTTAAAAAAATTAAAAGCCCAAAGAGCTCATAATGAATGTAATATAGAGTGCAAGGTAAGATATGCTTGTGCTAAACCTGAAATTGCTTTATTCTCAATTGTAATAAGGGCTTTTAACAGAGGTGGCAATAACACAGGAAAGGTTAGAAGTACTAACTCTTGTTATTGTTCTGCACTTGGAATTTGCAAATTTATAGATCCACAAAGTTCTATGAAACCATTGTAAAGGTAAACAGCCTAATGGTAGATAAGAACAGATATTTTACTAAGAAAATTACAATGAAAGAGGCTTTGCTACCTTACTATGCCCTTCAGAACCTGGTTTATATTATACAGCATATTTTCAACAGTGGTGGGACATCATCTCAGCTAGTGCAAACAATGAAAATAGTATCACAAATTAGTATTAGTTTAGTTTATTTGCACAAATATTAGTACAAATTTGTATTAATAATACATGATATCATAAGGGAACATCTCTGGTACACCATGTGGCCCTTTTTTGTGGCATTAATTGAAGCTGCATTAAGTTATTTTTAATGGCTATATGGCAAAAGGCCATCAAAACAAGTTAACAGCTACAAGCTTATACATATTATACATGCACTATAATGTCTTCTTGCAAGTTGTTATGATGAACATGTTGTCAAATACTTGTCCAACAGTACTTACACATCCAACAGAAACATAGCAACGGGGCATCCCATTGCAGTCATGTTTTACTACTTGTCAAAATATCTGGGTCTGTTTGCCTTGCTAGATGTTTGACTCTTTTAATCTTCCACTTGTTAATTCTGGCTCTCCACCATTTTCATGCTGGCAGGTTGAGTACAACTGGCTGGTGTGAGCTTGGGTGATGGGACATGCTGTCCACATTTTTTTTATGGGGAGTCTGTGAGTGACTTACCCTACAGACTCCAGACCCAAGTCACTGATCTGAAAAGCTGCACAGAATTGCAGAATGGGTTGTGCCCATATCATATCATGTATGCCCAAAAATATTCCTTGATACAGTTTAAAGTATTTTGTAGTTACATGTTTGTAGTGTTTTGTTCAAGTAAATAATTTTATGTGACTACAAGATGTGCGTAGTATACTTTTCACTGTAGTTTTTTTTTGTTTGTCAAACTTTGTGAAAGAGAAAGTTCCAACAATCATTGCTGAGAACAAATACATTCAGTATACAAACAGTCCAGTGTCACTTATAGTATGTATTTTTATTTAAAATTTTGTTGATTAACCATTCATGTTATTGAGCATTTCTATTCATATTCTAAGCGTAATTGATATCGTCTACCACATGTCTTGTCCATGCAGCTGTCAAAACATTAATTAAAAAATACTCTTACTCTTAATACTATTTATTTTGATTGCAAATCGTATTTCATGCCTTATGAGAGTACATCTTTAAGATAAAACATTTATAAAGAGTCCCTGTTTTGTTTAGTATGTCAATATAAGACATATCCCAAATAGTCTAACATAAATATAAAATATAAATCTAATTATAGAATTGCCTTGGTTGGCTTTGTTAGTCTTCAGTAGTTTATTATTATAACATTTCTCAAAATCAGCTTTTATTCTCATATTAATGTTTTTTCTTTTCTTTTCAGTCTCAGTAGTCGGAAAACGAGACATCATTTTCCTTGTCGACAGTACAATGGGTTCACTGGTCATCAACTCCGTGCGCGAATTCATCAGGAAGTTTGTCGAAAGGATGCCAATTGGTCCAGATGAAGTTCAAGTGGGTGTGGCCCAGTTCAGCAATATCCCTCGACTTGAGATGGATCTCAACTCCCATGGATCCAGGGAGGCAGTAATTGCTTCTTTGGGCGGTTTCAAACCAAGACCTGGACAGGCAATCAACATTGGAGCAGCCTTGGACTTTGTCCGGACGAATATGCTGCGACCAGAGAAGGGCAGTCGTATTGAACAGGGGGTACCCCAGCTTTTACTGCTGATGACCAGTAAAAAGTCCAGTGACAGTGTCGAAGAACCTGCTAAGGCCCTTCAGCGAATGGGCGTATTGACTCTAGCTGCAGGCTCCAGGGCTGCTGATGAGCAGGAGCTGAAACAGATTGCCTTTGCTGACAGTGTTGTGTTCATGATGAGGGACTTCCGTGGACTGGCCCGCAGCTCAAGGGAAATTAGTGATGCGCTCTCAACTCTAGCTGGGGTGGTGGTGATGACCGAACAACCGACTGAGCCAGGTATTGCTTTCTTTTCTACACACATTCAATACATTTCAAGTGTAATTCAATTAATGAATGAACTGGTCTTTGATGAAATGGAAATATACAGATGAGTGACAAATTAAAAGAAAACTATGAATAAATAGGTGAAAAAACGACATATGCAGCTTCTTCTGAAAAAGTGTGCTGCATGGTAAAATTAAGCCATTCAATTCCTACATGCTCTGTGACGTATAAAATTGCTGAGCAGATCTCAACACTTATGGGAAATTTTGGACCAACGGGTTGAGGACTTTTCAGACAGGGAGCGATTGAGGCGCCTAGTAATACATTTTAAACGAGAGGCAGATCCAAGCAAGTATGCAGGCAGAGTGTCGCTTACCATCTGAAAAGACAGTGCTTTCCGCCACTATCATCAAACCAACAAAAGAGGAAATGTCTTTTGGAAGAATGGTGCCCCATTAAACATGAAAGAGACATGAAATACAATCAAGGAAGTCCAGTTTAACTGCTTGATTCCACTGGGCATGGCTGCATCACGGCCACTCTAGACAATGCTTGTGATTCCACCAGACATGCCGCAACGTGTTTCAGAAGCATCCCAGAAGTAGCTCTCTGCTCTGCTCAGCTTAAAATTTGCACCTAGTCTATTTTTGATGGAACCTGCGTCAAGCTGCACAGAGCAGATTGAGCCGGGCAGGCAGTCAGACAGAAGAATGGCATAGAGCATTCAGTCAATTCAGTCTATGTAGCCTACTTACCCATGGTAGAAGCACAAAAAACAAGGAAAAATTAACAAATCAGCACATTCTGAGCAAGTCAACAAAGCAGGCAGGCAAAATGCTCAGCTTCTGGAAAGCTTCTGGTGGGGTATAAAGAGGATCGGTGGAATCAAGCCGTAAGTAACAGTTGCCAAAACACTGCACAGCAGTGGATTTTGCAACTCTGGAATGTTGTGACGGTGGGAATTATTTTATCTTTCGATGCAATGACAACGAGATAAACAGTAGAAATACGTTGTTCACCGTACAAAGTACTACAGCAGGAATGCACACTTCATATGTCACACATATGTTCTTTTTTCTCAAGTCCAGTGTGTCGCCAGACTGGCTCTATTCGTATCAATGATTGGACTGCGTTTTCTCACACAGGGCTAAAGTCGGTCTGAATGCGGCCTATTTCTATGGGCTTGGTATAGCCTGCTGCAGTTCTGCTATGCTTATCAGAGCCATGATTACTGTACATGGGTTTCCACTGCGTCCGCCATTATGGTCTCCTCCCTCAACCAAAACAGTACCTTGTGCTAAACTGATTGGCTCAACACATGTAGTTGTGCTGGTGAATGGAGAGAGTTTAGTTTCACTTTTGTTCCCATTTGTACTTTTAAATGACAGATATCAGCCTCTGTTTACTGATTTTATTTCTTTAAGCTGTGTAAATTTTCTGCTGCTTTACATTAAATGCTTTCCAACAGCGTACCACTGGGAGACTTTTATTGTGAAGCATTTTAAAGAAATACAGTGTATTTGTCATCAAGATTTGTGGAACTTTGTTATCTGTGGTATTTTCCAATAAAAATGTACTTACCTAACAAGATGAGGACATAGTTAGCACAGTTTGGTCAGTTGATCAGGGAATAAATATTCCAGGGAGGAATGGTTAAAGAAGAAAAAAGCATATTGAGCTGGGTAGATAAAGAGCTGCAGGCTCTTACTGCAGTTTGTCTGAGCCAGCACACATCCAGTGCACTGTGGGGTCGGTTGTTCATGACTCAACTTCTGGCTTGTGCTTGCTGGCTTGTGCTGGACCAACACTTTACTAAGATACCTCATGTTGTTTTTTTAATTTGTCACCCATCTGCAAGGAAAAGACCCTCACTGCAAGCTGGAAGTCGTGGGTAGGGCTATTCATTGTTCACATGGGGAGGGGCTAATTGTTAGCACCGCCCACCACCCAAAAGTTTGTCTCTCAGAAATGAAAAAATGGCAATAATCTCCGAGATGCTGATGGCTATAGGCAGTAAATTTGTAACTTGAAGTCTAATGTTGTTTTTACTCAATCAGCAACTTAGTTTTATTGAGAATACAAAAAACTTTGTCAACTAAAGCTAGCTAAACAAGCGTTATTTAACTACAACAGAGACATGTATCAAAGTTATCCTGACACAGGTACTGTTTGTGTTTCTGTGTAGAGCCATGAAGAGAAAGCAATGCACCTTGTAATAAAAAAAATCAAGGACAGTCCAAATGCCTATATATGTTTACATTCAAGTGACAAAGCCCTCAAGCAGCTGTAGTAATTATGACTCAGCTTATGATACAGGTAAGATAGTGCTATAGCTTCAACAGATATATAGTATGTAACAGATGTTATGTATTTTTTAAATTTACATTAATATACATGTTATATTTGGTCTACATGAAGTTAAAAAATACACAGCAACCCAAACTACCTGTGTCAGGATAACTTATACATGTCCCTGTTGTAGCTAAATAGCGCTAGTTTAGCTGCCGGCTAGTTTCAGTTAACTTAGTTGTATGCATTCTTAATAGAACTAAGTAAAAAATGTTTGAAAAAATAATCTAAATGACTGATGACTAGCAACATACAACAGGAAACACATTAAGTTACAAATCTACTTCCTATACCTTTAGCATCTCAGAGATTATTGCCTCTTTTTCATTGCTGAGAGACAATTTATAACTTTTTGGGGTGTGGATGGTGCTAAATGTGTAGCCCCGCCCTGACGTGTGCCACGTGTAGCTCCTCTCTGGCTTTCAGCTTGCAGTGAGGGGTAACTGTCTGTGCCCAAAGCAAAGAATCAACTTCATAGCACTTATAGATAACAGTTTCAATGGGCATCATTTGACCTTTTAATGTGTCACTTACAGTGTTACATCTTCTAGAGCCTAAAAGTATGTGTACATGGTATTTCACAGAGGATTTTTTTTTGTGTTTGTGCTTTTCCTTAGTGGTCGAGATAACCACAGTGCAGACTCAAAAAGTGGTCCGAGACATTGTCTTCCTTGTGGATGGTTCAAACTACATTGGCAGCAGTAATTTACCATATGTGAGAGACTTCATTATCAACGTGGTCAACCAGTTGGATGTGCGTCCTGACAGGGTCCAGATTGGTCTCCTTCAGTTTGCTGACCATCCAAAAATTGAATTCTATCTGAACAGCTACCGCAGCAGGCAAGATGTTGTGAATGCAATCTCTCAACTCAGGCTGACTGGAGGCTCAGTTTTGAATACAGGAGCTGCCATGAATTATGCCCTTGCCAACATGTTCCAGCCATCAGCTGGGTCACGCAGGAGGCAGGGAGTCCAGCAGGTGTTGGTTCTGATCACAGGTGGCCCAGCCCAGGATGAGGTTAAAAGTGTAGCTGATAAAATGGCTCTGGCTGGTGTTTTGACCTTCACAGTCAGTTCTGGACAAGCAGATGACAACCTACTGAAAACAGTTGCCTTTGTTCCAGATTTGGCTTACCATGAAACAAGCTTCTCTAATTTACCAGCTATGGCTGAACTAATAATGCCAAAGTTGATAACAGTGGTTGGCCATACAGATGTGACATTCCCTGATGAATCTGGTGAGATTTGTATTTCTCTGTTCCTATTAATGAAATAAATGTGACATATATCACAGTTTCCCTGGTACAATAATTTGTGTGTGTGTGTGTGTGTGTGTGTTTTCCCTCAGTTGTCGTCCCTGGAGCTGAAAGGGATGTTGCCTTCCTCATTGATGGCACAGAAAATGTTCGAGCAGATTTTG
Organism: Siniperca chuatsi; assembly: GCF_020085105.1. Lineage (NCBI taxonomy): Eukaryota > Metazoa > Chordata > Actinopteri > Centrarchiformes > Sinipercidae > Siniperca > Siniperca chuatsi. Next base: position 3,695,412 of record NC_058053.1, on the reverse strand, counting down.
CCTACATCCAGGATTTTATCATTAAAGTAATTGAACCACTTGACATTGGGATTGACAGGGTACGAATTTCAGTGGTTCAACACAGCGAGAGGCCAACTCCAAGTTTCTACCTTAACACTTATCAAACCAAAGATGAAGTGATAAGAGCTGTCAACACAATGACACCGGCTGGTGGACGTAGTCTAAACACAGGATCTGCTCTAAGATTCATGAAGGACACCATCTTGTCTGAAAGGCATGGTAGTCGGGCTGCGCAAAATGTCCCTCAGTTTCTGATTGTTTTGACTGGAGGCAGGTCCAGGGATAATGTGAAGGAGCCTGCTGGTGCGCTGAAGACAGAGGGAGTCGTACCGTTTGGTGTTGGTGTCAAGGATGCAGACCCAAAGCAGATTGAAGCCATTTCACACAACCCTTCATTTGCCTACAATGTGAAGGAATTCAGTGAGCTTAGTACCATACCACAAAGGCTCAATAACTATGTGACTCTTACAAAGGAAGATCTGGCCGTAGTCCTACAGCAAGGTAAGTAAAATCTCTTTTCTTATTGGCGTGTTAAACTTGCTGTAAGACAAACAACACTTCTACTAATGTTTTTGGTGCTTTATCAGGATAACTGAATATTATTTGTTGTGTCTTAGTACAAAGCAATGCTGAAAAAAGGGATATTGTGTTCCTACTGGATGGCTCTGATAACACAAGAAATGGATTCTCAGAGATAAAACTCTTTGTTAAGAGCATAGTGGAGAGCCTCTCTGTCAGTGAGAGCCAAGACAGAGTGTCTGTGGTTCAGTTTGCTGATAACCCTGAGGTCAACTTTTATCTGAATTCTCATAAGGAAAAAAATGACATTATAAATGCGATAGATCATTTAAGGCACAAGAGTGGGAGGCGCCTTAATATCGGGGGAGCTCTTCAGTTTGTGAGGCACAGTGTCTTCACGTCCTCCATGGGCAGTAGAAGACTAGAAGGAGTGCCCCAGATTTTAATTCTTCTAAGTGCTAAACCATCCACTGATGATGTGAGAAGCCCAGCTTTTGCTCTTAAAGAGCATGAAATTATGTCAGTGGGGGTTGGAGTTGGAGATGCGAATCTTTCAGAGTTGGAAATGATTGCCTTCAAACCTGGTTTCACATACAAGGTCACTGATTTCTTCAAGTTGCCCTCAATCCAATCACAACTTGTTGCTACACTGAACATAAACAAAGACACTGAGGAAACTATGACTGGAATTTCTGATTTAGTAGGTAAGAATTCCACATTTGAATACATGCCAAAAACCGGAGTACAGTATTACATTATTTGTCTGAGTCCAATGATTGATGATAAGGTGATAAATGATTAAAAATAGTTTTGGCACATTTCTGTTGTATGACATTTGTGATTACCCTCGCTAGAACATCTATTATGTTTGAAAAAAACAACTGTTCTGTATTTCTTAGGCTTTCAAGAATGTAACCTTCTTTTATACCTCTTTCCAATTTTCCACTTCAATGTTGCTTTGAAGAAGAAGTCGACAAATATTTTTATACATCTGTTTGATAAAAAGATGGTTCTTTAGCAGTTCTGCTTGAAATAACACTTTCAGAGCAATAGCTCATCTGTCTTTCCATGCTCAGTTTATTCCTCTGAGCTTCTAACTTGCTCATGCTGATAAATATGCATGAGCGTAGAAAAGTCTTGAACGTGCAGTTCGTGAATTCTCTTTCTATCCATGTATCACCTTGTTGACACAGGGAGCAATAAGAGGGACATAGTGTTTCTCCTTGATGGGTCGGATGACTCCAGAAATGGACTACCAGCTATTCGAGAGTTCATAAGAAGAATGGTAGAAGAGCTGGACATTGAAGAAGATAAGGTTCGAGTGGCCGTTGTACAGTATAGTGATGACACCACAGTTTACTTTAACTTAAAAACTCACAGATCCAAAAAGGCTATCATCTATGCTGTAAGAAGTCTTCGTCATAAAGGAGGAAGACCTCGGAACACTGGAGCTGCTCTACAGTTTGTGCGAGACCATGTTTTCACAGCTTCATCTGGGAGTAGACGCCTGGAGGGAGTCCCTCAGATTCTATTTTTACTGACTGGTGGCAAATCCAATGATGATGTTTCAGGAGCTGCGTTGAACCTAAAACAAATCGGTGTTCTGTCTTTTGCCATTGGAATGAAAAACACTAAACAGGAGGAGCTTCAAAAAATTTCCTTCTCCTCCAGATTTATTTTCAACCTTCCTGTCTTTGGTGAACTTTTGTCCATTCAGCCAGAGATAGCTGCATTTGTCCAGGCAGAAATACAAATTGAGCCTCTCACTGTTGTAGGTAAGAAGTGTCATTGATTTGTAGAATCAAACTGACTCCTACTTATGTTTTAGCACATTTGGTCTTTAATAGTTTGAATTGCAATGAAACTGCATCATCTTCTGTAGAATGTTTCTCAAACTGTCTCCACTGGTGAGAAGGCATCTTCCTGGTTATGCTGTTTCTTGTTTGGCTCTCATCCTTTTTCTTCTTGTACCCTGGAGAGTCTGTTCTTGACAGCCCCAAATCATCAAATGTCCTTACTTTCTATTCTTAAGCTCTTCCTTGAGCCAATGATAATCACATCATTGACTGAATATTTAGAGAGAAAGAATATTAAAATCAGCTTTCTCCATCTTTCATTTGTGAAAGAGGAATATACCCCTTGTAGTTATTTCCAAGTTTCTCGATAATTTCTTCATCTACCAGTTTTCTTAAATGCTCTGACATCTAACACCTTTTTTATTGCTGTAATAAGTATGAACTTTGATAACCAGCTCCTGATGGCTTTACCAACCATCCAATGTGTAATGATTGCACCACAATATATTTTAGCTTATGTGTTATATGTCTGATTCTTAAACAAGGTTTTCCTATTATTTTCTAGTTGAATTAGAAGAGTCCTCTCAAAGAGACATAGTGTTTCTATTGGATGGGTCAGATGACACACGGAGTGGCTTCCCAGCAATGAAAAGTTTTGTCCAAAGAGTGATAGAAACACTCAGTATTGGTGAGAACAAAGACCGTGTTTCTGTGGTCCAGTATAGCAGAGATTCACAGACACATTTCAGTTTGAACACCTACACAGAAAAACAAGATGTTCTTGCTGCTGTCCAGCTGTTGAACCATAAAGGAGGCAGACCCCTCAACACTGGGGCAGCTCTTGACTATGCAAGGAATAGTGCTTTTGCTGAATCGTCTGGGAGTCGGCATCAAGAAGGTGTCCCTCAGATACTGATTCTGTTGAGTGGGGGAAGATCTCAAGATGATGTTGCAAGTGCCGCTGCAGCTCTAAAACAGGACAAAGTTGTTTCATTCTGTGTAGGTACAAGAAATGCAGACATACTCGAGCACCAAATGATTGCACATAATCCTTCTTATGCTTTCTCCGTGCTTCGGTTTGATGATATTGGGAGCATCCATCAACAACTTGTGTCATTTGTGAAAAGGGTGCCTCGACAGCAGCCAAGACTAAAATCGCAGAATGGTCTAGGTAAGACTATCTATCTATCTATCTATCTATCTATCTATCTATCTATCTATCTATCTATCTATCTATCTATCTATCTATCTATCTATCTATCTATCTATCTATCTATCTATCTATCTATCTATCTATCTATTTATTGTAGTCATAATCAATATTTCATTATTTGACAACTTCATGTATAACTTTAACTGAGCATCATCCTTGTGTCTGTCAAAGTTTCTGCAGATCAAACTGAATCCATTCACTGTGACATTGTATTTTTACTGGATTCCTCGGATGAAATGCAAAATGACTTTAAGGCAATGCTTGACTTTGTTGAGAGAATGGTGGAGAAACTCAATGTGGATGAGAACAAAGATCATGTTTCTGTGGTGCAGTACAGCAGAGAACCTTCTGTTGAATTTTTTCTGAACACATATAAAACACAGCAGAATGTTGCCGGCAATGTGCGAATTCTGAGGCATAAAGGAGGCAGACCCCGCAATACTGGTGCAGCCCTCCAGTACATCAAGGACAATGTTTTTATAGCCTCTTCTGGAAGTAGGTACCAACAGGGTGTCCCTCAGATTTTGGTTCTCTTAACTGCCGGACGGTCCAGTGATGATGTCAGAAATGCCTTAGAAAACTTGAAAGAAATTGGTGTGATGATATTTGTGGTGGGAACAAGGAATGCAGATATCCTTGAGATTCAGTCTATTTCACAGGAAGCCAGTCATGCTTTCTTTGCAGCAGACTCCAGTGATCTGTCAGGCATTGAACAACAAATATTTTCTGCGATCAAGAACAGTGAAACCCCTGCTATCAAACCAGTATCATATGGTAAGACTGTAATGACCGTAATGACTTCATGTTGTACGCCACGTGCACAACTTCACGTCATTCATTCCAACTGAGGATGAATGATGGACAGCAACAGAATAGTTCCGTTTTGGATCCGCTGGCCATTAGATCGTGAATACGTCGGACGTTTTAAAACTCTGCGTCAGTACAACCTCAAGTAGGAAGTGGATGACGGACAAAATATTTATATGAACAAAATATTTTGGCTTTATTCAGACAAAAAAAAAACAATTCAGACTTTTTCCACATCAAATTTTTTTATTGTGGTTGTGATTTATTACACTTGTGATTTAATGATGATTAAAATGTAACATGCCATTTTTTAAACACATTTCCTCCATTGCTGGCCCATTTCACTAATCATGACAACCAAGCTGATGCTGCATTCCAGTCAAAGACTGAGGTTGGAATTTCCCAGTTAAAATTTCCGACTTCTGACCTCCAAGCGTTCCAGGTGCACGGCGTCAAACATAAACAAAAAACATGGCTGACCATGACAAACTGATGTTTCTTTGGCAAGTGTACACACAATTGAGCTCTCAGCAGTACAGCCTCCTTGCATATATAAACGGATCAGAGGAGGAAACGATGCATGAACAAACGCCATTATAGGCCTACATATTATTTTACGGCACTTTTATACTTGGAAATGTATCTTAATATTCCATTCACTAGCCTAATACAATACTGTAGTATACAAATACATCCCACCCCACTCCCCTATTTATTGAAACGTAGCCTAATGTGCGCTTCCATGGGTGCTGCCATTTTTGTGTGACATCAGACAACTGATTCTTCATGAAGTCGTGATAGATGGGTTTGCCCCGACTTCACAAGTAGGAACTCCAACTTTAAGTGGCGTTCCATTGTACCTTTTCTTGTAGGAGGTCAGAAATTTTAGAGTTCCAAGTTGTCAGGAACGCAGCATGTTTGCATTTTGGACATGATAACTGTTCTATGCTTTCCTCCATGTTGTTTTGGGAGTTCCGTCCCATTCTGTCAAGCAAAGAGCTCTGTTCCAGGATTGCGTCAACAAAAATGGTCCACTAAAATATCAGAGCAAGTTGTGCACATGGGGTTACTGAACATTTGCAGGAACAAAACACTTTTAATCACATATTTCATCACTGTTGTTCACCAATTTAAATGCCTGTGTGATTACAGATCCCAACAGAAGAGACATTGTTTTTTTGCTTGATGGTTCTGATGATTCTCAGCGAAGATTCACAGATATTAAAGACTTTGTGCAGAGAATAGTGGTGGACCTAAACATTGATGCAAACAAAGATCGCGTGGCTGTGATCCAGTACAGCAACACAGCAGAGATTAACTTTAACTTGAGACATTACTCAACAGAGGATGATGTTCTTGATGCAGTAAGAGGCCTAAGTCACAAAGGAGGTCATCCTCACAACATTGGAGCGGCTCTCCAGTATGTGATGGACCATGTATATACTTCTGACTCAGGAAGTAGACTCCTTGAGGGAGTTCCACAGATACTCATACTACTGAGTGGTGGAAGATCTGGAGATGACATCAGAACCCCAGTCAGAATGCTTAAAGAGATTGGTGTTATTTCAATTGCAATTGGAACAACTGATGCTGACACCCTAGAGCTACAGACAATATCTCATGAACCCAATTATGCGCTCTCTATTAATGATTATGAGGAGCTTCCTACTGCTAAGCAAGATGTGTTTTCATTGTTAAGAGAGGCTTCCCACCATGTAGAGCAAACTGCTCCCACAAAGGGTTTTGGTAAGATGTAATGTTTTTACCTTTTAACTAAATAAATAATATAAAGAGAAGAGGGGGATGGGGTCAAAATAAACTGAGATGACTTCTATTTAGGCCCATGACTAAATCATAGGGGACTGTCACTGTAGCTGCTAACCTGTTACCTACAGAAAATCACATTGCCTTTGTTTCTACGTGTTTTGTCTTTGTTGCAGATTCTAAGAAACATGATGTAGTATTTCTTATTGATGGATCATATGACTCACGAAATGGCTTTGAAGAGATACGAGGCTTTGTTGAAAAAATTGTTGAAAGTTTAAATCTAGGTGAGAACAGAGACCAAGTAGCTGTTGTTCAATACAGCCGTGATGCCACAGTCAATTTCTACTTGAATTCCTATTCATCCAAGAATGATGTGCTCAATTCCATTGGAACAATGAGGCACAAGTTGGGAAGACCTCTCAACATTGGCAAAGCACTTGAGTTTGTCAGAGACAATGTCTTTGCTGCTTCAGTTGGAGGTAGACATGCAGAATCAGTTCCTCAATATCTGTATGTATTTAGCGGTGGGAGATCAGGGGATGACGTCAGAGGACCAGCACAGTCACTCAAAGAAAATGGAATAAAGACTTTTAGTGTTGGAACAAAGAATGCTGATACATTGGAAATGCAAACCATCTCGTTCACGCCAGCACATTATTTTCATGTCACAGATTTTAACAATCTGCAAAGCATACATCCTTCTGTGGAAGCCACATTGAGGGGTGCACAAAAAACAGCTGAATTTCCAACAGTTATTGGTAAGAAGTAGTAGTATCTTCTACATGGACATGGTATAATTATGTACCATGGGTATATTGAAAATGTTTCTGTTAACAGCAAAGATGTTGGTTTTTTAAAATGTTTGTTTGGGTAACACTTTATCTGAAGGGGTGTGTCATTCAGTCAATTAGGTCACTTGTAATGCAAAGTTGACATTGTTTAAGATGTCTTTGTTATGACAACTTGACATTTACCAAGAAAACATAACCTATCATAAACATGCCACAGCAGGCCTAATTATCAAACTTAAAGAAACTATTTAGCTGTATGTGTTGACATTACATTATAATGTCATACGCGGTTGGTTTTGACATTGGCTGTCATGAGACCATTATAATTGTGTCATGAATAATTCCCTTGACCTCATGTGAAGTGGAAACTTTTGGAATTGTCATAAACATGTCAGTAATATTATAAGGCCAGTTCGATGACAGAGAATAGTACCAAGGTGAAATAGTTTCCTAATGGACAGATAGCTTTACTGGTTGCTAAAGTAACATTAGCTAACCTAACCACATTGGTGGTGGTTGAGGTGAGTTCCCCCCTTCACTGTGAAGCACTTTGGGTATCAAGATAAAATGCTAACGTTATATAAATGTAATCCAGTACTATTACTATTATTATAACCACTAACTGCTGCTAATTGTGACTGTTAGCTGCCGTTAGCTAGTTAGCTTGGTTAGACCTGTGCAGCCAGCCGTGCTATTAGCTGACTCAACCCAGGGATCCCAGGAAGCAAACCCAGCTAGAAAACCACTTTGGTACTGTATTCCCTGTCAAACTATCACTGTCGGTCGCAGAGGTTGTGTTAGGTTCGGTCTTGGTCCCAGCCGGGGGAGCAAAACGGCTAGTGCTATTTGATTCTGCATATTTACGTGTTTCCTGTAAAAACAGGAAGCTAGGGAGGGACTTGTCGCGGATATTGATTGGCGTTTTGCCAATCACTGAATGTGCGTCCCCCTGCTATGCAGCTAGTGTCAGCGTCTTGATTCCAGTGAACATGGATGGGCCGGGGCGAACACAACCTCTGAGACCGACGGTGTACAGTTTGACAGGAAATACAGTACCGAGGTGGTTTTCTTGCCGGGTATGGCTCCTGGCCCCCCAGGGCTGAGTCAGTTAATAGGAGGGCTGGACTAAATGGCTAACCTAGCTAATAGCAGCAGTTGCAGTTACAGTTAGCAGCAGTTAGTGGTTATAATAATAATAATGGATTAGTTACATTTATATAATGTTAGTGCTTTATATTGATACCCAACGTGCTTCACAGTAAAGGGGGGAACTCACCTCAACCACCACCAATGTTACTAATGTTACTTTATCAACAAATAAAGTCCATCAGGAAACTCCTTAAATCACATCGGTACTATACTCTGTCGTCAAACTGGCTTATAACATTTAACATCTTTATGACAAGTCCAAAAGGTTTCACTTTACATGAGGTCAAGGGAATTATTCATGACACAATTATAATGGTCTCATGGCAACCAATGTCAAAACCAACCACAGTATAATGTAATGTTAACACATAAAGCTAAATAGTTTCTTTAAGTTTGATAATTAAGCCAGCTTTGGCATGTTTATGACAGGTTATGTTGTCATAACAAAGACATTAACAGGCTATGTTTTCTTGATTAATGTCAAGTTGTCATAATAAAGACATCTCAAACAATGTCAACTTTGCATTACAAGTGACAACTGACAGAATAACACTTAATGAAAACAGTCATAAAAGTTCGTGAAGACTCCTTCATGTTCATGACACGTATCATGTCATAGTTATGACGGTGCCAGTCTTATGCACACCCCTTCGAATGAAGTGTTACCGTTTGTTTGTATCCATTTCAGGCACTGCCACAAATGCAGAATTAGAACACCAGAGTGCTGATATTGTTTTTCTCCTTGATGGATCTGATGATATGCGAGCAAGTGAAAGACAAATTTTGGATTTTGTCAGAGAGTTTGTCAAGCAAATAGAAATTGGGCCAAGCAAAGTACAAGTTGCTTTGATTCAATACAGCACAGAGCCCACAACTGATTTTCTCCTGAACACATACTCACTGAAAAATGATGTCTTGAGTCATCTGAGCAATGTAAAACTGAAAGGAGGGTTCACCGTGAACACTGGTGTAGCCCTTGATTATGTAAAGAGCAATGTGTTCACTGTTTCATCTGGAAGCAGAGCCCAGCAGGGAGTCCCACAGATATTGATCATCATAAGTGGGAGAAAGTCAGAAGATGATGTCTTAGGTCCAGTGGACAGACTGAAAAATGCTGGAATTGTCCTTTTCAGTATTGGAGTGAATAATGCAGATAGGTTGGAGATGGAGCAATTAGCACATAATCCTAGAGCAGAATATTTTATCAAGGAGATTTCTGACTTTCCTCTTGTGAGAGAACAGTTGCTCTCAGTCATTGCATCTCACAAAGTCACTGTCATCCCTGGTGTAGGTGAGTGAAAACAAATATTAATGAATTAATTTTACTTTATCTTTAATAAATCGTTAAGTAATAGATACATCTAATAATAAATATAGTCACACCCTGTAAACTGCACATATTTCAGTTACTTGAACAGTAATCAGATTTCTGTTGAATTGCTAACTAACACAATTTACATGACTGTGGACTTTTCTAGGTTCAAGCTCCAGTTCGAATAGAGATATTGTCTTTCTCATTGATGGATCTGATGATGTCAGGAGTAGATTCTCTGCTATACGTGAATTTGTTGCAAAAATGGTTGACATCTTTGACTTGGACCAAGGAAAAGATAAAGTCGCTGTTGTACAGTATAGCAACAATGCTGAACTCAATTTCAATCTGAATACTTACAACACAAGAGATGATGTTCTTAAGCACATTGCAAGCCTAAAACCAAAAGGCGGAAGGCCGCAGTATATTGGAGCAGCACTGCAGTTTGTGAGGGATCATGTCTTAGTTTCAAATGCTGGAGGTCGACGTCATGAAGGTGCCAAGCAGATACTTGTCATATTGGCTGGTGGAAGATCTAGAGATTCTCCACGAGGTCCAGCTAGTATGCTCAAGGCTGCAGGGGTTGTCACATTTACAATTGGATCAAGAATGTCAAATTCAGCTGAGATGCAAGTAATTTCCTCTGACACAAATTATGCTTACTCAGTCCCTGACTTTGCAAATCTCCCTCGTATTCAACAAAGTTTGATGAGTCATCTTACTCAAATGGGAGTTGAGGAGGAAACTAAAGCAGGTAAGAATTTAGTTTATTTGAATCATTATTTAAATAAATAAACTTTAGCTGTGAATATATTTATGATTATTGTGATTAACATCATAAAAATAATATCTATTTTTGTTAACAGAGCAACGTGATGAAAAAGGAAGAGACATAGTTTTTCTTTTGGATGGATCTGATAATACCAGAAATGGATTTTCAGCCATTCAAGATTTCCTGTTCAAAATAATAGAAAGGCTTAACATTGGACCAAATAAAGACAGAGTTGCTGTGATTCAGTTCAGCAATGTGGCACTAGCCAATTTCTTTTTGAATTCATTCATGAGGAAGGAAGATGTCTTAACAGCTGTCAGTAGGCTCTCACACAAAGGTGGAAGACCTCTCAAAACGGGTGCAGCTCTAAAATATGTTAAAGAAAATGTATTCACAACTGCCACAGGGAGCAGATACACTGCAAATGTGCCACAAATTCTTGTTGTTTTAAGTAGTGGACCATCAAGTGACAGTGTGGATTTGCCTGTTGCTTCTCTAAAAGAAAGTAGTGTCACAATATTAGCCATTGGAACAAAAAACTCTGACCACAAGGAAATGGAGAAGATCTCAAATGCTCCAAGTTATACTTTATCAGTTTCTGAAATGGCTGAACTTCCAAGTATACAAGAGCAAGTTGTTGCTGCAATTACAGAAGAAAATTTCAAAAATGAAATTTCAAAAACAGAAGTAATTGGTAAGAATAATTGCATATATACTGTACACTGCATGATTCAGTTTATACTCAAGTACACAGTTCTTTCTAATACATGTTAAGGAAGCCATTTGCCATTTTCAACATTATCTCAATGCATGGATCCACACTAACACTCACTATTAGATATTATTTGTGTCGGTTACTGATACGCAGAGTAGGGGTGGGCGATACCAGGGCCAGAATCACCTATATTGATACAGAGACCAATACGGCCAAATGATTTGCCCAACATTAATCATCTCTTTTTACTATCCTTTGTTAAACCTAATTAAACACAGAACCATTTGTAAATGTAAAAAACAAATGTTTAATGCGAATTCTCTGAACTTATGAGGTGACCACTGTGCAGATGCACACAACAGCAGCAGAAAAGCAAAGAGCGCATGCTCTGTTTTTTTCTAGTATCAATACTCAAAACAAGACTTAGTATTGGCAGTATAGGCACTGACCGTCCCACCTCTAACAGAAAGTGAGTGTGGATTACACTTTGCCTTGACTCAGTAATATCTGTGTGAGATAAAGCAAACATTTCTCCTTGCCTGACAAATGTGCAGAAGCAGCATTTCATGTTCCATTACAGTACACAATAGTCTAAAAACAGCAGGCGAGTCCAATATTCTCACATTAGCTCTGCTGTTGTACTAGTTGAACAGCTAGTCTAGCTAATTTTAGCTTCTACAACAACAGAAAATTATATACATTAATCTCAGAGTCAAAGCTGCTGAGAAAATTAAATAGAAATCAGAAGTTCAGGGTGCTGCTGACAGTACTGCAGGCAGCCTACCTACATCAGGAACACTGACTAGGATGACGAAGACAGAGCTGCTGAATGTCAGCAGTCAGAGCCAACTAGGTTAGTATTTACCCATAATTGCCACACAAGAATGCATAACTATGCCACAATAGGTTTCACCAGACTGCTTTTGTCTGATTCCGTTGCCAACACCAGGACAGTGCTAAAATCTGTAATAATGGGGACATGAAACATTTTTAGACAAACCGAAAAGAACAGTCTTTGCAAACAGGAACAAGAATATATGGTATTTAGAGTGAAAAATGATGTATTTTTTCTGTTACTTATGATTGATTACTTAATTGATACATTTAAATAAAATGTATTTCTAATTGCAATTCTAAACAATAAGAAAAGAATACAGTTATCCTTAAATAAGCCAATAAAAATTATATTTTAATTATTCTGTCTTACAATAATGATCAAAATTATGAATACATATATTTCTAATGGATTTGTAGAATGATCTTGATTTTTGAAATTACATCTAGAGTTTACTTTTTGTTTCTACATTTTAAATGCACCTTTCTAAGATATTTCATCTCCAAATTTCTTTGCCTCTCATTTTCTTTTTGACAGTTTAATTTGATCTACAATTAGACAAGAAACATCTCATGTACTAACTTAACCCTTAAATTAAAGCAGCCATTGTGCCACACACAAAAATTTAAATTGCAGAAGCTCCAACTGACAGGGTAGCATTTCAGGGAAGTTATACTGGCCAACAGGCAACATTTAGGCTGATGTATGATTTGACAATTGTTTGATTTATATGGTGTTTTACTTCACTAATGAACTATAAAATTATCCTTTAAGAAAAATAACCTTTAAGTATCTAAGAAATTAAATGGTAAAAGGAAAAGCAGATAGCAAATGTTAGAAAGGCAGAAAGAGTTAAAGAGAGAAAGAGTTAAAAATAATGATAAAAGTACACATTTAGCAGCACTTTCAAAATCACAATCATTTTGTAAATAGATGAAAATGGATTGTTTTCAAATTGAATACATAATTATTCAATATAAATAACTCATTAAATTTATACTTGTTGGATAAAATCTAATATTGTTAACTGTAGGGGCTCTGACTTTCTTATAATATTAGGGTCATACTGGCTAATGGTGGCTGGTGTAGGCACAGATAGTATCTAAAAAGGAATGGTCACTGCAATGAAAATTAAACCTAAAGTTATTGTTCAATGCTTCAGTATTACAATAGAAAACACAATCTTGATTGTGAAAATTTGTCAGGCAAGCAGAAATTCTTGTTCAGACAAAAAAGCAGTAAAATGTGGACTATTGTGTATTGATGAATGCTTTTTGAAAAGTTTATTTTCTATTGTTTGAATCCAAAATGAAAACCCATGACACCAACAGTAACTGGTAAAAAAGTGACCGATTTTTACAATCCACGATCATGGTAGGACACAGATTGAACTGTATTAAACTATTTTACTGAGTTGCGGTCAGCCTGTACCACTTTGATAAAACACGTTTGTCAGCATTAATAGAGCAAGTTGTAAACATTGAGGCTAGCTTTTGTCATCTGACTTTCACATTTGACACATGAATCTAAATATGTCTCATATTTTATGTTCCTTAGTGGAGAGACAGCTACCAGGAAGGGATGTTGTGTTCTTGTTGGATGGATCTGATGGTACTAGAACTGGATTCCCAGCTATGCGAGACTTTGTCCAAAGAGTAGTAGAGACACTCAGCGTGGATGACAACAAAGACCGTGTCTCAGTGGTTCAGTACAGCAGAGATCCAACTGTCCAGTTCTATCTGAACACATACGCGACAAAAAGGCGAGATCCTTGACACTATCAGAGGTTTGAGGCACAAAGGCGGAAGACCCTCAACACTGGAGCAGCTCTCCAGTACTTGAGGGATAATGTCTTCACGGCCTCTGCCGGAAGCAGGCGCGTGGAAGGCGTTCCACAGGTCCTAATATTGCTAAGTGGTGGAAGGTCTTCTGACAGTGTTGACGCACCAGCCTCTGCTCTCAAACAGCTGGGTGTCTTGACCTTTGCAATTGGAACCAGGAGCTCTGACAGCAGCGAACTGCAGAAGATATCCCACGATCCCAGTTATGCTCTATCTGTGTCTGAATTCACTGACCTTCCCAGTGTCCAACAGCAACTTCAGTCCTCCGTGGAGGCTGTGGTTATTGACGTCACCCCAGAATCACCAACTGTATTTGGTATGTTAACAAGCATGGCGTCTTGCTGGCCTGAAAGGCTACGTGACTAGTTTCACCTAAGCTGAGGCAAAGAAATGAAGTGTGATACATGTTTAGCGCCAGGTGTGCATTGAAAGAGAGGTGGTGGCGGTGGTGTGCTTTCCTACTGTTTACAATTGAAGTAGGCAGTGCTAGGTGATTTCAAAAAGTAGCCCACCACTTGATAAGTAGTGCACCAGAGTTGTTCTGCAAAGGTTTTTATTTGATGTCTTCCTGTCTTTTCTCAGTTGACACTGCCAAAAAGGATATCGTATTCCTTCTGGATGGTTCTGATGGCACAAGGAATGGCTTCCCTGCCATTCGTGATTTTGTTGAGAGAGTGGTGGAGAAACTCAATGTGGGAGAAAACAAAGACCGAGTCTCTGTGGTCCAGTACAGCAGAGATGTAGAGGTCCACTTTGATCTGAAAACATACAAAACACCAGATGATATTTTGGATTCGGTCAGAGGGCTGAGACACAGAGGAGGCAGACCCCTCAACACCGGGCAGCCCTCCAATACGTCAGGGACAACGTCTTTACAAACTCCTCCGGGAGTAGGCGCCTGCAAGGTGTTCCACAGATGTTGATCCTGCTAAATGGTGGAAGGTCTTTTGACAATGTAGATACCCCAGCCTCTACTCTCAAACAGCAGGGCGTCTTTGTGATTGGCATTGGAACAAGGAACTCTGATAGTAGAGAGCTGCAGAAGATATCATATGACCCTAGTTACGCTCTATCAGTGTCTGAGTTCACTGACCTCCCCAGTGTCCAAGAACAGCTCTCCACTGTAATGAGCAAGGTGCTAGTGAGGGCCACGCCCATGACACCAACAGTAACTGGTAAGAAAGTGACCGATTTTTACAATCCACGATCATGGTAGGACACAGATTGAACTGTATTAAACTATTTTACTGAGTTGAGGTCAGCCTGTACCACTTTGACAAAACAGTATTGCCAGCATTAATAGAGCAAGTTGTAAACATTGAGGCTAGCTTTTGTCATCTGACTTTCACATTTGGCACATGAATCTAAATATGTCTCATATTTTATGTTCCCTAGTGGAGAGACAGCTACCAGGAAGGGATGTTGTGTTCTTGTTGGATGGATCTGATGGTACTAGAACTGGATTCCCAGCTATGCGAGACTTTGTCCAAAGAGTAGTAGAGACACTCAGCGTGGATGACAACAAAGACCGTGTCTCAGTGGTTCAGTACAGCAGAGATCCAACTGTCCAGTTCTATCTGAACACATACGCGACAAAAAGGCGAGATCCTTGACACTATCAGAGGTTTGAGGCACAAAGGCGGAAGACCCCAACACTGGAGCAGCTCTCCAGTACTTGAGGGATAATGTCTTCACGGCCTCTGCCGGAAGCAGGCGCGTGGAAGGCGTTCCACAGGTCCTAATATTGCTAAGTGGTGGAAGGTCTTCTGACAGTGTTGACGCACCAGCCTCTGCTCTCAAACAGCTGGGTGTCTTGACCTTTGCAATTGGAACCAGGAGCTCTGACAGCAGCGAACTGCAGAAGATATCCCACGATCCCAGTTATGCTCTATCTGTGTCTGAATTCACTGACCTTCCCAGTGTCCAACAGCAACTTCAGTCCTCCGTGGAGGCTGTGGTTATTGACGTCACCCCAGAATCACCAACTGTATTTGGTATGTTAACAAGCATGGCGTCTTGCTGGCCTGAAAGGCTACATGACTAGTTTCACCTAAGCTGAGGCAAAGAAATGAAGTGTGATACATGTTTAGCGCCAGGTGTGCATTGAAAGAGAGGTGGTGGCGGTGGTGTGCTTTCCTACTGTTTACAATTGAAGTAGGCAGTGCTAGGTGATTTCAAAAAAGTAGCCCACCACTTGATAAGTAGTGCACCAGAGTTGTTCTGCAAAGGTTTTTTATTTGATGTCTTCCTGTCTTTTCTCAGTTGACACTGCCAAAAAGGATATCGTATTCCTTCTGGATGGTTCTGATGGCACAAGGAATGGCTTCCCTGCCATGCGTGATTTTGTTGAGAGAGTGGTGGAGAAACTCAATGTGGGAGAAAACAAAGACCGAGTCTCTGTGGTCCAGTACAGCAGAGATGTAGAGGTCCACTTTGATCTGAAAACATACAAAACACCAGATGATATTTTGGATTCGGTCAGAGGGCTGAGACACAGAGGAGGCAGACCCCTCAACACCGGGCAGCCCTCCAATACGTCAGGGACAACGTCTTTACAAACTCCTCCGGGAGTAGGCGCCTGCAAGGTGTTCCACAGATGTTGATCCTGCTAAATGGTGGAAGGTCTTTTGACAATGTAGATACCCCAGCCTCTGCTCTCAAACAGCAGGGCGTCTTTGTGATTGGCATTGGAACAAGGAACTCTGATAGTAGAGAGCTGCAGAAGATATCATATGACCCTAGTTACGCTCTATCAGTGTCTGAGTTCACTGACCTCCCCAGTGTCCAAGAACAGCTCTCCACTGTAATGAGCAAGGTGCTAGTGAGGGCCACGCCCATGACACCAACAGTAACTGGTAAGAAAGTGACCGATTTTTACAATCCACGATCATGGTAGGACACAGATTGAACTGTATTAAACTATTTTACTGAGTTGCGGTCAGCCTGTACCACTTTGACAAAACACGTTTGTCAGCATTAATAGAGCAAGTTGTAAACATTGAGGCTAGCTTTTGTCATCTGACTTTCACATTTGACACATGAATCTAAATATGTCTCATATTTTATGTTCCCTAGTGGAGAGACAGCTACCAGGAAGGGATGTTGTGTTCTTGTTGGATGGATCTGATGGTACTAGAACTGGATTCCCAGCTATGCGAGACTTTGTCCAAAGAGTAGTAGAGACACTCAGCGTGGATGACAACAAAGACCGTGTCTCAGTGGTTCAGTACAGCAGAGATCCAACTGTCCAGTTCTATCTGAACACATACGCGACAAAAGGCGAGATCCTTGACACTATCAGAGGTTTGAGGCACAAAGGCGGAAGACCCCTCAACACTGGAGCAGCTCTCCAGTACTTGAGGATATAATGTCTTCACGGCCTCTGCCGGAAGCAGGCGCGTGGAAGGCGTTCCACAGGTCCTAATATTGCTAAGTGGTGGAAGGTCTTCTGACAGTGTTGACGCACCAGCCTCTGCTCTCAAACAGCTGGGTGTCTTGACCTTTGCAATTGGAACCAGGAGCTCTGACAGCAGCGAACTGCAGAAGATATCCCACGATCCCAGTTATGCTCTATCTGTGTCTGAATTCACTGACCTTCCCAGTGTCCAACAGCAACTTCAGTCCTCCGTGGAGGCTGTGGTTATTGACGTCACCCCAGAATCACCAACTGTATTTGGTATGTTAACAAGCATGGCGTCTTGCTGGCCTGAAAGGCTACATGACTAGTTTCACCTAAGCTGAGGCAAAGAAATGAAGTGTGATACATGTTTAGCTCCTACAATTGAAGTAGGCAGTGCTAGGTGATTTCAAAAAGTAGTAGCCCACCACTTGATAAGTAGTGCACCAGAGTTGTTCGGCAAAGGTTTTTATTTGATGTCTTCCTGTCTTTTCTCAGTTGACACTGCCAAAAAGGATATCGTATTCCTTCTGGATGGTTCTGATGGCACAAGGAATGGCTTCCCTGCCATGCGTGATTTTGTTGAGAGAGTGGTGGAGAAACTCAATGTGGGAGAAAACAAAGACCGTGTCTCTGTGGTCCAGTACAGCAGAGATGTAGAGGTCCACTTTGATCTGAAAACATACAAAACACCAGATGATATTTTGGATTCGGTCAGAGGGCTGAGACACAGAGGAGGCAGACCCCTGAACACCGGGCAGCCCTCCAATACGTCAGGGACAACGTCTTTACAAACTCCTCCGGGAGTAGGCGCCTGCAAGGTGTTCCACAGATGTTGATCCTGCTAAATGGTGGAAGGTCTTTTGACAATGTAGATACCCCAGCCTCTACTCTCAAACAGCAGGGCGTCTTTGTGATTGGCATTGGAACAAGGAACTCTGATAGTAGAGAGCTGCAGAAGATATCATATGACCCTAGTTACGCTCTATCAGTGTCTGAGTTCACTGACCTCCCCAGTGTCCAAGAACAGCTCTCCTCTGTAATGAGCAAGGTGCTAGTGAGGGCCACGCCCATGACACCAACAGTAACTGGTAAGAAAGTGACCGATTTTTACAATCCACGATCATGGTAGGACACAGATTGAACTGTATTAAACTATTTTACTGAGTTGAGGTCAGCCTGTACCACTTTGACAAAACACTTTTGCCAGCATTAATAGAGCAAGTTGTAAACATTGAGGCTATCTTTTGTCATCTGACTTTCACATTTGACACATGAATCTAAATATGTCTCATATTTTATGTTCCCTAGTGGAGAGACAGCTACCAGGAAGGGATGTTGTGTTCTTGTTGGATGGATCTGATGGTACTAGAACTGGATTCCCAGCTATGCGAGACTTTGTCCAAAGAGTAGTAGAGACACTCAGCGTGGATAACAACAAAGACCGTGTCTCAGTGGTTCAGTACAGCAGAGATCCAACTGTCCAGTTCTATCTGAACACATACGCGACAAAAGGCGAGATATTTGACACTATCAGAGGTTTGAGGCACAAAGGCGGAAGACCCCTCAACACTGGAGCAGCTCTCCAGTACTTGAGGGATAATGTCTTCACGGCCTCTGCCGGAAGCAGGCGCGTGGAAGGCGTTCCACAGGTCCTAATATTGCTAAGTGGTGGAAGGTCTTCTGACAGTGTTGACGCACCAGCCTCTGCTCTCAAACAGCTGGGTGTCTTGACCTTTGCAATTGGAACCAGGAGCTCTGACAGCAGCGAACTGCAGAAGATATCCCACGATCCCAGTTATGCTCTATCTGTGTCTGAATTCACTGACCTTCCCAGTGTCCAACAGCAACTTCAGTCCTCCGTGGAGGCTGTGGTTATTGACGTCACCCCAGAATCACCAACTGTATTTGGTATGTTAACAAGCATGGCGTCTTGCTGGCCTGAAAGGCTACATGACTAGTTTCACCTAAGCTGAGGCAAAGAAATGAAGTGTGATACATGTTTAGCTCCTACAATTGAAGTAGGCAGTGCTAGGTGATTTCAAAAAAGTAGCCCACCACTTGATAAGTATTGCACCAGAGTTGTTCTGCAAAGGTTTTTATTTGATGTCTTCCTGTCTTTTCTCAGTTGACACTGCCAAAAAGGATATCGTATTCCTTCTGGATGGTTCTGATGGCACAAGGAATGGCTTCCCTGCCATGCGTGATTTTGTTGAGAGAGTGGTGGAGAAACTCAATGTGGGAGAAAACAAAGACCGTGTCTCTGTGGTCCAGTACAGCAGAGATGTAGAGGTCCACTTTGATCTGAAAACATACAAAACACCAGATGATATTTTGGATTCGGTCAGAGGGCTGAGACACAGAGGAGGCAGACCCCTGAACACCGGGGCAGCCCTCCAATACGTCAGGGACAACGTCTTTACAAACTCCTCCGGGAGTAGGCGCCTGCAAGGTGTTCCACAGATGTTGATCCTGCTAAATGGTGGAAGGTCTTTTGACAATGTAGATACCCCAGCCTCTACTCTCAAACAGCAGGGCGTCTTTGTGATTGGCATTGGAACAAGGAACTCTGATAGTAGAGAGCTGCAGAAGATATCATATGACCCTAGTTACACTCTATCAGTGTCTGAGTTCACTGACCTCCCCAGTGTCCAAGAACAGCTCTCCTCTGTAATGAGCAAGGTGCTAGTGAGGGCCACGCCCATGACACCAACAGTAACTGGTAAGAAAGTGACCGATTTTTACAATCCACGATCATGGTAGGACACAGATTGAACTGTATTAAACTATTTTACTGAGTTGAGGTCATCCTGTACCACTTTGACAAAACACTTTTGCCAGCATTAATAGAGCAAGTTGTAAACATTGAGGCTATCTTTTGTCATCTGACTTTCACAATTGACACATGAATCTAAATATGTCTCATATTTTATGTTCCCTAGTGGAGAGACAGCTACCAGGAAGGGATGTTGTGTTCTTGTTGGATGGATCTGATGGTACTAGAACTGGATTCCCAGCTATGCGAGACTTTGTCCAAAGAGTAGTAGAGACACTCAGCGTGGATGACAACAAAGACCGTGTCTCAGTGGTTCAGTACAGCAGAGATCCAACTGTCCAGTTCTATCTGAACACATACGCGACAAAAGGCGAGATCCTTGACACTATCAGAGGTTTGAGGCACAAAGGCGGAAGACCCTCTCAACACTGGAGCAGCTCTCCAGTACTTGAGGGATAATGTCTTCACGGCCTCTGCCGGAAGCAGGCGCGTGGAAGGCGTTCCACAGGTCCTAATATTGCTAAGTGGTGGAAGGTCTTCTGACAGTGTTGACGCACCAGCCTCTGCTCTCAAACAGCTGGGTGTCTTGACCTTTGCAATTGGAACCAGGAGCTCTGACAGCAGCGAACTGCAGAAGATATCCCACGATCCCAGTTATGCTCTATCTGTGTCTGAATTCACTGACCTTCCCAGTGTCCAACAGCAACTTCAGTCCTCCGTGGAGGCTGTGGTTATTGACGTCACCCCAGAATCACCAACTGTATTTGGTATGTTAACAAGCATGGCGTCTTGCTGGCCTGAAAGGCTACATGACTAGTTTCACCTAAGCTGAGGCAAAGAAATGAAGTGTGATACATGTTTAGCGCCAGGTGTGCATTGAAAGAGAGGTGGTGGCGGTGGTGTGCTTTCCTACTGTTTACAATTGAAGTAGGCAGTGCTAGGTGATTTCAAAAAGTAGCCCACCACTTGATAAGTAGTGCACCAGAGTTGTTCTGCAAAGGTTTTTATTTGATGTCTTCCTGTCTTTTCTCAGTTGACACTGCCAAAAAGGATATCGTATTCCTTCTGGATGGTTCTGATGGCACAAGGAATGGCTTCCCTGCCATGCGTGATTTTGTTGAGAGAGTGGTGGAGAAACTCAATGTGGGAGAAAACAAAGACCGAGTCTCTGTGGTCCAGTACAGCAGAGATGTAGAGGTCCACTTTGATCTGAAAACATACAAAACACCAGATGATATTTTGGATTCGGTCAGAGGGCTGAGACACAGAGGAGGCAGACCCCTCAACACCGGGCAGCCCTCCAATACGTCAGGGACAACGTCTTTACAAACTCCTCCGGGAGTAGGCGCCTGCAAGGTGTTCCACAGATGTTGATCCTGCTAAATGGTGGAAGGTCTTTTGACAATGTAGATACCCCAGCCTCTGCTCTCAAACAGCAGGGCGTCTTTGTGATTGGCATTGGAACAAGGAACTCTGATAGTAGAGAGCTGCAGAAGATATCATATGACCCTAGTTACGCTCTATCAGTGTCTGAGTTCACTGACCTCCCCAGTGTCCAAGAACAGCTCTCCACTGTAATGAGCAAAGTGCTAGTGAGGGCCACGCCCATGACACCAACAGTAACTGGTAAGAAAGTGACCGAATTTTACAATCCACGATCATGGTAGGACACAGATTGAACTGTATTAAACTATTTTACTGAGTTGCGGTCAGCCTGTACCACTTTGACAAAACACGTTTCTCAGCAATAATAGAGCAAGTTGTAAACATTGAGGCTAGCTTTTGTCATCTGACTTTCACATTTGACACATGAATCTAAATATGTCTCATATTTTATGTTCCCTAGTGGAGAGACAGCTACCAGGAAGGGATGTTGTGTTCTTGTTGGATGGATCTGATGGTACTAGAACTGGATTCCCAGCTATGCGAGACTTTGTCCAAAGAGTAGTAGAGACACTCAGCGTGGATAACAACAAAGACCGTGTCTCAGTGGTTCAGTACAGCAGAGATCCAACTGTCCAGTTCTATCTGAACACATACGCGACAAAAGGCGAGATCCTTGACACTATCAGAGGTTTGAGGCACAAAGGCGGAAGACCCCTCAACACTGGAGCAGCTCTCCAGTACTTGAGGGATAATGTCTTCACGGCCTCTGCCGGAAGCAGGCGCGTGGAAGGCGTTCCACAGGTCCTAATATTGCTAAGTGGTGGAAGGTCTTCTGACAGTGTTGACGCACCAGCCTCTGCTCTCAAACAGCTGGGTGTCTTGACCTTTGCAATTGGAACCAGGAGCTCTGACAGCAGCGAACTGCAGAAGATATCCCACGATCCCAGTTATGCTCTATCTGTGTCTGAATTCACTGACCTTCCCAGTGTCCAACAGCAACTTCAGTCCTCCGTGGAGGCTGTGGTTATTGACGTCACCCCAGAATCACCAACTGTATTTGGTATGTTAACAAGCATGGCGTCTTGCTGGCCTGAAAGGCTACATGACTAGTTTCACCTAAGCTGAGGCAAAGAAATGAAGTGTGATACATGTTTAGCTCCTGCAATTGAAGTAGGCAGTGCTAGGTGATTTCAAAAAAGTAGCCCACCACTTGATAAGTAGTGCACCAGAGTTGTTCTGCAAAGGTTTTTTATTTGATGTCTTCCTGTCTTTTCTCAGTTGACACTGCCAAAAAGGATATCGTATTCCTTCTGGATGGTTCTGATGGCACAAGGAATGGCTTCCCTGCCATGCGTGATTTTGTTGAGAGAGTGGTGGAGAAACTCAATGTGGGAGAAAACAAAGACCGTGTCTCTGTGGTCCAGTACAGCAGAGATGTAGAGGTCCACTTTGATCTGAAAACATACAAAACACCAGATGATATTTTGGATTCGGTCAGAGGGCTGAGACACAGAGGAGGCAGACCCCTCAACACCGGGGCAGCCCTCCAATACGTCAGGGACAACGTCTTTACAAACTCCTCCGGGAGTAGGCGCCTGCAAGGTGTTCCACAGATGTTGATCCTGCTAAATGGTGGAAGGTCTTTTGACAATGTAGATACCCCAGCCTCTACTCTCAAACAGCAGGGCGTCTTTGTGATTGGCATTGGAACAAGGAACTCTGATAGTAGAGAGCTGCAGAAGATATCATATGACCCTAGTTACGCTCTATCAGTGTCTGAGTTCACTGACCTCCCCAGTGTCCAAGAACAGCTCTCCTCTGTAATGAGCAAGGTGCTAGTGAGGGCCACGCCCATGACACCAACAGTAACTGGTAAGAAAGTGACCGATTTTTACAATCCACGATCATGGTAGGACACAGATTGAACTGTATTAAACTATTTTACTGAGTTGAGGTCAGCCTGTACCACTTTGACAAAACACTTTTGCCAGCATTAATAGAGCAAGTTGTAAACATTGAGGCTAGCTTTTGTCATCTGACTTTCACATTTGGCATGAATCTAAATATGTCTCATATTTTATGTTCCCTAGTGGAGAGACAGCTACCAGGAAGGGATGTTGTGTTCTTGTTGGATGGATCTGATGGTACTAGAACTGGATTCCCAGCTATGCGAGACTTTGTCCAAAGAGTAGTAGAGACACTCAGCGTGGATAACAACAAAGACCGTGTCTCAGTGGTTCAGTACAGCAGAGATCCAACTGTCCAGTTCTATCTGAACACATACGCGACAAAAAGCGAGATTCTTGACACTATCAGAGGTTTGAGGCACAAAGGCGGAAGACCCTCAACACTGGAGCAGCTCTCCAGTACTTGAGGGATAATGTCTTCACGGCCTCTGCCGGAAGCAGGCGCGTGGAAGGCGTTCCACAGGTCCTAATATTGCTAAGTGGTGGAAGGTCTTCTGACAGTGTTGACGCACCAGCCTCTGCTCTCAAACAGCTGGGTGTCTTGACCTTTGCAATTGGAACCAGGAGCTCTGACAGCAGCGAACTGCAGAAGATATCCCACGATCCCAGTTATGCTCTATCTGTGTCTGAATTCACTGACCTTCCCAGTGTCCAACAGCAACTTCAGTCCTCCGTGGAGGCTGTGGTTATTGACGTCACCCCAGAATCACCAACTGTATTTGGTATGTTAACAAGCATGGCGTCTTGCTGGCCTGAAAGGCTACATGACTAGTTTCACCTAAGCTGAGGCAAAGAAATGAAGTGTGAATGTTTAGCGCCAGTGTGATAAATGTTTAGCTCCTGTGCAATTACTGTTTAAGTTGAGTAGGCAGTGCTAGGTGATTTCAAAAAGTAGCCCACCACTTGATAAGTAGTGCACCAGAGTTGTTCTGCAAAGGTTTTTATTTGATGTCTTCCTGTCTTTTCTCAGTTGACACTGCCAAAAAGGATATCGTATTCCTTCTGGATGGTTCTGATGGCACAAGGAATGGCTTCCCTGCCATGCGTGATTTTGTTGAGAGAGTGGTGGAGAAACTCAATGTGGGAGAAAACAAAGACCGAGTCTCTGTGGTCCAGTACAGCAGAGATGTAGAGGTCCACTTTGATCTGAAAACATACAAAACACCAGATGATATTTTGGATTCGGTCAGAGGGCTGAGACACAGAGGAGGCAGACCCCTCAACACCGGGCAGCCCTCCAATACGTCAGGGACAACGTCTTTACAAACTCCTCCGGGAGTAGGCGCCTGCAAGGTGTTCCACAGATGTTGATCCTGCTAAATGGTGGAAGGTCTTTTGACAATGTAGATACCCCAGCCTCTACTCTCAAACAGCAGGGCGTCTTTGTGATTGGCATTGGAACAAGGAACTCTGATAGTAGAGAGCTGCAGAAGATATCATATGACCCTAGTTACGCTCTATCAGTGTCTGAGTTCACTGACCTCCCAGTGTCCAAGAACAGCTCTCCTCTGTAATGAGCAAGGTGCTAGTGAGGGCCACGCCCATGACACCAACAGTAACTGGTAAGAAAGTGACCGATTTTTACAATCCACGATCATGGTAGGACACAGATTGAACTGTATTAAACTATTTTACTGAGTTGAGGTCAGCCTGTACCACTTTGACAAAACACTTTTGCCAGCATTAATAGAGCAAGTTGTAAACATTGAGGCTATCTTTTGTCATCTGACTTTCACATTTGGCACATGAATCTAAATATGTCTCATATTTTATGTTCCCTAGTGGAGAGACAGCTACCAGGAAGGGATGTTGTGTTCTTGTTGGATGGATCTGATGGTACTAGAACTGGATTCCCAGCTATGCGAGACTTTGTCCAAAGAGTAGTAGAGACACTCAGCGTGGATAACAACAAAGACCGTGTCTCAGTGGTTCAGTACAGCAGAGATCCAACTGTCCAGTTCTATCTGAACACATACGCGACAAAAGGCGAGATCCTTGACACTATCAGAGGTTTGAGGCACAAAGGCGGAAGACCCCTCAACACTGGAGCAGCTCTCCAGTACTTGAGGGATAATGTCTTCACGGCCTCTGCCGGAAGCAGGCGCGTGGAAGGCGCCCACAGGTCCTAATATTGCTAAGTGGTGGAAGGTCTTCTGACAGTGTTGACGCACCAGCCTCTGCTCTCAAACAGCTGGGTGTCTTGACCTTTGCAATTGGAACCAGGAGCTCTGACAGCAGCGAACTGCAGAAGATATCCCACGATCCCAGTTATGCTCTATCTGTGTCTGAATTCACTGACCTTCCCAGTGTCCAACAGCAACTTCAGTCCTCCGTGGAGGCTGTGGTTATTGACGTCACCCCAGAATCACCAACTGTATTTGGTATGTTAACAAGCATGGCGTCTTGCTGGCCTGAAAGGCTACATGACTAGTTTCACCTAAGCTGAGGCAGGCAAAAGTGTGAAATGAAGTGTGATACATGTTTAGCTCCTGTTTACAATTGAAGTAGGCAGTGCTAGGTGATTTCAAAAAGTAGCCCACCACTTGATAAGTAGTGCACCAGAGTTGTTCTGCAAAGGTTTTTTATTTGATGTCTTCCTGTCTTTTCTCAGTTGACACTGCCAAAAAGGATATCGTATTCCTTCTGGATGGTTCTGATGGCACAAGGAATGGCTTCCCTGCCATGCGTGATTTTGTTGAGAGAGTGGTGGAGAAACTCAATGTGGGAGAAAACAAAGACCGAGTCTCTGTGGTCCAGTACAGCAGAGATGTAGAGGTCCACTTTGATCTGAAAACATACAAAACACCAGATGATATTTTGGATTCGGTCAGAGGGCTGAGACACAGAGGAGGCAGACCCCTCAACACCGGGGCAGCCCTCCAATACGTCAGGGACAACGTCTTTACAAACTCCTCCGGGAGTAGGCGCCTGCAAGGTGTTCCACAGATGTTGATCCTGCTAAATGGTGGAAGGTCTTTTGACAATGTAGATACCCCAGCCTCTACTCTCAAACAGCAGGGCGCTCTTTGTGATTGGCATTGGAACAAGGAACTCTGATAGTAGAGAGCTGCAGAAGATATCATATGACCCTAGTTACGCTCTATCAGTGTCTGAGTTCACTGACCTCCCAGTGTCCAAGAACAGCTCTCCACTGTAATGAGCAAGGTGCTAGTGAGGGCCACGCCCATGACACCAACAGTAACTGGTAAGAAAGTGACCGATTTTTACAATCCACGATCATGGTAGGACACAGATTGAACTGTATTAAACTATTTTACTGAGTTGAGGTCAGCAGCCTGTACCACTTTGACAAAACACTTTTGCCAGCATTAATAGAGCAAGTTGTAAACATTGAGGCTATCTTTTGTCATCTGACTTTCACATTTGACACATGAATCTAAATATGTCTCATATTTTATGTTCCCTAGTGGAGAGACAGCTACCAGGAAGGGATGTTGTGTTCTTGTTGGATGGATCTGATGGTACTAGAACTGGATTCCCAGCTATGCGAGACTTTGTCCAAAGAGTAGTAGAGACACTCAGCGTGGATAACAACAAAGACCGTGTCTCAGTGGTTCAGTACAGCAGAGATCCAACTGTCCAGTTCTATCTGAACACATACGCGACAAAAGGCGAGATCCTTGACACTATCAGAGGTTTGAGGCACAAAGGCGGAAGACCCCTCAACACTGGAGCAGCTCTCCAGTACTTGAGGGATAATGTCTTCACGGCCTCTGCCGGAAGCAGCGCGTGGAAGGCGCGCCCCACAGGTCCTAATATTGCTAAGTGGTGGAAGGTCTTCTGACAGTGTTGACGCACCAGCCTCTGCTCTCAAACAGCTGGGTGTCTTGACCTTTGCAATTGGAACCAGGAGCTCTGACAGCAGCGAACTGCAGAAGATATCCCACGATCCCAGTTATGCTCTATCTGTGTCTGAATTCACTGACCTTCCCAGTGTCCAACAGCAACTTCAGTCCTCCGTGGAGGCTGTGGTTATTGACGTCACCCCAGAATCACCAACTGTATTTGGTATGTTAACAAGCATGGCGTCTTGCTGGCCTGAAAGGCTACGTGACTAGTTTCACCTAAGCTGAGGCAAAGAAATGAAGTGTGATACATGTTTAGCTCCTACAATTGAAGTAGGCAGTGCTAGGTGATTTCAAAAACGTAGCCCACCACTTGATAAGTAGTGCACCAGAGTTTTTCTGCAAAGGTTTTCTTATTTGATGTCTTCCTGTCTTTTCTCAGTTGACACTGCCAAAAAGGATATCGTATTCCTTCTGGATGGTTCTGATGGCACAAGGAATGGCTTCCCTGCCATGCGTGATTTTGTTGAGAGAGTGGTGGAGAAACTCAATGTGGGAGAAAACAAAGACCGTGTCTCTGTGGTCCAGTACAGCAGAGATGTAGAGGTCCACTTTGATCTGAAAACATACAAAACACCAGATGATATTTTGGATTCGGTCAGAGGGCTGAGACACAGAGGAGGCAGACCCCTCAACACCGGGGCAGCCCTCCAATACGTCAGGGACAACGTCTTTACAAACTCCTCCGGGAGTAGGCGCCTGCAAGGTGTTCCACAGATGTTGATCCTGCTAAATGGTGGAAGGTCTTTTGACAATGTAGATACCCCAGCCTCTACTCTCAAACAGCAGGGCGTCTTTGTGATTGGCATTGGAACAAGGAACTCTGATAGTAGAGAGCTGCAGAAGATATCATATGACCCTAGTTACGCTCTATCAGTGTCTGAGTTCACTGACCTCCCCAGTGTCCAAGAACAGCTCTCCTCTGTAATGAGCAAGGTGCTAGTGAGGGCCACGCCCATGACACCAACAGTAACTGGTAAGAAAGTGACCGATTTTTACAATCCACGATCATGGTAGGACACAGATTGAACTGTATTAAACTATTTTACTGAGTTGAGGTCAGCCTGTACCACTTTGACAAAACACTTTTGCCAGCATTAATAGAGCAAGTTGTAAACATTGAGGCTATCTTTTGTCATCTGACTTTCACATTTGACACATGAATCTAAATATGTCTCATATTTTATGTTCCCTAGTGGAGAGACAGCTACCAGGAAGGGATGTTGTGTTCTTGTTGGATGGATCTGATGGTACTAGAACTGGATTCCCAGCTATGCGAGACTTTGTCCAAAGAGTAGTAGAGACACTCAGCGTGGATAACAACAAAGACCGTGTCTCAGTGGTTCAGTACAGCAGAGATCCAACTGTCCAGTTCTATCTGAACACATACGCGACAAAAAGAGAGATCCTTGACACTATCAGAGGTTTGAGGCACAAAGGCGGAAGACCCCTCAACACTGGAGCAGCTCTCCAGTACTTGAGGGATAATGTCTTCACGGCCTCTGCCGAAGCAGGCGCGTGGAAGGCGTTCCACAGGTCCTAATATTGCTAAGTGGTGGAAGGTCTTCTGACAGTGTTGACGCACCAGCCTCTGCTCTCAAACAGCTGGGTGTCTTGACCTTTGCAATTGGAACCAGGAGCTCTGACAGCAGCGAACTGCAGAAGATATCCCACGATCCCAGTTATGCTCTATCTGTGTCTGAATTCACTGACCTTCCCAGTGTCCAACAGCAACTTCAGTCCTCCGTGGAGGCTGTGGTTATTGACGTCACCCCAGAATCACCAACTGTATTTGGTATGTTAACAAGCATGGCGTCTTGCTGGCCTGAAAGGCTACATGACTAGTTTCACCTAAGCTGAGGCAAAGAAATGAAGTGTGATACATGTTTAGCTCCTACAATTGAAGTAGGCAGTGCTAGGTGATTTCAAAAAAGTAGCCCACCACTTGATAAGTAGTGCACCAGAGTTGTTCTGCAAAGGTTTTTTATTTGATGTCTTCCTGTCTTTTCTCAGTTGACACTGCCAAAAAGGATATCGTATTCCTTCTGGATGGTTCTGATGGCACAAGGAATGGCTTCCCTGCCATGCGTGATTTTGTTGAGAGAGTGGTGGAGAAACTCAATGTGGGAGAAAACAAAGACCGTGTCTCTGTGGTCCAGTACAGCAGAGATGTAGAGGTCCACTTTGATCTGAAAACATACAAAACACCAGATGATATTTTGGATTCGGTCAGAGGGCTGAGACACAGAGGAGGCAGACCCCTCAACACCGGGGCAGCCCTCCAATACGTCAGGGACAACGTCTTTACAAACTCCTCCGGGAGTAGGCGCCTGCAAGGTGTTCCACAGATGTTGATCCTGCTAAATGGTGGAAGGTCTTTTGACAATGTAGATACCCCAGCCTCTACTCTCAAACAGCAGGGCGTCTTTGTGATTGGCATTGGAACAAGGAACTCTGATAGTAGAGAGCTGCAGAAGATATCATATGACCCTAGTTACGCTCTATCAGTGTCTGAGTTCACTGACCTCCCCAGTGTCCAAGAACAGCTCTCCTCTGTAATGAGCAAGGTGCTAGTGAGGGCCACGCCCATGACACCAACAGTAACTGGTAAGAAAGTGACCGATTTTTACAATCCACGATCATGGTAGGACACAGATTGAACTGTATTAAACTATTTTACTGAGTTGAGGTCAGCCTGTACCACTTTGACAAAACACTTTTGCCAGCATTAATAGAGCAAGTTGTAAACATTGAGGCTATCTTTTGTCATCTGACTTTCACATTTGACACATGAATCTAAATATGTCTCATATTTTATGTTCCCTAGTGGAGAGACAGCTACCAGGAAGGGATGTTGTGTTCTTGTTGGATGGATCTGATGGTACTAGAACTGGATTCCCAGCTATGCGAGACTTTGTCCAAAGAGTAGTAGAGACACTCAGCGTGGATAACAACAAAGACCGTGTCTCAGTGGTTCAGTACAGCAGAGATCCAACTGTCCAGTTCTATCTGAACACATACGCGACAAAAGGCGAGATCCTTGACACTATCAGAGGTTTGAGGCACAAAGGCGGAAGACCCCTCAACACTGGAGCAGCTCTCCAGTACTTGAGGGATAATGTCTTCACGGCCTCTGCCGAAAGCAGGCGCGCGTGGAAGGCGTTCCACAGGTCCTAATATTGCTAAGTGGTGGAAGGTCTTCTGACAGTGTTGACGCACCAGCCTCTGCTCTCAAACAGCTGGGTGTCTTGACCTTTGCAATTGGAACCAGGAGCTCTGACAGCAGCGAACTGCAGAAGATATCCCACGATCCCAGTTATGCTCTATCTGTGTCTGAATTCACTGACCTTCCCAGTGTCCAACAGCAACTTCAGTCCTCCGTGGAGGCTGTGGTTATTGACGTCACCCCAGAATCACCAACTGTATTTGGTATGTTAACAAGCATGGCGTCTTGCTGGCCTGAAAGGCTACATGACTAGTTTCACCTAAGCTGAGGCAAAGAAATGAAGTGTGATACATGTTTAGCTCCTACAATTGAAGTAGGCAGTGCTAGGTGATTTCAAAAAAGTAGCCCACCACTTGATAAGTAGTGCACCAGAGTTGTTCTGCAAAGGTTTTTATTTGATGTCTTCCTGTCTTTTCTCAGTTGACACTGCCAAAAAGGATATCGTATTCCTTCTGGATGGTTCTGATGGCACAAGGAATGGCTTCCCTGCCATGCGTGATTTTGTTGAGAGAGTGGTGGAGAAACTCAATGTGGGAGAAAACAAAGACCGAGTCTCTGTGGTCCAGTACAGCAGAGATGTAGAGGTCCACTTTGATCTGAAAACATACAAAACACCAGATGATATTTTGGATTCGGTCAGAGGGCTGAGACACAGAGGAGGCAGACCCCTCAACACCGGGCAGCCCTCCAATACGTCAGGGACAACGTCTTTACAAACTCCTCCGGGAGTAGGCGCCTGCAAGGTGTTCCACAGATGTTGATCCTGCTAAATGGTGGAAGGTCTTTTGACAATGTAGATACCCCAGCCTCTACTCTCAAACAGCAGGGCGTCTTTGTGATTGGCATTGGAACAAGGAACTCTGATAGTAGAGAGCTGCAGAAGATATCATATGACCCTAGTTACGCTCTATCAGTGTCTGAGTTCACTGACCTCCCCAGTGTCCAAGAACAGCTGTCCTCTGTAATGAGCAAGGTGCTAGTGAGGGCCACGCCCATGACACCAACAGTAACTGGTAAGAAAGTGACCGATTTTTACAATCCACAATCATGGTAGGACACAGATTGAACTGTATTAAACTATTTTACTGAGTTGAGGTCAGCCTGTACCACTTTGACAAAACACTTTTGCCAGCATTAATAGAGCAAGTTGTAAACATTGAGGCTATCTCTTGTCATCTGACTTTCACATTTGACACATGAATCTAAATATGTCTCATATTTTATGTTCCCTAGTGGAGAGACAGCTACCAGGAAGGGATGTTGTGTTCTTGTTGGATGGATCTGATGGTACTAGAACTGGATTCCCAGCTATGCGAGACTTTGTCCAAAGAGTAGTAGAGACA
The DNA here is from genome assembly GCF_020085105.1 of Siniperca chuatsi. Classification (NCBI taxonomy): domain Eukaryota; kingdom Metazoa; phylum Chordata; class Actinopteri; order Centrarchiformes; family Sinipercidae; genus Siniperca; species Siniperca chuatsi. The sequence continues at coordinate 3,663,913 of NC_058053.1, read as the reverse complement.
CTCAGCGTGGATAACAACAAAGACCGTGTCTCAGTGGTTCAGTACAGCAGAGATCCAACTGTCCAGTTCTATCTGAACACATACGCGACAAAAGGCGAGATCCTTGACACTATCAGAGGTTTGAGGCACAAAGGCGGAAGACCCCTCAACACTGGAGCAGCTCTCCAGTACTTGAGGGATAATGTCTTCACGGCCTCTGCCGGAAGCAGCAGGCGCGTGGAAGGCGTTCCACAGGTCCTAATATTGCTAAGTGGTGGAAGGTCTTCTGACAGTGTTGACGCACCAGCCTCTGCTCTCAAACAGCTGGGTGTCTTGACCTTTGCAATTGGAACCAGGAGCTCTGACAGCAGCGAACTGCAGAAGATATCCCACGATCCCAGTTATGCTCTATCTGTGTCTGAATTCACTGACCTTCCCAGTGTCCAACAGCAACTTCAGTCCTCCGTGGAGGCTGTGGTTATTGACGTCACCCCAGAATCACCAACTGTATTTGGTATGTTAACAAGCATGGCGTCTTGCTGGCCTGAAAGGCTACATGACTAGTTTCACCTAAGCTGAGGCAAAGAAATGAAGTGTGATACATGTTTAGCTCCTACAATTGAAGTAGGCAGTGCTAGGTGATTTCAAAAAGTAGCCCACCACTTGATAAGTAGTGCACCAGAGTTGTTCGGCAAAGGTTTTTTATTTGATGTCTTCCTGTCTTTTCTCAGTTGACACTGCCAAAAAGGATATCGTATTCCTTCTGGATGGTTCTGATGGCACAAGGAATGGCTTCCCTGCCATGCGTGATTTTGTTGAGAGAGTGGTGGAGAAACTCAATGTGGGAGAAAACAAAGACCGTGTCTCTGTGGTCCAGTACAGTAGAGATGTAGAGGTCCACTTTGATCTGAAAACATACAAAACACGAGATGATATTTTGGATTCGGTCAGAGGGCTGAGACACAGAGGAGGCAGACCCCTCAACACCGGGGCAGCCCTCCAATACGTCAGGGACAACGTCTTTACAAACTCCTCCGGGAGTAGGCGCCTGCAAGGTGTTCCACAGATGTTGATCCTGCTAAATGGTGGAAGGTCTTTTGACAATGTAGATACCCCAGCCTCTACTCTCAAACAGCAGGGCGTCTTTGTGATTGGCATTGGAACAAGGAACTCTGATAGTAGAGAGCTGCAGAAGATATCATATGACCCTAGTTACGCTCTATCAGTGTCTGAGTTCACTGACCTCCCCAGTGTCCAAGAACAGCTCTCCTCTGTAATGAGCAAGGTGCTAGTGAGGGCCACGCCCATGACACCAACAGTAACTGGTAAGAAAGTGACCGATTTTTACAATCCACGATCATGGTAGGACACAGATTGAACTGTATTAAACTATTTTACTGAGTTGAGGTCAGCCTGTACCACTTTGACAAAACACTTTTGCCAGCATTAATAGAGCAAGTTGTAAACATTGAGGCTATCTTTTGTCATCTGACTTTCACATTTGACACATGAATCTAAATATGTCTCATATTTTATGTTCCCTAGTGGAGAGACAGCTACCAGGAAGGGATGTTGTGTTCTTGTTGGATGGATCTGATGGTACTAGAACTGGATTCCCAGCTATGCGAGACTTTGTCCAAAGAGTAGTAGAGACACTCAGCGTGGATAACAACAAAGACCGTGTCTCAGTGGTTCAGTACAGCAGAGATCCAACTGTCCAGTTCTATCTGAACACATACGCGACAAAAGGCGAGATCCTTGACACTATCAGAGGTTTGAGGCACAAAGCGGAAGACCCCTCAACACTGGAGCAGCTCTCCAGTACTTGAGGGATAATGTCTTCACGGCCTCTGCCGGAAGCAGGCGCGTGGAAGGCGTTCCACAGGTCCTAATATTGCTAAGTGGTGGAAGGTCTTCTGACAGTGTTGACGCACCAGCCTCTGCTCTCAAACAGCTGGGTGTCTTGACCTTTGCAATTGGAACCAGGAGCTCTGACAGCAGCGAACTGCAGAAGATATCCCACGATCCCAGTTATGCTCTATCTGTGTCTGAATTCACTGACCTTCCCAGTGTCCAACAGCAACTTCAGTCCTCCGTGGAGGCTGTGGTTATTGACGTCACCCCAGAATCACCAACTGTATTTGGTATGTTAACAAGCATGGCGTCTTGCTGGCCTGAAAGGCTACATGACTAGTTTCACCTAAGCTGAGGCAAAGAAATGAAGTGTGATACATGTTTAGCTCCTACAATTGAAGTAGGCAGTGCTAGGTGATTTCAAAAAAGTAGCCCACCACTTGATAAGTAGTGCACCAGAGTTGTTCTGCAAAGGTTTTTATTTGATGTCTTCCTGTCTTTTCTCAGTTGACACTGCCAAAAAGGATATCGTATTCCTTCTGGATGGTTCTGATGGCACAAGGAATGGCTTCCCTGCCATGCGTGATTTTGTTGAGAGAGTGGTGGAGAAACTCAATGTGGGAGAAAACAAAGACCGTGTCTCTGTGGTCCAGTACAGCAGAGATGTAGAGGTCCACTTTGATCTGAAAACATACAAAACACCAGATGATATTTTGGATTCGGTCAGAGGGCTGAGACACAGAGGAGGCAGACCCCTCAACACCGGGCAGCCCTCCAATACGTCAGGGACAACGTCTTTACAAACTCCTCCGGGAGTAGGCGCCTGCAAGGTGTTCCACAGATGTTGATCCTGCTAAATGGTGGAAGGTCTTTTGACAATGTAGATACCCCAGCCTCTACTCTCAAACAGCAGGGCGTCTTTGTGATTGGCATTGGAACAAGGAACTCTGATAGTAGAGAGCTGCAGAAGATATCATATGACCCTAGTTACGCTCTATCAGTGTCTGAGTTCACTGACCTCCCCAGTGTCCAAGAACAGCTCTCCTCTGTAATGAGCAAGGTGCTAGTGAGGGCCACGCCCATGACACCAACAGTAACTGGTAAGAAAGTGACCGATTTTTACAATCCACGATCATGGTAGGACACAGATTGAACTGTATTAAACTATTTTACTGAGTTGAGGTCAGCCTGTACCACTTTGACAAAACACTTTTGCCAGCATTAATAGAGCAAGTTGTAAACATTGAGGCTATCTTTTGTCATCTGACTTTCACATTTGGCACATGAATCTAAATATGTCTCATATTTTATGTTCCCTAGTGGAGAGACAGCTACCAGGAAGGGATGTTGTGTTCTTGTTGGATGGATCTGATGGTACTAGAACTGGATTCCCAGCTATGCGAGACTTTGTCCAAAGAGTAGTAGAGACACTCAGCGTGGATAACAACAAAGACCGTGTCTCAGTGGTTCAGTACAGCAGAGATCCAACTGTCCAGTTCTATCTGAACACATACGCGACAAAAGGCGAGATCCTTGACACTATCAGAGGTTTGAGGCACAAAGGCGGAAGACCCCTCAACACTGGAGCAGCTCTCCAGTACTTGAGGGATAATGTCTTCACGGCCTCTGCCGGCAGCAGGCGCGTGGAAGGCGTTCCACAGGTCCTAATATTGCTAAGTGGTGGAAGGTCTTCTGACAGTGTTGACGCACCAGCCTCTGCTCTCAAACAGCTGGGTGTCTTGACCTTTGCAATTGGAACCAGGAGCTCTGACAGCAGCGAACTGCAGAAGATATCCCACGATCCCAGTTATGCTCTATCTGTGTCTGAATTCACTGACCTTCCCAGTGTCCAACAGCAACTTCAGTCCTCCGTGGAGGCTGTGGTTATTGACGTCACCCCAGAATCACCAACTGTATTTGGTATGTTAACAAGCATGGCGTCTTGCTGGCCTGAAAGGCTACATGACTAGTTTCACCTAAGCTGAGGCAAAGAAATGAAGTGTGATACATGTTTAGCTCCTACAATTGAAGTAGGCAGTGCTAGGTGATTTCAAAAAAGTAGCCCACCACTTGATAAGTAGTGCACCAGAGTTGTTCGGCAAAGGTTTTTTATTTGATGTCTTCCTGTCTTTTCTCAGTTGACACTGCCAAAAAGGATATCGTATTCCTTCTGGATGGTTCTGATGGCACAAGGAATGGCTTCCCTGCCATGCGTGATTTTGTTGAGAGAGTGGTGGAGAAACTCAATGTGGGAGAAAACAAAGACCGTGTCTCTGTGGTCCAGTACAGCAGAGATGTAGAGGTCCACTTTGATCTGAAAACATACAAAACACCAGATGATATTTTGGATTCGGTCAGAGGGCTGAGACACAGAGGAGGCAGACCCCTCAACACCGGGGCAGCCCTCCAATACGTCAGGGACAACGTCTTTACAAACTCCTCCGGGAGTAGGCGCCTGCAAGGTGTTCCACAGATGTTGATCCTGCTAAATGGTGGAAGGTCTTTTGACAATGTAGATACCCCAGCCTCTACTCTCAAACAGCAGGGCGTCTTTGTGATTGGCATTGGAACAAGGAACTCTGATAGTAGAGAGCTGCAGAAGATATCATATGACCCTAGTTACGCTCTATCAGTGTCTGAGTTCACTGACCTCCCCAGTGTCCAAGAACAGCTCTCCTCTGTAATGAGCAAGGTGCTAGTGAGGGCCACGCCCATGACACCAACAGTAACTGGTAAGAAAGTGACCGATTTTTACAATCCACGATCATGGTAGGACACAGATTGAACTGTATTAAACTATTTTACTGAGTTGAGGTCAGCCTGTACCACTTTGACAAAACACTTTTGCCAGCATTAATAGAGCAAGTTGTAAACATTGAGGCTATCTTTTGTCATCTGACTTTCACATTTGGCACATGAATCTAAATATGTCTCATATTTTATGTTCCCTAGTGGAGAGACAGCTACCAGGAAGGGATGTTGTGTTCTTGTTGGATGGATCTGATGGTACTAGAACTGGATTCCCAGCTATGCGAGACTTTGTCCAAAGAGTAGTAGAGACACTCAGCGTGGATAACAACAAAGACCGTGTCTCAGTGGTTCAGTACAGCAGAGATCCAACTGTCCAGTTCTATCTGAACACATACGCGACAAAAAGGCGAGATCCTTGACACTATCAGAGGTTTGAGGCACAAAGGCGGAAGACCCCTCAACACTGGAGCAGCTCTCCAGTACTTGAGGGATAATGTCTTCACGGCCTCTGCCGGAAGCAGGCGCGTGGAAGGCGTTCCACAGGTCCTAATATTGCTAAGTGGTGGAAGGTCTTCTGACAGTGTTGACGCACCAGCCTCTGCTCTCAAACAGCTGGGTGTCTTGACCTTTGCAATTGGAACCAGGAGCTCTGACAGCAGCGAACTGCAGAAGATATCCCACCATCCCAGTTATGCTCTATCTGTGTCTGAATTCACTGACCTTCCCAGTGTCCAACAGCAACTTCAGTCCTCCGTGGAGGCTGTGGTTATTGACGTCACCCCAGAATCACCAACTGTATTTGGTATGTTAACAAGCATGGCGTCTTGCTGGCCTGAAAGGCTACATGACTAGTTTCACCTAAGCTGAGGCAAAGAAATGAAGTGTGATACATGTTTAGCGCCAGCTCCTTTCCTACTGTTTACAATTGAAGTAGGCAGTGCTAGGTGATTTCAAAAAAGTAGCCCACCACTTGATAAGTAGTGCACCAGAGTTGTTCTGCAAAGGTTTTTTATTTGATGTCTTCCTGTCTTTTCTCAGTTGACACTGCCAAAAAGGATATCGTATTCCTTCTGGATGGTTCTGATGGCACAAGGAATGGCTTCCCTGCCATGCGTGATTTTGTTGAGAGAGTGGTGGAGAAACTCAATGTGGGAGAAAACAAAGACCGTGTCTCTGTGGTCCAGTACAGCAGAGATGTAGAGGTCCACTTTGATCTGAAAACATACAAAACACCAGATGATATTTTGGATTCGGTCAGAGGGCTGAGACACAGAGGAGGCAGACCCCTCAACACCGGGGCAGCCCTCCAATACGTCAGGGACAACGTCTTTACAAACTCCTCCGGGAGTAGGCGCCTGCAAGGTGTTCCACAGATGTTGATCCTGCTAAATGGTGGAAGGTCTTTTGACAATGTAGATACCCCAGCCTCTACTCTCAAACAGCAGGGCGTCTTTGTGATTGGCATTGGAACAAGGAACTCTGATAGTAGAGAGCTGCAGAAGATATCATATGACCCTAGTTACGCTCTATCAGTGTCTGAGTTCACTGACCTCCCCAGTGTCCAAGAACAGCTCTCCACTGTAATGAGCAAGGTGCTAGTGAGGGCCACGCCCATGACACCAACAGTAACTGGTAAGAAAGTGACCGATTTTTACAATCCACGATCATGGTAGGACACAGATTGAACTGTATTAAACTATTTTACTGAGTTGAGGTCAGCCTGTACCACTTTGACAAAACACTTTTGCCAGCATTAATAGAGCAAGTTGTAAACATTGAGGCTAGCTTTTGTCATCTGACTTTCACATTTGACACATGAATCTAAATATGTCTCATATTTTATGTTCCCTAGTGGAGAGACAGCTACCAGGAAGGGATGTTGTGTTCTTGTTGGATGGATCTGATGGTACTAGAACTGTATTCCCAGCTATGCGAGACTTTGTCCAAAGAGTAGTAGAGACAATCAGCGTGGATGACAACAAAGACCGTGTCTCAGTGGTTCAGTACAGCAGAGATCCAACTGTCCAGTTCTATCTGAACACATACGCGACAAAAGGCGAGATTCTTGACACTATCAGAGGTTTGAGGCACAAAGGCGGAAGACCCCTCAACACTGGAGCAGCTCTCCAGTACTTGAGGGATAATGTCTTCACGGCCTCTGCCGAAGCAGCAGGCGCGTGGGAAGGCGTTCCACAGGTCCTAATATTGCTAAGTGGTGGAAGGTCTTCTGACAGTGTTGACGCACCAGCCTCTGCTCTCAAACAGCTGGGTGTCTTGACCTTTGCAATTGGAACCAGGAGCTCTGACAGCAGCGAACTGCAGAAGATATCCCACGATCCCAGTTATGCTCTATCTGTGTCTGAATTCACTGACCTTCCCAGTGTCCAACAGCAACTTCAGTCCTCCGTGGAGGCTGTGGTTATTGACGTCACCCCAGAATCACCAACTGTATTTGGTATGTTAACAAGCATGGCGTCTTGCTGGCCTGAAAGGCTACATGACTAGTTTCACCTCAGCTGAGGCAAAGAAATGAAGTGTGATACATGTTTAGCTCCTGCAATTGAAGTAGGCAGTGCTAGGTGATTTCAAAAAGTAGCCCACCACTTGATAAGTAGTGCACCAGAGTTGTTCTGCAAAGGTTTTTATTTGATGTCTTCCTGTCTTTTCTCAGTTGACACTGCCAAAAAGGATATCGTATTCCTTCTGGATGGTTCTGATGGCACAAGGAATGGCTTCCCTGCCATGCGTGATTTTGTTGAGAGAGTGGTGGAGAAACTCAATGTGGGAGAAAACAAAGACCGTGTCTCTGTGGTCCAGTACAGCAGAGATGTAGAGGTCCACTTTGATCTGAAAACATACAAAACACCAGATGATATTTTGGATTCGGTCAGAGAGCTGAGACACAGAGGAGGCAGACCCCTCAACACCGGGCAGCCCTCCAATACGTCAGGGACAATGTCTTTACAAACTCCTCCGGGAGTAGGCGCCTGCAAGGTGTTCCACAGATGTTGATCCTGCTAAATGGTGGAAGGTCTTTTGACAATGTAGATACCCCAGCCTCTACTCTCAAACAGCAGGGCGTCTTTGTGATTGGCATTGGAACAAGGAACTCTGATAGTAGAGAGCTGCAGAAGATATCATATGACCCTAGTTACGCTCTATCAGTGTCTGAGTTCACTGACCTCCCAGTGTCCAAGAACAGCTCTCCACTGTAATGAGCAAGGTGCTAGTGAGGGCCACGCCCATGACACCAAAGTAACTGGTAAGAAAGTGACCGATTTTTACAATCCACGATCATGGTAGGACACAGATTGAACTGTATTAAACTATTTTACTGAGTTGAGGTCAGCCTGTACCACTTTGACAAAACACTTTTGCCAGCATTAATAGAGCAAGTTGTAAACATTGAGGCTATCTTTTGTCATCTGACTTTCACATTTGACACATGAATCTAAATATGTCTCATATTTTATGTTCCCTAGTGGAGAGACAGCTACCAGGAAGGGATGTTGTGTTCTTGTTGGATGGATCTGATGGTACTAGAACTGGATTCCCAGCTATGCGAGACTTTGTCCAAAGAGTAGTAGAGACACTCAGCGTGGATAACAACAAAGACCGTGTCTCAGTGGTTCAGTACAGCAGAGATCCAACTGTCCAGTTCTATCTGAACACATACGCGACAAAAAGGCGAGATCCTTGACACTATCAGAGGTTTGAGGCACAAAGGCGAAGACCCCTCAACACTGGAGCAGCTCTCCAGTACTTGAGGGATAATGTCTTCACGGCCTCTGCCGGAAGCAGGCGCGTGGAAGGCGTTCCACAGGTCCTAATATTGCTAAGTGGTGGAAGGTCTTCTGACAGTGTTGACGCACCAGCCTCTGCTCTCAAACAGCTGGGTGTCTTGACCTTTGCAATTGGAACCAGGAGCTCTGACAGCAGCGAACTGCAGAAGATATCCCACGATCCCAGTTATGCTCTATCTGTGTCTGAATTCACTGACCTTCCCAGTGTCCAACAGCAACTTCAGTCCTCCGTGGAGGCTGTGGTTATTGACGTCACCCCAGAATCACCAACTGTATTTGGTATGTTAACAAGCATGGCGTCTTGCTGGCCTGAAAGGCTACATGACTAGTTTCACCTCAGCTGAGGCAAAGAAATGAAGTGTGATACATGTTTAGCTCCTACAATTGAAGTAGGCAGTGCTAGGTGATTTCAAAAAAGTAGCCCACCACTTGATAAGTAGTGCACCAGAGTTGTTCGGCAAAGGTTTTTTATTTGATGTCTTCCTGTCTTTTCTCAGTTGACACTGCCAAAAAGGATATCGTATTCCTTCTGGATGGTTCTGATGGCACAAGGAATGGCTTCCCTGCCATGCGTGATTTTGTTGAGAGAGTGGTGGAGAAACTCAATGTGGGAGAAAACAAAGACCGTGTCTCTGTGGTCCAGTACAGCAGAGATGTAGAGGTCCACTTTGATCTGAAAACATACAAAACACCAGATGATATTTTGGATTCGGTCAGAGAGCTGAGACACAGAGGAGGCAGACCCCTCAACACCGGGGCAGCCCTCCAATACGTCAGGGACAACGTCTTTACAAACTCCTCCGGGAGTAGGCGCCTGCAAGGTGTTCCACAGATGTTGATCCTGCTAAATGGTGGAAGGTCTTTTGACAATGTAGATACCCCAGCCTCTACTCTCAAACAGCAGGGCGTCTTTGTGATTGGCATTGGAACAAGGAACTCTGATAGTAGAGAGCTGCAGAAGATATCATATGACCCTAGTTACGCTCTATCATTGTCTGAGTTCACTGACCTCCCCAGTGTCCAAGAACAGCTCTCCACTGTAATGAGCAAGGTGCTAGTGAGGGCCACGCCCATGACACCAACAGTAACTGGTAAGAAAGTGACCGATTTTTACAATCCACGATCATGGTAGGACACAGATTGAACTGTATTAAACTATTTTACTGAGTTGAGGTCAGCCTGTACCACTTTGACAAAACACTTTTGCCAGCATTAATAGAGCAAGTTGTAAACATTGAGGCTATCTTTTGTCATCTGACTTTCACATTTGACACATGAATCTAAATATGTCTCATATTTTATGTTCCCTAGTGGAGAGACAGCTACCAGGAAGGGATGTTGTGTTCTTGTTGGATGGATCTGATGGTACTAGAACTGGATTCCCAGCTATGCGAGACTTTGTCCAAAGAGTAGTAGAGACACTCAGCGTGGATAACAACAAAGACCGTGTCTCAGTGGTTCAGTACAGCAGAGATCCAACTGTCCAGTTCTATCTGAACACATACGCGACAAAGGCGAGATCCTTGACACTATCAGAGGTTTGAGGCACAAAGGCGGAAGACCCTCAACACTGGAGCAGCTCTCCAGTACTTGAGGGATAATGTCTTCACGGCCTCTGCCGGAAGCAGGCGCGTGGAAGGCGTTCCACAGGTCCTAATATTGCTAAGTGGTGGAAGGTCTTCTGACAGTGTTGACGCACCAGCCTCTGCTCTCAAACAGCTGGGTGTCTTGACCTTTGCAATTGGAACCAGGAGCTCTGACAGCAGCGAACTGCAGAAGATATCCCACGATCCCAGTTATGCTCTATCTGTGTCTGAATTCACTGACCTTCCCAGTGTCCAACAGCAACTTCAGTCCTCCGTGGAGGCTGTGGTTATTGACGTCACCCCAGAATCACCAACTGTATTTGGTATGTTAACAAGCATGGCGTCTTGCTGGCCTGAAAGGCTACATGACTAGTTTCACCTCAGCTGAGGCAAAGAAATGAAGTGTGATACATGTTTAGCTCCTACAATTGAAGTAGGCAATGCTAGGTGATTTCAAAAAGTAGCCCACCACTTGATAAGTAGTGCACCAGAGTTGTTCGGCAAAGGTTTTTATTTGATGTCTTCCTGTCTTTTCTCAGTTGACACTGCCAAAAAGGATATCGTATTCCTTCTGGATGGTTCTGATGGCACAAGGAATGGCTTCCCTGCCATGCGTGATTTTGTTGAGAGAGTGGTGGAGAAACTCAATGTGGGAGAAAACAAAGACCGAGTCTCTGTGGTCCAGTACAGCAGAGATGTAGAGGTCCACTTTGATCTGAAAACATACAAAACACCAGATGATATTTTGGATTCGGTCAGAGGGCTGAGACACAGAGGAGGCAGACCCCTCAACACCGGGGCAGCCCTCCAATACGTCAGGGACAACATCTTTACAAACTCCTCCGGGAGTAGGCGCCTGCAAGGTGTTCCACAGATGTTGATCCTGCTAAATGGTGGAAGGTCTTTTGACAATGTAGATACCCCAGCCTCTACTCTCAAACAGCAGGGCATCTTTGTGATTGGCATTGGAACAAGGAACTCTGATAGTAGAGAGCTGCAGAAGATATCATATGACCCTAGTTACGCTCTATCAGTGTCTGAGTTCACTGACCTCCCCAGTGTCCAAGAACAGCTCTCCACTGTAATGAGCAAGGTGCTAGTGAGGGCCACGCCCATGACACCAACAGTAACTGGTAAGAAAGTGACCGATTTTTACAATCCACGATCATGGTAGGACACAGATTGAACTGTATTAAACTATTTTACTGAGTTGAGGTCAGCCTGTACCACTTTGACAAAACAGTTTTGCCAGCATTAATAGAGCAAGTTGTAAACATTGAGGCTATCTTTTGTCATCTGACTTTCACATTTGGCACATGAATCTAAATATGTCTCATATTTTATGTTCCCTAGTGGAGAGACAGCTACCAGGAAGGGATGTTGTGTTCTTGTTGGATGGATCTGATGGTACTAGAACTGGATTCCCAGCTATGCGAGACTTTGTCCAAAGAGTAGTAGAGACACTCAGCGTGGATAACAACAAAGACCGTGTCTCAGTGGTTCAGTACAGCAGAGATCCAACTGTCCAGTTCTATCTGAACACATACGCGACAAAAGGCGAGATTCTTGACACTATCAGAGGTTTGAGGCACAAAGGCGGAAGACCCCTCAACACTGGAGCAGCTCTCCAGTACTTGAGGGATAATGTCTTCACGGCCTCTGCCGGAAGCAGGCGCGTGGAAGGCGTTCCACAGGTCCTAATATTGCTAAGTGGTGGAAGGTCTTCTGACAGTGTTGACGCACCAGCCTCTGCTCTCAAACAGCTGGGTGTCTTGACCTTTGCAATTGGAACCAGGAGCTCTGACAGCAGCGAACTGCAGAAGATATCCCACCATCCCAGTTATGCTCTATCTGTGTCTGAATTCACTGACCTTCCCAGTGTCCAACAGCAACTTCAGTCCTCCGTGGAGGCTGTGGTTATTGACGTCACCCCAGAATCACCAACTGTATTTGGTATGTTAACAAGCATGGCGTCTTGCTGGCCTGAAAGGCTACATGACTAGTTTCACCTCAGCTGAGGCAAAGAAATGAAGTGTGATACATGTTTAGCTCCTACAATTGAAGTAGGCAGTGCTAGGTGATTTCAAAAAAGTAGCCCACCACTTGATAAGTAGTGCACCAGAGTTGTTCGGCAAAGGTTTTTGATTTGATGTCTTCCTGTCTTTTCTCAGTTGACACTGCCAAAAAGGATATCGTATTCCTTCTGGATGGTTCTGATGGCACAAGGAATGGCTTCCCTGCCATGCGTGATTTTGTTGAGAGAGTGGTGGAGAAACTCAATGTGGGAGAAAACAAAGACCGTGTCTCTGTGGTCCAGTACAGCAGAGATGTAGAGGTCCACTTTGATCTGAAAACATACAAAACACCAGATGATATTTTGGATTCGGTCAGAGGGCTGAGACACAGAGGAGGCAGACCCCTGAACACCGGGCAGCCCTCCAATACGTCAGGGACAACGTCTTTACAAACTCCTCCGGGAGTAGGCGCCTGCAAGGTGTTCCACAGATGTTGATCCTGCTAAATGGTGGAAGGTCTTTTGACAATGTAGATACCCCAGCCTCTACTCTCAAACAGCAGGGCGTCTTTGTGATTGGCATTGGAACAAGGAACTCTGATAGTAGAGAGCTGCAGAAGATATCATATGACCCTAGTTACGCTCTATCAGTGTCTGAGTTCACTGACCTCCCCAGTGTCCAAGAACAGCTCTCCTCTGTAATGAGCAAGGTGCTAGTGAGGGCCATGCCCATGACACCAACAGTAACTGGTAAGAAAGTGACCGATTTTTACAATCCACGATCATGGTAGGACACAGATTGAACTGTATTAAACTATTTTACTGAGTTGCGGTCAGCCTGTACCACTTTGACAAAACAGTTTTGCCAGCATTAATAGAGCAAGTTGTAAACATTGAGGCTAGCTTTTGTCATCTGACTTCCACATTTGACACATAAATCTAAATATTTCTCATATTTTATGTTCCCTAGTGGAGAGACAGCTACCAGGAAGGGATGTTGTGTTCTTGTTGGATGGATCTGATGGTACTAGAACTGGATTCCCAGCTATGCGAGACTTTGTCCAAAGAGTAGTAGAGACACTCAGCGTGGATAACAACAAAGACCGTGTCTCAGTGGTTCAGTACAGCAGAGATCCAACTGCCCAGTTCTATCTGAACACATACGCGACAAAAGGCGAGATCCTTGACACTATCAGAGGTTTGAGGCACAAAGGCGGAAGACCCCTCAATACTGGTTTAGCTCTCCAGTACTTGAGGGATAATGTCTTCACGGCCTCTGCCGGAAGCAGGCGCGTGGAAGGCGTTCCACAGGTCCTAATATTGCTAAGTGGTGGAAGGTCTTCTGACAGTGTTGATGCACCAGCCTCTGCTCTCAAACAGCTGGGTGTCTTGACCTTTGCAGTTGGAATCAGGAGGTCTGATAGCAGTGATCTCGAGTTCTTATCCCACGATCCCAGTTATGCTCTGTCTGTGTCTGAATTCACTGACCTTCCCAGTGTCCAACAGCAACTTCAGTCCTCTGTGGAGGCTGTGGTTATTGACGTCACCCCAGAATCACCAACTGTATTTGGTATGTTAACAAGCATGGCGTCTTGCTGGCCTAAAAGGCTACATGACTAGTTTCACCTAAGCTGAGGCAATGAAATGAAGTGTGATACATGTTTAGCGCCAGGTGTGCATTGAAAGAGAGGTGGTGGCGGTGGTGTGCTTTCCTACTGTTTACAATTGAAGTAGGCAGTACTAGGTGATTTTAAAAAAGTAGTCCAACACTTGATGATTAGTGCATCAGAGTTGTTCCTGCAAAGGTTTATTATTTGATGTCTTCCTGTCTTTTCTTAGTTGACACTGCCAAAAAGGATATCGTATTCCTTCTGGATGGTTCTGATGGCACAAGGAATGGCTTCCCTGCCATGCGTGATTTTGTTGAGAGAGTGGTGGAGAAACTCAATGTGGGAGAAAACAAAGACCGAGTCTCTGTGGTCCAGTACAGCAGAGATGTAGAGGTCCACTTTGATCTGAAAACATACAAAACACGAGATGATATTTTGGATTCGGTCAGAGGGCTGAGACACAGAGGAGGCAGGCCCCTCAACACCGGTGCAGCCCTCCAATACATTAGGGACAACATCTTTATACAATCTGCTGGGAGTAGGCGCCTGCAAGGTGTTCCACAGATGTTGATCCTGCTAAATGGTGGAAGGTCCTTTGACAATGTAGATACCCCAGCCTCTACTCTCAAACAGCAGTCCGTTTTTGTGATTGGCATTGGAACAAGGAACTCTGATCGTAGAGAGCTGCAGAAAATATCATATGATCCTACTTATGCTTTATCAGTGTCAGAGTTCACTGACCTCCCCAGTGTCCAAGAACAGCTCTCCTCTGTAATGAGCACAGTGCCAGTGAGGGCCATGCCCCTGACACCAACAGTAACTGGTAAGAAAGTGACCGATTTTTACATTCCACGATTATGTTAGGACACAGATTGAACTATATTCAACTATTTTACTGAGTTGAGGTCAGCCATTTCCACTTTGACAAAACAGTTCTGCCAGCATTAATAGAGTAAGTTGTAAACATTGAGTCTAGCTTTTGTCATCTGACTTTCACATTTGACACATGAATCTAAATATGTCTCATATTTTATGTTCCCTAGTGGAGAGACAGCTACCAGGAAGGGATGTTGTGTTCTTGTTGGATGGATCTGATGGTACTAGAACTGGATTCCCAGCTATGCGAGACTTTGTCCAAAGAGTAGTAGAGACACTCAGCGTGGATAACAACAAAGACCGTGTCTCAGTGGTTCAGTACAGCAGAGATCCAACTGTCCAGTTCTATCTGAACACATACGCGACAAAAGGCGAGATCCTTGACACTATCAGAGGTTTGAGGCACAAAGGCGGAAGACCCCTCAACACTGGAGCAGCTCTCCAGTACTTGAGGGATAATGTCTTCACGGCCTCTGCCGGAAGCAGGCGCGTGGAAGGCGTTCCACAGGTCCTAATATTGCTAAGTGGTGGAAGGTCTTTTGACAGTGTTGATGCACCAGCCTCTGCTCTTAAACAGCTGGGTGTCTTGACCTTTGCAATTGGAGCCAGGAGCCCTGATAGCAGGGAACTGCAGAAGATATCCCACGATCCCAGTTATGCTCTATCTGTATCTGAATTCACTGACCTTCCCAGTATCCAGCAGCAACTTCAGTCCTCTGTGGAGGCTGTGGTTATTGATGTCACCTCAAAATCACCAACTGTATTTGGTATGTTAACAAGCATGGCTCTTTCTAACATGAAAATGTACACCAAGTGAATGTAGTTAAGGTACCTATTTATTGTCCTATTTTTAACAAGGCAACCCAGGCGAGTTTTTGGAAATTGCATTGTGTTAACAATGCCATGATAACAGATGTCTCAGAACCACATTTTTGTCTGTTATAAAGTAATTTAATTAGCAATTTGTTGATCTTGGCATCAAGTGCAAATTAATGTAATTTTGCAGTGTAAATTTGTTTGTGATGGCATCCCTTCCAACTTCATTAGTAAAACTCCTATGTTGTATTCTTACAATGCTGTGTTTAACAATTATGTTATCAGTTTTACAACAACTACTGATGTATTTTCCACTTCACCTAGCCCTTTTGCGCATTTCGCTGCTGTATCTAACCTTCACTTTTGTAGGTATTAGTTTTTACTGTATTGCAATTATTAGTTTTAATATATTGCAATCTATTTTTCATGTTTTTTTAAAGTGAGAACTCATATGATTTGTCATTTTTTTGACAGACAAAAGTCTCTTCTTTTGGTCAACAAAAGCTGAAGCAAATTCTATTCAAAGATCAGCACTCTTCAAACAATAAAGACATTCTTGATTTTGAGAACGCTCTTGATTCTCAGTCAGTCAAGGACATCTTTCTATTGCCAGCAACAAAGTGTTCACTTTTTCCTCTCATTCATATTCTTAATTTTCTTTTTTATTATTTCTTTTCTTCCTTTTTTTCTTTTTTTCATATTCTCTCTTTTGATTATTTGTATTCATATTCACATCCACAGTCTGTGTCAGTATTTGTTAGTAAACTTATTGATTCCGTTTTGTATAGAAGAGAGCAATTTTAATATTTTTTCCATTTCTGGTAGCATTGTCAAGTGACCTGTCTTTTTCTACATTCAAGCAGTACTTTGGAATGATCTGCCTAGGTCGTATCATTTCTGTTTGCTAGTTCTACCAAATGACAATAGGGACAAAAAAGCTTGAGTCCCGAAAAATAAAAATACATGTGCAGTTATTCTCTTATTTGAATAAAGGGAATATTATCACCATTGTTTTAAGATGGCAACACAAGGAATGATGAATAATGGCTACTGTATTTTCATGTAATTAGTAAAGAAAAGGCTAAAATCCATTTTCAAGACTAAACCAAACTAGAAAGACATGACAGATATTGTAAACACAAGCTTCAGTTAATACAAGAAACATTATTAGACACATTAGGAAACTCATATATCTGGTAATAAATTATTCGGATATGATGTAGTGTTTATTTTAAATTCAATTTGTGTTGTTTTCTGCTTTTGGTTTAAAAAGTGTCTGACTGCTGACATTTTCATTCAGCAGAATGTATTCCTTCTCATGTGTGCAGTCTAAATACTTTGTAAAGCAACATTTTTTTGATAAATTTGGTTAATAATTGGTTTGTAAACCATCCATAAATATGAACTGGATGGTTGTAAAATTGTAAAATTGCAACTGATATTTATAAAACTTTTGCTTAACAAATATTTATAAAGCATATATAAACATTATTTGAATTTTAGTAAATGGTTTCACTAAAAGAAAATATAAGAAAAATTGGGAGAAAATGTAAATGACCTGAACATGCTCCAGATTACCACAAATTTGGCAATATAACATACTGTCTATATATATATATATATATATATATATATATATACATAGTTTTGAAACAGATTGTGGGCTCAAGTCAAGAAGGAGTCGAACAGTGTTAAAAGGCTATCATATGTCAGTGTTTAATTGCTGCTGTAATTTTTTTTTTGATCATTTCTGTAGCAGAACATAATATTACCTTTTCTCTTTCTCTTTCAGCTGAGTCACAGGGCCCCCGAAAGGATGTTGTTTTCCTTGTCGATGGATCTGATGGTGTTGGGCGGGAATTTCCTATCATCCAAGAGTTTATCCGCAGGGTCGTGGAGAGTCTCAATGTGGGCGAGAATAAGATCCGGATTGGCGTGGTCCAGTATGGTGACTTTGCTCAGGCTGACATGTTTCTGAACACACATACAACTAAAGAAGGTGTTTTGAATGCCGTCAGGGGAATGAGGCAACGAGGAGGAAGACAACGTAACCTGGGTCAGGCCTTGCAGTTTGTCAGTCAGGATGTTCTGACAGCAGCACGTGGTAGCAGGAAGCAAGAGGGTGTACCACAGTTTGTAATTGTCGTCTCCAGTGGGTCTTCGACAGATGACATTAGTCGTGCAGCGTCTTCTCTAAAACAATCTAGAGTTCTTCCCTTCAGCATTGGGACCAGGGATGTTAACCCCACAGAGCTCCTTGAGGTGTCATATGTGCCTAACTTTGCCTTCACTGTAGATGATCTCCCTGGCCTGTACACAGTCCAAGAAAACTTAATCACCACTCTCACTGAGTTGTCAGATGATGCCATCACCGGGATGCGTCCAGTATTCCCAACCTCTCATGGTAATTTTACTCAATTAAATGATGTCTAAAAAATTATTTACAGCCAAAACACATTCTCACACACCACTTAATCAAGTTTGAAGTTCTACATGTGAATTATTCTTTACATAATATTTGACTTTCCTAGTCATACTGTATGTCCTCTAAATCTATGAGGAACTCTGTAGTTAGTAATCATACCTTGTTACTGTGCTTGCATCTTGCATGCTTCTGTTTGAGCAGTAATCACACCATCATCTACTGGAGGAGAAAAGAGAGATGTCGTATTTCTAATTGATGGCACATCAGCGGTGCGTAGTGAGTTCCCTTCGATCCGTGAAATGATAAGAAGAGTTGTGGAGAAGCTGGATGTAGGATTGGATAAGGTCCGAGTTTCAGTGGTACAATACAGTGATGACCCGAAGTTAGAATTTCTTCTGAATGAATTCTCCACCAAAGATGAGGTACGCCAGGCTGTGACGAAACTTCGAAGCAAAGGCGGGAACCGTCTAAACACAGGTCGTGCTCTTGAGTGGGTCTCCAGAAACATCTACCAGAGGTCAGCGGGTAGCCGCATTGAAGATGGTGTGCCTCAGTTCCTCATTCTAGTTACAGGTGGCAAGTCTACAGATGATGTATCCACTGCAGCGGACCAACTTAAGAGAAACCAAGTTGCACCTCTTGCCATTGGTTCAAGGAATGCAGACCCTGATGAACTGAGACAGATTTCCCTGAAGCCTGAACTTGTATATACAGTTGACAGTTTCCAGCAGCTTCCAGTAGTGGAGTCGCAGCTCATTGATTCTGTCAAAACAATATCCACCACTGATATCATCAGTAGTTATGTGCCTCCCTCAGTGGACTTAGGTAAGAAATACTATCTCGTATATCCAAGGATTAAGTTAACTTCAAGTTGTAAGTGCTCAAACCAATAACTAATTAATGTTTTAATCATTTGCTTTTTGGACTGTTTTTCTTTCCTCATGTAATTGCAAAAACATGCATCATAGCACACTTGTGGTGCACGGGTAAAGTTTCCGTCCACCACTGCAAAGCCCCGGAGCTCGAGTCTGTTTTATTTTAGTGTTAGATTTTTAAAAAAATGCATCCATGTTTTTCTAATATACTTCAAAATAAAGCATATCTCCCTTTCTCTTTGTTGTGCTTATTTTGCAGGCAACCTTAATCTTGGGAGAAAGGACATTATCTTCCTTATTGATGGCTCAGACAATACAGGTGCTGCTGGCATTGCTCATATCCGTGACTTCATCCTCAACATTGTCCAACAACTCAATGTGCAGCCTGATCAAGTGCGTGTGGCTGTTGTTCAGTATGCAGACAGAGTTAAAACAGAGTTCTCACTCAACTCTCACAAAAACAAGCCAGGTGTTATCTCTGCTATCAAAAGACTTCGTCAGATGGGTGGCCGGTCATCAGATCTGGCTGATGCCATTGAGCATGTTATACAGAAAGAGTTAAAACCCTCTGCCGGTGTTCGTCTAGCTGAGGCCTCCCAGCATCTTGTGGTTCTCACAGGTGGACGTTCCCCCCAAGATGTTTCTATCTATGGACCTCTGCTTAAGGGCTCCAGAGTCAACTGCATTGGTGTTGGAGCTGGTGGTGCTGACACAAGGCAACTAACACAAATTGCCACCACCGCAGATGATGTTCTTCAGGTCCCTACATTCCCTGGTCTGCCAGCAATCCAGGAAAGATTTATTGCCAGATTGAGTGGGACCATCCCTGAGGAAACACCCACAGAATATGAGGGTCCTAGTAAGTTGTGCCACAACGTACACATATTAAAGTAGTATCTAAGCTCCTTGAGTCAAATTTGTGATTGTGATATTGGGCTACATAACTAAAATTGACTTGACTTGACATATTTTACCCTAAACTAATTATATATATCCATATCCATTTCTTCACCATGTCCTCTTCAATATCTCCTCTTCCTTCTCATAGCAGCAGACCCACCAAAAAAGGCGGATATAGTGTTTTTGGTGGACGGCTCCATTAACTTGGGCAGGGGCAACTTCAATGAAGTGATGTCGTTTATCATCAACCTAATTGATCTGTTCTTCAATGAGAGAGACAACCTGCGGATTGGCCTGGCACATTATGCTGCAGATGTGACTGATGTCTTCTACCTCAACACATACAAGAGCAGGCAAGACATTGTAAGTGCCATTGGCCGTGCAGAGTACAAAGGTGGACAAAAAATCAACACTGGTGCAGCCATTCGACATATTCAAGATGTTCACTTTACCAAAGAAAAAGGCAGTAGGATGGATGAGGGCACTCCTCAGATCCTAATGGTTATCACTGGAGGACGCTCAGCTGATGACAGCAAAACAGCAGCCCTTGGTCTGAAGAAAAAAGGTGTGAGAGTCTTTGCTGTAGGAGTGGGCGACACTGAGAATGAGTTAGAAAACCTAGCAAGTGAGTCTTCCACTGTGGCTCGAGCAAGCACCTTTCAGGAACTTTCAGAGCTCAATGAGCAAATCCTGGAGACTTTGGATGATGAAGTGAAGGGGAAGCTGTGTGTTGGTGTAGAAGAAACTCCTAAAAGTAAGACAGTATTCTTTTTTTCTTGCTAATGGACATAGCTAAGTTGTTTCACATTTAATTTGCAACTTAGAATTTCTGAAAAGTTTTGCTTTCTTGTGGTTCACAAAAAAGTGCCTAAAATAAAACCATGCTCTGTTTTACAGCCTGCAACATAGAGGTGTTGGTGGGCTTTGATGTTTCTGCCCAGAACATCTTCAGTGCTCAGATCAACCTCCAGAGCAAGATGGGTGCCATTCTACAAAGAATTTCCAAAATGGCAGCTATCAGTTGCTCCTCTGGGCAGCTTCCCTCTGTACATGTGGGCATGCTGGCCATGGACTCTGCCTCTGAGCCTGTCCAGCTGGACTTCACAGACAATGCTGATGAGCTCTTTGAGGCATTCAGAGCCCTACGGAGTCGTGGCCCCTTTGTCCTCAATGGCAAAACCATCTCAGCTTACACCAATAGGTTCAAACCCAGACAGGACAATGTTGTCAAGGTTGGTTACTGAAAAAGTTTAAACTAGAGAAATCCCGAGCCGATCCTGAGGATCAGCATAGCGGCCGATCTGGGCATATTTTAAAGGATTGGTATCAGCTAAAATAAAGCCAATCAAAATAAGATCCTTCCCTTACTGAACTCTAGTGTGTTTAGTCCACCTCAGCCTGCCAGTGTTGCATCGTTGCCCGGCTGTTCACTGCTGCATGTTGCTCGCATCCCAGAAAAAATGAGACTGTGTTAATGTGAATGTTAATGTGAATGTATTTGAGTTCACCTGCATTGGCAAAATAATGTTACATAGATTCTCTTATCTCCAACTCTAACTCTCTCATTAGCAAAGGGCAGTGTATATTCATTAACATCCAGATAGCAGCTTCTTATTTTTTCATTGCTTTTATTGATGGCAGGTCATATCAGCTGTTGCTAATTAACATTAATTCTGTGAGTAACTTGATGGCAGGCCAAAACAATTGTACAACTGCGACTGGAGTGTTCCTGTAGTTCCAACACAGTGATATGTCTTCTCTGTAGTGGATAGTGTCACTTCTTCACATCTTTCATTCTTATCACATAAATAATTTAAGATGATCAGTTTGAACCAGGACCTCCAGTATTTGAATCAAGGAGCTCATGAAAAAAAGGTGTGCAAAATATGGTAGACTACAGCTGTTATTTCAATGTATCAGATCTATATTTTAATCAACATTTAGGTAAATATAAGTATCTAATTGGACTATTGGCAGCTACCCAATCTTCATCGGAACATCCAGTTCAAACTTACCAATGAAAAGACTCGTGAAAAATGTAAGGAAGTGTGAAACTGAATTGTGATTTTCCCCTGAAGGTTGTCATTCATTTGACTGATGGTGTTGATGCCCCATATGCTGAAATGAAAAGGCGAGTTGAGGAGCTTCGGCTGTCAGGTAAAAAGATGATACAGTACAAACAGCCTTTGATGACTATCTATCCTTAAACCTCTGTGAAACTTTAGCCATATCATATTCAGAAGTAATTAGTGAGGATAAATCTTTTCCCGAAACTCTTGTATGTGCAAACCAGGAGTGAACAGTTTCATCCTGGTCGGGCTGGAGCGAGTGCCCAAATTTGAGGAGGCTTTGTTGCTGGAATTTGGTCGGGGCTTCAGGTACACCAGACCCTTACGAGTAAATATCATGGACTTGGACTATGAGCTAATGGAAGAACTGGTGAGTATTAACCAGTCAGACAGAAGACTTTCGTGAGCTCCCCCCCGTTGAATTACTTAATATTTGTTTTCTTTTGATGCACAGGACAATATTGCAGAGAGGGAGTGCTGTGCAGTGCCATGCAAATGCTCTGGCACCAGAGGAGACAGAGGAGCAGTTGGACTTTCAGGGTTGAAGGTATCCAATGTCAAAAAAAGAAAATATATTTTTTGATGTACAGTACTTCAAAAATACAAAGACCATCCCTTTAATTATACCAGAAAATAATTGTTTGTCAGAAGCTAATACTTTGTTGTTTTGCCTTTCAGGGTAGTCCAGGATCACCAGGAAGCCAAGGACATCCTGGAGATGAGGGTGGACCTGTAAGTTTGAATGCATTGCTTATGTATGTGGTCACAGTCTGACAACGTTTCTGTGAGAGACTTTCAGACACCTGTTGTAAACTGTGCAGATCTATAACTGTTGTTTAACCATGTTTTTTGTTCTCAGGAAGTTCAGTGACAACTTTCAATGTTCTTGTTGTTTTTCACCATTTCATGTTCCTTCATATTACATCCCTTCTGCCTTTTGTCAACACATTTTATTGTCTTTATTCTGTAATGACAGGGAGAGAGAGGTCCTCCTGGTGTGAATGGAACTCAGGGTTTCCAGGGATGTCCTGGACAGAGAGGTGTCAAGGTAAAAGCTTTGATATTGACTGTAACATTCAACTTAAACTTGTTGTTATTGTAAATTGATGGTGTAATAAATTTTTTGTCTTTTGTTAAGGGTTCTCGTGGGTACTCAGGAGAAAAGGTGAGTGTTCTTTTTTTAAGTCTTCATTATTAGATAAACCTGTCAGAAAAAAAGGCTAATACACTGATTACCTAACCCACTGCTATCTTTTTGCAGGGTGAATTTGGAGAAATTGGGCTTGATGGTATCAATGGAGAAGAGGTAAGTGTGTGTGTTTTATTAGATTTTGTTATTCAGTCCATTTGTTTTAGATTTAACACATCATACAGAATCATGTATGATCGTTTGTTGTCTTTTGGCTGTGTGGCAAGTGAATCCCACCAATGTGTTCATGTGGCAAATACATGAATTTACGTGAATTTACTTTGGTTTATGCATGATTGTGGCCTTTATTTGCCATCTGTTGCATGTTTTCAGGGCAAAAGTGGAGTGGCTGGACCCCCAGGAGACAGAGGAAATCCTGGCAGAAGAGTGAGTGACTCTTGGACTCTGGATACAATTTTAGTTTAAAAAAAATCTCATATGGTTAGTACTGATAAATGCTCACTAAACATATTTATTGTTTTTAGGGTCCCAAAGGTACCAAAGGACAAGCAGGAGATAGAGGAGAAATGGGAATCAGAGGAGACCCTGTGAGTATTATGGAATGCCATTTACTCTCTGAATTAACATTCATCTATACAATTGCATATTGTGTTAAACATGGATACCTGAAGTGATCTAGGCTGATTATAAAGTATTATTGTGTGCATTACTTGTGGAGTGCTAGTAATATGGTTTGTATGCACACACAGTACATAATAAAGTGAAGGTCAGAGAAGTAGGATGCTACTAATCAGCTATTAGGAATTTCCAGACCAGCTTCGATTGAGTCATAAAGTTACATTCATTCATTCCTTTATGGCCACTGTTCTACTGCCCTTGAGCTAGGCTCTCAACAGTGGCCAGTGGTAAAAACTGCAGTGTCTGATAATTTGATACGTGATTGTATACATCCCTCCCTCAGCCTGCCATTGCTTTCTCGGGCAGTTTGTATGAATAAGAATGTGTGTGAATGTGTTTTTGGATGTTTGAATGTAGCTGAAATTGAAAAAGTCATATATGTCTATAGGGTACAAGTGGACAAGACAACAACCGCGCAGGACCTAAAGGAGACCCTGGTGATGCTGGACCAGTGGTAATGTCTGCCTTCACACATTGTATTGCTATAAAAAAAAGCCAAATACCATTGAGGTGGTCCTGCCAATGCATTTTCAACATACTTTTAACAGTTTTAGCAGTTTAAAATTACATGGTTGTTTTTGTTTGTATGGGTTTGTTTCACTGGGATTTCTGCTCTGAAATTATAGGGGGATCCTGGTGAAGATGGAAAGAAGGGAGGCCCTGGTGAACTCGGAAGAAGGGTAAACAATTTTGTGTTCATTATCTTTGCTAAATACTTTTTTGCCACTGTTTTTTTTGTTAATAACGACTCATTTCTACTCCCATTTCATTAGGGAGCTGATGGCAGAAGAGGCTCACCTGGACAGGCTGTAAGTTCCTTTTTAGTGATAGCATACATTGTTTAATACTTATTGCAATAACGCTTGTAATGGCAGTAATTATAACATTTTTCTGCTTGCATATCACTAAAGGGTAATCCTGGAAAGCCAGGAGCTGATGGCGTTCAGGGAGAGCCTGGTATTGGAGGATCTAGAGTAAGTTCATCATTCTTTTCACAGTATTTGGCAGATTATTCAATCTACAAATGCACTTGCCAAAACATGTATCATAGCGAATGTTGTCATTAATGTTAATACTTTTCTTGGCTGCATAACAATATGATAAATAGTTTTGACTGGAGTATTTATATATCTAGAAATATGTGTTCATTCTTTACTCATGGGTTGGAAGTCCAGCTCTAATATGCAAGAAACTGGTGCATCATAGCTCTCTGGTTTGTCTTTTTTAAGGGTCCACCTGGACCGAATGGTGCACCAGGACCCAGAGGAGAAGATGGGAACCCTGGACCCAGGGTGAGTGAACCTGTTAGGGCCATTTTATTAAATACATTTTTTCTGCTGTGTCTGTAACATATTAAACACATAATATTGTTAAAATTCAAATCAAATCATATATATTTATGGTGCACATTTAAAATCAGCATCAGTTTTAAACCATGGTAAAATGCAGATAGGGAACACAGAGCAGACATATTAAAATCTAATTTCACACAAACAAATACTGGTTTAACTGTCTGAAAATCATGTGCACAATATACTTTTATTTTGAGAAAAGTTATGTCTTCTAATGTCCTAATGTGTTGTTTTCTAGGGTCCTGGAGGTAGCCCAGGTCCCACTGGAGATAAGGGTAGAAGAGGAGCTCTTGGTCGCAAGGTACTGAGTGGAACATAATTTGGTGTGGCTTATGTTCTTCCATAACAGGCTTGTTTCATTTACAAACACACTGGCCTGAGCCTAGCTCTCTCAGATTACTGGACACACATGTGTAATCTATTTGAGCAAACATGAAAGCACTATAAGAAAACATCAGGGCTCTGCTTGAGATCTACTGCAAAAAAAAAGAAGCAAATGAGCTTAATTAAATCTATAGAAACTGACCCGACAGAATATTTCACTCTTAATTTAAAGTCTTGACATTCTCTTTGAATCTTTAACTATTTCTGTCTCTGTCTCATTCTCTGTATCTCTGTGCCTTTATAGGGAGAGCCAGGAGAGCCAGGACCTAAGGGTGTTGTTGGACCTCTTGGTCCCCGTGGAGAGCCTGTAAGAATGAATCCACATCTTCTTTGCATGTACCGTAATCTACAAATGAGCTAAATAAGAACTTTCCACTGTCTAAAACATCAGACATACATGGTTAATCATGTTGTTTATTAAACAAAATGTCTATATTTTATAATACAGTAGATGATTATTAGATAAGCTTCTGCTTTAGGCTGCAAGTTGAAGAAGCTTTCAAACAAGACTTATGTTGCTGTGTCTGAAAATGTATCTGGTGTGTTTTTAATCGAGGAATTGGTATTGTTGATGAGAATTATCGTATTCCATGTGTCCTATCTTGAATGAGTACCATATCATTGCTTACTATCACATAACAGTGCGTAACACTGTTATGTTTCGACAAAGGGGAGAGGGGGGGTGTTGCTCTTTTTTCCTGTATACTACCTAGAGTGTATGCAGCTCAGTTAATAAGCACTTTACAAAGAAAATTGGTCGAGCAGTTTTTTTTTCTTGTTTTTCTTATAGGGTGAAGATGGTAGAGATGGGTTTGGCGTTGCAGGACCTAAAGGAAGAAAGGCAAGTGAATTTTGACCTCTAGTAATTTATACGGTAATCAGAAGGTGTGTCTTTATTTTGATTAAACTTAGATAGACTTTGATAAAATTAGATTTAGCCTCAAATATCCAGTGATAGTTTAGAAATGAAAAGAAGGATGATAAACAGGAGCTACAGAACTGTTTAACTGTTTATTGTCGTTTAAGACATATGAAATCCTTTACCAAACACACATACAGTACATCCCTCCTGTGAAACTGAATAGCACTATTAAGAATGCTATGGCTCTGGCCCATTTAACAATTATCAGTGAACCATATTACAAATGCAATTATACACTCATTCAATGAGACGATAATGATGGAAATAATACTTAAAGTATTTATGCATTTTCCTCTACAGGGTGATGAGGGCTTCCCCGGATTCCCTGGACCCAAGGTAATGGAAAACACTGACTCTTGAATTGAAATTTCAACAGAGGTTACAAATTATAGTGTTACGCTGTACAGTACACTTTGGCCAGTGTGCCTCCCTTTTGATGTTGGTCATTTGCATTCATTCTCTTTACTTCCATCATTTCAGGGAGCAGCTGGTGACCCCGGCACCAAGGGTGGACCTGGACCCAGAGGAAATCGTGGACAGAGGGTAAGTTTTCAGACCCCAATTAGATTAGGTTAATATGAACATATACGTTAAATCTGACAGTACATACTGTATGGTATCACTTTGCATGATCCTCCCAACACTTAGTTTGTTCAAGACCATCACTGGATACATCACTGGCGTGATACACTAGAGGACTGGTTTTGAAGTTTTGTTTCAAATGCATAGTATGCAGTCTTGGCAGTGGATGAGCTGCATGAGCATGCACATTTGGTACTTTTGAGTCTTTGAAGAGAGTGAATCTTTTAAGCCAAGCTCTTTTATGAACTATTTAGAGTTAAATAGCTTTAAAAGTGAATTTTTGTTCTCCTACTGTTTTTTCAGGGTGTCTCTGGGAATATTGGTACACCCGGACAGAAGGGAGAGGTTGGATATCCTGGGCCATATGTAAGCAGCTTAAAATTCTACCCTTTGCTTATAAACTGTGAAAATTCCGTATAAATGACATGGTGCCACCATAGCAGAATATGTGTAGCTATGATTTACAATATATACTATCTTGAGTGGTCTGTTTTTACTTGTGTCTTCTCATGAATTCACATCATTCAAACGTATGACACATACTATATACTGCACAATGTAATATTGTTAAGTTTGTAACATGATTTAAATGTTATTTTATCACTGGCCATGTCCAGCTGTTAACACAACTGTTTTTGTTACCACAGGGTCAGAAAGGACCGAGAGGACCAGGTGTTGTGGTATGTGCTCATTTATCCAAATGTTTAAAATTATATTGACTGAACAGAGCAAAACTCATTTCTGGTGCCTGTTATCAAAATCTTTCAATATTTTTCTCCAAATGTCTCTTTGTCTTCAGCAATGTGACCTGGTCAAGAAAATCAGGGAAAACTGTCGTGAGTATAATTTAATAACTGTCAACAATGTCCTTCCATGACAAGGAAAAGTAAAGAGGTTCACGTGTTATGTGCTGCAAAAATGTCTCACAATATTTTGTGTCCTTTTTTTCTACCAGCTTGCTGTTATGGTAAGTACCAAAAAATAGTATAAATTTGATAACTGTTTGAATGACTGTGTATGTACTGTACGCACTACTATACAGAGAACAAAATCATCTATGTGTACACCATTAGGTCAGCAGGAATGCCCGCTCTACCCCACTGAGCTGGCCTTTGCCCTCGATGTCTCTGATGGCAGTAGCCGCTCAGCCTTCAACAACATGCGTGACGCAGTCTTGCGCCTAGTCAAAGACATCACCATCTCTGAGAGTAACTGTCCAAGAGGAGCTCGTGTTGCTTTAACCCTGTACAACAGTGAAGTGACCACTGTGGTCCGGTTTGCTGATGCAATGAAGAAACGCGCCCTGGTGCAGCAAATTGAGGGACTGCAGACCCTGCAGACCCAGAAGAAGCGTAGCTTGGAGACGGCCATGAGCTTTGTAGCCCAGAACACCTTCAAGAGAGTACGCAGTGGTTTCCTTATGAGGAAGGTCGCCATCTTCTTTGTCGGTGGGCCAATCAGCCAGGCACAAACAGTTACTAATGCAGCTCTTCGCCTCCATGATGCTGGAATTGCTACCCTGTTCTTGGTCAACCGTGAAGACAGAGCACTCAGCAGAGCACTGCAGGTAAAACAAAACAAAAACAAAACAGATATCTCAAAGGGGAACTTTGCAGTAGGTTTGTAAGGCATCTTTACAGTGTCTGTCTCCAAAGAAAAAAATTACAGTGTACATTATATTTTCAAAATGTTTTGTTTCTCTTTGTACACCAGGTCAATAACACAGCACTGGCCCAGGTAATAGTCCTTCCCAGCCCTACAAGTGCACAGTACAATTCAGTCATCCAAAAGGTTATGAACTGCCATGTCTGCCTAGGTAAGAGCTCTGTGTTTGTGCACTAATAATGACATCGCAGTTAAGGCTTATTCTTTTTACTTTTTCACTTTTCACATTTTCTCTGAAAAAAACCCAGATTTGTTGTTGTATGCATCCAAAAGATGTTCTGTTTCCTGGTGTGAGAAAATTATATTTCTGTTCAGACAATTCTGTGAGCAACTGAAAATTAGTATATTTTTAACCTTGTGTGTCATAACCATTGTACAAATAAACTCTCAGGGGTACGACAGTATACTGGCTTAAGCAGAATACTAATACATATTTTGTCAATTAGAGATACATCCATGTATACCTCCATGTAGAAATGAAAGTTACATTACATTACGTGTTTTCCTTTTTTAGACATCTGCTCTCCGGACCAAATGTGTGACTATGTGCCCCCATCGGCTGGCCGAGATAGGAGGTCTTTCACCACAGACGTGGACATCGACATGGCTTTTGTCATGGACAGTTCTGAGTCCACCTACCCAACAGTGTTTACAGAGATTAAACGCTACATAGCATACATAGTGGAGCAACTACAAGTGTCTTCAAATCCCACATCATCCACACACCATGCCAGAGTGTCTGTAATTCAGCAAGCACCTTATGAGTTCCTCCACAACAAAACTGGCTCTCCCATCCATGTGGATATCGGTTTGACCGAGCACCACTCAGCTCAGGATATAGTCAAATTTCTGCTGGAGAAGACACCGCAGTTAGAGGGTGGCCGGGCACTGGCAGCGGCTATCGAATCAACAGTGGTGCAGGTGTTTGAGAAGGCGCCTCTCCAACGTGACAGGAAAGTACTGATGATCTTTGTGACAGGAAATGTGGAAGAAGAAGAGGAGCAGCTGGTGCGTATTGCCACTGAGGTCAAGTGCAGAGGCTACTTCCTGGTCATCCTGGGTGTGGGTGAGAAGTTGAGTGCTGGAGATGCTCGTGTCTTGTCACGCATGTCCAGTGAGCCCTCAGATGTCTTCTTCAAGCGGCTGGACAGCATCTCACACTTTTATGACAAACACATCCAGAACTTTGGCCAGCTGTTGCCAAAGTATATCAGCAGTAAGTTCAAGATAGATATCAGTCTGTCAATCAATCCATTTTAATGCCTTTTTGCAACTTTAGGCTTAATGTCATTAATTGCATCAGTTAAATCAAGTCCCTGTGAGAGACATACTGTCTTTGTCATACTGTCTGTCTATGTTATTTTTCTTTTCAGTTGAAAATGCTTTCTACATGTCCCCTGAAGTCTCCAAAAACTGCAAGTGGTTCCAGAGTGACCAGCCATTAAAAAACCCCTTTACATCATCACAGCAACAGGAGTAAGTATTGTGGTATTTTTATGCAGTATCATTGGTTGTTGTTAGTTTGTTGGAAACATTGATGGTTTTATTCACTATTTCTTGGTACGTTTATAGGAAACATCAGAAACATCATGAAAATCACCAAGCAGTTCATCAAAGAAAGCACACTGGTAAGATGTTGGATGTACTAAAATGAACTTAAACTACTTTAGGCTGCCCATAAATCAGCAAGCACCGTGGTCTACACATCTCTCAGACTCGTTGTACATTTCACAACAGAAAATTGACCTCTAAAGTTATGACCAGACAAGAAAAGTAACTTTATCTTAGTCACACTGACATTCATCCACAACAGCTACTGGACTACTGTTGTTTTCTGCAAACTGTGAACATGTGTTTTATTGTGCATATCTTACTCCCTCAGATGCAGATGAGCTACACGTCTCCAACGTCACCTCCAGCAGCTTGAAATTGCATTGGACCAGCCCAGACCCCAAGCTCTTTGTCTACTTTGAGGTAGTGGTGACACGGTTGCACGACCATGCTCTGGTGCTGAAGACCAACGTGTCGGGCACAGAGCTTTCCGTGGACAACTTAGAGAGTTCTCAAACATATCATGCTGTGGTCACTGCCCACACTGCAGAGGGTCAGATTGTTTCCACCCGCAAAGGCATCATTACTACCAGTAAGTCCATAAACACACCTAGACTTATTTGTTGTAAGCTTCCTTTTATCCCACAAGATGACATATTATTTAAAAGAGCAATATGCAATATTTTCCCTGCCCCATAACACAAAAGATAGCAATGTACTAAAAATATTTGAGTATATATGGAATATATATAAGTTTTAGAACAAAAGCTTAGATTTTTTAAATCTCTTTTGTAATTGCCTTAGTCACTCCTCAATAGTTTTAAAAAATATAATTGTGTTATAGCCTGCTATTACCTCAGCACTTCTTTATAAATATGGCATTGTATTCAGCCAAATCATGTGGCATGGATTTATTCATGTGTAAATTTAGATGTACAGACTTTATATTTGGCCTCTAGGCTCTGACCTGTCACTCAACATACACCAATTTGGAGAATGGAGAGTAACAATATTAGATACATACATACATACAATCCTTATTCCTTTTTTACTCCTTTAATGCATTATAGTCTTGGGGCGGGGGGTTGTTAAATACAAATAAATAAACGAAAGCTAAGCTAAACTAAAATGAAAACTAAATATTAAACACTCTGCTCCATGACTGCTGATTTCACTTTGACAGAAGCAGCAGAGCCTAAGCCAGCCAGCCAAGGCACCGATAATGTTAATACCACACCACTGGACAAACCAGAAACTGGTGAGTGACTGTGCATGCCTGTGCATATGTGCGTGTGTGTGTGTGTGTGTGTGTGTGTGTGTGCATAATATTTTTTTCTTCTTTGACTTAATTTTGAACCTGCATAACTTGTTATTTAGCAGAAAAAATGTTTCTTCTATTTCTGTATATTGCTTTATGAAATTGATATGCAGTGCACAGTACCACATGCTTTGGGGATCTTTAAGCTTGAAGTGATACCCTAAGAGTGTAAATATGACTTTGTGCTCATTGCTGGGAAATAGGAAACATCTTTGGATTTAGTATTTCTGCTGACCTCTGGCCTTATCAGCCACATATCGAACAACAATGCACTGCAATGGGAACCAAAAAGGGTTAAACAATGTGCTGTCTTTGAACTTTCAGAACAAATCCATTCAATATTTACTCTGTATTTGCCTGGTGCATTAATGCTAACTGCATCTACAGAGTTGTGTTTGGTGGGGTTTCCTAGGCAGAATGTTAGTCATATAAATAAAACCTGATGGTTTA
Organism: Siniperca chuatsi; assembly: GCF_020085105.1. Taxonomy (NCBI): domain Eukaryota; kingdom Metazoa; phylum Chordata; class Actinopteri; order Centrarchiformes; family Sinipercidae; genus Siniperca; species Siniperca chuatsi. Next base: position 3,632,303 of record NC_058053.1, on the reverse strand, counting down.
ACTCAAACAACATAAAGTGCTATGCTGTAATGCAGCCAAATTCAGCTGAACTACTATACAAAGGTACTCATTGTTTATTAACCTGGACCACACAGCCATGCAGATCCCAGATGACTAAATTAACTAACATAAAACTATAGACAGAACCTATAGTTATAACAAACTAACTTTTCAGTTCACCTATGGAAACCTATATTTTAACCTATTTCTTTCTGCTGACTAATTTTAGTTTTTAGATGTCCAAACTCCTAGTAATGCAAGAATCCTAAGCTGTCTGTAGCATGTTATGCCATTATGTTGAATGCTATTTCCTTTGTCCTGTGAGAATGAACCATATCAGCAATAAGACTCATTTGACCCTTTTGAACACCCCTATTTACCAAACAGTTAAACTTCTTTAACAGCATACAGTAACTGCTGTATGTCTCACATAGTTGTTCATTTAATCTTAACACAAACTCCTCCTCTCTCTCTTGTCTGTCCTCCATCACTGCTGTTGTTTGTTTTTTCTTTTTTGCATGTTCTAGTTAATGAATTTTCAGACCCATGCTCATTTGAGTATGACCCTGGAATGCCGTGTAAAGACTATCAGGCTAAGTGGTTCTTTGACAGAAAGAACGGGATCTGTACACAGTTCTGGTATGGAGGTTGTGGAGGCAATGAAAATAGGTTCGACACTGAGGCCCTCTGCTTGAAAAACTGCATGAGGTCAGGTAAGTGGTTGTTAGTGCCAGGAGGGAATGTGGGTTGGAACATTCACTGTGTGGGAGCCAAGTTACTAGTATGTCTAGTAGCTACTAATGATAGCAGCTCTATCCTGCTCTTTATTTGGCTTGGGGAAATTTTCAGTCCAGCAACTCCAGCCAAACTTGCTGTTCCATTGGACAAACTCATCAGTTCTTCCTCATCCTCATCAAACCACCGTCTAGCTTTTCCAAGTATGTTTTTCTATAGTAAGCTTTTAAACCATCCAGTGGTTATGTTAGAACGTGTTAGAAGCTTTAGCCTCAGTCTTTTAGCATGATATAATCTATGTAGCCATCATGTGCATATTTAAGACCCTTTTCTGTGCTTTTGTTTTAAAACATCAGCTGGAAATATTAAAAAGTTAGCCGGAAACAGAGTATTCAACCAACTCGCAAAGTTTTAGCTTTAGCATTAGCTTTTTCTGGCTAGCTACAGCTGACAAACTCCATTGCTGTTGCCTAGAAATGAGACATATGCTTTGTTCACTTGTGAAATTGAAGTCCCATTGTTTAAGAAATTAGTGTGAATTTTCAATGGATGGCATCCCCCCTCAAATCGCCTACTGCATATTCCTATCTTCATACAGACGTTTGATAAGTGTGCTGGGGGAGTTAAAGTAGGAAAAGAAAAGCAACCTGCCAATGTGGATAATTTGTGACAGATAATGAGGATTGCATCTGAGTTAATGTCTGGTCATTTATAGCCACATTGCACTTGACACCATGTTGAAAATCCTCCTGATTTGCTGTTTTTCAGCAGCTGGTGAAGGTCTGTTCCTTTAAGCTGAAAGCACATTTATATTTTTATGTTTCCACAGTGCCAGAACCTCAACCAAAAGTGCAGCAGGTTGAACAGGTGGAGATCCTCCCGGCTCCTGGTGAGTTTTCTGAAGGCCTACAGTATTATGTTACTTTTCCTTCCCTTCTAACTGCCTTCTAATGCAAATGCTAGCCAATAGGAAAGAATAAGCACTTCCTAGTTTACTTCTAGTTTTAAACAAGCAAATCCACATGCGCAAAACATGATTTCAATCAAACCTTTTCAGACAACCCCTAATGTTGGGCATATATCTGGACGTCAAGTCACCAGTGTTGCATGTTATATCACTGTTACATAATTCAATTTCCACAAACTGTGCTCACTTTGCAAAACAACAAGTCCTTTGTGTTTAACTGCAAACCCACCCACCTCCTCCACTGCCCCTCAGATGATCTAAATGACTGATGGAACAAGTAAAAGCCAAGCATGGAAAAATGAGAAGGCTATGCTTTTGTCACAAGAGTGAGCCAAGTCATAACCACGGAGAAAATGAATGGAAAGCCTTGTTCACTGGTTCATTGTTTTTTTTGGCAGCAGTTGTCATACAGAGCAAGTTCAATTTGTCAGTATCTCGTCAGCGTTGGAGTAAATTGGCACAAGATACTCACTGTAATACAAAGTGTACTCTAAACCAAATGCGCTATATCTCATGATTATGGAAGAAGTCTACTGTGAGAGAAGTGCTTTTATTCTTTTCTTGAAACATTTATAAGCATTACACTGATTTCCATTCCACAACACAAACAGGTCACTGGCAAAATACTGCCATCATCTCTTTATTATTAGTCATTATGTACAATGGTAATGATATACTTACAGCTGATTGCACATTGCTGCTATTCAAAGTCTAATTTAGTGTATTTGCAATTAGTTAAAGCACACAGCCTTGCCAGAGATATGTGCTCTTCTAGCATGTGTTCTCATACTTGTTGTCCCTGATTGTTATTCTTTGTCACTTCCTTAACAGCAGCCTCTACAGCCGTGGACATTTGCCAGCTTCCCAAAGAGGAAGGTACTTGTGCCAAATTTGTCCTCAAGTGGCACTATGATGCCCCCAGCAAGAGCTGCACACGCTTCTGGTATGGAGGCTGCGGTGGAAACCAGAATCGCTTTGACACGCATGACCAGTGTGTGAAGGCTTGTGGAAAACCAGGTACATGTCCTGTTCATAGTAATCTCCCAGTTTCAGTGATCAGTTATTGTCTATACAGGTACCTGACAAATGAAGGGAAACACCTGAATGAAAGCAGCACTGTGGATTATGCTGCAGGTTGGCTTTTCTTCAGTAGAGGATACATGTAACAAGACATCAAGTCCCAATGAATACAACAGACAATCAATCAAAAGGCATAATCTTTGATTCACATAAATCATAAAAGCAGTAACAAAATATATATAAAAAACCTTTATTGTGCTGTTAAATTTTATTTTGGCAGTTATCTGATGCAGCAAACCAAAAAAACCAAGGTCTTGCATTTTGAGTTGGCATGCAAAGTTGCCAATACAACTTAACCCATTTTCTATTTCTGCAAATTAGCAATTACAGCATTTACAGTATACAGTATGAGTCATGCTGATAAACTGCTTCACTGTCTTCTCTTAGCCTAATGTCTATGGAAGCGCATTACATTATTCAAAGAAAAAACATTTAACGTTTTCTTGTGATAATTTAGTATTTCAATAAAAAGTTCCATGTCTCAAAATTCTGACCTAGTATCTCAGCAATAGTAATAGTTCTACACATTACACAGTATGCACACTGGAAGATAAAGTTATGACACAGGGTCTCCCATTAGTCTGTTTGTGGGTTCACACAGCGGTGGAAAATATTTAAGTACAGTTCCATTTTTATTTGATTTATTTTTTTGCTACTTTATAGTTCTACTCCACTACACTTCAGTGAAGAATACTGTACTTTTTACTCCACTGCATTCATTTCACAGCTTTAGTTTCTAGTTACTTTTAGATTAAGAAAAGTATCCAATATTTCATGAAAAAGTAAATATCAGAGAAAAGTCCGAAAAATACAATAGAAACTGTGTATACAGAACATTTTTTTTTCTTTCCTACCCAATTATTCATCTCACAACCCCTCAGATCAGAGAGAGAGTCAAAAAAAGAGAGCGCACAAGAGAAAGTGTTGGCGACCATAAAACTAAACTAGAAATGAAACTTTACCTAATTTGGTTTGTGTTTCACTGTGCTTATTAATTAAATTAGAAAATAAAGACAGACTTCTCAGCAACACTCAGGTATTGTCTCCACACAGATGTCATGTGCTGCTGAATGCTGAAAGGTGGTGATGATGGACTGGCTTCAACTACAAAAATGGCCTAATATAGCCTTTAAAGTTATGAAATTATTATTCAGCTTTTTTTGCCAAGTCACATCATTCTCTTTCTGTAGCAAATGTTTCGAGGCTCAGTACCAGTCCGCGGCCCGATTGTTGGGAATCTCTTTCACTGTTTCAAAGAGAAGCATTAACTGTATAAATGGCTCTTGCTATTTCAGTGTTTGCTGTCATCAGTTCACAGCAAAGAAACTTCGATTTAAGCTGTTTCCATAGCAACGCAATCCAATGAAATGGGTGTAACTTGTCACAAGCAGCAATTTGACTGCTCAGTTAATGCTCAACAATGAAACATAGCAATTAGAATATGGCTAAATCTTAATGTGCCCCTTTTAACTTACCTGACTACCACAACACCACCTATGGCTACATTAATTAGAAGGATCTTATATACTAAAACCTATTATACAACCCTGTGTTGTAAAATGATCAATAAATCTATCTTGTGTGATGAGATAAATAGTAATAAATAGTAAGTAAAAAACACCTTTATAGATCAGATCTCACAAAGTGCTTCACAATAAAAGACAATAAACACAAATTGTAATTGTAATTATGATATAAGAATTATGAGATAAGTCTACAGTACATCATAATTATGAGACACAGAAGTCATAATTATCAGGTAACATCTCCAATTTTTCTGTGAATACAATGCACTTCCGTAAATTTCTGCAGATCATTTGGTAAATATCTGCCATTTCAATTAACAGTTATAATTTGTTACACTGTCTAGCTAAAAGATGGTTTCAAGTTATTAAAAGATATTGAGACATAATCTTAATATGTAAAGAAGTATCTTTACATATTAAATAGCTAAACATGTTTTTCTTTTCTGTTCATCACCAGCACCCGTCAACCAAGGAGTCATCACGGCAATAAGAACATAGGACAAAAGTGACACACATGGCCAACTTTCACCTCTGTTTAGGGGATTCTGAGGAGAACCATCCAAAATGGCCATACTGTAAAGATGCAATACCAAAGCAATGGTGGCTGCACTGGATTCCACAAAAATGGACTTAATCCCCAAAATTCTTGAAGTAGTCTTTTTCACACCAAGATGGAAGGCAACACGATTTGCTGCATGATTTGTTTTAACCTACAGGTGCTACATAGTATGTTTGTTTTACAGATGGAGTTGTTAGGTGCGTTCAGTTTTGTAAAGTCGGGTTTTCTGGAACAATGACATCATATGAGTTTTCATATTTTTTAAAATGCAGTTTTAATTGCAATTAAGCAAGAAACATATATGAATATCTTGGACAGAGATTAGCAATAAATTAGTACATGCAGGACTGGCATTATTCACTGCAGTTATCTTTTTTTTACATTGTGTTTTTTTACATTCCACATTCACATAGCAACATTGGCTTTTTTTGATCTATATTGTTTTTAAACACACTTGATCCACATGGAATCATTCATTCACTATTTTACAGTCACAGAATCCACAGTAATGTTTACACAAATCGTGTATGGTGTGTGTATTTAAATGACAGTAACCAACTGCTCAAATGCTAAAACATTAATGTAATGTTAAGTGCACTTCTGGATCCACTGCCTCAAAGTTCCAGCGATTGAGAAATGAAATGTACTTGTCAAGCTGTTTTTATTTTAGTTTTATTTGGTTTTACTGAAATTTGTGTTTCATCTGGGTATAGGGGAAATAAAAATGAATTAGACTTTCTAATAAACATGAGCAACTGATTCTTTTCTTTCTTGTTTTGAATTAAGACTTGTACACAAGAAACAGTTACAGAGATTCAGAAGTACAAATGATATTTGACCTCCTTTCAGGTGGAGCTCAAAGAGGAGCTGAAGATTGCATAAAACTAGAAGCTAATACCATTCTATAAAAGTCATCTTTCATGTACTTAGTATTATTTTACTGTCTTTTACTCTTCCAGAGTTCATTCAAAATTTGCTCGAATTGGAGTGAAATAAGGAGCAGCTGACGCATTAGTGCTCACATATATTCAAGTGGCAATTAAGATGATCTTTCTGGCTGTTTAGTTAATTAATGAAATCAGTCCAAAGTTTAATGTTGGTCCTATGTTACCAAACTCATTAATATTTATCACTGTAAATGACAGATCTGGTTAAACTCATAACCATAAAACAAGCATCAAAACAAAAATCTTTTAAGAGTACCTTAGAAAGTACAGTTACACAGAATAATATTTAATGAGTTGTAATTAACTGCTTCTTAGCTCTGTTCTGAAGAAGAGCAAAGCCTGATTCCAGAATCCTGAATTCATCACAATCTGATTTATCCCTAACTGAGATCTATATGAGGCAATTGAGACTTGTATGCTTATGCCAAGCTTTTAAATAAACATTATTGTATGGCTGCTTGTGTTTAGACCACATTTAACATTGACAACTTTGGGATTTTGTAAAAAACATGCCACTATTCACCAAAGTAAGGTATCAAAAAGTAAGGTTACAAGAAAGCTCTTTACTCCGGTAAATACTTACAGCCCTACCACTGGGGACATTAGACATTTGGTCAAAGGATATTAGCTTACTTTGAGGAGTGGTACCAATGGCTCATGCAGTTGATACTCTGCTGAGATTTTGTAACAAACTATTTCCTAATTTACGAGACTATCTGATTAAGACACATTTCCCTGTAAGCTGAGCCTTTCATTTTTTATGGTTATTCCAAACAGTCATTTTCCATGTGATAGACCCAGGAGACACTTTTCATGCCACAGGCTGAATCACATTTAATTTAACAGTTGAGAGCTGGGGGTGTGGGTGGGAGAGGGTGAGCGAGCTGTCTCTGTGTATTTGCAGTGTATGTTTGTTATGTAAAGCTGTTTTTGTTTGTATGTGTTTTATTTTGTATTTGTGTCTATAGGACCCCCTTGAAAATGAGATGCTACATCTCAAGGGACTATCCTTTCAATAAATTCAAATTCAAATTCAATTCCATTTATGTTTCTTATACTCTAAAATGTCCCTGTCATCTGTATAATGACAACAATTTAGAAGCAAAAGTGAAACATTAACTCTCCAGCTGCCTGCTATTTGAATGAACATTCACTAAACATGAAGTAAGTCATGTCAAAATCAATTCATATAAATAGGCCTTCTTCACAGCAGCCATTTTGACTCGTTGTAGTAAGAAAATTACAGGTGTTACTAACATTAACAATGGTTCTCTTCTATTCAAGTGTCCCAGTGAGCCATGACAGTGTAACAGTGAGCCAGCATGAACAATACCAGGACCCTGAAACTGAAGCATTCTTTACACCTGTGTTTTTCTACTGTGACATGTCAAAACTGTTACGAATGTTTTATATAATTAATGCATGTTTTTTTGGTCTATCGTGAACTCTTTGTTGCTCCAGGTTTATCTTGTCAGGTAATTAATCTAAGTGTGTAATGCTGCCACCTGTGGTTTGGTGACACTGAGCTCCCAGACGAAAGTCTCGGCCCAAACAGTTTGAATAGACCCGTAATGTGTTCACCTCCAGAAGCTGGATCCTCTGAACTTTGTGGCCCACTAATGTGGATCTTCCAGAGGACCTGAAGGCCAGGCCGCACCTGCACCTCCTCCCTGACTAAAACGGTCTAGCTGCAGAGACCAAAACTAATGGTGTGTTTTTTATATTTAACTTGTAAAGTCAAACATCTCCAAGTTTATTACCAGTAAAGGCGGTGTAGTCCCTCATTCGTCCAGGAGTGTTCTATCGGAACACTTGAAGTCATGACTTCCGGATGGGAGCCGAAACGTCTTGATTCTGAAAACAGTGTCCAGATGACTACGACTGAAACCTTTTCTACGATTACCAGTAAAGCTTCTGTCAAACAGCTGAGAAAATACCAGCTTTAAACTGGGAGACGTTCATGAAACCTGTGTTTATAGTACAAGTTGTACTGTAAACAGTAGCAAACAATATACCAGGCTGAAGTGTAAATATAAATTTGTACAATATAAGCCCTATATTTAACAATGTATCCCAGTTGCTGAAGCTCTACTTCATGTCATATATTTGCTGGTGACTGATGACAACCTGGATGCAAATACCCTGTAAATGTTGATGAGCATTGACTCAGTGCTCCATTTAACCATAGTGTGTGCACACGATGTTACCGTACATGGTTTGCCAAGGTCACTCCACCATTAGCAGCAACACCGCAACAGTCAGCACATTGTGCATTCACATGGAAAAAAAGAAAAAGACAACCTGGATCACACTTGTTAAATAGTAAAGAGCTGTTGTGCAATTGACTACACAAATTTTCACAGATGGGCGAAGTTTAAGACGAGAGAAGCAACATACTTTTAAAAGGGCTCTGTAACAGTAACTAACCAAGCACATGTTTTTTGAAAGAAACCAGGGTCATACCACTGAGGACACTAAGGTCATGTTCTCATGATTGTTTGGGAATTTGGGGATTTTAACAACATGAGGAGGAGTTTCATTCTACAATTACAGACAAATTGTAACAAGTGGGTTTTTGCATCAAATTCTTTAAATGTGACTGGGGGTTAGGTTCATGACCGAACCGTGTCTGTAATAAATTCAGTGCTGACAGTGTTCTGGAATTAACCTATTCTTTCACATGACCTCAGTATTCTTAAAATCCTGACTATGACTAACGTGTGATGAAATCAAAATGTTTCTGTCAGTATATCAAATTATCTGTTGAGGTCTTTGTGATTTTGACAAGATGACAAATCCTTCTTTTAAATAAGACTGAGTGTCTTTATATCTTCCAGCTTTGGATCCACAATTTCCACATTTCAACTCTCATAGACCTTTGACTGTCTAGTACTTGTAGTTATCATTGTCGATTCCATTGGCCGTCATGTTTTCAAGAAATTAATTTGCTTTCCTCTTGGTATCACAGCTCCACCCATTCATACTGTAGCAGCCACAGCAAGTTTGTTTTACTACTTAGTGGTGGTGGGTTTCATATGAAAAAGAGTGTTTGCATGCTCAGTGGTTATTGCCAATCATTACTCTTCAAACATGAAACTATTTCCACGGCCAGTTTTACAGGCTGAAAACAATACACTACAAAAATGACCATGTTACACTGTATACTCCAAGGTTTGGACTGTTTGAACAAGGGTGCAGACATCCCTTGAGAGATCAGAAAGCAAACAAAGTAAAGAAGTGAGAAGTGCAAGCTTTGTCACTGTGTGGAGAGTAGAAGATTAAATATTTGGTCAGTGAATTTATAAGGCCTGGGGATATGTTCTCTCTCCAATCCCGGCAAAACTTCCAGATGTCATTTCTCCTGGGTGTTTGAAGGAGATCATTGTTTTGATAAACTCCCCTGATTTCCTCCCAGACTCACCACTTCACGCCAGTATTTCATCACCACTTCATTTCACACCATGGTCCACCACTTTTTCCCCATCATGGAACACAGTCTGACATTTGTAAGAGTTGAACAAAATGTGGCACAAATAGTATTGTGATGAAAACAAGCTTTGTGTTGTGTGGTATTCATGATTTGAAAACCTCATCTCCACCAAACCCAAGTTTTGGGCAAAATACTGAATTTAACATAGTGCACACAATGTGGCCAGAAGTATGCACACAACCCTGTCCACAGTGAGTAATTTCAATTAAGGGAAATTATATTTCAGTTATATTTCAGACCAGTTTTGTTGCAACAGTTTGTGTTTGGCCCTTTCCTGTTTCAACATGTGGGATGAAGAACTTGACCTGACTTTTCTACATTATTGGACAAAGCACTTTACAATTTTGCCTCTCATTCACAAACACACGCCCTCACTGCCCATCGGGAGCAACAATATTCAGTGTCTTGCTCAAGGACACTTTGACACATGGACAGGAAAGCCAGGGATCAAACCGCCAATCCTGTGATTAATGATGACCCACTCTACCTCCTGAGTCACAGCCTCCTCATGAACTGGAACACCGACTGCGAGCCAGGCCATATCACCCAACATCAGTGTTGGACCTCACTAATGCTCTTGTAGCTGAATGGGAGCAAATCCCTGCAGCCAGGCTCCAACATCTGGTGGAAAGCTTGAAACCAGAGGAGTGGAGGCTGTTACAGCAGCAAATTAATGCTCATGGTTTTGGAATGAGATGTTCAGGTGTCCACAAGCGTATGGCCATGTAAATATTAATAACTGTGACAGGCAGATGGAATAATTTTTTGAGTAGCATACACAGATTTCTAATCATTATGCATGATTAGTGAAAAACCTCACACTCTGATTTGATCTTTTTGGTTTTGCATATTTTGTTGCTCAAGCCTTTCGTTAATGTGGGACTTGTTTTGAATGTCCCACATCACATAGAGTTAAATCCCGTTAGCACATTTTAACATCACACCAGAGGACAATTAGTCAAATACAAAACCATAACTGAAAGCAACTGCTCACAATTAGTGGTGAGACTTGATATATTTACCCACAGTGTTCTTTCTCTGTGGGTGGGAATTTGTACTTTTGGACAGATGTATGGGGGTTTTCAAACAGCTGTATGGGGCTTGCCAATGAGTGTAATAACTTGCCTTCACCTGTACACACATGCATATCTTGAATATACACTGACATGATGCACTGTACAGTTTTTCCAGTTGGAGCTGATCTGTCACACGCCCGTCTCAGCAGCCATTTCTCTCTCGCTGTGTACATCCACCACTGCACAGCCATCCCAGGCTTCATTGTGAGCTATGACAGCACACTGTGCTTTGCAAATTATGTATGCGAAAGCTGATAAAGTGAATCACCAACTCATGCTGTCATCACTGCTCCAAAAGCCAACACCATGTTAGCGCTGAAGATAACAGGGTATACAATATATTTCAACTTGTTCATGTTCTTTTCAGATACTTTCCAGAACATATTCTTCTAGATGAAGCAGATTCAAAGGCTTGTGATTGGTGTAAAGTGGTGTTCAGACTGACAAAAGCATCGTGTTAAAGAAATAGTTTGAAATTTATTATTGTTTTGTTACCTTTGGACAATGTCAGGCTAGCTGTTTTCCCCTGTTTTCCATTTTTATGCTAAGCTAAGCTAACCGTCTACTGGCTTCAGCTTCTTATTTAGTGGATAGATATGAGAGTAGTATTGATCTTCTTATTTAACTCTCGGCAAGAAATCAAATAATCAAATTCCCCAAAATGTTGAACTATTCCTTGAAGAAATGCAGCCCCGTCATTCATTTCAGTGAGGCCACTGCACTGATGCAGTGGAGGTGCTTTTGCTGCAAGTCAGTGTGATGTCATCCGGCAACGTACTGCACTGGCCAATCAACAGCAGTAAATAGTAAATAAGTACATTTACTCAAGTACAGTACTTTTTCCTCAAAACCTCTCAGATGGTTTTATTTAAATAACTGTTTGTGTGCCCTTCAGATTTGTCTTGTGATCCTTTGGAGGGGTCCAACCCCTAGGTTGGGAACCACTGGACTAAACTACCCACCTCTAATTATAATACATCTAAGATAAAGTAGTTAGAACTAGCTCCACCTCTAGCAGCTACAACAGTAGAAAGCTGCTTACACAGAGATGCATCAGCATTATCATCTATCTAATAATGTCATATATAATAATATATCAGTCACAGGAGCTCAGTAGTTTTACTGTTGATACTTCAAGTACATTTTGCTGATAATACTTTTACTTAAGTAAACTTATGAATCCAGGATTTTTACTGCAATGGAGTATTTCTACAATGTTGTATTGTTACTTTTACTACTTTTACTTAAGTAAAAGATCTGAGTACTTTTTCTCAAATTGAACATCCTGGATCATATTTCATCTTCTCACTTGTACCTGGAGCAACATGCCACAACCAAAACATATAACACAGGGCTTTTTGCAATCCAAGTTGACAAGTTGTAGAACCAGTGGGCACACAGCCATCTTGCTTAAATGTATCCATTATTTTCAGATTTGTTTGATGTGACACTCTGTTAGGTGTACTTTAGGGCCACAGGAGTTAAAAAGTAGAGCAAGTGAGCAAAAGACAATAAAAAACACTGCCAATCCTCCATGTACAACAAAAAACAGAGGCCACAGCAACTGACAATTCTGTGTCAGAATTTCCACAATGAGCAGAAAGTGACTAACAGCAGCTCACTGTGGTACACTGCAGAGGCGTTCAGCACATGCCAAAGCAAACCACCCTGTCTCTTCCAACATCCAACCACCCAGCAGAATATGAATTAAAACAAATATCCTTAGCTCTGTTAAACAGTGCAAATCATTATTTTGGTTTCCATAAGGTGATGAATGGGTCATAAAGAACATGTGAAATAAGGGTAATCCTTCTCTCCTTCCTTTCTATCCCAACTAGTTCATGCTACCCTGTCACTACTTTCTTCCTCTGTTTGAGACTTTGAGACATTTTATTTAAAAGCTACCATTTCTCTCTGGCTGTTTTTCCCTTTTCAAACCTTTCTCTATCAAAATATTGGACATTATGTTGGTACAGGAATGTATTATTTATTACAGTATGTGTGGTTTCACATAATAAGCCACTACTGGTAGGTCCAGTGATTATGTGGATTTTTGTAGACGTGAACTCAGCACAGTTTCCATAGTAGATTTCCCAGTGGATATTTTGATTTTGGTCTTGATAAATAAATAAAAAAAAACCTCTCAAGTAAATTAAGACTTATGATATGCCCACATTTTGTTTGAATCTTGCATCTGTGGCTGTAGCACTCAATTGCTTAAACTGGAAAGCCATTAATTTCCCATGCCATTTCAAGCCTTTTCATTTAGTTTATGAACAATGTCCGCCTTATGTCCTCATGTGCAACATCTTCCTATCCACTCTGACAGACTAACATTATCAGGAGCCAAAACGACGAGAGGGGCTCTGTTCGCTTCCAGTTAACTGAACAGGCTCCTTGGTTCCACCATATGGTGCCTTTACCAAACCAGTGGTTGTATGGTCATTTCCACAGGCTGATGATTCATATAGAGCCATGGGAATGCCAGTGTAAACATTGTTGGAGGAAAGACCGTTTCTGAGCTTTGTGCCACAAACTTAAACTGTTCAAAGACATCATTGAAAAACGTGTGGTCTGGAGACATTTTGAAAACCAAAGTGCATTGGTTTCATCTGCATGAACTTTTTTGAAGATGAGTGAAATAATAATTGGGGGTTTAAAATGTGTTTTGATGTTAGGAAACCCAAGCAAAAGACCCTTTAATGGGGCCTTGAAGCTGAAGTGATCCTCCTGGTGAACGATCATGTAGTTGTGGTTTGGTTAACTATTTTCCAATTGATGAACTTGGCAAGGTTCAACTACGAGCGTGGGAGCTCTGCTCCGTCCCTGGCGGCTTTATATTGTATGTGGCCAAAAGAACAAGAGTTGGGGAAAACACTGAGGATTTTTTACTGCTGTAGCAGCACACATGCAGTCGTTCCATCGATGACTCACACAGCTGGCTCTGCATCTTTCCACAAGAGCCATAAAAGTCAGGGGCCTGTAATGACTTTCACATTGAGCAGCAGAGCTGTAAATTCACTCCCACTATCTGCAGCTCCTGAGTCACAGCAGAAACCACCAGCAGACTCATCTCTTCCCTCTCCCATTGTCTCCTTTGGCTCCCTTGGCCTAAAACAGGCACTCTGTGGCATCCCCAACATACTTGTCAGCTATTGCCCATTCATGGTCAGGCTAAATGCTGAGCATACAGTATACAAATCTCTCTGGAGTGGTGAATGTTGCCAAGTTAAACGTCTGACGTAAATGGGCAAAGAGATCTGAAAGAACAGGAGGAGCAAAAGTTACTTTTGTTTTTTGTCCTCAAAAATTGAATAATTATGTAATGACAGCAGGGTCAACATGGTCCTCATGGTTCTCATAGACTGTCACCAAACCAGAGATGATAAAACGGTTTTGAATATCTGTCATTTGACGTTTAATATTCTTTTGTGAACCAGAGAAAATTTGACTGTATTTCTTTATATCAATCTCATGTGGTTAAATCAAGCACAGTTTAAAGTCCAAAGTGATCATGAAGTTTGTTCTGGAGAATGTTTGGAAACGTATTTGCCAATGCGAATCACACTATCCACAATTTTGTCATGACCCGTTTTCAGTGATCTCGAGTGTTTAAAAAAAAAAAAAATCAGAATCAGAATCAGAATTAGAAATACTTTATTGATCCCCAAGGGGAAACTCTTTTGTTACAGCTGTTCACTATCACGTCAATGCACACAGGAATAGAAGTACTAATAGAATAGAAATTGAAATAATGATAAAATAAGTCTGCAACAAGACAATTATTTCTAGTAAGAAATAAGAGATGTGCAAATCAAAATATAATACATAATAATACAGCTAGGATAAATTAAGTATAAAAGTGGATATAAAGTATAAAAGCTAAAATAAGTGTAAAGTACAAAAGCGGAGTTACAGGTTGATAAGTATAGTACGGTACAATACAATGCATAAAGTAAGTAATAAGTAATAGTGCAATAATGAGTTCTGTCAAGTTAAGTGTAGCTTATTAAGATGATGGGAGAGAGGACAGTCCCCTGAGGGGCCCCAGTGTTGCTGACCATGCTGTCCGACACACAGTGCTGCAGGCGCACATGCTGTGGTCTGCCAGTCAGGTAGTCCACAATCCAGGACACGAGGGGGGGCATCCACCTGCATCGCCGCCTGCTTCTCCCCCACCAGGGCTGGCCGGATGGTGTTGAAAGCACTGGAGAAGTCAAAAAACATGATCCTCACTGTGCTTGCCGGCTTGTCCAGGTGGGTGTGGATGCATTTCAGCAGGAAGATGATGGCATCCTCAACTCCCAGTAGGTAGGCGAACTGAAGGGGGTCCAGGAGGGGTCTGACCATCGGCCGCAGCTGTTCCAGCACCAGTCTCTCCAGGGTCTTCATTATGTGGGAGGTCAGTGCCACCGGTCTGTAGTCCTTGGAGCCACTGGGACGCGGCGTCTTCGGCACAGGAAAGAGGCAAGATGTCTCCCACAGAACAGGGACCCTTTGAAGATTCAGGCTCAGGTTGAAGATATGGTGAAGGACTCCACATAGCTGGGGGGCACAGGCTTTTAGCACCCCGGGGCAAACGCCATCAGGGCCTGCAGCCTTGTTTGAGTGGAGTTTCATTGGCTGTCCTCTCACCTGATCAGCAGTCAGGCACACAGCAGAGGTTACAGGCAGGGGAAGAGAAATACCTGTATTAGCCCATTTCTCCAAAGAATAAGAAAATAAAACAGATTTATACACTTATTACCCTGGTATAAAATGAATGAAAAGATATGCTATATGTTGGCCTAGCAAATACTTGTATAAGACACCTTTACCAATTTACTTTAGATTCCAAGCTGTTTGTTAAACTCTCAACACACGGTGCAACACTCAACACTGGTATTACGTGACAAAATGTTACTACAGGTAACTGCAGCAGGTTTGAAAACATGGCCAACCTGCCACTTAAGTGAGTGTGTTCTGTTTCTCTGGCCTGGGGGAACAGGTTTGTCTCAACCACACCTTCACCTCACCCACGCAATGCAACGTCCTCTTGTGAGGTTCATGGTGATAGTAACTGTTCCGGCTTCTTAGCCTCTTCTGGCTTCTGGTTTTATTTCATGGGTAAAAGGGTGGATGGGAAAGTTCCAAATTGTTAAACAGCCCAAAACAACAAATCAAAAATTTACCCTTTTGACATATTGGTGTGGCACAACATCTACACAGTTGCTCTCCTGGCAGCCCCCAGGTAGACCCTCCTATATATATATATATATATATATATATATATATATATATATATATATATAGAAAAACTCTGTGTCTTTGTCAGTGATGTGAATGGAGATCCACTTCCTGTGGATTTCAGCAAGATATAACGCTCGTAAGAGATGAGCCAGGCTGCGCAGAATCGATCACTGGCAATCGCTGCACAATGCATGCTGGTTAGATCTCCTGATCAAAGAGCTGACTGGCTCTTAGTTTTGATCACAAATACCACGTTTTGTAGAAAATCCTAATTTTCTGTGTAACTGTAATATTTAACACTAGATTGTAGGATATTGTTGTTGTCTCATGTTGTGCATTGTGTCATAGTTTGAGGTTTTGGCCTGTAGTGTTCTCCTCCCCTTGTGTGTCTTGTGGTTTTGCTTCCTGTCTATGTTTACTTTCCCTCCAGTTTAGATTGTTTGCACCTGTGTCTCGTTGTCTCACCTACCTTAGTGTATTTAGTCCGGGTCTTTCCTTTGTTCATTGTCGGGTCGTTGTCCCTATAATGTGCATTTTTCACTGTACTTTGTTCCCGTGTCCAGCATCCCGGCATTTCTTATTGTGAGTTCAATTGTATTGATTCTTTGTTCCTTGGACCTTGCCTGTACTGTCGACTTTTGTATCTTTGCCTGCTCCCTGTCGGATTTGTTTGCTTTGATCTGTTTGGACTTGCTCCCTGGTTTTAACCGAGCCAGTACCTACACTCCCCATCTTCGTTCCCGGAGCCTCGCCGCTCTGGAAGAGCTCACATCCCCCAGTGTTAACTTACAGTATATAATAAAAACGGTTGCAATTTCATCCATATACCACTTCCTTGTTTTCTGCATTTGGGTCCTTAAACTGTGCACTATAACACAATGAAGGTTTAATCTGTTGATGATAATAATAATAAAGGTTATTTATATAGCACTTGTCAAAACGAGCAATTACAAAGTGCTTTACAAGGCAGACATAAAAAGAACAAAGGATAGCATACAATGCTAGATACACACACATTTCCACATATATATAATTACAAACAAATGTTTGGACTGTTGTTTCAGTTGTCCAATTTCTTAAATTTATGGTTGTATGATTTTTAAACGACAGTGCTTAGTTATTAAATAAATGACTTCCAATGGATGTATTATTAGAACTGGATACCGGACCCCAAGATGGCACCTATTCAATCCAATAAGAATTGCTCGCCTGGCACATACGCCAAAAAAAGTTTCTAGCTTTCGAGTTTACTTCCGTGGCATGCAGCCCACATGATAATGGTGGCCTATGGGGAAAATGCTTTTTGGGCTGCAGTGGCATTTTATCCAATCCTAATAATACATCCATGTTTCCTGTATATTCTTTGAAGACTGCTGGAAACGGTTCAACTTGACTACAGTTTTTTGTCACCGCCCCCTGCTGCCGCCTGATCTCGTCCACTTTCCAGGTGAGGAGCAATTCATCTCAAACAAGCCTATAGGCTGTGTTCGGGATCACATACTATTCATACAAAGTATGATGTCAAATTAAGTATGTAGTGCGTTCCAACTGCATAGTATGTGGATTTTGCTCATGCAAGAAATGCCCGCATGTTTACTAGATTAGCAATAATTTCTTAGTATATATCAATCACACATTGTGTTGATAAAAATGTGAAAGAGGGCCCCCAATTATAAATAACCCCTTTCAAAAGTGAATATTAACGGAACAATATGACACACCTCATTTAGCAGTAGATTATATTTTGTATATACAAATACAAATAGAAATCTGAATATAAGTGCTTCAATGCCTGTCTGTTAGTGGTAACTGGCTGCAATCAATTATGTTCATTTATGATGTGCACTATTCCAAATTGTATTGTGTTTATGCTCCATGAAACACACCTTACAAGGATTATTTTTACAGTCTTTTATGAAGTTCTCTTTCCGCAAATGAGTTCTACATTCATATCCTATTAGTTTGGTTAAATGATCAGCATTAAGTTGCCTTTGAGGTTTCCAACAATAAACACAGAACAGAACTCACTGATTAGATGCAGTTTGGTGTCTGTACTCAGCTCTGTTCTTAGTGAGTTGTTTTAAGGCAAACCCATATATTAAAGCCATAAACACACATTTGCCCTAGAAATATGTTTGTTAACAAGAACTGTGACTTTTAAGGAGAATTAAGAAACCAAATTAGCACTGAAGACAAGAGATTCCATCTTATTCACTGTGATTCCTTAAGGTCCAGTTAAGGTAACACTATCATCACAAGAGGAATTCAGCTGGATCTCCGTAGAGGATCATATTAAAAACACATTCTGATGACAGGAGTCTTTTCTGACTGCATTCTTCAGATTTTCTCAAGTGAGACAGATGTTTTCACTCTGACATCTTCAAATGTGTGTAGAGTTTGCTATGTAGACTATTGCAACAAAACACTACCTTATGCGGTTTATGAGCAGACTCAGCAGTGTTTCCCAATTTAGTCTTAACATAAAGTTGAAACATTTTACTGCTAATTAGGGTATGGTAAGTGTGTTTGTGTAATCCTAATAAAAAGAGTGTTAGGGCTGTGACTAACACATCTGTGTAGATACGCTTAAGCTTTTTAAAGTTTTGCATGTAGTCTGGGGTGTTTCGACACTGGTTGTGGAATATAGGTAATTTTGAGATTTTTTTTTTAAAGGATAATTCTGATTTATTACAACTTCAGTCAATCAGTAAGGATCTTTTGTTGCAATCATGACAAAAAAACAAATTCTAGAAGAAATATCATGGAGAATTAAATCTGCTCTAATTTCTATCATTCAATCAATGAAAAATCACACTACGAACAATAAAGCTCCTTTAATCAAATCTTGTGTTTCTTATTGGTACATGAACTTTGGTGACCTCATGTAATTCCCAGGACAGCTGTGCCCAACTTCAACCTGAGCAGAGGTCTAATCAGCCGGAAGTGAAATCACCTGTGTGGGTGTGCCAGTGCAGCAAGTAAGTAAATGACCATGAACTCTCAGAAAGGTGGGTGTGTGGAAGCTGACCAGGAAAGTACTTGCCTTGGTCACTTCAAATGCAGTCTGACATACTGGGAAATTCCACGTGTCTATCACAAGCAGCCATAGATGTACAAGAAAATCTGGGGTGACATTGAGTGAGGCCAGTCATATTTCATTACTGCTTCTTGAGTCTTGAGTTAGAGACAATTAGAGAGTATCTTATGAATAAAAATTAACATGGTGGATTTTGTCACACCAAATTGGTCAATAATTCAAAAAACAGCAAATTGAAAAACAACTTTTGTCACCTTCATGTTTCTATTTCCTTTTTTTCCTCTTCATGATGTGGCAGTTTAATCAGATAGCAGTCAAACTTAAATTCAACCCATTCCTCAGTTCAGCGGTGTGGAAAGTGTTCTTAGAGAAGATAAATCAGATCAAAAGATTAATCTGAGCTGTGTTGATCTCTTTTTTCAGATAAAGAAAACAACAAAGAATGCTGATAACAAGTCACGTCATTGTTATCAGGAGTATTGTCCCAGTGTGTATATAACATTAAAATTATTTTAGAAGTTCAACTGAGTGGTCATCTACATCATGCTTTCCTGTAATGTTACAGAGCAGTTATTATGCTTGTGCCGCAGCTATTGACTTTTCAAATTAGACTGCAATGACAAGTTGCCTTACTTAACCTCTGTTAGTCAGGGATGTTGTATAATTCACAAGAGGGATACTGGTTTACAACTGGGATACAACAGCTTTCTTTCAAGCAGCTCCCTCCATCAAGTTTTTGGCTTGACAACATTAATGCCAGATTGCCAACTAGTGCAAAGTCACATGTGCACAGACCCTCTGGAAGTGGTTTTGTTGACTTGTTTCCTAACAACATCAGCCTGCAGTCCAGATTGTTGTCTTTGCAAGCTCACCTATTTTTTATGTGCTTAGTGTTTATTTAGGTTATTTGTATTTATCGCCAACAAGAGAGTTTTGTAACTGAATTTACTGCGTGGACAAAAAGTGTCAGAAATGTAAAGGGTAACTTAGAGGGGAATTCCACAGATTTAAAAGTCTGTTTACAGGTGTTGAGGAGTACTACTGCATATGTGAAAAAAAGTAGTTTAAAGCGTTTTGTGAAGTCTGATAAATGTCCTCAAGTGATGTCACTTGAGTCAGTGTCAGTTGTGTTTGAAGATGAAAAAAATCTGATGGTGTGGAGTTAGAAAAAAGTGAAGTTACCAGACCTCTGTGGCCCGCTCCTCATCTCTGCCTGAGGCTATAGCGGCTCCAGATTACATTAGCCGTTACTAACAAAACACACCCGAATCTACGACCGAACTGTCAGTTGCATTGTGGGTAATGTAGCCAGCACGTTTTGACAAGGTAGAAAAATGTGTGTAATAAAAATAACAATATCTCTTCTTCTGCCTCATGGATTTTGATCCTTTTTTAAAAACTGTCCATCTGACAATGTTATGGGAGTGTGATGCTAAATCAGTGGAGTACTCTTTAACACCCCCTGAAAAGCTCGTCTTTGTTTACCTCTCGTGGTTTAACTTCTCACCTGGCTGCAGTGATGTAGAAGTGTAGGCCTACTCTAGGTCCCGACACATTAATTTAACGGAATACACAAATCCTCCTACCTTCCTATATTTTTGTCTTACAATTTTTAGGTTTATTTTCATTCTTAAGTATTCAATCAATCAATCACACTTTATTTATATAGCACCTTTCAGACAAATCAAATGCAATTCAAAGTGCTTTACAAGGTATTGACAAAATTTAAGATATAAAAAATGGATTTAGAGACTAATGCACATTAAAAATAATACTCAATCGATTTAAAATAATCAAAAACTAAAAGTTAAATGATTAAGACAACAATAAAAGATGTATAGTTAAGATAGTAAAAAAAGAAGAAATAAATAAATAATAGGAGTACAATATTAATAATGATAACATATGCATAAATAATAAAACCATAAAATTATAAAAATACTACATAAAAGCCAAACTAAATAGATGGGTTTTTAGTTCACGTTTTAAAAAATAAATCGATGTTTTCAGCTGCTTTCAGATCCTCTGTTTCAGTGGCTTGGAACGTAGTGGCTGAATGCAGCATCTCCAAATGTTTTTGTTCTGGTTTATGGAACAGCTAAAAGAGAAGAACTGGAGGATCTGAGGGGCCTTCCTGGTTCATAAACTAAAAGCATTTCTGAGAGGTAGTCTGGTGAAGGGCCATGTAGTGCCTTATAAACTAATAAAATCAATCTGAAAACTAACAGGTAACCAGTGTAAAGACTTTAAAATAGGTGTAACATGTGCTCTCTGTTACGGACAGAAAGTCGGGAGACACCAATGTGAGACAAGATGGAGTTTTATTCAGACAACAGCAGAGCAGATACAGATGGCAGGCTATGGCAGTACAGACGTTGAAGTATGAACCCAGATACTGTCCTTAGTCTTACTGATGTGAAGAGCATAATGGAGAGCTGGCAGGAAAACACACTCTGGAGACAGAACCCACTGGCACGGACAGGGATGGAGAACACGCTGGAGGAGAAGCACGAACAGGATGAAACACGAGGTAGCAGTAGCAAGTCGAGAGGAGTCCTTTCCGTCCTAAACGAGACCGGACAACTGACTGGGGTGAGTGATGATCTTTTATCCAGTACTGATTTGATGCTGATGGGGAGCAGGTGCGTGTAATTAGTATTCCGCCGAGGGATCTCGTGGAGGTTGATTGATGGGGGAACCTGGCGAGTTTTTAAAAAGGGAGGCAGGAATTGAGTCAAGGGAACATGTGGAGGGCTTCAGTTCTGTTACATTGAGTTACATTAGGCCTATACTTTATTCTTGATGCTGCACCTAAGTCTTGCACTGCTCTAATTTAAGTTTTAAGTCAGTCATTGTCTTTACATTTTAGCCTTGGTGTTTTAATTTGAATCATCCATAGTGTTTTAAGTTTTAATCCTCTTTTATTCCCTATGCCTGCCTGTTTATTTTATTGTTGTGTTTTTGTGTTTTATGTGTAAAGTACTTTGTAAAGCTGGTTTTGATAAGTGCTATACAAATAAACTGTATTATAATAAATGTAATTATAGTCAGATATCTTGCCCTAATGATGGGGCAGTGATATTATAAGCCAATTAATTAATTTACGCATTCACACAGTCAGTGATTTTTTTGCCAGCTGTGTTGCTTTCAGCCTGGATTATGTGTTTAACTTCTTCGTATTTCTCTAATATCATAGTTTGCTCTTCGTTTGTAAAATATGCCATACTGCTGCCAGTAGACTCCATGTTTGCGATTGGTCATATGCTGCAAACACCGCCCCTGTTATGTGAACGCGCTCATGACTAGATTGGGAAAACCTGGGTTGATTTACCGAGTTGATGACCAGCGTCGTGTGACCACCTATCCTGATTGCGGTTGTTGGGGTTAGTGCAGCCAGATAATGAGATCTGGTGTATGTTGAACTTGCTTCATAGTTTAGGCCCCTGCTCCTTCAGGTTGGCTCTAACACATCATGAAGTGGATTAAGAAATGCACCAAACAATGTGTAGCAATGTGGATGAAATTTAAATCACACAACACCTAAATATTTCAAGATTTTCTTTCTGTGGGACTAATGACATTGTAGTAACAATATATAAGTTTTCATGTACACCTGACTTACTTTATTTAGGGAGCAGCAGTTTAGGTGAAATTAGATTAACCAATTAAGCAACCTGGTGATCAAGTCCTTGTACTGTAACTAGCTTGTGATTGATCTTAAATACATTTCAGTTCAAGTTTATTTATATAGTGGCAATTCATAAAGTACTTCTCATTCTGATTCATAACAGAATTTATCTCACTGCACTTTTCCTATAGAGCAGGTCTAGACTGTACTCTTCATAATATTATTTACAGAGACAACAATTCAGCAATAGACATGTTTACCAATGAAGCTCACACTAACCACAACTTAATTAAAAGGAAAAAATGACAATCACATAAAAATCTGTTTTGCAGCTTATGTATCTTCTCTAAACCGCGGCGCCAGAGCTTTGCATTTTTGTTTTAAGTAGACCATTCTTCTGAAGTGCGTGACCTTGTCGGAATCAACCAGCCTTGTTTGCTGTGTGAAGTGGCAATCTACACATATTCCAGCTCAGCGCCTTTTGTTCTGTTTTTTTTTTTCATCCTGTCACAAACTCCTAAAATCCTTTCCTCCTTTAAAATCTGTTAAAGCAGAATTTATGTAGATGTGATTCAAAAAAACTGTAACCAAAGCAAATTCTCTAAGCAGTGAAATTTCACAACATTATTACACACGCTCACATCTTGTGCAGCTGTGGCTCTTGAACGCAATTCAATTCCAAGACTTGGGGACAAAACATGATTTTTGCCACACTTATTCAAGTTTTATTAACCACAGTTCAAAATGCAGATTGTGAGGATTTTACAAAAGCCCAGTTGGAAAAATATCAGCCACAATCTGGTAAACTCCTGAAATTTCAGTCACTGTACAACAAAGTAGTTAATTTTTTATTTTACTTGATTTAAAGTGATGCTCGGCGATTTATAATTACAATTCCACAAAGTTGGGGACTTGCGAGTGACACATTGAAAAAGGAATGGTCACAATTGAAGCAGCAGATGGTGAGCTCCAAAAATGCTCAATCCTACATTTCCCATAATGCAACTCAATAGCATCTCTCGTTAGACTCACCCTACCTTGTAAATGCCTACATCTTTCAAACTCCATGCCCATGTTTGTATCGCAGGTTTTCTGTAATACATTTGTAGTCTCAAAACCCAGGCAGGGATGACCCTGATGACATCATCTGGGTTATTTTCTCAGACTGTAGAGAGTTCCCACCAGAGTCCCGGGCATAGTACTAACCATGATGAGTAAACTGAACTTCATGTGTAAAATCGGTGGAGTGATCCTTTTTTATTGTCCATTTTTAGCATTATTTGCAAGCCTGTTTTGAAGTAGCACACAGATTAGGCTGATTTTAGACTTGAGTCGATTTCCTGCAGTGCGGACTTGGATTTGTGCCTTTGCATGGTGGATACTGTGGTGGTAAAGAAAAGCAAAACAAGCTCTTCAATCCAGGGCTTAAGGACCTGGCCTCCAGGGTTTTATCTTTTCCAAGAGGAGAAGGGAGACCAAGTAGAAATTTGACAACCTGCACAGACACTGAAGCTTGGGGAGAAGAATATCGTACATCAAAGATAATGTCCTGTGTGACAACAATCCAAAGTTTAAGTTGGGTCGGTGTAATGTGACGTTACATGACTCATACCTCCAAATATCCAGAGAATTCAGAGAAAGTGAAAAATAATAACATGGGACAGGGAGGCTGTGGCTCACTGTAAACCACAATGAGACGTTTGGAATGATCCTTTGGGAACACAAGCTCACACAGTGCAGGATGGTGAGTTAAAGGAGTTATACAATAATGTACTGATGAGCCTTTTTAAATTAGCTACTTCTAATAGTTCTGTTACAGCTGTAGAGCTCCTTGAAGAATAAGGCTAGTGTTATTCTATATTTTTGTTATTGTCAACAAATTCCATAATAACAGCAAAACCAACAATGTATTATTTTGCGTCTCAATACCTTCCAATTTCCATACCCTGTCTGTGGCACCCATTCGCTACTACTGAAGATGTAAATCTTCAAAAAGGGGTCAGAAATATATAGTTTAATTTTTAAACAAGACTTAAAGTCTTCAGCCAGGTGGTTCTGTAAGGCTGTAACTACGAACATTCTTGCTCACAATGTTTAGCAGGTATAATGTTTACCATGTTCACCATCTTAGTTTACAAGTATGTAGTGAGAACAGCCGCGTAGTCTGTTCAGATCTCTGGACCCAGCTGACCTCTACCCCCTCTCAAGCAGTAAAGGTGCCAATTTGGATACTTACCAGACAAGATCAGAGGAAAGGCATATCTTGTCATGCTAATGGATCAACAGCAAAAAATTAAAGACAATAAATTGACTCTCTGGATTAGAAAGGAGGAGAGACTAAAAACAACATATTCTCCTCCCTTATCTGTCTCACACACACACCCAAACAAACACTCCTTCTTCTCTCTCACCCCCTGATGTGCTCTAAGATAAGGTTTGCCAGACACTTATCATAAAAAGTGCATTCCTAAGTGAAAGAACTGTGTTATTCTTGCTTTGCAATCAAGTCTGAATTAATGTGAGTTAGCTATATAACCAATCAGTAATCCAGCTAACATTAATCAGCACATGTTTTCTTGAAGTGTAACCCAACTTTTATTTTTGTAGGACATGAAACGAGCAAGTTATGAATCCAGGGAATGAACCTCTTGTTTACCGAAGAAACTTTGAATCCTGCATCTCCCAGAGAACTGTGCCAGTAGCGACTTGGACCGGACCTTCGGCCTGAAACGAGACCGCCAGAGGAGACCTCATCAGCTCGGTGACCAACTGTCTTCACGGAGTCACCTGGGAGCGGCCTACCGTAGACACACCGGCACCTTCCTCTGCAGAGCTGATTCAACCCTGCACATCACATCCGAAAGCCAGCGGAAACGCCTCATCTTGGCCAGCGCTTCAAAACAGTTGGCTAAAGAAAAGGTCAATCTATCGAAAAGAATTCAACCCTTCTTAGAGACTGATCAACTTAATGATCCGAGTTTAATTAATTAACTTTATTAATTTCAGTTTTCCCGATTATATCGGGTGGTGCTCCAACAAGTGAATTAAAGTGTAATTATTTGATTAAAGTAGTTGATTCTCCTACATTTACCATGTTAGGATGCTAACATTTGCTAATTAGCACTAAACACAAAGTACAGCTGAGGCTGATGGGAATGTCATTAGAATTACCTGATGACTGCATGAAAAGCAGAGATCACCAAAGTGATTGCAATTCATCCTGAGGGGAACATGAATGTCTCTACTAAATGTCATGGCAATCCATCCAATAGTAGTACAGATATTTCAGTCTGGACCAAACTGATGAAGTGACCGACATTGCCATGCCGAGAGCCACGCCACTGGCATGGCTAAAAATGCTCCGTAATTTCTAAAAACAGCTGAGCACCGTACTGTTTAGCAAACTTTATCCAAACAGGAGTAAATTGTGCTTTTGGGGACTATTTCTTTTCCACATTTGGTGCTCTAGTGAGTATTTGGGGCAGCAGGACGGTGTGTGTGGGACTGAGTCAAAATAAACTACAGTGTGTGTGTGTTCATGGACTATACTTATATAGCGCCTTTCTAATCTTTCTGACTACTCAAAGCACTGCAACTACATATCACAATCAAAGTCATCATTCACAGCACTTTAGGGTTCAGTGTCATGTGCCCAAGGAAACTTCGACATGTGGACTGGGGGAAGCCGCGATCGAACTGCTGACCTTTCGGTCGATGGACGACCCACTCTACCACTAAGCCACAGTCGCCCATTCCATGCTAATGAAGGAACATGTCACCCAGGGCAACAGCGTGGCTGTCTGATGTGTTTTTAGCAGTTTTTGGACAACAATGGAGCTCTATGGCACAGAGGGAGACGATACATCTGAAACAGACAATGAGAAACAGACAATACTTGTTAGCGGGATCAATCCATTGTTGGTTTTAGTTTCATGGGATTTGTTGATGGTAAGACAAGTTATTTTTCTATATATAACTGTTCTCCAAGTATAAGAGCAAACATTATATATGAGAAATGAATATTCCTGTTTCTGAAAGCAAACAAAAAAGAAAAATGTCTTTGATATAAGCCTGCATGGCCTGTAACAAAAGTCACACTAATGACTGAAATAGACAGTTGGTGAAGAGCAATGTGTGTAGTCCAGCTGGCCGAGGCTTACATGCCGTCGTGTCCCCGTAGCCATGTCATTCTCTCAGCCTAATGCTTTCCAAAAAGTATTATGTAACACTAAAGCAGTCTTAATTTGAAAAATGTTTTTGCCATTAAGAGGGAATTTATATTTAACTTAGTGTCTTTTTTAAATAAGAGCAGACTTTAAAGCTGAATAAAATGAAAACATAATTTTGTGCGTCCTCACTATACTCTGCCAGTGATCTGTATTCATTTTCCTCACTTAATTTCCTCTGCAATTACACAAAGTCTAAAGGTGACGTCCCCAGGAGCAGGACATGAATGAAGGGTACATGGTGGGCTCATAAAAGACCCATTCAGTTTTGGCTGGCAGCAGAACCGTTTAAGTCAAGTCAAGCCCTGCTGGATATCTTGACTTTTAATAGTGGATTAGGAAATATCCTGGATAAGAGATGTGAGAGCCTGTGGCCATTATCTGGGAACTCTTACTGAGGTCCAATGGCTTGGAAAACAGCTGCATCGAGACACTGCATCTAATTCTCTGTTTGTGAGAAGGAATTTTCACGTTTTGTTGGTTCTCATGAGCTTGTTCGAGGATGCAAGACTTGGTGGTGCTGCGCGGAGTTAGGAAGTCTTCAAGTGTTTTTTTGTTGTATGCATATAAGACAAATGTAAGCACATTTTTTCACATTCCAGTCCACAAGGCTGTAGAATCTGTTTGGATGTGGCTTGTAATGACACAAACTGAAGTGCATGTTGAACAGCTGCCACAGATTCATATATTTGTTTGTTGACATAATTTGAAACATAAATCTTTTTAATGTAGCCATGCAGTAATCATTAAAAATTCCCAAATCTCAATGATATAATGCTGGAAAATTCACTTTTACTACAGCTATATTCAATTTCCAATCTCTATCTTTGTCTTTGGTCCTCTTTGCTGCAGATATTTGTTCACTTGGCACTCATGCAGCAATGCCTCTGCAATGTTTCCTTCACTCTCCTTCTCATTCTTCTTCCCACCACTTCTCTCGCTTTAGCTCCTACCGGCCCCATGCACCATCTCTCTCCTCCTCCTCCTCCTCTCTCTGATCCCCCTCTTCTCCCTCTTTTTCTCATCACGGTCCTCTGTTCAGTCTCCCACATCCTCTTGGAGTCTTCTCTTGGTCTCATGCTCATGAGTCATCGTCCCACATGGAAACATTTTCTCTGTGGATGTGAGGGAGCTTTTACTGCTGTTGATGAAAATTTAAACAACGCACCCCCATGTTGGAGCAAAAGGAAAATGTAAAAAAAGGAAATCTGCTTTTTCTCCTCTTATACAAATATTGCTACTTTTGATGAAAGCTTTATAAACTTGTCTATGGTGCATTTTAGTATCTGGTAATAGCGAGCAGTATGTGTCATGTCAGGCGAATGTGCACTCTCTGAGACTACACCAACTGTAAATGAAGACTGCCCCCTACTGGTTCATCTCCTCTCTTATGTAACCTCTTCCCACATCCAAGGCATTCCCTGTTAGCTTAAACTTTTCCAACTTTCATGAGACTGCCGGACAGATCATCTCCACCTGATTTAGACACTGCCAGAACTGCTGAGCTATATATGTCATCAAAATATGTAAGAACACACAACACAAATGTATCCATTAAGATCTAGAATAATAGATTATGGATATGTAATGTATATATAGCAACACTGCACTGTTTCATGAGCATGATTTAACAAGTACTAAATGAAAAGGCAAAACTAATTATAATTATTAAGAGACATTATATTTCAAACTGTGAGGCGTGCCTCCCCAGGGCAGTGAAACGGACAGGTAAACGCAGGGAAGTTAGTTTTTGTAGTTTGGCTGCTGATTTGTCCCGCTTATCAACAAGGTCAACAGTTGGAACTTTAGCAGTGGCTGTGACACACAGCTCATGGAGGCAATAAAGGTACTTTAAAACCCTTAGCGCCCTATTGCCACAATTTACAGCAAAATTCAAACGAGTCATAACTCAGGCAAATCAGAACACAGTTGTGATACCATAAATCCCCTGCTTTAGCAGAATTGTTTTTGTATACCACCCTTGCAGCCCTCTATAACATCATATCAGTGGAATGTGCTATGATGTGTGGAAGAAGTCACCTTTGACCCCTGGAAAACATTACCTCACGAACAAGAGCCCCTGGCTCTTTCAAAAGGACGTTCATAAGACGCAAGGTCATTGACCCAGTTAAGGTCCCACGAGTTTTCTGTTTTCATACATACAAAACATACCAAAAGAAAAAAAAAACATTATGATGATATCCAAAATGTCTTTCGTTCTGCTTTTCTGTTTCTTCTGTGTTCATGTTAATTGTTTCTAAAAACTGCTATCTGTCTGGAGGCTCACTGCAAACAAAAATAGGATGTACAAATAATAAAAACAGTGTTCTCAGCCACTTCAAAGGGAGCAGGGTGGAGTGAAACGTGACTTCTAAAATGTGCAGGGCATTTGTATTGTGCTGTGAGAAACTCAGCAAAGGTAAGACTGATTTTAAGTGCTGACAACTATTTCTGTAACAATGGCTCTAGCTTATTACAGTGTGTTATTACTTGTGTTGAACAGCACAGTCTAGTCTCGGTATTTCATGGTACAAACAGCAGTGACCGGTGAAAATGAAAAATTGTACCAAAGGTCAGCCTTTTGTCCAACAGAAATATTGTTGATGAAGCTCAATTAATGTTACCATTTGTAGAGTTGAACTCTACACGAGGTCACAACTCATGTAGAGTTTTACTAAAGCAAGTAGTTGCTGCAGTTTGCCTCTGTGGGGCACTTTACTTTCAGGCTGAAATACAGGTCATACATGCATGGAACAAACAGAAAAGATCACCATTAAAAGAAGTCTAAAACCTCACTGGCCTTCTTCATTGAACCAACAAGTGACTATTAAACTGCTGGATCCATGGCAGTAAAAATGATAAGAGCCTATTCTTGAAATACGGTATGACCTTGTGTCCTCACTTCAAAGCATTCCTCCAGCTGTTTCACAACATTGCCTTGACATATTTTAAGTATCATATGAACCTGTAAAACTGTGTTGGTTATGTGCATGCATCACGTTACTCAGTATTTACGGTCTATGGTTTTAAAGAGCACCAAAACTGTACTGTAAAGACTGATTTAGTATCCACATGCAGGATTTCAAATGAGCTCGTTTCCCTTACTGATTGCCTCAAAGATGTCCAGTTTTGTGCTGTACAGGGCTTCTTCTGGTCTGTATGAAATCTGTCAGTGTAAATACAAAAGTTTGAGCAAAATGTTTCATTCACAGCATTTGAAGTGCATTTGAAGTTCTGAGGAATGCTTTTATCCAAAGCACTTTAGTGTTTATTGCGCATTCACCCATGTAATTGGGGTTCAGTTGTGGAGGACAAAAAAATTACTCATTCATAAATAAATAACTAAACCGTTTCATTCACCCGTTACTAGCGAACCAACTCATGAACGACTCTTTTGGTCCCCCCCTCCCCTCCCCCAGCTATATAGTTTAGAGAATATTATAGATCCAAGACGAAACTGACAGAAGGGCGGGACTCAAAGAAAAAGTCGCAATTACAAATCCGTCTGCTACTTCAGCACCACGGACAGCGCCATGGAGTTATCAATCCACAGCACAGTTAGGCTACTGATATTTCAGAGCCATGGTCGGGGCCATAGATTCTAACCTGCACAAACCTCAGTCAGATAAAGGATCAATAAGTCAGGCAGACTAAACTAACACATTCAACTAAACAACCCCTCTGCCCCTGCACTCTCTCTGCTACTAGGGGATGGAGAGGGGGGGGGTTGGCAGGTTAACAAGGGGGATGGCATTCCCCCTCAAATCGCCTACTGTATATATTCATATATAAACTAAAGGTTATTAACAAATCAGGACATAAATAAATGCCTTTTATTTATCTATATTTCTATACATACATTTGTGCATTTATATATATATATTTATGAAATCACAGTGTGATTGATCCCTCTCTTATGTTTGCCTTGCAACTGGTGTTTAGCTGACTGGTGCCCCAGCTGCAGGATCTTTTGACCACATCAGAGTGAGGTCTGTACTACCTAAGTTATTAACCAGTCTAGGGTAAGTTACTTGAAAAATGTAATCAATTCTTCATTGAAAATGGAATTACTTAACTAATTACTCAACAGCGAAGGTAACACCTTAGCACCTCCAGCTACTGCTCCAAGCTACATGTAGAGAATGAAATTAATGCACAGACCAAAACCAAACTGATATCAGCCTGCCATCAAACTCTCGTACTGACTTTAAAATTGTAATCCCTTACACTAGTACTCTTTTAAAAAGTAATCTGTAAACACTGTGTAAACACTGTAATGTGTTCCTAAGTAATGCGTTACTGCCCAGCACTGTTAACATACAGACACATAAATAAAAGAAATGTAGAAATAAAAAAAATGTAGAAGTCAGCCTACAGAAATAAATGTAGTTTTGTAGAACTGTAGAAACAAATTATTTATAATTAATATAATTCTTGATTAATGATCATCATTTATGTATGTAAGCGTTGTATTTATTAATTCCATTCCTGCATTTCATTTTGTATTTATGTGCCCTTAAATAAGTCATTTTCTGGGCTCCATATTCAGTGTCAGTTCGACATGTAGACGGAAGAGACACATACTAAGTATGTGTCTCGGGGATCCAATCTACAAAATAAATTTCACGTAGACTGTAGGCCTACATGAAAACACGCCTGCTGGCACAGATGCCTTATATAGTACACAGCCGCATCCACGCCCATTTTAGTCCTTAAGGCCTGTATCATGTAATTTGACGTTTTGCTTCAGTTGTGCATTTTCCCAAAGTTTCATTTAAATTAGCGCAAGCCAGTTGGAAAACAGTAAGTTAAAACATGTAGCCTACTTGTAAGTTCTTTCTGTAAGACTTTCACACCAGAAACACATTGAGGTTGTCCATATCAATATAGTTAAAATGTATTTTTGCAGTGGCGTACCTCAGGCTGTGCAACTTCAGCTCAGCATTTCAGTATTCCAATTGATTTGTGTGCGTGCATGTGCCTCTGTGTACAAATGTAGTACCGCTGTGACAGACTGGAACACAGAGTGATCAGGGTCAGTTACCTTCTCACACTCACACTCGTGCTGACTGCCTCTGGGACGCTGTGCTGTCATGAGGCCGATGCTGGTTCAACACATTCCTGGACATGGGTTTGAGTCAACACGTGTATATACAGCAAATACAAACACATACCATAACATTTCTATATATAGGCTATAAGCAAGAACGATCTAAACCAGTAAAATGCATTCGATACATTACGGAATGAGGAGAAAAAAAAAGCCACATTCACTGAATATTAAAGAAAAAACAATACAAAAGATTTCCATTTACATACAGGAGGATGTAGCCTTGATTGCACTGAAATAGACTTTACAAGGCCAGTAAGAACCAACACAGCAAATGTAAACAGAATTGAATTTTCCAGGTTTGCAGTCATCCCCAGTGTGTCATTTTCAAAACAAAGCAAACCATGTCATGAAATAAATGTGTTCCTTTCCGCCACAAAGATGGAAGGAATGGCCCTGATATACATGGTTTCACACTCAATCACATCAAATTTCTGCCACTTCCTTTTATGTCAAGCTACACTGTAGATCAAATAAATAAGTAGTATGTTTCAAATTCTTCTTCAAAACAGGATGCAGACGGGACTAAAAAAAAAAAAAAATCTAATCACTACCAGACTTATTTTGTAGCATTGATGGCAGATAACAGATGGCAGCCACATATGCCTTTACAAGATAAAAGGCCCATCACCTCTTCATGTTAATTCAAGCTTAAATGGTAATAATATTTAACAATGACTTCTACTAATACTTCAAAGAAGTGATGAAACCATTTATGAAACAAGCTAAAAAAATCCATATAGCAATTTTAAATCTTCACACTGACAGTAACGTTGCTTTGCATGTTAGTAATGCAACAGACGTCAAGGTTTGTGGACTTAAAGGCTGGTGTTACTGCAACTTTAATTTTCCCAAAGCAATTCATACCATTTGAGGTATACATGTGGACAAACCAAAATAGCTTTCATTCTGATTATTTACTATAATATAAAATCACCAATGGTTAATATTAAGGTCTAATGTGGCTATAACAGCAGCAGCCATATGTTTCCTCACACATAATGTTATTCCCTATGTATATGAATTGTTAATGCCAGGCCACAGAAAAGGGCCAACATATTTTCATGTGAGACAAATGTGACACCGGTAAGCCCCGAAGGCCATATAATAATAATAATTAAATATTCATCATCCTTGATTGAGCCCAGCCTGCTCTGTAAAGACCAACATGAAACGAAACTCTTGAATAAAATAAATAAAAGAACACTAAATTAGAAACAGCAAAATATTTATTCACCAGTCAAAACATAAACTTCAAAACATGAGGGACTGAACTCCACACGGTGATGCATGCATGCCAAGACTTCTATTACCTGACAAAATTAGTTTCAAGGCAACCTGTAAGTGCTAAAACAGAATGGACGTACTGGACATACTAGTTTGTGTTTATACTATTGTGTGGGAAGGTTTGTTAGGTTAGCAATAAAAACATACTGACAGTGATGGGAAACATTACTTGTAATACCTCCTTTGAAATCAGACCCTAATTTATACATCAGGTGGGTTGTAGAGAGCAAGAGAACAAAAAGGGATATAATACAACATTGTGTCTGAAAGATAAGCAGTTTTCAACATATGTATTAACAGGGCATAAATAGGCAGGTCTTGGAGAAGAGCGTGCAGCATTCATGCAAGATGACAGATGTGTTTTTGGTACGTCTTAATCAGGGGAGTGGGACTTGTAGGAAGGAGGAAGAGTCTATCCAAACTTGTATTCTCCCTCTGTACCAAGCAAGGGGAAAAGGGTGGCAGTGGTTGTGGTGGGTTATCAGTTCTCGAGGAAAGCCACGTAGTCAGTGAGTCTGGCCAACTGCTGCTCATTTGGAACCAATGAGACAGGGGGAGGATCTGTTGAGAGAGAGGCGAAAGAGACAGAGGAGAAGTTGAGTCAGAGGGGGATTCCTCACTGTGCCAAGTACTATCGATCTTCTTACATCTCCCCAGTTTTAACTCGGTGGCTAGAGCACGTGGGCTGTTCTAACTCAGACAGACTCTGCAGGCCATAGGTTTCAAGTTAATCACCCTGTGGCCATCTGAGCTCACCACTCCCCCCAACCTGTTTAACAACACTACCTACAGAGTCTCCCCATGTGACTGTGAGACATTCAGCCTGGAGATCATTACAACACTTTACATTTATCTCAACCAGAATGATTTCCTGTGTGAGATCCACTCTACAACCAAAATTACCAAGCACTATTAAGTCCCAGAACGCTGTGGAGGGGGAAAAAGCCGACATGCGAGGATTAATGGTGAGTGGGTTAGCGTTTTGTGCTGGACATGTGCGCAGCAGATGTCCAATGATTACAGAGAGGAGGATAGACCGCAACCTCCTTCTTGACTGTTTGCATAAATCAGTAGGTTTCTTTTACAAGATGGATCAATCCATGGCTCTTTGGACTTGAGGACATGTGATGATGTGATAAAAATTTTGACAAAATAAGTGAGTGCAGGAGTAGATAAGATAGGGAATGGATGAGGGAAATTTTGGAAATATGGACATCAGACAAGGGAGATTTAGCAAAAGGAAAATGTCATGCGTCTTTCATTGGGATTAGAATGTCTCCTAAATCCCTGCTCATTTTTTTTTACATATGCCTAATGAAATCTAGAGCAGCAGGAAGGTGGGTGCAGGATTACTCATGAAGAGAAAACCATTTGGGCAACAAAACAGTCGGCTAATGATACATGGTACAAATTAAAAGGGCAATACTGCCACCTACCTGGCTTTTTGGGCATCACCATCCTAGTAGTGGGGTCTGCCTGCCAGCCCTGGCTCACCACACCTTTGGACAAAGACAGAGGTGGGAAAAAGAAGAAAATACCCCAATCAGTGAAAACTCTTATCTTTTGAATTATTTATACACAATTAACAGTGATGATATAACATTTCCTATAAAGAGGGTGTGTAAATTCAATCTTACCCTTTACTGCCTCTTCCACAGAGTATCCCACAAAGGCAGCAAAATCTTCTGCTGTGATGGAAGTGTATGCCTGTGCCACTAGACTGTACGCCCTTTGCCGTGTGCTCTCTGTGAAGGGTGCATTAACCACAGAGACATTAATATCAGACAGGTATATATGAGTATAGGAGTGCATATGTGCTAAAACTGTGCTGTGGTTCTATTTAAAGTGCATACAGTACATGGGCAACAGCAACTTACTGTGAGCCTGCAGACACAAGAACAGTATGTTACGTCATTTTAACATTGTATTTAAGAGTCATGTTTCTTGTAAACAAAGCTGCTAATTAGCAACAGCATTGGAGGTTCTACACTGAATAACAATTAATCAAGAGTGACAAGTAGGGTTTTAAAGCCATGGGCTGTTTAAAACAAACGAACAAACAAAAAAAAACAGTATTGTGCTATGATCATTAGCAGTCAGGTGAGTATGTTCTGGTAAAATGTCTAGTGATGCTTGGAGGTGTGCATTTTTTATTTCAGGTTTTTCCTGCTCTTGCCAATTTTCCGTCTTACAGTTTGGTTATGGCAATTTGGTGTGTTTGAGTTTATGAAATCGCTTCCTCTCACCACTCCATCTCCTCCTCGCATTACAAAATCTGAACTGAAATCAATAAGTCTCAAATGCTTGCATGCTCTCAAATGAAAAGAACAAGCTCTTGAATTAAGATAGGAAAATGATCCCATACTCCTCACCCCAAACAAACACACGATCACAAACAACTTAACAACTGACAGGAGTTGGTCTGAAGCTATTCTGAACAAAAAACTTTGGGTTGGCTGCGTTCAATTGCCTTAAACATCTGGGTTTGGTTTAAATCAAATGGTGTATTTTGTTGTTAGAGAACCTTTGATTTGATCGTGATGAACTTATGCGCTAAAAGAAATAAGAAATTAAGATTTTCCATAATCAAGAATACTTAATAGCTCATGTTAAATGAAGCATGCTTAAAATGAATCATCAACGTTATATGCTGTGTAGTGTTTACACTACAAACCACTCAAGTCACAGCAGACACTGGCTTAGGCTTCCAAAATGTTAAAGCTGTCCTATTTATCTAGCTTGACTTGACATGGTGCTGTAGTTTGTGGAGATAACAAAGAGACAGCGTGGAACAACATACACCAGCACGTATTTGCTGCTGCTCCTGCAGCAGCTATCACATAAATGCCTCAGGGTTGTGGCCTTTTGTGTTTTATAGCCTAGCAACAATTTATATGTACCAACATTCAGCCCCGAGTCTGTTGCAGCAGCTAGCAGCAGTAACAATAACAAGCGGGATGAGAAAAGACAGCTGTGAGGGGAAGGCCGGAGATTTGTCAAGAGCGCTTTCTCATTCTGCTGTCCAAAGGGCTTCCTGT
The DNA here is from genome assembly GCF_020085105.1 of Siniperca chuatsi. Classification (NCBI taxonomy): domain Eukaryota; kingdom Metazoa; phylum Chordata; class Actinopteri; order Centrarchiformes; family Sinipercidae; genus Siniperca; species Siniperca chuatsi. The sequence goes on along the minus strand of NC_058053.1, from coordinate 3,596,368 downwards.
TCACTCTGTTATTGTACTTGTCTAAAAAAAACCCTGAAAATAAAAAAAAGAAACTGGAAAAACTGAAAATATTAACTTGGAAAACTGTCAAGGCAGTGTTTATGTATAAATTGTGTTTGAAGGTACTTCATTATTTTGTGATGGTTTTAATCAAAGTTATGGTAGTAGAGTAATATCTAGCCCTTATTCAGACACTATGATGATTAAAGCAGACTTTCTTAATGGCATGGTTACAGACAAATGTGGATGAAATACTACTGTTTTGTCATTGTGGTGTCTCACTATTGATGAATGACTTCAAAGGAAACTGAGTTGTTTTCCCCTCTCTAGTCCGTATGAAACTCCAATCTGTTAAGTGAACCATATTTCACACTTCATAAAACTGCTTCTTGTGTTGGAACAACTTTCTTGCACTTGACTGGGTGCATATTAGAAAAGACATGAGGACTCAGCAAACCAACACAGCAAAGCAGGTCATCTCAAGGGGCTTTTTGTAACCCAGTCCCCAGGCAGACATGTATTTTTACCATGGCCTGTTGACTGTTAGGAGATGACTTGTGTGGCAACTGGACCAGCCGTTCTTAGTATGCCCTTCTGACACTCCGGAGTTGGGTTGGAGCTGCTGAGCAAGACGTCCATGAGTGGGAGGATGGGAGTTTTATGGAGGAGAAACAGGACCTGGCCTGTCCTTCCCTGACAGTCTATTCTGAGGCTGCTATCATTTCTCACCCTCTCACCTCGTAAAAATAGCCCCCACTCTTCACCGGCAAAGGCAAAGCAGACAGGACATGGCAAGGGCTTTTATTTTTAAATTCAGCCTATTGCCAAGTCAGAGCAGCGACACACTGGGGAATATTGTGATGGAAATACTCCAAGGAAGATGTATAGGCCCAAAATAATACTGGGTCTTCATATGTTTTCTTCATTTGTATACTCCCTTAACTTAAACATCATGGTTTCGTTTAGCAATAAAGCAAATAGATGCTTAACTTCATGCAGCTTTATTCCACGTTCCATTAAAGACAGATTCGGTGATTACAGGCAGTACAGCTGATCACCAATTCAACACAGTTAGACAAAGTGAGAAAAACACAAATAACTACTTCCATAACCTACATATGAGGAAAAATTATGTGTAATCAATCTTCAGATATTCTATATTTACATTTATCTAGACCTATTTTTCCATTTAACTGGCTTAGAAGTACAAAAGTATAAAAAGAAGTTAAGAAAAGGTACGAATACGACATTGAAATTAAATATTGCACTGAAAGTAAGGGCAAGCCATTTTAGCCCACATCCACCGTAACCTGATATTTCTTTCACCATCAAATGCAGTGTCCCTGCCATAAACACTTGTGTCAAAAAATTTTCAACAGCACAAATTACAGTATTTCCTACAAGTCCATAACCACTTCAATTGTCATTATTCTTCCTCCTCCTCTGCATCCTCAAATTCATCATCATCAACCACTCCAAAGTCCATTTTTGCCAGGACTGCTTCAACGTTCTCTGTTGACAAAGTGAAGTGGTCCATCTTCTCGAAGCCGGGCTCTGGCCTATCGTCCCCCAGTGAGCATTTAGCTGCATCTTTGGTCTGCATGATGAGGCCCTTGGAGGCCACCAGAAACTCAGCAGCACCACCCTGCTCCAATGCCCTCACAGCCGTATCTGTGAGTTCTGAACTGGCCTGCAGTCGTTCACCATAACGTTGAGCCAGTGCCCGCAGAGCTGCCACCTTTTCATCTTGCTCTTTACCAATCTGCTCCAGTAGAATGGTCTTGCGCTCTTCCAGGACAGCATATAACAGGTCAAAGCGTTCAGCTAGCCCTTGCTTAGCATGCTGAGCATTCTCTTGCACAGCACGGCAGGCATCTTCCATCTGGTTGAGCAGGGCCTGCAGGCGCCCATTGCTGGCCACCAGGGTATCGATAGCATTACTCAGTTCACCCTTCTGGGCCTGGTAAACACTTGCTAAAGGTGCCACCTCACAGTCCTTATGCTGGCCAAAGACTTTGCACATAGAGCAGGTGGGTACCTGGCAGGTCACGCAATAGATGTTGATTTTCTCATCCTCGTGTTCTTGGCACATCGGTTCTTTGGATTCTTTAGGCTTCAGGGTGGTTTCTGTGCCTCCACTGCTGCTACCTTCTTGCTGCTGCTTATAGATGTCAATAATATTTTCTACCAAGAGGTTGCGCTGGAGCCCATGCACACCATGGCGGTCAAGCACAACCTCAAATCGGCAGGTAGGACAGCGAAAGACGCCACCAGAAAAGCGGTATGGGTTGCGTGAGTCGTAGAGGTCGCTGGCACAACTACGGCACAAGTTGTGCTGGCAGGGCAGGATGACCACAGGTTTGGTGAACATGTCCAGGCAGATGGGGCAGCTCAGCTGCTTCTCCAGGCTATCCATGGGGCTCGGGGGCCGAACCATGGATCCTGTCCTCTGAACGTCCATAATGGAAAAGCTTCAGCCTACAGCTAGACCGGCAAGTTTCCTAATTTTCACAAGAGAAAACTAAGAGCTTCACTCTCTTTCTGTTGGTTTCAAAATGTAACTAAAATAAAAAGGCAGACTCTACGAACTTATCCTTAGTGTGTGCTGTCACTTGTGAAATGCCGATATCTATTCTGGCTGAGAGCTAGCAGCTCTGTCCTTTATACCAGCCCCTCACAGCTGATGACATCTGATCCTTTCCACCATCCAGAGCACACATTCCTGCCTGCTTGCTGCCTTGGGATCTTTTCACAGAAATGACCCCCCTCCTACCCAGTGCTGCATGTGTCACATGTCCCAGTGGGCACTGTGTCCCCTCTAACACTGACAGAAGTGGTGGACTAAGCAGAGACAACCAGGTTCCATGTGACTGGCTCAGAGGAGCTCCACCTGAGAGAGGGAGCTCAATCTAAATGGTAAACAAGTCAATGTCAACATCCTGTGGCTCAGTTGTTTTGACCATTTTATCTCCTTTGATTTGTTGTCATTTACTTAGTTTGCTATTTATATAATCTGTTTTGTTTACTACAGAAAATACTGTAACTTTATCATTGAGAATTTTCTTCATATACTTTTGACATTAGTTATAATGTTAATGTTATAATAATTACATTTAAATCAGCCAATGGCAATAATTGACAGAAAATTGGCAGCTTTTATGATTAATTCTGCTTGATTAAATAAATGATTACATAAAGTTTATGTCTCTTTCTCTCTCTCTCTCTTTTTTTTTTTAGAAAGAATACCAACCATTTGCTTATAAATGCTTTTCAAATATGAAGATTTACTTCTTTATAAATGTATGTTGGGGTTTTCACCTGTCTTTCAGACAAATTGAAAGACTAAGACATCACTTGGGCTCTAGTAATTTGTGATGCCCACTTGGTGATATTTTTCTAATTTTAGAGCCTAATGTTTACGGCATATAAGCTGCTGGGACTTGACAGTTGCTTGTGATGCAGTGGTTATTTAGATATACTGCAAAATGTTATTTTTGCACAAACACTGGCAAGAAGATAGTCCTAACTTAGTCAATAAAAAGTGTATATACAACTACCAATTCACTTTCTAATACGAACTTTATATACCCATAAAGAAATGATCTATATAATAAAGAAATTATGCCTTATTTAAAACTGCTTTATTAAAAATGTTTTTAAAACAGTAAAAGGTGTGCATTTAGATTCAAACACTGATTTTCCCACAGACACCAAGAAATTCTAATCAATGGTTGCCCAAGTGTCTTATGACATACTGTATGTCACCATCCATGGTAAATCAACACAAAGTACCGTAAACATGAGGGAGAAGCTATTCTTAAACTGTTGCACAAGAGAACCATCACATGATGCCAATGCCCCAACAATTGTGAGCATGAGGGCAATAATCTCATATGAAGATAGATGTTTCTCAAAATGATGTATTTGATGTAAGATCAAGACAACAGAAATATTTAGATATTCAGTTAAATTATGAGAGCATATCAGTGGAAGTATTACTGCTGACTGATAAATCGCATTTTCGTCGCGATATGAAAATGCGCAATAAACACGTTGCAAGAGACTGCCCGAGACACGACGAGTAAGAAAAATCGTTTAAACGAGCCCCACAGCTACAGACCGTAGTCTTGGTCTGGGCTGAGGTCCTGAGTATTTCTGATATCTTATCAGAATCAGAAATACTTTATGGATCCCCGAAGGGAAAATCTTTTGCTACAGCAGCTCACTATCAGGTCAGTGCACACAGGAACAGAAGTACTAAGCAAAAAAAAGTGTAGCTTATTTATAATGAGATGGAGGATATTGCACAGCAGTAATAGAGGTATGAATAAATATCAATATCATCTTCAATCATATTTTATTTAGAATACTGTGTTGTAACTACCTGAACTAGCCTTCATGAAGCTGATATGTGACACTGCTGGAGATTAAAAAGTGTTATAAACAGTCAAACACTGTCTCTTAATTTTCCAACATGTTATTTGGGTTGCATCATAGCCAAAAGTGTGTTCAGCTGGTGCCCCCTGCTGATCGTAATTCTACATCATGCAGAGGAAATGTAAATATTTAATTCACTAAAATGAGAGAGCCAAATGTGTAAAACATAAAAATATAATTTGGAATTGTTTTCATAATATAAAAAGCTGTGAAAGGTCAGATAAGACATGATTGCTGTTGTTACCTCGCAGGGCCTCCATGACCGGAAGGATATTCTCTGACCATTGGTAAGCTGCGATGGCTGTGTAGATTCCTGGAAAGTCTCGCTGCCAAATGCGTTGGCCAACGGCCCAAATAGCTGTTAATTCAGGGTTTGCCTGTATACAACAAGTAGATAAGCATTTCAAAATCTTTCAGCATTCGTCACTTGGCAAGGCAATGGTTTTCATGCTACTGTAAAGAGCAGTCACACCCAAATACTTGATATTGAATCACAGTGGTTACATTTTTTTAACTGTACTGTCCATTTTAAAATGCCCTCAGCTGAGCATCTGACAAGGACTTATGATCTGACTGGCAATAACATTATTCCATTTCTTATTGTACAGTTGACAGTCACAAGCAAAACCAAAGAGCTCTGGTTGCCTCAGCAGGCATGGACTGTTGTCCTGTGGGACAGAACACAGTGATGTGAAATTTTCCCAGTTATAAATTGCCAGTAGGGGTGGGAGATACAGCCAAAATCTTCTATCACAGTATATGTAATTTTATATCACAGTAACGGTATATATCACGATACAGTAATTGTTCTGTACATTCAATTAAGAAATGTTTTTAAATAACCATACCGTACTTCATCACATTCGATTATTTTCTTCTTTTATTTGGAACTTCCATACAAACAAAAACAACTCCTCCTGCTCTTAGAGGTGCATTACTGCCACCAACTGCTGCTCTCATGTGAGAACATGGTAAGCAGTCCTGCTGCCCAAATCACATCACCTTGCGAGGCAGCTGGATTTGTGAGATCACACGAGAATCGCGATATCACGTGAGAATCCAGCCCTGATTTGCTACAAAGCCTGTCCCGAATATATAGCAGAAACAATAAGGGACGGTGGAAACAGTATTGCCAAATCTCTACCGGTGGACACATTTCTACCGTCACACGGTTTACTGTCATATCGTCCAACCCTAATTTCCAGTGTTTATGCAATCAGACATCAATTGCATGTGTTACTAATAACGTGTTATTATTTAACATAGGGTTGACATATGTTTCTATAATGGGCAGAGTTGGTCATGGAGGTGTGTGCATTAAATTAAGCAATATTACATGAGAGGGTGTGCTTTAACGACATCACTGAATTTCCCATAAATTTGTTAAAGCACACCCTCAAGTGAAATATTGCGATTATACAACAGTTACCAAAACAATACAAAACATATAATCAAAATGTATTCACATTGTGGGGCAATTCGCTCTCAAAATAATAATAATAATAATTATTGCTAGTGTTATTTCCGTTTCCCTGCAAACACATGGGATTTGACTAATAACTGGAAAGCAATCAGGCACGTCAGTAGAATCCTATGTGATGAAGCCTAGTTTACTACTCCGACCCTTAGTAACAACCAAGCAACAGAGACGACTTCTAGTCCCTGTTGAGTCAGCCAGGAAACTCGAGCTAATGCTTTCTATAGATCGTGGGGCTTCCCAAATAATAAATACCAAGTATTAAGAATATCAAGTCTGAACAGTTTCCATGTGATCCAAACATTTCCATAACTCCAGAGTGTTGTAAAGTTCAAAAGTCAAAATTTATTGAAAAAAGATAGATGTAATAATTTCCAAAATTCACAACGTTTTTATTCTAGAAATATTCTGCTTCAATCCATGTATGTTGGCGTTTAACCTTTAAAAAACATTTTCTCTGCGGTCACAAAACTGTTTGCTCTCCAGCTGCAAACAAGGGAGACACGCACTTAGCGGAGTAATATTTTTAGTGATGAGCACAGTGTGCTGTCATGCTGATTTGAGCCCGTTCTAAATGTCTAGTTGACTAATCTGATTGCTTGGTCGGATATACTTGTTGTATAACATGCATTAAAGTGTTAAATATGGTGTGTTCAACTTGATTAATAGACTTTAGCTGATGTCAGACATCCATCTTTGTTTGCTTTTTAGCCTCTTCTTTATTATTTACTGTCAAGTCAGGTATATCGGAGTAAAAAAAAAAAAGAAAAAAAAAGGACAAGGTTTAGAGCTGCAATTACCATTGGATGTTGATGTGAAAGGTATTTACAAGTTGGAAATTGGTAAATATGGTAATTACCATATAAAGCAGCACAAGCTAGACAATCACATGTATCATATTGAAATGGATTTCAGTAGTACTTCCTTAGCAGTGTCCACATATGTTTTAACATGCTTACCGATTTTATTGCTTGGGGAGTCCGTTTCCAGAGATACCTGGCATTATTCCTGTTGGACCCACATCACCAAGTTAGACAACACACAGAATAAAGTTGCAGGTGCAGGCAGCAATAGAACACAGAGTTAGCAGTGAAATAACTGAACAGACTTCAGGTAACTACTGTAGTGTGCTACACACACACATATTCATTACCAAACCAAATGTATTTCGCTGTCATAGTGCATGTGTTTTATGCACTATGATATGGGCTACAAAAAGTCATAGCATGGAAAGCTGAAGAGAAAAAAGCTCATCCCAAGTATTTGCCATGTTATTTTGAAATTAAGGATGCTTTGTATTTCTTTGCTTCGAATATAAGGACTGCTGAAGTAAAAAGAATATGCGTGGTATCCATGAAGCAAAAATGTGAAAGTTGTAAATGAGTCCATGTAGAGAAAGTGAGAGAAAACCCTGTCAGCTACTGAAGACAGACACAGAGTTGACTTACATGTCATTATGAAGTAAATAGAGCGCAAGCAGCTGAGCGTAGACTTGAGGTGTTGCAATGCCCCCTGGAGCCTGTTAGAAACAGATGCAGGTGTGATATTAAAGCTTGAAGCTAAAATTAAGCAGAAAACCAAGCTATTGTGACTTCCCTAAACAATCCATGTTGTATATCTTAAAGATAATTCGCTAATAGACATTAGCTACAGACTGTACTACCGACAGCCAGAACTAGCCGTCCAGTCAGTTATGTTATTATTTCCCTTAGCTTCTGCAAACGTTATAGCACTGGTCCCTTACCTTACAATATTTCTATATTTATGAAGATACATGGTCAGTCCTAAGGTTACCCGAAACCACACAGTAAACATGGCAATAGCATTTACGTGAGAGTGTAAAAAAAACAATACTGTAGTATTAGCTGTAACTTAGCTATGTTTACCAACATAACGAAGCGGTATGTGTCTATCAAAGTTAGCTAAGTAGCTTACGTTACCTACTAGTAGTAGAAGTAAAAGCAGAGTAACGCTAAACCTGCCACTTCCGTTTAAACGAGGACACATTTTGTTGGCATTATTAGCACTGGTTCATTTACGAGCTACCTCTTAGCACAAGTTAATTTAATAGTGCTTGAAGGTAAAATTTGTGCTAGAGTAGTGAAAACAGCCTAGCTTATTAGCCATAACGTTAGCCTAAACTGGTCATGAGCTATCTAACTGTCAGAAACACTACTACCGAGCCTTCAAAGACAGAAAGCCTATGAGACAACATTTATTGTTGGCACAAAAAATAATGAATTTCGCGATTCAGTACTTACCTCGAGCTCTTGAGCTTCACACTGCTCTAATAATTTATCAAAATTTTCCTCCATAATCACAGCAGTAGGCATGATGATGCCTAGCTGTTACACCGGAAACTTCTTCTTCTGTATAATTGCAGTAGATTAGCAGAACGTGAGGGGTGTTGCTGCCCTCAACTGGATGAGGCATAAACGACATAATCTATGTTGACAGTACCTCTGACATTTTAAATCAAAGCTACAATCCAAGAGTCAATTATACCACAGTGCAATTCAATACAATAACATTCCAATAACATTCCATGGAAATTAAAAGAAACAAATTAAGCAGACATGGATGTCCACCAAATCAACCTTAAAAAAAAGAAGAAAACAGATAGAAAATTCCTCCAGGAAAAGTGATTTCTTTTTTGAAAAAGTTAAGAAAGTAAAGTCTGAATTCATATTAATATCGTATTGTATTTTGTTCTTGTTCATGTGATGTCCAAGTTTATTTACTAAACAATGCCTAACATAAACATATTAGAATGAATGGCATGTGTACTACCCATTGACCTGTCTACAAGTTAGTTGAAGTTTTGTTTTATTTTACAGATACTGCCTCTCTATTCTTGATTCAGTTATCTCACTAACTGTATTATAAACAGTGAGAATCATCCTCTTAAAGGAGCAGTGTGTAAGATCTAGTGGCATCTAGTGGTGAAATTGCAGATTGAAATGCAGAATTGGAGATTGAAAATCACCACAACTGGATCCTAAATTGGTGGTAGTGTTACCACCATTGCCCTGCATCAGGTGCAAATGTGATGCTACAAAAAAATAAAACATATTATAATATTGTGAAGGTAAGATGTAAATGAATCTGCTAATCTGAGGGCAAGATGTGATACTGTGTGAAAAATACCCAGGACCACTGTTAACCCAGGGATTAAATGGGATTCCAATAAAACATAATAAACAGTTCAAACTGGGCTACACGTTCAAGTGTAAAAAACCCTAAAGTTTCTGTAAGTCATTCTTGGTAGAGTTCAACCAGCTGTCATGTTGTGGTCCAGTCACGGATAAACCTGCTAATTTAGATTTATTCTTTATTCGTCATTTCTACCCAGGGATTTAGAGAAAGTTTCCTTTAGCTTAAAAATAAATTGCAATAGCATTTGTGAAAGAATTCAGTCTGGTCTCGGCGAACTCCACAGTGCTGAGAAGGACTGCCTTCCTCCTTAAAGTCACTAATGATCCTCTGCTGCCAGGGGTTTCTGTATTTGAATCCTTTTTGATCTCTCCATTTTCTTTGATGCTGTTGACTACATACATCTTTTCCTCCACTTCAAAAAATGGCTTGGCAGCACAGACTGATTTTTTTTTAGTTGTTGTTATGGACAAATCATCTTTCTTGCTGTCCCCAAGCTTTAGGTCCTCACTGCCATTAAGGGAGAGATTTCTCTAAATTTCGTTCATTTTAATGACAGTAAATGTGGGAGTTTTTTTTTAGCTTTTCAAAACTTCGTGGTTTGCTAAAGTCTCACTTCAAACATCTCTTCTAAATAATGTTACACCTTCTTTTTAAAGACTTGCTCCATCCATTGCTTGCTCCATTGTTTGTTTTTATCTTTTGTGAAAATATTGAATACAGTCAGTCATTTTTAAGCTTCACAATCTAGTTTTAATCTCCAAGGGCAACAGCAAAAAGATGTTGCAGTAATTCCAGTGGTGGAATGTAACTAAGTGCATTTACTCAAGTACTGTACTTTAGTACAAATTCGAGGTACTTGTACTTTACTTGAGTATTTCCATTTTATGCAACTTTATACTTCTACTCTCCTACATCTCAGAGGGAAATACTGTACTTGTTACTGCACTGCATTTGTCTGACAGCTTTAGTTACTTTTCAGATTATATTTTTTCACACCCTTCCTCTCCAGTGAAAACCATGTATTTCCTAATTTGGCGAATGTTTCTGATAAACTGAGGGATCAGCTGGAAAACGCATCGTCACAAAGCTGAAAACAGGCTGTTTTTCTCATGAAAAGTGGACTTTTTAGAGATAAGTGGTTCTCACAGGACAGCGATGCTACAAACATATGATGATTTTATAGACCATAATGCATTGCTGCAGATTAAACTACCCAACAGCATATAAAGTAGTTAAAATGAGCTCAACCTTAAACACTGACAGGGAGCACTACTGCACAGTGACGACTTTAATAATACTTTAATAACTTTTACTGGTAGTGGAGCATTTTCACTGTGTTGTATTAGTACTTTTACTAAAGTACAGATCTGAATACGTCTTCCACCACTGAATAATTCCCCACAGGGAATAACATTAGAAAATATGCAAGCTAAACAAATAAGAGAAAACATAACTTTCTAAAGTCAGTGTACAAGGAATAAATAGTAAATTATTTAGTGTCCCAGTTAAAATTATTTTCTTTACATTAAACTTATGTAACTTATGCAAGTATCTATTAACCTAATATAGAAGTAACCATATTGATTTTCATGAAAAAGACATGTCAGTTTGACCCTCAATTATAGAAGAAGTAAAAACTTAAAGTGGTACCTTAAGGGTATTTTATGCTTAAGGGACAGAATAAATTGGACTAATCTGCCAGACATGAGCATTGTCATTGGTGTGTGTGTGTGTGTGTGTGTGCTGGCCTGGGCGAGGCCTCTGGTTTTCCCTCCTGCTGCTGATCACCGGCACACCTGATGTTCATCACCCAGTCAGGCCTCACAGTATATGTACCCGGCTCTACCGTTCAACCAGCGGCAGATCGTCTCCCTGCCGGTGATCCCAGCCCCCCGTGGTCTACCTGATCTCTGCAGTCTCCAGTCAAGCTGCCTCGCCTCCTCTGCCTGCCGCGCTACCCGAGCCGTCTCCAGAAACGCTCCCTTCTTTTATACTTACTTAAAATAAAGACTGTCTGAACTAACGGTCCAGGTCTCCCTCTGCTGTGTCCTGCTTTTGGCTCCCTTAGATCCTGTAAACCTAACAAGCATGCTGTAAATTGCCTTCAAGGTACAGTCTCAACAGGTCATGGCTTGTCAAGGCATGAGCAGAATAACATGACATAAAAGGTTTCTTTATTGTACAAAAATATAAAACAATAGAAGAACCTATAGGAACACTTTGGATAACGAGCCAAATATCCCGATTGAAAAATTGCAGCCACTTTAATCTGTCAAAGTGGCCATATAGCCAAGTATTGTTCTGTAAATGTATTTTTTATGGGACTAATCCCTCAAGCAGCCCTTTCAAAAAGATCGGATATTATATATTATTTGCCATTCTACATGGGATGAGGATTAGACAAATATAATAGAATACAAATGATTCCATACCATTGTCACTTATTTCAACTGCAATGAAAAAAGCTACAGTAACAGAATGCTAGTGTCTTGTGCAAAAATCTTATTAGTTGACAAAACAATCTCACCACAAGGTCCATTCAGTGAAGCTTCTGGAGCTTTCAATCATTTCACATGATCTTCATCAACAGATGGAATTGCCCAGTTGTCATTGAATTACAGATGTTGGAATTTCCATTTTTTTAGCACTTCTTGCCATGTCGGCTTAAAATATGTGACTGAAAGTTGATAAAAACGAATCCAAATAAACAAACTTATTTCAGTTTAATAAGTTTTTCAGTGTTTTTCAGTATTCCATTACACTTTGTCAGGATATCATTTACTGTAAAGCCCGATACAAGCACACACATCTCATTAGTCTATTATTTAATGCCAACACTGTGCAAACTCAGATATAACAAATCTCATTAATTCAAGTTTCAGTCTTTTGCTGGTCTCATATATTATCCAGAAAATCGTGGGTCCCTATCCATGCCCATGTAAAGGTCCTAAGAACTTCGGTACCTACTATTTCCAGTGATACCAAAAGATTCTTTCAATTCACGCAGAATATCTACATGCAAGTGTTTGACATACAAAAATATTTAGCCTATAATTCATACATTAGGTTCTTCCAAAGCTATGGTTTTTATAAGCCAAAATGATACTGTTGAGAAATTCGGAGCATGGTTTCAGGTTGAGTAGCACAGTTACATTACACAAAAGGTAGGGTATATTTGATGTTTACTAGAATCAGAGCTCCAACATGACCAACTCCAGATGTGTGCCTTTAGGCATGGTGGTCAGGTGGTTAGATTGTGGATGTGCAAACCAAGGGTTCAGTCTCTGTGAAAAGCAACCTGGGCCCTAAAATTCTAAGCACAAGTCCCCTCCAACCATTTCTGTACTTGAAAAGGAGTCAATCCACATGGAAAAAAAAAAACGACTGTCGGCTACCGCCTAGCTTTATCGACAAAGTACTGAAGCTTTGGCACAACTTTCAAAAATTCCTTCAAACACTGCAATATTTGGACATTCAGAAGGATCTAAGGTTGCCAGGTTTAGGTTCCGAGGCATCTTTGCAAGTTGGTGGTCTTGTGAACCCAAGATTGTGTGATAAATCCTTTTGTGCGATTTGAAAATAATGCATGTGATCAATCACGATTTTCTTGACTTTAACATTTGCATAAGCCCTGGCACCTCATGCACACACACCTTCTATCAGGAAGGATGGGTTCCACTGTAAGTGAAACTGTAGCAGTGCAGTGCATAATTCCGCAATGACTAAAGTCACCACTTGCAAGCAGCATTTCTCAGTTTTGCATTTACAAAGTTTTAAAAAGGCACTGCAGTTCTTAGATCGTCCTGTGTGTCAGAGCATTGACTGATACTACTTTTGGTTTACAGTATAAAGCACTGAGGGGCCGAAATATATTTCTGATCTGCTGCCACATTATGAACCATCCAGACCTCTCTATAGTCTGGGACAGGTCTGCTTACGGTCCCGAGGCTTAAAATGTTTCTGTTTGCCACTTCCTTGTTTAAAACAAAAAAATCACATCTTGCCTTGCACTGGATTATTTTATTCTTCTCTTTATTTAATTCAATTTTAGCTCATTTTAACCTTCTGTTTTATTTTATTATTTTTAAATCCTATTCATTTGTGTCTTTTTATATTGCCTTACGTGTCTTTTATACCTTGTCTTAATGCCTTTTTATGTCGTATGTAAAGCACTTTGAACTGCCTTGTTGTTAAAAGGTGCAAACATAATTTATATCTCCCAATATATTCTGCTATATTGGCAATAAAACAGTTAAATCCTATATTTCATGATCTTACTGTCTTCTCATCTTTATCTAACAAAATTCAGCTGTCTATGAGATAGAGCCTCCATCTCATAATTGAACTAAAAACTCCATGTATGACAAACCCAGACAGCTGTTATCCAAGATACTACCTTGACGCTCTGGTCACATTCTCAAAATTTCAAGTAGAGACCAGAATCCCTGTTGTGACACAGGCTATGGTGTAACAGTTTAAAAAGCCTGAAACAGAATCCCTTAGACACATGAAGGAATCAAAGATTACCACAAGAAAAATATTAGAACATCTTCTCTCTCTGAAAAGTGGATTCCAAACCTGCAAACTAGTCATGACCAGCCTCTCAGACTCTTTCTACAATGGAGGGCTAATCGCAGTTTTATAAACAGACATTTCAGGGAGGCATCTTTTCATGTTCTTCACAGATGTGTGGTTAAAGTCTGCTTCCCTACCTGCTTGCAAAGTAGTGAAAGAGATGACAGAATAAAGTTAGTTGTGAATAATAATAACAGTAGTTCTAATATACTTATTTGATTTACTTGGCCTCTCTGCTGTAAATGTATCTCAGTGTTTTGTGAACCAACCTGACAGTCTGCAGTATCAATGGAATTCATAATGACAGGCGGTGTTCCTTATTCTTCATATGAAATGCTCTCACTTGCTGTTCACTTTGTATACATCTGTGTGTGTGTGTGTTTCAGACAGGCAGAATGAGAGGAAATGAGCATTTTTCCTCACATTTGTTAATTGGAACGACCAAATGTTAAAATGTGGAGAGCAGTTCACAAACACAGACTTTTATGGAGAGGTGAGGAAAAATGCTGCCTGATTTTATAAGTCTCTAATAGCCTAACAGAAGAAAAGACACTATGTAGTAATTAAGGGCACGATATGGAATGCTTTTATTTCCACCTTTGAAAGCTGTTCTGCTTCACTTACTATATATAGCTGAGGAAATGTTGCTTTGATCTTTGAATTGTAAATAGAGTTTAGTGACACTGAATGCATGACTGAGATTTTGGAAGAGAGGATGTGGTGAGAGGCATTGCTGCTTTGCTTCACTTTTACTTCATTGGCAAATAAAGTAAATTATTATTTCATTATTATTATTTCATCATCTTTCATTTCATTCTTCCTGCCGAAAAAAACCTTTATGGCCATCTCGGTAAGTGGAGATGTTCTTCTCTTGGGTTAACACATTATAAGACAATCAGTTCACATATTTATGTGTCTGAAAACTTGCTTTTCTAAATGTTTTGCTTCTTCACATTATATGTTTTTATTTCAAATTTTGGGAACCAGCTCTATTTATCAGCAGTCAGACATGAACATCTAACTTTAATACGTCCCTTGAATATAGCACTCAGGATTTCTAACCATAAATTAAATTAGGTTTGCAGAACTGCAGATCATTAATAATATAATTGTTTATTCTAATTTTCTCATATTGATGTAAAATGTAAAACACACAATGCCAACCATACAGTACTGTCTGATCATCTGTTTTTCAGAATATTCTCTTACCATTACCAGTGACTATGTGTAACAGTGGTTGTAGGGGAGTGTATGACCATCTTAGTGCTGACCTGAGGTTATTACTACATGGATGTTGTTTCTGTGGTTTGAGGAAAAGGAGAATTGTTCTTGGGTGTTTGGTTGTAATGTTGAGGCGATTATCTGCAATCAATGTCCACTTGTTGAATGTCGCTCTGAACTCTGATTTGGGGATGTAGGCCAGCTTATCTGGTTATGCCTGCATAGTTTTTGTTTACAGATTTTGCACCCCACTTCATTCACACTTATTGTAAGCAACATTAAACCACACAGCTGGACTGTAAGCTGCCATTTTAGCATGAAAACTGGAAGAAACATCTAGCTGAATTGTTGATCCAGTTATACCACTTTAATAGCAGCATTTCAAGGTCACAATATAGCTCCGACAGTTGCGTTATTTTTCTTGGCCCAACCAATTCATTTGAAATGAACAGAATACCAATTCTAAATTGAGACAGAACACAACAAGGACACATTTCCAGGTAATCCATCTATCATCACTTAAGCCAGACATAGCCTCCTTTTCGCCCTTTTTCTTTTCCCCCACACAGTAGAGTGGGATCATTTACTTCCATCCATTGATTTTTCAACCAAATACAGGGGGAAGCTTAGGTTTTTGAAGCTATGTTAACAGAAATTATTTATTCATCCAATTGCGTTGGGTCTACTTCTGCTCCCTTTAACTTATTCAACTGTAACATCGTACAGCTGTATAAATCACTCACCCTGACTGCTGGTCCCAGCAGAGGAGAAACCTGCTCCATATCTACAACAAAGTTCGACATTTGTTTGTGTGAAATCAGTTCAAGCTGTGTGTTGTCACTTTGCATCCACCATTGAGGTCATCTCCCTTGTGCGACTGTAGCTGGTGCTCCCTGTAGATGGTTTAAGGCTTCCGCTCCATCTGTTCCCCTTTTCAGTGTTACAGATGCTTTCTCAGACAATGCCTGGTGGGTGAAAGGACAGAAGAGAAACAACAGAGAAGGGGGGGGGCAAACAAAGCAGACAGATACACTAGACACCTGAAGGACATGATTTTTTTTTTTAATTCATAATAAGATATGAGGAAAATGTTTTGCTCTTCCTTCATTTGCATGCATTACTACTGCTATCATTACCACAACTCCATTTAACAATGCATTGTCTTTAGTGATGTCAGGGCCTGAGGCAAAGCTAAGTCCTTAGATTATTCTATCACCTTTTTTAACCCCCATTTATACCTCTAGATTTTTAATTTCGATATTAAAAAGGACAGGGGTGTTTTTATTGAATAGTTTTCTTTGAAATTCTTTATTTCTTTCACTTTCTCTCTTTCTCAGGGCCATCGCCTACTTTTGCATAATGGTAAGATCACCGCTTGCTGTCAGAAAAATGAATGTTTCCATACCTCGGAGAAAAGGAGGATACTGCCTAAGGGACATTTGGAGGTTTTGGATGAACCATTGGTTGCTGCATTAAAACATTTTTTCTTCATTGTTTTTAGGATGTTGCTAATTTTACTGTTAGTTTTCATTACATATTATTTTATTTCTTCCATATTCCATCATTTATCCAGGTCTGTTACCCAGATATCCTTCTCCCAGACACATCGTCTGGTTCCTTCTAGGGGATCCGAAGGCATTCCGGCCCAATGGGTTACGTAAAAGGTGGCTGAGGTGGCTGAGTTTCAGGGGGTGCGGGAGGTACGATCGCACCCGTGCCGGGGCTTGCAGATAGTGAACAGTACATAAATGCACAACAATGCAATACAATTAAGGATGATATCATTATGGGTTATGGTTAGCTTTATTGTACCTCTGCATAGTTAAAAACCACCCTGTTAAACCTACATAGACAAAGGATGTAGTTTTATATTTTTCCTATTCTGAGCTTATTCTTTCAGTCAGTATTATTCAGTAAGTGTTATACATCATATGGTTCAGAGGAACATACCCTTTCTTATTGGTGCAGTGTCAAGTCAACATCATGCATTACTTTGTGTGAGCATACCATATTTGACATAAAACGCCCAGTGAAACTTGTGTGTTGTTGAATAACTCCATGGTCAACCATGGCATTTCCTTTTTTCAACTTTTCAATGTGAAAAGTTGTATTTAGGTGTTTTGGAGCTCCATGTGAAGTTTAGTGCAAATACATCTTTTCCTCAGTGAGTTACAGCCATTTATTGGATATTGTCCTGGGCGTTTTCTTAATAGACAATGTGACCATATCAGTTGTCGGTATATGGAAGACAGCAGTCGTTTACTTTTTCAAATATAAGATATTTATTCCTCACTTCAAACCCCCCCCCCCCCCGAGAAAAGCTGAGAATCCCACAATTCAGACACAATTTCAGCTTGTCTCTATCAAACGGTTCCAAAGTTATTTAATGTTTTGTAGAACATGTCTAGCGTAGCATCGATGTGACACTAGCTGTTTTAAAGGGTTGCACCACCCGATGAGCACGCTAAGTGACCCAAAACAATCTCACCTCAAGATGTTGCATGAGTTTTTCTCAGGGGAAACTTAATATTGTCTTGTTGGTCCTGAGGGAGTTATTAACAGAGAAAGAAGTTTTAATTGATCTACGATTTTTCATGGAACTGTGTGAACTGTTTCCAATTCATCCGTCTCCAACACGCCTGTTGATTTGCATTAGAAACTGTAGATTAATTAATCAAAACGAGATGTTTGATGTGCACATAAGCACAGAGGTTTCAGTGGTTATTTTATAACAGTCTGGTGCTGGTTGCACAAAATTTGTCTTGTGGCTTGATGATGTGCAACATCACTCCAATTAGAGACTGCAGATGGAACAGATACAGTCGCCTTGATGGCTATAAATCTAAAAAGAGTCAGCAGAGTAAATGAGTAAAGGAAAGGCTTTCAGTATAGGCTACTGACTGTCGTAAATTACTGAGTTGGTAAGAATCACTCATTTATCTTTATTCTATTTGATAGAATAGATAATAAAAAACGCTCAGTGGAAAGTCGAACAAAACATGAAAAAAGGTGTTTGTGTGATTTTAGGAAGGTTTATATGGGTGTGACTTCACCAAATAAAGCTAGGTTTATGCTTGACGCAGTGTCCCTGGCGCGAGGGTGCGCATGCCAATTGTGTCATCACGACTCTTGTGTCGAGGCAGTGTTACGGACAGAACAACCGGAGAACGGTGAAAAGACTGAGTTAGTTTATTTATACACAAACGTAAAATGAGTGGATGAGAGGGGTTAATGATACCGTCCCTTATTTCGCTGATGGCAGAAGAGTACTGGAGATGAACAGAGGAACACGGGAACGGGAACTGGAGCAACACACACAGGAGACAGGAGACACACTGGGGCCGGAGCTGGAGCGACACACTCGGGAGACCGGAGACACACAGGAGTCGGAGCTGGAGATCTCGGGAGTCGGGATCGGGGTTCGGGATTCGGAGTATCGGTAGTTTTGACGAAGCGTCGTGGGTGAGTCCGTAGAGTATGAGCGGCTGGAGTAGAAACTCTGTCCTTCATACTAACGAGACCGGACACTGACTGAGGTGAGGAGTTGGAATTTCTAGAGGAGTAGAGTGGCTGATGACGTTCAGGTGTGTGATGGGTGACAGGTGCTGGGAATCAATATACAGGTGAGGGAGTGCAGAGTGAAGGGGAGTGGCTGGAGAGAACATGACAGACTGTGACAGGCAGAGGCTCCGCAAGTCGCCACAGCACATCGTCGTGCACCTCTGAATTTTTGTGACTAGGCGCCCACTGCACACACTCCGCTTTTCATTTCATCATTCACAGTGAGAACAGTAGTTGCGGACATGCTGGCTCAAGTAAACCCGGAGCATAAAACAGAGGTTAAATTGAAAGTACAGTTTGTGTAGCTTCGTTCTTCTGGTAACACTCTTTGGCTTCTTGCTTCTTTGGAGAAAACTGCGACAAACAACGCATTGAACATAAAAGCCTCTGTGTGCGCTAGTAGCTTAAAAAAGCTTAAAGCAGACGGCAACACGCACTCATTCTTGGCATCAAGATTACAGAATGCCTCTTGATTGGCATCGCCACATCCTCTACCACGCCTCTCCTCCCAGAGGGGCGCACGGTGATTCATCAAGATACCCAAACAAAGCAGTCGAGGAAATAACCTCAGTCCCAGGAAAATTCCATTTCGCTGGCGTGACTGCATTCCGCACCCTGCCCCAACACGAAAATAGAGCCAGCTGTTGGCTGTGTGTGCCTAGACATAACGTGTTGCTACGAGCGGATATTGTA
The DNA here is from genome assembly GCF_020085105.1 of Siniperca chuatsi. Classification (NCBI taxonomy): domain Eukaryota; kingdom Metazoa; phylum Chordata; class Actinopteri; order Centrarchiformes; family Sinipercidae; genus Siniperca; species Siniperca chuatsi. The sequence continues at coordinate 3,577,248 of NC_058053.1, read as the reverse complement.
GAAAAACAAATGCAATAAATTGTCAGTGAACGTTTTACTGATACGTTCAGAATGAAACTTTTGCAGCTGTTCATTAAAAAATTTCATCATTAAGTTGATATAAAACATAAGGGCGTCCCCTGGTCCCTCGTGGCAATTACGCACATGACCAACTGTCAATTTTACACGCCATATTATCCTTACAGGAGCTCTAACATGCCTGAAGTCTTTCACTTGAGGCAGCAACCTTTTCCCAACCCAAAGGATGCAATCCACCCTATTCCAATAGAGTACCATGGCCCCAGCCTACTTGACCAGGACTCTTCTCAGCTGCTCCAAATTCTGCTGCAAAGACCCAAAACTGGTAAAGTCAACACAACTCCTACAGAGAAGCAATCTTCAGGCCATCAAACTTGACAATCTCCACTCCTTTACTGCACTTTGAGATGCTGTCTGTTACGCATTTTTCATAGATATAGACATTGAAACTGTAGTGAAAGGTGCATGTTTTGCTGATACGATGTCAATATGACTATGAACAGATAATTTTCACTGTGTATTTTTGCTGAGAGCCGCTGCTCACGTGGCATACTTCTGACCTGTCATGCTGGGTGTGTCCAGAGGTGAAACAGACCTTCAACCAGAAAGGGCAGTGAAACACTGATTTTCAGCCTGGAGTTAAGTTACTCTTTAAGTGATATCTAAGGAGAAAAAAGTAAATTTTTATTATCCCTTAATCCTTACTGCTCAATAACTGTGGTGGGTTTCCCTGCCATCATATTTAATCTTGGCACAATCCCAAACCCCTTTGATCCTCCAGTTTGTTATGTTCTCTCGCCAAGAACGGCGCAGTTCATCACCATTCATGTTCTTTCTAAGGGGTGAAATTCACAGATGGTAGACGGGTGCATGTCAACATCTTTCTGATATTCCCATAAGGGATGGAACCATGAAATATTTATGATTTTACTGTGTGTGTGTGTGTGTGTGTGTGTGTGTCGGCCAACATAATGCAATATGTTTGATGTGTATGTAATTGCCCCTTGAACTGCTCCTTGAATTTCTTCAGTTGTTTAATGTATGCGTTTAGACAAATACACCTTCAAACACATGCAAAACATGTGAATAATTCAAAGTTAAGTACTTCACACTTCACATTAATGCTCAAAACACTTTTTGGGGTATCTTTAGTAGAATTTGCTCAATTTTTTTGTTTTATGTATGTGTGTGTGTGTTTTAATGCCCTGTATGTAGGGCTTTTATGTCTTGATTTTGCCTTAAGTATCTGAAAATCTTTGGTAGTTGAGTGAGTGTATTGGTGTACTGGATCTCAGAACATTCATTTTTAAGGAATTTATAGCTTCTTATTTGCTTTTACTGTGTTCAACACAGACACAAAGAAGATAAGTGTATCCTGGGGGTTGCAGGGACAAAGGGAAGCTGTGAATGGTGATATTAAAATTAAACTGTATTGATATGACATCATGCAGCACAGAAGACTAGTGACATGAAGGCATGGGTATTGTACAGTAATCTATACTTGTCTTTCAAGTTCAAAGTTAAAGTATACATTTGGCGTTATTCTATATTTTTCCCTACTCTTTGGCTCTCAGACTCAAGCCCATTGGGATGTACTGAATACATACATCTTTAAAAAATAGGGTCACAAATATATAGTTTAATTTTTAAAAAGGCTCAGTCATTTCCTCAAATAGCTGGGCACTGTAGTTTTTAGCAAATGTTACTCACACAGAAGGAAATAGTTAATATTTGAGGCCTATTTTCAGCTGCAGATGAATAAACATTTGGTGCTCTGGTGAGTATTTACGGGAGCAGGACCGTGTTCAGTGTTCTGATTTAATTCACTGGGACTTCCATTGGTATAACCATGAAGTTGAGACCCTTACGTAATACTTAGGTTTCAGCTTCGTACTAAGGTCACGTAGGTAAGAAAACGTCTCCATGACAACTGAGAAACCTGAGAGATGTGGTTGAAACCTTTGGAAACACTAAGTAAGTGGTTTTCAAGGTCAAAAATGAACCTTCAAGCTCTACAGTCCCCCATTACAGTAATGGTAATGAAGGAACATGTCACCCAGTGCAACAGTGTGGCCCAATAATGGAGCTCTATGGTTCTGAGGAATAGACACACAATACTTGTTGGATCAATTCATTGTTGGTTTTAGGCTTTTCATGACATTTGTTGAAAATAAGAAAATTATAGAATATCACCAAATCCTATCCTAAATGCTTGATGTGTTATCAAGCTGAACATGTGCATCCTGTACACAGCAGTCACAATAATGAAACTGAACTCCATCCTAGACAACGCCTCCTGCCCTCTCTGTGGGGAGGTGATGCATCTGCAAAGCACAATCAGCCCACGTCTCAGCATCCTGTTGTGCTTCCTGTTACACCAGCCCAGCCCCATCATCATCAGCCACTGAACATGTGACAAAACATTTGTCTAATCAACTTTGAACTGTACTTGAACAGTTGTGACAAAACTATTTTGACAATCAGATTGTCCATGTCGATTGGTCACCTGACAAAACATTTGTCTGTCAATTCAACTTTAAACTGTACTCTCGTCCTGATGTTCTCCCCGTTGTTTGACTGTGTTGTTCTGCATGCCGTCTTGCTCTATCATTCTCCCTGTCCTTGACAGTTTTGTTGAATGTCATAGTTGCCTAACTGTAGGCCTACTTCTAATACTTGTACTGTACACTTACTTAGCTTTATACTTTATACCCACTTGTACTTATTTTGATTAGGTGTATTATAGTGTATCATATTTCGATTTGCTTGCAGACCTATTTATTATTATGTCTATTTCTTTTCTATTAGTCCTTCTTCTCCTGTGTGACGTGACAGTGAGCAGCTGTAACAAAGAGTTTCCACTCTGGGATCAATAAAGTATTTCTTATTCTGATAATACAGTTTTGTTTTTTGTAGGCCGAATTCAACAATCTGTAAAGGCTACCTCCGTCAAAATCAAGTTTAGATTTCTTTACTTTTTCTAGCCTAAATAAATACAAGTCCTAGAAATAGTCATGTAGTTTACCTGCATCGTCACTGGAACACATGACTTATTTTGGAGCTATTTTGCAGAGTTTCAGGAGCACGACAACACCTCAATCACGCCACTCCCGGCATTCCCATAAAACCCACCTAACCCATCTCCTCCTCTTTCGCTCTCATATTCTGCACCAGAACCGAGATCATGCAACATGTGAGCTAACGTTACTACTTCATCCTATGAGCAACTTCATCGATCCGCTCACCTCATCTCGAATATCCCCATTGGATGATTAATTATTCGGACGAAATCAGGATGACCACGATCAAAGTTTCCATCAACCCTCGCCAACAGACCCAGCAACAGAAGCTGAAAACTTCTCAGTTGCCTCAGTGCCCGAGACCTTGCTTTCTGTTATCCAAAAGCCATCTACGAAGCAAGTGAGTCCAGCAAGCCTACACAGTCTGTGCCTTGTCCACCTCCGTGCAGCAGAGGGGAAAAGAGTGGAAGAGGCAATTCAAGGATAGTCCATCGCTGCCGCTGCAGTTCTCCAACTCCAATGCCTCTGAGGACAACTCCAGTCTCCGCCATCGTCTCGACCACTACGGCCCCACAACACGCTCCAGCGAGGTCCGCCAAAGACCAGCCGTCTTTAATGAAATTCCGACTTCCAACGCTCTCATGTCAGCCTGTCATGCCCACACTCAACACAGCTGTCTTCCGGGTGACGTCATCATGCACACCCCAACAACATGTTGTGACGTTAGCGCCCATGTTAAAGGGACAGTTAACCTACATCCTTCAGCTCAAGACAGCAGAAAGGTAAGCAACAATGAATAACGGGAGTCATCAGCAACCACCTCTTATAATATCTTACGCAATCATCTTCAGATGGAGCAACCAACACAATAATTCCAGGACACTCCACCTCTCAGCAGGTTTTTTCTACACCAGCAACAGCAGCCTACATCATCCAGGGCAATTTACACTGAGACATCAGTGCCTCCTGTCATCCAGCTCCAGCAATCACGTCAACCAGCCTAAGCAGGGGAACCCTGTGAACTTCAACTAATCAGATCAATGAACCATAATGTAGACAAACTTACTGAAGCCAGCCGGTAGAAGAGCGAAAACATCTTTTCCATCAAGGAAAGCTTCAGTGCCGTTGCTCTTCTTTAAAAGATGAAACACTCTCCACTTCTGACAACTGATGCTAGTGTCAGCGTGTTCGTTTATTTGCAAAAGAAAAGTCTGGAGAGAAGCTATTCCTTAATTTGGCATTTATTAAAGCATTGGAGGATCAAAAGCATCTTGTACAAGGATCTTTTCTATTCAGAAAACCACAGTCAGCAAGCTATTAATCTGTAGTCATCATCCTAAAAAAGAATGCTATTCTTAACATTACACAGAGTTTTAAATGAGAATGTACAACTATCTGATAGGTTTCTACAGAGGTGAGGAGGAGCTGTGGTTTAGACTTAGCTCTCCCTTCGGTGGTGCACAGGCTGGTCCAGCCTCTTGGCACACGAGTCCTCCCTTCGTGTGGAGACAGTGCCCTAGTGGAGGAATCCTACACTTCCTCTGTTTGTAAGTTGCTAAAGTCTCTGCTTCGTTCCCCAAACCTGATACTTTTCCTCTCATGGTCATTACAATACATACTGTCCTCAGTACATGATGTTCTTTCTGATATCCCTGTTTCTTTTCTTTTATAAATGTAATTCTGTTTGCAACAGCTAGTCAACTTTTGGACAAGGACAACACTTTGAAATGTTAAGCCTCATGCCCTGTGTGTGTATGTGTGTACAAAAGTTTCAACATGGTATTAATATAATAGGCAAGCAACCTTCATTTAAATTATTAATTATCACACTAGCAGCATATATGCTAACCTTTTTAGCATTGTTGCTTTTAAAAGTCACTTCTCACACATGTCCTCATGCACACCTAGCGTTAGGGCATGCCCATAGGTCATGCCGTAGCTGCCAGTACTTCCTCATAGGACAGCCTGCCTCCAAAGCCGCAGCCCATCTACAGCAGGCCAATAAGGACACATGCAGGGGCACACTCGACAATGAAATTTATCGCCGCATCCTCACCTACCGTGCAGCACTGCCACGCGCCATATGTGGTGCCTTGTCTCACCCAGCCTCTTCCTGCTCTATTCCCTCCCACACTAAGCCAATTTCCTTCTCGCCCCATGCTGCACCAAATGCCAACTTCTCTAACTCCTAGGTCACCTCAACTTCGCCTACGTATCATTCTCCAAGGGCGAGCCTTTAGCTCTCACTTACTATGAATCGATGTCCATCTTCAGTTACTAAACTAACAGTTCCATCTCCCTGGAAAGTCCAAGCTGTATTCTTCTCTATTGCAGCCCCAGTTTGTGATCTTGTCTAGTGTAGCTTTAAAGTATCCTTAATTTGGTGTTCTAGAGGCTAATCCTAACTAGCACTTTTCAGTAGTTAAGTATCTGGTTGGCTCAGTTTCAGATATTTTTATCTGGGGCTTTATTTTCCTAGTTTTTTCCATCAGCATGACAACTGATTGTGTTCAAAATTCATTCATGTGTTCAAATTAATTTACTTAACTGTGAAGCTGAAGTGCCCCCATTTCGCACAGAGCACTGCTAATCTATTATACACCCAGAGAGCCAACTCAGTCTCCAACAGTTGACCCAAAAAGTGTCTGAAACATGTCTGTTTTGACCAGTGCAGAATCAAACCTCCACTTCCACTCCACTTTTTAAAGGTCATTTTTGGCGCATTTTAAGTGGATGTGCAGTCAGTCTTGATGGTATATGTAGTTAATTGAAGCAATACATTCCTCAGTGCATGCTACATGGGCCAAGAAAGCTAACTTCGTAGTTACTTAGTAGTTCTTCCTGCATCCAGTGATGTAATTGGAGGCACAGAAGAACTACATGTGATTTCAGCTTGGATATCTAGCTTCCGCGTCTGGGTAGCCAGGGGGCGTGCTCTAGATGCCGCACAAAAACAGAACTTCCTTGTTGTCTTTGCTTGCAAACTAGCTACGTTTCCAACAGCAAAAAGGGCATCCCAAAATAAGTATGTGTGCAAAGGATGAGGATACATTATACAGTGTTTTTGCTGACTCGGATATTCAGCCGTATTTATTTAAGCCAGCGTATATGCCGAAGAAATGTAGTGGAGAGAGGCCAAAGCTGGGGCTGCATTAGCCGTGCAAGAGGATATGGCTGGTGGGGACCATCCAGAACCTGAGCTGCTGAGAGCAAACAGCGACTGGTGGTGTCTTTTCTCAAATTGCTCTCCGATCCCTACAGAAACTGAATCATTCTGTATGGGCTGTTTTTGTTGGATGATGTCGCAGACGTCATCTTTTAGCTAGTGTAACGTTAGGCTACAGGTGGTACTCTGCGCGATGTCAGACTAATGTTGTAATATTCAGGGACAGTCAAGAGAAACTGTTAAGCCTCATTTGAAGCCAACGAAATAACAAGAGTAGTATATTGGATGTTGGTAACTGTTTTTTCATTTAACGTTAACTTTATTAACGTTATTGCAGCAGCTAGCCAGAACATCTTTGACCTAGCGTTTCCGTTGTTATATGGAAGCCCATTCTGAATTACAGATTTATTCTTACTTTTAATATCTTAACTGTTAAACAATAGCGATGGGGTGTGGGACTGGACTGGGTTGGCTGCAGGTGGCCAGCGGTGGCTTCCCGCCTGGCCCTCTGGCGGCGTGGTGGGGGCTCCGGTGTGGGTTGGTGCGGCCTACCTCCCTTCTTCTTCAAGGGGAAAAAAAAAACAAAAACAACAACAAGTCATACAAATACAGAAAACAAAGAATGCCACTCCTCAGCAGACCCAGATGGTCTGGCTCCTATGCTGACCCCCCTCCCTCTGGGACTTCCGGTTGGGTTGCTGGGGTGGGGGAGCCTGTTGCTTTTCTGGTGTCATGGTCTGGCCTCAGTCCTCATTGCTCTATAAATGTAATTATTGTGATGGTTATTATTATATTATACTGTACTATATATGGTGACTATTATAATATTATATTATTATCATATTATTTTATCATTATATTATCATAATGATATTGTCGTTAATATCATAATTTATAATCACTATAACATTAACACTATGTCCCTCTTCTTTTTCTCCGCCACACATGTCTTATTCTACACACTAACCTCTCTTGGTTCATTAAACATGGATACACTGCCTCTCATACAAACATGCACACACACACACATTACCAACACATACTCAACTTAATCTAACCTAATCTCTATTTACTCCCTCTTATCATATCATCACATTCATTGTAGCTGCTTTGTTATTGTCTGTATGTCTGTCCATTATGTCTATTATGTTTATGTCACTTTTTTCCACACTATTTCACAAATAAAATGAAAAAATAAAAAAAGACATCCAACAAAACAAAAGGTGAAAACCCCATGAAGCGCTGTGCTTTTTCTAAGGTGCTTTTTTTTGCAGAACAAGATGAGAATCAGTAGTTTGGCGAACAACTGCACTCTTGAAGAACTACTACATGCAGTTTTCTCCTACTTACTAATTATTTAGATATATAGATATATATATTTAGATATGTCTTTGGCCTTTTCTAAGTCTTTACAGATCAGGGGCTTCATTTATAAATCTGTGTGTAGAATTCACTTCAAAAGGTTATGTACGGATGAAACACTGAAAGTGCTTGTGCAGAAAAATATTCAGATTTATAACAGTGCACACACACGTCCCACACAGATTTCCCCGTATTAATTAAAATTTCCCTTTATAAATCATAATCAACTTGAAATTTGGCACACGTGAGCGAGCTTCTTGTCCCGCCCTTTTAACGCCCATAGTTGCCTATAAATGGTCAGTGAAACACCCTTAATTAATATTAAGCCATACTGACTGCATGAAGACAATGATGGCAAATGCTGACAGAAAGGTGGAAGTGAGAAAGAAGATGTTGTTTGGTGGACACAGTGTGGGCATTACTAATACTAAAAACAAACAAATGGGACACTTTCTGTTGTTTTTAGTTGCTGCGTGTTCCAGCAGGATCGGGGGTGCTGCAGGTGAGCATGAGTGCACCCAGCCCTGGCGTCTCCACTGCACCTCCAGCGGCCGTGTCCTCACAGATGCAATCGACTCAATTGCCAAGGAGTTAAAAGAAATAAGACTTGTTTTATGTGACATAAGCTGTACGCTGAAAGATCTACTTAATAAATTACCCTGACTGTAACTGACAATTCAAGGGCCATTATCTCAATGCATAGTTCTGAATTTATGCGCTGGTATCTGCCAGACTGACACATTGAAAACAGCATCAGTTTAAATGTAATTTGTATATCCTACTGTTTACCTTATTTATCAGAATAAATTTCATAACATGCAAGTATTGTTTAATAATTACAGATACAATTAAATTTATCTGATTAAACTGTAAGACATATTTGAGGGGTTCTTTTGCAAAAACAGATATCTGCGTTTGTATTATCCTAATGTTTTTTTACTGTGCACTTCAGGAAACAAACTGTGTTTGTTTATTCATTTTAAGAATGGCTTTTATCCATTTTTGCAAATTAACTCTTCATTAAGTAAGTGAAGTATTTATTTCACACAGTGTTATCAATTTCAAACCGTTTCTTGAGTTTCATCCTTCTGCCATCAGAGTCGCAGTTTCTCATTTCTCCAGTGTGCGTTTGCATAGGTCAGAGTTCCCGTGGAGGGCCGCACATTCTCCCATCAAGTTTGTTTTTTATAAATCCCAAAGTTTGCTTAGAAAGTGGCGTATGCTGCCTTTTGTGCGTACACAACTTTTATAAATGAGGCCCCAGGTCTGCCTCTGGGTTTTCTTGATGTTCTCCTCTGTCTCTTCCCTGTCTCCTCCTCCCCCGTTTGTGTGTGTGTGTATGTGTTGTGGGCGCAGCTACCTTACCTGGCTCGGCTCCACACCTGACTCCAATCATCTCATCAACTCTCAGTTTAAATATGCCAGCTCTGCAATCACTCCTTGCCAGATTGTTTTGTCCTACTCAGTAGTATTGTACTCTTGGTCGAACTGCTGGGGATTGTTTTCTAGTGTTCCTTCTTGTGTTTTTCCCTGTGCCTATGGTTAATTGGATCTTCTCTTTTGTACCTCAGGACCAGCGTTGTCACCCAGCTTTCTCCTACACATGCCATCTCAGCTCATCTCCAGCCATTCTCCATTACACCTACCTGCCTGCCCCTGCGAAACCTCTCCATGTGATCATTGGTTCATTAAAACCTTTTACTTACTACAACCTCTGTCTCTGTGTCTGCTTCTGGCTCTGCCAAAAACAAAATGTAAAAAGGTCAGCATTTTGATAACCCCTAGAAATTGTGTCAGTAATTATTTGTTGAGATTTAAATACATGATCTATATTCTTATCTAGGAGCTGCTTTGTATTTGGCATCAGACATTTTGCATCTTACTGTGAGGTGCTAAGCAACTTGCATCTCAGTTGGTTTTCAGCAGCGGTCAGAATTCAGCCAGAACACCCTTGGAATTTCAATTGTCTGTAGGTAGTTATGCAGCATCCATAGAATTCAGTCTTCCAACTGCATTGCTTCAATGCCACGGTGGCATCACTTACTGATCCTTAGCTGTTTTATTTCAGTCCGCAGCAAAAAGCTCTGCTGTGCTTGAACTTCAGAAAAGTTCAGGTTTACTTGAAATGCTTGGGGAGATGTAACGTTGTGTGGACGCTACTGCACTACTTGATCAATAAAAGAGCTAAGCTACTGAAAAGCTATTTGATTCCGAAAACAGCGACCCTACCACCACGCTACTGAGAAATGTAGTTAAACTAGTAATGCCGCTACTTGTAGTGCTGCTACTGCCCAACACTGGTTAACACTGGTTATTGCCATAAATATTTAAATATGGCATTAAAGTCGTCTAATTACAGCCTGTGGTGTCTAATATAGCATAATTTGGTAGTACGGGTAGAATAGCCTCTAACTGTAGCATAGTTTGGATCTGATATGGTGTTGTATTTGATTTAATTAGACCGTATTATGATCTCCTGTTTGGTTTCTAATTAGAGTATAATTTGGTATAATAGTGTAAGTATAGTATGTTTTGGGTCTAATACGGCATTATATGCGGTTTCTAATTACATAATTTACATAAATTTCTAATTACATAATTTAGGTGTATGGTGTCTAATTAGGGTATAACTGTGTTTGTTTACTGTCAAATAAAGAACATATTTTTTCTAGTTTTGGTCTAATTTGATATAAAGTACAGCTTATTACGTCTTATTACCGTGTACCGTAAAATAAAGAGCGACCAGGTGTTATGTTCTGTGAGATAGGCGTGATCCCCCATGTTGTTCTGAAAAGTTATCATCTTTTTATTCAAATTCTATATTGGGTACAAATGCCAGTGAGCTCACAGGAGAATTTGGCATAATGCATTAACGTACGCCATTCGTTTGTGCATCATTGGGGCACTTAATTAATTTTTTTTTTTTTTTTTCAAATATACAGCATATTTGACCATTTCAAGAGTTATGCAGTTCAAGATAACAATACTGCAACAGGTCCAAACCAAATGTTTTTCACCATAGACTAATATCAAGTGACTTCATTTTTGGTATCACAGTCCAATGTGGTTGCAAAACGACCACTTCTGGTAAGAGAAGAAATTAACACTCGCCCTCTGCCAAATGCAGGTAGATTTTGTGTTGGGCATGTGCTTTTCAGAGGTTTACTTTGGGGACCAGAGCAAAGACCAGAGGTAACAGCCTATGGATAAAATAGCTAAATTCAAAATTCAAAAATAAAAATTCAAAATAAGATCTCTTTGTCCAGCCTATTTCTCCTACACATAACTGACCTCAATTTAACATCAATATGAGATTGATAGCCTTCCTCTTGTCTCAGCCTGACCAAAAAACCAAGCAGGAAGTTCGTAGAAGCAGGAGGGGCGGGACATTTGAATTTAACTGCTTAACGGACACGCAGGAATATTTTCAACCAATTGTTTTGCATCCTCGATGTCAAGGGTAAGTAATTCTGAATATATATCTACATGTTTAGTAGGGATGAGTGAAAACACCATTATCTGTATCTGCATCTGTTCAACCAACTAAATGATCTGTATTTGTATCGTACTCGGAATGCGTGGGGCTTAAACCGGACGTGGGTGGGACTAACCGGAAGTTGTTTATTTAAGCCTGAAATTGATCAGAAGTTGCTCTATTTGTTAGAAAACGATTTACAGAACAGCTTCAGAATTGAGCTTCAGAGCAATGTTTTTGATCACAAGAGTAAGATAACTATTTACAGAACAAATATTGACACATTTTACTCTGAAACTTGTACTCATAAAAAGTACATTATCTGTACTTGTTTCAGCCAAGTACTTGCTCAACCCTTGTGTTTAGTTTAGTGATACAAATGAGTTATCATACCTTTTAGCCATTTCTCAGTAGACTAGGTTACCCTAAAACATCAGTTTTGTCACTCACTATTCTTACAGGTAACGTTAAATTAGCTAACGTTTCAATCGTCTATTCATTGTTGACATTAGCTTAAAAAAACATTCAAGCACTGCTGTTTATTAAAACTGCATTTAAGCCTCAGTATTTTGTTCATGGAGAAGAGGGTTTGCTACAGGCTGAACCTTCCTCTTTTAGACGGAGGAATGGAACCGATGATGTGGTCAAGCTAACGTTAGCAGCTCAGCTTTGAGAGAGGGCCCCCCACGTAATCACGGTAAAATACATGCTTGTTAAAATGTTAAGTTAAAAAACTTCAAACCAAGTCTCATAAACGCAGTTCAGAGCAACAGGCTGTGTGTGTGTGTGTGTGTGTGTGTGTGATGGTACCTGTATAGCCACACTCCCATAGGCCATTTTTTTGCAGAGCTCTTGATGTGGCTGACTGATGCACCATCACACTCAGCAGCTGAAATCTGCAGCTCTTTCATAGAGTTTTGTCTCTTCTTCCTTCACTAGTCTCCCAGTGAATATAACAGTGCTTATTGGGATGTCCAAACACTTTGATTTTGCTTTGTACCATTTTATTTATAAGTGCAACTGTATTTCTTCTTTACATGTCTAATGGGCCATTTGTGAATGTGCAATTTTCTAGAACACATGTTAAATAATGTGCTAACTTCTGTTTTAACTGTCTTGCCTGCAGTCTCTTGCTGCACTTTGTCTTTTAAACTTGAATCGTGTTCTTTGTTTATGGGCCTTCTGTTTTATTTTACCCAACAGAACACAGACACTGAGGCCAGCAGTTCCATGGAGCAATGTGTGAGTGTGGAGTGTGTCACATGGAGGGATGGTGTAGAGCCCGAGCCTTACCCAGAGGACACCAGTTCAAATCAATAAAATTTTATTTATATAGCGCCAATTCATAACAGAAGTTATCTCATTGCACTTTTCCTACAGAGCAGATGTAGACTGTACTCTTTATAATCTTAATTACAGAGACCCAACAGATCCCACCATGAGCAAGCATTTGGCGACAGTGGCAAGAAAAAATTTCCTTTAATAGGCAGAAACCTTGGATTGAACCAGACTCAATGGTGGGTGGCCATCCACCGCTGCTGTGTTAGGTTTTGAGAAAGGGGGGGTGGGGAGGGTGGGGGAGGCACAATGCAAAGACAACGTAGATTTTTTTTTAATAGTAGAATAGTAATTGTAGTGTTAATATTAATAAATTAGTAATAATAGAAATGACAGCTATAGGAAAAATGATGTCAGTATTAGTAACAGAGCCAATAACAACAACTGTAGTAGCAGTTGTCGAGCAGGAACACGGGGGCAGCAGGTGGCCCACAACCACAGATCCAGACTCTGCAGCTCTGGAGGCAGAAATACCTGCTGAAAGCGACAGAAGGAGAGAGGAGTGAGACGAGAAAGCACAAAACTACAGGAGAGAGGAGATGTTGAGTTAGTAACATGCATTAATGGGATAAAAATGCATACAGATGGAGAGGGAGAGGAGGAGAGAAGAATGAGGTGCATCATGGGAAGTCTCCCGGCAGTCTAGGCCTATAGCAGCATGACTAAGGGACTCACCCAAACCAGCCCTAACTATAAGCTTTATCAAAGAGGAAAGTCTTAAGCCTACTCTTAAATGTGGAGATGGTGTCTGCCTCCTGAACCCAAACTGGGACCTGATTCCACAGGAGAGGAGCTTGATAACTGAAGGCTCTGGCTCCCATTCTACTTTTGGAGACTCTAGGAGCCACAAGTAACCCTGCATTCTGGGAGCGCAGTGTTCTAGTCGGGTAATACGGTATTATGAGCTCTTTAAGATACGATGGTGCCTGACCATTAAGAGCTTCGTAGGTGACGAGAAGGATTTTAAATTCTATTCTGGATTTTACAGGGAGCCAGTGCAGAGAAGCTAATATTGGAGAAATATGATCTCTTTTCCTAGTTCTTGTCAGTACACGTGCCGCAGCATTCTGGATCAACTGGAGAGTCTTAAGTGACTTATTCGGGCAGCCTGATAATAAGGAATTGCAATAGTCCAACCTAGAAGTAACAAATGCATGGACTAGCTTTTCGACATCATTTTGAGACAGGATGTGCCTGATTTTTGCAATGTTGCATAGGTGAAAGAAGGCAGTCCTTGAAGTTTGTTTCATGTGGGAGTTAAAGGAGAAATCCTGATCAAAGATAACGCAGAGGGCGCTTACAGTTGTGCTGGAGGCCAGGGCAATGCCATCTAGAGCAACTATGTCTTTAGATAATGTGTCTCAGAGGTGTTTGGGGCCAAGTAGTAGTAGTTGGCTAGCTACAATAGCTTTGCCTGTCTTTGATTAATTGCAGCGTATTAGGTTCATTGCAGGTAAAACAACTTAAATTACAGAACTGGGGAGGGGGGTAATATTCCGAGAAAAAACTCTGATATTCTCTGGGATTAAAGTGGTAATTTTACAAGAAAAAAACTAGAATATTTTGATATTATAAAGTCATACATTTGCATGAAAAAACCCAGAAATTCGAGCCTACAACCTATTTGACAGTGACCATAAAGTATGAACGTGTTAAGAAAATAAATTAGCCGACATTAGAATTAATTTGTTTGCACGCATGTGTGTGTGGGATGTAGACTTTGACTGTTTATCTTAAGCACCTGTGCACACTTCTCATTTCTGGACTCACTCAGTGTTGGTGATATTTTGACTGGCTGACTAGCACACACACACACACACACACACACACACACACACACTGGATTAGAACACAGCAGTTTTGATACTAATTTCTACTACCTCATGCTTATATGACAATATGGTGATTCTGGGCTAAAATCACAAATATTTCCTGATTGCTAAATTAATGTAATTGCAAAGTAAAATTTGATTAGGTCATTCACTGCAGGCATAAAACAAGGCAAGTGGCGTCTGTGGTGTGATGAGGTTGATCCAACCTTGCAAAGTGAAGCAGTGTGGTTCCTTGATGAAAAAAACCCCACAATTTTTCCATAATTTGCCAGTTGGAACGACAGCTTTTATTAGACAACATAACATTGATTCTTTCCCAATAGGACTTCGGTGTTGTTTAAATCACAACTTAAAAAAGCCATATTTGATGACAGACACCAGTACTTATACTTTATACCAACCATAATGTCATACAATTGTATGTATACTCTATGTCTTTATTCAGAGAGGCAGACACATGCAGAAATATGAGTGAACTTTTATTTGATTGTATTTGATTTTTAATGAAGAATTTTTAATATATTTTGGGGCAATTTATAGTTTCCAATGAGCCTAACGTGCATGTCTTTGGACTGTGGGAGGAAACCGGAGCACCAGGAGAAAAGCCCACGAGACACATGGAGGAACATGCAAACTCCACACAGAAACAAGGTGGAGGTGGATGGTGTGGCTGCAGTGCTAATCACTGAGCCAGTGTGCTGCCCTCAACTTTAGGGGTGGAGGATGGGGAGGGGATGGAGGTGAGGATAAGGGAGATAGAGGAGGGGGATGGAGGGAGGATGGAGGGAGGGTAGAAAGAGGGGGTGAAGGAGATGGAGGAGGGTAGAAGGGTGAGGGGGTGGGGATGGTGGCTACAGTTGTCCAGCCTGAGCCGAACATGCAGCAGCCTCCTCCACCTCACTGTTGCTGTCACACTTCTTCTTGTGCATCCAGCTGAAAAAGCCCTTCTTCTTCTCCGTTTTCACATCCACCTTCTTTTCCTTTTCTTTTTCTTTCGTTTTCATCTCCTTATCTTTTTTACTTTTCCTTTTTTCCACCTTTGTCTGTCTAGTCTTCACCTTCTTCATGCGAAACCAGAAACCTCTCCTCTTCTTCTTAGTTTTCAGATAGAGCTCCTCCAGCTCTTTCTTCTCTTCCTCCACCTGCTTTACTGTGGTATCCAGGCTCTGTGCTTTCTGGACCAGCTCTTTCTTTTCTTCCTCCATCTGCTTTACCATGGTCTTCCAGGTCTGTTCTCTCTCTGCCAGTAGTTTCTTTTCTTCCTCCATCTGCTTTAATCTGACTTCCCAGCTCTGTTCTCTCTCGGACAGCTCCTTCCTGAACTTCTCCTGCAGATCATCGTGTTTTGACTGCCAAGCTTTGTCACTCTGGAGAAATTTGGATTCTTGGCTCAAGAGCTGGTTTGAGGCCTCTGTGAGCCTCTCAGAGAGGCCCTCCTTCTCCTTCCTGAGATCCAGCATTTCTTTGTTACTCTGGTAGAGCTGCTGCATAACGCTGCTCTGGCTCTCTAACGTCGCCTTGAACGTCTGATCAGTTTGCTCTGAGAGTTTTTGTTTCTCTGCCTCCAATCTTGCAGCTATCGCTTTATACCTCTGCTCGCTCTGCAGGCTCAAATACATCTGCTCCATCCGGAATTGCAGACTTTTCCTGAAGAAGGAGATCTGTGACTCATACTTTGTAATGGTCTCGTTGTTCTTTTTATGTGCAGCTTCTAACTGCTTCTCCAAGGCCTCTACAAACTTCTCCAGCCTGCCTATTTTGTGATTAGCGTTGTGCACGTTCATCTTTTCAGCCGATAATTCATCCTTATGCTGCAACAGACTGCCTATCTGCCCTTTCAGGCGATGGTTCTCCTGGTGTGCATCATCAAGGGCCTTTTGCAGACTGTGGAAGTCCGAGTGAGATGTTGGGCGGGCCTGAGGAGCAGCGCCAACAAATCTAACCCTGTTTCTTCGTTTTTCTTTGATCCATGGCACTGTCAGTGCTAGACCGTAGTTGTCTGTAGTAGACTGACTGTTGGTAGTAGACCGTAGTTGTCTGTAGTAGACTGTCTGTAGTTGTCTGTAGACCCGTAGTTGTCTGTAGTAGACCGTAGTTGTCTGTAGTAGACCGTAGTTGTCTGTAGTAGACCGTAGTTGTCTGTAGTAGACTGTAGTTGTCTGTAGTAGACTGTGTAGACTTGTGTAGTGGATACGAGTTAATTTCACTCTGTTCTGACGTTAACTTACTGGTGTTCAGGCAGACAACAGACTTCCAGAATCCTGTATCATCACAGTTGGTTCCATTCCGTTGCCTCTGAAGATAACAGGAGGCCATGCCCACATAGAACAGGAGCATTCTGACAGCTTTTTTTAAAAACATTTTGTAGAGTTGAAAAGTGGGAGGAGCTATTCAAGGCACCCCTGGTTCCATAAATTCATTCATTTTCCCCATAGACAATTGACAGTTGAAGCACTTCTATATGTTTGGAAACTCACAAACAGTGTTAGAAAAGAGCTGCTTCTTTGATAAAAAGTCAAAGCTACAAGAAGCCTGTGGACATAAAACCTGTTCTCTACAACATGGATTCTCAAAACATAGAGTAATAAACTAACTACGATATTTCTTCTTTGATATTCTGGTGGTTTATTTTTCTTATTTCCCCCACACTGTATTGTAACAATTGGATTTCACAGTTTCACATTTTCAACACAGTATGAACTCAGCGAGCTAAAAGAAAAACATTAAAAACAGTACTGTACACTGTAAGAGGCAGCAAACAACTTCCCCACTGGCAGCAGCTTCATGTGAACTGAATGCAATGCACCACAGTGATTCAATTTTATTTATATAGCGCCAATTCATAACAGAAGTTATCTCATTGCACTTTTCCTATAGAGCAGGTCTAGACCGTACTCTTTATTATATTATTTACAGAGACCCAACAAATCCCACCACGAGCAAGCACTTTAGCGACAGTGGCAAGAAAATACTTCCTTTAAGAGTCAGAAACCTTGGACAGAACCAGACTCAATGGTGGGCGGCCATCCGCCGCTGCCATGTTAGGTTTTACTGGAGGCCAGGGCAATGCCATCTAGAGTAACTATATCTTTAGATAATGTGTCTCGGACGTGTTTGGGACCAAGTACAATAACTTCAGTTAACTAAACTTCAAGCATGCCTTAAGGACATAAACACCTGGATGACCTGCAACTTTCTGATGGTAAACTCTGACAAAACTGGTTAGTTTCATCTGGCTTGATCGATAAATATAAATGGGTATCATCTGCAATCTGGATGGATAAAGGTTGTCGTCAAAGGGACAATTCCTGAAAATGAGCTGCTGGTGTGAGTGAGTTCGAAAAAGACTGAAAATCCTGCATACATCCTGAAGTGTTTTGTCTGTATCCCAGACAGGTTGGGTTTTTCCACTGCACACTGCACAAAGTTTAAAGCTTTGAAATGTTTTTAGGACAATGTTTGACATGTCAACAACACAGCAAAAAATGTGCAAGCAGTGTTGCAGTAGGCTAATGCTCGACTATTCTGGATTTTTTGCGACGTACGTGTGTATATTTTATTTGCTTTTGAATGTATTTTCTTCAAATACAAATTTCTTGAAAGCATTGAAAAAGCTTTGTTCTTGTGATTGTCCACACATCCTGCAGAATTATGTAGGCTCAGTTTTCTTCATGAGACAATATTATTTTGGTTCTAAGATCTCCTACATGCATATACACTCTGTCCAATTTATTAGGCCCACCTAGCTAAAACTAATGCAGCAGCCCTGTAATAAATTTGACATTTATGAAGGTTATAGTGTTGTTTTGGTTGCTGCTGTTTCAGAGAGGTGTTTCCAATATTTTGTCCAACCAATTTATATCAGTGTTGACCAAATATTAACACATCTCAGTATAACTCCGTTCAACAAACTACATCCTCCAAAATGACCATACAGTTATATCAGCACCTCTCTAAAACAGTAGAAAACTGAGCATTAGGACCTTAATAGCATTTCTATTGCAGGACTGACATAATACACTGGGCAATGAGTTTATGTTTGAGGCATTGAAAAGAATTACGAGTTACATGTAGTATGTTAAAAAGAAAGCTTGGAAGAACAAGAATGTCGGTATCTGTTGTTAATGCCAGATGTGAGATTTTCCTCGATTTATTTAGATGGAATATAGGTGGCGTGATGAAATTACGTTGATCCAATGATTTATTTTTTGGTGTGTAACATTTTCCAGATTGTAATTCATTTCTAATAAAGATTTTGTGCATTACTTTTCCTTCACGTTTCATTTATATACACATTTTGTCATGTGTTTCTTAAATTACTGCCACCAAGCCATTTATCAGACATACATAACACATACTTGATACCAAAGTTAGACAATACTGAGATCTGAATCACGCAGGCTTTTTCTCTTGTCTATTTTTTTCTCCATAAGGTTAAGAAGAAAACTCTGAGAAGCCTATAAGAACAGCAAAATAACGTTTGTTTCTACTGTTTTTATCAAACTGGACTTAGATTGATTTATTCTTTTGCTCCTTATTTCTCCTAAGGGGGCGTTTAGGAGAAACCGGTCAGAATTCGCTCCAAATAAGAAGCAGTTTTACTTCTGGTGAGACAAAGAAAAGACTAATGTGTGCAAAATTTTCCTCTGGGTAGGCCTAACATTACATTTAATAAGTAGCAACAGCTAGTCCTAAGCCCTTAACACTTTTACAACGAGAAGCGTAAAAAGTCTGATCTGAAACATGATACATTATGATAGCCTACATTATTACCTTACATAGCCTACTCACAAACGTGGCATTTCATCATTTTCCATTTCTGGGAGCGCATTCTACTGTTAAACATCATGTAAAGTTAGATAAGTCAGATAGCCTGCCGTCCCCATGCTGAAAACGGGATGTTCTTTGATTTCTGTTGTCATTCGACGGTATTTGGGTAGCCCACTAAACATTTAAAACTGTCACAGAAAATGTGGGTTATGTCAGTTAAATTTGTCATATGAATTTTAGACAGTAGTTAGGTAGCCTAGCTTACATTGTATGGGAAAACCTGGCAAGCTAGCTCGTGGTTATCATTTTCAATGTGACTAGCCAATTGTTACCTTGCATTAAGGAATTACTGTTGTTTGTCTTGCAATGCAATTAAATTTCTTTGATTTCTTTATGTTTTTGCTATCACACATAACTACCCCTCTCTCTCTGTATGCCTTTTCCAGATGCTGAACACAAATTGACGATCACAGGCTGGGATGGCGTCCTTACCTCTTGCAATGAAAGGACTTGGAGAGATTGATATCTGTGGCAGGGAAGGTTTTAGCTTAAGTCCTCTTCTTGGGTCTGGGAAGTCTACTGAGCATGGTCAACGTGACCCTCTCAGTGTGCTGGCTCCGAGCCGAAAGTAGCCGAACGTATAATCCTACTGCACACTGTGTCATTTTTAACAACTTTGAGTGGGTTAGGAACAAGTAAAAGAGATGAGGATATTGTATTTTGTGACAACCCCCATAGTTATTTTGTATAGTTGATATGGAAATAGAGATCTTTGTTCAATTCGCACCATCAAAATGAATAAAAAGAAAAATAGTTTAAACTGTTTTTTGATTGCTTCATGAATGGATAATTGTCTCTCAGTGAAATGTTGTAATTGTTCACTTTTAGGTTGTTACATGCTACAGAATTTGATTTTGGAACTGTAGGGTATATCCCAGGTAGCCAGCTGAATTGGGCCGATTGCAGCTGAGCTGAGCACACCAGATGAAAGGAAGAGGACTCTGTGTTTACAGCGATGATGCTTGGTGCTCAAACGCAGGCAAAATGAACGGACACTATTTCCCAAATGTCAAGCTTTTTATGTGAAGATGAAAACCACCACCTTCGGCTGGGAGCTTAAATCAGAAGTGACCATGCATAGTTGTTGTAGACTTGTCATATGCAGCTTTACCCAGCAGAGTTTGCATTGCACCTCATTTTAATTTCTTTTTTTAAAGAAGATCAGCACAGAACTCTTAGACAGTTGTAGTAGTCTTTGTATAGTAGTACTAGTAGTCTTTTATCTAGGCTCAATTTAGAGCAATAGTACTAAAGTAGAGGTCAAAGACAGAGAGGATTACGAGGTTAATGGGGTTTTGATAATTGTGCCTTACCATAAGCCCTAGATAAGTCAGGTGGGAAAGCTGAGTATTGATTTTGACTCTCCAAGAAAATAGAAAGCCGCAGTAACAGCAGGTAAAGTAATAGTGCTGATCTGAACAAGATAATTAGACAAAGAGGCTGAAGTCCCAACATCGGATCCTAGTTGCGCAAGACAGGGATAAAAATGGGGGAAAGCAACACAGGCGAAGGGGTACCTACCCCAGTGAAACTGATCATCAAAAGGCATCCAGACTACAAAAAACTAATTCTGGAGTGCATGAAAAAATTCAACAAAAGAACAGCCACAAGCCATCAGTGGCCACCTGAGGGCACTTTTGACACAGCCTGTTGTGATGAGGTGGAAGCGAGCATTAGATATCACAAAGCATCTCACACCAGTGATAAGAGAATAGGAAAAAGACACAAGGAAAAGGAAGTATTGAGTTGGTTCAAGGAAGCGGGAGACACATACCGGAAGTCAATAAAGAAATTGAGGGAGATAGTGGGTGATGAGAGCAGGGAGTGAGGAGATAAAAAAAGATACAGGCTTAAAGGGACGTAGACCAGACCCGCCACCACGTCCAGCTAAGCCGCCACCCTACTCTGGTGACAAAAACTCTTTTAGAACAGGACAATTTGCAGTGGTAGAGGAGCAAGATGAGCAAGAAGATGTAGTTCTGACAGGAGAGATCGAGTTTCAACAAAAGGAACGCTGAAAATAAGGGTAGAAGGAGAAGGGGCACCCCCTAGTGAGCATGAGGGAGGAATTGCAGACGACCTAATAGATTTAGTCCCAGCAATGGACCAAAAACAATGCTTATCAGACAACAAAGAGAGATGCATGATAGGCTAATAAGAGAAGAACAATTTATGAAAGGGTAGAAGAAGCTCCTGGAGGGACGAAAGGGCCCCAACAGCCCATCGGCAATGAAAAAGTCTAATTTTAAATGATAGCTCACATCCATTGTACCATGAATTTCAGCTACTCCCTTCTGGACAAGGTTTTAGGACACCCAGATGTTCAACAGGCAGATATAAAAAGCTGTTTTCTTTTTATCCCTGCAGGTGCTGCACTTTTAAGTGACTGAGCAGACTTACACTTTTGTTTTTTACAACCGTTTTTTAACTACCCTAATTAATTACTATCAGTACCCCAAGGTGATCTTAACTTTTTTCTGTGAACTGTCCACATTGTATTTTTAGTACCATGTGTAAATTGACTGACTGACTTTGTGTTTACCTTATTGTTTTTACTGTCTTGTAATACACCGAGGACACAGAGGAGGCGGAAGCGCCGCGATGCGCCAAGCTACTTCATTTCTCCTGCGAGCAGTAGCCTGGCTGTTCACGACAAGCGGTCAACAAGCGCTTCTGCTCCTCTGCTTTTTTCTAATCATAATAAAGAGCTGATCTTTATAATAACCTCATGAATTTATAACTTAAAGCTTTTTATGTTTTAAGCTAAAAGGATCACCTTGTGTGATCATCTGTGTGTGCTCGTCTCTCTCTCTGTTTAGAGACAACTATATGGAATATGTACGTAATTTAAAAAACACAATCACAAACGACAGTGATAATATTTCTAATAAATATAGTGGATGGGCGAATCTTGATATTTCATCGTGGGGGGAAAAAAACACTCCAGGAGAACAGAGGGGAGAGGGGCAGATAAATCAAAATGGTTGGCTATCATGAGATATTATTTCAGAATCAGATCATTTATATCATATATAATATTAATTTATATTGTTTATATTATAATTTCTCAGTGTGTTTTCTTGCCAGATTGGCTCGCAACACGGGAAAAAATAGACCAGACGCCAAAACTATCGCTGCTGAGTGCGAGCCGACGCACTGTGTCTGAACAGTCCAATTGATTAACATGGGTGCCGAAAGGAAGCGGGCAGCTGTCCATCGCTTCTGCATCCTGTGTGTCCCCACCATTAGTCTTTGAGCCAGTAGGGTTGGTCGATACCATCCGAGGGAAATAATGCTCATAGTGATTTTTGAGTGAGCTAGAAAATATGTGATAGCATTGCACCAGTGGTGGCTTTATGTGTGCTGTCATGCATTTTATACCCTAAAATAAACATTATTGAAAAGTGGCCCCCTCAACATTGAAATTTTTCACAATGATACCTGAGTTCAAGCACTTTTCATCAAATGCTGTTACATTGAGTCATTGGTGGCGCTCGCAGTACAGTGCCCAATTTAAGTAGAGTGAATCATTTAATTTTTAGAAAAATATTTGTCTGTTTATTTTGGAAAAGTCAATAAAAACCCTGGGACTCATATAATCACATGTATTTGTAGAGAATTTGTTCAGGAATTCAAATAACTAATTGCTTTTTGTATAAATTCCATATTAACATCAGTACAGCAGAAAATGTTACCTTACCTCCCAAATCAAAAACAATCTTAAGCTTTTGTCATAGCATATAGAATTACAGTGCAATTATTCAAATGTGGTTCCACACAGCCATAACCTTGGTCCCATTTGGTTGTAAAATGAAAATATTTAATCAAAGACTGCTTTCCAAACTTTGTTTTCCATACTTTGCACTCCCTGTGTTGCTGTGTCAAACTGAATTTCTCTATCTGAAGAATGTGTCCTGAATTTCCCTGTTGTTGGTCAGAAGTTTTAGGACAGTTGTCTTCCCTTTTCCTGCAAAAGCGCTTACATCCTGCATATGCATGCTGCCCGAATAGAGCCCTACAAACCTCTATGTCAACAACCATCCTGATGTCTACAAGGTTTATTCGGGTTCTAGTGCCACACTTCTGGAATATTGGGGCCTCAATCCATCAGAATGCCAAAGACATGATAAAGACATTTATGTCTTCTGAGCAGATAACTACAGATCGGTATCCCTCTCTTGTGGCATGGGGAGCATGGAGAAGTAGGTGGCCATCTGCTTCTTCTTGTTGATGTTGAAAAGCTGATACTTCCTCACTGTCTTGAGATGTGATTCTGTAACATTTGTCAGTCACAGTTGCATACAGAATCTTCTCCCGTAGCTTTGCTCTGTACTGTTCCTCCATTCATGGACTATGAAGCTAATGAGACTAGTTTTGTTACTGACTTTGGTCAGTAAGCTCCTCCACTGTCTTACCATCCGTGTGCCTGTGATATCTTGCAACTCAAGACCAGTCTCTTTACCCCATAGAGATCTTTCACTCTTCTTGATTCTCCTTGTATGTGTCGAACAGAACATCTTTTCTGCTACTCTGACTACCTTCACTCAGAGCAAAGGTGATATTTGTATGTATAAATGGTGATATAAAAGTTATCCTATACCTCATACTTACACTATATTTAGTTTATTGAATTTCATACTAAATTTCGAATCTATGTATGTAAACATGGTATTCATTCTTTATGTTATGTACAGAGAAAACTTTTCTGTTAAATCTTTCATGAAAACAGAGGTACATTTTATGTAATGTATAGTCTCTGTAATGCCACTGCCAGTCATAGATAACATTTGTAGAGATTCTAATTTGAACTACTTTTCTGAAAAACATAGTCGGAGTTATATTCCTACCAATTTTCAAAGAGAAAGGGTCAATAATAAGAGAGAACCATCAGTTTGAAGTAGAATGCTTCATTCTGTTCTATGTATAGTTTTGAAAAGAGTGTTTTGGCATGGGGTTATAAATCGAGTGATAACACACAAAAAGCTACCACCACTGCAATGCTATCACATATTTTCTAGCACTAGGGGTGTATACTATGCCAAAAATCACTTAGAGAATTATTCCATCCAGACGGTACCAGTGGCCCAAATTTGGGGTCCTGGCTCACGGACTATATGTGTTGCTCATGATCTGGTGGGACACTGCCCCAATTTCTGCTGTATATAAAGAGGTTCGGGGACAATGGGGAGAGGGCAGACCCTGCCCTCCTTCTCCAACCGCTGTAAAACCCGTAATGTGCAGGATGGCTTGGAGGGAAAGGTAGAGGACATGAAGATGGCCGGGACATTATTACAAATATTCCGCAGGGCCAAAAAAATTGAGGTTTTTTTTTATTGTTTTGTTTTTTACAATAAGAGTGCACTAACTTAATATTTTGTATTTTAAGTTTTAATTATGACTGTATAAATTGCCAATGTATGTGTAACCCTATTCATGTTTCAACAAAGTATGTTCTTGTAAAGAGGAGCCATTTTCCCCCCTAATTGTTAGTGTTGCTGTGTAGTTTTGCTCTGATGATTCAGGACCCCTCCTCTGCTGTTCTATAAAATCTTTTATATTGTGCTTTATTATTGTTCTCAATTTTTTCATTTTCCTTTTTTTCCTTAATGAGTAGTTGCACAAAGTACTTGCAATGATGCATACTGATTAATAACTCAGTATTTGTCAGTTACTGAAGGTGATGGTTCACTTTACCTGAGGGTGACACAAAAATGGTAAGTACTAATAAGATAATCATAAAGTAATGATGCATATCCATTAACACCTCAGCTGTTTGTCATATGCAAGGCAGATGTACTAGTTCGCTTGAGGGGCGACCAAAACAAATAATGTTAACTAATAGAAAGATACTCATGAAGCAATGATGCATTACTAGTAGCCTAGCCACTCATGATGATACACTACTTTATTTGAGGGGACAAAAATAATGAATACGTAGGTAATAAGGAAGTAATTATTTGTTATTGATCAAGTGCCATTTAGCACCTTATTCAGTGTTAATCAGGAACGATGCATTAAGTAAAGTTACCATTATGTGGATTCACACATATCAAGGAGCAAATCATTAGATACTAGTTCATTAAGACAATATCTAACCATCTGTTCATAGGTAACTTACCAATACCTACTATAGTGATTCAGAGTTATTCAGGAACTCCTTGTCATCTATTTGGTAACTAGCAGTTCATTCCTGATTTGTTCCTCATTCATTCCTTAGTAACTACTTACAATTTTGTGTGCTGTATTGTAAAGTGTTACCCCTACCACTAATTAAATGAGCAGAGTACTACATCACAACATTGGCATAAACAAGAATTCTGTAACAAAATAGGTTTTAAAGATTCACATAATTGCATCACCTTAATTGACAATTACAGCTAATAAATCATGTGCACTGGCCATGTCAAGGAAGTGGATGAGGAATGATGACTCTAGGCCTTTCTCAGGTGTACCTCTCCTCTCCTTGCTCCTCTCCTCGGTACTCTCCTCATGTCGTAGTCCCTCCCACTAGAGATGCGAGCGGAAGATGTGAGGAAGAGACTCGAGGAGAAAGGAGTCGAGACAACCGGCATTTAAACAAAAGAGATATCCTTGCTTCAGAGCCGTCATTTTAAAGCAACGTCAGTCAAATAAAACGTGTGGGACAACTGCATCATCTGTCCATTGTTTTGTTATAGCCCTATGGTTATAGCCTACTGCTGTATTTTATGATCTCTGTCAGATAAGCATAACAGTGTTCATGACAACTTATATATTTAGTTTTAATTCAATTCACAACTTTACAAAATGTGACAAGAATGTACCGATGTCATACCTTTTCATTTATTTAACACACGCCCACTGTAGCCTTTGTATATTTTATTGTGTGAAGCACTACAAATGTTTGTATGACAAGTACTATACAAATACAGTGACAGACAGTGTATTATATATATGATTGAGTGATATACAGTATACAGAAAGATCTGCGACTGCAGCAAGTGATAAATTTATCGATGACGTGTATGCTAGCCTACTATTTCTATTTAGCTAATTAGCCAACTAAATTTAGCTAACTTATTTAGGAAATCTAAACCTGATTTTAACAAAGATAGTCTTACCGGTTGGTGAATTGAATGAAAAGTGTAATGAGATTGGTTTAGAAGTAAGCAGCCCTTTGCTGCATGTCATCCCCTCTCTCCCCCTTTCCTGTCTTTCAGAATCAGAATCAGAAATACTTTATTGATCCCCGAGGGGAAACTCTTTTGTTACAGCAGCTCACTGTCAGGTCAGTGCACACAGGAATAGAAGTATTAAGCAAAAAATATAATACACTATAATACAGGCAAGATAAATTAAGTACCAAGTGGGTATAAGTATAAAATTACAATAAGTGTAAAGTACAAAGTGGATTACCGGTTGATGATAAGTATGTACGGTATAATTAAACAATGTAATAATATAAGTAATAAGTAGTAGTGCATGTACTGTCAAGTTAAGTGTAGCTTATTAAGATTATTATGAGACGGTGGATATTGCATAGCAGTAATAGAAGTATGAATAAATATCAATAAATAGGGAATATTAAACTGAAAAGAGTATATTGCACAGCAGTATTAAACAGAGAATATTGGACAATTATTTCAAGTATTGCAGTGATGTTAATGATCCAATGTCCAGTTTAATGACTTAAGGTCATATAGACTGACACTTAGAGGGGGGAGTTAAAGAGTTTGATGGCCACAGGCAGGAATGACTTCCTGTGGCGCTCTGTGGTGCATTTTGGGGGGATGAGTCTTCTGCTGAAGGTGCTCCTTTGTTTGACCAGCACGTCATGGAGCGGGTGGGAGACACTGTCCAAGATGGCATGTAGTTTGGCCTGCATCCTCCTCTCTGACACCACCGCCAGAGAGTCCAGCTCCACCCCCACAATGTCACTGGCCTCACGGATCAGTTTGTTGAGTCTGTTGGCGTCCGCTACCCGCAACCTGCTGCCCCAGCATGCAACAGCATACAGGATAGCACTGGCCACCACAGACTCATAAAACATCTTCAGCATTGTCCGGCAGATGTTGAAGGACCTCAGCCTCCTCAGGAAATAGAGGCGGCTCTGGCCCTTCCTGTACAGAGCTTGAGTGGTTTTAGCCCAGTCCAGTTAATTGTCCATGTGTAGTCCAAGGTATTTGTAGTCCCCAACAATGTCCACACTGACCCCCTGGATGGAAACTGGGGTAACTGGTGACTTGGCCCTTTGTAGATCTACAACCAGCTCCTTTGACTTTGTCGCATTGAGCTGCAGATGGTTCTGCTCACACCATGAGACAAAGTTCCCCACCACAGCCCTGTACTCATCTCATCACCATCACTGATACATCCCATCACAGCAGAGTCATCAGAAAACTTCTGATGGTGGCAGGACTCTGTGTGGTAGCTGAAGTCTGTGGTGTAGATGGTGAAGAGGAAGGGAGAGAGGACAGTCCCCTGAGGGGCCCCAGTGTTGCTGACCATGCTGTCCGACACACAGTGCTGCAGACGCACATGCTGTGGTCTGCCAGTCAGGCAGTCACCAATCCAGGACACGAGGGGGGCATCCACCTGCATCGCTGCCAGCTTCTCCCCCAGCAGGGCAGGCTGGATGGTCTTGAAAGCAATGGAGAAGTCAAAAAACATGATCCTCACCGTGCTTTAACTTTTAACTTATTAACTTTTACAGAGGAGCAACAGAAAGCATCCGGACTGCAAACATGACAATCTGGCATGGGATGTGCATGGCCCAGAACCGGAGGGCTCTGCAGCGGCTGATTAAATCCACTCAGAAGATCATTGGTACCAACCTACCGAGCATATCGGTGAGGTGCCTGCGCAGAGCCCAAAGGATACTAAAGCACAGTACCCACCCAGCCACAGCCTGCTCACCCTGCTGCCGTCTGGAAAGAGACACAGAAGTATCAGCTGTCGTACCAGCAGACTACAGAGCAGCTTCTTCTCTCAGGCTGAGAGACTACTAAATTCATCCCCAGCACTCCACCATTTAAAATAGCTTTTATTTCCATGACTTATTATATATTCACTGATCTACTGTATATCATTTTTATACATAACATTTGTTTTTTAGTAGCATAAAGGGAACTACAATCAAAATCTCGTTATACAACCCTGTGTTGTGAAATGACAAATAAATCTTTCTTGTATCTAGTTCCATCCCTCCAGTAGAGTTCCAGAGACTTGTAGAATTAATGCCAAGACACATTGAAGCTGTTCTGGCAGCACGTGATGGCCCCAACACCTTACTAAGACACTTTATGTTGGTTTTTCCTTTAATTTGTCACCCATCTGTATTTAGATCAGGGAAATCCAAATTTTTTCAGGGAGGCATGCCATCAAACCCCCCTTGTGAGCTCAGTATTTAGACTTTGGTATTTCTAAAACCCTCGGCCATGGTTATCATTTATATAGGGACAGGGTTACTGTACTGAAATGCATGTAAACATACTCAGTCTTGGCAATAAAGAGAAAACAGACTGCTGTGGATTTACCGGGAGTACTTACACACATTTTATATAGCTTTATTTGAAATACTAAAAGATGCAATAACATGTTTACAGCTATGTGTCTGTGCATATCGTCTCACTCTCTCTCCCTGTTCCCTTGACAGATAGACACACACACACACACACACGCAAACTATTTGTGAAGCGTTTAGATCTCATATAAGGCCAGCCATGCGTTTTCTGATAAAATGTGATAGTGACCTGAAGAGACGTGAACACAAAAACACACCGTGGCAACTGCCAGTGCATGTTATTTTAAAAATATTTCTAAAAATATGAGACATTGTCTGAGACTTTTAAACACAGCCTTCTGAGTCTAAAAAAAGCTTTCTCAAAATAAGAGTTCCTCTTTACTGTCTGATTTTGGACAACAGTCTTAAGAATGAGAAGTGATTCTCTCTTTCCAGCTGACAAGTACCTTGGCATTAACAATGTTTAAAGCAGTAACATCATTTTGGCAGTGCAGAGATTTTTAAGCTTTTTAGTTTCAAATCAAAAAGATATTTAAGGATTCAAACACAATCAAGAGCATATTTCCTAAATGAAAATGTCATTTTGATAACCATACTTCAAGTAAATCAGAGTTGGTATAGTTTTTACACACATACTGCAAGAAAATAACACCTTGAACTCGTTTTAAAAGCAGCCGCTGGTTATGTACATTGACTGGCACAGTGGGTTGCAATTATCTTGCTCTTGTGGACAGGGCTGTAGCTACCAGTGATGCTGCTGAGATCATGTCCTCTATTTTATTCTTTTTTTCTTACATTTTTAACTACATTTAGGCTTTTTATTTTTACACATTTTTCATATTTTACAGGATGATTCAACAAAAAAAGAAACAAATAAAGAGATTCAGTGTTCCCCCATAAAAATTGGATTCCTGGCAGTGTAGGTAAAGCTTTTAAACAACATTTAGATCTTCATGTAGGGAAACAAAATCAAATTTAAAGAAAATATTATTTAACAGTAAACTGGATGAATAAAATGTGGAAAAATCCAGCTATTGAGATTATTTGACAAGCTTTCTTTTTGGTGTCTGAGTTGATTTTCTTTTTTTGTACTTAACTGACTCATAACCTCAGTAGAATCCTGTCTATGGTCCTGCTTGTGGATAACGCTGTAATTATGACCTTGAGTAAAGATAAAATCAAGATAAAGTCCAGCAGTTAAAGTCCACCATTGCTTTTACTATAAGTACTTGTACTCAAGTATTGTACTTAAATACACATTTGAGGTACTGCATATTTCCATTTTATGCAACTTCATACTTTTACTCCACTACATCTCAGAGGCAAATCCACTACATTTGTCTGACAGCTTAAGTTACCTTTCAGATTACAAATTTTCATACCCTTCCTGTCCAGTGAAAAATATGTATCTCCTAATTTGGCGAATGTTTCTGATAAACTGAAGGATGAAGTGTTCCTTTATGGGTCATTTGCATTTTCCCAGATCAGCTGGAAAATGCATCTTCACAAAGCTTTAAACAGGCTGTTTTTCTGAGCTTGTGGTTCTCACAGGACAGTGATGCTACAAACATATGATGATCTTATAGAATATGTATATATGATGAAACTACCCAACAGTATATAAAGTAGTTAAAATGAGCTCAACCTTAAACATCTACTGCAGTAAAATGCAACACACACATTAATGCAGCAGTAATATTAATCCAAAAACATCAGATATAATAGAAAAACACTGACAGGGAACACTTTACTGCATAATGAGTCCTTTTACTTTGATACTTGCAGGACTTACTTGTTGTGGAGTATTTTCACTGTGTGGTATTAGTACTTTTTAATTAAAGGTAGTATTTCAACAGGTATGAAACTATAATGATAAACTGACAATACAGTTTATTTTATGCCCAAAGCTAACCTCACTTAGGGCACCCATTGCAATATCAACCATTATATTGAAAATAAAGCAAGCGGCATAAAGATGATGTAGTGTAAGCTTAGTGGCTCTAAAGGAGCTACTACAAAGTGTTTAGATGTGCTTGGATACAAACACACTCCAAACTTATTCTAATTTCATGCTGTATTATTTATATTGTAAAATAAATAATATAGCATATTGTAAAACTGTAATGTACAGTATATTTAATGTGGGCTATTTCAGTTCTCAGTTATATTACATACAATGCAGTAAAGTTTATTCACATAATGTATCTTTCTAAATGCACTGAGCAGGTTGGGTCCAGGATGTTGCAGGCAGCCTAAAAGGATTGGAAACATTAGTTGTTGTGGGGATCAACCTTGGGACCCTTTTTGTCCAACATGGCATGAAACACAAAGCTTTACCTACCTTTTAAAGGGGCACTCCAGCTATTTAGCATTGCACTTCTATAAAAAGGGGGGAATCACAAATGACAGATTTTTTAAAACAAAGGTCAAATTGGGGGCAGCAGAGGCCAAGACATCCTGACTTTTATTTTCTTGAATAGGTCAAGCTCCAAAAACACTGGACCCTACATTTCCCATAATGCAACTCAATAGCATCTTTCATTACAGTATGATGTCGCCCAGGTTATTTTTTCAAACTTTTGAGTGCTACCTCTAGAATAACACAAGACATGTTAAAAACATTTTTCCAAGCTGGGTAGTACATCTCATGACAAGTAAACTGAATGTAATGTGTAGAATTAGTGGAGTGCATTTGGGTCCTCATCATGTTGCCTTGTACACACATCTGTGACTTTTTAGATAAGACATTACTAACATGGCTTTATAAAGATCTATGCTGTAGAACTGTATAAACAAGAACACACATGCATGGGTTCCTAAGATTAGAGAGTTCATCCCACAACTGTATAGTTTCGTACTCAGTTCAGTAACCACTTCTGAGTCAGTCAAAGTGTTCTTCAGTCATTCTAAGCTGCTCTTAGATGTGAATCTGGCAGCTCTTTATATGTGTTGCATGAGGTATCACGGTTTCGAGCCACTTCCTCAGTTCACTGAGATGCATTCACATTTTAACAAGTTCCAAGGGACTGGATTTGGCAGCTGAATGTACTGCCTGGATTGTAGGACAACACAACCTTCAACAAGCCACCAGATCATCCTGGGCTTAAAACGAATTTGCAACTGACCCAAATTTTGTCCAACGCTGAAAGTGTAAATAGCAGCTTTGCTCTAGTTCGCATCGGACATAAATATATAATCCATTAAATGTGGTGCTAATGCAGGCGACCCAATAGCGGCTAGGGCACATACCACATATACTACTTGCTGGATGCTGTGTGCCAAGATATTTTACCTATAATGAGGGTTTTTGAGTCTGCAGAACCAGGAATTACCTCCAACCTAATTCTCAGTAATTGATATGTTTCTTTTGATAACTGTGAGAATTAATAATTTAAATGAAGGTTGCTTGCCTCCCCAGGGGCCAAGACACATTTGACACCCCACGAGTTGCTGACAGGTAGGCCAGTGCCAGGGCCACCCAAGGAGGGAGGTCATATGCCCCCTCTGGATGTCTGGCAGATTGACTGTGATGAATACATGACTGCAATGACTAACTTGTCCCGAGTTTTGTGTAAACAGGTACAGCTGGCCGAACCCGAAGCAACCATCACAGAATCTCCAACAGTACAGGTTGGGGATTGGGTACGAGTGAAAGTTCACAAGAGACAGTGGACTGATCCCAGGTGGACAGGACCTTCTGAAGTGGCTGAGTTTACCTCTCATGCAGTCCAGGTAAAAGGAAAAGCTGGAGCAATTTCGCACCAACTGACACATTGTGTACCAGCCCCACCACCCTCACGCACATTAGCGGAGGTTAGAACTGAATTGGCTGAACATGAGTAAGGGCTCTAAAAGATAAAACTAAGAACTTGACCCAAAGAGTTGAGAAGCCCAAAATGTCATGGCTGACCCTAGGGGTCGACCGTGGCACCATTTTCACCAACCAGGCCTCTGTGGCCTAAGAGGAACAACTTGGAATCGACTTCTCTTATGGCCTGGCAGAATAGGATGGCTTTAGATATGCTGTTGGCAGAAAGGGTGGAGTCTGCAAAATGTTTGGGGACTTCTGCAATACATTCATTCCCAGTAATACTGCCCCTGATGGAAGCATCACCAAGGCTCTAGCTGGCCTTACTTTCCTGTCTGAAGAGTTGGCTGAAAATTCAGGCATCAACGATCCGTTTAGTAATTGGGAAGATCAATATTTTGGTAAATATAAGGCCCTGTTCATGTCACTAATTGTTTCCATTGCTTGTTTCGCAGCCATTTTAGTGTGCTGTGGCTGTTGCTGCATCCCCTGCTTACCTGCATTGATCAACCATCTCATTACCACTGCCCTTACCAAATACCCGTTAGGTGAAGCTTTGGAGTCAGATGAGGAAGAAGAGTTACAGGAGGTACAGGTAGATGGGGAAGGGGGTTGTAGTGTGTAGTTGCACCATTTTGATTGAGTTTACATTGTAAAAGGAGGGATTTGTGAGAACTAATAATTAAAATGAAGGTTGCTTGCCTATTATATTAATACCATGTTGAAACTTTTTTACACACATACACACACACAGGGCATGAGGCTTAACATTTCAAAGTGTTGTCCTGCAGACTGCTGACTGCAGGGAAAAGCTGACTAGCTGTTGCTAAGAAACATGGATATCAGAAAGAGCATCATGTACTGAGGACAGTATGTACTGTAATGACCATGAGAGGAAAAGTATCAGTTTTGGGGAACAAAGCAGATACTTTAACAACTTACAAACAGAGGAAGTGTAGGATTCCTCCACTAGGGCGCTGTCTCCACACGAAGGGTGGACTCGTGTGCCAAGAGGCTGGACCAGCCTGTGCACCACCGAAGCGAGAGCTAAGTCTAAACCACAGCTCCTCCCCACCTCTGTAGAAACCTATCAGATAGTTGTACATTCTCATTTAAAACTCTGTGTAATGTTAAGAATAGCATTCTTTTTTAGGATGATGACTACAGATTAACAGCTTGCTGGTTTTCTGAATAGAAAAGATCCTTGTACAAGATGATTTTGATCCTCCAATGCATTTATGGCATTTAATAAATGCCAAATTAAGGAATAGCTTCTCTCCAGACTTTTCTTTTGCAAATAAACGAACACGCTGACATAACAAAACATTGAACAAAGGTCACACATGAGAAATTTTATCTTTGCTAAAATTGTTTTCCATACAAGCCACACTGACAAATTACCAAGTAAATGCACCAAAAATGTGCAGATGCTGTAATGGTATCAAACCTAAATCTCTTTTTTTTCCGGGTCCCAGCAGCAGACGAGACAGAAGCTGTCTGGATGCTTGCCAGCGGGTGCTGCAGCTCAGTTTATGTCAATTGAAATCAAAGTCTGTGTGCCTCAATTCGTACATTACAGTAAGTGGGCTCTCCAGTAGCGTTGATGGCTATTGATGACAATCTAGCAGAGTGCATCAATAATGCAAAGTCTTATTTGCACTGTTCTTGAGCTGTTTGGCAATAAACAGAGCAATGCGAGGGTGCTATTGGAAATTTAGAATTCTCTCTGAAGGTAATTGCACACACAGAGCACACTTCAAAATATTAAAATTTAAAAGTGTGTTTCCAAGAGCTGCATGTTGATTTGTTGATTATTTGATAGGATGCTGTTCTTGTATTCAAAATGTACACTGATGTGCAATAACAGTTTGTATTTCTTTCTCCTTAATAGCTGTAATATCCCTGCTTATTTGTTTGTCCTTGATCTATGGACCTCTACATTATTTTAGCCTTCAACTGCTTTGTATGGAAGCGTATACAGGACTATATTCAAATGATAATGTAAACTTGAAAATGAAAATGTAATTCCACAATAGCATTATAAAATGCAATAATAAATAAGTTTTCACATACTTGTATGGGTGTGCTATGACTATATTAAAATGAAAATGGAAAAGCTGTTTGACATTTAATTTTCAAAGTTGTAACCTGCTATACAGTGGACAATATTCAAACGTTAATGACGCATGGTTTTGTGTTGTGCAGAGTAATACTGAATGAGCTGGGCTGATCAATCAACTCCACCCATATGTTGATTGTGCACCACCGAATGGGGTGCGCCATCCTGGATCCATCTTATGGATCCTCTTTCTGACTTCCTTGTGAGGGTGTTCAGTTCTGTGCTAGGGCAGTCCTTCCGGTTCTTCCTGTAGGTCCGGCTGGCAGTAAATCTTTGCTCATGGAGAGCCCTGAAGAGCTTGGGATTGGAATAAAAATTGTCCATGTAAATGTGGCAGCCTGTGCCAAGGTAACCTGGTTGCACCAGGGACATCACAACATCGTAGGACAGGCCATGTCCAGAAGGGATGTCACTTTTCCCGGTGTAAATGGAAAATTCCACTGTGTAAACATCCTTATCAGGGAAAAAAAAATAAATAAATAAAAATAGGACATTCACTACTGCTAGGTTCATTGAAAGAAACTTCTCACCACTTTCTCTTTTCTTCCTCCAGAGCCCCCACACACATCAATTCACACCTAAGAGGAATGTGGAGGAGATGTGAGGCTCTGACTGATCCTGTCCTGTCAGCTAATCTTCTCTGTATCTATTCCAATATATCATATGTGCTACCTGTCCTGTCCACTCCAAACAGCAGCAAATCACACCTGAATGAGATGGTGGGGTGGGGATACTCTCTCTTCCATTTCAAAACTCTACACAGACATGTTTTCAAAGTGTGAATGGAAGTGAAAAAATATTACATTAGTTATAACATTTGTTATTTAAAGGAGATCACATAGAATAGCCTAAATGTGTGTGATTTGGTTAGAGATAGTTCAGAGATACAGTATGAATTTTATGGTTTTTCCCACTACCCAGAGTCAGAAACTAATACATGCCTTTTATGTATTTGGTGTAGTCTGAAATTATGAAGTTGTTGAGTGTCTATGGTTCCATATAACATAATCATGATCCAAGAATTGGATCCAATACGTGGGGGTGAGGGGACACCTTTTTCTTTTTCTGAGGGGAGGCCCAGTGTCTCAGACTTTGAAAACCTCTGATCTATAGTATTTGTAAGTGAAGCTCACTTTTACAGAAAGAAATAACTTTTATACAGAGTAACCCTTTACTAATGGACAGTAAATTTTGTCAAAATTCGTGACTAATTTTACGTAACTTTTTTTTAGCCAAGATGGTCACATTTAGCTTAGTATGAAGCGCACTACTACTGTGATATTGCAAACAAGGTTTTTGTAAAATAAATGCGCTTACCCATCTTCAAATGCATCCCTATTATTTTGTTATTCCTCTTCATCGTCGGAATCAACCCCTACTGGTTCTGAAACTCCTCCCTTATCCTCGTCGCTGCTCTCCAAAATAGCTGCTAAAATTTCGCTGTCTACTTCTTCGCTTTTGATCTCCTCGTCTTCTTCTTTTTCTTCTTCTTATATGTGTGAAAACTGTAATGTTTTTCTGCAGTGTAAGGTGACGGCCAGGTCCTTAGTGATTTCCTGAGTGTCCATTGGTTTGTTTCAGTCAATGCAGACGGACACATGAACCCACCAATTACGTATGGTGAGAGATAGATGAGAGCTCTCTTCTCTTCCTCTTAGCTCGCTGTGTGAGTCACGTACAATCTAGCAAGAATAATGACTTGGAAGCGGCGAGTCTACAGATTCTGACAACATCTGCACCATATTTCTGTGCTGTATTATCGCAGATATTA
The DNA here is from genome assembly GCF_020085105.1 of Siniperca chuatsi. Taxonomy (NCBI): domain Eukaryota; kingdom Metazoa; phylum Chordata; class Actinopteri; order Centrarchiformes; family Sinipercidae; genus Siniperca; species Siniperca chuatsi. The sequence goes on along the minus strand of NC_058053.1, from coordinate 3,541,007 downwards.
ATAGAAACATCAAGTAAACATCGAGTAAATGCGCTGATGCGCATCCCGGCGATCCCAGGGGGTTAATCTGCTACAGACCATTATAATTGTGTCATGAATAATTCCCTTGACCTCAAGAAAAGTGGAACCATTTGGACTTGTCATAAAGATGTCAGTAATGTTATAAAAGATGATAGATAAAAGAGTACAGTACTGAGGTGATTTACAGAGTTTCCTGATGGACAGATAGCTTTACATGTTGCTAAAGTAACGTTAGTTAACCTAACTACATTGGTGGTGGTTGAGGTGAGTTTCCCCCTTTCACTGTGAAACACTTTGGGTATCAAGATAAAGTGCTAAAGTTATATAAATGTAACTAATCCATTATTATTATTATTATAACCACTAACTGCTGTTAACTGTAAAAGTTAGCTGCTGTTAGCTAGCTAGCTTGGTTAGCCATGCAGTCTAGTCCTATTAGCTCTCAGCCCAAGGGTACCAGGAGCAGAACCGCGTCAAGAAAACCATCGCGCTACTGTATTCCCTGTCAAACTAGCCACTGTCAGATTGTGTTCGTCCCGGTCCAGCCATGTTCACTGGAAGCTAGATGCTGATGCTAGCTGCATGGCGGGGGGGACACACACATTCAGCGCTACTGGCTAAACGCCAAACAGTATTCGGGAGAAGTCCCTCCCTACCTTCCTGTTTTTACAGGAAACACATAAATATGCGGAATCAAATAACACTCTGCTAGCTGTTTTGCTCCACCGACCAAACTGAACACAACCTCCAACTGACTGGCCAGTTTGACAGCTAGCTAACGGTAGCTAATTGTTACAATTAGCAGCAGTTAGTGGTCATAATAATAATAATAATAATAATGGATTGCATTTATACAACATTATTACTGTATTTCATATCATACAGGGGCTATGCTGGATAAATAATCATAATCTGTTACAGATCTAACTATTAGAATATGGTTAACACAGTGGCACAAGTCCTGGAAACATTAAACATGATGTAACATTAAGAAGACATCTTATCTGTGACTCACTTTAAATGTTGACGCTCATTAGAGTACTTTTGTGACAACTTTCTTGAGAGCAGGGGAGGGACATTTAATTTTTTCTCACCCTGGATTTATATTTTATTTCAGCTTTACCTTGTGAGATTTAATGTAAAAAATCAAAAGGGTTGATTTTGTGTGTGCCGTGACTCTCACTTTTGAGAAACTGAATAGATGTAGGTGTTTATAGGTCTAGTTATTAATGGTTGAATGTTATTTCTCCACAGAGCGCATCATTTTTCACTCGCCTACAGCAGCTCCACCTTCATTTTTAAACCAGAACTACATTAAAATGTAAATGTCATATTATGTTAGCCTCTGACAGCCTTTAATTCAAGTTCAGCATCACATGTTGCCAATTTTTTCTACTAATGTGTGATTTAAATGAAACACGCTGTTTACAGTTTGAAATGTTAAAATGATCAGTCTAATAACACAGCAACATTTACAGCTTTGCAAACACTGAACCTGGAGTGGAATTGTCCCTAAAATATTCAAACAGACTTACAGAAACTAATATACCATTATTTACTTTATTCATCTTTATTTCTGGGATCTCTTAAAGAAACTCCTTTGAACCTGAGATGTGTCACACTTGCCCAAAATAGCAACACAGTTGAATATAAGCACTGCATAAATTTACTCACTGCAGGTGCATTTTGCTAATTTATTTACATGCCAAGCCTGTGGGATGTGGAAGTAAACATAACATGTGGAAAACAGAAATAGCTACAAGAATGCAGAACAACAACAGTGGCTGCAGGGAAGACTGAGAAAGTAGGGAATTTGAAGTTTTAGAAATCATTTGATCCGTCAGAAAGGTGCAGATATCCTCTAACAGGCTCAGCTTTCGGAGCCTGATTAATTTCAAATGTGTTGACAAAAGACAAAGGAAGTGAAGATGCTTTATATTATAACTTGAACCAGTCGTAAACAGTCATGCAATGGTGGCTGGTGTGTAAAGAATTCAACTAGTTCACCCATCATGTCATGCTGCACAGTCAAAAGCAAATATAGTTTTTTGTTTCCATGAATGTGTCCATTTGTCCATATGAATTCTCAGAAATTAATCTCTGCAGCATGTGTGCTGTGGCCCAACAGCATTATAACAGTGAAGTGAGCAATAGGCATAAATACACCTGTTTTGGGGCGTAACACAACACATTGCTTCACACCCATAGAGCAACTTAGTGAATCCCGACAGAGTGGAAAAACATATGGACTGTGCACCAGTGTGTCTGCATCAGCTCCAGTCCCAACGTAGCTTCTTGCCCAGGTTTAAACTGTCCCTTTCTCTGTGAGTCCTCACTTCTCTCTGCTGCCAAAGTGTATTAACAATAATTTAGTAAAATTATATACAACCTCTTTATTTCATCTTTGTGTTTGAGTTTGCATCATTATGGATTTGAATTATTGAAATGTGTCTCAACAGTACATAAACATAAGCATAATGTGCTTTATACAATTATACAATACTACTATATCATTACACTATAATTATGCTAGGTGTTTGTGCTGTTAAGCCTATAGGTCCCACTGTGATTACTAAAGAACATATATATCGCTAACATATATTACATTCTTTGAATTAGATCAGGTCAGTTTTTGTGTGTGTTGAACAGCACAGGGACATAATGCTAATCTTATCCTGGGCACAGTGGGCAGTACCTGCTCTTCCTCTCTCATCTCCATCACCTTCTCTCTTTTTCTCTCAGTCTCCTCATCTTGTCCCGTTTCTTTTCCTTTGAGGAAGAGACTGATGGAGTTGGACTGACATAGTCTTTTCATTTTTGTCTGTTTCAGTGAAGAAAGTCAACATATGGTCAATTGATATGTATATGTAAATGTTACTGCTATCCTGCAATGAAAATAAAAATATATAGGAGTACCTAATTTTTTACCGTGAATTTCAACCCTTTACATAAACTGAATTGAAAGAAAAGCATTTCAACCATCAGTCTACCATTGGATTGATGGAATTAATGTTAGTTAAGTAGTTAGTTAATTCACTCAAGTTAAACTAACTAGCTGGCATCATGATGGATGGCTGCTGTTTAACGTAGCGCGATCACACAGGAGCTATTCGTCAGATGATGTCTGGGAATGAATGGCATTGAGCAACAAGCAATCCACTAGTAAAATTCTTTAGTTACCTGTATATCATATTTCGCATGGATTCACTTGCCTGTCCGGTTTCCTCAAGTTGTTGACATAATTAAAGAACCACCGTGTTGAGTAAAGTTTTTGTAGTAACGACAAGATCATCCACTTCATCACCCACAGACAAGCAATGACGGTGATCAGATGAGCATGTCGATAATCTTGGCGTTGTACAATATCTTTGCCGCACACAAAGTAAAGTTATTTTTAGGCAATTATTTCACGACTTTTATTACATACACCTCGGAAAAGATACTGAGGTCCAGACCTCGGTGACCTCAATGGTGGGTACGCCCATGCAGACGTCACATCACCTGTCAGTCATCTCTGATTCAATGGATTTTTTATGTTCATGAGGTGCACAGTGCCGCAATTGCTCCTGCTCAGCATATTGTAGTGTAGAACAGCTACTGAGTAATGAAATGTGTCAAATCAGGCAGCAGACATCTTTATACATGATCCATTTGCAGGCAGGGTGCTAATCATTGATATGATTCACTGAGGTTCTGGACCCAAATGCACGACTGATACAGAGAGGGATTGGGTGATAGCTTCAGTTTATTATCAGAACCACAAACAGACACTTGGTGCGTGGAGGGAAACGGCAAGAGCTGGTGGCTTAGGCAGGCTGACGAGTGACTGGTGGAGCCAGGTTGGTCGGTGAGATGAGCCTCGACACAGGAATCAGAGGATTAGTCAGGGTTTCACAAAACACACAAGCAAGACAATCTTTCGTTGAGTAGAAGTAGAAGTAGAGGTCGAGGCCGAGCTCCAATACCACGTAAGTAAACTGATGGAAAGAAGAGCTGGGTATATAAAGTGCCAGGTGTTGATTAGTGGATGGAGATCAGGTGAGTAACCGCAGGAGTGTAGCAGGTGTGTCAGTTCTTGATTGGAGGTTTCCTTGGGAGGCCACGCCCCACCAGCCACACCCACACACAGAGGGAGAACCAACAGGGGACAAACAGACAAATGGTACGCTGTACCATGACAATACTGTAATGTATTGGATAAACAAACTCCACTTCCATTAGGTTTGGTTTTATTCAAACTTAAGTATTAAACTGCATAGCCAATTGATTTTGAAGTCTGTCAGTCTGCAAACATATGTTAGGTTGCTATTCTGATTATGCATTTCATTCACCTATTCAACACTTAATATACTGTTATAAATGCTGCTCACTGTTGCAGCATTTAAGTGTGAACACAATTTTATTTTTTTTTAATCTTCCAATATTAACTCACTGTGGTTAGTAATTAAATGTGGATTTAAAAATCGCCAGTAACCACCTGCTGTTGTGCAGCATACTTCACCAACATGTTAGCCTATTTAAGATCATGGCTGCACTAGAAGCAGTCATTGATTTTCATGTATTTGCACAAACATGAAAGTGAGAGATGATGAAAACCAAGAGATGAAATACAAAGATGAAAAGATATGGGTTCGAATTCGGGGGGTGGGGGGTGGCTGCATCCCAGGATTTTTGAAGCCACCCCAGCCCCTCCAACTAATAAGGGTGGGGCAAACTAAAACTGGAGGGAAAAAGCAGACAAAACATGAGGGAAGGAGGTCATTTCAAAATAAAACAGGAAATAACAGGACAAACCCATGACATCAGGTGGTGCAAAACTTTGAGATTCATCCACTGACATAAGCCTCACTAGAAAACCAGTGTGGACTAATCTAGGTGTAGATGATAAAGTGCTTAAACAAAATTAAACAGGTAAGGCAAAAAAACAACATGGGGCAGCTACATTCCCTTTGAAATGTTTAGGCTTTAAGCATCCATTGTCGTATGTGGTGCAGTATGAGGACCCAAATGCAGAAGACCAGAAAGCGGAATGAGGATGAGGTAGCCGCATGACTACAGTGTTTATTGGGTGATGTAGCTTACAGGCAAACAGACCGGCAGGCAGACAGGCAACAAGCAGGTAACAGTCAGGTAGGCAGATACAGGGCCAGGTAAAGGAAAACGGGTTACTGGCTGGCAGTGGTTGAAACAAGGAAATGAGTCCAACAAGGCTAACTAAATCCACCAGGGAACAGGCAAAGTTGAATGTCCAGGCACAGTCCAAGGGAGACAAAGACTAATTCCAGCTGAACTCAACAGAAACAACTGCCTGGCCGCTTGACAATTGCACAAAGCACCACGCACATGACAGGGACACAATGATCCAACAATGAACAAAGGAAAAGAACCGGACTAAATACCCTAAGGGAGGTGAGACAACGAGACACAGGTGCAAACAATCAAGGAGGGGCCAACAATCAAAACTGGAGGGAAAGCAAACAAAGACAGGAAGTAAAACCACAAGACACACAAGGGAAGGAGAATACTACAAAATAAAACAGGAAATATAACAAAACCTCAAACTATAACACCCATGGATGAAATTATAGTAAAAATGTATAAAGTCAGAGCAAGACACAAGGAGAGAAACATACAGTAACAACAGATGTGCATGAGCCAGAAAGCGTAGCAGAAGAGGCCTAGTGTGTGGCTCCCCAGAGCAGAATAACTACAGTCAAGACAATCATGCAATCATCTGTGCACACTCGATTCTACAACGCTGTTAAAGATGTAAATTAGAAGTAAAAAAGGGAACATCAGTTGGCAGTGCATTTTGTGTGTGTGTGTGTGTGTGTTGTGTGTCCATGTGCAACTGCAGACTGAATATGAATATGATATGTAAGAAAGCAAGTCATAGTGGTTATGAAATGGCTCCAAAAAATGCATAAATGGACAGACTGTCCGTGACAATTATTTCTCTTCAGCTTTTATTGTATTCAGCCCCACTTCCTTGCTCGTTGGCTGCTGTCAAATTTGACCATGGATTTGACTACTTTACTGTTTGTTGAATAATACATTTTTGACAAACAGACCAAAGACTTGAGTGTGAATGGTTCTCTGACTGGGTCTCAGGGCTGCGTCCTTTCCCTGCTTGTGAAACCAAAAGTTAACTTTGACTTTAAAGTTTTAAGTTACGTGACTTACGTGACTTTTGTCACGTGACTTCCTACTGCCTAACTAAGTGTTTTTTCCCCTAAAACTAACCACACTTTTAAGTGAAATTACATGAGAATGAGAACGCACTGAATTTACAGCTGTGGGAAAGGAAATAGATTCCTTTGTTTTGAGAGGGGGGGTTTATGGAAGGGATCTCCCTTTAAGCTGTCTCTGTGTTCTGCTTGGAGATAATCTACAGAATGCTTTATTAACAAGGGCCAGTACAAACCAGGATTCGCTTCAAAACCGACGCTCAAGGATGGATCGATAACATTAGGAACTTCAAACTTGGAACCTGTAAGTTTTGCTTTTTTTTTATGTTGTTTTACTGTTTATTTTGTAGGTTAGCCTGTTGAACTTGGCGTTAGCACGCTCTGCGCCTAATGTGACTATAGCTATTGTACACATGCTGGAACAGTGTTGGAGTATTTAATATTGAGGGACAGCCAAGAGAAATTGTGTGAACGTTAAGCCTCATTTGAAGCCAATAACCAGAGTAGTAGGTTGGATGTGGGAAACAGTTTTTTCACGTTGCTTTTTGTGGAACTTTATACTGCAACCCAAGTTCAGCTGGCTATGTTGTTACACGAATTGGTAGGCTGCTTGTTCATGTGAAAATTCACGTGACTTGGTACTTGTTCATGTGAAGTCTCTGGTCTGTCTACCACTACACACACACACACACACACACACACACACACACACACACACACACACACACATTTTTGGACCCCCCACTTCTGAAATTATTCCAGCACCCTGCCATTGGATGACAGTTGTGACTAATTGCAAATTAACACTAGTGTCACATTCATTTTTATTTTTGGATATATTTCACTTGGTGGTAATTATCCAACGCAATTGTACATTTTTCTCTTAGCTACCATTGTAATTTCAGATCATAGTGGGTCCAGGAAAATGCATAACCAGATGCTAGTGTTTATTGCTGGTGGGTCACACATATTGTAATTCCTCTCAAAGCATTTTATATGTTGTAATTGCTTTTTCTTACAGCCAGTCTCTGTCTTTTCTTCCAGTTGATTTTGGGGAGGTGAAAACAAAATGTGATTTGGCCTGTAACTAGCTGTGGTGTCCCCTGGTTCCTAGCTTGCTTTTTTCTGCTTTCTCTGGTGGCTTTTGTGACATGAGACAAATACAACACTAACGTTAACCTGTGTAGTTGTTTATTTTTGGTATTGATTCCTGTTTTTATTCATTGCTGTATTTTTCTGTATTTATTATTATTGACTGCTGTCTGTAAGCCAGATTGCCCTTCGGATACATTCAAGTTTTCCTGTTCTATGAAGTCAATGGCGATATTTGAAGTATTGCTGCTAGCCTGTCTGGTCTGTGGCCAATCACCCCATTATGTGGTTGGCTTCTCCTCTGGACCTCAATCAACACGTGTCCCCGGATGATCTTTGTCAATGAAGAGCCCACATGAGGTGCCTTAATAAATAACATTACCCAGTTCACTAATTCGGTGGCAATTCTTGTTTCAAAAGCAAACTTACTGGAAAATTTTGTTATGCTTGCCTTAAAATTTGGCAATTCATTTACCTTCCACTATGGGTGTCTTGGTGGCAAAATTATTGTTCCTTTAAGAAGATATTAAAGTTTAAGTCAGGTACACCATTTAAATTCTTGATGTTTTGCCTCTTTTAGTTATTAATGGAAAAACAAGTTGTGCCAAATCAGAATCAGAATCAGAATCAGAAATACTTTATTGATCCCCGTAGGGAAACTCTTTGTTACAGTAGCTCGTCTTTACGTCAGTGCACACAGGAGAAGTACTAGAAAACGATATGATACACTATAAACACTATAAAACAGGTCAGAAAATAAATTAAATATCAGTTCGGTATAAGTATAAGATAAACTAAGTGTCGAGTACCAAGTGGGTTTACTGGTTGATGATGAAAGTACAGTATAAAATACAGTGTCACCAAATATGTAATAAGTAATAGTAATATGCGGAGGTGCATGTACTGTCAAGAGTAATAGAGGTATATAATATCAATACAATAAATAAGAAAACTAACATGGGAAAACTAATATTACACGGGAGTAGTACAAAGAATATTGCACAATTATTATTAATTAAGGCGGAGATGTAATGCTCAATGTCCAGTTTAGTGACCTAGGGTCAAACAGACTAACCCTTAGAGGGAGGAGTTAAATAGTTTGATGGCCACAGGCAGGAATGACTTCCTGTGCCGCTCTGTGGTGCTTTTTGGTGGGATAAGTCTTCCGCTGAAGGTGCTCCTTTGTTTGACCAGCACGTCATGGAGCGGGTGGGAGACGCTGTCCAAGATGGTGTGTAGTTTGGCCAGCATCCTCCTCTCCGTGATAAGTAATTACGCTACTGTAAGTCTGTTTTTCTGCAGTGGTATCACATGCCTATAGTTTATTGCATCAATTTAATATCATACTGTGTACCTGACATTTAAAAAAAACATGGTTCATATAACACAGCAACATATAATAAAGCAACTAATAAAAATATAAGGAGGAAAACCTCAATAGGACAATTAAGATGAATGGACTGGATACGTCACCCAACTTACCTCATTAAAATGGGCGAGCCTAGAAAAAGTAACTGAAATTACTCACAGTGTGAGACCCCTGTGAATGTTTCCTTTGCTCTCAGCAATTAATCAAAAAACCTGCAGAGCAGTTTTGGTTATAAATTTGTACACAAACACATACACACATAAAGCTCATAAAGATTATCGAAGAGAAATCACTGTTCATATCATAGAAATAATACACAAGCTGTGTACGAATGACGTGATGTGCTTTTTCTCTTTTGTTGTAACCTGTTGTTATGTTGTCTATGGTATCATAATATTGAGTTACATTACTTTGACACTGAGGCAGAGAGATTATGGTAGATGTAGTTAGGAATTTATCTTGCAGAATATCACATGAGATAGAGAACTTTATTGAGGGGTGGATTTGTGGATGGTTCACACAGTCAGTTTTAGGAGGTGATTCATATAATTTGCTAAAGAAAAGACCAAATGGGTTTTATCTTCTCTAACAGGCTAGCTTTATTCAAATAATATATTTCTGGATCTTAAACTAAAGAATGTTGTTACAACTTATCAAGTCTGAAAGTCATTTCATAGTCATGGCCGTTTTCAATAAGAATGGGATCTTAAGAGGAAGCATTGTGGTTTAATAAGTATTATCAATATGAAATGAAAATGACTAAATTAAATGTATTACCAAATACTCCCAGTGTGGTATTCTTTTATTTTCATATAATCACTATGGTTATCCTGTTTCCATAGCTCTACTTATAATACAGAACTTTGTCAAATACTAGGTCAAACATCATTAAAATATTATAACATTTCTCTATGGTACATGTGTCGCAGGCTCAGTTCTCAATTCATCATAGATGTCTTTTTGCAAGGGTTATTCCCTCTGTGGATTTAGTTTCTCTCCCTCTATTCTCTCTGTAATTACAAAGTCTTAAATAGACCCGTGCATTAATCATTTTCTGTCAGCCACGCACCCATACTGTACAGTGAAGTGTGTCACAGCACCAGTCCCAAACGCAGCAGAGAATCCACAGAAAAGTGGAAATGTGATTCCAATCCTTGGAGTGTGGGTTCAAGGTTGAATCTGTAACTTCTCTGTCACATATTGTCCACATAAAATGAGTGATTGCATTTAATTACACAATGAGGTTAAAATACAGTAATGACATTTTACTTCAAGTTCCATTACAAAGTATAATTGCATTACTGAGAGACTTCCTGAGGAATTATTATGGGTCTATCACATAGCTGTGTGTGACTCATCTCCAGTTTGCAAGAAGGAGAACACTTGGATATGCAGCACTGCAGGACCTCTTCTCTATTTCCTCCTCAAGAAGGTGCACAATCCCCACTGTATCTCCCTTCCCTTGGCCCTGTACCATCACTGCTCCTGCGACTCTCTTCAGAGTTCTCTGTCTCATTCATAATTAATGGACTATATATAAAAAGGTGAGGGAAAGCAGCCCCAGAGAGCGAGCTTGAAAACAGGCTTGAAGAGTTGCACGGTGAAACAGAATGGTAATGTGAGAAAGGTATAAAAAGAGAATTAGAGCGTGGTGCTGCATGGGCTAGGTTCTGATTAGATGAGTTTCCACTTCAAGAGAAGCCGGAGAGCTAATCAGAATGGAGGCAGGAAGGTCAACCCACCTAATTCACTGTGAAGAGAGAGCGAATGGTCCCACCCATCCTTTCACGCCAAAGTAAATGCTCATAAGTGGATGATACTGTTTAAGAGCTGGTTCTGTGCAGAGAGGAAGTAGGAATGGCCTTGTTTAAAGCAATTATTTTGAGGTTGAGAGCAACAGTAAATGTGTTTTAACAGGCTTGGATTAAGTTTTTATCAACACAATTAGGAAACATTGTTAATTAATGTGTCTAGCAAGTTGCAAAATGTTGATACTGAATGTATCAGTGAAATATTCAGCACAGTATTTGCTTGTGCAATGTAATATCTACGGAAACCCTGAGAGGCAAGTGAGAAAAAAAATTCAGTGAGTGACCAACAATTATGAAGCATTATGATACTTGACCTTATAAGCAATTATAAATTGCTTTATAATGTTTATTGTTATAAAGCATAATGAATATTTATTATTTATTATTATTCGAGTGCTTATAACTATAATTATACATTGCTAAACTAGTGCGCATGCGCCAACGTGCATGCTGCCTGTTGCTGTTGCTCCGTCTCTTCGTCTTACTTTTTCCACCTTTTAGCTTTCCTTTTTCTTCAAAACTTGAGTAACTTCAGCCTCTTGTGGCCGAAATGAGTATTACAACAATAAACACTGATCCTGAAAAATGATCCGACCAACCCTATTTTTCCCCACCTTTTCAGATAAAAAGAAAATGAAACAAATTAGAAAGCTAATGCAGGCAAAACTTTTTTTTTTCACTTTTTTGAAGTCATAAACACAGGAGAGAAAACAATTTAGATCAGACAAAATTGATCATAGAGCCACTAAAGCATTACTTAACTTTTTTATGGTTATGTTTAGAAACTCACAACACGCGTTTAAGGTTAGGGAAGAGCGTTGTCTTGGTTTAATACAGAAAAAGTCTGCAATGACTTGAAGTAAGAGACACAACGTGCTTAATTTACATTTAACTGAAACCACAGTCTTTTCCGAACCTCACGCAGGATGAGAACCCTGATCTACGGTGTCTCAGTCCAGGAGGCTTTGGCGATTAGACCCCATCATGACGTCACATATAAACAGTATGTTGGATTCTGAGATTGCTGGGGGGTCAACCGGTCAATCTCCTGGTGTTACACCAGTAACAAAATGAAACTGTTGACTGCATTTTCATCATCTACGCACCAACGCTAAAAAGCGAACTGACTGGAATCACCTGATAAGAAACGACAAACTGAAAACAAAGTCGAAATGGACATCAGTTTGCAATTTTCAAACACGGGGAGAAGACCTGTGATGATGACAACCTGTCAATCTTTGCATGGTCTGGCGACTGTAGTGGAGGAATGGAATACTGGACATCTAGACCATCTCATCACACTGACATTCTACAGCTTCATTCGTTCTACGTTCAGAATGGGCTAACTCGCTTCTATGCATGTACGTAAACACTAAAACAATAACCATGTACAGCTTATGTACTGTCTTCACATTAGAATAATAATATATATAATATAATAATTCAGTATACAACACAACCTAACTATAAATGTCATAAAATGAAATTTATTATCATTATACCACATGAAATGTGCAGCCTATCACTAGCAAATTACTGCAATACAAGTACACCCTACAGCACGGGTTCTCAACCTTTTCTACATCAAGGCCCACCTATTCATACTTGTAACAGGCCAGGCCCCATTAAAACACAAATGTTAATAATAATACAAATGATTTTGGCTAATCTATTCTAATAATCTATCATATAATACATACAGTGAGGAAAATAAGCATTTGAACACCCTGCTATTTTGCAAGTTCTCCCACCTAGAAATCATGGAGGGGTCTGAAATTGTCATCGTAGGTGCATGTCCACTGTGAGAGACATAATCTAAAAAAAAAATAATCCAGAAATCACAATGTATGATTTTTTAACTATTTATTTACAGCTGCAAATAAGTATTTGAACACCTGAGAAAATCAATGTTAATATTTGGTACAGTAGCCTTTGTTTGCAATTACAGAGGTCAAACGTTTCCTGTAGTTTTTCACCAGGTTTGCACACACTGCAGGAGGGATTTTGGCCCACTCCTCCACACAGATCTTCTGTAGATCAGTCAGGTTTCTGGCCTGTCGCTGAGAAACACGGAGTTTGAGCTCCCTCCTAAGATTCTCTATTGGGTTTAGGTCTGGAGACTGGCTAGGCCACGCCAGAACCTTGATATGCTTCTTACCGTGCCACTCCTTGGTTATCCTGGCTGTGTGCTTCGGGTCATTGTCATGTTGGAAGACCCAGCCTTGACCCATCTTCAGTGCTCTAACTGAGGGAAGGAGGTTGTTCCCCAAAATCTCACAATACATGGCCCCGGTCATCCTCTCCTTAATACAGTGCAGTCGCCCTGTCCCATGTGCAGAAAAACACCCCCAAAGCATGATGCTACCACCCCCATGCTTCACAGTAGGGATGGTGTTCTTGGGATGGTACTCATCATTCTTCTTCCTCCAAACACGTTTAGTGGAATTATGACCAAAAAGTTCTATTTTGGTCTCATCTGACCACATGACTTTCTCCCATGACTCCTCTGGATCATCCAAATGGTCATTGGCAAACTTAAGACGGGCCAGGACATGTGCTGGTTTAAGCAGGGGAACCTTCTGTGCCATGCATGATTTCAGACCAACAGTAACCTTGGAAACGGTGGTCCCAGCTCTTTTCAGGTCATTGACCAGCTCCTCCCGTGTAGTTCTGGGCTGATTTCTCACCTTTCTTAGTATCATTGAGACCCCACGAGGTGAGATCTTGCATGGAGCCCCAGTCCGAGGCAGATTGACAGTCCTGTTTAGCTTCTTCCATTTTCTAATGATTGCTCCAACAGTGGACCTTTTTTCACCAAGTTGCTTGGCAATGTCCCCGTAGCCCTTTCCAGCCTTGTGGAGGTGTACAATTTTGTCTCTAGTGTCTTTGGACAGCTCTTTGGTCTTGGCCATGTTAGTAGTTGGATTCTTACTGATTGTATGGGGTGGACAGGTGTCTTTATGCAGCTAACGACCTCAAACAGATACATCTAATTTAGGATAATAAATGGAGTGGAGGTGGACATTTTAAAGGCAGACTAACAGGTCTTTGAGGGTCAGAATTCTAGCTCATAGACAGGTGTTCAAATACTTATTTGCAGCTGTAAATAAATAGTTAAAAAATCATACATTGTGATTTCTGGATTTTTTTTTTTTAGATTATGTCTCTCACAGTGACAATGACAATACTATGACAATTTCAGACCCCTCCATGATTTCTAAGTGGGAGAACTTGCAAAATAGCAGGGTGTTCAAATACTTATTTTCCTCACTGTAGGTCCTGGCAGTCAAAGAAGGTTGCCGCAGATGTGCCTGTTCAAAACACTAAAACTAAACCTTTTACAACAACGTTCATAATGACATACTATCTGGAACATGCATTTGTCATATATTGAATGAAATGTATTGAATGAACAGTCATTCACACCACGAGTAATTTTGAACAGGCACATTTGTGGAAACCTTCTTTGACCTCCAGGACCTATTTGGCATATGGGCGGAACGATCGGGCAGCTGGTACGCCAATTTTTCATGACCTGCCCTACTCTGCCTCTGATTGGCTGGTACTTTTTGCCTTCGTTGGTTGGGTTGGTTGGGTTTAGGCAAGAGGAGTGAGATTGGTTAGGGTTAGGGTAAGAAGAGTAAAGCAAGTCACGCCTTCACCATCCTAAGAAAAACAATATCCCAGCCAGTACAGATCGGACACTGGCATTTGCCACACCATAGCCTACTGGTTAGCTTACCTGTCAACCTGTCACCCCACTGGCTTCAACTTGAAAGCATTTCATGGCCCACTAGAGGGTGCTCATGGCCCACCCAGTGGTTGAGAAAGTATGCCCCACAGTACAGCTGTACAGCTAGGGCACTCAACATGCCCAGAAAAAGTAGCTTTAGTAACATAAATATATGTGGCGCTTGTGCACTTTTTCTCACCTGTAAATTGAGCAGAAGAACAGTCTTAGATGAATACAGGCTTTGTTGCCTGTTCGTCTGCTATCATGACTTTTCTACTTTCAGACTGGGCTAACTTGCTTCTAGTCAAGGATCACAGCCCTTTTACAAAATGTATTTGGCAAAAAAAAGTTGTAATTTATAAACAGAATTTCTTTGGGAATGGGATGTGAGAACACAATCATCTTGTCATCTTAAGGTAGTAAATGATGTTCATATTTTTGAGACATCAATCATGTTTTCTCATGATTACAATTATGCCAGTGTTTCATTATTTAAGATGGTGAGCCTGTGTACATTACTGCCTTTTCAGTTGGGTTTCATCCTTTTAGAGAAAGAATAGTCCATGAATCAATCATGTCTCCTATGTCCATGGACATGCAATCACTCAACAATTAGCTTAAAGGAAAGGGAAATAATAACGTAAAGCATAAACTTACATTATTTCACAGAACACGCTGATTAAACTAATTAGGTGAAGGAGGAAGGGAGGAATACAAATTCATGTTGAGAGGTTTCATTATTGTGGTTATTGTTACTGTACAGACCTAATTTAGGTGAAAACGGAAGGTGAACGTAACTTGGTCGACTATAAAGATGGTCTGGACATCTTTTCCCCTTTTTAAACATGGACACTTACTGTAGTAATACTTTTCTATTCAGGGAAATAGCAATTTCCTATTACTGAAATAAATAAAAGTCCAATTAACTTCCCCCAGTCAAGTTCCAGGACCACTGACTATTCTGGGAATCCATCAAAAGAAAAAAGACGAGTGCTTTGTTCGTCTCGTCTGTTTGGGGGAACAGTTGCATCCATCTCACACTAATATCCCTCCTCTGTATGGGAGGTGACAAGAAAACCCATCAGTTGGTGTGGTCACTGATAAAGAAAGCATTGGAAGCAAATAACGCTGTCTTGCATTGTGGGGAGTGGAGATGGAGATTTATTTAATGATTGTGAGCAGCTGTCGAGCTGGCTGGCTCAAGTGCAACACATCAGACGTGTGTAAATAGCATTTCCTCAGCTAGGGACTGAAACGCAGAGAATAAAAAAGAAATGGAACTGTGACAATTGCTGAACATACAAATAAACATGCAGACTCTCTGGGAATAGATGAAAAGATGAGTGATGATCGAAGGTGAATTGAAGGAGAGCTGCACCGCACTCGTCTATTTCCTGTAGCTGATTGAAGGAAAGTAGAGACAACACATCACTCAGCCCGGCAGACTGATGGACAGATTGTGACATCAGGAGGTCAGGTTTGGACTGACACAGCACTGCTTTCTGACCAAGGCCCCATGCACTTCCTCCTCCACATGCACTACAAAGCTCTTGGCTGCATCAGCACAGAGCAATTCTGTCATGCAGATCAAAGAGGAATCGATCATCATACTGTAAAAGAATGCACATGCTGCATATGAATGAGAGCAGAATAGCACCGAGGAATAGATGAGACAGATAAAAAGGAATTTCTGAGCGGACAAAGTCAGAGTTGTGCTGTGCTGTCACTGTAGCAGAATATCGTACACATCATCAGGGCAATAATTTAGCGAACCTGCATGAATGCGTCGCTTCCTGAATACAAATTTAGATTTGATTTGGTGTCTAAAAATGATCAAATATAAATTAGAGAAAAACAATCCAGATTGTGCAGAGGAAACGAGTGTATTAATATACCTCAGTCAAAAGAAGCAAAAATAGAGTGGCTACGACTAAAATAAGGTTTTGAAGGGAAAAAAATCATTGTTACATAACATCAGACGCATTATCCACGGGCCACAGATTGTAAAGAGTCAGAGGGATTAGTACACTTGGCACCCATATGGGCACGGGCAGTGTGGCAGGACTGAATGTACAGAATCAGCTTATTGTACGGATGGAGAGCTTTTTCTGTAAGCATATAGCAGCCAATCTTCTTTAACAGATTTGATGTAATAGTGTGGTGGGGAAGCCACATTCACGTTTCTTTTTCCTTAAAGGGAAGAACATTCAAGACAAACGCCACAGTATGTGCAAATTATGTGTGAATACAGGAAAAGCACGATTGCTGAAAGTCTGCCTGCTCAACCATGTAGTAAAGCCTCACATCTGACTCAGTGAAAAGAGTGTGACTGCAATCTTGAAAATAAAATTCTGATTTACAACTCTGACAAAAATCTAAATATAACTGTATGAGAAGTATTATTGCACAAACACATTCAATTAAATGTGTACATTAAACTGCACATCTTAAATGAAAATGCTTGGTAGTTACATGGCAAAGACACACTAAAAGCATTACCTGCACTTGTAAATGACAATGTGCAGGTAATGACAACAAATTAATGACATTAAAGAATTTTGTGTCTCTATGGAGAACTGACTGCTGAGTGACCGATGGCAGAGATAAGACCAAGTCACAACACCCACAAGTCTGGATTTTGCTCTTGGAACTTCTGCTTCTATGGGTGCTGGTCTTTGCTTTCCATTTTATTTGAAAAATATTGTACAGGTTAATTTACTTTTGTGCTTTTGAACCTAGCTGCTTTAGTTTCCTGGTATTGTACATTCTGTCACGCTGTCACGGCTCACTGGGACACTTGAATAGAACAGAGCCATCACTGATGTTATTAGTAACACCTGTGCTTTTCCTGCTACAAGTGCTTTTCAATTCACTTGTTTTTATGCATATTTTCAATTTGCATTTAAAAATACCTGAGTGGAAATGCCGTAAAAAAAAAAAAAACTCCCAGTAGATTTTATGCTTGGTTTCTCAATAAAAGCAAAATGTGACAAAGTGCAATAGAAACAGGCTTAGTGAGTAAATCATACATAGTATGTCACTTAAATATTCACTGAAACTTCCGCTCAACTGCAGACACAAAATTGCGGCAAACGAAAACAGATGTTTGTGGAGCGATGAGGAGACTTTCCATCACGTTTTCCACATGGTTTTCGTTTGTTTGAGGTTTGACTAGCGTTTATCTCGATGCGCTCTACTCCTAATATTCACATTTTCTGTTGCAGATTTTCTGTAAATTCATTTCAAATGTGTGCTAAATTTGGATGGAAGAAAGAAAGGCCTATGGGCAGGTATACAGGCTGTGTCTGCAACCACTCGCTATTTAATATATAGTGCACTTTATTTACTGTCACATTTTATGTGAGAGTCCAAATTCTGAGTGTAAATGTTATGCTCTATATAGTGCCCTCAAAAAAAAATCCCACAATGGAACAGAACAGGAGTGTCCATGGCATGTACACTAACAATGTTAGTGCGGGTCGAAAATGACAATTGTGTGACACTACACCTGTCAGTGATGTGTCTGAAATCTCAGTTTACTGCTAACTATAGAGTAAACTACTAAATGTCTGTTATATAGGGAGTAGTGAGTGAGTGAACAAGAGAGTGACTCTGGACACAGAGTATATATGCTAGGAGACTAACAGTCATAGCAGGAAAAGCACAGGTGTAATTCACAACATTAATAATGACTGCAGTCCATATAGGTGGGCTAGTTTCAGGGTCCTGGTATTGTGCATGCTGGCTCCCTGTCACGGCTCACTGAGACACTTAATGGACCTGAAGGCTGCTGCTGGTTGGATGGAGAATGACAGGTGAGTGAGTGACCTGGCAGACATATAGACAGGGGGAAAAGATACAAAAGTGAAAGGTGCCCTTTTCTTGTAAACAAACAAAAGTTATGTTTTCATTCAGTGTTCCTCACCAAAACATACTGTGTACATCTGTGAGGTCTAACAAATGTGTTCAATGCATTCCCTTCCTCTTCATCTGCAAAGCCTTTTTTTTTTCTTGAAACCTACATTGTCTACATCCATGTTAACTACCTTGCAGTCTTCTTCACTGCCTTTGCTGGCGCATTGCTGCATTTCTTCTATATTTCCCATTCAGTGTGCATCATAAAACGATTAAGCTGCTTTAATATTTTGTACATTCTGTGGCTAAAAGCACAGTATTCAGAACTGTCAGCTCACACCAGCTCAGCCTTGTTCTATGCTGTTACTGTGTCCCACTGTACAGACTGGTGACATTTTGGTGTTCGACTGTTGGACAGTGACACATTTCCTTTCACACCTCGACCTTTCATGCATCAAAAGGTCGCGTCTCCCACTCTCTAAAACTGGATACATGCTTTCAAGGGAAGGCAAGCAGTGGCCTTCAAAGTGCCTTTACTTACTGATGTTGAGATTCACCGGGCAGCGTGGACGAACTCTGGCTGCACGAGGTTGGATAGTTTACTGCTGACAGCCACTGTACCATCACTACGTAACAGATCAGAACAAGGTATAAAAGGTATGTTTCGAGGTGATCATCTTAAAATGTCATTGCAGTCAAACATTGCTTGCAGGTAATTTCCTTTTGGCGCTGGTTCAGGCTGGCTGCCTGCGTGTAATACCAACATTGATGCTCTGATTAAATTTCTCCGATGTTTTCATAAAATAATAGCACGAGACTGCCTTAAGTAATAAGGTGAATATAGTACCAAGACCTTTTCTATAAAAGCCAATTGCAAGACCTTCTCATCTGAGCAGGAAAACACCAAGGAAATTGCTTGTGACCTCTGAAGATGGAGCACTAGGCAGGGCAGTAGTAATTCTTAAAGGGACACATCTGGCCATTGATTATAGTGTTTTTTAAAATTTGGAAAAAGTAAATGGTGCAAATTGATAACTAAATAAAATTGCTAAATGTGCAATGGTAATAACATTTGATGGAGCTGATGTATCCAGTTCTGCGTTTGCAGGGTAGAAAATGCTTGCACTGTTCAGCAGATCTCTATAGAGGTTCAGAGAAGAAATGCACACTGTTGCCCATTACCTAAATGTGAATCTCAGAACGAGCAAACCGGCAAAATGACTTCCTAAAACACAAAATGAACATATTATGCAGTGGTCTGTTTTTATTGTACATATGTCAGAGAGTTTTTGAAGGAGCTGTGTTGTTCACCATTGGTGGTTGAGCTCAGACTAAAGGGTTGACCTTTGTACTTGAATTTATATACAAGGACTGTAGTCATATGTTTTTAAGGTTAAATAACTGAAGGTAAAATCTTTACATACACTTAAGACATTATGTAGCCACAAAGCTACTGTGTTTCTTAACTCAAATTTCAAAGATGATGTGTGGTACGAATTTAAGCATTAACTGATTTTTTGGCCACTTAGACGCAGTTCAGTTTCTATATTACTCTATTGGTACGTTTTCTCTAATCCTCTTCGTCACTTCTGCTTCCCCACGCTGTCAGAATTCCTCTCATTCACAAATTCTTGCATCATCATATCTGACAATCATCCTTGTGGCCGCATTTCTTGAGCCAATTGGTTGTGAGATTCTGCTCAGGACTACTAGTGTGCAACCCACCACCTCCCCATCACGGCCATGACTTTCAGGATGTGTCGAGAGGTTCACCTGAGAGGCTCCATCTTCCCCCTGCTGGCTTTACTCCCATCCTATCTCCTATTTTCGAGGGCATACATTTAATGAAGTTGCTTCACATTGAGTCTAATAACCAAGACCTTTCTTCATTGCTACCAAAAGAAATATTGTTGTACACTTGACTTATACCAGCTGATCTCTCCTCATCGAAATGACCCATAATCATAATGGACAAAAATATGAAATGTAAGAATTACACCCAGGTTGACAAATAGTGGTATTTACTTTGGAATGTTAAAGTCACCGTGAAGGAATTTTGTACCTTAATTAAAGGCAGAGTTCACCAGGAAATAGGTTTCACGTTGTTAGAATATCATACAGCTCAGCTGTAATTTGTGACTTTGAGCACATCAGAATCTGCACAGAGAGAAGAGAGACAACACTGCGGTGATCATGTTATCTAGACATAATTACAGGAAACTCTGTAACATCCATGTTGTTTTGCTGGGATGTGGGTAAATGATCTGAAACAACAGAAACTCAAATAGCCTCCAGAATCAATCATTATGCAGAGTCCAGAATGTTTCAACTCAATTCAATTCAATTTTATTTATATAGTGGCAATTCATAACAGAAGTTATCTCAGTGCACTTTTCCTATAGAGCAGGTCTAGACCGTACTCTTGATAATATTATTCACAGAGACCCAACAAATCCCACCATGAGCAAGCACTTGGCGACAGTGGCAAGGAAAAACTTCCTTTTAACAGGCAGAAACCTCGAGCAGAACCAGACTCAATGGTTCAACTGATGACATCATCTGTTAATCTTGTTATTGTATATGTATGTATGCATGTAAATATTATGAATTATTTATCACTCTGTTAAGTTTATGATGGGGAAAGTAGATGATGGTGATGGCAACAAAATGACCAACTCTGAGTGATTTGATGTTTACGTGTTTTAAACACTAAACATGCTTTCTGCCAAATAACATCCTGTTTTCTTCAAACAGCACATTTCTCACAGTAACAACCAAACTAAAACAAGTTAAAGGTGTTAAAAACAAATTCCCCATGGTAAATGTGTCCATGTACAGTAGCTCTGTAAACATGATGCCTTCACATGCAGCTGGCTGTTGTCATCAGTTTTATCGTGATGTGCAACATCTGTCCCCATGGGATGGTAGCTTGTGTTTCAGTGAAAAAGGTTCATTCCTGGGCCAGCAACTGTCTAGTAATGATTTCTGGAAGAAACATATTTTTGGATGGATTATAAACCTTTCTATATATTTTCAGCGTCCGGCAGCCGGATTGTGTTGCCTGGGTTAGTGAGGGCTGACTCTGCTGCAGCGTTACTGTCGGATGAATGAACAGCGCGCTTGCACTCACAGCTGGTGCGCCAGCAGAGCGAGTCTTTACGCGCAAGGCATCATTGGCCGAGAACCCACGCGTGTCACAGAGAAGACGACGAACCAGTTAACAGCTTCAAACGAAGCAGTAAACTAGTGTCAGTGGGTCCCTTGCCTCGGCCAGTTGGTCTCACCGGCAGTTCCTCGATCCGCGGACTGACTGGCCCGTTCTGTCCCGACTGGAGCTGTCCACGGCGCTGAACCATGAACCAAAGCGCAGGAGCAGCGCAGCACAGTCGGCGGTACTCAGCCGACGGGAAGGTAAGAACAGCTGGCTGTCGCTGTCCGCCGCATCATGTATCCCGTCGACTGGTTTGTGTTTGTGTGAGCGTTACCTCACAATACAGGTTGCATGAGTGGAGCTGTCTGTTTGACTAAAGCCTGGGGCGTAACTTTCAGGAGTGCAAAGGATCTGGTTTATGTGATACAACACTCTGGAATAAAGTTGCGAGGAGCAACACTAAACCACGTGGAGGAAGTTGCGAGTCATGTAAATGACATCAAACCTCTCCGTGGAAACACGGGCAGTCTGAACATTGGGGCGGCTGTCGTGTTCCTTTAGCAGGCGCACCGGTACATACGTTATTTAAGAGGAGGGCAGCTGTTCCCGGAGGACGGTCTCTCAGGAGTGCATCCACTTGATTAAATGATTTATGAGACTTTGGATACTAGACAAATATGGCTGGGTAAATATTAACATTTACTATCGAACCTGGACATTGAATGCATTTATTTAGTCTTGCTTTAAGTTACGTCCGGGGAGCTTATAATGTCCGTCACATACCAGAAAACAAATGGACACCAAAGTTTGGTTTAATGGTCATCTCCAGCTCAGCAGTCCTGTTTCTTTGCAGAATCAGGTGCTTCTCAGTTCGAGGACTTCTGCAGCCTTTAATTGTGCAAACAGACTAATGTTTCAACACTACTGTGTCTTCATCAGAGACACAATGGATAAAGACATAAGGCAAACACATCACCAGCCCAGAAGAAGAGTGTACACTGCATTGCATAGCTGGTTGAACAGGAGTTCAAGTTAGAAGTACAAAAAGCAGTGCATCCATCAAGTGTAATAAATTAAAGGAAACATGACAGATTCAGTTCTTCATTGAGGAGTGTGAATAAGCATCTCCACAGAGCAGTGAATGGACAAAGTTCGGGGGACAGAAAAAATGTCACCCTCTCCTGGAGTTGGTGACAAAGTCCCCCGAACTTTAATGACGCTGCAGAGCCGTGGTTAGCCTGCGCACAATGCCAAGCAGCAGCACTGACTTGGCTAACAACTTAACTTTCATCAGTCTAAGCCGTCAGCATGAGCTCTACTTAGCCTCAGCTCTTCTTCGTGGCGTCATTCATGCAACAGCATACCAACGAGCCAGTGTTAGTATAAGATAGGATAAATAAGATAACATGATGGAAGATAAGAAAGAACTTCACTCATTCCGAAGGACATTTTTGTACCCACAATGCTCAGTATACATTGTAAAACTGATATATAAATAGTATATTTTAAAGTATGTATACTATACTGTATATACATACATAGAAAATACAATATAGATGCAAAGTAAAAAATAATAATATGTAGGATAAAGGGGATTATTATGATTACAAATAATGACTTAACTTCTGTACCATCATCTGTTGTACTAGATTACTGTGCAACTGAAAAAAACTGTGCAGAAAGAAGCATCAGTCTTAAATATCACCTTTCAACAACAAGGTAACTCAAAGTGCTTTGGTAAGACAAAAGGCATTAGGAATTAGGTAATATAAAAAGACATATAGCGACGCAAAGAATGATCACACAGTTCTGTGCAAGATATGACTGAATACTCAAAACTCTGATTTAATTAAAGGCAGCGGCAAACATTAAAGTCTCCAGCCTTGATTTGAAAGAACTGATAGGTGGCTCAAACCTAAAGTTTTCTGGAAGTTTCTTCCAGATATGTGATGCATTGAAACTAATTGCTGCTTCCTGTGTAGTTTTGACCCTTGGACAGTTAGCAGGCCTGTCCCAGACAATCTGAGAGGTGTGGACGGTTCGGAATGTATCGGAAAATCAGTAATGCAATGTGATCGGAAACCACTCAGCGCTCTGTAACTGAACAGTAGTATTTTAATGTCAGTTCTTGGACACACAGGAAGCCAGTGCAAAGATCTGAGAACTCAACAAATGTTTCACTCTCTCGGTCTCAGTGAGGAGCATTCTGAATCAGCCGCAGCTGTCTGATTGACTTTTTAGAGAGAACTGTGATTACAAGCATAAAAAATACACAAAGGTATGAATGGGAAAATAAAACCTGTATGATCTGAATGAAGGAGTGTGTGCACTGCAAGTAGGAGCTGTGATAAAAACAGTAAGAACAGAAGTAAAGAACAGTGTATCCACTTTGAGATAAATGATGATAATGCGTGATAATAATCTTTGTCAATGTCTCGAGACAGTGTCCAGCAGTGAGAGAGGAGCACATTAATATTACCGACTACTGGGTATTAACATGTTGGCATTTAGCATGTAATATTTAGCTTCTTAGCATGTTTAGCTAGTGCAATGTGTTAACATGTAGCTGAGGCTTTTTGGAGTTTGGTTAGCTTTAGAGGTATCCTGTCATGAAATGAAATGCTAAACAAGAGGACCTGTGTGCGGCAGTACATGTAAAGTCAGTGGAGCAATATAATTAGCACCCTCTATATGTTCTAAATATAATGGCAATACATCTAATCAATGCTGAGACATCACCCACATATCATAGGGAAGTGTTGGACAGGCTAATGGACCAATGGTCCGACCAACTGACATTGCTTTGTTTCGAACCACACAGCAGTGTTAAATGAAAGCTTCTCTCTGAGGAACAGGAATTAATTTCAATCACCTTGGCTATATGCTACACTCTGCTTGTCTCATTACAGCCAGCATTCTGTAGCCATTAAAACCAGCTGCAGAAAATGGAAAATGGGGACAAATGTGACATTGCCCCCCCATGGGCTTTGAGAGAGAAATATACAGTATGTGCATGCATTGCTGGGGGCTTTCCAGTTGTTCATTTTCTTGCCTCTTCCAGTTTATCCATTAAAATGTGAATGTGAGCGGTACAATTTTTCTTTTGAGACCAATCATTTTCCTAATGGCACGTTCTGAACACTCTGAATATTATAAACAGTGTTTAGTACTTTTTCACAGCGAAACACATCTGTCTGAAGAAGTCATTTTGTTTCTAAATTACCCTGCAAGATGTATTTTCTTAAAACAGGAAATTGTCTTCCAGATAATTCCACTTTCTGAAGGGATTTTTTCCCCTTGAAATGAATATCAATATCTTGAAACCTGACAGAGTAAGGCAGATTGTTTGCACTGGTTTTAAAAAATAGCTCTAATTCTCGGAAATTATTGAGATGAGTTCACATGTTTTGGAAAAACGTAAAATCATCTCACTCATTGGGAGATATTTTTTCATGGACACAATAACTTGGTAAGACTGGAATAAAAAAAAATACGATTTGGGAGAGAGGTGGGGAATGGCATGGAACACAGATCACCAGCTGGAATCAAACCATAGATGTTTCGATTACATGGTCAGCACCTTAAACCCAAAGGCCACCAAAGTGCCCCAAGAGTAGGATTTTTGGTGACCCTTTATTTTACAGGGGAGGGGAAATTCTTTCGTTACAGCTGATAAGCATGTACGTTATAATAATACAATGTAATAAAAGTAATAAGTAATAGTGCAATAATGAGTACTGTCAAGTTAACTGTAGCAGATTAACCAGATTATGAGATGGTGGATATTGCACAGCAGTAATAGAAGTATGAATAAATATCAATAAATAGGGAATATTAAACTGAAAAGAGTATATTGCACAGCAGTATTAAACAGAATATTGCACAGTTATGTCAAGTATTGCAGTGATGTTAATGATCAATGTCCAGTTTAGTGACTTAGGGTCATACAGACTGACCCTTAGAGGGAGGAGTTAAAGAGTTTGATGGCCACAGGCAGGAATGACTTCCTGTGGTGCTTTTTGGGGGGATGAGTCTTCCGCTGAAGGTGCTCCTTTCTTTGACCAGCACGTCATGGAGCGGGTGGGAGACGCTGTCCAAGACGGCATGTAGTTTGGCCAGCATCCTCCTCTCTGACACCACCGCCAGAGAGTCCAGCTCCACCCCCACAATGTCACTGGCCTCACGGATCAGTTTGTTGAGTCTGTTGGCGTCCGCTACCCTCAGCCTGCTGCCCCAGCATGCAACAGCATACAGGATAGCACTGGCCACCACAGACTCATAAAACATCCTCAGCATTGTCCGGCAGATGTTGAAGGACCTCAGCCTCCTCAGGAAATAGAGGCGGCTCTGGCCCTTCCTGTAAACAGCTTGAGTGTTCTTAGCCCCTATAATGTATATAATATGTTTTATATGTTTTAGCATTGAGGTCAGTTAATGGTGATGTACTGGACTGCATCATATTCAGAGGTGTTTCAGATACTCCGCCCCCCTCATATATGTAAATCTGCAGGACAAAGAATTAGAAACATGTAGGTCAGTACAACACCACCTTTAAAACTGAACATTATGAGCTGCATAAAGATGAATGTTATGGCAGAGCTGTTGTATTGGATTGCATTAGATTGTACTGGTGTACCTAATAAACTGGCCAATGAGTGTATATATTATGTCATAAATTATAGGCAAACATGCAATTCAACAAATATGAATATTTAAAAAAAATATATTTTTACATGGATTTAAACGGATCTCTGCCAGTTTTCAAGATTTTAGCAGTTCTTTCAAGAACAGTTTCACAACAATGCCTCTAATATTATTCCTAGTTTCTTAGAAGGAGGTATGTAATTTGGCAGTAATTATAATAAAAATAAAGAAATTGTTCCACATTTTGGGAAATATTCTTGTTCACTTCCTTGCTGGGAGTTAGATGGATACCACTCCTGCAGCCAGCAGCCGGTTAGCTTTGCTTAGCGTAAAGACTGAAAAAAATACTTCTCCTTTGTTTAATCTTCACCGTGAGGTGGCCAGGCAATCAGCAGAGCCTCTAGGAGGTCACTGCTCCCAGCCAAGAAAGAGTCCGCCACACAACCCCCATAAATCCATTACATGACGTTTTTACACTCCGTGTTTTGAATGGATTACATAAACGCACAAAACATACATAAACATATAAGTACTACTTAGTTTTGTTTTCCAGTAGTCCGATTGTTCATCTCCACAGAGATGCTCAAATTGAAAGGATTAAGTTACTCAGACCAACACGCCTCTCACTAACATGTACATTTGTCATGAGCCAGGAAAAGAGACTGGTGTAAGAAGAGACAAAGTAATTCAGTGGATCATTTGTTTAGAGAGTGTTATTCTCCCAGTGGACTATCCAAGTACTCGAGGCAAGACTCGCAACTAAGAAAGAACATTTGTCCCTGTGTACTGCTACTCTCTTGTAAGAGTAACTACAGATATCATTACACAGCTTGCACTGAATGGTAGATTGCCATTATCTTATGTTGTTTGGATTCCCCAGCAGGAATGTTGTTATCAAAAGCAATATGTCACCAGGATATAAAAAAGCTTTGGTGCCGGACTGCATCTGCTGTGGGCAATAGTGCAGATAAAAGGCATTTGTCGTGTCTTGGAACAATGGGTGTTTGCCTTGTGTGAGTCACAGCATGACTGGTTATGGTTTGGCTTGGAGCTTTTGTTATGTTTTGTCATCACTTGTCTGCCCTATCTCTCTAAAGTGCACTGTCTATGTTAGGTATTGAATGATACTTAAACCCATTTACACATAGTCACTTCGTGTGTCTTGGGTAGATCACATAGCTACAGTATCAGATATCAAAAAAGCCAAAAAGCATTCAAGACGGACTGAAATCCGATTGTTCAAACCACCTCCTGAGGTGGTTGCATACATAATCTTTACACCTCCCAACTGTGACTACGTCAGTAAGTGGTGTGCGGAAGTAGCCTCTTCAGGGTCTGTTCCTGTGATAATGGCAGCTGAAGTCACACTGAAATCAGCCGTTGTTCTCCCTATCTGATTAAAGGGACAGCAAAAGGGGCTCTAGGGGCTCAACACAGGATTATACAGAAGGTGCTCCGAGATGTTGTAGCACTTTTTTGAACCCTGATGAGTCCAATCACTGAATGATCTGTATGGGTGAGGGAGCGGCGTCCGTGAGAGCCAGGGAAGATGATAAGATGTTAATATTGCTCGTAGTCCATTCATGGGAGTCATCCATGTGTTTGTGTTAGCTTATGGTTAGTTGTTAGCTAGCTATCTAAAGTGTTATTGCTGAAACTAAACTTCTACGTGTAAGTGCAAGTTATTCTTCTTCTGGCGTTTGTGGCAGTTACCAAATAGCTTCAGTGCATCACCACCTCCTCCCTGATTTGTGATCTGGCCAACAGAGACGCATATATGAGGCTAAGTGTAAATGAAAGTGTCTTAAATCTCATCTGGATCTTATCTGGATATGAGACACTTGAAATAACAAGTATAAATGGGGACTAAGGCGGTGTTCAGACCAATATTAGCCCTGCATGAAAATAAGCAGCCTCCTCATTCATTTAAGTCAGGGCGGCTACGCAGCGAGTGAGAGGGCTCCGCCAAAAAACCCCACAGGGTCGTCCTGTTGAACCTCAACTTGTTCTGGACCGCCACACGACTTCATTTGGCAAGGCACAGTGGTGGCCAATCAAATATGTGCGAGCACGCAATCCTGGTACATTACTCTGCCATGATAATTTATAATATAAACCATTGTGCAGTGTTTTGACATCTGATATGCCCTCAAACTCATGGATCCATTGCTCAAACAACACAGGACTTTCACCCAGGAGACCAGGGTTCATTGAGTTATTTGAAGTTTTAAGTTACATTACGTTACAAGTCAGGTCACGTGACATACAGTACACGTCTAGTGACTTCCATCACATGACTTCGCGTGACTTCCTACCTAACCAAGTAGTTTCTGAAGGCGTCTCCTACAGACGCTAGAGTACCATGTGCGTCTGTATACAACGTTGAGGGGGTTAGGGTTAGGGGGTGACAACGTTGGTATTTGACGCCCTGGGAATGAGAACGGGTTGGTCTCACCACTACCTGAAGCAACACTCCCCACCAATGCAGCATCCTGTGTTGTTTTAACGCAGGGCTAATTTTGGTCTAAAAGCCCACTTAAGGGGGAAAAGGGAAAGGTTATGTATTGTAACCCTAGTTCTATGAGCACAGATGGCTTAAGCCATCTTCCTTTAAAGAAGTTGTTTGATTCATGCTTGTGGATTTTACATGCTGGTAAAGCAACATTAATAAAACTGCAAGAATTTTAAAGTGCATTGAAGTTTGCATGTATCCATCTGGTCAATTAAGACGGACCCACCAAAACCCCACCCAGTTCTGACTGTATAAACAGCTGTCACACCCACACCTGGAATCCAGAAAGTCAGCAACTTGAGGAGCAGGTTGACAAAGATGGTGGGCTCAGCCTGTGCTCATAGTAGGGCATCAAACAGACAAGCAGGTGCTGTGAGTGTCTCAAAGTGGGTGTTTGCTTAAGATAACATGCCAAAACATGCACGTGGCATACTTTTTTTATTCCCTTTCCCCAGCATGGGACAGATGAATGTATCCTGGACTCAAAAGATCATCTGATGTTTTTAGGTACAAATGACAAGTTCAGCCTCACTGTAGCACAATTACGGTCCCCTCCAGTGAGCAAACAGCTTTAATGGACAGATGAAGCACACAGGTCAACACAGGGTAACAATGCTGTCTTCAGGGACAGCCTAGTGTTTAATTTAAGGGAAATCCCCTAGGCACATTAGGACTCACTAGAGAGAGACCCGGGCACCACGGGGAGCTCCCACTGTGGGACAGATGGGCAAACAGTCGGTCTTGTCGCCTCCCTCCCTGCAGAGTGTTTCAGGAGAATGTGAATGAAAAAGAACCTTTCACCAAAACCAACATACGGAGAGAAGTCTCTGACACCATACCAAGTTGCCCAGGGGAGTTCAGACATTCAATCAACTGTGAAAACTCTTGCAGGTTTATTAATGTTGCTTTACCAGCATGCAAAACCCACAAGCATGAATCAAACAACTTCTTTAAGGGATTCTGGAAAGACATTGCTAAATTAAAAAGTAACACAATGCTGTATTGTAAAATAGCTCCTGGGACATGTTGACCACCAGTTACATTATAAGAACGTTTAAGGGCAGAAATACAGTCCAAGCAGACTAGGAGCTTGCTGGATTTTTGCAAATAACTGACAGGAAAGCAAGACCGTGTAAAACTGAAGTGCTTTCAGTGCGGAACCTTATGACAGCACAAAACTATAATTTAGTATAACTGCTTTATAGTGTTTGACAAGTGGCAGTGTTTCTTCATTTTAAATAAATGTATGGTTCTAGGCAGATGTCAGAGAGTCCACAACAGGATTTGAATTGCTATTGAAAGACTGCAGAGATGCGGCGTACTGCTTACAGACATCAGGATGAATCCAGCTGTCAGCTCTTTGGCATTGGCTGTCCTCCACATGATGAAGTCATGAGACAAATCCTTGAAATTGGTTCAACTCTTATTTACTCACTGCCAGCTGTATCATTGGTTTGTTTTATATAAGCTTCTTAGATTTCATGGGGCCATTGTAATTGGAAAACAAACAAAGACATGATGTCATCAGATGAACACAGTGACTAACTCCCATTTCCATCATTTTTGCTTTTGTTCTTAACCAAGAAGCATTAAGCAGAAGGGGACTAATTATAAAAATACGTTTTCATTATTTCTACTCTGACGTTCATCAAGCACTTTTGAGTGAAGTGTCAAAGCAAATTATAGCAGTGTTCATTTTAATAGTGCTTGGATCTTTCCGTGTCAGTGCCCGATGAAAGAGGTGTAAGCGGTGAAACAGCTGGAGAGCCAATCTGAGTCTTGCTCTGAAAGGAGATGATTGTGATTGCAGTTTCTCAGCAGTTCTCCCTGCTTGGCTCTGTGAGGCGTATGGAGCGCAAAGCTAAGAAGGCAGGTGGAAGGCAGAAATGCAATTCTGATAGATTGCATTATTGTCTAGAGTGCAGGTGTGAAGTCTTTTTCTCGTTGCATGTTGATTACATGTTATCTAGATGATTTGAATGCATACTGCTGGCTTGACTGTGGTACAGTATGTTTTGAGTGATCACATGTTTTGGCAGCCATTCGGTGTGTATGCAGAGTGGCTGTTGCTGAAAAAAAATGCCTTCCATAAACAGTAAAAAATGGGATTTGAAATAATGAAAATCTTAAGGATTCTAACTTGCATCAATTTGGCCTTAAACCTACAATTTTTCGGCCACTTGGGGGCAGCAGAAACAAGTTGTGAACACAGTATTGACAAGTCATCAAGTTGATATGGCAAACTTGTTAGCAAACAGTTTCCTATTTACACGTCCAGATGTTAAGGTGTACCATCAGGAGTCATGTTTCTGACCACCTGGCGAATGTAAGTATAATATTCACTCTATTTTAGCTCTGTTTTTGGTCTCTGCGAACTACAGAGGGAAATGTCTGGCTCTTTAGCTGCTAAATGCTCCACTATGTTCAGTTCAATTCAGAACCCAGTCCCCTTACAAAACGGTCTCTCAGGGCATCTTTCAAATACTGTCCAAAATTGCCGGTGGCTGACAACTGCCTCAAAACCACAACATAATCAGAAACAGATTCCCCTTCTTTCTAGTTACGTTTCTGAAAACGAAAACGTTAGCTATCACGAGTGGTGCTGGCTTGTAGTGTGTACTCAGTATTCTTGTCACTTCAGCATATGGCAAATACTTGGTATAGTTAAGGACACTAAACTCTTGTATGGGTCTGCCCACCAATCACAGAGAAACACAGGGTGCCAACTACAGGGGAGCCAGGGAGAGCTTTGCTCCTCTTAATGAGCCCCCCTGAAAACACGATTTGTGAAATTTTGGGGGGTCTCTAAAATACTGACAATATGTTGTTTTTGCCATGCATTTCTATTTTTCTGTATCTTCATAATCATGGATCATGCGTAAAATTAGGCTATTGATGTATAACTCATGCATGACAGTGATTAATCACTAATACACTCTAATAAAGATACCGGCATGCTCTTCTTGTCATCACCATCGAAGCGTGGCGTCGCAATATCGTAAACTTCACTCACTTTAACTCAAAGATCAGAAAAAATCAGCCCTCTGTGGTCGCTCCTGTTTTAAGGTCAGGGCTATTCCCAGTTAACTGTATTACTCACTGTTAGCACTGAATTGTGTGTGACGGGTGTTGATGAGGACTGGATCCCTTGTAGGCAGCCTGAACTATATTTGTTAGTATTTACAATGCTTGTGTGTGTTGTTATAGGCTGGTTTGTTGATATGTGACCCTCGCATTTGATGTCTTAATTGTACTGAGAAATGATTGTGCTCATCTGTGTGTGATGGGTGATGGTTTACAGTACATCACTCTGCAGAGTGTACTGTGCCCTGCTTTAGTTGGCTGTATTGTATCATACTCGTGTGGAGGTTTGATGCGGTCATTAACTGATTATGAGGGATATTATTAACTGATGACACAAAGTAATGAGACAAAGTGAAACAGAAGTTACCTGGATATGACTCCAGTTCTATAAGTACAGTGCATAGCCCATCGCCACTCTATATCACAAAGTAAATGAAAGAATGTAAACACAATTACTGGGTGGAATATAATTAAAGTACAATACTGCCTGATCACATAAAATGCATCCGTCTAGTTAAATCCAAAGCTGAGCTCTAAATCATAACCTACTGTACATAAAGTATAGACCAATATGGGTTGTACGCGGAAGTGGACAAGCTGTGATTACTGCGGTGGCACCACGCTTGTAAACCCCATGGATGTATTAGGAGGTAAACTTGGTATAACACTGCATGCAAAAGATTTCACTCTCCACCAGGAGATCTTGTCGAAAATATAGTCACCAAATGCCATTAAAATAGAGGTTATAATCTACACAACTTCAACTTTTTTGCAGTCTTGCAGTATTATGTGTGTATAATTTTTAATAAATGATGCATTTCTTCTGATCACAATGCAAGAAATCACAGAGTTTGATGATTTTAGCAAGTAATTCCTGCTGGGTTCATTTAGCTGCTCCACACAGCACTTAGATGTCCACGCTGTGGAGGCTGGACAGAACTGGTACGTTAGTTAGTTAGTTAAATGGTTTTTCTCAAAGCCTGTATAATAACTAATTTGAGACAGGTGTTTTGAGACTGAATAATTTCCACATTCACAACAACTTTGATGATTTGATTAACCCAAACATCTATATCTCCGCTATCAGTGTAAATGTGTTCAGTTCCACTCTGCTACCGCAGTAATGAATAATAAAATAATAATAAATCAGCCATCACATTGCTCGATAAACCCAGCTGTATAGACAGCTTTTATTTACATTGGTTGCCATTAGTCTGTAGGATCATTTTCATTTCTTGATTTTTGACATAGGTTCTTTCTCAAAGGTGATTAAAAAAACTTTTAAGTTTCCAACCTTCCACATCCATCAATATTTTCTTCTGCTCTTTTGAAACAGCTGTCAGTGAGGCATGCAACTTAATTGAGCGCTTTGCAATTGCCCCCTTTGGAAATCCTGTGAGCCAAACTCAGCAATCAGGCAAGCATTCAACAAGGGGCAGCACCTCTAACTGTCAATCACAGGGTGTGCTTCTCTTCACACAACAGAGACACAGTTTGGGAACATTCAGGGCTGAATGGCGAGGGAAGAGTTTATGTTGAAATGGAGTGGAAAACGGTTTCTATTCTGGGAGACAAGAGTAGGTAATAATCTGTGCGGTCAAACTAACGTTCATACAAGTCATTACGCAGATGTAAAGTGGGTTCATACAATAGGTGCATACAGGCAAATATTCAGAGCATTTACTATTATTTTTTATGGCTTATAAATAGATAGGCTCTCTTTACCTTCTTACTTTAAAGTTTACATTGTAGATAGAAATCAAGACTCGCCCTGCTTTTGTTTGTGTCTGTGTTTCTGCCTTTACCATGGCATGTCCACCGACAATGTGAGTGGGCTCTGCCCGCCAGGCCTGCTGCAGGATTGAGCTGGTGTAAATGTGTTGTGAACCAACACTGACAGGGAGAAGACCAGGACGATCAGACTAGCAGGAGTCATGAGGGCCATGGGCACCACACCGCTGCCCACCTGGGCTGCCCCGTTTGCCTCTTTGGATAACTTTGAAGGAAAGTAAACGTAGCAGAATTCTACAATGATGCTGGGATTTATTAGGCCACTGGTGTGACATGGAGAGTACATGCACCTCAAGTGTAGTTTACCAACCTATTGAAGCAACACTGATGAGTATAAAAACAATGTGAATCTTATGCTCAGTTGGCGCCGCCCCCTTGCTTGCAACTTGGTCGCCTGTGCGTCGGGTAACAGCATTACTGCCAATAATACGAACAGGATTAACAAGTTTATTTAAATTGCTGGTTCTATAATTGGGTTGACTCCTGATTCATTAGAAGTGGTTTTGGAGGAAAGAATCAGAAGGAGAATTCCAACCATACTTCAGTTTAAAGGTCATCCCCTGTCTGCTGTTTTTAGTGTGCTGAGTGACCGGTTTAGGATGAAGTGATGCTCCACTGAACGATTTCGAAGGTCTTTTGTGCACACAGCTGTGAACATTTTGAAAGACATGAGATGCTTGCCTGAAATATGGGTTGTGTTTTCAACATAAGGTCTCATTTTTCATTATATGTATTCTATCTGCCTTTGTTAATTTTAAAGGTTTTATTTTAAATTCAGTGCCTGTATTACTGGTCCTGTTTTTAGGTGCATCACCTATGGTCAACTTTTTATTTATTTAATTTATTAATTGATTGCATCAATATATTAATCTGGGAATATGTGTTTTTGTGTTAGTGTTTTATTGTTGTGGCATTATGTCTTTCATATGTTGTCTGTTGCTTTTTTTTTTTAACAATCCAAGACACAAAATGAAAAACTTCCTTTTTATGTAAAACTAAGTGCTGATATTCCAAAAGACAGAGGTTTGTTTGCTGTTTCAAATCAAGAAATGAAAATGATTTACTTGAAGCAGGAGGTAAGTGTTAGTAACAGTTCAAATATATACCAGGTGTGCCAGCTCAGTGCTGATTGATTCAAACTCATTAGCATGTTTCAAAAATGTCAGTTGATTTCATTACATAATGTTAAACGTTCTTACATAACACTGTGTGGTTCTTTTGAGCATTCACTTCAAACTAAGTTTTATCTTCTGTATATAATCAGCACTGCAGCCTGCAGCCAGCACGTTTACGTGTACGGACTATATTCAAATGAATATATAAACTTGAAAATGAAAATGTAATTCCACAATAGCATTATAATTTTCCACATGTGTATATTATTTGAGTAAAAATGAAAATGAAAATACAATAATCCAATTTTCATTTTCACATACTTGTATGGGCGTTTTATGACTATATTAAAATGAAAATGGAAAAGCTGTTTGTGCTTGTAACTCGCTGTACAGTGGACAATATTCAAATCTTAATTCAAATTTGAAAATGCAATATAAACAATGTAACCTGATTTTCCATTTGTGCAAGCAATATTTAGGTCAAAATAAAAATAAAATTTTCTAACAATTTGAAAATGGGGCAATATGTAATATTTGGCCAGAATTGTGGTTTAAAACATTCTAAAAATTAACTATCTACTACTTATCAACAGGATGTGAAGAAGTAACAGAAGAGATATCTACTGAAATGAGCATGCTAACCTGCTAGCCTCAGCCGTCCTGTCATGTAATACCACTTGTGCCTCGAGAGGCGATAGTGAGTCACTTTGTTCTTTCTAGTTTGATTGCAGTACCTTTATTTTCTAGTAAAGTTTCCACAAATACCACCAATTTCTCTACCTTTTATTTGAAAATGTTCAGGGCCAGCAACCTTTTCTTGAAATTAGGATAAAGTATTAGCAGTACAAGAATATTTTGTTGCTAATAATGACCCTTACCTTTGTAGGAGTGAAAAGGATGAGATCTCTTTGGTCTTTATTTATAAGTAACTGACCTTTCTCACTTCCCTTTCAAATTGGTGAAAGCTGATGCACTCTGTGAAGAACAGGCATTAATTGAAAGCCCCGTAAAAAGATTTCAGGGGTGGTGCATTGTTTGCACAAACAACATCCTTGAGAAACCAGCCAACTTTCAAAACTGGGTCACACCAACAGTTTCCCCAAAACAAATTAATTATTCTCAGCTGTCCATTAAATTTTGTGTTATGCAGATTCAAAAGGTAATTATGTTAATTTTTTTCATAATTTTGGAGCTGTCAGGTCACATACAACAATACATTTGCATATCTAGAGAGAAGTTGTAGAATTCCTGATTGAGCTTATGTGAGTGAGACTAATCCTGAATAGCACACTTGCAGGTCTAAGGTTTGCTTCCCACAAGGCCATGCTAAGTGCTAAGTACTGTATTTAAACCTTCTATGTAATGGAAGACTGTGTGTAATCCAGTGAAGTGTTAATTTAGAGTATCATCTTTTTTGTTATTTGCATGGCTTCCACCACTCCATAAATAGTTGCTATTAGTGAGCTCACTATGCAGGAGGACAAAGATCATTATTAGTACTTGAAAAGTAGCAAAAAGTACTGAGCTGTTTGAGAGTAAAGGGTGGTGAGAAGGAGAAAAAAACTAGAGACACGTTAAAAGGGAACTTGTCAAATGGAGAAACAAAGAGCATGCTGTGACTGCATCAAAATAGAACAAAACTGCATCTGCAAGCAGTAAATTTCCTCCACACTTACAGCACTGGCTGGGAGGGAGCGGAGCTGCAGAAGCTCTCGGGGGCAGAGAGTGGGCCGACGCCAGATTTCACCCAGGGGACGGGATCAGACTCTGGGGAGCCGAGCTCCAGAGCTCCAGAGGCATAGATCTCATTGCTGATGTATAGCGGCTTCCCTCGCTCTGTGCTGTCTCTCTGAGTGGACAAACTGTATTTATACAGTTCACAGCTGCCAGAAATATCATCTGAGTGAGTGTGAATCTGGGTCAGGAGGAGTGGTGCAGCAGCAGAATGATTTGTTAGGGAAGGAGTATTGGCTGTGTAATGAGCTATGTTTTGGACCTAACATACCCGCCTTACACCTCCTTAAAACATCTTGATCAAGGAATCAGATTCAGATTAGGAAATACATATAGTACATCCAAGTTTTTCTATCTACCTGGACTCGTCTGCAGGGTGTTAAATTGAAAGTAAAATCACATCAGATTAGTTTACAGAGCAACTTGAACTTCAATACATGGGAGTCATCCATCTCTCTAACTGAAGGATCCTTTGTTCCATGGTAGTATTATGCCCTCTGTTGCTTTGGGAAGCCTGGCTTCATTCCTAGCATGAACAACACACAGAAGTCCAAACAAAGTAATAGTAAGTAAAGTAAGAGACAAGGCAACCCATTTTTTTTCCTATATTCTATCCACAAACATTCTGACACTCAGTGTGAATATTTTCACTGACACTGCTGGCTTCTACTTACTTGTTCATGTTATGTCATGTATTTTTATAATGTAATGTCATCAAGTAATGTCATTTTGCATCATGTCATGTCATCTTATGTCACATTATTCCATGTTATGTTGCACCATGTCATGTTATCACACAATGTTATGTTAACATAAATTTGTATATTGTGATGACACTTACACAATATAGTCGGTGTTTTGTAGAAACAGTAGTAGTATTTTTATTGTCTTAAGTCAGGTTCATATCCAGGACTTGCAGACTCAACCATTCAAGACTGCAACTAAAGCAGGTAATGAGTCATCATGAATTCATTAGGAGCACCAGATGGTGCCTAAACCACTGGATTGTCAGCAAATGGAAATTGCTTTTCAACTGTGTAATTTTAGCATCAAATCAGAATAACTGCAGCTCTGAGATCCTTCTTTCCATTGCACCTACCAATTTTAACACATTGATACAGTGCAGGCCTGGATAGGAGGGTGTGAAACTAAATCCAATATAACAGCAGTGAGATTATTCACACCAGATGAGGTGCCGAGCCAAAGACAATCATACTGCAACTGCCACTTGTAATGTCCGATGTAACAAACCTTTTCCATTTGTCACACCAAGGAAAAAATACTAACAAGTGACTCGACTCTGACTAAGAAAGGTAGTGTAAAGTTGAAACAAGCTTTTATTTCTTAAAATGGCAGACCGATGGGAATAAGCTAAAGAAAATAACCAAGATAAACTGTCTTAGTAAGGTGTTGGGCCACTGTGATCCTTGGCCCAGGTTCTCTCAGTCTCTAGAACTCTTCTGGAGAGATGAACACCATTCTTCCAAAAGATATTCCCTCATCTGGTGTGAAGATGGTGGTGGAGAGTGCTAGGACTTCGCTCCAAAATTGCCTATAAACTGTAGGTGTTCAATTTGGTTAAGATGTGGGGAATGTAAAAGCCATAGCATATGATTCACATCATTTTCAAACTTATCAAACCATTCAGTGAAGCCCTGTTCCCTCTGGAGGGAGTATTATTTCCTGGCAGAAACCTCCCACCAGGATAGAAATGCTTGATCACAGAATAAAGGAGAACACTCAGAATTACTTTGTATTGATTTGCATTGGCCTCTCCCTCTCAAGGGACAGATTGGACCCAAACTATGCCAGGAAAAAAAGCCACCTGTATGAAAGCGTTAGCATTGGTTATGTTTCTTCAATCATTCACACAGGTTATTTCTTTTATTTGTCACCCATCTGTATGTCAGAATATTTAAAGTGAAATTAGATCCACTTTTATATATCTTTCATGTTTGTTTTGACTTGTTTGAATTTAAATTTCAGCAGTGATAGTCAAGTTAAGTCATGTCAATTTTGTTTATATAGCCCAATATCACAAAACACAAATTTGCCTCAAGGGGCTTTACAGTCTGTACAGCAAAGTCCACTTAAGGAGGAGATGGGGTGGTTGGATGAGTTGAACCAGGACTTTCACCCAGGAGGGTGAAAGCCCTGTTTTAAGTTATGTTACATGTCACATGACTTCCTCCTGCCTAACCAAGTGTTTTTTTCCCCTAAACCTAACCACACTTTTAAGTAATGTGTGTGTTTATATGACGCTGAGGGGACAAAACGTCGGTATTTGACTCCCTGGGAATGAGAACGCGTTGGGAGTGCTGAGATTAGATGTTGTGGTGAGTTTTTTTGCCGTCACCACAACTGGACCCATGAAAGAGAGACAGCTAACGCTTGCTAGTCCCACTCCTTTCTATAAATCAGGACAAACACAACATTGAGTGTGTGAGAACATCCAATGATTCATGAGGTGTTGAAAAAGTAAGGTCTAATGGGAATAAGTGCTAACATTAGCAAGCTAGGCTAACTAGCTTCCACTTTCCAAATGGAACACAAACTTAACAGCACGATGGGTCCTCCCAAACACTGAATGTTGTAAAGGGGCAAATGGCTTAAATCGCTAACAGTATAATGTGGCTTGTTGAAAAAGGGGAGTTTGAAGGCTACAGGGCTATGTGGAATTTGCGTTGTGCTACTGTACGCTCTCTTTCCTCCTGCTCTCTCTCTCTCTCTGTCTCTCTCTTCTGCTCGAGGTTTCTGCCTGTTAAAATGAAGTTTTTCCTTGCCACTGTCGCCAAGTGCTTGCTCTTGGTGGTAATTTTTGGGTCTCTGTAAATAATATTATAGAGTACGGTCTAAACCTGCTCTATAGGGAAAGTGCAGTGAGATAACTTGTTATAAATTGGTGCTATATAAATAAAGTTGAATTGAATTTATGTGCTCCAGTCAATAAGGACGTTGATAGCGCATCTTCTAGCATCACTTAAATGTCAGTAAATCAATATCAGATATTATCCAGATGTTTGAATCTTAGATGTTGTTTTCTCACATATGACCCAAAAACTGTTTTATCCTATTTAATAAAAAATGGAGATATGTTGGTGACGTAGTGGTTCACATAGTCAGGCACAAAAGCTTCACAGAGCTGCACTGTACCTCTGTCTTCAGATTATATTTTCTCCTGTTACACTTCCTTCCCAGCTGGCTGAGCACTATCTTGCTGCAACAAACCAGAAGAGACACAGATATTTGTGCATGATGAACACATAAAGCCACATGCACAAAATCTGTTTTTGGATACCTGTCAATTATGATTACACCTAATAAGATACGGCTGCTTTCTTATCATTCCAGTTGTTCAGAAGAGTGATTTGAATAAGTCAGCCACTGGAACGGAGGTGCTTCCTCTCCACATGTTAATAGCAATTGTCAGCCCATGAAAGGTTTCTCAGAACACGGCTGTTGTTTTCAGCCGACGGGGAAAATTTGTGGATGGCTTCCATAGCAACTTGGAAATGGGAGGGGCTGTTTGAGTAGAAGCCTGTGAAATGTGCTAAAGAAACAAACAAGCCCTAAAAAAAAAAAAAATACTGGAAGAGAGTCTATGAAAAGATTATCCTTAGTCTCCTGGTGGCGTTTTAAAATTTATTTTTGATGCCGCTCTTGGGAGTGCACATATAAAATGCTTTTACAACTAAAAGGATTCTTTAACTGAAAAAAAAACATCTGAGAACAGGAGCAGGACAAAACAGAAAAATAGCAAATGTAATATAGTGCATATCTGGACAGATTAAATGGCCAAAATTCATCCCAACCTCAACCCAAAGGATTTAGATATAAAAACACCATGATTCTCTATGACTGTGAATGTTTTGATGCAAATCCATATCAAGAATTTTTTTGCAACTGTAATAAGATATTTACAGGATTGTGTAGTCTTGATGAGGGTATGTGCTCCTGAATGCTTTCTATTTTACATTTGGAGCACAGATTGTGCCTTAAAGTCTACCTCTAAGTCAGATTTATGAATTTATCTGTATATAGGTGGAGAGGAGAGCCATGCAAATCCCATATGGATTTTAAGTAGATCCAGGCGAAACTAACTTTGGCCACCAATGTTGTTCACCTTCAGGTGACTGCAGTTTCCTGCAGATATTCAGTGTCCTATGTTGTGCTTAAGCGCTGCACACTTTCCTTATCTTCCTAACACACACACACACAAACACAGACACACACCTTCTCATAAACAATATTGATTACGTTAAGCTTCTGTTAGCCGCTATGCACCGCTCCACATACCATCCGTGTTCTTCATTTACTATTCACCATTTTGTCCTTCATTGCACCTTCATTTAGACACTCTTAATCCTTGCATCTTCTCTGTATCTATATCTGATTTCACTTACAAGCTTGCTGTGCACACCCAATGTCAGAATTAAACCCCACCACACTTTTTGCATGTTATCTTTGGCTGCCATTGGATGTCCTGCAGAGTGTGATGATGGTGGCGGTCATCCAGACTGTGAGTGAAAGACAAGATCTGAGGTGCAGGTGAAGAAAAGGCTGAAGAAGCAGCTGTTTAATGTTCTGCGGTGCTGCCTCATTATGCTAATCCTCCGAAAGAGAGCCTCCATTGGATGCAGACATGCATGAGCTTGAATTGACTTTGAAAAACAGAACTTCAATGAATAAATCCACAGGGGGCTTCATATAGCAAAACTATAGAAAGTGGGACATGACAGCACATGTAGCCTAGATATACTGTATGTGGTCCATCCTGTGAAAGAATCCAATGTGTCACAAAACAAGAATGATGTGGTGGTGGTGTAAATATAACATTAACATGTTTTAACATGTCTACAATATGTCTAACATGTCCATGGATATGGAAACATGGGTCATAGAGGAATCTATTGTAGCTGGAATGAATGAAATGAGTCTGCGTGATTGACTGGCTATCTGTCTAGGGTATGTTCCTCTTGCCCAATGTGAGATAGCCAGCCCTCTGCGACCCTGAAAAGAATAAGCCATTTAGAGAGTGGATGGATGAATGGATGGATAGATGAATGGATGGAGTAAGTTGGACTGTGACAAGAGCAGGAATGGGACAGGTACATCTATATAAAGCTTAGCACTAGATAGGCAGAGCACTTAAGTCACACTTGCATTGGCTGACAGGCATCAGCTGCTTCAGTCATGATTCATAATCAGTGGCTCGTTTATCAGATGCTTAGCTACCAGCTGACTAGTATCATCAAATTATATTCATGCAGGTCCACAGCTCAACCTTTATTACTTGGCTCATACCAATACCATTTGCTGCTGCAGCTCCCTCCACCATCCCAACCACCTCCTTAAGTGTATTAAGGGGGTATTACAAATTTAACTGTATAACCATTTTCTCTTAAATTCCTTGACATACTGTAAGTGTCTCTAACTGAAATTGTATTTAATATACTTAAAGTATACTCGTCAGCAATCGTCCATAAACTCAGAGCAAAGCTTTCAATTTACAAAGGAAACCCTGAAATGGAGTGACCTAAGATTTAAATTGTTGGAGACTCTATCATCAGGTTTGTAAAGTTTCCTGGTGCCATTACATACCATCTCTCAGGAGGCAAGACAGCTGATTTCATTTAACTATTTCCAGCTCTCCTTGACATCCATCCCTCTGTCCACACTGTGGTAGTGCACACCGGCACCAATGATGTCATGGCCAGGCAGTCCATTAAGCTGCATTATGAACTCAACTCTCTAGCCTGCACAGTTGAAATCCTGGGGAGGAGATGTGTCCTGTCTGGACCCACTCCTACTATGACAAAGAGCTTTGAATGTTTTAGCTGTCTTTTTAGTCTGCACCTGTAGAATTTTACTACTGCCACTTGATTTTGATTCCCTCTGGACTGAGTGGGACTTGTTTAAATATGATAGGTCCTAACAGGAAAGGAACAAAAAAACACTAATTTGTAATTTTATTAACTTTATTGCATTTAGTCTTAATTGATGGCTGCCCCAGCAAGACCATGCCCAGCATCCTCGCTCTGTACTTCACAGCTCTGTCCCAGACAGTGCACGTCCTGCTGGTGCTGGTTTTGGTTTGGTTTCTGTTTCCCTCACTAATTAATTCATTCCTGTTAGGAATACTGATAGGCAGGGTGCAACAGCAAAATCTACTCGCAGTCTACAAAGAAACAATCTCATCACAATTAAAACTACTTCTTACATCCCCGCCACTGAATCAGCTAAATTCTGTTTACTCAATGTAAGGTCCCTTGCCAATAAGTCTTTCATCTGCCTGGATTTTATCATGACCAATAATATTGACTTTTTTTATCATCACAGAGTCCTGGATTAATCCTGATGAATGTGCCCCTCTCATTGAGTTACACCCCCCCCAGAATATTTATTTTTCTACCAGCCAAGACTGACAGGCCAAGGGGCGGCCTTGCAGTAATACACAGAAATGATTTTAGCTGTTTCCCAGTCACGCTTGGCTGCTTCTCTTTTAGATTATTTTAATTTGACTCAATATGTGAAGCAGCCCAGCCATGACAAATGGCACACACTTGACCTGGTGCTGCAGTATGGCTTCGGTGTGGAAGATGTGAACTTGATTGATTTTGCCATCTCTGATCACAACGCAGAGCTCTTCCAGGTTCCACTCCTCTCTCCTGACCCCAAACCCACTCGCTCCCACCCCCTGAATTCACTCTCTGTTCATCGCTTCTGTCAAGCTTTTACTGCCTTAAGCCCATTTTTTAATACCAGTGAACAACATGGCTTCTCCGTAGAGGAGCTTGTCAGTGCTTTTAACAGCTCTTACACAAACATTTTAGATTCTGTAGCTCCAGTCAGATGTAAAAAGCTGAAACCTTCTTTTTTGCCATGGTTAAATGAAGAATTGAGGAGCTTAAAGAGACAATGCAGGACGGCAGAGCAAAACACAAAAAACCAAATGTTCACATATCAGTGTAAAATCAAAGAAGCAAGGAACACCTATTTTTCAGACCTGGTCACTAGACAGGGTAACGATTCCAGAATCCTTTTTAAAACTATAAATTTTGTCATTGGTCCTCCGCCTAGCTAGCCAGTTGAATCCACTCCAGAGAGATGTGAAGAACTTCTTAATTACTTTTATAATAAAACAGTGACCACTTTAACACTGATCTCAGGGAGCATGATGTTGACTCCTGCCCACCTTCAACATTAACCCACTTCAATGAAAACTCTCTGTCAACCCTGGAATTGCACAGTTGCACTTTCAAAATCATCCATCTGCCCTTCAGATTGTATTCCCAATTGGTTTTTAAAAGCTGTATTTCAAACAGTTGGTCCAGATATTTTAGCCATTATTAACTGCTCTCTGTCTACTGGCATTTTTCCCTCCAATTTTAAACATGCCACTGTTTACCCCCTTTTAAAGAAGCCCTCTCTAGATCCCTCTGTAATTTTAGACCCATCTCAAAGCTGCCATTTTTATCAAAGGTTTTAGAAATCAACTGATTTCTTTTATGAATAACAATAAAATCTTTGAAAAATTTTAATCTGTTTTCCGCTCCTGACACAGCTCTGAGACTGCTCTGGACAAAGTCACCAGTGCTGACACTGGCTTGTATTCCATTTTAATTCTCCTTGACCTCAGCTCAGCCTTTGACACAGTGGACCATGATATCTAAATCAACCAATCAATAAAGTCTTAAGACCTATGTTGGTATCAGTGATGCACTGGATTGGTTAATCTCCTATCTCTCGAACAGGTCCTTCTCTGTAATGTTTGGAGATGCCTCTTCCTCTCGTGCTCCTCTTGTCACATTTGCCAAACGGGGTACACAGGGAAGATGAGGGATTCGACCCAAAGCAGACACTGGAGGCAGAGCAGGTGCAGTTCAATGATTTAATGAGTAAAGTCAATGTACAAAGGCTTACTGAATGGTGAGGCAGGCAAAAGGTCAAAACCAGAAAGCAGTCTAAAACAGGCAAACAAATCCAATAGGGAACAGGCAGAAAATCCAAAGTCCATGTAACAGGCAGATAGTCCTAAAACAGAGGTAGTAATCCAAAAGGCTAGGAACAAACACAAGGAAAACGGCTGGATGCAAGGCACATGAACCAATGTGAACTGACACAGAACAAAGGAAGGATAATCAAAAATAGCGGGAAGAGCAAACAAAGACACAAGACACATGAGGCAGCACACTACAAAATAAAACAGGAAATAACAAAACCCAAGACCCAAAACCATGACACCTCTATATTGTGGAGTCCCCAAAGGATCTATTTTGGGTCCCCTCCTGTTTATCATATACATGCTACCCCTGGGCCAA
The DNA here is from genome assembly GCF_020085105.1 of Siniperca chuatsi. Lineage (NCBI taxonomy): Eukaryota > Metazoa > Chordata > Actinopteri > Centrarchiformes > Sinipercidae > Siniperca > Siniperca chuatsi. Next base: position 3,496,586 of record NC_058053.1, on the reverse strand, counting down.
ATCAGGTGTAGTCATGACATTGATTTCCACTGCTATGCGGATGACACAGATGCATTCTGTATTATGTCTTGGATGTCCAAAAATGTTCTGCAAAAATGTTCTGCAATTGAATGACTCCAAATCAGAGGTAATTATAACTACCCCCTGTTGCCCCAGTACTAGCAGCATTAATAATCTCTCCTATAGTCTGGGTGCCTTATCTAATAATGTTCGAAAAGAGGGCTGCAACCTAGTTGTTATTTTTGATTCTGAATTGTCCTGCAATGCACTTTATTCAGGTATCAGCAGGCGAAACATCCAAAGACTGCAGCTGATTCAAAACGCTGCTACCAGGTTTTTAACTCGTACTAAGAGAAGTGACCACATTACACCAGCCTTCCTTGCTGCCCTTCACTGGTTACCTGTGAGTTTTAAAATTGATTTTAAGATTTTACTGCTTGTTTTTAAAGCCTTGAATGGTCCGGTTCCTGCCTATATCTGTGATCTGCTAACTCCCTATGAGCCTGATTGCTGCTTGAGATCCTCTGGCAGGGCCCTACTTATGGTTCCAAAATCTCGACTTGTCACTAAAGGTGACCAGGCTTCTGCTGTCCGGGTTCCTCAGCTGTGGAACTCCCTGTCTGGAGATCTCAGGCAGGCAAACACAGTATCCTCCTTTAAATCTCTTCTTAATCTGATGGTATTTGTTGCAGTTATTTAAATTATTTTATCATGTTTATACCAGATTTAAGTTCTGGATCTAGTTTACTTTTATTATATGTTTTTATTGTAAAGCACTTTGTTTTGCTTTGTTTTTGAAAGGTGCTATATAAATAAAGTTATTATTATTATTATTATTGTTATTATTAACAAAATAATGGACAGTATTCAAAGTATGCCTCGATGTGTTAATTATTGTGCCATTCACACTGTATAAGATGAATACCAAATTTTCATCAGTAACATCACTTTTGAGAGAACCAGATATGCTAAATCGAGATTGTCCTCTCAAGAAATAAGAGAGCACCAGTCGCTTCATCAAATGCTTAAAAACAGCATTTGTTTACATTCACTTAGCAAAGCCCTCTATTGGCCGTAGGAATCATGACGCTTGTCTGTCGTGCACAAAGGAGGAATTAGTGTGACATCTTAATAGAGCCAAAAAGTCAGCAGAGGAAAAAGGTTGGGGCGGTTGGATGGGTCAACAGAATGGTGGTTTTTGACATGGGAGATTGCTGTTTGTTTGCTATTTCTAACTGATAATTAACCTTGGTTTCTTTTAAACATGAGTAAGTAAGTGTGTCTTACTGTAATCATGACAACAAGGGTACCCTAATCTTAATGAAGTACTCATTATAACTCAAACTATGACTATCCAAACCTTAAATTAAAGTTAGTTCAAGTAAATTTAGCTAACAAGAAAAAATATTTTAATGAACACAAGCAGATCCAAACACCTTGCCTACTTCTGGGTTAGCTTGTGTTCCAATACAGTAACTAAACAGGTATCCTTTGCTGTGCATGTCTGTTTGGTAGGCATTCAACAACTACTGCTTCCATGAGTCATAAACACAGGAGCGCTATCAAAACCTTGTGGGTGGTTTAATTTTTGAACATTTCTTATATTACTTTCCCAGAGGTGCTTCTGTTAAGCAGTAGAAACATCACACTCATCTCCACATTAGTATGCTTTCCCTGGTGAATGAACCCCTGAGGCTGTAGTTAAGACAGTTTGCTTCCCTGCGGCATCTCAATTAACTTATTTTCACTTTCAAACTTTTTCACCAAAACCTGTAATTTCCTTGATGTGGTCTTCTATAGCAAATGTGAGATGCTAACGTTTTAGACATCACACTGTAAATGTATATGCATCCTCCATTTTTTGGTTTCTCCGAACTTTCACATTGCATAGAGGTGAAGGGTGCTGTTGCTTTAAACAAGTGCAGCATGAGAAATCTATTAGACTGAGCAGTTTCTTGGACATTTATAAATCACACATGGCTTAATGATGGAGGGGCCATTTATACCTGAAGGATCTATGATGTAATTTGTGGAGTGTCACATAAAAGCTGTGCCTCAGGGAATATACAGTCAAGGCTGCTTAATAGATCCAGACCTTGTGTGATGGGAGCTCTGCTGGAGGACAGGTGGATGGTAGGAGTTGCCTGTTAGCCACCGGTTATGTTTGTATTGCACTCAATGCATTAGCAGGTCTTAAATCATTAACAGTGACAAGGGAAATAAGCCTTACTGCAATCCAATATTTTCCACATAGGCGTTAAAGTGATTTGTATGTTCAAGAGTGTAAACACATTGGTCTCTTTCATACATCGAAATGCATGTTTTTATTAATAAACATAGAAATACTGTCTTTATTTGTGTTGCTGGCTTTCTTGACATCACCATAATTAAGTACAGTGTTGCAGGTTAAAGCGGGTTATACAAGGTTTACAATGTAAGTAAAATTATACTGAATTTTTAAGAAGAAAAAACCCAACAACAAATGATACGCACAGTACTACATGTTGTACTTTGATGAAAGAAAAAGAAAAAGTGCTGAAAACAAATCACTGGAAAAAGTTTAATTTAATATGAGTTTAACAATTGAGATTAGAAGACCTAGAAGATTTTGAAAGAACTCAGTATAATTTCATCTTTTTTACCTCAGGTAAGACATGCTCTGACATGCTTTACTGTATTTTGTGGCTTCTATGGCAATAACAGCTTTTACCCAGAGAAAATATTGAATTTTGTTTTGGTGTGTGTGAATATTATATAATATATATAATGAGTTTTATTTTGGCAAGGAACTTTGATTGTCTGTCTTTATATTGGTTGCAGTGCTGCTCCATCTCTTAATGGCTGAGCTGACACAGTCTATTTTCCCTGGGTTACCAAATTTGTCTGTGTCCACCAATCTCGTCAGCCAGGTTGTATTTATTTATCTCTGTATTTATTCTATTCTATTTGACCTTGGAAACAGCAGTTGACAAAACAGTCTCACCTCAGGTTCCCTGACGCTGCTGAGCTTTCGATCATATCACATGATCTTCATCAGCAGAGTTTGCCCAGTTGTCGTGGAACTGCAGATGTTCAAATTTCCATTTTTTCCTGAGCACTTTAAGGATTTCTGGTCCATGTTGGCTTTAAGGTTGGGGGTCCTATTCTATTCTATGTGCTAATTTACTGTGTTATTGTAAGGATAATGAGAGTTATGATAACCTTACTGCTGCACCCACACTACCTTACACTGATTAGTTTAAATGATGCAAGATTGCATTAATTACTGTATAGTGTATAGTATTTTAAATATTTTTTAATACTATGCCACCACTGTTTTAATATATTGGTTATTTATAAATCAAAGACTAGTTGGTAACAGTCGCTGCTCTCCCCCCCTTCCTTATTTCTGCCTCTTTTCTTACCCTTTACATTTAATTAATTTCCTGCATAATGTTATTCCATGAGGAAGATTTTTTTAAACACTGTGAGATTGTATAAAATGTCAGAACAGTCATAAACTGTCTTTCAGACCAGTGAAGACATGTTCCGGTCATCTGCCAAAGCCAGTCTGAAACTTTGTCTAACTATATAATGTTATTCACCATCCCACCCCTCTGATTATGATAAACCTTTCACCTGTACTGCACATATGATACATACTCCCTGCTAAAATAGGTGTACAATCATAAAATTTATGCAGCTGTCATACCCTTAGGCATACCTTATGAATCACACTGTCAAGCTTACTGCAGCAACAGAGACAGACATTGTTCGCTGTGATTTAGATCTGCAGGGGAAATTGTTGTAATGACTTGTTATAACCGGTAGGGAGCAGTCTCACACTGAGCAAAAGCTGCTTGGTACAATGGAGAAGTGCATATCACTGCTATAAATGAGGGGGGGGGGGGGATAAATGGAACTGTGTGGTTCCTGTTTGTATGTGGGATTTGTTCCCCATATGACCCGTAGTCTGTTTCCTTGGGCACGTGGAACTAATTTCATTCTCATAATGTGAATAACATACACTTTCAGCCTCGATAAGGCCTACCATACTGTTGCTTGATTATAGTATTAACTGCCCCATCTGTTAGAATGTCTTTCTTTGTCAGGTTGCAGATCAGAAGATACTCATACAGTATATCCCTGTGATAAGGTGCCACTGAATCCAATATGTACTTTAGCGGGTAATACAGGCTAAGATTGAATCTGTAACTAGGTTATCAAACTCAGGGCTTATCTGCTGACCTACTTTGTCATGACCATCAAGTGATAGATCTCAGCCTCATTAGCCTTTTAGCCGTTCATCTTCTTACCTCTTGATTGCTGTTGTAAAGACAGTAAAGAAGTCGACTGTTGCTCCTAACAACCATCAGTTGTTTAAAGACAGACATATTAAAACACGTTGCAGAGAAGGGAAGGAGATGGACACTTCCAGACTTTAACAGCGATCGGCTCATACATGAAGCACGCCATGCTTGGAAAAGGATATCAGCAGCTTGTCAGTTGGAAGAATGAGTTTGTGCTCTTGGGCCAAGATTGCCCCTCACTCCCCCCGCTCTCTCATATCTCTTTCTGGAGAGCTTAAATTCATTGGCAGAGATATCAAAGGCTGCATTCAGGAGATAGCCTATCTATAAATTCATCCAAGCCCCCCTACCTCCCCCCCAGAGGGGCCGGGAGTTCTCCAGCTCAATCACACTGGCTCCATGCATATCATATTACTGCAAAATAGGAATACAAAACTAAAGGGAAGACAACATACACAGGCAGGAAAAGGGTGACTTAAAGTATGTTTTTGTTTTTCTTCTTTAGCTGTGGCAGGATTAGAGACTGTGGTAAATAACAGACATGTGTCCAGCAACGGTGTTTATGGCTGTGAAAAGACATCCAGGAACTGTAGGAGCATCCCTCTGCTATTGTCTCCCCCTCCCTTTTTATGTAAAGTCAAATCATTAATGGGCAGGAACAGGACCCCGATGGAGAACATTGGGTACAGTGCTTATTAATTTATGGTAATAGTCTCAGCCTGGACAATTAGGAAATCCTGATTAATAGTCATAATGGGGATTATAGATTAGCACTAAGCAACCTTAATTAGATATTAGGTTCTCATCAACATTGGTCTTTAAAGTGTAATGAAAATATACTGTATATGGTCTACTATAAATGTTTATATACTGTATATATTAGAGCAAGGAAACTGCTTATGCAACAAAATAACATGTCACAAACAGTAAAGGATGAATCAAATGACTGATTGCATTGTGAAAGGATCAGTAATATCAATCACCTCAGCTCTATGCAGCTATCAGCCACTTTCAGCTCATTGTTTTGGTTCACTGCTTGTCAGGGAGCTAAAGTAAACAAGTGGATGGGCAAGAAAGCTGAACATGTAACAAGCTAAAGGGAGTTCAGTATTTTTCACCAGGAGTTGGTGGACAAAACAAGTGAATATTGGACTTCCACTTCAGGAGGTCAGAAAAGTCCCTCTGATGGGATGCTCATTTTGCTACATTTCTGTTAAATGTGTACAGTAAGTAAGCACTTGTTTGTTAACATCTTAGCAACCATAAAGAAGATGGAGTACATGATGAGCTGGTATTTTAACGTGCATTTTTTTGGCCACTTGGGGGCAGCGGAAACAGACAAACATGAAACATTTCTTTAAACAGTTGACTTTAAACAGTTTTGGAAGGAACAGACAAATGAGTCGTCCTGATGATAGCGACATCAGATCACAACACTTTCACTGTGTGTTGCTCTGGAGTGCATGGACCAACATATTTTGTTGTATAATTTGGAGGACTTATTGCACGTTTCTGGCCACCTAATGAATGTAAGTCCAATATTCACTCTTCTTTTAGCTCTGTTTTGGTCTCCACCAACTCCAGGGCAAAATATCTATCTCTTTAGCTGCTAAATGCTCCACTAAATTCACCAGCTAGTCGCTAATTTTGTTAAACTGCTGTTTGGTCCTGGGCAGGTAGTGTACAGTGGGTCTAAAACAATAACCACTAAAGCTAAAACCAAGCCATAAAACCAAAACAAGACATTAAAATGCTCTGTAGAGCTGAGGGGAATATCTGTGGGTTCATCACTACGAGTGACACCTTTCACATTACACATAGTCATTTGATCCAGTCATTATAAAAATATTGATTATTGATTAAAGGCTTGTTTCTGTAACTCAGTCTTTCTGTCCCCTAGAGGACAAAACTGATTACGCAGCTTTAATTATAGTTCTATTAATGCATATTTGGTACCATATAAATTATAAATTTATTGACGTAATAAAAAACTAAACAAAAATTTGTTAATTCTAAAAGAACGGCAAATCTAATCCATGTATTTACATTTGTGAATCAATGTGGGATTAGCAATTCAGAATTTAGTTAGTAGAGCTACACTTTTATTTACATTTTGATCACAGATGGTGACATCATCAAGTGATGAGACAAACAGAGACATACAGAGCACTGAAAAATACTTCTTTTTCATTTGCTGAAAAAGATTGGTTTCCTGCAGCATCCATGTAATGACCCAGACACTGCCCTACTCTCTAAGGGTCTTGATGCTATCCTGAAGGAGAAATATTGATGTATACCACCCCTGAGACATCTTCTATGAAAAGTGCACTGCTAGAAAAAAGTTGACTACTTTTTTCAGAGGAATATCATGGGATGTCTTGCAGCTTTGCATCTGTCTAGCCTTTCACGGACGGGTGTGTTTCTGAACACATTTCTGACACTTGGAAGCTTGTCCATGCTCCATTTATTTATCTATTTACTGCATTCCTCAGACATGTTTGGCCATCCATGTCTATAGTGTGGGGCCTATCACCAAGCCATGATGATGCCATTGAATTTGTGTTTTATAATCCTACAGCACTGAGGGTTTGTGTTTTTCTTAAAACATTTACTTTGTTAATTGTCAATCAAGTTGCATGCTTTGACGGTGGCTGAACAGGATTTCAAAACATCTCCCATGTGCAATCAAGATACTGTGTTTTTGATAAAGAACTGCTAAAACTCTTCCCAAACTCTTCTTCGCAAACTTCTCCCATGTGCTGACCTTTTGCAGCCACATACATAACCTCCATAGAGCAAGTTTAGGTAGGTACTTGATAAAAATCCAGTTAAAGCTCAAAATAAAACGCCCCAGGTTTTCCATCTAATCCTTTCAATCTCATTACAAGTTATTTACATCTCACACAACACATTAGATTGGTCAGCACTTCTTCCTCTCCCTACTTAAAGGACTCAACCTAAAAAACTATGTTCAAAAGCTTCTTCAGGTGGACCACTTTTTGATCTTGAACTAGTGATTGAAAGAAGTACCTACAGCACACAGCACCTCAAAGGAGCACCACAGTGGCCAATTGTTTTCATCTGTCTTTTGGGTGATTATTTGCCCTTTCTTTCACCAGTCTATTATTCCAACCTCATCTGAATGATCCCCGACATATTTATTTCCAGCTTGCATATGAGGTCAGTCATCTGCTGCCCATAATTTAATCCCTGGCTGGAAAACGCATATTTACTGCGGCTGCTACTCCATCTGGTACACTGTCTCTAACCTTATCAAAATCAAATGGGCAAAGAAATACTGCATGAAATATCAAAGGCACCACCAGGGCTTTGTCTCATATCTATGGAAATTTATGTTGTCTGCAGTCAAGGTTTCTGCCTGCCTGCACTTCCTCCTCTGTCTTATTCACCTGAAAGCCACAGCAGTGTCAGTGAGACAGACACCTTTGTGTTCTGTTGAAACTACATCATATGACATACAGTTTTGCTTCCTCAGAAATTTAAGTAAAAACAACCTTTGTAACAAAAAACAAGCATTTGTTTGTCTGAGCTGCTTTTTTCTTCACATAATAGTGTTACTCAGTGCACTGCAGTCACAATCGACATTTGTTGTTGTTACATGGCTACGACTGTCTCCTGCCTGTTCGGTTATTCTAACAGCAGGGGTCCGCTGCAAAATTGCTGCATTTCTGAATTCATGTTTGCCAGCAGAGTGGTTTTACTGCTTTGGAGCTGCTCAGAATAACATATTTTTTTTTTTTTTAGAAAAATACAGGGGACACGTGACAACAGAGCAGGTCCCCTTCACCATGTTTTTCTAATGTTAAGCTGCTGTCAATGCAAAATCAACACTTCTTGCAGCTTCTTTCAGAATAAAAGGCATCCAATGAAGAGAAGCCATTATGTCCCCTATACCAATAAGAATTTTATTGAAAAGCACAGGCAGTTCTGACTTTGTAATAACAGAAGCAATAGGAGATTATTAGAGATGAGAGTGCGGCTCGTGCCAGTTTTACACAGTAATTGTTGCGGACAGTGTGCACACCTTCCGAGATGATGGTACGTGGGTCTCTGCTTGGAGCATGCTGGGAGCTTAATATTGCTACATAAATAAAAAACAACAGCTGCAGATCTATCAGCCTGTTCACACATGCCCTTTTGCAAATGGAAACTACTGTACTTTGCCCCTGCGCAGAATATTATATTGTGCCCATAGACAGATGATGGTCCCATATATAATGGTAACTTTGCATTCATTTATCATGCATTGTATGAGAACGATGGTGGGATGGTGGATATACTGTAATAATATAATAATTATTTGTATCATTTTATAGTTACTATATTAATTAATTCATTAATAGTGGCTATAGCATGCAAGTAGAGGGTGAAGCCTATATAAAATAGTCTCTGAGTTGGGACTGCAACACCATGTTGTTTCTTTTGTTTTTTTTTGTTAAACGTAGTGCACAGCAAAATAACAGCCAGAACTGTTTGTCAGTGTTCTATCATTACAATTCAGACAAACACAACAACCATGCCTTGTAATGACTTTTCCTCTCTTTGTTTGATCTTTCTTCTCGCCACTCTGAAGTTGTTTTCACTGTCTGTTGCTTTGACTCACAAGTGTATCCTTGTCTTGACAGTTGTTTTAGGTTTGAGCATTGGACAATGTGAACAATGTTAGAAAATTAGCTCACTGTGGGTCTACTACCTTATGTCACCTTAGCCTTTACTGTTAAATCCCCATTAAGCAATATGTTTGATATTATTGAATCAAATAACTTCATGTAAAGTGAAAGTACTGCCGGTCCCACTGGGAATCAACACAGCACTCTGCAGCTCTCTTCAGCTTTAAGCTACTCTCAGCTCAGCATTGTTTTGGTTTGCTGGTCAGTATGATTAAGTCCCAAAGGCTCTCACTGACTCCATCCAGCCTCTCACCCACTCCTCTAAAACTGTGGACAGCAGCACACAAGCTAAGCCAATTGTACTGTATTTTTCTTTGCCCAGTATGAAATAGCAGTGAGCCAAAGTAAACAAGTGAGTGATGAATCGAGTAAAACATGTAGCAGCCAAAGAAACTTGGCTTGGTGGACCAAGCCAGGACTAAAACACCACTGAATATTGCTTTTGACAGGTTGTGAAAAAGATAATTCCAGAAGAATACAAAATGCTCAGTTTCTGCAAGATAAGTAAGTTTAGGCAAATGTTTGCTTACGTGGTCGCTATAAGAACTTGATATGATGATGGGGGGGGTTTAAGAGTCAAACATCTGATTTTGGTTCAAGATGACGATATCTGATGAATGTCAAAAGACTGAAATGTTTAGCTTTTGTACTTTGAATATATTTTCAATTTTTGTGGTGGCCAAACTAATTGATTGATCAAGACCACATTGAAACACACCACACATCACACCTTTAAGATCTCACATTAAATTAACCTGCATCTCCTTATAGTTTATTTCTTCTGTAACCATTGAAGGGTGTAATATAAGTATCATAGCTCCTCTGAGCAAAATTGCTTGTATATTTTAAAAATCCATTCTAGTTGCATCACTCATTGGAAACTGTTATTTCTGTTGTCATACATTTCTGTTAAAAAATTAGACAATCATGGCAAAAATTGTTGTACATACTGTACATTTTCCCCAGGTCATGTTACACATAGAACAACTGTATTCATACCAGTTAAAGGTCCAGTGTGTAGCATTTAGTGGCATCTAGCAGAGAAATTGCAGTTTGCAACCATTTGACTACTGCTCGCCTCACCCTCCCCTTCCAAGCATGTAGGAGAAACTATGGTGGCTTCGAGACTCGCAAAAACGCGAACGGCCCTATCTAGAGCCAGTGTTTGGTTTGTCCATTCTGGGCTACTGTAGAAACATGGCTGTGCAACATGGCGACCTCTGTGGAAGGGGACCCACTCTCTATGTGGATAAAAATGGCTTGTTCTAAGGTAATGAAAACACAATTCTTATTTTCAGGTGATTATACACTAATGAAAACATAGTTATAAATATTTCTATTTTTTGTGGCCAAGTGGGGGCTGCACAGCAAGCTGTAAACACACCGTTGACATGTTATAAAGTTGTCATGGCAAGCGTATTAGCAAAAAATGGCCCATTTACACATCCAGCAGATAGGGAGCAAAACTAGCATTTATTTGAATTTGTGTTTCTGGCCACCTGTTGCCTGGGTCCAGACCTTTGAATCCGCCCACTCCACCGAGTTGACTGATTCTGGTCTGGCATCAGACATGAAACAGCGGTTTCTCGGTTGAAAAAGCTATTATCCAATCAGCGACAATCAGCATCATGGGCAAGACTAATGCCATTGTCAAGCTGTTGTCAAGCGTTGTCAAGCTGTGCGCCAGAATCAAGGAGGAGTAATAACAACAATGGTGACCACTATAGACAAGTTAGGCTCTATTATCTAAGCTGCCCGACATCATAGTTTGTTTTTACTTTACTCTGCTCCACTCTTATAGCATGGCTATGCATCAGTGGCATGACTTGATCGTGTTGACTTGACGTTAGATTCAGGCGGATACATTGACCTCTAGTGATTGGTTAGAGAAAATTGAAATCCACTCCCCCACGGAAGATGGTTACAGTGGAGGCAATGTCAGAATGAAGATGGAAATGGAGTGTAATGAGTTGACAAATCTGTCTGATATCAGGCAAGGCCACCTGATAAATATAAGTCCAATATTCATAGTTCTGTTTTGGTCTCCACCAACTCCTGAGGGAAACTTTGTAAGTCTGCCATTAGGTGCCGGGCAGTCAGTGTGCAGTGGATTTATTAGAGCTTTTCACTGAAAACAGCTGCCTGCTGCTGCTGGAAATCAGGCTGATGAGAGCGGTGAGAGTGAACAAAAAAAGTTAAGTTGCGGGCTGCAAAACCAAAACAATGAGCTGAAAGACACTTAACCCTACGATAAAGCTAAGGGGAGTTCAGGTAGTAATTCTCTGTGGGTTTGTCACTACATGTAACCCCCTAAACATAGTCATTTCATTCATTGTCAATATAAGAATACCGATTAGAGCAGTATGGTTTATTTCTTTAAATTCCACAACAAGAGGTGCTTTCCTATCAATGGGGAAATCTGGGAAATCAAGACCATGGGTGGCTTCAAATTAGGAGCTTAAGGCATTAACTTTTTGGCAACCAGAACCTGTGACTTTCTTCCAGTCACTTTGAAGTGTGTCCCTGTGAGTGATGTGACATAATGTGGATTTAGTCGGCGACTTTTGGACTTGCCAGCTCTGCATTTCAGACACGTTTGATATCTGACAATGGAGGAAAGCTGGAGGAAAGAGAAAACAGACACGACTCATTTTCACCAAACTTTGAGGATTTTTTGGTGAGGGCACTGAAATATTGGAGGAAAACAAGTCTTTTGGGCATTTTCAAAATGTGAAAAATGGTGTAGTGTTAACTATATGGAAACTAAACATGTAGATGCAAGATGGTATATGCACCTGCAAATGGGTCCATGTCCTTTAGAGGTCAGTGATCTGCCTGTCCCTTAGACAGATAGGTAAATATAATACATATATGTGACTATTGCAGCCAGAAGTCTAATCTTCATATGCATGCTTCAAATGTCTGTGCCTTATGAAACATTCATGCAGACACACACACATTGTCTCATGGGCTGGAGAGAGCTAAGAGCAAATAGACTAGAAGGGGTTGAGAGCCTTAGCTGGGCAGGGGCTGAGAGGGAGAAATGTGCAGGACTGGTCTACTCAAGCCCTGGGCATTGAAAACTGCAGAGAGTCCCCACTTTGATGTGAGGATCTATTATTCATCCCTTAGCTGTATGTGTGCATTTGCTGTTTGAGGGAGAGCGAGAGGCACGTAGTTGAGTGCTGGCAGTGTATTGTCCCACCTCTTTCCTTCATGTTTCTAATGAGCAGGAGTAGCAAGGCCTCGCGACTCATTTCTACCTCCTCAAGGTCTCTGCCTGCCTACTTTTCTGTCTCAACATGTACACAGCCCCACTACTAATTTAAATAAGGCTTTGGGCTATAGGCTCACTACAGAAAAAACCCCAATCAAGTATATTTAGCCAGGGACTAGATATAATGCATTTTAAATTTATAATGCTGATGTACAAGGACATATTTTGTGATTGTAAAAGGTAAAAACCCAGCTTGAGCATCGATTTTAGAGGAAAGGAATCTTTTGAAAATAGTAAATATAAATCGCAAATCTAGTAATCGTTATATACATACATATTTCCTTGCCTTGCCTTTGCTTGAAATGCAAACCTGGCTTATTGGACCAGTGGGCAAAAACAGCTGTTAGTTGGCCTGAGTTTTAATATTAGAGCGATGTTAGAGCGATTTTAGTTTGAGCTCAGCTACAGGAGAGAGTAAAACACAATTAGAAAGTTTGAGGGAATAATATGGATTTGTGCAAGCCATGAAATTGTGAGGCTACATCAAAGCCAGTCAGTCAGTACAGGAGCAGAATTCCAATACAGGCTAAAGCCCAGAGCCTAAATAACTGTCAACTAAAAGTCTAATGAATACTGAGACTGGACTTCAGCCACTTTGGGCAACTGGCATCAGTTGTTAGAGTTTGTGGAGGAAATTGTAGGTATACAGATTCAGTTAGACATATATAGGTGGTTTTGGAAGGCAGTGATGTACATTTTGGGAGGACTTGTTGGATTATTTATAAATCTATTTATAAATCTATATAAGTGTTTTCTGATGTGACGTGATATGTTGTGTCTTCCAAATCATTACAAATGGCCAGTGGTGGAAGAAGTACTCAGATTGTTCATTTACATAAAAGTAGAAATGACTGTAAAAATACTCACTTACAAGTAAAAGCCTTGCATACAAAATTAAAAATAAAAGCACTCATTATGCAGAATGGCCCCTTTCAGAGTGTTATTATATTATATACTGTGGCTACTATATTATTATGTTAATGCATAATCAATTATAATATTGTTGCATTTACATGTATGCAGCATTTTAATGTTGTAGCTGCTGGAGGTGATGCTAGTTTTAACTACTTTATGTACTATTTGGTAGTAGGATACAGAATGCAAACAGTGGTCTCCTGCATCTAAGTCACATGCTTTGTGGACCCATTCATCCACCTGACCTCCTCCCTGAAAGGTTTTGCAGCGTCACGCTACTTCCATTTTGTTCCTGACAGACAAGACTCATAATTTCCCCTTCTACCAGAGGCCCTTGTCAGGTAAACATAGGTTGTACATGACGGTGTAGTCCATCAAAAAACAGGACAAAAGTGTAACAGAACCAAAGCAAAGAACGGTACATAGGTGAGACCAAACAGCCACTTCACAAAAGACTTTATCAGCACAGACGACACGCTAACTCAGGATTACAGAGCGCCGTGCATTTGCATCTAAAAGCTACAAACCGCACATTTGAAGACAGCGAGGTGAAGATTCTAAGTAGAGAGAAGAGTTGGTTTGAACGGGGCGTCAAAGAAGCCATTTTTGTGAAAAAAGAGAACCCCTCTTTGAACAGAAATGGTGGTCTGAGATTCAATCTGCCCAAAGTCTATCAAAGTGTATTATCACCTTGGTCACGCCAATCATATGCTAATCAGGTACTTAACAGTGATGAGGGAGGTGCAGCCAGAAACATCCAGACTTCCGGATTGGAGCCGAAACGTCTCGATTCTGAAAACAGTGTCCAGATGACTACGACTGAAACCTTTTCTACGATAGGTTGTACATAATAGTATCTACACTACAGTTTATCAAAATAATGTCCATTGAGCTGCAGCTTCCATGCAGGTGACAAGGGCTCATTGCTGATTCAGCTCTGTGAAGGTCTTGATTTTGCTACCAGATTACATCATCCTATTCACCTTGCACTACACTGCACAAGAGTTCTCCTTGGTCTCTTAATATTCAGCACATATGATTACATATCCCTTTGGAAATGTTCCTAGCACAAAGTACAATGGTAAAAGTCCCTCAGCCACATCCTGTGCATTTCACAGCATCTTGGTGAGGGAACTGCTTGAAAACTTTGAAAACAGTCACGTGCCCATGGAAAAGTCTAGTTAACACTCAAAGACTCTTTTTTGCTCCTTGTACACTGCCTATTGTACACAGTGTATCAGCTGACACATTGGCTCAGTCTAACTCTCACACTACAGCCAACAATTATAGTTTACACTATTTTCTGTGAAGCTTTGACATTTTAAAGGAAATTATTTTGTTGCTTGTCATAGGATATTTCAATGTAGACACTTACCAATGAAGGCTTTGATGCCACCAAGGACATTATTCTTTTGTGAACTAAAGAACTTGTGAATGGAAAGCTACTTACAAAGCCAAAATAATTAATTCTTTGATTTTCCCTTGTCAGAGGTTGCATATCAGATTTGAAATCTTTTCAGGTTCTTTGCTTGTTGGTCAGACTATATGAATGCTTCAAGGGCTGAAAAATATGTGAGGCAGTTGTTGTTTGTCTGTTTAACACCATGGCAGGTCAATGTGTGTCATGCAAGACAATGAGAGAAACCAAACAGGAGAAATGCCACTAATCCATTTACCAAGCTGCTGTGGAGCAAAGACTTCCTGTAGTCTGGCATTTACAAAGCAGTGCTTTAATGTGCCAACTTGTGACCTAGACCTCCAGCAAGACACATAGTGAACGCAGGGAGAGAAAATAGAATAAGGTTTACTAAACCACTCACACTCTACATTCGAAATGATGGAGTAAAGATAGCCAATCCCAGGAGAAAATGAATTATCTGTCACATGCCTTTGACTGGGACTGCGGCCCTATCTGAGTTCTGAGGCATGCACTGCTCTTCGGATGTGAGCACATTAGCATAATCTGTCCAGTTGATTATGTTTGGGCAGCAGTGACATAAAACTCTGGCCCTGTGATTAGGCTCTGTAGGGCTGTCAGCCAAGGCAGGCGAAAAGCAATCAGTGGAGCAGATTAAAATGTGCGACAGCAAACAAAATAAGGAAGGTGCAGACTACCAAAACAGTGGAAGCACCATGTTCCCCTCTGTTTGCAAGGATGGGTCAAGAGATGT
Source organism: Siniperca chuatsi (assembly GCF_020085105.1). Classification (NCBI taxonomy): domain Eukaryota; kingdom Metazoa; phylum Chordata; class Actinopteri; order Centrarchiformes; family Sinipercidae; genus Siniperca; species Siniperca chuatsi. Next base: position 3,481,243 of record NC_058053.1, on the reverse strand, counting down.
TGAGTGACAAGTTGGTTAATAGAGGAGTCCATCACCTTCTTGTCCTATTCTCCTGGCTGATAAGTTCTAAATTAGCTGGTAGACATAGTCCCACCCGCTGAGATGACAGACAGTGACAGACATGTGAGAATGGAAGATTGTGTGTGAATATTTACACAAAACATTTAAGTATGCGTCATATTTTCACTTGGGATGGTCACCTTGCAAATGATCGTGCATCATACCCACGCCTTGTGGTCAATTGCCTAAAAATATCCAGTAATAAATGAGGGCTAGGATGATAATTTGATCCATATCCAACCACATATGCTCACTTTGGCCTTAGCTTTCATCACATTGTCTGGGAGAAAGGACAAATAATGAATATTCATGATCTGAGCTGAATCAGAAACTCGTGGTGCTACGGACGCCCCTGTGGATTGTGGATACTAACGATGTAGTGGAGCCCATCTGTTCATGCAGGTCTGTGATAGATCAGTTTGATGCCACAGGTGCTCCTCTGACTCATTTGGGGTCAGCTGGTATAGAGCAGTGTACTTTTATTTGAAAAAGTAATAACACCTGTTATCTTATGATCATCTGCTACCTTTAGCATTGCAATTGAAGACCCATTTCCTGTATTAAACCTTAATACTGTTGTATTTAGCATTAAACACTTGAGTCAAAAGTGTTCAGTTGTGCAAATAGCAGCCAACTTCATTTATTTATTCACTATTTTCTTATATGAAAGTTAATTCATGCACTGTTTGTAATATCCACCATGTGTGGTAACAACAGGGACTTAACACAGTGGCGCATTCTAAGGGCACTGTCACGGACCTCCAGAAACATGGGTGTGGACGGGACGATGTGGCAGAGACTGCACTGCCTGGATTTGCTGCTGTTTCTGGAAGTGTGTTAGCCATACATTGCCAAAAACTGTAAAAAAAGAAAACTGTACTAGTTGTCTTTTCTTCTACCAGATTATGAACATGGCAGGGAACTAGTTATGAGACAACTCTGCACCCTAGCTGCTTAGGCTGATTTCACAGCTAATGGTGGTAATTATAATGGAAATAACAGAAAATTCCAACATCTCTGTTGACCAGATGTTGGTTATTTACACTCGACAGGTACCGAGCTACCTGCTAGCTATTTGTGTGACATTAATGTGAGGCAAAGTCAATCAGGTTGCTAGCACCTAGATTGTTTATGTACAAAAAGACTTCCCACTCTGTTGGTCTTATGCACAGCGGAAATACACAGCTCAGTCCATAGTTTTTAAAATATCAAAAATGATACAGAGTGGTGTGTCTTCTTCAACAAAACTACCTTTGGCTGAGCGCAGTGGCGTATCCAGATTTGTTTGACTGAGGTGGCCCTGGTGGGGCACTGACTTATGCAGAGGTGGCATGAAGTGCACACACACACACACATACACACACGTTGGAATAGCATTAATTTACCATTTCTCATATCTACTTTAAAAATTTTAATTTAAATGATAAATAGATCTACCAATCACATCACAACATAGTGGCACCATACAAATGTAGTATAAAGCTTCCATACTTTATTCTTTAAGTCCTCAAAAAGAAATGATACCTCCAAAAGTACAAAAGAAAACAATGCACATTTAAAAATACAGTCCCAGTATAAAGTACCAACAAAATTTAAATAAGTCAGCCTGTGTGTACAAAATATCGTATTGACAAAATTGTGCAAAACGTCATGCCACAAAAGCTCAGCATAAGATACATTTGGTAATTATAACCATTCTGGTCAACAACAATTGAATTCACCTGCTCTTGTTTTGGCTTGCAAACACTTTTATAAAGTTTTAAAATATTTTATAAATGAAAGTCATGTTTACTCTTCAAACAGTTGGTTCAAACTAAGGTCCTGCCAGGCAGATAGCCAATCATAGTTTAGGATGATGAGGTGGAACCTGGTGGCCAATCAGATTTCAGGGGTCGCCTGTGCCACCCCAGGCCACTCCCTGGACGCGGCCCTGGCTGAGCGCAAATGTACAGAGAGCATATTAACCAGATGGAAGCATATACTACTATACAAGCAGAGGGCAGTATATACCTGCCAATACTAAATGCAAAGCACTGTCATTTTCATGAAGAGGTGCAGGGGAGCTTTTTCTTTCTGACATGGAGACGCGTCGTCCATGCCAAAATGAAAAACAATTAACTGTCAATCACAACTTGGGGGCATGAACATGGGGGCAGCTGAAAACTGCGATCTTTCAAACCACAATTTGATATAAAAACAATTAATTGTTCAGCCCAGGTTGGTGGAAGCCAAATCTGAGCTAAAAGGAGAGCGAATATTGGACTTAGATGCGTGAGGTGGACAGAAATACGACTCTAAATGAATGCTAATGTTGCTCCATGTCTGTTGGAGGTGTTAAAAGGCAACTACTCGCAAACACATTAGCCACATCAACAAAGTTGTTAGCTTTAAGCATAATAAACATCGTTTCCTTTTTTTGCATTATGCATCTGGCCCTATTCACAGGTTGATTACCAGCCCTCCTGAGTCTGTGCCCCCATTTAAGTTTTTATATGACACTCTCCTGATAATTCTGGGGTATAATAATGTTTCGAAAGAATAACAAGGAGGTTTCTACACTAATCTGTGCTCCAAACACTTCCTCCCACACACTTAATTGTTTCACCGAGCCTGAGATAGACCTAAGCACTATCCCCAGAGATAAATCAAAGCATGAAATGTAATGCAGTCCTAAGCACCTAGTAAACTGCGTCCATGCTATTTTACCAGAATTACACAGCAAAGTATAATGCTCAGGAACATTACTAGATTGTTTATGCTATTAAGGCATCAAAAATAGGATGCCTTTCTACAACCGTGACCTATATTCACTGGATTTTATAGCCTTGTCACTAAACCTTCCTGTGTTCATCAGTGAAAAAAGATTGTTTCCCAGTAAGCAGTTCTGCAGATGGCACGTGAACACACTGCTGTATGTAGTCAAATTATTTTTCCCCCATTTACATCATCTAACACAGTCAGTTTAAAGTGCTGATGCAAAACAAAGCAAATTAGGCTGTTTTCATGGAGCATTGCTGTGTTGCTCAGCAGCCTATTAATTCTAATAGACTTTTTCTTGTAGAGGTAAAACATGAGCCATTATTTTCAGAAAACGCAGTGACGATGAATTCTGCGTAAGCAGTGGCAAAATTTGATGTTGATAATGTAATACAGATGCTTCATCATCAGGGCATTGTTCACAGAGATGTGAACATTATGACAAGTTATGTAATTACTGTACATTTTCTCCTTTACTGTTGTGCTACGAAGAACATCTGTAATGACAGATGGGTTCAGGTACGTATATATAAGCTGACAGTCAGTCATTCCACTGACCAGTAACTGTAAGTATCTAAAGTGGAAAAGAACCAAGGTCTACAGTCAAGTGTGCATTCTTTTCTTTATGTGCGAATGAGTGCCCAAAATATACAAAATTCAATAAAAATGTTCATCAGTTTAACTACTGATGGCAGAAATACATTTTTGAACAAGACTTAAAATAAACATCCTAAACAGATTCTCAATGAGCCTTGCAGACACATCACACAGAATAAATATATCTCCCCTTTATTTTTGTCATACAATCATTCGAATAAAATTGTAAACTTTCATTGAAATACAGTTTACAAGCATTTAATTCAGACATTATCATCATCTTAAGCCACCATGAAAGTGATTCTTTTGAGTAAAGAGACAAATATAAATCATGTCTTTTACAGCTCATAGAGTCAGACATGCTGCATATAACAAGTGCTTCGGTTGAAGTAAACCCGGGGGATTTTAATTCACCGGTTTCACTCGGTAAGATAAACACTATTTGCAATGTGTCTACTCATAAATAACCAAGCATGTCACAGGATCTTAGTGGTTATTTGCCTGTTGGGTCAACCTCTTAATGATTTAGTATTTTAAAATAGAGGATGAGCTGCACTGTGGGGTATAAAATACCACACACATTGAGAGCTGTTCTGCAGAGTCATTAATAGTAGATCTAATTGTATTCTGTCACGAGTTGCAACCCAGAGAGAATTTCCCTTTACCTCTGCCACTTTGAGGATACTAGAGCTTTACAATTCTACGCACAGCTGATGAAATATTGAGTTGCAGTTTCAAACTTTCAGTAGCTGGCACAACATTCTGTATGTGTTAAGTTTGGATTAGAGGCTTTGACTGACCTGAATACACCTGCAAACTGAGAGTTACCTGTCACACACAGCAGTGAGTATTAAAAGATTATCATACTTAATCATCAGCTGGCTAATTAAAACACAAGTCCAAAGTAATATAAGTTTTTCCATTTTGCCTGTGATTTCTTGCTGGTTTATGCCACTCTAAAGCCCCGTTTGGGGATTTATTTCTGTAGGAGAGGTCGGATGACTTTAATATTTTATGGTCAATGATTTTTGCTCGTCCGTCCATAATTTAAGTCCCGTCCAGAGAAAAGCTTTGCATTTTAAAGTGTATCTCTGTGATTTCGCGCATACAGAGCGCTCTTTCTTGTTACTAGGTTTCATCAGCTTTGTGCGCAGGTTCTTTGAGACAACTGAAGTAGAAAAGGATTTTCTATCAGCTAACCTGATAGATGCCAGCTTATTAACACACATTTTTTCTTTAGCTTTCATTAATCATTAAAAACAATTATGAGAAATAATGGAAATATTTCCATTATTTCCATTTTATTTCAACCCTATTGTTGGACAGGATTCAGGGATAGATTGATGAATTAGTTCATTTAAATGTTGTTAGAGGCTGCTGCACCTGTTGCATTACGATCCTTATGCAAGATTTACAACATGTTTTTGATGAATTTAATGCATTTTTGCATGCAATGTATTTGTAATTTTGCCAATAAAAGCATTACACAGCATTACAGTTACACTTAGTTACATTTTTGTAGAAAATACTTTCATAATGCCCAGTCTGTGATCTGTTCATTTTCCCCTCAAGTCCCCCCTCAAATTGCCTACTGATAAAGCCCCATATGATGTTATGGCAGCGAAACAATATGACAGTATAAAAGTGGAGTGAAGAAATGTGCTTCCTTCAAGCCACTGAGCACAGAGTTGTTTTATTTTTATTTTGATGCTAAAAAATAAAATATAAAATATTACTGTCTAGGAAACATGTTGAAAGCTCGCGCTGCTCACAATCATTAAAACAAAATCAACCGTGATCAGTGAAAACTTTCCTCAATACCTTTTCACACATTGCAATGGATGCACCAATTTTTAATCAATCTTTTTTTTTCTTTAAAAAATTTTTAATTACTTTCGGGAGGTGGTGGGGTGCATGGGGAGCATGCCATGTGCCACGTACCCCAGTGCCAGCGTGTGGTTGCATTCTTTCTGTAACCTTAACCAAAAGCTGTGTGTTAACCATAAAAATGTTAACAATGTTTTTGTTGCTACGAGGGGATATTGTAGGAAAACAGATGAAATATGATACGTTATACTCAGATAAACAATTGCACTTAAAAATGTTTCCTTATTATGTTGATAAAAATGTAGGCCTGGTAGTGATGAATGCTTTTTTCCCTTAGTATTTGGATTATATTATTGTATATTTCCTGACTCGTGTATATTTCCTGACTCGTGCCACGTGACTGGCTGTAGGTGTGTGGGCATGGCTGCTGGAGGTGGTGAAGGCTTGTCCATGACATACAGCTGAAGGAATAAAATAGTATATGATCAGGAATTCATCAAGGCAAATCACAGTAGAAACGATGGAAATGGTGAAGAAAAAATAGAATTTGTATGAGTCGCCCTAGCCAACGGTGATACCATGAATTGGAGCACATGCATGACAATGGTTCATACAAAAGAAGAAAGCTTTAATTGCCTTGAAAGAAATGGAGCTGGCCCCAGCGGCTCTATGAGCAGCTATGTTAATGGAGATTCTTGGAATGATAATTTGAGAGTGCATGATGCTGGCAGTGCTGCAAAGGACAATCGCAGCAAAAGGAGCCACAGGAAGGGCACCAGTTTTGACTGACTGACAGTAGAGGTGACTCGGAGAAAGACTGCCTTCGTTAGAAAAGTGAAGCTCGAGAGAGGCATGCTAGAGCACAGTGTCTTCTCTGTGGCTGTCCTCACCAGAAATACAACAGTGCTGGTCGTTTCTTCAAATGCGACCGATGTTTGAGTGCGATGTTCTGTCTCAGAAGCAGGAGTAGTCTGACGCAACGTTGTTGTACTGCTAAAAAACTCTTAAGGGAACAGTATGCCTTAAACAAACTAGCTCACAGAAGGTGTTGTTAAACAACATTTAAAGGCAAACTGTTTATCTCTGTTCCGACTGGCCACACTCGAAGGGGAAGTGAAAAGCCTGCATGAGTAATGAGTAAGGATAACACTGAACACTTTCAGACAGTCTTTAAGACAGAAAACGTTGCGTGAAGAATAAAAAAAGCTTGAGAGAGAAGTAGAAATCCTGCCAACATTCAAACCTGGCCAATGATGGGGCGCCCTGGTGGCCTGGAGGTTAAGGTGCCGACCATGAGCCGTAATATCGCTGGTTTGAGTCTGGCTAGGGACCTTTGTTGCTCGTCATTTCCCATGACTTTCTCCCCTCATTTCCTGTTATCTCTCTGCTGTCAATTCAGCAATAAAAGAATAAAATGTTGTGGTCTGCTAGGTTTTAGTTGCCTAAACTTTTCTTTTTGGGAGAATGACATGCAGCAAAGGGCCTCAAACCCGGGCCGCTGTGGTGAGGTCTCAGCTCTGTACATGTGGCGTGCTCTAGCAGGTGAGCTACCGGGACGCCCTGGTTGCCTAAACTTAACCAAATCACAACAATAGAGATGGCAGATCAGGATATGGCCCCGAGTCTATAGGTGTGTTTCCATCTGCCTGTTTTTATGTGCATTTTCAAGTTGAGCATAAAAAAACCTGAATGGAGATGCAGAAAATTGGATTGAGGACAAGTTGAAATGTTCTGTTATGACTAACCTCAACTCAGATTGAATCTTTCTAGTGCCTTATAATAATAAAATGTATGTTTCTATTATTTACCTAACCTTTGATTATGTCACTGGTCATCTGTGCAGTGAGCAGCTGAAGATTTCCCTTCGAAGAAATGCAATGATATGTTCCTGGTGCACAAATAACTGTCAGTGATGTATTGAGTAACCGCTGATTAAAATGTAGAAAGCACTAGTAGAGGATAGTTTTTCACCATTCAGGTGAAAGCATGCAGCTCTTTTATGACGTTTGGAGAAGCACAGTTTGACGATGTCTGACTGCATTACAGCAGGCATAACTGTCATTCACTGGATAAATTAACAAGGGCATTGTGATTAATTTGACTTGCTTGAATACGCACTCCCCCGTGAAACAGATTACAAATATGCAGGTGTTCAAAGTATGAAAACGAACCCCCGTTTTCTTTTCACCGAATTCTAAAATCTTTATTTATACAACACAGGGTATTGAAATTACCTTCCTACATTTGTCCACATGACTGCTGAACACAGACAAGGCGAGTCTGAGAATAAGTTTAATGTGTGTGTGTTCTGCATGTTAAGGACCCTGAACAAGATTACCTCCATTACTGACAATCTAATACAAAGCTATACCTTGAGCCATGGATAGTTGATGAAAGCTTCTTTTAAGAGGATTATTTTACATCCTTTTAAGCTGTTTTCTTCATCATAGTACTTACTCACTGCCAGTGACCTGCAGAATACTTTGTGTGTCCACTCTCTTGGCTGGTGTTTGAAAGAGTAGTCTGTTTAAATGTTTAAGTTTGGTCAAAAGTAGTAACATATTTGCGTATGGATTCTGGTTAATAGTGTCTCTGGGAACGTCTCAAACATTTTCTCTTTGGATTAAATGAAGCATGTTGAGCAGCTCTGGATCAGATTTTCCACTTCTTCAAAGTAATGTGTATTGTTTTGCCTTGCTTGTGGATAGCCATCTTTTAAGCATATTAAGGCCTGCTGGGCTAATTTTTGTTCTCTCAGATGACAAAAATGCATCTTGTCAAACACTTCAAAATATCATCACTGGGAGTGTAGGAGCCAAATATTAATAAGACTAGTTAAATATAAAAAGTATTCTGTTAGACTGTGTGGTTGGTATGTGCGCCCCATGTGGCCAACCGTAGCATTTGTATGCTGATAAACTGGCACCTGTTGATGGTGTCATGGTCTTTATAAACGTCCATTATGGGACGTTTTCAGTACGTTCAAGTATAACTAAGATGAAGAGAGAGTTATCAAATCCAACCTCAAAAAAGAAACCACAAATCGATATTGCCATGTCTGAGTTGCGTTCATGACCAAATATAAGTCCTGGGGCGAGGTGTATATCAAATCAGGAATGCACACACCACATTACACACAGAGATTGGTATTTCTAAATAAAAGGAACGTGACAAGAAAATGTGCATACTGTATCGCTCTATGCATGCTTTACTCTGTAGCATGACACATATCAATTAGCAGAGTAATTAGGGCTGCTCTCTAAATGCTGATGATTCGAATGATCGCCTGAGAAGCCCCCGAGCCATTTTTTACTGCTTTCAGACAGCAGACGCAGGTGTGACGCAGGTCACCCTGCTTCTCACTGCTGGCAGAGACTTCAGTCTGCACTGTAGTTACATACACTTCACTGATAAACCCAAGAATTACACTGAATTACATCGAATAAACACCAGATTCAGAACCATCACAGTGACACGGGTTCAACCCTCCTCTACTGCCGTCCGGTGCGATTGGCTGACAGAGCTGTCAGCAGCTAATCAGGAGAGACGCTCCTGTTACGTCCCGGGACATCGTTTTGTCTGTTTGTCTCTTCTGTTGAGGTGCAGGTGAACCAGGGGTGCGGGCGTGGCCCACCCCTCCTCCACCCAGCAGCACTCTCTCCCAGCCAGCAGGCTCTGCAGGAGGAGTCTCCCCACACCACCTTGTTTGCTCTTTTGTTCATTTTATTTGTTCAGTAAACTGACAGTTTGGTTTATTCAACTCTTTCGCTTCTTCCTTTTCATTGCTTCCCTTCAGCCAGGGTCCTAACACTCCGTGGTGCGCTATAATTTTATAACTGACCTGTGACCAGAACGCACACTTTGTGTCTTTTACTGTGTGGAAATGTGATGTTTTCACATCACAGATGATAAACAAAGTCATTAAAACGTGAGTCTTCCAGGTAAAACACGAGACTCATGTAGCTGTTATAGGAGTGTATTGTGGAGCAGTAGCTCAGAAAAAAATCAATCTCCAGAGAATTGAAAACAAAACAGGAGCAGCGGTTACGAGCTCTTTAGGGATGGAGAGTCAAAAACGAAGCGAGTGGACCAAAGGAGATCTAATGCTTTTATCCACCGTTAGGTATCGGCGTGAACTGGAGAAGCGGACTTTGGCACCAACTCGCTCAGCGCCTCTCCTTTTCTTTGTTCTGAGGAGAAAATGTAGTTTCCTCTACATTTATGGATTTATTTAATTTCATATTGTACACGCAATTGTCACACACTTCCTCATCACTATTCTAACATCAAACAGTATGTAATGTTTTGTATTTAACATTTCGAAAGGCATATGGTTTAAGCAGAAATAATATTTTAGAACGTCATTCCAATCAGTTTACATAACATTCCTAACTACTTAACTATCAAAACATCATTTCTAATACTGCTAATAGGTGAGCTATACACTATAGTCACAGTCTTCCACAAATCATAATTGCATCCATAATGTTAGAGACCCCATTATCCATGTTCACTAGATGGCAGTATGGTCACATGGTAAACAAGGTGTTAAATTCATGAATGAGTAACTCATTTGTTGCACATCGTACAGATATCGCAGCTGGACTATCCTTCAAGAGTAATGTTAGCAAGATTACTGACTGGGCTGACACATTGATTTTGCATTCATTCACGTTTGGGTTAACAAAGAGGACTTTTCCAGGCATTTGTTCAGGAATGCATTCCAAGATTGATGTCACATCTGCTGAGATGCTTATCTTTCTGTCAGTGAGAGGAAGGGGCGGGCGATGGTTTGTGTGAGTGTGAGCCAGCAGGCTCTGCAGGAGGAGTCTCCCCACACCACCTTGTTTGCTCTTTTGTTCATTTTATTTGTTCAGTAAACTGACAGTTTGGTTTATTCAACTCTTTCGCTTCTTCCTTTTCATTGCTTCCCTTCAGCAGGGTCCTAGTGGTGCGCTATAATTTTATAACTGACCTGTGACCAGAACGCACACTTTGTGTCTTTTACAGAGAAGGCTTGACTTCTCCTTTGGTTTTAATTTAATTGTCTTTATGGTATTTATTCGGTCTTACAGGTAAGACTCCAGTCTTTGTCCTACAAAGAGGTAGTCCCTTTATTATTTAAGATTATTTGCTATGTTTTGATTTCCCTTGTCGTTGGAGCCAGGGGAATTAAAGAAAGTCTTGACCGTGCCCAGCTCTTCTGTTAATCTTGTTAGCGTGGCAAAACACATAACTCCAAGAGAGACAGAAAGTCTCTGTACCAGGTCTGCGATACTTTTACTATTGAGGAGTGTTAAGTCAGTTTACAAACGTTGATTCAAATCCCAGAGGAATTTAGCAAGGCCATAAACAGTTGGTCCTTTTTGGCCTTCCCAGAACACTCACCTCCAGTCCGTGTGTCTGGATGATGGAAGTTGGAGACAAAGAGGTTGCTACCTACATTACGTCCGTTACATTGCAAATGTTACATAACTAAACTTACGTACGTTAGTTAAAAATAAGTCAACATTGACTATTGGCTTCTCATGGGACTCAAACAGCAGCCTCCTAGGAGAAGGTGCTGTGTTTGACTCATCCAACCACCCTGACCTCCACCTAACATGGACTAACAGGGCGCTTTTTATGCTACGTCTTGAGGGGCGCCTCCAGAAATGATGCGAGAGGGGTGCCGTCAGCGTCATAGTTTGAAGCGTGCGGCCACTGACCAGGCTGCCGTGTTTGACGCTTTGGGAGTGAGAACGGGTTGACAGTGTGTGTATACAAGGTAAAAACTACATGTTTCTGTTGGTTGTCTTCACAGATTTTTAGTCTAAAAAGACTTTCATGCATCTGGCACTCTAAAGGAGATTGTAGTTCAAACCTTTCATTGAAGGTCTTTCAAACTGTCTGAAAGCATCAGTGGATATGAGTTGTGCAGAAATCACATTATACGCATGCATGCATGCCATTACTGGTGGAATAAATTGTTTTTCTCCAGGCTGTTTTGCAATGCAATAAACTGATGAGCTCAAAAGGAGTTACAATCGATTTGGTGACTTGATCACCCTCTGGCTACTGCCAGGATGTAAACAAATCCCTGAATCTTTTTATCGGGGAGACTGAGGCTGGTATAAATTATTTGATATTTAAATCAAATGAGTGGGTTGCAGTGCCTACACTTTTTTTAGATAGAAAACTCAGCAGTGGTGAGTCACTGGAGGCAGATTTAAACTTGCTTTACACTGAATAAAATTGCTCTACCATGATGTTGATCTACTGCATGGCATTGCGACATGGTTAATACTTTCATACTGATGCAATGCCCATGGGACTCAAACCGCTGAGCCCTTGTTGTTGCTCTGCTCTTTAGCCCCTGTAAGCCACAACTAGTGTTTCTTCAACCTGCTATTAAACTACATTGAATCCCACTTTAACGCCACATTGGAGGACATTGTTATCCACCCTCACTACCGCCCAATCATTTACCCTGTCAGCCAGACAGCCCAGTGGCTCAATGAAGATTAATTATGATGCTGCTGTCGACAGGGTGGCCAGGATAATGAGATGTGCATGGCGAGGTGGCGGTGCATCGTTTTCCTCCCTGTCAGATACAGTATCCTATCTTATCTCCGTGCCACTCTGCAAAAGGCGGACCACATGGTAACAAACATTATTATGTTTGTGGAATGCTAGTTTGGTTCTGACAGAATGAGAGATGAAAAGGGAACAGTATTAGTGTTTCTCTTGGAAAAAAAAATATTTCCAGCCTTGACTTTTCCAAACACAGCCGCTATATTGCTTCCTTGTAATAGTCTGTGTCCTCATTCTTCATATATAGCAATATCTTTAATTGTAATAGGTAAACCAAACAAATCTGTGCGTAACAGACGAAGACTGTGGTGCAAAACAATATAGACTATGGGACAGGACAGTAAAACAAACACAATGATAAACTGACAGTGAAAACAATCCTTAGCTACACCCAGGTATCAATACATTTCATTTGATTTAGTTTTGTACTGGAGGATCCTACGGGATAATTGGTTTACCCCTTCGTATTTCACTCAGTAGATGAGCTGGGACTGGTTGCCGGGTATCATAATATATATTATCATCTCCCTTTAAAGTAGCAGTTGCAGTTTTCCATTGGGGAAACCTTATATAGTTCTCTGTGCCACTGCTGTACAGTTGGGGACTTTTCTTTAGTCCACTGGAGCAAAATGCACCATCTAGCAAAAAGAACAAGCTTTGTTATCAAAGCGTACGTAAAGTCCAGGCCCTCAGAGTACAGTCCAGCCCTGGCTGTATTTTAATTTCCATAAGGAAGAAGGCACAGAGTTTTGTTTTGTATACTGTATACTGTTGTTTGTATATCTTTTAATAAACAGACACAACCACAACCAGAGAAGAGGTGATGAGAGCTCTGGGAGTTGATCTTGTTGAGAGGTAATATCTCCTGGTCTGGTTCAACTCTACCTCCCACGTGCTAATTGTTTGATCAATTTTATGTCGGTCAAGTAAATTCAGGTAAAAGTTTATTCTTGAATGTGGAAACAGCAGTTAACAAAACAATCTTAACTGAAGGTCCACATTGTTACTTGAAAAAAATAAACGTATTTATGAATGTATTTTGAAACTGTGTTGGACATAGCTCTGATAGAACAATCCCCAGCCCTGTCCTTGCCTTCCAACATGACCCACTTTTTGATTCAGTGTTCCCAGAACCCTCGATGGCTTGTTTGAAATGAGCCGAGTCACTGTTGTGTAATCCCATGTCTGAGAGAAGATATATGCAGATTGAGGAACACGACATTTGGTTACCTCATCATGAATGTTCAGTGTCTATATGATGGTTTTTTTTTTTTAGCTTTTATCTGATTGGAGAAGATCTTTCCCAAAATAAGTCCACAAAAATATCTGAACAGGATTTCAAGGACTAAAATGTCGTCTGCTGCTTTATCTGGTCATTGCTGAAGGTTGAAATGGCACTTCTGCTGTTGGCAAGCTTGATAAATAGTGTATCTGCCCTACTGTAGGTGACATTTTAAAGTCAAGACCTGAATGTCTCTATGGTAATAATGATTCTCTCCAACATCTGGAGCAAGGACATTAACCTGACAGCTTTTTCCAAAGCTAGAGTAAACAAAGTAAACAAACAACAAGGTTGTCAGAAGAGCTGGGGGACATGAGAGGAGCGTAATTCAAAATGGTGTATAGTCACTTGTTATTATTCACTTGTACAGTATGTGGACAGTGTATATCTCAATGAACCACATAGAAAATTAATGATGCACCTCTTAGTTGTGACCACACATAGTGGTGATGAAGGACTTAGTACTGGATGATTATACTGGAATATAATATATATATCCAAAATATATCAAAACCAAACTTTCTGTTTTGGTTTAGGTTCATGCAAATAGTTGTATTAAATGCTGTAAAGCGAGTATACTCAAGCTTGCTCTGCAGTGTTATACTGACATAAGCCACATTGCATCAGTACCATAATGTTATGAATGATCCTTCTGATTTGCTCCAGCTTGAATCTCATTGTTGTAGGTTTGGCCATCAGTTCCATCAGTATGGATAACATTGTACTCACCAAGTTACTTGCTAAGATCATCAAAGATGAGCGGTCAGATCATTTCAGACTCAAACTATCTGTTGTAAACACCCGTCACAGTTTACAGACTGGATAGCTTTCACCTTCCATGCTTACCATATTTGTGTCCCCACTCCCCATTTCCTGTACAATGAGGGATTCATATCGATATTTTGGGTGCACTCACTTTCAGTTTTACTTCCAAATAAAGTGATTTAGATAATCTGGCTTAACTGCTGCTTTGTTTACGGCCTATCTGATCGTCCGACTGCTCGTGTTTCTTGCCAAATCGAACTTTTAAAGTTATGTTGCCTTGTTCCCAGATTTCTGCAATAACTCAGATTTATATTATATATATTTAAATGATAACCAAAGCTACAAAACTAAGACCCGAGTTGTAATAAAGTGGAATTATACTTTAATGCTCAATCCAAACTACCATGACTTAAACCCAGAAACAAACTTGTCATAAATTTCTAGGCAGAAATTGGCAGTTATTCCTGTTTAAGGTACCCTGTGGAGGTTTTGGCCACTAGCGGCACTATTGGTCCCCATTATGATTGTATCTTGTGCGGTACTCACATGCACAGAAATTCACATGTAGGTTCATTAGCACACACAATACGCATTCCTTCCATTCTAATCAAAGGTTTCTTCGCTGAATAACAACTGGTGGCAGTGACACACCAAGAAACGTAGCAATACGTCGGCAAACGCTCATGTGGAAGAAAAGGCATTCAAAATATTTGTTAGGCCTCAGGAATTCCCATACTCCATTTTGGTAGGAAATACAAATGTAAACATATCTGTTTAACTGCTCAGGCAATTGTTAATAATTTGGAACAAATTATGAATAAAAACAACTCAAATCTTGGAGAAACTTTTGAACTTATTTTATAAATCGTTACCCTACAGGCTGAAGAATTCTTACATTAATTTACCACATTGTACCAAGGCTATACAGAAGCAGGAAACGCAAACAGCAATTAAGATATTAATACAACCGCCTGTCAAAATCCTCCTTACTGATAAAATGTCTGGCTGACCTTATTTTCATGAAGCAAATTGTATTAATTGTAATACTGCAGATAAATCAATTGATATCCTTTCACTAAAATGGCAGTCCTTTCCTGTTTCAGCAAGTATTAAGGATGGGAAGACTACCTTTAACTGACTTTTAATTAAAAAGCTTATTGAAAGGAGATGAATTGGCTGATAACATCACTACCTTTTCCCTGACCTCAATTTGGCTCTGCTCACCTCTGCAAATGAGTCTGGAGAACCTGTCTGTGCATGAAAACTCACTTTGTTATCACCCGTCAGATTCATTAATTAAATCTGGCTGAAAGTTTTCTTTCCTTAATGTTCTGGATTGTTCACAGTGGAGCCGGGAGTGCACTAATAGTGGTCAGTGTTGACTAGTGGAGATGGACTTTTTTGATTAATGAAATGTTACAGGTAAAGGTGGAGGTATTAATGTCAAAAACATCTCATTTGTGGTGAAGATTTCTGCTCTCTGCAGGCCTCTGAATCAGCCCATGGCAGCTCTAATTAGTATTAGCAGATTACTGCATGGCAAAGGTGGGACACAATCATTGTTTTGCAGGTCACAAGCAGTGGAGGAGGAAGTATTCATATTTACTAATTAAAAAAATTGACCCTATAACAGTGCATTATATTCCCATCATCATATATTTCGTATGAAAAATCTTGGAAAAGTAACGAGTAACCACAGCTGTCAAATAAATGTAGTGGAGTATAAAGTGGCATGGAATGGAAATTACTATAATTATTAGTACAAGTACCTCAAATTACCTCAAAAAAGTAAATGTACTTAGTTACATTCCACCACTGGTCACACTTAAGGCTCCAGTCTTGGCTATGAAATCCTGAGTCAAAACCCGAGTCAAGACCAACAAGTTCCAAGTCAAGTCCGACTCCTAGACTTTGTGTTTCAAGTCCTAAACTTATGCGCCCTTCACTAAATTTAATGCCATTTAAAAATAATTTAACAGAATAACACTAAAGTTTGCATTTACCACTTTATAAATATCAATAAATTGTCTAACATAACAATGTTCAGGTGTGCCTTGGTATATTATTCCTGTGACTAGGTGCATTTAAATATTAAATATCTAATTTAAAATATTTTAGGTTTAATTATAAAATTCCAAAAATAAACCTAAAAGATTTCATTGAGATCCGTACTTTTCTGTTGGCTGTGAAGGAACACACTTTATTTTTCACGAGCTACTGGCTCTACATACTAGTCCTGATTCAGTAACATTAAGCTGATAAGCTTAAAATATTGGCGTGACATGAAAGAAAGTTGAACCACAAGATGCCCACAACTGCAAGTGATGTGAAGTAGCTAGATCATTTCACTAGAGAAGACTCACCACTCTGTTGGTCTTGTCGAACTACAAAAACACAGTCCACACAAGTATTAGTGATGTTACAGAGTGATGCTTCTTTTACCTCGTAGAAAAGGTTTCAGTCGTAGTCATCTGGACACTGTATTCAGAATCAAGACGTTTCGGCTCCCGACTACGACTGAAACCTTTTCTACGATAGAACACTCCTGGACGAATGAGGGACTACACCGTCTTCTTTTACCTCACAAATGATTGATGTCAAAGTCAAAGTCAAGTTGCAAATCTTTTTTGATTACAGTCTAAAGTCATCAGATTCACAACTTGAGTCTGAGTCACACCTCTGCAGCATTAATATGGAGCTCGGCATTTTAATTGTAAACTTGCATGAATTAAGATTTACTGAAATTGAAGAACCCCCTGAACCCCCCCCCCCAGCATAGCGGAGGGGAAGCAGCACAGTGAGTGGAAAAAAGGGTTGAAAAATTATAGTTTTCAATGTTGTTGTATTACTGTCATGCACTTCAACTCCCTACTTCCCATATGGTCTTCCACACACACACACACACACACACACACACACACACACACACACACACACACACACCACTTTGCGAAACAGGCAAGCTGCACCTGCTCGATAACACACTCAGAAACATGGAGAGCAAGCAGCACTCCAACCATGCTCATAGCCTCCAGTGCTAATGTGATGCATTCCTTCAGCCTTATATCTCCTGCTTCTGTGGCTCCACTGTGTGTTGAAATGTCTCAGATATACTATATCATACTGAAGAACACCCCTGGGACTTTGCATCTGTTATCTAGACACAGTAAAAAACTTGGATCACACTGTTACTTTAATATTTATTTTATTTTATTTACACTTCGAAAAAACATTTTGGATAATTTAAGAGTCGTGGAAAAGTCCGAGGTTCGCACCTGAAGTTGAAGCTGCGATCCCCAATGTTCTTTTATTAATATACTGTATCATGTACAGCAGTGGTCGGCAAATAGTGGCCCGTGGGCCAAATCCGGCCCTCGGCCAAAAATATTTGGCCCCCAAAGCTACAGTTTTTCCTTTTATAGTTTGCATCAAAACTTTTTCATATATCTGCTGTAGATAACTATAGAAATACAAGTCTTGTGTCATTTCCAATTAATATGAATGCTTATCATCTAATAATATTCAAGGCCTCTGCGTGAGAAGAGACATGCAAAGTGAGGCCGCTCTACCTCGTTCTGATCCAGGCTACAATACAGATAAATAATATAACCTACTTAATTTAAATAAATTATCCTCTGAAATAGAAATAGGTGGCAGTCAAACAGAAATGGCATGCTGATAAAAATGTTTAGGGCAGCAGCGACCACTTTCACCCAACTATAAATGAAGCAGGCCACTGTTCAGGCCGATTACTGTAAATCTCCAGTCTCTAAGTTCAACACACATCATATATTTGCCTAAGATCCCCCCCCCCCCCAAAGTGTTAACACAAGCCACAATGGCTCTGTTAGACCTGTTAACAGATATCCGGGCCAAGACTTCCTCTTTCATGCACCGGTCATTGTTTACAGTCCGATTAGCAATCTTAATATCTTAGATAAATGAAAAAAAAGCTAATAAAAAGCTAATCTTTAGGGTTCCGAGATCGATAAAAAGCTAAATTGTCGTCAGACTATAGCTGATGGGTTCCGAGATTGCATTTCGACCGATGCATTCCACCTCTTTTGCTCTCCACACAGACTGTTTACCTGCATACAACCAAAGCCTGCTCAAATGTGATTGGTCAATACTATTCAGACTACAAACAGACTACAAACAGAAACCAGAACGCTTCTGATACCAAAATCTTGTCCCTTGCCTACAGATTCTGCATTCTTATGCAGATATCTGTTTATAGAGATTAGACCTTGAGAGGGTCACGCACAAAAGTGATAACATCCTTTGGAACTTTGAAATCTCAAGGACAAGTTGTCCATCAGTTGCTTGATGAAAGTTTTCATTACTTCTGTCACAAAAAAAGACTCGGTTGCTCCGCTTCCCTTTTTCTGTGTGCCATGTCTGCTTGGAACAAGTCAAGTTTCTTATGAAAGGCCTCCAGTTTCTCTACCATATCCACCCGTTTTCTCTTTCCCTTGCAGCTGAAGATTGAGAGCATTCAAGTCATTGAACCAACAACCAACACAGCAGCAGGAGATCATTGTGCGCTGCATCCTCTGATTTAGTCACGATATATACTCATACAGACTGAGTCCTATAGCTTTAAAAATAAGTAATTTCCTAAAACTGCTGGGCATGACAGTTTTTTGGGTAATAGAGCATTACTTGAACTATTTGGACTTTTTTTTAGTAGTCCAATGTGACATAACACAAAAAGATTACATAAAATAGACCGACATATGTGGAACAAAATATACAAACAACAACAGATAATATGATTGACATAATCGTAGTGAGAACAGGGGGGTGAATGTCTCCCAGCCTTCACAAACACACAGCAGCACAGTTTACGACTGGTGGAATTCCATGGGGGGAGGTCTGAATAAACTCTGCTCAGACCTCTGGATCTGCAAACTGACTTCTTCCCCTCTCAAACTATAAATGTGTCAATTTGGACACTTGCTAGACAAGACCAGAACTTTCCAGCCCAGAAGAAAGGCATGACTTGTCATGCTAATGGAGCAAAAGCAAAATTTAAAGACAATAAATTGACTCTCTAGATTAGTTTAACTAAAGGAGGAGAGACTAAAAACCATCTTCTCCTCCCTTATCCGTCTCACACACACAGTAGGATAATAGTGCCCGGTAACAAGAGAGTGTGTTAGCATACAAAGACTCCGTCTGTGTGAAGCATAACATTAGCTAACATCAATTTAGCATGTGGCTACCAAATTACCTAACAGATGAAGACACATCACAGCAAATGAATGAACTAATCTGTGGAGTGCCATTGGATGTGTGAGTGTTACGAGGGAAATGTGTGGGTATGTGCAAAGATGTAGAAAAAGAACAAATAATAATAATTAAAAGTAAATTATTTGGACTATTTTCATCAGCGGATTGATACACATTTGGTGCAGTAGTGAGTATGTCAGGCAGCAGGACTGTGTACATGGGATTGAGTTAAAATAACATCCAGTGTACATGTTCATGGTAATGAAGGAACATGTTACATAATGCAACAGTGTGGCTCACTGATGTATTTGAATCATTTTTGGACAGTGGACTACATCATGGTCTACAAAAGGAATAAGACATCAAGGTGTGAGTGCGCATGCAATACTTGCTGCTTATGATGAGTTAGCAGGTAGCAATCAGTGGCTACATTTGCTCCAGCAGAACCCTGTGACTTGTGAGAGTTTCTCAAATCGCTGGGCCACTACTGTACGCGACTTCAATTCAATTCAATTTTATTTATATAGCGCCAATTCACAAAAAAAAAAAGTCTGTTGCACCAGTGCATGCTGGGAGGCTTTCCTACACGCCTAAGGATGATTCAGTGTGTAACAATTGGTAGCCATCCTGCGACTTTTCAGAATTTGACAGCACATCATACAGTGTATTTAGATCTGTACAATTAATAACAGAGCAGCTAGAACTTTATGTTGGTCCGGTATGCATAAGATGACCCTGTTTCTGTCTAAGATGAGTAATGAATCCATTGTTACTCTGTCTGTACCAGGCTGCTTTATCTCCCTAGGCTTGTTTGCAAAGATTACAACGTTCATAGACCAACCTTGCAAGCCTTTTTATGCAACCAAAGGACATCTCCCACTCATGCTTTCTCTTAATATTCAGTGTCCTGAATAACCGCTGAAGCACAGCATTCCTCCCTGCTTTTATATGACAGAAATGTCAAGTGGTCCCGGCTCCACACTCAAAGCTAGGTGATATATTATCTCTAAAATTCAGCCTTTGGGATATTTATTAGAATATTTCACTCTGCCAATTCATCATGTAAAAGTTGTTCCCATCCGCCAAAATACTGAATAAAATATTGAATTGAGGGCACAGCATTCACTCCATTTCTTTACCTTGTCATTGTCAACAGATGAGCGTGCTGAAGTCAGTCAGGTTAAATATTAAATATAAAATATTAAAAAAGTTTAATATCCATGAGGTCAAAACCACTTAAGATTGGAAATCTTAAGTGGGTCCTAGGTCAGATTTTGGCAGGATATATCAGGCTCACCTTAATTTACAACATTACTGAATGAGTAGTTAATAGGGGGGAATAAATCGTATATTGTATGTACTTCACGTAGAGTGACTAGCTTATATACCTACAGTATAACACACACCTACAGTGCTTTCTGTGTTCACCACTCCAATTCTTACAACTGACAATTCTGCCATTAGTAGTAGCAAGACAATTCTCCTGGTATCAAAGTCAATTTTTTTCCTTCTCTGCTGCAAAGTCTAACTTGAGTTTCATGGTTTCAGTTTCGCAGTTGTACAGAACGATTATGTGTCTTACTGTACAGTGTGTCTTTCTTGGTGCGGGAAGTTGGTTATTGTAGTGTGGCCCTCTGATTTGGCCTGCTTAACAACATCAGCAGCAGCAGCAGTGTCAGTGGCTCAGCTCATGGAGGAAGTTAAGGTATTTTAAAACCCTTGGAGCCGGATTGCCACGATTTGTGCAGTTGTCTTGATTTAGTTTTAGAGGGTCCCACAGAGTCAGACTTTGAAAACCCCTAGTTTGAGAAGACTGAAAATTGGAAAAATGTCCTCTGAAGAACAGGCTTGTTTTCACAAACCTTACAGCTCTGGTCAGAAGACTGAACATTCTGATTGGTCTGCTCGGCCATGCCATAGGCAATAGTGAAGCATGTAGTGTAGAGCTACTGTATGCTGTCAGATGCTCAAACCCTGCACCAGTGGAGACCTCAGGCTGACATACAGACAAAAACACAACTTAGTTTGAAGCTCACAGAAAAGTCACGAGGGGATTTACTTCATGGCCTGGCTTTTAACCCATCAGTCTTTCAAGGCACTTTCCAGCTTTTGCACGTCTGTAGCACTGCCTGCTTTGTTAAGATTTTTACATTTCAAGGATGTTCCCATATCTTAAGATGATTTTTGTTAAACCAAACATAATATGTTTTAACAAAAGTACAGGTATTTTTTCTTTCTGAACTTGACATAGTTTGCATTGAAAACTTTTGGTTCACTGAAGATTATTTTGCCCTTGCTTTTGTTAAAAGCAAATTACCTTGAATAGTTAACTTGTTGCGTAGGAATGCATTTTTAATTGCAGATTTGAAACGTCTGCTCCTGCCTTACTGTATGTTCCTTAGCTCATGATGAAAATCCAAAAAGTCCATAATTACTTAATGAGTAGAGTTATGCATTTGTGCATATATCATGTGTCTGACTGTCTTTGTCATCAGTGGCGTATTTAGGTGGAAAACAGTTGTGGGGCAACAACTACTTTGGACAGATGCAAAACCAGAAAATAATTTGACATAATGCGCTATTTCACATTTTCCACAGTTTAACACAGCGAGCACATACTGTATCTGTTCTCCTCAACTTGCTGTTATGCTGCTCAATTCTCAGTTTTTATGCACTGTCAATTTGGGTAGCTAATGATTGCTCTGCCAGGCAAGCCCAATTTTACAGCGTTGTTGTTACAGACGAGTCTTGCTGCTTTGATGTTTGGTAATCCTCTCGGAAAGATGCGTGGGATCCTGAAAGCCTGTTCTCGACCAGGTACCATCCTCTCTAAATAACAAACATGGGGAGCAAAAAAACGCCTTGCCTAACAAGATATCAGGCGGCCATTTTTTCCTGGAGAACCACTCAGCGTTAAATCTATGATTATTTTTACAAGTGGTTTGGTTTATAACAATATCCAGTGGCTGGTGGGCACCGAGGCATTTGAGCTCACGTTTTTCTTTAACAGGCAGATTTTCGATTTTGTGCTGTTGAAGATAATCCACTTTGTTCATGGTGACAGCAGTTGCTATCTTCTTAAAAAAAAAAAAAAAGAACTTCTGCCTACAAGCTACAACTACAAGCAAATGACGACAACGGTATTTGGCAAATAGCCAATCAAATCGTAGTGGGTCAAGAGGGAATCAGCCCCTCTTGGCATCAAATTTGTGCCATCCACTTTCATTGCCAAAAGCTTTGGGCATGCATTGTTGTTTTCCCACACTAGGGGCACCTGACATTGCGAGCGTGGGGCTGTACCCACATAACGGCTCTGGAGCCAAGCACAAATAAAACAGCATTTAAAAACTATTCTATCCAGCCACTGACCTTACATTGTAGAATAATGATTAATATCAGCAGCTGTGACCGAGGATTTGTTTATGTAATGCATTAATCCAGAATTGTATTAATTTCTAAGTTACTCAGTACCACTAAGACCACACTTTTTTTCTGCTTCCAGCAGGTGGGGCTTTGCCCCAAATGACCTGTCACCTCTATTCGTCATCAGCTCAGAAAGTTCAGTTAGTAACAGTTACACAGTGGGGGAACGGCAATTTTCTCCATCTGAGACGTGGTGAATAAAGAGCTGGAGCAGAGAGGGTTCTTACTGGTCTCCTGGGTGATGGAGTATGACAGTGATAAATATTCTTACCACTGACATGGCTAAGCACTGTTCCAAGTGCAAGATGTCACACTAGCACACAGACAAGATAATAAAGACCAAAAACACAAAGTGTGCGGGAGGAATATAAAATATGTGCTGTATGAATTAGGATTGATTATGCAGCTTAAACCTGGTTTTACTATATTTGAAAAATTTGCATGAGATTATAAATAAATGTATCACTGTTTGAATTAAGGAGAACAATAGTCCATTGCCAAACTAATAAGAATGAACCACATCATGAGTTTAGGCTTGTTGAAGGGTTGAATGTGGGGCACTGAGATCCTGGTATGTCAAAGGAATTCTTGTGATCAAACCCACAGCTTTCAAGCTCTAGACCTGAAGGACATACGGGAAATCACAGTGTGATAAATACTGGCTGCCATTTAATGTTTCTGATGGATGTTGCTTCTGTGTCACAGAGTGGAGTTAAACAAAGGTGACCTTTGTTTGAAGTTTATTCACTTTCAATGTTTCTGTGTGTGGTTTGGTTGTTGTCATGGTTTCCTTAAATCTGTGTTATCCACAACATACCCTGTGCATGTTCCTGCTGAATTGTATTGATCTGCCAACAGTGATTAGACAAAGTGTTTGACTGTCAGGATGTTGTATGCTGGTCCCACCCGTAAAGAATCCAAAAGCACACAGTAGGGACGAAAGCTTCATTTCAGATGGATATTAGGACTGAGATTAGTTGCTCTATAACACAGTACACTTTATGACCTGTTTTCTGTGCAGCTCAATTTCTGCAACTGTGTATCATCAAAACAGCACCTGGCGCAATGCTACAGATAGTGAGGTGCATTTCACTAGAAGTAAAATCACATGGTGCTCTCACAAACAAAGTGTCAGAAATAGCTGGTGCACTTCAGTTTCAGTCAGAGAGGAAATGCTTTGCCTCTCTTGACAGGTTAGCAGGTGAGATACACTTTCATTGTGTTTGGGAACTATTGGATAGTGTTGCTTTGTAACCAAGAAGCCCTCTAGCTTGGTGCTGACAAACAGTAAGAAGACCATGACTCGGCCAAGACCAGCAGCACACACATTTTTGCAGCTTTTTCTTCAAAGGCAAAAGCAAACTGGCTTACCAGGTGTGCACAAGATAAAACAATTAAGTTTGTCCAGAGATTTTACCTAAACATCTTCTCACCTTTTTGCATTAGGAGTATTGATGGTTTTAATGTATTCATAATGTTTACCTATTTTGTGTTACAAATACCAGTGACATAATCCTCACAGACTTCGCATCCTCAAGTTCCACTGGAGTGGAAATGCAAAGCCATAAAAGCCTTTTTCTTGTTAAATCTAACCTGGAACTGGACAAGAACTGAGACGTAGACGTCCACATGTGTAGAATACCTACTGTATTCTTAAATAATACCTATGTTACAGGTCAAATAAATAAATGAAAACAAGGTATGCTACTTTTCAAAATCACAAACCTTTGAGGATAAAACTGATGAATGATTTATTGGTGTTGCATAGCCTAAATTCAGTGCTTCTTTTGAAAAGAGTTAGTAAAAGGTAGCCTGGTTTTAGAACTCTAAATCACCACCCACATTTCCAATTCGATTACTATTCAAATAGGTCCATTGCACCAGTAGAGGAATTGACCAATCAGAGCCTTGTAGGTGGGATTAAGAAAACAGTCCTGAAAATGGTGTCAAGCACGAATTAAATCAGCGCAGGTGTCCAGAGTGTTACAAGTCGACTTAAAGAAATAACTCTTAGAGCAACATTTCTTCAAGCAACATGGCTAATTTCAAAGCAGTGCTAATCAATGTTTTTCACCCGACTCTGCAGTTCCCCTTGACTCTGTGAAGCCCTTTACCGTCTTTTAGCTCATTGTTTTGGTTTTATGGCCCACAACTTTACTGTTTTGGTTCATTCTTACCACTAACAGCGGTTTCCAGCAAAAATTGCTAAAAAAAACCTCACTGCCCAGCACCAAACAGCACACAGACAAAGTTAGCGACTAGCTAGTGGGGCATTTAGCAGCTAAAGAGACAGATATTTCCTGCAGAAGTTGGTGGAGTGCAAAAGAAAGCTAAGCACACTCACCATAACAACTTTAGAAGCCTGATAATATGTCTGTTTTGTTTACAGCTTTGTTTACAGCTTGTTCCAGTGACAAGTTTATTGCTTATTGATTTGCCTATTGCTTATTGATTTGTTAGTTTTTACATGTAACTTTCTTTGGATGAACTGAATCTAATGTGAACTGAACTGAATTTGGTTTGTCTTTGGTTGGGAGCTGGATATTCAAAATTGGCTCCTATATTTTAGATATCTTAAATGGAAATTTAAATGGATTTTAAAATGGATAGGCTACATAGCAATTTGAACAACTCCTCAAAGTACATTTCACAGCAGGGGATGACTAGATTCACTGAATTCCAACATATGAAAATGTACACTATTAGGAACATGACAGCTCAGTGTATCTTTGGAGGTCTGTGAATAATGATCTGATGAAGAAATCACAATGGCAAATAACGTTCCCTGATGTGTAATGAGGGTTGCTCTAGTCAATGAGGCTAAGTGAAACAGAGAAAACACAGACAACACAAACAAAAATCTGTTGAATCTAGACTGAAGAAAAAGTCTTCACTGTGGAAAATTACTTTTCTCTTGTGAGCAATCCAGAATTTTAATATCGAGAAGCCACAGGGACGAGGTGTAAGGCTAAAGTTGAGTAGAACTAGGGGGGGTGTAGAGTTGGCAAGGCTCCAGGATATTTATCTTTGAATCATCCTCCCAATGAAAAGACTTTGAAAGCAAATAGATCCATAAATACAGACGGGTTATTAGTTGCTTGGGGCTCTGTAAGCGAGATAGATTTATTTATAACACTGCTCTGTCACTGCAAATGAAATAAGGCTGCATAATTGATGTCAGGAAGATAAAGAGTTTGAGATGCTTCCAAAAATGGGCCTGGTCTTCAGAGAATTGTTCTGTTCTTTCATCAAGTTCAGCACAGTAAAAACAGCTAGACTCCACGTCCCTCTGGGTTTGTTCCACGAAGCAGGTTTACTGAATTACGTGGAAAACACTAAGTAACACCAAGAACAAGTGGAGTTTTTTTAATTTTTTTATATCAAGTGATGTTCCAGATTTGAGTTCCAGGTTTTACTTTCCAGGTTAAACGTCACTACTGTACATAGGAAAACATACATTTATTTGTCTGGGAATGACTTTTTGGCAGCAAAAGGAATATACATTTGTTCATACATAGCCCATATAACATATTTAAGGAGAAATATTTCCATATTTAGTCTGTTAACAATGCTTTATGGTCTTTTCCGTATTGTATCACCTTCATCAAATATGCAAACCCAATTTGAGGCAAACTGGGCTTGCACATACTTTGGATATTGGAAATACTTACTTAAATAAGGTAAGAATAATGGGGGAAAAATAGATGTTGCAATTATTGTTATTCATTTCACACATACTGCATTGGCATCTGTGGGACATAAAAAAATAATGATGTAACGCCAATAGCTAGGTTTCTATCCAAACGAAGCAAACATTTTAACCGAATTTGAAGAAAATCGGCAAAAGAAAATGTTTTCACTACTACTGTTATGCGAATATTAGGAGTTGGGTTCTAGACAGCTGGTGGCGCACATTTTTCAGTCCAAGCCATTAAACCATTGCAGAAGAAGAGGGCGCAACACGATGATGTAATAAAATAAGCGCTAGTCAAACCTCAAACAGTGAAAAACAATGTAGAAAACACGATGGAAATGTGGCATTTCTGTTTGTGTCGTGTATTATTTTGAGGAACGGCAGTCTCCTTATCGCTCCACACAGATCTGATGTTTTCGTAGGCCGCAATTTTTCATCTCTTCAGTGGAGCAGAAGCTTCAGTGAATATTTAAGTCACGTGCTTCATGTACATCACGATTGATTCACTAAGTCTGTTTCCATTGCGCTTTGTCGCATTTTGCTTTTATCAATGCACCGACTTTTCCTCCTCAGCCAAGCATAAAAACGTTAACAATATTTTAAGATTTTTATTCAAATTTTCTGCGTTTCCACTCAGGTTTTTTATGTACAAATTGAAAATCCGCATAAAAACAGGTGGATGGAAACCCACCTATTCATCAGGGGCTTTAGGAATTTTCTATTGACTACTGAGGAGGAGTTGGATGATTTGGCGGCATCCAGCACTGTAAGAGCTGGTTTGGGCTGACCTAAAGTCTGTCGCCACTGATTGGCATCAGCTGTTTCATATATGTTTCACAGTGACTGGCTCATTCATAGCTGTCTGGCTAGTAACATCCAATCATAGGTGTACAGGGTGGCCATTATAACCTGACAATTCTCACTCTTAAATTGAGCAGACATTGTGCGTTTTTATTATCTTGTATGTTATGTTAATGCACACTGTGCCCACACTGAACATGAGCATGGAACGCCAGTTTGGTTTTGTCCATTGAAAATTCCAAAAAACTTTATTCAAACAAGACGACCGCAGCCTCAGCAATGTTGACAAAAATAGAGAATGGCAGTTAATTTATACAGATCTACATTTTTAAATGACAATTGAAAATGTACTTATTCAACATTGCCTTTAACTGTCACTCTTTGTTTTATTCTTATTCTTTATTCTTTATTTTATTGTTCTCATTCCTTCCTTTGTTCTGTTTATATCTTTCACATATTCTATTGTTTTTAGCACACCTGTTCTTACTATTTGCTGCCTCTTTTGTTTGTTATTCATTTGATTGCTTGGTTTTATCGTGCAGTATTTGCACTTTGCTTGCTTTTATTCATTCTCTTGTTCCTTCACTTTATTGTATGAGCTACACCTCCTGTATGAAAGGTGCTCTAAATAAGTTCACAGGGTGTTGAACAGAATAGAGAACCTTTGTGGTCCTTTTCAGTTTCTTTCACCTAACATTGTACCTGAAGCACTTTGTTTACCTCCTCTCTATGTTCAGTAATGGGTAGACTTAAATGTTCTGATACTTATACTTCAAATACTTATAAATATGTATATACAATTTTTCCCAGATAGTTTTTTTCTTTGTTGAAAGTGCCAGAAGTGTGAATTTAGGGGTGCTAGAGACAAACACTGTTTTGCTTTAGCAACTTAAACTCCACATGCTTACAGAGCACATTGGGTACGTTTAGTTGTATATACTTTATAGATGCCCAAAGGGGGGCGTTGTGCCTTCCTTGTCCCCTTGGATTTAAGCACCGGCTCAGTCAGCCCCTGCACAAATGGCTTAAGTACGCTGTCTTGCTCCAGGACACTTCAGCAGCTTGCTGTACTGGGGGAAGACACTTAATACCCCACAGGCGTTTACTTACTTAATTAATCCATTTCCCCACTTTTTACCTTGAGTTGCTATTTTGGGCTATTATTGGCATGATTCATTATTATTGACATGATTTGTTTCTCTTGTTGTATAGGACATAGGACCTATTGGACCAGATAAAAACTGGAAGGGCATTGGCATCTCCCTGCTGGTTATTGTGGTGGTGCTGTCACTCATAGGACTGTCCATTGTTCTGCTATCAAAAGGTGAGGTTCCCTACAGATCCATCACTTTCAACTTGTTGACTTGTTAACTTGTTCAACATCAGTTTTGACCATATCACATCAGTATCCTTTCACAGTTTACCAGCGGTGGAGGAAGTATTCAGATTAAGTAAAAGTACTACCACACTGTCAAAATACTCTATTACAAGTAAAAGTCCTCCATTGAAAATGTACTCAATCTAATGGTTTAATATTTAAAAGTATGTCATAGGGGACGTGTTTCTGCATTATTATTACTCGGGTATTAATGTAAAAGCAGGAATTTAGTGTTGCAGTTGGTTGAGGTTTATTTTGTATAGGGCTGCAGCTAATGATTATTTTCATTATGGACTAATCTGCTGATTATTTTTCTCAATTAATGGATTGATTGTTTGGTTCATTCAGAAAATAGTGAGAAATGCCGTCATAATTACCCAGAGTCCAGACTTGTTTTGTCCAACAAATTGTACAGCAATCAGAAATATGAAACATACATTAAAATTATTAAAATAATTGAACATTTGAGAAACTGGAACCAACAGAACTCCCAGTTTTGTACATTTCCCTTCTCTCTGTGTGTGTTTATATGTATGAGCAGAAAAATGTATTAAATATCTGATTTTGAATTACCCTGTTTTCGTAAACTTTTGTAGCTATATTTTAAGACTTAATATCAAATTCACAAAAACTGCAAATTCATTTTTTTGTTTTTGTTTTGACAGGTGATTAATTGTTGACGGTAATGGTTTTTTTTCTGTAGATGATGGTGGTAAA
Source organism: Siniperca chuatsi (assembly GCF_020085105.1). Lineage (NCBI taxonomy): Eukaryota > Metazoa > Chordata > Actinopteri > Centrarchiformes > Sinipercidae > Siniperca > Siniperca chuatsi. The sequence continues at coordinate 3,452,137 of NC_058053.1, read as the reverse complement.
CCCTTTGGTTCACAGTTGACACTGGATGACCTCTGTCAAAGAAACTTCCAAATACATGATCCTGATGCAAAGTGGGTCAGCGGTAAGTACATCAGAAACCTGAAATCAAATAGCCGCAAACACTGCATATAGTGCAAACTTTTTAGTCACATGCATTAAGCATGCATTGACATGCGGTTTATGCTGTACAGTTCTGCAAAATCCCAGATTACATTCAATCAAAGACTGTGGTCATGGTAAATAAACCATGGTTAAGGTATGGTTGATATGGCTGTTAGGTATGGTTAGGTTTAGGCAACCATGCTCTTGTTTGGAAAAACATATGGAACAATGGATAAGGTATTTAATTTTTGCTATGGACTACAATAAACTTTATGTACATACATGAGTCCGTACAAACATGAAACTGAGACTAAAACCTTGTAACTCAACTGATTTTGCTGCTAATTTTGAGGCCTGAACTTTACCGATGTTATATTTTCATTAGTTAGTTAGTTATTCCTTCTTTAAAGGGAACAGTACAGTATATGTTTGCTTTAGACACATAGGAAGGCTTTCTCATTAATAAACAAGAGTCTACAGCCATGCTAGCAGAACTGTGAGACTGTACTTAAGCGCAGCTGTGCTTTGAGCTAAACATCAGCTCAGCTTGCTAACATGGTCATAATGACAATTTGAACAAGCTGATGTTTAGCAGGTGTAATGTTAACCATGTTCATCATCTTAGTTTAGCGTTTTAGCATGCATCAATTTGATAATTATCACTAAGTACAGCTGAGGCTGATGGGAACGTCGTTTTGCAGGTATTTGGCCATAAACCAAAGTATTGGACAAATTTTTACTTTGACCTGATGATGGTGTTAGATGGAAAGTTATTACTGGTCATCCTGTTGAGAACATGATTGTCTATACCAAAGTTTATGACAAACCATCCCATAGTAATTGAGCCATTTCACCAAACACGCAAATGTCAACCTTATGGTGGTGCTAAAAAGGGGTCATCAAACTCATTATGATACATCATCTGGAAACCATGAATGTCAGTGCCATTTGTGCCAATCCATCTTGTAGATGTCGAGATATTTCACTGGTAAAAACATTTACTATAATGGTGCCACTAGATAAAAGTGAGTGTGATCCATCCTCTGGGGAACATGAATGTCAAAATTTCATGGCAATCCATCCAATAGTTGTTGAAATATTTCAGTCAACCAACCAACTGACCGAATGAATGTGGCTGGTAAATGTCTCAGAATTTAGGGAATGTTGAACTTGAGATTATACAGCGTGAAAGGTTTCAGTACAAAATGAGAGTTCTCCCACATGAAAAATGACATTCTTGTCCTAGAAACTGATGAAAACTAAGTCATAGAAAGACCTTAGCAAAAAGTATGATCTTATGTTTGCCACGATACGAGGTCCGACAACCCTGTCTCCTAGAAATTAGGTTAATATATTGCTAAATATATTCAATATAGGGGTGCACGGTGGCAGAGCGGCTAAAGCTCCTGCCTCCCAATAAGGAGATCGTGGGTTCGTGGGATCGATTCCCGGACCAGACCAACATCACACAATCTCTCTGGGTGGAGTCTGCATGTCCTCCCCGTGTTACCGTGGGTTCTCTCCGGGTTCTCCGGCTTCCTCCCACCGTCCAAAGACATGCATGTGTAGGTTAATTGATAACTCTAAATTGCCCGTATTGAATGAATGTGAGAGTGAATGGTTGTCTGTCCTTGTCTGTGTCTGTGTTAGCCCTGCGATTGGCCACTGTCCAGGGTGTACCCTGCCTAAGGCCCAAAGTCACTGGGATAGGCTCCAGTCACCCGCGACCCCTAAGGGGACCAAGCGGTAAAATGGATGGATGGATGGATATTCAATATATATATATATATATATATATATATTTTTTTTTTTTATTTAATTTTTTTTTTTTTTACTAAATTCTTCTCCCAAATTACATTGTGGTAAAACGTAATCTCTGCCTGGATTATGTACAGAGGCAACTTTTTTGTGTGAATGAAGTGCTACATTTATGTACCGCACCAGAGACGTAAGGATGCATTTGGGAAGAAAGGGCAAGATTTAGTCTTGGTCTCTAGTGGCTGGCTTAGGCAACAAACACTTTGGAAAAGATCATGGTTTGGATTAAATGATAAACACATGTTGTCTCATACTTCAAGTCTTTTTTTTTGTATTAAACCAAGACCATGACCTTTCCCTATCCTTAACTGTGTTAATGCATGCTGCTTAAAGGTCCAGTGTGTAACATTTAGGAGGAGCTATTGGCAGAAATGAAATATAATATTTATAAGTATGTTTTCATTAGTGAAAATAAGAATCCCCTGAAAATAAGAATTGTTGTGTTTTCATTACCTTAGAATAAGCTGTTTATGTCTACAGAGGGAGTGGGTCCCCTTCCATGTTTCTACAGTAGCCCAGAACGGACAAACCAAACACTGGCTCTAGATTGTTTTTTGCGAGTTTCACGGCCACCATAGTTTCTCCTACACTCTTGGAAGGGGAGGGTGAGGCGAGAGGTATTCAAATGGTTGCAAACTGCAATTTCACTGCTAGATGCCACTCAATCCTACACACTGGACCTTTAAGTCCATTTCTAAACGGCTGAGTCAGCTGTGTCAAACCAAAGATAGCAGGTTACTGGGCAAAACAGGCTTTAGGGCAGATTCTTTAGTGTATTACTTTATGTCTTCCTTTCTTTGTTTCTACATGTGCTCACACAAACATCACATGAGATACTGTAACAGCCAGGATTTGAAATTGATATAAAATTCATGACCAAATGTGAGGATCACTAATGCTACAGATGGCACATTTTAGTTTACAAAAAAATATCAAAGTGTACTGTTGGCACAAGTGCTAATAGCCGTATCCCATGTTGGGTCACAGTCAACAATTGGAAATGAAACCCTTAAGGGATGCTAGGAGGGATGTTTGTGTCACCATCTAACTGTTTTCTTTGTTTCCCTTAAGAAGGTCATCCAAGAGACTCTTTTCCTGCAGACACCATGAATAACACATCAATTACCACTTTTCGTAATGGAAAAGTCATCTTCTTTCTCTCTGGTGAATGGTTGAAGTCAGGCTGTTAGTATTGGTACTGTCAAGCTGTCTGAGCCTTCCTTCTTCTGACAGGACTGCTGTGGTTGGCTGCTCTCAGTCACGCTCAGTTTTCCCCTTCTGAAAACCCAATCTTGCAAATCTTCGTACTCTTCTCAAATGCTGCCTGTCACACGATCTTAGAAAAGTTGCCTTTATTGTTTTGTAAAATAGTTCTCCCAAAAACATTGGGAAAAAACATGTTTCCTTTGTTGTTATGTTGTTCTTGAAATAAATGAATGGCAATGAAAACTCTCACTCTTTAGTGACAGTATTCTCTGTTGTGCTGACCTTGTTGAAAGACTGCTTTGATTCCGTCGTCATTGTAATTGGTGTGGGAATGGTTGTACAGTGTAAATGAATTCAATCCACTCTCCTTTCAGCCCTTGGTCTCCACCAACTTCTGAGAGAAATATCTGGCTCCTCAGCTGCTAAATGCTCCACTATGTTCACCAGCTAGTTGGTAACAGTTTGTCTGTTTGGTGCTGGGCAGGTAGAGTACAGTGGGTTTATCAGAACCTTTTGCCTGGAAAAAGCTGCCTGCTGTGATTGGAATCAAGGTTGTTGAGAGCAGAGTTTGCTGGTGGGAAAACCAAAACAATGAGCTAAAAGAAGCTAAAATGCTCCTTAGAGCCACAGAGTTTGGTGATCATTGTGGGTTTGTCTCTATGAGTGGCCCCTTTCATATTACACATAGTAATTTTCTCCATTGTAAATATGAAAATATTGATTAATGCAACATTTAAGATCGGAAAACTCTGTGCTGGCCCTTACAAATTGCATAAACCCAAGTAAAAGTGACGGCAGAGTGCACAGCTACATTCAGTGTTGGAGAAACGGAGTATTCATTGCTGCTTTGATAAATGACAGGCAGAATACAAATATGAAAGCTGCTGCTATGAAGACAATTTTAATGTACCTCTGTAATAGCTCGATAATAAACCCTTGCTGCTGTTTGTTGTGTCCTCTGCACTCTGACCCTGCAAAACCTTTATCGCTCTGGAGAAACCACATATCAGCAACTGAATGTGTAAGACTGCAAATGTCTCATAAACTGTAACTTTCAGTCTTTCATAAAAGTGAGACATTTGCCAGTGTGTAAGAATGTGTCAATCCACTGGGTTATTGTTTATTGTCTCCTATGCAAATCAGCTATTAACAGTTTAAAGCATAATGTGGAAACTAATGACACTTAGTCATATATACGAGTAATCTGCCATGTTTCAAAATGGTCAGTGGCTTCAAGAAAAATCACTATACTGGCAGATATATATTCATTTGTTTTAAAACATGACTAGTGCTATATTGTAGATTACATTTATTCAGACGGATCTTTTGATATTTATTCAGTATTTACAACAAGATAATGCATTTTCTTAACATATTTTGACAAAATGTTGATGTATTAGTATAACTAAAATATAACCAGACCTAATTTTGACTCTGATCTTTGTGTATATTTGAGAGCAACTGAGACAACCTGACTTAATGAGTGCATCTGAACACCTGCTTCATCATCACAGACAACACCTCACCCCTCTCCATGGACCGCAGTGCCATTTATATATTAATGCCAGCCCCGTGACACCTGCTCCACACTAAAATGTTAAGTCCATCCAGTGTCCAGGGTCCAAAAGTATCCCGTTACTGATTTGCTGGTGTCACATCAGGGTGCATAATGATAATATATAGGAAGAAGACAAACAAATACCATAAAAAGTGAAAATGGCATGACTGACAGAAAATGCAGGTGCAAAGCTTTTTTTAAACTTTATATTTATTATAAAACCAATAATTTTAGTAGTTTCTGTTTTAAAAACTTTTCCAGTGACAGTCTGACAATCAGGGTCTGCTTTCAGTTGCCTCACCATGAGCACGATAAGCACTTGGCCTCTTTAAGAGTCTGGCTGCCCTTTAAACCTCTGCTCACTCATTGCTAGGTCTGTTTGGATCACAGAGGTGCAACAAGTCAAACTTGTATTCCTCCAAAGCACAAAATAATCATATTTTATCTGCAAGGTGTTGACAGGGCTATTGTTCAATACAATGACTCAGCAGTACATGGTCAGGTGATGAGATTTTTGGCCTCCAAATCTCACAGTACTCAAAAATGTTGTCAACCAACTGGTATTTTTCCAGATCTTATGTGTCTATGGCAGACAGTGATATGAGTCAATGACTGGCAGTATTAGTATTCCGGTGTGTTTCAACCGTATTATACAGGATGAGCTACAATAATGGGAGAGAGAAGTGCATCCATGTTGTCTGTGATGATGAGGTAGGCATCCACGTTGCCAAAGCAGGGGTGGAATAACAGTATTGTAACTCACTACTTTTGTTTTGTTCTTTTAAAGTACAGTAGTCTAGAAATCATTCATTTTGCAATGATGAGTGTTGTTTATGTTAACAATCAATCAAAGGACTGTGTATATAGGTGTCACTTTGTCTATTTGTCTAATTTGGATTATTGTCTTGGTTTTATGGCCTGCAAATTCCGCCCTCATTAAACTCGTTTTAGCCGCAGCAGGCAGCTGTTTCAAACGCTCTGATAAACTCACTGAATATTACCAGCCCTGCACCAAACAGCAGGCAGTCAAAGTTAGTGACTGTCTGGTGAATTTAGCAGCTAAAGAGCCAGATACTTTTCTGAGATATTGGTGGAGACAAAAACAGAGCTAAAAAGAGAATGGATATTGGATATTCATCGGTTGGACAGAAACACAACCCCAAAGGAATGCTAATGTTGCTCTGTGCCTGCTGGATGTAGGCAACTGTTTGCTAATATGTTTTCCATGACAATTTTATAAGATGATTATATCAATGTGGTGTCTACAGCTTGTTCTGCTGCCACCAAGTGGCCAAAAAACTTAACTAATGCAGCTTTAAGCAGAATTTTTGTAAGGTAGTGTCCCCTTTTGCTTTTGGAATATTACTAAGTAGCCAACAAGTCCTCCAAATTAAACATCAAAATGCGTAGTTGTAACTGCCCTCCAGAATGACACATAGAAGTATTTCTGATCTGATGTCTCTATAGCAGGACGACATTATCGGTCTGTGCCTTAATTCCAAAACTGTTACAAATCACTGTCAGAGAATCCATCGCTTTCATGATCTTACACCACTATGGTTAGGAATGGAGTGCGGAACTTTTGTCTCCCCCTTCTGGCAGTGAGAGTAATTACACAAACACTGTCGACGGTGCTCATGATGTGAGCTCGCCCCAGGCTTGTGTTCAGAAATTGTTATAGATATAAATAAAGAGAAATTTCAGTGCTCTCCAACAAAGAAAAACTCTTTGTCTTTGCCGTTGATCGAGTTTCTTTTTTATCTGGAGCATCAGAAACTTTTCTTGGATGCTTCTTAGGTTTTACTCCTAGTTGCTGTAGCCTACTCCGTCATTACGGTTGCTCCAGAGCCATGTAGAGAGAGAGTTGCGTCAGCTCTGTTCAATTTCAATTCAGGTGACTTTACTGGCCTGACTGCATACAATACAACATTACCAAAGCATATTAACAAAAATTATACAATCATAATGAACAAAATAAACAATAAACAGTATTTCAGTATTTCTCTCTACACGGCTCTGGATTGCTCCCTGCTTCTGCTCTGGCAAACCAATCATTGCTGGTTGGTGTAAAACGCATCATTACCAGTGCGCCAGCGCAGGAATGTCGCCACAGACAGCAGATTTAAAAATTCCGTATGCTGCAAAATACAGAGAGATTTACTTGAACAGTCCTGCACTCTAGCTTTAAGGTTTGGTTAATATTTATATTTTATGTTATTTTATACTTCTACTCCACTACATTTTTAGGCAAATATTGTACTTTAACACCACTATATATATATATATGTGACATATATAGTTACAGTATAATAGTTATGGTTATTTCATTGTACAAAACATACTGTATGGTCACCTGAGGCAATAAAATATCATGTATTAAACTGTTTATAGTATATACCAGTATTTAGTAGGGTAGTTAAAGCCTAATTAGCACCACCACAACCAGCTGAACATTAAAATGCTGCTTACACAGTAAAACGTCAGTAATTCTGCAGTCTCAGTACTTTTACATTTGATATTTTAAGAATGTTTTGCTGCGTTGTGTGTAACACGAGTGTGGTATTGT